>NC_135236.1:639207008-642147008 GCF_051348905.1 Ranitomeya variabilis | reverse complement strand
ATGCAGTTTCTTCAATAAGTTACAACAGCACCATCTCTGCTACCTTTTAGTTAATAACATTGTCAGTACACCTAGTGCTCTCTACTATTAAAACTAATCTGTAGATTTTTGCTCCCTTATCTGACAGCAGCATAATGTAGGGAAAAGAAACACTGATTCCAGTGATGTGTCAATTTACTGATTGCAGCAGTTGTGACACAACCAGAGTTCTTAGATGCAGCTGTAAGGAGACAGACAAGTCAGAAGATGCACAGAGTTAAACCTAACAAAGTGGTTGCAAGCAAACAGAGCAGAAAGAATTGCATTAGTAGGACTAGGAACCAAGAGTGAAGTGCGTGTTCCCTCGGAGAAGAGCTTGGAGAAGACACCAGGTCAGGTGATAGCTGTGGCACAGTTAGTCATTATAAAAGGCCCAGGAGTGCAGTAAAAAGGAGGAGTTGGTACCAAAATCTGTAGATTGAAGGATTTATGCAACAATGAGCTGCCTTATAGCTGCAATAACGAGAGACTAGATCGGGGTTAAGGAGTTGAGAGACCTGATTCGAGTGAAGACCAGAGAAAGATTGGATCCGAGTGAAGGCCTGAGAGAGACCAGAGTCGTGAGAGCTGAGCCGAGTGAGCAGAGTCAAAGCTGAGAGAGAGATGACTAGGCCGCAGTGGAAGGACGTTCGTGTGAGCCAATGCTTCCAGTGTAGACGTACAGGACAAAGTGGGGACCGGGACCTGCTTCGGGGAATGAAGACAGCCAGTGTGACGAGTGGGCAGAGTAACTCACCAACCTGGGACTTGCGGCCTAGTGAGTAGTGCCCTTGACTTCCGTTAGGGCCTGTGTGATGTTGTGCATTGCCTATAGACAGAAGATGGTGATGGGCACAGTAGTAACAGTGACACCTAGGGTTGAGCGACTTTCATTTTTTTAAGATCGAGTCGGGTTTTGTGAAACCCGACTTTGTCCAGAGTCGAGTCGAGTGCAGTCGGCCGATTATCGCTAAAAGTCGGGGATCGACCGAAACACGAAACTCAATGCAAGTCAATGGGGAAGCATAGTCGGCAGTGAGTGGAGGCCAGGAAAACACCTACAGTGCCCATTTTAATGCCAAAAACATCCATTCTTGTTTCTGAAGCTTGTCAATCTTAATTAACTTTATAATAATAGTTGGGCATAGGAAATTGGGGGTCATTTGGCAAAAGTTGTGGGGGGAGTAGGGCTGGCTCAAGTTTTTCGTGGGCCCAGGAAATGCGGACTACGTCACGGCGGTGTTGCAGGGAGAGGTAAGTATTTCAACGTTGCAAGTGCTGTGATCCTGAGCAAGCAGGGGGGGCCCACTCGTTCGCATTGGCACTGGCACAGGGCCCCTCAAAGTACGGCGGTGTGTTTGCATGGCGGGGGCGCCTCCCACCAGCAGCGACACTTTTGCGTACTCTGAGGGGCCCTGTGCCAGTGACGTCGCCAACGAGTATGCCCCCCCACCTGATGAAGGAACCTGCACTTTCATCTGCACCTTCCTCTTTGTCCCTGTGTAAGGTGGTATAACATGCGGGAAGGGGAACCTTACTTTCAGCAGGGTCAGATTCTGGCTGTGTAGAGTACAAGGGGAATGTAGTGGTCTAGGTCAATGTACCAGCAGACTCATCTAGCAGTGGCTGGGCAATGGGCAGGATGAGGAGGAAACAGATATAGGGCCAAAGAATAAAGTAGGCTAAATGCAGTTCAAAATTGGTAACAGGACTAAACAGGCGGCATTGCTTTGTTCAGTGGAGTAGCAAACCCAAGAGCAGCAGACACTGTTTCAAGGGCCTAACCACACTAGTAGGCCAAATGCAGTTTAATATCTGATAGTATAGGCCGAAAGCCAGAATGTGGAAGCTCAGCTTTATTCAGTTGAGGACAACACCAGGCAGGGGCAGACACCTTTAGTAGGCCGGAACAGCCAATTTTATTTTTAAAAATCGTAATTTGGAACAGAAGGTTGAAGCACAGCTTTATTCAGTTGAGGACAACACCAGGCAGGGGCAGACACCTTTAGTAGGCCAGAACAGCCAATTTTTTAAAAAAACAGCAGTTAATAAGAGGCCAAAGGTAGAAGCTCAGCTTTATTCAGTTGAGGACAACACCAGGCAGGGGCAGACACCTTTAGTAGGCCGGAACAGCCAATTTTTAAAAAAAACAGCAGTTAATAAGAGGCCAAAGGTAGAAGCTCAGCTTTATTCAGTTGAGGACAACACCAGGCAGGGGCAGACACCTTTAGTAGGCCGGAACAGCCAATTTTTTTAAAAAACAGCAGTTAATAAGAGGCAGAAGGTAGAAGCTCAGCTTTATGCAGTTGAGGACAACACCAGGCAGGGGCAGACACCTTTAGTAGGCCGGAACAGCCAATTTTATTTTTAAAAATCGTAATTTGGAACAGAAGGTTGAAGCACAGCTTTATGCAGTTGAGGACAACACCAGGCAGGGGCAGACACCTTTAGTAGGCCGGAACAGCCAATTTTATTTTTAAAAATCGTAATTTGGAACAGAAGGTTGAAGCACAGCTTTATTCAGTTGAGGACAACACCAGGCAGGGGCAGACACCTTTAGTAGGCCGGAACAGCCAATTTAAAAAAAAAACAGCAGTTAATAAGAGGCCAAAGGTAGAAGCACAGCTTTATTCAGTTGAGGACAACACCAGGCAGGGGCAGACACCTTTAGTAGGCCGGAACAGCCAATTTTTTTAAAAAAAGCAGTTAATAAGAGGCAGAAGGTAGAAGCTCAGCTTTATGCAGTTGCAGCTTCTTGGCAATAATATAAAGAAGACGCGACAGGACAACACTCGGTGGATGCCATATCTGTGTTTTCAATGGAAAAAAACCTTTCAGTTAACTACTTGTAGGAGAAAGTTTTTGTAGCTGGTGGCCATTTTTTTTAAAAAAAAGCAGTTAATAAGAGGCAGAAGGTAGAAGCTCAGCTTTATTCAGTTGCAGCTTCTTGGCAATAATATAAAGAAGACGCGACAGGACAACACTCGGTGGATGCCATATCTGTGTTTTCAATGGAAAAAAACCTTTCAGTTAACTACTTGCAGGAGAAAGTTTTTGTAGCTGGTGGCCAATTTTTTTTTAAAAAAGCAGTTAATAAGAGGCAGAAGGTAGAAGCTCAGCTTTATTCAGTTGCAGCTTCTTGGCAATAATATAAAGAAGACGCGACAGGACAACACTCGGTGGATGCCATATCTGTGTTTTCAATGGAAAAAAACCTTTCAGTTAACTACTTGCAGGAGAAAGTTTTTGTAGCTGGTGGCCAATTTTTTTTAAAAAAAGCAGTTAATAAGAGGCAGAAGGTAGAAGCTCAGCTTTATGCAGTTGCAGCTTCTTGGCAATAATATAAAGAAGACGCGACAGGACAACACTCGGTGGATGCCATATCTGTGTTTTCAATGGAAAAAAACCTTTCAGTTAACTACTTGCAGGAGAAAGTTTTTGTAGCTGGTGGCCAATTTTTGTACTGTACCAGTTTTTTGTTGTATATGTTTTTGTTTTTAATGTTAAAATGTCTGCATTTGATATCTCTCCAGTATTTTCTTTTTTATAAGCAAAATACTGCAGTTTTACATCAGTTACATGGATACACGGGCAGGCAGCTTGGTGGTCAGTGGAGGAGTATTTAAAGTAGGGACTGCAGACAGGCTATCAAAGGCCTAAAATAACAAACAATAGGCTCATGGCAGTTTTACATCGGTTACATGGATACACGGGCAGGCAGCTTGGTGGTCAGTGGAGGAGTATTTAAAGTAGGGACCGCAGACAGGCTATCAAAGGCCTAAAATAACAAACAATAGGCTCATGGCAGTTTTACAGCGGTTACATGGATACACGGACAGGCAGCTTGGTGGTGAGTGGAGGAGTATTTAAAGTAGGGACCGCAGACAGGCTATCAAATGCCTAAAATAACAAACAATAGGCTCATGGCAGTTTTACAGCGGTTACATGGATACACAGGCAGCATTGTGGTCAGTGGAGGAGTATTGCAAGGAGTGTCTGTCCCAGTACTCCCAAAATATAAATAGATGTTAATGTCTCGCAAAACAACCAAAAAAAAAAAAAGGTGGCATACTTAGGTACAGGGGTGGGCTCATCTGCTGAGTTTCTGACATAGTAATTTGGCAGTAACTATTTAATGGTGCCAATATAGGACACAGACACAGACTACTTTAAGTTGCATCATAGATGTCTACAAATGTGTATTGTCAGTGCCAGACATTGAATGATGTCAGCGAATAGACTAAAGATTGGTGGAGCTGTGCGACATAATTTTGCACGTGGTAGAGCACAGTTTGAGCTGGGGGAGGGGGGAACTCTCTTGAGGCCGGCGGGACCGCCCCAGGGCCCCTCATGTTACAACGGTGTGTCTGACATTGGGTGCGCACCACCACCGCCAGAGACACTACATTGTACTATGAGGGACCCAGTAGCAATGCCGTCAACCAAAAGCGAGCACACCCACCTCTTCAGACAAACAGCAGTCTCACGGGTGCTTGCGCCAAGTCGCGATACCACGGCCCCGTGTGGGGAGTTTGGCCATTTAGGGAGGTGTAAACATGTCGTATGCTGTACAATCAGCTGCAGCAAATTAGACATTAGAAAAGTAATTCACAGGCAAGAGCTTTTCATAGGAAAGCTAGGTGTCGGCCGGGCAAGGTGGGGCAAAAGATTTCGAAATCCAGTTGTGGTTCATTTTAATGAATGTTAGATCGTCAACATTTTGGGTAGCCAGACGAGTCCTTTTTTCGGTTAATATTGAACCTGCAGCACTGAATACTCTTTCTGATAGGACACTTGCTGCCGGGCAAGCAAGCTCCTGCAATGCATATTCTGCCAATTCTGGCCAGGTGTCTAATTTTGATGCCCAGTAATCAAATGGGAATGACGGTTGAGGGAGAACATCGATAATGGATGAAAAATAGTTAGTAACCATACTGGACAAATGTTGTCTCCTGTCACTTTCAATTGATGCAGCAGTACCTGTCCTGTCTGCGGTCATAGCAAAATCACTCCACAACCTGGTCAGAAAACCCCTCTGTCCAACGCCACTTCTGATGTGTGCACCCCTAACACTCCTAGTCTGCTGCCCCCTGGAGCTCGTGTGAGAACGATCACGTGCGCTGTGTGCTGGGAATGCCTGAAACAAGAGTTGATTGTTTGGTTGCTAATATTAGTTCCAAGTTCTCATGTGGCATAATATTTTGCAATTTGCCTTTATAGCGTGGATCAAGGAGGCAGGCCAACCAGTAATCGTCATCGTTCATCATTTTCGTAATGCGTGTGTCCCTTTTTAGGATACGTAAGGCATAATCCGCCATGTGGGCCAAAGTTCCAGTTGTCAAATCTCCGGTTGTGATTGGTTGAGGGGCAGTTTCAGGCAAATCTACGTCACTTGTGTCCCTCAAAAAACCAGAACCCGGCCTTGCCACGCAACCAATTTCCAGTGCCCCCGGGAAAGCTTCCGCATTAAAAATATACTCATCCCCATCATCCTCCTCGTCCTCCACCTCCTCTTCGCCCGCTACCTCTTCCTGTACACTGCCCTGACCAGACAATGGCTGACTGTCATCAAGGCTTTCCTCTTCCTCTGGTGCAGATGCCTGCTCCTTTATGTGCGTCAAACTTTGCATCAGCAGATGCATTAGGGGGATGCTCATGCTTATTACGGCGTTGTCTGCACTAACCAGCCGTGTGCATTCCTCAAAACACTGCAGGACTTGACACAGGTCTTGTAGCTTCGACCACTGCACACCTGACAACTCCATGTCTGCCATCCAACTGCCTGACCGTGTATGTGTATCCTCCCACAAAAACATAACAGCACGCCTCTGTTCGCACAGTCTCTGAAGCATGTGCAGTGTGGAGTTCCACCTTGTGGCAACGTCGATGATTAGGCGATGCTGGGGAAGGTTCAAAGACCGCTGATAGGTCTGCATACGGCTGGCGTGTACAGGCGAACGTCGGATATGTGAGCAAAGTCCACGCACTTTGAGGAGCAGGTCGGAGAACCCAGGATAAGTTTTCAATAAGCACTGCACCACCAGGTTTAAGGTGTGAGCCAGGCAAGGAATGTGTTTCAGTTGGGAAAGGGAGATGGCAGCCATGAAATTCCTTCCGTTATCACTCACTACCTTGCCTGCCTCAAGATCTACTGTGCCCAGCCACGACTGCGTTTCTTGTTGCAAGAACTCGGACAGAACTTCCGCGGTGTGTCTTTTGTCGCCCAAACACTTCATAGCCAATACAGCCTGCTGACGCTTGCCAGTAGCTGGCCCATAATGGGACAACTGGTGTGCAACAGTGTCATCTGCCGATGGAGTGGTTGGCCGACTGCGGTCTGTGGAAGAGCTGTAGCTTCTGCAGGAGGACGAGGAGGAGGAGGAGGAGGGGGTGCGAACGCCTACAGCCAACTGTTTCCTAGACCGTGGGCTAGGCACAACTGTCCCGAAATTGATGTCCCCTGTGGACCCTGCATCCACCACATTCACCCAGTGTGCCGTGATGGACACATAACGTCCCTGGCCATGCCTACTGGTCCATGCATCTGTAGTCAGGTGCACCTTTGTACTGACAGATTGCCTGAGTGCATGGACGATGCGCTGTTTAACGTGCTGGTGCAGGGCTGGGATGGCTTTTCTTGAAAAAAAGTGTCGACTGGGTAGCTCGTATCGTGGTTCAGCGTACTCCATCAGGGCTTTGAAAGCTTCGCTTTCAACTAACCGGTAGAGCATCATCTCTAACGAGATTAGTCTAGCTATGTGGGCGTTAAAACCCTGTGTACGCGGATGCGAGGATAAGTACTTCCTTTTTCTAACCAGAGTCTCATGTAGTGTGAGCTGAACTGGAGAGATGGAGATCGTGGAACTTGCGGGTGTGCCGGTGGACCTGGCAGACTGAGAGACGGTTGGAGACGGTATTGTTTCCGCCGGTGCCCTAGATGCAATATTTCCTCCTACAAAATTGGTGATTCCCTGACCCTGACTGCTTTTGGCTGTCAAAGAAACCTGCACAGATACTGCCGGTGGTGCGGTAAATGGTGGCCTTACAGTGACGGAAGGGATGTTGCGTTGCTGACTAGCTTCATTGGCCGAGGGTGCTACAACCTTAAGGGACGTTTGGTAGTTAGTCCAGGCTTGAAAATGCATGGTGGTTAAGTGTCTATGCATGCAACTAGTATTGAGACTTTTCAGATTCTGACCTCTGCTTAAGCTAGTTGAACATTTTTGACAGATGACTTTGCGCTGATCAATTGGATGTTGTTTAAAAAAATGCCAGACTGCACTCTTCCTAGCATCGGATCCCTTTTCAGGGATTGCAGACTGAGCTTTAACCGGATGGCCACGCTGTCCTCCAACAGGTTTTGGCTTTGACACGCGTTTTGGGCCAGATACGGGCCCGGCAGATGGAACCTGTTGCGATGTTGATGCCTGCTGCGGCCCCTCCTCCACCTCCGCTTCTGAACTACTGCCGCCTGCACCCTGTTCCCCCAATGGCTGCCAATCGGGGTCAACAACTGGGTCATCTATTACCTCCTCTTCGAGCTCGTGTGCAACTTCGTCTGTGTCACTGTGTCGGTCGGTGGTATAACGTTCGTGGCGGGGCAACATAGTCTCATCAGGGTCTGATTGCGGATCAGTACCCTGAGAGGGCAATGTTGTGGTCTCAGTCAAAGGAGCAGCATAGTACTCTGGCTGTGGCTGTGCATCAGTGCACTCCATGTCAGAATCTACTTGTAATGGGCATGGCTTGTTAAGTGTTTCACTTTCTAAGCAAGGGACGGTATGTGTAAAGAGCTCCATGGAGTAACCCGTTGTGTCGCCTGCTGCATCCTTCTCTCTTGTTGTTGTTTTTGCTGAGGAGGACAAGAAAGCGACTTGTCCCTGACCGTGAACATCCACAAGCGACGCGCTGCTTTTACATTTACCAGTTTCAGAAGAGGAGGCAAAAGAGCTAGAGGCTGAGTCTGCAATGTAAGCCAAAACTTGCTGTTGCTGCTCCGGCTTTAAAAGAGGTTTTCCTACTCCCAGAAAAGAAAGCTTTCGAGGCCTTGTGTAGCCAGACGACGAAACAGCCTCCACAGCTCCAGACTTAGGTGGAATATTTTTATCCCCACGACCACCTGATGCTCCACTACCACTACCATCATTACCAGCTGACAATGAATGCCCACGGCCACGACCTCTTGCACCAGACTTCCTCATTGTTTGAAAAACTTAACCAAATTAACTTTATTTGTTGCTGTCAAACAACTTACACGTTGAGCTATAACTTCAGTATGATTTCAATATCCCTTAACAGGTTGGTGAGACCACAAGGAAAATCAGGCACAATGTTACACACTCTGTTTTCTGTGGCACCAAATCACAGAGATGACACACACGCAGGACTGTCACTCAAGCACAAATGTCAATATTAATCTCCCACCTATTTTTTTTTTTTTTCTCAGGGAGACTTTAGAAACCAAATAAGATAAAATGTTTTTTTCAGGGAGACTTTAGAAACCAAATAATAATAATAAAAAAAAAAGGGCTTTCTATGGCCCACTGAGTGAGAGATGGCACACACAGGAGTGGCACACAAGCCCTGACTGAGGCCAATATTTTTCTCCCACTGATTGATGTAGTGATTTTTTTAAAGGTAGATTTTCGAACCCAAATCAAGGAAAAAAATAAATAGGCTTTCTATGGCCCACAATTTGAGAGAGAGAGGTGGCACACCCAGGAGTCAAGACTGGCACACAAGCTGAAAGGGCAATATTAATCTCCCACTGTTTTTTTTTTTTTTTTCAGGGAGACTTTAGAAACCAAATAATAAAATAAAATAAAAAAAAGGCTTTCTATGGCCCACTGAATGAGAGATGGCACACACAGGAGTGGCACACAAGCCCTGACTGAGGCCAATATTTTTCTCCCACTGATTGATGTAGTGATTTTTTTAAAGGTAGATTTTAGAACCAAAATCAAGCAAAAAATAAATAGGCTTTCTATGGCCCACAATTTGAGAGAGAGAGGTGGCACACCCAGGAGTCAAGACTGGCACACAAGCTGAAAGGGCAATATTAATCTCCCACTGTTTTTTTTTTTATTTTTATTTTTTTCAGGGAGACTTTAGAAACCAAATAATAAAATAAAATTAAAAAAAAGGCTTTCTATGGCCCACTGAATGAGAGATGGCACACACAGGAGTGGCACACAAGCCCTGACTGAGGCCAATATTTTTCTCCCACTGATTGATGTAGTGTTTTTTTTAAAGGTAGATTTTCGAACCCAAATCAAGGAAAAAAATAAATAGGCTTTCTATGGCCCACAATTTGAGAGAGAGAGGTGGCACACCCAGGAGTCAAGACTGGCACACAAGCTGAAAGGGCAATATTAATCTCCCACTGTTTTTTTTTTTTTTTTTTTTTTTCAGGGAGACTTTAGAAACCAAATAATAAAATAAAATAAAAAAAAGGCTTTCTATGGCCCACTGAGTGAGAGATGGCACACACAGGAGTGGCACACAAGCCCTGACTGAGGACAATATTTTTCTCCCACTGATTGATGCAGTGATTTTTTTAAAGGTAGATTTTAGAACCAAAATCAAGCAAAAAATAAATAGGCTTTCTATGGCCCACAATTTGAGAGAGAGAGGTGGCACACCCAGGAGTCAAGACTGGCACACAAGCTGAAAGGGCAATATTAATCTCCCACTGTTTTTTTTTTAATTTTTTTTTTTTCAGGGAGACTTTAGAAACCAAATAATAAAATAAAATAAAAAAAAAGGCTTTCTATGGCCCACTGAATGAGAGATGGCACACACAGGAGTGGCAAACAAGCCCTGACTGAGGCCAATATTTTTCTCCCACTGATTGATGTAGTGTTTTTTTGTTAAGGTAGATTTTAAAACCCAAATCAATGAAAAAAATAAATAGGCTTTCTATGGCCCACTCAGTGAGAGATGGCACACACAGGGATGGCACTCTAGCAGAAATGCCAATCTTAATCTCCCACAAAAAAAAAAAAAAAAAACAGGGACTGTCCTACAATTACTATCTCCCTGCAGTAATCTAAGCCAGGTATGGCAGGCAGCAATAGGAGTGGACTGATGCACAAATTAAATAAAAAGTGTGGACAAACAAAAAAGATAGCTGTGCAGAAAGGAAGGAACAAGAGGATATGTGCTTTGAAAAAAGCAGTTGGTTTCCACAGTGGCGTACACACAGCAATACAGCTATCACGGAGCCTTCTAGGGCAGCCCAATGAGCTACAGCGCTGAGAGAAAAAAAAAAAAATGTAGCTTCCACTGTCCCTGCACACCGAAGGTGGTGTTGGACAGTGGAAATCGCTACAGCACAAGCGGTTTGGTGGTTAATGGACCCTGCCTAACGCTATCCCTGCTTGTGACGAAGCGGCAGCAACCTCTCCCTAAGCTCAGATCAGCAGCAGTAAGATGGCGGTCGGCGGGAACGCCCCTTTATAGCCCCTGTGACGCCGCAGACAGCAAGCCAATCACTGCAATGCCCTTCTCTAAGATGGTGGGGACCAGGACCTATGTCATCACGCTGCCCACACTCTGCGTTCACCTTCATTGGCTGAGAAATGGCGCTTTTCGCGTCATTGAAACGCGACTTTGGCGCGAAAGTCGCGTACCGCATGGCCGACAAGCACAGGGGTCGGATCGGGTTTCATGAGACGCCGACTTAGCCAAAAGTCGGCGACTTTTGAAAATGAACGACCCGTTTCGCTTAACCCTAGTGACACCCTTTAGGTTGGGGTATTAAAACTAAGACATCACCGTCGATAGCAGTTACATAATGGGAACAATAGGAAAATAGTATATAAATAGCATTATAACAATATCATATTCATCTGAATTACTGTATTGTAAGATAACCTGTTTCATCTTCACTGTTTGTGTTATCCCCTGATATTGTGTTGAAGGCACCCCTTTAATTGTGTTTATGGAATAAATAGTTGTTCGTTTAAGTGCCATTGTCTCCTCATTGTCTGCGCTGTTGTGTCCACGTACCTGTAAAATAGTGTGGCACCCCAGGAGTTCGGGTACCACAGTGATACTGCCTTCCTCTCGGGGAGGGTAGTACCATGCCTGGAGACAAGTGGGATCCCTTTGGCAGGGAAATCTTACACACATATTCTAACTCCAGGCCAGAAGGGGGAGCTCAGAACCCTGTTTTAGGGGAACTTCCCTATATACATCCTGGTCTGGAGGAGAAGTTAGTTCCGTCTGGAGCAGACCATGAAGGGAGACGAGTGATTAGGAGCTCAGGGAGGCTCCAATTAGGCCTCCTGTGAGCCAGAGCACGGAAACCGGGCACCGGGAGCCCGAGGTTGTGGATAGCTGTAAGGTCCACAGCAGAACTGGAGGGCATAGGACGATACGTAAATTGCCCTTTCAACGCCTGAGGTACAGCAGCAATTTGAGCCTGGAGTCACCGTGTCAGAGACCCCAAGAGAACAGCTCAAGCTGCCCACCGTGTAGGCACTGTCCCACGACAGGAGAGAGAAAGCAGTACATTGCCAGTGAACTACAGGTAGCAAGGGACCAGAAAACCAGCGCATATAGGAAGGCTCCCAACCTGACCTGGCAAGCAAGATTACTACTTGTTTCCAGGCTGCCTGGACTCCTTCTGTACCTGGTGCTGGTACCCTGGACTGAGGCTTGTCACCATTAGTAAACCAGCCCTGGGGACCCCGCTTCACCTGTGGGAAGCATCACCATCTTGCTGCAACAACATCACCCCAGAGGACCCCTTTAAGCAGCGTCAGTCCCCTCTGACCAAGAATCACAGGTGGTATCACGAATAGACTTTATTACCAAAATCCCTTTAAAGACCTTTCCCCTTTTAATTGAGTCCCAGGGCCACGGACCGGGTCGCAGCCACCGTGACATCCCCTTTAAGACCGCACCCGGTACCGAGTATCCCCATTGCCCTGGTGGGCGACTCAGTAGCACAGCTCCGAAAGCTGCCCCCCCGGCCATCCCAGGCTCTCTTGTACATTGTCTATTGACAGTGAGCTGCCTATCAGAGAAGGGATGTAGTTGGAGTCTTGGCATTAGGCAGCTAGTCAGGATGATATTAATGTCCTGCTGATAAAACCTTCAATGTAAGCAAACAACATCACTCAGCCTAAAAAGTGACACATCATTGAATTCAGTGTTTTTACCCTTACCTCACGCTGTTGTCAGATTACAAAGCAAAAACTGCTACCAAATTCAGTTTTAAATAGATTTCTCTACAGCTGCTTGGAATCACACAATTTATGCACCTCCTTATTGCCTGTCCAGTTCTTGGCTCCTGAGAATTGTTCATGTGAACTCCCTCCTTTATTCTACCTGAGAATTCAGGAAATAGACGTGCCCATTTCTACTTTGCTGTACCATATTGCCAGTCCTGCCAGCTCTGAATTGTAGCTCATGACAAACTCAGCTCTGCTGCACCTCCCTACCAGCACTGAAAAGGAACTTATGTCAAACTCAGCTCTGCTCCTGAATTAACGCTGCTGCTTTGCCCTGCCATAAACATAACTCCGTTGCTGAGTCAACTCTACTGTTCAGCTCTGCGAGCTCTGTATAAGGACAACCACACTCAGCTCTGCTGATGGGTAGACTCAGCTATGCGACCCTGCCAGTTCATCATTAGGAGTCTCTGACTAAATCAGCTCTGCTGCTGTGTCAACTCCATAATACCACTGATTCAGGCCTGCATTAAATACCCTTGAAAACTCAGCTCAATGAATTTGCTAAATCTACCCTACTTCTTTCTAGATTAGAATTCTGATTTATCTGTGATCATTGCTACAACTCTGCTTCATTAGATCTTCTGGTTCCAGTTCAGCTCCTCCTGTTGCCATCCATATAATTTCAAAACATCTCGATTTATTCAGTATAGCATTTGAGCAACCCGTGCAGAAATCCCCTCACTTACACACCTTGGCTGCCATCAGTGATGTTAGGGTTGTCTGAGGTATGTTCTTTGCACTGAATGCACTTGGGCTGCAAATCATCAAGATCCGCTGCTGGCAGCTCCCTTTGCAATTGCCAACCCATAACGTCTTAGATGTGCTTGATGGGAGACAAGTGCAGAAATGTTGCAGGCTATGATAAAACCAGAGTTCTGATTCTGTTCTGTCACCTTGGTTCCCTTGATTGCTTCCCTTCCCAGCTCTTTGCCAGACGTCTCTCTACTTCTGTCAGGCTCACCTGGTGCGGTGGATCCTCTAAGCCCCAGGTTTCGTTGGGCACAAGAACCCTTGACGTTGCTGCAATAAGCTGAAAGTTATGTTGGCAGTGAGAATTTGGCAAATCCAGGAATCTCAGGGGCTACAGGAAGGATGAAGTGGAACCCAGCAGTGATGGAAGCTTGTAAAAGTAAGTAAAGCACGGTATGCACCGAAGGTGGAGTGCACCAAACATAAAGGTCTAGAAACTCAATACCAAGAAACAGGAGTGTGTGGCAATAGGCTTTAAATAGGTCTAGAGAGATAATATCAATGATTCACGCCAGATAAATTGCAAAATCCGACGTGGAGCACAACAGAGGGCATCAGACCCAGGAGAAGGGAGCGGAGCCTGGCATACCCAGGATAGGTGTACTGCAACTTGAAATGTGTTGAACTACACAAACTTTACTCTTCCAGAGTCCCTGGAAGCTTTTCATTTGTGAACCTGTTTCTTCCCAGTAGCCAAGTTCTTTACCTCAGATTCCACCTTTTGCATTGCAAATTTGCATCAAAATTTGTGACAAATACACACGTAACATTTTCATTTTTTTACTGGCATTCCACTCTGAAAAGATCTTGCATTTGGAAGAATCTTTCTAGAATAACTGGCCAGGCATACATTACACATAGCACTTTTTGACATTATTTATTACAGCAGAAAATTGCGTTTTTGCCTGTTCTATATGACAAACCTTGACAAAACAAAATCAATTAAAATGTCATATTAAAATTGCTTTGCCCGGGCACATTCTCTCCAGTTTCTTGGCAGTCTCGCGGCAGGAGTCCACCAGTAGACACTTGGGAAGTTGCGAGTGAACGGAAAATAATAGTTCCTCATATCACAGCGAACAGCGTGCCCAACTTTTCTGCTAACGGTTTTATGTCCACTTTTAATAAACCAATGGATATTAAACTATATATATGCCAAATATTTTCAACAAAGCCCCCGACTGCCTATTGCAGTAGTATAAGCCGGTGAAAGGCAAGGGGATATTAATTTCCATGTGTTACAGTTTTACTGGATCTTGCTCTGTGGGACTGGCCTTTAATGGACTTTAAAAATGTCACATTTGCACAAGTATTAAATTGCATTCCACGTGGACGTGAGTCCTACCCTCCGATCTCAACCCTGGAAATTTGGACTCGAGCCGAATTGTCAGAGACGTCGATTGGCTTCCGTCTGCTGAGGCATCAATCCCGCAGAGCTGTATATCGCTGTCATACTTAAGTGTGTTTTATACAGCAGTCAGGCAAACTCGTGCTTCTGGAATGACAGGTTTCTTAAGACTCTTTCCTGAGCCTTGTGTCTATGGCCTGGGAGCTGTCACATCATGTTAGGCCTCTGAGCTCTGGACAGGACAGAATGTTACAGCCAATCACATAGTGTGTCACACATGAATATTTTATCAAGGCAAATCACTGACTATTGCAGTCTGCAATTGAGAGGACAGCAATACGGTGAGATGGGTCCTCCGGGGAGAGGGGTGAGGGAGCACGTTATTCACAGCAGAGGAGAAGCGAGCACACGGAGATCACCTGCAGGTTAGTAGAGACAGATTCAGCTGACTCTCGCCAAGACCCTGACGCTTGCAAATACATGCCTGATTGTTTAAATCTACTGTGCCTGCACGCTGCACTTTATATAATTGGAGCTCGGAGGTGACCTCATGCCTATCAGGTGAGAAAGAGGTGGAAGAAACTGTCGGTTGTCTGACTGTGACATATTGAATAAAATTGCGCTATAACTATTGCCGAGGTTTGACTTCATTTTTCAGTGACGGTTTGGTGGATGACATTTTTTGAAGAACATTTCTTCCTAAAATTACCAGCAGATATGGATTACATATTTACGTATGTTTGCCCACATCTATGAAACCTAAGGGGATTCTAATACATTTCCCATAGGTTAAATCCGTGTCCATAGAAGATGTATGGTGGCTCATGAAGTCCCTACAGAGCCTTAAAGAGAATTTGTAAGTGGATTTTTGCTATGTCATTTGAGGGCAGCATGATGTAGCAGCTGAGACACTGAATTCAACGATGTGTCACTTATTTGGGTGTTGTTTACTTCCAGTGAAGATTTTATCAGCTGGAGATTATCACTGCCTGGACTACAGTGCATGAGAGCCCTGGTCCAACCACGCCCCCTCCTCTGATAAGCAGCTCACTGTCAATAGACAATGTACATACAAGCCTGGTGTGGGCAGGGGCAGCTTTATGAGCTCTGCTTTATGCTACATCTAAAAACTCTGCTGCACCCAGTAATCTAAGTGACACACCACTGGAATCAGGATCACTTGCTTTATATTATGCTGTTATGCCACTCTGACATTAAATAGCAAAACCCTGCTGACAGATTCCCTTTAAGCACTACAAGTGGCACAACAAAGATTGCATGTGCCCTTGTATAAAATCATCTGTTAGGAAAGTATGGGGTTGACGAATAAACCTCTTTCACTTGGATTCTTCATCCTTTTATTCTCCGACAGCAGGGCAGATTAACCCTTCTGCTTCCAGATTTTGACTTCCGAAAACCTAATGCATTTAACGACATAGTGCGATGGTCAACTATGCAATGGAATGCGCACATTGTAAATTTACACTGATGGCAGAATCAGGGCACATACTGTATGAAAACAAAGAGTAAAGCAATGTGTGAAACAAAACAGAATATGTGTTCAACCTTAGATTTTTCAGAGTGCCCCCCCCCCTTACTTTGATGACAGCTTTATACCACCTTATTGTTCTCTCAAGCAGCTTCATCAGGTAGTCACCCGGATAGGCTTTCAATGGACAGGTATGCCACATCGAGTGTTAATTTGTGGAAGTGTTTGCAACCATCAGGTGTGTTTTGAAAAGACAAGGTTAGTACGCAGTTCCATACAGTGCTGAGCCCTATTCCAAAAACTGCTCTGAGCCCGAATATGGCAAAAACCTCTAAGTTAAGTAAAGAGAAAAGTCAATGCATCATTACTTTAACGCAAAACCGTCATTCAATTAGGAAAATTCTCAGAAAGTTAAGGTATCTTCAAATACAGTCATTAAAATCATTAATTAATAGTTAAACTGGCTCTCATTAGGACCGCCACAGGAAAAGAAGACCAAAAATTACATCTGCTGCAGAGGATAAGTTCATCAGAGTTGCCAGCCTCAGAAAACACAAATGGACAGCACTTCAGATGACAGTCCTCATAAATGATTCACAGACATCAAGTACTAGACATATTTCAACATCAACTGTTCATAGGGACCTTCAAGAAGCAGGCCATTATGGTCAAATCCCTGCAAACTAGCCACTAAATTTTAGATTTTTGGGACCAACCACCATGTCTTTATGAGATGCAGAATAGATGAATAGATGAGCGGATGGTTTCTACATGTGTGATACCACAATAAAGCATTTAGGGGGAAGAGGTGGTGGTGAGTGCTTTGCTGGTGCCTCTATTGGTGATTTCTTACAAATTCAAAGCACACTTGCCCAGCATGGCTATCTGTTGTGAAATTGGATTTTGGGCTCCCCCGGTGGCCACTGGTGGAATTGAACTGGTGTGCATCATCCTCTCTGTTCACCTGTTTCCATCAGAATGTGGGAGTCGCTATTTAGCCTTGCTCCTCTGTCACTTCCATGCCGGTCAACATTGTAATCAGAAGCCTTTCTGTGCATGTTCCTGCTGCTAGACAACTCCCAGCTAAGTTGGACTTTTGTCCTTGTTTGTTTTTGCATTTTGTTCCAGTTCACAGCTGTAGTTTCGTTTCTGTGTCTGGAAAGCTCTTGTGATCTGAAATTGCCACTCTGATGTTATGAGTTAATACTAGAGTCTTAAAGTAATTTCAGGATGGTATTTTGGTAGGGTTTTCAGCTGACCATGAAAGTGCCCTTTCTGTCTTCCTGCTATCTAGTAAGCGGACCTCAATTTTGCTAAACCGCATTTAATACGCCCGAGGGCCACTTTGAGTATTTGGTGATGCCTTTTGGTCTTTCAAATGCCCCTTCAGTCTTTCAGTCCTTTATGCATGACATTTTCCGTGATTATTTGGATAAATTTATGATTGTGTATCTGGATGATATTTTGATTTTTTCGGATGACTGGGACTCTCATGTCCAGCAGGTCAGGAGGGTTTTTCAGGTTTTGCGGTCTAATTCCTTGTGTGTGAAGGGTTCTAAGTGCGTTTTTGGGGTTCAAAAGATTTCCTTTTTGGGATATATTTTTTCCCCCTCTTCCATCGAGATGGATCCTGTCAAGGTTCAGGCTATTTGTGATTGGACGCAACCCTCTTCTCTTAAGAGTCTTCAGAAATTTTTGGGCTTTGCTAACTTTTATCGTCGATTTATTGCTGGTTTTTCTGATGTTGTTAAACCATTGACTGATTTGACTAAGAAGGGTGCTGATGTTGCTGATTGGTCCCCTGCTGCTGTGGAGGCCTTTCGGGAGCTTAAGCCCCGCTTTTCTTCCGCCCCTGTGTTGCGTCAGCCTGATGTTGCTCTTCCTTTTCAGGTTGAGGTCGACGCGTCTGAAATCGGAGCTGGGGCGGTTTTGTCGCAGAGAAGTTCCGATTGCTCCGTGATGAGACCTTGTGCTTTTTTCTCGCGTAAATTTTCGCCCGCCGAGCGGAATTATGATGTTGGGAATCGGGAGCTTTTGGCCATGAAGTGGGCTTTTGAGGAGTGGCGTCATTGGCTTGAGGGGGCTAGACATCAGGTGGTGGTATTGACTGACCACAAAAATCTAATTTATCTTGAGTCCGCCAGACGCCTGAATCCTAGACAGGCGCGCTGGTCGTTGTTTTTCTCTCGGTTTAATTTTGTGGTGTCCTACCTGCCGGGTTCTAAGAATGTTAAGGCGGATGCCCTTTCTAGGAGTTTTGAGCCTGACTCCCCTGGTAATTCTGAACCTACAGGTATCCTTAAGGATGGAGTGATATTGTCTGCCGTTTCTCCAGACCTGCGGCGGGCCTTGCAGGAGTTTCAGGCGGATAGACCTGATCGTTGCCCACCTGGTAGACTGTTTGTTCCTGATGATTGGACCAGTAAAGTCATTTCTGAGGTTCATTCTTCTGCGTTGGCAGGTCATCCTGGAATCTTTGGTACCAGGGATTTGGTGGCAAGGTCCTTCTGGTGGCCTTCCCTGTCTCGAGATGTGCGAGGCTTCGTGCAGTCTTGTGACGTTTGTGCTCGGGCCAAGCCTTGTTGTTCTCGGGCTAGTGGATTGTTGTTGCCCTTGCCTATCCCGAAGAGGCCCTGGACGCACATCTCGATGGATTTTATTTCGGATCTTCCTGTTTCTCAGAAGATGTCTGTCATCTGGGTGGTGTGTGATCGTTTCTCTAAGATGGTCCATTTGGTTCCCCTGCCTAAGTTGCCTTCTTCTTCCGAGTTGGTTCCTCTGTTTTTTCAAAATGTGGTCCGTTTGCATGGTATTCCGGAGAATATCGTTTCTGACAGAGGTACCCAATTCGTGTCTAGATTTTGGCGAGCATTCTGTGCTAGGATGGGCATAGATTTGTCTTTCTCGTCTGCTTTCCATCCTCAGACTAATGGCCAGACCGAGCGGACGAATCAGACCTTGGAGACATATTTGAGGTGTTTTGTGTCTGCAGATCAGGATGATTGGGTTGCTTTTTTGCCTTTGGCGGAGTTTGCCCTCAATAATCGGGCCAGCTCTGCCACCTTGGTGTCTCCCTTTTTCTGTAATTCGGGGTTTCATCCTCGATTTTCTTCTGGTCAGGTGGAATCTTCGGATTGTCCTGGAGTGGATGCTGTGGTGGAGAGGTTGCATCAGATTTGGGGGCAGGTAGTGGACAATTTGAAGTTGTCCCAGGAGAAGACTCAGCTTTTTGCCAACCGCCGGCGTCGGGTTGGTCCTCGGCTTTGTGTTGGGGACTTGGTGTGGTTGTCTTCTCGTTTTGTCCCTATGAGGGTTTCTTCTCCCAAGTTTAAGCCTCGGTTCATCGGCCCGTACAAGATATTGGAGATTCTTAACCCTGTGTCCTTCCGTTTGGACCTCCCTGCATCTTTTTCTATTCATAATGTTTTTCATCGGTCATTATTGCGCAGGTATGAGGTACCGGTTGTGCCTTCCGTTGAGCCTCCTGCTCCGGTGTTGGTTGAGGGCGAGTTGGAGTACGTTGTGGAAAAAATCTTGGACTCCCGTGTTTCCAGACGGAAACTCCAGTATCTGGTCAAATGGAAGGGTTACGGTCAGGAGGATAATTCTTGGGTGACTGCCTCTGATGTTCATGCCTCCGATTTGGTCCGTGCCTTTCATAGGGCTCATCCTGATCGCCCTGGTGGTTCTGGTGAGGGTTCGGTGCCCCCTCCTTGAGGGGGGGGTACTGTTGTGAAATTGGATTTTGGGCTCCCCCGGTGGCCACTGGTGGAATTGAACTGGTGTGCATCATCCTCTCTGTTCACCTGTTTCCATCAGAATGTGGGAGTCGCTATTTAGCCTTGCTCCTCTGTCACTTCCATGCCGGTCAACATTGTAATCAGAAGCCTTTCTGTGCATGTTCCTGCTGCTAGACAACTCCCAGCTAAGTTGGACTTTTGTCCTTGTTTGTTTTTGCATTTTGTTCCAGTTCACAGCTGTAGTTTCGTTTCTGTGTCTGGAAAGCTCTTGTGATCTGAAATTGCCACTCTGATGTTATGAGTTAATACTAGAGTCTTAAAGTAATTTCAGGATGGTATTTTGGTAGGGTTTTCAGCTGACCATGAAAGTGCCCTTTCTGTCTTCCTGCTATCTAGTAAGCGGACCTCAATTTTGCTAAACCTATTTTCATACTACGTTTGTCATTTCATCTAAAATCACCGCCAATATTTGTGGGGGCCTCTGTCTGCCTTTCGGGGAAATTTCTCTAGAGGTGAGCCAGGACTATATTTTCCTCTGCCAGGATTAGTTAGTCCTCCGGCCGGCGCTGGGCGTCTAGGGATAAAACGCAGGCTACGCTACCCGGCTACTGTTAGTTGTGCGGCAGGTTTAGTTCATGGTCAGTTTAGTTTCCATCCTTCCAAGAGCTAGTTCTTATGTTTGCTGGGCTATGTTCTCTTGCCATTGAGAACCATAACAGCTATCACAGCATTCCATGTGGTATGCCATCTCATCTGGGACCATCATTTGTGTTACGTCAGAACAATGACTGAAAACAGATCTTCAAGCTATGTTAGGGCAATGTGACCCAGAAGGTGAGAGATGGAGAACTGTGTCAGATGACATGGCCTCCACAATTACCCAACCTTAAGATAATTGGGACAGTTTGAGATGATTTGAGCACAGAGTGAAGTCAAAGCAACCAACATTTATTTAGCACCTTTGGGAACCACTGTAAAACTTTTGGAAAGCCCTTCCAGGTGACTACCTGACGAAGCTGCTTGAGAGAATGCCAAGTGGGTGTATAGCTGTAATCAGAGAAGAAAGGGTACTTTAATAATTTTTTTAAGAAGTCCTGTCACTTGCCATAAGCATTTAATTTTTTATTATTTTTTCCCTCTGACCTCCATTCCTGAGATATAGCCCCCTCTTTCTTGTATATAAATCTAGTCTTCTTAGCCATGTGTCGTGTTCTTAAAGGGAACCTGTCACCACGTTTTTGGAAGATGGGATAAAAATAGAGTTAAATAGGGGCAGAGGTGGGCGTTACATTAGTGTGTGTGTTATGCGTTTATTACCCACCTAAGTTGCCGAAATAACTTTGCAAAGTCTCCGTTTTCGCCTGTCAATCAGGCTGGTCAGGTCGCATGGGCGTTGTCTTCCCCCAGATTTGGCGTAGTTTTCCGTTGGTGGCGTAGTGGTGTGCGCATGCCCAAAGTCCGGAATCCTCTTCCAGGGGATTTAAAATAGCGCGGTGTTCGTTATTGCATTGGTGATCGGTGGGCGCGGCCATCTTCCTTTGGCCGCGCGTGCGCAGAAGCGGCGCTCTGCTGGCCGCGGCTTCAGGAAAATGGCCGCCGCGATATCCATCTGCGCACGCGCGGCATCCCGCGGCCATTTTCCTGAAGCCGCGGCCAGCAGAGCGCCGCTTCTGCGCACGCGCGGCCAAAGGAAGATGGCCGCGCCCACCGATCACCAATGCAATAACGAACACCGCGCTATTTTAAATCCCCTGGAAGAGGATTCCGGACTTTGGGCATGCGCACACCACTACGCCACCAACGGAAAACTACGCCAAATCTGGGTGAAGACACCACGCCCATGTGACCTGACCAGCCTGATTGACAGGCGAAAACGGAGACTTTGCAAAGTTATTTCGGCAACTTAGGTGGGTAATAAACGCATAACACACACACTAATGTAACGCCCACCTCTGCCCCTATTTAACGCTATTTTTATCCCATCTTCCAAAAACGTGGTGACAGGTTCCCTTTAACTTCTTCTCTGTGGCGGTGTTCTTGTGGACATTTGGCTAAAATACTAAACCTCTATACAGAAAGGAAGGGGCAATATCTCAGGAATGGGAAGGAGCAGGAGCAAAAGAAAAATAACGTAAGATTCAGAACAGTACCGTTTGCACCAGCACGTATTTGGCAAGTGACATTTCCTTTTTAGACCCACTTTATCGATGAAGAAAAGTTAGCGTTATTTATTTATTTCAGTATTTGGAGTATTTCCCTTTTAATCCATTAAAACCAGCAGAGCCGAATAATTACCTCACCCGTGACCTGGGGTTATTAGCTCCAATCAGCAACCATTTTAATTTTCAGTTGCACTAGCAAATGGTAACATGTGCTGCTAATCAGACATCTTTGCTAATAAGCAATCAGCGGATCTCTAGGGATCTCTGGTAAGATTGAAAAGTGGAAAAATTGGATTGCTACGTTAATGGTGCAATCAGCAAGGGCAACACAAAAAAGTAAACTTAGTTTTGTAAATAAAACAACAATTTAATTAGCTTCCTTATGCAAATGTAAGCGCAGGAAAAAGTAAACATTTCCTCTATGTCTTTGCGTTAATTAATTATATCTTGTACATTACAAGTTGAGTAAAGGGATATTTAATGAACACGTTCTTTTGATATGCAAAATCACGTCACCTTATTCTCCGAAGGCATCGGGTGGAGAACTCTTGGAAAAGGAACATTGAAGAACTTGTGTCGTGATCGTCAAGAACCACTAAACAACTGTCCATGGATTGGTGTCTTTTCATGTTTGGCTAACCACCCTCAATCATGTAAGACAGTTCATTAAAGGGTAAAACACTAAGAAGAGTAAATAACTACCTCCAATAGGTGGCACTATGGAACCAGCTTTCTTCCTGTTAGAGGAGAGCTAATTTACATACCTCTTTCACAGGCCGTTTCGCCCAGCTTATTCACATACTTGCTAGCTCTTTATGGCTGTTATTGGGGTTGTAATTTTTTTGTGTAGCCACAGAACTTTTCTCGGTTAGACCTTTAACACATTCCATCACACTTTAGCCATGGCCCTCAAAGATCCATTAAGGTGCTCTTGAAACCTCCTCAAACATGCTTCCATGAGGCTTCAGGAGGTTTGGGTCGAGCTTGGGAAATATGCCAACTCTTCTAGGGGTCTGGGAGTTCTCCCCTTATTCCATTAGCCTTTCAGAGAGTTCGAAAGATTTACTTTGTAAAACCCAACCGCAGTTGGGGAACAGAGATATTCTGAATCTGGAAAACCACTTTAAAGCTTTCACTCAGACAGAGCAAGCATTTTCAGATTTCTACCTCAGCCCTGTATTTTTTGGTTGCCGTTCTCTGATATTAAGAGACACTTGATATGACAAGTGAAAAAGTCTATTAAAGATATTATGAGTCTTATCCTACCCTCTTAGCTAACCTGGGGCGGGCCAAACAACAATAGCTGACACGAGCTGGGGAGATACATCCATATGACTCAAGAGCCTTGTGTGGTTTGAGCCTCTGATTCGTCCTTCAGCCAACAGTTCCATCAGTTTTTTTTCCTGGATTACCTAACAGATAATTCTCGATACACTTGAAATACTGTTCCTGATTTTTGGACCATATGTATTATAATTTGAAGGTCTTATTGTTCTTTAATCATCCCAATTCCAGGGCCGCTTTTCTTTATTTCACCTACGGCTGTCTTTCTGTGCACATTGGGTAAATGTGGTAACTCAACATACTCGTTTTAAGTCATCATCCAAGAACTTTTAATGCCGGCTCGGGTAGCTACCTGCTGCCTGAGTATTGAGTTAGTATATTACTTTATTTTAAGAGGTTTAACTTAACCTTACACTTGGCTCAGTCCCAGTCAGGTGCCTAATTATCTCATTATCTACTCTTGTTTTCTGGTCAGTTACCAGCAGTGTCGGACAGGGGTGCCAAGGGTCCACCAGTAACATCAACTCCAGGGCCCCACTTTCCAGCTACATGTAAATTTGACTTTATCCTCATTCAGATACAGGAAAGATATATATCTTGGTACCGTGTTAGCCAGTAGATAGAAAATTATTTAGACGTGAGATTCCTCAGTGGTTGATACCTTTTAATGGCTAACTGAAAAGATGGTAACAAATTGCAAGCTTTCGAGACTACACAGGTCTCTTCATCAGGCATAGACTAATAGAAATTCTGAAGAATCACATACTGATATACAACATAGCACAGAAAGAAGGCAATAGATAAGACAAGTGACGTGAAGCAGAATTATCATTATGTGAGAGGGATAGACATAGATCAGACCTTCTGGGGTCATCGCAACATAGAACAGGGCCCATTCAGAGGACCATAAAACATTATGACTTCCTTATCTATGAACTGTTCCAATATTTATGGCTATCCCTCTCACATATTGATAATTCTGCTTCACATCACTTGTCTTATCCTCATTCACAAATTTATATAACAATATAATGGGTTGATTGTTGAATGAAAAAAAATGCTGCCTTTATCTGTGCATAGTGAATCAAGTATATTGTGCCAAGTACTTCTCATATAGGAGGGTGGTGGTCCACTTCTGCACAGAGGCCCACCGGAGGATTCTCCTGTTCTCCTATGGGCTAGTCCGAGCCTGGTTACAAACATTTACTAACAACCTCAGTCTAGCTTGTTATCTACACCTACAACTCTGCTAAATCAAAATTCCAGGAAATCAACTTCTTCCAACTTCTTGGTGTTGTTCACACATCGCCTTTGCTATCAAGGTGCTGGATAATTAATGAAGAAAAAATGGGTTTCGTTCCAGCTCCTTTAAAATTCAGGAGAATTATTATTATTTATTATTTAAAATATTATAATTATTTATTATATATAAATTATATTATTATTATTTATTATTTGTTATTATAAATCCAATTTAAAATAATGAACGCTCCTCATCATAAGCAAACAAGGGGAAACAAGCACTGGATAATTAAGGGTACCGTTACACTAAACGATTTACCAACGATCACAACCAGCGATACGACCTGGCCGTGATCGTTGGTAAGTTGTTGTGTGGTCGCTGGGGAGCTGTCACACAGACAGCTCTCCAGCGACCAACGATGCCGAAGTCCCCGGGTAACCAGGGTAAACATCGGGTTACTAAGCGCAGGGCCGCGCTTAGTAACCCAATGTTTACCCTGGTTACCATTGTAAATGTAAAAAAACCAAAACACTACATACTTACATTCCGGTGTCTGCCACGTCCCTCGCCGTCAGCTTCCCGCACTGACTGTGTCAGTGCCGGCCGTAAAGCACAGCACAGCGGTGACGTCACCGCTGTGCTCTGCTTTTACTTTACAGCCGGCGCTCACAGTCAGTGCGGGAAGCTGACGGCGAGGGACGTGGCAGACACCGGAATGTAAGTATGTAGTGTTTTTTTTTTTTTTACATTTACAATGGTAACCAGGGTAAACATCGGGTTACTAAGCGCGGCCCTGCACTTAGTAACCCGATATTTACCCTGGTTACAAGCGAACACATCGCTGGATCGCTGTCACACACACCGATTCAGCAATGACAGCGGGTGATCCAGCGACGAAAGAACGTTTCAAACGATCTGCTACGACGTACGATTCTCAGCGGGGCCCTGATCGCAGTAGCGTGTCAGACACAGCGAGATTGTATGTATATCGCTGGAGCGTCACGGATCGTGCCGTCGTAGCGACCAAAGTGCCACTATGAGACGGTACCCTTACTCTAAAGAGTGCTAAAGCAAAACCCACTCACATCAGACATCACTCAAGATAAAAAAAATAAAAAAAATAGTTAATAGGGCTACTAACATGATTGTGTTGCATTGAGTGCACAACTATATACACTGGGATAGTTTACGCTGGTGCAGGTTCTCCTAAATTATAATTATCTTGTCTTTTCTGACAAGATACCAGGAGTTGGTTTCTCTCAACTAATCTTGGTGCTGTTCACACCTTCGTCTCTGCTATCAAGGTACCTTATTATTAGGCTATGTTTACATATTGCATTTTTGCTGCATTCAAAAAGCCCCATTTTTCATGGTCTTCACTGCTCTTTTACTGCAGTGTTTATTTTGCCTTGATTTTTGGTGCCAACGACTTGTGTGATTTGTCTACAGTACGTTTATTAAAGTTAATTTTATTCAATAAAAATGTTTAGTTGCATTTATGTAGTGTTTTTGCACTTTCTCATTACTTCCTATAGTTGAAAAATGCTGTAAAAAGTGACATGCTGCAGAATTAAAAAAACGCAGCACTTTTCCAATTCAGTCAGGGAAAGAAAAATAATTGTGTGCATGAGATTTCTGAAATCACATTGCTTTTTTTGGTTCAGTGAAAATCAGTTTTTAATTTGCATAAAAAATGCAGCAAAAATGCAACATGTGAACATAGCCTTAATCTGTTTCTACTGTCTTGATGCTGTCCACATCTTCATCTCAGCTATGCGAAGTTTCTGGGGAACCATCCAGTCTCGGCTAAACTAGTGCAGTCCAGGCTTAGTCCTCTGCTCTTCGTGTGTGTAACTGCACTCACCCTGCAAGATACCAGATTGCCTGTACATTTCAGTTGTTCCTATGTATAACTGCTCTCCTGCTGCAAGATGCCAGTTTGCACATACATCTCGTCTGTTTCTGTACAATCCACACATCTGGCTCAGCTGTATCCAGTGCTTCCAGTTCCACTTGCTCATCTGCTTTCCTGTATACCCTGCTGTATTGCAGCTCCACTGCATTATCACCTCTGGTCTGTGCTGCTCTCCTAGAAAATCCACTTCACCAGGTGAGCCCACAAGACTCGTGCGCAACGAGCATAGGATGCAATATAAGACCTACAACAGGGACATGCACTGAATTCTTGCCAAGTCACCCATAATAATTATAGCAAGAGGATTTGGACCAGGTTTGAATAACAGAAGAGTTAAGAGATACACAGGTGGGGGGCTCAGCAGGTCTCAGCCTGAGTTCCATTAACACTCGGGAAGATTAATGACAGACAGTGTCTGATATAAGCAAACACTGAGGACATGAGCCCAGCATGCAGTCATTCTCAGATATGAGTGAGAAAAATAAAATACCGAACATGATCTATTTTATACAACAATTGGTGCCCGTCTCATACATTGCAAATAAGCATACGGTTGATTGCTGTTAAGGCCCTCGCACCCCCTCTGTGCCGTCATTTCCAAAGTTGTATATTTATTCTCTATATATTCCTGACAAGCTTCAAGTTTACTTAGAGTGGATCTGTCACCAGATTTCACAAAACAGTCTATAGATTACAATATTAAAGGGAACCTGTCACCCCCAAAATCGAAGATGAGCTAATCATTCTGTAATGCTGTAGATAAGCCCCCAATGTATCCTGAAAGATGAGAAAAAGAGGTTAGATTATAGTCACCTGGGCGGGCTGTCCGATCCGATGGGCGTCACGGTCCGGTCCGGGGCCTCCCATCTTCTAACGATGACGTCCTCTTCTGGTCTTCACGCTGCGGCTCCGGCGCAGCCGTACTTTGTCCTGTTGAGGGCCGAGCAATGTACTGCAGTGCGCAGGCGCCGGGCCTCTCTGACCTTTCCCGGTGCCTCCGCACTGCAGTACTTTGCTCTGCCCTGGACCGGACCGTGACGCCCATCAGATCGGACCGCTCGCCCAGGTGAGTATAATCTAACCTCTTTTTCTCATCTTTCAGGATACATCGGGGGCTTATCTACAGCATTACAGAATGCTGTAGATAAGCCCATGATGCCGGTGGGCTTAGCTCACCTTCGATTTTGGGGGTGACAGGTTCCCTTTAAATAGACCTCTTTCGTCTTGACGAGGCTGATGTACTTACTAAAATTCCAGGCCACAATGGCTGAATCATCTTCAGACTAAAATGAGTATTTTATGAATCCAGAGAGAGCTGCTAAATAAAATGCTATTGTTATTGTTAGTTATACAGCCATTCTTACATGGGTTTTCAAAGTAAGTGCATCAGCCTCATCAGGTCTGATAGTTCTATACAACAAGGTTATGTATTGTTTGTATTGTGAAATCTGGTGACGGATCCACTTTAAAGAAGACTTGAGCCATTTCTTTCTTTTTTATATGTTCCATATAACATAGGCCCAAAACAGACATAGTGCAGAGCTGAGGCTTCAAGATGCCAAGGTTATGCCCAAGATTTTAGAGGTACATATCTTCGCAGTCTCAGTTAATTACTATGGGGAGAGAGGAGGAGGTCAGCATTCATATGTGACTGTATAGCATTTACACTAGGTAAAAAAAAATTATATAAAGTATTCATTGTAAGTGACAAGTCATAAAAGGGGTTGTTGGCCTTAGAGTTCAAATCTGCAGTCATTCTATGTGACTGTAGAAGTGTGAATCCTCACAGTGTGCGCACTATCAGGATCCTCCGATGCTGGAAGTGAGCTGGCTTGTTGCTCCATGTGTGTGATTTGCATACGTGCGGTCACTTGCCAACTAGACGTGCGCAACCTAACATGATACAAGTGAATTGAGCAACACTGGACACTGTTATGGACTGGTAATTTAGGAGCGACATGCGACTAGCTCTGAGCAGGTGGTAACTATACAGACCGCAGTTCCTGATCTTAACACAACACTAGCAGTAGCCGTGGGATGTTCCTGTCACTCCCTGGACACCTCGTCACAGCCGGAGAACTAGCTACCCCTAAAGGTAGGAATAGGAAAGCTATCTTGCCTCAGAGAAGATCCCCAAAGGATAGGACAGCCCCCCACAAATATTGACTGTGAGAGGAGAAGGAAATGACATACGTAGTATGAAACAAGATTTAGCAAAGGAGGCACTTCTAGCTAGATAGATAGTACAGGAAAGTACACTGTGCGGTCAGTAATAAAAACTAGAAAAAGTCCACCGCAGAGATATGCAAAAATCTCCACACCTGACTAAAGGTGTGGAGGGCAAAATCTGCAGCCCAGAGTTTCCAGCTTAGCTGAATAGATCCATACTGATAAGCTGGACAAATGAGCAAAACATAGAATGTACTGAACAAATAAGTCCACAACAAGTGGACTACAAAAGGACAAGCAAGGACTTATCTTTGCTGAACTGGACAGAGTGTCAGGGAAATCCGAAAGAGCAGTGGCTCCAAGCAGGAACAATTGACAACTGGCATTGATTGAGAGATAAGGCCAGACTAAAATAGCCGAGCCAGAAAGACGATCAGTGGAAGCAGCTGCTGATGCTAAATCCAAGAAGCAGCTATACCACTCAAAACCACAGGAGGGAGCCCAAGAGCAGAATTCACAAAAGTGCTACTTACAACCACCGGAGGGAGCCCAAGAGCGGAATTCACAACAGGACACGTCTAGTCGGAATGTGACCTATAGTATGCATATAACATACTTGCAGTCACACGACTGCCCGCTCCCGGCACCAGAGAATGCAAACACTTTAAAGTTGTTATCCACCATTTTTTTTCACTTAAATGGGTTTCATAAAAACATTTGCACCATTTTGCTTTAAACAGGCACTCTGCTTCCCTGCACACTCAGCTTTGATGTGGTCTGTGGTCATAAATGATCTGACATCAGCTCAAAAAAAGGCTACATTCACACATCCGAGTACGGACCACAACGCACGGACTGTCCGCGGGTCTCCTAACCTGAACTTGTCAGCTTCAAGCTTGGGTCAGGATACTCATGGCCAGTCAATGTATCTCGGTCCCTCCGAGAATGTGAATGTAGCCAAAAAAAGAAGAGTAACAAACGCTCCAATTAGATCATCAGAATGAGCTCACTGACAGCTTCTCAGATAGCTCATTCTGCAGCCAGCTATATAGAAGGCAAACGGTGCCAAATTTTTAATAAAACCCAATTACAAAAATGATTTTTAGCCCCAGATACATGCATTTAAGTAAGAAAAAAACTGTCCCTGAGAACCCCTTTAAGTGAACTGTTAGGTAAAATAAATGGGACTATCGGTAATTTATATTTCTTTACAATCGGCCACTATAGTGCACACTGTAAATTATAATATTATCACTTCCCAGACTTTACTCCATTGATTCATCATATTATTTTTTCACATTTGTCAGCTGGAGTTATAATGTCTTTTTTTTTTGTATCTCCGGGTCTGACGACAGCTTTCATTTAGTATTAATAGAGGCTCAATGTCATATGTAAAATGAAGGCTGCCGGGATAATTACGCGGCTCGCGAGTCTGCTGATCTGACATCATGTGATCGCACGGTAGAAGCTGTCAGTCCGCGATCACATGACGCGCACCTATCTTCTCCGACTATCACTCATGCCATATGCTGCGAGCATTGTACATGGATTTATCAAAACTTCTCAGCGTTTGTTCCCGGCTGTCTTCCCCCATCCTCCTCTGTTCGCTCGGTGATTCTCTGTTATCCCTCGCTCATTGTCTGTATATTTATTGTCATCCGTCCTTGCCGCCTCCTCTCCCGAGTCTCTGTCTTTAATAACCTGAAGGTGATTAGCAGAAATCATATTTGATTTTGACACTCAACCTGCCAGTTAAATACAGGCTAACAAAACCATTCTGCCATCCAGTCTGCGAGATGCTTTTCCCCCTTAATTAGGTAGATAAATACCGAGTTTCCATGGTAACATCTTCCTCTGTTTTGTAACCCAATGCAATTGAGTTTTATGGATGTTATGGCATGTTATTGTTTAACCCCATGCCGTCCAGAAACTCTTGATGATTCTCAATTCCTTTTATTTTTCTGATACCATGAACTTATTTGGATCTGTAAAACCATCGCTTGTTAACCCATTCGGCAGAAGTTTTATCAACCGGCAGTGCACCCCTCCATTCATCCCCATGGAACTGACGAGCGTTGTGCTCGGCTTTTTTTGGTGGCCCCATAGAGATTTGGTGGAGCGGCTGTTGGGCGTCCAATCCACCACTTCATTTTGTAACAGGGTTTAACAATTTTCTGTTCTGAAGGTCCCAGCTCTCCGACACCCACCGATCAGCAAGTGGTCTCCTGCCCAGCTTGTTTTCACTGGACAACCTCTACGTAGGTTCGAAAGCAAAATCTGTACTCAGGACCGTGAAGCGGACACTAAACAGTCTGACCTCGTAGTGGTGATTCGCTTCACTCAACTTTTATATCTGGCAGATGCTGGAGCTGGAAACAGCTGATCAGTGTGGGGACCCTATGCCAGTTGTCATGTCGGACACTGTTCAGACCAGGTCGTCTGACAGACAGCGGTAATTCCGCGTTTGACCACTGTTTGCTCATTGGTGTCGGCTAGTTTTTGTCTGGCTGCTCCGGGGTTAATTTATCTGATCCTTGGATTGGAAGCTGGACCATGCCCATTTCCTTTAAATGGTTCCCCTGATCTTTGGGCGTCGCCGATTATAGCTTCTGTCTTATCCGTTGTTATCTCGGTCCGGAGTGGAGAGCTGGATGTTGGAGAATCGTTGCAGGTGGTGTATTTTCCTTTGTCTATTTACTCCTTCCTATATTTGTATTTATTTTGCCCTGCACCTTTATAGTGTATTCCTGAGTGACTGCGGCGTGGTGTATATTTTCCTTTATCCTTGTTTGTTATAACTGTGGGTATTGGTTTATTGCATTCACTGGGTGGTGGGCGGTGGTGTTCAGTCTAGGGCTGAATCAGAAGTCAGGGTGAGGGTGGAGGCCTGAACATGCACACCTTCAGTGTAAACTTCAGGTAGAGGGTCAGACAGGGTTTCCCTAGTCTGAGGGAAATTGCAGGGGCCCGGGTTATTAGCTCTCGCCCTCCTTGTATCCCCGTGACACCAGTCCCCTACCGGTTTAGTATCATAAGAAAAGACCATCAATCTAAATGTAGTAGACAACATGTTTGAAGGGAATTGCTGTTTTATGTGTTCATAACCATCTAGTATTGACATTGCTTCTTGCACTTTCCTGGCCAGAAACTGGTATTTCCAAGAAGATTGCAATATCAAGATTGTATGATTTAATTGCACCCTATTACACTCAAGAGAAGTCCCTTTATTTCATGTAGTTAAAGATAAAACTTTGATTCTATGGTATGATTCTATGATTTTGCCTTCACTAGGCATAGTCTACTGTAGGGACTATAAGAAGATGGCCCCAGGTCAGGCTAGACTTCTACTCCTTCCTTAGGGGCAATATGGACAAGCACAACCCTTCCTCTTTTCACTCACAGCATACAACTAGGAAGTCATAGAGACGTGAACGAAGGGTCAATAATACCATACCTTCTACAAGGGATGCTTCCAGCATCGGAGGGTTTAGGAAAAACAAGGACTGACTCCGAAAAAGTGATTGGAGTCCTGGCAAATTATGGACCTGGCACCACCCACTCATAAAACACAAAACACACACATACAAATATATATACCGTATATAAACTGCTGGGACACCCACCAATCCAATCCCGAGAACCGACACTCTTCAGTGTGAATGAAGCAGTAGTCTATCATACTCACTTCTGCTCCATTCATTCTTAATGATATGGCTGGCTATATGCTCAGCTGGTGATTGGCACTCCTGTAGGAGCAGCTGTTCTTATGATCAACTTCCACTCCATTCACACAGGATTCTTTAGAACACAAGTTCTTGGGATCGATGGAGTCTAAGTAGTCATACCCCCAGCAATCGTAAAGTTGTCCCCTATACCACTGATAAGGGATAACTTCCACATTTGAGAATACTCCTGTACCACCATCATATAGTAACATTAAACTGCTCTGCATACTTTATCCACATCATGAGGACGCAGATAACATTGAAGGTCCTATTTCTCCTGGAATTCGGGTGGACCCTCCTCCACCATGGGCCTGATCATGGTATTGACCTCTGTGACCGTGATCCTTAGGCCACTGGCTCAGCCCAAATATCTAGCAAGGATTGTTTCGCATGATGGCATAAAGAGCAATTTACACACACTTGCCAACGGTCTTGAGTTTGCTTGGACTTTCCTGAGAACTTAAACACACAAGGGGCAAAGTTTTGAAAAACCACATCCACGTGTTGGTGGGAAGGTCTTAACTTTCTCAAATTTTTCATTTTAATGTTGGTAAATATGTACATAGGGGTAAAGTTATTCCATACCAATAATTTGTAATTAATTACATTTTTCCTTAGTGGTAACCCGCTAATTTTGGTGAGATCACCTGACCATGTGATGTGTAATGAGGGCATCCCAACTCTCCTCCGACAGATGATGTAGATGTTGGAATTTCAACATCAACACATTTTGTTTTGAGAGATGATAAACTGTTGCCAGAGACATCTGGCAGTAGCTTTTTCCTCTCTCCCCATTGAAAACACCTGAATGCTCGGCTAAGTAGAACACTCGTGTGTTTGGCCAGCTTTAGTTCACTCCACTATGGAAAAAAACCGTACAAGCATTTGTTTGCCACAATTGATACCCAGTGGTTTATATATGAGACACAGATACCACCATAGGAAAGGTCAAATTGGGTCTATTATAATGGCACCAGGTTGGTTATCTCCACCTCCCTTTATGCCATTTCCTCAGCTGACCCAATTGAGCAATGTGCCATTAGTCAGTTGGGTCAATTCCTTCCTCTTGCTTGGTAACAATGCAGCTTCTCTAGAGAAATGAATCTGGTAAACGTTCTCAGTCCTCCATACAAAAATGATAGAAGCAAGAGGGACTGGCTCATTTCTCTCCCATGGTCACATATTTTGTCATGCAGCTACCACTATTCTCAGATATAAGAATATCTGATTCATAATAGGACCCTGCACAGTGCAGGTACACACTGTCCATGTGAAAGACAGGACTAACAACCAATTCCTCTTCCCCACCGTCACCCAATTTACTCGGCTCATAGCTAAGTGAAGGATGGACAAAGCCTCCCATATTTATTATGACGCACTTGGTGATCACAGAGGTGAATTACTTTCTTACTTACCTTATTATCCTATTTGTATTCACTACTTGTATAAGAACTGAAACTATTAATGTCCCAGATTCAGCATAAAAGTTCATGGTCCATACACATATTATTAATGTTCCCTCAACGTGGTATAGAATACATCTTATTACCTCATTATTGCTCATGAATACATATAGCTATTTGCATATTTCTATGATTCTCCATTTCAGCGGAGTAGACGTCTGCTGCTGATGTGCAGGGAGGAAGATTACCTAACGAAAACAAGTATTTAGGACGCCGACATTCATGGTTCATCTATAGACTGAATACGTATGTGTGTAGACCATTGTATATGTCATATACAGATACATTGTAGACTCAAAGCTATTACTTTTCAGGCTGAGTTCACACTGCTGTCAGGAGCTAAACCAGGACTCTTCCCACCATTTTGGATTTGTATTGCAGGTATCAAAACAATGGAAACCATAATGCCCCTCATAATGGGGTCCAGTTGACATTTCATAATAGGGTCCAATTGACAACGATGGTATCCATTATCTGAAGGATTTAGTCATTCAGTACAATGTGGTTTCCATTTATGATACATAATATAATGTGAAGATTTGTCTTACTGAACTCACCTTTAGTGTTGGAGGTTGAGGACATTGTGTCTTGTTTGTGTTTGGACACCATTAACTGGTGGGTTGGACGCGTATTCCCATCTGAGTAAGTCATACCATAATAATAGGATATGTCATCATTTAATGATCACTGGGAGTCGGAACCTCTGGGATCATCACTGATCCTAAGAATGTAAGGTGTCACGGTGCAGTTGAGGCCCTGTGTCCCCTGCACTACGACATTCCCAGCCACCCATCAACTCAACGTGGTTCCAGTAAATTGACCCGGCTGCAGTTCCCTGCACATCCATGCAGCCAGAAATGCCACTGGGCAGGGAAATCTTGGGACAGTGATGCAGTGATTAAACAGGACGGTGGCCCCCACAGTCTCAGGGAATTATGAGTGTGGGGACCACACATTATTGCGGTTCAGAAGTCTGTAGTCACCTAGAGTGACTGCAGACTTTGCAGTCAGATACGGACAACCCTTTTAAATGGATCCCTGAGACCTGACGAGGCTGGTGTACTTACTTTGTAAATCCATGACAAAGTGGCTTTATAACTCTGAAAATGAGCATTTTATGAGTCGCACTGTAGATGGACTCATGAAATGTTCAATTGATTAATAATATTAGGCACGGAAACTTTCACAAAGATTTTACAGTCATTTTTACACAAATGTACTAAAGAAATACACCAGCATCATCAGGTCTAAGATCTATTTATCAATGAAGGCAGTTTGTAGAGTGAAATCTGGTCACAGATGTGCTTTAAGCTCTGTACTGCGACATAAACATGGAGACTAGTAGAATGAGGGGTAGGCGAAATGAACTTTGGGCAGGGGGGGACTTATGGACTTAAAGAAAAACAATCAGAGGCTAATTCAACTAAGCTTTTTACACCACAAAAATTGTGTAAACGCTTTGAAAAGTGAAACATTTTTGTGCAACTCAGAGTTGCTTCAAAAATTTTTGGTGTTTTCACACTTTGGATCAGCTAGACTGAAATCGGCGCTGGGCAGACCCGGGGCAGGATGCGGGCGTAGCTAAGTCACCCATCAAATTATGCAAATCTATTAGCATTTCTGGTGCATCAGAGATGCTACGTACTAGAGTCGTCAAACTCATGAAGTGGCGCTTGCCTTAATGAATCTGGTGCTGTGCACTCAAGAATGGCGTAGAATATCAAGAATGGCGCAGAGCGAGCCTGTATTACTCCTGTCTTGATGAATCGTGCCACAAGGGTTTCTCTGAGTAAATATTTGATTAGTCAGAGAGGAAGAGAACTTGAACCCTAGCGCCACCTACTACCTACTTCCAGTAGCAAACCTAAAACTCAATATTGACCCTTTAATGAGCCTTGCCCCATGATAAATCAGACAATCTATTTGCATGTAGGATAGCTGCGGAGACACCATCACGTGTTTCTCAACGCAAGCAGTGAATAGCCAGGCCTTTCCCCGGGAAGGAACGACCACGGGAAGGGCAGCATCCAATAAAGGAAAACATCCAATACAGGAAAACCACCTATGCCAAGCATGGTATCCATCCACAGACAGCTGTTTCGGGGTGTTTGCCCCTCATCAGTGTGGAGTTGGAATCTGGCTATTAGGAGCAGTGCCTAGTAAAAGGCTGTAAAGGCACAGATGATTGGCCTCGGGGAGACCAAAACATCCAACACCGCGGAGACACCATCACGTGTTTCTCAACGCAGTGATCCAGAACACTGCCCCCATCCCTTATGGGAAATATGCAAATGCATGTAGGATAGCTGCGGAGACACCATCACGTGTTTCTCAACGCAAGCAGTGAATAGCCAGGCCTTTCCCCGGGAAGGGCAGCATCCAATAAAGGAAAACATCCAATACAGGAAAACCACCTATGCCAAGCATGGTATCCATCCACATACAGCTGTTTCGGGGTGTTTGCCCCTCATCAGTGTGGAGTAGGAATCTGGCTATTAGGAGCAGTGCCTAGTAAAAGGCTGTAAAGGCACAGATGATTGGCCTCGGGGAGACCAAAACATCCAACACCGCGGAGACACCATCACGTGTTTCTCAACGCAGTGATCCAGAACACTGCCCCCATCCCTTATGGGAAATATGCAAATGCATGTAGGATAGCTGCGGAGACACCATCACGTGTTTCTCAACGCAAGCAGTGAATAGCCAGGCCTTTCCCCGGGAAGGAACAACCATGGGAAGGGCAGCATCCAATAAAGGAAAACATCTAATACAGGAAAACCACCTATGCCAAGCATGGTATCCATCCACAGACAGCTGTTTCGGGGTGTTTGCCCCTCATCAGTGTGGAGTAGGAATCTGGCTATTAGGAGCAGTGCCTAGTAAAAGGCTGTAAAGGCACAGATGATTGGCCTCGGGGAGACCAAAACATCCAACACCGCAGAGACACCATCACGTGTTTCTCAATGCAGTGATCCAGAACACTGCCCCCATCCCTTATGGGAAATATGCAAATGCATGTAGGATCTATCAATCTATTTGCAGACACATGTTTCGGGGTTGTTTGCACCTCATCAGTGCAAAGCAGGAAGTCTGGTTTGGCTGGGTGAGTGACCTCGAAATGTTTCTTTTTGTGGAAAGTGCTAAGCACTAAATCTCTTGTTCGCTTCCTCTCTGAAGAGGCTATTTTATTTTTTTAAGTCCCAGAGGAGCATTGATTAGCCTATAAGTCTCCTTTTGCCACTTTGTCACTCTCCCCTTAGGGCCTCTGTGTATATAGAAACACTAGGGATTGGTGGGGAAAGGTGCATCGGGATAGTTTACCTATTTGGCAACTATCATGTTGAACTTCACAACCCGACTGTGGTGGAGCACATTCTGGAGGAGCCACCTTTAGCAGTAACGGAGCTTGTTTTGCCCCTGGAGACTACATAAACTATGACTCAACCACGAAATATACCAAGAGAAACATGTAAGATTATTTGTTACTTGCTGGCAGCGATGCTGCCCCCTGTGGATGGTAATGACTCTTCCCATGATACCAGATGTTGTTGAGTTGCTTAATGAAACATTTCGCTGTCCCACCATGATAGCAGGATTCTTCTGAGATATCAACAGGGAATTTTTTTTTTTTTTAAAAGACCCTATTTCTAATATATGAAGTGTGTACTGATATCGAACAGTGTAAAATACTAATTAGGCAAAATCATCATATAGTTCAGATGTAACATAATGCAACGCCATCTGGTGCTGTAGACATGATGATGGCACCTCCAAATCTGCACCCTGCAAAACACACACAAATTTGCTGTGTGTTACTTTCATATAAACAGATACATTGGTTTTACTTTACATTTCTCATATATATATATCATATAAGTGTGTACTGTAGGATGCAAGTGTTCCTATATCCTTCCGTGATTTCTGAACACAGCCTTGTTACATGTTATAACATAAGGATCCACAATATGGAACCTATGGAGAATTGTGACTCCAGACTGGACTTCTGATTTCATTCAGAGGTTCCTTTGGCAAGGTTCCTATTCTAAGAAAACAAAAATTGCAGAATGCTTTATGATTCAAACATCTCACTCCACCTCCAAGACTTTTCTTGTGCTGCACCAGCTCTCCGGAATGCACTACTCTAGACAAACAGGTTAATTCCCTGTGTACGCAGTTTTAAGTGTGCCCTAAAAAGACATCAAGTGTGTCCTAACAGCACATCTTTTTTAGATAGGCCTATCCTAAATTTCTTTGTCCCTCCTTTTCTACATTTTTTTCTCAGAAACTGGTCCCTTCTTTACCGCTTTTCCCTGTACAGCGTCGCCCCTGACTACTTAATGTAGAGCAATTGTACACAGCTCCATCAAAGAGAAGAGAAACTCCAACCAGGACAGTCCAGGATTTGTGAGCTGACCCATTGTCCCGTCCCAAGAGGTAAGTGACATGATCGGCTTTCAGCTATTTCCTCATTTTTTGAACACAAACACAGTTAGATCTAATGATAGAGCAAGGAGCACCGGCTCCCTGCTCCACCATTCATATGTATCTTCTGAGGCTCAGCACAGGAGGTGAGATCATGTCACTACATCACCCCAGCTGTGCCACAGACCCAAGACAGAGCAAATATCTACTCCACTCATCATGGAAAGGGACTAGGTGACATTTTTTTTTAGATTTGCCAGCGGAGTATCATACTGGGGGGAAGTAGGTACTGTGGAGGCATCATACTGTGCGGTGGGGGCATATTGGGGGTGTGATACTCTATGTGGGGGACATTGGTGGCATCATACTGTGTGACTGAACTGTGGAAGCGTCATGCTGTGTAGTGTGGGGGACACTTGGACACTGGAGGTTTCACACTGTGTGTGGAGACATCCACTTGTATGCGGGGGTGTTTGTGGAAGCATCATGCTGTGTGGGGGGACTGTGGTGAAATTATACTGTATAGGAGGCTCTAGGCGACATAATGTGTGTTAGGACATCCTAGTGTGTGGGGGGCTTCATACTGGTTTTGGAGCTTTGGGTGACATAATGTGTGTAGTGACATTGTGGGAGTGTCATAGTGTGTATGTATATTTGGGGGAGTGTAGGGGCATCATACTGTTGTGGGGTGCTCAGGTTGACATAATTTAATGTGTGGTGACACACTAGGGGCATCATAGTGTGTATTTGTGGGAGGAGTTGATATCATACTGTGTAGGGTGCTCGGGATGACAATGTGTATGGTGACACACTGGCGGACGGTATCATAGTGTGTGCTTGTGGGGGGAGTGTAGGGGCATCATACTATGTGAGGCGCTCAGGATGACATAATATGTGTGGTGACACTATAGTGTATGTTTATGGGGAGTATGGGGCATCATACTGTGTGGTGTGCTCAGGATGACATAATATGTGTGTTGACACTATAGTGTATGTTTGTGGGGGGAGTATGGGGGCATCATACTGTGTGGTGTGCTCAGGATGATATAATATGAGTGGGGACACAAATGTATGTTTGTGGGAGGAGTGTAGGGGCATCATACTGTGTTGGGTGCTCAGGGCAAAATAATATGTGTGGTGACACTACAGTGCATGTTTGTGGGGGGAGTATAATTATAATAGGGGCATCATACTGTGTGGGGCGCTCAGGAGGAAATAATATGTGTGGTGACACACTGGGGGAGGGCATCATAGTGTGTGTTTGTGGGGGGAGTGTAGTGTAGGGGCAACATACTGTGTGGGGCGCTCAGGATGACATAATATGTGTGGGGACACTATAGTGTATGTTTGTGGGGGGAGTGTAGGGGCATCATACTGTGTGGGGTGCTCAGGAAGACATATTATGTGTGGGGACACTATAGTATATGTTTGTGGGGGGGAGTGTAGGGGCATCATACTGTGTGGGGTGCTCAGGATGACATAATATGTGTGGGGACACTATAGTGTATGTTTTTGGGGGGAGTATAGGGGCAACATACTGTGTGGGGCGCTCAGGATGACATAATATGTGTGGGGACACTATAGTGTTTGTTTGTGGGGGGAGTATAGGGGCATCATACTGTGTGGGGCACTCAGGATGACATAATATGTGTGGGGACACTATAGTGTATGTTTGTGGGGGGAGTATAGAGGCAACATACTATGTGGGGCGCTCAGGATGACAAAATATGTGTGAGGACACTATAGTATATGTTTGTGGGGGGAGTGTAGGGGCATCATACTGTGTGGGGTGCTCAGGAAGACATATTATGTGTGGGGACACTATAGTGTATGTTTGTGGGGGAGTATAGGGGCATCATACTGTGTGGGGTGCCCAGGATGACATAATATGTGTGGGGACACTATAGTGCATCTTTGTGGGGGGGTGTTGGGGCATCATACTGTGTGCGGCTCTCAGGATGAAGTAACATGTGGGGTGACACTATAGTGTATGTTTGTGGGGGGAGTATAGGAGCATCATACTGTGTGGGGTGCTCAGGATGACATAATATGTGTGGGGACACTGTAGTGTATGTTTGTGGGGGGGTGTAGGGGCAGCATACTGTGTGGGGCGCTCAGGATGACATAATATGTGTGGGGACACTATAGTGTTTGTTTGTGCGGGGAGTATAGGGGCATCATACTGTGTGGGGTGCTCAGGATGATATAATATGTGTGGGGACACTATAGTGTATGTTTGTGGGGGGAGTATAGGAGCATCATACTGTGTGGGGTGCTCAGGATGACATAATATGTGTGGGGACACCATAGTGTATGTTTGTGGAGGGATTGTAGGGGCATCATACTGTGTGGGGCACTCAGGATGGCATAATATGTGTGGGGACACTATAGTGTTTGTTTGTGGGGGGAGTATAGGGGCATCATACTGTGTGCGGCTTTCAGGATGAAATAACATGTGGAGTGACACTATAGTGTATGTTTGTGGGGGGAGTGTAGGGGCATCATACTGTGTGGGGCGCTCAGGATGACATAATATGTGTGGGGACACTATAGTGTTTGTGGGGGGAGTATAGGGGCATCATACTGTGTGGGGTGCTCAGGGTGATATAATATGTGTGGGGACACTATAGTGTATGTTTGTGGGGGGAGTGTAGGGGCATCATACTCTGTGCGGCTTTCAGGATGAAATAACATGTGGGGTGACACTATAGTGTATGTTTGTGGGGGGAGTGTAGGGGCATCATACTGTGTGGGGTGCTCAGGATGATATAATATGTGTGGGGACACTATAGTGTATGTTTGTGGGGGGAGTATAGGGGCATCATACTGTGTGGGGCGCTCAGGATGACATAATATGTGTGGCGACACTATAGCGTTTGTTTGTGGGGGGGAGTATAGGGGCATCATACTGTGTGGGGCGCTCAGCATGACATAATATGTGTGGGGACACTATAGTGTATGTTTGTGGGGGGAGTATAGGGGCATCATACTGTGTGGGGCGCTCAGCATGACATAATATGTGTGGGGACACTATAGTGTATGTTTGTGGGGGGAGTATAGGGGCATCATACTGTGTGGGGCGCTCAGGATGACATAATATGTGTGGGGAGACACTATAGTGTTTGTTTGTGGGGGAGTGTAGGGGCATCATACTGTGTGGGGCGCTCAGCATGACATAATATGTGTGGGGACACTATAGTGTATGTTTGTGGGGGGATTATAGGGGCATCATACTGTGTGGGGCGCTCAGCATGACATAATATGTGTGGGGACACTGTAGTGTATGTTTGTGGGGGGGAGTATAGGGGCATCATACTGTGTGGGGCGCTCAGGATGACATAATATGTGTGGGGACACTATAGTGTTTGTGGGGGGAGTATAGGGGCATCATACTGTGTGGGGTGCTCAGGGTGATATAATATGTGTGGGGACACTATAGTGTATGTTTGTGGGGGGAGTGTAGGGGAATCATACTGTGTGGGGCGCTCAGGATGACATAATATGTGTGGGGACACTATAGTGTTTGTTTGTGGGGGGAGTATAGGGGCATCATACTGTGTGGGGCGCTCAGCATGACATAATATGTGTGGGGACACTATAGTGTTTGTGGGGGAGTGTAGGGGCATCATACTGTGTGGGGCGCTCAGCATGACATAATATGTGTGGGGACACTATAGTGTATGTTTGTGGGGGGAGTGTAGGGGCATCATACTGTGTGCGGCTTTCAGGATGAAATAACATGTGGGGTGACACTATAGTGTATGTTTGTGGGGGGAGTGTAGGGGCATCATACTGTGTGGGGTGCTCAGGATGATATAATATGTGTGGGGACACTATAGTGTATGTTTGTGGGGGGAGTGTAGGGGAATCATACTGTGTGGGGCGCTCAGGATGACATAATATGTGTGGGGACACTATAGTGTTTGTTTGTGGGGGGAGTATAGGGGCATCATACTGTGTGGGGCGCTCAGCATGACATAATATGTGTGGGGACACTATAGTGTTTGTGGGGGAGTGTAGGGGCATCATACTGTGTGGGGCGCTCAGCATGACATAATATGTGTGGGGACACTATAGTGTATGTTTGTGGGGGGAGTGTAGGGGCATCATACTGTGTGGGGCGCTCAGCATGACATAATATGTGTGGGGACACTATAGTGTATGTTTGTGGGGGGAGTGTAGGGGCATCATACTGTGTGGGGCGCTCAGCATGACATAATATGTGTGGGGACACTATAGTGTATGTTTGTGGGGGGAGTGTAGGGGCATCATACTGTGTGGGGCGCTCAGCATGACATAATATGTGTGTGGACACTATAGTGTATGTTTGTGGGGGGAGTGTAGGGGCATCATACTGTGTGGGGCGCTCAGCATGACATAATATGTGTGGGGACACTATAGTGTATGTTTGTGGGGGGAGTGTAGGGGCATCATACTGTGTGGGGCGCTCAGGATGACATAATATGTGTGGTGACACACTGGGGGCATCATAGTTTGTGTGTTTGGGGGGGCTGTTGCGGCATCATAATATGTAGGGTGCTCGGGATGACATAATGTGTATGTTGACACTGTGGGGGCACCAAACCATGCAGAGGGAACTGTGGGGGCATCATAATGTGCATGTAAAAGGTCAATGTGAGAGCATCGATGTGTAAGGAGGACATCTGTGGAGCATCACGCTACATAGTGGCCTTAAAAAAACACATTAAACTGTGTGGGAATACTTCTAGGGGGCTTCATTAGAGGTACTATTTTTGTATGGGTGCCCAACAAAATTGCCCTTACACACTGTAGGGGGTGTTCTTTTTTTCTACCCTATGGAGATGGGAGGTTTGAATACACATAAGCCCATAGCTGTTGGCATGGTCTGAATGGGATCCGGACAGGATTCCCCCCAGATGTCAATGAGAATGCTTCCATTTACTTACAGCAAGCAGAGATCATGAGAATGGCAATGACTTGCACAAGAGCTGTTGATTGAGCTCCATTATATGGAAGAATTCTCCGAAAAATGGGCAGTCACTTTAACAGAGAAGACGATATGGAATAGTGGCGGGCGCGGAGTCTTCTAATTAATCCGGTCGCCCGTTTTGACCGATCCGATATGGGAGGAATATCACTGATGCCTCTGGCATCGGACCAAAGGAATAGCTATAACCATCAGAATAAAGGACTCTTGGGGGCTCGACTGTCCACAAGCTTTTATTAAAAGGGACGGCGCAGCCAATTTAGGTATTTAAAATCTCTGGTTTAGTAGTAGCCTTGGCTCGGGGTATGGATTTTTATCTTAGCCCAGATTTCAAACTCGCTGCCAATCAGCAGAAAGGGATCAAATATTTCATGGATCTTAGTCATAGAAGCCGGCGTGCAGGCAGCTTTTATTAAGGAGGAGATCCTCATGCTGCAATGCAGGAGGTTGGAGGAACGTCTAGTAAAAGAAATATTAAAGAATAATAGTTTTAATATAGTGGATTGTAATGTAGCAAGGTTTTAGGTGCAACATCTAAGTTTATGGCATGCAACATAAAAAAAGGTTAGTAGTTTTCTGATCTCCTGGTAATATTGAGCAAAAAATTCTGCTGCATTTCAATGCTGCAATCCACGTAATTCCACAGTTGTCCACCAGATGTCAGTATAACACAAGTGATATAATCCCCCCACAACCCCCCAAACTGTAAAATATCACAACCTGGAGCATCTGGACCTGTTTCTGGTTGTTATATACTATTATTATTATTATCTGATGCCGTCCTCAGTGTTACCTTCTTATACTTCAAAGCTGACATGTTTTATGATTTTCTGTTAGTAAACTCACATTATATTTGTGATGATACAATGGAATGTGGCAACGGGACAATATAAAAAAAAAAAAACAACCAAAAATGTATAAGGTGGATGCTTAAAAAAAAAATTTGGAATCGTACATGTTTTTCCGTTGTAATTGTGAATATTCATGATTTCCATATGTCTGTCTCTTTCTCTAATAATTGCAGATTTTGAAGGCAGCAGATGAGGATGAGGATGAGGATTTCCATATCACGTCCCCCAGAGAAGCCTCCAGTTGGTGGTAGCTGCGAGGAGACACGTAGATGGGAGTCAGCAGATGGAATCACAACCAAAAATCTTATAAAACAAAAATCTTATCGGTAATTGACAGGTGTCGACAGGTGGGAGAAGAGCGGGAGACGCGGAGTTAAATCCTGTTGTTGGAGCAGAATGAGGAATAAGAGATGGGATTAGACAAGAACAGACCTTTAAAGGGAATCTGTCACCTTGTATTTGCTATCTTATATGAGAGCAGCATAATGTAGGGGCAGAGACCCTGATTCCAGCGATGTGTCACTTAGTTTACTGGGTGCAGCCATTGTGACACAATTAGAGCTTTTAGATGTAGCAGAGCTCAAAGCTGCCCCTGCCCTCACCACAGATCTCTGTGTGCATAGTCTATTGACAGTGAGCTGCTTATCAGAGGAGGGGGCGTGGTCAGACTATAGTCCAGGCAGTGATAATCTCCTGGTGATAAAACACTCATTGTATGGAAACAACAGCACACAGCCTAATAAGTGACACATCGCTGCAATCAGTGTCTCAGCCCCTACATTATGCTGCTCTCAGGTTACATAGTGAAAACCTGCTGACAGATTCAATTTGAAGAGTAACTATCATTTTATTTTGTAGTTAATATCTAGTGCCTTCCCAATGTGGAACAGATCAGTGTCCTGAAATTCCCAGCAATCTCTCAAAAAACAGCTCTGCTCAAGAAGTAGAAGAAAGGCTATGGGGCCAATTCATTAAAATTAGCTTGCGCCACTCTATTCTTGCTGGAGTACAAGGAGCCGATTTCATTAAAGCGCCACTCCAGCGGGTATTTTTCCAGCGCTGGAGTGGTGCTGTGAAACATAAGCCCCCTGCCCACGGCCAGAAGCTCATCCTCCAGTATCTTCATCATTTTACGGCACCGGTGCGGTTCCACGGCGCCATTTTGTGAGCGCAGCTTCTGACTGGCTGGAAGTCACAAGCTCTCAATGGAAGTCTATGAGAGCCAGAAAAAAGGCAGAATGTGGCTCCCATAGACTTGTATTGAAAAGTGACCTCTGCGCCGCTCCATAAAACACTGGAGCTACCGGCAGGTCACCAACTGCAGGAGATGGACCGGAGCGGCGGAGAAAACGGATGGACATCATCAATAGGCTGTAAGCCGGACACAGTGCATCACACGTACCTGTGTAACTAGCGCCCTATGCAAGCCTCATATGTGTGCATGAATTGGTAGGCTTGTGAGCGGATGTTTGTACAGAATACACCCTCAATCCAGAGGCTATATTAAAGGGAATCTGTCAGCAGGTTATTGCTATATGAGGTAGGGACTGAGACACAGATTCAATGATGTGTCACTTATTAGGCCGTGTGCTGTTTCCATACAATGAAGGTTTTATTACCAGGAGATAATGACTGCTTAGACCACAGTGGAAGCGAGCTCTAGTCTGGCCACGCCCCCTCCTCTGATAGGCAGCTCACAGTCAATAGACTGTGTACATATATAGCCTGGTGTGGGCGGAGTTAGCTTTATGAGCTCTGCTGCATGCTAAATCTAAAAACTCTGATTGTATGACAACAGCTGCACCCAGTAAACTAAGTGATACATCGCTGGAATCAGGGTCTCCTTCTTTACAGTTTGCTACGCTTAGATAAGGAAACAAAAACCTGCTGACAGATTCCCATTAAATGGATTTTATCCATTTTAAGACAATATTTTATTTCTTTTTCCATACCTTTTGTTATATTTTAGTTTGCCAAGTATTGCAGGTAGCTGAGAGCCGTGTGGGTTACTGAAGGAGTAAAATATTATTCCACAGTATATTTCTCCTGAGAAATCCTATCATCTGATTATGATAAACAGGCAATGAAATATTCTCCCCAAAATGCTAGAAGACATGAATATTGTTTACAGATAATAAGAGGGGGAGGAGAGCGCGCTCCCTCTGTAATAACCCCTGTGTAGGCTTATTGCTGATACTTTCAAAGGATCGCTCACTTTATATGGGTAATTCACATTCATTGTTAGAATTAAAACTTTCAGACAAGACAATGATGAGAAAACGGGACGTCTGAGCTCTGTAGGAACCCACAAAAGAGTCCGGAACTCGGCATGACTGGCAATGGGAATGTTACTTTATCACTGCATCTATGGGTACATTTTTGTGAAACTTTCATTTGAACATTTTTTACCACGATTGTGATAAAGCTGCAACATTTGGCTTGATTGCCTAGAGGTAGGAACATTTTAAAACTAGATCAAAAATGGAAAAATTTTGCTATGCAATCTGAAAGCACCATTATGTAGGTGCAGAGACCCTGATTCCAGTGATGTGTCACTTACTGAGCTGTGTTTTGCTGTTTCAATATAATCAGCGTTTTATTTCAGGAGATTATCACTAGAGGACTAGGTGTCTCTTACCTCTTGGTCCAGCCTCACCCTCAGCACTGATTGGCAGCCTTCTGTTAATATACAGTGCACACAGAAAGAGGCCAATCAGTGATGTGGGCGGGGTTATATAGGGCTCAGCATTCTGAGCTCTGCTAGATCTGCAGCAGAGAAAACTGTGACTATCATAACTGCTGCAGTGAGTAAGTAAGTGAGAGTAAACTATGTGATACATTGCTGGAATCAGGGTCTCTGTTCCCACATCATGCTGCTGTCAGGTTACATAGCAAAAAATGGCTGACAGATTCCCTTTAAACAAGAGCACTATACAGTGTATAAACACAGAGTGCTGAGAAAAAGTATTTGCCCCCTTCCCAAAGTTTTAAGAAGAATTTATCATCAGGTTTTTGCCACCTAATCTGAGAACAGGGTAATGCAGAGATAGAGACCCTGATTCTAGTGAGGTGTCACTTACTGGGCTGCTTGCTGTAGTTTTTATAAAATCACTGTTTTGTCAGCAGGAGATTATCATTAGAGGATGAGTAAACCTGCTGCCAGGTAGTCCTCCATATTTATGGGCCCTGTATAACCCTGCCCGCACCACTGATTACAGCTTTCTGCCTATGCACAGTGTACATAGGAAGCTATCAATCAGTGGTGTAGGCAGAGTTATTCAGAGAACAGTGATATTATCAAACCTGCAGCAATCAGCCTAGTAAGTGATAGATCGCTGGAATCAGGGCCTCTGCCCCTGCTGCGGTCAGATCGAGGATCAAACGCCTGGTGACAGATTTCCTCCAAATATTTCAGATCATCATACTATTTTTAATATTAGACATGAGACAAATGATAAAAAAAATCTGTTTTTCACTTGATAATGACCAAGTGCTTGATCCTGGGCCTTAACCCCTTAAACTATTGCAAATTGACAGCACAGGGTTAGCATAGTGGATGCTCTGGTGGGACATGGTGGTCACATGGTTGCCGGGTGGCTTGTCGGCATGGGGGGTCCTAGTAGACCTAGATCAGTCCGGCCCGTGACTTCTGTCACTTTAGTGGTCTGTTTTCCGTGACACTGGGGCTCCTATGGATGACCCCTTAAAAATGAGCAATGAAGAAACTAAAAATATGTTTCCTGGAGATCATTTATGATGTCTTGGAGGACAAATTATGTATAAAGTACACACATATATGAATCAATCTGGAAAAAAAATAATGAAAAATCCATTTTTGTTTCTAATTTAAAATACATGGTATTACATACATAACAAAAAAAAACCAACCTACACATATTAGATATCTCTACATGAATGTAATAACCTGGAGAATTCATTCAAAAAGATATTTAGCGTGAAAAGTGAACAGAAAAAACAGTTTTTTTTTTTCTAAATTCCATCTTTGTTATATAAATTAGAAAGTAGTTTACATGTACCCATATCAGCGCTGAAAAATAATACAATATGCCCCCCCCCCCCATAATACAATGGCTCATACAGTCACTTAAGTAAAAAAAAGTCAATATTGACTTGCTGTATCCGAAAGGTGGCGCTAGAGTTCTAGTCCTCTACTTTTCGGAAAAGACTAGTTACATATTCACATCCTGATAGTGACGTTACCTCTTAGATACCAGCTGAGAAGCCTCATACCTAGCCAAATCGTCTTTCCTACTTTGCACTGATGAGAGGCAAACACCCCAAAACACACTTCTTATCCTAAGTCAGGTGGTGAAGCATATTAAAGGGTCGATATTAACTAATAGGATCCCTGCTGCCAATAGATGGCACTAGCGTTCCTGTCTTCTTCCTCTCTGAAAAGGCTGTTTGCATTGTGAAAAATAAAACAGTTATTGCTGCTGAAAAAAAGTAGAGGCAAAAACAAAAAGAAAAAAACGCTGGTCATTAAGATCCGTTTAGGCCGTTTTAGCTACTACAGATGCTTCTTTCAAAATTAGAATATTATTTAAAAAGTTTATTTATTTCAGTTCTTCAATACAAAAAGTGAAACTCATGTATTCTATAGAATCATTGCAAACAGAGTGATCTATTTCAAGTGTTTATTTCTGTTTATGTTGATGATTATGGCTTACAGCCAATGACAACCCAAAAGTCATTATCTCAGTAAACTAGAATAATTTATAAAAAACACCTGCAAAGGCTTCCTAAGCGTTTACAAAGGTCTCTTATTCTGTTTCGGTAGACTCCACAATCATGGGGAAGACTGCTGACTTGACAGATGTCCAGAAGGCAGTCATTGACACACTCCACAAGGAGAGTAAGCCACAAAAGGTCATTGCTAAAAAAGCTGGCTGTTCATAGAGTGCTGTATCCAAGATTATTAATGGAAAGTTGAGTGGAAGGTAAAGTGTGGTAGAAAAAGGTGCACAAGCAACCGGGATAATCGCAGCCTTGAAAGGATTGTTAAGAAAAGGCCATTCCAAAATTTGGGGGGATTCACAAGGAGTGGACTGCTGCTGGAGTCATTGCTTCAAAAGCCACCACACACAGACATATCCAGGACCTGGGCTACCAGTGTTGCATTCCTTGCGTCAAGCCACTCATAACCAATAGACAACGCCAGAAGTGTCTTAACTGGGCCAAGGAGAAAAAGAACTGGACTGTTCGTCAGAGTCTGGAGGAAGAGTGGAGAGGCCACAATCCAAGCTGCTTGAGGTCTAGTGTGAAGTTTCCACAATCAGTGATGGTTCGGGGAGCCATGTCATCTGCTGGTGTAGGTCCACTGTATTTTATCAAGACCAAAGTCAGAACAGCCGCCTACCAGGAAATTTTAGAGCACTTCATGCTTCCCTCTGCCGACAAGCTTTTTGGAGTTGGAAATGTCATTCTCCATCAGGACTTGGCACCTGTCCACATGGCCAAAAGTACCAATACCTGGTTTACAAGCAACAGGATCACTGTGATTCATTGGCCAGCAAACTCGCCTGACCTTAACCCCATAGAGAATCTATGGGGCATTGAAGAAGAAGATGAGAGACACCAGACCCAACAATATAGATGAGCTGAAAGCTGCTATCAAAGCTACCTGGGCTTCCTTAACACCTCAGCAGTGCCGCAGGCTGATCGCCTCCATGACACGCCGTATTGATGCAGTAATTGATAGGAGCCCCGACCAAGTATTGAGTGCATTTACTGAACATACATTTCAGTAGGCCAACATTTCAGATTTTAAAAACATTTTTCAAGCTGATGTTAAAAAGTATTCTAACTTACTGAGATAATGACTTTTGGGTTTTCATTGGCTGTAAGCCATAATCATCAACATTAACAGAAATAAACACGAGAAATAGATCACTCTGTTTGTGATGACTCTATATAATATATGAGTTTCACTTTTTGTACTGAAGAACTGAACTAAATTAACATTTTGATGATATTCTAATTTTGTGAGAAGCACCTGTAAGTCCACCAGTTTTGATTCATCTCACCAGACATGATCACTGCAAGAACTGTTGAATCTAAACATGATCTAGCAATGTGAAACGACTACAAGGTGTCATAAACCAGCACATGATGCCACCTTCTGAGAAGAATATATACTGATGCCAAATAAACTGATTGACATGTACTAGTCTGGAAAGGGTTACAAATCCAACACTAAGGTTCAGGGACATCAGCAAATCACAGTGAGAACCACTATACACAAATGGAGAAAACTTGGAACAGTTGTGAACCTTCCTAGGAGTGGACATCCTATGAACATTTCTCCAAGAGCACATCAACCACTCATTTAGGTGAATACAAAAGACCCCCTTTGAACATCTTATGGCCTTCAAGCCCTGCTTGTCCCGTTTAGCTTCCAAAACGTTTGGTACAATATTCTGCGGACAGGTGAGTCAAAAGTAGAAGTTTTTGGAAGTCATGAGACCCATTATATCTGGCATAAAGCTAATGCTGAATTCTACCATATTGTAATAGTGTGGGGTTGCTTTGCTTCTGCAGGACCTGGATGACCTATTGTAACTGATCGTACCATGATTGCTGTTCTTAGTTAGAGGCCTATCACCCAGCCAAATCACACCTCATGCCCTGCACTGATGAGTGGCAAACATCCCTAAACACTTGTCTGCAAATGAAGTGTCTTGTTTTGCTCCCTGTCCTAAGTCATGTGGCAAGGGTCAATATTATTTTTTAGGACTACTATCCCCTATAGGGGGCACTAGACTTCTAGCCCTCTTCTCCTGAAGAAGCTATCTGCATATTCTCTATTTGAATACCTTAAGGAGAAAGTACACCGGTCACTTCATTTCCTACCGTTCATGAGTAGTTGGGTTGTGCACCAGGACAATGATCTGAAACATGTGCAAGTCCACCTCTGAGCGATTCAGAAGAAACCAAATTCAATTGTTCAATGGAAATGCCAAACTTGATTTCTACAATCAAGTTATGGATTTAATCAGCCTCATAAGAAGTTCCCTTTAAGGCTTTTGATTGTTTGAGTCACAATCTGGAGTTTAATCCCACTGTGATGCTGTGGTACGAGCTGTCAAAGGGCAGTTAATAATCAGAAACTCTGCAATGTGGCTAAATTAAAAGAATCCTTCAAAATTCCTCGACAACGAAGATAAAAATTCTCATCACAAGTTATCGGAAAATTATGATGGCAGTTGTGGTCTCACTGGTTATTAGCTTTGAGGGGACAATTACTTTTTCACATGGGGGACATGTGTGTCAACAGACATGGTCTTTGCATATGACTGTGTGCACAGGGCCTTATATACTCCTCACTTTACAATCTGCTACAAATACATCAAAAGTTTTGCCAAGGTGATCTATGTGACCCTGCCCATGTCGGTCTCTTTCTTGTGATGTCCCAGATAGCAAGATTAGTCATCGTAGTCTAATGTACAGAGTAAAGCGTTCACACATAGAGTATGTGGTTCACTGGCTAAATATAAATGTGGGTTTCAGACTTTGTGCTGTCACATTTATTAAAATGCCTGTAAAACATATTCTAACTAGAAAAATAGTGACTGATTCTTATGGATACTTTAGTAATCTACAGAATATGATTTTCACCAGGGAGTAGTACATTATAGGCATGTGGGTGTGGAAATATCTCGGTGCCTATATCACATATGACCAAGGTTAGTATTAGGGGCAGGCTAACTAGGCATTTGCCTATGGCCTCCACTACTCCAGGGGCCATCAGCCCTTTTTATAGCCCATCAGATGCAGAGGCAGATGTATGTCTCTTGTTGGGCAATATGGAGGATATTATTGGGACAAATGACCACTTCCCGACACGTTTCTTCCCTCCTAGGGATTCATCAGGGGATCCAGTAGTCTGGTGGGGGGTTTGTACCCTCACCTCCTGGTGCACTATACAATATGAAGGACTACGGGATGCATTATACTATATTGAGGATTATGGGGAGTGTGTTATATGATATGGAGGACTATGGGGAGTACATTATACTACATGGAAGACTTTTGGGATGCATTATACTATATGGAGGGCTATGGGATGCATATCCTATATTGAGGACTATGTGGAGTATATTATACTATATGGAGACCTATGTGTGCATTATACTATTTGGAGGACTGTGGGGAGAGTATTATATACTATTATATATTATATACTATATGCAGGATAATGGAGCACATTATACTATGTGGAGGACTATAGGGCACATTGTGCTATGTGGAGGACTATAGGATGCATTATGATATATGGAGGACTATGGGGTGTACATTATACTATATGGAGGACTGTGGGAAGCATTATACTAAATGGGCAAAATGCTGCCCATTCATCGAGTGATTGGATTGTTTATGCAGGAACAGAAATAATTTGTCTCATTAGCACATCACCCAGTGAAAGCTGTACAGTAGATATGATGGTGATAACGGAGTTTAAGCCATGTGTCATTAGCAAAATTGGTCCGATTCTCTCGCATGAGAAAATCTATGCTAGTGTGAGTGTACATTTAGAAGAAATCGGTCAAGTTTTTTGCTACTACATCTGAGTGCAACATGTTGGGGCAGTGTCAGCAGGTTTATTAGTCCTCCAGTGATAAACTCTTACTGATGAAATTGTGATTTCGTGAAAACCACAACAAGCAGACAAATAAGTGAGACATCACTGGAATCAGGAGCTCTATCTATTCATCATGCTGCTCTCAGATTGGGTGGCAAAAACGTAGTGACAGATTCCCTTTTAAGTCCTAATATAAACTTGCAATAAAATGACATACATAATAGTCTGCAACAAATGGGAGTTTCATACTTCATCCTCATTGCATTGCTCTCTGTTTGGGATATGGATAGGTGTCTGTAAAAGGGCATCTAGGTAGCCCTTATCTTTATGAATCAATGTCTTTAGTTTGGAGTTCTTTAAAAAAAATGTTAGAACTATTGTTATTACAGCCAATGTCATTTGAAGGATTTGTCTTATTATAGACAACCCCTTTAATATGAGATCTATAGCTCCTGAAACTCCATGCAAGTACTTAGATGTAAAAGCAAAATCATTTCAAGAAGACTCATTTCCGAACTTTTTCGACCTTTAATGTCACCCATTTTTTCTAAGGGAGGTCTCTGGAAGGGTTTCTCCCTGTATGACATCAATGTCCCGTAATAGGACCTATCCACAGTGCTTGTCCAGATGATCCAAATGGGAAAACCTCTCTAACTAAGCTCAGGGAAATGGACTGGTACGTCAACTTTTTGTTCTATGTGTCCATCCCTATACAAAACTTTCTTAGTGGTAGACATTTGGCATGTTGGTCATGAGCAGACTTTTCGATCAGCGTGCCAGACAGTCATTTCAATCACATTATTTACATAGATAGATGTTCAGGGAAGTATGAAAAGCGGTGGCTAAAACACAAGTTCTGAACCTCTAGGTAAATGTAGTCGTGGATTTGCTCCGTGCATTAGGAAATCAACACAGTAATTTAACACAATACCCACTTGGCCTTGAAATGACCAAACAGGTGCCAAGGACACGCACAGCCAGTTGCAATTTGTATCTCGCTACTCCATGGAATTACCTTGGACTTGGAACTAGACTATATGTAAATGGGAATACAGATGAGACAATAGTAAGGGCTAAACGTATTCTGACAACTGGGATCATATTTGCCAACACAATTTGCTAGCATTCACAAACTGCATTAGTAGATGTTTCCAAATGGCAGTTAGCAGCCCTAGCTAATTAGGATAATGAAAACGGTGCATAATGCAGGAAACAAATCAACTCACCAAATGACCATAAGGCTATTTTATCTGTCTTTTCATGTAGCATTACTTTCACTGGCGAAACAATGGAGAATCTGTTCTTGCTCTTATCATCAATACGTCTATGAAAAAAACCCCATAGGGGTTTAATATGAGTTCAATGTAAAGGGGTTTTCCATCACTTTTATATTGATAACCTATTCTTTGGTCATAAAGTGTGTATACATTTTATTTACTTTACATGGGGTGTTTAAGAAAGGGTTTTCCTCTACTGTAGTTCATAACCCCTTGAAAGTGATTCTCCAAGAATGTGATAAAATGGCTGCGTCACGTAATTCAAATTGCTGCCCTTCTGCGTTAGGACTCCTGCCGAGACCTGTGTCTCAACTAACAGAGGAGCTGTATTGTAAGCATATACAGTATACCAGAGCTGCCGGAGAGGTGCATGTTCTGACACCTCGCACCCCAACTCCTCAGCTACTAGGAGCTCTGTTAACGGCTAGTTATAAATACTGTACTGGGCAAAACTGTACAGCTCCATCACACTGCTTAGTGGCTTATCCTGGGTACTGCAGATTAGCTCAACTGAAATGAATAGCTGCAGATTTGCATGACTGGGATCAGAGCCTAAACAGTGTGAAGGAACTGTGGTATACCTCTCTGTACACTAATGACATCTGCCTGATGCTAGTTTTTAAAATAGGAGGTCCATATCTGTTATGATTCTAGTGGTAGAGAATCTCTGGTATTCAGACTAAGTCCGCAATAACATAGAACTGCTCTAGGGAGGTGGAAACTAGGCTAACCGCATAACTGATCCTAACACACAACTAGAAGTAGCCGGTGAATGTGCCTACGTTGATTCTAGATGTCTCGAGCCAGCCGGAGAACTGACTACCCCTAGAGGGAAAATAAGACCTCACTTGCCTCCAGAGAAATTAACCCCAAAGATATAGAAAGCCCCCAACAAATAATAACGGTGAGGCAAGAGGAAAACACAAACGTAGAGATGAACTAGATTTAGCAAAGTGAGGCCCACTAAACTAGATAGGCAGAAAATAGAAAGTGAACTATGCGGTCAGCAGAAAACCCTGCAAAAACATCCACGCTGAGTATTCAAGAACCCCCGCACCGACTGACGGTGTGGGGGGAGAATATCAGCACCCTAGAGCTTCCAGCGAGCTAGAAAATCACATTTTGAGCAAGCTGAACAAAAAACACTGATAATGCAAATGATCCAAAGTATGCAAACTGGACTTAGCTTTTCTTGCATGAGGCAGATAGCAAGGAATCAGGAGGAGACCAAATAGGACTGAATACATCGATACCAGGCAAGAGACTGAGTCCTAAGGAGGACTAAATAGGGAAAACCCACAGCTTAATGAAACAGCTGAAGCCCAGGCATGCAGAAAGACATGACTCATATAATACCATTAGTGACCACCAGAGGGAGCCCAGAAACACAGTTCACAACACATATCACAAAGATAATCTCACATAGCACCTTAAATACATTCTGCAAGTATGTTAAAATGGCCACCATCATGTATTTCAAATGACAAACTGTCCTAGTCAGGCTGCAGTCTGATACAAATACAGCTCCAAAGACCTGTGTCTCAACTGACAGAAGACCTGTATCGTAAGTACTCATACCTCTGCGAGCCAAGGAGAAGGGCTGAGACATAAGAAGAAATAAAACTCCTTGGCAAACTGATCACAAATATTTTTCTTCTCCAGTCTCAGTCCTCTGTTCTTAGTCAGCTGACGAGATTTATTTATTTTTCTAACATACATCTCTTCAGCAGCTCTGGTATGTATGCTTACAATACAGCTCCTCTGTCAGTTGAGACACAGATCTCGGTAGCTGTCCTGACACGTAAAAAGGAAGGGCTGCAGTTTAAATTACATGACAGGGGCGATTTTATTACATTCTTGGAGCACCCCTATAAGGGAGTTATCAACTATTGGAAAACACCTTCTGTAACGCAAAAGTGCCCCATGTGAAATAAATAAAATTATACTCACCATCTAGACTGTCAACATCCCAGTGATGTTGGTGCCATGTCTGCTGTTACAAGACCTCTGCAGCCAGTGGTGTAACTAGAAACTATATATACATATATGTCTTCCATCCTAGAATATATCCCCCATTCTGGTATATTTGTCCCTCAGCCTTGCCTCATTCTGGTGTATATATGTTTCCCATCCTGGCCATATCCTGGTATAAATATATGTCCTCCATCTTGCTCCATCCTGGTATATATATCCTTGATCCTGATATATGTCTCTCACCCTGACCCCATCCTGGTATATAGATATGCCCTCCATCCTGCCCCATCCTGATATATATATCCCCCATCCTACTATATATGTCCCTTATCCTGGGCCTCATCCTGGTATATGTCCCCTAGTCCACCAATCTTAATGCATAGAAAAAATTAAACAATTATGCTCACCTTCCCTCCGCTCCCCCACCAAGCGGCGTCTGAAGCCGGCAGCTTATTCAGCGTGCAAACGACGGGAGCACATACCCCTAGTCACGTGCACACCGACGTCAGCTGATGGCCTCTGATTGGTCAGTAATCTGTGTTGCACTTCAGCTGAATGTGCATCCCGAGATGTACATCCAGTTGAAGTTTGCGCTGGTGTTGTCGGGCCCAGTTGCAACCTCTGGAACAGCAGTCATTATGATCCTGTCTGAAGTCTATTAGCAGCCGCACCTCGTCCATCAAAAACTTTTAACTTGCAGATACAGTTTTTTTAACACTCATGGATTCTCACAAGAAATAGCAGATAGAACTTGATGACAAAGGCCTATTGTTGACTTCGTATGTATTTCTTTGAAAGACCAGGATCAATTCAATGCAAAATCCTGTTTCATTTTACAGTAAGCTAATTACAAAATTTGCCATGGCTAGGACCGCCAGTGATCAGATGTAGTATGCGTGGAAACCTGGCAGTACTTGTTCAGTTTCCTTGCAGCGCCACCTTGGTGGAAATTAAGCATTACACAATTCCAGCAAAGGAAGGTCTGTTTAATTCAGATGCATTTTGTAATTAAGGCTAAGGGAACACAAGACGTCTCCGTATGTCATTATCTCTTAAGGAATGCAACCACGACAAGCAAGTTGGGAAAAAACCATTGGATTTTTTACAACCTACTTGTTGTAGTCATGGGTTACAATGCCATCCCAATTACTTGCACATGCTACAATGTAGCAGCAGTATATAGCAGTCTTTGATCGTTAAACCTATGTCATGGCCAAAGTTGCTGTTAAATCCCAGTCGAATAGCTATACCCAAAAGTCTCAATCACTGCACTTCAACTGTTGTTGACCACTACTTATGACCAATCTGCATATGTTTTAATGTTAAGGCAAATGTATAATATATTTAGAAAGTATCCAATCCCTTTAAATTGATTGTCTCTAAAAGGCCTTTAGGGCACTAGTCTATTATCCATAGCAAATAGTTGTTGGAGGACCCAACAAGTCCAGCCCATTGATTTCTACAAGAGTGGTGTAATTCCCCATTTCACCTGCGGTGGTGCTGTGGGGGAATTGAGCATTTACTGCCAGATTTCCTTACAGAATACAGCTGATCCCTGGTGGTCCTTCATCTTATCCTTTAAAGGATTCTTTAACAGAAAGTGATCGTCTAACTATTTTTAAAGTTTTACTGTCTACTTCTCACTTTTTATCTAAATCTTGTATATGAATCCTTGAAGGTTTTTGCCCAATCTTGAGCTTTTATTAATGTCCATCTCTGTCACATGTTGTTTTACAGCCTCAATGCAATGGCATGCATTGTCTGAAATTGTATAAAGGTCACTTTTTTTTGCTTCATCTCTTATTAGTTTACATCCTTATTTTAGCGCTTTTGCTACCAGCTGCGTCAACGCACGACCACCCCTCCCGCTTCCAGGATTTTGGAGTTTTCAGCAGGGGTTAAACATATTTTTCTTACCTCTATTTAATCTCTGAACACTATTTTCTCTGGACACAGAACCTTTAATACAATTCTGACCTTTCAAAGTATCCCCCCATCATCCGTTCTGTGTGGGACAGAGCCAGTCATAGGTGGGGAGGAAGGGGCTCGGGCCATGTAGGGCAGAATAATGTTGATGAGATGCAGCGCTCTCCCATGTTTGCTTTAATGGTGTTTATCATTTATTTAAGGCTGACATTTTCTGTGGTTAAATCATGTGGAAGTGCTGCTCGCCTGAACTCTGCCAGAAAACCTTCTCCGTCTATTAGTATTTTTGCAAATGATGGAGAGAATATTAACTTTTGAGTTGCCTGAGAAAAGGCTGAAAACATATATATATATATACACATACATACAGTACATATATATATATAGTATACTGTATATATTTTTTTAATGGTTGACATTTATATCATGTTATAACCATATGTCTGTATTTCTTTTTTATGTACTAAGTTTTAGGGTTTGCTCACACAGCGTCCCATTTATAATGTTTTTTGACAAATGCTGAAAAAACTGGTAACAGAATTATAAAAAAGAGTGGTCCTATTAATTTGTATGGGAAAATGACCTGCCGTTCATATGTTCAGGCTTTTACATGTCTTTAAAGCAAACCTGTCAGCAGGAATTTGCTCAGTAAACTACATGTATTGTCAGGTTGGTGTCGTTACACTGATTACAATGATACCTGGGTTGATGAAATCCATCTTGTGGTTCTTGTTTAATGTCTATTTGCAGTTTTCAGTTAATGAGATTCTCATGTTTTGGGGAGGCCTGTGGGGGGGTCTTTATTTGATGCTCTGTTCTTATATTCATCCTTATGGGCTTAAATGGCAGGTTACTGATCCTTTAGTGACCTGCCTCCAATTTCAAATATTGCATATAATAGTGTTGGCTTTGAAAAAAAAAATGACCTCCAGCAAAATGGTGCCGGCAGCACCGCCAGCGCAGTAGCTTCTATTGCTTACCGATAGATTTCATCAACCAAGGCGTCATTTTAATCAGTGTAATGGCGCCAACCTGACAATGCCTGTAGTTTACTTAATAATAATAAGAATCTTTATTTATATAGCGCCAACATATTCCGCAGCGCTTTACAGTTTAACAGTTTCAAACACAACAGTCATAAGTAACAATGTTAACAATACAGTAATAAAGCAAAATAAGACAAAATAAGACGACCCTGCTCGTGAGAGCTTACAATCTACAATGAGGTGGGGAGATACAAAGCACAGGTGTGTATTTACAGTGATGTATTTACAATGATGGTCCAGCCATCTTCATGGAGTGGGGGGTAGATGGAGATAGTGAATGGGTTACACACACACACAAACATAAAATGAGTTTGATTAGGGAACGTGATAGGCCGCTCTGAACAAATATGTTTTGAGGGAGCGCCTAAAACTATGCAAATTGTGGATGGTTCTAATATCTTGGGGTAGAGCATTCCAGAGGATTGGCGCAGCACGGGAGAAGTCTTGGAGTCGGGAGTGGGAGGTACGGATTAGTGCAGAGGTTAGTCGAAAGTCATTTGCAGAGCGCAGAGGTCGGTTAGGCCGATAGACAGAAATGAGGGAGGAGATGTAAGGGGGTGCCGCACTGTGGAGAGCTTTGTGGGTGAGAACAAGTACTTTGAATTGTATCCTGTAATGAATGGGCAGCCAGTGTAACGACTGGCGAAGAGCGGACGCGTCCGAGTAACGATTAGCCAGATGGACGACCCTGGCTGCTGTATTAAGGATAGACTGGAGAGGGGAAAGTCGCGTGAGGGGGAGGCCAATTAATAGAGCGTTACAGTAGTCCAGACAGGAGTGGATTAGGGCGACAGTGAGAGTTTTTGTTGTCTCCATGGTGAGAAAAGGGCGGATTCTAGAGATGTTCTTTAGGTGTAAGCGGCACGAGTGGGCAAGAGATTGTATGTGGGAGGTGAAGGAGAGATCGGAGTCAAACATAACACCCAGACAGCGTGCCTGCTGCCGGGGTGTTATTATGGTGCCTCCCACGGAGAGGGAAATGTCAGATTTAGGGAGGTTAGTAGATGGCGGGAGCAGAAGAAGTTCAGTTTTGGAGAGGTTGAGTTTCAGATAGAGAGCGGACATTATGTCAGAGACTGCAGACAGACAGTCAGTGGCGTTCTGTAGTACAGCGGGGGTAAGGTCAGGGGATGATGTGTATAGTTGTGTGTCATCAGCATAAAGATGGTACTGAAAGCCAAATCTGCTGATGGTCTGTCCAATTGGGGCCGTGTAGAGGGAGAAGAGAAGGGGGCCAAGGACTGAGCCCTGAGGTACCCCGACAGTGAGAGGAAGAGGAGATGAAGTGGAGCCGGAGAACAGAACACTGAAGGAGCGTTCAGAAAGATAGGAAGAGAACCAGGAAAGAGCAGTGTCCTTAATGCCTAGTGACTGCAGCCTAGAGAGTAGGAGAGGGTGGTCAACAGTGTCGAAAGCTGCAGAAAGGTCAAGGAGAATGAGCAGAGAGTGGTCACTGTTACATTTTGCTGTCAGAAGGTCATTGGTCACCTTGATGAGTGCAGTTTCTGTCGAATGTAGGGGGCGGAAACCAGACTGTGAAGGGTCTAGGAGGGAATGAGTGGAGATGTAACGGGTAAGGCGGGAGTAGACTGGGCGCTCCAGGAGTTTTGAGATGAAGGGGAGATTGGAGACCGGTCTGTAGTTGTTTGTTCAGGATGGGTCAAGGGCGATTTTTTAGTAATGGAGTAATGATAGAGTGTTTGAAGGAGGAGGGAAAAATGCCAGAGGAAAGGGAGAGATTAAAAATTGTAGTTAGGTGAGTTGTGATGACTGGAGAGAGAGACTGGAGGAGGTGTGAGGGAATGGGGTCGGTGGTGCATGTAGTCGGACGAGAAGAAGAGAGGAGCCTGGAGACTTCTTCTTCTGTGATGGGATCGAATGTGGAGAGTGAGCCAGGGGAGATGCAGGGAGGAATGGGAGTCATTGCACTTGGTGTCTGGGAGCAGATTTCCTGCCGGATATTGTCTATTTTCTCTATAAAGTGGGAGGCCAGGTCATCAGCACAAATGTCTGTGATAGGGTCTTGTGCTTTTGGCCTGAGGAGGGAGTGAAAGGTGTTAAAAAAAGTTTCTTGGGGTTGTTGGATAGTGAGGAGATCAGGGTGGTGTAGTAGGACTGTTTGGCGAGGTGAAGGGCAGAGTTATAGGTCCTTAACATAAATTTGAAGTTACTTATCAAAATACCAATGACAGGTTCGCTTTAAAGAGAATGTCAGTAAGATCAACCTTCTCAAGCCATATATGGGCATGCTCACCTTTGAAATGTAAATCCATTGACACCTTTTTATCTTCTATCTATTGTTACATTTCTAATTTGCGTTTTTATCCATATGCAAATGAGCTGTTACATACTCTAGGCATGCCAGTCCACCTAACAAGAATATGCCCCTCGTAATTTTTTCCTTGAACAGCATCAACCTCTTTACCTTGATTGATCGCAGTTTGTGTGATGTCAGGCAAGGAAATCAGACAGCCAGTCAAGCTAAAGAGGTTAGCACTGTGCGGAGAAACAACCTCAGGGCGTATTGGCATGTTAGGTTCACTGTCACATGCAGAGCACTTAATGCCTAATTTGCATAACATGTACTATAGGAGGGTTAAAAAGACACCTGGGCGTCTTTTTCAGCGTGTTGGCAGTGTTTTTGTCACCTTTCTGACGTGACTGACCGACTGTTGTGTATGTTCATACAGAGCAGCCTATCAATCATTGCCCTGAAGCTTGCATAGACTTGAAAGGGATCTTGTTGCAGACCTATCTTGGACCAAGATTCTTGGTTCCAGGGCCAGGCTCTGCTTCCTGCTGCTCTGGCCAGTGCCTTGTGTTGTGCTCCACATTGAGTTTCACCAGCCCCCTTGCGAACTCTAGTGATATCATCAACCAGGACCTTTTAAAGCTGACTCTGACACTCTTGTGTGTCTGAATGTTAACCCATTCACCCCCCTAAGTCTGTTTTCGCCTTCCTGACAAGGCCAAATTTTAACATCTAAACACAAAATCGGTCTTAGATAACCATAGTCGATGAAGAGAACTAGGTGGTAAATTTTAAAATAAATTTTTATTAAACATACCAATAAAATCTTACATAGAAAAAAACCTAATTAAAAAGCAGAATGCCCAAAAGGGGAAGTGTTTACCAAGCATAATATAACAAATGGAGGTATGGTTGTGCTCACCATGTGAGGAAAGACAAATTTCCTGCATTTAACCAAATCACAATCAAGATGGAGGTTCACATATCTGTCTGGATCAGAAGTAGTTATGCCTTAGTTCATAACTGGGCAGGGACGTGCGTTGGGGTGAGGGGGTAGTGCCAGCCATCTGCATCTGTGCTTGTGTCTCTGACTAAGCCTTATACTAGCCTTATATATCCATATGCTTTTTTTTACTTATGTGGTTCTTATGGTTACACTGATTTCTTGTTTTACTTGTGCCTTTCTATATTCTAGAATTTATATTCCCATATTATAAGATTTTATATAGAGGATTTTCCTCAGCATAAGCTTTATCAGTACTGAACTAAGGCATAACTGCTCCTGATCCAGCTAGATATGTGAACCTGCATATTGACTGTGATTTGGTTAAATACAGGGTATTTGTCTTTCCTCACATGGTGAGCACAGCCGCCATACCTCCATTCTTTATATTATGTTTGGTAAACACTTCCCCCTTCTGGACATTCTGCTTTTTTATTAGTTTTTTTCTATGTTGGATTTTGGTATATTTAATAAAAAAAATAATTTTACAATTTAAAAAATACGTAATTTATTTTATAAGAGAATTCAGATTTTTTTCTCTACTTAGGAAAAGTGTGGAGTAGAAAGACAAAAAAGAAGGAGACAGAATAATCTTACTGAGCTTTCTAATAAGTTTTTTTTAACTCACCCTAGAGCTGGATTCACATCTACGCAGCACAGTCTGTGAAGTAACTAATTAATAAAGAGCAGGAATCCCTCCTGCCACCAGCTCAGATTCAATTGCAAATTAACAGGTAGCGAGCATGTAGAAGGGGAAACTGGTGAAAATGCAAGATATAATTGATCTTAATTAATTAAGATATAATTAATATAAAGAGCAGAAATAGTGTTTAAACAGGACATCTTATTCTGAAAAGTTATCTGAAAGTACAGTTATCCTTTAAGCATACAGTTTAGAAGAATAAACCAAGGTGAACGTGCAAAATATATATATTTTTTACATTGATAACATACTTTAAGATATTTGCAAATTACACCATACATTTTGGCTTTGCTTCCAGTTCCACAAAAATTAACAATTAAGCAAAATACAGAAAATAATTATTTTTTTCAGTGTTATGTTATCAGTAGCGGTATTTATAAATAGCCAACTCCATACATATTATATTAATACAATAAATGTAATAAAATCAAGGTGGAATTCAACTCTTTTGCTTCCAGCCTGGCGATTGGTCTTGTTCATTAATACCCCTATTCATTGTCATCTCTATTCTTATCAGCAGTCATGTCAGGGCCATCTCCCACAATAAAGCGGTTCTCACTTAACTCAAGCACAATAGAGGGGTTTTCAAATTATGTCATTGTCATGTCCACCATAGAATTGCACACATGACACAGAAGAAAATGCTGTAAATACCAGTTTGCAGAGGATGCTCATGTGACGCCCGTGGCTGCAGCTCCACAAAATGCCTGTTTGTGTAATAAAATTTATATGTATTGTCATTGTCAGCTATGGTGAGGGCTAAGTTCTCTGCTGTTATAATTGCATCCACACATTTTACCCGATCCCTTACTGAGTGACTGTGTACTTTTGCCTGAACCATGAAGTGTGTGGGATCCCTCAGGGGGGAGGAGGTGCTTCTGAGAGGTTGCCATGTGCAGAGCAGTGAAGATGTAGGAACAGGTAGGAACATGGAGGTCCACAGGCAGAGGAGAGGAGCATCCTCTAGAGCACAGAGACTTCCAGGGTCCGTGCTAAACTGAAAGACTGCTCGGTTTTCATATAATGACCAGTAGTGTGCTTTTGTCCATGAGCTCAGCAGCGCATAGAATCAGGGACACTGGTACAAGAGTAGGTGTTCTCCACAGGATTCAAGCTGCCTTCTCACTGGAAGGGATCACGGATCCAGTAACTGTTTAACTTGGACCCTTGGGGATCCAAGGAATCATTTACCAGAGGCATAATTAGTAGTGGAAAGGCTGAACTACGTCACAGCAGAGAAACTGAACGCTCACCATGCAGGCCTGACCAAAACCCTGTATGTGAATTGTATGAAAGCTTCTGGAACTCTTTGCAGAACTTCAGTAAAAGGTATAAACTGATCATTACCCTGTCTAATGCTGATTGTTCTCTGCTGCACCATTCCTGCTCCAACTCACCTGGGAGCCAGCCCTCGTTAGGAAGGGGTCAATCATCTGGCACTGTCCATCATCATCTATCTCCCAGAGGCCTTCTTCAGTGCCCGGCTGTTGTGAATTCCGTTCTCGGGCTCCCTCCTGTGGTCATGAGTGGTACTGTGTGAGTTTGTTCTTGGGCTCCCTCTGGTGGCCTTTAGCGATATGGCTGGGCTCAGCTGCTTCATTTCCTTCTATGCTGGGCCTATTTAACTCACCTGGACCTTCATTTGTTGCCTGCTGTCGGTGTATTCAGTCCTGATTCTGAGCTCTCCTGAATATTCCTTGTGACCAGTCTCCTGCTGGAGAAGCTAAGTTTGCTTGTTCATTTTGCTTATTATTTCCTTGAAAACGTTTCTCAGTATATGATGAGTTCAGTCCAGCTTGCTTTTATGTGATTTTTTTTTGCTTGCTGGTTAGTTCTGGGGTGCAGAGTGCGCCCCTCACATCGTGAGTCGGTGTGGGGGTTCTTGTATTCTCTGCGTGGTTTATTTTTGATAGTTTTTGTACTGACCGCACAGATTCCTATCTATTTTCTGTCTATCTAGTGTTAGCGGGCCTCATTTGCTAAACCTGTTTCATTTCTACGTTTGTATTTTCCCCTTAACTCACCGTTATTATTTGTGGGGGGCTGTCTATAACTTTGGGGTTATTTCTCTGAGGCAAGTGAGGTCTTTGCTTTCTCTCTAGGGGCAGTCAGTTTCTCAGGCTGTGAAGAGGCGTCTAGGTTTTTAGGTAACGTTCCACGGCTGCCTTTAGTGTGTTGGATAGGATCAGGATTGCGGTCAGTATAGCTTCCACATCCCCAGAACTTGTCCTAACATTCTGGTTATATGTATCAGGTCAGTTTTGAGATCCTACCACCGGATCATAACAGTACAGCAGGCCACAAAGTGTTAATGCAGCAGAAGAGGGAGAAGAGAAATCCTGAAGTCATTTTTTTTTTTCTTCTCTGCACTGTGTTTAGCCTCTCTCCTCCCCTTAATCTCTGGGTGGTTCTGAACTCAGCTGCAGATATGGACATTCAGAGTCTGTCTTCTAGTGTAGATCATCTCACTGCAAGGGTACAGGGCATTCAGGATTATGTAGTCCGCAGTCCTATGTCAGAGCCTAAAATACCAATTCCTGAGCTGTTCTCCGGAGATAGATCTAGGTTTTTGAACTTTAAGAATAATTGTAAGTTATTCCTTTCTCTGAGACCTCGCTCCTCTGGTGATTCTGTTCAGCAAGTTAAAATTGTTATTTCTTTGTTACGTGGTGATGACCCTCAAGATTGGGCATTCTCTCTGGCGCCAGGAGATCCTGCATTGCTAAATGTGGATGCGTTTTTTCTGGCGCTTGGAGTGCTTTATGAGGAACCTAATCTGGTAGACCAAGCAGAGAAGGTTTTGCTGGCTCTCTCTCAGGGTCAAGATGAAGCAGAGGTTTACTGTCAGAAGTTTAGGAAGTGGTCTGTGCTCACTCAATGGAATGAGTGCGCCCTGGTGGCGATTTTCAGAAAGGGTCTTTCTGAAGCCCTTAAAGATGTTATGGTGGGGTTCCCCATGCCTGCGGGTCTGAATGAGTCAATGTCTTTGGCCATTCAGATTGATCGGCGTTTGCGGGAGCGCAAACCTGTGCACCATCTGGCGGTATTTTCTGAGCAGAAACCTGAGCCTATGCAATGCGACAGGATTCTGACCAGAGTTGAACGGCAAAACCACAGACGTCAGAATGGGTTGTGCTTTTACTGTGGTGATTCTACTCATGTTATCTCAGAGTGTTCTAGGCGCACAAAGAGGTTCGCCAGATCTGTCACCATTGGTACTGTACAACCTAAATTCATTTTGTCTGTTACTTTGATTTGCTCTCTGTCATCCTACTCAGTTATGGCTTTTGTGGATTCAGGTGCCGCCCTGAATTTGATGGATTTGTCATTTGCCAGGCGCTGTGGTTTTATCTTGGAGCCTTTACAGTTCCCTATCCCACTAAAGGGAATTGATGCTACGCCATTGGCCAAGAATAAACCTCAGTACTGGACCCAAGTGACCATGTGCATGGCTCCTGCACATCAGGAGGTGATTCGCTTTCTTGTGCTACATAATTTGCATGATGTTGTAGTGTTGGGTCTGCCATGGCTGCAGGCTCATAATCCAGTCCTGGATTGGAAAACAATGTCTGTGTCAAGTTGGGGTTGCCAGGGAATTCATGGCGATGCTCCTTTGGTGTCAATTGCTTCTTCTACTCCTTCTGAAGTCCCTGAATTTTTGTCAGACTACCAGGATGTATTTGATGAGCCCAAATCCAGTGCCCTACCTCCTCATAGGGATTGTGATTGTGCTATAAATCTGATTCCTGGTAGTAAGTTCCCTAAGGGACGACTTTTTAATTTATCTGTACCAGAACATGCCGCTATGCAGAGTTATATAAAGGAGTTCTTGGAGAAGGGGCATATTCACCTGTCCTCGTCCCCTTTGGGTGCGGGGTTCTTTTTTGTGGCCAAGAAGGATGGTTCTCTGAGACCCTGTATAGATTATCGCCTTCTAAATAACATCACGGTCAAATTTCAGTACCCCTTGCCACTGTTGTCCGATCTGTTTGCCTGGATTAGGGGGGCCAGTTGGTTCACCAAGATAGATCTTCGAGGAGCGTATAATCTTGTGCGCATAAAGCAGGGCGATGAATGGAAAACAGCATTTAATACGCCCGAAGGCCATTTTGAGTACTTGGTGATGCCTTTTGGGCTTTCTAATGCCCCCTCTGTGTTTCAGTCCTTCATGCATGACATCTTCCGAGAGTATCTGGATAGATTTATGATTGTGTATCTGGATGATATTTTGGTCTTTTCTGATGATTGGGAGTCTCATGTGAAGCAGGTCAGGATGGTATTTCAGGTCCTGCGTGTCAATGCCTTGTTTGTGAAGGGCTCTAAATGTCTCTTCGGAGTCCAGAAGGTTTCCTTTTTGGGCTTTATTTTTTCTCCTTCTACTATTGAGATGGATCCAGTCAAGGTCCAGGCTATTTATGACTGGACTCAACCTACATCTGTGAAGAGTCTTCAGAAGTTCTTGGGTTTTGCTAATTTTTACCGTCGCTTCATCACTAATTTTTCTAGTGTGGTTAAGCCTTTGACGGATTTGACCAAGAAGGGTTCTGATGTGACGAATTGGTCTCCTGCGGCCGTGGAGGCCTTTCAGGAGCTGAAATGTCGATTTTCTTCGGCTCCTGTCTTGCGCCAGCCCGATGTCTCTCTTCCCTTTCAGGTCGAGGTTGATGCTTCTGAGATTGAAGCAGGGGCTGTGTTGTCACAGAGAAGCTCTGATAGCTCTGTGATGAGACCATGTGCTTTCTTTTCAAGAAAGTTTTCGCCTGTCGAGCGGAATTATGATGTTGGTAATCGTGAGTTGTTGGCAATGAAGTGGGCATTTGAGGAGTGGCGACATTGGCTTAAGGGAGCAAAGCATCGTGTGGTGGTCTTGACGGATCACAAGAATTTGACTTATCTCGAGTTCGCCAAACGGTTGAATCCGAGACAGGCTCGATGGTCGCTGTTTTTCTCTCGTTTCAATTTCGTGGTTTCATATCTTCCGGGTTCGAAAAACGTGAAGGCTGATGCCCTTTCTAGGAGTTTTGTACCTGACTCCCCGGAAGTTTCTGAACCGACTGGTGTCCTCAAAGAGGGGGTGATTTTGTCTGCCATCTCTCCTGATCTGCGACGGGTGTTGCAGGAGTTTCAGGCCAATAGACCTGACCGTTGTCCACCGGAGAGACTGTTTGTCCCGGATAGATGGACCAGTAGAGTTATTTCCGAGGTTCATTCTTCGGTGTTGGCGGGTCATCCTGGGATTTTTGGTACCAGGGATTTGGTGGCGAGGTCCTTTTGGTGGCCTTCCTTGTCGCGGGATGTGCGTTCCTTTGTGCAGTCCTGTGGGATTTGTGCTCGGGCCAAGCCTTGCTGTTCTCGTGCCAGTGGATTGCTTTTGCCTTTGCCTGTCCCGAAGAGGCCTTGGACGCATATTCCCATGGATTTTATTTCGGATCTTCCTGTCTCTCAGAGGATGTCTGTCATCTGGGTGGTTTGTGATCGTTTTTCTAAAATGGTCCATTTGGTACCTTTGCCTAAGCTGCCTTCCTCCTCCGATTTGGTGCCACTGTTTTTTCAGAATGTGGTTTGTTTACATGGTATTCCGGAGAACATTGTGTCTGACAGAGGATCCCAGTTTGTGTCCAGATTTTGGCGGTCCTTTTGTGCTAAGATGGGCATTGAATTGTCTTTTTCGTCGGCCTTCCATCCTCAGACGAATGGCCAAACCGAACGAACTAATCAGACCGTGGAAACTTATTTGAGATGTTTTGTTTCTGCTGATCAGGATGATTGGGTGACTTTTTTGCCATTGGCTGAGTTCGCCCTCAATAATCGGGCTAGTTCTGCTACTTTGGTTTCACCTTTCTTTTGCAATTCTGGTTTTCATCCTCGTTTTTCCTCGGGTCAGGTTGAACCCTCTGACTGTCCTGGGGTGGATTCTGTGGTGGATAGGTTGCAGCAGATTTGGAACCATGTGGTGGACAATTTGACATTGTCCCAAGAGAAGGCTCAGCACGTTGCTAACCGCCGTCGCTGTGTGGGTCCCCGACTTCGTGTGGGGGATTTGGTGTGGTTGTCTTGTCGTTGTGTCCCGATGAAGGTTTCCTCTCCTAAGTTCAAGCCTCGTTTCATCGGTCCTTATGGGATTTTGGAAATCCTCAACCCTGTGTCATTTCGTTTGGACCTCCCTACATCGTTTGCCATTCATAATGTGTTCCATAGGTCATTGTTGCGGAGATATGTGGTGCCTGTGGTCCCTTCTGTTGATCCTCCTGCTCCTGTCTTGGTCGAGGGGGAGTTGGAGTATGTGGTGGAGAAGATCTTGGATTCTCGTATTTTGAGACGGAAGCTTCAGTACTTAGTTAAATGGAAGGGCTATGGTCAGGAGGATTGTCACGATTCACACCGTGACTGTCACCAATTCTCAAGATCCCTTAGCCGCTGCCCACAATATGTCACGGATTGGGGTGACTTTAGACCAGCAGACGGCTATCACATGTGCAGGGGGGTTATCCTAGTTATCCCTCCACTGCCACAATGTGATGAAAAAAAAAAAAACACACACGAGGCTATTGACCTCTTGTTTCCAGCAGGGGCTTATTTTAGGTATCCCACTGCTCTTCAGTATACCATGAACTGCAGGGATTTGTGTATATCCTGCTTACAGTTCCACTTAAACCTTGCAGCTCTCTGGCGCCCCCCTTACTGTCAGGTCAGATTAGGTACTGCACCTAGGGTGATTAGTCGCCAGAAACGCTGCCTGCTATGTACTGGCTATTGGGTGCCCTGCAGCGACGCGATAACTACTCCCACTCAGGCAGGAACAATAATTATCAAGCCGCAGTCGCTACAGTGACCCCCAAAAGCCGGCACACGGTCGCTGCCACCAGCTCCAATTGAACGGGTCTGGAGCTAACCCCAAAACAGTAGCGTAATTCCCTTCAGAGACAGGGTACGGTTTAGGGCAGGAAGAACGAACTAGTATTAAATATTATACCCCATAAATGATTTTTAGGCAGTGTTTATAAAATATTTTACAGAGATGTTACAAATGAGACAATTGCAAATATGTACAAGGTAATTATGAAAATAAAAGGATTAAAGGAAGAAAAGATAACTCACATGTTCTTAGTTCATATCAGTTCAGGCAAACACCATGCTAGGGGGAGGGGCTCCCAAAAATCCCAATGCATGAGGTACAGCTCTTCAGGTCAGACCCACATGTTCTTCCAGCAACAGACTCCCTGCTGGAGTCCGGCCAAAACAGTTATAGCTTAGGTCGGTGACATCACCAAGAAGGCTGGCTATCCCAGACCCTCCTCTCTCTACATTCTGACTAAGTATAAGCTAAATCTTTCTAAGACTTGTAATTCCGCTGCTGAACCTATCATAATCGCACCATACCCCTCATTCATCTCGTATCATCGCCGGCATTCCAGTGAGACCAAACATGTCCCACCTGTCACGCACACTGACAGAGAAATCCCTACCTCTGTACCAGATGGAGCTAGAAACCTGTGTTTCGAGGGATGGGTAGATCCTCCGAGTGTGATTATGACGATATATTTTTGTGTTCGTATTTTAAATCGTTTGCCTAATATCTTACAAAAACAGAACAAAGGACTTTCATGATTCTAGAATCTTCTCTAACAGTTAAAGCTGAGCACTTTCTACTACAGGAAATACTGGTCGTAAATACCTTTCGTCAATAAAACTCTCTTCCCCATGTACATTGACAAGGCAGCTCTTGGCTGAGTGAAAGGGAAGGGGGTTTTTTAACCCACAGCATGCTAGCAACAGAACTAAACTTATATGATATTTCATACCATATCGTGACACCTCCCCCTTTTAGCGTGCGCTACGGCGGCAGAACCTCTCGGTATGCCTCCATGCGCACCTCCGTGGGTTCACCCTGGCGGGAGAGTCCATCTGCATTACCATGCTCTTTGCCCGCTTTGTGTTTAATGGTGATGTCAAATTGCTGAAGGGCAAGGCTCCAGCGTAGCAACCTGCCGTTGGTTCCACACATGGTGCTTAGCCAGCGCAGAGGGTTGTGGTCGGTCACCACCGTGAAGGTGCGACCGTACAAGTAGGGCTGCAAGCGCTGCAAGGCCCAGACTATGGCCAGGCACTCCTTCTCAATGGTGGAGTAGGCCACTTCCCTCGGCAAAAGTTTCCGGCTCAGGTACAACACGGGGTGCTCTTGGTCCTCCGAGTCAACCTGGCTGAGCACAGCACCAAGGCCAAACTCGCTGGCGTCGGTCTGTACCAAGAACGGTCGACTGCTGTCGACTGCTTTCAACACGGGCGTTGCACAGTGCTGTCTTCAACGCCTGGAAGGCCCCCTCACAGCCATCTGTCCAGTTGACGATGTGGGGTAGCTTCTTCCTGGTGAGGTCCGTCAAAGGTTTTGCCAGGCTACTATAGTGCTGCACGAAGCGCCTATAGTACCCTGCAGTGCCCAGGAAGGACATCACCTGTTTCTTGTTCCTGGGAGTGGGCCAGTTCACGATCACGCCCACTTTGTCAGGCTCTGGCTTTAGGGTGCTTCCACCTACCCGGTGCCCCAGGTAGTGAACCTCCCTCATGCCCATCTGGCACTTTCCCGGCTTGATAGTCAGTCCTGCTCGGTGAATTCGCCCGAGCACCTCCTCGAGATGCTGCAGGTGTTCATCCCAGGAGGGACTGAAGATGGCAATGTCATCTAAGTACGCCACAGCGTACTTCTCCAGTCCCTGAAGCAGGAGATTGACCATCCGCTGGAAAGTGGCAGGGGCATTCTTCATGCCGAAGGGCATGACCGTGGACTCATACAGTCCAAAGGGTGTGATAAAGGCGGACTTCTCCTGCGCCTCGGGGCTCAGGGGAATCTGCCAGTATCCGCGACTCAGATCCATTATTGTCAGGTATTTTGCGCCAGCTAACTTCTCAAGCAGCTCCTCGATGCGCGGCATTGGGTGCGCGTCAGAGGCTGTAATGGCGTTGAGCCCCCTGTAGTCCACGCAGAACCGGGTGGTCCGGTCCTTCTTTGGCACGAGAACTACAGGTGAGGCCCAAGCGCTCTTTGACCGTCGAATCACTCCCAGCTGTAACATCTCATCGATCTCCTGGCGCATAATCTGCTGCACCTGGTCAGAGATTCGATAGGGTGTTCGCCGTAGTGGGGCGTGATTCCCGGTGTCCACCTCGTGGACGGCTAACTCAGTCCTTCCAGGCCGGTTGGAGAACACGACCCGGAAGGGTTCCAGTGTGGTTTGCAACTGCAACCGCTGTGGTTCATCTAGCGAGGCGCTTACCTCCACGTCCTCAATGGACCCACGGGCCTTGGCTTGGGCCAGCATGTCCAGGAGGGTGTCTTCCTCCCCTTCTTCGGGTGCGCTGCAGACCGGTAGGACGAAAGGTTCACGTTCGTGATGAGCCTTCATCATGTTGACGTGAAAGGCCTTTCGCCTACCCCGAGTGTGGTCAAGCGTGACCACGTAGGTGACCGGGTTGAGCTGTTGGTGGACGACGTACGGGCCCTCCCAGGCTGCCTGAAGCTTATCCGTTGGTACAGGAACCAGCACCCACACCTTTTGACCCACGTGGTAGGTCCGCTCTCGGGTGTTCTGGTCGTACCAGTGCTTCTGATCAGCCTGAGCCTGCGTCATGTTGTCATGCACCAACTGCGTCAAGGTCTGCATCTTGTCACGGAAGCGCATGACATACTCCACTATGGACACTTCAGAAGGGTTCGGCTCCCCTTCCCAGGATTCTCTTACCAACCCAATGGGTCCCCGGACTTGCCTGCCATACAGGAGCTCGAAGGGGGAGAACCCCGTCGAGGCCTGCGGAACCTCTCGGTAAGCAAATAGCAGGTGTGGGAGGTACCGCTCCTAGTCGCGCCCTTGTGTCTCAACCAGCATGCATAGCATCTGTTTGAGGGTACCATTGAAGCGTTCACACAAGCCATTGGTCTGTGGGTGATACGCACTCGATACCAGGTGCTTCACCTGCATTTTCTTACAGAGAGCCTCCATTAGGTGAGACATAAATTGGGTCCCTCGATCAGTAAGCATTTCCCTGGGAAATCCTACCCGTGAAAAGATGGCCAACAGGGCATCCGCCACCTTATCTGCCCTAGTTGACGACAGAGCTACTGCCTCTGGGTACCGGGTAGCGTAGTCTACCACAGTAAGAATATATTGCTTTCCAGAGCTGCTGGGGACGGCCAGCGGGCCCACAATGTCCACCGCAATCCTCTGGAAAGGCTCCTCTATCACTGGCAAAGGGATCAGGGGAGCCTTAAGAGCAGGCCCCGCCTTCCCCACTCTTTGACAGGTGACACAGGAGCGGCAGTAGTTTGACACATCTGTCCCCATCTTAGGCCAATAGAAGTGTTGAGACAGCCGGGCCTTAGTTTTGCTGATCCCCAAGTGTCCAGCTAGCGGGATCTCATGGGCAATCCGCAACAACTCACCCCGGAATTGCTGTGGGACGACCAGCTGTCTTTCCCTCAACCACTCCTTTTGTGATTCTCCGGGTACTGTCTCCCGGTACAACCTTCCTCCTTCCCAGAACACCTTCTCCTTATCAGTCTCGGAGAATGACGTCCCGGCGAGTTGTCTCAAACTCTCTAGGCTCGCATCTGTGTGCAGAGCGGCCTGAAACTCCTGGCTAGGGGAAGCCAGAAGCGATGTCAGGGTCCCTTCCCCACGGGAGCCCTCTGGGACCTGCTCTGGGTCCACCTCTGGTTCAGTCACACTGATGACTGAGGAGGGTCCGGAAGGCAGACAGGTATCTGCGTTCCGGGCACTCTGACTGCGGGTGACAGCAGCTACGTAGGCTGTCTCCCCGGGGATTTCTACAGACCCATCAGCCGACGCTGCTATGGGCTCTACCTCCCCATCCACCCCCATTACCTCAGGAGCATTGCTACTTATGGGCCAGTTACCTTCCTCGGTGGCACTGGTCAATTGCATGGCATCACCTTGCTCACGGTTCCCATGTATCTCCCCATTTCTTGTAGCACCGACACTTGCCCCTGCTAGGGGTTCCTCAGCCGTCTCACTCCGCAGAGGGACTTGGCTGAGCACTCCTGTACCTATGGACACATCAACTTTCACAGAAACATCATTATCAGATACAGTTGGCACAGGTACAACATTTCCCCCATCAATCCTAGGGAAAAAGTGGTTATCAGATGCAACATTACAAGATAAAGCATGGTCAGGTAACACATGCGATTTCCCATCATCATCATCATCAGGGTTAACTTTACCCTCATTAGTAGATTGGGGAGGAGGGTCATCCACGAAGTATGCAACCAACCTCCCCAAATCAGTTCCCAACAAAACATCAGTGGGCAAATTATCAGACAGCCCCACTTCCTTCACCCCGCTCCCGGCACCCCAATCAATAAAAACCCGGGCCATCGGTAAGGGACAGCTGATGCCCCCAATCCCAGTGACAGTTAGGGTTTTCCCCAGAATGATTTCTTCAGGGGCCGCCAGTTCGGGTCGGATGAGGGTTCGTTCAGCCCCGGTGTCTTTGAGGCCTGTAGCAACATGACCCCCCACAATGACATGCTGTACGTTATCACACCCCCTCCCAGCCACACCACCCACCAAAAGAACTGCTGCGTTAGGCCCTGGGGCCTGGGATGAGGGGTTCTTCTGCTTGGCTGGACATCGGTGACTGAGGTGTCCAGTCTGCCTGCAGTGGTAACACTGGCGAAGTTCGGTGGTAGGTCTGGTGCTGTTGGCCACGGGGACAGGACCTCTGGTATGTTGGCTGGCAGGGGTACTGGCGTTGGATGCAGGCTTACCCCCTCTCCAGCTGGAGGTGACTGGCTTCCGCACTTCCGATCTACGGTTGGCCTCATAGGCATCGGCAATCTGCGCTGCTTTCGTCACGTCTTTGGGTTCTCTGTCCATCACGAACTGTCGCACCTCAGTTGGACAAAGATGGAAGAACTGGTCTTTGATCATCAGGTCTCGCAGCTGTGCAAAGGTGGTCACTGACAGTCCTTGGGTCCACTGGTCAAAGTGGGTCCCCAGTCCATGCACCACATCACTGTAACTGTCGTGTGGGCCACGTTGGAGGGTCCGAAACTTTTTACGGTACACCTCAGGTGTAAGCTGGTACTTGGCTATCAGAGCCTGCTTGATGGCCTCATAGTCACCATCTTGTTCTTGAGGGAGGGCAGCAAACGCCTCCAGAGCTTTTCCTCTCAGCCCTGGTGTCAGGTACCGTGCCCATTCTTGTGTAGGCAGCTGGTACTGTCTGCAGGCTTTCTCAAAGGCCCGCAGAAAAGTGTCCAAGTCCCCATCCTTTTCCATAACAGGAAAGTGGTCAGGCCGGGGCTTCGGTATCTGAGCGCTGCTGGGCTCACGACTGGACTGGGACGACCCCTGCATTTGCAGTTGGGCCATCTGCAGCTGGTACTCCCGCTGTGCTTGGGCCTCTCGCTCGGCTCGCTGGGCCTGGGCCTCTCGCTCAGCTCTCTCTGCCTCTCGCTCAGCTCAGGCCTCGGCCTCCTGCCGGTATTGCTGAATCAGCTGCCGACGTCCCTCATGGTCGTCAGTGGGGAATTCTTTCAAGGCCGCCTGCAGGTGGGGGTCCAATTCGCCCGGATTGCTAACAGGGCCAGCATTCAGTGGTTGGACCTCTGCTGCAGCACCATGCTCGCTGGTGCTGGCATCTGCGGCTTCTGGGCTCTGAGTGGTCTAGAGCGGCTTCCCACTGCACCAGTTCAGCGACCATTTGAGTCTTGGTCTTGTTCTGGGGGTTCAGGCCATGGTACATGCATATCACAGCAAGAGTGTCTTTCTTCTGCTGGGTGTACCAGGCTTCTCCTTTCGCAGCCATAGTTGCCAAATAAAAGATAGAATAGAAAAACGAAGAGAAAGGGAGGGGATAATTACCAGTACACAATTGTCTCACAACTAATAAACACTGAGTTCGTTCTCCAAACTTATTTGCGCAGAGTTCTCGCAAGAACTTTCTGCAAGTTTTTAGTGAGAGGAATGATTGCTCAAACCAAATCACTAACGCTCTAATATCCCACCGCCTTGCCACCAATTGTCACGATTCACACCGTGACTGTCACCAATTGTCAAGATCCCTTAGCCGCTGCCCACAATATGTCACGGATTGGGGTGACTTTAGACCAGCAGACGGCTATAACATGTGCAGGGGGGTTATCCTAGTTATCCCTCCACTGCCACAATGTGATGAAAAAAAAAAACCACACACGAGGCTATTGACCTCTTGTTTCCAGCACTGGCTTATTTTAGGTATCCCACTGCTCTTCAGTATACCATGAACTGCAGGGATTTGTGTATATCCCGCTTACAGTTCCACTTAAACCTTGCAGCTCTCTGGCGCCCCCCTTACTGTCAGGTCAGATTAGGTACTGCACCTAGGGTGATTAGTCGCCAGAAACGCTGCCTGCTATGTACTGGCTATTGGGTGCCCTGCAGCGACGCGATAACTACTCCCACTCAGGCAGGAACAATAATTATCAAGCCGCAGTCGCTACAGTGACCCCCAAAAGCCGGCACACGGTCGCTGCCACCAGCTCCAATTGAACGGGTCTGGAGCTAACCCCAAAACAGTAGCGTAATTCCCTTCAGAGACAGGGTACGGTTTAAGGCAGGAAGAACGAACTAGTATTAAATATTATACCCCATAAATGATTTTTAGGCAGTGTTTATAAAATATTTTACAGAGATGTTACAAATGAAACAATTGCAAATATGTACAAGGTAATTATGAAAATAAAAGGATTAAAGGAAGAAAAGATAACTCACATGTTCTTAGTTCATATCAGTTCAGGCAAACACCATGCTAGGGGGAGGGGCTCCCAAAAATCCCAATGCATGAGGTACAGCTCTTCAGGTCAGACCCACATGTTCTTCCAGCAACAGACTCCCTGCTGGAGTCCGGCCAAAACAGTTATAGCTTAGGTCGGTGACATCACCAAGAAGGCTGGCTATCCCAGACCCTCCTCTCTCTACATTCTGACTAAGTATAAGCTAAATCTTTCTAAGACTTGTAATTCCGCTGCTGAACCTATCATAATCGCACCATACCCCTCATTCATCTCGTATCATCGCCGGCATTCCAGTGAGACCAAACATGTCCCACCTGTCACGCACACTGACAGAGAAATCCCTACCTCTGTACCAGATGGAGCTAGAAACCTGTGTTTCGAGGGATGGGTAGATCCTCCGAGTGTGATTATGACGATATATTTTTGTGTTCGTATTTTAAATCGTTTGCCTAATATCTTACAAAAACAGAACAAAGGACTTTCATGATTCTAGAATCTTCTCTAACAGTTAAAGCTGAGCACTTTCTACTACAGGAAATACTGGTCGTAAATACCTTTCGTCAATAAAACTCTCTTCCCCATGTACATTGACAAGGCAGCTCTTGGCTGAGTGAAAGGGAAGGGGGGTTTTTAACCCACAGCATGCTAGCAACAGAACTAAACTTATATGATATTTCATACCATATCGTGACAAGGATAATTCCTGGGTTGTCGCCTCCGATGTCCATGAGGCCGATTTGGTTCGTGCCTTTCATTCGGCTCGTCCTGATCGGCCTGGGAGCTCTGGTGAGGGTTCGGTGACCCCTCCTCAAGGGGGGGGTACTGTTGTGAATTCCGTTCTCGGGCTCCCTCCTGTGGTCATCAGTGGTACTGTGTGAGTTTGTTCTTGGGCTCCCTCTGGTGGCCTTTAGCGATATAGCTGGGCTCAGCTGCTTCATTTCCTTCTATGCTGGGCCTATTTAACTCACCTGGACCTTCATTTGTTGCCTGCTGTCGGTGCATTCAGTCCTGATTCTGAGCTCTCCTGAATATTCCTTGTGACCAGTCTCCTGCTGGAGAAGCTAAGTTTGCTTGTTCATTTTGCTCATTATTTCCTTGAAAACGTTTCTCAGTATATGATGAGTTCAGTCCAGCTTGCTTTTATGTGATTTTTTTTGCTTGCTGGTTAGTTCTGGGGTGCAGAGTGCGCCCCTCACATCGTGAGTCGGTGTGGGGGTTCTTGTATTCTCTGCGTGGTTTATTTTTGATAGTTTTTGTACTGACCGCACAGATTCCTATCTATTTTCTGTCTATCTAGTGTTAGCGGGCCTCATTTGCTAAACCTGTTTCATTTCTACGTTTGTATTTTCCCCTTAACTCACCGTTATTATTTGTGGGGGGCTGTCTATAACTTTGGGGTTATTTCTCTGAGGCAAGTGAGGTCTTTGCTTTCTCTCTAGGGGCAGTCAGTTTCTCAGGCTGTGAAGAGGCGTCTAGGTTTTTAGGTAACGCTCCACGGCTGCCTTTAGTGTGTTGGATAGGATCAGGATTGCGGTCAGTATAGCTTCCACATCCCCAGAACTTGTCCTAACATTCTGGTTATATGTATCAGGTCAGTTTTGAGATCCTACCACCGGATCATAACACCCGGCCATACCAGGCTAAACATCCAGCAATTGGACCACCGTGACCCAGTCCTGTTACAGTAGCGGCCTGGCCAGGGCGGCACACTCATGCAATGCCAACACATTCAACTTGCAACAGACAAGCAACAGGTTTGTAGTTTTTCTATGGCCATTAATCAGATGTATTTTTTGCAATAGGGTACAATAAATCTGAATTATAGGCACCAGAAACGCGTCAGATTTTAATTCTTCCCCCAGATCTCTGTTTTTAATGGATTGCTAATAACGCTCAAGATTCTTTTGTCTGGATGAATGTGCCGAACATTTTCTCTTATCTCATCCCCAAGTGTGAAACGTGCAATTGACCTGGAACATCTGTCTACCAATGTAATGTTCCCCAGCTTTGGTATTTCTTTATACAGTATGTATGACACAGATTCAGCAGTATGTTTTGACCAGACTTCTGGGGTAAAACACTTTGAGAAGTTGTAAAGTTTTTGCTCAACTCAAAGTTTGATGGAGATCTGGCGGGATGGGGCAATGCCCACCTGGCACATTTATCGAATGTTACACCACTTTTATGGACTAACTTAAAACAGAAATACACTAACGTCCCTAACTAGAATAACATTTCTGGCAAGACGAGAATCAGTGATACAAAGAACCTATCTCTTAAAGGGAATGTGTCAGCTGTTTTTTGCTATCTAATCTGAGAACACCATGAGGGAAGGGCTGAGACACTGATTTCAGTGATGTGTCACTTATTAGCCTGTCTGCTGTAGTTTCAATACTATCAGTGTTTTATCAGCAGGGGATTATTACTGCCGGACTAGCTGCCTTGTGAATCCTGGTCCAGCCATGTTCCCAACAACTGCTGCACCCAGTAAAGTACCGTAAGTGATACATCACTGAAATCAATGTCTCTTTCTCTATGTTATGCTGTTCTCAGATGAGGTAGAAAAACTTGGTGACAGATTCTCTTTAACCCCTTCACCCCCAAGGGTGGTTTGCACGTTAATGACCGGGCCAATTTTTACAATTCTGACCACTGTCCCTTTATGAGGTTATAACTCTGGAACGCTTCAACGGATCTTGGCGATTCTGACACTGTTTTCTCGTGACATATTGTACTTCATGATAGTGGTAAAATTTCTTTGATATTACCTGTGTTTATTTGCAAAAAAATGGAAATTTGGCGAAAATTTTAAAAATTTTGCAATTTTCCAACTTTGAATTTTTATGCCCTTAAATCACAGAGATATGTCACACAAAATACTTAATAAGTAACATTTCCCACATGTCTACTTTACATCAGCACAATTTTGGAACCAACATTTTTTTTTGTTAGGGAGTTATAAGGGTTAAAAGTTGACCAGCAATTTCTCATTTTTACAACACCATTTTTTTTTAGGGACCACATCTCATTTGAAGTCATTTTGAGGGGTCTATATGATAGAAAATACCCAAGTGTGACACTATTCTAAAAACTGCACCCCTCAAGGTGCTCAAAACCACATTCAAGAAGTTTATTAACCCTTCTGGTGCTTCACAGGAATTTTTGGAATGTTTAAATAAAAATGAACATTTAACTTTTTTTCACAAAAAATTTACTTCAGCTCCAATTTGTTTTATTTTACCAAGGGTAACAGGAGAAAATGGACCCCAAAAGTTGTTGTACAATTTGTCCTGAGTACGCCGATACCCCATATGTGGGGGTAAACCACTGTTTGGTCGCATGACAGAGCTCGGAAGCGAAGGAGCGCCATTTGACTTTTCAATGCAAAATTGACTGGAATTGAGATGGGATGCCATGTTGCGTTTGGGGAGCCCCTGATGTGCCTAAACATTAAAACCCCCCACAAGTGACACCATTTTGGAAAGTAGACCCCCTAAGGAACTTATCTAGAGGTGTGGTGAGCACTTTGACCCACCAAGTGCTTCACAGAAGTTTATAATGCAGAACCGTAAAAATAAAAAATCATATTTTTTCACAAAAATTATTTTTCGCCCCCAATTTTTTATTTTTCCAAGGGTAAGAGAAGAAATTGGACCCCAAAAGTTGTTGTACAATTTGTCCTGAGTACGCTGATACCCCATATGTGGGGGTAAACCACTGTTTGGGCGCATGGGAGAGCTCGGAAGGGAAGTAGCACCGTTTGACTTTTCAATGCAAAATTGACAGGAATTGAGATGGGACGCCATGTTGCGTTTGGAGAGCCACTGATGCGCCTAAACATTGAAACCCCCCACAAGTGACACCATTTTGGAAAGTAGACCCCCTAAGGAACTTATCTAGATGTGTTTTGAGCGCTTTGACCCACCAAGGGCTTCACAGAAGTTTATAATGCAGAACCGTAAAAATAAAAAATCATATTTTTTCACAAAAATTATCTTTTCACCCCCAATTTTATATTTTCCCAAGGGTAAGAGAAGAAATTGGACCCCAAAAGTTGTTGTACAATTTGTCCTGAGTACGCTGATACCCCATATGTGGGGGTAAACCACTGTTTGGGCCCATGGGAGAGCTCGGAAGGGAAGTAGCACCGTTTGACTTTTCAATGCAAAATTGACAGGAATTGAGATGGGACGCCATGTTGCATTTGGAGAGCCACTGATGCGCCTAAACATTGAAACCCCCCACAAGTGACACCATTTTGGAAAGTAGACCCCCTAAGGAACTTATCTAGATGTGTTTTGAGCGCTTTGACCCACCAAGGGCTTCACAGAAGTTAATAATGCAGAGCCGTAAAAATAAAACAAAAATTTTTTCCCACAAAAATTATTTTTCAGCCCCCAGTTTTGCATTTTCCCGAGGGTAACAGGAGAAATTGGACCCCAAAATTTGTTGTCCAATTTGTCCTGAGTGCGCTGATACCCCATATGTGGGGGGAACCACCGTTTGGATGCATGGGAGGGCTCGGAAGTGAAGGAGCGCCATTTGCAATGCAGACTTAGATGGAATGGTCTGCAGGCGTCACATTGCGTTTGCAGAGCCCCTAATGTACCTAAACAGTAGAAACCCCCCACAAGTGACACCATGTTGGAAAGTAGACCCCCTAAGGAACTTATCTAGATGTGTGGTGAGTGCTTTGACCCACCAAGGGCTTCACAGAAGTTTATAATGCAGAGCCGTAAAAATAAAACAAAACTTTTTTCCCACAAAAATTATTTTTCAACCCCCAGTTTTGTATTTTCCCGAGGGTAACAGGAGAAATTGGACCCCAAAAGTTGTTGTCCAATTTGTCCTGAGTGCGCTGATACCCCATATGTGGGGGGAACCACCGTTTGGATGCATGGGAGGGCTCGGAAGGGAAGGAGCGCCATTTGGAATGCAGACTTAGATGGAATGGTCTGCAGGCGTCACATTGCGTTTGCAGAGCCCCTAATGTACCTAAACAGTAGAAGCCCCGCACAAGTGACCCCATTTTGGAAACTAGACCCCCCAAGGAACTTATCTAGATGTGTTGTAAGAACTTTGAACCCCCAAGTGTTTCACTACAGTTTATAACGCAGAGCCGTGAAAATAAAAAATCTTTGTTTTTCCCACAAAAATTATTTTTTAGCCCCCAGTTTTGTATTTTCCCAGGGGTAACAGGAGAAATTGGACCCCAAAGGTTGTTGTCCTATTTGTCCTGAGTACGCTGATACCCCATATGTTGGGGTAAACCCCTGTTTGGGCACACGGGAGAGCTCGGAAGGGAAGGAGCACTGTTTTACTTTTTCAATGCAGAATTGGCTGGAATTGAGATCGGACGCCATGTCGCGTTTGGAGAGCCCCTGATGTGCCGAAACAGTGGAAACCCCCCAATTATAACTGAAACCCTAATCCAAGCACACCCCTAACCCTAATCCCAACAGTAACCCTAACCACACCTCTAACCCTGACACACCCCTAACCCTAATCCCAACCCTATTCCCAACCGTAAATGTAATCTAAACCCTAACCGTAACTTTAGCCCCAACCCTAACCCTAACTTTAGCCCCAACCCTAACTGTAGCCTTAACCCTAGCCCCAACCCTAGCCCTAACCCTAATGGGAAAATGGAAATAAATACATTTTTTTTATTTTTCCCTAACTAAGGGGGTGATGAAGGGGGGTTTGATTTACTTTTATAGCGAGTTTTTTAGCGGATTTTTATGATTGGCAGCCGTCACACACTGAAAGACGCTTTTTATTGCAAAAAATATTTTTTGCGTTACCACATTTTGAGAGCTATAAATTTTCCATATTTTGGTCCACAGAGTCATGAAAGGTCTTGTTTTTTGTGGGACGAGTTGACGTTTTTATTGGTAACTTTTTGGGCACGTCACATTTTTTGATCGCTTTTTATTCCGATTTTTGTGAGGCAGAATGACCAAAAACCAGCTATTCATGAATTTCTTTTGGGAGAGGCGTTTATACTGTTCCGCGTTTGGTAAAATTGATAAAGCAGTTTTATTCTTCGGGTCAGTACGATTACAGCGATACCTCATTTATATTATTTTTTTTATGATTTGGCGCTTTTATACGATAAAAACTATTTTATGGAAAAAATAATTATTTTTGCATCGCTTTATTCTCAGGACTATAACTTTTTTATTTTTTTGCTGATCATGCTGTATGGCGGCTCGTTATTTGCGGGACAAGATGACGCTTTCAGCGGTACCATGGTTATTTATATCTGTCTTTTTGATCGCGTGTTATTCCACTTTTTGTTCGGCGGTATGATAATAAAGCGTTGTTTTTTGCCTCGTTTTTTTTTTTTTTTCTTACGGTGTTTACTGAAGGGGTTAACTAGTGGGCCAGTTTTATAGGTCGGGTTGTTACGGACGCGGCGATACTAAATATGTGTACTTTTATTGTTTGTTTTTTTTTATTTAGATAAAGAAATGTATTTATGGGAATATTTTTTTTTTTTTTCATTATTTTGGAATATTTTTTTTTTTTTTTTACACATTTGGAAATTTTTTTTTTAACTTTTTTACTTTGCCCCAGGGGGGGACAATACAGATCGGTGATCTGCCAGTTTGCATAGCACTCTGACAGATCACCGATCTGCGAGAAGTGCAGGCTGCTTCACAGTGCCTGCTCTGAGCAGGCTTCTGTGAAGCCACCTCCCTCCCTGCAGGACCCGGATCCGCGGCCGTCTTGGATCCGGGTCTGGAGCAGGCAGGGAGGGAGGTAAGACCCTCACAGCAACGCGATCACATCGCGTTGCTGCGGGGGGCTCAGGGAAGCCCGCAGGGAGCCCCCTCCCTGCGCGATGCTTCCCTGCACCGCCGGCACATCGCGATCATGTTTGATCGCGGTGTGCCGGGGGTTAATGTGCCGGGAGTGGTCCGTGACCGCTCCTGGCACATAGTGCCGGATGTCAGCTGCGATAGGCAGCTGACACCCGGCCGCGATCGGCCGCGCTCCCCCCGTGAGCGCCGCCGATCGCGCTGGACGTACTATCCCGTCGGCGGTCATACAGGCCCACCCCACCTCGACGGGATAGTACGTCGGATGTCAGGAAGGGGTTAATGAATTATTCACTTCTTCAAAGCATTCATTATTAAAACTGGTGTAAGAAATTAATCAGGGCCTATATGGCACGTCTATATCTAATCTGTGTCAGTTTTTGTGGGCAAAAAATAGTTTGTGTTTCATGAAAGTATAACTAAATATCTTGATTAGTGATGAGCGAGTATACTCGTTGCTCGGGTTTTCCTGAGCACGCTCGGTTGACCTCCGAGTATTTATGACTGCTTGGAGATTTAGTTTTCATCGCGGCGGCTGAATGATTTACAGCTACTTGCCAGCCTGAGTACATGTGGGGATTCCCTAGCAACCAGGTAACCCCCACATGTACTCAGCCTGGCTAGTAGCTGTAAATCATTCAGCTGCAGTGATGAAAACTAAATCTCCAAGCAGTCATAAATACGCGGAGGTCACCCGAGCGTGCTCAGGAAAACCCAAGCAACAAGTACACTCGCTCATCACTAATCTTGATCACTCAAACCACAAGGCCGAGGCGCTCAGATCCTGCATGAGCACAAGTAAAGTGATATATGGATGCATTGTCGTTGGATTGAGCTTGTGCAGAGTGAGACACGTCTGACCTATGGTTTGAGTTATGAGTTTGAGTCTCAGGAGGACCCTTCCCCCAATCGATCTACAGGCATTTTAAGTGGCAATAAAGGTTACAATATCTTAAAAATATTAGTTTTACGTTAAGTTCTGAATGATATAGATGAGCAAATCGGTTCGAGGTGAATATATTTTGCTCCAAATTTTTAAAAAATCAATTTTTTTTGCCATTCAATTTGCATGGATTAAGTAATATGGTGGTCAACATCTTTTTTTGGTTGATTATGAAGGCCTGGGACGAGATTACTGTATATAACTTAAAGTTATTCCCGCCCATCCCTTACCTGTTCTGCCATGCAGCCCCTCTCTGATTGTCCTATTGGGTACAGTTACTGGCACAGTCTTCACTCGGTCATACACACGTGGTCAAAATTGTTGGTACCCCTCGTTTAATGACAGAAAAACCCACAATAGTCACAGAGATAACTTGAATCTGACAAAAGTAATAATAAATAAAAGAGCTATGAAAATGAACAAATGAAAGTCAGACATTGCTTTTCAACCATGCATCCACAGTATTAAAAAAAAAAATAAAACTCATGAAATAGGCCTGGACAGAAATGATGGTACCCTTAACTTAATATTTTGTTGCACAACCTTTTGAGGCAATCACTGCAATCAAGTGATTCATGTAACTGTCACTGATTCTTCTGCACCTCTCGACAGGTATTTTGGCCCACTGCTCAAGAGCAAACTGCTCCAGCTGTCTCGTGTTTGAAGGTTGCCTTTTCCAGACAGCATGTTTCAGCTCTTTCCAAAAATGCTCAATAGGATTTAGGTCAGGGCTCATAGAAGGCCACTTCAGAATAGTCCACTGTTTTCCTCTTAGGCCTTCTTGGGTGTTTTTAGCTGTGTGTTTTGGGTCATTATCCTGTTGCAAGACCCATAACCTGCGAACGAGACTAAGCTTTCTGACACTGGGCAGCACATTTCTCTCTAGAATCCCTTGGTAGTCTTGAGATTTCATTGTACCCTGCACAGATTCTAGACGCCCTGTGCCAGATGCAGCAACGCAGCCCCAGAAAATAACAGAGCCTCCTCCATGTTTCACAGTAGGGACAGTGTTCTTTTCTTGATATCCTTCATTTTTCTGTCTGTGAACATAGAGCTGATGTGCCTTGCAAAAAAGTTCTATTTTTGTCTCATCTGTCCATAGGACATTCTCCTAGAAGCTTTGCGGCTTGTCAACATGTAGTTTGGCAAATTCCAGTCTGGCTTTTTAATGATTTTTTTTTCAACAATGGTGTCCTCCTTGATCGTCTCCCATGAAATTATCTTTGGCTCAGACAACGACGGATGGGGTGATATGACACTGATGTTCCTTGAGCTTGATATTCACCTTTAATCTGTTTAGAAGTTCTTCTGGGCTACTTTGTTACTATTCGTATTATCCGTTATCAATTTTCCTCCTGCGGCCACGTCCAGGGAGGTTGGCTACAGTCCCATGGATCTTAAATTTTGGAATAATATGTGCAACTGTAGTCACAGGAACATCTAGCTGCTTGGAGATGGTCTTCTAACTTTTACCTTTAACATGTTTGTCTATAATTTTCTTTCTAATCTCCTGAGACAACTCTTTCCTTTGCTTCCTCTGGTCCATGTTGAGTGTGATACACACCGTGCCACCAAACAGCACAGTGAGTATCCGTAGCCCTTGTGATGCACTGACCCCTGTTACAGGTAGGGGGTGCTGTATGGTCTCCCCAGTATACTCACGGAGGCGTATTGAGGATGTGATAGTGCATGACAGTTGCATGCCTGGATGTGATGGTGAGACAAAGTCTGGCATTGTTGTGAATGGTCGGTATGTGTGTCACAGAGAAAGAAACTCTGCACTGTTGGCCTGAAGCGTTGTTTTGTTCTGGGACCTGTGTTGAGTAGGCAACTAGAGAATTGAACATTATATTAATTGTTCAACCCTAATATTTGGCTGCCCAACCTGGGGCCAGCAGAGGAGAGCCCTGGACCCTGAGGACCGGCGAGTGGAACGGCTGGATGCATTGAGTACCCCGAACCTGGAGACTGATCACCTCCTTAACAGAACACGGTAAGTCTGCTGATTTTTATAATCTGTAGTCTTTACCTGTGTCCTTCGGGGTATCCTGTGCAGATTGCCTGACCGTGTCCGGTTTTCTTGGTATCTGTAAGACGGCAGAAGGGTCTCTCCGCTGCTGGTCATTTAATTGCAAGAACCGTCACATATTTTAGTTGCCTGCTGCCTGTTACATGTTGTGAAGAGGGGAGATGATTAGTAGTTAAGAGAAGCAAGTTTTTTTTTTTTTTTGTTTTTGTTTTTTTTTTTTCTACAGAGGGAGAGGCAAGTGATAAAACAGGAAAAACAGGTTTTTACAGAAGGAAAAGCATGTGGTAGGACGGGAAAAACAAGTTTGTTTTTAGAGAAGGAAAGCAAGCAAGTAGAAAAAAAATAAATAAATAATTTTTGTCTGTGGTATACGGTTGTCGCCTGTGATAAGATTTTCAGTTCTGTACAAGAGAGACTAGGACCTGGAGTAATTGACTCGGCCTAGGGGGGCCCGGTAAAGCTTGGAGCAAATTGGCTCAGTTCGGGCATAATAAATTGTGTAGCGGCTCATTGAAACTTGGAGCAAATTGGCTCAGTTCGAGCCAATTAAATTTATAGTTTTTCTTTTTTTTTGCCCCGTGACATCGAGTAATTGACTCTGCACGGGGACCGGTAAGTTAGGGAGCAATTTGACAAAGTAGGGAAAATTGGTTTGTAAAGTACGGAGCACGGAAGTCAGACAGGGACCACGTGACAAGAAGTAATAGGAACTGAGTACTGCAGACTCAGTTCCCTTTAGAATCTCAGGTTTGAGTCATCTCCCCCGTCTTATTGTTTGTTTGGTGTTTGTTATCTTGATAGATAGATATATATATATACTGTGTATCTATAGAAAGATGGAGAAATTAATGCAGTTCTGCCGTATGGGCACTAAGCCAAATTCAGATGGCAAGTTAGACTCATGCACATTAGTGGAAATTGTGTGGAATGCCAGAAGGGGGGATGGTTACAGCCCCATGGAGTGGAAGATTGTCTTAGACAAAAAAAAAAAAAAAAAGAAAGAAAGAAAAGGTATCCTAGAAGATAATGGATTGTTGTCTATTGCTAGGGCAGGAGAAAGAGTCTCTGAAAGCCTGTATAGAGAAAATTGGGTAGAGGAGGAAAGGAAAAAAAAAGAGGTAAAGTTTTGACTTATGTGTATTACAAAAATATATCCTGTGAGCGGCCACCACCGTATCATGGTGGCCCAGAGCCATGTGCTAAATGTAATGGCGGCCATTTTGTTGATGGCGAATGTGTTAAATGTAATAGCAGCCAAAATGGTGGCCCAGAGCCATGTGCTAAATGTAATGGTGGCCATTTTGTTGATGGCGAATGTGTTAAATGTAATAGCAGCCAAAATGGTGGCCTAGAGCCATGTGCTAAATGTAACGGCGGCCATTTTGTGGTGGTAAATATAATTCTGACGGTGGCCATTTTGTTGGTGGTAAATATAATTCTGACGGCGGCCATTTTGTTGGTGGTAAATATAATTCTGACGGCGGCCATTTTGTTGGTGGTAAATATAATTCTGACGGCGGCCATTTTGTTGGTGGTAAATATAATTCTGACGGCGGCCATTTTGTTGGTGGTAAATATAATTCTGACGGCGGCCATTTTGTTGGTGGTAAATATAATTCTGACGGCAGCCATTTTGTTGATGGCAAAGGTGTTAATGCTAATGGCGGCCATGTTGTGGATGGCAAATGTAATTCTGACGGCAGCCATGTTGTGGATGGCGAGTGTGCTGCTCCTGGTGGTGAACATCTCAGATTAAGGCTACACACCACATCACCAAATCCTTGTTACCCAGTAATGACCACTAACGGCCAATACTATATTCCTTCGGGAAGTGAACAGGCTTTACCCATGTTTCCTATCTCAGTTGTTTCCAATGGGGCACCAACCCTTTCCCCTATCACTCCTGTTGTGAATCCAGTAGTCCTCCCACCTGGATCGTCCCCAGCACCTACCCTTTCTACTGTCACTTCCACTGCCAATTTAGCCGCACACCCACATGAGATGCTCCAAGCAGCGGCCTCTCCTCCCAATGCTTCCACAACAGCACTCTCACGCAGTCTACATAACCCTATACCCAGTACCTCACAGGCTGTCTCGCAGCCAAGCGCACACCTGTATGGGACAGTGGCGACTGTATAAAGGGGGGGCTCAATGTGGGAGGGGGATACCAATAGTACAGGAAGCACAAAGGGGAGGGAATGTTGGCAACCTATTTTTGAAAAGGAACTTCCTGAGGGACCCTTGTTAGTGGTGGGAAAGGGTAACATAACAACAATGGAGACAGACGCTATTGTTAATGCTGCCAGTTCTCGGTTAGGACACAATGGAGGTGTAGCTAGAGCTATAGTGGAAGCAGGAGGGGCGACTATTCAAGCTGACAGTCAAATCATTGTTGAGTCACGTGGTCAGATAGCTGTTGGGGACATAGCGGTGACTAAAGCTGGCAATCTCCTGTGTAGAATGATCATACACACTGTGACCCCTACTTATGACCCTATTCATCCAGACGTTAGTGCTCAACAACTTCATGCAGCAATAACTCGCATTAATGAGGACAGGACTGTTAACCCCTTCACCCCCAAGGGTGGTTTGCACGTTAATGACCGGGCCAATTTTTACAATTCTGACCACTGTCCCTTTAGGAGGTTATAACTCTGGAACGCTTCAACGGATCTTGGCGATTCTGACATTGTTTTCTCGTGACATATTGTACTTCATGATAGTGGTAAAATTTCTTTGATATTACCTGCGTTTATTTGCAAAAAAAATGGAAATTTGGCGAAAATTTTGAAAATTTTGCAATTTTCCAACTTTGAATTTTTATGCCCTTAAATCACAGAGATATGTCACACAAAATACTTAATAAGTAACATTTCCCACATGTCTACTTTACATCAGCACAATTTTGGAACCAAAATTTTTTTTTGTTAGGGAGTTATAAGGGTTAAAAGTTGACCAGCAATTTCTCATTTTTACAACACCATTTTTTTTTTAGGGACCACATCTCATTTGAAGTCATTTTGAGGGGTCTATATGATAGAAAATACCCAAGTGTGACACCATTCTAAAAACTGCACCCCTCAAGGTGCTCAAAACCATATTCAAGAAGTTTATTAACCCTTCTGGTGCTTCACAGGAATTTTTGGAATGTTTAAATAAAAATGAACATTTAACTTTTTTTCACAAAAAATTTACTTCAGCTCCAATTTGTTTTATTTTACCAAGGGTAAGAGAGGAAATTGGACCCCAAAAGTTGTTGTACAATTTGTCCTGAGTATGCTGATACCCCATATGTGGGGATAAACCACTGTTTGGGCGCATGGGAGACCTCGGAAAGGAAGGAGCGCCGTTTGACTTTTCAATGCAAAATTGACAGGAATTGAGATGGGACGTCATGTTGCGTTTGGAGAGCCACTGATGTGCCTAAACATTGAAACCCCCCCACAAGTGACACCATTTTGGAAAGTAGACCCCCTAAGGAACTTATCTAGAGGTGTGGTGAGCACTTTGACCCACCAAGTGCTTCACAGAAGTTTATAATGCAGAACCGTAAAAATAAAAAATCATATTTTTTCACAAAAATTATCTTTTCACCCCCAATTTTTTATTTTCCCAAGTGTAAGAGAAGAAATTGGACCCCAAAAGTTGTTGTACAATTTTTCCTGAGTACGCTGATACCCCATATGTGGGGGTAAACCACTGTTTGGGCGCATGGGAGAGCTCGGAAAGGAAGTAGCACCGTTTGACTTTTCAATGCAAAATTGACAGGAATTGAGATGGGACGCCATGTTGCGTTTGGAGAGCCACTGATGTGCCTAAACATTGAAACCCCCCACAAGTGACACCATTTTGGAAAGTAAACCCCCTAAGGAACTTATCTAGAGGTGTGGTGAGCACTTTGACCCACCAAGTGCTTCACAGAAGTTTATAATGCAGAACCGTAAAAATAAAAAATCATATTTTTTCACAAAAATTATCTTTTCACCCCCAATTTTTTATTTTCCCAAGTGTAAGAGAAGAAATTGGACCACAAAAGTTGTTGTACAAGTTGTCCTGAGTATGCTGATACCCCATATGTGGGGGTAAACCACTGTTTGGGCGCATGGGAGAGCTCGGAAAGGAAGTAGCACCGTTTGACTTTTCAATGCAAAATTGACAGGAATTGAGATGGGACGCCATGTTGCATTTGGAGAGCCACTGATGTGCCTAAACATTGAAACCCCCCACAAGTGACACCATTTTGGAAAGTAGACCCCCTAAGGAACTTATCTAGATGTGTTTTGAGCGCTTTGACCCACCAAGGGCTTCACAGAAGTTAATAATGCAGAGCCGTAAAAATAAAACAAAAATTTTTTCCCACAAAAATTATTTTTTAGCCCCCAGTTTTGTATTTTCCCGAGGGTAACAGGAGAAATTGGACCCCAAAAGTTGTTGTCCAATTTGTCCTGAGTGCGCTGATACCCCATATGTGGGGGGGAACCACCGTTTGGACTCATGGAAGGGCTCGGAAGTGAAGGAGCGCCATTTGGAATGCAGACTTAGATGGAATGGTCTGCAGGCATCACATTGCGTTTGCAGAGCCCCTAATGTACCTAAACAGTAGAAACCCCCCACAAGTGACACCATGTTGGAAAGTAGACCGCCTAAGGAACTTATCTAGATGTGTGGTGAGCGCTTTGACCCACCAAGGGCTTCACAGAAGTTTATAATGCAGAGCCATAAAAATAAAACTAAAAATTTTTCCCACATAAAATATTTTTCAGCCCCCGGTTTTGTATTTTCCCGAGGGTAACAGGAGAAATTGGACCCCAAAAGTTGTTGTCCAATTTGTCCTGAGTGCGCTGATACCCCATATGTGGGGGGAACCACCGTTTGGATGCATGGGAGGGCTCGGAAGGGAAGGAGCGCCATTTGGAATGCAGACTTAGATGGAATGGTCTGCAGGCGTCACATTGCGTTTGCAGAGCCCCTAATGTACCTAAACAGTAGAAGCCCCACACAAGTGACCCCATTTTGGAAACTAGACCCCCCAAGGAACTTATCTAGATGTGTTGTAAGAACTTTGAACCCCCAAGTGTTTCACTACAGTTTATAACGCAGAGCCGTGAAAATAAAAAATGTTTGTTTTTCCCACAAAAATTATTTTTTAGCCCCCAGTTTTGTATTTTCCCAGGGGTAACAGGAGAAATTGGACCCCAAAGGTTGTTGTCCTATTTGTCCTGAGTACGCTGATACCCCATATGTTGGGGTAAACCCCTGTTTGGGCACACGGGAGAGCTCGGAAGGGAAGGAGCACTGTTTTACTTTTTCAACGCAGAATTGGCTGGAATTGAGATCGGACGCCATGTCGCGTTTGGAGAGCCCCTGATGTGCCGAAACAGTGGAAACCCCCCAATTATAACTGAAACCCTAATCCAAACACACCCCTAACCCTAATCCCAACAGTAACCCTAACCACACCTCTAACCCTGACACACCCCTAACCCTAATCCCAACCCTATTCCCAACCGTAAATGTAATCCAAACCCTAACCGTAACTTTAGCCCCAACCCTAACCCTAACTTTAGCCCCAACCCTAACTGTAGCCTTAACCCTAGTCCCAACCCTAGCCCTAATGGGAAAATGGAAATAAATACTTTTTTTTAATTTTTCCCTAACTAAGGGGGTGATGAAGGGGTGTTTGATTTACTTTTATAGCGGGTTTTTTTAGCGGATTTTTTTGATTGGCAGCCGTCACACACTGAAAGACGCTTTTTTATTGCAAAAAATATTTTTTGCGTTACCACATTTTGAGAGCTATAAATTTTCCATATTTTGGTCCACAGAGTCATGTGAGGTCTTGTTTTTTGCGGGACGAGTTGACGTTTTTATTGGTAACATTTTTGGGCACGTCACATTTTTTGATCGCTTTTTATTCCGATTTTTGTGAGGCAGAATGACCAAAACCAGCTATTCATGAATTTCTTTTGAGGGAGGCGTTTATACCGTTCCGCGTTTGGTAAAATTGATAAAGCAGTTTTATTCTTTGGGTCAGTACGATTACAGCGATACCTCATTTATCTCATTTTTTTATGTTTTGGCGCTTTTATACGATAAAAACTATTTTATGGAAAAAATAATTATTTTTGAATCGCTTTATTCTCAGGACTATAACTTTTTTATTTTTTTGCTGATCATGCTGTATTGTGGCTCGTTATTTGCGGGACAAGATGACGCTTTTAGCGGTACCATGGTTATTTATATCTGTCTTTTTGATCGCGTGTTATTCCACTTTTTGTTCGGCGGTATGATAATAAAGCGTTGTTTTTTGCCTCGTTTTTTTTTTTTTTTCTTACGGTGTTTACTGAAGGGGTTAACTAGAGGGCCAGTTTTATAGGTCGGGTCGTTATGGACGTGGCGATACTAAATATGTGCACTTTTATTGGTTTTTTTTATATTTAGATAAAGAAATGTATTTATGGGAATAATATTTTTTTTTTTTTTCATTATTTTGGAATATTTTTTTTTATTTTTTTTTACACATTTGGAAATTTTTTTTTTAACTTTTTTACTTTGCCCCAGGGGGGGACAATACAGATCGGTGATCTGCCAGTTTGCATAGCACTCTGACAGATCACCGATCTGAGAGAAGTGCAGGCTGCTTCACAGTGCCTGCTCTGAGCAGGCTTCTGTGAAGCCACCTCCCTCCCTGCAGGACCCGGATCCGTGGCCATCTTGGATCCGGGTCTGGACCAGGCAGGGAGGGAGGTAAGACCCTCACAGCAACGCGATCACATCGCGTTGCTCCGGGGGTCTCAGGGAAGCCCGCAGGGAGCCCCCTCCCTGCGCGATGCTTCCCTGCACCGCCGGCACATCGCGATCATGTTTGATCGCGGTGTGCCGGGGGTTAATGTGCCGGGGGCGGTCGGTGACCGCTCCTGTCACATAGTGCCGGATGTCAGCTGCGATATGCAGCCGACACCCGGCCGCAATCGGCCGCGCTCCCCCCGTGAGCGCGGCCGATCGCATATGACGTACTATCTCGTCGGCGGTCATACGGGCCCACCCCACCTCGACGGGATAGTACGTCAAATGTCGGGAAGGGGTTAAAGCTTTTAAGACTGCCTGCGTCACCTGGAGCACACACCATGATACTGGAGCTGCCCAAATAGAGCCCCTCATTCCAGGACTGTTACCTCCTCCGGCTCCTCATACACAAGGGACTACATCTGCACTCCCGGTGCCATCTCTACTCCGGCCTCAGGTGCCACCACCAACAGTGCCAATGCTCATGTCTGAGGAGCCCACCATCTATGTCAAGTTTACACCCCAGCAAGCTGCTACTCTGTTGAACCAAGTTCTAGATAAAGAAAAACAGCCGATGCCTTTCTACAGGAGCATGACGAGACATGGGACTCAGGTGTTGAGTTCTGCCAAGAACCTAAGACATGGGCCTCGGATGAGCTGGCTGACCTATTACTTACTGTCGCCAATCTACTCCAGATGCCTCCAAGTTGATGCAGCCATTGTACGATGACCTCAAGACGTCAGCGTTTCCACTATGTACCAAATCCGTGGAAGCTTTCTACGCTCTTAAACAGGCCATACAGTCTGCACCAGCTCTTTGAATCCCAAATCCTGATATCATCTGAGGACATCCAGTTCTCTTAAATGGCTCCACACGACATAATTGCTATTCTTGGAACCTAAACATCTGTTGGTGCAGCGTCATATGAGACTCCAATGTTCGCTCTTGGTTCTGGATAATGTCACTCTTGTCCGCTGCAGCATCTTCAAACTGTCCACGCTGCTTCCTCTTTCCAGGGGGGATGTGGATGATGATACTGATGCTCTCGGAGAAGATGCCTCTACACACTCAGAGGATCATGACTGTCTTGAACAAATGCAGGAAGAGGTAGCCTCCCAGAAAAACGTGTCTGAAGACCCACTCCCACATGCTGACGTGACGTTCTTCACTGATGGTTCCAGATTTGCAGATAAAACAGGAAGGTTCCATACGGGATATGCCGTGGTTACACATGACCTGATCATCTCAACTGGATCGCTACCACCGCACATGTCTGCACAAGAAGCGGAACTTAAAGCTTTGACGCTGGCTTGTCAGGAAGCGACGGGGAAGGTGGTCAACATCTACACGGATTCAAGATATGCTTTTGGAGTGGCTCATGACTTCGGCAGTATCTGGGCAGCCAGAGGATACCTAACGTCCAGTGGAACTCCTGTAAAACATGCTGCTACCATGCAAGAACTTGTGGTCGCTCTGAATCTACCTTTAAGAGGTTGCAGTGATCGAGATCAAAGCTCACGGGAGACTGGATTCTCCAGAAGCAAGGGGAAACTACTTATTTGCTGACAAAACAGCAAAAAACCTATGCTGTGGATCCATTTGGGAAAGAGAAAGCAGCGGTGTACGTGACACAAGACACTGAAGAAGGGACTAAAGGCTCTCTTATGAGGATCATCCATCTACATCAAGACAAGACATCAGATGATGAAAAGAACTCATGGCAGAAAGGAGGAGCTAAAAAAGGATGAAGATGGAGTCTGGAGGATGAACAAAAAGGTCTGTCTACCCCGTAATCTGTACCCTTCAGTGACAGAATGGGCACACGGTATCACCCACAGAGGCAAGAATCAGATGAATGACCTAATTTGGAAGACTTATATGGCACCTGGAATCTCTACTGTTACCCAAAAATATTGCAAGTCCTGCCTTGTGTGTGCAACATGCAATCCAGCACCGCCTCAGAAAGTTACTCAGAAACATTTGGCTAAACCACTTTATCCCTTTCAGAGGATTCAGATTGATCACATTCAAATGCCAAAAGTAGGGAAGTGCGAGTATGTATTGGTAGTGACTGACATGTTCTCAGGATAGCCCGAAGCCTATCCAGTAACCAACATGACTGCCAGAGTGACTGTTAAGGGACTGATGACTGAAGTAGTATGCAGATATGGGGTCCCAGAGGTAATTGAGAGTGACCAAGGACCTGCGTTCACTGCAGCACTGACTAAGGAACTATGGACATTGGTGGGAGCTGATTTGGGTTTACATACTCCATATCACCCACAGAGCAGTGGGAAAGTAGAAAGACTGAATGACGCCTTCAAAAATAAAATACTGACAGCCAGTCAGGAGGTCAGACTTGGACAGACATTTTGCCCGTTGCCGTTCTACTAAACTCACACCATTTGAGATTCTTTTTGGGGGGCCTCCAAGGTTGGGTCAATATTTTCCACAACAGCTAGCCTTAGGAAGTGATACTCTTGTAAATTATGTAATTGTTGTTACTAAAGAACTGTCAGTAACACATGTACAAGTTTTATTATCCATTCCAGGTCCAGATTCCAGTGACGGTACCCATGCTTTCCAACCTGGTGACTACATGCTTGTAAAGAAGTTCATCAGAAAGACATCCCTGGAGTCGAGATTTAAGGGTCCCTACCAAGTGCTCCTGACTACTCCTACTTCGGTCAGGGTTGCTGAGCGCCTCCTGGATCCATCTCTCACATTATAAATTTGTTAGACAGTTAGGGACAGAGTAGGATCTGACCTGCTTGTCAAAGTCCAGCTACAAAGGGAGGTTTTCCACAAGGGAAAACTTGTCTCAAACTGGTGAAAACTCCAATTCCCCCTCCCGGGCAAGACGGTCAGATCTAGGATGTGTACATCACGGTTAGTCACATGTGTATTTTACTGTAAGTAACCATGGAGATGGGAGATTGGAGAGTAATAGATCCAGCAGGTAGGGAAGTCCCGAGGACATGGGTAACGCGCTTCGATATACCTCCGCAGTATACCCATAATTGGTCACACATTCTCTGGTGTCTATAGCATCCATATTGTCATGAAGCTTCTGATGTCATAATAACACTTAACATCGGTGGGTTAGGGAACCACGGTGGGATCAAGATAAAAGAAAAGGTTAATAAAGTATTTAGGGGGGACTGTTGAGGAGAGCCATAAGATCAAATACTTAATTAACCTCAACACATAAGGTAATTGAGAGAAGCAACCTATAACATGTATTGTTTAACCTTACATAAGTTTTCCTCAGACAAAGTGAGACACTGAAGATGGCCGCCATCTCCTGTAGCAGAGCCGTGTGCTCTGGTATCCAAGATGAACAATGAAGACACTGAAGATGGCCGCCATTTCCTGTATCAGGAGACCGTGTGCTCTGGTATCCAAGATGACACCCACCCTGATGACCTCATGGATCCACCCACAGTGACGCCCACCCTGATGACCTTACGGACCAACCCACCCTGATGACCTCATGGATCCGCCCATGGACTTGCTCATGCCCAACCCACTAACCAATGGAATACATCCGATCACTCCCATTTTAGAGCTAACCGAGCCCCCTTACAGGAGATATATAACATTGTGTCTGACTAATAAAACTCCCTTCTTGGAGCTGAGCCACACATTGATCAAGGAGAGTTACAGCTGACTGTGTCTGGTGTATTTCTTTAGTGCACATGATCAATATCCATTAGGCCAGGAGTAGGCAACTAGAGAATTGAACATTATATTAATTGTTCAACCCTAATACCTGTAGTCCCACAAGTAATTGTGTAATTCTAAAGGGAGGCTGGCAAGGCTAGTTATGAGAGATGGGCGGGTCAAACTAATGTGACCAGGGTGTGGGTCACATGTTCCAGTGTTTGGATCTGTTTGGTCCAAGTGCAAGGTCCTGAAAGCCTGTGTTGGAAGTCCTGGGAGTAGGATTCCTGAACAGCACATGGTGGGGCTTTGGCACGGAGTGGCCTGTGTGCTGTAGATCCTGCACAGTCGGTGTTTGAAGCTCCTGCCAGTGGTGTCTTCCTGGAAGCACATGGAGAGACCGTGGACCTGCCCGAAGCCTGGGACGGCTCTACACTGAAGAAGTCGCTGTCCTGTTGAGGACCTTGGACTGATGTGGAGTCAGCTTGTGGAGCAGGAGCTCCTGAGAGGTAACCCCTGGTATGGGGAAAGATCTACAGTATGTGCTGGCATAGGACAGTTGCTGAACTGTGCAGTCACCTGGTAACTGGAGAGATACCGGCGTGTCTATTGAGTGCTTTGTAAAACCATATGTGTTGAAGCAATGGACTATGTGAGCAGGTGATGTACAACCTGGCTACGGTGCGGTTTATGAGAATTAAATAAACCGTATGGACTGTTTTGTGTTTAAAAATCGTGCCCGTGTGCCTAAATGTCACAGTCAAGCGAGTATTCCCCTACCCGTTAGTGAGTACAATCCTTACACCCTATATACAGGCCCACTCACTGATTCCAAGATTGTAGACACCTGTGATGCTAGTTAGTGGACACACCTTGATGTAACATGTCCCCTTTGTCACATTATTTTCAGGGGTACCATCATTTTTGTCCAGGCCTTTTTCATGAGTTTCTTTTTTTTTTAATTCTGTGGAAGCATGGTTGAAAGGTAATGTCTGACTTTCATTTGTTAATTTTCATAGATCTTTTATTTATTATTACTTTTGTCAGATTTAAGTTATTTCTGTGACCATTGTGGGTTTGTCTGGTGTGTATTTGGTATTTTTGGCATTTCCTGAATTGAGTATCTATGGCTTAGTATCATGAAGCTGTGCGCTGCTCACCATGTAAAGTCAGGGCTTAGTCAGTGCAGGAGATGACAAATGACCCCAAAAGATGCCGAAGATGTCAGACACCAGAAGATACCAAGGATGAGGCTACAAAGACTGCACCAGTGACCAGACCAAAGAAGACAACCAGGCCAGAGTGTGGCTGCGTGACTGCACAATTCCTTTAACGTATACGATTGCTTATATACTTTTAATATTTACTTAACTAAATTCAGACTTTGCAAATTTGCTCACGACCACTGAATAAGATTGTTATTTAAGGATTATTATGGCTGCATTACCCCTTATTAGTCTCCTTCCAAGAACATTTCAAGGAGAGCAATTTTTGTTAATCATGTCCTGGTTTGAGCTCACATGATCCTACTTTACCATCTAAAATCTTCCAGATGATTTTGGTTCCTCGTTGTTTTTGTCTCCTTTGATTGTACTTACGCAATAGTAAAACATAAACTCTTTGCTGCATAATTTACTAGAACTTTAGGATTGTAAACCAGCAGCATGATGCAGCCTTAGGGGTTTAATTCCCAAGTTACACAACAGCCCACCAGTCTCTTCTTCTTTCTCTACCTCCAGGGTTCTGTGTCGGCTTTTTAGTGCCTGCCAGCTGAGGCGTACAGAAGAGCATCCCATTTAAAATCCATTTTTTTAATACTGACATTACCCAGCAGGGTGTGAGAAATGCTATCTGCTTCTGGGAACGAGTGCATTTTTAACCCCTCATGAAAACACTCAGTATCCGCATGATGTGTAATTGCTACAGGACTTTGTAACATTATTTTTACAAATGATAACGGACGTTGCAAAGCACATCTGCCCTTATGTACAGTGACCAGCATGTGACTAGTTAATGAGGTACATCATCAAACCATCACGTTAGTGTATTTTACCTTTCTAACCTGACATTAAGAGATTTTTTAAATAAAATCTCTTCTCCCCCCAGGCTGCATTTTGTTTTTAAAAAATGAACAAACTGAGCTGTACTCACTCTCACCGGGTCCAGCACCAAGTATTTGCAATGGTCCAGGTGTCTATTATTGTCTGCAGCGCTGATGACTTGTCAATACCACTGCAGCCAATAACTGAGGTCAGTGGCTCTGCCCAAGTTGACAGTACGAGCCTCTCAGAGATGCTAAGCTCCCTGATTGCTCAGAGCATTGTCAATTTCAGCACTGAACTTCCTGTCCCAGAAGCTCCACTTCCATGTTGGGTTCTACATAGGAGAGACTGTTCTGTGTTTCAGTGACCGGCTCACTTCCATAACTAAGTAGCTAAGCCAGGACTGATGCTGAGACATAAAAGATAGCTGCAGGAGCATAACAGATGGGGGGAGTAGGAATGGACGTGTGTATGACCCCACCTCCATTATGCCTCACTTTAATGTCAATATACACATGCAAAGTACTATTAGGTACAAATAAACACATGCATAAACATTACACACACATTGACACATTACCCACACATAGTATGCACATTTAAAGAGGATTATGGATCGCCCCCACATAAAGGCAATGTGGTACTCGAGACTGGGTCCTTCGGTTCGGGGGATGTCTCGGTGGCTGACCCGGTCCGTGGCCCTCAGGGGTGTCCAGTAAAAGAGTTTATATATGGGCAAGATGTAGTAAAGAATGAACAGACGGGTTTGCAGTCTTTTACCTTGTTTACTGAAGACTTCAGATGGCTTCCTCAGCCCAGAGCGCCAGATGACAGGGCAGGCAGAGTCCGGTCGGTCTGAAGGCAAATCCAGAGTCCCCTTATCCAGGTGGAAATCAGTAGCCTTCCTACTAGCGCCTGTGTGTTGTAGTACCTCCCTGCTGAGCTTCTCGGTAAGGTCCTCACAACTCTTGTAGATGTTCTAGTTGTTATGTCTTCCTCTCTGTCCCTCAGATGGTATGGATAGGACAAACCCGTATGACTGATGGCCTGAGGCTTTTTACAGGGACCCTAGAGATGCCCCGGCCCCCACAGTTGCCACCGTGCCTCCTGGGTATAAGGTCGGGCAGCCAACGTGGAATTGACTGTCCTGCCGGTCTCTGAAGCAAGGCTTGGTGACGATTCCTTCCCCGGTATCCTGGCTACCGGCTCCTGCGCCTCAGCAAGGAGCAGCTTGTTCCTGGCTGATCTCCCTCTGGTATTCCTCTCCTGTGCTCTGCTTTCCTGCACACTCTCTGTAGTATCTTCACCTTTTTGTGTCTTTTCCCAGGAGTTGCAGCACTTCATGCCAGCAAAGCTCCTCTCCTTCTGTCTGCCTGACAGGAACTGAACTCTGAACCTCCTTTCCCTCCAGATCAGGATGTTAAATAGGGGAGTTCACCCTAAACAGGCTTAGAGCTCCCCCTTCTGGTCTGGAGTGTGAACATGTTGTATGTGTGTGATACCTGAATGTGGTTGTCTTTCATTACCTTCAGACATGACATCACTTCTCCCCTGAAAGGATAATGAAATCACTGCGACGACCAGGACACTGGGGCGCCGCACTCCCCCCTGTTAAATCCAGTACTTTGGGACTGGGAAAAGAAGAACAACAATACATATTAGCAAAAGACATACAATTTTAAAATGCTATGAACAACTTATGCAAAAGTAGTGCTTCCCTTTATGGGAGGTGAGGACACTTGAACGTTACGAAAATCTTGGTCATGCACAGTTCATGACTCCCAGTTCAGTGAGTGCAAACTTGAAACAGCAAGGATCCCGGGTAAACAAAGGGATTCCTTTTAAAAGTATAATGGAAGTTTTTGAGTAATTCACTGTCCATTTTAAACCTGTAACAAAGATATATATACACACATTTACAAACAAACAGCAGCAACCGTTAATATTTCCAAGTTTTGTAGCGAATTGGGGTTTGATTTTTAGTGCTACGTGTAGACCTCCGCAGTACAGGGGTTGCTAGTGACCTAATAGGGTCTGCTGTGCTTGCTATCGCTGGTGTAGTGCACTGTCTTTTGGCTACACTTCTAGTGAGTCTAGGTAGCACTGGTATGCTGGAGCTCTCAGGACTGCTTCTACTAACTGTAGGCATGGCAGATTCACCGACAGCAGAGGGTGGACTTGCCGATTCAACTGTCGGCATGGCTCCTTCTGTTGGAGTCTGCTGTTGTTGAGTTACGGCTGGGATCGCATCGGCTGTCGGAATCTGTTGGTGCAGAGTCTCTTTTGGCTCAAGATGATCTGGTATCACATTTGCTTCTGGCGGTTTTGGCTGACGAAACGTCAAAACAGGTACCACGATGGCCTGATTTATTTGAGTCCACAACTGGGGAAAGTCTCCAAGAACAGTGTGTACCACCCTCTCCTCTTCCACGGGTGGAGATGTTCCTGGATCTGTTTCTCTATCTCTCAACTTGTCAGGGCATACTTTGAGGTGGTCCCTGGATATTGCTGTCGAAGTTTCTCCCCCATCTTTGCTGATGAGACAGACCTTTGTATTGTCGAAGTTGGATGTCAGGATGGTATATGGTTCTGCTTCCCATTGGTCGTCAAGTTTGTGTAGTCTCCTTTTCTGTTTGAATACTTGTTCACCTGGTGACCAGGGAATTGCAGGAGTATGCTGGTTGTAGTCCCTTTCTTGTTTTTGTCTGGCTTGGGCTAGACTTCTTTCCACGCATTCCTGTACTTTGCGATACCTTTGCTGTCTTTCCGTATCCCAATCTGCATCTGGCGAGTTATCCTCTGGGGTTAGGACTCCCATGTCTAGATCAACAGGTAACTTGCTGGATCTTCCTCTCATCAGGTTTGCTGGGGTACAGTTGGTGGAATTCACTGGGATGTGGTTGTACATGTCTACCAAGTCGGGCAACTTTGCTGGCCATAAGTTCCGTTCCTCCACAGGCAAGGTCTTCATTAAGTCGATTAACACTTGGTTCATCTTTTCACACATCCCGTTGGTTTGTGGGTGATACGGTGTCATTCTGATCTTTTTACACCCGTATAAATTGCAGAATTCCTGGAACACTTCTGCTTCAAAGGCTGGTCCGTGATCAGTCAGTACCTTCTCTGGGTACCCGTGTGGTCTACAGAAGTACTGCTGGAAGGCTTTGGCTGCTGTCCTTGCTGTCAGATCTTTGACAGGCACAACTACCAGAAATATAGAGTAGTGGTCAATGATGGTTAGGGCATAGACATAGACTGAGCGGCTGGGTGTTAGCTTCACATGATCTAGCGCGACCAGTTCGAGCGGTCGTTTGATGATGATGGGCTGTAGCGGAGCCCTTTAGCTGTCACGGTCCTTCCTGCGTAGGCTACATGGGCCACACTGTCGGCACCACTTTTCGATGGCTTTCTTCATGCCAACCCAGTAGAATCTTCCACGAAGTAAACTCTCCAACTTCCTCTATCCGAAGTGTCCTGCTCCATCGTGGTACACTTCCAGAACCATTGGCGCATCTTGCTTTGGGACTACTATCTGCCATACCAACTCATGGGTGCGTGGGTCGATGCTTCTTCGGCACAGCTTACCATCATAGATAAACAGTTTGCCTCTCCCCTTCCACAGTTGTTGCATCTCCTGTGGATCATCCGGGCCAAGGTGTGAACCTGCCTGCGTCAGGAGCTCTTTCACCCGACGGACCACGGGGTCACTGTCCTGGGTTTCTGCCCATCCATGGTGGGGCAGGGGATTCAGCGTGGCGTCCTGATTGTTCTTGCGCCCGTTCCTCACATGATGGGAATACTGAGTGGCCTTGGGGCGATGGAAAGCTGGCAACTCTATTTCTTCGAGTGCTTCCGAGTCCTCTCCCATTTCTGGCAAGTTGGGCATCCTGGACAATGCATCGGCATTCGCATTCTTGTGCCCTGCCCGGTACTTGATGGTGAAATCATAATTAGACAACCGGGCCATCCACCGCTGCTCCAAGTCACCAAGTTTTGCTCTGTCCAAGTGTGTCAGTGGATTGTTGTCCGTGAAGACGGTGAATTTTGCTGAGGCCAGGTAGTTCTTGAACCTCTCCGTCACTGCCCAAACGATGGCGAGGAACTCCAGCTTAAAGGAACTGTAGTTGTCAGGGTTCCTTTCAGTGGGACGAAGTTTCCTGCTGGCGTAAGCAATCACCCTCTCTTTGCCTTTCTGGACCTGGGACAATACGGCTCCCAGTCCCATGTTGCTGGCATCTGTATACAGCACAAACGGTTGGTCATATTCAGGGTAGGCCAGCACCTCTTCTCCTGTCATCGCCAACTTCAAACAAGTGAAGGATCCCTCCAGTCCGTCGTTCCAGTCAAATGGGGTATTCTTACCCTTGGTTTTCTTGGACTCGCCCACTAACAGGTCTTGCAATGGCGTGGCTTTCTTGGTGAAGCCCTTGATGAATCTCCTGTAGTAGCCTACCAACCCAAGGAACTGTCGGACTTCATGGAGGTTGCTGGGCTTCGGCCAGTCTCTGATCACAGTGACCTTGTCGGGGTCTTGGGCCACTCCTTCAGCACTCACCACATGGCCCAGGTACTGCACTTTGGGCTTTAATAGATGACATTTGGATGGTTTTACCTTTAGGCCAAAGTTGGACAGAGCTTTGAACACCTCTGCCAGGTGCTTCAGGTGGTCCTCATAGGTTTTGGAGAAGACGATGACATCATCCAAGTACAGCAGGACGGTTTCGAAATTCTTGTGTCCAAGACAGCACTCCATCATCCTCTGGAACGTTCCTGGGGTGTTGCACAGTCCCAATAGCATGTAGTTGAATTCACAGAGACCCATCGGTGTGGTGAAGGCCGTCTTTTCCTTGTCCGCCTCTGCTACGGGAACCTGCCAGTACCCACTGGTGAGATCCAAGGTAGAGAAGTAGTTAGCAGATTTTAAAGCAGCCAAGGACTCTTCTATGGGTATGAATCTTTATGTGTAATGCGGTTTATCTGCCTATAATCAACACACATCCTCATCGTTCCATCCTTCTTCTGCTTTCCTGCACACTCTCTGCAGTATCTTCACCTTTTTGTGTCTTTTCCCAGGAGTTGCAGCACTTCATGCCAGCAGAGCTCCTCTCCTTCTGTCTGCCTGACAGGAACTGAACTCTGAACCTCCTTTCCCTCCAGATCAGGATGTTAAATAGGGGAGTTCACCCTAAACAGGCTTAGAGCTCCCCCTTCTGGTCTGGAGTGTGAACATGTTGCATGTGTGTGATACCTGAATGTGGTTGTCTTTCATTGCCTTCAGACATGACATCACTTCTCCCCTGAAAGGATAATGACATCACTGCGATGACCAGGACACTGGGGCGCCGCAATTACATAGCCCCAAACCATGACATTGCCACCATCATGTTTCACTGTAGGTGTGTTGTTCCTTACATTATTACGTTTTCCATTTGGGAGGTATATATAGCGCTTGCCATCACTACTAAACAGATTGAACTTGGATTCATCCAACCACAACACCTTAGACCAATCTGTCACTCTCCATTGGCTGTGTTCTTCGGTAATCTCAAGTTGGACCTTCCGATTCTTTGCAGAGATGAAAGGCTTCTTGACTGGAACTCGTGCATTCAACCTCACTGCTCTTAGCTGTTGTACCACAGTTTGGCAATTCACTTTGACCCCATATTCTTTGTTCATTTCTTGCAAAATGTGTAAAGCACTTTTATGGACATCAGATATTGACTATTTCTTAATAATGTGATCAACTTTGGAGGAAGTTTTTTGTGGTTGTCCACTTCTAGGTTTGTCAGCTGTTCCATAACCTTCTTTTTCTTTCTTTATTATATGGGACACTTGATTCTGAGAACAGTTGAATTCCACAGCTACCTCTTTTTGCCTTTTGCCTGAGTTCACTCGGAATTATAAGCTTCCCGATGTCTGGTGATAAATTTGGTTTTGTCTTTGCCATGTTTTAACCGAAAAACACACAAAAAAAACCAAAAACATTTTGGTCAAAATTTGACTACCAATGACAAAATATTCAAAACATTTGGCCCAGCAAATGATGAAAACTAACACATAAAGGGATAAAACCATGTCAAACTCAATTTTCATCCTTAAAGCTGACAGCCATTTGCTTATTAACCCCTTAATCCCATATGACGTACTATACCGTTGAGGTGGGGTGGGCCTTAATTCCCGGTGACGGTATAGTACGTCATACGCGATCGGCCGCGCTCACGGGGGGGAGCGCGGCCGATCGCGGCCGGGTGTCGGCTGCATATCGCAGCTGACATCCGGCACTATGTGCCAGGAGCGGTCACGGACCGCCCCCGGCACATTAACCCCCGGCACACCGCGATCAAACATGATCGCGGTGTACCGGCGGTACAGGGAAGCATCGCGCAGGGAGGGGGCTCCCTGCGGGCTTCCCTGAGACGATCGGTACAAGGTGATGTACTCACCTCGTACCGAACGTCTTCTCCCTGCAGGCCCCGGATCCAAAATGGCCGAGGGGCTGTATCCGGGTCCTGCAGGGAGCACTTCCGGGTCGGAGCAGGCTGCAGATGAAAGCTGCAGCCTGCTCCGATGAAAGTATGATCGCAGATCTGATGGAGTGCTGTGCACACTATCAGATCTGCGATCTGTGATGTCCCCCCCTGGGACAAAGTAAAAAAGTAAAAAAAAAAATTTCCACATGTGTAAAAAAAAAAAAAAATAATTCCTAAATAAATAATAATAAAAAAAAAAATATTATTCCCATAAATACATTTCTTTATCTAAAAAAAACAAACAAAAACAATAAAAGTACACATATTTAGTATCACCGCGTCCGTAACGACCCAACCTATAAAACTGGCCCACTAGTTAACCCCTTCAGTAAACACCGTAAGAAAAAAAAAAAAAAAACGAGGCAAAAAACAACGCTTTATTACCATACTGCCGAACAAAAAGTGGAATAACACGCGATCAAAAAGACGGATATAAATAACCATGTTACCGCTGAAAACGTCATCTTGTCCCCCAAAAAACGAGCCGCCATACAGCATCATCAGCAAAAAAATAAAAAAGTTAGAGTCCTCAGAATAAAGCGATGCCAAAATAATTATTTCTTCTATAAAATAGTTTTTATCGTATAAAAGCGTCAAAACATAAAAAAATGATATAAATGAGGTATCGCTGTAATCGTACTGACCCGACGAATAAAACTGCTTTATCAATTTTACCAAGCGCAGAACGGTATAAACGCCTCTCCCAAAAGAAATTCATGAATAGCTGGTTTTTGGTTATTCTGCCTCACAAAAATCGGAATAAAAAGTGATAAAAAATGGTCACGTGTCCGAAAATGTTACCAATAAAAACGTCAACTCGTCCCGCAAAAAACAAGACCTCACATGACTCTGTGGACCAAAATGTGGAAAAATTATAGGTCTCAAAATGTGGAGACGCAAAAACTTTTTTGCTATAAAAAGCGTCTTTTAGTCTGGTTTCACACTTGCGTTTTTATCTGCATGCGATTTTTTAAAAAACCGCATGTGTGAAAAAATGCATGTAAACGCGGTAAAACGCATGCGTTTTTATAGAAAAACACAAGAAAACAAGAAAAAAACAAAAAACCCTAACCCTACCCCTAACCCTAACCTGAAATACGTGGCACTGAAATACGTGGCACTGAAATATACGTTTATATACGTATATACGTATATAAGTGCCACGATATTTCAGTGGCCACGTATATAAGTGCCACGTATTTAAGTGCCACGTATTTAAGTGCCACGTATTTAAGTGCCACGTATTTACGTGCCACGTATTTTTCAGTGCCTGAAATACGTGGCACTGAAATACGTGGCACTGAAATATCGTGGCACTGAAATATCGTGGCACTGAAGTATTTACGTGCCACGTATTTTTCAGTGCCTGAAATACGTGGCACTGAAATACGTGGCACTGAAATACGTGGCACTGAAATACGTGGCACTGAAATATTGTGGCACTGAAATATCGTGGCACTTAAATACGTGGCACTTAAATACGTGGCACTTAAATACGTGGCACTTATATACGTGGCACTTATATACGTGGCACTTATATACGTGGCACTTATATACGTGGCACTTATGACTGTCAGAAAATGTTCAGTAAACGGTTAGGGGTAGGGTTTCAGGTAGAATTGGGGAGTTTCCACTGTTCAGGCACATCAGGGGCTCTCCAAACGCGACATGGCGTCCAATCTCAATTCCAGCCAATTCTGCGTTGAAAAAGTAAAACAGTGCTCCTTCCCTTCCGAGCTCTCCCGTGCGTCCAAAAAGGGGTTTACCCCAACATATGGGGTATCAGCGTACTAGGGACAAATTGAACAACAACTTCTGGGGTCCAAGTTCTCTTGTTATCCTTGGGAAAATAAAAATTTGGGGGGCTAAAAATCATTTTTGTGGGAAAAAAAATATGTTTTATTTTCACGGCTCTGCGTTGTAAACTGTAGTGAAACACTTGGGGGTTCAAAGTTCTCACAACACATCTAGATAAGTTCCTTGGGAGGTCTAGTTTCCAATATGGGGTCACTTGTGGGGGGTTTGTACTATTTGGGTACATCAGGGGCTCTGCAAATGCAACGTGACGCCTGCAGACCAATCCATTTAAGTTTGCATTCCAAATGGCGCTCCTTCCCTTCCGAGCTCTGTCATGCGCCCAAACAGTGGTTCCCCCCCACATAGGGGGTATCAGCGTACTCAGGACAAATTGGACAACAACTTTTAGGGTCCAATTTATCCTGATACCCTTGTGAAAATACAAAACTGGGGGCTAAAAAATCATTTTTGTGAAAAAGAAAAATAATTTTTATTTTCACGGCTCTGCGTTATAAACTGTAGTGAAACACTTGGGGGTTTAAAGTTCTCACAACACATCTAGATAAGTTCCTTGGGGGGTCTAGTTTCCAATATGGGGTCACTTGTGGGGGGTTTGTACTGTTTGGGTACATCAGGGGCTCTGCAAATGCAACGTGACGCCTGCAGACCAATCCATTTAAGTCTGAATTCCAAATGGCGCTCCTTCCCTTCCGAGCTCTGTCATGCGCCCAAACAGTGGTTCCCCCCCACATAGGGGGTATCAGCGTACTCAGGACAAATTGGACAACAACTTTTAGGGTCCAATTTATCCTGATACCCTTGTGAAAATACAAAACTGGGGGCTAAATTTCATTTTTGTGAAAAAAAAAAAAAAATTATTTTCACGGCTCTGCGTTATAAACTGTAGTGAAACACTTGGGGGTTCAAAGTTCTCACAACACATCTAGATAAGTTCCTTGGGGGGTCTAGTTTCCAATATGGGGTCACTTGTGGGGGGTTTGTACTGTTTGGGTACATCAGGGGCTCTGCAAATGCAACGTGACGCCTGCAGACCAATCCATTTAAGTCTGCATTCCAAATGGCGCTCCTTCCCTTCCGAGCTCTGTCATGCGCCCAAACAGTGGTCCCTCCCCACAAATGGGGTATCAGCGTACTCCAGACAAATTGGACAACAACTTTTGGGGTCCAATTTATCCTGATACCCTTGTGAAAATACAAAACTGGGGGCTAAAAAATCATTTTTGTGAAAAAAAAAAATAATTTTTATTTTCACGGCTCTGCGTTATAAACTGTAGTGAAACACTTGGGGGTTCAAAGCTCTCAAAACACATCTAGATAAGTTCCTTAGGGGGTCTACTTTCCAAAATGGTGTCACTTGTGGGGGGGTTTAATGTTTAGGCACATCAGGGGCTCTCCAAACGCAACATGGCATCCCATCTTAATTCCAGTCAATTTTGCATTGAAAAGTAAAATAGCGCTTCTTCCCTTCTGAGCTCTGCTATGCGCCCAAACAATGGTTTACACCCACATATGGGGTATCGTCGTACTCAGGACAAATTGCACAACAACTTTTGTGGTCTAATTTCTTCTCTTACCCTTGGGGAAATAAAAAAATGGGGGTGAAAAGATCATTTTTGTGAAAAAATATGATTTTTTATTTTTACGGCTCTGCATTATAAACTTCTGTGAAGCACTTGTTGGGTCAAAGTGCTCAACACACATCTAGATAAGTTCCTTAAGGGGTCTACTTTCCAAAATGGTGTCACTCGTGGGGGGTTTCAATGTTTAGGCACATTAGGGGCTCTCCAAACGCAACATGGCGTCCCATCTCAATTCCAGTCAATTTTGCATTGAAAAGTCAAATGGCGCTCCTTCCCTTTTGAGCTCTGCCCTGCGCCCAAACAATGGTTTACACCCACATATGGGGTATCAGTGTACTCAGGACAAATTGCACAACAATTTTTGGGGTCCAATTTCTTCTCTTACCCTTGGGAAAATAAAAAATTGGGGGTGAAAAGATCATTTTTGTGAAAAAATATGATTTTTTATTTTTACGGCTCTGCATTATAAACTTCTGTAAAGCACTTGTTGGGTCAAAGTGCTCACCACACATCTAGATAAGTTCCTTAGGGGGTCTACTTTCCAAAATGGTGTCACTTGTTAGGGGTTTCAATGTTTAGGCACATCAAGGGCTCTCTAAATGCAACATGGCGTCCCATCTCAATTCCAGTCAATTTTGCATTGAAAAGTCAAATGGCGCTCCTTCCCTTCCGAGCTCTGCCCTGCGCCCAAACAATGGTTTACACCCACATATGGGGTATCAGCGTACTCAGGACAAATTGCACAACAATTTTTGGGGTCCAATTTCTTCTCTCACCCTTGGGAAAATAAAAAATTGGGGGTGAAAAGATAATTTTTGTGAAAAAATATGATTTTTTATTTTTACGGCTCTGCATTATAAACTTCTGTAAAGCACTTGTTGGGTCAAAGTGCTCACCACACATCTAGATAAGTTCCTTAGGGGGTCTACTTTCCAAAATGGTGTCACTTGTGGGGGGTTTCAATGTTTAGGCACATCAGGGGCTCTCCAAATGCAACATGGCGTCCCATCTCAATTCCAGTCAATTTTGCATTGAAAAGTCAAATGGCGCTCCTTTGCTTCCAAGCTCTGCCATGCGCCCAAACTGTGGTTTACCCCCACATATGGGGTATCAGCGTACTCAGGACAAATTGTACAACAACTTTTGGGGTCTATTTTCTCCTGTTACCCTTGGTAAAATAAAACAAATTGGAGCTGAAATAAATTTTGTGTGAAAAAAAGTTAAATGTTCATTTTTATTTAAACATTCCAAAAATTCCTGTGAAACACCTGAAGGGTTAATAAACTTCTTGAAAGTGGTTTTGAGTACCTTGAGGGGTGCAGTTTTTAGAATGGTGTCACACTTGGGTATTTTCTATCATATAGACCCGTCAAAATGACTTCAAATGAGATGTGGTCCCTAAAAAAAAATGGTGTTGTAAAAATGAGAAATTGCTGGTCAACTTTTAACCCTTATAACTCCGTCACAAAAAAAAATTTTGGTTCCAAAATTGTGCTGATGTAAAGTAGACATGTGGGAAATGTTATTTATTAAGTATTTTGTGTGACATATGTCTGTGATTTAAGGGCATAAAAATTCAAATTTGGAAAATTGCGAAATTTTCAAAATTTTCGCCAAATATTCGTTTTTTTCACAAATAAACGCAAGTTATATCGAATAAATTTTACCACTATCATGAAGTACAATATGTCACGAGAAAACAATGTCAGAATCGCCAAGATCCGTTGAAGCGTTCCAGAGTTATAACCTCATAAAGGGACAGTGGTCAGAATTGTAAAAATTGGCCCGGTCATTAACGTGCAAACCACCCTCGGGGCTTAAGGGGTTAAAAGCACCAGGAAAATGGCAACACAACAACCAGACAGAAGTATTCACACTTTAAAAAAAAAAGCAAAACTTTTGGTCGCTACTGTATCTATAGTATCCTCCAAAGGTAATCTGAGGATGTGGCCTTGGATCAAAAAGGGTTATGCACCTTTCATTAAAATGACCATTTTCATAAAAACCTGTGCCATTTTCTCCTATTACAACTGCATGATCAATGTAATAATTGATATGTGAAAAAGACCAATTTAGATTTTTTTTTATAAAGCCTTTTTTTTCTAGTACAGCAATGAGCATTGTAGTTAAGTTCTGTGTAACCGACCAAATCATCTCAGCAGTCATAGTTGAATAGGAGAACACAGCCAGGCGACATGTTGAAGGTAATAGCTACAGAATACCTGGTGCTCCTAGCTGTTACATCAGATAGAAGATGCCATTTCCTTTGGATGCTAAGAAATACTTTATTCTTAGTGTACATCATTGGTCCCCTTCACACATGTTATGACTGTATTCTCTGTGTAGCCTATTGTCAGGTATCACCGCAATGAATCCATCCAGAGTTAGGAGCAGACCTTGGAAATTGTTTCATTTCTAAACCTACAACAATGCTTTTGTCATAATAATTAAGGCCAGATCGCTTATGAATAACTATATCTGTAAATATAGGTCAGTACAAAAGTTAGCAATGCTGGAAAGTTTGATTATCATCATTCACATTTACAATGGAATTTTTACGGAATGTTCCGCAAGACAATACAACTCTTAATTCCAACCTTGAAAAGGTCATGGCATCTCACAATCTCTTTGTTAAGCTTTCAGGAATATTCGGAAGCTATTCACTTAATTAATCTGCCGCACAATGAGCTGCTTCAGGTATTGAACTCATGTTGCTACACCGCATAAACCTAGGGGAAAAATGGAGGTCACAAAAGAAACCTGCGGATATTTCAGAATGCACCGTTGAATTTAAATTTAAGAGGGATATCTTTCTTTTCAAATGTCGTTCTTTTATTTTTTTATATTTTATTGAAAGTGTGAAATGTTTAGTTGTTCTCGTAAATGACTGTAAAGTGAGATTTTCTGTTTCCAATTCATAGAATGCGATTGAAAAGGCAAAGGAATTGAAAAGACAAGAGGACTAGGGATGATCGAACCCAAACGGTAAGGTTTGTGGTCCGGTACCCAACCACGAACACAGACTTTTTGCTGTACATCCAGTTTCCTGTTCAGGTTTGCCAGTCTAATAAAGGCTGCAGCACAGCCAATCAACAAGCTTTTAGACTGTGGTCAATTCCGGGAGTCATCACAGCCATGACAAGTATTGGCGTGGCTGTGATTGACAGGTGAATGAAGTGACCCGGTCTGTATAAAGGCTGCCACATTCTTCTCTTATTAGTGTAGGGATAGGATGTAGCTGTAGCGAGGAACATATTCATTCTGTGTGTTTTGCAAAAAAGCCTCTGTGTGTACTCTGCAACTCATATCTGTGGGAGTACTGTGCCAAAAGCCACTGTGTGTACTATGCAAACCATAGTTGTGGGAGTACTGTGCCTGTAAACCGCTGTGTGTACTCTGCACCCCCAACCTATGGGAGCAATGTGCCATTAAGCTGCTGTGTGTACTCTGCACCCCCCGCCTGTGGAAGTACCGTGCCTTTAAGCTGCTGTTTGTACTCTGCACCCCTCCGCCTGTGTGTGTTTCTTATAGTCTTTGAAATAAACAATTGGCATCAGCCGTTTCATTCTGTTTTCTACCTCTGTTACAAATAAATAAATCTACTCTTCCTCCATCTCTTTGTGAGTAATGTGCAGAAAAAACACTTCCAAAAATGAGGAGAGCGTGAAAAATGGTAAGTGGCCGTGGTGGTGCTATGGTAGCTTCTGATGATGGTGGTGGTGGTAGCTGATGCAGGGAGAGGACGTGGTCATTCTGTACCTGCTACATGCTCAAATACAACGCCTTCCTCTGGTGCGCACAGATGACAAGATATTATGCATCCTTTCGTAGGCCCAAATACGGCTGTACGAATGGTGAGCCCACAAGATGTTTAAAAAGTGTTAGATTGGATGGCTGAGAGTGGCTCCACTTCCTTTGCATTATCTTCCACCCAATCCACTGCAGAAAGTGCACAATTGGCACCTGAGGATCATGGTCATCCGGCTTCCACCTCACCCCCTTGCAAATCAGTCAAACAGTTTGAGCCCCAAGTCATGCAGCAGTCTCTTCAGCTTTTTGATGACTCCATTGGCTGAGGTTCCATAACAATAATAAAAAAAATGAAAAAAAATTAAAATACAAAAAAACAGTATTGGATTTCTCCTCCCTTGCCTCTTCCACCAATACTACCACGTCTACCTCTTCCTCCACTTTGACCTACATCTCCTAGTTAGAGATTGTTAGTTTTAGTTTTGAAAAACTCTAGGTTGCTTTAAGGGTACGTTCACACAGGACTTTTTTGCTGCTTTTTTTTGCTGCTTTTTTTTATGCTAATTTAGGTGCGTTATTTTGGTGCGTATTTGGTGCGGTTTTTGGGTACGTTCACACAGGACTTTTTTGCTGCAGATTTTTGCTGCAGTTTTTTGCTGCAGATTTTTGCTGCAGTTTTTTGCTGCTTTTTTTATGCCAATTTTCAGCTGCTAGGACACCTCACAATGGCTCTTCACACCTTACAATGGCTCTTCACACCTCACAATGGCTCTTCACACCTCACAATGGCTCTTCACACCTCACAATGGCTCTTCACACCTTACTACCAGGAACTCCCTCACAATAGATCACAATCAGGACACCTCACAATGGCTCTTCACACCTCACAATGGCTCACAATGGCTCTTCACACCTCACTAACCACACCCCTAAGCTCTTGGCTGTGAGATCCCTTCCTGCTGGCCATGATTTTCTGCACAAAAAACGCAGCAAATAATGCTACATGCGTTTTTGCAGCGTTTTTTTCATCACCCATTCAAGTCAATGGGTGAAAAAACGCTGCAAAAACGCAGCAAAAACGCTGAAAGAAGTGACATGCCCTATGTCCAAAAAAAGCAGCAAAGCAGAAAATACTGATCAAACAAAAAACCAACGTGTGTGCATGAGATTTCTGAAATCTCATAGGCTTTACTGGTACTGTAAAAAGCAGCTGAAAATTAGCATAAAAAAAGCAGCAAAAAAAAGCAGCAAAAAAGTCCTGTGTGAACGTACCCTAAGTCAGTTCCATAATAAAATACAGCAAAACAGTGTTGGATTACTCCTCCCTTGACTTTTTATTTATTTTATTCACTTACAGTATATAGCGCCATTAATTCCACAGCGCTTTACAGACATTATCGGCGCTGTCCTCAATTGGGGCTCACAATCTGATTTCACTTTGAAGTGTGGAAGGAAACCAAATTATCTGAAGGAAACCCACGCAAACACAAGTAGAACATTCAAACTCCTTTCAGATATTGTCCTTGGTTGGAACCCAGCACTGCAAAGCTGCAGTGCTAACACTATGCCACTGTGCTGCCCTGCCTCTTCCAACTATACTGGCAGGCCCACCTCCTCCTCCATTTGGACTTGTTTCTCCTGGTTCAAGAATATTATTTTTTATTTTTGCTCTAGTAGAGGGACAGGACTGAGCTGTAGTGAAGAGCAGTATTAGGTTTGCGTATACACAGTTTCCAAAAATACTCTCTGTGTGTACTCTGCACCCATGTCTGTGGTAGTACCATGCATAACCAAAAGTTTTTAGAATCTGCAACTGTGTTGGTGTGAGTGATGTGTGTCTAAACATATTTTAACTCCATATCTGTGATAGTACTGTGCCAAAAGCCTCTGTATGTATTCTTTAATCAATATCTGTGTCAGGGCCGGTTTTAGGCAAAGTGGGGCCCTAGACAAAAGTTTAAAATGGGGCCCCAAATACTAAGATATTGCACATCACACAGAAATAGTAAAAAGATCTAATGTTAAAAATAATAAAAAAACAAAAAACCTGCTATTCTCACCTTCCGTCATCCTCCAATGCGCGCGCGGCTGCCGCCAGCTTCCGTTCCCAGAGATGCATTGCGAAATTACCCAGAAGACTTAGCGGTCTCGCAAGACCGCTAAGACATCTGTGTAATTTCGCAATGCATCTCTGGGAACGGAAGCTGGCGGCAGTGGCGCGTGCCTCGGGACAGCTTCGCTGGATGCCGGAGGTGAGTATATAACTATTTTTTATTTAAATTATTTTTTTTAACATGGATATGGTGCCCACACTGCTATATACTACGTGGGCTATGTTATATACTGCGTCGCTGCTATATACTACGTGGCCAGTGTTATATACTGCGTGGGCTGTGTTATATACTGCGTGGCTGCTGTATACTACGAGGGCAGTGTTATATACTACGTGAACAGTGTTATATACTGCGTGGGCTGTGTTATACACTGCATGGCCACTGTTATATACTGCGTGGGCTGCGTTAGATACTGCGTGGGCTGTGTTATATACTGTGTGGCCTGTGTTATATACTGCGTGTCTGCTATATACTATGTGGCTGCTATATACACACATACATACATATTCTAGAATACCCAATGCGTTAGAATCGGGCCACCATCTAGTAGATTACATAACCACGATATGTCTGGTATCTGCTCTACATATACCATACATACATACAGATACACCTATAAATACAGTATATGCAAACACATACATATACCATACATACACACAGATACACATACATATACCATCATACATACACATACCGTACATACACACATGCATATACCGTACATTCACACACATACTGTACACACAGATACACATACATATACTGTACATACATATACATGCATATACCTTACATACATACACATATACCGTACATACATATACACATACACGTACTGTACATACACACACATACTGTACATACACACATACAGTTATATACACATATTGTATACACATACCGTACATACATATACCATACATACACACAAATACACATAAATACAGTATACCGTACATACATACACATACCGTACATAGATATACTGTGCATAAACACAGATACACACATATACCGTACATACAGATACACATACATGTACCATACATACACACAGTATATACACATATAGTATAAACATACCGCACACACATATACATAATGAATGTACATGCACATAAACATACATATATACCATATATACAAATTTATTGCACACACACAGATACACATACATATACTGTACATACATACACATACTGTACATGCATACACACAGCCAAATATACCATATATACACACATATACCATACATATACAGTATACACAGATACACACAGATAGAAACATACACATAGATACACACACATACACAGATGCACACATACATACATACACATACAAGCATATACATACACAAATACTAATCTGTGATATCAGGTGATCAGATGAGCCCTGGATGAGGTCACATAGTTCAGCTGGAGAGGGCTGCAGACCCCACTGTGGGGGATGGGGCACAGAGCAGGCAGGACTGATATCAGCCCCCTGGTGCTGCCATGCTGTCCCGTGCAGTGAGCCTCCTCCCCCATCTCTTCTCTGTGAGGAGACGTTGCAGCTCCGATTAGAACAGTGGAGGGAGCAGAAGACCCCCTGTAAGTCCTGCTCTTCCTCCACTGCTGTCTCTATGTGCTGTGCCCTGGGGCCCCTGACTGTAGGTGAGCACTAACCATTGGGACGCGCCATGCAGGGGAACAGACGGCAGCCAGTGAGCGCTCTCCTCAGTCTAGTGAGGAAAGCGTTCATTAGCCAGCGTCTCTCCCTGCATGACACGCCCCCTTTTTGATCTCCTGCACTTCGCGCTCCGCTCTCTGCCCGGCACCCGGTGTTCCATGATTACAGGAGGGAGTGAGAGGGGCCCGATCCTGCATGATACCGGGCCTGCCTGCAGGGGCCCCCCTCCACCTCTGGGTCCCGGAGCAGTGCCATCAGCAGTATGGCCACCACTGGCTGGGATAATTAGACGTAGACGTAGGCACAACTAAAAGGGTTGGTGCTCAAGTTCGGGCCCAAGCCGTCATGAATATAAGGATTAACTTGGCACACACCAATATGTAGAAACAGTGAAAAGGTTTTTTTTTATTAATGAGGTAGAGTACATATACAGTGGTAGACGTTTCGGTCTAATCAATAGACCTTCATCAATGTACTGCAACAAAATACAACAAAATATAAGAACTAAGGTATTTACAAAATAGCGGGTCTCTACATAATCATTTGTATAGAACAATATTTCTCTTATTGTAACACATAGACAAATTTTTGAAACATCAAACTATTACAGCAACTCAATAGCAGAGGATGCAAGGCCATGAGGATCAACAGCAGTGAGGCCCAGATAGAAATATTAATTAGTCTAATGTGTGAACCTTAATTTGCTGAATGGTAAGAAAAATGAAAATGAAAATGAACCGCACCTACCCTCACTCTATTAGACAATAGGGTACCCCGGGTCAAATAGTGGACAGGGAGTCCTAAGAAAAGAGGGGAAAACGTGTTGCACGTTTCTTATGTGGACCAGAGTGGGAGTGCTACCGTAACAAAAAGAAAGAAAGTACACACATACCCTGTTACAAAGAATGGCTCCTGTGGGTTGGGAGGGAGCAGAACGCTATGGAATTAAAGAAAAACGGTGTTAGCCATTAGCTAGCAGGAGCGATAAGGTGCCGAGGGAGCTAAGCAAGAATAAGGAAGGCTTACCGAAGTGGAAATAGGCTGGTGTGAACGGACCACGGACGCAGTATCCACCGCTTGTCCAGTGCGTCCGAGTGTCCAGCTGTTGTGCCTTTTATGCTTACTAGGTGCTCCTAGACGTGCACGGCCGGAAGTCCTGTACCGGAAGTGACGCGGGTGATCATGTGATGTGTGTGTGCGTTCCACTGGGATCTAAAGTAGGTGGAGCTAAGTCCGGGTGTGCGTTCCACTCCGCAGGCATGCGCACTAGGAGGATGTGTATTTTGTGTATCCTCAGAGCGCTTGGTGATGCTAAAAGAAAATGGAGCAGTGAAGACGTGATCCTATGGACAGATCTTAAAGATGGTGCACTTGCTTAGTAGAGGCGGTTCTGTGAAAGAAGACATGAATATGTTAATTAATATGCAGACATTAGATGTTATAGTCATTAGACAATATAAAGCAAATTAAGCATAAAAGAGATATACAAGGTCCTTGATGACACAGATGAAAAATTCCATTGGCTATGGTAAAAATGACTGGATATCATATTCCCTGTTTAAGCCTCGTGGGGCTAGAGTCTGGAGTTCATGTATCCAGTAAGCTTCCCGTCTCTTCAAGAGGCGAATTCTATCTCCACCCCTGCGTGGTTGTGCCACTGCGTTGATTACTTGAAATTTAAGTTGTGCTATGGTATGTCCATGATTTATGAAGTGGTTAGGGACGGGTAAAAGGAGATTTTTACACCTAATTGTCGATTTATGCTTCGATATGCGGTCTCGTACAGGCTGTGTGGTTTCACCCACATAACCGAGACCGCATGTGCATTTTAACAGGTAAATCACGAAGGCTGAATCGCATGTGTAACATCCCTTGACTGTGTATTCTTTACCTGTGAGGGGATGATGGAAGATCCCGCCCCGTTGTATGTTGTTACATTGTGTGCACCTTAAACAGGGGAAAGTGCCAAACTTTGGATTCATCAAAAACCGTTGTTTCAGTGTCTGTGAGGGACCTATGTCAGCTTTGACCAGTCTGTCTCTGATGTTGCGTGGTCTCCTAAAGCAAGGGATGAAAGGGCAGTTGAATTCTTTTATCTGTGGATGGGCTGTCCCTAGGATGTGCCAATGTCGCCGTATTGATTTATGCAGTAAGTAGGCCATAGGATGGTAGCTATGGACAAAGGGAATTCGGTTCTCCTGTTTGGACCTAGAATGAGTGGCAGTGGTGGTTTCACTGGGGTCCAAAATATGGGGGGGATAGCCCCTCTCTGCAAATTTAGAACGCATCTCATCTAGACATTGCATGCGTAGGTCTTGCCTGGAAACAATTCTTTGTACTCTCTTATATTGTGATTTTGGTATAGAGTCTTTCATCCTAGTTGGATGAAAGCTTTGGTAGTGAAGCAAACTGTTCCTGTCTGTGGGTTTAGAATAGATATCTGTGTACAATTCGCCTTTGTCATTCTTCACTACCAAAGTGTCCAGAAAGTTGACCTGTTCTAGACTATGCGTCATGGTAAAATCTAAGCCCGGCCAAGAGGTTTTTAAAAAGTTGAAGAACATTTGTAGAGTGTCAAGTGGGCCGTCCCAAATGCAAAAAATATCGTCAATGTACCTCTTCCACAATTTGACATGTGTGCGGAAGAGGTCATTGGTATATATAGTGCTGTCCTCATAATCCCCCATGTAACTATTTGCATAAGGGGGCGCAGCGTTCGACCCCATTGCTGTGCCCCGTATCTGCATATAGAATTTGTCCTCAAAGAGAAAGAAATTCTGCGTGAGTATTATGGTGAGTAGATCACACACCAAGTTCACCTGCTCTGAGGATCTATTGGAAGTAGTTTCCTGACTGATTTTATCCCTTCTGAATGAGGTATGGAAGTGTATAAATCCTTGACATCAAATGTCACTAAATATGCTTTCGTGGGGATGGTGTTTATGTTGTCAATGAGGTGTAGGAAAGCTCCTGTATCCAATAGGAAGGAAGTGGTTTGTTTAATGAGGGGTGTTAAAATTTTCTCTACGTACATGGAGATAGGTGACAAGAATGATTGTGTGGAAGCGACAATGGGTCTCCCAGGTGGGTGATCCAAACGTTTGTAGATCTTAGGGAGTACATAGAAGACAGGAATGATTGGATGTTGTTTTGTTAAGTACTCACACGTTTTTTGGTCCAAGACACCCAAGTTGGTATATTTATTGAGTGTACTTTGAATTATCTCCTTCACCCTGTTGGTGGGATCCCTCTGTAGGGGTGTGTAGATAGAGGTGTCCCCTAATTGGCAAAAAACTTCGCTCATGTAAGATGTTCTATCCATTACAACAATGGAACCCCCCTTGTCTGCTGGCTTTATGACCAGATCTTTTTCTGTCTCAAGTGTTCTTAAGGCCTGTTGGTCAAGGGGGGTGAGGTTGGACGGGGCGTGTAATCTACCCTGATCTAAATCGTTCCTGAGCTTCTGAAATGAACTCTGGACAAATGAAATGAATGTCTCGAGTGCATGTGACCCTGTAGGAGGTCTATAGTTACTGGGAACCCTCAGACCCAGACTCTTGGATGTGAGGAGATTCCCTTCTGGGGTAATCTCTGGTGAACTAATTCTGTCTGATTCTGAAAAATGTAATTTCAGTCTGAGTGATCTATAGAACCTTTGTAGGTCCATTTCTAGGTTGAAAGTATTGAGTCTATAGCTTGGACAGAACGACAGACCTTTCTGAAGGATCTGATGTTCAGCTATACTCAGGGATTTAGATGAAATATTAATTACGAGGGGGGCAATACCTGTGAATGGGTTATTCGCGTGAAGTCCACATTTCTGCGAGTTTCCCTTTCCTCGACGGGTCCTCTTCTTCTGGTTTGTCTGCGGCCCCGGCCTAAAAAACGACCAGTTGGTGTAGGTCTGTCTTGTCTCTCCTGTTCGGATCCCGAAGATGAATTGTCTGTGGAGGACCTGTAGTTGGAATGAGAAGAGAGAGCCCCGGAGTTGGGATTGTCTCGCCATTTATACACTCTGTTGTGCTCGTAATCCTCGGTTTCTCAGATGAACTTGGTTCTCTTCCTTGCTTCAGTGTCCTGACGATGTTGGCTGGGGGCCCCTAGGGCAGCGGGGGCCCTAGGCAGCTGCCTAGTCTGCCTGCCCCTAACGCCGGCCCTGATCTGTGTGAGTCCTGGGCATTTGTTTATTTTATTTATTATGCTTTGCTTATATAGCCCTGTCATATTCCACAGCGCTTTACATACATTATTATGGGGGGCACAGTCTAAATTCCCTATCAGTATGTCTTTGGAATGTGGGAAGGAAATGGAGTACACAAAGGAAACCCACACCAACACAGGAAGAACATATAAGCTCCTTTCAGATGTTTTCCTTGGTGGGATTTGAACCCAGGACCCAAGCGCTGCAAGGCTGCAATACTAATCACTGAGCCACCGTGCTGCCCACGGCATTTAAACTGTGCCATATTGTCTGGGTGTGAAATTTTCAATCCAGTTCCCGTATATCTGTTGACAATTCTTTTGCTTTTACCATGACTCACAATCCTGACCATGGTTTTGTTTTTACAGAGCCTGATTTTCCATTTGTTAATCACAGTTTGAACGCTGCTGACTGGCATTATCAATTCCTTGCATATATTTTTGTATTCTTTTCCTGTTTTATACAGTACAACTACCTCTTCCCGTAGATCCACTGACAATTCTTTTGCTTTCCCCATGACTCACAATCCAGAAATGTCAGTGGCTGGATAAAAGATGCAAGAGTCTGTCTGGATCCCAGAAACTCACTCAGCTTTTATGCACACACACTGATTACAAGCAAACAGGTCACAGGTGAGGATGTTACGTTTAGTAGCCATTCCACCATTCCAACCCATTTGTGTCATGTTATCAGGCCAAAATCACCAGGGTGTGTGAACATTTGATCAGGGTCATTTGGATGTTTTGAGTTGTCATTATGATTTAAAAAGAGAAATCATAGTAGTTTGACAATAAATGGCTTCACCCGACCACTAACCATGAGAGGAGAAAAAGTTTTGGTGTTATCATTCACATTCTATGAAAAAAGGGGCAAGAAAGAAAAAATGTTGCCGGGGTATGTAAACTTTTGAGCACAACTATATGTACATATACAGTATATATCTTCATGTATATTTGGGAAAAGTACTGTATATGTACATATATATATATATATATATATATATATATATATATATAAACATTGATAGCATACATGTATAACATTCTTGTCTATATGTACAGTGCTCATCATAATTGAGTACACCCCCTTTGAAAAAGATTTTAATCAATATCTCACTGAACAAAATTTTGAGAAGACTGAGTTTCACATAAAATTACACATACAGTCCACAGGAATATTAAAGTTAAACTACAGAAAAACATTGTATAGATTTCTTACTAATTATTTTGGTGGAAAAATTGTATGATCTTTTGATTGTCAAGTGGAATATTACAAGAATGTTAACATTGGTAGTTAGCTCATGGGAATTGACCTGTCTCAGATAAGGTTTGCAGCACACAGTGAATTTGATAGAATCACTTATTTTGGACTGCTTATAACAAATTGAACTAATGCAAAGGACAGAAACATAAATCCACAGCAAAGAATGATAAGGCCCATTAGCAACCCTATTCTTACACTTTTTGCACGTTTCCTTGCATACTTTTCGTTTCATTAGAAGTTTGTGCATTTTAAATATTTCTGTGCAGCAATAACACATGTAGTGATTGCACAGAAAAAGAACATGAAAAACACTTTATAAACCAAGGGGTTAACTCACTTTACACACTGAGGGTTTTTCCAGCTTAATACTTGGATCCATCAATAACCTTTATAGCTTTATATTAACTGTATATATCAAATCATGAGTCAAAAAAGAAAACAGTTTTATGATTGTCTCTTTCTATTCACTTATCATATATCTATCTGTATACAATCTAAATCTATAAAGTTGTCTGTTCTCTGATTCAGTTTAGATAAATATCATCCTTGAGATCGTAATATCACAGAAATATTTGGTTTTGTACATAACTACATTTTGATACCAGAAAATATTCACAAGAAGCAAAAACCACAGTCACATCGCACCTTCTGAGTGTGAGACATAATTCGCACAATATATTTTAGTACATTATGAGAAAACCACATGTGTACACCTTATGGTTAAGAGTACAAGTAGTATTCTAGCAGTTTTCATCCTTATAGACTAGTGCTGTTTGGTTCTTTTAATTTTTCTTAACCAAATACACTGGTTCCATAATTTTGAGTCTGAAAGAAGACACACGTTCATCGAGTTCAACCTGCAGCCTAACATGATAATCCGGAGGAAAGACCCCACCAGGCAGATGCTAATTGCCTAATATTAGAGGGAAAGTTTCTTCCCGATTCCATATACCTTAGTCTTGTTTCCTGGATCAATGACCCATCAAAGAATCTAGTGCCCATAACCTGTAATTACCTGTCGAAAAGCATCCAGGCCCTTCTTAATTTTTTTGGGTGAATCAACAATTACCAGTTCACAACATCATGTAGCAGATAGTTCCATAGTGTCAAAATTTTTCTCCCTCCCTTTATCTTCATCTATAGGGACATTTTTATTTGCATCACATACAGCTCTGGCAAAAATTAAGAGACCACCACATCAAAACCCTGTCTTGGGCAGCCCAATCTCCAGACCTGAACCCCATTGAAAACCTCTGGAATGTAATCAAGAGGATGATGGATAGTCACAAGCCATCAAACAAAGAAGAACTGCTTACATGTTTGCGCCAGAAGCAGTGTGAAAGACTGGTGGAAAGCATGCCAAGACGCATGAAGACTGTGGTTAAAAATCATGGTTATTCCACAAAATATTGATTTCTGAACTCTTCCCGAGTTAAAACATTAGTATTGTTGTTTCTAAATGATTATTAACTTGTTTCCATTCCATTATTTGAGGTCTGAAATCACTGTTTTTTTTTTATTATGACCGTTTCTCTTTGTCAGAAAAAAATACAAAATGTATTGTTTGGAAATTCGGAGACATGTCAGAAGTTTATAGAATAAAAGAACAATTTACATTTTACTCAAAAATATACCTATAAAGAGAAAAATCAGACAAACTGAGCATTTTAAACACTATATAAATGTCCAGAGCATAATGAGTAGGACCAAAACTCAAACTAATATATGTAAGCACAAAATGGATCCTGAGAACCACCACTGAGTATAATCCAAATGAATTTTATTACAACAAATCAAACAAACAATGAACAAAACAATAAAAGGAGAACCAGAGATAGCCAATAATAGGACACAACATGCCCAGCACACCAGATAAATAGTACTATAAATATAAGTACCATAACAATGCCATAAAGTGCATAAGAACAGGCTAGACATAAGTCTGTGCAGCTGTTTTATAGTAAATAATCCTTCACTGGACCCCACTTGAATGGATAAAGTGCATAGTGCATGAGAGGCCGAGATGGACCATAAAAATACAGAGAGGGTAATTAAACCAAAAAAGGCATGATGTACTTACAGAGTAAACCTGAGTGCTAGTGGCCAGTTGGTCCCTGCCGCCCCAATACACGTTTCGTCGAGACTTCTTCAGGAGGCGTGCATTGGGGAGGGGGTTCCAACTATTTAAACACACGCTGACCAATCAGACTGAATGATTCCTGATTACTACAGCATTGTAAACCATATCGTGGGTGCACAGCCCACTGCCGCCTACATCACGTCACCTCCTGAAGAAGTCTCGACGAAACATGCGTTGGGGCGGCAGGGACCAACTGGCCTCTAGCACCCAGGTTTACTCTGTAAGTACATCATGCCTTTTTTGGTTTAATTACCCTCTCTGTATTTTTATGGTCCATCTCGGCCTCTCATGCACTATGCACTTTATCCATTCAAGTGGGGTCCAGTGAAGGATTATTTACTATAAAACAGCTGCACAGACTTATGTCTAGCCTGTTCTTATGCACTTTATGGCATTGTTATGGTACTTATATTTATAGTACTATTTATCTGGTGTGCTGGGCATGTTGTGTCCTATTATTGGCTATCTCTGGTTCTCCTTTTATTGTTTTGTTCATTGTTTGTTTGATTTGTTGTAATAAAATTCATTTGGATTATACTCAGTGGTGGTTCTCAGGATCCATTTTGTGCTTACAAACTGAGCATTTTGCAGTGGTCGATTAATTTTTGCCAGAGCTGTATATCATTAATGTTATGAACGTGTACACAATGGAAAAAGGGAGGTTCGAGCTAAAGAAGCCACCATACCTTCACCCAACTGGTCCCTGTACAGGCTATAAATGAACTAGCCACATAACTAAAAACACCTCTTTGGACCTAACTCCCTAAAAGGCTGTCGAGGGGTTTCTCATACCTCCTGAGGAACCAGAGGGGAGGTCACAATACACAGCAATCAAGGGAAAAGGAAAGTGTGAAGCAAGATAAGAAACTAAAGGTGAGAAACTAAAACACATTTGGAGTGCCCCCACTGTCGCAGGGCCGAGGGGTACCCCGTACCGGGCCTCTCTGTCTCGATTCTGGGATTGTCACGGTGGCTAGACCCGGTCCGTGACCCTGCTAAGGGGCGTCCAGTGAAAGTTGAGAGTGATGATGTGTGTTGCAGGGTGCGATGAATAACGAGGACACAGGGTTGCAGTCTCTTTACCTCTTTACTGAAGGCTTCAGGATCCTCAGTCCAGAGTACGGTTAACAGGGCTGTCTGAGACCGGCCGGTCCGATGGCACCTCCAGAGTTCCCTTTGCAGGTGGAAATCTGTGCCTTCCTTCTAGCGCTAGTGTGTTGTAGTCCTTCCCTGCTGAGCACCACGGGATAGTCCTCACAACTGTTGTGTCTGTTTCTGATGTTCCCTCACAACTGATTCTGATGTTCTTCTCCGTCCCCCAGATGATATGGCTAGGACGCACCCGTATGACGGGTAGGCCTGGAGTTTTTCCGGGCCCCTAGAGTCGCCCCTCTCCCACTGTTGCCCCCTATGTCTGCTTAGGTGATTTAGGTGAGACAGCCCGCTATAACTGACTGTCCTGCCGTTGGTTTGAAGTAAGGCTTGGAGCCAGTACTTCCTCGGCGTTTCCGGCCACCGGCTACGCGCCTCAGTAGGATGTTGCCTCGATCTTACAGCACGACTCCTACTGGTGTTTTCTCCTTGTTGCGTTGATCTCGTTTCTCACTCTTCACAATAAACCTCGCTTCTTGTCCTTTCTTGGGGTACCGCCGCAATGAAGTGCAGGCGCGGTCCCGTAACGTTCTTTCTATTCGCTAGGCCTCTGTCAGGATCCCACCCCTGACAGGGACCGCCCTGAATCTTCCCCTACAACACCCTCTGCCACAGGATGTTGCCTGGTTCCAGCCCAGTCAGCTTCTGTCTAACTTTCTATCTAACCCCCAGTCTTACCAGATTGTGAGGAGTGGCCTAATACATAGCACCCTTAGCTCCCCCTGGAGGCCAGACTGTGAAGTGTACTGGTGTCTGTGATACCTGGTCAGGTGGACTCCTTCAGTGCCATCAGACGTACCAACACTCCCCTTAGCGGCGTAGCATCAGTACTGCAACGACCAGGACTCTGGGGAGCTGCACATTCATATTGGATAAAGAGTGGAAATTACGGAGAACCAAAATTAAAAGAACAAGTAATCTCCCAATAACCTAACAGTGGTAGAAGGAAAAGGTGCAGGGGAAAAAAAAGCAAACAGACTTGCTTATTTTTATGGTCATTCCTGAACAGGCTAGTCCTGTAAATGAACAGTCCAGCAGTAACTCTCGTCCAGCCATGTCTCGTTTTCCAGGGTTGCCAACCCTTCAGAAATTCCAAGACAGTCAGTAAAAACTATCCTGTCCCCTCAATTTGTTTTTTTTTTAAGCTGAAGAAACTTGTGCACATCATTTTGACTGTAATTATCATCATTTCACAGCGAATGCTGCTGATGCCTTCATATCAGAATTATAAGCTGTAGACATGGATCATTGATGATTTATTATGGTTTTCCACTATGTCTGTAAAAATTGTCTGTCTGTGATTTTTTGGTAAGCTAACCAGAAAAAAATAAAGAGTCAGGTTGAAAACCCTGCCCATGGTATCAGAATTTCCTTCCAACAATATTAATTCTAATTTCTCCATCTTGTTGGTGAGACTTCTGGCATTACATGTACTTTATGTATTTTTCTGTATCTCTGTTCCTCCTCTCCATATTAAATGCTCCTTTCTGTCCCCCATTCCACCCTCTTTCAATATTTAGGACCAGGCCATAGAGTGTTGGATTTGTCCTTCTTCTTGTCCTTGAATTTTGTCGACAAGGAATTTCCAGGTCTGTTTATCTATGACATTGAAAGATCACACAGAAGACTGGTTTGCCCATGACTATATTTTGACATTAAAAAAAATCAAGATTCACAAATGGCAAAAATCCCAACCTTCTGACTCATATTTTCCATCATATTTATTATTTTAAAGATAATTTTGTTAAAACCACATGAAAAGCTTGTGGGTTACAAGTTGGAACCTTAACAGACTCAGCGGTGGTTGCTTCTTTTCATTCTTCTTTATCAAAGAAATAGATGTAAATTAAGAGTTGAACTTGACCTTCTGCTGGCTTTTGTGCTCAATTTCACAATTCCATGGCTGTTTGGTATTGGTCACTGGACACTGGAGGGAATTTAAAGGAATTGTCCAGGCTTAGAGCAGATGTTTGCAGGACTGCATTCTGATGAATCATGATATATCTACTATATAATTGTCTAATTCTGTCTGCTTGTCTGTAACAGAAATCCCGCGTCGCTGATTGGTCGCCAGCCGCCCACGACCTATCAGCGACAGGCGCAGTCCGGCCGTAGTTCAGTCACGTTTACTGAACAAGTTCTGTCAGTCACAGTGCCACGTAGTTCAGTCACGTTTACTGAACAAGTTCTGTCAGTCACAGTGCCACTTAGTTCAGTCACGTTTACTGAACAAGTTCTGTCAGTCACAGTGCCACGTAGTTCAGTCACGGTTACTGAATAAGTTCTGTCAGTCACAGTGCCACATAGTTCAGTCACGTTTACTGAACAAGTTCTGTCAGTCACAGTGCCACGTAGTTCAGTCACGTTTACTGAACAAGTTCTGTCAGTCACAGTGCCACATAGTTTAGTCACGTTTACTGAACAAGTTCTGTCAGTCACAGTGTCACATAGTTCAGTCACGTTTACTGAACAAGTTTTGTCAGTCACAGTGCCACGTAGTTCACAATGATTTACAGCTATTATCCAGGCTGAGTACATGTGGGGGTTTCCTGGTTGCTAGGGAATCCCCACATGTAATCAAGCTGGCTAATAAATAAATAAATAAATTATTCAGCTGCCGCGATGAAAACTAAATCTCCGAACACTAACAAATACTTGGAGACCACCCGAGCAACGAGTACATTCGCTCATCACTAATATAATTCCCTCCACCCTTTAGGCAAATCTAGTCTCTTTAGCCAAGTAGGTGTGGTGCCGAAGAGAACGCCCACAGTCGGCTAAGAAGACTAAATTTACTAACAGGGAAGAGGGGACCTATCTCAGGAATGGAAAGACACATTAAGTCCCTATGCACACTGAGTTTTTTCAGTTTTTCAAGGAGTTTTTGGAGTAGTAACTTAGTGACAACTTAATTAACTATCCAAATCTTTCTCCGAAACTCAAATCTCCTCAAAAACTGTGAGTTTCTGCTCCAAAAACTCTGAAAAAAGAATCCAGGTTCACATAGTGGAACAAATGAAAAACAAAATATGATTTAGTAGAATAGAGACTTTAACACCGGGTGATAAATTCGCTTACTGTCTTTATGGCAAGTGCCGTTCTCGTTAACCAATCTTTGTATTCTGTTTCAGTAGACAGTAATCTAATGTGACACGCTGGCTTCAAATATCTCGCAAGCATTAATATTACATCATATTTAGAACATTTAATTTTTTACTAATATATATACACATATATCTTGATTAAGAAGTGGCACCCTCCTGGAGCAAGAATTTCTCAATCAGCTACTTGAAAAAGGGTCAATTATTAGTTCTTAATGATAATTAACATTTAGAATCTCATATGTGTTTGTGTGTTCTTTTGGATTCTGATTGAACCTGAAGAAGGCACTTTGTAATCAGACATGAGTGCTCCCCAGTGTACCAAAGGCCAGGGGGACTCCTATCTCATATCAGCATGATTCCGTGTGACCCCCAACATATTTTGATAAAGTTCAGTGATTATGAAAATTGTCTTCACCTGTCTTCTTTAATTTGACCTTGAAACACTGACAACTACTGAATTATTGGGCAAAAATAAGGAGATGTTTTTGAGCCGCTTTTCTCCAGTTGTCCAGATCACTTAGGTCAATTGATGATGGTCAAGAGATGATATTAAGCTGGAAAATGATTGGTACAGATTTAAAAAGTTTCCTCCAGATATGCATAAAAAAGTATCAGAAATATAATGTGTTGTGTCATCAAGGCCACACCTGGCCAAGTGCCCTAACTGAAGCAAATGGACATTATAAAGGGGACGCCACTTTACAAGTCATGGTGAGAATGTCACATTGTACTTGCTTTCCAATCTGTGAACAGCATAGTGTAGAGAGGGAGAAGCTGAGCAGATAGATATATAGATTTATTGGAAAAATAATCAGTATAACTTGTATTTTATTAATTGAAATCCCTGGTGTTTGTACATATGATACCAGTGGTCCTATTAGTGATTGACAGCTATCTGTGCATGCACAATCACACAGGAGACAAAAGGAACAAGCGGTCTGTGGGGAGCGCTTAGGGTAGATATGGAGGAGGCAAAGAATGATTAAAAAAGGCGCAAACCTTTATTCTAGGGAATAGTATCCACAACATGTTTCAACGGCGAAGTGCCGTCTTCTTCAGGTGGCAACAACTGCAATCAAACGTGTGGAATAACTGGCAATCAGTCTTTTACAACACTATGGAGGAATTTTGGACCACACATCTTTGCAGAATTGTGGTAATTCAGTCACAATGGAGGGTTTCCAAGCATGAGCCTCCTTTTTAAGGTCTTGACACAGCATCTCAAACAGATTAAGATCAGGACTTTGACTACGCCACTGCAAAGTCTTAATTTTGTCTTTCCTAAGCCATTCAGTGGTTGACTTGCTTTTGTATTTTGGATCATTGTCCTGCTGCATGATCCAAGTAGCATAACCGAGCTTGAGGTCACAAACACATTGCCAGACATTCTCCTTCAGGATTTTTAGTAGACAGCAGAATTCCTGGTTCCTTTTATCACAGCAAGTTTTCCAGGTCCTGGAACAGCAAAACAGCCCCAGACCATCACACTACCACCACCATGGCCACCCGTTTTTCTTTACTTAGCTGCTTTTTTCTTGCCTTAATACAAATTCTAACAGTCTATTCAGTAGGACTATCAGCTGCTGTGTATCCACCAGACTTCTGCACAACACAACTGATGGTCCCAACCCCATTTATAAGGCAAGAAATCCCACTTATTAAACCTGACAGGGCACACCTGTGAAGTGAAAACCATTCCCGGTGACTACCTCTTGAAGCTCATCAAGAGAATGCCAAGAGTGTGCAAAGCAGTCATCAAAGCAAAAGGTGGCTACTTTGAAGAACCTAGAATATAAGACATATTTTCAGTTGTTTCACACTTTTTTGTTCAGTATATAATTCCACATGTGTTAATTCATAGTTTTGATGCCTTCAGTGTGAATGTACAATTTTCATAGTCATGAAAATACAGAAAAATCTTTAAATGAGAAGGTGTGTCCAAACTTTTGGTCTGTACTGTATATGTGGTGTGAGTCTGTTTAGCTTTGGGGCTGTACACTCAGGCACGCAGCTAGCGTCAGTGGGGGCAATTAGCATTGGCTTAGCATCTGGTTCCTTCATGTATGCGGTTAGCACAGAAGAGTTCCAGAGCATGCACAACCCTAGTTAGGGTATTAGTTCTGTGTACAGCGCGATTCTGTGAGGTCGCTTACATTTCACACGGGGTGCAGTTTAACCCACGTGTGAGCTCAGTGTCCATCCGCCATTACTTTGCAGCAGGTATCTCTGCACGGTGGACCCCGGGCTGCGAACGCACCTCGTATCAATCTCTCTATTACTTGGTGCGTTCCGCTAGCCCTAACACTGTATATGAAAGCAAAAAAAGGGAAAAAAATCCAAAGAGATAACTTTATGTCTTTATATAAAATTGCTTTATTAAAGTGCAAATTTCAGAAGGCAATGGTGACAACATAGTCACCCAAATAATAATATTAAAAACAAGTAACGGATAAAGACACCCGGAAACAACAGCTGCTGACCCGAAGTAAATAGATGTATTAGTGTCACCATATACATTTAAGGGTCAATTATTGCCAACAGGGTTACATAACCAATGGCTCAAAGGCCCATCTACAAACTAACCCACAGCCATAGAGTAGTATCACAATATAACCTATTAGTTAGTAAACATTAATATGAACATGAACATAGAGCAAGGCTTTAAATAGGGCAGAAAAAGCAATAAATAAGTACATCACCCTGGAGATCTTATAACAGGCAGCTGCAGCGTCCAGGTGTCCGCCCCGACGCGCGTTTCGGAACCCTTCGTCAGGGGGCGCTTACTAACTAATAGGTTATATTGTGATACTACTCTATGGCTGTGGGTTAGTTTGTAGATGGGCCTTTGAGCCATTGGTTATGTAACCCTGTTGGCAATAATTGACCCTTAAATGTATATGGTGACACTAATACATCTATTTACTTCGGGTCAGCAGCTGTTGTTTCCGGGTGTCTTTATCCGTTACTTGTTTTTAATATTATTATTTGGGTGACTATGTTGTCACCATTGCCTTCTGAAATTTGCACTTTAATAAAGCAATTTTATATAAAGACATAAAGTTATCTCTTTGGATTTTTTTCCCTTTTTTTGCTTTCATGTTGTTTATAACTGTCTTGGATCATATACTAAGGCGGAAAATAGTGATTTCTGGGAAGTACTACTAATTAATATACGTTTGGAATCATATCTTCCCAGATGGTACATTATAGTTATATTCTGCCATTGGCTACCCCCTTCTTTTTTCTAACACTGTATATGCACGTACCACCTCATAGACACTAATTTATCAGGAAAACAGATTTTTTTTTATAATTGAAGGCCACATTTGGTGGCAGGATCGGCTGTATTACTCATCACATAAGTTCTTCATTACATTAGTTAAAGCTACACTCCGAACCTATGTATCATCAACCATGTAACCTCCTTAAACTTAAAAAATGCTCAAATTCCAGGGTCAACCTCTTAGCTATTTGTTGATCTTGGTGTACAATGCCAACTTATCTACAGCCCACAGATGTTCTTTGGCTTTTGCAGGCCTATGCCCACAGTGTGACCTTCTTCAGTAGTGATGCTCTCTCCAGATCCTATAGCCACCACCCAAGCTCATCGTATAGAGGTGGTGGTGCACAGGACATTGTCTATAACCGTTGTTGTAAAGGTGCCAGCCTACCTTACTCTATGGGTCATCTCTCTCTGAAGGCCATCTGTCTCCGTAGGTCATTTCTCCTTTGCAGGCTGTCTCTTCTCCAGGTCATAAGCAGGCCAGGGCAACGGTGAGTTTTTATCTCCCACCAAATAGACCCTCTGCTCTCCACCCAATAGGCAACTATCTAGGTTACCTAAGGTCATCTCTGTGTGACAAATTGGAAATTGACATTCAATTCTTACTCTCCTGACAAGTGTCCAAGATTTTTGACCGCCCCATCTATCAAGTCATTTAAAGAGTATCCACGAGACATGCCATAAATGCCTGATGGAAATACCTCTTTAAAATGACAGCATGTCTCCTGATTTCTTTTGGTTGTAGTATGGAGACCTTGTGTCACCATCTTCATCAATGTCAGAATGGAGACCTACTGCCATTAGTATCGCTAAGTAGCTTCAATCTTTACGATAGTAACTTCAAGTGATCATATCATAGAATGAAAGAATTTTACATACTTTTTCACATCTCTAACACATAAGAAGAGGATTTATATAATTTTCTTGAAGCAGTTGCCCTGCGATCGAATTCAGTGACATTTTTTTTCTCTCTTGTCATGCGGTTGAATGTTTTGTTTCGATATATAAATATAATATACTATAGCCTGAAATATTTTACGAGAGATAAGGAGAACTTGGAGGTTAAATGGCACATGATGAGTAATCGTTAAATGGGAATATCCATTAAACACCACTGATGCATGTATTGCCACACAATGTTATTCCCTCGATGCTCTAGTTTAGACAAGCTGTGAACATTGTCCTTCTCCCATTCCAGCTACTGTGGTGAACTCGCTGTCAGTAGAGGGCAAGAAATCTGATCTGAAGTCATCAAGGCCATTGCATTAAGCTTCAGTCAGAGATCTGCTGTTCGACATAATGATTCCGTAATTCCTCTTAGCCGTGATGAGTTTTGACAGCGTGTTTGAGAAGCTGATGCCTGGGTAACCAAACACCTTAGCTCTTGATCTGTTTGCCACTTAGGCCTAATGGACTCCTTTTGCATGAACACAGCAAAACTTGACTTCAATTAAAGGCAACATCAATATCTAGGCCCCTTAGAGGGGCAACCAGCTAGAGAAGAAAATATATTTTAGAGAAAAAGGCTGGAAAAGGAAATAACATTGTGTTCAAGGGGAAAAAGAATAATAGCAAAAACACAATAGAATTTCAAGAGACTGGTATTTAATAGTATTCCGATTAACGAGGCATAAAAATGTAATAATATCGAAAAGAAGAGAACTTGCTGGGAAGGACAAGTAAGAAGAAAATTTGTATTCCTATTTTTAGTACATTCAGCTGAAATCCTTGAAAAAAAAGTTTTCAAAATGTGGCTTGCCTTCAAACACAGGTATTTTTTGTATGTGGATTTGTATAAAAAATATTTCAGATTCCGTTTAGAGATTTTTTTATGGATAACAGGGATTGCTTTTATGATGCAAGAGTTTGGTTTTAAACTTTTGATGTATTTCTACAGCTACGTGCCCATGATCTGAAACAGTAGCGTTTTGGACACAAGTAATTTTCGCTGCGCCCAAACTACCGCACTTGTTTTTCAGTACCTGCGGATTTACAGCATATAATGACATTCTATTGGTCGAAATACTCCGCAGAGACTGGCGTCTCTTCTACAGAAATTGACATGCTGCGGCTCGTAACCTCGCACCACGGGTGAGTTTATACAGCGTCAAATAGAAGCACAGTGGACATAGGACTTTTATAAATCCCATCCACTGTGCTTGTAATGTAGAATGCAGCGTTTTGGACGCAGTGTGAATGTGCTGCATCCAAAACGCTACTGTTACTGAGTGGGAGCACGTACCCTAAAAAGCCTTCCACTTTACTCTGTAACAAGACAGATTACTAGTATCCTAAATCAGCAACTCACAAGGTTTTCTGGTCTCTTTACACAGGATGAAAAAGAATGTTGGAGACAGAATGATCGGTAAGAACCTGGCAAAGCGCCAGAATTGGTGCATCTAATGTGCTGCGCCAATTCTGGGGTGACTGCAGGCTGGTATTTTTAGGCTGAGAAGGGCCCAATAACTATGGACCTTCCCAGCCTGGTAAAGCCTGCAGCTGTCTGCTTTACCTTTGCTGGTTATCAAAAATGGCACTAATTCTATCTATCTATCTATCTATCTATCTATCTATCTATCTATCTATCTATCTATCTATCTATCTATCTATCCCATAACTATCTATTTATATCTTTGCTCATCTTTAACACCTAAACATCTGTAATTTCTATTCTGCATTCTTTTCTGGTTTGTGCCACATGGACGGCACACGGATGATGTACATGTACCATAAGTGTTCCACATGGATAATCAACCCTGATTGCTTCGCTAGCAGTTTTTCCAACACTGGTAAAATAGGGGGGCCTAATTCTCATGTAGTCTGGGGTTCTCTTGCCTAGTCCAGATGATTTTCAACTTCAATTCCTGAGCTGACTGTGGGTCTGAACTTACAGCATTACGAGCATACAGCTGTAAGTTTGGATCATAAGACTGACAATAGAATTAGGAATTGTGGACATAAAGCTACAAAAATACCACTTACCACTGTGGCCCACTCTGATTCCACAAGTCAGAACCCTGGGCTGAATGAAGTGGATGTTGACAATGCACACTAACGCTCCTCTCATTTTAACAGGAGAAAAGCTGTGTAAAATATATGCATTTCTAACACATTTTTACTTGGATTTTCTATGTATTTTTACCCATTCAAATGGGTGAAAATGCTGCAAAAATGCTGAAAGAATTGAGATACTGCAGATTTGAAAAAAGCTTTGAAGTTTCAAATCTACAGAAAAATGTAAGCAGTATGTGCATGAGATTGCAAAATCTAATTCACTTTGCTGAAACTATAAAACACAACATTTTTTCTTTGGCAAAAAGGTTCAGAATAAACAGAGGCCCTTGCAGGAAATGAGATCGGGCCTCAGCTTCTGCCGAACTGCATATTAACATAAGAGAAATATGGATTTTCAGATCAGGATAGGCAAGCCAAAACAAATTGAAAGGAAAAGAAGTCCCAGCACCTATAGTGCTGGTAGAATACAGAGAAAGAGAAAGGTTCGTCTCAAAAAGAGTTAATTGGAAGCTACAGAGCAGGAAAGTTAGGACAGTTGCTGGACAAATTAGACAGGTATTTGTACCTGAACTTTTAGCTGGCTGTTAGGGATAAAGGCAGTGACGCTATGCTCTTCATATTTTATGTGAAAGGACAAATATGTTTTAAATCCCCTCTAACAGTGAAGAAGTATCACCCATCCAATATCTAAAATTGTTTTTTTTTTTTGCTTGAAATTTTCTTTAATATAATCTATAATCTTCAATTTTCTTACTTTATGTCACCGGAGAATAAGAAAATGTATTCCTTAAAAATGCATTCTTTATTTCTCAGCTGTAGACGATGTACAGGAGAAATAAATTGTTTAAAAAAAGAGTCTAAAGTGAGTCTAAACACATTTGGCCTCATAGCTATTGAAAGGCTAGCAGTAAATGCAAATATTCCAGAACGAATGTAAAAGCAGACTTTGAATACAAATTAGCTCAAAGCACAAGGGATAAAGTGCGAGAGCGTCTGCGCTCATATAGGTAATTCAAATACAATTGGACCACTCGGCAAGATGAATTATATCATAGCGGAGAGTGATGAAGCTACAGGCAACTTATTAAACTTGTACATTTCATCAACTTTTTTCCTCGCAAAGAATCACGGGAGAAAACAAAGCAAGGACAAACTCAAGAAAAACCTGTTACTTTTATTATGGGATCATACATGTTGTAACACATTAGGCATTTGGTTTAATACGGTCTTTTATGAGAAGAATGTTAAAGAAGCACTCCTCCTCCTCCTCTTCCTCCTCCTCTTCCTCCTCCTCCTACCATTACAATTTGTATCCTCTTAATATATTGCAGTCATCATATTATATAGCATTGTGTACTTACAATTGCTCATTTTGCCTTTCCCCCAGATAATTCTTCTCTTTTACATTAAGTCTGAATCCTTCTAAGCTTTATGTAGAAACAGTAGGTCAATCTTCTCTGCACAAGACATGAGTCACTGAAAAAGTCTACGTCAAGGGGAGGAAGGAAAAGGTTGGTCAGGAGTTAAAAAAGCAGAGAAAAAGAGAACAAATAATTGAGTAGAAAGGCAAAATGAGCAATTGTAAGTACACGGTGCTGTATAATATGATCACTGCGCTTTGTGAGGATTCTCCGGTGCCGGTGTGATTTACGATTAGACATGTCCCACCTCACTCAATACTCTTGCATTGAGAGAGACCGCACACATCTAGTCAACACGTGACCATATGTATACAAATGCAATATTTACGGTTATGCGCCTACCACTCCCAGAGCTGACACTGGAGAATCCTCATAGTGCACTGTGCGTGTGATGTGAGGATTCACAAGTCTGCAGTCACAGAGTGAGCCCCTGGTAACAATGTTTAGAACTACAGTGGTTAACCTTAATCATAGTGAGTAAAGGAGAACCACAGCGGATGACCATGCTGTTACTGGAAAAAAAATCACTATACAAAGACCAAGACCGATATAGTGACAGTAGGGTGATAGATTATGCAGAACATTTTTAAATTAATTACAAGTATTTCATTACAGTTATTAATTGTAAGTTACAGTTTGCAATCTTTTTGAGGGGGTTGTTCACTTCTCCATCTGGCCCTGACCACAATGACACCTTCTCCAGCCACGACTCATCTGCAGAGTTTACGAGACTTCTCAATTTTCCCAACCATTCGCAGCCTCCACAAACTCCCCATTCTACTGTCACCCCAATGCTGAGCATGCTGCTGCCATATTTCTCTCTAGTACTGCACCTACTGTGTGGCATGGTGGTGTGGAGATCAGACTGAAAGAATCCATTGTGTCTTTCTCCTGAGACATCTGGCTTATTTCAAGAAACTTAAGCAAAGTTGACATTTCCTTTTATGGACGCATTCCTTCTTGACATTGTAACCTTTTACCTACATACCAGAAACTGAACCTTATCTCTAGTATAGACTGTTTTTGTAAAAGGATGTGAAATATGAGCGCTTGTGCGCATGTCTGTAAAATGTTTAACTTTTTGCTATAAAAAGGAGGGGGTAAAGCCCAGTGAGTCAGACGTGCTCCAGGGCTATCCCTGTATATGATCACACAACCTTTTGTGCTGCGTGTCATTTCACTCGGATCCCTACCTCTAGTAAGCCAGGGACTGAGAAGGACTTAACATTACTTTGGCGCACCGAACAGGGACCTGAGGTGAGAGTATTTGCTCGAGATTTACCTGCGGATACGGACAACGGAGATCTGGGATAATGGACGGCAAATGAACTGAAAAACCTGGCCAGGTAAGAGACATTATTAGTTCTCTTTTATCTGCCCTGTATTATCCGAAAGATCTCTATGAGCCGTGTCACGCTGGGTTAGTCTAGTAGTGAGTAGATACCTATAAAACTCGGGTTACCATATTGTATAGATTTATGAGTCCTGTCCCTGGCAGTGTGTGAACAGTGTGAAGGTTGTGGTATGTTGTGAAAGAAGAGCAAAAGTGCGTAGAAAAATAAGCCGAAATAGTTGGGGTATAAGCCTTATACACGGAAGTCAGCCTAACTGGGTCATGTGGTTGCGTCCTTCTGGGAGACCTCCGCCCATGCTTGACTCTCAATTAAGTGCTTAACCTCCTTCATTTCTGGATAAGGTTTGATAGAATGAGCCCAGGACGCGGTTTCATGAGCCTGGGACAAGTATGCTAACTGACACAGAAAGTTTTGTGATCTGTATGGTGTTGCTGGGTCTGTTTGCGTGCATAATAGCACTTAAGTACGTCCTGCATATTAGAAGAAATGGAGCAGACAAGCCCTTCAATATTTTAGCTCCTTAGGAGAGAAGGCAACGAGACGCCACCAACAGAGGAAGTGGTTGTCCAAACGTCACCTAGGGTAGTCATAGCTAATATTGAAAAGAAAAATGGGAAATAAACAGACAAAAACCGTCTTAGGACAAGTGGAAGCAGCAGATATCATACAGGAAAGATGTGGAAAGATAGTCAGAAGGCAGATTAGGAGGGTAAGAGAAAAATTGGGAATTTCAGAAGCACTTATGTTCAGTACAGAATGGGAAAAACTGAGTAAAGAACGAGGTGGAATTATCAAAGACAATGGGTGGGAAGAAATCATACATTGTATGATAGAGGTCTCAAAAACAGCTAAAGAGGAGAATTGGAAGTACGATCCAGACACTTCCAAATGGATCATGGGGAAGGGAAAAGGTTGTGACATAATCCCGCCACCTTACCTAGATCCAAAAGCCCAATCATTTGTACCATCTGGAAGAGTAGAAGGAGGAAAACAATTTCCAGCCTTGTATCCCAATCTTGGTGGGGTAGGAGGATGGGAATGTTCACACTGTGGACAACAAAATCCAGATTGGAGAAATGATTGCCTAGCCTGTGGTACACCTAGATATGGCGCTGTACTTGCCCCTGTTAGGGTAGTACCAAGACCCTTTAGGGAACCTGGTGCTGACGGGGTAATGAACACCAGATATCATCAGACCAGACAATACTTTCCTTGGTCCCCTGCTGAGGGTATGTCCCTCCTGCATAATGCGCCTGATCCCACTCAATATCCTATCCGATTTGCGCAGTATATACAACAAATCATGCAGACTCATGCTGGGGTCTGGGCGGACGGGGAAGAATTATGTAGAATGAAAATGTCCCCCGGACTTTTTCAGGAATTATTGACACACCTACAGCCCAATAGACCAGTGGCAGAAGGGGGTGCCTTACAGACAGAAGCATCAGGTGCCCAGTTCATAGAGGCATTAATAATTTTCATGAGAGGAAAACAGAGGGAAAGGGGGTCTACAGGTGTGATTATGCAGAAATTTGGGCAAAGTATTGAAGAATATAGTCAAGAACTAGAAAATAGCTTTAGGGATGAAGGATTGGATTTGACTGATGCTTCAGTAAGGAGACTTTTTACAAAACAATTAATAGAGGGGCTAGATCCGAAAATCAGAGAAAAATTTAAATCCTCTACTCCAGATTGGAGAACAATTGAACAACCAAATATTGTGAAACAACGATGTTTAGGAATAGCCATGGATATGAGAGAGAATCGTAAGCCTGTTAGAATAGCACAAGCTAATACAGGAGGATGAGTAAGACACAATTTTCCTTGCCACTACTGTAAAAAGCCAGGTCATTTCCAAAGAGAGTGCAGGAAGAAGTTGGCAGATATAAAGTCAGGCAAATTTGTTCCCAGAAATAACCCTCCCCAAACGGACAACCAGCAGAAATCTACCATCATAGATGGTCCCATACCAGATTCAGATTGACTCGATGTGTTACAAACTTCCCTACCAGCTAGAAGACCTATGATACAGGTGAATGTGGGGGGGAGAGAGATTCCATTTTTGATAGATACAGGTGCAACTTCCTCAATTTTGAATCAAGATTTTCTTCCGAATCCGGAAGATATTTCAGAACAAACAACTTTTGCTGAGGGTTATGATGGGGTAATTCGAACACTGCCATATACTGTGCCCCTAGAGGTCTCATTAGGACCTAAATGTTTTGCATCCAGATTTTTGTATGCCAGAGGTGCCCCAACATGTCTGTTAGGAACTGATGTACTAAAGAAATTAGAAGCTAACATCAATTTTAGGGAAGATGGCACAGTTATGCTGACTATCCCTGATGATGCAGAATCATTAGAACAATATGTCAGAATTCAGGCTTTTGAGGATTATACTGAAGAAAAAGAGTACACCACAGATCTAGACCTCTCAACGGTCCCAGAAACACTGTGGGCACAGGGTGACACTGATGTGGGATTATTGCATATTTCTCCTGTAAAATTATCTGTGCAACCAGGAACTGTTCTCCCACAGCTCAGACAATACCCTGTGAGTGCCCAGCAGGAATTAGCGATTACAAAACAGATAGAGGGATATAGAGAGAAAGGAGTTTTGGTAGAGATACAATCACCTGCTAACACTCCTCTGTATCCAGTCAAGAAGAGAACTCTTGATAAGGGTTCTATGCCCAAATATCGTATGGTACATGATCTAAGAGAAATAAACAAAGTTCTAGATCCAATCACCCCAGTTGTACCCAATCCTCATACGTTACTATCACAGATACCAGCCAGTTCTCAAGTGTTTACTGTAATAGATCTTTCAAATGCATTTTTCTCGGTTCCTTTACACCAAGATAGTTGGCATTTGTTTGCATTTACATTTAAGGGCAAACAGTTGGCGTGGACACGCCTTCCACAGGGAATGATACACTCCCCTACTCTTTATTCAAATGCCCTACAAACAGTCCTCCAGAGGTTTGAACCCGAACCACAGGTAGTAATTTTGCAGTATGTGGATGACATACTACTTTGCTGCCCAGATCTAGAAACTGCAGAAAGGTCCACTGTGAGTTTACTATGTTTTCTAGAAAAAGAAGGGTGTAAAGTGAATAGACAAAAGCTACAAGTTTGTCAGATCAAAGTGGTCTTTCTAGGTCATTGCATTTCTCAAGGTAAAAAGCATCTTACACCTCAAAGAACTGAAGCAATAAGACAGATGAATGAGCCTAGAAATCATAAACAGCTACGAGCATTTTTAGGAATAGTGTCTCATTGTAGACAATGGATTATACATGCCAGTCAACTAATGCAACCACTGTATGACTGTGTAAAAAGTGAACCTTACCTGTTGACAAAAGAAGGTCAGATTTCGTTCCAACAATTAAAAGATGCCCTTGTTTCAGCTCCAGCATTAGGGCTACCAGACTACACCAAACCATTTCAGCTTATGGCTGCAGAAGTTGATTCCCATGCTACAGGAGTTCTTACCCAGAAGCATGCAGGGAAACAAAGACCAATTGCATATCTTTCAGCAAGGTTAGATCCCGTAGCTAGAGCAGCGCCAACCTGTGTACGTGTAGTTGTTGCTGTCTCACTATTGTTGGACAAAGCATCAGAAATTGTCCTAGAGCATCCACTCACAGTTCAAACTACGCATGATGTTTATGGGATATTAAACCAGGTCCAACCAAAACACATTTCCATGGCCAGACATTTGCGGCTACAGTGTTCTTTGCTGCTCCCCTCTACTATCACATTTGCAAGGCTTCAGACTCTTAATTTAGCAACACTGCTACCTCTCGAATCTGAAGGGGGGAATAAGGACACTGATCCACACGCAAATTTTTTCCCTACAGACACACATGATTGTACAGAGCTCATTTTACAAGAAACAGCAGGCTTACCCAATGTATCCGAAATACCACTTCAAAATCCAGATTTAGAGCTGTTTATAGACGGTAGTAGGTTTGCAGATGACACAGGTAACTTCCATACAGGGTATGCAGTTGTGTCAGAATCTGAAACTCTCAAAGCAGAACCACTTCCACCAAAACAGTCTGCACAAGAAGCAGAACTAACAGCATTGATCGAAGCGCTAAAAATAGCTGAGAATCAGACAGCTAATATATACACTGATTCTAGGTATGCACATGGTATTGTGTTTGACTTTGGAGTAATCTGGAGAGCTAGAGGTTACATGACAGCATCAGGACAACCTGTAAAACATGCTTCTTTGATCAAACAGATCTTAGAGGCTGCACAAGAAACAAAAGAAGTAGCAGTAATTAAGGTAGCTGCACATGTGAGACTCGACACTAGGGAATCTAGGGGAAATGATAGGGCTGATAAAGCAGCCAAAGCAGCGGCAGTCAAACCCTTACGACAGGTTCATACTGTAAACCTCACAGAAAATACTGAAGATAGACTGAGACAAGCACAGGAAGATGCAGGAGAAGAGGAGAGGGATAGATGGAAAAAGGAAGGGGCAGAAGAACAAGCAGGAATTTGGAAGAAAGATGGACTAATATGTCTACCTAGAGCCTGGTACCCGATTGTAGTTGGTGGACTGCACCACCCTACTCATGTGTCTGCAAATGCAATGACACTACTGGCAAAGCAAGTCTGGTTGGCTCCAGGTTTTGGCAACTATGCAAGAGACTATTGTGCTGCATGCGCTATATGCCTGGCACATAATCCCGGACAGACAACAAAGACCCCTATGAAGCACCACGTCCGACCTCTCTATCCGTTTCAGCGATTACAAATAGACTTTATCCAGCTGCCAAAAAGTAATGGGTATGAGTATGTGTTGGTGTGTGTGGACATGTTCTCGGGGTGGCCAGAGGCCTATCCAGTTCGGAAGGCTTCAGCTAAAAACACTGCTGTAAAGCTAGTTGCCGAACTGATACCCCGTTACGGTCTCCCTGAAGTGATCGAGTCAGATAGGGGTACTCATTTCACTGGAGAAATATTTCAAAATGTACTGAAAATGTTGGGTGTTGAAAGTCAGTTACACACTCCGTACCATCCTCAAAGTTCTGGTAAGGTGGAACGCATGAATGGAACTTTAAAATTAAAAATACAGAAAGCCATGGCTGAAACAGGAAAGCCTTGGACAGAATGCCTTCCACTGGCCCTTTACTCAATACGCAATACCCCAAGGGGTAAGACTAAACTGTCTCCATATGAAATTTTGTTTGGTAGGACTGCCAATTTAGGATGTTATTTTCCACAGCAACTTGTGTTAAATATTGAGTCATTGACTTCTTATGTGCAAAATCTTCAGAAACAATTAACTAAGGTGCATGCACAAGTTTTTGCTTCCCTTCCAGATCCTGACAACACAGAAGGAAGTCACAAGTTGGAACCAGGTGATCAAGTCTATGTAAAAAGACACACCAGAAAGGCTCTAGAACCAAGGTTTGACGGACCCTTCCAAGTCCTGTTGACAACACCTACATCAGTCAAGCTTGAAGGAAAGGCATCATGGATACATGCAAGCCATTGCAAAAAAAGCAGTATAAACTCATGATATTGATGTTAATAGTATTAACCACGACGAAGGCATGGGAAAGACTAAATTCTCTAACCCCTTTGAACAATAGATTCGTACAACATCATAGAAAATTAGTGCATGACTTGTTAAACAATACACAAACCCTGACAGATTGTTGGATCTGTACCCATTCACCGGTATCAGCCACAAGTATACCTTTCCTAGCAGTTCCCGTATCAGCAGAAGAAATATTCGCTTGGCCTAATTGTTCAGACAACCTGGCCAACAACCAAACTGGTAATACTAGGCTGTGGAATACTACAATCGCCATACCAATTGTGGGATGGGTAGAATTTCCTTGGTGGCAGGGTAATCTCTCAGGGAGTAATACACATCTACAATATTTAGCATTCAAGGGAGGAAAATGGGTACCTAGGAATAAGACTGGATTAACTGATCTAGGACAGGTCCCCACTGAAAATCTACAGCTCAGTTTCAGTACAACCGCCGATCCCTCTGATGCTTTCAAACCTGTAGTATTGGAAAGATACATACACAATAGAAATTGGGAACATTCTGAGTTGTTCCCTCAAGGTAATGCAAGCGATTGTACAAGCAAACCGGGGAACCTGGTTTGTAATGAATCTGATGAGTATGACATTTAAATTAAAGGACGTACAACGACTCAGAGATCAGTATGACAAAGATAATGACCAGAATAAGGATAGCTGGTGGTCAGATACCTTTTCTTTTCTTAACCCAGCCAACTGGTTCAGAGGAATCGGTGGGTGGGTTGCTGGGATTATGCAGAGCATAATACATATAGTTATGATTATTGTAGTCATATACATACTATTCCAGATTGTGCTCAAGGGTATCTCAGTATGCACAGATAAACTTTGTGTAATAGATGCAAGAGTATAAATTTTTTTTTCTTTTCTTATGTTATCTTCTAGTGATTCTAATTATTATTACCGTATTAACTTTTTGTTGTTTCATAAATGTTTTAGTATACTGCCGTATAAAGAAAAAAAGAATGAACAAACTTATTGCAAAACAAAGAAAAGGTTGCGAGAGTTAAACGGAAGAATTAATACTAGATTTGATTCTCTTATTGAATACAAGCATGTACATGTGTAATACCAAAAATAAAGGCTTTGTCTTTAGCCCTGTGGTAATAAAAATAAAAGAATATGTCAAAGGGGGGAATTGTGGAGATCAGACTGAAAGAATCCATTGTGTCTTTCTCCTGAGACATCTGGCTTATTTCAAGAAACTTAAGCAAAGTTGACATTTCCTTTTATGGACGCATTCCTTCTTGACATTGTAACCTTTTACCTACATACCAGAAACTGAACCTTATCTCTAGTATAGACTGTTTTTGTAAAAGGATGTGAAATATGAGCGCTTGTGCGCATGTCTGTAAAATGTTTAACTTTTTGCTATAAAAAGGAGGGGGTAAAGCCCAGTGAGTCAGACGTGCTCCAGGGCTATCCCTGTATATGATCACACAACCTTTTGTGCTGCGTGTTATTTCACTCGGATCCCTACCTCTAGTAAGCCAGGGACTGAGAAGGACTTAACAGTGGCAGTATTCTTCTTAGTACCCCACATAATAATAATGCTTACTGCTGCGATCTTTACACAGTAATGCCTCCTATATGCCTTCTTGATGGTAATATTCCCCTCTAGGAAATATTAATGCTCTCTGTGAATGCCCAAGAAAGTAATAGGGCTCACATTTTGCCTCCTAACAAGTACTAATGCCTCCAGTGTGCACCTTTTATGGTTACAATACTGGTTATAAAAAAAAAAATCTTTATTTTTATATAGCGCTAACATATTCCCCAGCGCTTTACAGTTTGCACACATTATCATCGCTGTCCCCAGTGGGGCTGGCAATCTAAATTCCCTATCAGTATGTCTTTGGAATGTGGGAGGAAACCGGAGTGCCTGGAGGAAACCCACAGAAACACAGGGAGAACATACAAACTCCTTGCAGATGTTGTCTTTGGTGGGATTTGAACCCAGGACTCCAGCACTGCAGTGCTAACCACTGAGCCACCGTGCTGCCCAATGGGATGGTTAATAACTCATGTGCATATAAGCTAAAATGCAAATTTCTCAGACATGCAACAACAGATATAAGATACAAAGGTGTCAATGGATTTAGCTTATGCCCTTGTGTGAGATTAGGGGGTTTGACAGGTTCCATTTAAAAATAATCTATTAGTTCTGAGAAAACCACAAACATTGACAGTAGATTAAATTATTAGACATTTCTCACATGGACATGTGAACTTGATGAACATGTTTTTTCCAGCTGTACTGTGTAACCATATAAAGACATGTCAGTAGTAAATCAGTTTTACAGGGATAGTATTCTGTTTTGTAAAGTATCAACTGTGAGATGGGTGACATTTATTCTATATAGCATCTGAATTCTATAATGTGCCTTGTGCTCAGATCTGGCAGGATTCAGGATCAACAGATTAGTTTGTTCATTTTGCCAGGTTGGCGGTCCATAAAATACAATGGGAGAATTAACTAAATCATTTTATTGCATCATAAGTTCGTCAAAAACATTGTTCAGACATCAATAACTGATTATCAATTACACATGATCAAGAGATGGAATCAGCGTAAAGGGTTACCTCATTCAGACACTCAAGCAGCATTTTACTGATAAAGTATTGCTCGTGGAGATCCAAACAGTAATCATCAATAAAATGAAAAATACTTTATACGAAATCCATTAAAACAAGTGGATCCATAGTGAGATATTAAAAACTGACGGGTTTCTTGTGTATTACACACCCTTAGTCATAGTTAAAAACAATTTAACCCCTTCATGACCTTGGGATTTTCAGTTTTTCCGTGTTCGTTTTTCACTCCCCTCCTTCCCAGAGCCATAACTTTTTTATTTTTCCGTCAATTTGGCCATGTGAGGGCTTATTTTTTGCGGGACGAGATGTACTTTTGAACAATAACATTGGTTTTACCATACCATGTAACAGAAAATGGGAAAAAAATTCCAAGTGTGATGAAATTGCAAAAAAAGTGCAATCTCACACTTGTTTTTTGTTTGGCTTTTTTGCTAGGTTCACCAAATGCTAAAGCTAACCTGCCATTATGATTCTCCAGGTCACTATGAGTTCATAGACACCTAACATGACTAGGTTATTTTTTACCTAAGTGGTGAAAAAAATTCCAAACTTTGCTAAAAAAAAAAAAAAAAAAAATTATGCCATTTTCCGATACTCGTAGCGTCTCCATTTTTCATGATCTGGGGTCAGTTGAAGGCTTATTTTTTGCGTGCCAAGCTGGCGTTTTTAATGATACCATTTTGGTGCAGATATGTTCTTTTGATCGCCCGTTATTACATTTTAATGCAATGTCGCGGTGACCAAAAAAACATAATTCTGGCGTTTCGAATTTTTTTTCTCGCTACGACGTTTAGCGATCAGGTTAATGCTTTTTTTTATTGATAGATCGGGCGATTCTGAACGCGGCGATACCAAATATGTGTAGGTGTGATTTTTTTTATTGATTTATTTTGATTGGGGCGAAAGGCGGGTGATTTAAACTTTTATATTTTTTTTATTTTTTTCACATTTTTTAAAACTTTTTTTCTTTACTTTTGCCATGCTTCAATAGCCTCCATGGGAGGCTAGAAGCTGGCACAACGCGATCGGCTCTGCTACATAGCAGCGATCTGATGTTCGCTGCTATGTAGCAGAAATGCAGGTGTGCTGTGAGCACCGACCACAGGGTGGCGCTCACAGCTACCGTATATCAGTAACCATAGAGGTCTCAAGGACCTCTATGGTTACTATTCTGAAGCATCACCGACCTCCGATCATGTGATGGGGGTCGGCGAAGCCATCATTTCCGGCCGCCCGGCCGGATGCGGTAGTTAAATGCCGCTGTCTGCGTTTCAGAGCGGCATTTAACTAGTTAATAGGCGCGGGCAGATCGCGATTCTGCCCGCGCCTATTACGGGCACATGTCAGCTGTTCAAAACAGCTGACATGTCCCGGCTTTGATGCGGGCTCACCGCCGGAGCCCGCATCAAAGCGGGGCTTCTGACATTGGACGTACTATCCCGTCCGAGGTCAGAAAGGGGTTAAATATATGTATATGCAGTATATATATATATATATATATATATATATATATATACAGTATATATATATATATATATATATATATATATATATATATATATATATAATTTTAATTGTTTTTGTGCAATTAGTTGATTAATTGATTTTTCCTACATGTGATTGGTTTATAGAAGTTTACAACAGGTTTTCCATTATTCCGTTCCAAACATCTATGACTGTTTTTTTTTATATCTCACTATGGATCCTCTTGTTTTAAAGGATTTCAAATAAATTATTTTCCATTTTAACCATTGGTTGTGCCGAACTTTTCCTCCAAACTCTTATATATTGGCTGAATATCACCAGTAGGATACGGCACCCACTGGCATATGATTCTCAGCCTTCCATCTACACACAAGCGTAATTTTTGCTTAAAGTCCGGGCATTCTTGTAGCGATGAGCTTGTCTTTAATTCAGCAAGTAAGTATGATGTGTTTCACCCCATCCAAAGTTTTCATCATACAGAAATAATGTCCTCTGTGTCTACCCGCATACAGCAATAATGTTCCATAAGTCTCCACAACATACATTAATAATGCCCCCTTAACTGTATCACAAAATAAGTATCACCATAAAAATTAAGAAATCAAATAAAACAAAAAATGCAAATACAAACACACAGCCCGCTACACAGTATAATGCCTTCACAGCCTCCTACACACAATTTGATGGCCACACAGACCCCCACACAGTATTACAGACCCACAAATCCCCAAAACAGATTGATGGCTCTACAGACCCTCCAGAGTATAATCCCCCCTAGTGTCTAACACACACAGTATGATGGCCCCATACAGTATCATGCTCCCGCAGCCTACACACACTATGATGGCCACCCAGACAACTATGCAGTATGGTAGTGTAAAGGTCGGCCAGGGCAGTAGTCGTGGCTAGGTTTCTATGTCAAGATATACCCTGGCCTCCCCTTACAGAAAACTCGCATTTCTCTTGTACTCTATTTGCCTCTTCATTCCTGGTGCCCATGGGGCCTACCCTCCTTTTCATGGGGTCGCCTTTGGCCTTGACACAGTCCAAGTATAACTCAAAATGCAAAAACTTTACTTTCAGAACTTCGCAGCATATCCAGATACGTTCCATCATCGGCGGCAGCTTCAACATTCTACATTACTGCATCTTTCCTTTCTCCTCTCTCCCTAACACACGGCTCAAGGTCAAGTCATACCATCCTGTACATTTTCCCGGCGTCCTCGTATTATGGGTTCACAGTGTCTTGGGAATCCCTCATCCGTTTCGCCCCGACACCAAGGGAGTCTATCCATGCTAGCAATCTCAACATCTTGAGCGACCCGGCCGCCTGTCCTGTCATGTTATGTTCTGCAGGCTTCTTTTCTGGGAATATCTGTCCCCTGTCACTTACGCTGTCACTCTTTTAGCTGTCTTGCTATTTCTGGATGGCTGGGCCCTTCCTTCAATGTTGCGGGGTATTGGGCAGCTCTGGCATATTGCCCACCTGAGCACTGGGGGCTTCCCGCCCTAACTGACTCCAAACTAGGAAGTCCTATACTCTTACTCCCCATCAAACCCCTACTATGGTTAACTATTAACAGGGTGACTAGACTAAGAACTCTGTACCACCATCTAGTGGCTTTAGCACTAACTGCATTGTCCCTATGATATACATTGTGCAGCAAGATGATATGTAACACACATATATATATATATATATATATATATATATATATATATACACGCCCCAGAGTCCTGGTCGTTGCAGTACTGACGCTCCGCCACTATGGGGAGTGATGGTACATCTGATGGCACTAAAGGAGTTCACCTGACCAGGTATCACAGTCACACATTACACTTCACACTCTGGCCACCAGGGGGAGCAAAGGGTTCTATGTATTAGGCCACTCCTCACAATCTGGTAAAACTGGGGGTTGGATAGGAAGTTAGGGAGAAGCTGACTGGGTTTTGCCCAGGCAACATTCTGTGAGAGAGGGAGTTCCTGGGAAGATTCAGGGGGGTCTCTGTCAGGGGTGGGATCCTGACAGTGGCCTAGCGAAAAGGACAGATCGTTACGGAGCCGCGCCTGCACCCGTTGCGGTGGCATCTTAAGAAAGGACAAGAAGCGAGGTTTATTGTGGAGAAGTGAGAAACGAGATCACAGCACAAAGGGGAATAGAACCAGTAGGAGTCATGCCCCTGAGATCGTGGCAACATCCTACTGAGGCGTGTAGCCGGTGGCCGGAACGCCGAGGAAGTATTGGGCTCCAAGCATTACTTGAAACAGCGGCAGGACAGTTGATTATAGGTTGGCTGTCTCACCTATTTCACCTAAGAAGACATAGGAGGCAATTGTGGGAGAGGGGCGACGCTAGGGTCCCGGAAGAACTCCAGGCCTACCCGTCATACGGTTGCATCTTATCCATATCATCTGGAGGACGGAGAGAGAAAGAACATCAGAAACAGACACAACAGTTGTGAGGACTATCCCGTGGTGCTCAGCAGGGAGGTACTACAACACACAGGCGCTAGTAGGTAGGCACTGATTTCCACCTGCAAAGGGAACTCTGGATGTGCCTTCGGACCGGCCGGTCTCAGCCAGCCCTGTTAGCAGTGCTCTGGATTGCGGATCCCGAAGCCTTCAGTAAAGAGGTAAAGAGACTGCAACCCTGTGTCCTCGTTATTCATCGCGACTTGCACCACGCACCACCATCACACCTTTCATTGGACGCCCCTTAGCAGGGTCACGGACTGGGTCTAGCCACCGTGAAAACCCCAGGACCGAGACAGAGAGGCTCGGTACCGAGTACCCCGCGGCCCTGTGTCTGGGGGCACTCCAACTATATATATATATACACACAGCAGCATACATTATTACATTACAAAGGAGGACATGCTTAAGGGGTAAGTGTTGTAGCATAGTCCTTGTAACCCCTTACAGTAGCCTAACAGATCCCCACGCAGTATGGTTACCCAATGTCCACCACACAATATTATGCCACCATAACCCTTTAAACAGTTTGATCTGCCACTAAACTTCTATTTCTCTCTTCCTCCTTCGGCCTCACTCAATGGTCTTCTGCAGCCACTCACAAAGATGGTCACACACTGGACCTCATCTTCACCCGCCTCTGCTCCCTATCTAACCTCTCTAACTCACCTCTTCCTCTCTCTGACCACAACCTTCTCACATTCTCATCTCTCTCCACTCCATGTCTAGAGTCCCCACCCCACAAACTTTCACACCCTCGCAGAAATCTTAAACATCTTGACCTACATTCATTCTCTGAATCCCTCCTACCTCTCACTGACATAAGTTCCATACACAATGCGGATGACGCTGCCGCTCTATATAACACCACAATAGCTGTAGCTTTGGAATCTGCTGCCCCACTTACACATACCAAAGCTCGCAAAATCAACAGACAGCCCTGGCACACCAGCCTGACCAAGGAACTGAGGCGAGCTTCCAGGGCTGCTGAGCGCAGATGGAAAAGATCCCACTCCAACGACCACTTAATCGCATTCAAACAGTCCCTCACTACTTTCAAGACCGCACTCGCCACAGCTAAACAAACCTACTTCTCATCTCTCATATCCTCCCTGTCTCACAACCCTAAACAGTTATTCAACACCTTCAATTCTCTCCTCCGTCCCCCAGCACCTCCTCTCTCCCCACTTATCTCTGCTGAAGACTTTGCCTCATTCTTCAAGCAGAAGATTGATAACATCAGAGACAGTTTTGGTCAACAAGCCCCAGAGCCCTTCCTCCCAACTTCCCTACCCTCCACCTCCAAAACCAACTACTCCACCATTACAGAAGATCAACTCGCCACTCTACTCTCAAGATCGCATCTCACCACCTGTGCACTTGACCCGCTCCCATCCCACCTCATCCCAAACCTCACCACAATCTTCATCCCAACCCTAACCCATCTCTTCAACCTATCACTAACAACTGGTGTTTTCCCCTCAAGCTTTAAACATGCCTCCATCACACCTATCCTCAAAAAGCCCTCTCTTGACCCATCCTCTGTATCTAGCTATCGCCCTATATCACTTCTCCCCTATGCCTCAAAACTACTGGAACAACACGTCTACCTTGAACTGTCCTCCCATCTCTCTTCTTGCTCCCTCTTTGACCGCTTACAATCTGGCTTCCGGTCACACCATTCCACTGAAACTGCCCTAACTAAGGTCACCAATGACCTCTTAACCGCCAAGAGCAAGCGACACTACTCTGTCCTCCTCCTCCTCGACCTGTCGGCTGCCTTTGACACAGTGGACCATTCCCTATTATTACAGACCCTCTCATCCCTTGGCATCACAGACTTGGCCCTATCCTGGATCTCATCATACCTAACAGACCGGACATTCAGCGTCTCCCACTCACACACCACCTCCTCACCTCGCCCCCTATCTGTCGGAGTCCCACAAGGTTCAGTCCTTGGGCCCCTGCTCTTCTCCATTTACACCTTTGGCCTGGGACAGCTCATAGAATCTCATGGCTTTCAGTATCACCTCTATGCTGATGACACACAGATCTACATCTCTGGACCAGATATCACCTCCCTACTAACCAGAATCCCTCAATGTCTGTCCACTATTTCATCCTTCTTCTCCGCTAGATTTCTGAAACTTAACATGGACAAAACAGAATTCATCATCTTTCCCCCATCTCACGTGACCCCCCCAACGAACCTATCCATTACAGTAAATGGCTGCCCACTCTCCCCAGTCCCACAAGCTCGCTGCCTCGGGGTAATCCTTGACGCTGATCTCTCCTTCAAACCACATATCCAAGCCCTTTCCACTTCCTGCCGACTTCAACTCAAAAATATTGCACGAATCCGTTCATTCCTCAACCAAGAATCTGCAAAAACCCTAGTCCATGCCCTCATCATCTCTCGCCTTGACTACTGCAACCTTCTGCTCTGTGGCCTCCCCTCAAACACTCTCGCACCCCTCCAATCTATTCTAAACTCTGCTGCCCGACTAATCCACCTGTCCCCCCGCTATTCTCCGGCCTCTCCCCTCTGTCAATCCCTTCACTGGCTCCCCATTGCCCAGAGACTCCAGTACAAAACCCTAACCATGACGTACAAAGCCATCCACAACCTGTCTCCTCCTTACATCTGCGACCTCATCTCCCGGTACTTTCCTACACGCAACCTCCGATCCTCACAAGATCTCCTTCTCTACTCCCCTCTTATCTCCTCTTCCCACAATCGCATACAAGATTTCTCTCGCGTATCACCCCTACTCTGGAACCCTCTACCACAACACATCAGACTCTCGCCCACCATCGAAACCTTCAAAAAGAATCTGAAGACCCACCTCTTCCGACAAGCCTACAACCTGCAGTAACCACCGATCGACCAAACCGCTGCATGACCAGCTCTACCCTCACCTACTGTATTCTCACCCATCCCTTGTAGATTGTGAGCCTTCGCGGGCAGGGTCCTCTCTCCTACTGTACCAGTTATGACTTGTATTGTTCAAGATTATTGTACTTGTTATTATGTATACCCCTCCTCACTTGTAAAGCGCCATGGAATAAATGGCGCTATAACAATAAATAATAATAATAATAATCTGTTGCTGCATTCCTGAGAAATCAGCATTTTAATTAAAAATAATTGAAGCGTTAAGTGCTCCAGAAATGACAGAGCACTTCTTTCGCCACTGTCTACTAAGGTTGTTTGCTAGCCTCATAGGTTCCATTTTTTACTGACGGTTTAGATCATCTTTGGATTCTTCATCAGTTTCTTTAGTTTTTGCATACAAGAAAAACTGATGAAACACTGTCAGTACAAATGTACCAAATATTACCACATTCTCATTCATCTATATGCTGTGCGTTTTTTTGGTGTGGAATCCTCATGGAAATTGACTTTTGTGTCTTTTAAATCATTCTCTGTTGCAGAAATGTACCTTTTTTACCTTTTTGTTGGGCATTTTACCCTTTAATTTAAAAGCGGGTCTTGGACCTACAAGTTAAACTACTGGTCTGCCATTGTTTTGCTGTACTTTTGGTGCATCTCCATAGCAAAATATACACATCTGTCTGCATGGTCTCCGTGTGAGTGCAGCTCGCCCTGTAGTCTGTGTGCAGCCACAGCCGGTTGTATCCAGCTCAGGGTGGTTCACTGACTCATACAGTTCTATCCATTCCATTGTCCTTTTTTGCAAATAGTGCAGCCCGCTGCACATTTTTTCAAATAATTCCTATTAGTGGCTTTCCACCCGTATCCAGCTAAATTGTGGAAAAACACTACATAGGATAACGTAGAGAAGGTTTTTGGGGCCTTGCAGCGCCATTTACGGCTGTCTGCACGGTCTCCGTGTGAGTGCAGCTCGCCCTGTAGTCTGTGTGCAGCCACAGCCGGTTGTATCCAGCTCAGGGTGGTTCACTGACTCATACAGTTCTATCCATTCCATTGTCCTTTTTTGCAAATAGTGCAGCCCGCTGCACATTTTTTCAAATAATTCCTATTAGTGGCTTTCCACCCGTATCCAGCTAAATTGTGGAAAAACACTACATAGGATAACGTAGAGGAGGTGTTTGGGGCCTTGCAGCGCCGTTTACGGCTGTCTGCACGGTCTCCGTGTGAGTGCAGCTCGCCCTGTAGTCTGTTTGCAGCCACAGCCGGTTGTATCCAGCTCAGGGTGGTTCACTGACTCATACAGTTCTATCCATTCCATTGTCCTTTTTTGCAAATAGTGCAGCCCGCTGCACATTTTTTCAAATAATTCCTATTAGTGGCTTTCCACCCGTATCCAGCTAAATTGTGGAAAAACACTACATAGGATAACGTAGAGTAGGTTTTTGGGGCCTTGCAGCACCGTTTACGGCTGTCTGCACGGTCTCCGTGTGAGTGCAGCTCGCCCTGTAGTCTGTGTGCAGCCACAGCCGGTTGTATCCAGCTCAGGGTGGTTAACTGACTCATACAGTTCTATCCATTCCATTGTCCTTTTTTGCAAATAGTGCAGCTCGCTGCACATTTTTTCAAATAATTCCTATTAGTGGCTTTCCACCCGTATCCAGCTAAATTGTGGAAAAACACTACATAGGATAACGTAGAGGAGGTTTTTGGGGCCTTGCAGCGCCGTTTACGGCTGTCTGCACGGTCTCCGTGTGAGTGCAGCTCGCCCTGTTGTCAGTTCAGCCCCCAAAAAATAAATAAATAAAAAAAGTTCACCAATTACACCACTTTACAGTTGTGTAGGCCACATTAGCTCATATTAAAGTCTAGTCCACACTTTAGAAAATTAGTGTTTCTTATACCTGTTAGGAGCTGTTCAGGAATAAGCACACTAAGCCGTTAGTACTTTTCTGCTTATCTTTATCAGTCAACCAAGATGAAGAAGGCAGGGAGTAAGGCACGTGGGCGTGGGCGCGGAGCAGGGAGAGGACGTGGGGATTCTGTGCCTGCTGCGGGCACCGGTGACTCATCATCACCCAGTTTCAGCAGGGAACAGTCCTTCATGCACAGCTTTGTCGGAGAGCGCCGTACACCGCTGCTGTGTGAAGATCAAATTGAAGCCGTTGTCGGATGGATGGCAGCTAACGCATCGACTTCAATTAGTGCCACATCCTCTCAGACACAGAGCACTGGAGAGCACCCATCTGTCTCTTTGCCACCTGCCAAATTGCCCAGGCAGACAGAGAGCCCAGGACAGGAGACATCTCTACTTCTGTTCTCTGAATCTCTTGGCTTGGAAACAGGGGGCCAGCCAAGCAGCACTGGAGAAATGGAAGAAGAGGCAGTGTGCAGTGATGCCCAACAGCTTTTTCTCTCTGAGTCTGAAGAGGCGGGTGGGCCAGTGCCTCCAGTCACCACACCGCAGAACGCATCCGCTGATGACACTCAGGTGCCACTTTCTGGTGCGTGCTGTGCTACTGAGACTACCCAGGAGGAGCAGTTGGTGGCAGAGGGTAGTGTAGATGATGAGGTCCTTGACCCATCGTAACATGAGGGACAGGCAGGTGGTGGGAGCAGCTCTGAGGAAGAGATTCCCCGAACAGGCCAAAGAGGGAGAGGGAGGGGGAAGACTGCGGATCCTGTAGCCTCCACTTTGGCACCCGTTAGGAGCATGTCTCTTCCAAAAGCCAAAAAGGCGCTCCCAAGACTTGCAGTGCCTGGTCCTTTTTTGACACAGTTGCAGATGACATTTGCTATGTCAAATGCAAGGTGTGTCATCATAAAATCAAAAAAGGGAAAAATGTCAGCAACCTCAATACCTCCAACATGTGGAAACATGTGCGGACCAGGCACGCGGCGGAGTTACAAAAACACACTGAAGACCTAGGCCAACCAACAGCGTCAGCTACCACCTCTTCAGCTCGTGTTGCCTCTTCCTCCAGCTCACACACAGCTGGTTCGGCTTCCTCCCAGGATCGCCATGGAAGAACCTCTGGCACTGTTGTCCAGAGACCCACTGTAATTCCACCCGCAGCACCAAGTTCCCAGTCATCCTCACACTCCCAGCCCAGTCTACAGCCATCGGTACTACAGGCATGGGAGAAAAGGCGGCCTTTCTCGGCAAACCACCCACGAGCACAAGCTCTGACTGCAGGCATTGCCAAACTTCTGTCACTGGAAATGCTGTCATTCAGGCTGGTGGAGACTGACAGCTTCCATGACTTGATGTCATTGGCAGTCCCACAGTACAATGTGCCCAGCCGCTTTTATTTCAGCAGGCAAGCCGCCCCTGCCCTGCACAAGCATGTGGAGGGACACATAAAACACGCGCTACTGAACGCCGTCAGTAGCAAGGTCCACCTCACCACCGATGCGTGGACCAGTCACCATGGACAGGGGCGATACCTTTCCCTCACTGCCCATTGGGTTAATGTTGTTGAGCCGGGTACAGATCGTGCGAGTGGCGCAGGACGTGTCCTGCCCACTCCAAGGATTGCAGGAATCCAGTCTGTACGCATTGACTCCTCCTCTTACACAAGTTCCTCAGAATCATCGCTGCAGGAGCCGTCACAGTCCACCTCCACATGGACCCGTGAACGTTTACCTGTTACGACCGACATGAGCACAGCCGTGGCCAAACGTCAACAGGCCGTCTTGAAATTAATTTCTTTGGGGAATCGAAGCCACACAGCGCAGGAGCTCTGGAATGCCATCAAGCAGGAGAGCGATGTGTGGTTTGTGGCAGTGAATCTCCAGCCAGGCATGGTAGTGTGTGATAATGGCCGAAATCTGGTGGCAGCTCTGGGCCTCGGCAACCTCACTCACATCCCATGTCTGGCACATGTGCTCAACTTGGTCGTGCAGAGTTTTTTGAGGGACTATCCAGATCTTGATGCACTGCTGCACAAGGTCCGCCTAGAGTGTGCTCACTTGCGGCGTTCCAGCACGGCAAAAGCGCGCATTGCGGCTCTGCAGCGCCGATTCCGCCTTCCGGAACATCGCATCATATGTGACCTACCTACCAGGTGGAATTCCACGTTACATATGTTGGAGCGGTTGTGTGAGCAGCAGCAAGCAGTAATGGAGTACCAGCTGCATCAGGCGCAAAGAAGTCGCACTCCGCGCCGTTCAGACTTCACAACCACAGAGTGGGCCACTATGAAGGACGTCTGCCAGGTTTTGCGTCCCTTCGATTATTCCACGCGGATGGCGAGTGCAGATGATGCACTAGTCAGCATGACTGTCCCCCTTATCTGCCTGCTTGAAAAATCACTGCAAGCGCTAAGGGATGATGTTGTGGAAGAGGTGGAGGATGAGGATTCACCATTTCCATCATCTTCTGGACAGTCAGCGCCACGTGGTTCCTCACAAACGCGTAGGCAGGGGACACTTTGTGAGGAGGATGAGGAGGAGTCAATGGAGGAGGAAGACATCGTTCCAGAGGAGGGAGTTACACAATTGTCCAGTAGTCAGTGTGTACAGCGAGGGTGGGGTGATGACGAGCGGGCAGAGATCAGGCCTCAAGCAGGGGACAGCGTTTCTTGGCCAGTTGGCAGTCTGCAGCACATGGTTGATTACATGTTGCAGTGCCTGAGAAACGACCGCCGCATCGCCCACATTCTCAACATGTCTGATTATTGGGTGTTCACCCTCCTCGATCCTCGCTACCGGGACAACGTACAAAGCCTCATCACACCGTTGAACCGGGAGTGTAAAATGCGGGAGTACCAAGACACACTGGTGAATTCCATCATCTTCTCCAGTCCAACTGAGAGAAGTGCTGCTAGTGCATTACAAAGCAGCTCAGTGCGTCCAGGCAGTGGAGGAGGCTCTGCACAAAGAGGGAGCAGAAGCAGTGCCTCTGCCCAAGGCAAGACCAGTATGGCCCAACTGTGGCACACTTTTTTGTGCCCGCCACAAATGTCTACACCATCACAGACGGCTCCAGTCAGCAGGAGGCAACGGTTCCGTCAGATGGTGACAGACTACATGTCTTGCCCTCTTGCTGTACTCCCAGACGGCTCTTCCCCTTTCAAGTTTTGGGTCTCTAAGCTGGATACATGGCCAGAGCTAAGCCAGTATGCATTGGAGGTGCTGGCTTGCCCTGCGGCTAGTGTATTATCGGAACGCGTCTTTAGTGCTGCAGGTGGTGTACTAACAGACCGTCGCATGCGACTATCCTCCGATAACGTTGACCGGCTTACTTTCCTGAAAATGAACCAGGCCTGGATCTTGCAGGAATTTGCCACTCCTCTTCCTGATTAAATAATTGGGTGACTGTCTACAGTATCCAGGTCTCCTTTTGTGTTCATCTTTCTACCACCTGAACTGTAATTCCTGGGCTCCAACACCGCCAGTTGAGGCTCAGAAGTGCCATCTGCACAGTCAAAACATACGACCCAGTGTTATTGCGTGTGTCAGTAACGTCAGCTGATCCCCAGCTGTGTAGCCGGCAATGTGTCCTGCGAACGCCACGCTGACACAACAACTGAAATGTAAGGGAACCTGTCCCCCCCCCCAGGCGTTTGTCACTGAAATAGCCAACTTGTGCAGCAGTAATGCTGCACAAGGAAAAGGTAACTATTTTTGTTTAGCTCCTTGCACACAAAGAACTTAACACTTTTAAAGTGTGTCCACTGATACCGTAAAACCATCCCGGAGGTGGGACTTTCCTTTGTAATGTGACGCAGCAGACCTGTCATTCCTACCCCCTTAGCGCCGTGCGCCGCCTCCTCCGTGTTGTTTAATTCTGTCCCGGAGCCAGCGCTGTTATGTTATCCCTTGGCCAGGCACACTTTGCGGTGCCCGTCTTCTGACATCATTTGGTGTCAGGCTGGCTGCGCCTGTGCGGCCGCGCTGGCCGAGATTCCGCCTCGCAGTGTCTTCTGATTTAATCACACTGCGGGCCTGGGATCCATGGGCATGCGCAGTGCATACCTTCACCTCAGGCTGTCACTCATCTCCCTCCGCCTTCTTCAGACTGTGCGCCGTCAGCTGATCCCTAATAGCATGCCACGGCCGTGACACCGCACAGTCTGAAGAAGCCGGAGGGAGGGGAGTGAGAGGCGAGGATATGCACTGCGCATGGCCACGGATCCCAGGCCCGCGGTGGGATTACATTAGACAACACTGCGAGGCGGGATCTAGGCCAGCGCGGCCGCACAGGCGCAGCCAGCCTGACACCAAATGATGTCAGAAGATGGGCAGCGCTAAGTGTGCCTGGCCAAGGGATAACATAACAGCGCAGGCTCCTTGACAGAATCAAACAACGCTGAGGAGGCGGCGCACGGCGCCAAGGGTGTAGGAATGACGGCTGTGCACATTACAAAGGAAAGTCCCACCTCCGGGACGGTTTAACGGTGTGAGGGGACACATTTCATAAGTGTGTAGTTCAGCCTTTGAAAGGAGCATAATTAAAAGAGCCACCTTTTCCTTTTGCATCATTAGTGCTGTACAAGATGGCTCTTTCAGCAACAAACGCCTGGGGTGGGGGTTAAAGGTTGCCTTTCAACTTTCTCCAGTGCAGGCTTCGGCCTACACTCTGCTCCTCCTGCTGACCCCGGGCTCTAACACCGCCAGTTGGTGCTCGGAAGTGCTGGCTGCACAGAGAAAAACACAAGCCAATGTGTCAGTGGGGTTCAGTAACGCCAGCTGTTCCCCTGCTGTGTAGCCGGCATCGTGTCCTGCAAATGCCACGCAGACACAACAGACCTAAAACTGCCTCCAGTGCAGGCTTCGACCTACACTCTGCTCCCTCTGCTCCTCCTGCTGACCCTGGGCTCTAACACCGCCAGTTGGCGCCCGTAAGTGCTGGCTGCACAGAGCCAAACACCTCGCCAATGTGTCAGTGGGGTTCAGCAATGCCAGCTGTTCCCCTGCTGTGTAGCCGGCATCGTGTCCTGCAAACGCCACGCAGACACAACAGACCTAAAACTGCCTCCAGTGCAGGCTTCGGCCTACACTCTGCTCCCTCTGCTCCTCCTGCTGAACCTGGGCTTAACACCGTCAGTTGGCGCCCGGAAGTGCTGGCTGCACAGAGCCAAACATCTCACCAATGTGTCAGTGGGGTTCAGCAACGCCAGCTGTTCCCCTGCTGTGTAGCCGGCATCGTGTCCTGCAAACGCCACGCAGACACAACAGACCTAAAACTGCCTCCAGTGCAGGCTTCGGCCTACACTCTGCTCCCTCTGCTCCACCTGCTGACCCTGGGCTCTAACACCGCCAGTTGGTGCCCGGAAGTGCTGGCTGCACAGAGAAAAACACCAGCCAATGTGTCAGTGGGGTTCAGTAACGCCAGCTGTTCCCCTGCTGTGTAGACGGCATCGTGTCCTGCAAATGCCACGCAGACACAACAGACCTCCAAATGCCTCCAGTGCAGGCTTCGGCCTACACTCTGCTCCCCCTGCTGACCCTTTGCTCCAACCCCACTAGTTGGGGCTCTAAGAAGACAAGCTTGAATAGGTCCCCATCCTGGTTCCAGTACCGTCCGCTGGTTTTGGGCAGAGCCTTTGGCTTAGGTGCCTCCCTCTGGGTATCCGAGTTCCACCAACGTCAGGTGGTCCTTGGTAGTGCTTTCAGGCATGGGTACCTCCTGCTTAGTAACCGGGTTCCAGTAACGTCAGCTGGTCCTCGGTAGTTCCATTGGCTCTTGGACCTTCGGCTACCCATCCGGGTTCCAGTACCATCAGCTGGTTCTCGGCAGTGTCTTTTGCTCTTGTACCTTCTGCTCCCCATCTTGGTTCCAGTACCGTCAGCTGGTGCCGGGCAGAGCCTTTGGCTTAGGTGCCTCCCTCTGGGTATCTGAGTTCCACCAACGTCAGGTGGTCCTCGGTAGTGCTTTCAGGCATGGGTACCTCCTGCTTAGTAACCGGGTTCCAGTAACGTCAGCTGGTCCTCAGTAGTTCCATTGGCTCTTGGACCTTCGGCTACCCATCCGGGTTCCAGTACCATCAGCTGGTTCTCGGCAGTGTCTTTTGCTCTTGTACCTTCTGCTCCCCATCCTGGTTCCAGTACCGTCAGCTGGTGCCGGGCAGAGCCTTTGGCTTAGGTGCCTCCCTCTGGGTATCTGAGTTCCACCAACGTCAGGTGGTCCTTGGTAGTGCTTTCAGGCACGGGTACCTCCTGCTTAGTAACCGGGTTCCAGTAACGTCAGCTGGTCCTCGGTAGTTCCATTGGCTCTTGGACCTTCGGCTACCCATCCGGGTTCCAGTACCGTCAGCTGGTTCTCGGCAGTGTCTTTTGCTCTTGTACCTTCTGCTCCCCATCCTGGTTCCAGTACCGTCAGCTGGTTCCGGGCAGAGCCTTTGGCTTAGGTGCCTCCCTCTGGGTATCCGAGTTCCACCAACGTCAGGTGGTCCTTGGTAGTGCTTTCAGGCACGGGTACCTCCTGCTTAGTAACCGGGTTCCAGTAATGTCAGCTGGTCCTCGGTAGTTCAATTGGCTCTTGGACCTTCGGGTAGCCATCCGAGTTCCAGTTCCATCAGCTGTTTCTCGGCATTTTCTCAGCCTTCTTGTACCTTCTGCTACATTTCCAAGTTCAAGACCCTAAAGACGATGACCCGGAAGACCACCCCTAAGATGACGACGACACCAGAGACGACAACCACCGAGATGACGACGACCCTGGAGACGATGACCCTGAAGACCACCTCGATGACGACGACCCCGGAGACGACGACCCTGGAGACGACGACGACATGGGAGACCGAGAAGCAGAAGAACAAGAGGCTGCAGAACAAAGAGCAGAAGAACATTAAGCATAACACTAAATATCAGAGCAAAAGATATTATCTAAATTATAAGCAGAAGAAGACTAAGCAGTGTATGGGGGTGAGTCCGTTCCTCCTCATGGTGCCCCTGGATAAAGCCTGATGCTGCAGGCCAAACTGAACGCGGACAAATCTAACTGTTTTGTGACAGGCAGAACGGAAGGTGTAATCTTCAAACTTTTATAGATAACAACTACGGGAATGCCTGTCACAAATAAGAATATGATGAAGAAGTTGAATATGAAGAAGAATAATAGTTAAATAAAAAGAATATGAACAATGTAACAAAAAAAAATTATAGGTAGAAGATGAAGAAGAAGATGAATAAGGTGAAGAAGAACTTGATGTCAAAGATGCTGCTGATGATGATGAAGAAAGTGTGGGAGAAGTAAAAAAGAGGGTGAAGGGCGTGGAAGTAGTGAAACATCAATATCTGACAAAATAAAAAAAATCTTAACATAGTCAATATCTTTGTAACTCCGAACGTCTTAAAAAAAATTAAAATTCCTGCTATTCTATTTGATTGGGCTAAACCTCTATGCCTTTAACCCCTTCACCCAGGGCCGGACTGGCCATAGGGCACTTCTGGCAAATGCCAGAAGGGCCGGTGCCAGTGGTGGGCCGCTCAATCCGCCGCCCCCGCCGTCGCATTCAACTACACCGGCGTATAGACGCCGGTACAGTTGAATGCAATGATGGAGGAGAGCGTCTACAGACGCTCCTCTCCCATCATTCCCCGCTCTGCCTCTGACACTGCGGGTGCGCGATGATGTCATATCATCGCGCACCTGCTGTGTCCCGGGCAGACTGCAGCTGCTGAGACAGGAGCAGGAAGCAACGCTGGGCACGAGGAGAGGTGAGGAGAGTTTTTTTTTTTCTGGACTGTGGGGCCATTCTCGGAGGAGGTGAGGGGAGAAAGAGAAGAGATGTGGGCTGTATATAGTTCTCTGTGGGCTGTGCTCTGTGCTGTATACTGCTGTGGGCTGTATATAGTTCTCTGGGCTGTGCTCTGTGCTGTATACTGCTCTGTGCTATATATAGTTCTCTGTGGGCTGTGCTCTGTGCTGTATACTGCTGTGGGCTGTATATAGTTCTCTGTGGGCTGTGCTCTGTGCTGTATACTGCTGTGGGCTGTATATAGTTCTCTCTGGGCTGTGCTCTGTGCTGTATACTGCTGTGGGCTGTATATAGTTCTCTGTGGGCTGTGCTCTGTGCTGTATACTGCTGTGGGCTGTATATAGTTCTCTGGGCTGTGCTCTGTGCTGTATACTGCTCTGTGCTATATATAGTTCTCTGTGGGCTGTGCTCTGTGCTGTATACTGCTGTGGGCTGTATATAGTTCTCTGTGGGCTGTGCTCTGTGCTGTATACTGCTGTGGGCTGTATATAGTTCTCTGTGGGCTGTGCTCTGTGCTGTATACCACTGTGGGCTGTATATAGTTCTCTCTGGGCTGTGCTCTGTGCTGTATACTGCTGTGGGCTGTATATAGTTATCTGTGGGCTGTGCTCTGTGCTGTATACTGCTGTGGGCTGTATATAGTTCTCTGGGCTGTGCTCTGTGCTGTATACTGCTGTGGGCTGTATATAGTTCTCTGTGGGCTGTGCTCTGTGCTGTATACTGCTGTGGGCTGTATATAGTTCTCTGGGCTGTGCTCTGTGCTGTATACTGCTGTGGGCTGTATATAGTTCTCTGTGGGCTGTGCTCTGTGCTGTATACTGCTGTGGGCTGTATATAGTTCTCTGTGGGCTGTGCTCTGTGCTGTATATAGTTATCTGTGGGCTGTGCTCTGTGCTGTATACCACTGTGGGCTGTATATAGTACTCTGTGGGCTGTGCTCTGTGCTGTATACTACTGTGTGCTCTGTGCTATATATAGCTCTCTGTGGGCTGTGCTCTGTGCTGTATACTGCTGTGGGCTGTATATAGCTCTCTGTGGGCTGTGCTCTGTGCTGTATACTACTGTGGGCTGTATATAGTTCTCTGTGGGCTGTGCTCTGTGCTGTATACTACTGTGTGCTCTGTGCTATATATAGTACTCTGTGGGCTGTGCTCTGTGCTGTATACTACTGTGTGCTATATACAGTTCTCTGGGCTGTGCTCTGTGCTATATATAGTACTCTGTGGGCTGTGCTCTGTGCTGTATACTGCTGTGGGCTGTATATAGTTCTCTGTGGGCTGTGCTCTGTGCTGTATACTACTGTGGGCTGTATATAGTTCTCTGTGGGCTGTGCTCTGTGCTGTATACCACTGTGGGCTGTATATAGTACTCTGTGGGCTGTGCTCTGTGCTGTATACTACTGTGTGCTCTGTGCTATATATAGCTCTCTGTGGGCTGTGCTCTGTGCTGTATACTGCTGTGGGCTGTATATAGCTCTCTGTGGGCTGTGCTCTGTGCTGTATACTACTGTGGGCTGTATATAGTTCTCTGGGCTGTGCTCTGTGCTGTATACTACTGTGTGCTCTGTGCTATATATAGTACTCTGTGGGCTGTGCTCTGTGCTGTATACTACTGTGTGCTATATATAGTTCTCTGGGCTGTGCTCTGTGCTGTATACTACTGTGGGCTGTATATAGTACTCTGTGGGCTGTGCTCTGTGCTGTATACTGCTGTGGGCTGTATATAGTACTCTGTGGGCTGTGCTCTGTGCTGTATACTGCTGTGGGCTGTATATAGTACTCTGTGGGCTGTGCTCTGTGCTGTATACTACTGTGTGCTCTGTGCTATATATAGCTCTCTGTGGGCTGTGCTCTGTGCTGTATACTGCTGTGGGCTGTATATAGCTCTCTGTGGGCTGTGCTCTGTGCTGTATACTACTGTGGGCTGTATATAGTTCTCTGTGGGCTGTGCTCTGTGCTGTATACTACTGTGTGCTCTGTGCTATATATAGTACTCTGGGCTGTGCTCTGTGCTGTATACTACTGTGTGCTATATATAGTTCTCTGGGCTGTGCTCTGTGCTGTATACTACTGTGGGCTGTATATAGTACTCTGTGGGCTGTGCTCTGTGCTGTATACTGCTGTGGGCTGTATATAGTACTCTGTGGGCTGTGCTCTGTGCTGTATACTGCTGTGGGCTGTATATAGTACTCTGTGGGCTGTGCTCTGTGCTGTATACTGCTGTGGGCTGTATATAGTACTCTGTGGGCTGTGCTCTGTGCTGTATACTGCTGTGGGCTGTATATAGTACTCTGTGGGCTGTGCTCTGTGCTGTATACTACTGTGTGCTATATATAGTTCTCTGGGCTGTGCTCTGTGCTGTATACTACTGTGGGCTGTATATAGCTCTCTGTGGGCTGTGCTCTGTGCTGTATACTACTGTGGGCTGTATATAGCTCTCTGTGGGCTGTGCTCTGTGCTGTATACTGCTGTGTGCTCTGTGCTATATATAGTACTCTGTGGGCTGTGCTCTGTGCTGTATACTACTGTGTGCTATATATAGTTCTCTGGGCTGTGCTCTGTGCTGTATACTACTGTGGGCTGTATATAGTACTCTGTGGGCTGTGCTCTGTGCTGTATACTACTGTGGGCTGTATATAGTACTCTGTGGGCTGTGCTCTGTGCTGTATACTACTGTGGGCTGTATATAGTACTCTGTGGGCTGTGCTCTGTGCTGTATGCTACTGTGGGCTGTATATAGTTCTCTGTGGGCTGTGCTCTGTGCTGTATATAGTTCTCTGTGGGCTGTGCTCTGTGCTGTATACTACTGTGGGCTGTATATAGTTCTCTGTGGGCTGTGCTCTGTGCTGTATACTACTGTGGGCTGTATATAGTTCTCTGTGGGCTGTGCTCTGTGCTGTATACTACTGTGTGCTGTATATAGTTCTCTGTGGGCTGTGCTGTATATAGTACTCTGTGGGCTGTGCTGTATATAGTACTCTGTGGGCTGTGCTGTATATAGTACTCTGTGGGCTGTGCTGTATATAGTACTCTGTGGGCTGTGCTGTATATAGTACTCTGTGGGCTGTGCTGTATATAGTACTCTGTGGGCTGTGCTGTATATAGTACTCTGTGGGCTGTGCTGTATATAGTACTCTGTGGGCTGTGCTGTGTATAGTACTCTGTGGGCTGTGCTGTATATAGTACTCTCTGGGCTGTGCTGTATATAGTACTCTCTGGGCTGTGCTGTATATAGTACTCTCTGGGCTGTGCTTTATATAGTACTCTGGGCTGTGCTGTATATAGTACTCTGGGCTGTGCTGTATATAGTACTCTGGGCTGTGCTTTATATAGTTCTCTGTGGGCTGTGCTGTATATAGTTCTCTGTGGGCTGTGCTGTATATAGTTCTCTGTGGGCTGTGCTGTATATATTACTTTGTGGGCTGTGCTGTATATATTACTTTGTGGGCTGTGCTGTATATATTACTCTGTGGGCTGTGCTGTATACTACTGTGTGGACTGTGCTGTATACTTCTACGTGGGCTGTGCTGTATACTACTGTGTGGTCTGTGCTGTATACTACTGTGTGGTCTGTGCTGAATACTGCTGTGTGATCTACTACGCGAGCTGTGCTATAGTATGCAGGCTGTGCTGTATACTATGCGGTTTGTGCTATATAATATGCGGGCTTTGCTATATACTATGGGGAGTATATTATATTCTATGGGGGAGGCCATGTTATGTACTATGTGGCTGTGTTATATACTATTGTGGGGGTATATTATATTCTATGGGGGAGGCTGCATTATATACTATGGGGGGCTGCATTATATTCTATGGGGGGCTACATTATATATTATGGGGAGGTGGGCTGTATTATATTCTATGGGGGTTACATACTCTGGGGTGGCTGCATTATACTCTGTGGGGTGGCTGCATTATACTCTGGGGTGGCTGCATTATACTCTGGGGTGGCTGCATTATACTCTGGGGTGGCTGCATTATACTCTGGGGTGGCTGCATTATACTATATGTGGGCTGCATTATACTGTATCGAGGACTATGGGGAATACGTTATACTATATGAAGAACTATGGGGTGCATTATACTATGGGAAGTGAATTGTACTACATGGATGACTGTGGCGGTGCATTATACTATATGGAGCACTATGAGGATTGTATGAGGATTGTATTATGCTATATGGAGGACTATGAGGATTGTATTATGCTATATGGAGGACTATGAGGAGTGTATTATACTATGTGGAGGACTGAGCAGTGTATTTTAATATATGGAGGACTATAGGGAGTGTATTATACTATATGGAGGACTATGGAGCACATTATAATATATGGAGGACTATGGGGTGTATTTTACTAAACAAGTAAAATGCTGCATATTCGGATTGTTTTTGCTGGAACTAAAAGCCTTGTTGTCAGCAGCACATTGCCAGTGTAAACTGTAGATGTGCTGCTGAAAACATGATACTGTATGGTGATCTGTTAGTGATCTATTAGTGATCGTTCTGTCTCATCATTATTCCTCAGCTGGTGGAAAGAGGCCGGGAAACAAGCGTTGAACAACTTCAGTATTGTCGATCAAACTTGTTTAGCGGCCTGAACTCAGCGCACGTAAATACAACAGAAAGGCTTCTGTGTGATGTGCAATATGTTAGCATTTGGGGACCCATTTTAAACTTTGCCTAGGGCCCCACTTTGCCTAAAACCGGCCCTGCCTACAAGTGTACAAAGGTATTATACAGTCACCATGTGACAAGTGGGCCTGTGTAACTTCAAATGCCAGGGCTGAATTTTAGTCCCAGTCCGGCCCTGCCTTCACCCCCAAGGGTGGTTTGCACGTTAATGACCGGGCCAATTGTTACAATTCTGACCACTGTCCCTTTATGAGGTTATAACTCTGGAACGCTTCAACGGATCTTGGCGATTCTGACATTGTTTTCTCGTGACATATTGTACTTCATGATAGTGGTAAAATTTATTTGATATTACCTGCGTTTATTTGCAAAAAAAATGGAAATTTGGCGAAAATTTTAAAAATTTTGCAATTTTCCAACTTTGAATTTTTATGCCCTTAAATCACAGAGATATGTCACACAAAATACTTAATAAGTAACATTTCCCACATGTCTACTTTACATCAGCACAATTTTGGAACCAAAATTTTTTTTTGTTAGGGAGTTATAAGGGTTAAAAGTTGACCAGCAATTTCTCATTTTTACAACACCATTTTTTTTTAGGGACCACATCTCATTTGAAGTCATTTTGAGGGGTCTATATGATAGAAAATACCCAAGTGTGACACCATTCTAAAAACTGCACCCCTCAAGGTGCTCAAAACCACATTCAAGAAGTTTATTAACCCTTCTGGTGCTTCACAGGAATTTTTGGAATGTTTAAATAAAAATGAACATTTAACTTTTTTTCACAAAAAATTTACTTCAGCTCCAATTTGTTTTATTTTACCAAGGGTAACAGGAGAAAATGGACCCCAAAAGTTGTTGTACAATTTGTCCTGAGTACGCCGATACCCCATATGTGGGGGTAAACCACTGTTTGGGCGCATGACAGAGCTCGGAAGCGAAGGAGCGCCATTTGACTTTTCAATGCAAAATTGACTGGAATTGAGATGGGACGCCATGTTGCGTTTGGGGAGCCCCTGATGTGCCTAAACATTGAAACCCCCCACAAGTGACACCATTTTGGAAAGTAGACCCCCTAAGGAACTTATCTAGAGGTGTGGTGAGCACTTTGACCCACCAAGTGCTTCACAGAAGTTTATAATGCAGAACCGTAAAAATAAAAAATCATATTTTTTCACAAAAATTATTTTTCGCCCCCAATTTTTTATTTTTCCAAGGGTAAGAGAAGAAATTGGACCCCAAAAGTTGTTGTACAATTTGTCCTGAGTACGCTGATACCCCATATGTGGGGATAAACCACTGTTTGGGCGCATGGGAGACCTCGGAAGGGAAGGAGCGCCGTTTGACTTTTCAATGCAAAATTGACAGGAATTGAGATGGGACGTCATGTTGCGTTTGTAGAGCCCCTGATGTGCGTAAACATTGAAACCCCCCACAAGTGACACCATTTTGGAAAGTAGACCCCCTAAGGAACTTATCTAGAGGTGTGGTGAGCACTTTGACCCACCAAGTGCTTCACAGAAGTTTATAATGCAGAACCGTAAAAATAAAAAATCATATTTTTTCACAAAAATTATTTTTTCACCCCCAATTTTATATTTTCCCAAGGGTAAGAGAAGAAATTGGACCCCAAAAGTTGTTCTACAATTTGTCCTGAGTACGCTGATACCCTATATGTGGGGGTAAACCACTGTTTGGGCGCATGGGAGAGCTCGGAAGGGAAGTAGCACCGTTTGACTTTTCAATGCAAAATTGACAGGAATTGAGATGGGACGCCATGTTGCGTTTGGAGAGCCACTGATGCGCCTAAACATTGAAACCCCCCACAAGTGACACCATTTTGGAAAGTAGACCCCCTAAGGAACTTATCTAGATGTGTTTTGAGCGCTTTGACCCACCAAGGGCTTCACAAAAGTTAATAATGCAGAGCCGTAAAAATAAAACAAAAATTTTTTCCCACAAAAATTATTTTTCAGCCCCCAGTTTTGTATTTTCCCGAGGGTAACAGGAGAAATTGGACCCCAAAATTTGTTGTCCAATTTGTCCTGAGTGCGCTGATACCCCATATGTGGGGGGAACCACCGTTTGGATGCATGGGAGGGCTCGGAAGTGAAGGAGTGCCATTTGGAATGCAGACTTAGATGGAATGGTCTGCAGGCGTCACATTGCGTTTGCAGAGCCCCTAATGTACCTATACAGTAGAAACCCCCCACAAGTGACACCATGTTGGAAAGTAGACCCCCTAAGGAACTTATCTAGATGTGTGGTGAGTGCTTTGACCCACCAAGGGCTTCACAGAAGTTAATAATGCAGAGCCGTAAAAATAAAACAAACATTTTTTCCCACAAAAATTATTTTTCAGCCCCCAGTTTTGTATTTTCCCGAGGGTAACAGGAGAAATTGGACCCCATACTTTGTTGTCCAATTTGTCCTGAGTGCACTGATACCCCATATGTGGGGGGGAACCACCGTTTGGACGCATGGAAGGGCTCGGAAGTGAAGGAGCGCCATTTGGAATGCAGACTTAGATGGAATGGTCTGCAGGCGTCACATTGCGTTTGCAGAGCCCCTAATGTACCTAAACAGTAGAAACTCCCCACAAGTGACACCATGTTGGAAAGTAGACCCCCTAAGGAACTTATCTAGATGTGTGGTGAGTGCTTTGACCCACCAAGGGCTTCACAGAAGTTAATAATGCAGAGCCGTAAAAATAAAAAATCATATTTTTTCACAAAAATTATCTTTTCACCCCCAATTTTATATTTTCCCAAGTGTAAGAGAAGAAATTGGACCCCAAAAGTTGTTCTACAATTTGTCCTGAGTACGCTGATACCCTATATGTGGGGGTAAACCACTGTTTGGGCGCATGGGAGAGCTCGGAAGGGAAGTAGCACCGTTTGACTTTTCAATGCAAAATTGACAGGAATTGAGAGGGGACGCCATGTTGCGTTTGGAGAGCCACTAATGCGCCTAAACATTGAAACCCCCCACAAGTGACACCATTTTGGAAAGTAGACCCCCTAAGGAACTTATCTAGATGTGTTTTGAGCGCTTTGACCCACCAAGGGCTTCACAGAAGTTAATAATGCAGAGCCGTAAAAATAAAACAAAAATTTTTTCCCACAAAAATTATTTTTCAGCCCCCAGTTTTGTATTTTCCCGAGGGTAACAGGAGAAATTGGACCCCAAAATTTGTTGTCCAATTTGTCCTGAGTGCGCTGATACCCCATATGTGGGGGGAACCACCGTTTGGATGCATGGGAGGGCTCGGAAGTGAAGGAGTGCCATTTGGAATGCAGACTTAGATGGAATGGTCTGCAGGCGTCACATTGCGTTTGCAGAGCCCCTAATGTACCTAAACAGTAGAAACCCCCCACAAGTGACACCATGTTGGAAAGTAGACCCCCTAAGGAACTTATCTAGATGTGTGGTGAGTGCTTTGACCCACCAAGGGCTTCACAGAAGTTAATAATGCAGAGCCGTAAAAATAAAACAAAAATTTTTTCCCACAAAAATTATTTTTCAGCCCCCAGTTTTGTATTTTCCCGAGGGTAACAGGAGAAATTGGACCCCAAACTTTGTTGTCCAATTTGTCCTGAGTGCGCTGATACCCCATATGTGGGGGGGAACCACCGTTTGGACGCATGGAAGGGCTCGGAAGTGAAGGAGCGCCATTTGGAATGCAGACTTAGATGGAATGGTCTGCAGGCGTCACATTGCGTTTGCAGAGCCCCTAATGTACCTAAACAGTAGAAACCCCCCACAAGTGACACCATGTTGGAAATTAGACCCCCTAAGGAACTTATCTAGATGTGTGGTGAGTGCTTTGACCCACCAAGGGCTTCACAGAAGTTTATAATGCAGAGCCGTAAAAATAAAACTAAACTTTTTTGCCACAAAAATTATTTTTCAACCCCCAGTTTTGTATTTTCCCGAGGGTAACAGGAGAAATTGGACCCCAAAAGTTGTTGTCCAATTTGTCGTGAGTGCGCTGATACCCCATATGTGGGGGGAACCACCGTTTGGATGCATGGGAGGGCTCGGAAGGGAAGGAGCGCCATTTGGAATGCAGACTTAGATGGAATGGTCTGCAGGCGTCACATTGCGTTTGCAGAGCCCCTAATGTACCTAAACAGTAGAAGCCCCGCACAAGTGACCCCATTTTGGAAACTAGACCCCCCAAGGAACTTATCTAGATGTGTTGTAAGAACTTTGAACCCCCAAGTGTTTCACTACAGTTTATAACGCAGAGCCGTGAAAATAAAAAATCCTTTTTTTTCCCACAAAAATTATATTTTAGCCCCCAGTTTTGTATTTTCCCAGGGGTAACAGGAGAAATTGGACCCCAAAGGTTGTTGTCCTATTTGTCCTGAGTACGCTGATACCCCATATGTTGGGGTAAACCCCTGTTTGGGCACACGGGAGAGCTCGGAAGGGAAGGAGCACTGTTTTACTTTTTCAACGCAGAATTGGCTGGAATTGAGATCGGACGCCATGTCGCGTTTGGAGAGCCCCTGATGTGCCGAAACAGTGGAAACCCCCCAATTATAACTGAAACCCTAATCCAAGCACACCCCTAACCCTAATCCCAACAGTAACCCTAACCACACCTCTAACCCTGACACACCCCTAACCCTAATCCCAACCCTATTCCCAACCGTAAATGTAATCTAAACCCTAACCATAACTTTAGCCCCAACCCTAACCCTAACTTTAGCCCCAACCCTAACTGTAGCCTTAACCCTAGCCCCAACCCTAGCCCTAACCCTAACCCTAATGGGAAAATGGAAATAAATACATTTTTTTTATTTTTCCCTAACTAAGGGGGTGATGAAGGGGGGTTTGATTTACTTTTATAGCGAGTTTTTTAGCGGATTTTTATGATTGGCAGCCGTCACACACTGAAAGACGCTTTTTATTGCAAAAAATATTTTTTGCGTTACCACATTTTGAGAGCTATAAATTTTCCATATTTTGGTCCACAGAGTCATGTGAGGTCTTGTTTTTTGTGGGACAAGTTGACGTTTTTATTGGTAACTTTTTGGGCACGTCACATTTTTTGATCGCTTTTTATTCCGATTTTTGTGAGGCAGAATGACCAAAAACCAGCTATTCATGAATTTCTTTTGGGAGAGGCGTTTATACTGTTCCGCGTTTGGTAAAATTGATAAAGCAGTTTTATTCTTCGGGTCAGTACGATTACAGCGATACCTCATTTATATTATTTTTTTATGTTTTGGCGCTTTTATACGATAAAAACTATTTTATGGAAAAAATAATTATTTTTGCATCGCTTTATTCTCAGGACTATAACTTTTTTATTTTTTTGCTGATCATGCTGTATGGCAGCTCGTTATTTGCGGGACAAGATGACGCTTTCAGCGGTACCATGGTTATTTATATCTGTCTTTTTGATCGCGTGTTATTCCACTTTTTGTTCGGCAGTATGATAATAAAGCGTTGTTTTTTGCCTCGTTTTTTTTTTTTTTTTCTTACGGTGTTTACTGAAGGGGTTAACTAGTGGGCCAGTTTTATAGGTCGGGTCGTTACGGACGCGGCGATACTAAATATGTGTACTTTTATTGTTTTTTTTTAAAATTTAGATAAAGAAATGTATTTATGGGAATATTTATTTTTTTTTTCATTATTTTGGAATATTTTTTTTTTTTTTTTTTTTTTTACACATTTGGAAATTTTTTTTTTTACTTTTTTACTTTGCCCCAGGGGGGACAATACAGATCGGTGATCTGCCAGTTTGCATAGCACTCTGACAGATCACCGATCTGCGAGAAGTGCAGGCTGCTTCACAGTGCCTGCTCTGAGCAGGCTTCTGTGAAGCCACCTCCCTCCCTGCAGGACCCGGATCCGCGGCCATCTTGGATCCGGGTCTGGAGCAGGCAGGGAGGGAGGTAAGACCCTCGCAGCAACGCGATCACATCGCGTTGCTGCGGGGGGCTCAGGGAAGCCCGCAGGGAGCCCCCTCCCTGCGCGATGCTTCCCTGCACCGCCGGCACATCGCGATCATGTTTGATCGCGGTGTGCCGGGGGTTAATGTGCCGGGAGCGGTCCGTGACCGCTCCTGGCACATAGTGCCGGATGTCAGCTGCGATAGGCAGCTGACACCCGGCCGCGATCGGCCGCGCTCCCCCCGTGAGCGCCGCCGATCGCGCTGGACGTACTATCCCGTCGGCGGTCATACGGGCCCACCCCACCTCGACGGGATAGTACGTCGGATGTCAGGAAGGGGTTAATGTCTCCGCCACCTCCCCCAATACATCCTACATTATTCTTAGTTGTTTTCCTTCATGTAGAATGAACCTACAAGGAAAGAAAGGGTTTATTTTAATTCCGATATTTTCGTCCCATTGACTTGCATTGGTATCGGGTATCGTTATCGGCGAGATCCGATATTTTGCCGGTATCGGCCGATACTTTCCGATACCGATACTTTCCGATTTCGGAAGGTATCGCTCAACACTACACATAAGCAATGACTGAATAAGTGTAAAAAAGAAACATAAATTTTAATTGCAGATTAGAAATCTGCACCGAAATTCAGCCCCAAATATGTAGCCTTTGTAACTAGCTTGAAGAGAAGACTGACACATGTTTAACCCTGTTGCTGTTTCTTCCAGCTTCATTATCCATAATATACAGAAATCCATCTTACATTATTTCTTGTAAACAAATCGAAGTGACATAAGCTGCACAGATCTCTCCTGTGTTTACATGCTGCACACTTTCAGTCTCAGCAGGATTTTTTTAACTTTTCCCCAATATACTGTATATGAAGATATACAGTATATGTATATACAGTATATCTACTATATAATTGTCTAAGGGTACTTCCGTCTTTCTGTCGCGGTTATTCGTTCGCTGATTGGTCTCGGCAGCTGCTGTCGCGACCAATCAGCGACGCGCACAGTCCGGGAAAAAATGGCCGCTCCTTACTCCCCGCACTCACTGCCCGGCGCCTGCATACACCCCTCTGGTCAGCGCTCACACAGGGTTAATGCCGGCGGTAACGGACCGCGTTATGCCGCGGGTAACGCACTCCGTTACCACCGCTATTAACCCTGTGTGTCCCCAACTTTGTACTATTGACGCTGCCTATGCGGCATCAATAGTACAAAATGTAATGTTAAAAATAATAAATAAAAAAAAAACCTGCTATACTCACCCTCTGTAGTCCGCTGAGCCGCTCGCGCCGCCTGCCATCTTCCGTTACAGGTTGCGGTGGCAAAGATCGTAAGGCAGAAGAACCTGCCATGACGTCACGGTCATGTGACCGCGCCGTCATGACAGGTCCTGCGCGCCTGCGCGGAAAGGACCTGCTGTGACGTCACAGTCATGTGACCGCGACGTCATAACAGGTCCTGCGCTCAGCGTCAGACCAACCCTGGGACCGGAAGCTGCCCTGGACTACAATGGGCCCTCGGAAAGGTGAGTATATGTTTATTTTTTATTTTTTAACCTGTGACAAACGTGGCTGGGCAATATACTACGTGACTGGCCAATATACTATGTGACTGTGTGCTGTATACTACGTCGCTGTGCAATATACTACGTGGCTCTGTGCTGTATACTACGTCACTGGGCAATCTACTACGGCGCTGAGCAATATACTACGTCGCTGGGCAATATACTACGTCGCTGGGCAATATACTACGTGACTGGGCAATATACTGCGTGACTGGGCAATATACTGCGTAACTGGGCAATATACTACGTGACTAGGCAATATACTACGTGGCTGGGCAATATACTACGTGGCGGGGCAATATACTACGTGACTGGGCAATATACTACGTGGCTGGGCAATATACTACGTGACTGGGCAATATACTGCGTGACTGGGCAATATACTGCGTAACTGGGCAATATACTACGTGACTAGGCAATATACTACGTGGCTGGGCAATATACTACGTGGCGGGGCAATATACTACGTGACTGGGCAATATACTACGTGGCTGGGCAATATACTACGTGGCTGGGCAATATACTACGTGGCTGGGCAATATACTACGTGGCTGTGCAATATACTACGTGGACATGCATATTCTAGAATACCCGATGCGTTAGAATCGGGCCACCATCTAGTGTATATATATATATATATATATATATATATATATATATATATATATATATATATATATGTATTTGAAAACTATTTTATACCTTTATGACATTTCTTTGGAAGTGATAACTCCACAAGGGGTAAACCATGAGGCTAATGTCTACAAGCCTCTATACTAAGGTGCTTTGAAACATGAATTGTAATTTGGTGCAGAACAATAATGTTTTTTTTTGTAAAATTATAGAAGATTTAAACCATGATGAGTTCTATTTATTTAACCCTAAGACAAATTAAAAGTATTGAAACATGTTTTTTTTCCGAGTCCGTTGAATGTATCCCTGTAAGAAATGGAAGCAAGTGTTAAATCATCGATAACATTTTGTTTGTTTTTTACGTTTTTAAAAGGTGGTTAGTGAAGATTCTTTATAGTACATTGGCAGCATGAAAGTGCGGATATAGCCTTTAGTATTCAAAGGTTTGTGAATGGATTCTAAATTGATTAATTTAACAGAAGCAAAGAGTTTAATTGACAGAGTACATACACCACAGTGCTGAATTACTATTGGTGTCCCCACAGGGATTACTTCTATTGCTGGAAAAGGGGATATTGGAATCCTGGAAAATGCTTTTCTAGGGAAAACGATTAAATAGTTTAGTAAGCAGTCAGAGACTGATGAGAATGAAAAAAAAAACCACAGTCTGTACATTATGAGTGTTTCACTCTGCACCTGAAACCCATAGCAAAGTACTTATACTCAGAAATGTAATAATCGGCAATTCAACATTCTTAAGAGACATTAATAATCTTTATTTTTATATAGCCCTAACATATTCCGCAGCCCTTTACATACATTATCATCACTGTCCCCGATGGGGCTCACAATCTAAATTCCCTATCAGTATGTCTTTGGAATGTGGGAGGAAACCGGAGAACCCGGAGGAAACCCACGCAAACACAGAGAGAACATACAAACTCCTTGCAGATGTTGTCCAAGGTGGGATTAGAACCCAGGAACCCAGCGCTGCAAGGCTGCAGTGCTAACCACTGAGCCACCATGCCACAAAGGTGCTGTACATTACAGCAAAGAGAAGTGTTTGACCTTCCAAGGTCACTATGCTATCAGATAACTTGATCTCAATTGGTAGATAATGTGATTAATAGAAAAGTTACAAGTCATTTTATTTACAAACTGTGTTACCTTACCCCAAAAATTCACTCCAAGGTGCTTGCAACTAGGTATCTAGAGGAGTGTGTAATTAGCTGTACACTGCCTGATGTTAAAGGGAATCTGTCACCTCATTTTGCTGCTATAAACTGTTGCCACCGCCATCAGGGGCTTATCTACAGCATTCTGTAATGCTGTAGATAAGCCCCTGATGTAACCTGCAAGGTAAGAAAAATAAGTTAGATTATGCTCACCCAGGGGATGTCCTGTGCGGTCCAGGTCCGATGGGCGTTGCAGGTCTGGCACCTCCCATCTTCATGCGCTGACGTCTTCTTCCTTGCTTCTGTCGCAGCTCCTGCGCAGGCGTACTGATTTGCCCTGTTGAGGGCAGAGCAAAGTACTGCAGTGCGCAGGTGTCGGGAAAGGTCAGAGAGGCCCAGCGCCTGCGCACTGCAGCACTTACGCTGTCCTCAACAGGGCAAGTCAGTACGCCTGCGCCGGAGCTGCAACAGAAGCACGGAGGATGACAACATTGTATGAAGATAGGAGGCCCCGGACCCGCAACGCCCATCGGACCCAAACCAAACCGGGACCGCCCCCGGGTGAGTATAATCTAACTTGTTTCTCTTATCTTCCAGGATACATCGGGGGCTTATCTACAGCATTACAGAATGCTGTAGATAAGCCCCTGATGGCGATGGCCGCAGTTTATAGCGGCAAAATGAGGTGACAGATTCCGTTTAAGTGTAATCTGTCTCCAGTTGCAGAGATGCCTGTTTGGTTAATGCAGCGTTATTGTACAATGACAAGCACAATCCATGTTAAGAAATGGAGGAAAGGAAGTTCTAGCTCCTGTAATCATAAAACAATGTTGATGAAGAGGAACCAGAAAGTACCAAAAGTAGTGTGTGGCAAATTGGACAGCAAGAGAATTGGGGCCGTTCCTGGATATATAGATATCAAAAGCAGTATTAACCAGCTGTGGGGGGGGGGACAAGACCATGATTTTCTGCATATTTGATGTGAAAAGGTGGGAGCTTTTAAGTGAAGTACCTACAGTGTGTAAGCGAGCATACAGATATATATTTAAGGCAATATTTGAAGAATACTAAAGCCATTGGATGATGTATTCAAGAGAAAACTGAAATTGGCTTCTCCTGTTCTATCTCCTGCACTTATATGTATCATGGAGTAGCGATATGGCTGCCAGAGGTTGACCTAGAGCAATAGATGTATGAAAAGCTATATATGACTTCACTTAAGGGGAACCGTCGCTCAGTTCATGGGCAGCATAAATTAGAGCCTGGCTACACGATTACGGTTAGGTATATTTTTCTCCGAACCTTTCCAGTGTTTCCGGAGTTCTTTGCAGTCTCATTAAAGCCAACTCCACTAAATTCTTAGGAGCTTAATGGATTTTTCCAACAGTATTAAATATTTCCTTATCCTTTAAAAAGGCTTTAAATGTGAGAGTCGTTGGAACTCAACCTCTGGGATCTCGACAGATCAACGGAATGAATGGGACAAGAGCTTGCTACACAAGTGGTGCACCCATACATGTGCTTTTGTCTGGTGCTACAAATCAGCCTCTAGGATCCCTTTTAGTCTGCTAATTTATTAGAATTTTGGGGATGATCCACTGTTGTTCACAGATTGATAGCTTATTCTAAAGATACGCTATCATTCGAGATAAGCAAATCTGCCAAATTCAAATTCAGATGATTTTCTTGAAATCGGCTGGGAAATTTAGGTTGAGTTTGTCAACTACTTCAACATTGATAGCCTAGCCTTTGGATAGATTATCAATGCCTGATCAGTGGGGGTACCTGCTGCACCCCTGTTGATCAGCTGTCCTCGGCGGCACTGACCAGTTACAACTCAATGTACTGCAAAGTGGCCATGGCTGGGTACTGCACATCCGCCCCATTGAAATCAATAGCTATGTTGTGCAGCTTCTTAATACTCAGTTTCGGCTGACACTGACAACAGCTTAGCATCGGTGGTGCCGCCGGGTGTCACAGCCCCACCGATCAGACATTGATGACTTATTCTAAAGGTAGGCCATCAATGTTAAAGTAGTGCACAACCTCTTTAATTTTCATCAATATTATGCAATGCATATCAAATTTTCCATTTACAGACATTTATTATCCTTTGAGGTCTCTCCAAACCCCCATGCATAATAAACTAAGAGTTAAGAAAAAATATACTGTATATAATTTTTTTACTCCTTCCCAGCCCTAAAATGAGTCCAGAAAAATGGTGGCATATTGCCATTTTGCTCAATTTAATTACCGTATTTTGCAGACTATAAGATGCATTTTACCATAAGGCGCACATCAAATTTTGGGGAGGAAAATAGGAAAAATATTTTTTTAATAAAATAGTGGTGAGTCTTATAGTCCACTTTTACGGTAGCCTACTGGGGGCAGCTGTCATGGCATAGGCTCCCAGGAGACAGGGTCGCTGCTGCAGGGAGCTAACGGCGGCAATAGGAGTGGGTCGATTCCCGAAGTCCACTGCAGTAAAAAGAATTGGAAATGCGGGTACATTTTGTGAGAGCCCAAAGCCCACTGCAGTCTCACACAGTCACACACCCCATTCTCCCAACCCCACTTTTGCCTCCGCCAGCTTCCTGCAGCAGCGACCCTGCCTCCTTGGACATCGCTCCACAACAGCCGCCACCGGTAAGCTACACTTGAATTATAAGACGCACTTCAATTTTTTACACAAATTTAGGGGGGAAAAGTGTGTCTTCTAATCTGAAAAATACAGTAAATTGATCGAAATTTGGATTCTTGCAAATTTGAGTTCTTTTGTGAAATTCAAATTGAACTCGATTTATTTTGAATCAATTTGTTCATCTCTAGTCATCAATTTTCTTGAAAATTCCATCTAACCTAGACTCTTCAAATACAGCACTCCTTAACTTACCATATATTGGATTCTCTGGCTGTCAGTTACCGAATACTCCTTCATTAACTTTCTATGGTTTGCTGTATACACTTCACCAGAGCAACCTACTAAGCATATGGGAGTATTACGGGTTTCGTAAATGATAGGATTCATAGCCAACTTATGGCTTCATTTGTATTTTCTTTTTATGAAATCTACCAAATGCCACCCCATAAGCATGATTCTGATCATCTACAAGAAAATAACATTCAAGGAGTAAAGTAATCCAATATTAAACACGATTCTCCTCACAGCCTGGGTCTTAAGGAAAGGAAGCGATGCTTAGACTTAGAAGAGGCACAAAGTATCACAATATAATGTAAACCAAGCTCATTTAATAGAAGAGCGAGACAGAGGAGGCCAGCAGAAAATGCAACTGCTCCATAATACAGTGTGAAACATCAAATGAATATAAATGAGCTTCGCCTGTCTCTGGATCAACATAATGCAAATGCAGGTGCGGGAACCCAATGAAGGAGCTCAATGCAGTCTATTGGGAATAATTTGTCAAGTGAAAAAGACAGAAAATGCAGCACAAGTCATTTGAGGCACTTTTGTGCTCTATTTAAGAAGTGAGGCTCAGATTTAAGAGGTACAAAGTAGCAATTAGATCCTAAAAGTGAGCTAAATACCTTCAAATTGGAGTAAATTGTGCCTCATAAATAGATAGGGAAAGAAAATGACTTATAATGCTATTTTTTTCCTCTCGATTTTAGATTCCTTGTCATTCCATCTCGCTGATAAATACCCCCCAGGGATACAAGACTATGGTAACTCGCTGGAGAAAGATAATTGGGGTCTTGGTAACACAATGACAGAATAATGTAATGACACCACCAGAAATGGGAATGAACTTGGAAGATTGCTGTAATAAAGTGGAGGTTTGACCCAGAATAGACTTAGGGATCGAATCTATACTCTTGAACAGTCTTCAGCTGATCTTTTTCTTTCTTTAACATCTGCTCTTGTTTTAGTCTTCCTCAACTTTGTGGTCAAGTGCTAAAGTTTCTATTGAGACAGTTTTATATAAAAAGTGTCATTGTTCAGTTAAGATAAAGGGAATGTGGTCACAGCTGGACTAGGATCATAGGTCGAACGGTAGTCTGAAGACCACACCACATCAACAATGATGTTTTTCATCAGTTGGGTCACAGGATTAAATTCAACGCCACTATTGATTGCAGTTTATAAATGGTAGACGAAATGTCTATCTCACATCATGGAGAGGTTGATTGTCAATGGATTACTACCAAATTTCTATCCTTAAATGCTTCTCTTATTCTCGTCTTTCTAAACTTTTTTTGGGGGTCAGCTGAGAAAGTTTCTATTGAAACAGTTTTGTATGAAAATTTTTATTGTTCACTTTCGAAGGTAGGAGAGTGGACACTACCGGACTGAGATCTTAGGTCAACGTCTAGTCCAAAAACATCAACAATGGTATTTTCCTTCAGTTTTGTCATGAGAACAAGTTCAGATCTTCAAATGGCAGACAAAACCTAATGTCTAAAAATCAACAGAGAAGACGTGTTCTTCAATGGATTTGTAGCAAAAAGTTTAGAAGAACTTCCTGCCTCACGGCACGATCACTACTTTTCATCACTTATCTTCAGTTTTGAGAGCCTTCAGATACTTTTTAGATATTTGCATGAGTAATGTAGGTAACTGTTCTTGTAGCCCCTTTTTGGTAACCAATGCATAGAGTTAAGAGACAAACTTGAGACTAAAGGTACCTATTTGTAGGAGCTAAACAAAAACAACTAATGCAATAATAACAGAGTCCATAGCGTTAAATGGAAGTAGTGTTTTCATTAATAAAAAATAGAAAATGATTCCAATGGTTCATACTCAAACGTGGACTTGTCTTCTGCTGGGCATCTTGGACCCATTATTGTGTCTATGACAGGTGCCGCTGCAACTCTAGTGAGAGACTGGTTCATCCACTATTATAATGCGACATTATAGCATTCTCCCAATTCTAGTGGGACATTGAAGAATTTTGTAGTGTGTAGCTCATAGGTGTATGCTCATAATTTGTTGTGCTAAATCTGTATATATTAAACATACAAAATTACTTTTTCCAAACCGAGCAAGAGTTTATTTCAAGAGTTTAGCATCCTGTGATAGATTGAGTATAGAGTAGATAGATCAAAGTGAGTTGTTTCTTGGCGCAAGCTATAAGTCTCTCTGTTAGCAGGTAATTAAAAAATCACTCCTCCTCCCATCAAAGTTTTTATCCTCTTAATATATTGCAGTCATCATATTATACCACGCTGCTTACTTACAATTGCTCATTTTGCCTTTCTCCCCAGCTAATTCTTCTGTTTTCCATTAGGTCTATGCCATCATGTGATTAAAAGCTGACTAGCTGAATCCTTCTGAGCTCTATGTAGAAACAGGAGGTCAATTTTCTCTGCACAAGTCATGAGTAACTGCAAAAGTCCCTGGCAGGGGAAAGGAGGGAGCAGCTGGGTCAGGATTTGAAGAGGCGAGTCATTTATGCTGGGAAAAGAGACTTCCTGTTTCTACACAAAGCAGAGAAAATAAAATAATTGAGTGGAAGAAAGGCAAAATGAGCAATTGTTAGTACACAGTGCTATAGAATATCATGATTGCAATATATTAAGAGGATTAAAGCTTTGATGGAAGTACTCCTTTAAAATTAGGAGTCAGCAGGTGTGCAGGTAGATCAAGCATTCTATGTGTACTTCCTCATGAGCAATGAAGTGCTAATAGATGCAAGGCAAGATAATGTAGATATAATGTCTCCGATTCTTACCAGGTACCTTATAAGACACAGTTCAATGCAATTTTTCTTAATCCGATTGTGAAATCGTCTGTGAATATTTTTGAGCTCCAGGAACCTAATGGCTTCTGTAACTGCAAGTACAATGTCTATTGGAGCTGGCAACCACCAGAAACGCAATATCAGCCCAGTTTATGAACATATTATAGTCATGTTTGTGTCTAGGATGGTAAAAATAGGAAGTTCCTGTGGAAAATTTGACCTAAAGCAGAGTTAAACTGTGAACTGTGTCTTCCTTTGCATACCATTAGCCATCTTCCTCTTACCTAATCTGAAGAAGGGGGTGAGGGGTCTAAATAAGACCCTTTTTAATACATCATCAAGATAAACTCATGGTCAGATCCCAGGAGAGACAATGTGTATTGTAGATCATCTGCTGTGATCTCCTGCACCAGAAACTTTCACAGATCTAATTCGTAAGACATTTCTGTATTTATACTTTTGAGTTCATACGGTTTTTGCCTTTTATTTATATCTTTCTATTATTTAATTTGTATGTCACTTTTGTGAGCACTTTACTTTTTTGGATATTAAATCTAAAATGTAATACTTGCTGCTTTAAACATACCCTCAACCTCGAAGAGGGAAAGTATTGCATGGTTGTATTACCCAAGGGTATGCCAGAGAGCAAAACGTGTACCAATCAGGGTCTTGGGAACGCAGGACGGTGTGAATTCTAGTGTGTTACCCAGGGCAGGTGTCTCGTTTGTCTATGAAAATGGCGAGTGGTGGCAGTGAAAAGTATGGTGTGGATGTGTAAACTGGCTATGGGTTAGCTCGTTGCCAGCCTTTTGCGATAGGTGAGTGGACAATTGAATATGAGAAGTGGAGCCCCCCGATACAGTGACACACGAGTCACACGTACAGTGAGATGGCGGTGTTTGTGTTGGTGACACACCCTATTTATTAATCTACCTTTTTCCAAATCCAAACAGCACATACCTTTTGAATGTGTTACCGAAAACTGTACCCCGTGTTTAAGATGATCCCTTACTGGTAGGCAATATTATTTGTGTATCACTGGTTCTTAAAGTGAATCTGTCACCAAGTTTTGCCACCTAATCTGAGACCTGCATAATGTGGAAACAGAAACTTGACTACTTGCCGTAATTTTGATAAAATCACTAGAGGACTAGTAAAGCTGCTACCGTGTGGGTCCTCCATATTCATGAGCGCTGTATAACTCTGTCCACCACTGATTGGCAGCTTTCTGCCTATGTACGGTATACACAAAAGCTGTCAATCAGTGTTGCGGGTGGGGTCATACAGAGCTCAGCATTCAGAAAACGACTACATCTGCAGCAGATAAAACTGTGATTTTATCAAAATGGCAACAAGCAGCTCAGTAAGTGACACATTGCTGGAATCAAGACTAGAGATGAGTGAATTTCTTCGGGTATAGAGCTTACCGAATAAGCTGCAGAGGGAACCCGGCTTCCTTTGTCGCTCCGGCTGATCAGCTGTTCGGCGTCGCAGCTGCATGTGTCGCGGCTGTGTCACTGTTATAACACATGCAGGGAGATCCCGACACCCAGGCTGTCCATGCATGTGTGGTGACTGTCACACACCCGCGACACATGCAGCTGTAGAGCCTAACAGCCGATCAGCCGGAGCGATCCAGGACGCTGGGTTCCCTCTGCTGCTTGTTCGGTAAGTGCTATAGCTTGCCGAATAAGCCCTGACCTGATCAAATCTGCTCATCTCTACTCTTAACGAGCCTTGCTACATGACTTATGATAAAAGCCACGCTAGAATCTCCATTTGCAGGCACATATTTTGGGGTGTTGACCCTCCTTTGTGCAAAGCATGAGATTTTAAAAAAGGAGGACAATACTGCAAAACAGGTGTTTGCAAACTGAGATTCTGGTTTGGCTTGGCTTTGGGCGATATATGTTTGAATACTACTGTGATTTGCCATCACTTTATTATCTTGAGGGTTCAATCTCTGACACCACCACCTATCCAGAAAATGAGCACTGGTGTAGCCCCGTGACTTTTTCAGGGAGCAACAGCTGGCCTCCAGTCAGGAAAAAAATGTCCCTTTTTTAGAATCAGTGGGAGTCCTAAGTAGAACACTTACAAATTAGAGATGAGCAAATATATTCAAGTGGAAACTAATTTTACTCGAATATGTAAAAAAATTGGCTTTTATCGAAATGTCACAATTCAGAAAAATAGTCAGAGTTGGCTATCTAGTTTTCTCAACTATAAAGGGCCATCAAAAGATTACAAAAATTAAAAAATTACTTGTACTCACCTTACCACTCACCTCTTCAGCCTCTCTGCTCCTCACCGTTACCCGTCTGTTCCTCGTCACATCTCCTGATCACTGGCGTAAGCTCTGAAATCTCTTCTTATGATAAGCTGAAACTTACTGCTGTGATGAGTGAGGAAAGGGACAGTTCCGTGCTTGTGTACACAAAGTCATGGCGCACATCTTGTTGTCATTATATTGTGATCTTTTGGGGACTTTAGCACTCGGGGTGGTGCTAAGAACATGTTGGAAGAACCAAAGTGAGGACGGTGAGGAACGGAATGGCCGGAGAGTTGAGCAGTAAAGTGAGAATCAGGATTTTATTTTTTTACATTTATGTTTATTATACTCAGAGGTCTAGCGAATTACTTCTCTGTGAATCAAATTTCTCAGGAAAATCTGCTCAGCATCTCTACCACCAATCATAAAGTATTGGCATGTTTCAAAGATACGTCATCACTTTGTGATATAATAAAACTCATTTTTATTGTAGCTAAAATTAAAGTTGAAGCAAAATATACAAATATATGTGTGTATATACTACTCAGAAAACAAAGGGAACACTTAAACCACACAATGCAACTCCAAGTCAAACTCACTTCTGTGAAATCAACCTGTCCAGTTATAAAGCAACACCGATTGTGAATCAATTTCTTCTGCTGTTAGGCAAATGGAACAATCAACAGATATAAATGATAGGCAATTAGAAAAACAACTCATATAAAGGAGTGGTTCTGTAGGGGAATGACCACAGACCATTTCTTTGTTCTCATCCTTTTGGCTATTGTTCTGGTCACTTTTGCATTTTGTCATTGCTCTCACCGCTAGAGGTACAGTACAATAGCATGAAGTGGTGTATACAACCCACAGAAGTTGAACAGGTAGTGCAGCTCATCCAGAATGGCACATCAATGCGAGCTGTCGCAAGAAGGGTAGCTGTGTATGTCAGCAGAGTGTCCAGAGAATTGAGCAGATATCAGGAGACAGGCCAGTACACCAGGAGATGTGGAGGGGGCTGTAGGAGGGCAGCGACCCATCAGCAGGACCGCAACCTCCTCCTTCGTGCAAGCTGGAACTGGAGGAGCAGTGAAAGAGCCCTGCAAAATGACCTCCAGCAGGCCACTAACATCCATGTGTCTGCTCAAACTATCAGAAACAGACTCCATGAGGGTGCAATGAGGGCCCGACGTCCACAAATGCGTATTGTGCTTACAGCCCTACAAAGTGTAGGGCAATTGACATTTGCCAGAGAACAAGATTGGCAGATTCGACATTGGCACACTGTGCTCTACATGGATGAGAGTAGGTTCACACTGAGCACATGTGACAGACTTGACAGAGTCTGGAGACACCATGGAGAATATTCACCTGCCTGCAACATCCTCCAGCATGTCTGGTTTGGCAGTGGGTCAGTAATGGTGTGGGGTGGCATTTCTTTGGAGGTTTCGCACAGCTTTCCATGTGCTCGCCAGAGGTAGCCTGACTGCCATCAGGTATTCAGATGAGATCCTCAGACCCATTATGACACCATATGCAGGTGCAGTGGGCCCTGGATTTCTTCTGATGCATGACGATGCTAGGCCTCATGTGGCTGAAGTGTGTCATCAGTTCCTGCATGATGAAGCCATTGATGTTATGGACTGGCCTGCCCATTCCCTAGACCTGAATCCAACTGAGCACATCTGGGACATCATATCTCGTTTCATTCACTAACGCCATGTTGCACCACAGACTGTCCAGGAGTTGACTGATGCTTTAATCCAGGTCTGGGAGGAGAACATCTGCCACCTCATCAGAAGCATTCCCAGGTGTTGTAATGAGGTCATACAGGCACGTGGAGGCCACACACACTACTGAGCATCATTTCCTTGTCTTGAGGCATTTCCACTGAAGTTGAATCAGTCTATAATTTGATTTTCCACTTTGATTGAGTATCATTCCAAATCCAGACTGCCATGAGATATTAATTTTCATTTACATTGATCATTTTTATGTTTTATTGTTCTCCACTAGTGTTGAGCGATACCTTCCGATATCGGAAAGTATCGGTATCGGAAAGTATCGGCCGATACCGTCAAAGTATCGGATCTAATCCGATACCGATACCCGATCCCAATGCAAGTCAATGGGACAAAAATATCGGAATTAAAATAAACCCTTTCTTTCCTTGTAGGTTAATTCTACATGAAGGAAAACAACTAAGAATAATGTAGGATGTATTGGGGGAGGTGGCGGAGACATTAAAGGCACAGAGGTTTAGCCCAAACAAATAGAATAGCAGGTTTTTTTGTTTTTTTTTATGACGTTCGGCGTTAGAAAGATTTTGACTATTTTTTTTTTTATTTTGTCAGATATTGATGTTTCACTACTTCCACGTCCTTCACCTTCTTTTTTACTTCTCCCACACTTTCTTCTTCATTATCCTCATCATCAGCTTCTTTGACATCAACTATCTTCACCTTATTCATCTTATTCTACCTCAAATTTTTTTTTTTTTACATTGTTCATATTCTTTTTATTTAACTATTATCTTTTTCATATTCAACTTCTTCATCATATTCTTATTTGTGACAGGCATTCCCGTAGTTGTTATCTATAAAAGTTTGAAGATTACACCTTCCGTTCTGCCTGTCACAAAAGAGTTACATTTGTCCGCGTTCAGTTTGGCCTGCAGCATCAGGCTTTATCCAGGGGCACCACGAGGAGGAACGGACTCACCCCCATACACTGCTTAGTCTTCTTCTGCTTATAATTTAGATAATATCTTTTGCTCTGATATTTAGTCTTATGCTTAATGTTCTTCTGCTCTTTGTTCTGCAGCCTCTTGTTCTTCTGCTTCTCGGTCTCCCATGTCGTCGTCGTCTCCAGGGTCGTCGTCTCCGGGGTCGTCGTCATCGGGGTCGTCGTCATCGGGGTCGTCTTCAGGGTCATCGTCTCCAGGGTCGTCGTCATCTCGGTGGTTGTCTGTCATGATTCCCAATGGCAGGGACTTGGGCAAAAAACGGACAAGCTCTAGGAAGGATGGTATCTTAGGTAACCGCGATACTGAACCTAACACGCAACTAAAAATAGCCAGGGGGTGTGCCTACGTTGTCGCTAGACACCTCGCGCCAGCCGGAGAACTAACTACCCCTAATAGAGGAATACACAGACCTGACTTGCCTCCAGGGAAACCCCAAAGGTTATAGTAGCCCCCCACATATAATAACGGTTAGGTAAGAGGAAAACACAAACGCAGTATGAATATAGATTCAGCAAAGCGAGGCCCTCTGACTAGATAGCAGAATATACCAAAGAGGACTTCGCGGTCACCTCAAAACCCTGAACAGCCATCCTGGAATTACCTTAACTCCGTTGTCAACTCATGACACCGGAGTAGCAATTCCAGATCACTAGAGCTTCCAGCCGCACGAGATATAAAAATGCATGCTGGACAAAACAAACACAAAAGCCAAAGATTCAACTTAGCTGACTTGCAGACTTGGAGCAGGAAGCAAGCAACAAGGTGCTCTGATAACATTGATTGCCGGCACTGCAATGACTGGGAAGCCAGACTAAATAGGAGACTCCCAATTTCCTAATGGAAACAGGTGCACTGGAAAAAACAAGACACCAGTCAACCAGTACCACCAGTAACCACCAGAGGGAGCCCAAAAACAGAATTCACAACAGTACCCCCCCTTAAGGAGGGGGCACCGAACCCTCATGAGAACCACCAGGGCGATCTGGATGCGCCCTATGAAAGGCGCGAACCAAATCCGAAGCATGAACATCAGAGGCAGTCACCCAAGAATTATCCTCCTGACCGTATCCCTTCCATTTAACCAAATACTGAAGTCTCCGTCTGGAAATGCGAGAGTCCAAAATCTTCTCCACAACATACTCCAATTCACCCTCCACCAGCACAGGAGCAGGAGGCTCAACAGAAGGAACAACCGGTACCTCACACCTCCGCAACAACGACCGATGGAAGACATTATGAATGGTGAAAGATGCTGGTAGATCCAAACGAAAAGATACAGGATTAAGAATCTCCAAAATCTTATAAGGACCTATAAACCAAGGCTTAAACTTAGGAGAGGAGACCTTCATAGGGACAAAACGAGAAGACAACCACACCAAGTCCCCAACACGGAGATGATGACCCACACGACGATGACGATTAGCAAACTGCTGAGTCTTCTCCTGAGACAGCTTCAAATTGTCCACCACATGACTCCAAATCTGGTGCAGTCTATCCACCACAGTGTCCACTCCAGGACAATCCGAAGATTCCACCTGGCCAGATGAAAAACGAGGGTGAAACCCTGAATTGCAAAAGAAAGGAGAAACCAGAGTGGCAGAACTGGCCCGATTATTGAGGGCAAACTCTGCCAACGGCAAAAAGGCGACCCAATCATCCTGATCAGCAGACACAAAACACCTCAAATAAGTCTCCAAGGTCTGATTAGTTCACTCCGTCTGGCCATTAGTCTGGGGATGGAACGCAGACGAAAAAGACAAATCAATGCCCATCCTGGCACAGAACGCTCGCCAGAACCTGGACACAAATTGAGATCCCCTGTCAGAAACGATGTTTTCCGGGATACCATGTAAACGAACCACATTCTGAAAAAACAAAGGAACCAACTCCGATGAAGAAGGCAATTTGGGCAAGGGTACCAAATGAACCATCTTAGAAAAACGGTCACACACCACCCAAATGACAGACATTTTCTGAGAAACCGGGAGATCTGAGATAAAGTCCATAGAGATGTGCGTCCACGGCCTCTTCGGAATAGGCAAGGACAACAATCCACTAGCCCGAGAACAGCAAGGCTTGGCCCGAGCACAAACATCACAAGACTGCACAAAGGTACGCACATCCCGAGACAAGGAAGGCCACCAGAAGGATCTGGCCACCAAATCTCTGGTACCAAAAATTCCAGGGTGGCCTGCCAACACAGAAGAATGAACCTCTGAGATGACTCTACTGGTCCACTCATCTGGAACGAACAATCTCCCAGGCGGACAACGATCAGGCCTATCAGTCTGAAACTCCTGCAAAGCACGCCGCAAGTCTGGGGAGACAGCAGACAAAATCACTCCATCCTTAAGGATACCCGTAGGCTCAGAATCACCAGAGGAGTCAGGCTCAAAACTCCTAGAAAGAGCATCTGCCTTCACATTTTTCGAGCCCGGCAAGTATGAAACCACAAAATTAAACCGGGAGAAAAACAAAGACCAGCGCGCCTGTCTAGGATTCAGACGCCTGGCAGACTCAAGGTAAATCAGATTCTTGTGATCAGTCAAGACCACCACCTGATGTCTAGCACCCTCAAGCCAATGACGCCACTCCTCAAATGCCCACTTCATAGCCAAGAGCTCCCGATTACCGACATCATAATTTCGCTCGGCGGGCGAAAATTTTCGAGAGAAGAATGCACATGGTCTCATCACTGAGCAATCGGAACCTTTCTGCGACAAAACCGCCCCTGCTCCAATCTCGGAAGCATCAACCTCAACCTGAAAAGGGAGCGAAACATCAGGCTGACGCAACACAGGGGCAGAAGAAAAGCGGCGCTTAAGCTCCCGAAAGGCCTCCACAGCCGCAGAGGACCAATTGGCAACATCAGCACCCTTCTTAGTCAAATCAGTCAGAGGTCTAACCACACTTGAAAACCCAGTTATAAATCGACGATAGAAATTAGCAAAGCCCAAGAACTTCTGAAGACTCTTCAGGGAAGTAGGCTGCGTCCAATCACAAATAGCCCGAACCTTGACAGGATCCATCTAAACAGAAGAAGGGGAAAAAATATACCCCAAAAAGGAGATCTTCTGAACCCCAAAAATGCACTTCGAACCCTTTACAAACAAAGAATTGGACCGCAAAACCTGAAAAACCTTCCTAACCTGTTGAACATGCGACTCCCAGTCATCCGAAAAAATCAAAATATCATCCAAATACACAATCATAAATTTATCCAGGTATTTACGGAAAATATCGTGCATAAAGGACTGAAAGACTGAAGGAGCATTAGAAAGACCAAAAGGCATTACCAAATACTCAAAATGGCCCTCGGGCGTATTAAATGCAGTTTTCCACTCATCTCCCTGCTTAATCCGCACCAAATTATACGCACCCCGAAGATCAACCTTAGAGAACCACTTTGCCCCTTTAATACGAGCAAATAAATCAGTCAATAGTGGCAAAGGATACTGATATTTGACTGTAATCTTATTCAACAAGCGATAATCAATACAGGGCCTCAGGGAGCCATCTTTTTTACCCACGAAAAAAAAACCTGCTCCTAAAGGGGATGAGGATGGACGGATATGTCCCTTTTCCAAGGACTCCTTAATATACTCTCGCATAGCAGCATGCTCAGGCACAGACAGATTGAACAAATGACCCTTGGGAAACTTGCTGCCAGGAATCAATTCTATAGCGCAATCACAATCCCGGTGAGGGGGAAGAGAACCAAGTTTAGGCTCCTCAAAAACATCACAAAAATCAGACAAAAATGCCAGAATTTCAGAGGGAGTAGATGAAGCAATGGAAACCAAAGGTACTTCCCCATGAGCCCCCCAACATCCCCAGCTTAACACAGACATTGTTTTCCAGTCGAGGACTGGATTATGAGTTTGCAACCATGGCAATCCAAGCACTAAGACATCATGCAAGTTATGCAACACAAGGAAGCGAATCACCTCCCGATGGTCAGGAGTCATACACATAGTCACTTGTGTCCAGAATTGTGGTTTATTCCTAGCCAAAGGTGTGGAGTCGATACCCTTCAGAGGGATAGGAACTTCCAAAGGCTCTAGGCTAAACCCACAACGTCTGGCAAAGGACCAATCCATAAGACTCAAGGAAGCGCCAGAATCCACATAGGCATCCACAGTGATAGATGACAATGAACAAATCAAAGTTACAGACAAAATAAACTTAGATTGTAAGGTGCCAATTGAAAAAGACTTATCAACCTTTTTTGTGCGTTTAGAGCATGCTGATATAACATGATCAGAATCACCACAGTAGAATCACAACCCATTTTTGCGCCTATAATTCTGCCGTTCACCTCTGGACAGAATTCTATCACATTGCATAATCTCTGGTGCCTGCTCAGAAGACACCGCCAAATGGTGCACAGGTTTGCGCTCCCGTAAACGCCGATCAATCTGAATAGCCATAGTCATGGATTCATTCAGACCTGTGGGCGTAGGAAACCCCACCATGACATCTTTAACGGCGTCAGACAGACCTTCTCTGAAATTCGCCACCAGGGCGCACTCATTCCACTGAGTAAGCACAGACCATTTTCGAAATTTTTGACAATATATTTCAGCTTCATCATGCCCTTGAGAGAGGGCTATTAAGGCCCTTTCAGCCTGAATCTCCAAATTAGGTTCCTCATAGAGCAACCCCAGTGCCAGAAAAAACGCATCCACACTGAGCAGCGCAGGATCCCCTGGTGCCAATGCAAATGCCCAATTCTGGGGGTCACCCCGCAACAAGGAAATAATAATTTTAACCTGCTGAGCGGAATCTCCAGCGGAGCGAGATCTCAGAGAAAGATACAATTTACAATTGTGCTTAAAATTCAAAAAACGAGATCTATCTCCAGAAAAGAACTCGGGTATAGGGATCTTGGGTTCTGACACAGGAGCATGCATAACATAGTCTTGGATATTTTGAACCTTAGAAGCAAGAGCATTTAGGTTTGAAGCTAAACTCTGGATATCCATTTTTCAACAGCAGAGATCTGAGCCATTCAGGGGTTAAGAGGAGAGAAAAAAAAACAAAACAGCAGATTGCAATTATGGCTAGGAGAACTTCTGAGCAAAAAAGAAAAAAAAAAAAAGTGTCAGAAACTTCTTTTTACTCTCTTTCTTCAGCCAATACTCTTAATACATTAGGCCGGCAATACTGTCATGATTCCCAATGGCAGGGACTTAGGCAAAAAACGGACAAGCTCTAGGAAGGATGGTATCTTAGGTAACCGCGATACTGAACCTAACACGCAACTAAAAATAGCCAGGGGGTGTGCCTACGTTGTCTCTAGACACCTCGCGCCAGCCGGAGAACTAACTACCCCTAATAGAGGAATACACAGACCTGACTTGCCTCCAGGGAAACCCCAAAGGTTATAGTAGCCCCCCACATATAATAACGGTTAGGTAAGAGGAAAACACAAACGCAGTATGAATATAGATTCAGCAAAGCGAGGCCCTCTGACTAGATAGCAGAATATACCAAAGAGGACTTCGCGGTCACCTCAAAACCCTGAACAGCCATCCTGGAATTACCTTAACTCCGTTGTCAACTCATGACACCGGAGTAGCAATTCCAGATCACTAGAGCTTCCAGCCGCACGAGATATAAAAATGCATGCTGGACAAAACAAACACAAAAGCCAAAGATTCAACTTAGCTGACTTGAAGACTTGGAGCAGGAAGCAAGCAACAAGGTGCTCTGATAACATTGATTGCCGGCACTGCAATGACTGGGAAGCCAGACTAAATAGGAGACTCCCAATTTCCTAATGGAAACAGGTGCACTGGAAAAAACAAGACACCAGTCAACCAGTACCACCAGTAACCACCAGAGGGAGCCCAAAAACAGAATTCACAACAGTTGTCGTCTCTGGTGTCGTCATCATCTTAGGGGTGGTCTTCCGGGTCATCGTCTTTAGGGTCTTGAACTTGGAAATGTAGCAGAAGGTACAAGAAGGCTGAGAAAATGCCGAGAAACAGCTGATGGAACTGGAACTCGGATGGCTACCCGAAGGTCCAAGAGCCAATGGAACTACCGTGGACCAGCTGACGTTACTGGAACCCGGTTACTAAGCAGGAGGTACCCGTGCCTGAAAGCACTACCAAGGACCACCTGACGTTGGTGGAACTCGGATACCCAGAGGGAGGCACCTAAGCCAAAGGCTCTGCCCGGCACCAGCTGACGGTACTGGAACCAGGATGGGGAGCAGAAGGTAAAAGAGAAAAAGACACTGCCGAGAACCAGCTGACGGTACTGGAACCCGGATGGGTAGCCGAAGGTCCAAGAGCCAATGGAACTACCGAGGACCAGCTGACGTTACTGGAACCCGGTTACTAAGCAGGAGGTACCCGTGCCTGAAAGCACTACCAAGGACCACCTGACGTTGGTGGAACTCGGATACCCAGAGGGAGGCACCTAAGCCAAAGGCTCTGCCCGGAACCAGCTGATGGTACTGGAACCAGGATGGGGAGCAGAAGGTACAAGAGCAAAAGACACTGCCGAGAACCAGCTGACGGTACTGGAACCCGGATGGGTAGCCGAAGGTCCAAGAGCCAATGGAACTACCGAGGACCAGCTGACGTTACTGGAACCCGGTTACTAAGCAGGAGGTACCCGTGCCTGAAAGCACTACCAAGGACCACCTGACGTTGGTGGAACTCGGATACCCAGAGGGAGGCACCTAAGCCAAAGGCTCTGCCCGGAACCAGCTGACGGTACTGGAACCAGGATGGGGACCTATTCAAGCTTGTCTTCCTAGAGCCCCAACTGGTGGTGTTAAAGCCCAGGGTCAGCAGAAGGAGGAGCAGGGGGAGGGGAGTGTAGGCCGAAGCCTGCACTGGCGGCAGCTTTGGGTCTGTTGTGCCTGCGTGGCGGTCGCAGGACACGTTGCCGGCTACACAGCAGGGGAACAGCTGGCGGTGCTGAACCCCACTGACACATTGGTGAGGTGTTTGGCTCTGTGCAGCCAGCACTTCCGGACAGCAACTAGCGGTGTTGGAGCCCGGCCTCTGCCGGTGGAGCAGAGTGTAGGCTGAAGCCTAATTGAACCGATTTCAAAGGTAACCTTTAACCCCCCCTCAGGGGTTACAAACTAGAAGAGCCACAGCTTATGCAGCAGTAGTGCCGCACAAGTCAAAGGTTGCTCTTTTAATTTTTCTCCTTGCACACGCCGAATGAAACACGTATAATATTTAGCCCTTTATACAGTCAAACTGTGTTGGAGGCGTGAGTTCCCTTCGTAATGAGACGCAGCACAGCTGACAAAAATGCCACCTTGGTGCTTTGCGCGGCCTCCTGAGCTTCGTTATTTGTTGCACAGGAGTCTGCGCTGTCGTGTTATCCCTTGGCCTTGCGCTGTTAGCGCTGCCCATCTTCTGACATCATTTCATGTCGGCTGTTGCGGTTTGCGATGACCATGAATCCGACCCACGCAGTGTCTTTACATAGTTAAAACACTGCGGGGCTGGGATTCATGGCCTGGCGCAGTACATATGTTCGCCTCTCGCACTCGGGTCCTTACACCCGCTTCAGACTGTGCGGCGTCAGCTGATCCCTTATCGCATGCCACGGCCATGAAGCCGCACAGTCCGAAGAAGGCGGAAGGAGATGAGGGATAGGCGAAGAAATGCAGCGTTCATGCCCGTCAATCACACCCTCGCAGTCAAAATAAATAAGACACCGAAGGGCGTTGTGTGGGTCAGGGCGGCCGCAGAGGCGCAGGCAGCCAAACAATGATGCCAGAAGATGGGCAGCGCTACCAAGGGGGTTGCAGCGTGTCATTACAAAGGAAAGTCACACCACCGGGACGGTTAAATCGTCACACAGAGGACACATTTCAGACGTGTTTTCAGTTCCACATGTGCGAGGAGAATACGTTTATGAGCCACCTTGCACACATGCAGCATTACCGCTGTACGAGGTGGCTGTAAAACGTACAAACGCCTGGGGGAGGGGGGACAGGTTCCCTTCAATTTCAGTTCTTGTGTCTGCGTGGCTGTCGCAGGACACGTTGCCGGCTACACAGCAGGGGAACAGCTGGCGGTGCTGAACCCCACTGACACATTGGCTGGTGTTTTTCTCTGTGCAGCTAGCAGTACCGGGCCCAAACTGGCGGTGTTGGAGCCCGGGGTCAGCAGGAGGAGAGGGAGCAGAGTGTAGGCCGAAGCCTGCACTGGCGGCAGCTTTGGGTCTGTTGTGCCTGCGTGGCTGTTGCAGGACACGTTGCCGGCTGCACAGCAGGGGAACAGCTGGCGGTGCTGAACCCCACTGACACATTGGCTGGTGTTTTTCTCTGTGCAGCTAGCAGTACCGGGCCCCAACTTGCGGTGTTGGAGCCCGGGGTCAGCAGGAGGAGAGGGAGCAGAGTGTAGGCCGAAGCCTGCACTGGCGGCAGCTTTGGCTCTGTTGTGCCTGCGTGGCTGTTGCAGGACACGTTGCCGGCTGCACAGCAGGGGAACAGCTGGCGGTGCTGAACCCCACTGACACATTGGCTGGTGTTTTTCTCTGTGCAGCTAGCAGTACCGGGCCCCAACTGGCGGTGTTGGAGCCCAGGGTCAGCAGGAGGAGAGGGAGCAGAGTGTAGGCCGAAGCCTGCACTGGCGGCAGCTTTGGGTCTGTTGTGCCTGCGTGGCTGTTGCAGGACACGTTGCCGGCTGCACAGCAGGGGAACAGCTGGCGGTGCTGAACCCCACTGACACATTGGCTGGTGTTTTTCTCTGTGCAGCTAGCAGTACCGGGCCCCAACTGGCGGTGTTGGAGCCCAGGGTCAGCAGGAGGAGAGGGAGCAGAGTGTAGGCCGAAGCCTGCACTGGCGGCAGCTTTGGGTCTGTTGTGCCTGCGTGGCTGTTGCAGGACACGTTGCCGGCTGCACAGCTGGGGAACAGCTGGCGGTGCTGAACCCCACTGACACATTGGCTGGTGTTTTTCTCTGTGCAGCTAGCAGTACCGGGCCCCAACTGGCGGTGTTGGAGCCCGGGGTCAGCAGGAGGAGAGGGAGCAGAGTGTAGGCCGAAGCCTGCACTGGCGGCAGCTTTGGGTCTGTTGTGCCTGCGTGGCTGTTGCAGGACACGTTGCCGGCTGCACAGCAGGGGAACAGCTGGCGGTGCTGAACCCCACTGACACATTGGCTGGTGTTTTTCTCTGTGCAGCTAGCAGTACCGGGCCCCAACTGGCGGTGTTGGAGCCCGGGGTCAGCAGGAGGAGAGGGAGCAGAGTGTAGGCCGAAGCCTGCACTGGCGGCAGCTTTGGGTCTGTTGTGCCTGCGTGGCTGTTGCAGGACACGTTGCCGGCTGCACAGCAGGGGAACAGCTGGCGGTGCTGAACCCCACTGACACATTGGCTGGTGTTTTTCTCTGTGCAGCTAGCAGTACCAGGCCCCAACTGGCGGTGTTGGAGCCCAGGGTCAGCAGGAGGAGAGGGAGCAGAGTGTAGGCCGAAGCCTGCACTGGCGGCAGCTTTGGGTCTGTTGTGCCTGCGTGGCTGTTGCAGGACACGTTTCCGGCTGCACAGCAGGGGAACAGCTGGCGGTGCTGAACCCCACTGACACATTGGCTGGTGTTTTTCTCTGTGCAGCTAGCAGTACCGGGCCCCAACTGGCGGTGTTGGAGCCCGGGGTCAGCAGGAGGAGAGGGAGCAGAGTGTAGGCCGAAGCCTGCACTGGCGGCAGCTTTGGGTCTGTTGTGCCTGCGTGGCTGTTGCAGGACACGTTGCCGGCTGCACAGCAGGGGAACAGCTGGCGGTGCTGAACCCCACTGACACATTGGCTGGTGTTTTTCTCTGTGCAGCTAGCAGTACCGGGCCCCAACTGGCGGTGTTGGAGCCCGGGCTCTGCAGGGGGAGCAGAGTGTAGGCCGAAGCCTAATTGAACCAATTTCAAAGGTAACCTTTAACACCCCCTCAGGTGTTACAAAGTAGAAGAGCCACAGCTTATGCAGCAGTAATGCTGCACAAGTCAAAGGTTGCTCTTTTAATTTTGCTCCTTGCACACGCTGAAAGGAACACGTATAACATTTAGGCCCTTACACAGTCAAACTGATTTTGAGGCGTGAGTTCCCTTCTTAAAGAGACGCAGTACAGCTGGCAAAAATGCCACCTTGGTGCTTGGCGCGGCCTCCTGAGCATCGTTATTTGTTGCACAGGAGTCTGCGCTGTCGTGTTATCCCTTGGCCTTGCGCTGTTAGCGCTGCCCATCTTCTGACATCATTTCATGTCGGCTGTTGCGGTTTGCGATGACCATGAATCCGACCCACGCAGTGTCTTTACATTGTTAAAACACTGCGGGGCTGGGATTCATGGCCTGGCGCAGTACATATGTTCGCCTCTCGCTTGGGTTCTTACACCCGCTTCAGACTATGCGGCGTCAGCTGATCCCGGGCAGCGCTACCAAGGAGCTTGTTGCGTGTCAATACAAAGGAAAATCACACCTGAGGGACGTTTTAATGGTCGCAGAGGACTCATTTTAGACGTGTTCAGTTCAACATGGGCAAGGAGAATAAGTTTCTGAGCCACCTTGCACACATGCAGCATTACTGTCGTACAAGGTGGCTGTAAAACGTAGAAACACCTGGGGGAGGGGGGACAGGTTTCCTTCAATTCCAGTTCTTGTGTCTGCGTGGCTGTTGCAGGACACGTTGCTGGCTGCACAGCAGGGGAACAGCTGGCGGTGCTGAACCCCACTGACACATTGGCTGGTGTTTTTCTCTGTGCAGCTAGCACATCTGGGCCCCAACTGGCGGTGTTAGAGCCCAGGGTCAGCAGGAGGAGGAGAGGGAGCAGAGTGTAGGCCGAAGCCTGCACTGGAGCAAGTTGAAAGGGAAACTTTAACCCCCCCCCCCAGGCGTTTGTAGCTGAAAGAGCCATCGTGTACAGCACTAATGCTGGAAAAGGTAAACTTAGCTCTTTTAATTATGGTCCTTGCACATGCTGAACCTAACACTTATGAAAAGTGTCCCCTCCTACCGTGATACCGTCCGGTAGGTGGAACTTTCCTTTGTGATGTGACGCAGCACAGCCGTCATTCTTACCCCCTTGGCGCCGTGCGCCGCCTCCTCAGCGTTGTTTGAATCAGTCCCGGAGCCTGCGCTGTTAGGTTAGCCCTTGGCCATGCACACATTTTGCGCTGCCCGTCTTCTGACATCATTTGGTGTCAGGCTGGCTGCGCCTGTGCGGCCGCGCTGGCCGAGATCCCGCCTCGTACTGTCTTCTGATTTAATCCGTGGCCATGCGCAGTGCATATCCTCGCCTCTCACTCCCCTCCCTACGGCTTCTTAAGACTGTGCGGTGTCACGGCCGTGGCATGCTATTAGGGACCAGCTGACACCGCACAGTCTGAAGAAGCCGTAGGGAGATGAGTGAGAGGTGGAGGTTCAGATATGCACTGCACATGTCCATGGATCTCAGGCCCCCAGTGGGATGAAATCAGAAGACACTGCGAGGCGGGCTCTCGGCCAGCGCGGCCGCACAGGCGCAGCCATCCTGACACCAAATGATGTCAGAAGACGGGCAGCGCTAAGTGTGCCTGGCCAAGGGATAACATAACAGCGCAGGCTCCGGGACGGAATCAAACAACGCTGAGGAGCTGGGGCACGGCGCCAAGGGGGTAGGAATGACGAGTGTGCTGCGTCATATTACGAAGGAAAGTCCCACCTCCGGGACGGTTTTACGGTATCAGTGGACACATTTTATAAGTGTTAAGTTCTGCGTGTGCAAGGAGCTAAACAAAAATAGCTACCTTTTCCTTGTGCAGCATTACTGCTGCACAAGGTGGCTCTTTAAGTAACAAACGCCTTGGGGGTGGGGGGACAGGTTCCCTTACATTTCAGTTGTGTCAGCGTGGCGGTCGCAGGACACATTGCCGGCTACACAGCTGGGGATCAGCTGACGTTACTGAAACCCAATAACACTGGGTCGTATGTTTTGACTGTGCAGACGGCACTTCTGAGCCTCAACTGGCGGTGTTGGAGCCCAGGAATTTAAGTTCGGGTGGTAGAAAGATGAACACAACAGGAGACCTGGATACTGTAGACAGTCACCTAATTATTTAATCAGGAAGAGGAGTGGCAAATTCCTGCGAGATCCAGGCCTTGTTCATTTTCAGGAAAGTAAGCCGGTCAACGTTATCGGAGGATAGTCGCATGCGACAGTCAGTTAGTACACCACCTGCAGCACTAAAGACACGTTCCGATAATACACTGGCCGCAGGGCAAGACAGCACCTCCAATGCATACTGGCTTAGCTCTGGCCATGTATCCAGCTTTGAGACCCAAAACTTGAAAGGGGAAGAGCCGTCTGGGAGTACAGCAAGAGGGCAAGACATGTAGTCTGTCACCATCTGACGGAACCATTGCCTCCTGCTGACTGGAGCCGTCTGTGATGTTGTAGACTTTTGTGACGGGCACAGAAAACTGTGCCACAGTTGGGCCATACTGCTCTTGCCTTGGGCAGAGGCACTGCTTCTGCTCCCTCTTTGTGCAGAGCCTCCACCACTGCCTGGACGCACTGAGCTGCTTTGGAATGCACTAGCAGCACTTCTCTCACTTGGAATGGAGAAGATGATGGAATTCACCAGTGTGTCTTGGTACTCCCGCATTTTTCGCTCCCGGTTCAACGGTGTGATGAGGCTTTCTACGTTGTCCCGGTAGCGAGGATCGAGGAGGGTGAACACCCAATAATCAGACATGTTGAGAATGTGGTCGATGCGGCGGTCGTTTCTCAGGCACTGCAGCATGTAATCCACCATGTGCTGCAGACTGCCAACTGCCCAAGAAACGCTGTCCCCTGCTGGAGGCGTGATCTCTGCCCGCTCGTCATCACCCCACCCTCGCTGTACACACTGACTACTGGACAATTGTGTAACTCCCTCCTCTGGACGGATGTCTTCCTCCTCCATTGACTCCTCCTCATCCTCCTCACAAACTGTCCCCTGCCTATGCGTTTGTGAGGAACCACGTGGCGCTGACTGTCCAGAAGATGATGGAAATGCTGAATCCTCATCCTCCACCTCTTCCACAACATCATCCCTTAGCGCTTGCAGTGACTTTTCAAGCAGGCAGATAAGGGGGACAGTCATGCTGACTAGTGCATCATCTGCACTCGCCATCCGCGTGGAATAATCAAAGGGACGCAAAACCTGGCAGACGTCATTCATAGTGGCCCACTCTGTGGTTGTGAAGTGTGTACGGCGCTGACTGCGACTTCTTTGTGCCTGAAGCAGCTGGTACTCCATTACAGCTTGCTGCTGCTCACACAACCGCTCCAACATATGTAACGTGGAATTCCACCTGGTAGGTAGGTCACATAAGATGCGATGTTCCGGCAGGCGGTGTCGGCGCTGCAGAGCCGCAATGCGCGCTTTTGCCGTGCTGGAACGCCGCAAGTGAGCACACTCTAGGCGGACCTTGTGCAGCAGTGCATCAAGATCCGGATAGTCCCTCAGAAAACTCTGCACGACCAAATTGAGCACATGTGCCAGACATGGGATGTGAGTGAGGTTGCCGAGGCCCAGAGCTGCCACCAGATTTCGGCCATTATCACACACTACCATGCCTGGCTGGAGATTCGCTGGCACAAACCACACATCGCTCTCCTGCTTGATGGCATTCCAGAGCTCCTGCGCTGTGTGGCTTCGATTCCCCAAAGAAATTAATTTCAAGACGGCCTGTTGACGTTTGGCCACGGCTGTGCTCATGTCGGTCGTAACAGGTACACGTTCATCACGGGTCCATGTGGAGGTGGACTGTGACGGCTCCTGCAGCGATGATTCTGAGGAACTGGTGTAGGAGGAGGAGTCAATGCGTACAGAATGGATTCCTGCAATCCTTGGAGTGGGCAGGACACGTCCTGCGCCACTCGCACGGTCTGTACCTGGCTCAACGACATTAACCCAATGGGCAGTGAGGGAAAGGTATCGCCCCTGTCCATGTTGACTGGTCCACGCATCGGTGGTGAGGTGGACCTTGCTACTGACGGCGTTCAGTAGCGCGTGTTTTATGTGTCCCTCCACATGCTTGTGCAGGGCAGGGACGGCTTGCCTGCTGAAGTAAAAGCGGCTGGGCACATTGTACTGTGGGACTGCCAATGACATCAAGTCACGGAAGCTGTCAGTCTCCACCAGCCTGAATGACAGCATTTCCAGTGACAGAAGTTTGGCAATGCCTGCAGTCAGAGCCTGTGCTCGTGGGTGGTTTGACGAGAAAGGCCGCCTTTTCTCCCATGCCTGTACTACCGATGGCTGTAGACTGGGCTGGGAGTGTGTGGATGACTGGGAAAGTGGTGCTGCGGGTGGAATTACAGCGGGTCTCTGGACAACAGGGCCAGAGGTTCTTCCACGGCGATCCTGGGAGGAAGCCGAACCAGCTGCGTGTGAGCTGGAGGAAGAGGCAACACGAGCTGAAGAGGTGGTAGCTGCCGCTGTTGGTTGGCCTAGCTCTTCAGTGTGTTTTTCTAACTCCGCCGGGTGCCTGGTGCGCACATGTTTCCACATGTTGGAGGTATTGAGGTTGCTGACATTTCGACCTCTTTTGACTTTGTGATGACACACCTTGCATTTGACATAGCAAATGTCAGCTGCAACTGTGTCAAAAAAGGACCAGGCACTGCAAGTCTTGAGAGCGCCCTTTTTGGCTTTTGGAAGAGACATGCTCCTAACGGCTGCCAAAGCGGAGGCTGCAGGATCCGCAGTCTTCCCCCTCCCTCTCCCTCTTTGGGCCTGTTGAGTCCTTCTCCGTCCCTGGCTTCCTGGATGTAGGGATCCAAGTAAATGACACGCAGCACAAAGGTTGTGTGTTCATAAACAGGGGCAGCCCTGGAGCACGCCTCCCTCACTGGGCGCTCCCCCTTCTTTATATAGTAAAAAGTTAGGCATTTTACAGACATGCGCACAAGCGCTCATATTTCACAATCACTTACAAAGCAAATCTATTCTAGTGAAAAGTTACAATATCTGGTATGTGGGTGAAAGGCTACAATATCAAGGAGAAATGCGCGCGTGATTACTTCCATAAAAAGAAAATGTCAAGTTTGCTCAATTTTCCTGTTGTAAACCAGATTTCTCAGGAGGAAGACAAGATGGATTCTTTGGTTTAGTCTGATCTCCACAATTCCCCCCTTTGACATATTCTTTTATAATCTATCACAAATTCTTGCATAAAAATTCGTGCATTCTCTTCTTTATACAGCAGTATACTAAAATATAAAAACAAAAATTAGTACGGCAATAATAATTAGAATCACTAGAGGATAACATAAGAATGAAGAAGAAAAGAGAAAAAAAAACTTTATACTCTTGCATCTATTACACAAAATTTATTTGTGCATACTGAGATACCCTTGAGCACAATCTTGAATAATACATATATGATTACAATAATCATAACTATATGTATTATGCTCTGCATAATCCCAGCAACCCACCCACCGATCCCTCTGAACCAGTTGGCTGGGTTAAGAAAAGAGAAGGTATCAGACCACCAGCTATCCTTATTCTGGTCATTGTCTTTGTCATACTGATCTCTGAGTCGTTGTACATCCTTTAATTTAAATGTCATACTCATAGTACTATTCGGATCTATATAATGACAGCAGGTGGGCCCAATGATTTGACACATACCCCCTTGTGAGGCAGTTAGGTAATCCAATACTAGGGTATGTTGGTTGACGACTATTATAAGCTGATTCTGTACAGCTATACTAGTATTTAATATGTCCAATATATCCCAAATCTGATCATCTAGATAATCCGTGGCTCTAACTAATTTATCCCACATCTGTGTTAACATAGGATAAATAAAAATGGTACTAACAATTTTGTTGGGAATTCCCATTTGTACTATATGTGGCCTCCCCGAGGGGCGTGGTGAGTTATCTGCAGCTCTTTTATACAGTGTGTGCTTGGGCACGGCTTGCATATTCACTTGTTTATTTGAAATTATGAAAGTAGCCGGGGTTAGGCGTCCTAATGTACAAGTACCCTTTATACCTACGGGAAGCCATTTATATGCTCCTTCTCCGCATATCCAAAATGTACCTTCAGGCAGATCCCATAGAGCTGAGTGCTGCAATACCAATCTGTGAACCAAATCCACAAAACTAGATACATTTTGAAGCATACACCAAGAGGGTTTTTGTCCCAAGGGGCTACAGTACCCGGCTGCGGGATTCCCACACACATGCATTCCGTTGGCATACTCATCGGATTCATTACAAACCAGGTTCCCCGGTTTGCTTGTACAATCGCTTGCATTACCTTGGGGGAACAACTCAGAATGTTCCCATTTTCTATTATGTATGTATCTTTCCAATACTACAGGTTTGAAAACATCAGAGGGAGGGGCGGTTGTACTGAAACTGAGCTGTAGATTTTCTGTGGGGACCTGTCCTAAATTAGTTAATCCAGTCTTATTCCTAGGTACCCAGGCTCCACCCTTATAGGCCAAATATTGTAGATGTGTACTAGTCCCTGAGAGATTACCCTGCCACCAAGGAAATTCTACCCATCCCACAATTGGTATGGCGATTGTAGTATTCCACAGCCTAGTATTACCAGTTTGGTTGTTGGCCAGGTTGTCTGAACAATTAGGCCAAGCGAATATTTCTTCAACTGACACGGGAACTGCTAGAAAAGGTATACTTGTGGCTGATACTGGTGAATGGGTACAGATCCAACAATCTGCCAGGGGTTGCGTATTATTTAACAAGTCATGCACTAATTTTCTATGATGTTGTACGAATCTATTGTTCAAAGGGGCTAGAGAATTCAGTCTATCCCACGCCTCCGTTGAGGTTAACATTATTAACATCAATATCATGAGTTTTATACTGCTCTTTTGCAATGGCTTGCATGTATCCATGATGCCTTTCCTTCAAGCTTGACTGATGTAGGTGTTGTCAACAGGACTTGGAAGGGTCCGTCAAATCTTGGTTCAAGAGCCTTTCTGGTGTGTCTTTTTACATAGACTTGATCACCTGGTTCCAACTTGTGACTTCCTTCAGTGTTGTCAGGATCTGGAAGGGAAGCAAAAACTTGTGCATGCACCTTAGTTAATTGTTTCTGAAGATTTTGCACATAAGAAGTCAATGACTCAATATTTAATACAAGTTGCTGTGGAAAATAACATCCTAAATTGGCAGTCCTGCCAAACAAAATTTCATATGGAGACAGTTTAGTCTTACCCCTTGGGGTATTGCGTATTGAGTAAAGGGCCAGTGGAAGGCATTCTGTCCAAGGCTTTCCTGTTTCAGCCATGGCTTTCTGTATTTTTAATTTTAAAGTTCCATTCATGCGTTCCACCTTACCAGAACTTTGAGGATGATACGGAGTGTGTAACTGACTTTCAACACCCAACATTTTCAGTACATTTTGAAATATTTCTCCAGTGAAATGAGTACCCCTATCTGACTCGATCACTTCAGGGAGACCGTAACGGGGCACCAGTTCGGCAACTAGCTTTACAGCAGTGTTTTTAGCTGAAGCCTTCCGAACTGGATAGGCCTCTGGCCACCCCGAGAACATGTCCACACACACCAACACATACTCATACCCATTACTTTTTGGCAGCTGGATAAAGTCTATCTGTAATCGCTGAAACGGGTAGAGAGGTCGGGCGTGGTGCTTCATAGGGGTCTTTGTTGTCTGTCCGGGATTATGTGCCAGGCATATAACGCATGCAGCACAATAGTCTCTTGCATAGTTGCCAAAACCTGGAGCCAACCAGACTTGCTTTGCCAGTAGTGTCATTGCATTTGCAGACACATGAGTAGGGTGGTGCAATCCACCAACTACAATCGGGTACCAGGCTCTAGGTAGACATATTAGTCCATCTTTCTTCCAAATTCCCGCTTGTTCTTCTGCCCCTTCCTTTTTCCACCTGTCCCTCTCCTCTTCTCCTGCATCTTCCTGTGCTTGTCTCAGTCTATCTTCAGTATTTTCCGTGGGGTTTACAGTATGAACCTGTTGTAAGGGTTTGACTGCTGCTGCTTTGGCTGCTTTATCAGCCCTATCATTTCCCCTAGATTCCCTAGTGTCGAGTCTCACATGTGCAGCTACCTTGATTACTGCTACTTCTTTTGTTTCTTGTGCAGCCTCTAAGATCTGTTTGATCAGAGAAGCATGTTTTACAGGTTGTCCTGACGCTGTCATGTAACCTCTAGCTCTCCAAATTACTCCAAAGTCAAACACAATACCATGTGCATACCTAGAATCAGTGTATATATTAGCTGTCTGATTCTCAGCTATTTTTAGCGCTTCAATCAATGCTGTTAGTTCTGCTTCTTGTGCAGACTGTTTCGGTGGAAGTGGTTCTGCTTTGAGAGTTTCAGATTCTGACACAACTGCATACCCTGTATGGAAGTTACCTGTGTCATCTGCAAACCTACTACCATCTATAAACAGCTCTAAATCTGGATTTTGAAGTGGTGTTTCGGATACATTGGGTAAGCCTACCGTTTCTTGTAAAATGAGCTCTGTACAATCATGTGTGTCTGTAGGGAAAAAATTTGCGTGTGGATCAGTGTCCTTATTCCCCCCTTCAGACTCGAGAGGTAGCAGTGTAGCTAAATTGAGAGTCTGAAGCCTTGCAAATGTGATAGTAGAGGGGAGCAGCAAAGAACACTGCAGCCGCAAGTGTCTGGCCATGGAAATGTGTTTTGGTTGGACCTGGTTTAATATCCCATAAACATCATGTGTAGTTTGAACTGTGAGTGGATGCTCTAGGACAATTTCTGATGTTTTGTCCAACAATAGTGAGACAGCAACAACTACACGTACACAGGTTGGCGCTGCTCTAGCTACGGGATCTAACCTTGCTGAAAGATATGCAATTGGTCTTTGTTTCCCTGCATGCTTCTGGGTAAGAACTCCTGTTGCATGGGAATCAACTTCTGCAGCCATAAGCTGAAACGGTTTGGTGTAGTCTGGTAGCCCTAACGCTGGAGCTGAAACAAGGGCATCTTTTAATTGTTGTAACGAAATCTGACCTTCTTTTGTCAACAAGTAAGGTTCACTTTTTACACAGTCATACAGTGGTTGCATTAGTTGACTGGCATGTATAATCCATTGTCTACAATGAGACACTATTCCTAAAAATGCTCGTAGCTGTTTTTGAGACCTTAATCATACAGTGTATGATTTCTTCCCACCCATTATCTTTGATAATTCCACCTCGTTCTTCACTCAATCTTTCCCATTCTGTACTGAACATAAGTGCTTCTGAAATTCCCAATTTTTCTCTTACCCTTCTAATCTGCCTTCTGACTGTCTTTCCACATCTTTCCTGTATGATATCTGCTGCTTCCACTTGTCCTAAGACGGTTTTTGTCTGTTTATTTCCCATTTTTCTTTTCAATATTAGCTATTCCTACCCCAGGTGACGTTTGGACAATCACTTACTCTGTGGTGATGTCTCGTTGCCTTCTCTCCTAGGGAGCTAAAATATTGAAAGGCTTGTCTGCTCCGTTCTTCCTAACATGTAGAACGTACTTAAGTGCTATTATGCACGCAAACAGACCCAGCAACACCATACAGATCACAAAACTCTCAGTCTCTGTTATCATACTTGTCCCAGGCTCATGGACCCGCGTCCTGGGCTCATTCTATCAAACCTTATCCAGAAATGAAGGGGTTAAGCACTTAGAAAAAGTCAAGCATGGGCGGAGGTCTCCCCGAAAGGACGCAACCACATGACCCAGTTAGGCTGACTTTTGTGTATAAGGCTTTTATCCCAACTATTTCGGCTTATTTTCTACGTACTTTTACTCTTCTTTCACCACATGCCACAACCTTCACACTGTTCACACACTGCCAGGGACAAGACTCATAAATCTATACAATATGGTAACCCGAGTTTTATAGGTATCTGCTCACTACTAGACTAACCCAGCGTGACACGGCTCGTAGAGATCTTTCGGATAATACAGGGCAGATAAAAGAGAACTAATAATGTCTCTTACCTGGCCAGGTTTTTCAGTTCATTTGCCGTCCATTATCCCAGATCTCCGTTGTCCGTATCCGCAGGTGAATCTCGAGCAGATACTCTCGCCTCGGGTCCCTGTTCGGGCGGCCAAGAAATGTTGAGTCCTTCTCCGTCCCTGGCTTCCTGGATGTAGGGATCCAAGTAAATGACACGCAGCACAAAGGTTGTGTGTTCATAAACAGGGGCAGCCCTGGAGCACGCCTCCCTCACTGGGCGCTCCCCCTTCTTTATATAGTAAAAAGTTAGGCATTTTACAGACATGCGCACAAGCGCTCATATTTCACAATCACTTACAAAGCAAATCTATTCTAGTGAAAAGTTACAATATCTGGTATGTGGGTGAAAGGCTACAATATCAAGGAGAAATGCGCGCGTGATTACTTCCATAAAAAGAAAATGTCAAGTTTGCTCAATTTTCCTGTTGTAAACCAGATTTCTCAGGAGGAAGACAAGATGGATTCTTTGGTTTAGTCTGATCTCCACAGGGCCGTACGGGGAATCTCTTCCTCAGAGCTGCTCCCACCACCTTCCTGTCCCTCACGCCAAGATGGGTCAAGGACCTCATCATCTACACTACCCTCTGCCCCCAACTGCTCCTCCTGGGTAGTCTCAGCAGCAGAGCACGCACCAGTAAGTGGCACCTGAGTGTCATCATCAGCTGATGCAGCCTGCGATGTGGTGACCGGAGCCACTGGCCCACCCGCCTCTTCAGAGGAAGAGAGAAAAAGCTGTTGGGCATCACTGCACCCTGCCTCTTCTTCCGTTTCTCCAATGCTGCTTGGCTGGCCCCCTGTTTCCAAGCCAAGAGATTCAGAGAACAGAAGTAGAGACGGCTCCTGTCCTGGGCTCTCTGTCTGCCTGGGCAATTTGGCAGGTGGTGAAGAGACAGATGGCTGCTCTCCAGTGCTCTGTGTCTGAGAGGATGTGGCACTAATTGAAGTTGATGCATTAGCTGCCATCCATCCGACAACGGCTTCAATTTGGTCTTCACGCAGCAGCGGTGTACGGCGTTCTGCGACAAAGCTGCGCATGAATGACTGTTCCCTTGTGAAAGTGGGTGCTGATGAGTCACCGGTGCCCGCAGCGGGCACAGAATCCCCGCGTCCCCTCCCTGCTCCGCGCCAACGCCCACGTGCCTTACTCACTGCCTCCTTCATCTTGGGTGACTGATAAAGATAAGCAGAAAAGTACTAACGGCTTTGTGTGCTTATTCCTGAACAACTCCTCCTAACAGGTATAAGAAACACTAATTTTCTAAAGTGTGGACTAGACTTTAATATGAGCTAATGTGGCCTACAGAAATGTAAAGTGGTGTCACTGGTGTGTTTGGTGAACTTTATTATTTATTTATTTTTTGGGGGCTGAACTGACAACAGAGAGAGCTGCAGTCACACGGAGACCATGCAGACAGCCGTAAACGGCACTGCAAGGCCCAAAAACCCTCCTCTACGTTATCCTATGTAGTGTTTTTCCACAAGTTAGCTGGAGACGGGTGGAAAGACACTAATAGGAATTTTTTGAAAAAATGTGCAGCAGCCTGCACTACTTAAAACAAAATGAAAATTGATTTTGCGGTATGACGCAGTGAACAACCCTGAGCTGGAGACAACCAGGCTATGGCTGCTCACAGACTACAGGGCGAGCTGCAGTCACACAGAGACCATGCAGACAGCCGTAAACGGCGCTGCAAGGCCCAAAAACCCTCCTCTACGTTATCCTATGTAGTGTTTTTCCACAAATTAGCTGGAGACGGGTGTAAAGACACTAATAGGATTTTTTGTTAAAAATTAGCAGCAGACTACACTACTTGGAAAAAAAAAAAAAAAAAGAACAGTATGAGGCAATGAACCACCCTCCCTGAACTGAATACAACCAGCTATGGATGGCCTATGTGGCTGCACTCAGACTAGAGAGTGGGCTGCACTCACACACACACACACACAGACCTTGCAGATCGCTGTGAAAACAGCGCTACAAGGCAAAAGCAAGGTGAATAGTAGGTGAACACAGCGGTTGCTAAATTAGCCTTTGGAAAGCACAAAGAAGCAAATCGCTATCTCTAAACTGGCCCTCAGTCAGCAAACAGCGTCCTGTCACTAACTGAATTCACAGCAGAGTGATCGCAAAATGGCGCCAGCGATTTTTAAACTGCATCATGACATCATTTCAGCAGCCAATCACAGCCATGCCAGTAGTTTCATGCCCTCCATGCTGAACAGGATGTGCCCACACTTGAAATCATTCTCATTGGCTGAATTTGTGCATTTTGAATCTGGGAACTTCCGATTCCGGTATCCGATACGCGGCAAGTATCGGAATCCCGGTATCGGAATTCCGATACCGCAAGTATCGGCCGATACCCGATACTTGCGGTATCGGAATGCTCAACACTATTCTCCACACATTCGACTGCAATGAATAAAGATTTGCAACTGGGATATTTCATTCAGTGATATCTAGGATGTGGTATTTTAGTGTTCCCTTTATTTTTTTAGCAGCCTATATATACATATGTTAGAAAAAGTATCTCCCGAGACATGGTGTCATCTGAAACAAGGTGGTTCTTCATTCTTATCTTGCACAAAGTGGACAAGGCATTGGTCATAAGCGTTGTCAAACTTATTATACATCATCTGCCTTTTTATACTCTAAGAATACAATACATTCACTGAGCTATACTTGTCTATTTCTTACTGGTTAATATCTATTTGTACAATTAACTTCTTGGAATGTTAGTTATCATGCAAAAGATACTGACCCAGTCTTGCTTTTCTAATCCACAGGTGTTGATAACACAAGTCTGTATGAATCCAAGGTCACCATCTTATTCTCTCTTTATCACAGAAACAGGTGTTTGATAAGTACAATTCTACAAACATTCTTTGTCCCTGCCATGAGAACATCTCTTGGAAATACTTTTGCCATAATGTTTAAATCTTTATTTTCCTAACACTATAAGTGTTAAATTATCAAGTAGCAGGGGACAGATAAAGTTAAAAACTTTGACGTCATGATCAGACTGCTGTCTGTTACTGCGAATATGCATAAATCTGCATAAGAGCTTTAAAGACCGAGAGCACTGAAACATTTTTAATTAAAATCTATTATAAAGTTGCCTAATTTTTCACTCTAATGATTTGGAGAATTAAAAAACTAGTACTTGTAAAAATGAACATAGCCATTAAAATATTTCTAAACAAATTGATAAAAATAATTGATCTGTTTGAAGCAGGAATATTTTCCCCTTTAAAGCACATTGCCTCATGCTTTCTGGATTAATATGGGTAAACTAATTTGTAAGAACATTCCCTTTCTTACATTCACGTGCGAATTCACCCTTTTGTTGAAGTTGATGGACACTTTATTCTCATGGCTAATTTTTTATGTTTTCATCTCTGAAGCTAAGTAGACCATAAAGAGGATTTGCCCCTTTTGCATTGTGATGGGTCTACTGTGGCTTCATGTTTGGCATATATGCAGTATACATTTTCATAATATCTTTTAAAATACTTTCCATTTCTTCCTTTTCCACAATGTGATTATCAGAATTATTTCTTGCTAGTTAAACAGTAGTCAACTATTTCTCTCCAAATCGTGACATCTCTTCTCCACCTCCTTCACAATCGACTCTTGACACTCTCTTAATCAATTCTTATGATGAAACCTTTCTTTCCCAGCATTCCTCCGTCAGCTTGTCAGTACCATTCTTCTAATGTTGTGATTTGCGTTCAAGCATCACCCCCATCCCCCACACTCAGCCAGCCATGAAATTGATGGATTCCCCTTCCAATCTTCTCCTCCTGTGATTTCAGTTGTGTTTTCTACATTCTTTAGAAAATCACGTATCTTCTGCAGCTAAGCATTGTATCAAGGACATTTGGTAGAACAAAATGATCCGCGTCTTTTCCAGATGTCCAGTAATATTTCATATTTGTCTCTTTTTCCTATGTGTGGCAATGGCTGAAGAGGTGAGCAAAGCTTTTGGAAAGATGGATTACAAAGTTTGGTTTTGGGGAACTTTAACGGAGTTGCTACGAATGCAAACTCCATCAGTAGCATTATAATCCATTCCTATCCAATATCATCAATCTCAGATCTACACAATATCAAGAGAAATTTCAATAGTGGTAGAAGGATCATTCCATTTTTCGATGGGATTTCTCTCGGTTTTTTTGTTTCCTCCCAAACAAGTTAGGATAATTTATTTCACATGGAAATGGCCATATTGCAGAGATGTAGCTAGTTTTTCCTTCATCTGGAGCAAAAGGTTTAATGTACTGTCACCCCGTATCTAAAAATACATTTGACCAGACAAAGTGTGGTTCCTGTGTAAAGTGGCGCAGGGTGGTAGCTGTGGGTGAGGCATTAGTCTTTAGCGTCCCAGCATGTTACATGAAAGTGGAGGTCGTGGACTATGAGGGCTCTATGCCCTTGCAGGCCGCATGTAACAGTTCTTGTGGGTCTGCCAGGACCAGATGTTACAGTTCAATGAGAGAGACCACCAATCAAAAATAAAGCTTTTTACTGAATGGTAACTTGGTAAGGGTTATAGACAAAGGATAATGGGTACAAAGTCTTGTGAAGGTTTACTTTACAATATGAAGCATTTTCTACATAGTATCCTTCCTCTGTAGAATACTCCAGGGATTTCTATATCCACTGTTTCTCCCTACTTTTCCACAACCCATCTTTAACGCTTCAGTCCTGACTAACAATTCTCCTTTACTTGTTCAGCAGTTCCACCTCCTATTCCACTACTGGCATCCTGGAACTCCCGCTCGTGACTCCTCTCTAGTCCCAGTCTCTCAGTCCTGTTTAGGTCTGTTACCTTTCAGTGTTAAAAGCTCAAGGTCATGGTCCTGTAGCTAGACATCTTCTCCTAGGACCCCTCTCCGGAAGGCCACTCTGTCATTTATCCTCAGGATCTCGCTTTCCCTCCTCTTTAGTCTCTTTTCATTCAGAGTTACAATCCAAGGGAGAACTATATTCTCTGGACTCTCAGTCCTTCCACTCTGCACTCCAGACCCTAACTCTCTTCCTAGCAGGAAGCAGTCACTTTTCCCTATGCTCTAGCCCCTGCCACTGTGGGTTAGTCCCAAATATTAACATTCTGACCCAGCTGTCTGTTGCTGGGCAGAATTTCTTTAGAAAGCATTATCTTATAACACTATGCATTACTCTACTCTTCTTACATTACTACACATTATTCAGGAACAGATTACATTATCAATGCTTATCACACTGTATATCATAATACATTACAATACATAACGCAATTGGTGTCTTCAGGGGTAGGAATGCGATAGCCATTGTCCACCACCCTTACACCTGACCTGATGCCCAGTGCAAATGTTCCAGTTGCCATCTCTCTATCTACATGCTTGCTTATTGAGCGTTTCTGCCAGTAAGTTTTATTATCAGCCATACTGTGCTTCAGGTGCAATATGTGCAATTCAGTAATCCTCCAGGAGAAAACCAGCTGGCTTTCTAGTGCCATCTATTGGAGATTGTTACCCTATAAGTCAATGTTCGACGCTTTACCAAGCCTTGCAACATGACTAAGGATACCTTGCCTAGCAAGAGTGTTTACCCAAAAAGAAAAGGCACCTGTATGAAGACTGCTGGACTTGCTCCTCATCAGAGCAGAGAAGTGTACTGGTTGACTGGTAAGAGGTATTTTACATAGGTCTAGGGAGTGTTGTTTCAACTTGTGGAGACCACCAGCCAATGGATGGAGACTTCTAGAAGGGGCCATGCTACCTTGGAAAAGGTTATGCCAATTAAGGATCTTTCGGAAGGAAGCATACTGACTCTACAATCCTACCAACAGAAGGCACCTACCCTATTAGTCAATTAATTAACTTTTAATGAACCTTGCAACATGACCAAAAATACTTTGCCAAATCATAATCTTCTCCAAAAAGAAAATACCTCTAACTGTGGACAACTATATCAAAATTCTTGACCCTTGACAGTGCTGTGTTGGGCAGTGGTTTGATGGATGAAAGACCAAGAATTGATGTGTAAGATGCCCAAGTGAGGTAGTCGTGGGTGAGCTTCGGCCCCACTCGCTCTGGCATCCTACAGACAAGGTGTGTTTCAGTCCCAGTGTGCGGCTGTGTATGTGTTGCTTTCCACTTACTTCTTTCCTGCAGGCCTCTTCTGACTCCAGGAATCCTTCTTCTGGAACTAGGGCAGCAATTAATCCATGAGACACATGGCTCATAAAAAACAAACTTTTAATTTGGGAAGGGAAGTCTGTACAGTATTTACAAGCAGATGCAAAGGATAAGGCCCTACGTGTTCATCTTTCCCACAGGTATCGGATACAACTTCAGCCCTGGTTCTCGATATGGTGGCATGTCCCTCTTGCTGGCTCTCCTAGCCCTAGGGAATTTTCCTCACCTCTAGCAGTATATCTGGATTGCAATACCTTCCACCTTATGTAGTCTTGAGTCCATCTTTCCCTGTAGCTTCACAAGCTGAATGTGCCTCTGGCCCCCAACGTCCAACTCCCCAGGCCATGTAGACAGAATCACATGGAAGGGCATTTCTGGCAATCCATTGCCCCAATTATTAGGCTTATGCGCTCCCTAGCAGCCTCAGAACTGCTATGTTACACACTGCTGCCCTCACATTAACTGACTGTCACTTCCTGCAATTGCCACTAACACGCAGTTCCCCCTCCCAAACTGGGCCGGCCACTATAGTTAACCCTGTCCCAGAGCAAAAGCATGCTTTGCTACAATTTTAGTTCACAGTCACGATGGTGGCTACTACACAAATACATAAGTGAATAGATTCCCTAGTAGACATGAGCGAATCAATCTTTATGTAATGAAAATTTAACAAATTTCCCACATATTTCAGATTTTGGAATATTTAATTTTTGACATTCAAGTCGCAAAAATACAGCAATGACCACATAAGGTCAATCTCTGGACCTCAGTGCTAAAAAAATGAAGATCCACGGGGAGGACTGGGAAGTTGTGATGACGGTGTAGAGAATCAAGTGCAGACTTGCGACAGGTGAGTATAATGTCGTTTTTTTAAACTCCTTTGTTAACCTCAGTTTATTAGAATGTGTAATTAACTTTTACAGTGATCAGGGAACTTTTGATTCAGACTGATTTTAATCAGAGGAAACAAAATAGGCCAACCGAATTGAGCGAATCTGTCCAAAACGATTTTCTGCAAATTTGCTCCTCTGTATTCCTGACCTATACAATCACTTATTGTTGTTTGTTCAGTATAATTCGACCTTTCGCTACAAACCTTATATCGAGATTTATATATATTTGCTCATTATTGCAGTGTCAGAGAACTACACTATACAAACAATCATGATAAAGTCATGCTGTATCCCAGGATCTGTCACCGGCACAAGCATGTTATTACAATGATATTTAACTCAGAACCCAAGTTATTTCTGAACATTTATCAATTTGTCTTTGTAGCAACAACATTTAAATGACAATTTTCACACATCATAAATCTGTCTGCGTAGAAGTGGCATTTTCTGTTCATTTTTTATGCAGCTGAACTTTTTGACAGTTCTCCCAGAGGCCTCTGTCACCAGTTTTGTCATTCTGCTCTGGCAACGGAAAAACTGAGTCTGTCAACACATTGAGTAAACACGAAGAGTGTAAGTTGTGGCTTTATACGTGAAGCCATATTTAGTTTACTTTTTATTAATATGTAGGAAATACTTTCTTTGGCTTAGATTCACAGTAGAAATTTTTTTCTGTTCCATTATAGGAACAGAGAAATTACAATAATTGCAAAGCTAGGTACAGAGGCCAAAGAACCCAACTGACTATATTGACCTCGGTCAGGTCATTCTCATGGTGTCTGGCATTTTTGCAACCTCCAATACAGATATAAGCAATTTTGTGCATTCAAATTTATGATGTTGGCATCGGGATCTCAAACCCTGGTAACCTAATGGGCCATAAAGAAAGACTTTCAGGACACAATATTTAGCAGCAGCAGGGATTAAACCAATACACTCTCAGAATTAGGTCACCAACGCATTGAGCTCCAAGAAATTGGACACTGTGAAAGTGATCCTCAAGAGACAAGGCATTAATCTTTTGAACACCAATACCAAGTAGAAATCTATTCGACAGCAGTGAATGAACTGTAGTCCTGCAGTGGTGGGGTCCTGGCTTCAAATCCCACAAAAGAAACCATCTGCAAAGAGTTTGTATATTCTATCCATATCTGTATGAGTTTCCTCTGGGGTCTCGGGTTTCCTTCCGCACCTCAAAGACACAGTGGCGTAGGAAGGGGGGTGCGGGGGGGGGCGGGCCGCCCCGGGCGGCACAATGCGGGGGGGCGGCACAATGCGGCGGTGAGTCAGTGGCGTATCTAGGGGGGGAGCAGCCGGCAGGGGGGCGCAGTCGGGCCGCCTAAAGCGGCGGTCCGCAGTGTCTCCCCCGGCGGCTGCATTCTGTCACCCCCCGCACTGGGAGTCAGCTGTTCTCTGTGCCGACTGTCAAGCTGACAGCCGGCACAGAGAAGCTGCAGCGCGCCGGCTCCCAGTGTTCAATTGTACTCGTATCTGTGATGCGAGTACAATTGAAGCTCTGACTGCCGGGTCAGAGCGACGCCAGCAGTGTGATCAGGTCATGTGATCACGCTGCTGACGTCACTCACCTGCGCGGCAGAGCAGGAGATGCAGAGCGGTGGTAAGTGCTCCAATGGAGCTGAAGACACCGAAAGTGCAGGGGGGGAATTTACTGTGTGGGGAAGGGGGGCATATATTGTGCGGGGGATTTACTGTGAGTGGAGGCTGGAGCTGAAGACACCGAAGGTGCAGGGGGGGATTTACTGTGAGTGGGGATGGGGGAAAATATTGTGGGGGGGATTTACTGTGAGTGGGGATGGGGGCATATATTGTGGGGGGGATTTACTGTGAGTGGGGATGGGGGCATTTATTGTGGGGGGGATTTACTGTGAGTGGGGATGGGGGCATTTATTGTGGGGGGGATTTACTGTGAGTGGGGATGGGGGCATATATTGTGGGGGGGATTTACTGTGAGTGGGGGTGGGGGCATTTATTGTGGGGGGGATTTACTGTGAGTGGGGATGGGGGCATTTATTGTGGGGGGGATTTACTGTGAGTGGGGATGGGGGCATTTATTGTGGGGGGGATTTACTGTGAGTGGAGCTGAAGACACCGAAGGTGCAGGGGGGGATTTACTGTGAGTGGGCATGGGGGAAAATATTGTGGGGGGGATTTAATGTGAGTGGGGATGGGGGGCATATATTCTGGGGGGGATTTACTGTGAGTGGGGATGGGGGGGATTTCATGTGAGTGGGGATAGTGGGATATATTATTGGATTGGGGATATTTAATATGAGTGGAGATGGGGTATTTATTGTGTGTGGGGGGAGATTTGTCATGGGGATGGGGGGATTTAATGTGTGGGGGAGATCTGAGGACACAAAATGAAGAGCAAAGGGGGAGATGGGGGGGCATATATGAGGAAACAGTATGGGGGATGGGTGCAGACAGCTTGGGGTCAAACAGGGGAATGTATGCGGACACAGTATGAGTAGCGATGTGAAAAACGTATGTGGACAGAGTACGGGGAGTGAGGGTGTTGGGATGTGTGCATGCGTAGCATGGGGGACAGTGTAAGGGCACAGCCAGGAGGGGACAGTATACAAAGGAGGGGGAGTGTGATGAGAGAGTACAGTATAAATACTGGGCCCTATAGGGGGGACACAGTGTGAGAGGTCAGTGTGAAGAGGGGTCCGGTATAGAAAGGGGAGGTCAGTGTGAAGAGCAAGTACCATAAGACAGACAGTGTGGGGGTCATATTTTATGCAGACAATATAGTGCGGGGAAATTTTTTATTCAGGAGCATTATAATGACACTTGTATCTTTAAGGGCATCGTGTGGAGACTTTCTGCAAAAGAATGGAGAAGATGGAAGTCTGCAGAGACGGCTGTGGATGAGAAAACTCATCATGGGATCTGGACAAGATGAAGAAAAGAAGAACGGCTCCAGAGGCGACGTCATCTATCAGGTACATGGATGTAAATGTTATTTGTGATACTGACTAACTCTCATGTTTTTATTTATGTTAGGAGCATTAAAGGGGATGTCCAGGTTTGTAATGAGTCTGCAGTCATTCTTTGTGACTGCAGACTTCTGAGTTCTCACAGTGCACCCTGCACACTGTCAGGATTCTCTGGTGCTGGCGATTTACATACATGCGGTCACGTGCTGACTAGACATGTGTGGCCTCACTCTATGAAAATGAACTGAGCGAGGCCAGGCACGTCTAGTCGGAATGTGGTCGGAAGTATACAAATCGCATGCTTGTGCTGACATGACTGTCCACCGGCCAGGGAGAATCCTAAAAGTGTGCAATGCATTAGTTGTGAGAATTCAGAAGCTGCGATGTCAGGATTCACCTCTGCAGGTTCCAGTCGTCGACACATGGACACGTCACTCATATGCGATTTTCATACTCATGGTCCTGTAACAACGAGCTTCTCTTCTGCTTCTCTCAGTTTTTCACTGAACATTGGGAGCTTAAGGGAGAGGAGCTCGTCGGTACATGACTAAGTGTGAAAATCGCATACGTTCTGGGGGGGGGGGGGGGGGCGCCAAACTCGGGAACAGCCCCGGGCGGCAAAAGCTCTAGCTACGCCCCTGCAAAGACATACTGATAGGGAATTTAGAAAGGGGACAGGGGTTATGACTCATAACTTATGAGGATATGTGTGAATTGATGTGAAATTTAATTGCGCTATATACAGTAGGTGAGTAAAATAAATATATTTATAAATAGGTACTTGAGAACTAAACAATGGACCTTTGTGATGAGGGCACTACATTTTTGGATACCAGGATCCAAATGCTCAAAGAACTAAACCAAAGAGCTACCAAAACTAGACTAGACACCAATGATTAGACACAATAAATTAGAAAACACTGGGGATTAGGTCACATCATTTAATACCTGGAAATAGAATAGACGGCAAAGCGCAAGACATGAAACAATAGCTTTCTGCTTCATAGAAGAACACTATACACCAAAAATCGAACATGAATCCACTAGAAAAAAATTACAGTAATAGATACTTGGAATTAGGTCAACAAACTATTAGTGATGAGCGAGTGTGCTCGTTGCTCGGGTTTTCCCGAGCACACTCGGGTGACCTCCGAGTATTTGTTAGTGGTCGGAGACTAAGTTTTCATCGCGGCAGCTGAATGATTTACAGCTACTAGGCAGCTTGATTACATGTGAGGAATCCCTAGCAACCAGGCAACCCCCACATATACTCAGCCTGGCTAATAGCTGTAAATCCTCCAGCTGAGGTGATGAAAACTTAATCTCCGAACATGAACAAATACTGGGACGTCACTAGCGCGCGCTGGGGAAAACCCGAGCAACGAGTATACTCGCTCATCACTACAAACTATTAAATACCAAGAACTTGGAATAGACTCCAAAGCATAGAGTCCTAGGGTAGAAGTACACTGGACACCAATGAGCACCATAGACTTTGGCACACAACCATACAGTAGAGAAGCCATTTTTACCACTTTAGACATTCCAGAGAAACAACCCAAATGGCTACATGTCTTTCAGATAAGAAATGCTAGTATCTTTCTTGCTTACAAAAATTAATGTTTTTCATCAATTTAGTTGTCGAGCAAACTCAATTATTAAATTCTTCCTTCATTTCATTTAACACACAACGATGTCTACTGTGTTGTGTTCTGTATTTTTCTAATTACTACAAAGCCCATCGCATCAGTTATTCTGTAATGTTTGCTCTGGGGCCAAAGACAAAGAAAAATAGCTCTGCGCTTATTTGTAAAAAAACAAGTTTGTGTTTAAAATATGTCCGATGTCATAGGGCCACATTAATAAGGCCTTTTTATGCCACGGGCATTATTAAAGCTAATTTATAATTAATTTGTGTGTACAGAACAAACCCATAATACGTTGAGCGTTTTGCTTCGTTAAGCATGTTGCACCAGCTTTGGCATAAAAAATTTAATGAATGTGTGCATATTGGGTCCTGGTTTGGATTTATGCTTTACCGTTTTGCAGCCTAAGGTTCCAGAGGACCCTGTTGACAGGAGCATATTTGTATATTTAACAAGAATAACTCATGGTTTGCAGTAAGGCGGTGGTGTGACGTGAGGTCAGTGGATGTTTTCTGCTGCCTGAAAATGAGGACAATAAGCCTAATGTATAGAATTATAGAAAGTGTTACATCAACTGTGTCTTATATTATTTCGAAGTAAATTTATTGAAACACATAGATCATGCTTCTTTCCCAAGTCAGACTTAAGTCACTTAACTATAGATAATCATGGGAATTTTAATTAAAATTAAGAGGTAACTTTCATTAGAAGGGACTTCTGACATGTTTGTTTCTGCAAATACTTGTATTCTCCAATTCTCTGGAACATTTTTGTTAGATCACTACATTGTGCCGTTTCTCTGTTAGACATCCTAAGTATTTATGAATAAATTGACAGCTAGGTGTAACCAGTTCATTGGGTTGTGTACTTATATAATATCATAGAGCTCAAATAGGGCTAGTTATGTTAGGGTTCATTCCGTGGATTTCGGTTCGATCTTGGACTGCTATGCATGGACTGGCCACAGGTCTTCTGACCTGAGTGTGACAACTTCATGTACGTCTATGAGGTTGTCACTCTCGGGTTTTGAGACCTTCGTCCAGTCCGCAGTCAGACCGATTTGGATGGACTTATGCATGAGCCCTTAGAGATTGTGCACACGACCGATTTTCTCGGACGAGTGCTAACGGGGGATAGCACTTGACTTGTACCCATCGTATTCTATGGTTTCATGGTGTGGTGCACATGTCCAATTTTTTTCCTTGGAATAAGTAGTCCGCAAACAAAAATCTGAGACATTTTGACCCAAGGGTCAGATCAAAATTGACAATGCAAGTCTATGTATCCTTGAAAAAAAAATCAGACCACGTTTGGATGACTTCCAATTAAGGACCAATTTTTACAGACTGACAGAATGGAGAAAGTGGAGAAACTTTTTTTTTTCATTCCACGTCTGAGAAAACCTGATGCCACTTTGATCAGAGTCTGAACAAACTCCGATCAGAGTAATAGGACCGTTGTTCTTGGATGTGGATAAAACGGTCGTGTAACCGCACCCTTGGCTTGTATATAGGCACACAGATTTGATAAGAGGAATAGTATTATCTATTTGTCATATTACTCATGCATTTCTAATGGGAATTACAGAGGACTGGACCTAATGCTAACCAATACATAAGCTAGTCAGCCCATATTATTTATTGTTTTAGCCTTAATTTTATCAGTCATCACTGTATCTTTTCTCCTATGTAATTGTGGGGACAGTAATGACATAATTGCATTGATACGATTAGAAGAGATGAAATAAAGCTGTTTTATTAGTAGGCATGATATCAAATAATATTCATAAAGGCATCATGCTAGAAACAGCTGACTCAGCTACTTTTTATTCTCACCTCAATATCGCGCAGTAGCTCAAGCTCCATCTTGCTGAGAGCTCCAGAAAAACGCAGGAGGGTCTTTCTCTTCTGCCAGAGGTCGTCTCGGGCCTCGGGAAACCCCTGACCATGCGCCGTACACACTCACTAGAGATGAGATTGATGCAATTTAACAGGTTAATTTAAATGGTGAAAATGAACAAGAAACAGCAAAATGAACAATAACACCTTCAGCATATGTCACGTAGAGGCCTCATTTGAACCTCATGCACTCCAATGTAAAATCTCCCACAGGGACCCTGACTATCAAAGGTTTTTAATAGTATTATTTTTTCACATGCAAAGAGACCTTTTTGGGCCCTATATATAGATATTTTGTGTTATAAAAAGTACTGTAAAAGGGCAGTGTGAAAGACTTAAAGGTGCAATAATATATATGTGCGTTCATATATAAAAATATAAAACTAATTGAAGTGTGACAAAAAGGAATAAAAGCAGCACCATGTGTATATATATACATACATACATATGCATCACATCTAAGTACCTAGTAAACGCACCAAATGCATACAAGGAATGGATATAGTATATACCTTTATGCCCGATGTCCCAAGTACAACGCACCCTGACGCGCGTTTCGGATATTCCTTTGATATTCCTGATGTCGGGGTTTGTAATTTTTAAAATGTAAAGGAGGAAAATATATTATTTTTGCCAAAGATACAAAGGAAATGTGTCATCTTTAACTTTAGGCCATTTAGAGATCATTTCATCTTCAACTTCCTTAACTGCTCACAATAATAGTAATTTTGACAACGGGTGCCCAAACTTGTACATACCTCTTGTGAGGCAGTGACTGGTGTTACAGGTGGGGGTCACTGTATGTTCACCCCAGGATGTGCACAGAGGCATATTGGGGCCATGAGAGGACATTGAAGTCACAGGCGTAGCTGTGGTTGCAAAGCAGACTAAAGTGAGTATATGTCTTGGACATGCTGGTTGTCCAAGGCAGATTTTGGGGAAACCTGCTCTGGTCTTTTGTGTTTTGAAACAGAGTACAGATAGTAGTACTGCAGTCCATTTATTCCAGGCCAGGGTTTCCATGTGGCTGAGGGCCACAGGTTGCTAATTAAAACTCTGCAGGATAGGGTTTGGGTGTGTCAGGACCAGAGTCAATTTGGTGTTTGCTAGAGTGCAGAGCAGTCAGCTCTGCAGATCTCCCTATGTGTTAGGCAACACAGGCCAGCGGAGCCAAACAGCCAAGGGAGCTGAGACGTCTGGCACCCACAGCTTACACAGTGGTGCAGTAACCCACGGTAACTGGTCAGAGGTGGATTGGCTTGTTTAGTGACTGTAAACTGGAGGATATGGTTCCCGGCTTCGATTCGGAGGATATTCTGTGCTGTGTAGTGCTGTGAGTAGAACATTAACAAGGTGGTGCAGTCGCCCACGGCAACCGGTCAAAGGTGGACTGGTGTGTTTAGTGACTGTTATCCAGAGGATATGTGCCTGGCTGCGAACCAGAAGTGGGCTGTCCTGTTCCCAGCTGTGATCGGGAGGATATTGTGTGCTGTGTTATTGTGAGTTGAACATTTAAGAGACTTTTGCGTTGGAACTTTGCTGGGTCACTGCCTCATAACTGCACAGGGTGCTACTGCTGCAATACACACTGTAGAGATAATTGATCACTGATATGACCGCCCACTGGACTCCTAAGTGCAAAATGAGCAAAGGATGCCATAAATAAAGTACTATTTATACTGAAACTTTTACAAAATAATGTATATAATTTTCCACAGCTTATTATGCTGTATTGCAGTCCCAACCCTTTTAAGAAATATACTACTTTAGCTTTCATACCAGTTGCTATCTTCTGTTCTAGGCACTAAACAAAGAAACAAAATAAAAGAAAATGTGATGATTCTGCCTTGCAAACGTTATAGCCCTCCATAGTCTTCCTAGGACGCCTATTAATAAATATAGCTCTGTCAAGAACACAACTGTAAAGCTAAAATTTCCCGAAAAATAATTCAATAGGCGAGAAACATAACAAATTTAGCAGTGAAAAGTTTTTCTTATTAAATGCTGGAATTGTATGATAATTATGTTAGAGACAACAGTGAAACGCAGCTAGACCAAATGCAAGAGCTAAATTAAGACAGAGACAAGGAAAGATAAGGAGAGTGAAAAGAAGCACATTAATAGTAATGCAGGAGGCCGGGATATTAATTGAAGCTGAGTGCTGTTTTATTCACTTTGTATAAAATACAAAGATGAGCAAAAATACATTTTTTTCAAAACTATTCAAAATAATAACATATTGCTGCTTTGCTGTAGGGGAAATAAAAAGAACAGCTGAAATTATATTAAAATGTGTTATAGCAAGGAGGAGGGTGGGTGCGGAATATTATTCACACGAGACGTTCCCTAGTTACACGTCCAACCATCTGGGTTAATACAGAGTAATGTGGAGCTAATGTAATCATTGCAAAAAGACAAGAAATCCCATGGAAGACAGAATAAACCTAATCCGACTTCTTGGCCAAGGAAGTGAATGGAAGATGAATGTAAAAACTTCTAACTTCTAATCTAGTATGGACTCCAGGGCTGGACATGTAGCGATCCTGTAAAACAGATATAAATATCAATTATATATTTTTTTATACTCCATGCACGATTGCACTTTATTATTTTCTGACATTAACGACCAGAGATATTTTTGTTTTTGCATTTTTGTTTTTTGCTCCTCTTCTTCCCAGAGCCATAACTTTTTAACTTTTTGGTCAAAATGGCCAAGTGAGAGCTTGTTTTTTTCCAGGACAAGTTGTATTTTTGAAAGACTCCATTGGACTTAATATATCGTGTACTGGAAAACGGGAAAAAAATTCAAGTGCGGTGAAATTGCAGAAAAAAAGCAATTCAACAGTTATTTATTTATTTTTACCATGTTCATCAAATGTTAAAACTGACCTGCCATTATGATTCTCCAGGTCATTACGAGTTCAAATACACCAAACATGTCTAGGTTATTTTTTATTTAAGTGGTGAACATTTTTTCCAAAGTTTGTTAAAAATTTGTGTTGCCATATTGCGATATCCGTAGCGTCTTCATTTTTCGTGATCTCGGGTTGGGTGAGTGCTTATTTTTTGCGTGCCGAACTGACGTACAGTATATAATGATACAATTTTGGTGCAGATACGATCTATTGATCTCCAGTGTATATTTGTTTTTTTTTATTGTTTTATTTTGAAAGGGCCCCAAGGGGGGTGATTTGAACTTTTATATTATTTTTATTTTTTAAATATTTTTAGAAACTTTTTTTTTACTTTTTGCATGCTTCAATAGTCTCCATGGGAGATTAGAAGCTGCAGTTGTCTGATCTCCTCTGCTACACACAGGCGATGATCAGGTCACCTGTACGTAGCAGAAATGCTCGCATGCTATGAGAGCCGACCACAGAGTCGGAAGATCCCTCGTAAAACATTTTTCAATAGACTACACGGTATTCAGTGTGACAATACCCTGAAAGGCAGTATCGTCTATCCACACACAGTCATAGGGTTTAATAAAAGACTGCGACTCTACCCATGTCTTAAATGCAATAAAGTGCCCCCCATGGCCTTATTTACCGTATATTCTCGAGTATAAGCCGACCCGAGTATAAGCCGAGACCCCTAATTTTGCCACTGAAAACTGGGTAAGCTTATTGACTCGAGTATAAGCTGGGTATGCATTGTCCTCTTATCCCTGTTCTGCTATGCGTGGCTCCCCCTATCCTGTCCTGGTATGTGGCTCCTCCGTCCTGTCCTGCTATGTGTGGCTCCCCCAGTTGTGTGCATGGCTTCACGGTCCCACATGGTTCCCCGGTCCCGCAGGCTCCTCTGGTCCCGCATGGCTCCCCTGGTCCCTCAGGGCTCGGCTCCCCCGATCCCACATGGCTCGCACACCCACCCAACCGTCCTACTCACCCTCCTTGCGCCATCGCTGCATTTCCGTTGTTCTTGTGCGGCAGCTCTTACTGTGCTAAGTGGTCACGTGGTACTGCTCATTCAGGTAATGAATATGCGCTCCACGCCTATGGGAATGGAGACTCGTGCATTTTCATTACCTTAATGAGCGGTACCACGTGACCGCTGAGCACAGGAAGAGCTGCCGATGCCGGGACGGAAATGCAGTGACAGAGATGCAGCGACAGCATGAGAAGGGTGAGTATGATGTCTTCTGTTAGCCTGTGGCTGCTGCTGTCACTGTGCCACAGCCGCCGGCTCCTGCCACTGCTCCGCCGTTCCCCCTCTCCCGCCGGCTTTCTGGACAATGACCCGTGTATAAGCTGAGGGGGGGCGTTTTCAGCACAAAAAAAGTGCTGAAAATCTCGGCTGATACACGAGTATATTCGGTATGTAGGCGAGACAACCCAACCTATTTGCAACAGAATCTCACAGCATAAATCCAATATCGGGTGCAAAAGAAACCATTTACCACACAATAGCTCAAGCCAGGTTTTAAGTGCTGGAACAGGTTCAGCAGGTTCAGCAGGTCAGCACCCCCCATATACAGCACAGCATCCTCATATACAGCACAGCACCCCCACATACAGTACAGCACCCCAATATACAGCACCCCCCATATACAGCAGAGCACCCCCATATACAGTATCACTCAACCCTTCCCCAATAATGGTCGCATCACTCATAGTGACGTCAGCACTATGAGTCTCCACAGACTCTCCTCCCAGTTTATACAGGCTGCCATTGTAATTGGCCAGTACTCCATCTCTCACATGCTTTCATACCATCAGGACACTTCACATTTTTATGCCTGCCCTTCCTTCCTATAACAATTCCCAAAGGAAGTACCCGAACTTTCTATGATGAAAAGACATGTGCAGCAATGACTGACCAGCGCCTCCTGACTGTGGACTTCATCCACCATAACCAAGTGCAGACATACCTTGTTTTGCCACATATCCTTTTGGGTGCCAAGTTTTACTATTGATAATAAATTTCATATCTGACAATTACGGAAGGTGTGTTATAAAGAAATTTGTTACACACCTGTCTTGGATCCATGTTTTGCTCCCCTCACCCTGGTCAGCTGACCTCTGTTTTGCTTTACATCGGGCTTTGCAGATGGCCCAGCTTGCTATCCTGTGATTGTCTGCCTAGGCCTATATAAGGCCTACTAAGACACACACTTTTAGTGTTTCCTGAGTCTTTTCTGCCTGTGGCCTCTGCTACTTGCTTTCCTGTTTCTTCTCTGCCTGAGGCCTCCAGTGCTTCTACTACCCTTTTCCTGTGTTCCCCTGCTGGCTGCACCAACACCTGTGGCCTGTGTACCCACCGGGACTTTGGGCTTGGAAAATACCCCTCACTATGTGACCAAAACAAAATTTTTAGGTTCCTTATGAAGAGCTGTCGGAAAAGTGGGGGACCATATACAGTTCTTGTACTGAGGCTCACTACTGTCTGCATTTGACCATGGAGGATCTGATGATCTTGCTGGGGGCTGTGAAGTCTACTGCACACAATTTTCCTACTCAGTAGATGGATGTCATTATGCCACTACCACAGCAGACACATTATCATTTTCTCAGAAAAACATAAAAAGCCACACCACAAAAATAACTAATTTTAGGTGGATGAGTAAGAAGGAAACCCACAGAGGATGCAGCAGTGGGCAAAGACTCAAGCTCGTAAATCAGACAGGAAGTCGTGAACGAATAGATTTAATAACATAAGCTAATGGCATTTATGCAGCCATGTTTACATTCATCTATAGAGAATAGTAAGAATTCAATATGTTCTTTTACATTTTGCTGCTTTACATGGCCATATTCCTGAACATAAGGAGCACCAACCAACTGTACACAAAACGATTGGCAATCATTTAACCATTGGTTTCACACGGCAAATACAAACTGTATAAGGACAGAATGAGCATTAATTTGATTGTTCTGGCCTCATCCAGCAAGGAAATTTTAGGCAGCACATCCCGTGTTCACACTGGAGAAGTGCTGTCGACAAAAAAATTAATATTAGGCTTGCATCGTATCAGCTGATGAACAAGAATTTTTGATTATTCATTGGCTGATCGGCAGCATGTGTCCATGTGCCCATGATGAAGACTGAGCATTCTTATGAAGACCTGTTACCCATATAGAAAGTTTCTGATTTATGGTGTTGAGTACAGAATGTGGTCCCTGATGAGTTGCCAATTTTACTCTCACATATAACAAAATTTGAACATACATCACTTACCGTATATACTCGAGTATAAGCCGACCCGAGTATAAGCCGAGGCATTTAATTTTGCCACAAAAAACTGGGAAAACTTATTGACTCGAGTATAAGCCTAGGGTGGGAAATGTAGCAGCTACTGACAAATTTCAAAAATAAAAATAGATACCAATAAAAGTAAAATTAATTACAACATCAGAAGGTTAAAGGGAATCTGTCACTCCCAAAATCGTATATGAGCTGCGGCCACCGGCATCAGGGGCTTATCTACAGCATTGTGTAATGCTGTAGATAAGCCCCCAATGTAACCTGAAAGATGAGAAATAAAGGTTATATTATACTCACCCAGGGGCGGTCCCGCTGCGGTCCAGGTCCAATGGGCGTCGCAGTCCGGTCCAGCGCCTCCTATCCTCATATGATGGCGTCCTCTTCTTGTCCTCTTGCCGCGGCTCTTGTACAGGTGTACTTTGTTTGCCCTGTTGAGGGCAGAGAAAAGTACTGCAGTGCGCAGGCGCTAGGCCTCTCTGACCTTTCCCAGCGCCGCGCACTGCAGTACTTTGCTCTGCCCTCAACAGGGCAGAAAAAGTACACCTGCGCCAGAGCCGCGGCAAGAAGACAAGAAGATGACGTCATCATATGAAGATAGGAGGTGCCGGACCCGGACAGCGACGCCCATCGAACCCGGACCGCAGCGGAATCGTCCCTGGGTGAGTATAATATAAACTTTATTTCTCATCTTTCAGGTTACATCGGGGGCTTATCTACAGCATTACAGAATGCTGTAGATAAGCCCCTGATGCCGGTGGCCGCAGCTCATATACAATTTTGGGGGAGACAGACTCCCTTTAAATGTTTTTGAATATGAGCCCCATAAGATGCTCCATACAAAATACGCCCCATATAATGCTCCATAAAGTTCATGATGAGCCCCATAAGATGCTCCATAAAGTTCATAATGGGCCCCATATAATGCTGCTGCGTTTAAAAAAAGAAAATTACATTCTCACCTCTTGTCGCTGCCCGCTGCTCCTCAGTGTCGCTGGCTCTCTGCAGTGACTGTTCGGGCAGAGGGCACGCACTTACCACATCATCGTGCCCTCTGACCTGAAGGTCACAGCCAGAGGACCGGGAAGACACAGCACGGTGGTGGAGCAGGGACAGGTGAATATCGCATGGCTCACCCTCCCCCAGTTCTATTCACCCTCCTGGCACTGCATATCAGTCCCTGCATCTCGGGAGCCAGCATCCCTCTTCCTGTCTTCTTTCCTATGCTGCGCGGTCGATGATACCGCTCATTAAAGTAATGATTATGCACTCCACGCCTATGGAAGTGGAGACGCGTGCATATTCATTACTTTAATGAGTGGTACCATGTGACCGCTCTGCACTGAAAGGAAGACAGGAAGAGAAATGCTGGCGCCCGAGATGCAGGGACTGATATGCAGCGATGACACCAGGAGGGTGAGTATGATATCTTCTGCTCCCCCACCCCCCTCCCAGACCGGCAATGACTCGTGTATAAGCCGAGAGGGGTGTTTTCAGCACAAAAAAATGTGCTGAAAATCTCGGCTTATACACGAGTATATACGGTACGTTAAAAGGAACTTTAAAGATCCAGCCAGAGACTAGAATGAAACTAGTCCGGTGCTGCTCTGGTTCCTTGTCATGTGACAGACTTGTCAATCACCTGGCAGGGTTGCCAACCATCCAGAAATTCCAGTCCTTAAAAATAGGGAACTTTTTTACCCTGTGCGTAAAATGTAAGGAGTCCATGATTTTTTTATAAGCTGAGTAAACTTATAGAAATTATTTTGACTGTAATTATCATCATATTACAGGTTACAGTGAATGCAGCTCATGTCTTCATATCAGAATAATGGACAATCGTGCAGCCAGACTCTGATTCATGCTCACCCTTAGTTTGGGCAGCTTGAATCAGATAACAAGTTCCCTTTAACTAATTATTTACGCACACTATTACTAGGACGTAATTATGTTAAAGTCATTTACTGGTTGAAGAAAAAAAGGATTTCAGATTATCTACAAATAATCTTTCACTGTGGAGGACCTGGCATTCTTTGGGCTGTATGGACAATCCATACATGATAAATGGGTTTGTGTAATGCTTGATTTCTCCTGCGGGGGTGCTGCAGAGTAATTGAACACTTGCTATCGAGACTGGCATCAAATTAGAGATAACTGATGATCCCAGCGGTCTTAAATCAGAGATGCCAGGGGACTATTATTGCATAGCTAGGTATTCAACATGGATGTCCCTTTGAAGCCACCTTGGCTGAAACTGTTTCTTGTAAGGAATGATTGTGTATATGTCTGATCACTGTTCTAAATGGAATGGAGAACTCATCATCCCCATCCTAGTGATTGTTAGGGTCATTGATAGAGGGTCCCTAGCGATCATCATTTATCAGCTATTATATGCAGTTGTTGTATAGCACTTGGCTTTCTCCTGCAATCCCATAGAGGATGTAGTGGCGGCCATGGTTCCATTCTAGGATCGGTGGGGTCCCCACTGATCAGACCACTGCCGATCAGAAAGGGATAATTTTCAATGTTGGGAATAACCTTTTAACGGCTCATGTAAATGTCTTTATTATGACAAATGTGCTGTATATTTAGTGCCAAGAATGGGATCAGAATCTTTCTTGCCACTAGCAACGCAACCTTGTAAATTAGCATGCACAGTGCTGTGATTCTCCTTAAATATGATAATGAAACAGTGGGTAGTGGAAACCCAGGGTGTCACCATGAATTAATATGAGCAAAATAGATATGACACTTAGTTCTCAAGGTCCCGTGGTAATCTATTCAGTAGAAAAAAAAAGACTTCAGACTGGAGGAAGGGTGTGCTATTTGCATTATTTTAGCCTTTATTATTGACTGTTTGTATTTTCAAACTTGATTTAGAGATAGAGGGACACAGCCTTGCAAATAGCTGTAGTTCTTGGTAAAACATAATTTTATGTTATACTTGCTGTAGGACCACGCTAATGGTCCCTCCCGATAGGCTTATGCATTCTCTCTTAGATTTATGAGTTCACAGGGTCTTTTTCACAATCCTTCAAATATCATCTAACATTGCAGGAGTTTCAGGAAAGTAAAAACTTGGTGCCTGTAGAGGTATCTGGCAGATTCTGGTTATATGTGGGGCTCTTACAGTAATTCCCCACTCAGAATTGGCAGGAAGAAAGCTCACTCACACAAAGGACAGTTCTACAATGGCTTCACTCAAGAAGCAAGACACAAGATGATTATAGAGTCTTATAAAAGGCAGCAAGCTTGATGGTCACAGTTGCAGCAGGGAATAAGCTTGATGGTTACAGAGTCTTAAAGGAGGCAGCAAGCTTGATGGTTAGAGTCTTACAAAGGCAACAAGCTTGATGGTTAGAGTCTTACAAAAGGCAACAAGCTTGATGGTTAGAGTCTTAGAAAAGGCAACAAGCTTGATGGTTAGAGTCTTACAAAAGGCAACAAGTTTGATGGTTACAGAGTCTTATAAAAGGCAACAAGCTTGATGGTTAGAGTCTTACAAAAGGCAACAAGCTTGATGGTTAGAGTCTTACAAAAGGCAACAAGCTTGATGGTTAGAGCATTACAAAAGGCAACAAGCTTGATGGTTAGAGTCTTACAAAAGGCAACAAGCTTGATGGTTAGAGTCTTAGAAAAGGCAACAAGCTTGATGGTTAGAGTCTTAGAAAAGGCAGCAAGCTTGATGGTTAGAGTCTTACAAAGGCAACAAGCTTGATGGTTAGAGTCTTACAAAGGCAACAAGCTTGATGGTTAGAGTCTTACGAAAGGCAACAAGCTTGATGGTTAGAGTCTTACAAAAGGCAACAAGCTTGATGGTTAGAGTCATACAAAAGGTAGCAAGCTTAGTGATCACAGTTGCAACAGGTAATATGCTTGATGGATACAGAGTCTGAAAAGAGGAAACAAGCACGATGGTTAGAGTCTTAAAAAAGGCAACAAGCTTGATGTTTAGAGTCTTATGATTAATAATTACAGAGTCTTAAAAGATGCAAAAAACATAATGGTTTGAATCTTACTAAAGCTTAATGACCACAGTTGCAACAGGTAATACGCTTGATGGTTACAGAGTCTGAAAAGAGGAAACAAGCACAATGGTCAGAGTCTTACAAGAGAAAAGAAACTTGATATTTTTAGAGTCAGAGTCAACAGGCGTGATAGTCACAAAGTCTAGAGAGCAACCTTGATGTTTAGAGTCTTACAATAGGTAATAAGTTTGTTTGTTACAGAGTCTTACAAAAGGAAATAAGCTAAATTGCTTCAACAATGAAACAAGCAGGAGGCAGGAAGTTGGTATTTACAGCTAGATGCACATTCAAACTTTTCTCCTTTATTCTGGCACTGCATTTGTGTCATTCTTAATTCAGCACAGTACACTTTCTCTTTGTCCATTGTGAGCAGATATATATGTCTGACTATTGTACAAATGAAAAAATCCTCTTTACGCTCTTTTATAATGCCAACCAACCCTTGAGTCTCATCAATGGTGGTACTCTCATACAGGTGGGCTTGTCGCTCTCAGTTTGGAAATACTATATTGACTGCAGTACATGGTGGAGCATTTTTGCATGTTTTGCTGGGTCCCTCGCTTTATTCCTGGAGTAGCATACCATATAGAGTATACAGGAGTAGACAGATATATAGAGTAGACAGTAAACAGGAACCTATTCTGTTCTGTCATGCTTCCAGGAAGAGTGTGTTTGCTTATGGCGCCAATCCAGTGACGTCACAAACAACTTTTTACATATTAGTCAAAAGACCTAGCTCAACATTTGCTCCTGTTGGGTGTTCTCTGACCTGGACATGTGTATACAGTAGACATTCGCATAACTCATACAGCGTTCCCTTCTAATAATCTTCCCGTGTTTTTGTGGGTTTCCTCTAGGTACTCAGGTTTCCTCCCACACTCCAGAGACATATTTATAGCAAATTCAGATTGTGAGACCCAATGGGGACATGAATGACCGTATCTATAAAGGGCTTTGGAATTTAATGATGCTAAATAAGCATAATAATAAAAAAAATCCAGATGCTGCTTCCTTAGTTGGATTAATCCAATGTGGATATCCTTCAAAGGAAAGACATGAGGAGTAAATGCTGTGCTGCTGGTAATAACTCTGAAGTCAGTATCAGTTCCAGTTTATTCTCAATGCATTTCAAAGTCTGATCGACTCGTTTTTCAGGAGAACCACAGAAAAGTGCAAACTTTGACTAGGTGTCAATTTAAATAGTTCAAACTTTAAGACAGTTGAGAAAACGCCCATTGTGGGTGTGATCGGTGTTTTTTGTTTATTTTAAAGTTGCGACATTGAAGAAGAAAGAAGTCGGTGTGACTTCGAAATGCGTTGACAATACTCTACAACTGATTCTAAACTATTGGCCTTTGGAGTTTTTACCAGAAGTGCAGCATCTATTCCACATTCCTCTCCTTTGGAAAAAAAAGTACCGTAGTAATAATAATAATATATTCACCTGTCCTAGACCCTGACCTTTCCATACACTGTCTCTACTGCAGATACCCGCCCGGTCCTCTGCACCTGACTTCAGTTCTTTAGACAATACGGTCAATAACGCGACTTTGAACAGTCAACCACTGGCCATAGAGCCCAGAAGAACTGCAGATGTGCATCGTCCTCCATATGAGGCCAATTATTGGCTTCAGCACTGGAAGAACTGGGAGACCGGGGAACTTTGACAGCAGTGGAGGTGGCACAAGGACAGGTGAGAGCCAAATTTAGGTGAATATAATGTGTTGCATTATTTTTCTCTCCTTTTATTATGATTTTGGGTCTGAAGAGATCTGGGAGCACAATAAACAGTAATTAGGGCACTTTCGATTTGGACCAATTTTATTATTCAGACCAATTAGAATCTACTGGTGGAATTGAGCGAATCTGCTGAAAACAAATGTCGGTAAATTTGCTTATCTCTTATCTTTAGATAGTGAATACAATTTCCCCCTTCATCAGGAAAAATCTACTATCACAGACAAAGCTGCCTCTATGAAAAAGATGGTGGGTACGCTACAACTCTCATTTTGTTAGTTTTAGAATTTATTTCTTAACTGAATGTACAGCTTTTGTTTTGACTAATTGGGGTAGGTTGTGATGGGTTAAATATCATTTAGCATGTTCTACTATAATATTAAATGGTCCTGGAGGAATCAGGTTGTCATAAATTCTGACAGCTGCTTATGTCAGCACATGTAAAAGTGCTGAATAACTCTACACACAGCCAGGCTTTATTTAATATAAAATAAGAAAAAAAATGCTATATGCCTCCAGATGATCCATCTGCTTAATTGACATGGAGACTTTTATTTAAAGAATTTATGGCTCTTAAAGGAGTAATTTGGGTTTGAAAAAAAAAAACATTTTCAAACATCGTATTAAGGGACTCTAAATTGTAGTGGTCAACTTCTCAGTACCATTACAATTAGCCAGAGCAAATAGTGATGAGGGAATCGCTGAAATTTAAATTAGGCAATTAGCTCAAATTTGGTCACAAATTTGATTTGTATCAAATTTATTCGATGCAAAAACTAAAGTACAGTATTGTGATCTGAGGTCTCTTTCTCACCGGTCCAGTCCACGGTGTGGCCTTCACTGGACCCTTACTCGGCACTGTAGGAGACGCTAAAGATGTCGGGAAGTGCCGTGGATAGCCAAAAGAAGACAGCACAGGTAACTGGCCAATTGGCCAAGATCATAAAAGATGGCCAGATCATCAAAGCATGGCTGTGCAGCTAGACAGAAGAAGACCAAATGGGGACTGTATTATATTTTTAGGGTTTTTTTTTAACCCGTTTCATTTATGAACAAGCACTACAGAATACAGTGAAATAGTGGCCAGACTTTTTTGCTGGAGTTGAGCACATTGATTTCAAATTCTAGAAAATTCAGACTTTTGGTGGAATTTGAGGTGAATTCGATTCGCCTCAAAACAATTTGCTCATCTCTAGCTACAAAGATTACTCTGTTGATCTTTTGATTTTAATAAGAACTTTGTAATGATTTGCCCCACCATAAGACAACCCAGGAGCCGGACATGCTGGGATCAGCTTATCATTGAGGCACCCTTATAATAAAGTATTGTTCAAAGCAGACATTGTTGAAAATTGTCAAAAATAGTCGTAGTATATACACTAGCAATCTGGACAGAGAAACTACAATGGGCCTATCGGATAATGGAAAATATAAAAAGTTACAATGGATGAAATGTAAGACTTTTCTAAAATATCCAGTGTGTTATTAGCAATTTAGATGATTTCCCTTGGAATAGCTATTGGTTTTTCTTTCATTTTACCATAGTAAACACAAAATCGGTGATATTCTATTCTCTGGGAGATACCAACAATCAGGATTGATTTCATACTGCATCTGAATGGCAAAATGTTTTTGGCATGTTTTACTATTTTGTCGATTCACTGGTACGTAGAAAAATGTACTCCAATAAATTCAACAAAATAATATCACAAACATGGTAAATTATTTTACCAATTTTACCAATACATCTCAATAAGCGGACAGAGAAACAGCAAAATGCAAACTAGGTGAAAATTAACCTCACCTCATGCCAAGAGCCTGAATTTTACTTCACATTGAATATTGTTACAGTTAAAACCAGAATTTTACATACACTATATAAAAACAAATGTGTTTTTCTCAATATCTGACATGAAATAAGAAAAAACCTTTCCCGTTTTAGCTCAATTAAAATTACCATAATTATTAATATTTGCCAAATTCCAGAATAATGAGAGAGAGAGTGTTTTAAGGCATTTTTATTACTTAGCATGATGTACAATAACAAATTGTATTGTGGTACCGTGTTAGCCAGAAAAATCGATGTGAATACTTTTCTGCCCAATGATGACAGAAGTATTCTAGGAGTGATACCTTTATTGGCTAACCAGAAAATAATATGTTTGCAAGCTTTCGGAGCACAGTGGCTCCTTCTTCAGGCAAGATTACAAATAGATTAATCTACAGCGATTATCCACAAATGGCGAAAACATGGAACAGTGGTGAAACTTCCCAGGAGTGGCCGACCGACCAAAATTACCTCAAGAGCGCAGCGACGACTCATCCAAAGTTCTCAAAAGACCCCACAAGAACATTCAAAGAACTGCAGGCCTCCCTTGCCTCAGTTAAGGTCAGTGTTCATGGCTCCATCATAAGAAAGAGATTGGCAAAAATGGCCTGCATTGCAGAGTTCCAAAACAAAAACCACTGCTGAGCAATAACAACATAAAGGCTCGTCTCAGTTTTGCCAGAAAACATCTTGATGTTCCCCAAGATTTTTGGGAGCGTACTCTGTGGACTGACGATAAAGAAGTTGAACTTTTTTGAAATTATAAGTCCCATTACATCTGGCATAGAAGTAACAGCATTCCAGAAAAGGAACATCATACCAAAAGTAAAATATAGTGGTGGTAGAGTCATGGTCTGAGGCTGAATTGCTGCTTCAGGATGTGTAAGACTTGCTGGGGTAAATAGAACCATGAATTCTGTTGTCTACCAAAAAATCCTGAAGGAGAATGTCCGACCAACTGTTCATGACCACAAGCAGAAGCGCACTTGGGTTATGCAGTTGAACAATGATCCAAAACACATCAGAAAGTCCACTTATGATTGGCTGTAATGCTGTAGATAAGCCCCCGATGTATCCTGAAGGATAAAAACAGGTTATATTATACTCACCCGGGGGCGGTCTCGCTGTGGTCCGGTTTGATGAGTGTCGCGGTCCGGATCCAACGCCTCCCATCTTCATACGATGACATCCTCTTCTTTTCTTCCTGCTGTGGCTCCTGCGCAGGCGTACTTTGTCTGCCCTGTTGAGGGCAGAGCAAAGTACTGCAGTGCGCAGGCGCTGGAATAGGTCAGAGAGGCTTCCGCTCCTCGCGATGCTCCCGTTCCCAGTAATGCCTGGCGAAAATGATCTGTGATGACGTAGCGGTCTCGATTTTAGTGATACTCAGACTCAAATACTGACTCAAATGTCTGAGTAACACTAAAATCACAGATTTTACTGACACTCAGACATTTGCCTTCAGTTTAATATCTGGTTCAGATCTCGTCATGTTAAAGGGGTTAAGAATGTTTATGCTGATACTCTGTCATGTTTTCATTGGCAGGAATTTTGGAAACTCATTCTGGGAGCTTTCAGGGAAGGCATACCATGCTCTCTGGCACTATGGGAGGTACTTATGAGAGGACGTTGGTCTTGATCAGGTCTTCAGTGGCTCTTGCTACATGAAAGAATTATGGTAAGGCTTGAACGAGTCGTGTCGCTTTGCTGGCCCAAATTTTTGAGATAAAAAAAGTTCCTCCCGTTTAGACAGCATAGTTCAGTATTTTTTATAACTCGGGTATATCTGACTCCGCGCAAACTAGTGGGTTTCATTTTTGTCTGCCTTGTATGGTTGATCTAACTAAGTCTTTTCTTATTAGATGAGCTTTGAAGGATTGGAAGAAGGCGCTTGTTAGTATGGAAAGTCAGTGCCCCATTTCTTATTCTTTATTGAGCCGCTTGATTTTGACTGCCCAATCAGTTTGAAAGGACAGATACAAAGTGTTTGTATATAGCGCGGCTTTATCTTTAGTTTTTCTGGGGCCCTCCGGGTAGGCGTACTCATTGCGCTGTCTAAAGAGAAGTGAGGGGGTTTGTTAAACGGTGACATCATCAATGGCAATACGTCAATTAGTCTTCATATTCGTTGTTCCAAATCAGACCAGTTCGGTTTAGATTCCGCTTAAAAGGGTTGAAGGTGTTGTATGCCCCATTCGCATGGTTCTTAATACTTTGTCTTTTTGTCTGGCTTGTATACATTTTTTAACTCATTCCGACTGTAGCTCTTTAACTCGTTTCAGTTTCAGTCCATCATGAAGCACTGTTTAGCTTTCATGGGCATTTGCCCTAGTGAATTTGGTACTCATTCATTCAGAATCGGCGCGGCTACAGAAGTGTCCAGGCCTATCTAATGAAGAGTTTCAAAGGATTGGTAGTTGGAAATCTGAATATATTTCAAGTTATATCTGCCCTGAACTTTTAAACTAACATATTTATCTTTCAAGTTTTTGGAAGCTGAAGGTATGTCTTTTGGGTCATTCCTATGTCTTTTGGGAGGCACAGAGGGCCGAATTCAGATATTGTGGCAAGACTTTGGGATTTCAGAATATCAAAGTGATGTGGAGAGGAGTCCTGGGTTTAACCTGGTCACAGGTTTTACCTGATGCCTTGGAGATCAAGATATCTGGTCCTACAGTTGTTTTAATTATACATGCTGGGGGCAAAGACCTGCCTGGGGGCAACTAAATGCCTGAATTCATGACTTTGATGTGAGCAGATATAGAGTGTACTGATGTTTTTTTCCCTGAAATAATCTTGGTATGATCGTAAATTATTCTGCGGATCACCTGACAAGAAGCCACGGATGTTTTAACTGTAGAATGGGCCCGTAGAACTGTTAATTGTCGGGTTTAAGGGGATAACCATCGACAGATGGCCCAAAATGTTGTTCCCTCAAATATGCATGTTTGGACATGTTTCTTTCCGGACTCCAGGATGAAGTCGAGCAAGCTTTATTTTAGCTTAGTGGGGTTGGAGCTGTTTACACAAACCCTGCTGTGGTAGTAAAATATCTGGTTAGAGATTTAAAGGAACTGAAGACGGACTTGCCCTCTGGGAGTCTGCCGGTGTATACTGTTTTGGTTCTCTTTAAAAAATAGATTGAAATTAATTTTTTAATAAAGCTGTTACTGACTCAGTCCATCAAAGTTAAATCTGTTTCAGTATATCATTAACAATGGGGGGAGTAAAGTTTATTGGGTACACGTTTGTTCATATCAACAGTCTTAACAGGTTAGCTGTCCATACATTTTAGATAGATGATGGTTGAGCACTTGATTGTCTGAGTGCTATCCTTCTGACCCATGTTGAAATCAGCTTGTTTTGTTCTCCAGACATATGCAGTCAGAAGACTTAAAAATCTTAAATGTGTGGTTATCACAGTAACTAAGCACTGGCTTTCTGTGTTGGCTACAGTCTCTCACGTGGTTATCTCTCAATTACATAAAGGTTCTGCAGTAGCTTGTCTAGTCATTGTGCAAACCTCTGTAGCCTGCCCTTTACAGTCATTTTACCACAGTCATTGTTCAAAATCGTCAAAAATATTAGTAGTATGTAGAACACTAATATAGATTTTGTCAGAGCAACTAAGTTGTACTTAAAAATTTGCAGGATTTTCCAATCACGTCATTTACAAAACAAATTTCCCAAAGACTTCCAGTAACGTACATGTTTCTTTTTCCCTTAAATTGTATGGACCTCTTTGGGAGCATTTGAAAAAACTTTAATTATTTTAAATATGTTTAGAACATGGCTAAGGAGAAGAGAGATAAGGATTAAAAATTTGATTGGTAAGAAGGTTGAAAACCTTTAACTTAATCCTCTTACAAAGTGTGTTGGGGTATAGGTGCACTAAGTGAAGGAAATTGGTGTCTGCCTGTTATTGGCAGACTAACCACCCCACTAACCACTCTCAAAAAACAACAGGTATGGTGTGTTGTGGTGCTGCTTGATGTAAAGTTTTGAGTGACCAGTTGAAAGACCTTAGAGTTGCAATCACCAGTGAGACTAGAGCCAGGTATGGTGAAGAAGTGGGCCACTGAGGACAGGAGCCTGTTGAGAAGGCATTGGGGGATTGGGTAAGTGTTGAGAAATAAGGAGGATGAAAGGATGAATGAAGCTGCATGTCCCTTGCTTGTAAAGCCTAGAGAAGGAATGAGTTGTGTTCAACAAAAATTTTGAAACTGTCTTGTTGCTATTTGGTTTCTGTAGCATTTAAGAACCTTTGCCTTGTAAAAGACAACTAAGGACTGTTGAAAAGTTATCATGTGTTGTCTTTCCTTCCATGCCCTTTCTTCTTACAAACTGTCAGTGGAGCTTACTGAAGGATCTGACTGTTAAGTCATTCTGCAGCCAGTGGTGTACTGTGGTACATGAAAGCATTACATAATCACTTCCTGAAAATAAACAAAGACCAGCACGTATCATGGGAGCAAAATTACTAGAGTGGCTGGGGATTTAATGGTAAAAATTAGCTTTTCTTGCTTTGAGTGAATCTTTTGAAATTCAAATTTTCCGACTTTGTTAATTTTTTTTCCAAAAACTCAATTTGTAGTGATTAAATTTTACTCAACTCTCAAAACTGAGAAGCTTGTAATTGCTTGAAAAATACATGGGGGGGACAGACAGAGAAAGAGGGCTTCCCTGATCAAAAGAGCTTACTTACTACAGGTGGGAGAAAGAGATAGCCCCATTGTCATTAAGAGTTTACACTCTACAGTAGAGAGAAAGGACCATATTAACCATGAAAGCTTACACTCTACAGTAGAGGAAAAGGACCGTATTAACCATTAGAGATTATGGAGCGCCCCCAGACGCAGGGCCGCGGGGTACTCGGTACCGGGCCTCTCTGTCTCGGTCCTGGAGTTGTCACGGTGGCTAGACCCGGTCCGTGACCCTGCTAAGGGGCATCCAATGAAAGGTGTGATGGTGGTGCGTGGTGCAAGGCGCGATGAATAACGAGGACACAGGGTTGCAGTCTCTTTACCTCTTTACTGAAGGCTTCAGGATCCGCAATCCAGAGTACTGCTAACAGGGCTGGCTGAGATCGGCCGGTCCGAAGGCACCTCCAGAGTTTCCTTTGCAGGTGGAAATCAATGCCTACCTTCTAGCGCCTGTGTGTTGTAGTACCTCCCTGCTGAGCACCACGGGATAGTCCTCACAACTGTTGTGTCTGTTTCTGATGTTCTTCTCTCTCACAACTCGTATCTATTCTGATGTTCTTTCTCCGTCCTCCAGATGATATGGATAGGACGCACCCGTATGATGGGTAGGCCTGGAATTCTTCCGGGACCCTAGCATCGCCCCTCTCCCACAATTGCCCCCTATGTCTGCTTAGGTGATTTAGGTGAGACAGCCAACCTAAAATTAACTGTCCTGCCGTTGTTTGAAGTATTGCTTGGAGCCTAGTACTTCCTCGGCGTTCCAGCCACCGGCTACGCGCCTCAGTAGGATGTTGCCTCGATCTTACGGCACGACTCCTACTGGCTTTATCTCCTTTTTGCTGCGATCTCGTTTCTCACTTCTCCACAGTAAACCTCGCTTCGTTTCCTTTCTTAGGATGCCACCACATTCAAGTGCAGGCGCGGCTCCGTAACGTTCTGTTCTGTTCGCTAGGCCACTGTCAGGATCCCACCCCTGACAGAGACCCTACGGGTTTACTCTATTGAAACTCGGCTTTCAACTCTTTCCTGTCCTCATTCTCTAGTAACATTATTAAACATTCTCTATAACTATCTAGCTAACTACATACTACTCCTATGTAAAACATTATTACCATCTACTTTCTTTTAAGGCAACATTATACTTTAAGTGCAACTAGTGAACGTTCCCTTTAAGAGGGAACCAAGTCTCTTTGAGGTAATGCAGACTCTCTCTATCTGCAAGTCCAGTTAAGGCAAGAGCTTCCATGCTGTACTCAGGAACAGTCTCTTCACAAAGCTCTCCTTGTAAAACCAATAAAGGGCACCTTTAAGAAGGTGCAAACTATTTACAATACAGTTTGTGAACCATTCACCGTCCATGATTCGGCAGTCTTTGTAACATTGATAAACAAATCAAAAATAAAATAAAACAAGAGCAAAAATAATAAGCAATGGGGATCCCAGGTAAACGAAGGGATTGCTTTAAGAACAACCCAGGTCGGGTATTAGCAGCGAAAAGCAGGAAAACTAACAGTTAACTATTTACATACTCGTGGTTCTGAGGTTTATCTTTACAGGAGGTTACACTGCATCAGCTAGGTGACGGACACTCTCAGGCCGGTAAGGCTGCGGTCCTCTGTCTTCGGCGGATGCAGGATCGGTATCATTGGATGGTCTCCCAGGCACAGTCAGATCACCCGGTGTCTGGATTTGATTGTCAGCTGTGGTTGCAAGTTCAGTAGCGGCGATAATACACACCATGGCGACAGTAGTGGCGTTGGTCAAATCCGGGTTAGTCATAGTCGGGACAACAGGTGGCGTTACTGCTGGCTCGCATCGTTGGACGTCTCAAGCGCACCACCCCTGCGCACTCCGGTGGCGAGTGTAGGTCACCTGGTCCCCTTTACATGGTAGCTGATTGTCACATCTATTGCGGAACGGGGTTTTCACATTGTAGCTGGTAAAGAAGATTTCAGTCGGCAGTTCCGGTTCTTGTATGGAGCCACCAACCCCGCTTCGGGTGAAAGGCTAGTACAGTCCCCTGCCTTACCGAGTTCCTCCTGTTGTGTTCAGTCTTTGGTCTTTGTACTTTTGGTGGGTCATTTGGTTCTGTCTCTTTTTGGTTTTGCCATTGTAGAATTAAGCATTGCTTATACTGTTCCCAGGTGAGCGCAGCAATGCTGAGACCCTCCTGCCTGATCCCATCTGGCCCGATCCGTGGGGTGTCCCACTGGAAGATCACCCCCTGAGCTCACATCTAGCGGTTTCCCCATCGTTGTTGGTAACGGAGGCACCGGCTTCTCCATGGTGCCTGGAGTTAGCACTACCAGCTCAGCGGTGAAAACTCGGTTATTGTCGGGCTGGGGAGCGGTCACGGGAGCAGGGTCGGTCGGGGGAGCAGGACCGGTCGGGGGAGCAGGGACGCTTTCCATACCTGCGTCTGATGTGATTCCACCGATGTCGATCTGTTCCGTTGACAAGGACGCTGGAATCGGCTGCAGCCCAGACTGCGGTTCCTCCAGGGCGGCCTTCTGGCACAGCTCCGACTTCCATTGCTTCGCATCGGCTGGCTCCATATTCGGGATAGGCTGGCTCGGCTCCGCCACCTGTAACCTCGAGAGGTCCGGATCCTCCAGCTGCGGTGGGTTCGGGCCCGTCTCCGGTGGGCGAGGACAGGCCGGGATCACTTCGCCGTCGCTCTGGGACTCGCTGGTCACCATCCCTGCTCCGGGATCTTCGGTGGCACATGCACATTGCCCCTCCATTTTCTGAGGGCGTAGCTTCTCCTTCCTCTCGTTCCCGCCGTTGCAAATCAGGGGGCGGTTCTCCTCTGCATCTTGGCAGGTCGTCATCTTGCAGCAGTAGTCGGAGGGGGCGGTCGCCACTTTTGGTGCCACTTTGATAGTCTCCTCCCATGGCACGCCCTTCTTCTTCCTCTGCGCTCCCCGTGGCGCTGCAATCGCGGCGGTTTTGGCAGGAACTTTTGGCGACAAGTGGCAATCCACAGTCTTTGCAATAAATCGCAGTTCAAGCACAATTCAGTCACAGTTCCAAGGCACACATGACCTGATTCTTCAGGCTTAAGTAGATCCTGTTCATGATGCCAAGTTGGAGCGCCCCCAGACGCAGGGCCACGGGGTACTCGGTACCGGGCCTCTCTGTCTCGGTCATGGAGTTGTCACGGTGGCTAGACCCGGTCCGTGACCCTGCTAAGTGGCGTCCAATGAAAGGTGTGATGGTGGTGCGTGGTGCAAGGCGCGATGAATAACGAGGACACAGGGTTGCAGTCTCTTTACCTCTTTACTGAAGGCTTCAGGATCTGCAATCCAGAGTACTGCTAACAGGGCTGGCTGAGACCGGCCGGTCCGAAGGCACATCCAGAGTTTCCGTTGCAGGTGGAAATCAGTGCCTACCTTCTAGTGCCTGTGTGTTGTAGTACCTCCCTGCTGAGCACCACGGGATAGTCCTCACAACTGTTGTGTCTGTTTCTGATGTTCTTCTCTCTCACAACTCGTATCTATTCTGATGTTCTTTCTCCGTCCCCCAGATGATATGGATAGGACGCACCCGTATGACGGGTAGGCCTGGAGTTCTTCCGGGAATCTAGCGTCGCCCCTCTCCCTCAATTGCCCCCTTTGTCTGCTTAGGTGATTTAGGTGAGACAGCCAACCTAAAATTAACTGTCCTGCCGCTGTTTGAAGTATTGCTTGGAGCCTAATACTTCCTCGGCGTTCTGGCCAGTAGGATGTTGCCTCGATCTTACGGCACGACTCCTACTGGCTTTATCTCCTTTTTGCTACGATCTCATTTCTCACTTCTCCACAGTAAACCTCGCTTCTTTTTCTTTCTTAGGATGCCACCGCATTCAAGTGCAGGCGCGGCTCTGTAACGTTCTGTTCTGTTCGCTAGGCCACTGTCAGGATCCCACCCCTGACAGAGCCCCCCCCTGAATCTTCCCCTGCAACACCCTCTGCCACAGGATGTTGCCTGGATCCAACCCAGTCAGCTTCTGACTAACTTCCTATCCAGCCCCCAGTTTTACCAGATTGTGAGGAGTGGCCTAATACATAGAACCCTTTGCTCACCCTGGTGGCCAGAATGTGAAGTGTAAAGTGTGACTGTGATACCTGGTCAGGTGAACTCATTAAGTGCCATCAGACGTACCATCACTCCCCTTAGCGGCGGAGCGTCAGTACTGCAACGACCAGGACTCTGGGGTGCTGCAATTACACTCTATAGGAGACAGAGAGAGCACGCCACTGACCATAAGAGTTTGCACTCTACAGGAGAGAGAGAGGACCCCGCTGACCATAAGTCTTTACATTCTCCAGGAAAGAGAGGACTCCACTGACCATAAGAACTTATACTCTACAGGAGAAAGAGAGGACCCCGATGACCATAAAAGCTTATACTCTACAGGAGAGATAGGACCCCAATGACCATAAGACATTACACTCTATAGGAGAGAGAGAGAGAGCGCACTTTACTGACCATAAGAGCTTACATTCCACAGGAGACAGAGACTCACCAAGTGACTCTGATATGGAAAATGACTCTGGAAGCTCTCCACTTGGAATCGCTGAACAGAGATGGCCCAGGTACTGACCACCACAGTACAAGGCATGGTAATCCATAAGATATAGTAGCTGTAGAGAATTGTGGGGGGGCCTGCACAGATACACAAAATGACATTAACCAACTCTCTGATGCTTCAGCAGTGTCGGACATAGTGCCGGATAAGTTTTCTTTTCTAACTTGTGAAACCGCAAATTTCAGGAAATTCAATACGAACTTCATCTTACAAAGATTGATCTGCTGATCACTAATGCACTCCCAGTGTACAGCAAATCCATGTAGTAGAGATGGTGGCAACACAGGTGCAAAATACTGATGAGACAACTGCTCACAACCTACCAATTCATGGAGATGGTGATTGCTTAGTATTAAATTGCACAAAAGCAGCTTGTAGAGGATGCTGGTCACACACAGGTAATGTTCTAGCTTATAGCCTATTAGTGACCCCCATACCATTAGATTAGGCGGGTTGTCCAGCACTATCTAAGTGCATCCCATGAGAACAGGCCAAAAATGCTGGGTCTTGCTACACCCTGAAAAATGAAGTGCAGAAAAGAAAAAAAAAAAATCTATATATATAATTGTCTAAGGGTTTTTCTGTCTGTCTGTCTGTCTGTCTGTCCTGGAAATCCCGCGTCTCTGATTGGTCGAGGCCGCCAGGACTCGACCAATCAGCGACGGGCACAGTATCGACGTAGATGTCATAATGGTTGCCATGGCGATGATGATGTCATAAAGGTTGCCTTGACCAATCAGCGACAGGCACAGTATCGACGTAGATGTCATAATGGTTGCCATGGCGATGATGATCTCATAAAGGTTGCCTTGACCAATCAGCGACGGGCACAGTCTGCCGCGAATTCTGGAATCATCATTGTCCATATACTACGGGGACATGCATATTCTAGAATACCGTGCGTTAGAATCGGGCCACAGTCTAGTATATATATATATATATATATATATATATATACAATATATAATATAGGAGGTATTGGTTGATATTTTGGCCAAGATATATAAGCCCACAACCCAAGGAGTTTTATTTCTCTTTATGTGGCTTTGCTTTTAAGTTTAGTGTTAGAACTCGCAAATCTGAGGACCCTTGACGCGAGTTGCGAGTTTGTATATATTGGCCAAAATATCAACCAATACCTCATATTATGTATATACAGTATACATATACAGTATAAACTCTCCACGCTATTTTCTTGCATGTTAACTTAGTCATTTGTTTGACTTTGATGACCCGGGGGGGGGGGGGTCCATGTAACACTTAGGTGTTCTGTTTATTTCACTGCTACCTAAGGGGTGGTCTTTTCTTTTGTTCAGTGTTCAATGTTAAGGTATTATATAATGAGTCCTCTCTAAACAAGACCCATGTTCCTTATTGATCTACTATGTTGATATATTGATCTTTTGTTTTATCCGTGTTTTATCCGTGTTGACATGCCTTGCTCTTCTTTATTCTAAATGGATGGTCAGACCACGGTATTTTATTTCATAATAAGATTTGTTTTCTTATATCATTTTGTTATATATTTCAGAGACAGACATTTCTTGAAAAAGGCCTAATAGCCGAAACGTTGAATGAATTATACATGTCTGTATGAATTATACTAGACTGTACTTTTCATTTTTTGGAGTCCACCATCTGTATTTTTGGGTTGCAATAAAATTTGTTAAAATTCACCTAAGTGTGCCAGAGTTTATCTCTTTCTTAAGCACAGCAGTCAAACTTTTTTTGTAGTTGATGATGAGGTTTGTGCACAAGTCAGGAGGAATTTTGGTCCACTCCTCTTTGCAGATCTTCTCTAAATGATTAAGATTTTGAGGCTGTTGCTTGGCAACTCGGAGCTTCAACTCCCTCCATAAATTTTCCATGGGATTAAGGTCTGGAGACTGGCTAGGCCATTCCATGACCTTAATGTGCCTTTTTTGAGCCACTCCTTTGTTGCCTTGGCTGTATGTTTAAGGTCATTGTCTTGCTGGTAGACCCAGACACGACCCATTTTTAATGTCCTGGGAGAGGCTGTCAGAATTTTATGGTCCATGGCCCCATCCATTCTCCCATTGATGCGGTGAAATAGTCCTGTGCCCTTAGCAGAGAAACACCCCCAAAACATAATGTTCCCACCTCCATGCTTGACAGTGGGAACCGTGTTCTTTGGGTCATAGGCAGCATTTCTCTTCCTCCAAACACAGCAAGTAAAGTTAATGCCAAATACCTCAATTTTTGTCTCATCTGACCACAGCACCTTCTCCCAATCACTCACAGAATCATCCGGGTGTTCACTGGTAAACTTCAGATGGGCCTACACATGTGCCTTCTTGAGCAGGGGGACCTTGCGGGCACTGCAGGATTTTAAACCTTTACGGTGTAATGTGTTAGCAATGGTTTTCTTGGTGACCGTAGTCCCAGCTGCCTTGAGATCATTAACAAATTCCCCCTGTGTAGTTTTAGGCTGATCTCTCACCTTCCTCATGATCAAGGATACTCCATGAGATTTTGCATAGTGCTCCAGATCGATGTCGATTGACAGTCATTTTGAATTTCTTCAATTTTCTTATTATTGCACCAACAGTTGTCTCCTTCTCACCCAGCATTTTATTTATGGTTTTGTAGCTCATTCTGGCCTTGTAGAGGACTATGATCTTGTCCGTGACATCCTTATAAAGCTCTTCGGTCTTGCCCATGTTGTAGAGGTTAGAGTCTGTGGACAGGAGTCTTTTATAATGGTGGCTATGTAAGACAGCTGTCTTTAGTGCAGGTAACGAGTTGATTAGGAGCGTCTAACTGGTCTGTAGGAGCCAGAACTCTTAATGGTTGGTAGGGAATCAAATACTTATTTCTCACTGCAAAATGCAAATAAATTTATATAATTTATACAATGTGGTTTTCTGGATTTTATTTTTGATATTCTATCTCTCAATGTTAAAATTAACCTTCCCTTAAAATTATAGACTGTTCATGTCTTTGTCAGTGGGCAAACTTACAAAATCAGCAAGGGATCAATACATATTTCCCCCACTGTACATACATTTTTTGTACACTTCTTTTTTCAGGGTGCAGCCAGGTCCAGCATTTTTACATTTTACATTTCTTGCTGCTAAATTGAAAGTAATTAGACAATCAAACATTATAAGTGGCATGTCTCCTCAGTATGAGAAAAAAGACTTTGGTGACCACTGTATAAGCCACAAATACAACTATGAAACAAAACCACCGTGTTTCTAAACTTCCTCCGACTGATGTTCATGACGTGATATAGTCCACCTATTTAAGATGCACCTTGATGAAGAGGTGACCACAAGACTGAGAGCTGAGACTGAAGTCCACGTCAGGTAATATATCAGCTGAGGAGGTATAGATCGTATGAAACTAGCTGACAGCAATGACAAAGTTTTAAGCCATGCTATATGAATAGTATATAATTTGATCTACATGTTGACCATGCATGGTCGGAGTCGTAGATACACAACTGTAGAGCCAGCGATTGAGGACCACTAATATAGTGCATGTTGTACATTTACTTAGACCAGCGGTGGTCTAATGTCTACAACATTATGGGGGCTTATATGCACATTACAGATATCATCCTGTTTCTCCCTTTGCGGCCAAGAACTGTCTGCAAAAAAAGGGGCAGCAGTGTTTACCTGCCCAGGTCTCAGCGCTAATGCACTCTCAGGATGCAGCAAAGCCATGTAGTAAAGATGGTGGCAACACAGGTGCAAAATACTGATGAGACAACCACTCACAATCTACCAGTTCTTTACTACATGGGTTTGCTGCATCGTGAGAGTTCATTCGTTCGGAGTGACTGCACCTTTTTTCTGTATTAATTTTAGAATTTTTAGGAGGATTTTTATTCCTCTTTTTGTGGCTTTGCTTTTAAGTCAAGAACTGTCTGCACAAAGGCAGTCACTTTCCTTATCAATTGATGAAGTGGGTGAAACGACTCTATTGATATCATGATTATTGGTTTCCTGCTGGTTTAAAGTTAAAGAAAACACGGCACTCCAATTTTGTTGGTGCACAAGAAGGTCACTCATAGTCAAGAAAACGTGTCAGTATGCTTCATTGGTCAGTATATTCCAAGCAATGCATGACGTTTCCATCACATTGACCTTCATCAGATGGGCTTTAGTTCAAAGAAAGAATAGAAATCCTTATAGTGAATAAACGCTGTGCAACCCACTGCGTGAATAGCATCTGTGGAAAACTGGCTTACTGACACTTTTTGTGACTATGAGTGCCACGTTTTTCATTATTTCCTACTAGTCTAAAGACCCTTATACACAATTGACTAACATCATCCGAACCTGTCAATATTGGTGGGATTGGCAGCCAGACCAATGTGTATGGGGAGCTCCTTACTATCCCCAACAGATAATGTTAAGGGAGAAAAGGAACTGGCTGTTACTGGAACTTTAGCGGCCAATCCTTTTATTTGATTCTTCGTGCCTAAGCTCTAACAGGCAGGTCGGTGCGACTTATCTGCCTGTTATGCCCGGCGCCATTCATCCCCGTCACAGACCGCTCCTGCTGGCAATTCAGCTACCTCTGCTGACATCACGTCCACAGAGGGGCAGCTTCTCTTCCGCTCCGCTCTGTTGACAGGGTGGGACTCCCAACATTATTCTGATTGACACCCGGAATCCCGCTACCTAACTGGGGGAACCGACTGTCAATCAGAATGACATCGGAAATCACGCTTCGTGGAGAGAGCAGGGTGGAAAAGAAGCTGTTACTCTGTGGATGTGACATCAGCAGAGGCAGGTGAATTGCCAGCAGGAGCGGTCTGTGACCGTTAGTACTTTTTTGTTTTTAACAAAGTCCCGGATATCCCCTTTAAACATTTCTGTGTAAAGGGAGTTGGGAGATAAAACTGTGGATTGTTCTCTAATGTGTATGAGTGCCATAGGTCCCAACCAGATACTCCTAAGCAGCCTGTTGCCCATTGCTGGCATACAATATGTGCAAAGAATTTTATTTGCAGGCCATATAGTTTGTGTGAGGCGGTGTATCGTTTCACTAAAATCACCAAAAATTGTGATTCTAAAGGGTAATTCGATCCTACATATGACGCTTGGAGTTATGAAACAAAGTTGTATTATGATGTACTGTCTTAAGTGTCGTATAATGAATAGTTATTACATTTATAGAATTAATCCTAGATTTAGCTGGGAAGAAGAATATTCAAGATTTATATCTCTTCCTTATATGTCAAGAAATTCATTGTCCAACAATTGCCTCAAGGGAAACTGATTAAAAGAAGATCTTGGTAAGTTTCATGATATATTATTTCATTACAACAAGATGTGTGTGCGTGTATATATATATATATATATATATATATATAAATAAATCCCAGATGCCAAAGGGTCATCAAGGGGGTCAGCAGAGGGGGCAGGTGATGTACGGTAGCTTTTTTTTTTTGCTATGAACCTTTTGCTAGCCCTTTATGGTTCAACAAAATAGTGGCCAGCTAGAGAATGCAGATTTTTGTAAAATTTGAGCAGAATTCATATCCACTTTAGTATATTTTCCCATCTCTACTTGCAACATTTTCTGCATGATCCTGAAACAGTTTTATAGAAATCTGGCAGAGACCGCTAAGGATAATCGCCTACTGATGAGTTCCAGCTTTGTTTGTGGCCATCTGAAATCCTGCCCCTTTTTGCCCACCTGCAGGCAGAGAACATCAGTGACGCTAATGCTCCAATCAGTTGCCTTACCTTCTAATTACGGTTAAAGGGAAGCGATCATCAAAAAATGACCCATTGTTTAAATCAGGTTTTTACATTAAATGTACTTTTTTTTGTAATTTTTGGTAACATTTTTTCCACATCATAATCTGTATTAAAAAAAATATCAAAAAATAAAATTTTGCAGTTTTCACACAGGCCACTGGGGCTTCATTTAGTCTTCTGTTGTTTCAGAAAATGCACATGTTCATTTGGTGCAATGTACAGATTAGACGTGGTATTTTATACTGATGCATCTAATGAGATTGTGAAAAAGGCATTGTGGAGGTGAAGGAGTAGGGTCCGCTGTGACCTCACCTATTGTGATTGGTGGATCCTGTGCTATCAGTTGTGTGTAGAGGTGTAACCCGTCATGGGAATCCTGCCTCTGCTGATTTAGAGACTAGCTAAAAACTCCTCATGAAAGGACAGGAAGTAGAGCTCTAAAGAAAAAGCTCTATTTGCCAATATGAAAATTGCAAGAACACTAATTTTATTTTTATAAAGTAGCAAAAAACTGACTGGCACTTCCAAATCAGAAAACTGGTGTGTACAGGTGCAAGCTAGGTGTAGCCACCTCCATATACAGCAAACAAATAAAGTTGCACTCTGTAGTGCTAAAGCATGTAAATATGTAATATATGAAATATGAATAGCAATACTGCTCTAGATAATAAGTAAAAATAGTGACGCTTAATACATAATTTGGCCAATTCATGCATACACAGCAACCAATGACAAGGTGGTCTCAGAACTCCTGGGAACCTACGTTTCTAGTGTGAATACCTCTCTTAAATTGAAGATGAATTTCAGGGTAGGTTAATTTTTTTTTGGTTTTGCTTCAGTTTCTTGCACTCAGTGCACCCAATGGCATGGATTCACCTTCTCTGAGCTAAGCATTACGTTTATAAAGTTTTCCATTGCTGTGCGTCCTGTTGTGAATTCTGCTCTTGGGTTCCCTCCGGTGGTTGTTGGTAGTAATGCAGTTGTCCCTGGGTTGCAATCCTGGGCAGGTGTCCCTGCTGATTGCAGCTCTGACTGGGGTATTGTTAGGTGTGCAGGATTCATTAGCCCTTGCCAGTTGTCCATTGTTCTTGGAGGTTTTGCATCTCTGTCTGGTTCCTCCTGCCCTGCTGCCAAATCAGCAAAGATAAGTGTTTGGTTTTTGTTTCTACAGCACACATGCTGTGTGCTTTACAATTTAGTGCTATTCATTGTTTTTTCTTGTCCAGCTTAAGGTACCTTCACACGAAGCGACGCTGCAGCGATAGCGACAACGATGCCGATCGCTGCAGCATCGCTGTTTGGTCGCTGGAGAGCTGTCACACAGACCGCTCTCCAGCGACCAACGATGCCGAGGTCCCCGGGTAACCAGGGTAAACATCGGGTTGCTAAGCGCAGGGCCGCGCTTAGTAACCCGATGTTTACCCTGGTTACCAGCGTAAAATGTAAAAAAAACAAACAGTACATACTTACATGCGTCCCCCGGCGTCCGCTTCCTGCACTGTGTGAGCACCGGCAGTAGCAGGGCACAGCGGTGACGTCACCGCTGTGCTGTGCTTTCACTTTCACTTTGCGGCGCTCAGTCAGTGTGGGAAGCGGACGCCGGGGGACGCATGTAAGTATGTACTGTTTGTTTTTTTTACATTTTACGCTGGTAACCAGGGTAAACATCGGGTTACTAAGCGCGGCCCTGCGCTTAGTAACCCGATGTTTACCCTGGTTACCAGTGTAAAATATCGCTGGTATCGTTGCTTTTGCTGTCAAACACAACGATACACGGCGATCGGACGACCAAATAAAGTTCTGAACTTTATTCAGCGACATCACAGCAGGATCCTGATCGCTGCTGCGTGTCAAACTAAACGATATCGCTAGCCAGGACGCTGCAATGTCACGGATCGCTAGCGATATCGTTACAAAGTCGTTTCGTGTGAAGGTACCTTTAGACTGTGTTTGGATATTTCAGTCAAGTTGGATTCTCAGGAGATGCAGATATACATTCCATGTCTTTAGTTAGATGGTGGCATTTTTGTATTATCTGCTGTGGATATTTTTAGGGTATTAATACTGACCGCTTAGTATTCTGTCCTATCCTTTCCTATTTAGCTAGCGTGGCCTCTTTTGCTAAATCCTGTTTTCTGCCTGCGTGTGTCTTTCCTCTAATACTCACAGTCAATATTTGTGGGGGGCTGCCTATCCTTTGGGATTCTGCTCTGAGGCAAGATAGAATTCCCATTTCCATCTATAGGGGTATTTAGTCCTCCGGCTGTGTCGAGGTGTCTAGGATGTGTTAGGTACACCCCACGGCTACTTCTAGTTGCGGTGTCAGTTTAGGGTTTGCGGTCAGTACAGGTTCCACCTTCTCCTGAGAAAGTCTCATGCGGCTCAAAGGTCACCAGATCATAACAGTGTCCATAGTTGAGTCCTGGTCCTGCTTGTCCATTTTTTCACCTTGACGTCACTTTGACACATGCCAAGGTCTGAATAATAGAGGGTAGGACCAACCCAATTTGGGTTCACCTTGGCGTTGTTGGGATAGCGTCTACCCTTTTTTGATAAAAAATCAGTGCTTACTAAGTGTTATTTATATGCATTATAACTTTATACTTACAGCAGGGTATTTGTTTATTTCGCTTCTATCTTCCGTTTTGTCTGTTTAATGGCCAGTGTGAACATGCTCCTACACATTGCATGTATACCAACTTATACTCCAGTTTATTTTTTTTAGTTTTGCTTAATATAGTTTTTCTATGACTTTCTCCACAGATCTATACACTATGTGTACCATATATTTCTTACTCATTTGGGGAGTTCTTCTTCTGGAGTCGGCTTCATGCCTTGATCCAAGCCGGGCTGAAAGAAATTTTGATGAATTTAAAAGAAAACATATTTTAATTGAGAAATTTACAAACTGTACACATTGTATGGCCAAAAGTGGTATAAATAAACCTAATGGTTGCAAAAATGTCAACAGCTTTATCAAGGCTTCGGTGGCTGATGTAAAAAAAACGTGTGAGAAGAAACCAGATGGTGATTGCTGGAGTACGAAATGTTTTCAAGTATTTAACTGTACCCAAATATTAAAGAAACCTTGTAAATACAAAAAAGACCAAACTGAAATGTCACAAATTAAAGTAACATGTCGGAAGAAAAAACCAGTACACCTATCTGGAACTAGAAAATGTTGAGGTCTCCAGGTCTACATGTTGAGATCTTCTGGTCTACTTTATTTAATGCATGTTTTTGGATAGAGCAGTTGTCCAGGAAAGCATGGCTACTTTCTTCCCTAAATAATTCCACACCTTTCTTTAGGTTGCATCCGGTATAGCGGCCGGAGGCTGGGCAAGCTCTGTTGGCCCAGGGCATGGCTTTGGAAATATAACCCCAATAAACCTCATACTCAGAGTAAATTTTTCATTCCACCAATGCTCTGGAGGGAACAATCCCTGGTACCTGAAGAATTTAACAATACATTTTCCAGTTCATTGTTCTGAGAAATTTAAGGATAGTGTGTTTATTTTTCTTTCATAACTTGTATTCCCCTAAATCTAGGCTCCTGCCTAACACACTTACCCATGATTGCAGCGGTGCCCCAAGATACAACTCAAGGACAAATCTTGCACTTTCTTCGGAAGAAGGCAGCCATGTTTTTTAAAAATACTGTTTCCATTAATAGACTTTTTCACCACTTTGGTATTCAAGATGAGCTATTTTTAAAGGGGCTGTCTGGTCCAAATTGCTAGTCACCCTGTGTGACTGAAGACTAATAAATCCCCCCAGAGCACATATTGTGCACTATGGGGATTCACCGGTTTCTGAGCCGGGATCAGAGCGTATTCATGTGTTAAACATAGTCCCAGCCAGAACCTGTCCAGTGGGCACGGCCTCGCTTCCATACCTCCAGTTGGCCACACCCAGTGAACAGCCACATCACTAGACAGGGCGTGGCCTCCCTGTACATAAGTGTATGGAAGTGAGGCCATGCCCACTGGCGGGGAGTATGTATAACTCATACATAACCTCCAGTCCCAGCTCAGAAACCGTCAAATCATCCCAGCGTGCAGTACATCACAAAGAGTGACTTCAGACATCGATTTAGACCGGATAACCTCTTTAAGATCAGTCATCAATTTGAGATTGATGAGTGTCTGATACCCGGTAGCCTCACTGATCAGCAGTCAGAGGTAAAAAATGTATGGAATGGAACTCTAACAGTTTGTGACACTGTTAAGTGGCTACTGCCCCAGCTGATCTCCAGTACCACTATGTGGTATATAGAGTAGTGCTTCTACTTGTACACCTTTTACAGCCAGCATCTGCTTAAATTGCAAACTGTTGATTGGTGGTGATGCCGGACGTCAGGGCCAGGTTATTAATATTATGGAGGTGGAAAACCCTTTAATGCGCTTATGTACATGACATGTACAATTCATATAATTCATGTGCTGTGCCTAACATTTTCTTTTCTGTATATGAAGATACCAGTTTTCTGTATTAAAATTGGTTGTTTATGGAGGGAGAATAAGTATTATTTTATGTCCCTCAGGCTTCAAGTCATTTTTCTGTAAGCTAATAATGCTATTGTATGTGGAAATAAAGGTATCCTTGTCTAGCTCGTCATCATTGCCTCTTCCGTCAGCTAGATATCTATTTATCTATTATCTATCTATTTTTTTTAATTTAATTTTTATCTATCTATCTATCTATCTATCTATCTATCTATCTATCTATCTATCTTTCTATCTATCTATCCATCTACAGTATCTATCTATCTGGTTTCAGCTCTCTGGTAGCCACTTGGTTATGCACTGACACAGGGTTAATATAAAGTAAGTGTAAAGTGAGAACCAGAAACCAGTGCATCTGATTGGAACAGACAATATTAGGATATGTTTCCACGGTCAGTAAACGCTGCTGGTTTAACGCTATGTACATCCGCAACGTCAAACCCGCAGCGTCCAGATGTTACAGCATAGTGGATGTGAGTTCTAGAAAATACATCTCCACTATGTGTTAAAAGATGCCCGCGGCATCCCTGCCTAAATGGACAGAAATACATGACACAGAAAGTGGAGGAAAGCACAGAGAGAGGTCCACTCCTTTTTAATAAATAAATAACAATTTTAAAAAAATATAGCGTGGGGTCCCCCTATATATATGTTAACCAGCCAGAGTAAAGCAGACTACTGGGACTGATATTTCAGGCTGGTAAGGAACCAATATCCATGAACATTACCAGCCTGATACCCCAAGCCTCAGCAGCCTGCTTACCTTGGATGGTTAGCAAAAATAGTGGGATCCCCTCCAAAAAAAACCGGTGAGTGGTCCCCCTATTTTTGTTAACCAGCCAAGAAAACAGCAGACAGCTGTGGCCTGGTATTTTCAGGCTGGCGAGGCCCATGGATTTTAGCCCTCACCAGCATAAAAATAGCAGCCCGCAGCTGCCCCATAACTGGCACATCCAAAGATGTGCCAGTTGTGGCACTTTACCCAGCTCTTCCCACTTGCCCTGTAGCCATGGCAAGTGGGGTAATATTTGTGGGGTTGATGTCACCTGTGTATTGTCAGGTGACATCAAGCCCACGGCTTAGTAACGGTGAAACGCCACCGCGTATACGACACCTATCCATTACTAATCCTATAGTTATATGGTCAACACACAGCCAGAATAAATTCCTTTAATAATTTTAATTTACCATACTTACTGCATCGCCTAATCCCCGATTCCCTCGATCTCCTACAAAAAATAAAATAATAAACCAGCACAAATACTCCCTGTCCACCATAGTCCATTTACCGAGTGTCCCACGACGAGTCCAGCTCTGCTACATCTGGATGCATTTGGCCGAATGGTGGCATTATGCCACCGTCCAGCCTGATATCCAGACACAGCAGAGCTTGTAGATGACCACCGGAAATAACTCGGTCTCTGGCAGCCACCTGCACTTCAGTTCTCAAGATCAGCTGACCATCAGAACTTGCCAAGTGACCGGATATAACCCCGGCAGTCACCTGCACTGCAGTTCTCACGATCAGCTGATCGTGAGAACTTTGCTAGTGACCAGAGATCACCCCGGCGGTCACATGTATGGCAGTTCTCGCTGTCAGCAGATCTCATCACGAGAACTGCAGTGGACGCGAACTTCTGGCTGTGGCACAAGGTAAGATAGTTTGTAAATTAGTTCACATGCGTAATAAGCTGCGTTTCCGCACTTACTACGTATTTGACTATAAAGATGATGTGGTTTTATCGCATCTAATGATAGTCTATGGGCAATTTACGCTGCAGTGACTGAGCATCTCCGCATCATAAAAAGATATGCTGCCGTCTGGAAAGACGTGCTGCATGTCCGTTTACGCAGGTCTGCCACCTGCGTCTTTGAACGCATACTGCAGATGGGATTTCATAAAATCCTATCCACTATTCTATAACGCAGCGTCCAATCTACAGCAAATAATGAACGTGGAAACATACCCTTATAGTAATATAATCAAGCTTACTGCACATACAGTGGGGACTTACTGTTTGAGGTTGTGGACAGGTGTCTATTACACTGATAACAAGTTCAAACAGGTGCCATTACTAGAGGTAATGAGTGGAGGACAGAGGAGCCTCTTAAATAAGAAGTTACAGGTCTGTGAGAGCCAGAAATCTTGCATGTTTTAGGTGACCAAATACTTATTTCCCACCATAATTTGCAAAATAAATCTTGCCAAATCAGACAAGGTGATTTTCAGGATTTGTTTTCTCATTTTGACTCTTATAGTTGTGGTCTATGATGTCAATTACAGGCCTCTCTCATTTTTTTAAGTGGGAGAACTTGCACAATTGGTGGCTGACTAAATACTTTTTTCCCCACTGTATATAGTACCAGAACCAAATTTACTTCAAAGATACAGTACCAAAACAAAATGTACTGCATAGATACAGTGCCAAAACCAAACTTAATGCATATAGTACATATTACATAGATATGGGAACAGAACCAAGCTTGTTACATGGATTGAGTACCAGATAGTACTGCATAGATATCGTAAAAGAATAAAATATAATGCATAGATGCAGTACCAGAACCAAACTTACTGCATAGATATGGGAACAGAACCAAGCTGAAAACATACAGTATCAGAACCAAGCTTACTGCATAAAATCAGTAAAATAAAAAATTGACCAGCACATTATAATAGAATCAAGCAAGAGAACAGTAGAACAGGTGCAAACCCATGACAGGCAAGTCAGATATAATTGATCAGAGTCCCATCAAAAGAAATGCCATCTTGTCATTGGCTGGTGGGCACACAGATACACGCAGATACAGTTCCAAAACCAAGCTTGCTACATTTATTCAGTAACATAAGTGGAGCGCCCCCATAGGATAGTGGAGTACTCGGTACCGGGTCCTTCGGTTCTCAGTGGGGATGTCACAGTGGCTCGACCCGGTCCGTGGCCCTAGGGGAACATCCGTTTGATAGATGGGGAAAGGTCTTTAAAGGGATAAGGTTCGTGACGCCACCTGTGGTATTCGGTCAGGGTGACTGACGCTGCTTAGGGGTCCGCTGGGGTGATGTGATGGCAGCTAGATGGTATACCTTCCCACAGGTGAAGTGTATCCCCAGGGCTTCCAAGAAGTGTAGGTGGTGATGGTGGATGATGTAAGGCGCAGTGAAGAACAAGGACACAAGGTTGCAGTCTCTTTACCTTTACTGAAGGCTTCAGCATCCACAGTCCAGGGTACAGACCAAAGGGTAGGCAGAGTCTAGCCGGTCTGAAGGCAAATCCAGAGTCCCCTTATCCAGGTGGAAATCAGTAGCCTTCCTCTAGTGCCTGTGTGTTGTAGTACCTCCCTGCTGAGCTCGGTAAGGTCCTCACAACTGTTGTAGATGTTCTAGATGTTATGTTTTCCTCTCTGTCCCCCAGATGGTATGGATAGGACAAACCCGTATGACTGATGGCCTGAGGCTTTTTACAGGGACCCTAGAGATGCCCCGACCCCCACAGTTGCCACCGTGCCTCCTGGGTATTAAGGTCGGGCAGCCGACTTGAAATCGACTGTCCTGCCGGTCTCTGGAGCAAGGCTTGGAGATGGTTGCTCCCTCTGTGTTCCGGCCACCGGCTTCTGCGCCTCAGAAGGCGGCAGCCTAATACAGGGCATAACTCCTTCTGGTTTTATCTCCTTGTGCTATGACTTTGTTTCTCACCCGCTACAATACAATTCTCTTCGTGTCCTTTCTTAGGATGCTGCCGCACGTGGGGCAGGTGCAGCTCCATAGCCTTCTATCCAGGCCTCTGGCAGGATCCCACCCCTGCCAGGGGCCCTCTGTCTGCAGCTCAGATGTTTCTCCTTTCCCCCTGTCTGCCTGACAGGTGTTGCCTGGGCAAAGCCCAGCCAGCTTCTCCCTAACTTCCTATCCAGCCCACCAGTTTTACCCTATTGTGAGGAGTGCCCTAGTAGATAGGAGCAAGGCTCCCCCTGGTGGTTTGGAGTGTGAAGTGTGGTGTATGGTTTGTGATACCTGGTAGGAAGATCTCCTTTATTGCCATCAGACGTAATATCACTCCCCCTGGTGGGAGAATGACATCACTGCAATGACCAGGACTCTGGGGCGCTGCATAAGCAAGGTAGGGTATGATGGATACTGCCATAAAACCAATCTATAAAATTGCACACTGTCCTAATAATTGTGTCAAATTCAAACATGTGTCATCTTGACAAAAGCTGTGAATGCTCTACTAAGTTATCATAACAAGGCTTCTTGAACACCATTTTTTTATTTACTCTTTTAGTACATCTTTCTAATAATTTCTTTTATATTTTCTTATATTCAACGTTTTTTTCAAATGTTTAAAAATATTTCCTTTTTTCATTGCGTGTTTTTATCTCGCTTTTGATGCTGCAGTTTTGTCTCTGCTTGTTTTAGATACTTGTGGTGTACAGTGGCTTAATGGATAGCGTTGGTTCAAATCCCCCCAAGAACAACATCTCCAAAGAGTTTGTATGTTCTCCCTGTGTTGCATGGATTTCCTCTGGGTTCTTGAGTTTCCTCCCAAAGACATATGGATAGGGAATTTACAGTGGTGTTCAAAAGTCATGCATAGGCATAGGATAAATAGATTTTTCAAGTTTTAAACATTTTCTGTCAAATATCTTCGATGCTAATATTACATATTATATATGGTTTTGTTCAGAATACAATTTTGCATTCTCTCCCTGTAATATTTTTAGCTTTTGAAGCAGTTTTGCCTGAAATTATTGCAACAAGGCCCGAAAGAAGCCATTAATGACAGCCATACAAAGACAAAGACGAAAACTGTGGGCATTGAAATATTTAAAATGGAGGAAGGAGGAGTGGGAAAAAGTGCTATTTAGTGATGAAAGCACTTTTTGCATTTTAGGAAATGACGGCAAGTGTTATGTGAGAAGGTTCCCACATGAAGAGTACAAGCCATGAGCTTCTCTGTGAAACATCCGATGAAAGTAATGGTCTGGGGCTGTATGGCAGCCAATGGTGTTGGAAGGCTTCATATTGTGGAGGGTATGGTTAATGCAAAAAAATACATAGACATCCTTAATAAGAAAATGCCGCCTTCTGCTCAACACCTGTTTTCAGGGGATTATATCTTCCAGGATGATAATGCTCCTTGTCACAGAGCTAAGACAGTAGCGGAATGGAAAAAAAAGAACAAGGTGGCTACTATTGACTGGCCAGCTCAGTCCCCGGACCTCAATCCAATTGAAAATTTGTGGCACAAGGTATCATTAGAGATATCTAGAAAACAGCCAAGGACCAAGAGTGAGTTGATTGAGGCTCTGATACAGGCCTGGAACCACATCATCACTCGTGAACATCTGCAGAAGCTTGTTCACTCAATGCCACAGAGATGCAAGCTGGTGCTCAAGAGCAAAGGCTGGCCAATAAAGTATTAGAAGCTAAAGATGCACTCAAAAGGCCCTTTTCAGGACCCTGAATTAAATAAAAAATAATACATCTTAAAAAGTAAAATTTAAGTCTGTGTGAACTTGCATTGGAAGTTAATAAACTTAGAAACCTGTTCACCATTCAACACACTGTACTGGTGTAGGTATGGTTATGCTGTAAAAAAAATTATCAAAAATGTGCATACCATAACAATTTATACACTTGGGACATTCAAAAATGAGTATGGCATACAATGAGGGATTACAAAAACATATATGTTCCATCAGTTTCACTGTAGAGATGCAGACGTATGAAACATATAGTATTCTTCACGCCTATGCAGGACTTTTGAACACCATTGCAGATTGCGAGCTCCAATGGTGACAGTGATGATAATGTCTGTAAAGCATTGTGGAATTAATGGCGCTATCTGAAGCTCCTTCACACGTCCATTTTTCATGTTCGTATGCGGTCTGTTTATTAAGGACAACAAATATGGACACACGCACTCCCATTGTCATCAGTGTGACACGTACTGGCGCCTGGGAAAAGCCATACAGTTCACTCTGTTCCGAGGCTGCTTGCGGTCAATGAGAGCAGGTTACGCTGATGATGGTTGTAGTCAGTGGCAGGCGTGTGTCTAGCATGTATGTTTTTTTTATTGAACGGTGTGTGCTTCCGATGCTAGTGGGGAGCTCATTGACGTTACTGCAGTTTATTGGGCTTCTCACAATAACCTGCCCATGGGTATTTCAACTTCAGTATCCTGCGTTAACCCCAATGACTTCACCGCAGGTCACTGAAGCTGCACTCTGATGCTCAGCTCAGTGTTTCTGTAATGCCAGGCTGAATGGTTGCATCATGCCACCATTCGGCAAGGCATCCAGATGAAGCAGAGAAGGATTAAGGCATGGTACAAATGGATTATCGTCGGACAGGTGAGGAATATGGTGTCTTGTTTTTTCATTTTACAATAATGAATAGCTAAAAGAGGATTGGGAGTGTTTATTTCAAATAAAGAACTTTATTCTGGTTGTGTATTTTTTACAATATGACTATGGGGTTAGGAATGGGGGTGTCATCTGGATGCCTGTCCATTACTAACCCCTAGGCTTGATGTCAGCCGCCATAAAAAAAAGTTGGCACCAACCCCAACCCTATTACCCCACTTGCCACCAGACCAGGGCAAGTGGGAAGAGCAAGGCTAAGCATCAGATTTGGAGCATCTTATTGATGTGCCATTTCTGGGGTCGTTGAGGGCTGATGTTTTTTAGCCTCGGAGGAGGGCCAATATCCATGGCCCCTTCCCTGGCTATTAATATCAGACCACAGCTGTCTGCTTAGACTTTCCTGGTTAGAATTTATAGGGGTTCCCCTGCAAACTAACCAGTCAAGGCTAAGCAAACAGCTTATTAATAGCCTGGGGATATTTAGGGCTAATAGCCCCTTTCCAAGATCATTAACATCAGTCCCTAGCTGTGGGCTTTCTCTCTGCTGGTTTTGAAAAATACGCTGTTTATTTATATAAATGTATTTAATGTATTTAATTATGCAATAAATTCAAGTACAGGAAAAAAAACACACAATTCCTATAATTGGCAGGTTTATAAAGGAACTTAGGTAATTTTCCTCAGCTTACACAGATTAAATCAATTGTTTAACTCTCAAATGTTTTTTTCCAAGACAAAACACCGACATTGCACACGGACACAAGGAAGGCACACGGACATCACATGGATATCACAAGGATGGCACATGGATGTTGCACACGGACATGGCCAAGGATCACACCTATACTGATTTTTTCTGTACAGGACAGGAAACACCAGGATGTATGAAGGAGGCCTAAGTGAGCATAAAAATGATAAATTTGGCTTCATGTATGGATTCAATACATTTTTATTGTGTTTCTACAGAGGAAACAGTAAAAAAAAGCACAAGCTTTTTTTACTTGTGCATTTTCCGCATGTATTGAAACTCTATGGGGAAAATCTGGTCATAAAACTCAGTGAGAGATTGACATGTTACAGATCAGTCAGATCAGTTTATGCTGCTTAAAAAAACACAGTGGCCTGAGATTTCTACAAATCCCATTCACTTTACTAGAAATGTAAGGCTGCTTTCCCTCAATTAGCTTTGGGGTCATTTTTGATGCTTCTTACAGTTCCAGTAAATGGATGGGATTTAGATTTATAGAAATCTCCTGTCCACTGTGCTTTTTTTACACTGTGTAAACTGAGGTGCATTGTGTGCTTGAAATCCACAAGAAAGATGTAAATGTCTCTTTCTGGTGTTCTGAATTTTATGTGTAGATCTTCCTAATAGACCCGTAGTAGATGCAGAAAATCTGCAGGTAAAGAAGCACACTTGCGTTTTTAGTGCGTTTCTAGTGTGGAAATGCATCAAAACAACATGAATGTTGTTAGGGAATTCAAGCATTAAAAGTTATAGCAAAATATATTTTCAAGAGATGTTCTCATGGCGGGGACAAAAGAATGTTTGCAGATTTGTACTTATCAAACACCTGTTTCTGAGATAGAAAGAGAATGAAGATGACGACCTTGGATTTATACAGACTAGTGTTAGCGACACCTGTGGGTTAGATGACCAGGCGTATTCGGGGGAGACAGTACAAGACAGCGCCGTCCCTGCAAGTATCTTTTGTAACATTCGAAGAAATTAATTACGCAAATATTAACCAATAAGAAACAAGAAAGTGCAGTAGGAAACGCTTATGACCAATGCCGTGTCCATTTGGTGCAAGATGAGAATAAAAACTACTTTGTTTCGGATGATACTGTGTCTCGGGAGAGAAGATTTTCCAATAACTGTGTCAATAAAGTTTTGTCAATGTCAAATACCAGGAAGTATCAAAAACAAAGCAGCTTTATTTAAAGCATGACAGACCAAGAAGAGACAAAAACCGCAGTGTCAAAAGCTCATAAAAACACATGTTAAAAAAATGCACACAACACACAATGAAAAACCACAAGTAACCCCTTAATGACCGCCAATACTTCTTTTAACTGGCCTGAGATAATAGAGACTAGCCTCCCCATACCGGTGACAATCCAGCAGCTGTTGGCTGGACACTATAGCTGACAACTTGCTACATCACCACGATCAGTGTTTGCACCGTCCATATCTGTTTAACCCTTTAGATGCTGCTGTCAAGAGTGGCTACATCATATAAATGGTTAATAGAGTGTGGGGGCTTCCTCCTTATCCGTGTCGGTGCCCTGAGATCATGATTGTGTGGTCCTGATGTTTGCCATGGCAATTCACGACTAAACAGTGGCCTTAGAGTCTCCCGGCTACAGTGGCCTGTTCAGAAGTCAGCGACATTTAAGTGGTAAAAATACATTTTTTTCATTCCTGTCATGTCACTTTGCATTCATTCCTTAACATCACCTGAAGGGTTAATAAACTAACTGACAGCAGTTTCCAATATGTCAGGGGGGGCTGTTTTTAAAATGGTATCACTTTTGGGGGTTTTCCAATATCTAGGACCCCAAAAGTCACTTCAAACCTGGATAGGTCCTTCAAAAAAATACGTTTTGTAAACTTCCTTGAAAAAATGAAAAATGACTGCTACATTTTTTAAACCTCCTAAAAGGCTAACAAAATAAAATAACATTTTACAAATGGTGCTGATGTAAAGCAGACATGTGGGAAATGTTATGTATTAATGTTTTTGTGTGGTGCGATTATCTGGATTAAAGGGATAATCATTCAGAGTTTGAAAATTGCTAATTTTTTTTTACTTTGTCAAATTTCTGATATTTTTAGAAATAAACACAAAACATATAGACATAAATTTACTATTAACATAAAGTACAATATGTCACGAAAAAACAATCTCAAAATCACTGGGATCGGTTGAAGCGTTCCAGAGTTATTACCACATAAAAAGACACTGGTCATATTTCAAAAATTTGGCTCCATCAGTTTAAATAGTGGGTGCAGAAATGGTACAGAAATTATGCAGTGTCAATAATTCACCCAAAGCTCCTCGTGGGAACGTAGGTTATGTTTCTAAGTTGCAAAACTACTGAGGATTTTGTCGCATTTTACAGTAGTGATTATGTAGCTCACCAGTATATATACACAATCAAAGATATCAAAAAATACAGACTCCAAGAGATCAATTAAATATGAGAACTTGAGTCATAATGTATCTCAAAATATAAATATTTTATTAAGGGTAGATATTTACCGCATAGACTAAATACAAATTCATATAATAGGATATGATAAAATAGTGTGATCCCAAAAAAAGGAGTAGCAGTCACAGGGTGGGTCAGGATAACATATTATGCTAAATAATTACATATACATGTAGAAAGCAATGCACATAAGCAATGTAACTTAAACAGGTAGGACAATCAGTTAGTCACTTGTTTGTACCAAGACTAATCAGTTCCACCTATAACTATCACCATGTTTAGTGCTAGCATGCATTGCTAAAACCATTACAATGTATCAGACATAAGTAGCATAAGGTATGCATCAATAAATCAAGGGTTAATTACCCATATTGTGTCTCCTCTTGTCCACGATGTCACCGCAAACCCGACGCACGTTTCGCGAGTATAAACACTGCCTTCCTCAGAAATGACATGCTGCAGATATAATCTGCAATGTAAATTAGTGCGCGCTGTGGGTTGTAAATCTGCAGCATTTCAATTTATGCTGTGGATCTCAGCGCTCAATTAACTCTTTACAATGTAAAGTGTGAAATGTGCGGGAAAATCACTATTTCTGTAACAAAACCTGATAAGATTTTACATCTGCAGATTTTGCTGTGTTTTCCCCTATGTGAAAACCAGTGTAATTCAATATGGCTGTTCTGATGACCATTTTCAAATGGATCACGTGTCCGTGTGAAGAAGATTGCAGGGTCGGTAAAGTGCTATGTCTGAAAGTGCTAGGTCTGAAAGCACTGGGTTTTTTTTTATTTTGAACATTTCTCCTTTTCATAAACAAATAAAAAAAATATTGCTTGGTAATGTTCAGTTTGTCTGATTCTTCTCTTTATAGGTATATTTTTGAGTAAAATGTGAATTGTTCTTTTATTCTCTAAACTTCTGACAACATGTCTCCGAATTTCCAAGCAATACATTTTGTATTTTTTTTCTGACATAGAAAAATGGTCAAAACCCCCCCCCCAGTGCTTTCAGACCTCAAATAATGCAAAGGAAACGAGTCCATAATAATTTAGAAACAACAATACTAATGTTTTAACTCAGGAAGAGTTCAGAAATCAATCAATTGTGGAATAACCACAATTTTAATCACAGCTTTCCTGCGTCCTGGCATGCTTTCCACCAGTCTTTCATACTGCTTTTGGGTGACCTTATGCCACTCATGGTACAAACATATAAGCAGTTCTTCTTTGTTTGATGGCTTGTGACTATCCATCTTCCTCTTGATTACATTCCAAAGGTTTTCAATGGGGTTCAGGTCTGGAGATTGGGCTGGCCATGACAGGGATTTGATGTGGTGATCTCTTAATTTTTGCGAGAGCTATATATATCAGGAAGGAAGCGAGAATGGGGGACATTTATACGAGGAAGGGACCAAGGATGGGGGACATAGATATCAAGACGTGGCCGAAGTTAGGGAATATATATATCAGGATAGGGGAAATATATGCCAGGAAAGACCCCAGGATGGGGGTAAATATATACCAGGATGCTGTACATATATGCTATAAAGTGGCCTAGGATGGGGGGATATACAGTGGGGCAAAAAAGTATTTAGTCAGTCAGCAATAGTGCAAGTTCCACCACTTAGGCTAGGTTCACATTGCGTTAATGTGTGCACGCTAACGGACAGCGTTGTACGGCGAAAATGTCGCAATTAACGCCATGCAACGGGTCCGTTAGCGCACCCATTGACAGCAATGTAAATTTCGCCTGTAGCGCATCGCTAGCGCGTGCCTTTTTCAGCTCGCGCTAGCGATGTGCCGTTCTTTTGTGACGCGCCTCGGACGCTGCTTGCAGCGTCCGCGGCGCGCCCGAGGTCCGTTCCCCGCTCTCGCAGATCGGGGATCTGCGAGAGCGGGGACGTTAACGCGACCCCTGAACGCGGCCCCTAAATAAACATTGCGTTAGCGCAATCCGCTAGCGCTAGCGCTAAACGGATTGCCCTAACGCAATGTGAACCTAGCCTTAAAGAGATGAGAGGCCTCTGTAATTTACATCATAGGTAGACCTCAACTATGGGAGACAAACTGAGAAAAAAAAATCCAGAAAATCACATTGTCTGGTTTTTTATCATTTTATTTGCATATTATGGTGGAAAATAAGTATTTGGTCAGAAACAAACAATCAAGATTTCTGGCTCTCACAGACCTGTAACTTCTTCTTTAAGAGTCTCCTCTTTCCTCCACTCATTACCTGTAGTAATGGCACCTGTTTAAACTTGTTATCAGTATAAAAAGACACCTGTGCACACCCTCAAACAGTCTGACTCCAAACTCCACTATGGTGAAGACCAAAGAGCTGTCAAAGGACACCAGAAACAAAATTGTATCCCTGCACCAGGCTGGGAAGACTGAATCTGCAATAGCCAACCAGCTTGGAGTGAATAAATCAACAGTGGGAGCAATAATTAGAAAATGGAAGACATTCAAGACCACTGATAATCTCCCTCGATCTGGGGCTCCACGCAAAATCCCACCCCGTGGGGTCAGAATGATCACAAGAACGGTGAGCAAAAATCCCAGAACCACGCGGGGGGACCTAGTGAATGAACTGCAGAGAGCTGGGACCAATGTAACAAGGCCTACCATAAGTAACACACTACGCCACCATGGACTCAGATCCTGCAGTGCCAGACGTGTCCCACTGCTTAAGCCAGTACATGACCGGGCCCATCTGAAGTTTGCTAGAGAGCTGTTGTGAAATTGGATTTTGGGCTCCCCCGGTGGCCACTGGTGGAATTGAACTGGTGTGCATCATCCTCTCTGTTCACCTGTTTCCATCAGGATGTGGGAGTCGCTATTTAGCCTTGCTCCTCTGTCACTTCCATGCCGGTCAACATTGTAATCAGAAGCCTTTCTGTGCATGTTCCTGCTGCTAGACAACTCCCAGCTAAGTTGGACTTAGTCCTTGTTTGTTTTTGCATTTTGTTCCAGTTCACAGCTGTAGTTTCGTTTCTGTGTCTGGAAAGCTCTTGTGATCTGAAATTGCCACTCTGATGTTATGAGTTAATACTAGAGTCTTAAAGTAATTTCAGGATGGTATTTTGATAGGGTTTTCAGCTGACCATGAAAGTGCCCTTTCTGTCTTCCTGCTATCTAGTAAGCGGACCTCAATTTTGCTAAACCTATTTTCATACTACGTTTGTCATTTCATCTAAAATCACCGCCAATATTTGTGGGGGCCTCTGTCTGCCTTTCGGGGAAATTTCTCTAGAGGTGAGCCAGGACTATATTTTCCTCTGCCAGGATTAGGTAGTCCTCCGGCCGGCGCTGGGCGTCTAGGGATAAAACGCAGGCTACGCTACCCGGCTACTGTTAGTTGTGCGGCAGGTTTAGTTCATGGTCAGTTTAGTTTCCATCCTTCCAAGAGCTAGTTCGTATGTTTGCTGGGCTATGTTCTCTTGCCATTGAGAACCATAACAGTTTGACCGGCCACAAAGGGTTAAATTAATTGACAGAGAAAGGAGAGAAAAGAGAAGTCTGCTGAAGATTTTTTTTTTTTTTTTTTCTCAGTTCTGAGTGTGCTTGTAATTGAATCTCTTGCAAGTCTGCCTATATTGCAGCCTTTCTCTCTCTCTCTCTCCTTCTAATCCTGGAATGGCTCTGTGTTCACCTGTTTAAAATGGATTTTCAGAGTTTAGCTGCAGGTTTGAATAATCTCACCACGAAAGTTCAAAACTTACAAGATTTTGTTGTTCATGTTCCTATATCTGAACCTAGAATTCCTTTGCCTGAATTTTTCTCGGGGAATAGATCTTGCTTTCAAAATTTCAAAAATAATTGCAAGTTGTTTTTGTCCCTGAAATCTCGCTCTGCTGGAGATCCTGCTCAGCAGGTCAGGATTGTGATTTCTCTGCTCCGGGGCGACCCTCAGGATTGGGCTTTTGCATTGGCTCCAGGGGATCCTGCGTTGCTCAATGTGGATGCGTTTTTTCTGGCCTTGGGGTTGCTTTATGAGGAACCTCAGTTAGAACTTCAGGCGGAAAAGGCCTTGATGTCCCTATCTCAGGGGCAAGACGAAGCTGAAATATACTGCCAGAAATTCCGTAAATGGGCTGTGCTTACTCAGTGGAATGAGTGCGCCCTGGCGGCGAATTTCAGAGAGGGTCTCTCTGATGCCATTAAGGATGTTATGGTGGGGTTCCCTGTGCCTGCGGGTCTGAATGAGTCCATGACAATGGCTATCCAGATCGATAGGCGTCTGCGGGAGCGCAAACCTGTGCACCATTTGGCGGTGTCTACTGAGAAGACGCCAGAGAATATGCAATGTGATAGAATTCTGTCCAGAAGTGAACGGCAGAATTTTAGACGAAAAAATGGGTTGTGCTTCTATTGCGGTGATTCAGCTCATGTTATATCAGCATGCTCTAAGCGTACTAGGAAGCTTGATAAGTCTGTTTCAATTGGCACTTTACAGTCTAAGTTTATTCTATCTGTGACCCTGATTTGTTCTTTATCATCTATTACCGCGGATGCCTATGTCGACTCTGGCGCCGCTTTGAGTCTTATGGATTGGTCCTTTGCCAAACGCTGTGGGTATGATTTGGAGCCTCTTGAAACTCCTATACCCCTGAAGGGGATTGACTCCACCCCATTGGCTAGCAATAAACCACAATACTGGACACAAGTAACTATGCGGATTAATCCGGATCACCAGGAGATTATTCGCTTTCTTGTGCTGTATAACCTACATGATGTGTTGGTGCTTGGATTGCCATGGCTGCAATCTCATAACCCAGTCCTTGACTGGAAAGCTATGTCTGTGTTAAGCTGGGGATGTAAGGGGACGCATGGGGACGTACCTGTGGTTTCCATTTCATCATCTATTCCCTCTGAGATTCCTGAATTCTTGACTGAATATCGTGACGTTTTTGAAGAACCTAAGCTTGGTTCATTACCTCCGCACCGGGAGTGCGATTGTGCCATAGATTTGATTCCGGGTAGTAAATACCCTAAGGGTTGTTTATTTAATCTGTCTGTGCCTGAACATGCTGCTATGCGAGAATATATAAAGGAGTCCTTGGAAAAGGGACATATTCGTCCTTCGTCATCTCCCTTAGGAGCCGGTTTTTTCTTTGTGGCTAAGAAAGATGGCTCTTTGAGGCCGTGCATTGATTATCGGCTTTTGAATAAAATCACGGTTAAATATCAATATCCGTTGCCACTGCTGACTGATTTGTTTGCTCGCATAAAGGGGGCCAAGTGGTTCTCTAAGATAGATCTTCGTGGGGCGTATAATTTGGTGCGAATTAAGCAGGGGGATGAGTGGAAAACCGCATTTAATACGCCCGAGGGCCACTTTGAGTATTTGGTGATGCCTTTTGGTCTTTCAAATGCCCCTTCAGTTTTTCAGTCCTTTATGCATGACATTTTCCGTGATTATTTGGATAAATTTATGATTGTGTATCTGGATGATATTTTGATTTTTTCGGATGACTGGGACTCTCATGTCCAGCAGGTCAGGAGGGTTTTTCAGGTTTTGCGGTCTAATTCCTTGTGTGTGAAGGGTTCTAAGTGCGTTTTTGGGGTTCAAAAGATTTCCTTTTTGGGATATATTTTTTCCCCCTCTTCCATCGAGATGGATCCTGTCAAGGTTCAGGCTATTTGTGATTGGACGCAACCCTCTTCTCTTAAGAGTCTTCAGAAATTTTTGGGCTTTGCTAACTTTTATCGTCGATTTATTGCTGGTTTTTCTGATGTTGTTAAACCATTGACTGATTTGACTAAGAAGGGTGCTGATGTTGCTGATTGGTCCCCTGCTGCTGTGGAGGCCTTTCGGGAGCTTAAGCGCCGCTTTTCTTCCGCCCCTGTGTTGCGTCAGCCTGATGTTGCTCTTCCTTTTCAGGTTGAGGTCGACGCTTCTGAAATCGGAGCTAGGGCGGTTTTGTCGCAGAGAAGTTCCGATTGCTCCGTGATGAGACCTTGTGCTTTTTTCTCGCGTAAATTTTCGCCCGCCGAGCGGAATTATGATGTTGGGAATCGGGAGCTTTTGGCCATGAAGTGGGCTTTTGAGGAGTGGCGTCATTGGCTTGAGGGGGCTAGACATCAGGTGGTGGTATTGACTGACCACAAAAATCTAATTTATCTTGAGTCCGCCAGACGCCTGAATCCTAGACAGGCGCGCTGGTCGTTGTTTTTCTCTCGGTTTAATTTTGTGGTGTCCTACCTGCCGGGTTCTAAGAATGTTAAGGCGGATGCCCTTTCTAGGAGTTTTGAGCCTGACTCCCCTGGTAATTCTGAACCTACAGGTATCCTTAAGGATGGAGTGATATTGTCTGCCGTTTCTCCAGACCTGCGGCGGGCCTTGCAGGAGTTTCAGGCGGATAGACCTGATCGTTGCCCACCTGGTAGACTGTTTGTTCCTGATGATTGGACCAGTAAAGTCATTTCTGAGGTTCATTCTTCTGCGTTGGCAGGTCATCCTGGAATCTTTGGTACCAGGGATTTGGTGGCAAGGTCCTTCTGGTGGCCTTCCCTGTCTCGAGATGTGCGAGGCTTCGTGCAGTCTTGTGACGTTTGTGCTCGGGCCAAGCCTTGTTGTTCTCGGGCTAGTGGATTATTGTTGCCCTTGCCTATCCCGAAGAGGCCCTGGACGCACATCTCGATGGATTTTATTTTGGATCTTCCTGTTTCTCAGAAGATGTCTGTCATCTGGGTGGTGTGTGATCGTTTCTCTAAGATGGTCCATTTGGTTCCCCTGCCTAAGTTGCCTTCTTCTTCCGAGTTGGTTCCTCTGTTTTTTCAAAATGTGGTCCGTTTGCATGGTATTCCGGAGAATATCGTTTCTGACAGAGGTACCCAATTCGTGTCTAGATTTTGGCGAGCATTCTGTGCTAGGATGGGCATAGATTTGTCTTTCTCGTCTGCTTTCCACCCTCAGACTAATGGCCAGACCGAGCGGACGAATCAGACCTTGGAGACATATTTGAGGTGTTTTGTGTCTGCAGATCAGGATGATTGGGTTGCTTTTTTGCCTTTAGCGGAGTTTGCCCTCAATAATCGGGCCAGTTCTGCCACCTTGGTGTCTCCCTTTTTCTGTAATTCGGGGTTTCATCCTCGATTTTCTTCTGGTCAGGTGGAATCTTCGGATTGTCCTGGAGTGGATGCTGTGGTGGAGAGGTTGCATCAGATTTGGGGGCAGGTAGTGGACAATTTGAAGTTGTCCCAGGAGAAGACTCAGCTTTTTGCCAACCGCCGGCGTCTGGTTGGTCCTCGGCTTTGTTTTGGGGACTTGGTGTGGTTGTCTTCTCGTTTTGTCCCTATGAGGGTTTCTTCCCCCAAGTTTAAGCCTCGGTTCATCGGCCCGTACAAGATATTGGAGATTCTTAACCCTGTGTCCTTCCGTTTGGACCTCCCTGCATCTTTTTCTATTCATAATGTTTTTCATCGGTCATTATTGCGCAGGTATGAGGTACCGGTTGTGCCTTCCGTTGAGCCTCCTGCTCCGGTGTTGGTTGAGGGCGAGTTGGAGTACGTTGTGGAAAAAATCTTGGACTCCTGTGTTTCCAGACGGAAACTCCAGTATCTGGTCAAATGGAAGGGATACGGTCAGGAGGATAATTCTTGGGTGACTGCCTCTGATGTTCATGCCTCCGATTTGGTCCGTGCCTTTCATAGGGCTCATCCTGATCGCCCTGGTGGTTCTGGTGAGGGTTCGGTGCCCCCTCCTTGAGGGGGGGGTACTGTTGTGAAATTGGATTTTGGGCTCCCCCGGTGGCCACTGGTGGAATTGAACTGGTGTGCATCATCCTCTCTGTTCACCTGTTTCCATCAGGATGTGGGAGTCGCTATTTAGCCTTGCTCCTCTGTCACTTCCATGCCGGTCAACATTGTAATCAGAAGCCTTTCTGTGCATGTTCCTGCTGCTAGACAACTCCCAGCTAAGTTGGACTTAGTCCTTGTTTGTTTTTGCATTTTGTTCCAGTTCACAGCTGTAGTTTCGTTTCTGTGTCTGGAAAGCTCTTGTGATCTGAAATTGCCACTCTGATGTTATGAGTTAATACTAGAGTCTTAAAGTAATTTCAGGATGGTATTTTGATAGGGTTTTCAGCTGACCATGAAAGTGCCCTTTCTGTCTTCCTGCTATCTAGTAAGCGGACCTCAATTTTGCTAAACCTATTTTCATACTACGTTTGTCATTTCATCTAAAATCACCGCCAATATTTGTGGGGGCCTCTGTCTGCCTTTCGGGGAAATTTCTCTAGAGGTGAGCCAGGACTATATTTTCCTCTGCCAGGATTAGGTAGTCCTCCGGCCGGCGCTGGGCATCTAGGGATAAAACGCAGGCTACGCTACCCGGCTACTGTTAGTTGTGCGGCAGGTTTAGTTCATGGTCAGTTTAGTTTCCATCCTTCCAAGAGCTAGTTCGTATGTTTGCTGGGCTATGTTCTCTTGCCATTGAGAACCATAACAGAGAGCATTTGGATGATCCAGAGGAGTTTTGGGAGAATGTCCTATGGTCTGATGAAACCAAACTGGAACTGTTTGGTAGAAACACAACTTGTCGTGTTTGGAGGAAAAAGAATACTGAGTTGCATCCATCCAACACCATACCTACTGTAAAGCATGGTGGTGGAAACATCATGCTTTGGGGCTGTTTCTCTGCAAAGGGGCCAGGACGACTGATCCGGGTACATGAAAGAATGAATGGGGCCATGTATCGTGAGATTTTGAGTGCAAACCTCCTTCCATCAGCAAGGGCATTGAAGATGAAACGTGGCTGGGTCTTTCAACATGACAATGATCCAAAGCACACCACCAGGGCAACGAAGCAGTGGCTTCGTAAGAAGCATTTCAAGGTCCTGGAGTGGCCTAGCCAGTCTCCAGATCTCAACCCTATAGAAAACCTTTGGAGGGAGTTGAAAGTCCATGTTGCCAAGCGAAAAGCCAAAAACATCACTGCTCTAGAGGAGATCTGCATGGAGGAATGGGCCAACATACCAACAACAGTGTGTGGCAACCTTGTGAAGACTTACAGAAAACGTTTGACCTCTGTCATTGCCAACAAAGGATATATTACAAAGTATTGAGATGAAATTTTGTTTCTGACCAAATACTTATTTTCCACCATAATATGCAAATAAAATGATAAAAAAACAGACAATGTGATTTTCTGGATTTTTTTTTCTCAGTTTGTCTCCCATAGTTGAGGTCTACCTATGATGTAAATTACAGAGGCCTCTCATCTTTTTAAGTGGTGGAACTTGCACTATTGCTGACTGACTAAATACTTTTTTGCCCCACTGTATGTACCAGGATAGGGGACAATATTATTTGGCCTCTTTAACTTAATACTTAGTTGCGCCATCTTTTGCTGTGATTACAGCTGCAAGTCGCTTGGGGAATGTCTCTATCAGTTTTGTACATCGAGAGACTGAAATTCTTGCCCATTCTTCCTTGGCAAACAGCTTGAGCTCAGTGAGGTTTGATGGAGATCGTTTGTGAACAGCAGTTTTCAGCTCTTTCCACAGATTCTCGATTGGATTGAGGTCTGGACTTTGACTTGGCCATTCTAACACCTGGATACATTTATTTGTGAACCATTCCATTGTAGATTTTGCTTTATGTTTGGGACCATTGTCTTGTTGGAAGACAAATCTCCGTCCCAGTCTCAGGTCTTTTGCAGACTCCAACAGGTTTTCTTCAAGAATGGTCCTGTATTTGGCTCCATCCATCTTCACATCAATTTTAACCATCTTCCCTGTCCCTGCTGAAGAAAAGCAGGCCCAAACCATGATGCTGCCACCACCATGTTTGACAGTGGGGATGGTGTGTTCAGGGTGATGAGCTGTATTGCCTTTACGCCAAACATATCATTTGCCATTGTTGCCAAAAAGTTCGATTTTGGTTTCCTCTGACCAGAGCACCTTCTTCCACATGTTTGGTGGCTTGTTGCAAACTTTAAACAACACTTTTTATGGATATCTTTGAGAAATGGCTTTCTTCTTGCCACTCTTCCATAAAGGCCAGATTTGTGCAGTTTACGACTGATTGTTGTCCTGTGGACAGACTGTCCCACCTCAGCTGTAGATCTCTGCAGTTCATCCAGAGTGATCATAGGCCTCTTGGCTGCATCTCTGATCAGTCTTCTCCTTGTTTGAGATGAAAGTTTAGAGGGACGGCCGGGTCTTGGTAGATTTGCAGTGGTATGATACTCCTTCCATTTCAATATGATCGCTTGCTCAGTGCTCCTTGGGATGTTTAAAGTTTTGGAAATCATTTTGTATCCAAATCCGGCTTTAAACTTCTCCACAACAGTATCACGGACCTGCCTGTTGTGTTCCTTGGTCTTCATGATGCTCTCTGTGCTTCAAACAGAACCCTGAGACTATCACAGAGCAGGTGCGTTTATACGGAGACTTGATTACACACAGGTGGTTTATATTTATCATCATTAGGCATTTGGGACAACATTGGATCATTCAGAGATCCACAATGAACTTCTGGAGTGAGTTTGCTGCACTGAAAGTAAAGGGGCCGACTAATATTGCACGCCCCACTTTTCAGTTTTTGAATTTCCACAAAAATTTAAAATAACCAATAAATTTCATTCAACTTCACAATTGTGTTCCACTTGTTGCTGATTCTTCACCAAAATTTACATTTGGTATCTTTATGTTTGAAGCATGATATGTGGGAAAAGGTTGAAAAGTTCCAGGGGGCCGAATACTTTCGCAAGGTACTGTATATGCAGGAAGGACCCCAGGGTGGGGGAAGATACTGTATATACCAGGATGCGGCACATATATGCCATAAAGTCGTTCAGGATGGGGGGATATATATACCAGGTTGGAGGACATATAAAGTGCCCACCAGGGCCATGGGGATACTCGGTACCGGGCTGGTTCTTAAAGGGATGTGTCACAGCAGCAGTGACCCGGTCCGTGGCCCTGTCTGTCCAATGAAAGTCAATTAAAGGGGAAATAAAGTTTATAAGAGATGAGTCGTGATGCCACCTGTGGTACTCTGCTAGGAATAGTCGACGCTGCTTAAAGAGACAGCTGGGGCTGATGGTGATGCAGCAGAGTTGTTACAGCTCTCCACAGGTAGCGCTTAGCCCCAGGGCATTTATATTGTTAAAGATGGTGATGATGGATATAGCGCAGGGTGAATGGCGCAGTAAATAACTCCGAGGACACAGCAGGGTGCCGTTTCCACATTTTTACTCACGGTTTGAAGTACAGGCCGGGGCACTAGTTACAGATGGCAATGGAGGTCTGGGAAGCCTGGAAGCAACTTAGGATTCACTAAGCCAGATGGGTTCTGAGGCCTCCTTACTGCACTGTCCTTTGAGGCCCTTGCTGCCTAAAGCTATGCTCAGTCCTCTGTTCCTTATTGTTCTGAAGTACTTGCCCGTAGGGCAGGCAACTTGAGCCAATTGCAGGTGCCACTCCTTTATGGCGGCTCCAGGCTCTGATCTGCTGCTCTGCCTTTGGGGGTCTGCTGGGCCAGGAGACCTGCAATCCCCTGTCCTCTGGATTTAGCTGCTGGGACTATTGTACCCGTCAGCCATAGACTCCGGCGTCCGGCTTCTAGCTCTGTACTCTGGGATGAGCTTGGTCACAGCTCCACTCTGGATCTGGGTTTAGAGCTCCCCCTTCTGGTCTGGAGACAGGAAAGTGTTGGATGTAAGTGTTATCTAGTTAGGGAAACCCTCCTTGCTTCCGGGCTTGTCATCACCCCCTGTGAGGGAGGCAATGCCACTGTGGCAACCGGACACCTGGGGTGCCACATATATACCAGAAAGGGGCCCAGGATCAGAAACATTAGACTTCACTCAGATGACAACTGAGTGCAGACCGATTTCTGTGAATGGACAAAATGGAGAAGATGTAGAGAATCTAAGGTCATTTGCTCCTGCTCTAAGGGTCAGACACACTAGACAAATGAACAGGTTTGAGTTTGCCATTTTGATTGCCCATGGCATAGTGTTTGGAGGAACAGGTGCACTAAAATTGGTGTACCCCTCAGCCAGACAGCTTGTTCGGAGAGAGGTAAACTGGTGTCTGCCCATTATTGGAGGACTAGGCATGACTAAAAAACATTGAGTAAAGAGTGTTGTGGTGTTGCATGATTTACGCTTTAGAGTGACAAGATGAAGGGCCTTAGTGTCATTGTCACCAGTGAGACTGGAGTTGGGGAATTCAGAAACTGTCCTGTTGCTCTTTGGTTTCTGTAGTATTTAAGACCTCTGTCCCATAAGAGAAAAGTAAAAGACTGCTAAAAAGTTACGTGTTGTACCTCCTTTTGGGCCGGCCCAAGTGGGAAATCTACAGTGAGAGCTGGTCCTGCTGACCTGAAGTTGTGCCCTATCTCAACATTGGCATTCCTCTTAGGCTTTCTTCACACCTCCGTGTTTTCAGTACATGTGGTATTCATTTTTTTTACGGATCCCAACCATACCCATTATGACCTATGGGGCTGCTCACATGTCCATGTTTTTACAGGGACCTGTGCAAACCACAAGGGGACAAGTCCATTTTTTTGGGGGCAGCACGAATGACAGGGGTCAATACAAGTCCATGGGTGTGTAAAAAAACATGCACAGCACACACATGGCATCTGTGTGCCATTCGTGTGCCATCCTTGTGTTGTCCATGTTTAATACTGCAAAGTATAGGGGAAACTTTGGCTATCAGTGGTGCTCAATGGTGGATCTGGTAGCTAAGTCATTCTGCAGCCATTCTGCTATGTATTATGATACGTAGAGGCATCACATTATCATTCAATTAACAAAGACCAGAGCGTAGACAAGGAGCAAACTCACTTGAGGGGCTGGGGATTTAACGGGTGAGTAAAAATTAGCTTTTTTAAAAAAAAATTTATATTTCCTGCTGCCAAATTAAAAGTAATTTGAAAATTAAACATTAAAAATGACACATCTCAGTATGTGAAAAAAAAACAAATTGTGTAGATCACTTTATAAACCACAAATATATCTATGAAATCAATTAAACAAAACCACTAGCACATGCTTCTACACTTCCTCCCACTGATGATCATGTCGTGATATAGCTCATCTATTTAAGAAGACCCACACTGCATCGGTGACTACAAGACTGAGAGCGGAGACTGAAGCCCACGTCAGGTAATATATCAGCTGAGGGGGTATAGATCGTATGGAACTGTTTGAAGAGAATTAAAAAGTTTTAAACCATAATGCATGAATAGTATAGAATAATTTGACCTACATGTTGACCACGGATGGTTGGAGTTGTAGATACACCACTGTAGAGCCAGTTATTGAGGACCACTAATATACTGCATGTTGCACAATTACTTAGACCAGCAGTGGCCAACCGGCAACATTATGGGCGTCTTAAATGAACATCATAGTTATTATCCTGTTTTCCACTTTGTTGTCAAGAACTGCCTTCACAATGGCGGTCACTATCCTTAGATGGTGATAAAGTGGATGGAACATGACTATTGTTCTCAGGATTGATGGTTTCCTATTGACTAAACTCATTAATATTGGCAGGATTGGTCGACATCCTAATATGCATGATGGGCCTCCATACTTTCCCCAACAGACGATGTAAGAGGGGAGAACGATTTGGAATTCAGTGGTGAATGCTTTTGTTTGGGAGATAAGCAGTCTGGCTGTGACTCTCTCGTAGAGAATACAAGAGATGAGTGCTTCTGTGTATGGAGGAGCTGGGAGAGAAAGCTGTTGGCCAAAAGTCATTTTGCCAACAGTTATCTAATGTATACTGGTGTAATAGGACCTAATCAGATACTATTAAAGAGAATCTGTCAGCAGGTTTTTGCTATGTAATCTGAGAGTAGCATAATGTAGGAGCACAGACGTGATTCCAGAGATGCGTCACTTACCAGGCTGCCTGTTGTTGTTTCTATTAAACCAGAGTTTTATCACCAGTGTATTATCATTAAAGGACTAGTTGTCTCGTGCCATGTAGTCCTCCTGTTTTTTGTAATCCCCGCCCCCACCACTGATTAGAAGCTATTTGTCATTATACAGTGTACACAGAAAGTTGCCAATCACTGGTGCAGGTGGGGTTATACAGAGCTCAGCATTCAGAGCACTGCTAGATCTGCAGCAGATAAAACTGTGATTTTATTAAAACTAGTGCTACCATATCCCGTGTGTAATGCCAATAGATTTTATCAAAACTGCTCCAAGCAGCTCAGTCAGTGATACAGTAATGAAATCAGGATCTCTTCCCCTACATAATGATGCTATCAGATAACATATGTATATTTGCGGGCCATATAGTTTACGTGGGGCGGTGTATCTTTGCACTAAAATCTCTAGAGGATAATTCAGTCCTATATACTATATATGGCACATGCAGTAGATCATTAATCTATACTGGAGTTTTGCAATATAGCTGTCAAATGAGTTGTTGTCTTAAGTATTATATAATGAATAGTGATTACCTTTATAGGATAAAACCTAGATTTGGTTGGGAGGACGAATAACCTAGCTCATTGTCCAATAGCCTCAAGGAAGTCAAAGTCGGCAATCAACGATACTGATTAAAAGAAGATCTTGGTGAGCGTCATCATATTATTATCTCATTACAAGATATACTATATATATATATATACTAGACTGTGGCCCGATTCTAAAGCATCGGGTATTCTAGAATATGCATGTCCACGTAGTATATTGCCCAGTCACGTAGTATATTGCCGAGCCACGTAGTATATTGCACAGCCCATGTAGTATATTACCCAGTCACGTAGTATATTGCACAGCCCTCACAGTATATTGCCCAGCCACGTAGCATATTGCACTGCCCACGTAGTATATTGCCCAGCCACGTAGTATATTGCCCAGCCACGTAGTATATTGCCCAACCACGTAGTATATTGACCAGCCACGTAGTATATTGCCCAGCCACGTAGTATATTGCCCAGCCAAGCAGTATATTGCCCAACCACGTAGTATATTGCCCAGCCACATAGTATATTGCCCAGCCACGTAGTATATTGCCCAGCGATGTAGTATATTGCCCAGCCACGTAGTATACAGCACAGAGCCACGTAGTATATTGCCCAGCCACATAGTATATTGCCCAGCCACATAGTATATTGCCTAGTCATGTAGTATACAGCACAGAGCCACGTAGTATATTGCCCAGCCACATAGTATATTACCCAGCCACATAGTATATTGCCCAGCCATGTAGTATACAGCACAGAGCCACGTAGTATACTGCCCAGTCACGTAGTATATTGCCCAGCCACGCAGTATATTACCCAACCACATAGTATACAGCACAGAGCCACGTAGTATATTGCCCAGCCACGTAGTATATTGCCCAGCCACATAGTATATTGCCCAGTCACGTAGTATACAACACAGAGCCACGTAGTATATTGCCCAGTCACGTAGTATATTGCCCAACCACATAGTATACAGCACAGAGCCACGTAGTATATTGCCCAGCCACGTAGTATATTGCCCAGCCACATAGTATATTGCCCAGTCACGTAGTATACAGCACAGAGCCACGTAGTATATTGCCCAGCCACGCAGTATATTGCCGAACCACATAGTATACAGCACAGAGCCACGTAGTATATTGCCCAGCCACGCAGTATATTGCCCAGCCACATAGTATACAGCACAGAGCCACGTAGTATATTGCCCAGCCACGTAGTATATTGCCCAGCCACGTAGTATATTGCCCAGCCACATAGTATATTGCCCAGTCACGTAGTATATTGCCCAGTCACGTAGTATACAGCACAGAGCCACGTAGTATATTGCCCAGTCACGTAGTATATTGGACAGTCACGTAGTATGCACCGTATCCCTGTTAAAAAATAGAATTAAAATAAAAAATAGCTACATACTCACCCTCCGTTGGCTCCCGGATCGAAGCGGTTACCGATGGTCCTCATGCGCTCCAGTCTGAAGAGTGCATTGCGGTCTCGCGAGATGATGACGTGCGGTCTCGCGAGACCGCTACGTCATCATCTCGCGAGACCGCAATCCATGGAGCGGTCACCGGGGCATCGCGAGGAGAGTCGGTAACCACTTCAATCCGGGAGCATCGGTAACCGCTTCGATCCGGGGGCCAACGGACGGTGAGTATGTAACTATTTTTTATTTCTTTTATTATTTTTAACATTAAATCTTTTTACTTTTCATGCTGTATAAGCAGCATGAATAGTAAACGTTGGTCACACAGGGTTAATAGCAGCATTATCCGAGTGCGTTACACCGCGGTCAACGCTGCCATTAACCCTGTGTGAGCGGTGACTGGAGGGGAGTATGCAGGCGCCGGGCACTGACTGCGGGGAGTAAGGAGCGGCCATTTTCTTCCGGACTGTGGCCGTCGCTGATTGGTCGTGGCTGTTTTGCCGCGACCAATCAGTGACTTGGATTTCCATGACAGACAGAGGCCGCGACCAATGAATATCCATGACAGACAGACAGAAGGACAGACAGACGGAAGTGACCCTTAGACAATTATATAGTAGATATATAGATATATACGGTTGCACAACCATTTCTGGTCCAATGATCAGGAGTTATCATATTCAAGAGGGCCACTTCACCACATAACTTTCTCTTTAATGGAGTGCTACAAAGGGGACAAGAGGCTTTCATTTAGGGCTTGTTCACACAACCGTGTAACATGGTCGAGTGCTATCCAATGTTTATGTCTGTGGGTGCATGTGAAACACATTGGACTGCATTTGGATGTCATCCGAGTGCAACCCGATTAGTGCTGACACAATGGAATAGAGAAAATGGACAAATGAAGTTCTCCGTACCTTAGACCCGTATGAGAAAGAGAGGGGCAGCACAGGTGAAAAATGAAACAACCACTCGCAGATCTACCATTCATGGATGGGGTAGTTGTCTAGAAATATAAATGCACAAAGATAAGGCTTCTATATGGCACTTGTCACACTGATAAGTGTAGGGACAGTGTCTGGTTTTAATTACTTTCCCAATATGAGCTTTTGGGCTCATTCCCACTTGCAATGAAATCGGACGAATGCATTCAGATGAAAAATTGGATTGCTTTCAGATGAAAGTTATTTTATTATTGTGTGTTCATCTGTGATTTTTTTTTCAGTTCGGATCACATCATGATCAAACTGGAAAAAAATCACAGCAAGCTGTGATGTATTGTGCAATGTCTTCTGATTAGTGTTGAGCATTCCGATACTGCAAATATCGGGTATCGGCCGATATTCGCAGTATCAGAATTCCAATACCGAGTTCCGATACTTTCAGTATATCGGATACCGGAATCGGAAGTTTCCATAATGCAAAGAGCCAGTTTCATTTAATTCAGCCAATGAGGAATCCTTAGAAGTGTGGGCACATCCTGTTCTGCATGTTAGGCATCTAACTACTGGCATGGCTGTGATTGGCTGCTGAAATGATGTCATGATGCCCTATAAAAGTCGCCTCCGCCATTTTGGCTTCACTCTGCTGTGAATTCAGTTAGGGACAGGACGCTGTTGTTCTGACTGAGGGATAGTTTGAGATAGCGATTTGCTTCATTGTGCTTTACCCAGGCTAATATAGCAACCGCTGTGTGAGAACCTTTTTTTTGCCTTGCAGCGCTGTTCAAAGCTGTCTGCAAGGCGTCTGTGTGAGTGCAGCTCACTCTGTAGTCTGGTCTGCAGCCACCTCTGGTTGTAGTCAGCTCAGGGTGCGTCACTGCCTCATACTATTCCATTGTCCTTTTTTCAATTAGTGCAGCCTGCTGCACATTTTTTCAAATTTATCCTATTAGTGGCTTTCCATCCGTATCCTGCTAGATTGTGGAAAAACACTATATAGGATTACATAGAGGAGCATTTTTTTGCCTTGCAGCGCCGTTCACGGCTGTCTGCACGGTCTCTGTGTGAGTGCAGCTCACTCTGTAGTCTGTTCTGCGGAAAAAAACAAAAAGTTTATAAAGTTCACCAAACACTCCACTTTACAGTTGTATAGGCCACATTAGCTCATATTAAAGTCTAGTCCACACTTGATAAAATTAGTGTTTCTTATACCTGTTAGCAGCTGTTCAGGAATAAGCACACTAAGCCCTTAGTACTTTTCTGCCTATCTTTATCAGTCTACAAAGATGAAGAAGGCAGGGAGTAAGGCACGTGGGCGTGGGCGTGGGCATGGGCATGGGCACGGAGCAGGGAGAGGACGTGGGGATTCTGTGCCTGCGGTGACTCATCATCCCCCAGTTTTAGCAGGGAACAGTCCTTCATGCGCAGCTTTGTAGGAGCTCGCCGTACCCCACTGCTGCGAGACGAACAAATTGAAGACATTGTCGGATGGATGGCAGTTAAAGCATCAACTTCAATTAGTGCCACATCCTCTCAGACACAGAGCACTGAAGAGTACCCATCTGTCTCTTCACCACCTGCCAAATTGCCCAGGCAGTCAGAGAGCCAAGGACAGGAGCCATCTCTACTTCTGTTCTCTGAATCTCTTGGCTTGTAAAGAGGGGGCCAGCCAAGCAGCATTCGAGAAATGGAAGAAGAGCCAGTATGCAGTGATGCCCAACTGCTTTGTCTCTCTGAATCTGAAGAGGCGGGTGGGCCAGTGCCTCCAGTCAGCACACCTCAGTACGCATCTGATGATGATGAGACTCAGGTGCCACTTTCTGGTGCATACTGTGCTGCCGAGACTACCCAGGAGAAGCAGTTGGTGGAAGAGGGTAGTGTAGATGATGAGGTCCTTGACCCATCATGGCGTGAGGTACAGGAAGGTGGTTGGAGCAGCTCTGAGGAAGAGATTCCCCAAACGGCCCAAAGAGGGAGAGGGAGAGGGAAGACTGCATTGCCTGTAGCCTCCACTTCGGCACCCATTAGGAGCATGCCTCTTCCAAAAGCCAAAACGGGCGCTCCCGGAAGTGCTGTCTGCACAATCAACACTTGATGCCGTGTTATTGGGGTTCAATAACGTCAGCTGATCCCCAGTTGTGTATCCGACAATACCTCCAGTGTGCTCCTCCTGCATTGCCTGGGCTCTAACACCGCCAGTTGCTGTCCGGAATTGCTGTCTGCACAGTCAACAGTTGCTCCTCTTTTATTGGGGTTCAGTAACGCCAGCTGCTCCCCTGCTGTGTATCCGGCAATACCTCCAGTCTGCTCCTCCTGTATTCCCTGGGCTTCAACACTGCCAGTTGCTGCCCGGAAGTGCTGTCTGCACAGTCAACAGTTGCTCCTCTTTTATTGGGGTTCAGTAACGCCAGCTGCTCCCCTGCTGAGTGTGCGGCAATACCTCCAGTCTGCTCCTCCTGCATTCCCTGGGCTCCAACATCGCCAGTTGCTGCCAGGAAGTGCTGTCTGCACAGTCAACAGTTGCTCCTTTGTTATTGGGGTTCAGTAACGCCAGCTGATCCCCTGCTGTGTATCTGGCAATACCTTCAGTCTGCTCCTCCTGCATTCCCTTGGCTCCAACACTGCCAGTTGCTGCCCGGAAGTGCTGTCTACACAGTCAACAGATGCTCCTGTTATTGGGGTTCAGTAACACCAGCTGATCCCCTACTGTGTGTGCGGCAAGTTCTCCACTCAGTTTCTTGCATTGACCCTGGGCTCCAACACCGCCAGTTGCTGCCCGGAAGTGCTGTCTGCACAGTCAACACTTGCTGCCGTGTTATTGGGGTTCAGTAACGTCAGCTGATCCCCAGCTGTGTATCCGGCAATTTCTTTCTCCTGCTTCCTCCACACTCACACTACTACAGAAATTAAAGGGAACCTGTCCCCCCCAGGCATTTGTAACTAAAAGAGCCACCTTGTGCAGCACTAATGCTGCATTTGGACAAGGTGGCTCTTTTAGTTATTCTCCTTGCACACGCTGAACTAAACAGTTATAAAATGTGTCCCCTCATACCGTAAAACCGTCCCGGAGGCAGGACTTTCATTCTTAATGAGACGCAGCACAGCCGTCATTCATACCCCCTTGGCGCCGTGCGCCGCCTCCTCAGCATTGTTTGAATCTGTCCCGGATCCTGCTCTGTTATGTTATCCCTTGGCCTTTCGCAGTTAGCGCTGCCCGTCTTCAGACATCATTTGTTGTCAGGCTGGCTGCGCCTGTGCGGCCGCCCTGCCCGGAATACCAGCCCCGCAGTGTCTTCAGATTTATTCACACTGCGGGGCTGGGATTCCTGGGCATGCGCAGTGCATATCTTGGCCTCTCACTCATCTCCTTCCGCCTTCTTCAGACTGTGTGGCGTCATCAGGCTGTGCAGGCTCCGGGACAGATTCAAACAATGCTGAGGAGGCGGCGCACGGCGCCAAGGGGGTATGAATGACGACTGTGCTGCGTCTCATTAAGAAGGAAAGTCCTGCCTCTGGGATGGTTTAACGGTATGAGGGGACACATTTTATAAGTGTTTCAGCATGTGCAAGGAGCATAATTAAAAGAGCCACCTTTTCCTTGTGCAGCATTAGTGCTGCACAAGTTGGCTCTTTTAGTTGCAAACGCCTGTTGGGGGGGTTAAAGATTCCCTTTCAACTTCCTCCAATTAGGCCTCAGCCTACACTCTGTTTCTCATGTAATCCCTGGGCTCCAACACCACCAGTTGCTGCTCAGAAGTGTCTTTGGCATGGGTACTCCCTCCTGCCCAGCCAGGTTCCAGGACGTCAGCTGTTTCCGGGTAGTGTCAATACATTGTCCTGTCGTGTTGCGGTCGGGTTAGCCGACTCTATGGTGCCTGCAGTTTAGGTGCTTCCTATGTGGGCTGCGGGAACTGGCAATAAAGGCTGGTTCCGTAGTGCCAATAGGACTAGCTCCCCCTGTAGGACTGTGGGTTTTTGGCAACTACGGCTGGCTCGCGGCCTAGCAATTTTTTTTTCCTGTGGACCTTCTGCTGCCTATCTGAGTTCCAGCACCATTACCTGGTTCTTAGGAAGACAAGCTTGAATAGGTCCCCCTGTTTCCAGTACCATCAGCTGGTTCTGGGCAGAGCCTTTGGCTTAGGTGCCTCGTTCTGGGTATCCGAGTTCCACCAATGTCTGGTGGTCCTTGGTAGTGCTTTCTGGCACGGGTACCTCCTGCTTAGTAACCAGGTTCCAGTATCGTCAGCTGGTCCTCAGTAGTTCCATTGGCGCTTGTACCTTCTGCTACATTTCCAAATTCAAGACCCTAAAGACGATGACCCTGAAGACCACCCCGTAGACGACAACAACACCGGAGATGATGACCCCTGAGACGACGACCCTGGAGATGACGACTCTGAAGACCACCCCGAAAAAGACAACGACCCCAGAAACGACGACCCTGAAGACCGAGAAGCAAAAGAACAAGAAGCTGCAGAACAAAAAGAAGAAGAACATTAAGCATAAGACTAAAAATCAGAGCAAAAGATATTATCTAAATTGTAAGCAGAGGAAGACTAAGCAGTGTATGGGGGTGAGTCCGTTCCTCCTCATGGTGCCCCTGGAAAAAACCTGCTGCTGCAGGCCAAACAGAACGCGGACAAATCCTGTTGTAAATCTTTTGGGACAGGCAGAACGGAAGGTGTAATCTTCAAACTTTTATAGATAACAACTACAGGAAGGCGTGTCACAAACAAGAATATGATGAAGAAGAAGAATATGAAGAAGTTGAAGTAGAATATGAAGAAGAATAATAGTTGAATAAAAAGAATATGAAGAATGTACAAAAAAGAATAAGAAGAAGGTGAAGAAGATGAATAAGGTGAAGGAGAAGTTGATGAAAAAGATGCTGCTGCTGAGGATGATGAAGAAGAAAATGTGGGAGAAGTAAAAAAGAAGGTGAAGAGCATGGAAGTAGTGAAACATAAAAATCTGACAAAATATAAAAAATCTTAACATAGTCAATATCTTTCTAACTCCGAACGTCTTAAAAAAATTAATTCCTGCTATTCCATTTGATTGACCTAAACCTCTATGCCTTTAATGTCTCCGCCACCTCCCACAATACATCCTAAATTATTCTTAGTTGTTTTCCTTCATGTAAAATTAACCTACAAGGAAAGAAAGGGTTTATTTTAATTCCGATATTTTGGTCCCATTGACTTGCATTGGTATCGGGTTTCGGTATCGGCGATATCCGATATTTTTTGAATATCGGCCGATCCAATCCAATACCGATACTTCTGGATATCGGAAGGTATCGCTCAACACTACTCCTGAGTACACCAATACCCACACGTGGTCAAAAACTATGCTTGAGGCATAGTACAAAACTCAGAAAAGAAGAAATGCCATATTGGAGTTCAGATTTTGCTGGACTGGTTTGATGCATGTCACATTGGTAGTCCCCTGAAGCACCAGAACTGCAGAACCCCCATTAGTGACCCCTTTTTACAAACTATACCCCCCAATGAATTCACCTACGAGTGCACTGATCAAATTGACACCACAGGTGTGTCACAGAATTTTATACCATTGGGCAGTGAAGAAAAAATAAATACATTTTTACCACACAAATTTTTTTTTAGCTCCAGATTTTACATTTTCACACTGGGAAATGGGTAAAAATGGCATCAAAATGTGTCCCACAATTTCTGCTGATTTTATAAATACCTTATATGTGGCTGTACAGTACTGCTTAGCCACACGGCAACACTGGGGAGGGACAGAGCTCCAAGTGACCCTATTTTGGAAATTATGCCCCTTTGGGAATTTATCTACAGTGGTAGTGATGATTTTGACTCTATGGCTAGGATCACACTTGCGAGTGCAATGCGAGAAACTCACGCAAGTCTCTCGCCTCAAAACCCAGCGCTGCCACCGAGTGCCGGGTATTGAGGCTAGAGACTCATGCGAGTCTCTCGCATTGCACTTGCAAGTGTGATCCCGGCCTATGGGTGTTTTCCAGAAACAAGCAGCTGTGTAGCTGTCATTGTAGTGCCTGTACATTGTACTGCCCGTACGTTGTAGTCACTAGTACGTTGTGGGGCCCAGGTCATGCTTCTGGACACATGTACCTGTAAATTAGGCAGCCTGTCATCGCTACAGAAATGCAAACATGTGGACACTAGGCATACTTGGGCTACGATGGGAGGGGGCATTTGGATTTGGGAGTGCAAAATTTGCTGAATTTATTTAGGGAGCGAGGAGCTATAGCACTTTTCCAGAGCCTTTGTACTACCAGTATTGTGGAAGCCCCCTATATTTTGTTAACAGATGACGGACCTGAGTGGGAATTGCTTTTTTTGTAGATTGAGTTGAAGCTTTTATACAACGCTCTATGCTGAACAGTCACATCAGGGTTTACATATAAATATCCGAGTGAAATGGTTCAGATGAGACCCCGATCCATTTACTATACTGCAGCAGCAGAGTTACTCTTTACTCTGTCTGGCCTCTGTTAAGCGGTGTCCTTCTCTGTAGAGGTGCACAAAACTTTGGCGGGCAGTGTTCTTATGCATGCCTAAAAAGACGGACACTGCAGGATCATAGATGGCCAGACTGCATCCACAGCTTCCATCTGCCTCATTATAGGGAAACTTCCGCCGGGAGTTCTGTCTGAATTAAGAATTTCAGATATTCAGATTTACATGGAAGTCCCGCTGTAAGCGCTCAGCGCAGAGCGCAGGATAAATGTATCAACAGCAGGTGTAGAATTGTTTTTATTTATTTTTAACGCTGTTCTTCGTGCGGTATAAGTGATTAGGTGACTTTATTCTTCGGGTCTGTGCAGTTACAGCGATACCAGATTTACTGTATCTGAATGCTTTTAACCTGCAGATTGATGCCATATCTGAAAGCTAATATACAGTATGATGGTTCCCTTTAAGACAGAAACCAATCATCTTAGCTTTAATGCCACGTGCACACGTTCAGTATTTGGTCACTATTTTACCTCAGTATTTGTAAGTCAAAACCTGGAGTGGGTGATAAAGTCAGAAGTGGTGACATGTTCCAATCCTGGTTTTGGTTTACAAATACTGAGGTAAAAAACTGACCAAATATTCAACGTGTGAACGTGGCCAAACAGTTATAACTGTGTAAGGACACACACTACTGACAAGAGTAATTGTAAAGCCCACATAAAACTGAATATAGAACATTTTCCAAAGAGGAAAACCTTTTCTTCCAGTGGGACTTTTAGGATGGCCACTGACATCACATGACAGATCCCAATGACTCATTATGGCTTTAGTTGTCTTTCTTCTTTTAAGAACAACAATAAGGCTATGTGCACACGTTGGGGTGCAGAATTTTCCGCACAAAATCTGCATCTCCTGGCAGAAACCGCAGGTGCAGATTTGCCGTGGATTTGCCGCGGATTTTGTGCAGTTTTGATGCGGAATTGATGTGGATTTTGTGCGGATTTTCTGCGGTTTTTACCACTGCGGATTTCTATCATGGAGGGGTGCAGAAATGCTGCAGAGCCGCACAAAAGAAGTGACAGGCACTTCTTTTAAATCCGCAGCGTTTCCACACAGATTTTTCTGCACCGTCTGCACAGCTTTTTTTTTTCAATTGATTTACATTGTACTGTAAATCACAGTGCAGATCTGCAGCGTTTCTGCGTGGAAAAATCCGCTTCGGATAAACACTAAATCTGTATCGTGTGCACATAGACATACACAGAATTTTCATGAAAAACATTCTAAATGAACGCAAATGTGAACAGAGCTTTGGTCTATTGCTTTTTTTTTCATATTGAGTCTTAAATGTTCCCATAGTTTGTAAGCAGCAGCAAAATCCATTCCAGTTATGTGATTAATATAGTTTATATTTCATTTTTTCTATGATTTTCTCCACAGATCCAGGCACTATGTCTACCATACATTTCTTCCTAGTCATTTTTGGGATTCTCCTTCTGGAGTCGACTTCATGCCTAGATCCAAGCCAAGCTGAGCAAAATTTTGCTGAGTTTAAAAGAAAACATATTGTAAACGAGGAATTCACAAACTGTTCACATTATATGGCCACACATCGTATAAATAACCGTGGTCATTGCAAAGAAATCAACAGCTTTATCTTTGCTTCAGAGGATGAAGTCAGAAGAATATGTCAGAATAAAGAAAATAGCCTTCACTGGAGTACAACATGTTTTCCAGTGATCAACTGTACCCGGAGTTCAAATACACCTTGTAACTACGCTACGAACCCAAATATCATCTCAAATTTATATAAAACTAGCTGTACTACCCGGCTTCGCCCGGGTTAATGACTGCTGTTAGCAAAATAGAATGTGTTAACAAAAATTTATTCTGCACACAAAAACCACAAAACAAATAGATAGAAATGTAATTATTAAAAGGCAAAAACTAAGCTAATAGAAGAATTTCACAACATATATTAGCTTTGTCATACTGAGAATGTCTTTGTTGCCTATATTAACCAATCAGAGCTCAGGTTAATTAACTGTAGCAAAATAGAAGCTGAGCTGTGATTGGTTGCTATTGGCAGCCTGATAAATCCCCAGCCAACAGGAAGCCCTCCCCCCTGGCAGTATATATTAGCTCACACATACACATAATAGACTGGTCATGTGACTGACAGCTGGTGTATTTCCTATATGGTACATTTGTTGCTCTTGTAGTTTGTCTGCTTATTAATCAGATTTTTATTTTTGAAGGACAATACCAGACTTGTGTGTGTTTTAGGGCGAGTTTCATGTGTCAAGTTGTGTGTGTTGAGTTGCGTGTGGCGACATGCATGTAGCGACTTTTGTGAGATGAGTTTTGTGTGGCGACATGCGTGTAGCAACATTTTGTGTGTCGAGTTGCATGTGACAGGTTAGTGTAGCAAGTTGTGTGCAGCAAGATTTGTGCATGGCGAGTTTTGCGCGTGGCGAGTTTTATGTGTGGTGCGTTTTGAGTATGTGCAAGTTTTGTGTGAGGCAACTTTTGCATGTGGTGCAACTTTTGTACATGTGGCAATTTTTCTGTGTGTGCAAGTTTTGCATGAGGTGAGTTTTCCATGAAATGTGTGCTGAGGGTCGTATATGTGTTCAAGCACGTGGTAGTGTGTTGCGCATTTTGTGTTTGTGTTCATATCCCCGTGTGTGGTGAATATCCCATGTCGGGGCCCCACCTTAGCAACTGTACGGTATATACTCTTTGGCGCCATCGCTCTCATTCTTTAAGTCCTCATTGTTCATATCTGGCAGCTGTCAATTTTCCTCCAACACTTTTCCCTTCACTTTTTCCCCATTATGTAGATAGGGGCAAAATTGTTTGGTGAATTGGAACGCGCGGGGTTAAAATTTCACCTTACAACATAGCCTATGACGCTCTCGGGGTCCAGACGTGTGACTGTGCAAAATTTTGTGGCTGTAGCTGTGACGGTGCAGATGCCAATCCCGGACATACACACATACATACATACACACATTCAGCTTTATATGTTAGATATACCTGTATGTAATCTCCTGTATATAGTATATACCTGTGTCATCTCACCTATATATAGTATATATCTGTGTGTCATCTCCTCCTGTATATAGTATATACCTGTATGTCATCTCCTCCTATACATAGCATATACCTGTATGTCATCTCCTCCTCTATATAGTATATACCTGTGTGTCATCTCCTCCTGTATATAGTATATACCTGTGTGTCATCTCTCCTGTATATAGTATATATGTGTGTCATCTCCTCCTGTATATAGTATATACCTGTGTGTCATCTCCTCCTGTATATAGTATATACCTGTATGTCATCTCCTTCTGTATGTAGTATGTACCTGTATGTCATCTCCTCCTCTATATAGTATATACCTGTGTGTCATCTCTCCTGTATATAGTATATATGTGTGTCATCTCCTCCTGTATATAGTATATACCTGTGTGTCATCTCCCCTGTAAATAGTATATACCTATGTGTCATCTCCTCCTGTATATAGTATATATCTGTATGTCATCTACTCCTGTATTAGCCCTCGTTCACACGTTATTTGGTCAGTATTTTTACCTCAGTATTTGTAAGCTAAAATGGCAGCCTGATAAATCCCCAGCCAACAGTAAGCCCACCCCCTGGCAGTATATATTAGCTCACACATACACATAATAGACTGGTCATGTGACTGACAGCTGCCGGATTCCTATATGGTACATTTGTTGCTCTTGTAGTTTGTCTGCTTATTAATCAGATTTTTATTTTTGAAGGATAATACCAGACTTGTGTGTGTTTTAGGGCGAGTTTCGTGTGTCAAGTTGTGTGTGCTGAGTTGCGTGTGGCGACATGCATGTAGGGACTTTTGTGAGATGAGTTTTGTGTGGCGACATGCGTGTAGCAACTTTTTGTGTGTCGAGTTGCATGTGACAGGTTAGTGTAGCAAGTTGTGTGCAGCAAGTTTTGCGCATGGCGAGTTTTGTGCGTGGCGAGTTTTATGTGTGGTGCCTTTTGAGTATGTGCAAGTTTTGTGTGAGGCAACTTTTGCATGTGTTGCAACTTTTGTGCATGTGGCAATTTTTCTGCGTGTGGCAATTTTTCTGCGTGTGCAAGTTTTGCGTGTGGCGAGTTTTCCATGAGGTGAGTTTTGCACGTGTGGCGAGTTTTGCATGTGGAGAGTTTTGCGCGTGGCGAGTTTTGAGCGGCGACTTCTGTGTTTCTACTTTTATGTGGCGAGGTTGGTGTATGTGTGGTGAAATGTGCACTGAGGGTGGTATATGTGTTCGAGCACGTGGTAGTGTGTGGCGCATTTTGTGTGTGTGTTCATATCCCCATGGTGGTGTGGTGATTATCCCATGTTGGGGCCCCACCTTAGCAACTGTACAGTATATACTCTTTGGCACCATCGCTGTCATTCTTTAAGTCCCCCTTGTTCACATCTGGCAGCTGTTAATTTGCCTCCAACACTTTTCCTTTCATTTTTTCCCCATTATGCAGATAGGGGCAAAATTGTTTGGTGAATTGGAAAGCGCGGGGTTAAAATTTCACCTCACAACATAGCTTTGACGCTCTCAGGGTCCAGACATGTGACTGTGCAAAATTTTGTGCCTGTAGCTGCGACCCCTCCAACATTTTTCCTTTCACTTTTTCCCCATTATGTAGATAGGGGCAAAATTGTTTGGTGAATTGGAAAGCGCGGGGTTAAAATTTCACCTCACAACATAGCCTATGACGCTCTCGGGGTCCAGACGTGTGACTGTGCAAAATTTTGTGGCTGTAGCTGCGACGGTTCAGATGCCAATCCCGGACATACATACATACATACATACATACACACATACACACATTCAGCTTTATATATTAGACTAGCTGTACTACCCGGCTTCGCCCGGGTTAATGACTGCTGTTAGCAAAATAGAATGTGTTAACAAAAATTTATTCTGCACACAAAAACCACAAAACAAATAGATAGAAATGTAATTATTAAAAGGCAAAAACTAAGCAAATAGAAGCATTTCACAACATATATTAGCTTTGTTATACTGAGAATGTCTTTGTTGCCTATATTAACCAATCAGAGCTCAGGTTAATTAACTGTAGCAAAATAGAAGCTGAGCTGTGATTGGTTGCTATTGGCAGCCTGATAAATCCCCAGCCAACAGGAAGCCCTCCCCCCTGGCAGTATATATTAGCTCACACATACACATAATAGACAGGTCATGTGACTGACAGCTGCCGTATTTCCTATATGGTACATTTGTTGCTCTTGTAGTTTGCTTATTAATCAGATTTTTATTTTTGAAGGATAATACCAGACTTGTGTGTGTTTTAGGGCGAGTTTCATGTGTCAAGTTGTGTGTGTTGAGTTGCGTGTGGCGACATGCATGTAGCGACTTTTGTGAGATGAGTTTTGTGTGGCGACATGCGTGTAGCAACATTTTGTGTGTTGAGTTGCATGTGACAGGTTAGTGTAGCAAGTTGTGTGCAGCAAGATTTGTGCATGGCGAGTTTTGCGCATGGCGAGTTTTATGTGTGGTGCATTTTGAGTATGTGCAAGTTTTGTGTGAGGCAACTTTTGCATGTGGTGCAACTTTTGTACATGTGGCAATTTTTCTGTGTGTGCAAGTTTTGCATGAGGTGAGTTTTCCATGAGGTGAGTTTTGCACGTGTGGCGAGTTTTGCGTGAGCCTAGTTTTGCATATGGCGAGTTTTGCATGTAGCGAGTTTTGAATGTAGCGAGTTTTGAGTGGTGACTTTTGTGTTTCGACTTTTATGTGGCGAGGTTGGTGTGTGTGTGTGGTGAAATGTGTGCTGAGGGTGGTATATGTGTTCAAGCACGTGGTAGTGTGTGGCGCATTTTGTGTTTGTGTTCATATCCCCGTGTGTGGTGAGTATCCCATGTCGGGGCCCCACCTTAGCAACTGTACGGTATATACTCTTTGTCGCCATCGCTCTCATTCTTTAAGTCCTCATTGTTCACATCTGGCAGCTGTCAATTTTCCTCCAACACTTTTCCCTTCACTTTTTCCCCATTATGTAGATAGGAGCAAAATTGTTTGGTGAATTGGAACGCGCGGGGTTAAAATTTCACCTCACAACATAGCCTATGACGCTCTCGGGGTCCAGACGTGTGACTGTGCAAAATTTTGTGGCTGTAGCTGCGACGGTACAGATGCCAATCCCGGACATACACACATACATACATACACACATTCAGCTTTATATATTAGATATACCTGTATGTAATCTCCTGTATATAGTATATACCTGTGTGTCATCTCACCTATATATAGTATATATCTGTGTGTCATCTCCTGTATATAGTATATACCTGTATGTCATCTCCTCCTATACATAGCATATACCTGTGTCATCTCCTCCTGTATATACTATATACCTGTAGGTAATCTGCTCCTGTATATAGTATATACCTGTGTGTCATCTCCTCCTGTATATAGTATATACCTGTATGTCATCTCCTCCTGTATGTAGTATGTACCTGTATGTCATCTCCTCCTCTATATAGTATATACCTGTGTGTCATCTCTCCTGTATATAGTATATATCTGTGTGTCATCTCCTCCTGTATATAGTATATACCTGTGTGTCATCTCCCCTGTAAATAGTATATACCTGTGTGTCATCTCCTGTATATAGTATATAGCTGTATGCCATCTCCTCCTGTATTAGCCCTCGTTCACACGTTATTTGGTCAGTATTTTTACCTCAGTATTTGTAAGCTAAAATGGCAGCCTGATAAATCCCCAGCCAACAGTAAGCCCACCCCCTGGCAGTATATATTAGCTCACACATACACATAATAGACTGGTCATGTGACTGACAGCTGCCGGATTCCTATATGGTACATTTGTTGCTCTTGTAGTTTGTCTGCTTATTAATCAGATTTTTATTTTTGAAGGATACCAGACTTGTGTGTGTTTTAGGGCGAGTTTCGTGTGTCAAGTTGTGTGTGTTGAGTTGCGTGTGGCGACATGCATGTAGGGACTTTTGTGAGATGAGTTTTGTGTGGCGACATGCGTGTAGCAACTTTTTGTGTGTCGAGTTGCATGTGACAGGTTAGTGTAGCAAGTTGTGTGCAGCAAGTTTTGCGCATGGCGAGTTTTGCGCGTGGCGAGTTTTATGTGTGGTGCCTTTTGAGTATGTGCAAGTTTTGTGTGAGGCAACTTTTGCATGTGTTGCAACTTTTGTGCATGTGGCAATTTTTCTGCGTGTGGCAATTTTTCTGCGTGTGCAAGTTTTGCGTGTGGCGAGTTTTGCACGTGTGGCGAGTTTTGCATGTGGAGAGTTTTGCGCGTGGCGAGTTTTGAGCGGCGACTTTTGTGTTTCTACTTTTATGTGGCGAGGTTGGTGTATGTGTGGTGAAATGTGCACTGAGGGTGGTATATGTGTTCGAGCACGTGGTAGTGTGTGGCGCATTTTGTGTGTGTGTTCATATCCCCGTGGTGGTGTGATTATCCCATGTTGGGGCCCCACCTTAGCAACTGTACAGTATATACTCTTTGGTGCCATCGCTGTCATTCTTTAAGTCCCCCTTGTTCACATCTGGCAGCTGTCAATTTTCCTCCAACACTTTTCCCTTCACTTTTTCCCCATTATGTAGATAGGAGCAAAATTGTTTGGTGAATTGGAACGCGCGGGGTTAAAATTTCACCTCACAACATAGCCTATGACGCTCTCGGGGTCCAGACGTGTGACTGTGCAAAATTTTGTGGCTGTAGCTGCGACGGTACAGATGCCAATCCCGGACATACACACATACATACATACACACATTCAGCTTTATATATTAGATATACCTGTATGTAATCTCCTGTATATAGTATATACCTGTGTGTCATCTCACCTATATATAGTATATATCTGTGTGTCATCTCCTGTATATAGTATATACCTGTATGTCATCTCCTCCTATACATAGCATATACCTGTCATCTCCTCCTGTATATACTATATACCTGTAGGTAATCTGCTCCTGTATATAGTATATACCTGTGTGTCATCTCCTCCTGTATATAGTATATACCTGTATGTCATCTCCTCCTGTATGTAGTATGTACCTGTATGTCATCTCCTCCTCTATATAGTATATACCTGTGTGTCATCTCTCCTGTATATAGTATATATCTGTGTGTCATCTCCTCCTGTATATAGTATATACCTGTGTGTCATCTCCCCTGTAAATAGTATATACCTGTGTGTCATCTCCTGTATATAGTATATAGCTGTATGCCATCTCCTCCTGTATTAGCCCTCGTTCACACGTTATTTGGTCAGTATTTTTACCTCAGTATTTGTAAGCTAAAATGGCAGCCTGATAAATCCCCAGCCAACAGTAAGCCCACCCCCTGGCAGTATATATTAGCTCACACATACACATAATAGACTGGTCATGTGACTGACAGCTGCCGGATTCCTATATGGTACATTTGTTGCTCTTGTAGTTTGTCTGCTTATTAATCAGATTTTTATTTTTGAAGGATACCAGACTTGTGTGTGTTTTAGGGCGAGTTTCGTGTGTCAAGTTGTGTGTGTTGAGTTGCGTGTGGCGACATGCATGTAGGGACTTTTGTGAGATGAGTTTTGTGTGGCGACATGCGTGTAGCAACTTTTTGTGTGTCGAGTTGCATGTGACAGGTTAGTGTAGCAAGTTGTGTGCAGCAAGTTTTGCGCATGGCGAGTTTTGCGCGTGGCGAGTTTTATGTGTGGTGCCTTTTGAGTATGTGCAAGTTTTGTGTGAGGCAACTTTTGCATGTGTTGCAACTTTTGTGCATGTGGCAATTTTTCTGCGTGTGGCAATTTTTCTGCGTGTGCAAGTTTTGCGTGTGGCGAGTTTTGCACGTGTGGCGAGTTTTGCATGTGGAGAGTTTTGCGCGTGGCGAGTTTTGAGCGGCGACTTTTGTGTTTCTACTTTTATGTGGCGAGGTTGGTGTATGTGTGGTGAAATGTGCACTGAGGGTGGTATATGTGTTCGAGCACGTGGTAGTGTGTGGCGCATTTTGTGTGTGTGTTCATATCCCCGTGGTGGTGTGATTATCCCATGTTGGGGCCCCACCTTAGCAACTGTACAGTATATACTCTTTGGTGCCATCGCTGTCATTCTTTAAGTCCCCCTTGTTCACATCTGGCAGCTGTTAATTTGCCTCCAACACTTTTCCTTTCATTTTTTCCCCATTATGTAGATAGGGGCAAAATTGTTTGGTGACTTGGAAAGCGCGGGGTTAAAATTTCACCTCACAATATAGCTTTGACGCTCTCAGGGTCCAGACGTGTGACTGTGCAAAATTTTGTGCCTGTAGCTGCGACGCCTCCAACACTTTTCCTTTCACTTTTTCCCCATTATGTAGATAGGGGCAAAATTGTTTGGTGAATTGGAAAGCGCGGGGTTAAAATTTCACCTCACAACATAGCCTATGACGCTCTCGGGGTCCAGACGTGTGACTGTGCAAAATTTTGTGGCTGTAGCTGCTACGGTTCAGATGCCAATCCCGGACATACATACATACATACATACATACACACACACACACATTCAGCTTTATATATTAGATGTGAGAATGGAGAACCAGTGCACTTAAAAAATACTTGTGAATGTTGTCAACTGTATGGAGTATGAGAATTTGGTTGGTTCTATCTGTTGTCCAGGAAAGCATGGCTACTTTCTTCCATAAACAATGCCACACCTGTCCATGTTTTGTGCCCGGATGGCAGCCAGAGGCTGGACAAGTTCTCCTGGCCCCAAAGCATGGCTTTGGAAATCTAACCCCATAGGTCTTCATACTCATTCCACCAATGGTCTAAAGGGAACAATCCCTGACACCTGAAGCATTATAAGCCAATTGTATACATAGTCCATTTTCTTTTTCTGAGAAACATAAGGACATAGTGTTGATTTTTATTCCATAAAATCTATCTCCCTAGTAGACTATGTCTGAGTGTCCACCTCCAGTAGGCATATATGCCCAAAAATGATGCCTGACAGAACGCACGGTGAGCATTTTAGTAAATGGCCCCATCAGCACATATGCCTGAACCCGTCTTGTGGGGGGATCAGACTTATGTTCTGATGGGACCACTGAACGTGGTGAAGAACACAATGTGAAAGGGCCTCAATAGGACCTTGGGCACCTGACTATCACACTTGCCCGTAATTGCAGCTGAGCCACAACACACAATTCCAGGACAGATTTTGCACTGGCTTTGGAAGAAGCCAGCCATATTTTCGAAATACTGTTCTTCTTTAAAGCGAATCTGTAGGCAGAATTTCACCCTCCAAACTTTTTAAATGTGCATGTAGCTCTTTCAAAGACAGTCTGTCAGTCAAGTAGATGGTGTCAGTGCTGGGTGGGGAATAGAGCTGGAGTGACAGAGGCGTCAGATCTATTATAGTCATTCAGCCTCACTTGCACATCAATTCAAAAACCTGATTTCTCAGTAATGAAGGAACGGACTCGCCATGTAAAGATATTACTGAACATGTCTGTGAAAGAGCTATAAGCACATATAAATAGCTCGGGGAGCAAAATCTTGCTGACAGCTTCCCTTTATTGGGTTTTTCCCACCACTTTGGTATTGATAATTACTTAGCTATCTTTAAGGTAGGTCATCAATATCAGATGGGTGTTCAAGACCCAGCACCACCACTGATTAGCTGGTTCCAGTGCAAAATGCCGGATGTAAACAATGCATGGTATGGGATTCCATTACTTTGTCGCACTGTTACGTGGCCACTGCCCGGTCAACAGATCAACTCTTATTATTGAATAGCTGACTACTATGTGAATACTGTAGAGATGATCTGCAGAACCTGGAAGCACCAACACATGGTATAAGGAGATGTAGTGCTCCTCTCTGTACATTGTTTATACCTGGCTTCTGCTGGGGCTGCAAACATCTGATCGGTGGTGATGTCGGAAATCAGGGCCAGGTCATCAATATCACAGTGGTGGAAGACCCTTTAATGCGCTTATGTATATGTATAATCCATGTATTTTTGCCTAAAATTTTCTTTGCACTATATGAAGATACCAGTTTTCTATATTAAACTTGGTTGTTGGGAGACCATGAATTTACTTTGGGTCCCACAGACTTCAAATTACTTTTCTTTAAGCTATTGTGCTATTTTATGTGGAAATAAAATAAACATCCTCTAGTTGATCAACATTGTTTTTTCAGTAATCTTTCTCTACATATTCACATATATACTGTGTTAGTGTGTATACTGTATATACAGTGCATCACAAAAGTGAGTACACCCATCACATTTTTGTAAATATTTTATTCTATCTTCTAATGGTGTCGACAACTCTGAAGAGATGACACTGTGATACAATGTAAAGCAGTCAGTGTACAGCCTGTATAGCAGTGTAAATTTGATGTGCCCTCTAAATAACTCAACACACAGCCATTAATATCTAAACTGCTGGCAACAAAAGTAAGTACACCCTTAAGTGAAAATTGCCAAATTATGCCCAAAGTGTCAATATTTTGTGTGGCCATCATTATTTTCAAGCACTAACTTAACTCTCTTGGGCATAGAGTTCAATAGAGCTTCACAGGTTGCCACTGGAATCCTCTTCCACTCCTCCATGATGACATCACGAAGCTGGTGGATGTTACATGAACAAACCATGATCTGACCTCAGATAAGTGGTGCAATGACCATGGTCGCCACTGTGACCTGGATATGTGGGTGAGGGGTCTGCTGACGCCAGCCTGTACTTCAGCTAGATGGGCGTCAACTAATGCACATTCAGCTGAAGTGTATTGCAGAGCACAAACTCACCATTTCCGTGGGCTGCAGTACATGCTTCTGGCCAATCAGAGGCCATTTGATGGCATCAGGTATGAGTTTTCTAGGATAATGCTTCTCTTTAATCCTTTTTTGTTTTTTTAACAAAGGTAGCATTTCTATAGCCAACAGATTGGAGATGGTAGAGTTCAAACTCTTGGCTTTGGCATGTGTAGAAGGAAACATTCTTTTATGTGACCACAACTGCGGGACCGAGGGGTGGCTGCTGTGCTGAAAGAGGGTGGAGTAGGGTGAACACAACAAACTGCTGGACTGTGAGTTAGGTGCAGGCGGAGATGTTATGATGGATTGAGAAAAATGTGTTTTGCTCGGTGAAACAAAAACAGCAGGCATCTCCAATTCAGTAACAGCTGACAGGGCTCTCACTCACCCCGACTGTAGAGGGTAAACAAGTGGAAGTTCTGCGGATGGAGACCTGTGTGAGAACACTTGGCACGGTGACGAAGGAGGAAGAATCAGCAGATGGGATGGCTGATGTATTGCAAGGCCCGCTAATTCACATTTTAGCGCAGTGTGATTCCCAGACTAAGGCACGTTGATCGCACATGTGCCGGTTCATGCACATAGTAAACAAATTATTGCAATTTTAGCCTCTACTGAGTCTTTTTTTGCAAAGTTGGCAGATAACGTGAGTTGAGTCATACTTTGCAGTCTCAAAAAAAGGCTCAGGCTAGGCAACCCTTGCTGCCCCTGTGAACTGCAGACTCACGACCGTTGCTGGCCACAGCCACAGTTGTGGCAGAGATGCAGTGCTTGTCGTGGTTGCATCAGTCTCATCAGTATCACCTACACCCCCGGGGGTTAACGTCTGGTGACAGGTGTCTGGCTTCTGCTCAGATCCTACTCTGGCCCCGGATTCAACATGAAAAAATGTTTGGCATTGTGCAGATGCTTTCCTCCTCTGGATTCTGTGAATCTTTGGAGCAGACCCCAGATGCCCATGGAATAGAATGTGTGAACAGCTCTGCAGACTGGACAATCAGTTGGGTGGTTGGAAATTTGTGACGCTGGGGGAAACAAGGGTAATTGTGGTGTCACCTTGTACTGTGTGTGATGATAACGTGGAGGAAGAGGAGGAGAGGTCACTTGATGCAGCACTTGGCATCTACTGGAGCACAAGCTCTTTCTGACCCTCATCTACAATGTGTACCGCTGTGCCGCTGCAAAAAAAAGGGAGTTGACTAGCACATCCTGGAACAGATGTTGTCAGCTCTCTTTGGATAGGACGAGACAATGTTTGTTGAGCTTTCATTAACATTAACACCATATTGAAAACCAAACCTATTCCCTCTTCCATCACAACCTCGCTTTTTCCCACTCATGTTGTAAGTACCCTTACCTTCTGTTTCACAACCTTAGGCGCACACCTGTCAGTCCCCTGTCACTAAATTACCAATCACTATTTATCTTAGTATGCCTGAACGACGTTCTTAGACCTTACATTTTAGATTGCCAAAAGGGGCCTCCTGATACCTGACTGCAACACAGTTATAGCCCAAACGATTTGGATTAGAACATTAGGCCTCCTGGCTGAACCCCAATATTAGGCTGAACGATTTTGATTAGCAAATAGGGCCTCCTGACTCCTCACTGCAACACAGTTTTAGCCCAATTTTAATTGGCATATAGGGCCTCCTGGCTGAACCCCAATATTAGGCCTAACACTTTTGTTGAGCAAATGGGGCATCCTGATTTTGCACTGCAACACAGTTTTAACCCAAAGAATTTGGATTAGCAAATTGGACCTCTTGACTGCAACACAGTCAGAGCCTAAATGATTTGGATTAGCAAATAAAGTCTCCTGACTGAACCCCAATATTAGGCTGAACTATTTTTATTAGCAAATGGGGCATCCTTATTCCTCACTGCAACCCAGTTTTAGCCCAAACAATTTGGATTAGCAAGTGGGGCCTCCTCACTACAAATCAGTTGATGCCCAAACAATTTGGATTATCAAATAGGGCCTCCTGGCTGAACCCCAATATTAGACTGAACAATTTTGATTACCAAATAGGGCCTCCTGATTAGAGATGGGCGATCCCTAACAATAAAGTTCAGCATCCGTACTGAACACCTACTGTTTGAGCACGGTGTAAGGCTTATAAGGGATAACTCAGGAGACTCTTTGCATGGAACAATACAACTACAGGACACAGTTTTATAAGTGGTAAAGTCTATATTATCACACGGTGATTCAAACAGGTGCAGAGAGAAACTCAAGTCCACAACACTTGGTGTAGATATTAAATGCAGCTTAACAGTCTATAGGAAACTTCAGAGGAAAATGCAATCACGCAGAAAGTCTATGAATCACAATTATTCTTGAGGATGCTTGACACAAATAAGTCCTTGGTAGTCCAAACACAGATAGATATGCTTATAAGGCAGTTCAAATAATATCTTAGCACAACCAGGGAGGCCTGGGTAAAAGTCTCTGGTTTAGGCCGGGGTCACACTAGACCGTAATACGGACGAGTGCTATGCGATAAAAAATCGCATAGCACTCGGCCCAATGTTAATCTATGGTGCAGCTCCCATCATCCGATATTTTCTCCACCGTATTTCGGATCCGAGGGAACTCGCAGCAGGCTGCGATTGTCAGCGTATCTCGGCCGAGACTCGCCAATGCAAGTCTATGGGTGCGAGAAAAAATCGGATTACACACGGACCATGCGTGTGCATTGCGAGAAATACGCAGCGGTGTTCTATAGAAAAGCCGGTAATTCAATTGCCGGCTTTGCATCTCTCCTTCACAAACCCGACAGGATATGAGACATGGTTTACATACAGTAAACCATCTCATATCCCCCTTTTTTTTGCATATTCCACACTACTAATGTTAGTAGTGTGTATGTGCAAAATTTCAGCGCTGTAGCTGCTAAAATAAAGGGTTAAATGGCGGAAAAAATTGGCATGAGCTCCCGCGCAAATTTCTCCGCCAGAATGGTAAAGCCAGTGACTGAGGGCAGATATTAATAGCCAGGAGAGGGTCCATGGTTATTGGCCCCCCCGTGGCTAAAAACATCTGCCCCCAGCCACCCCAGAAAAGGCACATCTGGAAGATGCGCCTATTCTGGCACTTGGCCACTCTCTTCCCACTCCCTGTAGCGGTGGGATATGGGGTAATGAAGGGTTAATGCCACCTTGCTATTGTAAGGTGACATTAAGCCAGATTAATAATGGAGAGGTGTCAATTATGACACCTATCCATTATTAATCCAATTGTATGAAAGGGTTAAAAAACACACACACACATGATTTAAAAGTATTTTAATGAAATAAACACAGCGGTTGTTTTAATAATTTATTGCTCTCTCAATCCATCCGGAACACCCTCGCTTGGAAAAATAATAAACGCACAAGATACATACCTTCTGATGTCCGGTCACGTCCAACGAGGTAATCCATCTGAAGGGGTTAACTAATATTACAGGCACGAGCTGCGATAAACCACTCGCTCGTGCCTGTAATCCCCGGGTGCTGAAAGGAAAGCAGAGTGATCTATACTTACATTGAGTCGCGGTGATGCGCCCCTGCTGGATGTTCTCATGAACTGCAGCCTGGGAACTTTTTCCCACGCTCCAGGTCATATGAGGACATCCACCAGGGGGCGCATCACCGCGACGGTAGGAAATGTAGGTCAATGACCTACATTTCATTCATTCGCCGGGGATTACAGGCACGGAGCACAGCTGCATTTGCAGGGCTCCTGCCTGTAAAATGATTAACCCCTTCAGATCATGGATTACCTCGTGGGATGTGACGGTTCAGCTGAGGGTATGTATCTTGTGCGTTTATTATTTTTCCAAGCGAGGGTGTTGCTGATGGATTGAGAGAGGAATAAAATACTGAAACAACCGCTGTGTTTATTTCATTAAAATAATTTTTAATAATGTGTGTGTGTGTTTTTTAACCCTTTCAGACAATTGGATTAATAATGGATAGGTGTCATAATTGACACCTCTCCATTATTAACCTGACTTAATGTCACCTTACAATAGCAAGGTGGCATTAACCCTTCATTACCCCATATCCCACCGCTACAGGGAGTGGGAAGAGAGTGGCCAAGTGCCAGAATAGGCGCATCTTCCAGATGTGCCTTTTCTGGGGTGACTGGGGGCAGATGTTTGTAGCCGGGGGGGGGGCCAATAACCATGGACCCTCTCTAGGCTATTAATATCTGCCATCAGTCACTGGCTTTACCGCTCTGGCGGAGAAAATTGCGCGGGAGCCCACGCCAATTTTTTCCGCCATTTAACCCTTTATTTTAGCAGCTACAGCGCTGAAATTTTGCACATACACACTACTAACATTAGTAGTGTGGAATATGCAAAAAAAAGGGGATATGAGATGGTTTACTGTATGTAATCATGTCTCATATCCTGTCGGGTTTGTGCAGGAGAAATGAAAAGCCGGCAATTGAATTACCGGCTTTTCACAGATATCGCGCTGAATGAAATATAAATACAGAATATACACTCACCGGCCACTTTATTAGGTACACCTGTCCAACTTCTTGTTAACACTTAATTTCTAATCAGCCAATCACATGGTGGCAACTCAGTGCATTTAGGCATGTAGACATGGTCAAGACAATCTCCTGCAGTTCAAACCGAGCATCAGTATGGGAAGAAAGGTGATTTGAGTGCCTTTGAACGTGGCATGGTTGTTGGTGCCAGAAGGGCTGGTCTGAGTATTTCAGAAACTGCTGATCTACTGGGATTTTCACGCACAACCATCTCTAGGGTTTACAGAGAATGGTCTGAAAAAGAAAAAAAATCCAGTGAGCGGCAGTTCTGTGGGCGGAAATGCCTTGTTGATGCCAGAGGTCAGAGGAGAATGGGCAGACTGGTTCGAGCTGATAGAAAGGCAACAGTGACTCAAATCGCCACCCGTTACAACCAAGGTAGGCCTAAGAGCATCTCTGAACGCACAGTGCGTCGAACTTTGAGGCAGATGGGCTACAGCAGCAGAAGACCACACCGGGTACCACTCCTTTCAGCTAAGAACAGGAAACTGAGGCTACAATTTGTACAAGCTCATCGAAATTGGATTGGATTAGAAGATTGGAAAAACGTTGCTTGGTCTGATGAGTCTCGATTTCTGCTGCGACATTCGGATGGTAGGGTCAGAATTTGGCGTAAACAACATGAAAGCATGGATCCATCCTGCCTTGTATGGAGCATCTTTGGGATGTGCAGCCGACAAATCTGCGGCAACTGTGTGATGCCATCATGTCAATATGGACCAAAATCTCTGAGGAATGCTTCCAGCACCTTGTTGAATCTATGCCACGAAGAATTGAGGCAGTTCTGAAGGCAAAAGGGGGTCCAACCCGTTACTAGCATGGTGTACCTAATAAAGTGGCCGGTGAGTGTATATATATGTGTCTCAATGATATATATATATATATATATATATATATATATATATATATATATATATATATACTGTATATATGTTTTCCCGAACATTTGAGCACATAAATCCATTAGATGTCGGTTTTGCAAGCTTGCGAGAAAATCTCGGCATACGGATGCCATACGGATGTCACACGGATGTCACGCGGATCATTTGATGCGAGGAAATCGCATCCTCGCACTGCACACGGATCACTGTTTTTGAAACATTTGTGCGATTCTCGGCCGTGAAAAACGGACCGTTTTTTTATACGTTAAGTGTGTCCCCGGCCTAAAGCAGAGCAGCAACAGCTTACATGTCCAGCAAATGCAGATGGAAACAAACACAAGCAGCCAGATAGAGGATTACTGGAAACTGATGTATGCAGCAGAAACTCATAGCTGAGTAGCAGGATCTCCACACAGGTTCACAGGAGCAGGTGCAGGTGCAGGTGCAAAGCCAGGGAGTCGTCAGGAGCTGGATGCAAGGCAGAATACTCTAGCACAGACTAAAGGCTGGGGTGGAGTTATATAGCAGGAAGACACAGTGCACATGAGACCAAAGACGCCATCTTGGAAAAGGGCAGTAATGCACAAAAGGTAATCAAAATGTTCAGAGTCCTGACATTACTCCCTCCTTAGAAGCGGCCTCAGGACGATTCTGGACCTGGTTTCTCAGGGAATCTTTGATGAAAACGAGAGATCTTCTGTTAGGCATTGATTGTTTCCACAGGTTCCCAAGAGTCTTCCTCAGGGGGATATCCCTGCCATCTTATAAGATATTGGAGCTGATTCCTGCGAATCCTGGAATCAATAATTTCCTTCACCACAAATTGTTCTTGCCCATCAATCACCACAGGTTGCGGAGGTGGCACAACACGTCCCTGTAGAGAGTCAGAAAAGATTAGAATATCGTCCAAATAGATCACCACAAACTGGTCCAACAAATCTCTGAAAATGTCATTAGCAAGGTGTTGAAACATTGCAGGGGCATTACAAAGCCCGAAGGGCATCACGAGATATTCAAAGTGTCCATACCGGCATCGGAATGCTGTCTTCCGCTCATCCCCTGGACGAATATGCACCAAATTATAAGCCCCACGAAGATTCAGTTTAGAGAACACCTTAGCATGGCGGACTCTTTCCAGTAATTCAGGAATCAGAGGCAAAGGGTAACGATTCCGTACGGTTACCTTATTGAGCTCTCGATAGTCCACACAGGGTCTCAGGGACCCATCCTTCTTCTTTACAAAATATATAGGTGCCCCTGCTGGTGAAGAAGAAGGACGCATGAAGCCTTTGGCCAGATTTTCATCAATATACTGCTTTAAGGCTTGAAGCTCAGGTGCCGCCAAAGGATTTACATTGCCATATGGAATAGCTGCCCCAGGAAGCAACTCAATGGGACAGTCATAATGCCTGTGTGGAGGAAGCTGATCTGCATTCTTCTTGTCACAGATGTCAGAGAACTCTTTATATGCTGAATGTAAAGTAAATACCTGTACCGGTGGTTCCGTAGCTGTGGACTCGGGGACAGCTTCAGTTAATGCTGAGTTGCTCCTTGTTGGAAAGATAATCTCCTTGGTCTCCCAGTTGATAGTTGGATTCTGAGAACGCAGCCAAGGGATGCCTAAAATCACAGGAAAATGAGGAGAAGAAATTAACAAGAAAGAGAGTTGCTCTTGATGATTAGGCTCCAACAAAATCTCAAGGGGTGCGGTCTCCTGATCCACAGGCCCGGAGATTAAAGGTGACCCATCCACTGTTTCCATGGTAATTGGAGAGGCTCTTTGCTGAATTTCAATACCATGTTCCTTGGCAAATGCGATATCCATAAAGTTGCCACCTGCACCAGAGTCAATCATAGCTGCACTGGAAATCCACTGTCCTGTACACAGGATCTTAATTGGGAGAGAACAGTGAGAGTACTTTTCATTTAGCTCCTTGGCTGGTGAAGTCACAGAAAGTGAATGGAATACAGCGTTTAAAGGCAGGCTACATTCAGAGATGTCAGATTCATCATCATAGTTGTCATACTCCCCTACTGCTGCTAGCACCTTGTTAGGCCGCTTGGGACACTTGGGACAGTTGATTAGAAAGTGGTCAGACTGGCCGCAGTAGAAACATAGACTTTCTCGAAGGCGATGCTCCCGGCGCTCATTAATCTCGCGCCTCTGAACAGAATCAATTTGCATGGGCATCTCCTCTACCTCTCAAGATGTTTTACCTGCAGGATCTTTAGAAGGAAGGGAAAAGTTAGAAATACGGTTATATGCAGCAAACCTCTCCTGCCTACGCTCAGTAAGGCGACTGTCAATGCGCACACAATGCTGTATAAATGTTTCTAGCTCTTGTGGTGATTCAGAGCAAGCTAATTCATCCTTTACAATGCTAGACAGACCCCTTTTAAAAATAGTTAATTGTGCATAACTGTCCCAATTAGTATCTACCGCTAATCTCCTGAATTCAGTAGCATACTCAATAACAGAACGTTTAGCCTGGCGTAAAGACAATAAAGGAGATTCAGCGGTTGCACGGCAATTAGGGTCATCAAACATTAATGCCATAGTGGCCAAAAAATCGTCCAAATTATTTAACCGCGGGTCACGAGACTCAATCAACGGATTCACCCAGGCGAGCGCTTGTGTGGTCAGCAGCATTATTACACACAATACTTTGGATCTATCATTAGGAAAACGGTCAGCATGCACATCAAAATATAGCATACATTGATTCACAAAGCCACAAAATTTGTCGCGATCACCATTAAATCTGAATGGGGGCAACTTAGGTGGGCTAGCTGGTGGCGGTTGCCCAGATGGTAAAGTCACTTGTGCAGCCATTTGCGTGCTTATGTCCTGAAAAGCCCATCCATACTGGGACTCTATGCCATCAAGTTTGTTTTCCTGGGCTGCCATGCGGGTGCTTAAGTCCTGCAAAGTTTGTCCAAACACTTGTTGATTGTGTTCAAAGCTTCCAAACTTCTTTTGCAGACCTTCCACATCTTTCTACAGTGATCTAATTATGGAGAACACCTGCTCTAGTCTGCTTTCTGCAGTCATTGTTGCAGGAATCTCCTTTTTTAAGGCTAGAGTATCCTGTAATGCTTATAAGGGATAACTCAGGAGACTCTTTGCATGGAACAAGACAACTACAGGACACAGTTTTATAAGTGGTAAAGTCTATATTATCACACGGTGATTCAAACAGGTGCAGAGAGAAACTCAAGTCCACAACACTTGGTGTAAATATTAAACGCAGCTTAACAGTCTATAGGAAACTTCAGAGGAAAATGCAATCACGCAGAAAGTCTATGAAGCACAATTATTCTTGAGGATACTTGACACGAATAAGTCCTTGGTAGTCCAAACACAGATAGATATGCTTACAAGGCAGTTCAAATAATATCTTAGCACAACCATGGAGGCCTGGGTAAAAGTCTCAGGTTTAAGCAGAGCAGCAACAGCTTACATGTCCAGCAAATGCAGATGGAAACAAACACAAGCAGCCAGATGGAGGATTACTGGAAACCGATGTATGCAGCAGAAACTCAGAGCTGAGTAGCAGGATCTCCACACAGGTTCACAGGAGCAGGTGCAGGTGCAAAGCCAGGGAGTCGTCAGGAGCTGGATGCAAGGCAGAATACTCTAGCACAGACTAAAGGCTGGGGTGGAGTTATATAGCAGGAAGACACAGTGCACATGAGACCAAAGACGCCATCTTGGAAAAGGTCAGTAATGCACAAAAGGTAATCGAAATGTTCAGAGTCCTGACACACGGACACCAAACATTCACCAGTAATTCCATACTACTGTTCGGGTTCGTCCCCCCCCGAACACTGGGTGCATGTCATGCTGTCATGTGCATAACAGCGTGGTAAAAACTGCTTCTGAATGGCGGTAAAATCATTATTGCCAGTCAGACAGCCGTGGTTCCCAAGCTGTCAACTGACAGCGTGAGCCCTCATCTGTGATCAGTTAACATGTTTACCTCTGGTAACTAGCGTTGACTGATGGGACTACTGCTCCCATCAGCCTGCACTTCCTGCCGCTAATAACAGTGAGAGCAGACAGCGACTGCTGGGAGTATTCATCAGCCAGCGCCTGCTCTCTAAATACATTTTTTTTTTAAACTGCATGGGTTCCTCTGTATTTTTGATAACCAGCCAGGCAAAACTGACAGCTGTGGGCTGCAACTCTCAGCTGTCAGCTTTATGAAGGTTGGTTATCAAAGATTTAAATAAATAAATTCATTAAAGAAACGGTGTGGGGACCCCTCCTTTTTGACAACCAGCCAAGCTAGAGCAGGCAACTGAGGGCTGGTATTCTCAGGCTGGTAAGGGGCCATGGATATTGCCCCCACAGCCTAAAAATAGCAGCAGTGGGGTTCATGCTTGTGGGCTTGAGGTCACCTTTTTGTTGTCTGGTGACATCAAGGCCAAGGCTTAGTAATGGAGAGGCATCTATAAGACACCTCTTTATTACTAATGCTATAGTTATATTGTAAATAAACACACAGCAAGAGTCAAGTCTTTTACTTGAAATAAAAACAAAACACACTTTTCCTTTTTTATTTAAAAATATTAACACAGTTATACTCGCCTAGCGCCCATTCCATTGAATCCGTCATCTCCTGTAATAAAGCAAAAATAAAAAACAACAATGTCCCTCACCTGATGTTCTGTCCCACGCCGTTATCCATGTCTGAGGATTAATAGTTTTCAACCTGGATGGTGCCAATATGCAACTGTCCAGACTAAGAACCACTATCTTTTAGGCTGGTTTCACACGTCCGTTTTTTTCCAGTACTGGAGATGACAGTGTCCGTGTGTCTGGGTGTGTAATTCTTGCGGCACACGTGTGGCAGCCGCGTACTACTTATGTGCCGCATCAGTACTGCACGGATGGGTGCGACGCCCGCTAGGGCTGCGGGGTACTCGGTCTGAGTTGGGCAGTTCTTCAGGGGGTTGTCACGGCAGCAGTGACCCGGTCCGCGGCCCTGGGCACACAATAAAATAATGAGGGAAAGTTACAAGGGGATTAATTTGTGACACCACCTGTGGTGTTCGGCAATGGATGGCCGACGCTGCTTAAGAGGACCACTGGGGCCGATGGTGATGCAGCTGGGATGGTTCTGCTCCCCACAGGTGGAGCGGTGCCCCAGGACTACCGGTACTGTTGTAAGGGATTGTGGATATTGAGGTGCAGGACTGAGGGTGTGAGAAATGACTGGAGGACACAAGGGCTGTAGTTTTCTTTACCTTTACTTGATGGCTGGAGGTGCTGTCTGGGGCACAGGCAACAGATGGTAATGGAGATCCGGGCAGCCGGGAAGCAATTTAGGATCCACCTAGCCAGGTGGGTTCGGAGGTCTTCCTAGAGTGCTGTCTTGTTAGGTACTTGCTGCTTTAAGCTCTGCTCAAGTTCCTCTCACTGTCTGACAGAATAAAACGTTACCCACATGGCAGGCCGCTTGAGCCTATTACAGGTGTCGCTCCTTCGTGGCAGCTCTGAGCTCTGGTATGCTGCTGTGCTGCTGGGTGTTAGATGGGCCACGAGACCTGCAGTCTCCTTCCCTCTGGATTTAGCTGCTGGCACTTAAGAACCCACGCAACCACAGACTCCGGCGTCCGGTTTCTAGTGCTCAGCTCTGGGGAGAGCTTGGTTACAGCTCCACTCCAAAAGTTCTCCTCAACTTCTCTCCTCTCTTCTCACTCTCTCCCTCAGACTAACTAACTCCGCCTCCAGGCCAGAATTTATAGGGAAGCTCCCTTGAAACCAGGTGTTAGCGCTCCCCCTTCTGGTCGGGAGTAAGGAAAAGTGTTGGATGCTGGTGTTACCTGGTAAGGGGACCCCTCCATGCTTCCAGGCATGACATCTCCCCCTGTGATAGAGGCAATGCCACTGTGGCAACCCAACTCCTGGGGTGCCACATTGGCACCAGGGAAGAAGCGCTACTGTAAGCACTGTCCCCCGGGGCCAGGTGCTGAAGACCGTTCTCATAATTCTCCCCTGCTTTGACGGCTATCAGCAGTGTCGGGTGATGATGAGAGTATTCCTAACCCACCATTATTTATTTATTCACAGTGCAGTCAGGGGGTGCAGCTCCTGCTGCTACTGTTATTAGCAGAGGCAGAGGTAGGTTGATGGAAGTAAGGCTAAGTTCACACTAGCGTTGTGCGCCGCTGCGTCGGCGACGCAACGCACAACGCACGCAAAAACGCGGCAAAACGCACGCAAAAACGCTGCGTTTTGCGACGCATGCGTCGGTTTTTGCCGAAAATCGGACGCAAGAAAAATGCAACTTGTTGCGTTTTCTTGGTCCGACGCTTGCGGCAAAAAAGACGCATGTGTGGCACAACGCAACAAAAAAAAACGCATGCGTCCCCCATGTTAAGTATAGGGGGCGCATGACGCATGCGTCGCCGCTGCGTCGCCGACGCAAACCCGACGCACATTAGCTTAACGCTAATGTGAACGTAGCCTAACAGTCCCATCAGCTGCCACCTGCTGTTGCTGTTATCAGTTGAATATAAGTCTCATCATTCTCCCCTGCTCACACTAATCGCTGGCAGAGCAGGGGAAAATGATGAGAGCATCTTGAGAACCCGGCGTCGGGAACAGTGCTTACTGTAGCACTTCTTCCCTGGTGCCGGTGTGTGTCAACCGGATGACATCCTTGTGTGTTGTCCATGTGCACATGTGCAGGACATTTTGCAGCCCGTGATGACCGTAAAAAACGGACATGTCAGCGTGCTTTGCCCACGGGCACACTGTCCATGGAAACACACTGACATGTTCAGAGACCCATTCACTTGAATGAGTCTACATGTGTACTTGTCTCTGGTATGTGTGAAAACTGTCACCACATGTACCGGAGACACGGGCGTGTAAAAGAGCCCTTAGGCTCATAGCATCGACATGACACCATAGAAATAACCTTGATAACCAAATGGTATTTCCACTGCAGGAGGGACAACATTAAGCTGTAAGTAAAGAGTAAGTAAAGAGTGTGACAGTTCAGAACATAACATTGGGTTCATGTAATGTTCATATGATGACGTCGTCTTCTTTTCTTCCTGCCGCGGCTGCTGCGCAGGCGTACTTTATCTGCCCTGCAGTGCGCAGGCGCCGGGCCTCTCTGACCTTTCCCAGTGCCTGCGCACTGCAGTACTGTGCTCTGCCCTCAACAGGTCAGACAAAGTACGCCTGCTCAGGAGTCGGGCAGGAAGCAAAGAAGAGGACGACATCGTATGAAGATGGGAGGCGCCGGACCGGACTGCGGCACCCATCGGACCCGAACCGGGACCGCCCCTGGGCGAGTATAATCTAACCTCTTTTTCTTATCTTGCAGGTTACATCAGGGGCTTATCTACAGCATTACAGAATGCTGTAGATAAGCCCCTGATGCCGGTGGCCTTAGCTTATAGCCGAATTTTGGGGTGACGGATTCCCTTTAAAACATTTTTTTTGTAAAAAGTTTGCAGATAACTTTCCAACCCTCTTACAGTCCCATATAACCTCTTTATGCTACTTCTGACATCTACTGTACAGTAGTGTTGAGCAATACCTTCCGATATGCAAAGGTATCGGTATCGGATTGGATCGGCCGATATCCAAAAAATATCGGATATCGCCGATAACGATACCCGATACCAATGCATATCAATGGGACACAAAATATCGGAATGGTTCCCAGGGTCTGAAGGAGAGGAAACTCTCCTTCAGGTCCTGGGATCCATATTCATGTATAAAATAAAGAATAAAAAAAAAAAATATTGATATACTCACCCCTCCGACGGCCCTGGTTCTCACTGGTCCAAGCGTCTGCCTCCGTTCCTAAGAATGCAGAGTGAAGGACCTTCGATGACATCGCGGCTTGTGATTGGTCGCGTGACCGCTCACGCGACCAATCACAAGCCGCGACGTCATCGAAGGTCCTTCACTCCCTGCATTCTTAGGAACGGAGGCACCGCTAAGAGCCAGGGTCCGCCGGAGGGGTGAGTATATCAATATTTTTTATTTTTATTATTTATTTTTTACATGAATATGGATCCCAGGGCCTGAAGGAGAGTCTCCTCTCCTCCAGACCCTGGGAACCATACGCACCGCACACTTCCGATTCTGATTTCCGATATCGCAAAAATATCGGAACTCGGTATTGGAATTCCGATACAGCAAATATCGGCCGACACCCGATATTTGCAGTATCGGAATGCTCAACACTACTGTACAGTGGCAGGCAAATAACCCTTTCAAAATGCCGTTCTCTTCTAACCATTTGTTCTTGTTGAGGCTTCAGAAATCTTCAAGTAGCACCTTAGCTGTTCTGGAATGTTTTGGAACTTGCTTGAACATTTCCTAAATATAATAAAGCTAACATGATTGTTAAGGGTTACAAAAACACATTCATTTATTTTCAAAATATTACTCAAATATGAAAGGGGTATTTCCACATTGGTAAATGATGGTGTTATATTAAGGTTTGCCATTGCAGCGCCCCAGAGTCCTGGTCGTTGCAGTAATGTCGCTCTGCCACTAAGGGGAGTGATGTTACGTCTGATGGCACTAAAGGAGTTCACCTGACCAGGTATCACAGTCACACACTACACTTCACACTCAGGCCACCAGGGGGAGCAAAGGGTTCTATGTATTAGGCCACTCCTCACACTCTGGTAAAACTGGGGGTTGGATAGGAAGTTAGAAGAGAACGCTACTGGGTGAGACCCAGGAAAGACCTGTCAGGCAGACAGCGAGAGAAGGAGGAACATCTGAGCTGCAGACAGAGGTCCCTGTCAGGGGTGGGATCCTGGCAGAGACTGAGCGAGAGATAGAACGTTACAGAGCTGCGCCTGCACCTCATTGCGGCAGCATCCTAAGAAAGGACAAGAAGCGGAGAATATTGTGGAGAAGTGAGAAACGAGATCACAGCACAAGGAGATAACACCGGGAGGAGTTCTGCCTTAAGATCGGCAACATCCTTCTGAGGCGCGTAGCTGGCGGCCTGAACACCGAGGGAGTAATAGGCTCTACGCATTACTTCAAACTACGGCAGGACAGTTAATTCCAAGTTGGCTGTCCAACCTTTAACCTAATGCAGACAACGGACGCAAATTGTGGGAGAGGGGCGTCTCTAGAGTCCCTATAAAATAGCTCCAGGCCTACCCCGTCATACGGGTCGTCCTATCTATATCATCTGGGGGACGTAGAGAGAGAATATCAGAAACATACATGACAGTTGTGAGGACTATCCCGTGGTGCTCAGCAGGGAAGTACTACAATACACAGGCGCAAGTAGGAAGGCTACTGATTTCCACCTGCAAAGGGAACTCTGGATGTGCCCTCGGACCGGCCAGATTCAGCCAGCCCTGTTAGCAGTACTCTGGATTGTGGACGCTGAAGTCTACAGTAAAAGGTAAAGAGACTGTAACCCTGTGTCCTCGTTATTTACTGCGACCTACACAATCATCATCTACCTTACTGGGAAGCCCTGGGGACACACTTCACCTGTGGGAAGGTATACCATCTAGCTGCCATAACATCACCCCAGTGGACCCCTAAGCAGCGTCGGTCACCCTGACGAACACTTGACAAACTCATCAACCCTTTTAATTGGACGCCCCTTAGCAGGGCCACGGACTGGGTCGGGCCACCGTGACATACCCAGAACCGAGACAGAAGGGACCCGGTACCGAGTACCCACTGCCCTGCGCCTGGGGGTGATGCACCATCACTTAATGATCTAAGGGGTAACGTTTCTCCTTGTGGAGAGTGACATATCTGGCATGTCAGTATAAGGGCTCGCTCGCACTGGTGTATAAATCAGATAAGTGCAATCCGATAAAAAATTGTATTGCACTTGGACCAATGTTATTCAATGAGGCAGTACATATCTGTGTATTTTTTCTCAACTGTGTTCGATATGCTGCAATTTCACTCCAAAATCGGTACAGTGTGAGGAAAAAAATCGTATGCCATATGGACCATCAGTACAGCATCTGATTTTTACGTATACACTTCAATTCTGTAGCATGGGAAACGGTAAATGGTCTTGTAAAAGATTAATAGTTACTGAGTGTAACGGAGAAACAGGGTCAGTGGGTGCTCTCGTCCACTGGCCCGGCTATCTTTAGCAGGACTGCATGGACCACGGCTCAAACCACTGAACACCCGCTCTATCTCCCAGTGGGCAATACACTACACAGACAACACAGGGTTAAGGTAAAACAGTGTGGCAATACTTTATTGAACCACAACACACAATAGCAAACAGAACAATCTCACCATGGTTGGAATTGTTTGGTTACATGGGCGCATATAAAATATCACTGCGTCTCCACGTATTTCTAGTATGACATGATGTCAGATCTCCCAGGGTCACTACTCCATGTGGATGAACGCACAGAGAAGGGGTAACGACAAGCATAGGGAGATGACCAAGAACTGTCCATAGAGTCCATACAAGGTCCAAAGCCGGTTGACATGATGTCAGAGCTCCCAGGGTCGCTACTCCATCTGTGGATGATCGCACAGAGAAGGGGTAACGACAAGCATAGGGAGATGACCAAGAACTGTCCATAGAGTCCATACAAGGTCCAAAGCCAGTTGACACGAGAGTCACCACCTGGCTTATCTGACCATCTCCATGGAACCAGGCGACCAGCGGGTCCCAACCCTGGCTTTCTCCAAACATATCCATGGTGCAGAGATGGTCACTGGATTAGATCTGTGTTCTTCCAACCGGAGCCGAAAACCCCTAGGTTGAATCCTATAGAATCCTAGATCAGTGTCCCTCATGATGGTGCCATGATGAATTGGCTGCAGTCCTTTCTCTTGTCTGTTGGGTGGTTTTCAGAATGCCCAGCTGGTAGCTCTGTATTACCTCAGACTCCCGGATGTGATCTCTGAGTTATACCCAAGGCATGTAAGCTATTTTTAGAATTACCCAGTGTCCTTTAGTTCAACATCAAGATATGGCAAACAATGGTGATGAGATTACCTAGTACTACTTGACCATTCAATCTGTTTGCACAGTCTTTCCTATTCTGCTTTAAGGTACCTTCACACTAAACGATATCGCTAGCGATCCGTGACGTTGCAGCGTCCTGGCTAGCGATATCGTTTAGTTTGTCAAGCAGCAGCGATCAGGATCCTGCTGTGATATCGCTGGTCGTTGAACAAAGTTCAGAACTTTATTTGGTCGTCAGACCGGCGTGTATCGTCGTGTTTGACACCAAAAGCAACGATACCAGCGATGTTTTACACTGGTAACCAGGGTGAACATCGGGTTACTAAGCGCAGGGCCGCGCTTAGTAACCCGATGTTTACCCTGGTTACCAGTGTAAAATGTAAAAAAAACAAACAGTACATACTCACCTTCGCGTCCCCCGGCGTCCGCTTCCCACACTGACTGAGCGCCGTAAAGTGAAAGTGAAAGTACAGCACAGCGGTGACGTCACCGCTCTGCTGTTAGGGCCGGCGCTCAGTCAGTGCAGGAAGCGAACGCTGGGGGACGCGAATGTGAGTATGTAGTGTTTGTTTTTTTTACATTTTACGCTGGTAACCAGGGTAAACATCGGGTTACTAAGCGCGGCCCTGCGCTTAGTAACCCGATGTTTACCCTGTTTACCCGGGGACCTCGGCATCGTTGGTCGCTGGAGAGCGGTCTGTGTGACAGCTCTCCAGTGATCAAACAGCGATGCTGCAGCGATCGGCATCGTTGTCGCTATCGCTGCAGCATCGCTTAATGTGAAGGTACCTTTAGAAGTCACCAAGCTAGTTCTGTAATTCAATGCACAATTAGCATATCAGCACACATCAATAAACAAAGCCCAACACACTCAATGTACAGTCACCATTACAGACCTACACAGCATGTTAGATAGTATATCAGTTGGCAAGTCTGTATTCCTGACCCACCAGACATAAACACCCAAATTCACAAGCTAATATACAGATAAAAAGCCAGTTCTTTTGTTTTTGCAAAACATGGTAGTCTGGGAAATTAAGATACAATCTGGTTTCTTCACACTGAGTAAAAAAAAGACTTACCAGTCTCCTGGATGAGAATGGGACCGATTTTTGCATACATGAGTGTGAGCTAACCCTAAGGAGGCTTATAGGCCATGTGATGCTCCTCTGGAAAATAAAATGTGCCAATTGCCTCAATAGAGAAGAAGAGGACTAGAACTGTAACGCCACCTATTGGAAGTAATAATCCTAAAAGTTAATATTGACCCTTAAACGGGCCTTTCAATATGACTGAGGCCAGGGTCACATGAGCGCAGAAATGAGACGATTGCTATCTGATTTTTTATTGGACAGCGCACAGACCAATGTTATTCAATGGCGTAGTGCTGATTACTAATTTTTTTCACTGACAGAATCTATCTGTGAAAAAAATTGCAGCATAGTGCGATTTCACTCTGAAATTGGAAGACACACGCTCATTCAAGTCTATGGTTGTGTGGAAAACATTGGACTACATTTGGATGACATCTAAGTGCAGTCTGATTTTTGAGGACTCATAGAATGTAGAAGATGGAGATTTTTTGTTCTCCATTTCCTCCTCACAGTGTGTTCTGATTCTCTCATTTGAGAGAATCTGATCAGACTAAGCTAACGCTATGCTAACATTATGAGTAGTGTTGAGCATTCCGATACTGCAAATATCGGGTATCGGCCGATATTCGCTGTATCAGAATTCCGATACCGAGTTCCGATATTTTTGTGATATCGGAAATCGGAATCGGAAGTTCCTATAAGTTCCCAGGCGTGTGCGGTGCGTATGGTTCCCAGGGTCTGGAGGAGAGGAGACTCTCCTTCAGGCCCTGGGATCCATATTCATGTAAAAAATAAAGAATAAAAAAAAAAAATATGGATATACTCACCCCTCTGACGGATGCTGGACCTCAGCGGTGCAACCGGCAGCCTCCGTTCCTAAGAATGCAGTGAGTGTAGGACCTGGAATGACGTCGCGGTCTTGTGATTGGTCGCGTGACTGTTCATGTGACTGCGACGTCATCGAAGGTCCTTCACTCACTGCATTCTTAGGAACGGAGGCAGACGCTTGCACCGGTGAGAGCCAGGGTCCGTCGGAGTGGTGAGTATATCCATATTTTTTATTTTTATTCTTTATTTTTTACATGAATATGGATCCCAGGGTCTGAAGGAGAGTTTCCTCTCCTTCAGACCCTGGGAACCATCCAGGATAGCTTCCGATATTTGTGTCCCATTGACTTGTATTGGTATCGGGCATCGGCGATATCCGATATTTTTTGGATATCGGCTGATCAAATCCGATACCGATACTTTTGAATATCGGAAGGTATCGCTCAACACTAATTATGAGCAAACTTGGATCGGAGACTACTACTCCCATCAGCCTATGCTTGCTGCTGCTAATAACAGCGACAGCAGGCAATGCCTGATGGGAGTATTCATCAGTTGGCGCCTGCACTCTAAATAAATAATTACAAAGAAAAAGCTGGCGTGGGTTCCCGTGTATTATTGATAACCAGCCAGACAAAACTGACAGCTGCGGGCTGCAACCCTTAGCTGTCAGCTTTTACAAGGTTAGCTATCAACAGTAGAGGGGACCTGGCACAGTAGGTGTTTGATACAGACCCCGAACTTTACCCCTCCCTTCTCTAGTGGGGAGTTCTCATTCAATGGAAGTCTTCAAACAGAGGCTGGACAGTCATCTGTCTGAGATGGTTTAGTGAATCCTGTATTTAGCAGAGGGTTGGACCTGATGACCCTGGAGGTTCCTTCCAACTCTAACAATCTGGAACCATACAGGGGAATTTTTGTGGATATTGTCCGCGCTGCTGAACAGATACAATTTCGGGCATGTTGATGAAAAGGAATGGTGGCTTTATTCAACGCGTTTCGAAGTCTATATATGACTTCTTCCTCAGGAAATACCACATATGTCCGGAATTCTATCTGTTCAGCAGCACGGACAAGATCCACAAAATTCCCCTGCATGGTTCCTGATATGGTCATTTTTGACCCGTGGATCTGCGGCCGTTGACGTTTATATGCCTTATCAAAGGGGCACCAGGTGAGAAATTTTCTGAATAACGGATTCTGAAATTGTTGGATAAGACCCTATTTGCGCTTCTTCTCTCCTATAGTTTTCTTGTTTGAACTCTAACATTCTATGATTCTATAATGGACACTCAGCTGTATGAATGTAATGTCCGGTTCAAAGAAAAGGGAGGCCACGTATTTATTTGCACAGAGTTCAAGAATCTGAAAAAACCTGAAGAGATGAACTGGAATATAAGTTGGTATGCAAGCAACGTGTATGTGCATGTTCACACTGGCCACTGGTTTTAGTTTTCGATTGTATGATGTAATACACCATTGTACTTGAGCTTTAGATATGTATACTGCTTTATGACTTTACTTGTTCCCTTTCCTTTATCCCAGTTACCCTATCCTTTCCTGACTCCTTCTCTCCCATGTTTACCTCTTCAGTGTTTTAAATTCTTTTGAAAACTTTAATAAAAATATTTGAATAAATTGAACAAAGAAAACAGGTGAGGTCTGGGTGAATATTCATCTTTTGTTAAAATTTTAGCACCTCTTGTACGTTTTGAATCCAGCAAAATCTTTAGATTTGGGCAAATCAGATCTAAAAATTTGGTTTCTGGCAAATCTATATTTTTGTGAAATCCAAAGTGAATTTGATTTGCCTCAAATTGATTAATTCAACCTTATGCTTATCGACAAAAGCATTCGTACCCCTTGGTGCTGTCTACCAACGAACAAGTCAAAAGGGTTTACATAAAGCACCGTGTACTAAAATTCCATCAGAAAATTGGTGCCCGTTGGTTAATAAATCTCTTACATATGCCGGTGAATAAGGTGATGCTTACTTTGCCTTCCTTTCGGCCATAGAGCACGTTGATTGTTTGCACGTCTTTCAACCATATAGAGGATGAGAAGGTTAGGCCCAAGCTTCCCGCATAAGATTGCGATAGAAAATACATATTTTAGGTTATTGTGCTCCCATTCACATTACATACTTCAAATCTCTGCTCATCTTTTAAAACATTCTGTTTTTAAGGCTTTACAACAGTCTACCATTGATGTGTGATGACGTGGAAAACCACCACCTATTAGTTTCTAAACATTTTAGAGACAAAAGACGCCTTCCTGATAAAGAGCCTTCTCCTTTATTCTTACATCACTGGTCTTTTCAAAGTGTTCCAGCTTTTATCGCCATGTTTATGGGGCTTACATTCTTTTGCAGCACAGACTTATTTAGCGGATCCATTTTTTCTTTACAATTCTTCTTTCTCTTGCGTTGAGACATCATAGTATGCAAGCAGAGTACTGTAATTTCTCCGACCGTCTTCACTTTGTCTGATTATTGATGGAAAGCGTTAACTCATAAAAGCCATCATATGTATTTTTTTAGATATCTTTTCTCAATCAGACCCAATAGATGCAATTTTGCATCATCTGATGAGTTTATTAGGCAGTTAGGACGACCTTCCATGACTTGTAAAATATTACACACATAAGGCATACCCGTCGGATGGCAGGACAAATGGGGTTTTAGAAAAGTAAATAATTCAATAATATTACAAATAATGAAATACTGTAGGAAAAACCCTTAAATTCCCCAAAAATAAAAAAGAATAAATATATAAATAAAAGCAACATATTTGCAGTATGAAAAAAAGATAACTTCAGTTTTCCCAAATTGTTGGAGTCCTGGAAATATCATACTTGTGTGACACGTACACCACTGGATTTGTTATACATCTTTCCGATGGTATTACCACTTTAGATTGCATCGCAGCACATGGGATCCAGTCCATCTAAGACCAGGATCACACAAATGTATTTTTTGCATGGTGACCATTTTTATTGGTACCATTTTGAGGCACATATGAATTTTTTTTTATCTCTTTTTGTTCCAATTTTTGAAGGTATAGGAGATGACCCAATAAATACTTCAGGCATTTCAATTTCTTCTTTATAGGGTATTTACTACATGGGTTAATTAAATATTTCCGTATATAGTATGCAGTATGAAATAAAATAATAATACTAATAATCTTTTATTTTTATATAGCGCTAACATATTCCGCAGCGCTTTACAGGTTGCACACATTATCGTCGCTGTCCCCGTTGAGGCTCACAATCTAAATTCCCTATCAGTATGTCTTTGGAATGTGGGAGGAAACCGGAGTACCCGGAGGAAACCCACGTAAACACGGACAGAACATACAAACTCTTTGCAGATGATGTCCTTAGTGGGGTTTGAAGCCAGGACTCCAGTGCTGCAAGGCTATCCACTGCGCCACCGTGCTGACTGTGTACTATGACATTGCATTATTTTTACCATTTCAGGCTACATGGATTTTTTCTCCCCATTTTTCACTACAAAACGAGTAATGTCATTCAAAACTACAATTCGTTCTGCAAAAAAACAATCTGTCATGTCGACAAGAAAATGTAATGGCTCTTGGAATAAAGTGCAAAAAATTAAGACGTACCCTGTTATGACAGGGTTAAAGTACAGGATATATTTCTGTTGTTGTAATGAGATAATAACATGTTGCATCTTACCACAACCTTCCTTTAATCAGTATCGTTGATTGCCAACTGGCTTTCGTGAGGCTACTGGAGAATGAACTTCTTGACATAAAAGAGCTCATTGAGATGTCATTGATTTTCTCCTACATAGAAAACTGACAACTTTCACTAGTGCTTTGCATCAGATTTTGATTAGAGTTTGGTCGGTAATTAGGCCACATGCTCACGTTGAGAATTTGGTGAGTTTTTTACCTTAGTATTTGTAAGACAAAACCAGGAGTGGAACAATCAGAGGAAAAGTATAATAGAAACACGTCACCACTTCTGTATTTTTCACCCATTCCTGGTTTTGGCTTACAAATTCTGAGGTGAAAAACTCACCAAAAACTCAACATGTGCACGTGTCTCTAGTTTTTGGTGAGTTTCTGATGTTGAAGTAAAATAGTTAACTAGCATTTTTTCCAAACTAAGCGGCATAAGAAACTCACCAGAAACTCATCATGGGAACCTTACCTTATTCAGTTTTCCACGCATGCAAAAATAAAAAAATGACGGAGATTTCTCAAGCTTCTTCTATCAAAACAGACAGGGCACAGGTGGCATCCGAGCTCTATTTTTCATAGACTTGCCTTGGACAGTTTGATCCATGGCTCAGATCAAAATTGGACACTGTGTCACTGTGTTTTGGTGAGGACCACTTTGTCTGCAAAAATACACAGACATGAGGACAGCCCCAGGGACTATAATAAGTACAAGTTCTATCTGTGAAAAAGGTACATGAAAAACTGATGTCTGAATGAGTTCTAGTGAACAGATACTGTAGATCTTGGTCATTAGTCTTAAGTTATGTGTTATGATAGTAATTAGTAGAGATGAGCAAATCTTCTCAAAGTCAACATTGGAGGATTTGACTACCTGGCTACCTACCACCGATCTTCTTTTTAGTCTCTAATCTTTAGCACTGACTAAGCTTCACGTGACATCAAAAGGTCATATCTCGCATAGTCAGCCCTTGAGGTTCCACAGAGTGAAGATAGAAGAAATGAAGACGAGAACCTGAGGGAGGAAGACAGCAGGTGAGAAAATTTGCCCTAACTATCCTAGTGGTGTACATATATTCACGCTTGTGGTTTGGGTTATCTCTGTAACTTTTGCCATGAATAAGAGTTAAAATTCCATTGTTCCTAGTGATTTTTCTGAGTGTTAGGCAAGGTTCACACTGCGTTGCAGGCGTTCGTTAGACGGACTATGTTACACCGTGGCATAACGTGATGTAGCGTAGTCCGTAAATGCCGCCATTGAGTCCAATGTCAGACGCATCGCTAGCGCACGCCCACAATGGGCGTGTGCTAGCGATGTGCCGTCATTGAGTGACTGGACCCTGGGACGCGGGCTGCAGCGTTTCCGGGTCTGTCACTGCTAGCGCAGATAGAGTATCTGCTAGCTCTATCGGCGCTAGCGCACTGACATACCGGCATTTGCGTTAACGAATGTGTTGAACGGGCTGCTGTTAACGTAATGTGAACCCGGCCTTACTTTTCCATTTAACCATGACATTCTGAAGCCCTCAACATGAACAAAGTTATAGTTGTTTCCCAGAAAGAGAATTAGGCAGTCTTGGAATTGAGAGGGACACAAGGAAAAAAAGAATGATAGTGGTATTGTAACCTGTCTATTCATTCTATTTCTGTCAGCAGTAAACGGCTCCTTTTATAAGGGTATATGCCATTGTAAGACTTACACTGCGTGATATACATTTTTTATGGGATGCCTCTGTATGGAATAGCACAGCAGGCGTCATGCATCGGAAAAAGGCACATCAACGTATATCAGCTTGAGTAGATCAAAAGCACTCTGAGATGGCCTCAGCAGGGTGGATACAGATAAGTTTGACATATCGTATATGTTAGAAGTTTTTTTGGAGCAAATACACACTGTAAACACGCCCAACTGGAGAATCCCAGTGTAGCTAAAATCCTTACCCAAGTGCATTCATGGCTGTCTGTCTACAGGTAAAAGGCCATGGATTCCAGTCAGGCAAACCAACTGGTATTGGTGCCATCTTATCCAAAAAACTCCATGTCTCTTAACTTATCTTCTTTCCAGCTGTCTAGACAGCCAAAAAACACTCTATTGCCACATAAGACATTGAAATTATACATAACATACACATACAAGATGGGCGAGTGGCCTTGCTACAGATTTCAAGTTGGCATTCAGCATCAAGGTGTACCCAAATTTGGATGGTCCTAACCTCTAGTATTAAAACCTTACCATGTGTAAAAAATAACCTTAATGTGAATAAGAGGTGAGCAGGTCTGGAGCCCAACTATGGATATCTAGCAATGGAAAAATATATAAAGGTAATAACCAGCTCAAAGAAACGGAGGCCACATCCTTACCTGCATTAAATTTGGGACTACACGACTCTCTATTCTCCAGGCCACTCCAATGCCCACCATACACTTTAGAGAGCTGTTGGCCAAATGGTAGTTCAGCCAAAATCAGCCAAAATCTCTCTTTCCCAAGTCTCCCATATACCTCCCATATCTGAAATCGGTCATACCGGATCCTTCCTTTCCCAAACAATCATCTCTCATTGACCCCCACACACATTAGACTGTTGAATAAACCCATCGTTGTTGGTGGATGCAGCTGACGTTAGCCTAATGTGTATGAAAGCCTTTACAGTCACCACAGAAAGGTTTCTTAAAGTGCGTATCCTAAAGGGGTTATCCAGGACTATATATTTTTTTACTATCGACCTAAGCACTAACAAGCAGATAATTGCTAACTACCTGCCTGTCATGTCTGACACCAATCTCCACCAGCACAGACCGGCCACAGACTGCCCGCATTGACGATCCAATTGCTTCTGCTGTCGTCACATCGACAGAGCATCTGCTTCCCATCCACTGTACTTTGTTGATGGGCACGATTGCCTTCGTCATGCTGATTGACAGCTAGCTCCCCGCTGCCTAAGTTTGGGGAGCTGCCTGGCAATCAGCATGATGTCATCAGTCATGCCCCGCTGACAGAGCGGCTCGGAAGAAGAGGTGCTCTGTTGACGCGCAGCATCTGAATCGCCAGCAGGAGTGGTTGGAGCAGGCAGGTAGTTGACTCTAAGCATCTATCTGCCTGTTGGACTGTAGTAAAAAATATAATAGACCTGGACAACTCCTTTAATCCTCATGGAGTTCTCTCTAGGTTAGGCTGTGTCAAAAGATACTATAGACTACCCATCCTGCCCTATTGCCATAGGTCTCTGAGCAGCCATTCTCTGCCACAGCCCACCTTTGCCTATATACAGGGGCACCAGGCACCTTTGTTGGCCCTTTAGACTACCACTAGTTTTCACACATATCTACAGTGCCTTGCAAAAGTATTCGGCCCCCTGGAACTTTTCAACCTTTTCCCACATATCATGCTTCAAACATACCGATACCAAATGTAAATTTTTGGTGAAGAATCAACAACAAGTGGAACACAATTGTGAAGTTGTACGAAATTTATTGGTTATTTTAAATTTTTGTGGAAATTCAAAAACTGAAAAGTGGGGCGTGCAATATTATACATCCCCTTTATTTTCAGTGCAGCAAACTCACTCCAGAAGTTCATTGTGGATCTCTGAATGATCCAATGTTGTCCTAAATGCCTAATGATGATAAATATAATCCACCTGTGTGTAATCAAGTCTCCGTATAAATGCACCTGCTCTGTGATAGTCTCAGGGTTCTGTTTGAAGCACAGAGAGCATCATGAAGACCAAGGAACACAACAGGCAGGTCCATGATACTGTTGTGGAGAAGTTTAACCCCTTAAGCTCCAAGGGTGGTTTGCACGTTAATGACCGGGCCAATTTTTACAATTCTGACCACTGTTCTTTTATGAGGTTATAACTCTGGAATGCTTCAACAGATCCTGATGATTCTGACATTGTTTTCTCATGACATATTGTACTTCATGATAGTGGTAAAATTTCATCAATAAGACTTGTGTTTATTTGTGAAAAAAATGGAAATTTGGTAAAATTTTGAACATTTTGCAATTTTCCAAATTTGAATTTTTATGCCCTTAAATCACAGAGATATGTCACACAAAATACTTAATAAGTAACATTTCCCACATGTCTACTTTACATCAGCACAATTTTGGAACCACATTTTTTTTTGTTAGGGAGTTATAAGGGTTAAAAGTTGACCAGCAATTTCTCATTTTTACAACACCATTTTTTTTAGGGACCACATCTCATTTGAAGTCATTTTGAGGGGTCTATATGATAGAAAATAACCAAGTGTGACAAACTTCTAAAAACTGCACCCCTCAACGTGCTCAAAACCACATTCAAGAAGTTTATTAACCCTTCAGGTGTTTCACAGGAACTTTTGGAATGTTTAAATAAAAATGAACATTTAACTTTTTTTCACACAAAATTTACTTCAGCTCCAATTTGATTTATTTTACCAAGGGTAACAGGAGAAAATGGACCCCAAAAGTTGTTGTACAATTTGACCTGAGTACGCCAATACCCCATATGTGGGGGTAAACCACTGTTTGGGCGCATGGCAGAGCTCGGAAGGGACATAGCGCCATTTGACTTTTCAATGCAAAATTGACTGGAATTGAGATGGGACGCCATGTTGCGTTCGGAGAGCCCCTGATGTGCCTAAACATTGAAACCCCTCACAAGTTACACTATTTTGGAAAGTAGACCCCCTAAGGAACTTATCTAGATGTGTGGTGAGCACTTTGACCCACCAAGTGCTTCACAGAAGTTTATAATGCAGAGCCGTAAAAATAAAATTTTTTCGCCCCCAATAAAATCTTTTCGCCCCCAATTTTTTATTTTCCCAAAGGAAAGAGAAGAAATTGGACTACAAAAGTTGTTGTGCAATTTGTCCTGAGTACGCTGATACCCCATATGTGGGGGTAAACCACTGTTTGGGCGCATGGCAGAGCTCGAAAGGGAAGGAGCGCCGTTTGACTTTTCAATGCAAAATTGACAGGAATTGAGATGGGACGCCATGTTGTGTTTGGAGAGCTACTGATGTGCCTAAACATTGAAACCCCCTACAAGTTACATCATTTTGGAAAGTAGACCCCATAAGGAACTTATCTAGATGTGTTTTGAGAGCTTTGAACCCCCAAGTGTTTCACTACAGTTTATAACGCAGAGCAGTGAAAATAAAAATTATTTTTTTCCCACAAAAATTATTTTTTAGCCCCCAGTTTTGTATTTTCCCAAGGGTAACAGGAGAAATTGGACCCCAAAAGTTGTCGTCTAATTTGTCCTGAGTATGCTGATACCCTATATGTGGGGGGGGAACCACCGTTTGGGTGCATGGCAGAGCTTGGAGGGGAAGGTGCGCCATTTGGAATGCAGATTTAGATGGAATGGTCTGCAGGCGTCACATTGCATTTGCAGAGCCCCTAATATACCTAAACAGTAGAAATCCCCCACAAGTGACCCCATATTGGAAACTAGACCCCCCAAGGAACTTATCTAGATGTGTTGTGAGAACTTTGAACCCCCAAGTGTTTCACTACAGTTTATAACGCAGAGCCGTGAAAATAAAAAAATCTTTTTTTCCCACAAAAATGGTTTTTTATTCCCCCAAATTTTTATTTTCCCAAGGGTATCAAGAGAAATTGGACCCCAAAAGTTGTTGTCCAATTTGTCCTGAGTACTCTGTTACCCCATATGTGGGGGTAAACCCCTGTTTGGGCACATGGGAGAGCTCGGAAGGGAAGGAGCACTGTTTTACTTTTTCAACGCAGAATTGGCTGGAATTAAGATCGGATGCCATGTCGCATTTGGAGAGCCCCTGATGTGCCTAAACAGTGGAAACCCCCAATTCTAACTGAAACCCTAACCCAAGCCCCAACCCTAACCCTAGCCCCAACCCTAGCCCTACCCCTAACCCTAGCCCCAACCCTAACCCTAGCCCCAATCCTACCCCTAACCCTACCCTTAGCCCTAACCCTAGCCCTAACCCTAGCCCCTAACCCTAGCCATAACCCTAACCCTATCCCTAACCCTAGCCCTAACCCTAGCCTTAACCCTACCCCTAACCCTACCCCTAACACTAGCCCTAACCCTAACCCTAGCCCTAACCCTAGCCCTAACCCTAGCCCTAACCCTAGCCCTAACCCTAGCCCTAACCCTAATGGGAAAATGGAAATAAATACATTTTTTTATTTTATTATTTTTCCCTAACTAAGGGGGTGATGAAGGGGGGGTTTGATTTACTTTTGTAGCGTTTTTTTAGCAGATTTTTATGATTGACAGCTAAAGGACGCTTTTTATTGCAAAAAATAGGTTTTGCGTCTCTACATTATGAGAGCTATATTGCAAAAAATAGGTTTTGCGTCTCCACATTATGAGAGCTATAATTTTTCCATATTTTGGTCCACAGAGTCATGTGAGGTCTTGTTTTTTGCAGGGTGAGTTGCCGCTTTTATAGATAACATTTTCGGGCACATGACATTTTTTGATCGCTTTTTATTCCGATTTTTGTGAGGCAAAATGACCAAAAACCAGCTATTCATGAATTTCTTTTTTGGGGGGGCGTTTATACCATTCCACGTTTGGTAAAATTGATAAAGCAGTTTTATTGTTCGGGGCACTTCATCAAAATGCAAAAACCAAATCCCACATTATCAAATGTTTGGGACAAAGAAGAGATCCCACATAGTATATTAAAATCAATATTTTTATTAAGGCCACAAATGACAATAAACAGTAAAAAACAATGATAAAAAGGCAAAATGCCGTCTAGAGGACACCAGATTTACTTAAATTGTAGAATTCCCCACATGTAATAATCAAATACAAAAAAAAATTTTTCTTTATTATCAACCAATTTTTATCAAAAAATTCATTTATTAGCAAATTTAATCCTTCAAATAACCAAAAAATATTCTACACACTGATGTAACCAGGTCCTATCTCTCAAAGGCAGTCTATATTGACAATTGTACCCTGTGTTAAATTAACATACAGATAAGTGAAAGATTTGTATCTATAATCACTGTATAGTCTCCCTAGAGATGAGTGCCAATGTCCTTCCCTGGTATACAGTGGTAGTCAAAGTGGTATAGTATGAATAGTATAGTATGAAATAAAGGTTGATAATTACCTACAACGTGGATGGTCCTGGCGTCCCCTCACCCGACCCGAGTTTCGCCGCCAGCTTCTTCTGGGGGCGTGTCAAGGTGAGGGGTAGCCGTGTATTTATGTGAGCATAAACCTATCAGCGGAGCCTAGTACTGGTCAGTGATACGGCGCATTGCGCGTCCTCCCCGCCTCCTATGTCCACCTTTCTGGCAACGCTCAATGACGCGCACGCTTGTTTGAGTGTCAGTGTCAGTGTGAGAGCGCAACCAGGAAGTGACGGAGCCCGCGATCGGCACCTCTAGCACCGCTGGCAAAAGAAAGAATGTAAACAGAATGGTGTGGGATGGTAAAAAGTGTGTGTGGGGGGGGGCTCTTGCATAATGATGCAAGCAACGGAAGTGGTTATATAGAGTCAATACTGTATATATCAGCCTTCTTAAAGTGCCTATCAGTAATTAATTACTTATAAAGTGATTTGTGCGCTATTATCTACTTTATACTTCATATCCCATAGTATTAAATATAAGTGATGTATGATGAATTAATTTGTAAATTACTATAAAGTGACTTAGGTGCATAATATCATATCTTATATTATAAAAACTGAGCCTATCTCAATAAATAAAATTAAAGTGACTAAGTGCAAAGGACTTGAATACTAAATCAATTTTATTCTTCAAGACCATGTATAAGCCCTCATAATCCATTTTATCTATGTAAATCCTATAAAGTGACCAAGTGCTTTCATAAATCTAAATTGCATTATTGCAATCGATCCTTAAAAATATCCTGGTGCCACAAATCATGATTGAATTAACAATAAAGTGCATTGGTGCTAGATAATACCAGATTAATATATTTAACCCTTTGAAGTGACTAATTACTAACATGAATATTAAAATTATAACGACGACCCCATATAATGACTAGGTGTATTTAGAATTGCCTGCATACCCATTTGTAAGACATAATTGTTCATACAACCCAAATAATTAATAATAAATGATTGCACCCCTCCCCCACACGCTAAGAACTAGCATAAACAATTATAACTATGACCCTATATTGTAACTAGGTGTGTTTAGAATACCCAAATACCCAAGTATAAAAAATAATTGTACAAAAAAACCTACATAATGGTATACATGATTACACCCCTCCTCCACAACGAATTCTTCATCCAGGAGATATTTGAAAGATTAAATTTGCTAGTAAATGAATTTTTTGATAACAATTGGTTGATAATAATGAAAATATTTTTTTGGTTTTTGATTATTACATGTGGGGAATTCTCCAATTTAAGTAAATCTGGCGTCCTCTAGACGGCATTTTGCTTTTTTATCATTGTTTTTTACTGTTTATTGTCATTTGTGGCCTTAATAAAAATATTGATTTTAATATACTATGTGGGATCTCTTCTTTGTCCCAAACATTTGATAATGTGGGATTTGATTTTTACCATTCCATTTTTGCCTACTACACCGGGAGCCCTGGGGATCCAGCTTCACCCGTGGGAAGCCATACTATCCCTGCTGCCATAACATCATTCCCAGTGGACCCCTTTAAGCAGCGTTGGTCATCCCTGACCGAATACCACAGGAGGCATCATGAACACTCTTTATTTAAATAACTCCTTTAAAGAAATTTCCTTTAATGGATGCCCTGGGCCACGGACTGGGTCGCCGCCACCGTGACCACCCCTTTAACAACCGCCGAACCCGGTATCGAGTATCCCCTAGGCCCTAGCGGGTGCTCCAAACTTGGCGTCACAAGCAGGATGGACCGACCCGAAAAATTGGGTCCTGTGCTCCATGGACTATGCTGAATTGTTTTATGGCCGCCATTGTTGCACCACGAGGCGGGTAAGGAACGGAGAAGATAGCTGAGGACAGGAGCGAAAGCTGGACCCGCCCACTACAGAGACTTTAATGCAAACAGAATATGTCCGTCAGAGAACGGATCCGCCTCCGGAGACGGCAAGCGGGAAAGTGGAGCAGGGACCACCCACGAAGGAGAGAGAAGGAGGAACGCCCAGGAAAGCGTGCAGCAGAGATGGCTGAATGCTACATGGTGAAAGTGATGGCAGACGGCAGTGGAGAGCCGCCGGGACCTACTGAAGGTGGAGTGGACTTCTCCGGTCGGCCATAAGAAACCCCAGACCAGATGACAGCGCTGGATCCGGAGCTCCTCAGCGCTGAGATGGAGGAGCTGGCCTGACAACTCCTGCAGTCTCTGCTGGCAGCGGTGACTGAGTGGAAGGAGACGCTGCTGAAGAGGATGACAACACCTCAGAAACAGACCCTGTCACCAGCACTCCTGACCCAAGCGGAGCCAGAGGAGGAGACCAGCACCGGGAACGCAGGTATGCACACTGCCCCGGTAGAAAATAGCAATTGGATGTAGATATAAAACTTAACTTTTACTCAGTAATATAAAACATATACAATAAACAAGCTGTTAGATGGTCACTGCCTGTGACCTATACAGAGTACAGCTAGCAGCCTTATGTAGTGATATCATACTTTTGTAGAGTACACGCTTGCCACTTAGTACAAAAGGGTTATGCATCTGATGTACAGTAATACCCTTTATAATCATATGCAGATTCGTCCCTGTCTGCACCATACCCAATACCCATATGGTCCCATAGAGGTATACCCCTATCAAAATAAATCAATTCTTGCTCTCTGGGGTTATAACTATACTTAACAGTCCACTGGGATCCATTGGGATGTATAATTGTTAATTGAAGGTCGACGGCATATGTCACAAAACCAACAAACGTGTAACCAATATCAAAGGCTACTTATTGCCATCTATGTGTGTATATTTCGCTGCAGTCAGTACATGTAATAGCGTGCTGTAGAGGCTTAAGCCATGAGAACAAACCACCAAGATGCATCCATAAAAAATGGGATCATGCTACCTCATCAAATATATCATGAGCGTCCCTTGGTCATATTGCGTGGAAATATTCTAGACTATTATACACCAAACATATTTCAAAAACCACTGGCATATGTGGATTTGCGTCCTTTTTATAACCATATAATATGGAAAGATCTCACCCCGTATGTCACTGGATAACCCCAGGAGCTGTGGGGTGACGATCAAGCCTCTGTATGTACCCGGCGTCTCCCGACGTGTTTCATCCTAATAGACTCATCAGGGGAGTATTATAGCCTGTGTTAGCCGCTTACCGGCTTCCCCACATCTGTGGTTTTTTAAAGACTGACTCGGAGGCGCGTTCACGAGGCTCCGCCCTTAGCATGTGACGCGCTTCCGGTATCTGACGCGTGCTTCCGGTGTCATGAGGCGCATGCCCGGATTGTGGAACGCAGGAATGCCGCTTGGATGGAACGCAAGCACCCCACCAAGCAGAGAACCAAGCGCCGTGCCGGATCAAGGATTCTATATACTATGCACCGGAGACTCAACATAGCGTAATGCATAATATGTGTCAAACTCATTTGAGTATGTCAACATAAAGTGCTGTACCCATTAAAAGAGAACTATATCTGAATATCACTAACAGTCATGTAGAAAGGGCACGGCACGTAGATAAGACAGGCAGGCATAATTCCTACTGTCATATCAACCCAGTAGGTATGATTCAGCGTTTCCTCCGCACATTTTCATGCCCCAAAAATGGTATCAGCAGGCTTGACATGTAAAAGGACTTGTAAATACGCAGCTAGAAAAACCCAAAACCATTAAAGGGAGCTTTTTGAGATGTAGTAGGTAAAGTAATCCCAGGATATAATGATGTGGGATGAGGAAAGGAGGAGAATCCTTAAAAGGGATATATTAGTATGCGACACCACCCATCAAAATGTAGGAAAAGAGAAAATCGTGGACCCTGTTATGCCCTAACAGCAAAAACTACTCTCCTATACCCTACCTATCGTGAAGGTTGGCACCCTAGAAAGAACCTGCGCAAATGGCGCCCCCACTCAACGTGGACTGTCCCAAACTGACTGTCCCTGTGGTCCCTTTATTGCAAAAGCAAAGTAACAGAGACAGGTAAAAGAAATAATGCACTCAGAAGCAATACTCCGTATATATGAACACGTGAAAAAAGGCAGAATATTCATGAATGGCATAATGTGAAGAAGAAACTATTGCTAACAATTACCTAAAATAGACTTGAAGGAATACAGTACTGCCTATCGCGGGGGTTGGCACCCTACTATCCTGCGCAAATGGCGCCCCCACTCCAAGACGGCTATCCCTCCCTTGAAGATCCCTAACATATCACATCTGAAATATACAATAAGGGTGATGTGGATGATACAACCTGTAAGAGTACAGTAGAAGTGTATTGATAGAGACCTATAGGAAGCAGCTATAGGGCTGAAGTTCATTCAACCCTGATGGATAAACCGTCTTTAAATTGAATATCCATCTGATTTCTTTTTGTAGTATCTGCTTGTCCCAGTCACCTCCTCTTATAGGTTGAAGTATCTTATCAATCCCCACAAAAGCAATTTTTTTGAGGTTCTCCTGATGGAACTGATTCATATGGTTTGCTACCGGAGTTTCTCTTTTATTCGCGATGTCGCGAAGATGTTCCCCAACCCTTTTGCGAAATTCCCTCTTAGTTTTTCCCACATACTCAAGCCCACATTCACATCTGGCTTTATAGATTACGCCCTTCGTACGGCAATTGATGAAATGTTGAATGGGATGGGTGGTTCCAGTGACATTACTTGTGAAGTTTTTTGAAGCAGTGATAGAAGCACAGGCCTTACAACTACCACATTTATAACAGTCTTTAGTCTGTTTTATTGTGGATACGGGCATATCTTGAGCATGATAATGGCTGTGAAGCAACCTGTCACCGAGGGACCTACCTTTCCTATAGGTGATCTGTGGGAATGGTGAGACATGTTCTTTAATGTCCCTATCCATCAAAAGGACCGGCCAATGCTTATGAAAAATACTTTTGATGTCATCCGCTCCATTGGAGTGTTTGGTAATAAATCGGATAGTACTGTCTCCCTCTGACTTGGGTTTTGATGTCAATAATTCCTTCCTGTCTCTCATTATAGTTTCTTTGTAGGCCTTTTTCAGGACTTCCTCAGGGTACCCTCTCTCATGGAACCTGTCGCGTAGATCATTGGCTTGTTCTTGGAAGACACTCTGGTGAGAGCAGTTCCTCCGGATTCTTAAATATTGTCCCTTGGGGATTCCTCTCCTCAAGGGGGCCGGATGGTTACTTTCCCACCTGAGGAGGGAGTTTGTAGCAGTGTCTTTCCTATGGGTCTTGGTGGATATTCCCCCATCTTCATCCCTTTCAATACATATGTCTAAAAACGCCAGTTTTGTTGGACTGGCCTCGTATGTGAAGCGGAGGCCTAAGTTGTTAATATTAAGCCCTTCTACAAAGATTCCAAAGTCAATAGTACTGCCTCTCCAAATGACCAACACATCATCGATGTATTGTAACCACAGTATTATCCTCTCATCAGGACCAGAAATAGGGTCCCCAAACACCGTTGTTTCTTCCCACCAGCCCAGGAGCAAATTTGCGTACGAAGGCGCACAAGGGCTGCCCATCGCAGTGCCCCTGAGCTGGTGGTAATACTTCCGGTCAAACAAGAAGACATTTTTGGTTAAACAAAATTCAAGGGCTTCCAATACGAATTTGTTGTGTCTTTCATATTGTCTGCCCCTGGTGCCCAGGTAGTGGTTCACAGCCATCAATCCCTTATCATGTGGGATGGAAGAATATAGTGCCTCCACATCTATACTCCCCAGTATCATGTCCTGGTCCAGATAGATACCATCCAGTTTACCCAAAAGATGTTATGATCCTAGTGGTAGAGGATCTCAGGAGTTCCAGCTAAGTCCGCAAACACAAAAACCAGCTCATAGGGAGGTGGTAACTTGGCTGACCGCATACCTGATCCTAGCACAACAACTAGAAGCAGCCGGGGAACGTACCTACGTTGATTCTAGACGTCTCGCGCCAGCCGGAGAACTAACTAACCCTTTCAGAGAAAATAAGACCTCACTTGCCTCAAGAGAAAAGTACCCCAAAGTTATAATACAAGCCCCCAACAAATAATAACGGTGAGGTAAGAAGAAAAGACAAACGTAAGAATGAACTAGATTCAGCAAAGAGAGGCCCACTAAATTAATAGCAGAAGATAGGAAGTGGACTTATGCGGTCAGCAAAAACCCTACAAAAATATCCACGCTGAATATCCTAGAACCCCCACACCGACTAACGGTGTGGGGGGAGAATATCAGCCCCCTTGAGCTTCCAGCAAAATCAGGAATCACATTTCAAACAAGCTGGACTAAAATGAAAGCAATGCAAATAAACAAAAATAAGAAAGCAGTACTTAGCTTATCTTGCAAAAATCAGGAGACCAGGAGATAGGAGCAAACAGACATAGACTGATTACATAGTTTCCAGGCACTAGACTGAGTTTCCAGGAAGTCTAAATAGGAACACCCAAGGCCTAACGAACCAGGTGAGTACCAACCTGGGGAAAGACAATCCAAGTGCCATACCGCTAGTGACCACAAGAGGGAGACAAGAAATATAGTTCACAACAAAAGATCAGTGGTGTCGCGTACAAAGGAATTCAGAGCATATACTGCCCTGGTAGTGGAGGAGACCCTGGTGGGACCTTTAGAGCCCCTGCCAACCCTAATGCCTGGCCAGGTAGTCACACCAGTAACCTGGGACCGCAAGGCAGACCTGGGGGGTGCCCTGAAAGAACTGATGGTACCCGAACCCTTGTTCCTGGGGGCATGTAGGAAGGAGGAGGCAATATACTGGGGGCACCCAGAGACAGATCTTGTGGGATTCCCAGAGGAGGCACAAGTGGGAGCCAATCAAGTGGAGATTGTTAACAGGGAAGAGGTTTGCCACCAGCAAATACTAAAGTTAGAAGCAGAAAAGCAGGAATGCAGAGCTAAATGGGAGGCTATGGAAAAGCACAACATGCGGGCCAAGGCCCAGACTCGCAGAGCCAGACTCACTGATAGGGGTTCAATCAGACAAGGGACTGTAGTTTCTTTTAACCTATAGAACCTATAATAAATTGCACGAGTCAAACCTCAAAATACAAATAATCCAAAACTTTATTAAGATTAAAAAACAGTAAAAAGACAACAATGATAGTGATATGTACCAATGATAAGGCACCATAGACCAGAGGCACGCTTGTTACAAATATCCTTACTGCCACATTGTATAGACCTCCCATGGACTAACAACCCATTACGCCAAGTGGCATGATAACACTATGTCCCATAGTTTTCCATCACAAAAGTGGCGCAGTAAAACATAAATAGCAATAAGTCACGCACTACATTTGGAGCGCCCCCACACCGCCGCAGGGCCGAGGGGTACCCGGAGCCGGGCCTCTGAGTCTCTGCTCTGGGGTTGTCACGGTGGCTAGACCCGGTCCGTGGCCCTGTCTGTCAGTGGGGGACGTCCGGTGCAATAAGTGGTGTTGTAACGGTGCAGTTGTGAGTTGCAGGTCGCGGTAAATAACGAGGACACCAGGTTGCAGTCTCTTTACCTCTTTACTGAAGATCTCTGAGTCCTCAGTCCAGAATACGGCTCACCAGGCTGCGCAAGTCCGGCCGGTCCAATGACACTTCCAGAGTTCTCTTCACAGGAGGAAATCTTTGCCTTCCCCCCTAGCGCTATGTGTTGTAGTCCTTCCCTGCTGCGCTTACGGAAAGTACCCCACAACTGTTGTGTCTGTTTCTTAAGTTCCCTCACAACTCGACTAGATGATGTTCTGCTAATCCTCCGTCCCTCCCTGAGGTTCGGGTAGGAACGGCACCCGTTTGACGGGTAGGCCTGGAGTTCTTCCGGGACCCTAGAGATGCCCCTCTCCCACAATTGCCTCCCAAGACTTCATAGGTGATTTGAGTTAGACAGCCCGCCTGAGACTGACTGTCCTGCCGCTGTTTGGAGTATTGCTTGAAGCTGAATGTTATTCTACTCCCTCGGCGTTCCGGCCACCGGTAGTGCGCCTCAGTAGGATGTTGCCTCGGTCTTACAGCACGACTCCTACTGGTATTTCTCCTTTGCGTGATCCCGTTTCTCACTCAGCACAATCTATCTCTCTTCTAATCCTTTCTTGGGCACCGCCGCTACCCGGAGCAGGCACGGTCCCGTTACGTTCGTTCTCGTTGCCAAGCCTCTGTCAGGATCCCACCCCTGACAGAGACCCTACTGTATCTTCCCCTACAACACCCTCTGCCACAAGGTGTTGCCTGGTTCCAACCCAGTCAGCTTTCTGATCTAACTTCCTGCCTGACCCCCAGTTTACCCACTATGGTGGGGAGTGGCCTAATGAATAGCACCCTTAGCTCCCCCCGGAGGCCCGGCTGTGAAATGTATTGGTGTCTGTGATACCTGATCAGATGAACTCCTTCAGTGCCATCGGACGCACCATAGCTCCCCATAGTGGCGGAGCCACAGTACTGCAACGACCAGGACTCTGGGGCGCTGCACTCCCCCCTGGTTAAACACAGTACTCCGGGACTGGGAAGAAAACAACAATACAAGTTTAGCAAAAAGACATACAATTTTGTTGAGTGCAATAACAATAAGTATACTTGAACAGGCTTCCCTTTATGGGAGGTAAGGACACTTGAACATTACGAACATGGTTAAATAACATAGCAACATGCTATAAATAACTCTTCTTACCCAACCGGGTATTCTACTAAGTGCAAAAATTGCTGAACAATACTTTAACGTTGCCTTTAAGGACATACACTCCGTATCCACTAAAGACCTTCCTATAATCACATTATAAGGTAATTTAACTTTTTCATTCTCCTTCTTTAAATCTGCAGGACCGCCTGTCCTATCGGCACCAGACCTACTGCCTCTCCTTTCTGTTACAGGACCGCCCCGTTCAGCCAGGGCCTACCGCCTTTTCAACTTCTATACACAGTATAGATCATAACATTACTTTCAGTTTTAGAAGCACTGAGCCATCTACGTATGGCTCCTAGGAGGACTCACTACCTAACCCCTACGGGTTCACTTTCTGTCCTCTGTAACACATTATTAACTCTTTCTTTACAATAAACTAACTTTTTATGGAGGACTCAGGGTTTACCTTCTATCCCCACTTTCTATCAACATTATCAATCATCCGTTTTCTTCCGAGAAACATCATCATCATTTCTTCACAATTAACTGGTTGGATACATATAACTTTCTCATGTACACATTATCATCACTTTCTTTCATCGAACATTATTGCTACCTGTCTTAAAGCAATATCACCGTTTAAGTGCAACAATTGAACATCCCCTTTAAGAAGGGACCAAGTCTCTATGAGGTAGCATTTCTTCTCAAGCTACCAGTCCTTACTCATCAAAGGTTCCAGTGTGGTATCTTCACAAAGAGTGCTTTTTGAAGTAAAACCAGTAGGGAGCGCCTTTAAGAAGGTGCAACTATTTACAATAAGTTTGTATCATGCACTGTTCATGATTGCGGCAGTTCTTGATAACAGGAAACAAAAAGTGGAAAAACAAACCAAACAATTGGGATCCCGGGTCAACAAAGGGATCCTTTTAAAAGTTAACCCTAGACGGGTTCAGCAGCAAAACAGGAACAAACAGTTAAAGGGAGAACTATTTACATTGTCAAAGCATTCATGCTTACTCATTTGGCGCAGCAGGTGGTTTCCTTCCAGGCCTCACCAGACCAACGGGCCGCGCTGCCGATCCAAGGAGCGGTTCCTGCCCCAGCAATGACAGGATCCCTCACCGTGATGCTCTTTTCACTGATGGGCCGGCACGCCCCCAAGGTACGTGGTGGGTCCGGGTTCCCCGCTGCTCCGCAGGGACAGGTTCCGTTGCCTTTTCAGTGGGAGGTTCATCTTCGGGGTTTGCAGTGGCGGCCTGGAGCGCGACACACCGCTGGACGCCCCGCGCCATCCAGCCAGCTTCACCTGTTGCTCTCCTCCACCTGGTATAAGTTACGGCATCACCTGGCTCCAGGTCGCGAGCGAACCTTCCACCGCAACGTTCCACCTCCTCTCGGTCCACGTGAACTTGTAGCGGCTCCCCGATCTCCTGTATAACCCCTCTTCCATATCGGGGGTTAAAGGAGACCACTACACCCCAGTGGGACGATGGGGTCTCCACAACGCTGGTCAGATCAACCTGAACTGCAGGCTGGGGCCGGCTCCGCCACGCCGTCATCAGGTGCCGCAGGTGTTCGGCCTCCGGCAAGATCCTCATGCCCTCTGCCTGCAGCGTACCTCCAGCCGCGGCCTGGTTGGGGGGAGTCGGGGAGACTGGAGACAGACGGATCTCCGTGGGCTGACCCAGCCGAGCGAGCACGCGGGCATCAGCCTCCAAGCGGCGTGCTATTCGTCGGGCCTCGGCTGCCGCGACACACTCCTCGGACGGTGGCAAGGGGGGTCGGCCCATCGGTGGCCCCGTGAGGGTCAATCCCCGCAACGTTGGCGCGTCTAGGGCTATGTCAAGTGGCGCAGCCTCAGGCTGAATCGGGTCAGTCCCACGCGGCGTTCTCGGTGTCGCCATCTTTTCTCCTTCTCCAATGTCCTCTTCCCGCGGTCTCTTTCGTGGGCGGCCCCATCTCCATGGTCTCCACCCTCCAAACAGGATCAGGAGGCGGACCTCGGCTGCTGACGGACACGTCCTCAGGACACAGAAATATTTAGACTGGGCGGCCATTGTCCTTCGCGCCCTTCAGCTCGTCTACGCCTACTCCACGCCCCTCTTCTTCTCCTGCGCTCTCCTTAGCGCCGTAATGGCGGCGGTTTTGGCGGTAAATGGCAGCACACAGTCCGTGTAATAAAGTACAGTCCAAGCACAGTAAATCACAGTTCCAAGGCACACATGACCTGATTCTTCAGGCTTAAGTAGATCCTGTTTGTGACGCCAAGTTGGAGCACCCCCACACCACCGCAGGGCCGAGGGGTACCCGGAGCCGGGCCTCTGAGTCTCTGCTCTGGGGTTGTCACGGTGGCTAGACCCGGTCCGTGGCCCTGTCTGTCAGTGGGGGACGTCCGGTGCAATAAGTGGTGTTGTAACGGTGCAGTTGTGAGGTGCAGGTCGCGGTAAATAACGAGGACACCAGGTTGCAGTCTCTTTACCTCTTTACTGAAGATCTCTGAGTCCTCAGTCCAGAATACGGCTCACCAGGCTGCGCAATTCCGGCCGGTCCAATGACACTTCCAGAGTTCTCTTCACAGGAGGAAATCTGTGCCTTCCCCCCTAGCGCTATGTGTTGTAGTCCTTCCCTGCTGCGCTTACGGAAAGTACCCCACAACTGTTGTGTCTGTTTCTTAAGTTCCCTCACAACTCGACTAGATGATGTTCTGCTAATCCTCCATCCCTCCCTGAGGTTCGGGTAGGAACGGCACCTGTTTGACGGGTAGGCCTGGAGTTCTTCCGGGACCCTAGAGATGCCCCTCTCCCACAATTGCCTCCCAAGACTTCATAGGTGATTTGAGTTAGACAGCCCGCCTGAGACTGACTGTCCTGCCGCTGTTTGGAGTATTGCTTGAAGCTGAATGTTATTCTACTCCCTCGGCGTTCCGGCCACCGGTAGTGCGCCTCAGTAGGATGTTGCCTCGGTCTTACAGCACGACTCCTACTGGTATTTCTCCTTTGCGTGATCCCGTTTCTCACTCAGCACAATCTATCTCTCTTCTAATCCTTTCTTGGGCACCGCCGCTACCCGGAGCAGGCACGGTCCCGTTACGTTCGTTCTCGTTGCCAAGCCTCTGTCAGGATCCCACCCCTGACAGAGACCCTACTGTATCTTCCCCTACAACACCCTCTGCCACAAGGTGTTGTCTGGTTCCAACCCAGTCAGCTTTCTGATCTAACTTCCTGCCTGACCCCCAGTTTACCCACTATGGTGGGGAGTGGCCTAATGAATAGCACCCTTAGCTCCCCCCGGAGGCCCGGCTGTGAAATGTATTGGTGTCTGTGATACCTGATCAGATGAACTCCTTCAGTGCCATCGGACGCACCATAGCTCCCCATAGTGGCGGAGCCACAGTACTGCAACGACCAGGACTCTGGGGCGCTGCACATTACCATCAGACCTGAGGTAATGTAGTGCATGACTTATTGCTATTTATGTTTTACTTCGCCACTTTTGTGATGGAAAACTATGGGACATAGTGTTATCATGCCACTTGGCGTAATGGGTTGTTAGTCCATGGGAGGTCTATACAATGTGGCAGTAAGGATATTTGTAACAAGCGTGCCTCTGGTCTATGGTGCCTTATCATTGGTACATATCACTATCATTGTTGTCTTTTTACTGTTTTTTAATCTTAATAAAGTTTTGGATTATTTGTATTTTGAGGTTTGACTCGTGCAATTTATTATAGGTTCTATATATTTGTTTGTACGGGACCGTTATGGTATAATCATCTCCTGATGGACACAGGTGCAATTTTTCTTATCCTGTGTTTTGTTTGTCCAATTGGTAATTTTATTTTCTTTTAACCTGGAAAGAGGATGGGGATTTATGTGTGAATCAGGAAAGCCCTCAGAACTCTTTGTAAATCGTAGAGACGTAGAGTTGGATACCCTTAAAGGATACCCATACCGTGACTTGTACCCGGGAGATCAAGTGATGTTCACCCGGCACCAAGATGAAAGAGGATACTATGCCCTAAATGTAAAGAAATGCCCAGGAAAGCATGCTAAATCAGATATAGCAGCCGAAACTGCGGTACAAACCCAGACAACACAAACCCCAGTTGCTGGACTAGCCCCATTTTAGTCACCTGTTGTGTCATACAGAGAGCATTATTCCCAACTTGGAGGTTGCAGACCTCAAGACCTACTCTGGAACAGAAAGTAAAGAAGAAGAACGAACCAATAATGACAATTGTTGTTTATTAATGGACAGTTAATTACCTGGTCAAGAATTTTTGATTATGCTTATTGCAGTGGTAGAATTGAAAGTTTAAAATGGACAACAAGGTAATGGACGGTGAATTGCCAGAAAACTTTACTGTAAATAGATAGGACTTAAGGTGCTCCCTATTGGTTTTACCACATGCTGGCAGTATGAGTAGAGCCTGGGTTGTTTCCAAAGACCAGAATAAAAACCATTTGGCGAGACCGAAGAGAGGTGTGGATGTTACGCTTTGAAGCCCGCCCAAGCTTATGTTGGGGGTTTGGAATGGGTCCCCTGCATCAATATAGTTGGTGTACAAGGACACCCTGGTATTAAAATGTTTGCACTTTGATATACTAAAAATGTTTGCACCTTTTCCATGTTTGCACTTTTTTGTAATTTTTGTGTATGCAACATTTAAAGAAAAGAACCTCCCATAAAGGGAAGAAAAAGTTTATTGACCTGTTGAAATGCATTTCCAAAAATGTTTTCACAATCTAACCTGTTATTGTCTATGTTTCTTTTCCCAGTCTGGGAGTACTGGATTTAACGGGGGGGTGTAACACACAGGAAACTGATTGTTACAGTGGTGTTGCCTTCTTTTTGGGGTGGGTGTTGCCATGCCTGGAAGTGAGGAGGATCCCTTTAACAGGTAGCACACACATTCAACATGTTCTGATTCCAGGCCAGAAGGGGGAGCTCTAAACCTGGTTTCATTGGAGTTTCCCTAGATATATGTTCTGCCTTGGAGGAGGAGTCAGTCAATTGGAGGAGAGAAAGGAGTGAGCAGGAAAGCTGGAGCTGTGCAGACAGGTGGTTCTGAATCTCCAGGCCAGAGTGGAAGAGTCAGACAGTGTTATGTCTGTACAACGTGTGAGAGGAGGAGAAGCACAAGAGAAGGAGCTGGAGGAGAGCTGAGACTGAGCTCCCTCCACGCTGAAGTGCACGAAAGCTGTGTGTGACTTCATGCCCCACAGCAGAAACCGGAGGGCAGAAAATTTCAGGTTGTCTACCCACACCCGAAGGCACAGCAACATATAGAGCCCGGAGTCATAACTACTTGCACCTGTAAAAAGGTTCGCGTTGCCTGTCATGCGGGTACTGTCCTACTTCTAGGACAGAGAGAGGACCTTGTGAGAAGCCATAGTAGGCAGCAAGGGACTCACCTTACAGCACAGGAAGGAAGGCTTCTAACCTCACCTGAAAGGAGGATCCATAATCACTTCCAGGCCGATCAGACCTCACCAACACCTGTTGCCGGTACCATGGACTGTGGCCGAAAACCACCTGTAAAAGGTAAAGAGACTGCATCCTTGTGTCCTCTGATTCTTTCTGGCACCACACCATCTTTGCTTACTACACCGGGAGCCCTGGGGATCCAGCTTCACCTGTGGGAAGCCATACCATCCCTGCTGCCATAACATCATTCCCTGTGGACCCTTTAAGCAGCGTTGGTCATCCCTGACCGAATACCACAGGTGGCGTCACGAACACTCTTTATTTAAATAACCCCTTTAAAGACCTTTCCTTTAACTTGGATTCTCAGGGCCATGGACCGGGTTGCCGCCACTGTGACTAACCCCTTAATGACCGCTGGACCCGATACTGAGTATCCCCTAGGCCCTGGTGGGCGCTCCACCTTCAACCCCTTCATGACATATGATGTACATGTACCTCAAAAGTTGTGTCCCTGACTTTGATGAGGGCTTACATGCCAAGTCCACATCTTTCCTGGCAGACGATGGCTGATTTAATCAGTCATCATGTGCCATTAACAGCTGCAGGTGGAGTGGTGCTCGGCTGTTAAACTGTTAAATGATGCTGTCAATGTCTTTTAACGTGAGCCTCCGGGGGGTGCGTCATTCCATGTGCCCATCGGTGCGCCTGTGATGTGATCGTCGGGCACCAATTGGTTACCATGACAGCTGGGGGTCTGCTGAAAACCTCCATACCTGTGAAAGCCAGTGTTTTACTCGCATTCATAGGAGATTGTGATTTAGGCTGGAGTCTCACTACTGTAGAATACAGCCGAGTACTAGAAAGTTCTCCTGCTCGCGGTGCCGTCAAATTGGTCCTGGGAGCTCACGGCCAATAAACTCACTTCAACTATGTGACGCCAGTGCGAGCGCCGTGGGAACCGTGTTTGTGCTGGCATCAGAAAGGTGACTATTGAATGCAATAAAAAAAAAACATTTGTTTTGAAAAATATGAAAAAATAAAAAAAAAAGCCAAAAGTTAAAAACAACACCCTTTTCCCTCATTTAAAATGAAACAATTAAAAAAAATTAAAAAACACATATTTAGTATCGCTGCGTTTGTAAAAGTCCGATCTATCAAAATATAAAATAAATTAATCTCATCGTTAAACAGAGTGATGAGAAAAAATGAAAACAACAGAATTGCATATCTTTTTGCTGCCACAACGTTGCAATTAAATGCAATAAAAGGCGATCAAAACATCATATCTACCCCAAAATGGTATCAGCAAATTAACCCTCAAACAGCCCAATATCCCCAAAATTGAAAACTTTACAAGTCTCAGAAAATAGCGACACAAGCAATTTTTTTTTTTTTTTAACAAATGTCCATATTTTTTTACCATGTAGATAAAAAAAACTAGACATGTTTGGTATCTGTGCACACGTACTTACATGGAGAGTCATAATGGCAGGTCGGATTTATTGTATAATGAACCTGGTAAATGAAAACAAACAAAAACAATTGTGGAATTGCACTTTTCGCTTTCTGGAGCATCACATGATAAAATGAATGGTTTCATTCAAAAGTACAACTAAAAAAATACAAGTCCTCATACAGCTACTGTATGTGGTAGGAAAGATAAAAAAAAAAAAGATGGCTTTTGGAAAAACGAGAGGAAAAATAGAAAATGGAAAAAAAAATATGAAAAAGTCATGAAGGGGTTCATCGTGGTAGGGTTTCCTATTATGATAACATCATATCTCGCTAATAATTAGTAATTACTGAGACATGTTTTTACACCAGATATCAAGTTTAATAATAGATACTTGTGTGTTTTATTATAGAATTTTGGAAAATGTTCTGTAAAAAAACGGCATATTATTCTTTTGAATGACATGAAATATCATTTTGTAGGAAATTGGGCTTTGCCTTTATTGTCTATCCTTTACGTAACTGCAAAAGATGCAAAGTTAAGCATAATCCTACTAATTTCTTTAATGATTCCTTCTAATGCATTTGCCTCGGATTCTAGACACATTATCCTCCTAACGAGCCCTGTGGTCAATCTTTATCTCAATAGAAACCGATCAAAATGTATATCCCAGAAACCACTGTCACGGCGGGGGGATGTAACCGAAGCTTTAGATGAGAACTGTAGGAAGGTCCCTGGGACCTCAGCCCCGGCCACATGATATACTAATTGCTGGGATTCCAGTCCCTGATCATATTAAGGGGGTGACACAACGCCCTGGCTTCCTGAATCCCACCATTATATCATCTTCCATCCAACAAGAAATGTATTTTTAGGTCCCTTCCATCCACGGCCGTAATGCTTTTATTTCTCAGTTCCTTGGCTCCATCGAGAACTTCCCTTTTCAAATCTGATTGTTATTGACGGAGCGTCTGAGCCTTCGGCCGCAGAGGAGATTTGTTATTGCTTTGTGTGTTGTGTTGCTTGCCCTACTTGTGAATTGTGAAATGCTCTATTAACGGTTCGTTCAACAGATTTCTCGGAGAGTTTTTTTTCCCTAATATTACCATACTTCCTCACGGTTTGTTATTATTGAATCGGATTTTTGTATGTGGCTTTTTGTAATCCTAGCTGAAAGCAGCATAATGTAGGGGCTGAAACCCTGATTCCAGCTCTAGGTCACTTACTGGGCTTCCTGATGTAGTTTTGCTGGGCACTTTTTTATCAGTTGTAGCTTTGCTAATCATCTCAATGATGACCTCCTGCTACGTAGTCCTCAATATTCTTTAGCTCGGTTTAACTAAAATCCCAGTAAGTGATTCAGCATTAGAATTCGGTTTTCTGCTCCTACGTTATGCCACCCTCTGATGTGACACCATAAATCTGGTGACAAAATCCCTCTAAAGATATGATCACAGATTGAGTTAAAAGAATCCGTCACCAGATTTTTCCTACCTAATCTGAAAGCAGTATAATGTAGGAGCAGAGACCCTGATTCCAGCGATGTGCATCTTAGTTTAATGGGTGCAGAAGTTGTGATGCAATCAGATTTTTTAGATGTAGTGTGTAGCAGAGCTCAAAAGCTGCCCTCGCTCACACCACAGCTTTCTATGTGCATTGTCTATTGACAGAGAGCTGCTTATCAGAGAGGGGATGTGGTCGGAACACTTGGCAGGAGGCAACTAGTCAGGGCAATAATAGCCTCCTTCATTGTAAGTAAACAACAGCACACAGCTTGATAAGTGACACATCACTGAAATCTGTGCCTCATTCCCTATCTACTACTGTCTTCAAATTACATAGCAAAAATCTGCTGACAGATTCCCTTTAAGATTAACTAAATGTGGGAACATTCCCTTCAGACTGGTGGAGATCTGGGTTCTGAGACCTCAATTGATTGCTCAAAATACCGCTTCAAAAGTGCATAACTCAAGATGCAGAAGCGTGCGGCTCCTGACTGAGAGTGTACATAGAGCAAGTAAGGATTCAATTGAAAACCTATAGAATTTGTATTTTTTTTTCCTGCAGATAGGTCATGAGCTCCCAGCCCTAGACTAACTAGGCACACAAAATGCTGAAAGGAAATCTGTCACCTCATTTTTCGACTACAAGCTGCGGCCACCATCAGGGGCTTATCTACAGGATTCTGTAATGCTGTAGATAAGCCCCCGATGTATCCTGAAAGATAAGAAAAACAAGTTAGATTATACTCACCCAGGAGCGGTCCCGGTGCGGTCCGGTCCAAAGGGCGACAACGTTCGGGTCCGGGGCCTCCTATCTTCATACGATGACTTCCTCTCCCTTGCTTTCTGTCGTGGCTCCGGCACAGGCGTACTTTATCTGTATTCTTGAGGGCAGAGCAAAGTACTGCAGTGCACAGGTGCGGGTAAAGGTCAGAGAGGCCCGGCGCCTGTGCACTGCAGTACTTTGCTCTGCCCTCAAGAGTACAGATAAAGTACGCCTGTGCCGGAGCCGCGACAGGAAGCAAAGAAGAGGACGTCATCGCATGAAGATAGGAGGCGCCGGCCCAGGACTGTGACGCCCATCGGATCGGACGGCATCGAGACCGCCCCTGGGTGAGTATAATCTAACTTGTTTTTCTTATCTTTCAGGATACATTGGGGGCTTATCTACAGCATTACAGAATCCTGTAGATAAGCCCCTGATGGCGGTGGCCGCAGCTTATACTCGAAAATGTAGGTGACAGATTCCCTTTAAACAGAGGGTGCGTGAGCTCTGGAATTGTCAGTATGGACACAGTATGGACTGAGTTTCTGCTCAGGCTCTGCTCATTTTGGGAAAAATACTGCTGCCAATCAACATACAGAGAGGTAATAAAGCTTGCTAATTCAGGAGGCAGCACAATGGAGTGAGTGCTCTGCCACACCAAGGGTGCACCAAGCACCATGCCAAGGGTACACCAAGCACCATAACAAGGGCGCACCAAGCACCATATCAAGGGTGCACCAAGCACCATACCAAGAGTGCACCAAGCACCATACCAAGAGTATACCAAGCACCATACCAAGAGTGCATCAAGCACCATACCAAGGGTGCATCAAGCACCATACCAAGGGTGCACCAAGCACCATGCCAAGGGTGCATCAAGCACCATACCAAGGGTGCATCAAGCACCATACCAAGGGTGCATCAAGCACCATACCAAGGGTGCACCAAGCACCATGCCAAGGGTACTCCAAGCACCATACCAAGAGTGCACCAAGCACTATACCAAGAGTGCACCAAGCACCATAACAAGGGTACTCCAAGCACCATACCAAGAGTGCACCAAGCACTATACCAAGAGTGCACCAAGCACCATACAAAGGATACTCCAAGCACCATACCAAGGGTGCACCAAGCACCATACAAAGGGAGCGCCAAGCACCATAGCAAGGGTGCATCAAGCACTATACCAAGGGTCTACCAAGCACCATACCAAGGGTGCACTAAGCATCATACCAATAGTGCACCAAGCACAATACCAAGGGTACACTAAGCACCGTACCAAGGGTAAATCAAGCACCATACCAAGGGTGCATCAGGCAAGCACCATTTTTTCCATACTGAACTAACAGCTTTTTAAGAGTATAAGCAATAATCTACTATATAATTGTCTAAGGGTCACTTCCGTCTGTCTGTCTGACTGTCTTTCTGTCTGTCTGTCTGTCACGGATATTCATTGGTTGCGGCCTCTGTTTGTCATGGAAATCCAAGTCGCTGATTGGTCTCGCCAGCTGCCTGTCATGGCTGCCACGACCAATCAGCGATGGCCACAGTCCGATTAGTCCCTCCCTACTCCCCTGCAGTCAGTGCCCGGCGCCCGCTCCATACTCCTAGCAGTCAGTGCCCGCTCCATACTCCCCTCCAGTCACCGCTCACACAGGGTTAATGCCAGCGGTAACGGACCGCGTTATGCCGCAGGTAACTCACTCCACTACCGCCGCTATTAACCCTGTGTGACCAAGTTTTTACTATTGATGCTGCCCATGCAGCATCAATAGTAAAAAGACCTAATGTTAAAAATAATAAAAAAACCAAAAAACCTGCTATTCTCACCATCCGTAGTCCGACAATGCGCTCGCGCCTGCTGCCAGCTTCTGTTCCCAGAGATGCATTGTGAAATTACCCAGAAGACTTAGCGGTCTCGCGAGACCGCTAAGTGATCTGGGTAATTTCGCAATGCATCCTGGGAACGAAAGATGGCGGCAGCCACGCGCGCATCGCCAGAGGTTCGCTGGATCTACGCTGGATCCCGGCAGGTGAATATATAACTGTTTTATTTTTTTAACAGGGATTTAGTGCCCACACTGCTAAATACTACGTGGGCTGTGTTAGATATCGCCTGGCTGCTATATACTACCTGGCCAGTGTTAGATACTATGTGGGCTGTGTTCTATACTGCGTGGGCTGCGCTATATACTACATGGCTGCTATATACTACGTGGGCAGTGTTATATACTACGTGGCTGTGTTCTATACTGCGTGCTATATACTACATGGCCACTGTTAGATAAAATGTGGGCTGTGCTATATTACGTGGGCTGTGTTATATACTACGTGGGCTTTGTTATTTACTGCGTGGCCTATATTAACGCATCGGGTATTCTACAATATGTGTGTATATAGCAGCCACATGGTATATACCACAGGCCACGTAGTACTCCTATATACTACGTGGCCTGTGCTATATACTATGTGGCTGCTATATACATACATACATATTCTAGAATACCAGATGCGTTAGAATCGGGCCACCATCTAGTTATCATAATAACAGTCTAATTTTATAGGGGCTAAGTACCTATATGAGTACACACTTAGTTTCATTTCTGCTTTTTGGGTGAAAGACTCATTAGAAGAATTAATTTAACATATGAACTTACATCGTGCTGTTATTGTATATCTTTCTGCAGTGCCCCCAGCACTATGGATGGCAGCACGGACTGTAGAAGCCATATGTCTTCTATCACCATTTCCCTGTACTTGTTATTCTGTGTGAGTGGCTCGTGCTCTTGTGCTGCACTGCAGAATATGTAAGTGCTAAATAATTTAAAGATAATACAAGATAGATACAGATGTAGCAGAGTTGAATTTATCATTGAACTCTTTGTGACGACAATGCAGTAATATCACCTGCAATTGTAACCAAACTTGACATTGGGATAAGAAACCTCGGCTACAGCTCCGTTTGTTACAGATGAAAGGCTGCATTACCCACAGGGGTGATTCTTCCTAAATGTAACAGGGTCTGCTCTCCATGGACTATAAAACTTTTACCAGCGACGGGAAGGTGAGAGAGCGACATTGCCTGTATATAATGGAGACTACTGTACGTTCTACCACTATTGTATGAACAATGATCTAACCCAAACCCTAAGGACCATGCAGTATTTTTCAGAGGACCACCCCTAGCCATGTGCCTTTAGTATCTAATGGAACATTTAGATGCCTCCAAGTCATAACTAAAGTGCACAAAACTGCATCAAAATGTGCACAGTTATTAGGCAACTTATATTTTTGATGACTCATTATATTATTGAACAACTCCAGTGCTGTCGGACAATCCAAAAGGTTAATAAACCTGAAGCCTGAATATTTGGGGGTCATATATTATTAAGGACATTTTTAATGTTAATTTGTTGTCATTATTCGCGCCAACGGTCCAAATTTGGATACATTTAGAGCATCTTAAACATTTTTGACTCGAAATGTTCCAACATATTTTACACAACACCCTTGTTGGACAGAGCTTGCAATTTTTAATTTTTGGAAACCTAATTTTTTTTAGGTAACTGCACCCACTTTTCAAGATTGTTGGGCGGCATACAGTGCAAAATGTTTTCCTGTATTTTGCGTCCATTTTCCTCTCTATCTCTAAGTTCATCTTTTTTCCAAGCTAGTGGATGGAGACTATGCACTGGGGTGAGACCATCACTTCCTAGGAAGCTGAAGAACATTATGTCTGTCTCCCTTTGGCCTGTTCCTTCACAAAGCTTCACCCTTCTCCAATCTCCATAGACTTTAATAAGGAACTGTAATCTGACACCTCAGTGACCAAGATGCCCGCTTTGCAGTTTTTCAAAGTGAATGATGAGTTCAAGAGGCAGGTAAGGCTTCTTTCACACTAGCGTCGGGCTCGGCCCCTCGCCGTGCATCGGGCCGAGGTCCCCGACGCTAGCGTTGTCCCCGCCGCACAACGGGGCAGCGGATGCATTTTTCCTGCGCATCCGCTGCCCCATTGTGAGGTGCGGGGAAGTGCGTGGAGGTGGGGGCGGAGTTCCGACCGTGCATGCGCGGTCGGAAAAAGCGGACCGTCGGGAGCAAAAAACGTTACATGTAACGTTTTTTGCTCCCGACGGTCCGCAACAGCATGGCGCAACCGTCGCAGGACGGTTGCGACGTGTGTCATTGCGTCGCAAATGCGTCGCTAATGTTAGTCAATGCTGAAAAACCGCATCCTGCAAACACTTTTGCAGGATGCGTTTTTTCGGCAAAACGACGCATTTGCGACGTAATGCAGTTAACGCTAGTGTGAAAGTAGCCTAAGAAGAAAAGAATTTGCTCATAAGTGGAAAAAATCATATTCTCTTAAGATATTAAGATTTCTATAATTTTTTAAGAGGGGTGCACTTCTTAAGAAAGATTAGGCAACCCCTTCAACCTCTTATTGACATGTGACATACTGGTATGGAGCGCCCCCACACCGCCGCAGGGCCGAGGGGTACCCGGAGCCGGGCCTCTAGGTCTCAGTCCTGGGGTTGTCACGGTGGCTAGACCCGGTCCGTGGCCCTGTCTGTCAGTGGGGGACGTCCGGTGCAATAAGTGATGTTGTAGCGGTGCAGTTGTGGGGTGCAGGTCGCGGTAAATAACGAGGACACCAGGTTGCAGTCTCTTTACCTCTTTACTGAAGCTCTCTGGGTCCTCAGTCCGGAATACGGCTCACCAGGCTGCGCAAGTCCGGCCGGTCCAATGGCACTTCCAGAGCTCTCCTTGCAGGTGGAAATCGGTGCCTTCCTTCTAGCGCTATGTGTTGCAGTCCTTCCCTGCTGTGCTTACGGAAAGTACCCCACAACTGTTGTGTCTGTTTCTCGTGTTCCCTCACAACAACTTAATTCGCAATGATCTTTCTCGTCCCTCCAGATACTATGGTAGGAACGCACCCGTATGACGGGGAGGCTCGGAGATCTTCCGGGACTCTATCTGCGCCCCTCTCCTGTTGGTACCCCCCTTTGCCTTCCTGGGTGATGCGTGAGACAGTCCGCCTCAAGCTAACTGCCCTGCCGTAGGTCTGAGGTATGGCTTGAAACTCTTTACCTCCTCGGCGTTCCGGCCACCGGTAGTGCGCCTCAGTAAGGTGCTGCCTCTTTCAGCACAACCCTCACTGGTCTCTCCTTTCGCTTGATTTCGTTTCTCACTCAGCACAATCTATCTCGCTTCTTAGTCCTTCCTTGGGCACCGCCGCTATGCTGAGCAGGCACGGTCCCTTTACGTTCTTTCCATGCCAGGCCTCTGCCAGGATCCCACCCCTGGCAGAGACCCTACAGTCTCTCCCTTCACAACACCCTCTGCCACCAGGTGTTGCTCCGTTCAATCCCGTCAGCGTTCTCTCTAACTTTCTGCCTGACCCCCAGTTTACCCACTATGGTGGGGAGTGGCCTAATGAATAGCACCCTTAGCTCCCCCCGGAGGCCCAGCTGTGAAATGTCTTGGTGACTGTGATACCTGCTCAGAGAACTCCTTCCGTGCCATCGAACGCAGCATGGCCCCCCTTAGTGGCTGAACCATGCTACTGCAACGACCAGGACTCTGGGGCGCTGCAGGTACATCATATGATGGCTACTTGACTTTGATTCAGGCTCGCAAACTCTCACACAGCCCCATCCACCAAAATTTTTTTAAATGTTACTGGTCTCGGAAAATGGCGACAAGTGATTTTTTTTGTACAAACTTACCAATTTTTTTCACCACTAAAATAATAAAATGTATTCGTGTTTGGTATCTTCGCAATCAGGTCTCAAAACCTGCAGTAGGACCAAGAATGAGGCTTGGTTACTTAAATGAGGCTTAAGACATATTGAAATTGCCCTTTTTTTTAAGGATTGTGGTCCCTCAAATAATATACTGCACATTGGTATGTTACACATCACGTTTATACATCATGCATTCAAAGCCGTACTCGTCAGTAGAGTTGAGGGTAAATGGCGGTCTGCTTCCACAGCTGTGGACCCACCACGTGTTCAGGACACCAGAAGGTTCTCTTTATTTCCTCTCGTAAATTTCTCTTATGGAAACGAGACACCATTAATGGTGAGAAGGGTCTTAATGAGTCGCCGACATTTACTTACAATTAAATCATCATTTGTATGTCATTTGTTTTTATCACTAACGGAAGCGTAAGAAGAACGGAGGGTGATAAATTAGACCAATATGTCCCAGTAAAGACACTGTGAGGAAGAGGCAAATAAAATCAGAAAACCATGTCGTTATCCTTAAATTAAAAAATTATACAAAATAATTATATTTCTTCAAGTAAATTGTTTATGGTATAAAATTTGTGTGAAGGACATACATCCTGGATTTTTTACTTATTTTTCATTCTGAAGGCTTTATCTCTCATTTTTCTCTTAGCTAGGGATATGGATGGACTAGCTATTATGCATTTCCTACATATACCGCACACTGAGACGTAAGAGATTCTGGCTCTCCTATGTTTTAGTTGCATGTGTTCAGAAACATCGGCAGTATGGAGAATACTGTACAGCAGAACTGAGCTGTGTAGCTGCAAATCCAGCACTCAGGCGAAGTAAACACTTAAAGTGGTGATCAGGCACCTAAAATGTGTTTTCTAGCCATCTATCTTTACTCTTTAAAGGGAATCCACCCTCCTAAGCAGTCTTTATTGACACGCAGGTTGTAGTAAGCTAAATAAAATGATACGTTGGTATTCGTGGTCTGATGTCTTATTCCAGAGAAATCAGCGTATTTCTTATATGTGAATGACCTCTTCCAGGCTACGGGGAGGATGTTGCCTGGAGGATAACCATTACACATCACACTGGTAACCATTACATATCACACTAGTAACACTTGCAACCATTACATATCAAACATCACACTGGTAACCATCACACATCACACTGGTAACATCACACTAGCAACACTGTTAACCATCACACATCACACTAGTAACACTGGTAATGATTACACAACACTGGCAACACTGGTAACCATTACACATTACATTGGTAACTCCCTCTTTATGTAAATTAAGCTCTGGAGGCAGAGCTATCTTCCAGACAGTGTCCTTCCCGTAGCCTGAAAGAGGTCATTTACATAAAGCAATAAAAAATAATTTATTAATAATAAGGCATCTGATAGAGACACACAAGTATCCCTTTTTTCAGCATTCGGTAACCTGTATGCCCATATGAATTGTTCAGATAGGTCAAATATGGTGACAGATTCTCTTTAATCACTTTTGTAATTTTTTTTCTATTTACTTAATTTCTAAACTTTTTTTTAACTTCACTTCTTTTAACATTTCATTTGAAAGGAGTCACAGGAGACTGGGGCTGCACTCACTCCCCACAGGACGTCACAGGAGGCTGGGGCTGCACTCACTTCCCACAGGACATCACAGGAGGCTGGGGCTGCACTCACTCCACACAGGACGTCACGGGAGGCAGGGGCTGCACTCACTCCCCACAGGACGTCACAGGAGGCTGGGGCTGCACTCACTTCTCACAGGATATCACAGGAGGCAGGGGCTGCACTCACTCCCCACAGGATGTGACAGGAGGCTGGGGCTGCACTCACTCCCCACAGGACATCACAGAAGGCTGGGGCTGCACTCACTCCCCACAGGATGTCACAAGAGGCAGGGGCTGCACTCACTCCCCACAGGACGTCACAGGAGGCTGGGGCTGCACTCACTCCCCACAGGACATCACAGGAGGCTGGGGCTGCACTCACTCCACACAGGACGTCACAGGAGGTAGGGGCTGCACTCACTCCCAATAGGACGTCACAGGAGGCTGGGGCTGCACTCACTCCCCACAGGACATCACAGGAGGCTGGGGCTGCACTCACTCCCCACAGGACATCACAGGAGGCTGGGGCTGCACTCACTCCACACAGGATGTCACAGGAGGCAGGGGCTGCACTCACTCCCCACAGGACGTCACAGGAGGCTGGGGCTGCACTCACTTCTCACAGGATGTCACAGGAGGTAGGGGCTGCACTCACTCACCACAGGATGTGACAGGAGGCTGGGGCTGCACTCACTCCCCACAGGACGTCACAGAAGGCTGGGGCTGCACTCACTCCCCACAGGACGTCACAGGAGGCTGGTGTTGCACTCACTCCCCACAGGACGTCACAGGAGGCTAGGGCTGCACTCACTCCCCACAGGATGTCACAGGAGACAGTGCAGCGCCCCAGAGTCCTGGTCGTTGCAGTACTGTGGCTCCGCCACTAAGGGGAGTTATGGTACGTCTGATGGCACTGAAGGAGTTCATCTGAGCAGGTATCACAGACACCAATACATTTCACCGCCGGGCCTCCAGGGGGAGCTAAGGGTTCTATTTACTAGGCCACTCCTCACATACTGGTAAAACTGGGGGTCAGGCAGGAAGTTAGAGAGAAAGCTGAATGGGTTGGAACCAGGCAACACCTTGTGGCAGAGGGTGTTGTGGGGGAAGATTCGGTAGGGTCCCTGTCAGGGGTGGGATCCTGACAGAGGCCTGGCTACAGGAAAGAACGTAACGGGACCGTGCCTGCTCAGTATAGCGGCGGTGCCCAAGGAAGGATTAGAAGCGAGATAGATTGTGCTGAGTGAGAAACGAGATCAAAGCAAGAAGGAGAATACCAGTAGGGGTCGTGCTGTAAGACCGAGGCAACATCCTACTGAGGCGCAAACAACCGGTGGCCGGAACGCCGAAGGAAGTATTTCTATATACAGCTTCAGGCAATACTTCGAACCTACGGCAGGACAGTCAGTCTCAGGCGGGCTGTCTCACCTAAATCACCTATGCAGTCTTGGGGGGCAACTTGTGGAGAGGGGCGACTCTAGGGTCCCGGAAGAGCTCCGAGCCTACCCGTCAAACGGGTGCCGTCCTAACCGTAACATCAGGGAGGGACGGAAGATTAGCAGAACATCAACTAATCGTGTTGTGAGGGAACTTAAGAAACAGACACAGCAGTTGTGGGGACTTTCCGTAAGCACAGCAGGGAAGGACTACAACACATAGCGCTAAGAAGGAAGGCACTGATTTCCACCTGTAAAGAGAACTCTGGAGGTGCCATTGGACCGGCTGGACTTGCGCAGCCTGGTTATCCGGATTCCGGACTGAGGACCCAGAGATCTTCAGTAAAGAGGTAAAGAGACTGCAACCTGGTGTCCTCGTTATTTACTGCACCGCACCACCACCACTATCTACCATTCATCATAACGTTTACTGTACGTCGCCTCCCCACCAGCAGGGTCACGGATCGGGCCTAGCCACTGTGACAACCCCAGAGCGGAGACTCAGAGGCCCGGTACCGGGTACCCCTCGGCCCTGCGGCGGTGGGGGCGCTACAACAGCGCTGCAGTTAATCAATAGTTTCTTGCATCGCTGGCCCCTCTGTGAAGGAAGACATCGTTATTGTCGATCGCGCTCATTGAACGGCCTGAACTCAGGTCATATAAATGCAATGAAATGTTTGCATGTGATATGTGAGCATTTATGGCCTAAATATAAACTTTTTGCCTGGGGCCGCACTTTGTCTGTAACCATCCCTTTCACTCCTATGTCACTGTTAAGATCTGGAGAAGAGTTATTGTCTTTAAGAATAGTTTGCATCTGTCCTTAGAAGCCTATAGAACTATCAGAGGAAAACAGCACAGAAGACTAGCTGATATCATGTCTCTCTTACAAAGCACACTGAGACATGAGAAGGTCCTACTCCTCTATCTCTCTATAGCAAACACTCAACTAACTTTAAGGGTGAGTGTCCACGGTCAGTAAACGCTGCTTGTTTGACGCTGCGCAGAGCTGCAGCGTCAAACACGCAGCGTCCAGATGTTCCAGCATAGTGGAGGGGATTTTTTGAAATCCCGTGTCCACTATGCGTGGAAACCCGCACGCGGCTGGCCTGCGACTCCGGACATGCTGCGCGTCTTTTCAGATCGCAGCATGTCCGTACACCTTGCGGGGACGCAGCGTCCCCGCAAGGCATAACACAGGGCCCTATGGGAGGGGGGCGATGATCCCGGATGTGTACAGTTAACACATCCGGCATCATCGCGTCCAAAAAGGGGGCGGGGCTTAGCGCCGAGCGGCTTTGCCGCTCCGGCGATACCGCCGGCCATCCTGAACGTGGACACGCAGCCTAAGGGTATGTGCACACGATGCGGATTTTTCTGCGGGTCCGCAGCAGTTTCCCATGAGTTTACAGTTCAATGTAAGCCTATGGGAAACCAAAAACGCTGTGCACATGCTGCGGAAAAAAACACGCGGAAACGCAGCGGTTTACATTCCGCAGCATGTCACTTCTTTCTGCGGATTCCACAGCGGTTTTACAGCTGCCCCTATGGAAAACCACAGTTGTAAAACCGCAGTGAAAACTGCAGAAAAAACGCAGTAAATCCGCGATAAATCTGCAGCAAAAATACAGCGTTTTTGCCCTGCAGATTTATCAAATCTGCTGCGGAAAAATCCGCAGTGGCAAAAAATACCTGTGCACATACCCTAAGGGTGCCAACACTTTCAGCCATGACTGTATATATATATATATGTATACAGTGGGTGAAATAAGTATTGGAAATGTCACCAATTTAAATATATTTCTAAAGGTGCTGTTGACATGAAACTCTCACCAGATGTCAGTAACAACCCATCCAATCCGCACAGGTAAAGAAATCAAGCCATAGATTTTCATTAATTAAGTCATGTGTAAGGCCGGCGTCACACTAGGGGTATGAAAATACGGTCCATTTTTTACGGCCGTACTACGCAGTAATTGTCCCAAAACACTGTTCCGTATTCAATGCGAGGATGCGATTTTTACGCACAAATTTATCCGCGTGTCATCCGTATGGCATCCGTATGGCTTCCGTACGGCGATTTTTTCTCGCAGGCTTGCAAAACTGTAAAACTTGGTGAATGAATGGAATGCAGGGGAATGTACTGTAGTTACCTCGAGTTGCGGTGATGCGCCCCCTGCTGGATGAACTCATATGAACTCGAGCATGGGAACTTTTCAGAATATTTTCTCATGCTCGAGTTCATATGAGTTCATCCAACAGAGGGCGCATCACCGCGACTCGAGGTAACTACAGTACATTCCCCTGCATTCCATTCATTCACCAAGTTTTACAGTCAGGAGCACAGCTGCATTAGCAGAGCTCCTGGGTGTAAAATGATTTAACCCCTTCAGATGGATTTACAGCGTGGGACAAGACTGTAACGACGGAAGGTATGGAATATTGTTGTTTGCTTTTTTTTACTTTATTTCAGGTGACAAGGGTCTTCAGGTGGATTAAGAGTGTAATAAAATATTAAAACACCATGTGTCTTTATTTCATTAAAATACTTTCTAATAATGTGTGTGTTTTATTAACCATTTCGTACTATTGGATTAATAATGGATAGGTGTCATAATTGACGTCTCTCCATTATTAACCTGGCTTAATTTCACCTTACAATAGTGTTATAGAAGGGTTAATGGGTTGCCTTTAAGTGCCTCTTGCCTTTAATTGCTAGAATTACTAGAATCTGTTAACTCAGTAGTCTGATGGTCTCCCCTTCAAGGAGACTACACTTCTTATCATGTATGTTCTCAATAGTCAGTCACAACATGTTTTTGGTACGTTGTGAGGAATAAGGCCGGTGTCACAATAGCGAGTTTTACGGACGTATGAGCGCATAAACTACATCCGTAAAATACGCATTACACACGGCCCAATGAATCTCTATGGCCCAGCTCCTATCTGCCGTATATTACGCATCCGTAATATACGGTCTTGTACGGCCGTAGAAAATTGCAGCATGCTGCGTTTCTCACCATATTGCGCAAAAAAATCACCAATGAAAGTCTATGGGGGCGAGAAAAATACGGATTCCACACGGACCAGCAGTGTGACTTGCGAGAAATACGCAGCGATGTTAGTGAAAAGCCGGTAATTCAATTGCCGGCTTTTCATTTCTCCTTCACAAACCCGACATGATATGAGACATGGTTTACATACAGTAAACCATCTCATATCCCTTTTTTTTTGCATATTCCACACTACTAATGTTAGTAGTGTGTATGTGCAAAATTTGGGCGCTGTAGCTTGTAAAATAAAGGGTTAAATCACGGAAAAAATTGGCGTGGGCTCCCGCGCAATTTTCTCCGCCAGAGTGGTAAAGCCAGTGACTGAGGACAGATATTAATAGCCTAGAGAGGGTCCATGGTTATTGGCCCCCCCTGGCTAAAAACATCTGCCCCCCAGCCACCCCAGAAAAGACACATCTGGAAGATGCATCTATTCTGGCACTTAGCCACTCTCTTCCCACTCCCGTGTAGCAGTGGGATATGGGGTAATGAAGGGTTAATGTCACCTTGCTATTGTAAGGTGACATTAAGCCAGATTAATAATGGAGAGGCGTCAATTATGACACCTATCCATTATTAATCCTATAGTACGAAATGGTTAATAAAACACACACACATAATTACAAAGTACTTTAATGAAATAAAGACACAGGTTGTTGTAATATTTTATTAGACTCTTAATCCACCTGAAGACCATCGATCGTCCTGAAACAAAGTTAAAAAAACAAACAACAATATTCCATACCTTCCGTCGTTATGTCCCACGATGTAAATCCATCTGAAGGGGTTAAATCATTTTACAGCCAGGAGCTGTGCTAATGCACTCGCTCATGCCTGTAAAACCCCGGGTACTGAATGGAAAGCTGGGTGATCTGTAGATACCTTGAGTTGCGGTGAGGTGCCCTCTGCTGGATGTCCTCATATGAACTCGAGCGTGGGAACTTTTCCAAGGCTCCAGTTCATGAGGACATCCAGCAGAGGGCGCCTCACCGCAACTCAAGGTAACTGCAGGTCACCCTGCACTCCATTAATTCCCGGGGGTTTTACAACCAAGAGCAGTGCTTTAGCACAGCTCCTGGTTGTAAAATGATTTAACCCCTTCAGATGGATTTACTTCGTGGGACGTGACTGCTCATCGGAAGGTATGAGATATGGTTGATTTTTTATTTTTACGTTGTTACAGAACGAGGGTCTTCAGCTGGATTAAGAGAATAATAAAATATTACAACAACCTGTGTCTTTATTTCATTAAAGGACTTTGTAATAATGTGTGTGTGTTTTATTAACCATTTCATACTATTGGATTAATAATGGATAGGTGTCATAATTGACAGCTCTCCATTATTAATCTGGCTTAATGTCCCCTTACAATAGCAAGGTGACATTAACCCTTCATTACCCCATATCCCACCGCTACACGGGAGTGGGAAGAGAGTGGCCAAGTGCCAGAATAGTCGCATCTTCCAGATGTGCCTTTTCTGGGGTGGCTGGGGGCAGATGTTTTTAGCCAGGGGGGGCCAATAACCATGGACCCTCTCTAGGCTATTAATATCTGCCCTCAGTCACTGGCTTTACCACTCTGGTAGAGAAAATTGCGCGGGAGCCCACGCCAATTTTTTCCGCCATTTAACCCTTTATTTTACAAGCTACAGCGCCCAAATTTTGCACATACACACTACTAACATTAGTATTGTGGAATATGCAAAAAAAAGGGATATGAGATGGTTTACTGTATGTAAACCATGTCTCATATCCTGTCGGGTTTGTGAAGGAGAAATGAAAAGCCGGCAATTGAATTACCGGCTTTTCACATATCTCGCGCTGAATGAAATATAAATACAGAATATATATATATGTGTCTCAATGACATATATATATATATATATATATATATATATACTGTATATATGTTTTACTGAACATTTGAGCACATAAATCCATTAGATATCGGTTTTGCAAGCCTGCGAGAAAATATCGCAGTACGGATGCCATACGGATTACATACGGAGGAAGCCATGCGCAAAATACGCTGACACACCCTGCCTACGGATGACATACGGATCACTATTTTGGGGACTTTTCTGCGTATTACGGCCGTAAAAAACGGACCGTATTTACATACGCTGAGTGTGACGCTGGCCTAAAGGTCAGTATGACCCTGGCTGATGGTGGGGGCTACATGAATTACATTGTGTGTTACATTTGTTGTAAATGGTATAAAATACTGCCTTTTGCTGCATTACATCAGATAAAAGTGACTTGCTCACAGGATATGTGTGAGGTGTCTTTTTGTCTCCAAGCGCGCTTGTAAAATGACGGGCGTAATTCCACAATTTGGTCTCACTGGTGATCTGTCAGCTGACATTGGGTCTGAACGAAAACAGCTACGACAATAGAAAGGTGACATTAACCCTTCATTACCCCATATCTCACTGCTACAGGGGAGTGGGAAGAGAGAGGCTAAGAGCCAGAATAGGCGCATTACAGATGTGCCTTTCCTGGGGTGGCTGGGGGCAGATGATTTTAGCCGGGGGGGGCAATATCCATGGTCCCTCTCTAGGTTATTAATATCTGCCCTCAGTCACTGGCTTTCCCACTCTGGCGGAGAAAATTGCTCGGGAACCCACGCCAATTTTTTCTGGGATTTAACCCTTTAATTTAATAGCTAGAGCCCCAAAATTTGACACAGAGACACTTGTTACATTAGTAAAGAGGAATATGTAATAAAAGAAGGGATATGAGATGGTTTACTGTATGTAAACCATGTCTCATATCACGTCGGGTTTGTGAAGGAGATAGCAAAAGCCGGCAATTGAATTACCGGCTTTTCTGCTATCTAGCGCTGAATTAAATATAAATATATATATATGTGTCTCACTGACATATATATATATATATATATATATATATATATATATATATATATATATCTATTCTATGTGTACACATTTATTCTACCTATTCTATTCTATTCTATTCTATTCTGTCAGTGTGATTTTACTGTACACTGTACTGAATTACCGGCTTTTCTATAGAACACCGGTAAATGACCAGTTATAGCGTTTTTCCACATGGTACATAAATCGTAGTCAATTAGTACCCATGAATGAGACTATAGTATGACCTATCATCATATATTTAACATATACTCAAGCAACAGATGATACTAGGTCAAGATATACGATGTAAAACATTTATACTTTATTGTTAAAAAAAATGACATCAGGTGCACAGAGATGATATACAGAGCGTAGTCTAAAACAGTGCTGTAAGAAAAACATTGGCAAGAGGCATGTAGACAGGGGGTCAGTCTATAAAGATATAATCCTAGACACAGCAATAATTTTCAATAATCTTAATACACTGGTTTGAATGACTAAAAAGAGGGGGTATCATCATAAAATCACATATATCCAATAATCAAACAGAGGTCCCTACAAATCAGGGGTTTACACAGGAACGCTGCATCCTACCAAGCAGTAGAAGCTGTAAATAGCAATCACCAATCCCTGTTGTGCAGCCGTTATAATGACAGTGACAATCACACGACCATAATAGTGCAGTGATACGGCGATTGTCAGCATATACCCACCGCATGTCTACATGCCTCTTGCCAATGTTTTTCTTACAGCACTGTTTTAGACTACACTCTGTATATCATCCTGTGCACCTGATGTAATTTTTTAACAATAAAGTATAAATGTTTTATATCGTATATCTTGACCTAGTGTCATCTGTTGCTTGAGTATATATAGAACACCGCTGCATATTTCTCGCAAGTCACACACATGGTCCGTGTGTAATCCGTAATTTTCTCGCCCCCATAGACTTTCATTGGCGGATTTTTTTGCGCAATACGCTGACAAACGCAGCATGCTGCGATTTTCTTCGCCCGTAACATACCGCATATTACGGATGCGTAATATACGGCAGAAAGGAGTTGCCCCATAGAGAATCATTGGGCCGTGTGCAATGCGTATTTTCTGGACGTATTTTCTGCGCTCATACAGTACGTCTGTAAAACTCGCTAGTGTGACGCCGTCCTTATAATAAGAAATGACACAGGGGAAAAATATTAAACACATAAAACAAATAGCCATGGAAAGTCATGACGCCAGCTGAAATCTATCAGTAATTAGAATGCATTCCTGCCACTTAGTGAAAAATTTTATCAGCTAGTCGAACTGACGGCCTATAAAAAAGGGTCTCATTACCAAAGTGCCACACAAGAAACATCTCATGATGAGTAAAAACAGTGAGCTGCCTCAATACCATCATAAGTGTCACCTGCTTAACCCAGCAGGAAGTACGCCGGCGTCTAAAAATCACTAAAATTGACAAATCTCCGGGCCTGGATGGGATACACCCCCGAGTACTGCAGGAATTAAGTACAGTCATTGATAGACCATTATTTTTAATCTTTAACCCCTTCATGACCCAGCCTATTTTGGCCTTAATGACCTGGCCGTTTTTTGCAATTCTGACCAGTGTCCCTTTATGAGGTAATAACTCAGGAACGCTTCAAGGGATCCTAGCGATTCTGAGATTGTTTTTTCGTGACATATTGGGCTTCACGATAGTGGTATATTTAGGTCGATAATTTTTGTGTTTATTTGTGAAAAAAATGGAAATGTGGCAAAAATTTTGAAAATTTTGCAATTTTCAAATTTTGAATTTTTATTCTGTTAAACGAGAGAGTTATGTGAAACAAAATAGTTAATAAATAACATTACCCACATGTCTACTTTACATCAGCACAATATTGGAAACAAATTTTTTTTTTTGCTAGGAAGTTATAAGGGTTAAAATTTGACCAGCGATTTCTCATTTTTACAACGAAATTTACAAAACCATTTTTTTTAGGGACCACCTCACATTTGAAGTCAGTTTGAGGGGTCTATATGGCTGAAAATACCCAAAAGTGACACCATTCTAAAAACAGCACCCCTCAAGGTGCTCAAAACCACATTCAAGAAGTTTATTAACCCTTCAGGTGCTTCACAGCAGCAGAAGCAACATGGAAGGAAAAAATGAACATTTAACTTTTTAGTCACAAAAATGATCTTTTAGCAACAATTTTTTCATTTTCCCAAGGGTAACAAGAGAAACTGGACCCCAAAAGTTATTGTACAATTTGTCCTGAGTACGCCGATACCCCCATATGTGGGGGGGGGAACCACTGTTTGGGCGCACGACAGGGCTCAGAAGGGAAGGAGTGCCATTTGACTTTTTCAATGAAAAATTGGCTCCAATCTTTAGCGAACACCGTGTCGTGTTTGGAGAGCCCCTGTGTGCCTAAACATTGGAGATCCCCCACAAGTGACCCAATTTTGGTATTTAGACCCCCCAAGGAACTTATCTAGATGCATAGTGAGCACTTTTAACCCCCAGGTGCTTCACAAATTGATCCGTAAAAATGAAAAAGTACTTTTTTTTCACAAAAATTTCTTTTAGCCTCAATTTGTTCATTTCCACTTGGCAAAAGGATAAAAATGGATCCTAAAATGTATTGGGCAATTTCTCCTGAGTACACCGATACCTTACATGTGGGGGTAAACCACTGTTTGGGCACACGGCAGGGCTCGGAAGGGAAGGAGCACCATTTGACTTTTTGAATGAAAAATTAGCTCCAATCGTTAGCGGACACCATGTCGCGTTTGGAGAGCCCCTGTGTGCCTAAACATTGGAGCTCCCCCACAAGTGACCCCATTTTGGAAACTAGACCTCCCGTGGAACTATTTTAGATGTGCGGTGACCACTTTAAACCCCCAAGTGCTTCACAGAAGTTTATAACGCTGAGCTGTGAAAATAAAAAATCATTTTTCTTTCCTCAAAAATGATTTTTTAGTCCGCTACTTTTTATTTTCACAAGGGTAACTGGAGAAATTAGACCCCAAAAGTTGTTGTCCAGTTTGTCCTGAGTACGCTGATACCCCATATGTGGGGGGGGAACCACTGTTTGGGTACACGTCGGGGCTCGGAAGGGAAGTAGTGACATTTTGGAATGCAGACTTTGATGGAATGGTCTGCGGGCATCATGTTACGTTTGCAGAGCCCCTGATGTGCCTAAACAGCAGAAACCCCCCACAAGTGACCCCATTTTGGAAACTAGACCCCCCAAGGAACTTATCTAGATATGTGGTGAGCACTTTGAACCCCCAAGTGCTTTACAGAAGTTTACAACGCAGAGCCGTGAAAATAAAAAATCATTTTCCTTTCCTCAAAAATGATCTTTTAGCAAGCAATTTTTTATTTTCACAAGGGTAACAGGAGAAATTGGACCCCAATAGTTGTTGCCCAGTTTGTCCTGAGCATGCTGGTACCCCATATGTGGGGGGGAACCACTGTTTGAGCACACGTCGGGCTCGGAAGGGAAGCAGTGACGTTTTGAAATGCAGACTTTGATGGAATGGTCTGCGGGCGTCACGTTGCATTTGCAGAGCCCCTGATGTACCTAAACAGTAGAAACCCCCCACAAGTGACCCTATTTTGGAAACTAGACCCCCCAAGGAACTTATCTAGATGTGTGGTGAGCACTTTCAACCCCCAAGTGCTTCACAGAAGTTTACAACGCAGAGCCGTGAAAATAAAAAATCATTTTCCTTTCCTCAAAAATGATTTTTAGCAAGCAATTTTTTATTTTCACAAGGGTAACAGGAGAAATTGGACCCCAATAGTTGTTGCCCAGTTTGTCCTGAGCATGCTGGTACCCCATATGTGGGGGGGAACCACTGTTTGAGCACACGTCGGGCTCGGAAGGGAAGCAGTGACGTTTTGAAATGCAGACTTTGATGGAATGGTCTGCGGGCGTCACGTTGCATTTGCAGAGCTCCTGATGTACCTAAACAGTAGAAACCCCCCACAAGTGACCCTATTTTGGAAACTAGACCCCCCAAGGAACTTATCTAGATGTGTGGTGAGCACTTTCAACCCCCAAGTGCTTCACAGAAGTTTACAACGCAGAGCCGTGAAAATAAAAAAATATTTTTCTTTCCTCAAAAATGATATTTTAGCAAGCAATTTTTTATTTTCGCAAGGGTAACAGGAGAAATTGGACCCCAATAGTTGTTGCCCCGTTTGTCCTGAGAATGCTGGTACCCCATATTTGGGGGTAAACCACTGTTTGGGTGCACGTCAGAGCTCGGAAGGGAGGGAGCACCATTTGACTTTTTGAACGCAAGATTGGCTGGAATCAATGGTGGCGCCATGTTGCGTTTGGAGACCCCTGATGTGCCTAAACAGTGGAAACCCCTCAATTCTAACTCCAACACTAACCCAAACACACCCCTAACCCTAATCCCAACTCTAGCCATAACCGTAATCACAACCCTAACCCCAACACACCCCTAACCACAACCCTAACCCCAACACACCCCTAACCCTAATCCCAACCCTAACCACAACCCTAACCCCAACACACCCCTAACCACAACCCTAACCACAACGCACCCCTAACCCTAATCATAACCCTAACCACAAGCCTAATCTTAACCCTATTTCCAACCCTAGCCCTAAATCCAACCCTAACTCTAATTCCAACCCTAACCCTAAGGCTATGTGCCCACGTTGCGGATTCGTGTGAGATTTTTCCGCAGCATTTTTGAAAAATCCGCAGGTAAAAGGCACTGCGCTTTACCTGCGGATTTACCGCGGATTTCCAGTGTTTTTTGTGCGGATTTCACCTGCAGATTCCTATTGAGGAACAGGTGTAAAATGCTGCGGAATCCACACAAAAAATTGACATGCTGCGGAAAATACAACGCAGCGTTTCCACGCAGTATTTTCCGCACCATGGGCACAGTGAATTTGGTTTTCCATAGGTTTACATGGTACTGTAAACCTGATGGAAAACTGCTACGAATCCGCAGCGGCCAATCCGCTGCGGATCCGTAGCCAAATCCGCACCGTGTGCACATAGCCTAATTCTAAGGGTATGTGTACATACTGCGGAAAACGCTGCGGATCCGCAGCGTTTCCGCAGCTGCGGGTCCGCAGCAGTTTCCCATGAGTTTACAGTTCAATGTAAACCTATGGGAAACAAAAAACGCTGTGCAGATGCTGCGGACAAAACTGCGCGGAAACGCAGCGGTTTACATTCCGCAGCATGTCACTTCTTTCTGCGGATTCTGCAGCGGTTTTACAGCTGCTCCTATAGAAAACCACAGTTGTAAAACCGCAGTGAAATCCGCAGAAAAACCACAGAAAAGCCGCGGTAAATCCGCGGTAAATCCGCAGCGGTTTTGCACTCCGGTTTTATCAAATCTGCTGCGGAAAAATCTGCAGAGGACCAGAATACGTTGTGCACATAGCCTTACCCTAACCATAATTCTAACCATAGCCCTAACCCTAACCCTAGCCCTAACCCTAGCCCTAATCCTAACCCTAACCCTAGCCCTAGCCCTAACCCTAACCCTAGTTCTAACTCTAGTTCTAACCCTAACCCTAGTGGAAAAATAAAAGTAAATATATTTTCTTCATTTTATTATTGTCCCTACCTATGGGAGTGATAAAGGGGGGGGGTTCATTTACTATTTTTTTTATTTTGATCACTGTGATCAAAATGTACATGGAATGAATCTGCCGGCCGGCAAATTCAGTGGGCGCACTGCGCATGCGCCCGCCATTTTGGAAGATGGCAGCGCCCATGGAACAGACGGACAGACACCGGGAGGCTCGGTAAGTATGAGGGGGGATCGGAGCACCGGGGGTGGATCGGAGCATGGGGGGGTAGGGATCGGAGCACGGGGGGAGCGGACAGGAGGACGGGGAGTGGACAGGCTGACGGAGGGGAGCGGAGCACAGGACGGAGGACTGGGGAGGAGATCGGTGGCAGGGGGCACATCAGGGTTTCCAGCCATGGCCGATGATATTGTAGCATCGGCCATGGTTGGATTGTAATATTTCACCACTTTTCATAGGTGAAATATTACAAATTGCTCTGATTGGCTGTTGCACTTTCAACAGCCAATCAGAGCGATCGTAGCCACGTGGGGGCAAAGCCACCCCCCCTTGGGCTAAAGTACCACTCCTCCTGTCCCTGCAGATTGGGTGAAATTGGAGTTAACCCTTTCACCCGATCTGCAGGGACGCGATCCCTCCATGACGCCACATAGATGTCACAGGTCGGATTGGCACCGACTTTCATGACGCCTACGTGGTGTCACAGGTTGGGAAGGGGTTAAAGAGTCCATAATAACAGGGTCTATACCACAGGACTGGTGTACAGCAAATGTGGTGCCAATATTCAAAACGGGGACAAAAACTGAACTCGGAAATTATAGGCCAGTAAGCTTAACCTCTACTGTGGGTAAAATCCTGGAGGGCATTCTAAAGGATGCTATGCTGGAGTACCTGAAGAGGAATAACCTCATGACCCAATATCAGCACGGGTTTACTAGGGACCGTTCCTGTCAGACTAATCTGATCAATTTCTATGAAGACTGGACCAAGACTGGACCAAGGGAACCCAGTAAATGTAGTGTATATGGACTTTTCAAAAGCTTTTGATACGGTGCCACACAAAAGGTTGATACATAAAGTGAGAATAATGGGGATAGGGGAAAATATGTGTAAGTGGGTTAAGATCTGTCTCAGGGATAGGAAACAAAGGGTGGTTATTAATGGAGCACACTCGGACTGGGTCGCGGTTAGCAGTGGGGTAGCACGGGGGTCAGTATTGGGCCCTCTTCTTTTTAACATATTTATTAATGATCTTGTAGGGGGCATACAGAGTGGAATTTCAATATTTGCAGATGACACTAAACTCTGCAGGGTAATCAATACAGAGGAGGACAATTTTATATTATAGGATTATTTATGTAAACTAGAAGCTTGGGCTGATAAATGGCAAATGAGCTTTAATGGGGATAAATGTAAGGTCATGCACTTGGGTAGAAGTAATAAGATGTATAACTATGTGCTTAATTCAAAAACTCTGGGCAAAACCGTAAATGAAAAATACCTGGGTGTATGGGTGGATGACAAACTCATATTTAGCGGCCAGTGTCAGGCAGCTGCTACAAAGGCAAATAAAATAAGAGGATGCATTAAAAGAGGCATAGATGCTCATGAGGAGAACATAATTTTACCTCTATACAAGTCACTAATTCGACCACACTTAGAATACTGTGTACAGTTCTGGTCTCCGGTGTATAAGAAAGACATAGCTGAACTAGAGCGGGTGCAGAGAAGAGTAACCAAGGTTATTAGAGGACTGGGGGGTCTGCAATACCAAGATAGGTTATTACACTTGGGGCTATTTACACTGCGTGCAGAATCATTAGGCAAGTTGTATTTTAGAGGATTATTTTATTATTGATCAACAACTATGTTCTCAATCAACCCAAAAGACTCATAAATATCAAAACTTAATATTTTTAGAAGTTGGAGTGGATTTTTTTTAGATTTGGCTATCTTAGGAGGATATCTTTTTGTGCAGGTAACTATTACTGTGCAAAATTATTAGGCAACTTAATAAAAACCAAATATATTAACATCTCACTTGTTTATTTTCACCAGGTAAACCAATATAACTGCACAAAATTTATAAATAAACATTTCTGACATGCAAAAACAAAATCCCCAAAAAATTTGTGACCAATATAGCCACCTTTCTTTATGATGACACTCAGCAGCCTTCATCCATAGATTCTGTCAGTTGCTTGATCTGTTTACAACCAACATTGCGTGCAGCAGCCACCACAGCCTCCCAGACACTGTTCCGAGAGGTGGACTGTTTTCCCTCCCTGTAGATCTCACATTTTATGAGGGTCCACAGGTTCTCTATGGGGTTCAGATCAGGTGAACAAGGTCTTTGAGACCTTTACTGGCTAGCCACGCTGTGGAGTAGTTGGAGGCATGTGATGGAGCATTGTCCTGCATGAAAATCATGTTTTTCTTGAACGATACCGACTTATTCCTGTACCACCACTTGAAGAAGTTGTCTTCCAGAAACTGGCAGTAGGTCTGGGAGTTGATCTTCACTCCATCCTCAACCCGAAAAGGTCCCACAAGTTCATCTTTGATGATCCCAGCCCATACCAGTACCCCACCTCCACCTTGCTGGCATCTGAGTCGGAGTGGAGCTCTCTGCCCTTTACTGATCCAGCCTCTGGCCCATCCATCTGGCCCATCAAGAGTCACTCTCATTTCATCAGTCCATAAAACCATTGAAAAGTCAGTCTTAAGATATTTCTTGGCCCAGTCTTGACGTTTTATCTTATGTTTCTTGCTCAAAGGTGGTCGTTTTTCAGCCTTCCTTACCTTGGCCATGTCCCTGAGTATTTCACACCTTGTGCTTTTTGTTACTCCAGTAACGTTGCAGCTTTGTAATATGGCAAAACTGGTGGCAAATGGCATCTTGGCAGCTTCACGCTTGATTTTCCTCAATTCATGGGCAGTAATTTTGCGCCTTTTTTGCCCAACACGCTTCTTGTGACCCTGTTGGCTATTAGCCATGAAAAGCTTGATTGTTTGGTGACCAAGCTTCAAAAGTTTGGCAACTTCAAGACTGCCACACCCTCTGCAAGACATCTCACAATTTTGGACTTTTCAGAGCCTGTCAAATCTCTCTTCTGACCCATTTTGCCAATGGAAAGGAAGTTGCCTAATAATTAAGCACACCTTATATAGGGTGCTGATGTCATTAGACAACACCTCTCCTCATTACAGAGAGGCACATCACCTGATTTACTTAATTGGTAGTTGGCTCTCAAGCCTGAACAGCTTGGAGTAGGACAACATGTATAAAAAGTATCATGTGATCAAAAATACAACTTGCCTAATAATTCTGCACGCAGTGTAGTTTGGAAAAACGAAGGCTAAGGGGTGATCTTATGTTAATGTATAAACATATGAGGGGACAGTACAAAGACCTTTCTGATGATCTTTTTATTCATAGACCTGAGACAGGGACAAGGGGGCATCCTCTATGTCTGGAGGAAAGAAGGTTTAAGCATAATAACAGACGCGGATTCTTTACTGTAAGAGCAGTGAGACTATGGAACTCTCTGCCGTATGATGTTGTAATGAGGGATTCATTACTTAAATTTAAGAGGGGACTGGATACCTTTCTTGAAAAGTATGTTACAGGGTATATACACTAGATTCCTTGTTAGGGCGTTGATCCAGGGAACTAAACTGATTGCCGTATGTGGAGTCAGGAAGGAATTTTTTGCCCTCCTCTGGATCAACATGTTAGGGCATGTTAGGTTAGGCTATGGATTGAACTAGATGGACTTAAAGTCTTCCTTCAACTTTAATAACTATGTTACTATGTTACTATAACCTTATTATTGCAAAACGTATTAATGGCATTTCTAAACTACAAAGTTCCAGTGAGCACTGGGGTGACAATCAGGAAGTGGAAAGAACATAATTTCAGCATAAACTGACAGAGGAGTGAAAATAATTTTCAGAAGAGTTGTCCAAAAGCCAAGGACCAATAGTGGAGAGCTGCAGAAAGACCTGGAATCAGCACGTGCAATTGTTTCAAAGAAAACAATAAGCAATGCTATCAACTTCCATCGCCTGTATACATATTCACCACGCAAGACTCCATTGCTGAGCAAAAAGCATGCTCAAAAGCGTTTACAGTTTGCTCATTAACATTTAGAGAAGCCTGTGAAATACTTAGAAAATATAGTCTGGTCAGATGAGACCAAAGTAGAAATCTTTGCAAGCAATAATACATACCAACCATGTTTGGAGGCCAAAAGACACTGCATATCACATAAAAAACACCACACCAACAGTGTAATTTGGAGGTGGGAATATCATTTGAGGCTGTTGTTCAGCATATGACACTGGCAAACTTTATGCAATTGAATGAAGGATGAATGGAAAATGTACTGAGACATTCTTGATAAAAATCTGCTGCCCTCTACCAGGATGATGAAGATGAAATGAGGGTGGACATTTCAGCAAGTCAGTGATCCCAAACACACGGCCAAGGAAGCTCTCAATTGGTTTTAGAGAAAGAAAATAAAGCTGCTAGAATGGCCCAGGCAATCACCTGACCTGAATCCAAAAGAAAATGTATGGAAGGAACTAAAGCTCAGAGTTCATAGAAGGAGAACACGGGATTAGTGATGAGAGAGTGTACTTGTTGCTCGGGTTTTCCTGAGCACGCTCGGGTGGTCTCCGAATATTTGTTAGTGTTCCGAGATTTAGTTTTCATCGCCTCAGCTGAATGATTTACAGCTACTACCCAGCCTGAGTACATGTGGGGGTTGCCTGGTTGCTAGGGAATCCTCACATGTAATCAAGCTGTCTAGTAGCTGTAAATCTTTCAGCTACGGCAAGGAAAACTAAATCTCCGAGCAGTCATAAATACTTGGAGATCACCCGAGCGTGCTCAGGAAAACCCGAGCCACAAGTATTTTCCTTCTCATCACTACACGGAACCTTTAGGATTTGAAGAGTGTTTGTGTGGAAAGATGGACAATAATCACACCTGAGCAATGCATGCGACTAGTTTCTCCATGCAGGAGGCATCTTGAAGCTGTCACCACCAACAAAGGCTTTTGTATGATGAATTCTATACATTTCAGTAAGCGTGTTCCATACTTTTCGTGGTGTCATTTCTCATTATTACACATAACTTTGATATTTTTTTGCCTGTGTGGATTGGATGTGATGTTACCGACATCTGGTGAGAATTTCATGTCAATAGCACCTTTAGAAATATATCTTTACTATTAAAATTGGTGATGAGTTCAATACTTATTTCATCCACTGTGTATATGTCAAAAGTGCACTGTGAACGCTCTACAAACAATCTTTTTCAACAGAACTAAACTCTCAAAGTACTAAGCGAGGAAGGGGGGGGGGGAACTTTGGGAGCTTGTAGAAAACTTAAATTTCTGTAGTCATTATTGTCTATATTTACTACAATATGTCAAAAGTAGCCAGATCTTGCTCTTGTTTTATTCCCATGGCTCCCCTGAGTATTCTTTTTTTTAATCCCCCATACGCTTCCAAATATATAGGCCTTTTTATTTAGTACTAATTTATATGGTCTTTGCAAGGGGCAGGGTCAGTGTCAGCATCTGGTGCACCCAGGAAAGTGCTGTAACCATGAGCAGGCAGGGTGACCCACTCGTTGATGGGGACACTGGCACGCTATGGGGGCCCGATGCCAGGGCCCGTGAGTGGGCTCCCCCACTTGCTCAGGGTCCCTTTACTTGCAACACTGACCTTTTCCTGTACCTCCGCAGTTGTGGCATCTTCCGCGTCATATGACTGTGATGTTTCAGGTCAGAGGGCGCAATGACATTAATAAAGCGCGCTCTCTGCTCTGAAAAGTCACAGTGTAGAGAGTTGGAAGCGGCGAAGCTGAGGAGTCCGGACCTCCGGCCAGCAAAAAAAAAAGGTGAGCATATCATTTTTTTTAAATGTTTGGAGCATTATATGGGGCCCGTTATATACTGTATGGAGCAATATATAAGGGCTTATTATGTATGGAGCAATATATGGGGTCCATTAAATGGGAAGGAGCAATATATGGGGCTCTTTATACCATATGGAGCATTATATGGGGTCCATTATATTGTATGAAGCAATATATGGGTCTCATTATTCTGTATGGAGCTCTCTGTGGTGCCCATAATATTGCATGGAGCAATATATGGGGCTCATTATTATGTGTGGAGCACAATGTGGTGCCCATAATACTGAATGGAGCAATATGTGGGGCTTATTGTTCTGTATGTAGGACTATATGGTGTCCATAATACTGTATGGAGTAATATATGGGACTTATTATTCTGTATGGAGCAATATATGGGGCTCATTATTCTGTATGGAGCACTATGTGGTATCCATAATACTGTATGGAGTAATATATGGGGCTCATTATTCTGTATGGAGCACTATGGGTACCGTCTCACTATACGATTTACCAACGATCACGACCTGCGATACGACCTGGCCGTGATCGTTGGTAAGTCGTTGTGTGGTCGCTGGGGAGCTGTCACACAGACCGCTCTCCAGCGACCAACGATGCCGAGGTTCGCTGGTAACCAGGGTAAACATCGGGTTACTAAGCACAGGGCCGCGCTTAGTAACCCGATGTTTACCGTGGTTACCAGCGTAAAAGTTAAAAAAACCAAACCGTACATACTCACCATCTGATGTCCGTCAGGTCCCTTGCCGTCTGCTTCCCACTGACTGAGTGCCGCCGTAAAGTGAAAGCAGATCACAGCGGTGACGTCACCACTGTGCTCTGCTCTCACTTTCCGGCCGGCAGACAGTCAGAGCGGGAAGCAGACGGCAAGGGACCTGACGGACATCAGATGGTCAGTATGTACGGTTTGTTTGTTTTTACTTTTACGCTGGTAACCACGGTAAACATCGGGTTACTAAGTGCGGCCCTGCGCTTAGTAACCCGATGTTTACCCTGGTTACAAGCGAACGCATCGCTGGATCGCTGTCACACACAACGATCCAGCGATGACAGCGGGAGATCCAGCGACGAAAGAAAGTTTCAAACGATCTGCTACGACGTACGATTCTCAGCAGGGTCCCTGATCGCAGTAGCGTGTCAGACACTGCGAGATCGTAACTATATCGCTAGAACGTCACGAATCGTGCCGTCGTAGCGATGAAAATGCCACTGTGTGACGGTACCCTATGTGGTATCCATAATACTGTGTGGAGTAATATATGGGGCTCATTATTCTGCATGGAAGACTATACTGTCCGGTTTCTGAGCTATGGTAGAATTTACAATAGATATCACTCATCTAATGTAAGAAGTAATTGAAATATGTGGCATTGTACTATACCTATATTTCTCTGCTGTATCTGTGCATCATGAATTGTGCTATGTGTTAAAGGGGCCCATGGAGACTCTTTCACCTGGGGCCCAAGAAAACCTGGAACCGGCCCTGGTATGGCTAACTGGGTAATAACCAAGACAATTTTAAAGACACACCTCTAGAGAATCCTATGAGCACCAACTTCTTGTAAAATCAATAGCAATTAACGATAAATGAAAAGGCCCATATCTCTGGAAATGTTAGGTGGATTTAAAAAAAACAAAAAAACTTGATCACTAGGAGCAGCATGAGTAAAATAAGATCAAAAAATGGTTATTTTTGACCCGTGAGAGATCCTTTTTGTCTCATCCTCTTTACATCATTTTTTAACCAGACTGATCATTAGCAAAGTGCCAGAAGGCCTATGGCCAGAAGGGGTCCATAATTGCCAAGGCAGATGCATTACATTTTAAGTGCATGCAACATTAAAAAATTAAAGAATATCTATTATTCAAGGTTGAATACACATAATGTACTAAATTAGTCTTTGGTGCAAAAAGTAATCAAAAGAGTTAACTTTTTGAGTCCAATATTAATATGGCACATGCTTTCTACATTAGGTGCACATACAAGACAGTGAGACCTGTGTTTTCAACTGTATCCTAAGCACACATACAGATGTTGGGGAAGGGCTGTGACATCAACAGAAATAAATCTTCTGCTCGTGCTGACTGTGCAAGGAGGCCTGTGGTTGGAGAAAAAATTTAAACCGGGTACTTACATGAATATATTACCAGAATCACTGTGAGTACATAAACATATCGCCAGTATCAAGGTTTGAGTATTTGAGGAGGATTTGGGGAGTTTCTGTTCAGTTTCTGCTGCAAAGAAAATCAATGTCAACACACCCTAACTTACACTGAGTTTTTGAAGCAGAGACAAAGCAGTAAAGGCTGAGTCACTCATAACGAAAATTAGAAACACCTTAAGTATATGCATGCAGCACCAAAACCACCATTAGTACATGAATGCGACACCAGAACCAATGTCAGTACATGAATACATCACCAAAACCGATAGCGAATGGCATGTCACATTTGAAGAGCCTCTAATGTGCCTAAACAGTGTAAACCCCATTTTGGAAACTATTCACACAACTGCCATTGCCTTACAGCCTCATTACTCTGATGACGTGTTGCAGCGAAACATATTGGGGAGGCTAATGGCTGCTGATTTTAACATCATGTGCTAGGCAGGGTATTAGCAGATTAACAGGCAGGGAAGCACTACATATGATCTAAGAGACAGCTATTACTCTATGGCTCTATGTGTTCTTAAAGCATATGATTTCCGTTAATAATGAATAAGTAAATAAAATATATAATTTATTAGGGTTTTGAATTAGGGATCTTTTTTTGCCTAATAAATATTAATAATAATAATAATATATAAACTATCTACCGTGCTTGTGTGCGGTCTGTCCACCTTTCCCCTGATATTGATCAGTTAGGGGTATTACGGAGGACACAGGACACTAATGTCAAAAATATGGGCAGATAATATACACTACAGTGGAACACTCCTGCCAATAGATAAATCCCACACTGTAACTCCGGAATATTCCACTAGGTATACCTTATTATGAGGTGCGCATGGGAATTATTGCACTATGCCCTAAGTCATTTGACAATAATGCCAAACATGTGGTCGCTTACTGTGGTTTATGCAGTTGGATTTGGGAGCACAGAATTCACTGTATTTTATTTAAATGGTGATGTAGAAACCCCTATATTTCCAGTGGCAGATGATGGACCTGAGTGGGGGCTGGTTTTGTGCGGGATAAATTAGAGTTTTTATTGGTAACATATTGGGGTACATAATATTTTTCCATCACTTAAAGAATAAGACTGGAATCACATTCTTGTGTTGTACACTGAGCACTTCAGGGTTTCCATGTAAATCTCACAAAAATGTGATTTGGACAAAACCTACAACAGAACCATCCAACATGAGGCAGATGGAGACACTTTGGAGTCCAGTTGGCATGTGCTCCGGTGGTATCCATCATTTTAGACGTGCACAGCTCTGTAGTCGTCCATACTGGTAAGCTTAAAAGACACCTAAAATGATGAGACACTGATGGAACACAAATGGCCACAATACATGTCTCAGGACTGCCAATCCTCCACTAAATGCTCTTTACCACCCCCTCCTAGGCTGATGTCTCACATAACCACAAGGCTTCACTGGCCAACTGCAGGTCAACTTGACTTCATGAGAGACATCTATGCTTGGCCCTTTAGTTCTAGAATACAAATATTTGTCTGTCATCTCTTCGTCCATCCACTCACCCACCCATCCATACATCCATACATCCATTTGTTTGCCTGCTTGTGTGCTAAGCTACTTGTCTAGTCTCTTCATCCACCCATCCATCCGTGCATCCATCCATCTGTGCCTCCATCCAACCATCCACTTGTTTGTCTGTCTGTGTATTCAGCTATTTGTCCAATCTCTTCATCCACGCACCCAGTGGCGTAACTACAAAGTTATGGGCCCCGGTGCGAACTTCCAAATGGGGCCCCCCCCCCCCTACCTCCGTGACGCCCCCCCACCCCCTTCCCCTAGATACGCCTCGGACTGTTGCAGGAATCTCCTGCACTGCAACATGGTGTTGGGTGCCAGCACAGCCCGCACAGTGGTATATCCAGCACAGCCCGCACAGTGGTATATCCAGCACAGCCCGCACAGTGGTATATCCAGCACAGCCCGCACAGTGGTATATCCAGCACAGCCCGCACAGTGGTATATCCAGCACAGCCCGCACAGTGGTATATCCAGCACAGCCCGCACAGGGGTATATAGAGCACAGCCCGCACAGGGGTATATACAGCACAGCCCGCACAGGGGTATATACAGCAGAGCCCGCACAGGGGTATATACAGCAGAGCCCGCACAGGGGTATATACAGCACAGCCGCACAGGGGTATATACAGCACAGCCGGCACAGGGGTATATACAGCACAGCCCGCACAGTGGTATATACAGCACAGCCAGCACAGGGGTATATAGAGCACAGCCCGCACAGGGATATATACAGCAGAGCCCACACAGGGGTATATACAGCAGAGCCCGCACAGGGGTATATGCAGCACAGCCAGCACAGGGGTATATAGAGCACAGCCAGCACAGGGGTATATAGAGCACAGCCAGCACAGGGGTATATAGAGCACAGCCAGCACAGGGATATATACAGCACAGCCCGCACAGGGATATATACAGCACAGCCCGCACAGGGATATATACAGCACAGCCCGCACAGGGATATATACAGCAGAGCCCGCACAGGGGTATATGCAGCACAGCCAGCACAGGGGTATATAGAGCACAGCCAGCACAGGGGTATATACAGCAGAGCCCGCACATCTCATCTCCCCCCCCCCCCGATAATGGCCCCACAGTCCGGTGATAAAGAAAAAAAAAAACTCTCCTCACCTTTCCTTTTGCCCGCGCTGCTCCTGGTGGCTGCAGTCTGCCCAGGACACTGCAGGTGCGCGATGATATGACGTCATCGCGCACCCGCAGTGTACTGTCAGAGGCAGAGCGGGGAATGATGGGAGAGGGAGCGTCAGGTGACGCTCTCCTCCATCATTGCATTGAACTATACCGGTGTCATAGACGCCGGTATAGTTAAATGCGGCGGCGGCGGCGGCGGCGGCGGCGGCGGCGGCGGCGGCGGGGGGGGAGGAACAGTGCAGCGGCCCACTACTGACATCGGCTCTTCTGGCATTTGCCAGAAGTGCCCGATGTCCAGCCCGGCCCTGCCCTGCCGGCCCGGGGCCCCTGACCTGCGGGGCCCGGTCGCAATGGCGACCGCTGCGACCGCGGTCGTTACGCCCCTGCACGCACCCATCCATGCGTCCATCCATCCATCCTTCACTAGATGCTCTTTGCCACCTTGATTGATGTCTCACACAACCACAAGCCTTTGCTGGCCAACTGCAGGTCAACAAGACTCTATGAGAACCATCTACACTTGGCCCTTTAATGCTAGAACCCAATTATTTCTGTCATCTCTTCGTCCATCTACTCAACCATCCAACCATCCATCCATCCACTTGTTTGCCTGTGTGTATATTCAGCTACTTTACTTGTCCAATATCTTCATCCACACACCCATTCATCCATCCTCCACTAGATGCTCTTTACCACCTCCTCCTAGACTGATGTCTAACACAGCCACAAACCTTCGCTGGCCAACTGCAGGTCAACTTTACTCCACGACAACCATCTACACTTGGCCCTTTAGTGTTAGACAAAAAATATTGTGCTCTGTCATCTCGTCATCCATCCACTCACCCATCCATCCATCTATTCGTCCATCCACTTGTTTGCCTTCCTGTGTATTCAGCTACTTGTCCAATCTCTTCATCCACCCATCCATCCATCCATCCATGCATCCACTTGTTTGTCTGTCTGTGTGTCCTGCTACCTGTCTAATCTACCTATTTATACAAGCACTGGGAATTATACCACCTTATTAGCCAAAAAGTGTTATTAACTAGAATCTTGATTGTAACTAATATCCCTAGGGGAAACTTTTATGTTACTGATTTTTATTTTATAAAAAGCATAATTTAGGTTGAAGGGCAAAAATGATAATTATTTTGGAAATCTCTATTGTGCTTGCTTTATTTTCTTCTACCTAAAGACCAATTTTTATAAGATGCCATTAGTGTTTTAATAGGTCTCCTCTAATTAGATCAATACAACTATGTGAATTAGACACAGCATGGCAGCTGTTTTTTGCTTCCTACATGGATGGTGAACAAATATACCAAAAAAACAACCCAGCAAAAGATATTGCAGAGAAAAGAAGAAAAGGCTGAATAATACATTGAACTAAATAGGACTGTAAAGGAGACTGAAATTATGAAAATAACATTAAAATGAATGCTACCGAGCATCAAAGATTCCGGAGTTTTAAGTCTTTAGATAATGAGGAATCTAATCAAGTTCCTAATCAGACAGATTAAATAAAATTAGAGAAATCTTTGTTTCCCTCATTGCATTAATTTACGGTCTAATTCCCACATCTGAAATAAAGAGGGAAGAGACAGAGAATGGAGATCAGTAAGAAAACAGCTGCTAGCTAGAATCTGCCCGTAATGTCACCAGTATTGGCAGGGCAGCCATTGCAAACCCGCAAAATGAAATGTTGTGAACACACTGTAGGATACAGAATATTCTACATGGTGCATGCACAGCCACATCATGATATAGGAATATTCTACATGGGGGATACACAGCCACGTTATGATATAGGAATATTCTACATGGTGGATGCACAGCCACAATATGTTATATGAATATTCTACAAGGTGGATGCACAGCCTTGTTATGATATACGAATATGCTACATGGAGGATGCACAGCCACATCATGATATAGGAATATTCTACATGGTGGATGCACAGCCTTGTTATGATGTAGGAATATTCTACATGGGGGATACACAGCCACATTATGATATAGGAATATTCTACAAGGGGGATGCACAGCCACATTATGATATAGGAATATTCTACAAGGGGGATGCACAGCCACATTATGATATAGGAATATTCTACATGGTGGATGCACAGCCACATTTTGATATAGGAATATTCTACATGGTAGATGCAGAGCTACATTATGATATAGGAATATTTTACATGGGGGATTCACAGCCACAGTATGATATAGGAATATTCTACATGGGGGATTCACAGCCACATTATGATATAGGAATATTCTACATGGAGGATGCACAGCCTTGCTATGATATAGGAATATTCTACATGGTGGATGCACAGCCACATCATGATATAGGAATATGCTACATGGAGGATGCACAGCCATATTATAACATAGGAATATTCTACATGGTGGATGAACAGCCATATTATGATATAGGAATATTCTACATGGTGGATGCACAGCCATATTATGATATAGGAATATTCTACATGGTGGATGAACAGCCATATTATGACATAGCAATATTCTACATGGTGGATGCACAGCCATATTATGATATAGGAATATTCTACATGGTGGATGCACAGCCATATTATGGTATAGGAATATTCTACATGGTGGATGCACAGCCACATCATGATATAAGAATATTCTACATGGTGGATGCACAGCCATATTATGATATAGGAATATGCTACATGGTGGATGCACAGCCACATCATGATATAGGAATATTCTACATGGGGGATGCACAGCCACATTATGACATAGGAATATTCTACATGGTGGATGCAGAGCTACATTATGATATAGGAATATTCTACATGGTGGATGCACTGCGAGATTATGATACCCAATGATAGGGAATTCGTCATGTTTAGCCTGAGCATCATTAGGAGAACAAATTACCTCTTATCAAATATTCAGTAAAATGTATTTATTCCTATGGCTGCTCATGTTGCTCTACGAGTCCAGTGGGTGGTCCTTCTCAATGTTACCTTTTCTTAAGCTCTGAATCAATGTTCTCCTCTGACTTGGTCAATTTCTTCTCCTGACTCCAATGGCATCCAAACTGAAGTTGCCTGGAATTTATTTTAAATTCTTATTATTCACCGTGCAGCCGGCTGCTATTTTCCTAAATTTTAGAGTCCCAGAGAAAAAATACTCTCACTGCTGTTCACCTGTCATGCTTCTGGCGTGGAGACATTCTCAGATGTCAAGATTGTTGTCAGTTATAGAGGCTCAGCAGGTTCCTCAGTGCATCAGTGCAGAGCCAGCTGTCAGTCAGTGTCAGGGCATGGCTACGGTGGCCACTTACTATGTACTGAGGGGTGACTGAAGCCGTTCCTCTATGACTGAAAGCCAGAGGTTGCAGGGAGGAATGAAGTTATGTTCCTCTCAGTAGCCGGGCTGTCAGTGCGGTGGCCGCACAGTTTCAGAATGTTATTAATCTGCACATTTAGCCCATACTTGCAGTTTAATAGCTTTTGGGGACTTGGCATTTCTTTTTTAGCTCATCCTCCTTGAGATTAAGCGTACAACTCACACATGATCAGATCTCTCTGCTGTTTCAGCCATCTTCTACAGGACCCAACTACTTCTCTGCACAACAAACTCTGCACTGCAAACTGAGGCTGGAACTTTACATAAACTTTGCTTCTTCTGTAGATAATTAAATAGTGGCATTAAGGGGAATATGTCGCCAGGATTTTGATACCCCATCTGAGAGCAGCATAATGTAGAGGATGAGACCCTGATTCCAGCAATGTGTCGCTTACTTTACTTTACTTGTGCAGTTTTAATTAATAATTGTTTTCTCTGCTGGAGATCTACCAGTTCTCTGAATGCTGAGCTCTGTATAACTCGCCCACACCACTGATTGACAGCTTTCTGTGTACACTGTGCATAGGCAGAAAGCTGCCAATCAGCGGTGGGAGTGTGTTTGGACTACATACCAGCAGGTTTACTGTACTTGTCCTCTATTGATAATCTTCTGCTGATACAACTGTGATTTTATGAAAACTGCAGCAAGCAGCCCAGTAAGTGATGCCTTGCTGGAATCAGTCTTTCTGACCCTACATTATGCTGCTTTCAGAATAGGTAATAAAAACCTGGAAACAATATCCCTTCAATCATCGACATCTCGTTAGTCGTTAGTATATGAAGTGCTGAATCATACTCCATATCAAACCCAATAATACAGTGCATAGCAAATCCATTCATAAAACAATACAGATCATTGCAAGAAACAGGTAACAGCTATGTAATCTGAGGGCGGCATGTGGTAGGGGCTGAGGCACTGATTATAGTGATGTGCCACTTATTAGGCTGTGTGCTGCTGTTTCAATACAATAGGTGTTTTATCAGCAGGAGATTATCACTGCCTGGACTACAGCTCTGGTGCCTCCTGGTCCAGCCATGTTCCCAGCACTGATTAGCAGCTTACTGTCGATATACAATGCACACAGAAATCTGCTAATCAGGAGTATGGGTAGGGTAAACATCTCCTGACCATACAGACTGCTCCCCATACACCGCCTTCAGTTCTGAAGTCTGCCTTCTATGTCCCTCTGTTCTTACACCAATTGCTACCGATTGGCTGCAAGCTCCTCTTTGTTGGAGCAAGCAGCTGGTTTTATTTTAATCTATAGGCTTCCTGTATATGATAATAACAAAGTCAACTGTACTAACCCACTGCCAACTCTTGGTTGACGTCATGTGACAGCTGCAGCCAGTCACTAGGCTCTGCTGATGGCCACCACACCAGTTCCAAACCGGCTAAGCCCACTGATTGTCAGCAACAGCTAGTTGATGTCTACCCTGCTGTACACACACCATAAAGACTAGAGCAGCAACAGAGAACCGGTGCAGGAGCGCCATCGGGAAGGAACAACTCACTTTGATATTTTCACCTACAGGAAGCCTATGGATTAAAAAAGTAAGACAACCCTTTTCACAGCGGGGACATCTATCCAGATGAGAGGGCCCACTGCACCCCCGTCATAGGGGTCATCGAAAAAACATGATATCGGGATACTCTGTCACAATATGTGTAGGCTTTATGTGTCTACGTGAGGCCACCTAGTGTCTGCCATGTGAATTGCACCCTGTCAAGGGTTTTACCATAGGGTTTTGTCCATATGATATTGAATTCATTGAGAAATTGGAGTCGATAGAAAAACGAAAGAAAAGCTAAATGTGGACAGTCACATATATAAAGGAAATTGTAGATCCAAGAATCTAATAATGTAATAAAGAAAACTGCAAGTTCTTTGATGTTCAGTGCACAATGTGCCTTTTGCTTCTGCTGCTGTTTCATCAGCACTGTGTCGCTGTAGTAAATCTTGCCGTTATAATGTTCAAAAATAGGAGAAAAAAATACAAAGTGGATTTATACAGAAATAGAAAGAAGCTGACATTTATTCCTTCTACTCGATGCTGCCATCTGGTGTCCAAATACAATACTACGGGACGATGAAGCCAATTTCCAAAATGCAGGAATGTTGTCTGATTTCTGGATTATGAGCAGTATCTGCGACTCCGATAAAAAGAGAAATATAATGATCAGTACGGTAAAAAGAGCAAACCTAGCCTTAGGCTTTGTAATAATGGATTCATGTTGCAAGCTCAGCTCTGCTACATCCATCTGCATTAATGTATTCTTTTCTACTTATTAGAAATGTATTGGTTTTTTTTATATATTTGATTATTAGGCAACTTTCATGAACTATTCTAAAAGCAGAGTGTGTAAAAGGCAATTATTAAAGATATAACATGATAGGTAGCGCAGGCCAGTTTAGGGCTAGGTGTGTATATCTGGTGGCCATCTGCTCCGCATAGTGGTCCGTCCTTGCCCAGATGGTAGGACGAAGTAGAGCCAGGAACCAACACTACATCCTGAATGCAATGGTGTGCAAGCCCCATGATCATGTCGAAGCACTTGGCGTTATAACAAGGATTGTGACCTTAAATAGTTAGGGGTTTTGTCAATGTCCTTCTACTAGTGAAGAGCGGCTACAGGGAGAAAACGTGATTTTATTTTCCCTGCAGCCGCTGGCCTCTAGTCATTGGGGCGAAGCAGGTACAAGTTACAGTCACCGCTCACTATACAGCTGTAATCACGCCCCTGCACCATGATTGACAGCCTGCTCTACAGCATGAGTGCGGAGCATGTGTGTGTGCAGTCAGGAAACCTGCCAGGGCACTGGTGGACACAGACAGAAAAGGACCAAGCACTGCCTTCAGCATCAAGTCAAACAAAGTAATAATACGGCCCCACAGAGTCCTGAGCTCAACATTGCGCTTGTGTGATATTACATGAAAGACAGGAGGATTTGCACAAGTGGCAGCCATAGAAAATCTGTGGTTAGTTCTCCATGAGGTTTGGAACAACTTCCCTGTACAGTTCCTTCAAAGGAATTGTCAGCAGGTCTTTGCTATATTATTTGAGAGGTGCATGATGTAGGGGCAGAGACCTGGATTCCAGTGATATATCACTTACTAGATTACTTTTGATAGAATCCCTATTTTCTCTGCTGTAGATGTAGCAGTGCTCTGAATGCTGAGCTGTGTACAATCTCGACCACACCACTGATTGGAGGTTTCCTGTGTGCACTGTAGAGAGAGAGATAATAGATATAGATAAATGATAGATCTATAGATAGTAGATACATAGATAATAGAGAGATGAGAGATAGATACTGTAGATAATAGATAGATAGAGAGATAGATAGACAGATAATAAATAGATGAAAGATAGATAGATAATATATAGAAAGATAATAGATAGATGAGAGATAGATAATAGATAGATAATAGAAACATACAAGTGCTTCTCACAAAATTAGAATATCAAAAAGTTGATTTATTTCAGTTCGTCAATACTAAGAGTGAAACTCATATCTATTTATATAATTGTCTAAGGTCCACTTCCGTCTGTCTGTCTGTCTGTCATGGAAATCCCGCGTCGCTGATTGGTCGTGGCCGGCTTGGCGCGACCAATCACCGACAGGCTTTGTCCGGCCGCAAATTGGAACCTCTCTACTCCCCTCCAGTCAGCGCCCACATAGCGTTTTAGCAGTCCGTTAACGCTGCCATTAACCCTGTAAGTGCGACCAACTTTTTACTATTGATGCTGCCTATGCAGCATCAATAGTAAAAACATATAATGTTAAAAATAATAAAAAAAACAAAAAAAAATCATTATATTCTCACCTTCCGGCATCCGCGGCAGCCTTTCCTGCTCCTCGCGACGCTCCAGTCCCAAGAATGCTTTGCGGCAATGACCCCAGATGAAGTAGCGGTCTCGCGAGATGATGACGTAGTGGTCTCGCAAGACCGCTACATCATCACGGGTTATTGCTGCAAGGCATTACTGGGAATGGAGCGTCGTGAGGAGCATCGCTAAAGGCTTCAGCTGGATCCGGGGGCCGCCAGAAGGTGAGTATATAACTATTTTTTATTTTAATTCTTTTTTTAACAGGCATATGGTGCCCACATTGCTATATACTACGTGGGCTGTGTCATATACTACGTGGGCTGTGTTATATACTACGTCACTGTGCTATATACTATGTGGGCTGTGCTATATACTACGTGGCTATGATATATCTACATGGCTGTGCTTTATACTACGTGGCTATGCAATATACAACGTGGCTGTGTTATAAACAACTTGGCTGTTTTATATACTACGTGGGCTGTGCTATATACTATGTGGGCTGTGCTATATACTACGTGGGCTGTGTTATATACTGCAGGGGCTGTGTTATATACTGCATGGGCTGTGCTATATACTACCTGGCTGTGTTATATACTACGTGGGCTGTGTTATATACTGCATGGGCTGTGTTATATACTGCGGGGGCTGTGTTATATACTGCATGGGCTGTGCTATATACTACATGGGCTGTGCTATATACTACTTGGGCTGTGTTATACACTGCGGGGGCTGTTATATACTGCGTGGGCTGTGCTATATACTATGTGGGCTGTGCTATATACTATGTGGGCTGTGTTATATACTGCGTGGGCTGTGCAATATACTATGTGGCTGTGCTATATACTACAATCAGCAACAACAGTCCGGCCGCAAATTGTTACAGGATTTGAACCACGCTTCGCTAAATGGTCGCGCCCGGCCGGCCAAATCCTGTGTATTCATTGCATTATTCTGAAGTCTTCGTAAATAAACTACATACATATTCTAGAATACCCGATACGTGAGAATCGGGCCACCATCTAGTCTATATATATAATCGTTTAATTCTGTCTGTTTGTCTGTAATGGAAATCCCGCATTGCTGATTGGTCGCGCCAGCCGCCCGCGACCAATCAGCAACAGGCGCAGTCCGGCCACGAATTGGCGCCAGATTTGAACCACGCTTTGCTGATTGGTTGCGCCCAGCCGGCCGCGACCAATCAGTGATATTGGTGCACAATTTAAACCCCGCTTCTAGAATACCCGATGCGTTAGAATCGGGCCACCATCTAGTCTACTATATAATCGTCTAATTCTGTCTATTTGTCTGTAATGGAAATCCTGCGTCGCTGATTGGTTGCGCCAGCCGCCCGCGACCAATTAGCGACAGGCGCAGACTGGCCGTAGTTCAGTCATGTTTACTGAACACGTTCTGTCAGTCAGAATATTCTAGAATACCCAATGTGTTAGAATCGGGCCATCATCTAGTATTATATAGAGTCATTACAAACAGAGTGATCTATTTCACGTGCTTATTTCTGTTAATGTTGATGATTGTGGCTTACAGCCATTGAAAACCCCAAAGTCATTATCTCAGTAAATTAGAATACTTTATAACACCAACTTGACAAATGATTTTAAAATCTGAAATGTTGGCCTACTGAAATGTATGTTCAGTAAATGTACTCAATACTTGGTTGGGGCTCCTTTCACATCAATTAGTGCATCAATGCGGCGTGGCATGGAGGCGATCAGCCTGTGGCACTGCTGAGGTGTTATGGAAGCCCAGGTTACTTTGATAGCAGCCTTCAGCTCGTCTGTATTGTTGGGTCTGGTGTCTCTCATCTTCCTCTTGACAATACAGCATAGATTCTCTATGGGGTTAAGGTCAGGTGAGTTTGCTGGCCAATCAAGCACAGTGATACTGTTGTTTGTAAACCAGGTATTGGTACTTTTGGCAGTGTGGACAGGTGCCAAGTCCTGCTGGAGAATGACATTTCCATCTCCATAAAGCTTGTCTGCAGAGGAAAGCATGACGTGCTCTAAAGTTTCCTGGTAGACGGCTGCGCTGACTTTGGTCTTGATAAAACACAGTGGACCTACACCAGCAGATGACATGGCTCCCCAAACCATCACTGATTGTGGAAACTTCACACTAGACCTCCAGCAGCTTGGATTGTGGCCTCTCCACTTCCTCCAGACTCTGGGACCTTGATTTCTAAATGAAATGCAAAATTTACTTTCATTTAAAAACAACACCTTGGACCACTGAGCAACAGTCCAGTTCTTTTTCTCCTTGGCCCAGGTAAGACGCTTCTGGCGTTGTCTATTGGTCATGAGTGGCCTGACACAAGGAATGCGACACTTGTAGCACATGTCCAGGAAAGGCCGTACTGGGCCCCTGGCCCTCAAGGGAGGCCAACATGACGGGGTCACGGGGAATGGCAGAGCCTCAGGGTAGGCAAGGGCAAGTCGGGGTTAAATAGAGATGGAGAAAAAACTGCCAATTTCACCTCAGCAACTGCCACGCTCACCTACTGGTCCAGCGGTTGCTGAAATCCCCACCCACCCTCCCTTTCTCTTTTTCGATTTTGTTTAATCGCGTTTATTTTTAAGGTTATGTTTTTGTTTAAGGGGAAGGAGTAATTTTTGTCATAGCAGTTAGGCGGGGGAGGGAGGTCCTCGAAGTTGGTGGAAAGAGGGGAATGGCGGATTTTAGGGGGGGACCTCTAGTGGTCCTGGACTCCCCCGGAGTGGATTGCGAGTGGTTGTGGTAGATCAGCCCGTGGAGGGTCTGATTAAAGGATTTGGTAATCGGTTGGTTTGGCCGGGTTGGTCATTACCTGCCTCCGAGCTGGTGCTTAGCGGCTGGAGGCAAGACTAAGCCTGGAGGCCAAGGTACACAATTTGAATTTATGCAAGGTTATTTTTTAGGCTTCGAGGACCACCGCTCCCTGGGGGGATATTGTTTACATGTTGTATTGTATGTTTAATAAAAGGCTGCTGTGGCCATTTAATCCAAATCTGGTGTAATGTTGTTATTCAGGAGGGAATCTTACAATAAGGCAGTTTACGATAGATCAGATTCAGTAAGTAATTAAGGTTAGGCAATTTAAGTCAGTAAAGGCGGTCATGAGTCACGTGTACCCCTTACGTCATGGATACGTCTGTGTGTGGACGCTCTTGAAGCAATGACTCTAGCAGCGTCTACTCCTTGTGAATCTCCCCCAATTTTTGAATGGCCTTTTCTTAACAATCCTTTCAAGGCTGCGGTTATCCCGGTTGCTTGTGCACCTTTTCCTACCACTTTTTCCTTCCACTGAACTTTCCATTAATATGCTTGGATACAGCACTCTGTCAACAGCCACCTTCTTTAGCAATGACCTTTTGTGGCTTACCCTCCTTGTGGAGTGTGTCAGTGACTGCCTTCTGGACATCTGTCAAATCAGCAGTCTTCCCCATGATTGTGGAACCTACTAAAACAGACTAAGGGACCTTTTTATATGCTTAGGAAGCCTTTGCAGGTGATTTCTTGTTACTTATTCTAATTTACTGAGATAATGACTTTTGGGTTTTCATTGGCTGTAAGCCATAATCATAAACATTAACAGTAATAAACACTTGAAATAGATCACTCTGTGTTTAATGACTCTATATAATCTATGACATTCACTTTTTGTATTGAAGAGCTGAAAAATAAATTACTTTTTGATGACATTTTATTTTTGTGTGAAGCATCTGTATATAGATAACAGATAGATAGATAGATAGATAGATAGATAGATTGATTAGATAGACAAGCTCAGTGCTGCATTAACACTCAGCCATTACCAGGTGAACTCCAGATTACTTAAAGAACCATTTTTTTCTATTTTCTGGGCCATAAGCAAAGTCTGCAGAGGTAAATCTGCCCTGACCTACGTGTCCGCTCCAGACAATGCGTAACCAGCAGTTTGGATCCTTGTTTGTGTAATTGCAGCCCTGAGGCGAGCACAGTAATGTTATGTGTGCAGTCAGCTCAGCTTTTTCAGTTTTATTGTTTGTGAGGTGTCCACAAGGTGGCAGCACAGCTCCACAGATGTGCAGTGACTGAGGCCTTGTGTCCCACTGATTCCGCCTCGCCTCATACAGGGATGCTATCGGGCCGGCATATCAGCTCTGCGCAGTGTGCGACACGCCGCCATCTGCACTTGTGCTGTGATAGCCTCTGTTTGCTGTTGTGTCTTGTCACACGCTGGGCGCGCCGCAGAGTGTTTAGGCGCGCAGCACATACTGCGAGCATGTTGTTTATACTGGAGACAGGTACTCCATTTGTCTGTCGCCTAATCTGCTCCCGTCTTACCGCCTGGGCTTACGAGAAGCAGACTTCACGTTGTGACCCGTGTACAGACACACGCCAATACTTCATTTTAGCAAATTACTTGCTCTAAAGCACAGACACCGGAACCTTTCGCCTCGTAGTGAAACAGCCTGCAGACGTGCTTTCTATGGGATGTATGTATTCACTGCGTTCCTTGGCATCATCCGCATTGTGACTGCATATGATGCTTATTCATTTGTCAAAACAAGCAACTTTGTAATTTACCTCTTGATAAAAATCCTTTCCATTCTCAAAAATGGAGGGATTTTTAATTCTAAAAGGTACTGCTCGTTGTCTTGGTTACCGGCCACCACTGTGGTCCATGAGAATGGCCTGTTTCCAGGGCAAGGAGCGCAGTACTTGAAAGCCATTTGGGGTAGAATATCCTTTCTAATCTAAATAAAGCAACAAATCTCTCTCCTGTCCCACTTGCATGCAGAGACATTAAATGGAATCAGTCACCACGTTTTTGCGGCCTCATAGGAAAGCAGCATGATGTAGGGACAGAGACCCTGATTCCAGTGATGTATCACTTAGTATACTGGGTGAAGCAATCCAAGTTTTAAGATGTAGTACGCAGCAGAGCTCAGTAAGCTAGCCCCGCCCTCACCACAGCAGAGGAAGGGGCGTGGTCAGACCGGGGCTCACAGGAGCTGTAGTCCAGGCAGAGATAATCTCCTGGTGATAACACCTTCATTGTATGGGAACAACAGCACACAGCCCAATAAGTGACACATCCCTGAAATCAGTTTCTCAGCCCCAAGCTCATGCTATCCTCCGATGACATTGAAAAAAAACTACTGACACATTCCACTTAATGGGGTTGCCCACTGCAGAGAACCTCTTTTTAAAGGTTGCTGAATAAACAAAAAAAAACTATACCTACCTCTCAGACCGATGTCGCTCCTCCACTCTCAGACCGATGTCGCTCCTCCACTCTCAGAGTCACTGATTCACTGACATAATATCACTCGCTGATCAGCTGCAACCTTCAGAATTCCACCCAAGTGTAATGGCGTTTCTACTAATAGGCCACTGATTGGCTACATCGGACATGTGACATTGCTTGTGTCAAGAGACCGGCGGGTAACACAGGGCTGAGAAAAGAGGAGCAGCAGCAGTCAAGGAGGTAAGCATAGAATTTTTTTTTTAAAGTTTCTGTTTAATAGGAATGATAGAAAACTCTGCTATAGACAGTAATGTTGTGAGGAATTTATATAAAATGAATAAGAGTGAACAAAATATATAAATACATATTTGATATCTCAATATATGTAAAAACTATAATAAATCTGCGGTGTCATTAAAGGCAACCAGTGAATAATAAAAAAGGTCAGAATGCATGAAAAAAATAAATTTATTTTTGCATTATGACATTTGAACTTATATGTACCCCAAAATAAAACCTAAAAAAATCTGCAGACTCCAAACAACGACATAGTAAAATTAGTAAAAATGTAAAAAATAATAAAAATATATACAGCTGGCTGAATAAGGGAGGAGGTGAAAAAGGAATAAATGATAGATAAAACATTTTTTAGCCAAAATCCATGCTTCCATTTTGTGAGCCTCAGTATACAAGTAGCAATAGTCATTTTTTTCTCACTGGTAGTTTACCAATCTGCACTTTATAAATATATATAACTGCCCTCCATGCTTTGAGATTGTGATAGATTTGTTTTGTTTAATGCTCAATCACACCAGCCAATCAGAACAGGGAGAGAGGCAGAAGGAAAGAAGGAGGAACTGCCTGAACCAATGAAAAGACAGTGGGCGTGGCTTAGACTACCTAAGACTCCCTAGGATAGTGAAGCTAAGCTGTAGTCACTGATCGCACTTCATACAAGCATCTAAACGTTAAGATCGGAAGAAAATATTTATCAGGGAACCAAGTACTTAATTCTTAGGTCAGGATTGGCTAGTCATTTAAGGGTTTAAACAATGTTATTTGCTGTTTTTAATCAAATACAGGTAGTAAGAATTAAATATGGCATATCATTGGCTGGATGTTATGCTAACCTGGGGAGGTGGATCTTCCAAGCCCAAGGTTTGGGTGGACACACGGGTCATAGGCGTCACTGCATCAGGCCGGTGAAGCAAGTGGGAAACAGGTAGCAGAGGTACTGAAGATTGCATTTAGGAATCCGGGAACAGGGAGCAGAGCTACTGGAGACCGCAGACAGACAGAAGTCTGGGAACAGGTAGCAGAGGTACTGGAGACCGCAGACAGACAGAAGTCTGGGAACAGGTAGCAGAGGTACTGGAGACCGCAGACAGACAGGAGTCTGGGAACAGGTAGCGGAGGTACTGGAGACCGCAGACAGACAGAAGTCTGGGAGCAGGTAGCAGAGGTCCTGGAGACTGCGGACAGAAAGGAGTCTGGGAACAGGTAGCAGAGGTCCTGGAGACTGCGGACAGAAAGGAGTCTGGGAACAGGTAGCAGAGGTACTGGAGACCGCAGACAGACAGGAGTCTGGGAACAGGTAGCGGAGGTACTGGAGACCGCAGACAGACAGAAGTCTGGGAGCAGGTAGCAGAGGTCCTGGAGACTGCGGACAGAAAGGAGTCTGGGAACAGGTAGCAGAGGTCCTGGAGACTGCGGACAGAAAGGAGTCTGGGAACAGGTAGCAGAGGTACTGGAGACCGCAGACTGACAGGAGTCTGGGAACAGGTAGCAGAGGTACTGGAGACCGCAGACAGACAGGAGTCTGGGAACAGATAGCGGAGATACTGGAGACCGCAGACAGAGAGGAGTCCTGGAACAAGTAGCGGAGGAACTGGAGACTGCAGACAGACAGGAGTCTGGGAACAGGTAGCAGAAGTACTGGAGACCGCAGACAGACAAGAGCCTGGGAACAGGTAGCAGAGCTACTGGAGACCGCAGACAGACAGGAGTCTGGGAACAGAGAGCGGAGGTACTGGAGACAGCAGACAGACAGGAGTCTGGGAACAGGTAGCAGAGGTACTGGAGACCGCAGACAGACGGGAGTCCTGGAACAAGTAGCGGAGGAACTGGAGACTGGAGACAGACAGGAGTCTGGGAACAGGTAGCAGAGATACTGGAGACCGCAGACACATGAGTCTTGGAACAGGTAGTGGAGATACTGGAGACCACAGACAGGAATATAGGAACAGGTATCAGAGGTACTGGAGACCGCAGACAGGATTCCAGGAACAAGTAACAGAGGTACTGGAGACCACAGACAGGAGTCTGGGAACAGAGAGCGGAAGTACTGGAGACCGCAGTCAGGAATCTGGGAACAGGTAGCGGAGGTACTGGAGACCGCAGACAGACAGGAGTCTGGGAACAGGTAGCAGAGGTACTGGAGACCGCAGACAGACAGGAGTCTGGGAACAGGTAGCGGAGGTAATGGAGACCCCAGACAGACAGGAGTCTGGGAACAGGTAGCGGAGGTACTGGAGACCGCAGACAGACAGGAGTCTGGGAAAAGGTAGCGGAGATACTGGAGACTGCAGACAGGAGTCTGGGAAAAGGTAGCGGAGGTACTGGAGACCATAGACAGACAGGAGTCCTGGAACAGGTAGCAGACGTACTGGAGACCGCAGACAGACAGGAGTTCTGGAACAAGTAGCGGAAGTACTGGAGACCACAGACTTACAGAGGTGTGGGAACAGGTAACGGAGGTACTGGAGACTGTAGATAGACAGGAGTCCTGGAAAAGGTAGCAGAGGTACTGGAGACCGCAGACAGACAGGAGTCTGGGAAAAGGTAGCGGAGGTACTGGAGACTGCAGACAGGAATCTGGGAAAAGGTAGCGGAGCTACTGGAGACCGCAGACAGACAGGAGTCTGGGAACAGGTAGTGGAGGTACTGGAGACCGCAGACAGACAGGAGTCTGGGAACAGGTAGCAGAGATACTGGAGACCGCAGACACATGAGTCTTGGAACAGGTAGTGGAGATACTGGAGACCACAGACAGACAGGAATATAGGAACAGGTATCAGAGGTACTGGAGACCGCAGACAGGATTCCAGGAACAGGTAACAGAGGTACTGGAGACCACAGACAGGAGTCTGGGAACAGAGAGCGGAAGTACTGGAGACCGCAGTCAGGAATCTGGGAACAGGTAGCGGAGGTACTGGAGACCGCAGACAGACAGGAGTCTGGGAACAGGTACAAGAGGTACTGGAGACCGCAGACAGACAGGAGTCTGGGAACAGGTAGCGGAGGTACTGGAGACCGCAGACAGACAGGAGTCTGGGAAAAGGTAGCGGAGGTACTGGAGACCGTAGACAGACAGGAGTCCTGGAACAGGTAGCAGACGTACTGGAGACCGCAGACAGACAGGAGTTCTGGAACAAGTAGCAGAAGTACTGGAGACCACAGACTTACAGAGGTGTGGGAACAGGTAACGGAGGTACTGGAGACTGTAGATAGACAGGAGTCCTGGAAAAGGTAGCAGAGGTACTGGAGACCGCAGACAGACAGGAGTCTGGGAAAAGGTAGCGGAGGTACTGGAGACCGCAGACAGGAATCTGGGAAAAGGTAGCGGAGCTACTGGAGACCACAGACAGACAGGAGTCTGGGAACAGGTAGTGGAGGTACTGGAGACCGCAGACAGACATGAGTCTTGGAACAGGTAGCAGAAGTACTGGAGACCGCAGACAGACAGGAGTCTGGGAAAAGGTAGCGGAAGTACTGGAGACCACAGACAGACAGGAGTCTGGGAAAAGGTAGCGGAGATACTGGAGACCGCAGACAGACAGGAGTCCTGGAATAGGTAGCAGACGTACTGGAGACCGCAGACAGACAGGAGTTCTGGAACAAGTAGCGGAAGTACTGGAGACCACAGACTTACAGAGGTGTGGGAACAGGTAACGGAGGTACTGGAGACTGTAGATAGACAGGAGTCCTGGAAAAGGTAGCAGAGGTACTGGAGACCGCAGACAGACAGAAGTCTGGGAAAAGGTAGCGGAGGTACTTGAGACCGCAGACAGGAATCTGGGAAAAGGTAGCGGAGCTACTGGAGACCACAGACAGACAGGAGTCTGGGAACAGGTAGCAGAGGTACTGGAGACCGCAGACAGACATGAGTCTTGGAACAGGTAGCAGAGGTACTGGAGACCGCAGACAGACAGGAGTCTGGGAAAAGGTAGCGGAAGTACTGGAGACCACAGACAGACAGGAGTCTGGGAAAAGGTAGCGGAGATACTGGAGACCGCAGGCAGACAGGAGTCTGGGAACAGGTAGCGGAGGTACTGGAGACCGTAGACAGACAGGAGTCCTGGACCAGGTAGCAGAGGTACTGGAGACCGCAGACAGACAGGAGTTCTGGAACAAGTAGCGGAGGTACTGGAGACTGCAGACTTACAGAGGTGTGGGAACAGGTAACGGAGGTACTGGAGACCATAGATAGACAGCAGTCCTGGAAAAGGTAGCAGAGGTACTGGAGACCGCAGACAGACAGGAGTCTGGGAACAGGTAGCGGAGGTACTGGAGACCACAGACAGACATGAGTCTTGGAACAGGTAGCAGAGGAACTGGAGACTGCAGACAGACAGGAGTCTGGGAACAGGTAATAGAGGTACTGGAGACCGCAGACAGACAGGACTCTGGGAACAGGTAGCGGAGGAACTGGAGACTGCAGACAGACAGGACTCTGGGAACAGGTAGTGGAGGAACTGGAGACTGCAGACAGACAGGAGTCTGGGAACAGGTAGCGGAGGTACTGGAGACCACAGATAGGAGTCTGGGAACAGGTAGCGGAGGAACTGGAGACTGCAGACAGACAGTAGTCTGGGAAAAGGTAGCAGAGTTACTGGAGACTGCAGATAGGAATCTGGGAACAGGTAGCGGAGGAACTGGAGACTGCAGACAGACATGAGTCTTGGAACAGGTAGCGGAGGAACTGGAGACTGCAGACAGACAGGAGTCTGGGAACAGGTAGCAGAGGTACTGGAGACTGCAGACAGGAACCTGGGAACAGGTAGCAGAGGTTCTGGAGACCGCAGACAGACAGGAATCTAGGAACAGGTATCAGAGGTACTGTAGACCGCAGACAGACAGGATTCCACAACAGGTAACAGAGGTACTGGAGACCACAGACAGGAGTCTGGGAACAGAGAGCGGAGGTACTGGAGACCGCAGACAGGAGTCTGGGAACAGGTAGCGGAGGAACTGGAGACCGCATACAGACAAGAGTCTGGGAACAGGTAGCAGAGTTACTGGAGACCGCAGACAGACAGGAGTCTGGGAACAGGTAGCAGAGTTACTGGAGACCGCAGACAGACAGGAGTCCTGGAACAGGTAGCAGAGGTACTGGAGACTGCAGACAGACAGGCATCTGGGAACAGGTAGCAGAGGTACTGGAGACCGCAGACAGACAAGCATCTGGGAACAGGTAGCAAAGGTACTGGAGACCACATGTGGACAGGAGATCAGGAAGGTAGCAGAGGTACTGGAGACCGCAGACAGACAGGACTCAGGAACTCTGAAAGTCTAAATCCCAAGGCACAGGTGTGTGTATCTTGGTAGGCCTCATGTAGGCCCAAGCAGATGATTACATGGGATCACACCAGGTCACCTGCAAAACCCAAGGTGAAGCACCACAGAGTTCAGCTGACCAGGGTGAGGGAAGCAAAGTCCGGATCTGGAAGAGGTGCGTAACACTGAAAAGAATAGAAGTCTATGTGGTCCTATTATATTTATTGAACTTCTTACCAGTGACCGTCAGAATGTGAATGTAAGTATACCAACTGTATATATGCTGTATATATCCTGCTGATGCCCTACATTTTTGCGTTTTGTCCTTGAAAGGTGATATCAATCTACTTTTAGACCTCGCTCTGCAGCATCCTTTGGCTCAGAAAACAAACGTTCCATATCCTATTAATGAAGGCTTGGAACACAGGAACAATTCGCAGAGAAGCTTTGTAACTTTATCAATACGGATGACACTGATTGATTGATTCCACTGTAATAGCCCTTGGCTAGGAATAACCATAGGAAATCAACATGGCAGGTCTGAGGTTAAAGTGCAGCGTTCTAGAGGCTTTCGGGGACTGGAAGTGTATAAAGATATTAAGTGTCTGTACTCTGTACAGTGCACTCATCTCTTACAAGAAGCGTTACTTTACGAAAAAAAAAAAGAAAAAATATTGACCTCATGCCAGGTCTGAAATGACAAAAACCTCAGTGAGGCCCCGGCATCAATCACAGTTTATGCTGTGGGATTTTACGGCCGCTTGGTAACGGGAGGGAAATAGCACGCTGATGTGCGAAGTCAGGAGAGCTTGTCCTAATGTCACTGATACTTTGTGATGCATCTTAATGGAGAACAGCTCGAGAAGTTCCCTGTTTCTCCAAGGGATGAGAAAATGTCAGGCCAGACAGTGTATCCTGCTTGATATTTTAGACCAGCTCCCTCTCAATGTATGCGCTGGAAATGTAGCAAAGTGGACAAAGTGTCAAACGCGTGAAAGTTCAGAGATTACTCAAGACTCAGCTACTTATTCTTCAAAGTAAATTAATGAGGAAAGTGAAGAACTTGGTCTACAAAAGTGTCGGGAAAATCCTTTAATCTGGCATTTGATCATTTAGAAATTCTGAATATAATGTAGAATTTCACAAACCCAGAGAAGATGGAACAAGGAAAACCAAGTAGGAAAACTCATTGATATCAATTGGATTTGTAAATATTTGTGAAAGTCTTCGATTTTATTATTGTATTTTAAATACTTTTTCACTATCAGGTAATCCAGGATATTTAGTAATCTGACATTTATCAGATCCCAACTGTAGTAATTAGAAATGAGCAGATTGATTGGTGGAGGATCAAGTTCAAGTTGAATTTCCTGAGGTTGTTATTATTTATTTGTAGAGCACCATTGATTCCATGGTGAAAGGTTACATACAAAACACAAATTACAGTGAACAAGCTAACAATGACAGGGTGGTACAGAGAAGAGAGGGCCCTGCCTTTGAGGGCTTGCATTCTACCGGATAATGGGGAAAGAGTCAGTAGGTTGGGGGTTACAGCAGCTCCAGTGGTGGTGAGGTGGCATCGGGGTTGTTGCTGGCTGTAAGCTTTCTTGAAGAGATGTGTTTTCTTTCCTTCTGAAAGTTCTGAGTGCGGTGGATAATCGGGCAGGTTGGGGCACGGAATTCCAGAGTATGGGGGATGCTCGAGAGAAGTTCTGGAGGCATCTGAGTGAGGAATCCATGAGCGTGGAGGAGAGAAGAAGGTCTTGGGATGACAGGAGATTGCATGTTAGAAGATATCAGGAGATTAGTTTTTAAATATTTGGGGGAGACAGAATATGGACGGCTTTGTACATCAGAATGAGTAGTTTGAACCAGATATGTTATGGAATTGGGAGTCAATGAAGGGATTTTCTTAGTGGAAAGGCAGAGGAGTAGCGAGGAGAGAGGTGGATTAATCAGGCAGCAGAGTTAAGGACTGGATAGGTGGGAGAGTGTTAAATGGGTAGCCACAAAGGAAGATATCGCAGTAGTCAAGGCAGGAAATGATGAGGGCATGCACTAATATTTTAGTAGATACAGGGTTGAGTAAAGGATGGATTCTGGAAATATTATTGAGTTGGAGGCGGCAGTCAAGGCTATATCTGCATGGCATAAAACTCATTTCTTTTTTATGTTCTGCCTTCCTCTCCAAGGACCATTGGAGCACGTCCTTCGAGGCGTACACTGTATCTAGTACCCGTGCTGCTACTTTCCCATATTACTTGTGCATGGAGTTTGTATGTTCTTCTCATAGTTGCATTCCTCCTAAAAACATACAATGGAGACAGGGACAAGCATTAGCGACGACATTCTCTTTACATCACCATGGTATATCTTGGTGCCATATAAATATAAAATGAAAATTGCCAAATTGTCTTAAAATGTTTACTAGTAAATATCTTACAAGAACATGATATTCAAATATGCCAAAAGCTTAATCACTTTGCCATGTAATGGACGTACAGAACATTAGGCGGATGGTACAATGTAAGTACTATTGGATAACTGGGGAAGAAGTGATGTGAAGATCAGAACTTGTTATCTTGTATCGTCTTTGTAACACAATGTGCAACAAAGCAATTTTAACCTACAGTAACACACCCTAGAAGGTGATGAAAATGAGAGTATTGAGGTTCACAACATTACAACATGGTAATAGCGTCTACACGTGTCACATACCGTATACCTGTAATACATTTATTTAACCTCTACCTAATTGGCACCAAGGTTACAGAGACTACTAGGTGACACAACGAGTTAGATCTTACTGAATATTACATTTTTTGCCAGTACAAACTCTTTTTTTTTAACTGCTCGAATGTTTGTATGTGTGAAAGTTTTGTAATATATAATTTTATGTATATATCAGTGTTTAATATATGCTGCAATTATTTCTATAATTTATTATGCTCTGTTCCTCACCCGGCAGGTATTTTTGTTAGGATCATAATATGTTTGTAACCCAAACCTTAAAGGGGTTTCTTTTTGTAAGAGAAGCAGATGAATTTTGGTCATTGCAGAAGTAGTATCATTGTCATTGTAGACACTCTGCACCCCATCTTGGCTGAAACCCCTCCCAGAAATGTAGTATTTTTTGCAAATTTATTAAAAAAGAAAAACTGAAATATCACATGGTCATAAGTATTCAGACCCTTTGCTCAGTATTGAGTAGAAGCACTCTTTTGAGCTAGTACAGCCATGAGTCTTCTTGGGAATGAAGCAACTAGTTTTTCACTCCTGGATTTAGGCCATTCTTCCTTGCAGATCCTCTCCAGTTCCGTCAGGTTGGATGGTGAACGTTGGTGGACAGCCATTGTCAGGTTTCTCCAAGGATGCTCAATTGGGTTTAGGTCAGGGCTCTGGCTGGGCCAGTCAAGAATGGTCACAGAGTTGTTCTGAAGCAACTACTTTGTTATTTTAGCTGTATGCTTAGGGTCATTGTCTTGTTGGAAGGTGAACCTTCGGCCAAGTCTGAGGTCCAGAGCACTCTGGAAGAGGTTTTCATCCAGGATATCTTGGGAATTGGCCGCATTCATGTTTCCTTCAATGACAAGCAGTCATCCTGTTCCTGCAGGTGAAAAACACCCCCATAGCATGATGCTGCCACCACCATGTTTCACTGTTGGGATTGTATTGGGCAGGTGATGAGCAGTGCCTGGTTTTCTCCACACATACTGCTTAGAATTATCACTAAAAAGGTCTATCTTCGTCTCATCAGATCACAGAATCTTATTTCTCATAGTCTGAGAGTCCTTCATGTGTTTTTTTTAGCAAACTCAAAGCGGGCTTTCATATGTCTTTCACTGAGTAGAGGCTTCTGTTGGGCCACTCTGCCATAAAGGTCTGACTGGTGGAGGGCTGCAGTGATAGTTGACTTTGTGGAACTTTCTCCCATCTCCCTACTGCATCTCTGGAGCTCAGCCACAGTGATCTTGGGGTTCTTCTTTACCTCTCTCACCAAGACTCTTCTCCCGCGATTGCTCAGTTTGGCTGAACGGCCAGGTCTAGGAAGACGTCTGGTGGTCCTAAAATTCTTCCATTTAAGGATTATGAAGGCCACTGTGCTCTTGAGAACCTTAAGTACTGCAGAAATTCTGTTGTAACCTTGACCAGATCTGTGCCTTGCCACAATTCTGTCTCTGAGCTCCTTGGCCAGTTCCTTTGACCTCATGATTCTCATTTGGTCTGACATGCACTGTGAGCTGTGAAGTCTTATATAGACAGGTGTGTGCCTTTCCAAATCAAGTCCTATTAGTTTAGTTAAACACAGTTGGACTCCAAAGGAGGATCACAAGGAAATGGACAGCATGTGACTTAAATATGACTGTCTGAGCAAAGGGTCTGAATACTTCTGACCATGTGATAGTTCCATTTTTTCTTTTTTATTAAATTTGCAAAAATGTCTACATTTCTTCTATTTTTTTTCAGTGAAGATGGGGTGCAGAGTGTACATTAATGAGAAAAAAATGAACTTTTTGGAATTTACCAAATGGGTGCAATGAAACAAGGAGTGAAAAATTTAAAAAGGGTATGAATACTTTCTGTACCCACTGTACACTTTACGTACAGGGTTCAATGTAGCGTGCAGTTATTGGCCGTTGCTGTTGTATGATGTCGTAGTGGATATGACATCACCACTAGAGATGAACAATCCTTTCAGGGTTCGGTTCGGTTTGGATCAGGAAACATACCAATGTTAGCCGAACTTGTTCGCCAAACGGTTCGGCGAACATACCCGAACCCCATTGACCTCAATGGAAGGCAAAACCAAACACACAGACAACACCCTCTGAGGGGTCAAAAAGCTGTCAAGCAGCTAAAATTAGGGACGGACACCAGAAAATGTGTCATCAATTGACCTATTAATTGTGCTATAAGTAAGTTCCCCTGTATTTTTGATAGCCAGCCAGGCAAAACTGACAGCTGCGGGCTGCAACTCTCAGTTGTCAGCGTTAGAAAGGCTGGTTATGAAGAATAGAGAGGTTCCCATGCTGCTTTTTTGATTATTTAAATAAATAATTTTAAAAAATGGCGTGGGGTCCATCCCATTTTTGACAACCAGCCTGGCTAAAGCTGACAGCTCATTCTTTAGCTGAATTTCTCTAAAATTTTAAAATGAGATTGCACAAGCAAGGTAAGCAAGGTAAGGATCAGCATTAAAGGTCCGTTACACCCATGCCATTAGTTAGGGGATATAAAATCCTGATGACAGGTTCCCTTTAAAAATAAAGAACTGAGCTCATGAATTTTTACGAATGCAAAGCACCTAAGAAATGTTGAATTCTATGATCTTCTTTTCAGGCCTATATAATAGTTTTGTCCAGGGAGACCTTGGCTGTGTATGTCCACGACTTAACCCACAAGTGGTAAAGGGTTAACCGGCTTTATTAAACTCTTGTAAGCCGTATTTATGTTACCCGCTCCGGTTGAAAAGCCAGTAAGGAGCAGCTGTATTGTGCTTTACTGCAGTCAGACAAGGAGGAAAGCTTTTTAGGACAGAATTTTTCAGAGGTTTATGATATATTTATATTTCAAGACCTTACAGCATCATAATGTCGCTTGAATTGTGTAATCACATTCACTACCAAAGAGAACCGACGGCGGTGACATATTTAAGGACATATATTTTTAAGTGCTAAATGTCTATGTCTCAAGTCAGGGAGACATATATACGATGGTTTAGTGCTTCGTGCTTGTAGATCCTTTATGCCCTGAAATTGCAGCAGCCGTTTCTGAAATGCAAAACTCTGATCAATTTGTACAGTTTTGTCAAACATAAAAAAAAATTGAGCGGACTTATATTTACTGAATGAAGGGTTTATTCCCATCTGGACACTCACAGAACATGTAGCAGTTGCTTTACCCCAGCGTCCGGGCAAATGGGTAAAAATTAACGGAGATAAATGGAAGCAAAAGACAGAGAAATGCCTACAGTAAAGAGTAATGGAGGTCTGCACCTCGCCTGTGGGACCAAGTATTCATGAGTATACCGTATGTCAGTCTTTTATAGATGACAGATCACTGGGGTTAAAGGGACAGAAAGAAAAAATATTATCTCCTGGTAATACATCAGAAGCAGCTGCACAAATCTTCCTGTTGTATGATAGATTATATTAGTCTGGAGTACAGATTGTTTAAAGAGAACCTGACACCAGGTTTTTGCTACCCCATCTGAGAGCAGCATGATGTTGAGGTTTAGACACTGATTCGAGTGATGTATCATTTACAGAGCTGCTTGCTGCCATTTTTATGAAATCACAGTTTTCTCTGCTGCAAGTCTAGCAGTTCTCTGACTGCTGAGCTCTGTATAACCCCACCCACACCACTGATTGGCAGCTTTCTGTGTGCACTGTGTATAGGCAGAAAGCTGCCAATCAGTGGTGGGGAAAGGTTATACAGAGCTCATGAATATGGAGGACTATATGGCAGCAGGTTTTCTTGTCCCCCAGTGATAATCTGCTGATTGAATAGTGATCTTAATAAAACTACGGACAACAGACCAGTAAGTGACACATCACTGGAATCGGTGTCTGTCTCTGTCCTGGTGACAAATTTCCTTTTAAAGGGAACCTGTCAGCAGGATTGTGCACAGTAACCTACAGACAGTGTCAGGATGGTGCCGTTATACTGATTACAATGATACCTGTTGATGAGATCTGTCTTGTGGTTGTTGTTTAATCTGTATTTGCAGTTTTCAGTTAACGAGATTATCGTGCTATCGATCCCTCAGTGACCTGCCCCCTATTTTACATGCTGCATAAAATATGGTTTGAAAAAAAAAATCACATTCACCAGACAGGCGGCGGCGCTGTAGCATGATACGGGGGATAATATGTACATTTTCATTTTATTTAGACACATAGCTTTGTTTGAAAAAAATTATCTTAATCAAAATGGCGCCGGCGGCCATGCCTGCGCAGTGGCATCTATCGCGTTCCAATTTTTTTTATAAAAATGTCAATTTTGGTTTACTTAAATTTTTTTTAAAATCCTTAAAAGTCATTATACAGGAATGTTTTCAACACTTTTTCTCCTATAAACTCCAATTTCTCTTGGATTTTGAATGTTTTATTGTCAGTCCTTATAGTGGAATAAAAGAGTGACACCATTGTTCTGAGCAAGCGATTTGGGAATCAGGGATGCTTCCAGGGGTCTTCCCCATGCTGTTCTCTTTCCATCTTTTTCAACATTTTCACTGCCCCCCGGACCTCCATGTAGAATCTACCGGAAGAATGATGGGATTTCTCATTGACTTCCATTATACTCGTTATTCGAAACGAGCATCTGAGCATTAGGAATTTCTCGGTTCGAGTAATGAGCACCTGAGCATTATAGTGCTCGCGTATCTCTAGTTAAAATCTAAAGAAGTCCTATTGGCCAGTATGAAAAATGCTAATTTTTTAGTCCCCCATGCCCTCTACAAACAGAGTGATGTATTTCAAGCGTTTATTTCTGTTAATGTTGATGATTATGGCAAATTAGGACTTTGACCAGTCAATAGGGCGTTAGTTTCCACAAAATAGTGGACCCAATTTCCATGTTATCGCACCCTTGTGGGGCGTGATAAAAAATGCTTAACATATAAACCTGATTTAAATAATAGGTAATTTTCTAATGACGCATTCCTAAAGACAAAGATATGTATTATTGCCATCACTGGTTGAACAGTTTATATATTTTTAACAAGTAGAATTTTACATTGGTGCAACACACGATGACTCAACGATAAGACAGTAAGAGAGGATTTACGTCCTATAGGTGACCCTAACATTTTACCACCCAGACATGACTAAAGAAATTCTGTGCTTAGAGATGGACTGACATCATTGTCCGGTAGTGAGAACACAACTAACCCCGAGGGAAGAATATTACGTAAATGTCATAAGTCACTATTGTTCCAAGTCATCGCCGCCATCATTATCTCATCTTGGCTTTTATTACAATGTCAGGTTATAGCTATTAATCCATGAAACAGACGATAAATAATATCGGAGCCACCAAAAGGTCATTAATGACTGACGTCTAAGACTACACATCACAATATAATTATGCGGATTAATAAGAGATGTCAAAATGTGTAATTGTTTAAAATGGGTGATTGAGATTAGAAAAAAAAAATCTATTTTTTTTTTGGAAATAGAGACACTCTTATCTTTAGGTGGTGAGTGGAATTGCAGATTAGCTTTGTAGAAATGAAAATCAGCTCTTTCACAACACCAGATGTAATGTAGTTTTTTAATATAATTTTGTAATTTTTCTAAACTTTTACGACTTCATACATCCAAGTTAATACAACTGTTTATTAAAGTTAAGAATAAAGTAATAAAAATGGATGACTAAACAAGAGGGTGGGTTGATATTGGTTAATTTCATAGATCTTTTAATGTTATTCCTATTCTACCTTATGGGAAATATCACATGTAACTTGTTGAACATTTGAGATAAGTGGTGTATGTGTGCATCTGTCAGGCTTGGTTCACATTCATACTGTGCTCTAAGATGAGATGGGCATCAGGGTTTCCTTCTAAATCCCTAAAAAAACAGGAGAGATAGCTGTCTGCTGTGCAAAAGGTTTATCAGTAGGCACGAGAGATAATACAAATGCAGCAAAACCTGTTTTTTGTAAGCAGCCTCCTTACTGCTAAAAGGTAAGTTCACACTAGGCGTTTTTTTTCTGCAGCAAAATCTGATCTCTTGGCAGGAAAGAAGTATGTTTTCCTCGTTTTTTCTTGCTCTCTTTTTGCTGTGCTTTTTGTGCGTTTTTCGCTGTAGTCTTGGCATGCTAATGAAGTTTAGTATTGAAAAAAAAGCCCTATCCTATAGAATTTAGGTTTTGGCACAAAAAAACGCAGAAAAACACAACACCTGCCTTTTTGGTTAGTTTTATCAGCGTTTTTTTATCACCACCCATTCAAGTCAATGGGTGAATAACGCTGAAAAAGCTGAAAAAATGCTGAAAAAAGTGACATGCTCTATTGTAAAAAAAACAACATGCAAAGCACAAAATACTGATGACAAAAAAACCAAGGAGTGTGAATGAGATTTGTGAAATCTCATAGACTTTCCTGGTACTGTAAAATGCAGCTAAAAATTTGCATAAAAAAATGCTGAAAAAACGCCTAGTGTGAACTTAGCCTAAAAGAGAGCAGGTTTTGCCAGAAGAGAAAAACACAGAAAAAGCGCAACGTGTAAATATAACCTTAACCCCTTTCTGCCATTGGACGTACTATTCCGTCCATGTGGGGTGGGCCCTAATTCCCAGTGACGGGATAGTACGTCATAGCCGATCGGCCGCGCTCACGGGGGAAGCGCGGCCGATCGCGGCCGGGTGTCAGCTGCCTATCGCAGCTGACATCCGGCACTATGTGCCAGGAGTGGTCACGGACCGCCCCCGGCACATTAACCCCCGGCGCACCGCGATCAAACATGATCGCGGTGTGCCGGCGGTACAGGGAAGTATTGCGCAGGGAGGGGGCTCCCTGCGGGCTTGCCTGAGACCCCCGGAGCAATGCGATGTGATCGCGTTGCTGCGAGGGTCTCTTACCTCTCCTCCCTGCAGCAGGCCTGGATCCAAAATGGCCGCGGCATCAGGGTACTGCAGGGATTACTTCCGGGTGCCGTGCAGGTGCCTGTAAGCCTGCACGGCTGTAAGTGAGATCGGTGATCTGACAGAGTGCTGTGCACACTGTCAGATCACCGATCTGTAATGTCCCCCCCTGGGACAAAGTAAAAAAGTTTAAAAAAAATTCCCACATGTGTAAAAAAAAAAAGAAAAAAAAATTCCTAAATAAAGAAAAAAAATATATATTATTCCCATAAATACATTCCTTTATCTAAATAAAAAAAAAATCAAACAATAAAAGTACACATATTTAGTATCGCCGCGTCCGTAACGACCCCACCTATACAACTATATCACTAGTTAACCCCTTCAGTAAACACCGTAAAAAAAAAAAAAAAAAAAACGAGGCAAAAAACAACGCTTTATTCTCATACCGCCAAACAAAAAGTAGAATAACACGCGATCAAAAAGACAGATATAAATAACCATGGTCCTGCTGCAAACGTCATCTTGTCCCGCAAAAAACGAGCCGCCATACAGCATCATCAGCGAAAAAATAAAAAAAGTTATAGTCCACAGAATAAAGAGATGCCAAAATAATTATTTTTTCTATAAAATAGTTTTTATCGTATAAAAGCGCCAAAACATAAAAAAATGATAGAAATGAGGTATCGCTGTAATCGTACTGACCCGAAGAATAAAACTGCTTTATCAATTTTACCAAACGCGGAACGGTATAAACGCCTCCCCCAAAAGAAATTCATGAATAGCTGGTTTTTGGTCATTCTGCCTCACAAAAATCGGAATAAAAAGCGATCAAAAAATCTCCCGTGCCCGTGCATGTTACCAATAAAAACGTCAACTCGTTCCGCAAAAAACAAGACCTCACATGACTCTGTGGACTCAAATATGGAAAAATTATAGCTCTCAAAATGTGGTAACGCAAAAAATATTTTTTGCAATAAAAAGCTTCTTTCAGTGTGTGACAGCTGCTAATCATAAAAATCCACTAAAAAACCCGCTATAAAAGTAAATCAAACCCCCCTTCATCACCCCCTTAGTTAGGGAAAAATAAAAAAATTTTAAAAATGTATTTATTTCCATTTTACCATTAGGGTTAGGGCTAGGGTTAGGGCTAGGGCTAGGGTTAGGGCTAGGGTTAGGGCTAGGGTTAGGGTTAGGGTTAGGGTTGGGGCTAGGGTTAGGGCTAGGGTTGGGGCTAGGGTTAGGGTTGGGGCTAGGGTTGGGGCTAGGGTTAGGTTGGGGCTAGGGTTAGGGTTGGGGCTAGGGTTAGGGTTAAGGCTACAGTTAGGGTTGGGGCTAAAGTTAGGGTTTGGATTACATCTACGGTTGGGAATAGGGTTGGGATTAGGGTTAGGGGTGTGTCTGGGTTAGAGGTGTGGTTAGGGTTACCATTGGGATTAGGGTTAGGGGTGTGTTTGGATTAGGGTTTCAATTATAATTGGGGGGTTTCCACTGTTTAGGCACATCAGGGGCTCTCCAAATGCGACATGGCGTCCGATCTCAATTTCAGCCAATTCTGCGTTGAAAAAGTAAAACAGTGCTCCTTCCCTTCCGAGCTCTCCCGTGCACCCAAACAGGGGTTTACCCCAACATATGGGGTATCAGCGTACTCGGAACACATTGGAGAACAACTTTTGGGGTCCATTTTCTCCTGTTACCCTTGGGAAAATACAAAACTGGGGGCTAAAAAATAATTTTTGTGGAAAAAAAAATATTTTTTATTTGCATGGCTCTGCGTTTGTTGTGAATTTACCTTTTGGCTCCCTCTAGTGGCTACTAGTGATTTGACTCTGGGTATGTCATTCATCCCTTGTATGCTCACCTGGGTCGTTAGGTCAGGGGTGTTGCTATATAAGCTCCCTGGACCTTCAGTTCAATGCCTGGCAACGTTGATATCAGAGCTAATCTGTAGTGCTCTTGTCTACTGATCCTGGTTCCTGTGTTGATTAAGCTAAGTCCGCTTTCTTGCTTTTTGCTATTTTGTTTTTGTTTGCATTTCTGTCCAGCTTGTATATAATCTGTATCCTGACCTTGCTGGAAGCTCTAGGGTGGCTGGTGTTCTCCCCCCGGGCCGTTAGACGGTTCGGGGGTTCTTGAATCTCCAGTGTGGATTTTTGATAGGGTTTTTGTTGACCATATAAGTTATCTTACTACATTCTGCTATTAGTAAGTGGGCCTCTCTTTGCTAAACCTAGTTCATCCCTGTGTTTGTCATTTCCTCTTACCTCACCGTTATTATTTGTGGGGGGCTTGTATCCTACTTTTGGGGTCCTTTCTCTGGAGGCAAGAGAGGTCTTTGTTTTCCTCTTCTAGGGGTAGTTAGCTCTCCGGCTGGCGCGAGACATATAGCGACCAACGTAGGCATGTTCCCCGGCTACTTCTAGTGTTGGCGTTAGGAGTAGATATATGGTCAACCCAGTTACCACTGCCCTATGAGCTGGATTTTTGTACTTCGCAGACTTGCTGATATTTCTGAGACCCTCGCCATTGGGGTCATAACAGTTTGCCAGGCCAGTATTAAATGTTAAATGCATTGCAGAAGCGGGATTATAAGAAAGAAAGTTCTGAGTTTTTTTTTTCTCTCTCTCATTTTTTTTTTCTTTTCCCCTTTACCTCTGAGTGGCTTGTGATTGCTGCAGACATGAATGTCCAGACCTTGATTACAAGTGTGGACCAGCTTGCTGCTCGTGTGCAGGGCATACAAGATTATGTTACCAGAAATCCTATGTCAGAACCTAAGATACCGATTCCTGAACTGTTTTCCGGAGACCGATTTAAGTTTAGAAATTTCAGGAATAATTGTAAATTGTTTTTGTCCCTGAGACCCTGTTCCTCTGGAGACTCTGCTCAGCAAGTGAAAATTGTTATTTCTTTTTTACGGGGCGACCCTCAGGATTGGGCTTTCTCGCTGGCGCCAGGAGATCCGGCATTGGCTGATATTGATGCGTTTTTTCTGGCGCTCGGTTTGCTTTATGAGGAACCCAATCTTGAGATTCAGGCAGAAAAAGCCTTGCTGGCTATGTCTCAGGGCCAGGACGAGGCTGAAGTGTATTGCCAAAAATTTCGGAAATGGTCCGTGCTGACCCAGTGGAACGAGTGTGCATTGGCTGCAAATTTCAGAAATGGCCTTTCTGAAGCCATTAAGAATGTGATGGTGGGTTTTCCCATTCCCACAGGTCTGAATGATTCCATGGCCCTGGCAATTCAAATTGACCGGCGGTTGCGGGAGCGCAAAACCGCAAATTCCCTCATGGTGTTGTCTGAACAGGCACCTGATTTAATGCAATGTGATAGAATCCTGACTAGAAGTGAGCGGAAAATTCATAGACGCCAGAATGGCTTGTGTTACTACTGTGGTGATTCTACACATGTTATCTCAGCATGCTCTAAACGTCTTACTAAGGTTGTTAGTCCGGTCGCCATTGGTAATTTGCAACCTAAATTTATTCTATCTGTAACTTTGATTTGCTCACTGTCATCGTATCCTGTCATGGCGTTTGTGGACTCAGGTGCTGCCCTGAGCCTTATGGATCTGTCATTTGCCAAGCGCTGCGGTTTTGTTCTGGAGCCATTGGAAAATCCTATCCCTCTTAGGGGTATTGATTCTACGCCATTGGCAAAAAATAAACCGCAGTTTTGGACACAGGTTACCATGTGCATGACTCCCGAACATCGGGAGGTAATACGTTTTCTTGTTCTGCATAAAATGCATGATTTGGTTGTTTTGGGTTTGCCATGGTTACAGACCCATAATCCAGTCTTGGACTGGAAGGCTATGTCAGTGTCTAGTTGGGGCTGCCATGGAATTCATGGAGATTCCCTGCCCTTGTCTATTGCTTCTTCTACGCCTTCGGAAGTTCCGGCGTATTTGTCTGATTATCAGGATGTCTTCAGCGAGTCTAAGTCCAGTGCACTGCCTCCTCATAGAGAATGTGACTGTGCTATAGATTTGATTCCTGGCAGTAAGTTTCCTAAGGGGAGACTGTTTAATCTGTCGGTACCTGAACATACTGCGATGCGTTCATATATCAAGGAGTCTCTTGAGAAGGGGCATATCCGTCCTTCTTCTTCCCCTCTTGGTGCGGGATTCTTTTTTGTGGCCAAAAAGGACGGATCTTTGAGGCCTTGTATTGACTATCGGCTTTTAAATAAGATCACTGTCAAATTTCAGTATCCTTTGCCGCTGTTGTCAGATTTGTTTGCCCGGATTAAAGGTGCCAAGTGGTTCACCAAGATAGACCTTCGTGGTGCGTACAACCTTGTGCGCATTAGGCAGGGCGATGAATGGAAAACCGCATTCAATACGCCCGAAGGTCATTTTGAGTACTTGGTGATGCCATTTGGGCTCTCTAATGCACCTTCAGTTTTTCAGTCCTTCATGCATGACATTTTCCGGAAGTATCTGGATAAATTTTTGATTGTTTATCTGGATGATATTCTGGTTTTTTCTGATGATTGGGACTCGCATGTGGAGCAGGTCAGGATGGTTTTTGAGATTTTGCGTGAAAATTCTTTGTTTGTAAAAGGCTCAAAGTGTCTCTTTGGTGTACAGAAGGTTCCCTTTTTGGGGTTCATTTTTTCCCCTTCTGCTGTGGAGATGGATCCAGTCAAGGTCCGAGCTATTCATGATTGGACTCAACCCTCGTCAGTTAAGAGTCTTCAGAAGTTCTTGGGTTTTGCTAACTTCTACCGTCGTTTTATCGCAAATTTCTCTAGCGTTGTTAAACCGCTGACGGATATGACCAAGAAAGGCTCTGATGTAGCTAACTGGGCTCCTGCTGCCGTGGAGGCTTTCCAGGAGTTGAAACGCCGGTTTACTTCGGCGCCTGTTTTGTGCCAGCCTGACGTCTCACTTCCCTTTCAGGTTGAGGTGGATGCTTCGGAGATTGGGGCAGGGGCCGTTTTGTCGCAGAGAGGCCCTGGTTGCTCTACTATGAGACCTTGTGCCTTTTTCTCTAGGAAGTTTTCGCCGGCAGAGCGAAATTATGATGTGGGCAATCGGGAGTTGTTGGCCATGAAGTGGGCATTTGAGGAGTGGCGTCATTGGCTCGAGGGTGCTAAGCATCGTGTGGTGGTCTTGACTGATCACAAAAATCTGATGTATCTCGAGTCTGCTAAACGCCTTAATCCTAGACAGGCCCGCTGGTCATTGTTTTTCTCCCGTTTTGACTTTGTGGTCTCGTATTTACCAGGTTCTAAGAATGTGAAGGCCGATGCTCTGTCTAGGAGCTTTGTGCCTGATGCTCCTGGAGTCGCTGAACCTGTGGGTATTCTTAAGGAAGGAGTTATCTTGTCAGCTATTTCTCCAGATCTGCGACGTGTGTTGCAGAGATTTCAGGCTGGTAGGCCTGACTCTTGTCCACCTGACAGATTGTTTGTGCCTGCTAAATGGACCAGCAGAGTCATTTCCGAGGTTCATTCCTCAGTGTTGGCAGGGCACCCGGGAATTTTTGGCACCAGAGATCTGGTGGCCAGGTCCTTTTGGTGGCCTTCCTTGTCAAGGGATGTGCGGTCATTTGTGCAGTCCTGTGGTACTTGTGCTCGAGCTAAGCCTTGCTGTTCTCGTGCCAGCGGGTTGCTCTTGCCCTTGCCTGTCCCGAAGAGACCTTGGACACACATCTCTATGGATTTCATTTCAGATCTTCCGGTGTCTCAGGGCATGTCTGTCATCTGGGTGATATGTGATCGTTTCTCCAAGATGGTCCATCTGGTTCCTTTGCCTAAGCTGCCTTCCTCTTCTGATCTGGTTCCTGTGTTCTTCCAGAACGTGGTTCGTTTGCACGGCATTCCTGAGAATATTGTGTCGGACAGAGGATCCCAGTTTGTTTCCAGGTTCTGGTGATCCTTTTGTGGTAGGATGGGCATTGATTTGTCGTTTTCGTCCGCTTTTCATCCACAGACTAACGGACAAACGGAACGAACTAATCAGACTCTGGAGGCGTATTTGAGGTGTTTTGTCTCTTCTGATCAGGATGATTGGGTGACCTTCTTGCCGTTGGCTGAATTTGCCCTTAATAACCGGGCTAGTTCTGCCACCTTGGTTTCGCCATTTTTCTGCAACTCTGGTTTCCATCCTCGTTTTTCCTCGGGACATGTGGAGCCTTCTGACTGTCCTGGAGTGGATTCTGTGGTGGATAGGCTGCAGCGGATCTGGAATCATGTGGTGGACAACCTGAAGTTGTCACAGGAGAAGGCTCAGCGTTTTGCCAACCGCCGCCGCAGTGTGGGTCCCCGACTTCGTGTTGGGGATTTGGTATGGCTGTCTTCTCGATTTGTTCCTATGAAGGTCTCCTCTCCCAAATTTAAGCCTCGATTCATTGGTCCTTACAAGATATTGGAAATCCTTAATCCTGTATCCTTTCGCCTGGATCTTCCGGTGTCGTTTGCCATTCACAACGTATTTCATAGGTCCTTGTTGCGGCGGTACGTTGTGCCTGTGGTTCCTTCTGCTGAGCCTCCTGCTCCGGTGTTGGTTGAGGGCGAGTTGGAGTACGTGGTGGAGAAGATCTTAGATTCTCGTCTCTCCAGGCGGAGGCTTCAGTACCTGGTCAAGTGGAAGGGCTATGGTCAGGAGGATAATTCCTGGGTGGTCGCCTCTGATGTGCATGCGGCCGATTTAGTTCGTGCCTTTCACGCCGCTCATCCTGATCGCCCTGGTGGTCTTGGTGAGGGTTCGGTGACCCCTCACTAAGGGGGGGGTACTGTTGTGAATTTACCTTTTGGCTCCCTCTAGTGGCTACTAGTGATTTAACTCTGGGTATGTCATTCATCCCTTGTATGCTCACCTGGGTCGTTAGGTCAGGGGTGTTGCTATATAAGCTCCCTGGACCTTCAGTTCAATGCCTGGCAACGTTGATATCAGAGCTAATCTGTAGTGCTCTTGTCTACTGATCCTGGTTCCTGTGTTGATTAAGCTAAGTCCGCTTTCTTGCTTTTTGCTATTTTGTTTTTGTTTGCATTTCTGTCCAGCTTGTATATAATCTGTATCCTGACCTTGCTGGAAGCTCTAGGGTGGCTGGTGTTCTCCCCCCGGGCCGTTAGACGGTTCGGGGGTTCTTGAATCTCCAGTGTGGATTTTTGATAGGGTTTTTGTTGACCATATAAGTTATCTTACTACATTCTGCTATTAGTAAGTGGGCCTCTCTTTGCTAAACCTAGTTCATCCCTGTGTTTGTCATTTCCTCTTACCTCACCGTTATTATTTGTGGGGGGCTTGTATCCTACTTTTGGGGTCCTTTCTCTGGAGGCAAGAGAGGTCTTTGTTTTCCTCTTCTAGGGGTAGTTAGCTCTCCGGCTGGCGCGAGACATATAGCGACCAACGTAGGCATGTTCCCCGGCTACTTCTAGTGTTGGCGTTAGGAGTAGATATATGGTCAACCCAGTTACCACTGCCCTATGAGCTGGATTTTTGTACTTCGCAGACTTGCTGATATTTCTGAGACCCTCGCCATTGGGGTCATAACAGCGTTATAAACTGTAGTGAAACAATTGGGGGTTCAAAGCTCTCACAACACATCTAGATGAGTTCCTTAGGGGGTCTACTTTCCAAAATGGTGTCACTTGTGGGGGGTTTCTACTGTTTAGGTATATTAGCGCCTCTGCAAACGCAATGTGACGCCTGCAGACCATTCCATCTAAGTCTGCATTCCAAATGGCGCTCCTTCCCTTCCGAGCCCTCCCATGCACCCAAACGGTGGTTCCCCTCCACATATGGGGTATCAGCGTACTCGGAACACATTGGAGAACAACTTTTGGTGTCTAATTTCTCCTGTTACCCTTGGGAAAATACAAAACTGGGGGCTAAAAAATAATTTTGGGGGGAAATTTTTTTTTTTCATTTTCACGGCTATGCGTTATAAACTGTAGTAAACACTTGAGGGTTCAAAACTCTCACAACACATCTAGATGAGTTGCTTAGGGGGTCTACTTTCCAAAATGGTGTCACTTGTGTTTTTTTTTACTGTTTAGGTACATTAGGGCTCTGCAAACGCAATGTGACGCCTGCAGACCATTCCATCTAAGTCTGCATTCAAAATGGCGCTCCATCCCTTCCGAGCCCTCCCATGCGCCCAAACAGTAGTTCCCCCCCACATATGGGGTATCAGCGTACTCAGGACAAATTGGACAACAACTTTTGGGGTCCAATTTCTCCTGTTACCCTCGGGAAAATACAAAACTGAGGGCTAAAAAATAATTTTTGTGGGAAAAAAATGTTTGTTTTATTTTTACGGCTCTGCATTATAAACTTCTGTGAAGCAGTTGGTGGGTCAAAGTGCTCACTACACCTCTAGATAAGTTCCTTAGGGGGTCTACTTTCCAAAATGGTGTCACTTGTGGGGGGTTTCAATGTTTAGGCACATCAGTGGCTCTCCAAACGCATCATGGCGTCCCATCTCAATTCCTGTCAATTTTGCAGTGAAAAGTCAAACGGCGCTCCTTCCCTTCCGAGCTCTCCCATGCGCCCAAACAGTGGTTTACCCCCACATATGGGGTATCAGCGTACTCAGGACAAATTGTACAACAACTTTTGGGCTCCAATTTCTTCTCTTACCCTTGAGAAAATAAAAAATTGGGGGCGAAAAGATCATTTTTGTGAAAAAATATGATTTTTTATTTTTACGGTTCTGCATTATAAACTTCTGTGAAGCACTTGGTGAGTCAAAGTGCTCACCACACCTCTAGATAAGCTCCTTAGGGGGTCTACTTTCCAAAATGGTGTCACTTGTGGGGGGTTTCAATGTTTAGGCATATCAGGGGCTCTCCAAACGCAACATGGCGTCCCATCTCAATTCCAGTCAATTTTGCATTGAAAAGTCAAATGGCACTCCTTCGCTTCCGAGCTCTGTCATGCGCCCAAACAGTGGTTTACCCCCACATATGGGGTATCGGCGTACTCAGGACAAATTGTACAACATCTTTTGGGGTCCATTTTCTCCTGTTACCCTTGGTAAAATAAAACAAATTGGAGCTGAAGTAAATTTTGTGTGAAAAAAAAAGTTAAATGCTCATTTTTATTTAAACATTCCAAAAATTCCTGTGAAACACCTGAAGGGTTAATAAACTTCTTGAATGTGGTTTTGAGCACCTTGAGGGGTGCAGTTTTTAGAATGGTGTCACACTTGGGTATTTTCTATCATATAGACCCTTCAAAATTACTTCAAATGAGATGTGGTCCCTAAAAAAAAATGGTGTTGTGAAAATGAGAAATTGCTGGTCAAATTTTAACCCTTATAACTCCCTAACAAAAAAAAATTTTGGTTCCAAAATTGTGCTGATGTAAAGTAGACATGTGGGAAATGTTACTTATTAAGTATTTTGTGTGACATATCACTGTGATTTAATTGCATAAAAATTCAAAGTTGGAAAATTGCAAAATTTTCAAAATTTTCGCCAAATTTCCGTTTTTTTCACAAATAAACGCAGGTAATATCAAAGAAATTTTACCACTATCATGAAGTACAATATGTCGCGAGAAAACCGTGTCAGAATCATCAGAATCCGTTGAAGTGTCTCAGTGTTATAACCTCATAAAGGGATAGTGGTCAGAATTGTAAAAATTGGGCCGGTCCATAACGTGCAAACCACCCTTGGGGGTAAAGGGGTTAAGGAGACTTCCCTGGCATAAAAAACAAACAAGCACCACAATCGAGTTCGGACAATGCAGGACTTGACATCAGTCGGAGCTTCCAACTATGTATCTCCAGAGAGGCCGAAGTATCTTATAACACAATAATATCTGAAACCCCATTGTGAGAAAGTCAGAAAGCTGCAGGTTACTTTCCTATTAGCCATGAAGATATTAAACTTGGCCCTGGCTGTTGTATTTGTTTCTCATCCATCTTCCGGCAGATGGATAACAGTCAGTATGCAAAGGAAAAATAGCGCTGAACCAGCAAATGGAAAAGACAGATTAAATCTCCGAAAGTCCAAAATATCAATCTCCAACTCTATCAAGACTGCTATTTGACTTGGTCTTGTTTGCGCAGCATTTATTGACGGCGGCTCTCTTATCATTCACGAGGTAGAAGGTTGGAGCCCAGCAGGGAAAGAGTTCTGCATCGGCCGTTATAGACTCCATTGGCAAATGTTACTTCTGCCCTATTAGATGATAGTAAGCAAGTAAACACTCTAAGTGACATCCATCAGCAAACACAATCATGTTTAAAGTCAACATCGGCTCGCTTTCTCGGCATACTGATAGCGCATTATCAATACTGCTCTTCTCACTCCCTGCTGATGATAATCTGGAAATGTCTGATAAATTGCATATAATCCAGTATTGTACATTATAACTGGATTACACCTTAATATCTATGGTTCATATCTGTAGAACTATGTGTCTTATGTCTTTTAAGGGCACATGGACATCACAGGTGGTAGTACCCTGCCCAGTACCCCCTAGTTCTGTGTGCAAAAGAAACTACTCTCCGCTTAACCACCAGAGCTTTTTTCAGCTTCACATTTTCGTTTTTCGCTCCCCTCCTTCCCAGAGCCATAACTTTTTATTTTTCCGTCAATATGGCCATGTGAGAGCTTGTTTTTTGCGAGACGAGTCTTACTTTTGAACGACACCATTGGTTTTACCATATTGTGTACTAGAAAATGGGAAAAAAATTCCAAGTGCAGTGAAATTGCAAAAAAAGTGCAATGAAACACTTGTTTTTTATTTGGCTTTTTTGCTACGTTCACTAAATGCTAAAACTGACCTGCCATTATGATTCTTCAGGTCATTATGAGTTCATAGACACCAAACATGTCTAGGTTCTTTTTTATCTAACTGGTGAAAAAAAAAATTCCAAACTTTGTTTATAAAAAAAAATTGCGCCATTTTCCGATACCTGTAGTGTCTCCATTTTTAGGGATCTCGGATTGGGGGAGATTGCTTGTCTTTTTCGTGCCAAGCTGGCGTTTTTAATGATATCATTTTGGTGCAGATACGATCTTTTGATCGCCCGTTATTGCATTTTAATGCACTGTCGCGGGGACAAAATTACGCAATTTTGGCATTTCTACTATTTCTTTGCTACGCCGTTTAGCGATTAGGTTAATCCTTTTTTTTATTGATAGATCGGGCGATTCTGAATGCGGCGACACCCAATATGTGTAGGTTTGATATAATTTTTATTGTTTTATTTTGAATGGGGGGTGATTTGAACTTTTGTATTTTTTTCCCTTATTTTTAAAAACATTTTTTTTTTTACTTTTGGCATGCTTCAATAGTCTCCATGGGAGGCTAGAAGCTGCCACCACTCGATCGCCTCTGCTACATAGAGGCGATGTTCAGATCGCCTTTATGAATAGCACATTTACTGACTTGCTATGAGTGCCGACCACTGGGTGGCGCTCACAGCAAATCGGCACTGACAACAGGGTCCCTGTAGGTCACCAGTGTGCGTACTTCCTGCCCAATGGCCGTCGGTGCAATTTAAATTCTGCTGTCAGAGTTTGACAGCGGCATTTAACTGGTTAATAGCCACTGGTGGATCGCGATTCCACCCCCAGCTATTGTTGGCACATGTCAGCTGTTCAAAACAGCTGACATGTGCCGGGAAAAATGTGGGCTCACCGCAGGAGTTAAAGAATAGATTATATTTCACACTTTGTACTTGCTTTCACAAACTTCAGTCTCATGTCTTCTTTCTTTCAGACTCCATCTTGATTTTAAGATCTCACTCTTCATTTTGGTCCTCTACGTTCTGCTATAAATTCTTAGATGCAACATCACAGCATCACATGGTGAGCTAGAGCCATGGACCGTATCGTAAGTAATAAAAAAACAGACGTATACAGTAAGAAAGCTTAACTGTGCTCTCCTTCACTGCAACTGTGGGAAAAGAGCTGTATTATCATCATCAGTGACTGTGATGAGTGTTTCTGTCTTCCCTTTTGGAGAACTTTTATAGTAGAATCAGTGCAATTTCATCATACCGAAACTTCTGGTGACTCTTTTTGGGATAATATAAAGACATGTAATTCCTATGATGTGATGTGATCACATGTCACAACTGAAAAGAAGGAATTTGTCAACTTTCAGATAGAAGGAGACATCTGAATAAGGTAATGCTAGCTGAATTATATATTGGAGGACTAGTTACAGAATGATTTAAAAAAATAATTTTAGTGCTGCTATTATTTAAAGAAGCTTAATACTTAAAGGGAATCTGTCATCTAAAAATGTTACACTCCTGGCTGAGAAGGATGTCAGTGAAGGAGCAGGGAGAGTGACAAGAAGAGTCAGGCAGGTAGATTTTCAATGCCTGATGCATTTGTTGTCCTAAAAAAATGAAAGGGACTCTGTCAACGTGTGTTTGCTATGTAATTGAGAGTCATAGACACTGATTACTGCGATGTGTGACTTACTAAGCTGTGTTTTTCTGTTTCAATAAAATCAGCGTTTTATCAGCAGATTAAGACGAGAGGACTAGAGGTCTTGTGCCTCCTTGTCGAACCATGCTTCCACCACTGATCCCAAGCTCTGTTAGTTCTGCAGCAGAGAAAACTGTGATTCTTTCACATCTGCTGCACTTACTAAACTAAGTGATTAATAGCTAAAATCAGGGTCTCTGTCCCTACATCATGCTGTTGTCAGCTTACATAGCAAAAACTTGCTAGCAGATTTCCTTTAAATGCAGTAGCATACCCTACTTTCCCCCCATGTAAACATATTCATGGTCAGCCAAACTGGGTGTGCCTGTATATAGGGGAGTCAGGAAGAATAGTTGTCAGCTATATATATTTTTCCTAATAGTTGTTGACGGTTTACAGGCAACGTTCTTTTCATGGAGCATTCTCTATTCATATGTATCACATTTGACTTAAATATACGATTGCATTTTTGCAAAGTCTATATCGCAGGTGGTCCGACATATACATTTTAATCCTTAACACCTATCTATTTAGCTTCCCTATCCTTCTCCATCTAGTATCTAACTGTTTTTCTCTTTTTTTCATTACTCACTTTTTGATGACTCTTTGATTGAGAATCCCAGGGCATGCTGGGATACTCAAAGTATCATCAGGGGCAGAAGCTGTGGTCACTGCTGCATCCTATACCCCATCCCTAAAACAAAGTATCGTCAATTACCTTCATTTTAGGTGTTGAGCTAGTACCTGCGTGATGTGCACAATGACAGTGCGCTCCCTCACCGGCAGAGCACACTGTCAGTTCACATTGTCAGAATACCCGGTGTGCAGATGCCAGCGCTGTCTTCACAGTGCACTCTGTTGCTGGTTCGTTATTGCTAATCTGAGCCTGTGAGAGAGCACACTATCCCAGTATGCACTAGGATTCTCAAGCAGAGCATCATGAAAAAGGAAGTAGGCAAAAAAAAAGGAAAGCAGTCAGAGAATGTAGTCAGGGAAAAAAAATGAACTTTTAATTAAAGTGTATTAGAAAATAGTTTAGATTATGGCATTACATAGATAGGGATTTAGGATGGAAATTGATTTGTATAGCAGACTACCCCTTTAAAGAAGTGTCTTTTAGACACATAAGTCTTGAGTGATAGGTTTGGACATCTGAGTCGACCCCAAGGGCTGTGGGGTACTCGGTACCGGGTCCTTCGGTTCACAGGGGGATGTCATGGTGGCTGACCCGGTCCGTGGCCCTGGGACGTCCGTATAAAAGGGAAAGGTCTTTAAAGGGATAAAGTTTATGTTCGTGACGCCACCTGTGGTATTCGGTCAGGGTGACCGACGCTGGTTTAAGGGGTCCGCTGGGGTGATGTTATGGCAGCTAGATGGTATACCTTCCGACAGGTGAAGTACATCCCCAGGGTTTCCCAGTGTGTAGATGGTGCTATGTTGAATGGCGCGGTGAAGAACGAGGACACAAGGTTGCAGTCTCTTTACCTTTACTGAAGACTTCATCATCCACAGTCCAGGGCACCAGATCACAGGGCAGGCAGAGTCCGGCCGATTTGGAGGCAAGTCCAGAGTTCCCTTATCCAGGTGGAAATCAGTAACCTTCCCTTGCGCTGTGGTGGTGTAGTCCCTTACTGCCTATGGCTTCACATAAGGGTCTCACAGATGTGATGTTTCGCTCTCTCTGTCCCCCGTATAGGATAGGACAAAACCCGAATGACTGGTGACTTGAGCCTGTTAATAGGGTCTCTTAGATAACCCGGCTCTGTAGGTGTCACCGTGCCTCCTGGGTGTAGGTGCGGACAGGTAACCTGCAAATAGTTGTCCTGCCGGTCTCTGAAATAGGGAGTAGAGGTCCTTACTCCCTCGGTGTTCCGGCAACCGGGATTTTGTGCCTCAGAAGGAGGCAGCCTGAGCGGGGCTGGTCCCCTTCTGGTATCCTCTCCTTTGCTTCGACTTCCTTCACGCTCGCTACAATACAATTCTGCCTTTCAATGTCTCTTTCTGGGAGCTGCAGCTCTGAGGGCATGCACAGCTCCTTTAACCTTCTGTCCTCCTCAGACTCATGTCTGGAACTCCCTAACAGAACTCCTGACTGGAGCTCTGTCAGGAACTGACTCCTGTCTGGAACTAACTAACCAGACTACCAGTTATATCTATATATGGGGAGTGTCCTAATAAATAGGAGCAGGAGCTCCCCTTGGTGGCCTGGAGTGTGAATGTGTGTTGCATGTTTGTGATACCTGGATGCAGTTATCCTTTCTTGCCTCCAAACATAGCATCACTCTCCCCGAGAGGAAAGCAATACCACTGCAACGACCAGGACCCTGGGGCGCTGCAACATCAATAAATGACAAGCCAAAAATCCTAGCTATTATTATTCTCCAAACTATAGTTTTCTATACTGTAAAAAAGCTACTTTTATATTGTAAACTACAATGATTATTAGGGTGATACAATGGATACCATCAGCAGGCCGAGGAAAAACAAAGAATCAAGGCAACATATCAAAAGCGTCTTTCTCCAAGTCGTGATTTACCTCTTGTCTCGAACAGTCACATTGAATGTACGGTCCGGTTAATAATCCCCACATCCTAATGGCGAATGTCATTTAAAGGATGTCTCATAAGACAAGGAAATAGCTGAGCTGTTCTCTGCAGGAGTTCATCATTATTAACCGTCATTAGACAGACCTCTGCATGCAGCCTTATGTAATGTCCTGCAGTGTCTATGTTAGCCCCAAGGAATTTATGCAATCATCTGCAATGTCTGCTGTAGCAAATTCCGCAATGCTCTGCCTCACAAAGGCTTTAGCATCTGAAGTTGGAACTGATGTAATGCTCTGCACATTCCATCCCTTGAAGCTGCCATGTGGTTATGCGATGCCCTGCAGAATTTTTTCTTTTACATGGAGACGGATTACGAAAGGCATAATCACCATAAATGCACCTTCCCGAAATGTAAAACCATGAAAAAATCTAAACTGTTCCATTTGTTTGACCATTTTATAGAGATTGCAGTTCTTGCAAACATTGATTCCAAGATCTCATCATCCTGGTTCCACCTAAATGTTTAACTCAATGATAATCTGCTGTCAAGCTTATTGTCCCTGAACTTCGAGAACCAAGCAAATATGTGGGAGATGAATTGGAATTCCAGCATCAGAGTCTTCTATTGAAAGCCAAAGTTTGCAAAAGAGAATAGAAAAAAGTCGCAACAGCCATATCATAAAAATGTAAAATGTCAGCAAACGCTTTTCAGACAACCATCTTTACTCAGTGTCTGAAACACGTCTGCTGAGATTTTACATTTTCACTATTTTGGTTTTGCAGCTTTCTTTTACATTTTATGTTGTATGAATAAACTTTTGGCTTATAATAGAAGACTCTGATGCTGGAATTCCATTTCATCTCCTATTTACCACCTGGGACACTACAGGTTTCTATACAATGGATTTTCTTACAGATGCTGACTTTGTTTCTGTACCAATTAAATATTTGAACCTTTTTCTTTTCTAAGGTTTTTTTTTCTGAAGCATCCATTGTATCATTTTGTTTGTTTTTTTATGAGTGCCACTAGCATCTTTTTCTGTTATTCTCATGGTTTTTGTGAAGTCTTTTTTTTTTTTTACTGGTGTCTTCTGATTTTTTAACTTCATTGGATAATGAAGATACTGCTAGCAGTGCTTGACGACCTGGCAAAATGCCTAAAAAAGACACTCTTTATACTTTAGACTTCCCATTTACTCGTATTTTAAAGTGTACAGCAGCTTACTCTTTTTAACCGCTTGGTGTCTTTCAAAACCTGAAGCAGTTAAAAGATGCTATAAAGTCTGAATATGTGGACAGCAAGCATTACGTGCACATTCCCTTCAAGGTTTTTGGGGGCCTAGACCATTTTCTGTAATAATACTATCTGACTGCAGATTGCTGATTTGTGACAGTGTATAATGCACCTACTTTGACAATTCCCAGCGGGAATGGTTGGTCACATGTTCACAAGTTTGTGATTTGCCTACTTGTGGTCAGGTGCTAAATAGTTTTTCATCTACTTTTCTCAACTTTCTCTTGGTAGAATCTGCTGAGACTCTAGTTTACGCATGATCTTAAAGCCATTGTCCACTACTTTGGCAATGATGACCTATTCCTAGGATAGATCATCAAAGTCTGATCAGTCGGAATCCAATAACCGGCACTTCCGTCAATCAGCTGTTTAGGGTGTTCACGGCGGTGGCCCCCAGCCGGAAATATTCAAATCAATAGATGGGCAGCACAATGCAGTACACAGATAACAGCTGATCGGGTGTGGGACCCTGACGGATGAGACATTGATGACCTATTCTAAGGACAACCTCTTGTGCTAGTCAAACTCTTTAAGTATGCAAATCACATACTCGTGGTCACGTGACCGCCCACTCGCCCTACGAATACAGAAGAACCGCAGCAGTGTGCACATTGCACATTATCACGGTTCAGCAATCTGCAGTTGCATAGTATGACTGCAGAAAATTGTTTCAAGCCCAGAAAAAACACTAGGGGGCCGGGTACACACGATCCGGATGTAGCAGTGCTGAGCGCAGATGAATCCGCATGTGATCATTGAACTGTGCGGAATCACCGTGTCCAATACATTGTACCGGTGAAACTTCCCTTGCGGAGACTCACGTCTCTGCAAGATAAATTGACATGCTGCAGTCTGGAAATACTCACCACATGTCCGACTCCACAGGTAAGCCGCGGGCGACTGTGCATGCATAGTGGAGATGGGATTTCAAGAAATCCCATCGACTATGCTGTAACATCTGGACCCTGCGGGTTGGACGCTGCATACGTATGCAAACCCAAATCAACTTTGGATCGTGTGCACATACCCTAAACGGTTATTGAATTATTTAGAATTTATCACCTATCCACATGATTGGTGATAACTTGCGGATCAGTTGTGAATCCGACTTCTGGGAACCCAACGAATCTGCATAATTGCGGTCCCCGTCTGAATGGAGCGGAGGGCGGTCATAGGTCCTGCCTCTTCATTCATTCTCATGGTAGTGCCGAAGACAAGACAAGCGCAACACTTGGCTATTTCTGGTGGTTCCATTAAAGGGAATCTGTCAGCAGTTTTTTGCTATTTAATCTAAGAGCACCATGATATAAAGCAAGAGAGCCTGATTTCAGGGATGTGTTACTTATTAGGCTGTGTGCTGTAGTTTCAACACAATCAGTGTTTTACCAGATGGAGATTATCATTAGAGGGCTAGGTCTCACATCCATGGCAGTTAGGCTAATCTGTCTAAGCCCGTCCCCACCATTGATTGTCAGCTTCCTGTCAATGAACAGTGTACACAGGAAGTTGCTAATCAGTGGTGTGGGTGGGGGGTTATACACAGTACAGAAGTTTGAGTTCTGTTAAATCTACGCCAGAAAAAGCAGGGTTTCTATGAAAACTACAAAAAGAAGCCCAGAAAGTGATACATCTCTGGAATCCGGATCTTTTGCCCTATTTATGCTGCTCTTAGATCACATATCAAAAACCTACTGACGGATTCCTTTTAAGAATGAATAGACCGGCAACACGCATAATTGAACTCTGCTCCATTCAGATGGGGAGCCACGTTTCTTGGGATTGGTGAGGGTCCTGGTGGTTGGACCATCAGTGATCAGGAAACTCACTAAGTTGGATCACCAACCAGGAACTTATCCAATGGATAGGGATGAACTTCTAAACTTGAGAACGCCCACTAAAAATTGTGAGAGAGTAAGGGATTTATTTTCAGCCCACCATGTGAGCGAGTCTGTGGAAAGCGGCACCCGACTTAGGTTTGCCCATCAGCTTTTGTGTTGAAGAGGGAAATGAATGGGGTAAAGAAACATTTCAAAATGAAGTTTTCTTTTCTGTATAATATTGTTGAACCCTCTCCTCTTACATACAAGTGTTTGCCAAGTCCTTTTTATCTCAGTGAAGTGGGTGATGCAGGTGGACCTTGTATATAAATAGTCTTCTTCAAGGCCCTTTTGATTCTTTTGATGTTTTTTTTACAAGTGAAGGTTAATATAACCACAGACTGGTTAAAGAGCGCTCCAAATTTTGACTTGTGAGGTCGTCGAGTGTTTCGATGTCCCTTATCCAGCAGGCCGTGATGCCTTTCTGGGTTGTTATCGATCAGGAAATAGGTCAAGTGATAGGCTCTTATTTTTAGAGTACATGAGATGGCTGCTTATCGGATAAATGGAAGCCTGATCTTTAAGAAGAGCACATTTACTTGTTTAATTACAAACACAAACGTCAAATACATTTCACAAAGGGCCGATGTAACTGTATTACGGCACATTAATAATATCCTGCACATTTTGTGCACACACTAACTTGGATTCTGGTTGGAAATGAAAGCGATAACCTTTAAATCACTTACGGAAATGGGAATGTGATTCTTTTATCTCATTCGGAATAATATTACTTTGCACTAAAATGCATATTATACTTTTTTATATTTTTTTCGACCGACCACAAGTCACTAATGGAAGCTGGTTAAGCACAATATGGAAAAATGTAGCTTCATGTGTAGCTTAGGGTTATTCCACATTGTGTTTTGCAGTGTCTGTCGAGGATATACTGCAAATTAGGAGGAACGTCTGATGCATATGCAGCGCCCCAGAGTCCTGGTTGTTGCAGTACTGACGCTCTGCCGCTAAGGGGAGTGATGGTACATCTGATGGCACCTAAGGAGTTCACCTGACCAGGTATCACAGTCACACTTTACACTTCACATTCTGGCCACCAGGGGGAGCAAAGGGTTCTATATATTAGGCCACTCCTCACAATCTGGTAAAACTGGGGGCTGGATAGGAAGTTAGTCAGAAGCTGACTGGGTTGGAACCAGTCAACATCCTGTGGCAGAGGGTGTTGCAGGGGAAGATTCAGGGGGGTCTCTGTCAGGGGTGGGATCCTGACAATTGTTGTCGCAGGTCTCGACCTACTCTCTGATGAGTCCACTGTAGAGATGACATCACGGCACCGGAGAGACAAGACACAGTACGCCAGGGCTGTATCTGAAATATCTCTAGTTTATTTAAGCTTACACACACTTTTATGCATTCTTGTGTTGGAGGCGGATTCTCCATATATTGGCTAAGCGTCGGAGTGTATTACTCCCTACCTCCCTACGATTTCGCAAACACATTTTTACACAGTACATTATTCGTTATTCTACCAAGGACATTCACTGCTACAATTAGTTCTTATGAATCAGCGATAACAGCACAATGAAGAATAGTGAATTATGTCTTATTTTGCTGACCTTAGGTAACACTTATACAAAATGGAGGCAAGCAAAATAAAATGGATTCTGCTCTAACATTCCCCCATTTTATTCACTATTCTGAATAAGCTGTACTGTTTCCTGGCTGTAGGATTTGTTAGTATATATCATCATCAGCTGTGTGAGTGCAGAATTTCCCACCGCGTACTACACCAAAGACAGAGAATACAGAGAAAACTGGAACGCAGCTACGAGCCCCCTCCATCAGGTATTTTAGAAATTTCACACAGAAACGGAATACAGCAGTTTTCAGACTTAATTAATTTCTACAAAACTTTCATCAAACAAATTCAAAGTCGTCTTCTTCTACGGAAACTGATTATCTAGCAGGGAGACCCTCTGTCCCAAATTTTTAACTGTTTGCTTTCCCGACACATTAATCTCAGTCACATTCTCAATTCCTTCTTGCACCACAAAACATCCGGTTTTTCGTCATAGTAATAGACAACTTTCCTTTTTTCAACGTGACAAAATCAATCAGAATTCACTTCCTCTGTTGATCTTCAATTTGCTATATATCAACCACTCAACTTGAAGCAGGTAAATCTTTTACCAATCTTTCAATCACACTGATAACCATCAATCACTTACAAGTTTCCTTCTAAAACTAGGCACCATATTTCACCTTCAACTTCCAACTTCAACTTACAATATTTCTTTCTACTGCAAAACAATACTGTTGCTTTAAACAAAACACAGATCTCCCTGCACATACAGAGATACACTTAAAAACTATTTTGAACACTATATATGCAATAAGGACAATCGCAACTATATGCAATAAGCTTTGTAAAATCCCAGCTACCCAGCCCCCGATCCCCTTAAACCAATTGGCTGGGTTTAGGAAAGAGAAAGTATCTGACCACCAGCTGTCCGACAGTAGTGTTCCACAACTGAACATTGTTCGTGGCATTGTTGGAAAGTGTGTCAGAACAATCAGTCCAGGCAAGCAGCTCCTCAGGTGACACAGGGATAGCTAGGAAAGGGGATACTTGTGGCTGACGTCGGTGAATGCGTACAGATCCAACTAAGTTTTCCTTCGAGCTTGACAGCTGTGGCTGTGGTCAGAAGCACTTGGTATAGTCCATCAAATCTTGGATCCAGGCTCTTCCGGACGTGCCGCTTTATCACTACCCAGTCTCCTGGCTCCAAGAGTTGGTGTCCAGGAACCTTGTCTGGGTCTGGAAGAGAACTGAAGACAGTTAAATGCACTTTAGCAAGGTGTCCATGTAAGGCCTGCACATAGCTAGTCAAGTCCTGGTACTTGAGCTGCAACTGTTGTGAAAAGAAACATCCAAGATTGGGGCCCCTGCCAAACAGAATCTCATACGGTGACAGTCCTGTCTTCCTGTTTGGGGTATATCTTACTGAAAGCAAAGCTAGAGGAAGGCAATCTGTCCATGGTTTTCCAGTCTTTGCTATTGCCTTCTGGATTTTAAGCTTAAAAGTTCCATTTAGTCTCAGTCTCCACTCTTCCACTACTCTGTGGATGGTATGGGCTATGCAATGCTTGACTTACCCCCAGTGCTGCCATTACCTCTGACATGATCTCTCCAGTAAAATGGGAACCCTGATCACTTTCAATGACTTCAGGAATTCCATACCTGCATATGATCTCAGCCATCAGTTTCTTCGCTGTTGTCTTAGCCGTAGCTTTGGCAACTGGGTAGGCTTCTGGCCAACCTGAAAATAAATCAATGCAGACCAACACATACTCATACGTCCCTACCCTAGGCAACTGAATATAATCAATCTGCAGTCTCTGGAATGGGTAAAGGGGCCGGGGAGTGTGTTTGGATGGGGTTTTCACTGTCCTACTCTGATTATGTGTGACACATATCATGCAGCTCTGTACCTGCCTTTCTGCGCAGGTGGAAAACCCCGGGGGCAATCCATTGTTTCTGTAGGGTGTCACACATGGCCGTCTTCGAGTGGTGCACATTCTCGCGCAGAACCTGTGCCATCATTGGGTACAGTGCCTGTGGTAGGCAGACCTTTTCACCCCTCCCCCATAGTCCAGTGATGGTATCAGAGCAAGCCCCTATCTCTTGCCACCTATCTTTCTCCTCCTTACTTGCCTGTTCTTGTAACCGGGCTAAGATGTCTTTTGACACAAGTGGAGATGGTGGGGTGTCTAGGTGATGTACTTTAGAGGCCACAGGAGTGCTTGCTGCTTTTTTGGCAGCCTGGTCTGCCAGTGCATTACCGTTTGTCCGTCCATCAGTGCCTTTGGTATGTGCCTTTACCTTTATGATGCCTGCTTGAGTGGGAAGCTGTAGTGCATTCATAAGTTGCTGGACTGCCTCAGCATGTTTAAAGGGGTGGCCATTTGCTGTCAGGAAAGCCCTGGCTCTCCAGATAGGCCCATAATCGTGTGCAATGCCAAAAGCATACCTGGAATCAGTGTAGATATTTACAGTCTTACCTTCTGCTAGTTTGCACGCTTCTGTGTGCGCCTTGAGCTCTGCTTCTTGTGCAGACATATGAGCTGGCATTGACTCTGCCTTGATTACCTCATGTTCTAAGACCACAGCATATCTGGTACAGAAGCGTCCTTGGTCATCTTGGTGACGGGATCCATCTACAAAAAGCTCCAAATCAGCATTAGAATGGGCACACTAGAGACAGTAGGGAGACCAGCCGTTTCCTGAGACATCAATTCTAGACAATCATGTGGTTTGGAATCCTGATCTTGTTCCTCTGGATCCATTCTAGAAAGAAAAAGAGTCTCCTTTTCCATGTCACCTACCCCTCCCCCATTTGGATCCATAGGAACTGGAAGAAGAGTAGCGGGGTGACCTTTTCAAAGTCACATTAGTAGGCATGAGAATAGCACACTGAAGACGCAGCTGTCTGGCCATGGACATGTGGCTCGGTTGTACTTGGTTAAGGATACTATGTACATCATGTGGGGTATGGACCGTCAGTGGGTGATCCAAAACAATCTCTGAAGACTTGTGTAGCAACAGCTGGACAGACAACACAGCCCGAACACAGGAGGGACTTTATTTTGCCACTTTATCCAGGCGGCCGCTGTAAGAAGCGACAGGTCTCTGTTTGTCTCCATGAAGCTGAGTCAGCACACCCGTAGCATGTCCTGCATTTTCATGAAGAAAAAGGTTAAAAGGAAAGGGCATAATTGGGGATGCCCAAAGTTGGAGAAGAAACAATGCACAATTTCAGAGAGTAAAAACAGTCAAGTGCCTCTGGTGTAAGACAGAAGGGGACAGGTTGCATACGGTCATATAGAGGTTGCATTAAGATGGAGGCAGAATGAATCCATGGACGACAGTAGGAAGTTAGTCCTAGAAACACACGGAGGCCCTGCACATTCCGCGGGGGCTGCATGTCCATGATAGCCTGTTTTCACTCAGGGGTGAAGTGCTTTTTCCCTGGAGAGAGACAATGTCCTAGAAACACAACAGTACTTAACAAAACTGTAATTTTTGTTTGGATACCTTACACCCCTGTTCATGGAGGAAAAAGAGTAAAGAGATTGTGGCCATTTTACAAAGAGAACGAGAAGGAGCACACAGCAATAGGTCATCAACATACTGAATGAGAACTACTCCTTTAACATGCCAGCCTTGTGATACTGACAAACTAGGTGCAATGCAACACTGAAAAAGGCATTTGCTAAGTCAATCACTGAAAAACAAGTACTGTTAACAGGTATGTGTGCCAACAAGGTGTGAGGGTTAGGAACCAAGGGAGCAAGCAGTTCTGTACGGCATTGACTGCTCTGAGGTCATGGACCATTCTATAATTCACCGGCTCCCCAGGCCTAACCCTCTCCTTTACTGGATACAGGGGAGTGTTGCAAACGGACTGTGTAGGCACAGCAACCCCTGATTCCAGCAATTTTTGTAACTGTGCGTCTATTGCAGCCTCCTGAGCAGCACTCAAGGGGTACTGACACAATAGGGTTGGTGCTACCCCTAGTTTCAATTTGACTATTATGGGAGGAACTTTGAGTTTTCCCACAGATCAGTGGGGAGTTGATCCAAGGCAGGTGCAGTGGGCGGATCACTTTCTGCAGTACTTGCAGCTGCATCCAGGGCCATAATCTTGCAGAGGGTACTGGGTTTAAGTTGAGGGGTCATAGTCACTGTTCCGTCATCATGGCAAGTAATAACCGCCTGTAGTTTCCGCAAAAACGTCAGCACCTAGCAAATTACATTGTCCCCTGGGGGCTACCATTAACTAAGTCAGAATGGTCTTCCCACAAATGGAGAGGGGAATGGGTTCTGTCATTCCCAAGGTCTGGGTCGGCGCTTTGAAAGGTGTGGCCATGACTAAGTCGGTGGTGTCACGGAAGGATAATGGACAGTCTCAAAGCATGATAACTGAGTTGTCAGCTCCTGTGTCAACCTGAAAGTCAGCTGTAGTTCCTCCTGGCAGGCTCACCTGTACTGTACAGTCGGGGATGGGAAATAGAGTGACTAGAGGACACAGTTGCAGGCTGCCAGTTACCTATTCGTCGGTCTGGGGGGTAGCAGGGGTGGGAACCTTATCTGGGTATGGGTTTGTGCGACAATCTTTCCTAAAATGTCCTGGTTTCTTACATCCGTAACACAATCTAGGACCCATAGTGGGTCCTCCACTTCTCTGTGAGGGTCCACTCCTCTGAAAGTGAACCTTAGTCTTTTGCTTCTGTGAGTCCAAACTGACTCCATGTGCAATCTTAGCAAGATCTCCTGGGGGGCAGGATCTCCAATCTGGTCTACTTGCCATCACCTTCTCTCTCACATACTTATCAATCCCTTGCATATATGCATGACTTAACAAACGTGTCGCAGTTCTATCATCTTCACCATAACCCATATCAGACCATCGTTGTTGCAATCAATGGGGAGCTCCTTCGGGTCCTGTGTACAGTTTTCTAAATGCACCGATACTTCCTCCTGTTTAATCTTACAGGCTTTTTCTAGTGCTTCAACAAAGTCAGACCCTGACTTGGCATTGTTAGATTCTCCGTCTTGGGGACCATTTCCCCCTGGGTACATTTTAAATGTCTCAGCTGTCAGTGGGGTGGAAGGTGCTTCCCCCAGGGCTGAACGCATTAACTGTTGCATGTCCTGTCTGGTTGCCTGGTAAGTGTGCTGTATCACCCCACACTGGCAAAAGTCATAGGTCCTTGGTTAATGTCCTGCAGCTGTGCAGTCAAAGACATCTGTTCTGTGGGAGACCATGGCTGATACCTACTAGCAACATGGTAAGTCGGAGGTCCACTGTCAGTTGCACCGTGTGGGTTTTCATGAAGTCATGCCATTTACCTGAATCTAATTCCCCTGAGGGGTGGAAGCCTCCTGCCTTCAAGAGCACACTAACCTGCTTCTGGGATTCCTTCCCTTCTGGACTATTCTCTGGACTAATTCTCTAGCACTATGGAACCCTGTACTTAGTTCCCAATTCTGTTGCTAGTATACTGGACTCTGGACTAATTCTCTAGCACTATGGAACCCTGTACTTAGTTCCCAATTCTATTGCTAGTATACGTGCAGGCTGAAAACTTATCAGACAGACCTTTCCTCCTCACCTAGAGTAGGCTACGTCATCCTGCGTTAGTCCTATACATGCAGGCTGAAAACAATCAGACAGACCTTTCCTCCTCACCTAGAGAAGGCTATGTCATCCTGCGTTAGCCCTAAACATGCAGGCTGAAAACTATCAGACAGACCTTTCCTCCTCACCTAGAGAAGGCTATGTCATCCTGCCTTAGTCCTAAACCTAAACTATAGGTTTACTGTGCTTACAGGTTACTGTATTAGCTTGCTTCCAAGATTGATAACACAGGTATATGAACAGACAAACAACAAACACTCCACAAGCACAACATACAAAGAGTCAATCATTTTAGTCTAACATTGGAGTCATCAGTAACCACACAATGAGGGTTAACATCTGGGTTCAAGGGTACCTGAGCCGGGCAAGCCCGTGATCTTACCTGGTCCCGGTCGACTAGAAGCAGGGGAAAACCCGTCCACAAGTGGAATGACGTAGGCAGAATATAATCAGTATTCTCACCCCAGCGCTGTGTGATGCCACTAGTCCCGGGAAGTCCCCTGGTCCATTACTGGAGTCGGCCGGGTCTCAGATGAAGCACTCAGGTCCCTGTTCGGGCAGCCAGAATTGTTGTCGCAGGTCTCGACCTACTCTCTGATGAGTCCACTGTAGAGATGACGTCACGGCACCGGAGAGACAAGACACAGTACGCCAGGGCTGTATCTGAAATATCTCTAGTTTATTTAAGCTTACACACACTTTTATGCATTCTTGTGTTGGAGGCGGATTCTCCATATATTGGCTAAGCGTCGGAGTGTATTACTCCCTACCTCCCTACGATTTCGCAAACACATTTTTACACAGTACATTATTCGTTATTCTACCAAGGACATTCACTGCTACAATTAGTTCTTATGAATCAGCGATAACAGCACAATGAAGAATAGTGAATTATGTCTTATTTTGCTGACCTTAGGTAACACTTATACAAAATGGAGGCAAGCAAAATAAAATGGATTCTGCTCTAACACAGTGGACTAGCGAACAGAACAGAACGTTGCGGAGCCGCGCCTGCACTCGAATGCGGCGGCATCCTAAGAAAGGAAGAGGAGCGACGTTTATGTTGGAGAAGTGAGAAACGAGATCGCAGCAAAAAGGAGATAAAGCCAGTAGGAGTCGTGCCGTAAGATCGAGGCAACATCCTACTGAGGCGCGTAGCCGGTGGCCGGAACACCGAGGAAGTATTAGGCTCCAAGCAATACTTCAAACAGCGGCAGGACAGTTAATTTTAGGTTGGCTGTCTCACCTAAATCACCTAAGAAGACATAGGGGGCAATTGTGGGAGAGGGGCGACGCTAGGGTCCCGGAAGAACTCCAGGCCTACCCGTCATACGGGTGCGTCCTTTCCTTATCATCTGGGGGACGGAGAAGAACATCAGAATAGATACGAGTTGTGAGAAAGAAGAACATCAGAAACAGACACAACAGTTGTGAGGACTATCCCGTGGTGCTCAGCAGGGAGGTACTACAACACACAGGCGCTAGAAGGTAGGCACTGATTTCCACCTGCAAAGGGAACTCTGGATGTGCCTTCGGACTGGCCGGTCTCAGCCAGCCCTGTTAGCAGTACTCTGGATTGAGGATCCTGAAGCCTTCAGTAAAGAGGTAAAGAGACTGCAACCCTGTGTCCTCGTTATTCATCGCGACCTGCACCACACACCATCATCCTATCTTTCTTTGGACGCCCCTTAGCAGGGTCACGGACCGGGTCTAGCCACTGTGATGACCCCAAGACAGAGACAGAGAGGCCCGGTACCGAGTACCCCGCGGCCCTGCATCTGGGGGCGCTCCACATACCTCATATGCCACTGAGTCCCCTGCCGTTACGCTCTCATTGTAGCCCCCAGAAAAAAAACTGGATGCTTCTGCATGGAAAAAAACATCCCACTGAAGGCCTGTTTAGGCTCATCACCTTTTAGCGCTACAAGCTCAAGTTCTCGTGGCTAGGCATCCTCTCCTTGGACCTATCTCTGGAAGGTCACTCTGTCACTTAATTTCCGAATCACACTATCCCTTCTCTTCAATCTCCTCTCATTCAGGATCACCCTGCAACGCGGCACTGCTCACTTTGGACGTTTTAGGCCTCTTTCACACGTAGATTTTTGTAAAAACAAGATCCTGCAAATTTTTCTGCAGGATCCTGTTTTTTCCCATAGACTTGTATTAGCGACGGATTGCCATCCGTTTCATTCGTCATACACTGGATCCGTCGGAAAATTGCTGTCCGTCAGGTGGAGAAAAGGTTCAGAGGAACGTTTTTTCTGCATGTCGGAAAATAGCTCAGCGACGGGTCCTGCGCTGCCCGTCGTTGGCTATAATGGAAGCCTATGGACGCAGGATCCGTCGCTGACCGTCAAAAACAGGAATCCCGTTTTTTGTATTCTGAGCATGCCTGGAAGGATTTTCTAGTCAGGTGAAAATTCTCTCTCTCTCTTTCTCCACAATTTTATACATTCAAATTCAGGCAGCGCCTAATTCCATGCATCAGTCAGGAAACTGGATGCATTACATCCGTTTTTCACTATTTTTAACACATCCGTCGACACCTCGCATCGACGCATTCTGGCGGCCGCCTACCAATGAAAGTGTGAAAGAAGACTTAGTCCGCTCACTTTGAACTCCATTTGATTCCATCTGATTTTCTAACAAGAAGTCTAACCTTGCTACAGAGTCCCTCCCTCTCTGGGCTAGCCCCAACTATTTAACTGCATCTTACCTTACTCATTGTCTGTAGCTGGGCAAAACACAGCTTCCTCATTGTACAGCGCAAAACACTACAATGCATCACAACACAATTCACAATACACGTCACCATTACAATAATGCATTACATTACACATATTACTCTTTGCATATCATATAACGTTAAAACTTTTTTTCTTCAAGGGGAAATGTGGTCAGGCTGTCCATATACTTACATAAGCTCTTATGGTCAGTGGGGTCCTCTCTCTCACCTGTAGACTGTAAGCTCTTAGGGTCAGCGTGGTTCTGTCACACTGTTCCTCACCTGTAGAGTGTAAGTTCTTATGGTCAGCAGGGTTCTCTGTATCTTTACTGTAGGATGTAAATGGAGCGCCCCCCGTAGGGCTATGGGGTACTCGGTACCGGGCCCTTCGGTTCTCAAGGGGGATGTTATGGTGGCTGACCCGGTCCGTGGCCCTAGGGACGTCCGTTGTAAATGGAGAAAGGTCTTTAAAGGGATAATGTTCGTGACGCCACCTGTGGTATTCGGTCAGGGTGACCGACGCTGCTGGGAGGGGTCCGCTGGGGTGATGTTATGGCAGCTAGATGGTACACCTTCCCACAGGTGAAGTATATCCCCAGGGCTTCCCAGAGTGTAAATAGTGGATGGTGTGAGGCACAGTGAAGAATGAGGACACAAGGTTGCAGTCTCTTTACCATTTTACTGAAGGCTTCAGCATCCACAGTCCAGGGCACCAGATCACAGGGCAGGCAGAGTCCGGCCAGTCTGAAGGCATATCCAGAGTCCCCTTATCCAGGTGGAAATCAGTAGCCTTCCTTTAGCGCCTGGGTGTTGTAGTACCTTACTGCTGAGCCTCTCATAATGTCCTCACAACTGTTGTAGATATTCTGTCTCTTTCCCTGTCCCCCTGATGGTAAGGATAGGACAAACCCGTATGACTGGTGGCCTGAGGCTTTTTACAGGGACTGTAGCACACCCCAGCCCCCACAAGTTGCCACCATGCCTCCTGGGTATAGGTCGGACAGGTAACGTGGAATTATGTGTCTTGCCGGTCTCTGGAGCAAGGCTTGGAGACAATTACTCCCTCGGTGTTCTGGCTACAGGATCCTGCGCCTCAGAAAGGAGGCAGCCTTTTGCAGGGCAGAACTCCTTCTGGTTTCCTCTCCTTTTGCTATGACTTAGTTTCTCACCCTCTACAATACGATTCTCTTTCGTGTCCTTCCTTTGGATGCTGCCGCATGCCGGGCCGACGCAGCTCCATGGCCTTCTGGCTTGGCCTTTGACAGGATCCCACCCCTGCCAGGGGCCACTTTCTCTGCAGCTCTTAGATGTTCCTCCTTCCCCTCTGGCTGCCTGACAGGTGCTGCCTGGGTGAAGCCCAGTCAGCTTCTGCCTACCTTCCTATCCAGACCACCAGTTTTACCTAATTGTGAAGAGTGCCCTACTAAATAGGCGCATAGCTCCCCCTGGTGGGCTGGAGTTTGAAGTGCGTTGTATGATTTGTGATACCTGGAAAAGTGATCTCCTTTATTGCCTTCAGACGTAACATCACTGCCCCTGGTGGAAGAATGATATTACTGCAACGACCAGGACCCTGGGGCGCTGCATAAACTCTTATGTTCAGCGGAGTCCTCTCTCTCCTGTGGAGTGTAAGCTCTTATGGTCAGCGGAGACCTCTCTCTCCTGTAGAATGTAAACTCTTATGTTCAGCGGAGTCCTCTCCTGTAGAGTGTAAGCTCCTATGGTCAGCGGAGACCTCTCTCTCCTGTAGAGTGTAAGCTCTTATGGTCAGCGGAGTTCTCTCTCTTCGGTACAACTTAAGCTCTTATGGTCAGCGGAGTCCTCTCTCTCCTGTAGAATGTAAGCTCTTATGGTCAGCGGAGTCCTCTCTCCTGTAGAATGTAAGCTCTTATGATCAGCGGAGTCCTCTCTCTTTCCATCCTGTAGAATGTAAACTCTTATTGTCAGCGGAAACCTCTCTCTCTCCTGTAGAGTGTAAGCTCTTATGATCAGTGGAGTCCTTTTGAGCAATTACAAACTTTCCAGTATTGAGATTTACTCAAACTTATTTGCCACAAACCAAATTTTAGGCCAAATTTTGGAGAAGTCGGTGAAATCTGAATTTCAAAAGATCCACTTATTTCTAATTTCAGGTTCTATGTAACATGACAAAATCAGATTAAGGTAAAAAAAAATCTGGATAGTCTGCTTTGCTGTTGTATACTGGACAAAGAGTTAATTCGTCCCTGACCAATGTTACCTTAGCCGCCCAGCAATTAAAATCCACTGCGATGCACATGGGGCTTTGTGAGTTGTAAAGCAGATACAGAACATCACAATAATACTGACCGTAATATTTATCACTTTAGAAAATGCCAACGGATCAATATTTCATGCAGCAAACGGGGAATGTTCTCGATCCGTCTGCAGCTCTCAAGTCTTTCTCTTTCTTCATCTATTAAACAAACTTGGACATTTTTTTTCACTCATTTCTTGCTCAACAAAATCTCCCATCCTTCATGTTGTGTAATTACAATTACAGTTTAAAAGAATAAATCCAAATTGTAAGAGATTTGAAACTAGAGCTTCCCAGAGACAGCGCCTCTCTTATCCATGGGCTGTGCCTGGTATTGCAGCTCATGGGATACAGGTCATAGCCAGGAAGCCCTGCTCTAATTTATGTGTTGCTGTAATACCTCAGTGCTGCGTACAGACTAGATAACTTTAGACATTTAGTTTGGAAAATGTTTCTTTATTGACACTAAGGGCCAGATTTGCATTTTTTTTTTAAAGTCGCTTCTCTTTTATTGTCTTCCTGTATTCATGGACATCCTTTGCTACAAATTTATCAAAATGGTCCATGAATTTTGCGAGGTCCATGAATTTTATACAAAATTAAAAAAATGCCCTGTAACCTTTTTTTTGCAACTTTTTTAACTCAAAAAGTCGCATATTCCATCTAAAAATCTACTATTTAATTGTCTAAGGGTACTTCTGTCTTTCTGTCTGTCCTTCTGTCAGTCTGTCTGTCACGGTTATTCGTTCGCTGATTGGTCTCGGCAGCTGCCTGTTATGGCTGCCGCGACCAATCAGCGACACACGCAGTCCGGAAGAAAATGACTGCTCCTTACTCCACTGCCCGGCGCCCGCATACACCCCTCCGCTCACCGCTCACACAGGGTTAATGGCAGCGGTAACGGACCGCGTTATGCTGCGGTGTAATGCAGTCCGTTACCTCTGCTATTAACCCTGTGTGACCAACTTTTTACTATTCATGCTGCCTATGCGGCATGAATAGTAAAACGAATATTAAAAATAATAAAAAAATAAATAAAAAAAACGTTATATACTCACCGTCCATGGGCCCCTCGGATCCAGAACCGGCCTTTCCCGCTTGCGATTCTCCGGTGACTGCTCCATGCTGCGATCTCGCGAGATGATGACATTGCGGTCTCGCGAGACCGCTACGTCATCATCTCGCGAGACCGCAGCATGCAGCAGTCACCGGAGCGTCGCAAGCGTGAAATGCCGGTTCTGGATCCGGAGGCTCCGGAAGGTGAGTATATAACTATTTTTTATTTTATTTCTTTTTTTAACAGGAATATGATGCCCACATTGCTATATACAACATGGGCTGGGCAATATACTACATGGGCTGGGCAATATAGTACGTGGCTGGGCAATATACTACATGGGCTGGGCAATATACTACGTGGCTGGGCAATATACTACGTGGCTGCGCAATATACTACATGGCTGCGCAATATACTACGTGAGCTGCGCAATATACTACGTGAGCTGCACAATATACCACGTGGGCTGCGCAATATACTACGTGGGCTGCGCAATATACTACGTGGGCTGCGCAATATACAACATGGGCTGCGCAATATACTACGTGGGCTGCGCAATATACTACGTGGGCTGCACAATATACAACGTGGGCTGCGCAATATACTACGTGGGCTGCGCAATATACAACATGGGCTGTGTAATATACTACGTGGGCTGCACAATATACAATGTGGGCTGCGCAATATACAATGCGGGCTGCGCAATGTACCGCGTTGGCTGCACAATGTACTACGTGGGCTGCGCAATGTACTACGTGGGCTGCGCAATGTACTACGTGGGCTGTGCAACGTACTGCGTGGGCTGCGCAATGTACTGCGTGGGCTGCGCAATGTACTGCGTGGGCTGCGCAATGTACTGCGTGGGCTGCGCAATGTACTACGTGGGCTGTGCAATATAATACATGGGCTGTGCTATACACTACGCATACATATTCTAGAATACCCGATGCGTTAGAATCGGGCCACCATCTGGTACACTATAAATACACAAAAAATACATACATAAAATTACTCCAGAGAAAGACTGGAGTACATTTGCGTAAAAAAAATGTTGCAACTTTTTATAAAGTCACAATTGCCCATAATGACGAACGCCAAAAAAAAAAAACTCACAGGAGAACACATACAGAATAAACTTTAAAAAAGGCGCAAATTAAATAAAGAATAAGATGCAAAAAAAAAACAGGCAAAAAACACCAAGATTGAAACAAAAACAAAGGCGCAAATGTAATAATGAATTGTGCCCTGAAACAAAGGTTCTTGTTTAAAATTGTAACACTATATAAGTATTATAAAATTCTAATTATAATTGTAACAGTCTGCACTTTGGGGCTTCTTTTAAGGAGCGTCATTTCACTTTTTATTAACAGGGAAAGGGATTCTCCAAGAAAAAACTTTCCCGGACTGTGCTGAGGAGGTGAACGTGGCACATTGATAAATGCGGTTATATTCTGCAGCTCAGCCCCATTCAAGTAAATGCAGAAAGGGATCTGGAGACGTAATAGCTGCCAACTAGAAAGCTGCGGTATGCTAAAGCGATAGTGTAGTGCGCCGCCAATTACAGAGAATGAGAACAGCTGTGCTACTCAAATAACATTGCATACCTGCAGCAGTGCTAAATTTGTCAGCTGCACACATACTCAGTGGTGTCAAAAAGTGTTTGCCCTTTCCTGATTTCATAATCTTTTCCATGTTTGTCACGTGTAAATGTTTCACATTACCAAACTAATTTAAATATTACACACAGATAACATAAGTAATCACAGATGCAGTTTATAAATTCTTTATTTTTAAGGGAAAAAGAAATCCAAACCTACAGGGCCCTGTTTGAAAAAATAATTGCCCTCTAGACCTAATAATGGGTTGGGCCCACCTTAGCAGCAACAACTGTAATCAAACGTTTGCGATAACTGGCAATGAGTCTTTTACAACAATCTGGAGGAATTTTGGCCACTCATCTTTGCAGACTTGTTGTAATTCAGCCACATGGGAGGGTTTCCGAGCATGAACAGTCTTTTTAAGTTGATGCCACAGCATCTTAATCGGATTAAAGGCAGGCGCTTGATTAGGCCACTCCAAAGTCTGAATTTTGTTTTTCTTAAACCATTCAGAGGAGGACTTGCTGATGTATTTTGGGTCATTGTCCTGCTGCATAACCCAAGTGTGCTTCAGCTTGAGGTCATGAGCAGAATTCATCGTTCCATTTACCACAGCAAATCTTCAAAGTCCTGAATCAGCAAAACAGCCCCAGACATCACACTACCACCACCATATTTTACTGTTAGTATAATGTTCCTTCTCTTATATGCTGCATTACTGCTATGCAAGATGTATTAAGACGTGCACCTTCCAAAAAGTTCATCTTTTGTCTCTTCCGTTCACAGAGTATTCTCTCAAAAATCTTGGGGATCATCAAGATGTTTTCTGGCAAAACTGAGACGAGCCTTTATGTTCTTATTGCGCCGCCAATGTTTTTTGTCTTGGAACTCTGCCATGCAAGCCTTTTTTGCCCAGTCTCTTTCTTTAACCCATTAGTTGCCAAATTAGCAATTTTCTCTTTTTTTTTTAATGACAGATTTTTAATAATTTGGGTCCTAATGAATCAGAAACATAATTTGCTAAATTTTTTCAAGTACGGATTTTTCAGAAACGAGTGTCCGAATATTCAATTAAAATGACAATGACATGATTTCCTATTTTGTAAACATTCATTTTACAAACACAACAAAAAAAATTGGACCTAATTATAAAAATTATAAAATCTTAGTTGCTAGAACCTAAAGATTAGGAGTCCCCAAAAAAGGACATTGGTAGATAATGGGTTTTTAAGGCAAATGAGGCCTGCAGTTCTTTGGATATTGCTGTAGGGTCTTTTGTAAACTCTTGGATGAGTCGTCGTTGTGCTCTTTGGGTAATTTCCGATGGCTGGCCACTCCTGGGAAGGTTCACCAATGTTCCATGTTTCCGCCATTTGTAGATAATGGCTCTCACTGTGGTTTTCCTGGCTGATAGATCTCAATTACTTTGTTTTTCTTTTGTTCCAGAATTTCATTGGATCGCGGCATGTCTAGCTTTTGAATCTTTTGAACTTCTTCTCTTTCCCAAGCAGGTCCTAGTTAAGTGATTTCTTGATTGAGAACAGGTGTGACAGTAATCAGACCTAGGTATGACTAGGGAAATTTTACTCAGCTTCCCAAAGTTGTGATAAATCACAGTTCTTTGTCTAATATTTGGCATAATATTTAATATTTAATCTAATATTTATGTAATACTTAAATTTGTTTGGTGATCTGAAACATATTTTAAGTGTGGGGCAAATGCTTTTTAACACCACTGTATGTAATGTAATAATATGGTACTTGTAATGATTCCACCCCTCAGTGTGTCTTAGGACGCAGTGATTGACAGCTCAGTCGTCCAGTCTGGTGCAGGGAAGTGCTGAGCTGTCTGTGTTTTTATTGACAGCTAGGCAGACCAATCTGAGACTGGGAGGTGCTGATCTCTTCCCAGATGATCCCTGTTCCCTTGATTACTCCGCTATTCAACTGGGCTGACTGTCCCTGAGAGCTGTTAGCTGTAGCTTCATCTCTGATTTTCCTATCCCTAGTGCCTTGCTTGTTGATCTATCGCTGCCTGACCTTGGACCTCGTTCTGACCATCCTTTTGCCTAATCGCTTTGCTCTGATCTGCTATCATCTCAGTATTTTGACCTTGAACCTTTAATTTACTACTTTGTCTCTTTCCTCTGTTTCAGACGTACCCTACAGGCTATTGACCTCAGACTAATTGACTATCCCAACTCGCCGGTTGTTCATGAGAAGTGACTCAGCGTTACAATACTAGTGATTTTCCCACAGGGTTGAAGGACTCAATATGACTTCTAATGGCAGGATCAGAGAACTGTATATTCTCTCATTCTAGGCAATCAATACAATTATGCTAACCACACTCTGGTCAGAGTTTGATCAGAGTTTGATCATAATGTGATCCAATGTTCTAGGATGAGGAGAAGATAGGGAAACAAATTCTCAATCTTTTCCATTCTGTCAATCTGTGAAAATCGGACTGCACTCAGATGTCATCCAAGTGGAGTCTCCAGAAATTACTTTTTTTGTCTCTTTTGCACCTGTGCTGTGATTCTCTCATGCAAGAGAATTGGATGTACAGTAGCATAACACTATGCTCACTATCGCAGCAGAGCAGGAGCTGAGGATCATTAGCATATCGTATATGATGCTCTCTCATAGAATGCTATACGCTAATTTGACCATTGCCTAAGAGATAGCAGCGGGGAGGGTATTGTACACATCTCTAGTGTGGAGAGGGAAAAAGTTACCACAGATTCAGGGAAGGCAGAGTAAACAGGTTACGGAGAAAAAGGAAGTTGAAATAAGTTAAGTATAGAAAAATTACTGATACTGTACATGAGTAGTGTTGAGCGATACCGTCCGATACTTGAAAGTGTCGGTATCGGAAAGTATCGGCCGATACCGGCAAAGTATCGGATCTAATCCGATACCGATACCCGATACCAATACAAGTCAATGGGACTCAAGTATCGGACGGTATCCCTGATGGTTCCCAGGGTCTGAAGGAGAGGAAACTCTCCTTCAGGCCCTGGGATCCATATTAATGTGTAAAATAAAGAATTAAAATTAAAAATATTGATATACTCACTTCTCCGACGCAGTCTGCACCTTACCGAGGGAACCGTCAGCCTTCTTTGCTTAAAATGCGCGCGTTTACTGCCTTCCGTGACGTCACGGCTTCTGATTGGTCGCGTGCCACCCATGTGACCGCGACGCGACCAATCACACAAGCCGTGATGTAATTTTCAGGTCCTGAATGCCTAGAATTAGGAATTCAGGACCTGAAAATTACGTCACGGCTTGTGTGATTGGTCGCGTCGCGGTCACATGGGCGGCACGTGACCAATCAGAAGCCGTGACGTCACGGAAGGCAGTAAACGCGCGCATTTTAAGCAAAGAAGGCTGCCGGTTCCCTCGGAAAAGTGCAGGCTGCGTCGGAGAGGTGAGTATAGCAATATTTTTAATTTTAATTCTTTATTTTACACATTATATCGATCCCGATACCGATTCCCGATACAACAAAAGTATTGGATCTCGGTATCGGAATTCCGATACCGCAAATATCGGCCGATACCCGATACTTGCGGTATCGGAATGCTCAACACTATACATGAGCTAATTAAGACAGCAATGCCCGGGAATACACATAGAGATTCCCACAAGACAAAAATCGGACTGCAAACTCGAGTGGCGCTAAAAATAAATGAAGAAATTAAGATTGCAGAGTGCTATTTTATTAACTAAAGTTCCGCACTAACACATAGAAAATTATGTTTTACATCAAACATGTCCATAGCCTTTCAATCTATTCTGCCCACTTTTTCCTCAAATTTTATCCACTTCACGCCCTCCACAATATTTCTTCAGTGGCTCACTGAGAAGAAAATGAAGCAAATGAGAATTAATAGCCTGGAATATAAAATCATTTAGAGGCAAGTTGATCGGTGAGGGAAATATGTTCCTGTTTTTCAGCAGGCACAGGTTATGGTATAATTCAGATTTAATAAGAGGCCGTGCATTGCTATGTAAGTATGACGCTGAACTAAGCCAAGGCCTCCACGCAGCTCTGCCCTATTTAATTATTTGTGCCGCGCCTACGTGCAAGTTCAATTTAACATAATGGAATAGATTTCTATGTTTGTAAATCTCTTACTTTTTCTAAGCAAAGTGCATTTAACCTCTGCACTGTAAGGAGGAGGTAGGAAACTGCAAAATCTCATATTTGTTTCCATGATAAATTACTTTTATAATAAAAGACAAATGCAAAAACATTACAGCATAATTGGCTGAGAGCTACTATGTTCAATAGGGAGATAAGTGTGCTGCTAAGATTAAAGGGAATCTGTCAGCAGATTTCTGCTACTTAGGCCGGGGTCACACTAGACCGTAATACGGACGAGTGCTATGCGATAAAAAATCGCATAGCACTCGGCCCAATGTTAATCTATGGTGCAGCTCCCATCATCCGATTTTTTTCTCCACCGTATTTCGGATCCGAGGGAACTCGCAGCATGCTGCGATTGTCAGCGTATCTCGGCCGAGACTCGCCAATGCAAGTCTATGGGTGCGAGAAAAAATCGGATTACACACGGACCATGCGTGTGCATTGCGAGAAATACGCAGCGGTGTTCTATTGAAAAGCCGGTAATTCAATTGCCGGCTTTTCATTCCTCCTGCACAAACTGAAGGAAAGCTGAGTGATCTGTACTCACATTGAGTCGCGGTGAGGCGCCCTCTGGTGGATGAACTCATATGAACTCGAGCGTGGGAACTTTTCCAAGGCTGCAGTTCATGAGAACATTCACCAGAGGGCGCCTCACCGCAACTCAATGTGAGTACAGATCACTCAGATTTCCTTCATTCCCCGGGGAACACAACCACGAGCGAGTGCATTAGCGCAGCTCATGGCTGTAAAATAATTAACCCCTTCAGATGGATTACCGCGTGGGACGTGACGGTTCACCTGAGGGTATGTATCTTGTGCTTTTATTATTTTATCCAAGCGAGGGTCAGCAAATGGATTGAGAGAGCAATAAAATATTAAAACAACCGCTGTGTTTATTTCATTAAAATCCTTTTAAATCATGTGTGTGTGTGTTTATTAACCCTTTCAAACAATTGGATTAATAATGGATAGGTGTCATAATTGACGCCTCTCCATTATTAATCTGGCTTAATGTCACCTTACAATAGCAAGGTGGCATTAACCCTTCATTACCCCATATCCCACCGCTACAGGGAGTGGGAAGTGAGAGGCCAAGTGCCAGAATAGGCGCCTCTTCCAGATGTGCCTTTTCTGGGGTGGCTGGGGGCAGATGTTTGTAGCCAGGGGGGGCCAATAACCATGGACCCTCTCTAGGCTATTAATATCTGCCCTCAGTCACTGACTTTACCGCTCTGGCGGAGAAAATTGCGCGGGAGCCCACGCCAATTTTTTCCGCCATTTAACCCTTTATTTCAGCAGCTACAGCGCTGAAATTTGGCACATACACACTACTAACATTAGTAGTGTGGAATATGCAAAAAAAAAGGGGATATGAGATGGTTTACTGTATGTAAACCATGTCTCATATCCTGTCGGGTTTGTGCAGGAGAAATGAAAAGCCGGTAATTGAATTACCGGCTTTTCACATAGATCGCGCTGAAGTAAATATAAATACAGACTATATATATATATATATATGTGTCTCAATGACATATCTATATATATATATATATATATCTATATATATATCTATATATATATATATATATATATATATATATATATATATATATATATACTGTATATATGTTTTCCCGAACATTTGAGCACATAAATCCATTAGATGTCGGTTTTGCAAGCTTGCGAGAAAATCTCGGCATACGGATGCCATACGGATGTCACACGGATGTCACACAGATCATTTGATGTGAGGAAATCGCATCCTCGCACTGCACACGGATCACTGTTTTTGAAACATTTGTGCGATTCTCGGCCGTGAAAAACGGACCGTTTTTTTATACGTTAAGTGTGTCCCCGGCCTTAATCTGAGAGTAGGGGCAGAGAGACTGGTTCCAGGAATGTGTCACTTGCTTAGTAGTTTGCTGCCGTTCAGTACAATCAGTGTTTTATATCAGCAGGAGTTTATAACTGCAGGACGTCTTCCGGCTCTTAGATTCCATTGCAAAAACCTGCTGACGGATTTAATATATAGTTTATATAGCTTTTAATATAAAGCTGATCTCCCAATTAGTTTCTCTGTCCATCACAGAAGAGCAGACCTCACAACTTTGTATCCCTTACATAGTAATTTTCCTCTAATTGAAGCCCCATAGCGCTCCCACTCATTAAAATACCCCTTTCATCGTGGCCCCCATAAGGTACGATGCCAACAAAAGTGCTCTCCAAACACAGTATGATACCCCCACAGTGAATTCCTACACAGTTCCCTCCACACACAGTTCGATGACCCTAAATTACCCCACCCCACAAAGTTTGATAGTCTCATAGTGACCCCCAACACAGTATGATGTCCTCGATGCAGCTTTCCATACAGTATAATGTGCCTCCATACAGCATAATGGCCCTTACACCCCTCTGTATAGTATGACGGCCCCTATACAACCCTCCACATAGTGTGATGACCCAACACACAACTCTCCACATAGTATAATGAGCCACACACAATATAATGGCTCCAACAAGCACTCCGAACATTATAATGATCCCCACGTAGCCCTCCAAACAGTATAATAGCCCCCACATAGCCATTCAAATAGTATAATGGCCCCCTGAAAGCCCTGCAAACTGTATAATGGCCCCCAAATATTGGCCAACAGGTAGCCCTAAAAACTGTATAATGGGTCCCACATAGGCCTCCAAATAGTATAATGTGCCCCACATGGACCTGCAAACATCATAAAGTATGCGTTGAGTTAACACAATCAGCCAGTGACTTATACAACTCACAAGGCGGCAGAACCAAGATTATTCTCTTCTAAGAGGCAACAGAACTCCTAATCACAGAATGTGCAGAGATTTAAATTAATGAATTACTAAATAATTCCCCATAAAATGAAGTATCAATTTTATCTGCTCATTTCACTCGATAACCTGCTGCCCACTGATCTGATTGCACATTCACATTAACGATCTCCCTTTAAGAGGCCAAAAATATTCTTCTATGTAAGAGACAAGGTATTGGGAACTATATAATTTGTAGATCCACAACTAAATCAGTAGATACTAGTAAAAAAAAGACAAATCTGTTGGGTACTGGAGTATTTACTTAAAAAGAGCTGTACCTTGTATCAAAAAGTGCATGAAACTGATAAAACTTATTAAGAAGTTTATACATCTTCTCAAGTATTCGCTAATAAAATCAGTGAATGGAGTTTACGGTAAGAAACAGAGTGATGTAATTGTACTGAAATTTTAATGAAGCTGTTATGAAGATTACAATGTAAAAATATTTTTCTCTCGGTGCCAATTTTTTTTTCATGGACCTTGTAGTAATGAGATGAAATTCTTCAGTATAACAGAACACATAATACAACCTTATAAAGACTAATTAGAAAGCGAGGAGATGTTGTTGTCAGAGATGAGCAGATTTAATGAATTTCGGTTTCACCAAATCCACCAGATTGACTGGGAAATATGATTTGCAACAAATGTATTCTTCACGAATTGAATATCTCTTATTATGCTCTGGGATCTGGAGAGATAGTAACACACTTAAAATGTTAAAAAATGCTGCTGTGGGAATGCTTTTCTAAAGCAGGGGCAGGGAAACAGGTCAAAGTTGATGGTAAGATAGATGGAACTTAAGACAGGGCAGTCCTGCAGAAAAACTTGTTAGAGACTATAAAATACTTGTGTCTCAGATGTGGGTTCACCTTCCAGCAGGACAACGACCCCAAACATTCTTTCAGAGATACGTGTCATGTCGGACACTGTCCAGACCAGGTCGTCTGACAGACAGCGGTAATTCCGCGTTTGACCACTGTTTGCTCATTGGCGTCGGCTAGTTTTCGTCTGGCTGCTCCGGGGTTAATTTATCTGATCCTCGGATTGGAAGCTGGGCCATGCCCATTTCCTTTAAATGGTTCTCCTGATCTTTGGGCGTCGCCGATTATAGCTCCTGTCTTATCCGTAGTTATCTTGGTCCGGAGTGGAGAGCTGGTTGTTGGAGAATCGTTACTGGTGGTGTATTTTCCTTTGTCTTATTTACTCCTTCCTATATTTGTATTTATTTTGCCCTGCACCTTTATAGTGTATTCCTGATTGAATGCGGCATGGTGTATATTTTCCTTTATCCTTGTTTGTTATAACTGTGGGTATTGGTTTATTGCATTCACTGGGTGGTGGGCGGTGGTGTTCAGTCTAGGGCTGAATCAGGAGTCAGGGTGAGGGTGGAGGCCTGAACATGCACACCATCAGTGTAAACTTCAGGTAGAGGGTCAGACAGGGTTTCCCTAGTCTGAGGGAAATTGCAGGGGCCCGGGTTATTAGCTCTCGCCCTCCTTGTATCCCCGTGACAATACGATGGAATGGTTTAAATGAAAGCAAATTCATGTGTGTGAATGGCCCAGTCACAGTTCAGACCTAAATTCCATTGAGAATCCATGACAAGACTTGAAAATTGCTGATCACAGATACCTTCCATCCAATCTCACTGAGCTAGGGCTTGTTTGCAAAGAAGAATGGGCAAATAAATGAACCTCTAGATGCGCAAAGCTGGTAGAGAGTGACCCCCAACAGATTTTTAGCAGTACTTGCAGTGAATTGACTTCTGGGGCTGAATACAAATGTAACATTTTCAGAATTGCATTTTTAAAATATCTAGAAAACCATGTACCATTTTCTTTACACTTAATAAGCACTTGCTACTTAGTGTTGGCATATCACCTAAGATCCAATTAAAATATATTTACTTTTGTGAGTGTAACAAGAAAAAATTTGAAAAATTTCACAGGGTATGAATATTTTTTTCAAAGCACTATATAGTGAAAACTCTCAAGAGGACATGCTGACCAGTTTTCCTGGGACAGATGCCATTTTGGGTGGTTGTTTTAAGTAGATTTCACTCTATTTGGTAAACACAAGGGTTTATTAATATATCCAAAAATAGAGAAAAAAATGATTCTTTTAATACAGTAAAGCAAATTATCAATCCGAAGTTTAACATGTTGAAAAAGCCAATTTATTGGTCAGAAGTTGAGTTGAGCGAATATGGTATGTTCGGAATCGGTCAACGAATCTGAGTTTGCCATATTCGTGCCATACTGGTACCCTATATGTGCTGAATTTATGTTTGATGATCAGTTCCGAACATATTCGTTCATTTTTACTCCCATTGACTCCAATGACATTCGGCGAATATCGCAAAAACAATATTCCTTGCCAATCATAATCGGAACAGAATTTTGAAAAACTGGCTCAACTCTAGCTAGAAGATATTTGTAAATCTCTGCTTAACACAAGATACTAGAAATCAATATTAGAGATCCATCCTAGAAATCCTTTTTTAACTTTTCACACTGATACATGCTCAAATCAACTGCGCATGCAATTACTCTGTATGTGGCTGAAATACTACGTAGCTGACAAACAGTTTTGGTACTAACGTATCTCCCCGGAGAACAAAAGAATCATCTGTTTAAATTAAAACCACCCAATCATTTAGCTGTTGGTCAGGCCAATGGCTGTTAATCTGAATCACTGTGCAGGGAAGCAAAGGAAATGGAGGATTTGAGCAGTTTCCATTACCCAGTGGTAAGATCCTGTGTTATCTGATTTCAGTAAGTCAGGATTTTTTTTTATAGATAATTAAATAAAAGAACACTGTTAGATTGGCCATGCAACTTTAAAGTGGTTCCAAACACTTTCCAGATTAACCATTTGTATGGGTGTTTTTAAAGAGGTTGTCCACTACTCAGACGACCCCCTCCTGAATCCCAGTGTTTCCCCCTGTTATATAATAATAAATACTTATACTCACCTCCAGTGCCAGCTTTGTTCTAGCGGTACTGGCACTGGCTCTCCCGGGGCTTGCATGACATTATGTCACACAATCCCTGCGGTCAATCAGCACTGGCTTTATTCTCCCCTTCTTCAAACAAAGGGTTTAATTTTTGTCTTCAAAAATAGCATAATTCTAATCTAGAGGCTTCATCTGGTATTAGAGCTGAGTCACTTTCACTTAAATAGAACTTGTCAGGACAAAAAATAGCTGATCAAACCAAGCGCAGGCAACATTGGCATAGTCATATAGTCCAGTCCACCTGCACACCTTCTTATTCTCCACCTTTCTCTGTCTTTCTCTGGCTCTTAGAGCTGTCAATCAAGGAAGAGGTCACGGAGTTAGATGTAAAACAAGTCGGGAGAAGTTGTGTAAGGCGGCCAGGATGGTAGTCGTGGTAACGGTCTGTTCTGTTCCCACACCCTGGCACCCCACAGATGAAATGTAATATCTCTCTTGCTGTGTGTACAGTGTGCGCAGCAAAACACTTATGGTCACTGCCAGGTTCTTCTCAGGTACTGTCACTCCAGCTTCTCAAAACGTTTCAGAGTCACAAGTCTTTTCAAACAACACAACTTTACTGACATCACATAGGGAGCACAAGGCAAACACAGAGGCATCTTCATATCTTTCCTTGCTGTCCTGACAGGCTCTATCTACTCTATCAGCTTCTCTTTTCCTGACAAGTTCAGCTATATCCTTGGACAGTCCGTGTCTCATCTGTATCCTCAGACAGTCCATGTCCCACTTGTGCCTTTCTTGTCACCAGCTTCTTTCATCTCCTTGTCCGGCTCCAATGGGAAGAGGTGCCGGGAACACTATCTCCGCTGCTTCTGCCCTGGTCTTAGACCCCGGAAACTGCTTGCGAATGATCCTATCAAGCTGGTGCCCGTCGGCACTGTTCTCCGCTTAGGGCCCCTTACTGCAGCAATAGCTTTATCCCCAGGACATGTAACACTCTGCTTCACTACTGCTCAGACGACCTGCCCTAGGCAGGCTGCCCGAGATTCTGCCACAAATCAGAAATTTTCCTGACTATACTTCCCTGCTCTGTGCTGTCCCTCCAATTTACTTAACCCCTGAGCTGTCTATCTCCTACTCTATTCTATGCTGTTCTCTATTACTAATGTGCCCACTTCAATTCTACCCCACTATTGTCCTATACTACCTAAGTTCCTATTCTAGCCCTAATCCTGTAAACAGTACATTAACATTACAATACATGACATCACAGTATATGAATATTAATAAGCAGTGAGGTGCCAAATGTGACCGTGAGAACAGCGTCCAGGAGAAAGAAGGCACATGAGGGTCCCCGATACCTCCTTACTGGTGCACAAGCTATTAGCGCCTGCTGGTGGCTTGAAAAGTCATCTTGTGCTGATAGACTCCCTTGAAATAAGAGTGAGCTGCAAAAGCTTCAGAAGTCTATGTAGATCAGTATATATATATATATATATATATATAATATATATAAATTTGGCAAGAGAGAAGCATTCAACAGTCCCTGTTGCTAACCTACTGCATGCTACATCTGTATACTCTTTATTTTTTATTTTTTTTTAGCCTGAACCAGCAATAAAAAATGATAAGTGAGCCCCCTAAATTACACTAGCAGGACTTTCTTTGTTAAATTATTTTCTAAATAAAAAAGGACTATTAAGCAAAATTAATTTCATTTTAATGTCCTAGGGAGAGCCACGAAGCAGATTATCAGACATAATACGGCATTATATACAGCTTTCCATATGTTGTTATGTAGAAGTGCTGAATAGCCCGTCCTTCGTTTTAGGCTTATACTCTTAACACTATTTCAATTAAGCTATTTAGACCCAGGATCAGATTAAACATATGTTTCCGCTCTTTAAAAATTGATTGTAGAAATATGGGAAATGGAGGGAAATGGCATTTGCTGAGACAAACACTGTTAATATGTGATCCCTATGCAGTGTTATTAGTGATTTTCTCTGCCAAGCTGTCTCCATATCACTTGCTGAGTCTGACTGCGTATGATCGATGCCCCATGCTGGGGTGGGTATAGATAGTAAACTCGCCGTCTTTGTAAACAAGAAAAACATTAAGCCTGAAGCAGACAATTTTGACTTTTGGGTTTCAGCCATTTCACCTCTGCTTGTTACCAAAGATTCAGTATTACGCTCAAAAACGTGACATTGGTATTGTCGATGTTCTGGTGGGAACCCCTCTTTAACTCAACCCACCCCTTAAAATACCCGATAACTTCCCCCCGACCAGTGCCTCAAAATTAAGACAAAGGCACCATACGTTGGATAATAATGGCCACAGCAGCCCTTTATTTATATAACATACAGACAATAATATAAATTGTTAATTGTTGATAATCTGGGAGGGTCCTTGAAGCTTTCAAAATCTGGTGATTAACCATACAAAAACTTTCGACAAATAACAGACCTTAAATTAATCCCAGCTGTTACCCCACTGGTTCGGGAGCACCAATACCTCGAGGGGTTCCATTGTCCACTTAAACCCTGGGAACCGACAAATCACTGCTGAAAATCCCCCCCAAAATCATCAGACCAATACCATAATATAATACCAATTGAGGAATCCATATACCCACGAATCCCCCAGACCAATTTAGCACCAACTTCAAAGACCTCCCCCAACCACAGCAAAGCCACCATGACCTAATAAACAGACCAACCAATCCCACCGTACAGATACAAAAATTATGGCGGGCCTGTTCTTGACCTCACAGGAGCAGGAAATGAAGTATCCCTGCCCCTAACTGTCCCTATAAAAGCCCCCTCTTTTGCATACCCCCACCCCACTAAACCTGTCCCCACCCCCTCTAACCCACTGTTATGCTGGCCCCTGCCTATGCCGTTGGGGGGAGGAGGGCGGCTTGCTCCAACCTTTACTTTGTTTTTAGATATCTCATAGGAAACCTGAACCTTTAACCTCAAAAGGACAAACTTATTTTGGGCCCTAAAGGCATCACATTTTTTTTTTTTCATCAATGGATTTTGAGATCAATATATTAAAACCATCAATATTACCATACGAGGACTTGCGAAACAGGCTGCAATTTTATAGACGCCATTTGGGGTACATATAGTAAAAAAAGGATATTCTCAGTTGCTTTGGTGTTTTGCTTTTATAGCATTCAGTATGTGGTATATTTGAATAAAATTCCGATCACGGGTCCGTACAGTTATACCCATGAAAAAATTAATACTGTATTGACAGAAGTACTGGGACACTTACACATTACACCTATGGGAGATTTTAGGACTCAATTCTTCATCTGTAGACACTATTGGGGAGTTTTTCCCCTCTTTCCAGCTATACAAGTCTCAACTCCTCGGGGGAAGGCTTTCTTCAACTCTTTGGAGGTGTCTGTGGGAATTTTTGCCCATTCATATAGAAGGGCATCTGTGAGGTCAGACACTGATGTTGGGGAAAGACCGGGCTCACAATTGCCACTCTAGTGTTGGATATGGTAGAGGTCTGGAATAGCAGCCGGTTAGGTTCTTACATATGAACCTCCCCCAACCATATCTTTATACTGTTTGCCTTGCTTTGTGCACTGGGCACAGTCATGGGGAACAGTAAAGGGCTGTCCCGAAGCCGTTCACTCAAAGTTGTGAGTGTACAAGTGACCAAAATGACTTATATGTGGAAGCATTAAGATATGAACCTAGGCTGACCCCTGAAAATAAGCCCTATACCATTATCCCTCCTTCTCTACACTTTACAGGCAACCAGGCAAGTAATATTATCTAGGCATTCCCCAAACATACACTCATCCATCAGACTGCCAAAAAAGCGCAAATTGCCAATCTGCAGAACACGTTTCCACTGCTCTGCTTCAGATTACAGTGGCGGAAGCTTTATACCACACTATCTGACATTTAGCAGTGTGTTTGGTGATGTAAGGTTACATGCAGTTGTTCAGCCATAGAAATCCATGCCATGAAGCTGCAGATACAGGTTATGTGCTGAGGTTAATACCAGAGGAGGTTTGGAGTCTGCAGTAATGGAGTCAGCAGAGCATTGGTGACTTTTTTGCCCTTTGCTCCTCAGCACTCAATGACCCCAATCTGGAGTTTTACATGGTCTCAAATTCATGGCTGAATTACTCTGGTTCCTATATACTTCCACTTTATAGTGGATCCCCAGCAGCTGTGCAGAGGATTGTTAGGTGAGTATGTGGTCATTATTCTTTTCTAGACCATTTTCTGGCATTATATAAAGTTGAAACAGAGTATAAGCAATCCAGTTAACATACATCTACCAGAACAAAATCCATCTTCGCTTCAACTCAGACCATTTTCCCTATCCCTGCTGCAAAAAACATCCCCACAGCATTATGCTCCTGCCACAATGTTTCACTGTGGGGATGTTTTTTTTCAGCAGAGACAGGGAAAGTGGTCCGAGTTGAGGGGAAGATGGATGGTGCAAAATACAGTGATATTCTTGAGCAAAACCTGTTTCAGTCTGTCAGTCATTTGAGACTGGGTTGGAGGTTCACCTTCCAACAAGAGAATGACCCAAAGCACACTGCTAAAGCAACACTCAAGGGGTTTAAGGGGAAACGTGTCGATGTTTTGTAGTGACCTAGTCAAAGCCCAGACCTTAATCTAATTGAGAATTTGTGGTCAGACTTGAAGATTGCTGTTCACCAGAGGAAACCATCTAACTTGAAGAAGCTGGAGCAGTTTTGTCTTGAGGAATGGGCAAAAATCCTAGTGGAAAGCTCATTTAGACTTATTCAAAGCGACTTGCAGCTGTAATTATCACAAAAGGAGGCTGTACAAAGTACTGACTTTAGGGGGGGTGAATAGTTACACACACTGAAGTTTTCAGATATTTTGTCCTTTTTGTTGTTTGCGTCACAATTAAAAAGGAAACCAAATGTTCACAGTTGTAGGCATGTTCTGAACATGAACTGATGCAAAGACTCAAACAAAAACAATAAAATTCCAGGTCGTGAGGTAGCAAAACACAAAAAATGCCAAGAGGTTGAATACTTTTGCAAGCTACTATAGATTTTGCTGCATCATAAAAAATCTACAGTTTTAGGCTTGGGCACTGTCATTGTGCCAACACGATCATCGATGGCAGGACGGCTGTAATGAGCACCTGATGGGACAGTAGAAGCCTGCAATCATGCATACAACATGATCGGTGTCAAAATCATTCTTGACTGTGACCCTGTGAAAGAGCAGACCCTCTAGTAGCTGTGGACATAAGTCACAGCAACATAATTTCTGGGGGGCTGGCATTAATTTTCAGAGAGTCTGAAGCCATTTAAAAGATTCAACGCTCTCTCTCTTGCGGAACGTCTGTTAAAGCATTCCCTAACAGGTGCATGTGCGTACTATAATTCTGTGCAAAGGCACAAAATAATGTCTTGCATAATCATGCTAGTCAGCAGCCGCTATTGAGCTGCAGGGTTCTCGCTTCCATCAGGGGAACCTTAGTTGTCCAGGGGAGATGTGAGCACTGCAGTCCATTACTGGACGCTAACTGTATGCAATGCTTATGTGGCATAATAACGGCACCCGGGCCTTGGAATGGCACGAGTATGAGAGGGAGTAAATGGTATTTTTGTTTTACAGTGGGAAACAGGGCTGCCACTAGAAATTTCAGGGCCCCATACTGGCAAATTTTTCGGGGCCCCCTTGAGACTCCGCCCAGGCTCCATTCCAGCCCCACCTCCATGCTCCACCCCTCGAACTGTCCACAGTCCCACTGCTCTCTCTTGGAAAAACTCCACTTCTCACCTATCACACATTAACAGCAGCTTTTGTTTTGGCCAAAAGATTTTTAAAGCCGCCACCATAACATGGTAGACACTTTTGGCCGGGCCCTACTCTGCTGTAACCTATTCAATATTTGTTAAAATATGCAATGCAATTTAGGTATATTTTTATTTTTCAATTTTTAAAATGAGCAATAATATCACATACAAGGAACAAATACCACAACACCATGACCAGACACCATATTATTACCACATAGTGACCAAATAGCACATACAAGGGACAAATACCACCGCACCATGACCAGACCACATATTACCACCAGTGACCGAATAATATCACATACAAGGAACAAATACCACCGCACCATGACCAGACCACATATTACCACCACAAAGTGACCGAATACTACAATACTGATCAGTAATAAAAAAAACACAGTACCATCACCATAAGTGCCATTATACACAGGAGATCTGTACTTAGTATGCAGTGTCTGTGTACAGGTAATACAGTGATCACTGGTGATATTATACACAGGAGCTCTCTATATAATGTATAGGTAATACAGTGATCACTGGTGACATTATACACAGGAGCTGGGTATATAGTATACAGTGTACACTCACTGGCCACTTTATTAGGTACACCTGTCCAACTTCTTGTTAACACTTAATTTCTAATCAGCCAATCACATGGCGGCAACTCAGTGCATTTAGGCATGTAGACATGGTCAAGACAATCTCCTGCAGTTCAAACCGAGCATCAGTATGGGGAAGAAAGGTGATTTGAGTGCCTTTGAACGTGGTATGGTTGTTGGTGCCAGAAGGGCTGGTCTGAGTATTTCAGAAACTGCTGATCTACTGGGATTTTCACGCACAACCATCTCTAGGGTTTACAGAGAATGGTCCGAAAAAGAAAAAAAATCCAGTGAGCGGCAGTTCTGTGGGCGGAAATTGTCATGATCTCTGCAGGCAGAGATCATAGCAAGCCTATAGAGGGACAAGCTCTCGGAAGATGGAACTATACTGACCATGAACTAAGCCTGCCGCGCAACTAGAAATAGCCAGGTAGCATTTCCTATTTATCGCTAGATGCCCAGCTCTGGCCTAAGACCTAAATAGCTAGCAGAGGGAAATATAAGACCTGGCTCACCTCTAGAGAAATATTCCAAAGAAGACAGTAGCCCCCCACATATAATGACGGTGAGTTCAGATGAAACAACAAACGCAGCAGGAAAATAGTCTTAGCAAATTTGAGGTCCGCTTACTAGATAGCAGAAGACAGATAGTATACTTTCATGGTCAGCAGAAAAACACTAACAAAACACCATCCAGAGATTACCTTAAACTCTGGCATTAACTCATAACGCCAGAGTAGCAATCCCTGATCAACGAGAGCTTTCCAGACACAGTAACAAAACTTCAGCTGTGAACTGGAACAAATAGGCAAAACAAAACATGGACAAAAGTCCAACTTATCTAGTAGTAGTCTAGAAGCAGGAACAAGCACTGAGAGGCATCAGATAACATTGTTGACCGGCAAGAAACCACCAGAGAAATGAGCTTAAATAGCGACACCCACTACTGATGGAACCAGGTGAAACAGGAAAGAGGATGACAAGTCCAATTCCACAAGCGGCCACCGGGGGAGCCCAGAATCCAAATTCACAACAGTACCCCCCCCTCAAGGAGGGGGCACCGAACCCTCACCAGATCCACCAGGGCGACCAGGATGAGCCCTATGGAAGGCACGAACAAGATCAGAAGCATGAACATCAGATGCATTGACCCAAGAATTATCCTCCTGGCCGTAACCCTTCCAGTTGACCAGATACTGGAGTCTCCGTCTGGAAACACGAGAGTCCAAAATTTTCTCCACAACGTACTCCAACTCACCCTCAACCAACACCGGAGCAGGAGGCTCAACTGAAGGTACCACAGGTACCTCATACCTGCGCAATAACGACCGATGAAAAACGTTATGAATGGAAAAGGACGCAGGGAGGTCCAAACGGAAAGAAACAGGATTAAGAATCTCCAATATTCTATAAGGGCCGATGAACCGAGGTTTAAACTTAGGAGAAGAGACCCTCATAGGGACAAAACGAGAAGACAACCACACCAAATCTCCAACACAAAGCCGAGAACCAACACGACGATGACGGTTGGCAAAACGCTGAGTCTTCTCCTGGGACAACTTCAAATTGTCCATAACCTGCCCCCAGATGTGATGCAATCTCTCCACCACCGCATCCACTCCAGGACAATCCGAGGATTCCACCTGACCGGAGGAAAATCGAGGGTGAAACCCCGAATTACAGAAAAACGGGGACACCAAGGTGGAAGAGCTGGCCCGATTATTGAGGGCGAACTCTGCCAATGGCAAAAAAGCAACCCAATCATCCTGGTCAGCAGAGACAAAACACCTCAGATATGTCTCCAGGGTCTGATTAGTCCGCTCGGTCTGGCCATTAGTCTGAGGGTGAAAAGCAGATGAAAAAGACAAATCTATGCCCATCCTAGCACAGAATGCCCGCCAAAATCTAGACACAAATTGGGTACCTCTGTCAGAAACAATATTCTCAGGAATACCGTGCAATCGGACAACATTCTGAAAAAACAGAGGAACCAACTCAGAAGAAGAAGGCAACTTGGGCAGAGGAACCAAATGGACCATTTTAGAGAAACGGTCACAGACCACCCAGATGACAGACATCTTCTGGGAAACAGGCAGATCTGAAATAAAATCCATCGAGATGTGTGTCCAAGGCCTCTTAGGAATAGGCAAGGGCAACAGCAGTCCGCTAGCCCGAGAACTACAAGACTTGGCCCGAGCACAAACGTCACATGACTGCACAAAGACTCGCACATCTCGTGACAGGGAAGGCCACCAGAAGGATCTTGCCACCAAATCCCTGGTACCAAAAATTCCGGGATGACCTGCCAATGCAGAAGAATGTACCTCAGAGATGACTCTGCTGGTCCAATCATCCGGAACAAACAGTCTATCAGGCGGACAACGATCCGGTCTATCCGCCTGAAACTCTTGCAAGGACCGCCGCAGATCAGGAGAAACGGCCGACAAAATTACTCCCTCCCTAAGGATACCTGTGGGTTCAGAATTACCAGGAGAGTCCGGGTCAAAACTCCTAGAAAGGGCATCTGCCTTAACATTCTTAGAACCCGGTAGGTATGACACCACAAAATTAAAGCGAGAAAAAAATAAAGACCAGCGCGCCTGTCTAGGATTCAGGCGTCTGGCAGTCTCAAGATAAATCAAATTTTTGTGGTCAGTCAATACCACCACCTGATGCCTAGCCCCCTCGAGCCAATGGCGCCACTCCTCAAACGCCCACTTCATGGCCAAAAGCTCCCGATTCCCAACATCATAATTCCGCTCTGCGGGCGAAAATTTGCGAGAAAAGAAGGCACAAGGCCTAATGACGGAGCAGTCGGAACCTTTCTGCGACAACACTGCCCCAGCTCCGATCTCCGAAGCGTCAACCTCAACCTGAAAAGGCAGATTCACATCAGGCTGACGCAACACAGGGGCAGAGGCAAAACGGCGCTTAAGCTCCTGAAAGGCCTCTACAACATGAGGGGACCAATTAGCAACATCAGCGCCTTGTCTGGTCAAATCAGTCAGTGGTTTAACGACATCCGAAAAACCAGCAATAAATCGGCGGTAAAAGTTGGCAAAGCCCAAAAATCTCTGAAGACCCTTAAGAGAGGAGGGCTGAGTCCAGTCACAAATAGCTTGCACCTTGACGGGATCCATCTCAATGGAAGAGGGAGAAAAAATATACCCCAAAAAGGAAATTTTCTGGACCCCAAAAACGCACTTAGACCCCTTCACACATAAAGAATTAGACCGCAGAACCTGAAAAACTCTCCTGACCTGCTGGACATGAGAGTCCCAGTCATCAGAAAAAATCAGAATATCATCCAGATATATTATCATAAATTTATCCAGAAAATCGCGGAAAATATCATGCATAAAAGACTGGAAAACTGAAGGGGCATTAGAAAGACCAAAAGGCATGACCAAATACTCAAAGTGGCCCTCGGGCGTATTAAATGCGGTCTTCCACTCATCCCCCTGCCTGATCCGCACCAAATTATACGCCCCACGAAGATCAATTTTAGAGAACCACTTAGCACCCTCTATACGAGCAAACAAATCAGTAAGCAATGGCAATGGGTATTGATACTTAACAGTGATCTTATTCAGAAGCCGATAATCAATACATGGTCTCAAAGAGCCGTCTTTTTTTGAGACAAAGAAAAACCCAGCTCCCAAGGGAGAAGAAGATGGACGAATATGTCCCTTTTCCAAAGACTCCTTTATATATTCCCGCATAGCAGCATGTTCCGGCACAGACAGATTAAACAAACGACCCTTGGGATATTTACAACCCGGTATCAAATCTATGGCACAATCGCACTCACGGTGCGGAGGTAACGACCCAAGCTTGGGTTCGTCAAAGACATCTTGATAATCAGAGAGGAACTCAGGGACTTCAGAGGGAATGGACGACGAAATAGAAACCAAAGGTAAGTCCCCATGAATACCCTTACATCCCCAGCTCAACACAGACATTGCTCTCCAGTCCAAGACTGGGTTGTGAGACTGCAACCATGGCAATCCCAGTACCAAATCGTCATGTAAATTATACAGCACCAGGAAACGAATAATCTCCTGGTGATCCGGATTGATACGCATGGTTACTTGTGTCCAGTATTGTGGTTTATTATTAGCCAATGGGGTGGAGTCAATCCCCTTCAGAGGAATAAGAGTCTCCAAAGGCTCTAAATCAAAACCACAACGATTGGCAAAGGACCAATCCATAAGACTCAGAGCGGCGCCAGAGTCAACATAGGCGTCCGTGGCAATGGATGACAAAGAGCAAATCAGGGTTACAGACAAAATAAACTTAGACTGAATGGTGCCAATGGAAACAGACTTATCAAGCTTCTTTGTACGCCTAGAGCATGCTGATATAACATGAGTAGAATCCCCACAATAGAAACACAATCCATTCTTCCGTCTAAAATTCTGTCGCTCGCTCCTGGACAGAATTCTATCACACTGTATACTTTCTGGCGTCTTTTCCATAGACACCGCCAGATGGTGCACCGGTTTGCGCTCCCGCAGACGCCTATCAATCTGAATAGCCATTGTCATGGACTCATTCAGACCTGCAGGCACAGGGAACCCCACCATAACATCCTTAACGGCATCAGAGAGACCTTCTCTGAAAGTTGCCGCCAAGGCGCACTCATTCCACTGAGTAAGCACAGACCATTTACGGAATTTTTGGCAGAAAACTTCAGCTTCGTCTTGCCCCTGAGATAGTGCCATCAAAGTTTTTTCTGCCTGAAGTTCCAAATGAGGTTCCTCATAAAGCAAGCCCAAGGCCAGAAAAAACGCATCCACATCGCGTAACGCAGGATCCCCTGCTGGCAATGAGAAGGCCCAATCTTGAGGGTCACCCCTGAGCAAGGAAATCACAATCCTAACCTGCTGAGCAGGGTCTCCAGCTGAACGAGACTTCAGGGACAAATAAAGCTTACAATTATTTCGGAAATTCTGGAAGCTAGCTCTATTCCCTGTGAAGAACTCCGGCAAAGGAATTCTCGGCTCAGATACCGGAGCATGTACCACAAAATCTTGTAAATTTTGTACTTTCGTGATGAGATTATTCAAACCCGCAGTTACACTCTGGAGATCCATTATTGTCAGGTGCACACAGAGCCATACAGAGATTAGGAGGAGAGAGAGAAAAAAGACTGCAGCAAGGCAGACTGGAGGGAAAAAAAAAAAAAAAAATTCCAGCAGACTTCTTATAACTCTCCTTTCTAAACCTGGGTCTTTAACACTTTATTGGCCGGTCAAACTGTCATGATCTCTGCAGGCAGAGATCATAGCAAGCCTATAGAGGGACAAGCTCTCGGAAGATGGAACTATACTGACCATGAACTAAGCCTGCCGCGCAACTAGAAATAGCCAGGTAGCATTTCCTATTTATCGCTAGATGCCCAGCTCTGGCCTAAGACCTAAATAGCTAGCAGAGGGAAATATAAGACCTGGCTCACCTCTAGAGAAATATTCCAAAGAAGACAGTAGCCCCCCACATATAATGACGGTGAGTTCAGATGAAACAACAAACGCAGCAGGAAAATAGTCTTAGCAAATTTGAGGTCCGCTTACTAGATAGCAGAAGACAGATAGTATACTTTCATGGTCAGCAGAAAAACACTAACAAAACACCATCCAGAGATTACCTTAAACTCTGGCATTAACTCATAACGCCAGAGTAGCAATCCCTGATCAACGAGAGCTTTCCAGACACAGTAACAAAACTTCAGCTGTGAACTGGAACAAATAGGCAAAACAAAACATGGACAAAAGTCCAACTTATCTAGTAGTAGTCTAGAAGCAGGAACAAGCACTGAGAGGCATCAGATAACATTGTTGACCGGCAAGAAACCACCAGAGAAATGAGCTTAAATAGCGACACCCACTACTGATGGAACCAGGTGAAACAGGAAAGAGGATGACAAGTCCAATTCCACAAGCGGCCACCGGGGGAGCCCAGAATCCAAATTCACAACAGGAAATGCCTTGTTGATGCCAGAGGTCAGAGGAGAATGGGCAGACTGGTTCGAGCTGATAGAAAGGCAACAGTGACTCAAATCGCCACCCGTTACAACCAAGGTAGGCCTAAGAGCATCTCTGAACGCACAGTGCGTCGAACTTTGAGGCAGATGGGCTACAGCAGCAGAAGACCACACCGGGTACCACTCCTTTCAGCTAAGAACAGGAAACTGAGGCTACAATTTGCACAAGCTCATCGAAATTGGACAGTAGAAGATTGGAAAAACGTTGCTTGGTCTGATGAGTCTCGATTTCTGCTGCGACATTCGGATGGTAGGGTCAGAATTTGGCGTAAACAACATGAAAGCATGGATCCATCCTGCCTTGTATGGAGCATCTTTGGGATGTGCAGCCGACAAATCTGCGGCAACTGTGTGATGCCATCATGTCAATATGGACCAAAATCTCTGAGGAATGCTTCCAGCACCTTGTTGAATCTATGCCACGAAGAATTGAGGCAGTTCTGAAGGCAAAAGGGGGTCCAACCCGTTACTAGCATGGTGTACCTAATAAAGTGGCCGGTGAGTGTATAGTGTCAGTGTATAGGTAACACACTGACTCACCATTGACGTCTCTAGGTGAAGTCCTTCACCTTTCAACTTTCATCCAGCACAGACCGCCGTCACTTCATCCAGCCAGGACTTGTCTCTGCAAGAAATAACACAGTTATCTCGAGCTCCACCTGCAGAACACATTACTTAGTTTTTCCCAACTTTACATTACACCACATGAAGAAAAAAAGGCGACATAGTATCACTCTACACAGTAACAGGACCGCCCCCCCATTTAAAACAGTATACTCAAAAAATAAAATAAATATGTCACTGCAGTAATAATATCCCTTAATTAGCCCCTATGGTAATAATATCCCCCATCTTGGCCCCGGTGTGTCTCATTCCTGGCTCCAGCCATATGTTCTCGCATCCTGCCCTCATGAGTATCCATTCTGCCCCATATGATCTCCCCATCCTGTCCCATATGATCGCCCCATGTGATCTCCCCATCTTGCCCCATATGATCTCCCCTTCCTGCCCCATCTGTCTCCATCGTATCCATCCTGCCCCATGATCCTGCACGATCTGTCTCCAATCATGCCCCTATGTCTTTCATTCAGTCCTGTGTCTCCAATCATGCCCGTGTCTCCATTCTGCCCCCAGTGTGTCCAGCATCTCTTCCCCCGTGTGTCCATCATCTCTGCCCCAGTGTGTCCAGCATCTCTGCCCCAGCGTGTCCAGCATCTCTGCCTCAGCGTGTCCAGCATCTCTGCCCCAGTGTGTTCAGCATCTCTGCCCCAGTGTGTCCAGCATCTCTGCCCCTGTGTGTCCAGCATCTCTGCCCCAGGGTGTCCAGCATCTCTGCCTCAGCGTGTCCAGCATCTCTGCCCCAGTGTGTCCAGCATCTCTGCCCCAGTGTGTCCAGCATCTCTACCCCGTGTGTCCAGCATCTCTGCCCCATGTGTCCAGCATCTCTGCCCCAGCATGTCCAGCATCTCTGCCCCAGCGTGTCCAGCATTTCTGCCCCCAGTGTGTCCAGCATCTCTTCCCCCAGTGTGACCAGCATCTCTGCCACTAGTGTGTCCAGCATCTCTACCCCCAGTGTGTCCAGCATCTCTGCCCCCAGTGTGTCCAGCATCTCTGCCCCAATGTCAAGCATCTCTGCCCCAGCGTGTCCAGCATCTCTGCCCCAGTGTGTGTGTCCAGCATTTCTGCCCCAGTGTGTCCAGCATCTCTGCCCCATTGTGTCCAGCATCTCTGCCCCAGTGTGTCCAGCATTTCTGCCCCAGTGTGTCCAGCATCTCTGCCCCATTGTGTCCAGCATCTCTGCACCAGCGTGTCCAGCATTTCTGCCCCCAGTGTGTCCAGCATCTCTGCCCCCAGTGTGACCAGCATCTCTGCCCCTAGTGTGTCCAGCATCTCTGCCCCCAGTGTGTCCAGCATCTCTGCCCTCAATGGCCACCATCTCTGCCCCAGTGTGTCCAGCATCTCTGCCCCCAATGTCCAGCATCTCTGCCCCCAATGTCCAGCATCTCTGCCCCAATGTCTCCAGCATTTATGCCCCAGCGTGTCCAGCATCTCTGCCCCAGCGTGTCCAGCATCTCTGCCCCAGCGTGTCCAGCATCTCTGCCCCAGCGTGTCCAGCATTTCTGCCCCAGTGTGTCCAGCATTTCTGCCCCCAGTGTGTCCAGCATTTCTGCCCCCAGTGTGTCCAGCATTTCTGCCCCCAGTGTGTCCAGCATTTCTGCCCCCAGTGTGTCCAGCATCTCTGCCCCCAGTGTGTCCAGCATCTCTGCCCCCAGTGTGTCCTGCATCTCTGCCCCCAATGTCCAGCATTTCTGCCCCCAATGTCCAGCATCTCTGCCCCAGCGTGTCCAGCATCTCTGCCCCAGCGTGTCCAGCATTTCTGCCCCAGTGTGTCCAGCATTTCTGCCCCAGTGTGTCCAGCATTTCTGCCCCAGCGTGTCCAGCATTTCTGCCGCAGTGTATCCAGCATTTCTGCCCCAGTGTGTCCAGCATTTCTGCCCCAGCGTGTCCAGCATTCTGCCCTGGGGCCCCCTGGATTGCCGCTCTCAAAAAAATAAAAATAAACCACGAGCTCTTACCTGGCCACGCTCCTGCGGCGGGCGAAGCTCACTCCCTCCACGCAGGTGAAGCGCGCACTGCGGCTCAAGTCAGCTGCCAGTCTCCGATTGGCTGGCGGCTGTTAACTATTGACGTGCGGGCGCGGGCCCACATGTCAATAGCGTGCCGCAGCGCCTGTAGGGGGGCCCAGTGAGTAGATGAGACGGGACCCGATGTAGGCCCCCTCTGCCCACCGGGCACCATACTCTATCAGGGCAGTAATGCCCTAATGGCGGCCCTGGTGGGAAATATAGAATTCTAGAAGGGTTTGTCCAAGTGATAGACAACCCCTAAAAAAGATTTAAATACATGTGTAAATTTTGGGCTGAAAATGAAATATATTTTATTTACAAAAAAATGCAAATATATGGACTATCATGCTATCAGATATTTGGTATCCCCATAATTCAGCGTTCAAATAAATGTAATGAAAAAAACATAAAAATGGGAGAAAACATGGCAGAATGACAATTTCACTTGTTTCTCCCAACATAAGATAATACACATAATTGCTGCTATATATGTAAAAAATACAATAGAAACTACCCCCCACCCAAAAAAAGACGCCTAAGATTCTATACTGCAAAAAAAAGAAAATTAGGAGGTGAAAAATCCCCACATTTTGCAACATCCTGCAAACTAAAAACAACCTGGTGTTGAAAGAGTGAAAAGACTGAAGAGTATCTGAATGGAAAAGTACGATAATCAGAAATAACTTTTTTTTTTTTAAACTTATCTTTCAAAAACATATAATCATTAAATGTGTCAGCTGGGATAATGAGTTTGAATGTCAGAAAAACACAGAAAATGGGAAATAGTGAATCAGCACTGGGGCAGAAAATGATTAATGTTCTTTAATAAGGAAGAAATGAATCAACCATGATGAAATTAATCATAAATCATTATTTAGAATAAAATGTGATACTTTTTCTTCACATCTAATGTATATCATCGTAGAATCAAAAACCCTCAAAAAACAAAAAAACAAAAACACAACAGCATAAAATATTTGAGATTTCTATCCCAAAATTGACTGAGAGCAAAGTTCCATTTATTATTATGATTAGTCTTATTAGTAATAATAATGGGAACAACAACAGTAATAAAGATAGCAGTTATAATAAAAACACACACTAGTAATACGGATAATATTATTATTAAAACTGATAATAATCATAATTAATAATTAATATAATACTGCCAATGATCATATTAATAAGTTAATAGTAAAAGTGACAAATACAGTCATGGTCGAAAGTGTTGGCATCCTTGACATTTTTCCAGAAAATGAAGTATTTCTCCTAGAAGATGATTGCAGTTACACATGTTTTGTAATACACATGTTTATTTCATTTGTGTGAATTGGAATAACACAAAAAAGAGAAATAAAGGCAAATTGGACATCACTTCATCTCTCTCCACAGGTGTTTAAAGGGGATTTAGATCTGGACTCACTTCAAGAAGCACCCAAAAATGGATGGAAACAAAACGCTGGAGAGTTCTGAATTATGTTTGCGGTTATTGTCCTGCTAGAAGACCCATGACCTAGGAAGCAAACCCAGTTTTATGACACCTGGCACTACATTGTAACACAAAATCTGTTGGTAAACTTCAGATTTCATGATGTCTTGAACATAGTCAAGGCATCCAGTGCCAGAGGCAAGAAAACAACCCAAAAAACATCTTTGAACTTCCACCATATTTGACTGTAGGTACCATGTTCTTTTCTTTGTAGGCCTCATACCGTTTTCGGTAAACAGTTGAATGATGTGCTTTAGCAAAAAGCTCTATTTTGGTCTCATCTGTGCGTAAGCTACTTTCGTAGAAGGATTTTTGCTTACTCACTTGCATTTTGGCAAACTGCAGTCTAGCTTTTTTATATCTATGTCAGCAGTGCGATCATCCTTGGTCTCTTGCCAGAGTGTTTAATTTCATTCAAATGTCGATGGATAGTTCACGCTGACATTGATCCTGCAGGGCAACTTGAATTTGTTATCAACCTTCCAGACTATCCTATGTTGCAACCTTTCATCAATTTTTCTTTGCTGACCACATCCAGGGAGATTAACTACAGTGTCATGAGTTATTAACTTCATGATTATGTTGTGCACTGTGGGAAAAACAACATCAAATTCTCTAGAGGTGGGCTTATAACCTTGAGATTGTTGATATTTTTCAACAATTTTGGTACTCAGACTGCTCTCTTCTCCTCTTTCTGTTCTCCATGCTTAATGTTGCACACACGGACACACAATGCAAAGATTGAGTCAACTTTTCCCCTTTTTAATCTGGTTTCAGGTGTGATTTTCATATTGTTAACACCTGTTACTTGCCACAGGTGAGTTTGAACAGGCATCACATGCTTGAAACAAAGTTGTTTACCCACAATTTTGGAGTGGTGCCAACAATTCTGTCAGTCCTGCTTTTGGGGTTTGCATAGAATTATGTCTAATTTGTCTTTTTCTCTCTGTTTTTTGCATCGATGTAATACACACAAAGGAAATAAACATATATATCACAAAACATGTGTAATTGCAATAGTTTTCTGTGAGAAATATTTCACTTTCTGGAACAATTTCAAGGTTGCCAGCACTTTCGACCATGACTGTATTTGTCATTATTACTATTAACTTATTATTATCATAATTGGCCGTATTATTGTAATTACCGTACCATTAATATTATTATCAGTTTTGAAATTAATATTATCCGTATTGTTACTGTATTTTTATTTACAATTGTCCAAAATGTCTAAATATGCAAGCATTCATGGTAACTGGAAAAGGTCAAGGCCAAACCTTTAACAGTAACCACATAGCATTATAGACTGACAATCCTTTTGTTCTCCATGAGATAAGCATGTCTCATAGAGGACACGGGAGCACTCAGCAGAGCAAGTGTTCCTGTTTTTGGGATACACAGCCAAGATAGCTGCCGGATGAACTATCTTCTTGTGTGTATGGGGTCAAAAGTCTGGTTTAGATCAAAAGAACTCATGAACATGATGGGTACTTAAAGGGGTTTTTCCAATTCTTGGACAACTCCTTCTGAATCCCTATGCTTCCTCCCAGTAAAACAATAACACTTACAGGTCCTTCTCAAAAAATTAGCATATAGTGTTAAATTTCATTATTTACCATAATGTAATGATTACAATTAAACTTTCATATATTATAGATTCATTATCCACCAACTGAAATTTGTCAGGTCTTTTATTGTTTTAATACTGATGATTTTGGCCTACAACTCCTGATAACCCAAAAAACCTGTCTCAATAAATTAGCATATCAAGAAAAGGTTCTCTAAACGACCTATTACCCTAATCTTCTGAATCAACTAATTAACTCTAAACACATGCAAAAGATACCTGAGGCTTTTAAAAACTCCCTGCCTGGTTCATTACTCAAAACCCCCATCATGGGTAAGACTAGCGACCTGACAGATGTCAAGAAGGCCATCATTGACACCCTCAAGCAAGAGGGTAAGACCCAGAAAGAAATTTCTCAACAAATAGGCTGTTCCCAGAGTGCTGTATCAAGGCACCTCAATGGTAAGTCTGTTGGAAGGAAACAATGTGGCAGAAAACGCTGTACAACGAGAAGAGGTGACCGGACCCTGAGGAAGATTGTGGAGAAGGACCGATTCCAGACCTTGGGGAACCTGAGGAAGCAGTGGACTGAGTCTGGTGTGGAAACATCCAGAGCCACCGTGCACAGGCATGTGCAGGAAATGGGCTACAGGTGCCGCATTCCCCAGGTAAAGCCACTTTTGAACCAGAAACAGCGGCAGAAGCGCCTGACCTGGGCTACAGAGAAGCAGCACTGGACTGTTGCTAAGTGGTCCCAAGTACTTTTTTCTGATGAAAGCAAATTTTGCATGTCATTCGGAAATCAAGGTGCCAGAGTCTGGAGGAAGACTGGGGAGAAGGAAATGCCAAAATGCCTGAAGTCCAGTGTCAAGTACCCACAGTCAGTGATGGTGTGGGGTGCCATGTCAGCTGCTGGTGTTGGTCCACTGTGTTTCATCAAGGGCAGGGTCAATGCAGCTAGCTATCAGGAGATTTTGGAGCACTTCATGCTTCCATCGGCTGAAATGCTTTATGGAGATGAAGATTTCATTTTTCAGCACGACCTAGCACCTGCTCACAGTGCCAAAACCACTGGTAAATGGTTTACTGACCATGGTATTACTGTGCTCAATTGGCCTGCCAACTCTCCTGACCTGAACCCCATAGAGAATCTGTGGGATATTGTGAAGAGAAAGTTGAGAGACGCAAGACCCAACACTCTGGATGAGCTTAAGGCCGCTATTGAAGCATCTTGGGCCTCCATAACATCTCAGCAGTGTCACAGGCTGATTGCCTCCATGCCACGCCGCATTGAAGCAGTCATTTCTGCCAAAGGATTCCCGACCAAGTATTGAGTGCATAACTGAACATTATTATTTGATGGTTTTTTTGTTTGTTATTAAAAAACACTTTTATTTGATTGGACGGGTGAAATATGCTAATTTATTGAGACAGGTTTTTTGGGTTATCAGGAGTTGTAGGCCAAAATCATCAGTATTAAAACAATAAAAGACCTGACAAATTTCAGTTGGTGGATAATGAATCTATAATATATGAAAGTTTAATTGTAATCATTACATTATGGTAAATAATGAAATTTAACACTATATGCTAATTTTTTGAGAAGGACCTGTATACTCACCTCCAGAGCTGGTGCCTTTTTGATGATGTCAGCACTGGCTTTCCCACTGGAACTGTGCAATGTCATGCAATTCCCGGGAGATTAAGTGCCAACACCACTGTAACAGTGCTAGCAGAAGTAGTGAGTATAAGTGTCATTACTTTACTGGGGGGATTCAGAAGGGGATATCTGAGCAGTGGAAAACCCCTTGAACAAGTGCATACAGGAGATGTTATATTGTAGCATTGTGTTTTTAGGAAGGAGAATGCGACAAGTTTGCCTGTTGCTCTACACGTGACTGTAATGAAGGTCCTTATTAAGTCGTCCCATGTTCTCGTACGAGTGCGCTCCATGCCTTTCACGGATTGAACATGTACCTGTAATAGTAAATGGGGCACACATGGCGGTGATTTTTCACAGACCCAGCAGAGACATGTCTCATTTTGATCTGAGCGTTGAATTGCCAATGCATTTCGATGAGTCTGAGAAAAATTGGACCACACTTGGATGTCAATCTGAGTGTCGTCTGCTTTTCATGGACTGTCAAATAGGAGAAGGTGGAGAAAAAATATTTCTTTTTTAGAAAAACTGATGACATTTGGACCACAGTCTGTTAAAACTGATCAAAATAGTCAAAATAATAATCATTTTCTTGTACGTGGAAAATACTGACGTGTGAGTGAGACCTAACAGAAAGGGACAGCTGAGGAACTGTCAATGGTGCTAAACTTAACCTGTCACTAACAAACCTGCCCAAATGTTCACAAGTATCCTTCAGCAATTTTGGCTTCTGTTGCAATCTTTGGAAACTTTAACCATGGAGGTGGTTTTCTCAGTTATTAAAAAAAATGTCCTTAGGGGCAAATTTGATAGCTTAATAGAAGAGTCATTTCTCCTGAAATTCCTGGAGATCCAGCACTTTTGCCATTGTTCCCCACCGATCTTTGTGTACTTGGTTGCAGTGATGCAATGCTATACACCAGACATGACGGCTGCTGCAATAATGGTGTGTGAGGCTTTTTTATCTGAGGCTGTGATCGCAGCATAGAACCACAACTGACATCATAAAAGTCAAAGTCGTCCATTGGGATCCATTTGGATCTGGTAAATGCTATGAACAAGAAATGAGTAACACACTTCGCCAGATCATTTTGCAAAAATAGTTTAGTTGGAAAAGTGCTCTCCACATGGCTCTGGAATGAAAACCTACAGATGTCACAATAAACAGGATAACATCTTGTGCAGTCTCTGCCACTAACTTAGAAGAGACTCTATGACAAGTTGTGGGATAGTGAGAAATGTTGTCATGTTCTTGTTGCCAGTGGCATATTTCCAAAAATAAAAAAGAACTAAAAATAAAAAAAGACAGATGGAAACGAAAAAGTTCTAGCAAATGTATACTTTAGGGAAGGCAAGAACTGGAAATAATTCTGCAGGTTTTCTACTTTTAATGATTGTATATGCAAACAACAAAACAATGGTTCCTGCAGCTGATTAGGTGTGTGACAATAAAAGGGGTTTTCCTGAACTTTTATATTAACGTTTCCTTACGACCTTCTGCTTAATGTGGACAAATCTGAACTCATCATCTTTCCTCCATCCCACAGATCTTCCTTACCTGACCTATCTATCGCAATCAACGACATCATGCTTTCCCCCGTACCCGAAGTCCGCTGCCTCGGAGTAACCTTCGACTCTGCCCTGTCCTTCAAACCGCACATCCAAGCTCTTTCCACCTCCTGTCGCCTCCAGCTCAAAAATATCTCAAGAATCCGTCCTTTCCTCAACCCTCAATCTACTAAAATGCTTGTGCATGCCCTCATCATCTCCCGCCTTGACTACTGCAACATCCTTTTCTGTGGCCTCCCTGCCAACACCCTTGCACCTCTCCAGTCCATCCTTAACTCTGCTGCCTGACTAATCCATCTCTCTCCTCGCTACTCCTCCGCTTCCCCCCTCTGCAAATCTCTTCACTGGCTCCCATTCCCTCAGCGTATCCAGTTCAAATTACTAATACTGACCTACAAAGCCATCCATAACCTGTCTCCTCCATATATCTCTGAACTAATCTCCCGATATATTCCCTCACGTAATCTCCGGTCCTCCCAAGACCTCCTTCTCTCCTCCACACTTATTTGCTCCTCATCCAATCGCCTCCAAGACTTCTCCCGAATATCCCCCATCCTCTGGAATTCTGTGCCCCAACACGTCCGACTATCAACCACATTCGGATCCTTCAGACGGAACCTGAAACCCCACCTCTTCAGGAAAGCCTACAGCCTGCACTGACCTCGCTGCCTCCTCATCACTACCGAAGCTACCGCCTCACCAACACCGGAGCTCCCGCAACCCCCAACCTACTGTCTCCTTCCCCATAACCCTGTAGAATGTAAGCCCGCAAGGGCAGGGTCCTCACCCCTCTGTATCAGTCTGTCATTGTTAGTCTGTCTACTGTAAGTGATATCTGTAATCTGTATGTAACTCTGGAGCGCCCCCACACCGCCGCAGGGCCGAGGGGTACCCGGAGCCGGGCCTCTGAGTCTCTGCTCTGGGGTTGTCACGGTGGCTAGACCCGGTCCGTGGCCCTGTCTGTTAGTGGGGGACGTCCGGTGAAATAAGTGGTGTTGTAACGGTGCAGTTGTGGGGTGCAGGTCGCGGTAAATAACGAGGACACCAGGTTGCAGTCTCTTTACCTCTTTACTGAAGATCTCTGAGTCCTCAGTCCAGAATACAGTTCACCAGGCTGCGCAAGTCCGGCCGGTCCAATGGCACTTCCAGAGTTCTCTTCACAGGAGGAAATCTGTGCCTTCCCCCTAGCGCTATGTGTTGTAGTCCTTCCCTGCTGTGCTTACGGAAAGTACCCCACAACTGTTGTGTCTGTTTCTGATGTTCCCTCACAACTCGATTAGATGATGTTCTGCTAATCTTCCGTCCCTTCCTGATGTTACAGTTAGAACGGCACCCGTTTGTCGGATAGGCCTGGAGTTCTTCCCGGGACCCTAGAGACGCCCCTCTCCCGCAATTGCCTCCCAAGACTTCATAGGTAATTTGAGTTAGACAGCCCGCCTGAGACTGACTGTCCTGCCGCTGTTTGGAGTATTGCTTGAAGCTGAATGTTATTCTACTCCCTCGGCGTTCCGGCCACCGGTAGTGCGCCTCAGTAGGATGTTGCTTCGATCTTACAGCACGACTCCTACTGGTATTTCTCCTATTTGCATGATCCCGTTTCTCACTCAGCACAATCTATCTCGCTTCTAGTCCTTTCTTGGATCCCGCCGCTTCCCGGAGCTGGCGCGGACCCGTTACGTTCTTTTCAATGCCAAGCCTCTGTCAGGATCCCACCCCTGACAGAGACCCTACTGTCTCTTCCTCCACAACACCCTCTGCCACTAGGTGTTGCTTCGTCCAATCCAGTCAGCTTTCTCATCTAACTTCCTGCCTGACCCCCAGTTTACCCACTATGGTGGGGAGTGGCCTAATGAATAGAACCCTTAGCTCCCCCCGGAGGCCCGGCTGTGAAATGTATTGGTGTCTGTGATACCTGGTCAGATGAACTCCTTCAGTGCCATCGGACATACCATAGCTCCCCTTAGCAGCTGAGCCATAGTACTGCAACGACCAGGACTCTGGGGCGCTGCATAACCCCTTCTCATGTACAGCACCATGGAATCAATGGTGCTATATAAATAAATAATAATAATAATAATTTGCAAATGGCATTTTTTTTTAGGCAACTGTACGACACAGCACACCTGAACTGTGATCAGCAAAACAACTATCTATATTAATCACCCATATTGATGCAGATCAGCTCCTTTTCTTTTAAATAAGAGCTAATCTGCAGAACCTGGCAGTAGCCAAAGAGCAGTGTCTACATTGGTATTTTTTTCCTGTACATTTTCTGCAGGTGTCCATACTCCACGACAAAATAACAATCTTCTCTGATTATTGCGTGTTTACTGTGTTTTATGTATCTTCCCCCATATTTGATGCATTTTTGGTGCAGATGTGAAAACGCCTTTCTAATAGTACAGAAAAGCTTTCACTCTGCACTTAAAAGTGCAACTGTGTTTTTTTTCCAGCCTCCACATAGAAGAATATAGAAAAAAATACACCAAAACCAAGCAGAAATTTCATGAAATCACATCCACTTTGCTTAGACATTTAGGTAATATTTGCATGGGATTGGGGTGGCCATGACCGTGGCCAAAATTTGTTGTGGCAGGCGTAGCGCGTCACATGATTTTTCCCTCTTTTTTATTCTTCAAAACTTCGGAGGCATGGATTGTGGAGCGCCCCCACTGCCACAGGGCCGAGGGGCACCCGGTACCGGGCCTCTGTGTCTCGGTTCTAGGGTTGTCACGGTGGCTAGGCCCGGTCCGTGACCCTGCTGAGGGGCGTCCAGTGAAAGTGTAGAGTGATGATGGTGTGGTGCAGGTCGCGATGAATAACGAGGACACCAGGTTGCAGTCTCTTTACCTCTTTACTGAAGGCTTCAGGATCCTCAGTCCGAAGTACGGTTAACCGGGCTGCGTGAGTCCAGCCGGTCCGATGGCACCTCCAGAGTTCCCTTTGCAGGTGGAAATCTGTGCCTACCTTCTAGCGCTTGTGTGTTGCAGTCCTTCCCTGCTGTGCTTACGGGATAGTCCTCACAACTGTTGTGTCTGTTTCTGAAGTTCCCTCACAACTCGATTATGATGTTCTTCTTCGTCCCCCAGATGCTATGGCTAGGATGCACCCGTATGACGGTAGGCTCGGAGGTCTTCCGGGACCCTAGTGTCACCCCTCTCCAAATGTTGCCCCCTATGTCTGCTTAGGTGATGTTGGGTGAGACAGCCCGCCTATAACTGACTGTCCTGCCGTAGGTTTGAAGTAAGGCCTGGAGCTCAATACTTCCTCGGCGTTTCCGGCCACCGGCTGCGCGCCTCAGTAGGATGTTGCCTCGTCTTACAGCACGACTCCTACTGGTGATTCTCCTTGTTGCGTTGATCTCGTTTCTCACTCAGCACAATAAACCTCGCTTCTTGTCCTTTCTTGGGGTACCGCCGCGATGAAGTGCAGGCGCGGTCCCGTAACGTTCTTTCTGTTCGCTAGGCCTCTGTCAGGATCCCACCCGTGACAGGGACCCCCCTGAATCTTCCCCTGCAACACCCTCTGCCACAGGATGTTGCCTGGTTCCAACCCAGTCAGCTTCTTTCTAACTTCCTATCTAACCCCCAGTTTTAACAGACTGTGAGGAGTGGCCTAATACATAGCACCCTTAGCTCCCCCTGGAGGCCAGACTGTGAAGTGTATTGGTGTCTGTGATACCTGGTCAGGTGAACTCCTTTAGTGCCATCAGACGTACCATAGCCCCCCTTAGCGGCGGAGCATCAGTACTGCAACGACCAGGACTCTGGGGCGCTACAATTGCATGTTGTGTAATATTTCATCTTATTTTGGATTATTCCTTTAACTTCGTTCTTTTAATTCTGAACATTTGCGTTGAACACGTTACAAATTAATCTGCAGAAATCTAGAACATAATGTTGGTGTTTGATCCCATCAGGAGGTTTATCGTTTTACACCTTATAAACAGTTAATGTTCTTACACATCTTTTAAGACTAATGGTTTTTATACATGGCTTAATCCCTCTGCATAGAAACCCTGGGGCCAAATGCAGAGAAATGCTCTGTCAGCATTCACTCCTCTCTTTTGCCAGAATTAGCCACATTTCACTCTTATATTCTCCTATGGGGTTGCCCTTGGCAAATTTTCACTAGCCATCCCTGGTGGGCAATATTGGCTACAGGCGAATCTCATCTCTCATTGTACATTTCAAATGTTTAGCAAAGGTAACAGATACTCGTCACCTTGTATAGGAGAACGGATTAATGCCGTGGGACAACCTCAAGTGTTGGCTGGACGTATCTAGAGATGTCTGGCTCATTGCACAAAGACAGGAACTTTCTTATAATACTTTAACGTAATTACGGCAAATAGTAATATAACATAACATGTATATTTTATCATATTTATCTGTGTACATATATCATACAATAACTCTTCATCAATGTCTATGAGAGGTTGCCAAGGCTGTGTTCACAAATTCAGTATTTGGTCAGTTTTTTACCTCAGTATTTGTAAGCCAAAACCAGGAGTGGAACAATCAGAGGAAAAGTATAATAGAAACAGGTCACCACTTCTGTATTTCCCACCCACTCCTGGTTTTGGCTAACAAATACTGAGGTAAAATACTGACCAAATACTGACTGTGTGAATGTGTCCTAATGGTTGCTGGAAGTCCCGACTAAGGCCAAGTGACTTTTTACCTCAGTATTTGTAAGCAGAAACCAGGAGTGGAACAATCAGAGGAAAAGAGTAATAGAAATACGTCACCCCACTTCTATATTTATCACCTTCTCCTGGTTTTGGCTTACAAATACTGAGGTAAAAAAACTGACCAAATACTGAATGTGTGAACGTGACCTAAGGCTGTGTATACACGATGCATTTGAAATGCGTTCTTTTACCACAATTTTCTGTAAAATTGGCGTTTTTTCCAGTGTTTTCACAAAATCATGGCGAAAAAATGCATCACAAACATATCGTGTGACCACAGCCTTTGGCCTTGTTCGGACACCCGTTTTCACATATGGGTACTGTCCATGGTTTTTATGTATAGCACTCATACCTGTGATAGTTTATGGGGCCATTCATATGTATGTTATTTTTTTGTGGTCCATGTAATATTGCGTAGACATGTCTGATTTTGATCCAAGGGTCAGATCAAAATTGGCAGTGCAAGTCTATGGGTCTGCGAAAAAATCGGACGATACTAGTATGACATCTGAGTGTGGTCTGGTTTTAACAGACTGTCAGAAAGGAGAAGGTGAATACATGTTTTTTTTCTCCATGCGCAAGAAAAATTAATGATACTATGGCCACAGCCTGATCAAAGTCTGATCAAAATAATTTGTCCATTTTTCTTGTACATGAGAACAACAGATGTCTGAGACTTTAATAGAATTAAGCGGAAAGTAATTATGCATCAGGTTAACCCATTACTGACACTGGATGTACATGTACAGTGCTGGTGCGCTATCTGTATATGGAGCTGGCTCATGAGCGGAGCCACTTCATGCTGTGCCGAGGACAGCTCTGTTTCATTGTTGTTATGTGAAAGCAATGGATATTTAACCTTTTATTTTCCTCTATCAAGATCGACAATGCACTTAAAGGCCTTCAACATGGTGACCGTCACTTGTAAGGTCCATTGGCATTGCGCATGGCCATGGCAGCTGAGGGCCAACTAAAGACTCCTATTCCTGCTGTTAAAAAATGTTAGAAATTTACAATTTCACAATACATTGCAATAATGCATTACTGCAGCTCATTGAAAAGGTGATCAAGTGATCGCTGGTTAAAATCCCCAATTAAAAATTTAATAACAATATTATTTAAATTTTTTTTTAAAAAATTGAAAAATGCATTAGATGGGAAACAAAGGATTTAACTTATATAATGATAAGAATCTTATTACTGTACTTTTTTTTCTTTTAATGCTAAAACATCACTTGGTAGTGTTCTTTTTACATAGTGTGATAACAAAAAATTGCCCTAAAAAATCCATAAATGTTAACTGTTCTTTCAACAAACTTTAGCGTAAATCAACAGTACAGGTGAATAACAGAAACTTTGTAATGTCTTATAAGAGAAATCTGGTTTTGCTTCAATTATGAGGCATTTTTTCTCCCCCCACCTGCTTGCTGAACTTATAATACCCTCTGAAAAAAAGAGCTCAATCTGTCTTGCACAAGACAAGACTGACTTCCACATCACTGAGAGATCAGGTTACATATCCTATCAAAGTCTATGGGGAGTGAAAGGGAGAAAAGAGACACACAGTAAGATAAATGCACATACAGATCATGCAGAACATTTCTTGCGTTTTTACTTTATCCCAGAGCTGGATTCACAGTCACACTGCCCAGTACTGCAATTTTTTCTGTTATTCTGTCTGAGGAATAAAGATCTTGAATCCCTTTGTCTCTTTCTACTTTGTATGGGAAACATCATAGCAGCTAGCGTCCACCCACAAGCTCAGACGAAACCGAAAATTTGAGATAGGACTTGGTGGAAAATGTAGGATATCAGTAATATAATGGTCACTAACAGTTATTGATTATATAAACACATAACAGTTTATTCAGAAAAAAAACCCCTGATTTTAATGGGGCTCTCACAGTGATTGCCTGGCAGCTCTAAATTGGCTTCCACAGAAAAGCTTAATGCAAGCCATTCACCAGATCCCAGGGATTACTCTGACCTTCACCCTTTTACTCATGTACAGGGATCTGGACAAAAACAGGTGTCCTTGGGCTGGGGCCATGGAATGAGCTGCCTTTCGGTGGTGCAGGCTGGCAGGAGTGGTCAGGTTCCAGGGTCAGAACCAAGAGGGCAGGAAAAGTTTAAAAATCAGAAGGTGCAAAATTAGTCAGTAAAAAATCAGAGGTTAAACCAGGAAACAAATACACTAGATGGGACTAACCAGAGAACACAAAACTATATCTGGCAACTTCCAGAAGTAAGCTGGAAGTTTTAGTAGGGTGCTCTGTTTTCCAATTGGATCAGGCCCTGGTGGAGATGTGAACCTGATTCCGCATTAGCAGCATACCGTGTGCCCAAGAATTGTATTGTAAGTCACACTTTTATTATTGCTTCTTTTTTATTTATTACATAGTATGAAAAATGTAAACAGATTTGTTAAGAAATATTTCATTGCATAAAAAGACGGTGAATAGACCGCTTACTGCACAACATTACAACATGGTAAGTAAATATATGTCTAGGCCTACAATACAGTATATTCAGCTTTATTCAGGCGCCATCCATCAATGCCTAAAAGTTTGGTACATTAGTAATATCCACAGTAAAGCAAAGGATGTTTCTATGGTATCAGATTTTTTTAGACAATTTTTGAAAGAATCCCAACATATGTTCTAGTTCAAAAAGGAATTGGGCTTAAGTCAACTTCTCCTAAAAGTAGGAGTTCCTACTGGTATTGGGAATTTGGGTAGTCCCGAGTAGAGTTGAGCGACTTTTACTTTTTTCGTATCGAGTCAGGTTTCGCGAAACCCGACTTTGTCAAAAGTCGGGTATGGTGAAATCGGCCGATTATTGCGAAAAGTCGGGGGCTGACTGAAACGCGAAACCCAATGCAAGTCAATGGGGAATCAAAGTCGGCAGTGAGTGGAGGACAGGAAAACACCTACAGTGCCCATTTTAATGCCAAAATCAACAATCCTTATTACTTAAGCTTGTCAATCTTAATTTACTTTATAATAATAGTTAGGCATTGAAAACTGGGGGTCATTTGGCTAAAGTTGTGGGGGGGGTAGGACTGGCTCAAGATTTTTGTGGGCCCAGGAAACACAGAATACATCACGGCGGTGGAGCAGGGAGAGTTAAGTATTTCAACTTTGCAAGTGCTGTGATCCTGAGCAAGCAGGGGGAACCCACTTGTTGGCACTGGCACAGGGCCCCTCATAGTACGGCGGTGTGTTTGATGGCGGGTGGCGCCTCCCACTGGCAGAGACACTTTGCGTACTATGAGGGGCCCTGTGCCAGTGACGTTGCCAACGAGTATGCCCCCCCACCTGATGAAGGAACCTGCACTTTCATCTGCACCTTCCTCTTTGTCCCCGTGTAAGGTGGTATAGTGTGCGGGAAGGGGAACCTGACTTTCAGCAGGGTCCGATTCTGGCTGTGTAGAGTGCAAGGGGAATGCAGTGGTCTGGGTCAATGTACCAGCAGACTCATCTAGCAGTGGCTGGGCAATGGGCAGGATGAGGAGGAAACACAGATATAGGCCCAAATAATAAAGTAGGCTAAATGCAGTTCAAATGTGGTAACAGGACTAAACAGGCGACATTGCTTTGTTCAGTGGAGGAAAACTGTAATGAGTGGCAGACACAGTTAGTAGGCCCAAATAATAAAGTAGGCTAAATGCAGTTCAAATGTGGTAACAGGACTAAACAGGCGGCATTGCTTTGTTCAGAGGAGGAAAACTAATGAGTGGCAGACACAGTTAGTAGGCCCAAATAAAAAGTAGGCTAAATGCAGTTCAAATGTGGTAACAGGACTAAACAGGCGGCATTGCTTTGTTCAGTGGAGGAAAACTGTAATGAGTGGCAGACACAATTAGTAGGCCCAAATAATAAAGTAGGCTAAATGCAGTTCAAATGTGGTAACAGGACTAAACAGGCGGCTTTGCTTTGTTCAGTGGAGGAAAACTGTAATGAGAGGCAGACACAGTTAGTAGGCCCAAGTAATAAAGTAGGCTAAATGCGTTTCAAATGTGGTAACAGGACTAAACAGGCGGCATTGCTTTGTTCAGTGGAGGAAAACTGTAATGAGTGGCAGACACAGTTAGTAGGCCCAAATAATAAAGTAGGCTAAATGTGTTTCAAATGTGGTAACAGGACTAAACAGGCGGCATTGCTTTGTTCAGTGGAGGAAAACTGTAATGAGTGGCAGACACAGTTAGTAGGCCCAAATAATTAAGTGGGCTAAATGTCTGCCAAAAAATTGTTCATAAATAAACAGGTGGCATAGCTAGGTACAGGGGTGGGCTCCTCTGCTGAATAGCAGACAGTGGTAGTAGGCGCAAAGTATTAACTGGTCTAAATGGAGGCCAGGGCCCCTGTATATTTTAACTATCATCTATCATTTCAACAAATTTGTATTGGCAGTGCCATTGAAGGATTTAACAGCACAGACTACACAGTGGTGGAGCAGGGAGAGGTAAGTATTGCAAGTGGTAGAGCACTGTTCGAGCTGGGGGGAACACTCTCTCGTGGGCGGCGGTACTGGCACAGGGCCCCTCATATTACGACGGTGTGTCTGACATTTGTTGTGCACCACCACCATCAGAGACACTTCATTGTACTATGAGGGACCCTGTGCCAGTGCCATCGCCCAAGAGTGGGCCCATCCACCTGTCCAGGCAAACGGCACTCACACGGGTGCTTGCGCCAAGTGGTGACCATGGCCCTGTGGGGGGAGTCAGCCCATTTAGGGAGGTATAAAAATGGCCTATGGTGGACATTCAGCAGCTGCAAATGGAGGAATTGGAGAGATCAGTAAGAGGAGGCCAAAAGCAAGACATTTTTCAGGCAAGCTACGTGTCAGCAGGGGAAGTGTTGTGGATTCTGTTTGTGGGCTCCCTCTGGTGGTTGCTGCTGGTACTGGGTGACTTTGGTGGGTTGCGGCCTTTGGTTTCCACCTGTCCATCAGAGGCTGGGTGTTTCCTATTTTACCTGGCCTTTCTGTCATTCCCTTGCCGGCTATCAATGTATTCAGATGTGCTCTGTTTGGTTCCTGCCTACCTGCTCCCAGATCTTTCAGGATAAGCTAAGTGCTGATTTTCAGTTGTTTGTTTTTTTGTCCAGCTTGCTTATTATGTCTCTATGCTAGCTGGTAGCTCTAGTGGACTGAGGTTCTCCCCATGTGCCATGAGTTGGCACATGGGTTCTTGTAATCTCAGGATGGTATTTTTGATTAGGGTTTTTTGCTGACCGCTCAGTCCCCTTTTGTATCTTTCTGCTTTCTAGTTTACAGCGGGCCTCAATTTGCTAAAGCTATATATATCATCTCTATGTGTGTGCCTTCCTCTCATTTCACCGTCAATACATGTGAGGGGGCAACTATATCTTTTGGGGTTCATTCCTCTAGAGGCAAGTGAGGTCTTATTTTCTCTGCAGTACTAGTTAGCTCTTAGGCTGGTGCGTGGCGTCTAGAACCAACGTAGGCACGCTCCCTGGCTATCTCTAGTTGCGTTTGTCAGGCGTAGGGCAGCGGTCAGCCCAGGTTCCATCACCCTAGAGCTCGTCCGTTATTTATTTGCACTTTGTTTGTCCTGTGCTATCCCTAGCCATTGGGGATTCATGACAGTATAGCCGGCCCACAAAGTGTTAATATTTTGGGCTGAAGCAGGAGAAATAGAAGTGTTTAAGGGAAATTTTTTTTTTTTTTTTTTTTTCCCTTCAGAGTTTTGCTGCCTAGCCCTTAATTGCTGTCTAGCTGCTTCTTACCTCCTCTTAACCCTTGAATGGCTCTGATCTTAGCTGTTTAACATGGATGTCCAGAGTTTGGCTTCCAGCCTGAGTAATCTCGCGGCAAAAGTTCAAAACATACAGGATTTTGTTGTTCACACTCCCATGTCTGAACCTAGAATTCCTATTCCAGAGTTCTTTTCTGGAGATAGATCTACCTTCCTGAATTTCAGGAACAATTGTAAATTGTTTCTTTCTTTAAAATCTCGCTCCTCTGGAGACCCTGCTCAACAGGTCAAGATTGTAATATCTTTCCTGCGGGGCGACCCTCAGAATTGGGCATTTGCATTGGCACCAGGGGATCCTGCATTGCTCAGTGTGGATGCGTTTTTTCTGGCATTGGGATTGCTCTATGAGGAACCTAACCTGGAGATTCAGGCTGAAAAGGCTTTATTAGCCCTCTCTCAGGGGCATGATGAAGCGGAAATATATTGTCAAAAATTTCGGAAATGGTCGGTGCTTACTCAGTGGAATGAGTGCGCCCTGGCTGCAAACTTCAGAAATGGTCTTTCTGAGGCCATTAAGGATATTATGGTGGGGTTCCCTACGCCTACAGGTCTGAATGAGTCTATGGCTATGGCCATTCAGATTGATCGGCGTTTACGGGAGCGCAAACCCGTGCACCAGTTGGCGGTGTCTTCTGAACAGGCACCTGAGACTATGCAATGTGATAGAATTCAGTCCAGAAGTGAACGGCAAAATTATAGGCGGAAAAATGGATTGTGTTTTTATTGTGGTGATTCAGCTCATGTTATATCAGCATGCTCTAAACGCACAAAAAGGGTTGATAAATCTTTTGCCATTGGTACTCTGCAGCCTAAGTTCATTTTGTCTGTGACTCTGATTTTTTCACTGTCTTCCATTTCCGTCGATGCCTATGTGGATTCGGGCGCTGCCCTGAGTCTTATGGATTGGTCATTTGCTAAACGCTGCGGTTTTAGTCTGGAGCCTCTGGAAGTTCCTATTCCTCTGAAGGGAATTGACTCTACACCATTGGCTATGAATAAACCGCAGTACTGGACACAAGTGACCATGCGCATGACTCCCGTTCATCAGGAGGTGATTCGCTTCCTTGTACTGTATAATTTACATGATGTACACTAGTGCTTGGTCTGCCATGGTTACAAACTCATAATCCTGTCCTGGACTGGAAAACAATGTCTGTGTTAAGCTGGGGATGTCAGGGGGTTCATGATGATGCACCTCTGATTTCAATTGCTTCATCTACTCCTTCTGAGGTCCCTGCGTTTTTGTCTGACTATCGGGATGTTTTTGAGGAGCCTAAGCTCAATTCGCTCCCTCCTCATAGAGAGTGTGACTGTGCTATAGAATTGATTCCTGGCAGTAAGTTCCCTAAGGGTCGTTTATTTAATCTGTCACTGCCAGAGCATACTGCTATGCGGAATTATATTAAGGAGTCCTTGGAAAAGGGACATATTCGTCCATCTTCGTCCCCTCTGGGAGCAGGTTTTTTTTTTCGTGGCAAAAAAAGATGGTTCCCTGAGGCCTTGTATAGATTATCGCCTTTTGAATAAGATTACAGTCAAATATCAGTATCCATTGCCATTATTAACTGATTTGTTTGCTCGCATTAAGGGGGCTAGGTGGTTCACTAAGATAGATCTTCGCGGTGCGTATAATCTGGTGCGGATAAAACAGGGTGATGAGTGGAAAACCGCATTTAATACGCCTGAGGGCCATTTTGAGTATTTGGTAATGCCTTTTGGACTCTCCAATGCTCCGTCAGTCTTTCAGTCCTTTATGCACAATATTTTCCGTGAATATCTGGATAAGTTTATGATTGTGTATTTGGATGATATTTTGGTGTTTTCTGATGACTGGGAGTCTCATGTTCTACAGGTCAGGAAGGTGTTTCAGGTTCTGCGGGCCAATTCTCTGTTTGTGAAGGGCTCAAAGTGTCTCTTCGGAGTCCAGAAGATTTCTTTTTTGGGGTACATTTTTTCTCCTTCTACTATTGAGATGGATCCCGTCAAGGTTCAGGCTATTTGTGACTGGACACAACCTACATCTGTTAAGAGCCTTCAGAAGTTCTTGGGGTTTGCTAATTTTTATCATCGGTTCATTGCTAATTTTTCCAGTATTGTTAAACCTTTGACTGATTTGACTAAAAAGGGTGCTGATGTTGCTGATTGGTCTCCTGCGGCTGTGGAGGCCTTTCAGGAACTTAAGCGCCGGTTTTCTTCTGCTCCTGTGTTGTGTCAACCAGATGTTTCACTTCCTTTTCAGGTTGAGGTTGATGCTTCCGAGATTGGAGCGGGGGCGGTTTTGTCGCAGAGAAGTTCTAATGGCTCGGTGATGAAGCCATGTGCATTCTTCTCTAGAAAATTCTCGCCCGCCGAGCGCAATTATGATGTGGGTAATCGGGAGCTTTTGGCCATGAAGTGGGCATTTGAGGAGTGGCGTCATTGGCTTGAGGGTGCTAAACATCGTGTGGTGGTCTTGACTGATCACAAGAATCTCATTTACCTTGAGTCTGCCAGGCGTTTGAATCCTAGACAGGCTCGTTGGTCGTTGTTTTTTTCTCGTTTCAATTTCGTGGTTTCATACCTGCCAGGTTCAAAGAATGTAAAGGCAGATGCTCTTTCCAGGAGTTTTGTGCCTGACTCTCCTGGAGACTCTGGGCCTACTGGTATCCTTAGGGATGGGGTAATATTGTCCGCCGTATCCCCAGACTTGCGACGTGCATTGCAGGAGTTTCAGGTGGATAAACCGGATCGTTGTCCACCAGAAAGACTGTTTGTCCCGGATGATTGGACCAGTAGAGTCATCTCCGAGGTCCATTCTTCTGTGTTGGCTGGTCATCCTGGAATATTTGGTACTAGAGACTTGGTGGCCAGGTCTTTTTGGTGGCCTTCCTTGTCTAGGGATGTGCGTACCTTTGTGCAGTCTTGTGAAGTGTGTGCTCGAGCTAAGCCTTGCTGTTCTCGGGCCAGTGGGTTGTTGTTATCCTTGCCCATCCCGAAGAGGCCTTGGACACACATTTCCATGGATTTTATTTCTGATCTCCCAGGTTTCACAGAAAATGTCCGTTATCTGGGTTGTGTGTGACCGCTTTTCTAAGATGGTTCATTTGGTACCCTTGCCTAAGTTGCCTTCCTCCTCTGAGTTGGTCCCGTTATTTTTTCAGAACGTGGTTCGTTTGCATGGAATTCCGGAGAATATCGTTTCTGACAGGGGATCCCAGTTTGTGTCTAGATTTTGGCGGACGTTTTGTGCCAAGATGGGCATTGATTTGTCTTTTTCGTCTGCATTCCATCCTCAGACGAATGGCCAGACGGAGCGAACTAATCAGACCTTGGAAACTTATTTGAGGTGTTTTGTTTCTGCTGATCAAGGTGACTGGGTTGCTTTTTTGCCACTGGCCGAATTTGCTCTTAATAATCGGGCTAGTTCTGCCACGTTGGTCTCTCCTTTTTTTTGTAATTCGGGGTTTCATCCTCGTTTTTCCTCTGGTCAGGTGGAGTCTTCGGATTGTCCTGGAGTGGACGTGGTGGTGGACAGGCTACATCAGATTTGGAGTCAGGTGGTGGACAATTTGAAGTTATCTCAGGAGAAGACTCAGCAGTTTGCTAATCGCCGTCGCCGCGTGGGTCCCCGACTTCTTGTTGGGGATTTGGTGTGGTTGTCTTCTCGTTTTGTCCCTATGAAGGTCTCTTCTCCTAAGTTCAAGCCTCGGTTCATCGGTCCTTATAGGATCTCGGAGATTCTTAACCCTGTATCTTTTCGTTTGGATCTCCCAGCATCGTTTGCTATTCATAATGTGTTCCATCGGTCGTTGTTGCGGAGGTATGAGGTACCCGTTGTTCCTTCGGTTGAGCCTCCTGCTCCGGTGCTGGTGGAGGGAGAATTGGAGTATGTTGTTGAGAAGATCTTGGATTCTCATGTTTCCAGACGCAAACTCCAGTATTTGGTTAAGTGGAAGGGTTATGGTCAGGAGGATAATTCCTGGGTGGTCGCCTCCGATGTTCATGTGACTGATTTGGTCCGCGCGTTCCATAGAGCTCACCCTGATCGCCCTGGGGGTTCTCGTGAGGGTTCGGTGACCCCTCCTCAAGGGGGGGGTACTGTTGTGGATTCTGTTTGTGGGCTCCCTCTGGTGGTTGCTGCTGGTACTGGGTGACTTTGGTGGGTTGCGGCCTTTGGTTTCCACCTGTCCATCAGAGGCTGGGTGTTTCCTATTTTACCTGGCCTTTCTGTCATTCCCTTGCCGGCTATCAATGTATTCAGATGTGCTCTGTTTGGTTCCTGCCTACCTGCTCCCAGATCTTTCAGGATAAGCTAAGTGCTGATTTTCAGTTGTTTGTTTTTTTGTCCAGCTTGCTTATTATGTCTCTATGCTAGCTGGTAGCTCTAGTGGACTGAGGTTCTCCCCATGTGCCATGAGTTGGCACATGGGTTCTTGTAATCTCAGGATGGTATTTTTGATTAGGGTTTTTTGCTGACCGCTCAGTCCCCTTTTGTATCTTTCTGCTTTCTAGTTTACAGCGGGCCTCAATTTGCTAAAGCTATATATATCATCTCTATGTGTGTGCCTTCCTCTCATTTCACCGTCAATACATGTGAGGGGGCAACTATATCTTTTGGGGTTCATTCCTCTAGAGGCAAGTGAGGTCTTATTTTCTCTGCAGTACTAGTTAGCTCTTAGGCTGGTGTGTGGTGTCTAGAACCAACGTAGGCACGCTCCCTGGCTATCTCTAGTTGCGTTTGTCAGGCGTAGGGCAGCGGTCAGCCCAGGTTCCATCACCCTAGAGCTCGTCCGTTATTTATTTGCACTTTGTTTGTCCTGTGCTATCCCTAGCCATTGCGGATTCATGACAGGGAAGGTGGGGCAAAATAATTTGAAATCCATGATTGGTTAATTTTAATAAAGGTTAGATCATCAACATTTTGGGTAGCCAGACGTGTCCTTTTTTCGGTCAGTATTGAACCAGCAGCACTGAAGAGTCTTTCTGATAGCACACTAGCAACAGGGCAAGCGAGCTCCTGTAATGCATATTCTGCCAATTCAGGCCAGGTGTCTATTTTAGATGCCCAGTAATCAAAGGGGAATGACCTGTGAGGGAGAACATCGATAAGGGAGGAAAAGTAGTTCGTAACCATACTGGACAAATGCTGTCTCCTGTCACTTTGAATCGATGCAGCAGTACCATGGTGCTATTAGTACTAATAGCAGGTGCTTTTGTGCTTTTGCCACTCCCACCAGATGCACCACTACCACCACTACCATCAGTACCAGCTGGCAACCACCGCCCATGGGCTCTTCCACCAGACTTCCTCGTTTTTGGGAAAATCTAACCAAAATAACAACCGTTATATGGTACTGTAAAACAAGGTAGAAGGTGTATATAAACTTGTTGAGAATTTAAATCTCCCTTTTTTGGGGGGGAGACGGAACCAAAATTCAGGTCCTGTGCATAAAACAACACAATGTACGTGGCAGAAAGTGGCTGGTTGATATACGACAAACTAACAGGACTGAAGTATATCCACTTTGTGAGAATTTGAATCTCATTTTTTTTTTTGAGACTGAACCAAAACTCAGGCCCAGTGTATAAAACAACACAATGTAAGTGGCAGAAAGTGGCTGGAAGATATATGAAAAAATACAAGGACTGTAGTACAATTTCAGTCTCCCTACAATGATCTCAGGACAAGTATGGCAGCAATAAAAAGGACTGCTGCACACAAAAGTGTGGACAAATAAACAAGATAACTGCAGAAAGGAGCAACAGGATTTTTGCTTTTAAAAAAGCAGTTGGTTTGCACAGCAGCGTGCAAACAGCAATGCAGCTATCAGGGAGCCTTATAAGGCAGCCTAATAAGCTACAGAGCTGATGCATAAAAATATAGCCTCCACTGTCCCTGCAAAAAAAAGGTGGTGTTGGACAGTGGAAATCGCTACAGCACAAGCAGTTTGGGGGTTAATCTTCCCTCCCTAACTATATCCCTTCTTCTGATGAAGCTGCAGCAACCTCTTCCTATGCCCCTTTATAGCCCCTGTGACGCCGCAGAAAGCAAGCCAATCACTGTCATGCCCTTCTCTAAGATGGTGGGGACCGAGACCTATGTCATCACGCTGCCCACACTCTGCGTCCTCCTTCATTGGCTGAAGAATGGCGCTGAAAGCGTCATACGAAACGCGACTTTTGTGCGCAGATCGCCGACCTCATGGCCGATCCCACACTAGGATCGGGTCGGGTTTCATGAAACCCGACTTTGCCGAAAGTCGGCGATTTTTGAATTTGTCCGATCCGTTTCGCTCAAACCTAGTCCCGAGGGTTGGACTTAAATGTCATTATTTCACTAACCTAGGTCTTAGTAAGTATGGCTAGACTCTATGTGCATCCTTAGTGATATTAGGTCACTTGATCGTGTTTTCAGTGCTTGGAAGCTTCATGGAAAAGTGTATTATTAGCAGTAAGTGGCTTATGTCACTTATTTCTTGGGGCCCCATACTATCGTCAATCTCCCTCCTGCTTTTGTTACATGCCATTTTTTATTTTATTTAGATATTTAATCTTCGGGGTTTGTTCTATGTAACATTTGCAGGTGGAATGTTGTCTGATAGATATCTTCAGAATCTAATAATACAAGATAACATATAGCCACTCGCTGCAGTGGAGTGGAACTGAAGCCATATTTCCTCCAATCTGTTTGAAATGGATGCAGATTGCTTTTGCATTGATCTCCTTAAATTCACTTTTGCCAATTCAATTAGCTGTTGTATAACAAATTGGCTAAATACATCTTTTATCCAAGATTCACTTTATGATTAGTTATGATAAAATGTCTATTGTTTCTCGGCTATTATATTCTGTATAAAAGATTCCACGGTATGTACAATGACTAATACAAATGTACATGATTACATTGTTTCACCAAATTCCTCCCCATTAACTATTTCTAATATATTTTGCTCAGTACAGGAATCTTGCATGAAAAACATCCAATACTTTGAAAAGGGTAAAAGTTTCGACTCCTGATTTGATCAGTTTGATCCTCTAATTTCATGTGTGAGCCGGATGTCACACCCCCACTGATAAGATGTTGATGACCTTTCCTATGGATAGGCCATCAATGTTAAAGTCCCAGACAACCCCTTTAATGCCCATCGGCAAGTCCAATCCATAAATGGTGGTCCACATTTATTTCATTATTTTATTTGAAGATTTAAGGGGGCCTCACTATACTATGAGCTGGGACTTGCTGAAAGCCACCATCCACAGTATCGTGCACACCCGCATAACTGAAAGCCGGCGGCTCCCTGGAGGAATAAAGTTCATTTCCTCCCAGATGCTGCAAATACAGTGGCTGAGCTCCTTCATGCTATTAACCTGCAAAATAACCCGATATCTGCAGGGTAATAACATTATCCAATGTTGTAGGTTCCCTTTTAAATGCTGCATGGAGGTATTCAATGGCAGCACATAGGCTGTCTAAGGATCTGCAATAGGGAACATTAGGGACTCAATGTTTGTATCTTTCCTGTCGGTTTTACTTTTTTGTTTCATGTCCACATTTTTATAGCAGCTGTATATACAGTACAGGTCCTTCTCAAAAAATTAGCATATAGTGTTAAATTTCATTATTTACCATAATGTAATGATTACAATTAAACTTTCATATATTATAGATTCATTATCCACCAACTGAAATTTGTCAGGTCTTTTATTGTTTTAATACTGATGATTTTGGCCTACAACTCCTGATAACCCAAAAAACCTGTCTCAATAAATTAGCATATTTCACCCGTCCAATCAAATAAAAGTGTTTTTTAATAACAAACAAAAAAACCATCAAATAATAATGTTCAGTTATGCACACAATACTTGGTCGGGAATCCTTTGGCAGAAATGACTGCTTCAATGCGGCGTGGCATGGAGGCAATCAGCCTGTGACACTGCTGAGATGTTATGGAGGCCCAGGATGCTTCAATAGCGGCCTTAAGCTCATCCAGAGTGTTGGGTCTTGCGTCTCTCAACTTTCTCTTCACAATATCCCACAGATTCTCTATGGGGTTCAGGTCAGGAGAGTTGGCAGGCCAATTGAGCACAGTAATACCATGGTCAGTAAACCATTTACCAGTGGTTTTGGCACTGTGAGCAGGTGCCAGGAAGCATGAAGTGCTCCAAAATCTCCTGATAGCTAGCTGCATTGACCCTGCCCTTGATGAAACACAGTGGACCAACACCAGCAGCTGACATGGCACCCCACACCATCACTGACTGGGTACTTGACACTGGACTTCAGGCATTTTGGCATTTCCTTCTCCCCAGTCTTCCTCCAGACTCTGGCACCTTGATTTCCGAATGACATGCAAAATTTGCTTTCATCAGAAAAAAGTACTTGGGACCACTTAGCAACAGTCCAGTGCTGCTTCTCTGTAGCCCAGGTCAGGCGCTTCTGCCGCTGTTTATGGTTCAAAAGTGGCTTTACCTGGGGAATGCGGCACCTGTAGCCCATTTCCTGCACACGCCTGTGCACGGTGGCTCTGGATGTTTCCACACCAGACTCAGTCCACTGCTTCCTCAGGTTCCCCAAGGTCTGGAATCGGTCCTTCTCCACAATCTTCCTCAGGGTCCGGTCACCTCTTCTCGTTGTACAGCGTTTTCTGCCACATTGTTTCCTTCCAACAGACTTACCATTGAGGTGCCTTGATACAGCACTCTGGGAACAGCCTATTTGTTGAGAAATTTCTTTCTGGGTCTTACCCTCTTGCTTGAGGGTATCAATGATGGCCTTCTTGACATCTGTCAGGTCGCTAGTCTTACCCATGATGGGGGTTTTGAGTAATGAACCAGGCAGGGAGTTTTTAAAAGCCTCAGGTATCTTTTGCATGTGTTTAGAGTTAATTAGTTGATTCAGAAGATTAGGGTAATAGGTCGTTTAGAGAACCTTTTCTTGATATGCTAATTTATTGAGACAGGTTTTTTGGGTTATCAGGAGTTGTAGGCCAAAATCATCAGTATTAAAACAATAAAAGACCTGACAAATTTCAGTTGGTGGATAATGAATCTATAATATATGAAAGTTTAATTGTAATCATTACATTATGGTAAATAATGAAATTTAACACTATATGCTAATTTTTTGAGAAGGACCTGTATACAGTAAAAAAAATAATAAAACCCTACAGACCCATTTTGGGTCAATATATTTCAATAAATCAGAGCCTTTTGAGCCTTAGCTATGCTTGACTTATAGCCTGAATATAAAAAAAATAATATTTCTATTCCTGAACGTCGAGCGTAAATTTAGAAAATGGTGAGGAACTGTATTTGAAACTTTTCATTATAGCATGATTAAAGGTTTGTTCCATGGTATGAACCTCATCATGGGTAGGATTTAATAGAGAGGCTCCCTGGCTCAGAGACAACTCCTGCTCTGGAAGACTTTCCTTGAATGGCCAACGTAATGTTACATCTCCTCTGTAGTGTCCAATGCAGGAGAAATAGAAGCGTAGATTTGTCTTTCCCTGACGCTAATAACTTATGTTTGATGCAATACACATGATTCACTCATCATGACCCAGCCCTTTTTCTAGAAAAAAGAATGGTACATACAAACACTCCCTCCATTAACCAGTTCACCTGAGAGCCTGTATCGTATTGGAATGAGAAGTGACCAAGAGTACCTGGGAGCGGCCACTACACAGCGGACAGAACTTTTTTGAGAAAACTGATTTCTGACAGAACCATAACGGTTGAGTCGTGGGGGTCCGACAAGCCTGATATTGTTGGCCTATCCTACAAACAGCATTGTCCTGGACAAGCTCCATAAAATTTTACATTGATGGTCTCAGGGGTTGGCCCCAGATCACTGCTATCAGCCTCAGTCATCAGATGTCATGACCTTGGAAGGTCACTTCTGTACTAGTACTTATACCTTTGCAGATACACTTTACATGGAATGAATGGCCGACCTTGTAATGAATGACATAGGATCTTGCCCATAAATGGGTCTCTAATGGGGTATATCACCAGTCTTGGGCGTCCATATGTTCTAACATAACATATGAACAGGCGTTGTCCTGTAATATATCCTGCGTAGTGATGAGCGACTATACTCGTTACTCGAGATTTCCTGAGCACGCTGGGGTGTCCTCCGAGTATTTTTTAGTGCTCGGAGATTTAGTCTTCATCGCCTCAGCTGATTGATTTACAGCTACTAGCCAGGCTGAGTACATGTGGGGGTTGCCTGGTTGCTAGGGAATCCCCACATGTAATCAAGCAGGCTAGTAGCTGTAAATCATCCAGCTGTGGCGAAGAAAACTAAATCTCCGAGCACTAAAAAATACTCGGTGGTCACCCCAGCGTGCTCGGGAAATCTCGAGTAACGAGTATATTCGCTCATCACTAATCCTGCGTACTGTTAAACAGAAAAGCAGCACTCACCCAATCCTTTGATTAAAAGTCCTTTATTTCACGCAATTGGACATTGTTCTGGCAGCGTGCAGTAAAAACAAGGGAGCTTGGCAGGGGGAGGAACACGAACGATGGGCGTTTCGCATCTAGCTGATGCTACTACAGGTCCATTCTCCATGGAGGATGGATAATGGACTGTTAGAAGTATCAACTAGATGTGAGACGGCCGTTGTCTGTGTTTATCCCCCCTCCAAACTCCCTTGTTTTGCCTGCACCCCACCAGAACAATGTCCAGATGAGTGAAATAACTACTTTTAACCATTCTTTTAACCAAAGGATTGGATGAGTGCTGCTTTTCTGTTTAACGCTCGAATATATTCAATTTCCAGTTCTGCACCATCCTGAAGTATCCTATAAGAGGTTGATTTGAGTCAGTATTATTGGCAAATAAAGTCTGAAAATTGGTTCCCCTTCATCTCTGTTCTATGTGATCCTACGTACCGTAACTGTTCACTTTGTCTTTATACAGGAGGTAAGTGTAAAAGTTTACTTTTTGCTAGTTCTTGGCTTTTGCTGACATTTCAACTGCACCAATCTCCTATTACTATGTTGCTGTTTCGCTAATGGACAAAGATTGTAGCTACAGAAACATGTAATGTTGATGATCGGCGAAAGAACAAGGGTCACCTGGGTCAGCGCAAGAAAACGAGAGAGGTAAAAAGGAAAAACATTATAATAAGTGCATTTTATCTTAAGTAGAGGGAGAACCAGACGTGGACGTGACGATGGGTTTAGATGTAAATGCATTAGTAATGTCAGTGCGTAGGAGAGGATGTGCTGTGCATGTGTGCAGATGACAACATGGTGTTATCCTTAATGATTTTCAGTTTACTGTAATTTTACTTGTAAGATGAATACTTTCTTAGATGCATTTTCAGATCAAAGCTGCACATTGAAGAATATTCCTCATAAATATGTATGTACGTATTAACTGTTGCAGGGACTGTCTTCATAATGTGCGGTACGTACTGCTACTTTATAAGATTTCTATCTATCTTTTATGCATAAATGTTGATTTTTCATGTCTTTGAACCCCTCTGAGAGCTAGTTCGTAAGGTCGTGTTAAAGCCAAAAGTCACCAAGCTTAGGAAATTGACCAGGTTGGTAGGAAGTCAAAACATTATCCAGATAACACATTTCAGGAAAGTCTAAAAGAGCACAAAAAACTTATCGCTCAGGCACCAGCCCTACAACATTCAGTTCTGAATGTTCCCATGTACTAGACATTCAAACCATGTGAATGTGAGTCTAGGATTATATGACTAGAATCAATATATCTTCCCAGTGGCACTGCAACTGATTGGCAGGTCTTTTTCTCGTGTGTGTGTATAGGGAACGGCCTGTCAATCACTTCTAGCAGCGGTGTGAAGAGATTGCCTGGGACAGAACCACATTAGTCTATTCTCTGTCTATGGTCCATTGCTAGTAGTTCAAGTTCTTTGAATTTTATTTTGTTCCACGTCGAGTGTGGCTTTGTGTGTTCCATAGAATCATAGAATGTTAGAGTTGGAAGGGAACTCAAGGGTCATCGTGTCCAACCCCCTGCTCAATTCAGCGCAGGATTCACTAAACCATCTCAGACAGATGTCTGTCCAGACTCTGTTTGAAGAATTCAATTGAAGGAGAACTCACCACCTCTTGTGGCAGCCTAATCTGCTCATTGATAATCCTCACTGTCAAAAAGTTTTTTCTAATATCTAATCTTTTTCTTTCATTCCATTACTTCTCATGTTTCCAGGTGCAAATGAGAATAAGGATGATCCCTCTACACTGTGATAGTCCTTCAGATATTTGTAGACTACTATTAAGTCCCCTCTTAGACTTCTTTTTTGCAAGATAAACATTCCTAGATCCTTTAATTGTTCCTAGTAGGACATAGTTTGCAGTCCGTTCACCATCCTGGTCGCTCTTCTCTGAACTTGCTCCAGTTTTTCAATGTCTTTTTTCAAATGTGACCAGAACTAGACACAGTATTCCAGATAAGGCCTGGCTAAGGAGGAGTAGAGGGGAATGCCCTGTCCTTGCCTTTTTATGGGCTTCTAATAAGACGTGGACGATGGACGGCCACAGGACGATGGGTACAGCAACAATCAGCAGACAAGCACAAAGGTTAGATAATATAATCTGAATATTTACTAACCAGTTTATAAAACAAAGGAAAACATGGTAGGTATACAGTGTATAAGTAACAAATACAATGACAGCAGTTACTGTCAATAACACCGACTAAGAGTATATGCAGAAACACTTAAAATAATTAACAGTTACTGTATATGTGAGCAAAATACAACGCAAATAACCCTTTTATTCCATCCCACTATCATTTTGACGTCTCAATAGCAGCAACCGAGATCTGACCCCACGCAAAGTCGTTTTGGAGGTACCTTTGTAGAGGAGCACCTGCTGTGGGACGATCCGACCTACACAAGCCAGCAAGGTCCAAGGACTCTATAGGGTCCTCAGATTCTCTCTCCTTCTCTAGTAGTGGCTTTTGTTCTGGTGCCAGAGCTACACTGTCTGTTAAGCTCGGCATGATCGTTAGAGTCCATCATTCATCATCATCATCATCATCATCATCATCATCATCATCATCAATTTTCCACTAGGGGTCTGTTGTTTCTGCTGGACACTGGACAAAGGCCGAAGTTGTCTTGTGAGAGGGGAATGAGGAGCGGTCGGTGGAAAAACAGGGGTGAAGTATGTTCCAATGTAGCTGATGTATCAGACCAGACGCGCTTTTTCACTTCACATCATGCACAGGTTCATTTGGATTTACCTACTTCAACACCTTGTAGGCTTCAACTCCCAGCGAACCACTAATTTTCCTAATGTAGTCTTTACACGGACCAGCAATCTGTCCCCAGATGTGAATGGTTCAGTTTGGACTGAACCACGGTCTCCGGGTAGCTGATTTTATTGCTTGTCTCCTACTAACTGGTGAATAGTTTTCAGTCTGATACGCTGCTCCTGCATACATGACTCTATAGTGTGGCATTTTTCTTCGGCTGGAGTACTTAAATTAAGATCAGGCTCTTCCCTTCCGGACTATCAAAATAATAACATGTAGGATGTGTATCTAGTAGTGTTGCACACTCAGTTTTTGTAGGCCCAGAGCAGTTCAGGCAAATAATCTGGCCACCATAATTTCTTGTCTCCTTCAAGGGTTTGAAGCTTCTCCAGTAGTGTTCGATTATATCGCTCACAGACGCCATTTCCCTGTGGATGATACGGTGTTGTTTGGGACTTCCGAATCCCATAGATCTCATAGAGCATTTCCATGACAACCCCTTTTTGACCAATATCCAAGTCTCCAGTCTTCACATGCATCTACGCTTTCCCATGGACTGGAATTTTCATTTGATTAACAGCCATCAGCTTAATCAATTTTCCTCGCTCGGCTTTGGTATAGTGACCGAAATGGGTCTCGAAGTACTCCAGTGGCATTGTGGAAACTTCGGCTCCTGTACCTACTAGGCAGTGCACGGTCTTGTTATCAAACAGACTTGCAGTTTGCTTCTGCACGGCAAGAAGTGCCTCTACTTACTTGTCTGCGACTTCTAGTGACTTTGGAGTTCTATTGGCTCCCTGTCCCTGCATCTTCTGACCTCTTCTCTATGTCCACCTTTTGTTTTTTTTCAGGATGTCTTCCTGGCTGTGTGCGGCTTCTTTGGTTGCTGACTTTTCCATTACTCCGAAGTGCTATCTGCTATATGCATGTGGTTTCCTGCACTCCTCCTGTCTACCTATGGTTTTCAATCCCTCTACCCACCAACCTCCCGCATTGACGCTCGTTGCCCATGTACTCACCTGGACCTTGGGCTGAGAGGATCCACCACATCCAGTGAGCCCATTGAACTTCTCGTAACAGATCCTAAAATTCACACTGATAAGGCCTACCAGAGCTGAGGTCCATCTCCAATGGTACTATAGCAATCATATCCTATTATATGTGTGTCCTTGGTGGACTTCTAAAAAATCAAGACTGAAAACGTTGAAATTCATAAATTACGCATTATATTGAAAATGAAAGAAAATGCCTGAATTGCTTCCATTTTAGTCTGAAAGGGTTATACATGTGTAGGAAAAGGTGAAAATGAGTTAAGAAAGGTTGGTAACTTATCAAGCACATAACGACCCTAAATGCTGCACATATTTCACATCGCTAAAGTTTCATATGTAAAATCACACACTATTTACACATTTTAATACACGACTTCATTGCTATGACTATTACATCAACACCAAAATAGTTACTTTTCAAGGCTCATGCCAACCTGCAATATTTTCCATAAACTAAACACTCAGGTGTGCTACTAGATTTGGATAGAAAAAAAATTAGAGGATTAAAGTAAATATATATAAAATTATTTAATTTTTTCTTATCAATTGTATTTTTCAAAATGTAATGGCTTTTATTTGTGTGCAACTTTCCACCTACAATATTACAATTTTTCCATTGTAGAAGGAGAGAAGATGGAGAAGATGATCCTGTAGTTCGTTCATCAGCTTTGCTACGCAGACTAAGATAGAATGAAAAGCCATTTCAATATTATTACAGTGTATGACAGATTTATTGTAGCCTGAAGGTCTAGATAAGGCAGGAAAGTAACACTAAACATTCAATACCCGCATAAGGCTGTATAAATGACATGGTCTCCTGTTACCCGCTGGAGTTTTGTGAAAGGAATTGTACTCCTTCACTCCCTAAAGACTGTAATAGTCTATGACATGTCTTTGTCAATTAACTTGTATTTGTCATGATCCAGTCCTGAGTTTGCTTTCAGCTGTCTTGTCTCTGGACTGGTCAAGCGGTAGTTAATTCCCTCTGCCTCGTTGCGAAGATGGCTGGGCTATTTCAGTCTTCTGCAGCCTGAGGGCCAGTGTCAGCTATAGTTCATGCTTACTGGCTTGAGCCCCTGACCTGTATTCCTGTATTAGTGATCCTTGTGCCTCTGACTGCCTGTACTTGTATATGACTCGATCTGATCTCTGGACTTAGCCCCTTGTTTTCAGTCTCTGATACCACGCTCCCCGACTGGCTTCGACTCTGGTTTGTACTCCGACTTTGTCTTACATCTCACATTTTGGTTACCACATTCCCGGTATTGGTGTTGGTCTCCTGCAAAAAGTGACCGGCCTGGAACGCCAGTGTTTTATGGAGTGCGCTGGAGGTCACTTTTCAGTACAAGTCTATGAGAGCCTCATTCTGTCCTCATTCTGGCTCTCATAGACTTACACTAAGAGCTTGTTGTGACAGTCAGAAGCTGTCCTCACAAAATGGTGCTGTGGTACTGGAGTGGCATCGAAAAACAGAGAAGTCGTCAAAGGGTGAGTATGTGACCAGGGGCAGGGGCTTAGAGTTAAATCTCCACTCCAACACTGAAAAAAAAATTCTGGAGTGGTGCTTTAACCCCTTAACCCCCAAGGGTGGTTTGCATGTTAATGACCTGGCCAATTTTTACACTTCTGACCACTGTCCCTTTATGAGGTTATAACTCTGGAACGTTTCAATGAATCCCGATGATTCTAACATTGTTTTCTTGTGACATATTGTACTTCATGATAATGGTAAAATATTTTTGATATTACTTACGTTTATTTGTGAAAAAAATGGAAATTTGGCGAAAATTTCGCAATTTTCCAACTTTGAATTTTTATGCCCTTAAATCACAGCGATATGTCACACAAAATACTTAATAAGTAACATTTCCCACATGTCTACTTTACATCAGCACAATTTTGGAACCAAAATTTTTTTGTTAGGGAGTTATAAGGGTTAAAACTTGACCAGCAATTTCTCATTTTTACAACACCATTTTTTTAGGGACCACATCACATTTGAAGTCACTTTGAGGGGTCTATATGATAGAAAATAACCAAGTGTGACACCATTCTAAAAACTGCACCTCTAAAGGTGCTCAAAACCACATTCAAGAAGTTTATTAACCCTTCAGTTGTTTTACAGGAATTTTTGGAATGTTTAAAAAAAATGAACATTTAACTTTTTTCACAAAAAATTTACTTCAGCTCCAATTTGTTTTATTTTACCAAGGGTAACAGGAGAAATTGGACCCCAAAAGATGTTGTCCAATTTGTCTTGAGTATGCTGATACCCCATATGTTGGGGTAAACCCCTGTTTGGGCACACGGGAGAGCTCGGAAGGGAAGGAGCACTGTTTTACTTTTTGAACGCAGAATTGGCTGGAATTGAGATTGGACTCCATGTCGCGTTTGGAGAGCCCCTGATGTGCCTAAACAGTGGAAGCCCCTGAATTCTAACTGAAACCCTAACCCAAACACAACCCTAACCCTAATCCCAACCCTAACCATAATCCTAACCACACCCCTAACCCGAACATGCCCCTAGCCCTAATCCCAACCACACCCCTAACCCCATCACACCCCTAACCCCAACACACCCCTAACCCTAATCCAAACCCTAACTTTAGCCCCAACCCTAACTTTAGCCCTAACCCTAACTTTAGCCCCAACCCTAACTTTAGCCCCAACCCTAACCCTAACTTTAGTCCCAACCCTAACTCTAACCCTAATGGGAAAATAGAAATAAATACATTTTTTAAAATTTTATTATTTTTCCCTAACTAGGGGGATGATGAAGGGAGGTACGATTTACTTTTATAGTGGTTTTTTAGTGGATTTTTATGATTGGCAGCCGATACACACTAATAGATGCTTTTTATTGCAAAAAATAGTTTTTGCGTCTCCACATTTTGAGAGCTATAATTTTTCCATATTTTGGTCCACAGAGTCATGTGAGGTCTTGTTTTTTTGTGGGACAAGTTGTCGTTTTTATTGGTTCCATTTTTGGGCACGTGACTAGTGTTGAGCATTCCGATACCGCAAGTATCGGGTATCGGCTGATATTTGCAAAATCGGAATTCCGATACCAAGATCCGATACTTTTGTGGTATCGGGAATCGGTATCGGAACCATATTAATGTGTAAAATAAAGAATTAAAATAATAAATATGGATATACTCACCTCTCCGGAGGCCCCTGCACCTTACCGCTGTTAACCGGCAGCCTGCTTTGCTTAAAATGAGCGCGTTTAGGACCTTCCATGACGTCACGGCTTCTGATTGGTCGCGTGCCGCTCATGTGACCGCCACGCGACCAATCACAAGCCGCGACGTCATTCTCAGGCCCTAAACTCCTCATTCTAGGAATTTAGGACCTGAGAATGACGTCGCGGCTTGTGATTGGTCGCGTGGCGGTCACATGAGCGGCACGCGACCAATCAGAAGCTGTGACGTCATGGAAGGTCCTGAACGCGCTCATTTTAAGCAAAGCAGGGTGCCGTTAACAGCGGTAAGATGCAGGGGCCTCCAGACGGGTGAGTATATCAATATTTTTTATTTTAATTCTTTATTTTACACATTAATATGGATTCCAGGGCCTGAAGGAGAGTTTCCTCTCCTTCAGACCCTGGGAACCATCAGGATACCTTCCGATACTTGGTGTCCCATTGACTTGTATTGGTATCGGGTATCGGTATCGGCGATATCCGATACTTTTCGGGTATCGGCCGATACTATCCAATACCGATACTTTCAAGTATCGGACAGTATCGCTCAACACTACACGTGACATTTTTTGATCGCTTTTTATTCCGATTTTTGAGAGGCAGAATGACCAAAAACCAGCTATTCATGAATTTCTTTTGGGGAGGGCGTTTATACCGTTCAACGTTTGGTAAAATTGATAAAGCAGTTAATTCTTCGGGTCAGTACGATTACAGCGATACCTCATTTATATCTTTTTTTATGTTTTGGCACTTTTTGCAATAAAAACTATTATATAAAAATAATTATTTTTGCATCGCTTTATTCTGAGGACTATAACTTTTTTATTTTTCGCTGATGATGCTGTATGGTGGCTCTTTTTTTGCAGGACAAGATGAAGTTTTCAGCGGTACCATGGTTATTTATATCAGTCTTTTTTATCGCGTGTTATTCCACTTTTTGTTCGGCGGTATGATAATAAAGCGTTGTTTTTGCCTAGTTTTTTTTTTTTTTTTTGCAGTGTTCACTGAAGGGGTTAACTATTGGGACAGTTTTATAGGTCGGGTCATTACGGACGCAGCGATACTAAATATGTGTACTTTTATTGTTTTTTTTTTATTTATTTAGATAAAGAAATGTATTTATTGGAACAATATATATATAATTTTTTCTTTATTTAGGAATTTTTTTTTATTTTTTTTTACACATGTAATTTTTTTTTTTTACTTTTTTACATTGCCCCAGTGGGGGACATTACTGTATAGTGACAGATCACTGATCTGACACTTTGCAGTAAACTGTGTCAGATCAGCGATCTGACAGGCACTGCAGGGAGGCTTCCCGACACCTGCTCTGAGCAGGCGCTTGAAAGCCACCTCCCTGCAGGACCCGGAGGGCCTCCCGTGGCCATTTTGGATCCGGGGCCTGCAGGGAGGAGGAGGTAGGAGATCCTCGGAGCAATGCGATCACATCGCTCCTAGGGTCTCAGGGAAGCACGCAGGGAGCCCCGTCCCTGCGAGATGCTTCCCTATGCCGCCGGGACGCTGCGATCATCTTTGATCACAGTGTGCCGGGGGTTAATGTGCCGGGAGCGGAGCGTGACCGCTCCTGGCACATAGTGCCGGATGTCAGCTGTAATAATCAGACTATGACGTACTATCCCATCACTGGGAATAAAGTTCCAGGTCACCTCGCCGGGATAGCACGTCATATGGCATTAAGGAGTTAAGTAACATTATTTGATACAACAAAAACATGTTGGACACAAATTAAAAAAATCACAATGCACATGTCTCACAAATAAATGAGTATCGCACACAAGCACAGCGCATACATGAGAGATGTCATACAAGCACAGCACAAATCACACAAGTAAAATGCACATATTATAATAAACATCACACGAATACGCTGCACGCATCGTAGAAGTGCAGGACAAACAATACATACATCAGACAAGCACAAACAGACTCTGCATGTACACAACAATAGCTGCACAAACAAGTCAGTCACACTGCTAAGAATATTTATTACATGCACTTGCACACATACCAGATATACTGGCATATAAACACATACCTTATATATAGTCTGTAAGAGTCATGTCGGTCTGGTAGTCGGGGGCAGGTATATCTCGCCCAGGTATTTGTCTTATGTGAATTAGGCCGCTCAGTATCTTCAGGATACCGAGGGGTTAATAAGTGCAGGAATAAAGGCTGACCAGCTGGAGGTTTCAGGTGTCAGCCTGGGGCACACAGAATGCCTGTCTGTGTGAGACAAACGTGAGTGGGAGCTGTGCTCGTGACCAGTGTAATGTTAGCTGGGTGGGAGAAGCCCCCCAGTTGTTAGATAGGAACGTATTTGTATAGTTAGCGCCGGACAGGCAAGGATTTTGTTTTATGTTTTGTTTTCTGTATTTGCTTTCACTTTAATAAACCTGACCTGAGGTCAGTCTACTTGGAAAACTGCTGTCGCCTCAGAGTTTAATGCACAAACCACGTGACCTTTGACCCCAGCAAAGGCGATCCCGGAGTGTTTTGTTACAAGTCATATCCACATAAACAGTGTCACGAGTACCACCCGCTTCGATCTTTGGAGTGAACAGCTGTCTGCTGCACCCTATCGTCCGGACAATTACACAACTGACCGACAGTCAATAGACAAGGCCGAAGTCTGTTCACAACACTAGGCCGGCTATTGGAAAATTAACGATGAGCGTATGGCATATACACCACCAGATTCCAACACAGGAAATATGTGTTTACACTCCGGTCAATGCTAACTTCACGATAATCCCAGACTACTCGCCACCACCACCAATATGCCTCGGTTGATCGGACACCATGCGGTAGCCTACCCTTCGAGGTGTAGTTTACAGAACAGAACTATGAAATGTTATATTTAATCCAAAGGGAGGCAGTGTTTATGAAAAATATTCAAAAGATTTTACAAGGAGGACAAAACAATAAAGCATAAACAGTTACAGAAAATAAAATGGATTGACAGGAGAACTTACTACACAGATCGCAGAGACGATTCAGATTAGCCGAAGGAGAGCGCTTCAGTTTGGCCATCAATAAACGGGATCCCTGTATACACAATATGAATCTCTCTGCACGAAACCCTGATGATAATTGGGATTGATCTTTTATGAGACCCTGAGTCCCACCCACACACCCCTCTGTGATGACCTCACATGGGCCCGGTTGTGGGCTGGTCTCAGTCCTTCATGATTTTAGGAAATCCCAACTTATGCAATAACTCCTCATAGTGAGATTGCAGAAGTTTCAGACTGATGTCATCTTTTGTATTGGGATTTTTTCTACACTTAGAGACCAAGCATGGCCTTGTTGCTGGCGGTTATATGGCCCTATGGGTTTGGGGCCTTTTGGTAGGAGTTACAGTTATGAGAAAATATGTGTATTTTTGCCTAGTTATCCCGGTGCTGAAAATATACATCTCATTAATATCGGATGAATAGAAATCCCAATATTCTATATTTTCTCCTGGAGACATACTGTTTGCACCGCTCATTGTACTGCAGTGATCATGGCTATTTGTAAAGGGTGAGAAATCTTCCTTTGATCCACTCAGATCCTAATAATCTTTTCCTGTCTCTCTCTCTCTCTGGACAATACACATCATCTTCAGTCACCTGGGCATACAGAGGAATCCTTGCATTTTAATTAAGCAGCTTAACATCATTGTGCACTGCCATTTTACATAAAGGCAGATTAGAGTGCTAGCTCCTGTCTCCTCAGGACAAATGGTAGATGAAAGAAAAAAGGGGAAGGAGGATATGAGGGACCTCAAGAATTTTTTAATATTTTCTATGCCAAACAATATAAACATAAACTGGTTTGCTGACACTGATTAAGGACTAGGGCTCTTTTCAGACTGAAAGGTTCTGGATCCTTTGCATAATGGTTTCTGACATGGTTTGGGCTATGTTCAGACTGGGCTGATATCAGTTTTCGCAATGGCGGCTCATGGACCATGGGAGCAGGTTCAGAAACTGGCCGCACACAAACCAGGGGAGTATATATATATATATATATATATATATATATATATACAGTACAGACCAAAAGTTTGGACACACCTTCTCATTTAAAGATTTTTCAGTATTTTCATGACTATGAAAATTGTACATTCACTCTGAAGGCATCAAAACTATGAATTAACACATGTGGAATTATATACTTAACAAAACAGTGTGAAACAACTGAAATTATGTTTTATATTCTAGGTTCTTCAAAGTAGCCACCTTTTGCTTTGATGACTGCTTTACACACTCTTGGCATTATCTTGATGAGCTTCAAGAGGTAGTCACCGGGAATGGTTTTCACTTCACAGGTGTGCCCTGTCAGGTTTAATAAGTGGGATTTCTTGCCTTATAAATGGGGTTGGGACCATCAGTTGTGTTGTTCAGAAGTCTGGTGGATACACAGCTGATAGTCCTACTGAATAGACTGTTAGAACTTGTATTATGGCAAGAAAAAAGCAGCTAAATAAAGAAAAACGAGTGGCCATCATTACTTTAAGACATAAAGGTCAGTAGGTCTGAAAAATTGGGAAAACCTTGAAAGTGTCCCCAAGTGCAAAAACCATCAAGCGCTACAAAGAAACTGGCTCACATGAGGACCGCCCCAGGAAAGGAAGACCAAGAGTCACCTCTGCTTCTGAGGATAAGTTTATCCGAGTCACCAGCTTCAGATATCGCAGGCTAACAGCAGCTCAGATTAGAGACCAGGTCAATGCCACACAGAGATCTAGCAGCAGACACATCTCTACAACAACTGTTAAGAGGAGACTTTGTGCAGCAGGCCTTCATGGTAAAATAGCTGCTAGGAAACCACTGCTAAGGACAGGCAACAAGCAGAAGAGACTTGTTTGGGCTAAAGAACACAAGGAATGGACATTAGACCAGTGGAAATCTGTGCTTTGGTCTAATGAGTCCAAATTTGAGATCTTTGGTTCCAACCACCGTGTCTTTGTATGACACAGAAAAGGTGAACGGATGGACTCTACATGCCTGGTTCCCACCGTGAAGCATGGAGGAGAAGGTGTGATGGTGTGGGGGTGCTTTGCTGGGGACACTGTTGGAGATTTATTCAAAATTTGAAGGTATACTGAACCAGCATGGCTACCACAGCATCTTGCAGCGGCATGCTATTCCATCCGGTTTGCGTTTAGTTGGACCATCATTTATTTATATTTTATTTTATTTATAACAGGACAATGACCCCAAACACACCTCAAGGCTGTGTAAGGGCTATTTGACCAAGATGGAGAGTGATGGGGTGCTTCGCCAGATGACCTGGCCTCCACAGTTACCAGACCTGAACCCAATCGAGATGGTTTGGGGTGAGCTGGACCGCAGAGTGAAGGCAAAAGGGCCAACAAGTGCTAAGCATCTCTGGGAACTCCTCCAAGATTGTTGGAAGACCATTCCCGGTGACTACCACTTGAAAGTCAGCAAGAGAATGCCAAGAGTGTGCAAAGCAGTCATCAAAGCAAAAGGTGGCTACTTTGAAGAACCTAGAATATAAGACATTTTTTTTAGTTGTTTCACAATTTTTTGTTAAGTACATAAATCCACATGTGTTGAAAATACTGAAAAATCTTTAAATGAGAATGTGTGTCCAAACTTTTGATCTGTACTGCATGTATATATATATATATATATATATATATATATATATATATATGTGTGTATATATATATATACTGTATATATATATATACAGTATATATACAGTATATATATATATATATATATATATATACACACTGCTCAAAAAAATAAAGGGAACACTTAAACAACAGAATATAACTCCAAGTAAATCAAACTTCTGTGAAATCAAACTGTCCACTTAGGAAGCAACACTGTTTTACAATCAATTTCACATGCTGTTGTGCAAATGGAATAGACAACAGATGGAAATTATTGGCAATTATCAAGACACACTCAATAGAGGAGTGGTTCTGCCGGTGGGGACCACAGACCACATCTCAGTACCAATGCTTTCTGTCTGATGTTCTGGTCACTTTTGAATGTTGGTTATGCCTTCACACTCGTGGTAGCATGAGACGGACTATACAACCCACACAAGTGGCTCAGGTAGTGCAGCTCATCCAGGATAGAACATCAATGCGAACTGTGGCAAGAAGGTTTGCTGTGTGTTAGCATATTGTCCAGAGGCTGGAGGCGCTACCAAGAGACAGGCCAGTACACTAGGAGACATGAAGGGGGGCCGTAGGAGGGCAACAACACAGCAGCAGGACCACTACCTCAGTCTTTGTGCAATAATAATAATTCAATTGTCGGGTTCTGTAAAATCATAGCAGATCCCGACAGGATATGAGACATGGTTTACAATTGCGCCACCATAGTTTGGTGGCGCACCATCTTGGGTGTCAGGTCCGAGCATTCCTACATGAACAGTTTCCTGGAAAGTGGATTGGTTGTCTTGTGCCAGCTGAATGGCCATTAAGGTCTCCCTATCTGACCCCCTTAGACTTTTATGTTTGGGGTCATCTGAAAGCAATTATCTATGCTGTGAACATACGAGATGTGCAGCATCTGAAACATCAGATACTGGAAGACTGCTAGCATTTATTCTGCGGTGTTGCTATCAGTGTGTCAAGAGTGGGAGAAGAGAGATGCATTGACAATCCAACACAATGAGCAGAACTTTGAACACATTTTATAAGTGGTCATAAACTTGTAAATAACTCATGAAAGAATAAAGTTGCACACCATTGTTTTTCTTGTGAAATTCTCAATAAGTTTGATGTGTCACATGACCCTCTTCCCATTAAAAAAATAAAATTGAATCCAAAATGGCCGACTTCAAAATGGCCGCCATGGTCACCACCCATCTTAAAAAGTTTCCCCCTCCCATATACTAATGTGCCACACACAGGAAGTTGATATCACCAACCATTTCCATTTTATTTAGGTTTATCCATATAAATGGCCCACCCTGTATATCAGTGTTCCCCAACTCCGGTCCTCAAGAGCAACCAACAGGTCATGTTTTCAGGATTTCCTTAGTATTGCACAGGTGATGGAATTATTGCCTCTGCAGGTGGTGTAATTATCACCTGTGCAATACTAAGGAAATCCTGAAAACATGACCTGTTGGTTGCTCTTGAGGACCGGACTTGGGGAACACTGCTGTATATACTTCTCAGCTACAGGCTATGGGCATTTCACTGTTTGCGCACACTAGGCGACCCCTTAAAAGGTGAATTCAATGAGCGATTCCATTCACTTTTTTAATATATAATAATGGGTTCAGATTTCAGGGTCGCAATTTATGATGTTAATTGCCGTTATTTTGCAGCAGTCGGAGCGATAAATTAATGTTTTATGATGTGACAAATGTGCAATAAATAAAAGCAATATATATTTTACAATTATAGTTGAAGACAAGGGAAAAACAACAGGAGATACCACACATTATTTAGAAGTGTTCAAACTTTACCTATTATTGGTTATATTTCTCCTGTAATGACCTACAGGGCCGTAAACCGTTCATCCTATTGTCAAAATATGTTTCCCTGTTAAATGACTTGATATGCTGGAAGCATTGTGATAAATTCTGCTGTCATATGCACACATTCTGGTTATTGACTGTCTTCATAAAGGTCAAGATTTATGCTCCACAATCCTTCTATATTATTGAAAACCAGAGATTATTTCAGCAGTGCAGCATTTTAGACAGAATTTCCCCATATACAGACCATAAGCAGGGAAGAAAAATTTTAATATTGGCAAAGGGAATTTTCATTTTTCGAATTTGTGAATCTTTTTAAATTTCATCATTTAAATGTTTAAATGTAACTTATTTTAATTAAAGCAGAAGACCATACAGGCCACATATACAATCTAATATATAAAGCTGAATGTGTGTGTGTGTGTGTGTATGTATGTATGTATGTATGTATGTCCGGGATTGGCATCTGAACCGTAGCAGCTACAGCCACAAAATTTTGCACAGTCACACGTCTGGACCCCGAGAGCGTCATAGGCTATGTTGTGAGGTGAAATTTTAACCCCGCGCTTTCCAATTCACCAAACAATTTTGCCCCTATCTACATAATGGGGAAAAAGTGAAAGGAAAAGTGTTGGAGGCGTCGCAGCTACAGGCACAAAATTTTGCACAGTCACACGTCTGGACCCTGAGAGCGTCAAAGCTATATTGTGAGGTGAAATTTTAACCCCGCGCTTTCCAAGTCACCAAACAATTTTGCCCCTATCTACATAATGGGGAAAAAATGAAAGGAAAAGTGTTGGAGGCAAATTAACAGCTGCCAGATGTGAACAAGGGGGACTTAAAGAATGACAGCGATGGCACCAAAGAGTATATACTGTACAGTTGCTAAGGTGGGGCCCCAACATGGGATAATCACACCACCACGGGGATATGAACACACACACAAAATGCGCCACACACTACCACGTGCTCGAACACATATACCACCCTCAGTGCACATTTCACCACACATACACCAACCTCGCCACATAAAAGTAGAAACACAAAAGTCGCCGCTCAAAACTCGCCACGCGCAAAACTCTCCACATGCAAAACTCGCCACACGTGCAAAACTCGCCACACGCAAAACTTGCACACGCAGAAAAATTGCCACACGCAGAAAAATTGCCACATGCACAAAAGTTGCAACACATGCAAAAGTTGCCTCACACAAAACTTGCACATACTCAAAAGGCACCACACATAAAACTCGCCACGCGCAAAACTCGCCATGCGCAAAACTTGCTGCACACAACTTGCTACACTAACCTGTCACATGCAACTCGACACACAAAAAGTTGCTACACGCATGTCGCCACACAAAACTCATCTCACAAAAGTCCCTACATGCATGTCGCCACACGCAACTCAACACACACAACTTGACACACGAAACTCGCCCTAAAACACACACAAGTCTGGTATCCTTCAAAAATAAAAATCTGATTAATAAGCAGACAAACTACAAGAGCAACAAATGTACCATATAGGAATCCGGCAGCTGTCAGTCACATGACCAGTCTATTATGTGTATGTGTGAGCTAATATATACTGCCAGGGGGTGGGCTTACTGTTGGCTGGGGATTTATCAGGCTGCCATTTTAGCTTACAAATACTGAGGTAAAAATACTGACCAAATAACGTGTGAACGAGGGCTAATACAGGAGGAGATGGCATACAGCTATATACTATATACAGGAGATGACACACAGGTATATACTATTTACAGGGGAGATGACACACAGGTATATACTATATACAGGAGGAGATGACACACAGATATATACTATATACAGGAGAGATGACACACAGGTATATACTATATAGAGGAGGAGATGACATACAGGTACATACTACATACAGGAGGAGATGACATACAGGTATATACTATATACAGGAGGAGATGACACACAGGTATATACTATATACAGGAGCAGATTACCTACAGGTATATAGTATATACAGGAGGAGATGACACAGGTATATGCTATGTATAGGAGGAGATGACATACAGGTATATACTATATACAGGAGATGACACACAGATATATACTATATATAGGTGAGATGACACACAGGTATATACTATATACAGGAGATTACATACAGGTATATCTAATATATAAAGCTGAATGTGTGTATGTATGTATGTGTGTATGTCCGGGATTGGCATCTGTACCGTCGCAGCTACAGCCACAAAATTTTGCACAGTCACACGTCTGGACCCCGAGAGCGTCATAGGCTATGTTGTGAGGTGAAATTTTAACCCCGCGCGTTCCAATTCACCAAACAATTTTGCTCCTATCTACATAATGGGGAAAAAGTGAAGGGAAAAGTGTTGGAGGAAAATTGACAGCTGCCAGATGTGAACAATGAGGACTTAAAGAATGAGAGCGATGGCGACAAAGAGTATATACCGTACAGTTGCTAAGGTGGGGCCCCGACATGGGATACTCACCACACACGGGGATATGAACACAAACACAAAATGCGCCACACACTACCACGTGCTTGAACACATATACCACCCTCAGCACACATTTCACCACACACACACACCAACCTCGCCACATAAAAGTCGAAACACAAAAGTCACCACTCAAAACTCGCTACATGCAAAACTCGCCATATGCAAAACTAGGCTCACGCAAAACTCGCCACACGTGCAAAACTCACCTCATGGAAAACTCACCTCATGCAAAACTTGCACACACAGAAAAATTGCCACATGTACAAAAGTTGCACCACATGCAAAAGTTGCCTCACACAAAACTTGCACATACTCAAAATGCACCACACATAAAACTCGCCACGCGCAAAACTCGCCATGCACAAATCTTGCTGCACACAACTTGCTACACTAACCTGTCACATGCAACTCAACACACAAAATGTTGCTACACGCATGTCGCCACACAAAACTCATCTCACAAAAGTCGCTACATGCATGTCGCCACACGCAACTCAACACACACAACTTGACACATAAAACTCGCCCTAAAACACACACAAGTCTGGTATTGTCCTTCAAAAATAAAAATCTGATTAATAAGCAAACTACAAGAGCAACAAATGTACCATATAGGAAATACGGCAGCTGTCAGTCACATGACCTGTCTATTATGTGTATGTGTGAGCTAATATATACTGCCAGGGGGGAGGGCTTCCTGTTGGCTGGGGATTTATCAGGCTGCCAATAGCAACCAATCACAGCTCAGCTTCTATTTTGCTACAGTTAATTAACCTGAGCTCTGATTGGTTAATATAGGCAACAAAGACATTCTCAGTATAACAAAGCTAATATATGTTGTGAAATGCTTCTATTTGCTTAGTTTTTGCCTTTTAATAATTACATTTCTATCTATTTGTTTTGTGGTTTTTGTGTGCAGAATAAATTTTTGTTAACACATTCTATTTTGCTAACAGCAGTCATTAACCCGGGCGAAGCCGGGTAGTACAGCTAGTCTAATATATAAAGCTGAATGTGTGTGTGTGTGTATGTATGTATGTATGTATGTATGTCCGGGATTGGCATCTGAACCGTAGCAGCTACAGCCACAAAATTTTGCACAGTCACACGTCTGGACCCCGAGAGCGTCATAGGCTATGTTGTGAGGTGAAATTTTAACCCCGCGCTTTCCAATTCACCAAACAATTTTGCCCCTATCTACATAATGGGGAAAAAGTGAAAGGAAAAGTGTTGGAGGCGTCGCAGCTACAGGCACAAAATTTTGCACAGTCACACGTCTGGACCCTGAGAGCGTCAAAGCTATATTGTGAGGTGAAATTTTAACCCCGCGCTTTCCAAGTCACCAAACAATTTTGCCCCTATCTACATAATGGGGAAAAAATGAAAGGAAAAGTGTTGGAGGCAAATTAACAGCTGCCAGATGTGAACAAGGGGGACTTAAAGAATGACAGCGATGGCACCAAAGAGTATATACTGTACAGTTGCTAAGGTGGGGCCCCAACATGGGATAATCACACCACCACGGGGATATGAACACACACACAAAATGCGCCACACACTACCACGTGCTCGAACACATATACCACCCTCAGTGCACATTTCACCACACATACACCAACCTCGCCACATAAAAGTAGAAACACAAAAGTCGCCGCTCAAAACTCGCCACGCGCAAAACTCTCCACATGCAAAACTCGCCACACGTGCAAAACTCGCCACACGCAAAACTTGCACACGCAGAAAAATTGCCACACGCAGAAAAATTGCCACATGCACAAAAGTTGCAACACATGCAAAAGTTGCCTCACACAAAACTTGCACATACTCAAAAGGCACCACACATAAAACTCGCCACGCGCAAAACTCGCCATGCGCAAAACTTGCTGCACACAACTTGCTACACTAACCTGTCACATGCAACTCGACACACAAAAAGTTGCTACACGCATGTCGCCACACAAAACTCATCTCACAAAAGTCCCTACATGCATGTCGCCACACGCAACTCAACACACACAACTTGACACACGAAACTCGCCCTAAAACACACACAAGTCTGGTATCCTTCAAAAATAAAAATCTGATTAATAAGCAGACAAACTACAAGAGCAACAAATGTACCATATAGGAATCCGGCAGCTGTCAGTCACATGACCAGTCTATTATGTGTATGTGTGAGCTAATATATACTGCCAGGGGGTGGGCTTACTGTTGGCTGGGGATTTATCAGGCTGCCATTTTAGCTTACAAATACTGAGGTAAAAATACTGACCAAATAACGTGTGAACGAGGTCAAATACAGGAGGAGATGACATACAGATATATACTATTTACAGGGGAGATGACACACAGGTATATACTATATACAGGAGGAGATGACACACAGATATATACTATATACAGGAGAGATGACACACAGGTATATACTATATAGAGGAGGAGATGACATACAGGTACATACTACATACAGGAGGAGATGACATACAGGTATATACTATATACAGGAGGAGATGACACACAGGTATATACTATATACAGGAGCAGATTACCTACAGGTATATAGTATATACAGGAGGAGATGACACAGGTATATGCTATGTATAGGAGGAGATGACATACAGGTATATACTATATACAGGAGATGACACACAGATATATACTATATATAGGTGAGATGACACACAGGTATATACTATATACAGGAGATTACATACAGGTATATCTAATATATAAAGCTGAATGTGTGTATGTATGTATGTGTGTATGTCCGGGATTGGCATCTGTACCGTCGCAGCTACAGCCACAAAATTTTGCACAGTCACACGTCTGGACCCCGAGAGCGTCATAGGCTATGTTGTGAGGTGAAATTTTAACCCCGCGCGTTCCAATTCACCAAACAATTTTGCTCCTATCTACATAATGGGGAAAAAGTGAAGGGAAAAGTGTTGGAGGAAAATTGACAGCTGCCAGATGTGAACAATGAGGACTTAAAGAATGAGAGCGATGGCGACAAAGAGTATATACCGTACAGTTGCTAAGGTGGGGCCCCGACATGGGATACTCACCACACACGGGGATATGAACACAAACACAAAATGCGCCACACACTACCACGTGCTTGAACACATATACCACCCTCAGCACACATTTCACCACACACACACACCAACCTCGCCACATAAAAGTCGAAACACAAAAGTCACCACTCAAAACTCGCTACATGCAAAACTCGCCATATGCAAAACTAGGCTCACGCAAAACTCGCCACACGTGCAAAACTCACCTCATGGAAAACTCACCTCATGCAAAACTTGCACACACAGAAAAATTGCCACATGTACAAAAGTTGCACCACATGCAAAAGTTGCCTCACACAAAACTTGCACATACTCAAAATGCACCACACATAAAACTCGCCACGCGCAAAACTCGCCATGCACAAATCTTGCTGCACACAACTTGCTACACTAACCTGTCACATGCAACTCAACACACAAAATGTTGCTACACGCATGTCGCCACACAAAACTCATCTCACAAAAGTCGCTACATGCATGTCGCCACACGCAACTCAACACACACAACTTGACACATAAAACTCGCCCTAAAACACACACAAGTCTGGTATTGTCCTTCAAAAATAAAAATCTGATTAATAAGCAAACTACAAGAGCAACAAATGTACCATATAGGAAATACGGCAGCTGTCAGTCACATGACCTGTCTATTATGTGTATGTGTGAGCTAATATATACTGCCAGGGGGGAGGGCTTCCTGTTGGCTGGGGATTTATCAGGCTGCCAATAGCAACCAATCACAGCTCAGCTTCTATTTTGCTACAGTTAATTAACCTGAGCTCTGATTGGTTAATATAGGCAACAAAGACATTCTCAGTATAACAAAGCTAATATATGTTGTGAAATGCTTCTATTTGCTTAGTTTTTGCCTTTTAATAATTACATTTCTATCTATTTGTTTTGTGGTTTTTGTGTGCAGAATAAATTTTTGTTAACACATTCTATTTTGCTAACAGCAGTCATTAACCCGGGCGAAGCCGGGTAGTACAGCTAGTGTATATATATATATATATATATATATATATATATATATATATATATATATATATATATATATATATATATACATACAGTGCCTTGCGAAAGTATTCGGCTCCCTGGAACTTTTCAACCTTTTCCCACATGTTATGCTTCAAACATAAAGATAGTAAATGTAAATTTTTGGTGAAGAATCAACAACAAGTGAAACACAATTGTGAAGTTGAACGGAATTTATTGGTTATTTTAAATTTTTGTGGAAATTCAAAAACTGAAAAGTGGGGCATGCAATATTGTTTGGCCCCTTTAACTTAATACTTTGTTGTGCCACCTTTTTGCTGCGATTACAACTGCTAGTCGCTTGGGGTATGTGTCTACCAGGTTTGTACATCGAGAGACTGAAATTCTTGCCCATTCTTCCTTGGCAAACAGCTCGAGCTCAGTCAGGTTTGATGGAGATCGTTTGTGAACAGCAGTTTTCAGCTCTTTCCACAGATTCTCGATTGGATTGAGGTCTGGACTCTGACTTGGCCATTCTAACACCTGGATACTTTTATTTGTGAACCATTCCATTGTAGATTTTGCTTTATGTTTAAGATCATTGTCTTGTTGGAAGACAAATCTCCGTCCCAGTCTCAGGGCTTTTGCAGACTCAAACAGGTTTTCTTCAAGAATGGTCCTGTATTTGGCTCCATCCATCTTCTCATAAATTTTAACCATCTTCCCTGTCCCTGCTGAAGAAAAGCAGGCCCAAACCATGATGCTGCCACCACCATGTTTGATAGTGGGGGTGGTGTGTTCAGGGTGATGAGCTGTGTTGCCTTTAAGCCAAACATATCGTTTGACATTGTTGCCAAAAAGTTCAATTTTGGTTTCATCTGACCAGAGCACCTTCTTCCACATGTTAGGTGTGTCTCCCAGGTGGCTTGTTGCAAACTTTAAACAACACTTTTTATGGATATCTTTGAGAAATGTCTTTCTTCTTGCCAGTCTTCCATAAAGGCCAGATTTGTGCAGTGTACGACTGATTGTTGTCCTATGGACAGACTGTCCCACCTCAGCTGTAGAGCTCTGCAGTTCATCCAGAGTGATCATGGGCCTCTTGGCTGTATCTCTGATCAGTCTTCTCCTTCTTTGAGATGAAAGTTTAGAGGGACGGCCGGGTCTTGGAATATTTGCAGTGGTATGAGACTCCTTCCATTTCAATATGATTGCTTGCACAGTGCTCCTTGGGATGTTTAAAGTTTTGGAAATTATTTTGTATCCAAATCCGGCTTTAAACTTCTCCACAACAGTATCACGGACCTGCCTGTTGTGTTCCTTGGTCTTCATGATGCTCTCTGTGCTTCAAACAGAACCCTGAGACTATCACAGAGCAGGTGCATTTATACGGAGACTTGATTACACACAGGTTGGTTATATTTATCAACATTAGGCATCTAGGACAACATTGGATCATTCAGAGATCCACAATGAACTTCCGGAGTGAATTTGCTGCACTGAAAGTAAAGGGCCCGAATAACATTGCACGCCCCACTTTTCAGTTTTTGAGTTTCCAAAAGAATTTAAAATAAACAATAAATTTCGTTCAACTTCACAATTGTGTTCTACTTGTTGTTGATTCTGCACCAAAAATTTACATTTGGCATCTTTATGTTTGAAGCATGATATGTTGATAAAGGTTGAGAAGCTCCAGGGAGCCGAATACTTTCACAAGGCACTGTATATATACATATATATATATATGTATATATATATATATATATATATATACACATATATATATATATATATATATATATATATATATATATAAATCCAGAAAAATTGGAGGCAGCACACCGTTTTTAGTGAAAAGGAACTATTTAATCAGCCCAGAAGGTGATGTTTCAGTTCCAACAGGAACCTTTCTCCTGTTGGGACCGAAACGTCGCCTTCTGGGCTGATTAAATAGCTCCTTTTCACTACAAACGGTGTGCTGCCTCCAATTTTTCAGGATTTTTATAACTGAGGACTCTTTTTATAACCCGGACTCTTTCTTTGTGCTGCTCTAATTTTCATATATATATATAGTATATATATATATATTAAAAAAGAAAAACTGGTATATCACATGGTCATAAGTAGTCAGACCCTTTCTCAGTATTGAGTAGAAGCACCCTTTTGAGCTAGTACAGTCTTCTTGGGAATGGTGCAACAAGTTTTTCACACCTGATTTGAGGATCCTCTGCCTTTCTTCCTTGGAGATCCTCTCCAGTTCCGTCAGGTTGGGTGGTGAACATTGGTGGACAGACATTTTCAGGTCTCCCCTGAGATGCTCAATTGGGTTTAGGTCAGGGCTCTGGCTGGGCCAGTCAAGAATGGTCACAGAGTTGTTCAGAAGCCACTCCTTCGTTATTTTAGCTGTGTTCTTAGGGTCATTGTCTTGTTGGAAGGTGAACCTTTGGCCAAGTCTGAGGTCCAGAGCACTCTGGAAGAGGTTTTCATCCAGGATATCTGTGTACTCGGCCGCATTCATGCTTCCTTTAATGGCAACCAGTTGTCCTGTCCCTGTAGCTGAAAAACACCCCCATAGCATGATACTGCCACCACCATGTTTCACCGTTGGGATTGTATTGGGCAGGTGATGAGCAGTGCCTGGTTTTCTCCACACATACCACTTAGAAGTATCACCATTAATGTCTATCTTTGTCTCATCATACCAGAGAATCTTATTTCTCATAGTCTGGGAGTCCTTCGTGTGTTTTTTTTAGCAAACTCTATGTGGGCTTTCTTATGTCTTTCACTGAGGAGAGGCTTCCGTTGGGCCACTCTGCCGTAAAGGCCTGACTGGTGGAGGGCTGCAGTGATAGTTGATTTTGTGGAACTTTCTCCCATCTCCCTACTGTATCTCTGGAGCTCAGCCAGTGATCTTGGGGTTCTTCCTCACCTCTCTCTCACCAAGGCTCTTCTCCCACGATTGCTCAATTTGGCTGGACGGCCAGGTCTAAGAAGACTTCTGGTGGTCACAAACTTCTTCCATTTATGGATTATGGAGGTAACTGTGCTCTTAGGAACCTTGAGAACTGCAGGAATTCTTTTGTAACCTTGGCCAGATCTGTGCTTTGCTACAATTCTGTCTCTGAGCTCCTTGGTAAGTTCAATTGACCTCATGATTCTCATTTGGTCTCACATGCACTGTGAGCTGTGCGGTCTCATATAGACAGGTGTGTGCCTTTCCAAATCAAGTCCTATCAGTTTAATTAAATACAGTTGGACTCCAATGAAGGAGTAGAACCATCTCAAGGATGATCATAAGGAAATGGACATCATGTGACTTAAATATGAGTGTCTGAGCAAAGGGCTAAATGCTTTTGATCATGTGATATTTCAGTTTTTCTTATTTAATAAATATGCAAACAGTTCTACATTTCTGTTTTTTTTTTTCAGTCAAGATGGGGTGCAGAGTGTACATTAATGAGAAAAAAATTAACTTTTTTGAATTTACCAAATGGCTGCAATGAAACAAAGAGTGAAAAATTTAAAGGTCTGAATACTTTCCATACCCACTGAATATACATATATATTTTTTTGCCACATGACTTTTTAAAATATATTACTACCAAAGGGCTTGATCGTTCTGTTCTCATGTGGAGATCAGCATGAACTGTCCTTAATTGTCATTTTCCTTTGAAATAAATGGAAACATTGGTACAGTTCAACGAGTCCTTATTCGTCCTTTTTGATAGGGATAATGCATGCTCTTCATCCAAAAATAAAGATTTGAATAAAGATTTGGGTTCCCAGTTTCTTGGCTACAGTGTAGAAGTTGCACTTTTATAACCTGCCTGATTCAAGAGTTCTAAAAATAAAAAAAGTCATTTGAGAACATCTTTAAAATTATATATTGTCTATTTAAGGCACCCTTCCTATCCCTCAAGATATCTATGATAAAATGTCAGAAGCTCACAAGCATCGTCAAGAACCATTATACACGATAATTAATCCTCTATAATTGATTGTAACGCTCTTTAGACCCCAGGACCTGAACTTCAAGTATTACAAGTGGCTGGAATGCAATGCTGAGAGCCTAAAGAAAAAAATATTTAAAAAATACATTTTTTTGCTCATTAAATTTAATTTGATGGAAAATGGGAAAAAAATGAAAATTCAGCTTTTTAATAGTGCTTATGGGTCCTTTTTAAAAGACTGGGCCTGCCAATATCCCTGAGATAAAACATGGCTGCTTGTATAGTGGAAGTAAACTTCTAATAAATCAAGAAACCCTTGTGTACACACTCAAGTAGACAGGAATATCTTGTCTACCGGTTGGGAGAACTAGTATTATTTTCGCTTAAGATTCTCAAATATATCCCACTAATAACATGGTATCCAATTGCTGGGACTCCAACAAATTAGTATTATTTATATTTGATGCACCATTGATTCTTTGGTTCTGTTCCAACATACAAAATACATATATAAATCATAATGACAGACTGGTAGAGAGCGTGAGAAGATCTTGCCCTTACAGGTTTAGTATCTACATGGTAATGGGCAAGGAGACAATCGGTGGGGGATTACAGCAGATCCGGCTGTAGAGAGATGATAGCGGGGTCATTGCAGGCTTTCCTGTAGAGATGAGTTTTCAGGTTCCAACCGAAGGTTCCAACAGTGGCAATCAAATGTCTGAAAAGGCCGGTGTGAGCAAGGCGACCTACAAACCTGGATCAGTTACACCAGTTTTGTCAAGAGGAATTAGCCCAAATTCCAACCAACTATTGTGAGAAGCTTGTGGAAGGAGATCCCAAATGTTTGACCAAAGTCATTCGGTTTAAGGGTAATGGCATCAAATACTAATGAAATGTATGTAAACTGTTGACTTTGCAGTAAGTAATAAAAATTCCTTAAAACATTCTCTCTGTCTCATTATTCTGGTATTTGGCAAATATTAATAATTATGGTAATCCTAATTGATTTAAAACGGGTTTATTCTGATTTCAAGTCAGATATTGAGAAAAACCTGCAGATGTGTCCTTTTATATACAGTAGTGTATGTAAACTTCTGGTTTCAACTGTACACAGAAAACCGCTAATCAGTGATGTGGGAGGGGGCAGCTTTCTGAGCTCTGCTACATCTACAGCAGATAAAACTCTGATTTATCACAACTACTGCACCCAGTAAAGTAAGTGATACATTGCCCACTGCCTCTATATTATTCTGTTCTCAGATGAGGTAGCAAAAGCCTGCTGACTTGACTAATAGATCTGTGATTTGATGCTTTCCGAGAAGGAGGAAAGCAAAAAACCCACAAGAGTTAAAATTCCGGCCTTCCCTTCTGAATGTTGTATTAGATGTATAATTTTTTTTATCCAGCATCTAACACAGAGGTTTTCTTTTACATTACGCTGCAGGTGCCTTTAGCATATCTCTTGCAAAGCAGGCAGATAAGGTGACAGCAAGAAGTGTCTCCGAGGACAGGAAGGGCTCTGCTCACATATATCGCATCCATAATTCATTGAGCTTGATGGTCGTCTGCAGCTCCTGATCCTTCTAAACCCTTTCAGGCCTCAGAGAGCTTTACGTGGATGCTGGATGGGAACTCGGTGGCAGCCTGTGAGGTGACCCTAGCGGTGTCAGAAACCACTGCCAGCTCGATGTCCCTCTGGGTTCCCAATATCACAAAAGCAGATTGTAGTCAAGAATTTGTTCTTTACATGGTAGATTGTATGAGAGATATGGGATGAGCGCCGGATCTAGTCTGACTGCCGGTCTTTTCCTCTATTCATTTCTAGACTATGATTTGAGTATCTCCTGAGGGCTGGCTCTACACACTGAAATCTGAAAAATCTAAAGCTTTGCTCGAAAACTTCTTCAAAAGGCCAAACATGATTCTCAGCTCAGGACGGCTAGTTTCTTATGTAAAAGAGGTTATTTAAAACTAGCAGGATCCCCCACCTACCATGTCATAATGATGTCTTATCATGTGGCAGAGATACCATTGAGCCACAAGAGTGGCTCTATCCACAGTCTACTCTAGGCTAGGGCTACACAATAAGGATGAACAAAAAGATGTGCACTACCCTGGTTGGGCATCAAGTTTGGTCCTCCATGGCAGTCGGATTAGGGCAGAGCTCATTTCTCACACTAGAAATCCTCTGCCCGATATTCTGGACAACTCTGAGGATCACTAAGTCTCATGTCACAACATTACGTGTGTTTCGCCGTGACAGCATGGCAATGCCGTGGCCTAATAACGGCAGAATGACTCACGATTCCAGGTTGACAATGCTCAGCACAGAAGTGAGCAATGCCTTTCCCCTGCAGCAAAAGAGCAGCATACAGTACCGTGTGGTGTGCGAAGGTTACCACTCTGCCACATTATAGACAATGGGATAGTTTGTGATGCCAGGGTGCACTTAATTATCCTGATTCCTGGTAGTGTGGTATAAATGTGGTGCACTTTACATAGAAAGCAGAGAAGACACAGGGGCCGTTGCAAACTTCTACATTTACATGTATAGAATACACAGACACATCACGTTTAAAGGGGTATTCCATCTCCAAGATCCTATCCCAAAAAGTACACTTGTGTTCAAAAGTTTACATACTCTGGCAGAATTTTTGCTTTCTTGGCCTTTTTTCAGAGAATATGAATGATAACACCAAAACTTTTTCTCCAATCATGTTTTTAGTGGTTGGGTGAAGCTATTTATTGTCAAACTACTGTGTTTTCTCTTTTTAAATCATAATGACAACCCTAAACATCCAAATAGCCCTGATCAAAAGTTCACATACCCCATTTCTGAATACCGTGTATTGCCACATTTAACATCAATGACAGCTTGAAGTATTTTATGGTAGTTGTGGATAAGGTTCTTTATTTTCTCAGATGGTAAAGCTGTCCACTCCTCTTTGCAAAAAGCTTCCAGTTCCTGTAAATTCCTGGGCTGTCTAGTATGAACTGCGCGCTGGAGATCTCCCCAGAGTGGCTCAATGATATTGAGGTCAGGATACTGAGATGGCCACTCCAGAACCTTCACTTTGTTCTGCTATAGCGAATGACAGGTCAACTTGGCCTTGTGTTTTGGATCATTGTCATGTTGGAATATCCAAGTACGCCCAAGCGCAGCTTCCGGGCTGATGAGTGCAAATTTGCCTCCAGAATTTGCTCATATTGTGTTGCATTCATCTTTCCTTCAACTTTGACCAGCTTCCTGTGCCTCTGTAAATCATGCATCCCCAAAACATCAGCGATCTACCTCTGTGCTTTACAGTAGGAATGGTGTTCCTTTCATCATAGGCCTTGTTGATCTCTCTCCAAATGTAAGATTTATGGTTTTGGCCAAAAAGTTCAATTTTGGTCTCATCACTCCAAATTACCTTGTTCCAGAAGTTTTGAGGCTTGTCTCTGTGCTGTTTTGCATATTGTGGGTGAAAGACTTAGTGGTATTTGCGCAGTAATGGCTTTCTTCTGGCGACTCGACCATGCAGCCCATTTTACTTCAAGTGCCTCCTTATTGGGCATCTTGAAACCGGCACATGGCTAGTTTTCAGAAAGTCCAGTATTTCAGCTAATATTATTTGTGGGTTTTTCTTTGCATCCCGTACAATTTTCCTGGCAGTTGTGGACAACATTTTTGTTGGTCTTCCTGACCGTGGTTATTTGTTAATCACAGTTTGAACGCTGCTGACGTGCACATTGATTACAAGCAAACAGGTCACAGGTGAGGATGTTACCTTTAGTAGCCATTCAAACTCATTTGTGTCAACTTGTGTGCATGTTTTCATGCCAAAATCACCAGGGTATGTGAACTTTTGATCAGTATCATTTCCCACGCTACAGTTCAAATGAGTTCATGCCGCCAGGGGGCGCAGCTTCGGTGATGGCACTGCTAGTCACTGAAGCTCTGTTCCCTGCATTCCATTCATTCCCCAGTCATTAACAGCTGGGAGCGGCCGGCCGCATTAGCAGCGCTCCCGGTTGTAAATGTATTTAACCCCTTCAGATGGATTTACATCGTGGGACTTGACTGTACGGCGGACAGGTATGGGATATTGTTGTTTTTTTTGTTTGTTTTTTTCTGAAGAACGATGGCTTTGCTTTGGATTGAGTGTGTAAAAAAGATATTAAAAACCTGTATGTTTCTTTCTTTCATTAAAAGACTTTATTCTTAACCCCTTCACGACCTTGCCCTTTTCCATTTTTGCGTTCTCTTTTTTCACTCCCCTCCTTCCCAGAGCCATAACTTTTTTATTTTTCCATCAATATGGCCATGTGAGGGCTTGTTTTTTGCGGGACAAGTTGCACTTTTGATCGACATCTGGTTTTAGCATGTTGTGTACTAGAAAATGGGAAAAAAATTCCAAGTGCGGTGAAATTACAAAAAAAGTGCAATCCCACACTTGTTTTTTGCTTGGCTTTTTTGCTAAGATTCCAAACTTTGCTAAAAAAAAAAAAAAAAAAAGGCGCAATTTTCCAATACCCGTGGCATCTCCATTTTTCGTGATCTGGGGTCAGTTGAGGTCTTATTTTTTGCGTGCCGAGCTGACGTTTTAAATGATACCATGTTGGTGCAGATATGTTCTTTTGATCGCCCGTTATTGCATTTTAATGCAATGTCTCGACGACCAAAAAAAGTAATTCTGGCGTTTAGAATTTTTTTCTCGCTACGCTGTTTAGCGATCAGGTTAATCCTTTTTTTTTATTGATAGATCGGGCGATTCTGAATGCGGCGCCACCAAATATGTGTAGGTTTGATTTTTTTTTATTGATTTATTTTGAAGGGGCGAAAGGGGGGTGATTTAAACTTTTATATTTTTTTCATTTTTTTTTCATTTTTTTTTAAACTTTTTTTTTAACTTTTGACATGCTTCAATAGCCCCCGTGGGAGGCTAGAAGCTGGCATAGCCTGATCGGCTCTGCTACATAGCAGCGATCATCAGATCTCTCCTATGTAGCTGATTTACAGGCTTGCTATGAGTGCCGACCACAGGATTGTGCTCACAGAGAGCCAGCATCAGCAACCATAGAGGTCTCAAGGAGACCTCTGGTTACTATGCCGACGCATCGCTGACCCCCGTTCATGTGATGGGGTCGGCGATGCGCTCATTTCCGGCCCCATGGCCGTAAGCGCCAGATAAATGCCGCTGTCAGCATTTGACAGTGGCATTTAACTAGTTAATAGCGGCGGGTGAATCGCGATTTCACCCGCCGCTATTGTAGGCACATGTCAGCTGTTTAAAACAGCTGACATGTCCCGCCTTTGAGGTGGGCTCAGCTCCGGAGCCCACATCAAAGCAGGGGATCCGAGCAGTAATAGTGCGGTGGAGGTTGTGAAGGGGTTAATGTGTGTGTGCATTTTTAACCATTTCCAACTATTGGATTAATAATGGATAGGTGTCTTATTGACACCTCTCCATTTTTAGCCAGGCTTAATGTCACCTTACAATAGCAAGGTGACATTAACCCCTTATTACCCCATATCCCACTGCTACACAGGAGTGGGAAGAGAGAGGCTAAGTGCCGGAATAGGTGCCTTTTCTGGAGTGGCTGGGGGCAAATGTTTTTAGCCAGGGGGGCCAATAACCATGGTCCCTCTCTTGGCTATTAATTTCTGCCCTCAGTCACTGGCTTTCCCTCTCTGGCGGAGAAAATTGCGCATGAGCCCATGCCATTTTTTTCCGTGAATTAACCCTATATATATATACAGTACAGACCAAAAGTTTGGACACATCTCATTTAAAGATTTTTCTGTATTTTCATGACTATGAAAATTGTACATTCACACTGAAAGCATCAAAACTATTTATTAACACATGTGGAATTATATACTTAACAAAAATGTGTGAAACAACTGAAAATATGTCTTATATTCTAGGTTCTTCAAAGTAGCCACCTTTTGCTTTGACGACTGCTTTGCACACTCTTGGCATTCTCTTGATGAGCTTCAAGAGGTAGTCACTGGGAATGGTTTTCACTTCACAGGTGTGCCCTGTCAGGTTTAATAAGTGGGATTTATTTCCTTATAAATGGGGTTGGGACCATCAGTTGTGCTGTGCAGAAGTCTGGTGGATACATAGCTGATAGTCCTACTGAATAGACTGTTAGCTGCTTTTTTCTTGCCATAGTACAAATTCTAAGTAAAGAAAAACGAGCGGCCATCATTACTTTAAGAAATTAAGGTCAGTCAGTCCCAAAAATTGGGAAAACTTTGAAAGTGTCCCCAAGTGCAGTGGCAAAAACCATCAAGAGCTACAAAGAAACTGGCTCACATGAGGACCGCACCAGGAAAGGAAGACCAAGAGTCACCTCTGCTCCTGAGGATAAGTTTATCCGCGTCACCAGCCTCAGAAATCGCAGGTTAACAGCAGCTCAGATTAGAGACCAGGTCAATGCCACACAGCGTTCTAGCAGCAGACGCATCTCTACACAACTGTTAAGAGGATGCTTTGTGCAGCAGGCCTTCATGGTAAAATAGCTGCTAGGAAACCACTGCTAAGGACAGGCAACAAGCAGAAGAGACTTGCTTGGGCTACAGAACACAAGGAATGGATATTAGACCAATGGAAATCTGGGCTTTGGTCTGATGAGTCCAAATTTGAGATCTTTGGTTCCAACCACTGTGTCTTTGTGTGACGCAAAAAAAGTGAACGGATGGACTCTACATGCCTGGTTCCCAGACTGAAGCATGGAGGAGGAGGTGTGATGGTGTGCGGCTGCTTTGCTGGTGACACTGTTGGTTATTTATTCAAAATTGAAGGCATACTGAACCAGCATGACTGCCACAGCATCTTGCAGCGGCATGCTATTCCATCCTGTTTGCGTTTAGATGGACCATCATTTATTTTTCAACAGGACAATGACCCCAAACACACCTCAAGGCTGTGTAAGGGCTATTTGACCAAGAAGGAGAGTGATGGGGTGCTACGCCAGATGACCTGGCCTCCACAGTCACCAGACCTGAACCCAATCGAGGTGGTTTGAGGTGAGCTGGACCGCAGAGTGAGGGCAAAAGGGCCAACAAATGCTAAGCATCTGTTGGAAGACCATTCCCGGTGACTACCTCTTGAAGCTCATCAAGAGAATGCCAAGAGTGTGCAAAGCAGTCATCAAAGCAAAAGGTGGCTACTTTGAAGAACCTAGAATATAAGACATAATTTCAGTTGTTTCACACTTTGTTGTTAAGTATACCATTCCACATGTGTTAATTCATAGTTTTGATGCCTTTAGTGTGAATGTGAATGTAAAATTTTCACAGCCATGAAAATACAGAAAAATCTTTAAATGACAAGATATGTCTAAACTTTTGGTCTGTACTGTATGTATGTATGTATATATATACACTCACTGGCCACTTTATTAGGTACACCTGTCCAACTTCTTGTTAACACTTAATTTCTAATCAGCCAATCACATGGCGGCAACTCAGTGCATTTAGGCATGTAGACATGGTCAAGACAATCTCCTGCAGTTCAAACCGAGCATCAGTATGGGGAAGAAAGGTGATTTGAGTGCCTTTGAACGTGGCATGGTTGTTGGTGCCAGAAGGGCTGGTCTGAGTATTTCAGAAACTGCTGATCTACTGGGATTTTCACGCACAACCATCTCTAGGGTTTACAGAGAATGGTCCGAAAAAGAAAAAAAATCCAGTGAGCGGCAGTTCTGTGGGCGGAAATGCCTTGTTGATGCCAGAGGTCAGAGGAGAATGGGCAGACTGGTTCGAGCTGATAGAAAGGCAACAGTGACTCAAATCGCCACCCGTTACAACCAAGGTAGGCCTAAGAGCATCTCTGAACGCACAGTGCATCAAACTTTGAGGCAGATGGGCTACAGCAGCAGAAGACCACACCGGGTACCACTCCTTTCAGCTAAGAACAGGAAACTGAGGCTACAATTTGTACAAGCTCATCGAAATTGGACAGTAGAAGATTGGAAAAACGTTGCTTGGTCTGATGAGTCTCGATTTCTGCTGCGACATTCGGATGGTAGGGTGTCATGATCTCAATGGCAAGAGAACATAGCATAAGCATATATAGGAACTAGCTCTTGGAAGATGGGAACTGAGCTGACCATGAACTAAACCTAACGCACAACTAGCAGTGGCCGGGTAGCATGCCTACGTTGATTCTAGATGCCCAGCACCAGCCGGAGGACTAAATAAAGCTAGCAGAGGAAAATATTAGTCCTAGCTCACCTCTAGAGAAATACCCCGAAAGGAGACAGAGGCCCCCCACATGTATTGGCGGTGAGTTGAGATGAAATAACAAACGTAGTATGAAAATAGGTTTAGCAAATTTGAGGTCCACTTACTACATAGCAGAAGACAGAAAGGACACTTTCATGGTCAGCTGAAAACCCTATCAAAAACACCATCCAGAAATTACTTTAAAACTCTGGCATTAACTCATAACACCAGAGTGGCAATTCCTGTTCACAAGAGCTTTCCAGACACAGTAACGAAACTACAGCTGTGAACTGGAACAAAAATGCAAAAACAAACATGGACAAGAGTCCAACTTATCTAGTAGTTGTCTAGGAGCAGGAACAAGCACAGAGAGGCTTCTGATAACATTGTTGACCGGCAAGCAACTAACAGAGCAGCAAGGTTATATAGCGACTCCCACATCTTGATGGGAACAGGTGAACAGAGAAGATGAAGACACCAGTTCAATTCCACCAGTAGCCACCGGGGGAGCCCAGAATCCAAATTCACAACAGTAGGGTCAGAATTTGGCGTAAACAACATGAAAGCATGGATCCATCCTGCCTTGTATGGAGCATCTTTGGGATGTGCAGCCGACAAATCTGCGGCAACTGTGTGATGCCATCATGTCAATATGGACCAAAATCTCTGAGGAATGCTTCCAGCACCTTGTTGAATCTATGCCACGAAGAATTGAGGCAGTTCTGAAGGCAAAAGGGGGTCCAACCCGTTACTAGCATGGTGTACCTAATAAAGTGGCCGGTGAGTGTATATATACATATATATGTATATATATATATATATATATATATATATATATATATATATATATATATATATATAGACAGACTGTATATATGTTTTCAAGAATATTTGAGCCCATGGATCCATTCTATGTCCATTTTACCTCCGATCACAGCTGTGGGCTCATTCTGTCAATAGACAGCATGAGAATTGTGGCTGTCTGTACGGCAATAATAATTTTACAATACAACTATTGGATTAGGAATGGATAGGCGTCTAATAGATGCCTCTCTATTACTAATCTGTAGGATTGATGTCACCTTACAATACAAAGATGACATCAACCCACCTTTTCTGGGCAGCTACGGGCTGCTATTTGTATGTTGGGGGGGCCATATCCATGGCCCCTGACCAGCCTGAAAATACCAGCCCCCAGTTGTCTGCTTTAGCTTGGCTGGTTGTTAAAAATGAATACTCCCAACAGCCACCACCTGCTCTCACTGTTATTAGTGGCAGCAGGTGTAGACTGATGGGAGCAATAGTCCCATCAGACGATGCCAGTGACCATGGGAACCATGGCTGTCTGACTGGAGGTAATGATTTTACTGCTGATCAGAAGCAATGTTTACCATGTTATCATGCACATTACAGCATAGCAAACACTGGTTGTTTGGGTTCCCCGTTCAACTGAATGGGGTCTGGGTTCTGGTTCGGGTCCGGGTACTGTTCTGATAACCGAACCTAAACTTTTTGTAACTGTTCGACCAAACCAGCTAGACCCGATCATCCATGGGTCTGCCCATCTCTAGTAAAGTGTCCAGTATAAATTGTTTGGGACATATGTGATAAATCATTTCTTTGTGCTATAAATGGCAACAAGATGGCTGATAGCAGTTATTTATTTGCAACACGACTAGAAAACACACACTGGTCCTAAAAAATATTTCTTTGGCCTATAAATGGCAACCAGATGGCTGATGACAGTAACTTTTTTCCCAGTCTTATAGAAAACACACATCGGTCCGGGAAAATTATTTCTTTCCTAATAATGGCAATGAGATGGCTAATGTCAATTATTTATTTCTCGGACTACTAGAAAACACACACTGTAACAGTTAAGGAAAATAAAAGTACTAGTCTAGAGTACACACAGCATTGTAAAGGACAGTACTTTCACAGACGGGTTTGCAGAATACACACAGAGGTTTAAAGGACAGTACTCCCACAGATTGGGGTGCAGAGAACACACAGAGGTTTAAAGGACAGTATTCTCTGTGCTGCAGCCTTTCAACAAGCTTTATTAGACTGGTGAACTTGAACAGAAAAACGAATGAACATTAAAAAGTTTGTGTTCAGGATTTGGTAACGGTAATATGTCATAATCATATATTACATATTCTACAGTAGTGCCGATAAAATGCACCATCTACAGTAACCTTATAAATATGTTTCCTCCATTGTCTACAGTCTACTTTCTGTCCCATTAACAGAAAGTTGTATTAGAGCAGCAAATCAGTAGCCACACCAATATGTTCCTGTGCCAGTATCTATATTCAGAAATGATCGCTAATGAATTCCAGCTGGTAGAAGCAATCTATGATTCATACACTGGGCAGAAGTGTGGCATCGTGCCAGTTATCTGGAAATGACTTGCTGGATCCCGGACACTTGTTTGTCATGAGCTTGGCAGGCAACAAACAAAAGGCTTGCAAGCCGTGAATCGTGAGCCACAGCGTGAATACAGAGCCCCAGCGGCATTCGTTACACTGTGACCTGTTATTATAAGGCTAATGGCGTATATAGGGGGCACAATACTGAGACATTCAATGCAGAATTTTTAAGGTAATAAACAGGCGCTGTGGGATAGAAAGTGATTATGTAAGGGGAGGAGGCGAACAATGAGGAAGAGGAAGCAAGACAGATGTAATGTGTACTGTAATCATAGAAAAGAACGCATTGCATTTAAAGCAGCCTAAATAATCTAGAAATACATTTACATTTGAATATATGAATATATGCACAGCAGTGATCACTTTACATTGATTTGCTATAGAGAAATTTGCATATTTATGCCTAATGTCGAATGAGAGACAACTAGATAAGTTTTTGTCTTTTTTTAAATTCTTTCTACAGTGTATATTATGGGCTGAGATTTATTAATAAAAACTACATTTTTCTAATAATTTAATACTGAATCAAAGTTCCGTGCTGACCATTTTTGCATCTTTTCTACTTTTTAATTCCGTGTAATTTTTTAATGTCTGGCCAAAGCAAAAAAACTAGTGTAGTAGTGCATTAGAAAATTAAGTGTCAGTAGCTTCAGTACTTGAACAGTCATATTCTTCAGCAATGGCATGTTTAACTCTTTGATGATTATTTTGCTTTTTCAGCTGATTGATTCTAGCTTTCCAAACACTGCAGTCAGCCTATAGGTGCCCTGATTTCTTGCAGACAAAACACACACGTGTTCCCTTTAAATTATTATTTATTGTTGGGCAGATTCTGCTTTGGATACCCCACTGCTGCTTATATTTTCTGTCTTTCGCTTATTGTCATCTTCAAGCTTTGCTCTGACATACTCCAATATAAGCTTGTAATCTGAGCGCGCATGTAGTGCAGTTGCAAGTTTGTCATAGCTTTCTGGTAGGTCGCTTAGCAGTAGTACAGCAACATAGAAATGCTATAGATCTTACCCAATGCCGCGCAGATGCTCCGCAATTTCTATAATATTTTTTATGTAATTTTGCATATTTTGGCCCTTATTTCGCTTAGACTGATATAGCTTTCTCAATAAATAGAGCTTATTGCTGAGATTTATCCTTTCATATACTTTCTGCAGTCGCTCCCACATTTCTTTTGCAGTTTCACATTTACATGCATGCACAATCTGAGCATCATCCATATTGAGGGAGATTTGTTTTTTTATTCTTCTCTGCCCAGTCTTCTGCTAGTGGGTCACTTCTAGACTCCTGAGTGCATTTCCGCATACCTTCCCTTATCAGCAGCATCTTTACCTTGAATTTCCAGGATTGGTAGTTCTGGTTAGTAAGTTTTGGCACTAGAAACTTCACACTGTTGCTATTTGCCTCTTCTTCTTAGTACACTGTTGTTCTCTTTCCTCAGAGCTATTCTCTGTGTCTTTGGGTTTCTGGGTCTCTGTGTGTCTGGGCCCATAACCTGTTGGCAATGGATTAATTTCTGTTCTGTCCAGCCATTCAACAGTGAATATATATTTACTCAGGAACAAAGATAACAGCTTACAACTGGTATTTTTTATAGCTTAGGATCATAACATCTTGACTGTCAGCTTGCAAAGTGAAAGTAAGACTGTGCTTCAGAAACACATAGTGAGTGAACAGGAACTTCCTGTTTAGAAAAGTACTGCAGCTGCAGTGCGCAGGCGCTGGGTCTCTCTGACCTTTCCCGGCGCCTGCGCACTGCAGTACTTTGCTCTGTCCTCAACAGGGCAGACAAAGATCGCCTGCGCCGGAGCCGCAGCAGGAAGACAAGAAGAGGACGTCATCATATGAAGTTAGGAGGCGCCGGACCCGGACCGCGATTCCCATCAGACCGGACCGCAGCAGGACCGCCCCTGGGTGACTATAATATAACCTGTTTTTCTTACCTTTCAGGATACATGGGGGGCTTATCTACAGCATTACAGAATGCTGTAGATAAGCCCCTGATGCCGGTGGGCTTACCTCATATACGATTTTTGGGGTGACAGATTCCCTTTAACAGTTCTTTACTGGCAATATAACACTACAGCTGGCAATAGAAACATATGCACTGTTAAACAATAGTAAATAGTAGTAGTTGCAATATATACAATAATAAGCATTATTCCAACATCTGCACACCTAAACATATGTGAATGTCAACATCAGGATGCAAGGGTGTGAAGAGGGACCAGGAGAAGAGTCCACTAAACACATGTTTGGGCTGCATGAATCTAATGTCAGGTTCCCTGTAAGGCCACGTCCACACCTTGAGTGTTTTGTGAGTTTTTCACCTTTGTATTTGCAAGCCCAAACCAGAGTGGAAAAATATAATAGAAACACATCACCACTTCTGCATTTTTACCTACTCCTTGTTTTGGCTTACAAATACTGAGGTAAAAAACTCACCAAATACTCAACGTGTAAACGTGGCCCTAGTAGAATGATCGTGTCATGTGATTGTTCCGGTGCCCATCGCACCCTGCTGTGTGATGAAGGGTTGCCATGCAACTCAGGGCCTTCTGTGAAGCCTATCACTCATGTATAGTCTGTACACAGGCTAGGCTACTCTGAGGCTATGTTCCCATGATGAGCTTTTGTTGAGTTTTTCATGCTGCAGAATTTCTGCACCTGATATTTAAATTAGGTTGCTTGTGTCTTTTTAACATACGTTTTTAATGCTATGTTGACACTGAAGTTTTTGTCTCTTGTTGGTGTGTCATGCTGTAAATAAAGCTGCTTTGTTTTTGCTACTTCCTGGTGTCTAGCTTTGACAAAACTTTATTGATATATTTTAGGTTTGTACTACATGCGTACTACATCACTTCTTTTCAAACGGAGCCCTATCCTCAGGATAGATGGAGGTCTCCCAGATGGATTCCCCCTGGGATCAGCAAGTTATTACTTATACTTAAACAAATATACCAGCTCAAGAGTAACAATAAACCCATATAATTAGCGACTGACTATAAATTGTTGGGCAAGGAGAATTACAGAGTCAAAATGCTAAGAAAGTGTAAAGATTTTATTTATTTTACAAGGATTTTCACAAAAATATACACTATAGATTTTTTTCTTTTTTTTATGGGTACAATGTGATTAAATCCATAAGTGAATATAAAGGGCCAGGGAATTGGTTAGGAATAGGGAAGGGCGAACCCGAACATGGGTTTCCATGGGAAACCAGTGTTACAATTCGGGTCCAGTTTGGGTCCAGGGCCTGTAAAAGAAAACGTCACTGCACGAACACTGCCGGAAAAAGCCGAAGACTGCCGAGTGCAGTGAATATCGCCGGAAGGTAATGAGCGGCCCTGGAAGCAGATGTGGCCGTGAGACAGCGGGGCGGGAGGACGTGTTGCTGGAAAGGTAAGCATAATCATAATGTTTATTATTAATTTTATGCTTTCTTTTACAGGCCCCCCGCCCCATCCCATCCCATATCTGTAAAGTCCAAGTTCGGGGTTCGGACACAAGTTCGCGTCATCTCCGGTCCCGAACTCGAACTTTCCAGAAAAACTTGGGAGAACCTGCCAATAAAGAACATCGGGGGTTCGCCCATCACTAGTTAGGAATACAGGTAACATTACATGTGCAATCAACGGATTAGATCCCTGTTCAGCATTTATATCAATGATACTCACAGATTAAGGCTCCAAATTTACTAAAAAGGACAGTAGTCTAGTGAAGGAACACTGAGCACGTGCTTGTCATATAGTATTCATAATTGTATGCTGCACATCTTATGTGAGGTAGGATCGAAGGAAGTATGATCAGTAATAAGAGTAATTACCCATAATTTGCAAGATGGTGGCCCCGTTCGCGTTGCTACCGCTTCTTCAGGGGGCGTGAATTATTACTTATTCTGTTTTTCCGTTTCTCCATTTCAAAGACGTAGACGCTGCCTACTATAGAAACTGGTTGGATATTGGCTATGACGTGTCAAATCAATGGCATTGACAACATTCAACTGTATAATTGTTAGTCTAACGACAAGCTTAACAATAAGTGTTATACGAATCTAGAATTAGAGAAATCCATTAAGATGTTTAAGCACATTGCACCTTCCAGCACCGAAATCATATAAAACTGATCATAAGAGTTTCGAGTGGGTGTTGTGGACTCATTGGAGTGAATATCATTTTTTCTACACACTTAAAAACCATTAGATTTTATGAAAAGGGAGGTTTTATTTAGTGTGCGCTGATGCACACTGGTTAAATTGCTCCACGAGGCTACGTGCGTTATAAAGACTGACATAAGGCATTTATACATATTTAATATCTCATTCGTAGCAGATTTATTCGACTATTAGCGTATATCAATTCCCAGGGTGATCAGCAAATGACAACTGCATATGGGATCCATATATTTTCCCGGTGAGTAACATTTTTATTAATGAAAAAAAATGGGGCCATCACAAGTGTTATCTTTAATTAAATAAAAGCTAAGCTTTAATTAGATGTATTGTCTTATTATCAGAGCACGGAAGCCAATTGGATTTGATTACTCCTTTGATATTAGCAGATAATGACAACCTGTTTCCGAGAAGACAATTATTAACTGTTTGGTTCCCTGAGCCAACAGAACAACTGCACAACTACATACAATCGCCTTTAGGCCGCGTTCACCCGATCAGTATTTGGTCAGTATTTTACATCAGTATTTGTAAGCCACAGTCAGAGGAAAAGTATAATACAAACACGTCACCACTTCTGTATTTATCACCCACTCCTGAATTTGGATTACAAATACTGATGTAAAATACTGACCAAATACTGCACGTGGTGTGAACGTGGCCTTACTATGACAATAAAATTACTCAAAAATATTACATATAGAATAACATAACCTGAAATAAAATTCTTAAAACGCTATAAATATTTGTTTTGCAAGTGCTAAATTTTGTGCGCAAATTTACAGTTAAAGGGCCTAAATCATTATTGCATTTGCGCTTCTTTTGGTTTAATTTTTGATATTTTTCATCTGTTTTTCTTTTCATTTGCGCTTTATTTTTTCTTTTAATTTTATTAAATTCTATTTTATTTCTTTTTATGTTCTTAATTGAGTGCGGGATTTTGGTTTTCCAGATTTTCTTAGCTGATTTATCAATTACTAGGTTGCATATATTGATATACACTCACCGGCCACTTTATTAGGTACACCATGCTAGTAACGGGTTGGACCCCCTTTTGCCTTCAGAACTGCCTCAATTCTTCGTGGCATAGATTCAACAAGGTGCTGGAAGCATTCCTCAGAGATTTTGGTCCATATTGACATGATGGCATCACACAGTTGCCGCAGATTTGTCGGCTGCACATCCCAAAGATGCTCCATACAAGGCAGGATGGATCCATGCTTTCATGTTGTTTACGCCAAATTCTGACCCTACCATCCGAATGTCGCAGCAGAAATCGAGACTCATCAGACCAAGCAACGTTTTTCCAATCTTCTACTGTCCAATTTCGATGAGCTTGTACAAATTGTAGCCTCAGTTTCCTGTTCTTAGCTGAAAGGAGTGGTACCCGGTGTGGTCTTCTGCTGCTGTAGCCCATCTGCCTCAAAGTTCGACGCACTGTGCGTTCAGAGATGCTCTTAGGCCTACCTTGGTTGTAACGGGTGGCGATTTGAGTCACTGTTGCCTTTCTATCAGCTCGAACCAGTCTGCCCATTCTCCTCTGACCTCTGGCATCAACAAGGCATTTCCGCCCACAGAACTGCCGCTCACTGGATTTTTTTTCTTTTTCGGGCCATTCTCTGTAAACCCTAGAGATGGTTGTGCGTGAAAATCCCAGTAGATCAGCAGTTTCTGAAATACTCAGACCAGCCCTTCTGGCACCAACAACCATGCCACGTTCAAAGGCACTCAAATCACCTTTCTTCCCCATACTGATGCTCGGTTTGAACTGCAGGAGATTGTCTTGACCATGTCTACATGCCTAAATGCACTGAGTTGCCGCCATGTGATTGGCTGATTAGAAATTAAGTGTTAACAAGAAGTTGGACAGGTGTACCTAATAAAGTGGCCAGTGAGTGTATACAAAGGGTATAGACCAGGCTTAGAAGAAAAACCCTAAGAAAAAATAACCTTCATTAGGTCATCCATAAAATTGTTCAATCAGAACCAGACAAAAAAGTAACTAAAGTGCACAATGAGAAAACTATCTATCTAAAGTGATGGAAGGGTGCTCTGCCCCAATCATAACATACTGGACCCCTTCCTAGGGGTAGGCACCCTAAAGAGGTAAAGGCTGCAATATCTAATAGTTTAGAAAATATATTCTTTGATAGACAACAAACCAAGCATCAATGTCCAATATATTTAGACAGTCTTATGCATATCAAGAGATAAAAATGGAGCAGCCATGTTACTTATCTTACATGCATGTGTTCCCCTCAGAAACTCGACGCGTTTCGCCACCGGATATAGATTCATCAGGAGATCTGTAGAGTGATATGATATCAAAAAGAAAATAGGCTGACGCCCTACAGATTGTTTTGCCAACTAGTGATTTATCAATTACTACATCTTAAAAATTTGCAAAATTTATTACAAATGTACTCTAGTCAGCCCCAGACCTCTGAAGGATTTTGGCAAATTTTTTTCACCATTTAGTGAAAAAAAACAAAACACCAGAGTGGTGCTTTAAAGTTTTGAGACTTTCAAGTGCATAGCTCAAAATCCCCTCTATATCTATAGAAAAAAAAATTTAATTAAAAAATTAAAAAAAAAACACTGGATTGGTGCTTTAATGTTTATGAAAGATATATTAGGAAATTTAAAAAATTTGGGACTTTAGGAGAGCTGGATGACAATCCATGTTGGAGATGTAATATGTAATATCAGCCGTATTGTTAGAAAATTATAGCATTTTGTAAACATGAAAATATCTTACAATCTGGAAGAACGGTACAGTGCAATGATTTGAAGAAAATTCATCAGCAAATTTTTGCTATGTAACCTAAGGGCAGCATGAGGTTGGAGGTGAGACACTGATTTCAGCGATATGACATTTATTAGGCTGTGTGCTGTTGTTTCAATACAATGAGTATTTTATCAGCAGTAGTTTCCCGCATGTCTCCTGGTACAACTCCGCCCCCAGCACTGATTAGCAGCGCACTGTCAATGGACAATGCACACAAAGCCTTGTGTGGGTGGGGTTAGCTTTCTGAGCGCTCCTATATGCTACATCTAAAACTCTGATTGTATCACAACTGCTGCCCGCAGTATGCCAAGTGATACATCGTTGGGATCAGGGTCTATTTTCCCACATTATGCTGCTCTCAGCAAGAATCTGATGACAGATTCCATTTAAAGAGATTAGAAAACATGGCTGCTTTCTTCCAGAAACAGCACGACTCTTGTACATGGGCTTTGTCTGTTAGCTTAGCCCCATTGACTGTAAGTGAACTGGGCTGAATGGCTATCCTATGCAGTCCATGGACAAGGGGGACCAAGGTTTTGGAAGAAAGCAGCCATGTTTTCTGATATGATAATTACTATTATATGTGATCTTAAAGTGTTAAATACGTGGGTACATATGGGATTGCGAGCATCCTGCTACTTCATGTTGTGATGTCAATCCTCGGCACCTGATCTTTATGAAGCAGGGCCTATTTCTAGCCTGGTATAATGATGTTCACAAAAAGGGAGTTTATTAAGAATTGATGGATTTTGCAGATGAAAAATCAGACTTATGGAATAAAATTCAATTTATTCTTAATAAACTGCTGAATGAAAATCCATCAATTCTTAATAAAGTGCTTCTTGTCATTACACAGACACTGAAATTGGTGTTGGATCAGTTACTGACATCACATTTGCAACAGAAGACAATGGATGATTTCCCCATTTAGACTATTTGCCCATATAGTGTTGAAGTTTCATTGCGGCTTCCTGAAAATAATATTAAGGAAAGAGACACATACCATCATTCATGACAGAACATACCATTGGCAGAATTGTTCGAAACTGAGTGTTGTAATAAAAATGAATGTGTTATGCTATGATGATTGTTATCACTTACAGATCATTTCCTTCAGAAATAAAAGAAAAAAATCAAAAACAAAACTACAAGTCTTTAATAGGATTTTCCCACCATAGAAAGTAGTGGCATACTACTACAAATACAGTATATGTCATGACTTTTCATTTGGAGGGGGTTCCAGTTATTCCCACAATAGTAAGATATCCACATTGTAGTTCAGCGGGGTTGGTGCAGTGTGACAGACAGGCAGAGACCACAGGAAAGTTCAAAGCCAATATCTTTTAATGTTCAAAGAAACTCACAAAATGAACAGCAAACGGTATCTTCCGGATTTCAGCTGGGGCATCTCAACAGTTCATATCCGAGATCGGTTGCCGAGGGCGACTGCACCACCGTGTCACGCTCAGGGGTCCTATGCGTTCGCTGCTCTGGGTTACTGCACACCTAAGTTGGATGTTGCAGAGCCACCTGCTCTGCAGTTTGCAAACAAAACTCTGACACACCCAACCCTTTGCTGCAGGGTTTTTAAATGGAATCTGTGGCCATGGGCCACTGGTAAGACCCGGTCTGGAGACAGAGGACTGACCCACTACCATCCTGTAGTCCACTCCAAAAAATAAAAGCCCTTAACGGGTTTTCCTAAACTTTGCCTTGGTCAAATAACTTGACCAGTTCCACACTTACTTTTATTTTGCACTGCAGACATAGCTATATCTGTGACTGCAATGAACCCCAGCAGGTTTAATACACTTCTATGCGTATCCTGGGGGATACATATCAATCCTTGCATATGATCCCCCTCACTGCCTCACAACATCTATGGATCTATGGAACACATTATGAATGGCAAACGATGCTGGGAGATCCAAACGAAAAGACACCGGGTTAAGGATTTCCAAGATCTTATAAGGACCGATGAAGCGAGGCTTGAATTTAGGAGAGGAGACCTTCATAGGAACATACCGAGAAGACAGCCACACCAAATCCCCAACACGAAGTCGGGAACCCACACCGCGGCGGCGGTTGGCAAAGCGCTGAGCCTTCTCTTGTGACAACCTCAAATTGTCCACCACATGGTTCCAAATCTGCTGCAACCTATCCACCACAGAATCCACCCCAGGACAGTCAGAAGGCTCAACCTGACCCGAGGAAAAACGAGGATGGAAACCAGAATTGCAGAAAAAAGGCGAAATCAAAGTAGCAGAACTAGCCCGATTATTAAGGGCAAACCTGGGACAAGCTCTGAGGAAGTGGTAACTCTACTGACCGCAATCCCTAATCCTATCACACACACTAGAAATAGCCGTGGAGCGTGCCTAACTCTCCCTAGACGCCTCTTCACAGCCTAAGAGCTAACTACCCCTAAAGACAGAAATAGAAGCCTACCTTGCCTCAGAGAAATTCCCCAAAGGAAAGGTAGCCCCCCACAAATAATGACTGTGAGTTAAGAGGGAAGTGACAAACACAGGAATGAAACAGATTTTAGCCAAGGAGGGTGAATCTTCTCTAGATAGACAGAGGATAGGAAAGGGAACTGTGCGGTCAGTATTAAAAACTACAAAAACCATGCAGAGTGTGCAAAAAGACCTCCGAGTCCACACCTGTTATGATCCTTAGTGGTTGAGGATCACAAATACTCCAGCTAAGTAACATACATAGGACAAGCTCTAGGGAGGTGGCAAACTGGACTGACCGCAAATCTGAACCTATCCAAACACACTAGAAGTAGCCGGTGAACGTGTCTAAAAATCCTAGACATCTCGAGCCAGCCTGAGGAACTAACTACCCCTAGAGAGAAAGAAAGACCTCTCTTGCCTCCAGAGAAATAATCCCCAATGATATAGAAGCCCCCAACATATAATAACGGTGAGGTAAGAGGAAGGCACATACACAGGGGTGAAAACAGATTTAGCAAATGAGGCCCACTAATACCAGACAGCAGAAAATAGAAAAGGGGTCTGTGCGGTCAGTAAAAAACCCTTACAAAATATCCACACTGAGATTTCAAGAACCCCCGCACCAACTAACGGTGTGGGGGGAGAAACTCAGTCCCCTAGAGCAACCAGCAAGCGAGGAAATCACATTTTAGCGAGCTGGACTAAAAACATAATAAATGCTGATAATCAAAAAATGATCAAACAAAAACTTAGCTTGTCTTGGAGAGACTGGGAGCAAGGTAGTCACAAGGAATCTGAAGAGCACTGAATACATTGAGAGCAGGCAAGGAACTGAGTATCCAGGTGAGCTAAATAAGAAACCAACCAAGGATAACGAACCAGCAGATGCTGCCAACCTGCAGAAAGACAACACTACACAGTATCGCTTGTGACCACTAGAGGGAGCCCAAAAACAGAGTTCACAACAGTACCCCCCCCTTGAGGAGGGGTCACCGAACCCTCATCAAGACCCCCAGGGCATTCAGGACGAGCCGCATGGAAGGCACAAACCAAATCGGCCGCATGAACATCAGAGGCGACAACCCAGGAATTATCCTCCTGACCATAGCCCTTCCACTTCATCAAATACTGAAGCCTCCGTCTAGAGATACGAGAATCCAAAATCTTCTCCACCACGTACTCCAATTCACCCTCGACCAGCACCGGAGCAGGAGGCTCAACAGAAGGAACCACAGGTACCACATACCTCCGCAACAAAGACCTATGGAACACATTATGAATGGCAAACGATGCTGGGAGATCCAAACGAAAAGACACCGGGTTAAGGATTTCCAAGATCTTATAAGGACCGATGAAGCGAGGCTTGAATTTAGGAGAGGAGACCTTCATAGGAACATACCGAGAAGACAGCCACACCAAATCCCCAACACGAAGTCGGGAACCCACACCGCGGCGGCGGTTGGCAAAGCGCTGAGCCTTCTCTTGTGACAACCTCAAATTGTCCACCACATGGTTCCAAATCTGCTGCAACCTATCCACCACAGAATCCACCCCAGGACAGTCAGAAGGCTCAACCTGACCCGAGGAAAAACGAGGATGGAAACCAGAATTGCAGAAAAAAGGCGAAACCAAAGGAGCAGAACTAGCCCGATTATTAAGGGCAAAGTCGGCCAATGGCAAAAAAGTCACCCAATCATCCTGATCAGCAGAAACAAAACATCTCAAATAAGTTTCCAATGTCTGATTAGTTCGCTCGGTTTGGCCATTAGTCTGAGGATGGAAGGCCGACGAAAAAGACAAATCAATGCCCATCTTAGCACAAAAAGTCCGCCAAAACCTGGACACAAACTGGGATCCTCTATCAGACACAATATTTTCAGGAATGCCGTGCAAGCGAACCACATTCTGAAAAATAGAGGAACCAAATCGGAGGAAGAAGGCAACTTAGGCAAGGGCACCAAATGGACCATCTTGGAAAAACGATCACACACCACCCAGATGACAGACATTTTCTGAGATACCAGAAGATCCGAAATAAAATCCATGGAAATGTGCGTCCAAGGCCTTTTCGGAATAGGCAAAGGCAAAAGCAAACCGCTGGCACGAGAACAGCAAGGCTTAGCCCGAGCACAAATCCCACAAGACTGCACAAAGGAACGCACATCCCGTGACAAGGAAGGCCACCAGAAGGACCTAGCCACCAAATCTCTGGTACCAAAAATCCCAGGATGACCCGCCAACACCGAAGAATGAACCTCGGAAATAACTCTGGTGGTCCATCTATCCGGGACAAACAGTCTCTCTGGTGGACAACGGTCAGGTCTATCCGCCTGAAATTTCTGCAGCACTCGTCGCAAATCTGGGGAAATGGCAGACAAGATCACTCCCTCTCTGAGAATACCAGCCGGCTCAGAAACTCCCGGAGAGTCAGGCACAAAACTCCTAGAAAGTGCATCAGCTTTCACGTTCTTCGAACCAGGCAGATATGAGACCACGAAGTTGAAACGGGAGAAAAATAACGACCAACGAGCCTGTCTAGGATTCAGGCGCTTGGCAGATTCAAGGTAAATCAGATTTTTGTGATCAGTCAAGACCACCACACGATGTTTAGCTCCTTCGAGCCAATGTCGCCACTCCTCAAATGCGCACTTCATAGCCAACAACTCCCGATTACCAACATCATAATTCCGCTCGGCAGGCGAAAACTTTCTTGAAAAGAAAGCACATGGTTTCATCACAGAGCCATCAGAGCTTCTCTGCGACAAAACAGCCCCTGCTCCAATCTCAGAAGCATCAACCTCGACCTGGAAGGGGAGAGAGACATCTGGCTGACATAAGACTGGAGCTGAAGAAAACCGGTGCTTCAGCTCCCGAAAGGCCTCCACGGCCGCAGGAGACCAATTAGTCACATCAGAACCCTTCTTGGTCAAATCCGTCAAAGGTTTAACCACGCTAGAAAAATTAGCGATGAAACGACGGTAAAAATTAGCAAAACCCAAGAACTTCTGAAGAATCTTAACAGACGTGGGTTGAGTCCAGTCATGAATAGCCTGGACCTTGACAGGGTCCTTCTCCACAGTAGAAGGAGAAAAAATAAAACCCAAAAAGGAGACCTTCTGTACTCCGAAGAGGCATTTTGAGCCCTTCACAAATAAAGCATTAGCACGCAGGACCTGAAACACCATCCTGACCTGCTTCACATGGGACTCCCAATCATCAGAAAAGACCAAAATGTCATCCAGATAAACAATCATAAATTTATCCAGATATTCTCGGAAGATGTCATGCATGAAAGACTGAAACACAGAAGGAGCATTAGAGAGTCCAAAAGGCATCACCAAGTACTCAAAATGGCCTTCAGGCGTATTAAATGCTGTTTTCCATTCATCTCCCTGCTTAATGCGCACAAGGTTATACGCACCACGGAGATCTATCTTGGTGAACCAACTGGCACCCTTAATCCGAGCAAACAAATCAAACAATAGTGGTAAAGGATACTGAAATTTGACTGTGATTTTATTCAGAAGACGATAATCTATACAAGGTCTCAAAGAACCGTAATTCTTGGCCACAAAAAAAAATCCTGCACCAAGAGGGGAAGAGGATGGGCGAATATGTCCCTTCTCCAAAGACTCCTTTATATAACTCCGCATCGCGGCATGCTCTGGTATAGACAAATTAAAAAGTCGTCCCTTAGGGAATTTACTACCAGGAATTAAATTTATAGCACAGTCACAATCCCTATGAGGAGGCAGGGCACTGGACCTGGGTTCATCAAATACATCCTGGTAGTCAGACAAATAGTCAGGGACCTCAGAAGGAGTGGAAGAAGCAATAGACACCAACGGAGCATCGCCATGAATTCCCCGACAACCCCAACTTGACACAGACATAGCTTTCCAATCTAAAACTGGATTATGAGCCTGCAGCCATGGCAGACCCAAAATGACAACATCATGCAAATTATGCAGAACAAGAAAGCGAATCACCTCCTGATGTACGGGAGTCATGCACATGGTCATTTGCGTCCAATACTAAGGCTTATTCTCAGCAAATGGCGTAGCATCAATTCCCCTCAGAGGAATAGGAAATTCCAAAGGCTCCAGGACAAAACCACAGCGCCTGGCAAACGACAAATCCATCAGATTCAGGGCAGCACCCGAATCCACAAAAGCCATAACCGGGTAGGATGACAAAGAACAAATCAAAGTAACAGACAAAATAAATTTAGGCTGCATAGTACCAATGGTGACAGGTTTAGCGATTTTTTTTAAACGTTTAGAGCATGCTGAGATAACATGAGTAGAATCACCACAGTAAAAGCACAACCCATTTTGACGTCTATGACTTTGTCGCTCAATTCTGGTCAGGGTTCGGTCACATTGCATAGACTCAGGTCTCTGTTCAGAAAACACCGCCAAAGGATGAGCAGATTTGCGCTCCCGCAAACGCCGATCAACCTTAATGGCTAAAGCCATAGAATCACTCAGACTTGTAGGGGTGGGAAACCCCACCATAACATTCTTAACGGCCTCAGAAAGACCTTCTCTGAAATTTGCAGCCAGGGCACACTCATTCCATTGAGTAAGCACCGACCATTTCCGAAATTTTTGACAATACACCTCTGCTTCATCCTGACCTTGAGAGATAGCTAGCAACGCTTTTTCTGCCTGATTCTCAAGATTAGGCTCCTCATAAAGCAATCCAAGAGCCAGAAAAAATGCATCTACATTAAGCAATGCAGGATCTCCTGGCGCCAAAGAGAAAGCCCAATCTTGAGGGTCGCCACGCAACAAGGAGATAACAATTTTAACTTGCTGAGTGGAATCACCAGAGGAACGAGGTCTCAGAGATAGAAATAACTTACAATTATTCTTAAAGTTTAGAAACCTAGATCTATCACCAGAAAACAACTCCGGAATGGGTATCTTTGGTTCTGACATAGGGCTATGAATAACAAAATCCTGAATACTTTGCACCCGTGCAGTCAGATGATCCGCACTAGAAGTCAGAGTCTGAACATTCATGTCTGCAGCTGAGCTCAAAACCACCCAGAGTTCATGGGGATGAAAGAAGCTAAACAGACTGCAGCAAAGGAAAAGTGGAAGGAGAAAAAAAAATGTACTCAGGTCTTCTTTTTATCCCACTTCTGCAATGCATTAAACACTTTTGAGGCCTGCTCTACTGTTATGATCCTTAGTGGTTGAGGATCACAAATACTCCAGCTAAGTAACATACATAGGACAAGCTCTAGGGAGGTGGCAAACTGGACTGACCGCAAATCTGAACCTATCCAAACACACTAGAAGTAGCCGGTGAACGTGTCTAAAAATCCTAGACGTCTCGAGCCAGCCTGAGGAACTAACTACCCGTAGAGAGAAAGAAAGACCTCTCTTGCCTCCAGAGAAATAATCCCCAATGATATAGAAGCCCCCAACATATAATAACGGTGAGGTAAGAGGAAGGCACATACACAGGGGTGAAAACAGATTTAGCAAATGAGGCCCACTAATACCAGACAGCAGAAAATAGAAAAGGGGTCTGTGCGGTCAGTAAAAAACCCTTACAAAATATCCACACTGAGATTTCAAGAACCCCCGCACCAACTAACGGTGTGGGGGGAGAAACTCAGTCCCCTAGAGCAACCAGCAAGCGAGGAAATCACACTTTAGCGAGCTGGACTAAAAACATAATAAATGCTGATAATCAAAAAATGATCAAACAAAAACTTAGCTTGTCTTGGAGAGACTGGGAGCAAGGTAGTCACAAGGAATCTGAAGAGCACTGAATACATTGAGAGCAGGCAAGGAGCTGAGTATCCAGGTGAGCTAAATAAGAAACCAACCAAGGATAACGAACCAGCAGATGCTGCCAACCTGCAGAAAGACAACACTACACAGTATCGCTTGTGACCACTAGAGGGAGACCAAAAACAGAGTTCACAACACACACCGACTCACGGTGTGGAGGTGCAACTCTGCACCCCCAGAGCTTCCAGCTAGCAAGGAAATATCATAATAGCAAGCTGGACTAGAAACATAGCATGTACTGAGAAATATATTCAAAAACTCATGAACAACAAATGAACTAGCAGGGACTTAGCTTCTGCTGGAGTAGACAGGTCATCTGAGAAATCCAAGAGAGAACTGAACCAGTACTGAGACACTGACAGCTGGCATGAACTAACGATCTGAGCAGAGTTAAATAGGGAAGCCAGCAGAAGCAATAAGCGAGGGCAGCTGAGAAAGCCAACCTCAAAAATCAGCAGTTCCACTCAAAGCCACCAGAGGGTGTCCAAGGACAGAACTCACCAAAGTACCATTCACGACCACAGGAGGGAGCCCGAGAACGGAATTCACAACAGTACCCCCCCTTGAGGAGGGGTTACCGAACCCTCACCAGAGCCCCCAGGCCGATCAGGACGAGCCAAATGAAAGGCACGAACCAAATCGGCAGCATGGACATCGGAGGCAACAACCCAGGAATTATCCTCCTGACCATAGCCCTTCCATTTAATCAGGTACTGAAGCTTCCGTCTCGAAATACGAGAATCCAAAATCTTCTCCACCACATACTCCAACTCCCCCTCAACCAACACCGGAGCAGGAGGATCAACGGAAGGAACCATAGGCGCCACATATCTCCGCAACAGCGACCTATGGAACACATTATGGATGGCAAAAGAAGCTGGAAGGGCCAAACGAAACGACACAGGATTGATAATTTCAGAAATCTTATAAGGACCAATGAAACGAGGCTTGAACTTAGGAGAAGAAACCTTCATAGGAAGATAATGAGAAGACAACCAAACCAAATCCCCAACACGAAGTCGGGGACCAACACAGCGACGGCAGTTAGCAAAACGTTGCGCCTTCTCCTGAGACAACGTCAAATTGTCCACCACGTGAGTCCAAATTTGCTGTAACCTGTCCACCACAGAATCCACACCAGGACAGTCAGAAGGCTCAACCTGCCCTGAAGAAAAACGAGGATGAAAACCAGAATTACAAAAAAAAGATGAAACCAAAGTAGCCGAACTAGCCCGATTATTAAGGGCGAACTCGGCCAATGGCAAGAAGGTCACCCAATCATCTTGATCAGCAGAAACAAAGCATCTCAGATAGGTTTCCATGGTCTGATTGGTTCGTTCGGTTTGGCCATTTGTCTGAGGATGGAACGCTGAAGAAAAAGACAAATCAATGCCCATCTTAGCACAAAAGGACCGCCAAAACCTAGAAACAAACTGGGAACCTCTGTCCGACACAATTTTCTCCGGAATGCCATGCAAATGAACCACATGCTGAAAAAATAATGGAACCAAATCAGAGGAGGAAGGCAATTTAGGCAAGGGTACCAAATGGACCATCTTAGAAAACTGATCACAAACCACCCAGATGACAGACATCCTTTGAGTGACAGGAAGATCAGAAATAAAATCCATGGAAATATGCGTCCAGGGCCTTTTCGGGACAGGTAAAGGCAAAAGGAACCCACTGGCACGAGAACAGCAAGGTTTGGCCCGAGCACAAGTCCCACAGGACTGCACAAAAGAACGCACATCCCGTGACAAGGAAGGCCACCAAAAGGACCTAGCAACCAAATCTCTGGTACCAAAAATCCCAGGATGACCAGCCAATACTGAACAATGAACCTCAGAAATAACTCTACTAGGCCATCTATCAGGGACAAACAGTTTATCCACTGGACAGCGGTCCGGTCTATCAGCCTGAAACTCCTGCAGCACCCGCCGCAAATCAGGGGAGATGGCAGACAGAATCACCCCCTCTTTGAGAATACCAGCCGGCTCAGGGACTCCCGGAGAATCAGGCAAAAAACTCCTAGAAAGGGCATCAGCCTTCACATTCTTAGATCCCGGAAGGTATGAGACCACAAAATCGAAACGGGAGAAAAACAGCGACCATCGAGCCTGTCTAGGATTCAACCGCTTGGCAGACTCGAGATAAGTCAGATTCTTGTGATCAGTCAAGACCACCACGCGATGTTTGGCTCCCTCAAGCCAATCTCGCCACTCCTCGAATGCCCACTTCATAGCCAACAACTCCCGATTGCCGACATCATAATTACGCTCAGCAGGCAAAAACTTTCTAGAAAATAAAGCACATGGCTTCATCAAAGAGCCGTCAGAACTTCTCTGAGACAAAACAGCCCCTGCCCCAATCTCAGAAGCATCAACCTCGACCTGAAAAGGGAGCGAAACATCTGGCTGACGCAACACAGGGGCCGAAGTAAAGCGACGTTTAAGCTCCTGAAAAGCCTCAACGGCCGCAGGGGACCAATTCACCACATCAGCGCCTTTCTTCGTCAAATCAGTCAAAGGCTTAACCACACTAGAAAAATTAGCGATGAAGCGACGATAAAAATTAGCAAAGCCCAGAAACTTCTGAAGACTCTTCACAGATGTAGGTTGAGTCCAATCATAAATGGCCTGAACTTTAACAGGGTCCATCTCGATAGTAGAAGGGGAAAAAATGAAGCCCAAAAAGGAAACCTTCTGAACTCCAAAGAGGCATTTAGACCCCTTCACAAACAACGCATTAGCACGAAGGACCTGGAATACCATCCTGACCTGCCTCACATGAGACTCCCAATCATCCGAAAAGACCAAAATATCATCGAAATATACAATCATGAACCTATCCAGATACTTCCCGAAGATGTCGTGCATAAAGGACTGAAACACAAATGGAGCATTAGAAAGCCCGAATGGCATCACCAGGTACTCAAAATGGCCTTCGGGCGTATTAAATGCTGTTTTCTATTCATCGCCCTGTTTAATACGCGCGGCACAAGATTATACGCCCCTCGAAGGTCAATCTTGGTAAACCAACTAGCCCCCTTAATCTGAGCAAACAAATCAGACAGCAGAGGTAAAGGGTACTGAAATTTGACCGTGATTTTATTGAGAAGGCGGTAATCTATACAGGGTCTCAGAGAGCCATCCCTCTTGGCCACAAAAAAGAACCCTGCTCCCAACGGTGATGAAGACGGGCAAATATGCCCTTTCTCCAAGGACTCCTTTACATAACTCCGCATAGTGGCATGTTCTGGCACAGATAAATTGAAAAGTCGGCCCTTAGGGAACTTACTACCAGGAATCAAATTAATAGCGCAATCACAGTCCCTATGAGGAGGTAGAGCACTGGATTTGGGCTCATCAAATACATCCTGGTAATCCGACAAAAACTCAGGGACTTCAGAAGGAGTGGAAGAAGAAATTGACATCAAAGGAACCTCACTATGTATCCCTTGACAACCCCAACTAGACACAGACATTGATTTCCAATCCAGTACTGGATTATGAACCTGTAACCATGGCAAACCCAACACGACAACATCATGCAAATTATGCAACACCAAAAAGCGAATATTTTCCTGATGTGCGGGAGCCATACACATGGTCAGCTGAGTCCAGTACTGAGGTTTATTCTTGGCTAATGATGTAGCATCAATCCCCCTTAAGGGAATAGGACTCTGCAAAGGCTCCAAGAAAAAACCACAGCGCCTGGCAAACTCCAAGTCCATCAAGTTCAGGGCAGCGCCCGAATCCACAAATGCCATAACAGAGAAGGACGACAATGAGCAAATCAGAGTAACAGACAAGAGAAATTTAGGCTGTACAGTACTAACGGTGACAGACCCAGCGAACCTCCTAGTGCACTTAGGACAATCAGAAATAGCATGAGTGGAGTCACCACAGTAAAAACACAGCCCATTCTGACGTCTGTGTTCTTGCCGTTCAGCTCTGGTCAAAGTCCTATCACATTGCATAGGCTCAGGCCTCTGCTCAGAGGACACCGCCAAATGGTGCACAACTTTGCGCTCGCGCAAACGCCGATCAATCTGAATGGCCAAAGACATTGATTCATTCAGACCAGCAGGCGTGGGGAACCCCACCATAACATCTTTAAGGGCTTCAGAAAGACCCTTTCTGAAAATTGCTGCCAGGGCACACTCATTCCATTGTGTAAGCACAGACCACTTTCTAAACTTCTGGCAATATACTTCTGCTTCTTCCTGACCCTGACATAGAGCCAGCAAGATCTTTTCTGCCTGATCCACAGAATTTGGTTTGTCATAAAGCAATCCAAGCGTGAGGAAAAATGCATCTACATTAAGCAATGCAGGATTTCCTGGCTCAAGGGAGAATGCCCAGTCTTGCGGGTCGCCACGCAACAAAGAAATAATAATCTTTACTTGCTGAATGGGGTCACCAGAGGAGCGGGGTTTCAGAGCAAGATACAGTCTGCAATTATTTTTGAAATTCAGAAATTTAGATCTATCTCCAGAAAACAAATCAGGAATTTGAATTCTAGGCTCTAACATTGGATTCTGAACTACATAATCTTGAATACGTTGTACCCTTGTAGTGAGTTGATCCACACAAGAGGACAGACCTTGAATATCCATATCTACACCTGAGTCCTGAACCACCCAGAGGTTAAGGGGAAAAGAAAGACAAAACAAGCTGCAAAGGAAAAAAAATTGACTCAGAACTTCTCTTATCCCTCTTTTGAGATGCATTAACACTTTGTTGGCCAGCTGTACTGTTATGGACCTGGTGGTTAGGAGCACCCGGAATGACCTGATGGTTAAAACGGAAAACCTGTGACAAGCTCTGAGGAGGTGGTAACTCTACTGACCGCAATCCCTAATCCTATCACACACACTAGAAATAGCCGTGGAGCGTGCCTAACTCTCCCTAGACGCCTCTTCACAGCCTAAGAGCTAACTACCCCTAAAGACAGAAATAGAAGCCTACCTTGCCTCAGAGAAATTCCCCAAAGGAAAGGTAGCCCCCCACAAATAATGACTGTGAGTTAAGAGGGAAGTGACAAACACAGGAATGAAACAGATTTTAGCAAAGGAGGGCGAATCTTTTCTAGATAGACAGAGGATAGGAAAGGGAACTGTGCGGTCAGCATTAAAAACTACAAAAACCATGCAGAGTGTGCAAAAAGACCTCCACACCGACTCACGTTGTGGAGGTGCAACTCTGCACCCCCAGAGCTTCCAGCTAGCAAGGAAATATCATAATAGCAAGCTGGACTAGAAACATAGCATGTACTGAGAAATATATTCAAAAACCCATGAACAACAAATGAACTAGCAGGGACTTAGCTTCTGCTGGAGTAGACAGGTCATCTGAGAAATCCAAGAGAGAACTGAACCAGTACTGAGACATTGACAGCTGGCATGAACTAACGATCTGAGCAGAGTTAAATAGGGAAGCCAGCAGAAGCAATAAGCGAGGGCAGCTGAGAAAGCCAACCTCAAAGATCAGCAGTTCCACTCAAAGCCACCAGAGGGTGTCCAAGGACAGAACTCACCAAAGTACCATTCACGACCACAGGAGGGAGCCCGAGAACGGAATTCACAACACATTCCAGCCTTAAAATACCACTCCAGTGGTGCAATAAAAAACACTTTTCAACACAAGTTTATGAGAGCCTTTTTATGACCTGATTTTGGTCTCTTTCTGGCTCTCGTAGACTTGCATTGACAGCTTGTTATGTAGCTTCTGACTTCCGGCTAGTGAGAAGCTGCGCTCACAAGATGGCATTGTGGGGCCGGACTGGTGTCTAAAAGTGGTGAGGACGACAGAGGGTGAGTATATGACCGGGGTCAGGAAACTTCTATCTGTACATTAAAACTCTTGCATTATAGCCCCTTCTCTGCACTAGACCACCAGGTATTTTTTAATTTAATCTCTTTGACCTCATGACTCATTTCTGCTCTAAACATCAGCAATTATGACATGATATCCCCTTCAATGCCCTAAACTACTCTATGGATGTTACAGACCCCATTGCTGCCCTTACACAACCACGGCTTATGGCAGTAGCCCCTTCGATGCACTAGAACCCAAGGGATTTGTAATGGATCCTTTCACTGCTTTACACCAACATTAACCACTTTTCTGGTCTAAATTACCAAGAATGCTGACATAATTCCCTTCATTGTCCTAAACTGCCCAAAAGTTAACATTTCAACCATTTTCATTATTGTCTCTAGAAGGGTTGGGGACTATCCCAAATAGGTGGGTGGGGATTAGGGAGGATCCCTTTTATGTCAACTGCATTGTTGATAAATATTATTTTGCCAACGGTTCTTTAAGGGTCAAATATAATATACGTACAACCTGTTGTGTGTCACATCACCATCACATTACTGTAAATGTGACCAATATACTGTTCTTGCACTGGGGTTCCTTTGTCAGTCTCTGTCTCCCTATGGTAAAGAAGCAGCAGTCAAGTTATTTTTTTATTTTTTTCATACGGATTTCTCCTCTTCCGTTAGGTCTGTAACCCTTTGGGAATTACATGACCTTATGTTGTCTGAAGGAGGTTATCATCTCAGTCACCAGCAGTTTCTGTATGATGAAATGTTATAAATTGTACCACATACCTTCACCACAAAAAAAACAGAAACTTCAATCACAGTCACTGATGATGATTGCACAGCTCCTGTCATAATGTAGATATGACGGAGGATCATATTTCATGACTACATGCTTATAATTTATTAGCATATTTAGGAGAATATAGATGGAAGGATAATCACAGTATTACTTTTGCAGGCTGGTAGGGATGCAGGGATAGAAAATAATTATCTAGAATACTTCTTTAAAAAAAAAACACTGCATAGTAGTTTATTGAATAGCATTTGCTATGTAGAATTAATCTTAGCTATTGTTATTTTCATGTACTAAGGATACATAAGCTCCATAATAGAGTAAGTGCAGCTGCACATCGGTCGGCCCAGATCTGCACCATGGACTCCTCCGGCCTGTACTCTGTATTGCGCTTTCATCATTCTTTGTGATGCATTGTTTTAATTTTGTATATCTCTGCAACTATTAGTTTGAAGTTACTGCACACATAGAAAAAGACTGGGTGACCCACAGATTGTAGGGCTAGTTGCTATGACAAACTATTGTAGCATCTCCAAAGGTTATAAAAGTACATAATGGCTATTTCGTATCGCCGCATTATTTGCTAAAATTACAATGACAGGGGAGCTTTCATTTTTGGTACATAAAGTTCTTAGATTTTTTTTTTTTTTTTTAAGCTGATGGGGGTGTCATTATTTTGTACGAAACGTTCATTTCTGTGAATTTTAAAAATAAGATTGTGGTCGGAATACAAATCTAAAGTTGAACTGCTGCAGATAATGGGAATACTAACATACACAATTAAACACAGACAAGTACATAATGCTCCGAGTCTCTGCTGGCAGTGAATGTGCTTCTTTATCCACCTCCGTAGGCACTGCCATCAAATGTCCATACTAAGTACTGGCATTTAATACTTCACTTTTATAAAGAATGATTTACTAAAAAAAACCAAAAACCTACAGTATATAATCCAAGCTTTCATATTCAATGATTTAATGCAATTCCTAGCACACTGAGTACTAGTATTAAGAGCATTGCTATGAGTTTACAGGCATTTTTACCTAATGTGCACCGATAAAGGAATGCATTGGAAAAGCAGAATAAGAAGCTACATCTAGAACTTGCCGAGGGTGAAAAATGCACAAAAAGCAGAAATGTCAGTGTATCAAGGACTTATGCAATGTATCCACCAGACCTTACATGGGCATAGGTTCCTCATTCCATGGTTATGTCTTACCAGGTGCCGTGGATCCTCCAAGCCCTTGGTCTGGAAGCATGGATTGATGCAGCAAGGTGGACCAACTGGAGCAATGGAAGCTGTAGGGCCTGGATAATCGGTACCGATAATGGTTGGGTATGTGAGGAGGCACATTTGTGGTGATATAGTAGAACTCGACAGTATTGCAAAACTGGCTATTTGGAACGAACATAGGTGGTGATGTAGAAGAGCTCATTGACGAAGGAGAATTGGGTTGTTTGGAGACTCAGAAGAAGCCATATAGCAGAGCCCAGCAGTACAGCAGAATTGGGCTTGTCTTCATGCTCACTTATGGTGATGATGTAGTAGAGCCCAGCAGCATAGCAGAACTGTGTTTGTCAGGAAACTCCTATGTCAATGTAGCAGAGCTCAGCGACCTAGTGCAGTTGGGTTTGTCCTATGACTAAATGGAGAACTAGTGAAGGGGAGCAGCCCACAGTGGTGATTTTGACTGAATACTCAAGTGTCTGGGCACTGCTTGAACTAGCCTATAAGGCCTGAGCACATGAGGTCTGAAGAAGCAGTGCCAAAGGCTGGATCCCGGAGAGGTGACGAAGAGGTGAGTAGCAGACATAACATTTCATTTGGCCCCTATGTTGGTGGCTTCATCAGGGCTTCCATCTGAAAAACAAGATTTTGATGCAACCACCGATGGAGCGATTCACTAAAATGAGGTAGCTGAAGTCACTTTGTGCACTGTCTGATCTCTATTTTGGCAGTATCTGTCTTTTTTGAGGCAGGCAAAAAATGTAGTGGACTCCGTGTTTTGTGCCCTTCTCAGAAAGGTGGACATTGTGAAAATGGAAGGCAGAAAGAGCACAAAGTGACCCAGTCTACCTCATTATACTTATTGGCTTCATTGGTAGTTCCATCCGAATCCTCTTTTTCAGGTTTTTAAATTGGAATCCCCAACGGCGCCAATGATGTGTGGGCCGAACATTAGTGAAGCATAAAATAGTCTTCAAATATGATTTAGGATATGAGAAAACCCAGACGCTCATCTATTTAATGGGTTTAACATTGATTAATAGTGGTACCTATCTAATCAAGAGTTTTTTCCCCTCCTAGCACTTGCCTATATTTAAGACTAAATAAAATACAAATGGCTGAATGGCAGGTTTATCATGAAATATAACTCTGCGCCTTTATTACCAACACATCCAACCATGTGTAAATTTACAAAGATGTACTTGGTAAAATTATTATTAACAGTTTTCTCATAAATTTTCATACATTTTTCTGTTTTTATGTCCTTACTAGGGTTGAGCGAAACGGGTCGATCATTTTCAAAAGTCGCCGACTTTTGGCTAAGTCGGCGTCTCATGAAACCCGATCCGACCCCTGTGCTTGTCGGCCATGCGGTACGTGACTTTCGCGCCAAAGTCGCGTTTCAATGACGCGAAAAGCGCCATTTCTCAGCCAATGAAGGTGAACGCAGAGTGTGGGCAGCGTGATGACATAGATCCTGGTCCCCACCATCTTAGAGAAGGGCATTGCAGTGATTGGCTTGCTGTCTGCGGCGTCACAGGGGCTATAAAGGGGCGTCCCCGCCGACCGCCATCTTACTGCTGCTGATCTGAGCTTAGGGACAGGTTGCTGCCGCTTCGTCAGAAGCAGGGAGAGCGTTAGGCAGGGTCCACTAACCACCAAACCGCTTGTGCTGCAGCGATTTCCACTGTCCAACACCACCTTCGGTGTGCAGGGACTGTGGAAGCTACTTTTTTTTTTTTTTTCCCCTCAGCGCTGTAGCTCATTGGGCTGCCCTAGAAGGCTCCGTGATAGCTGTATTGCTGTGTGTACGCCACTGTGGAAACCAACTGCTTTTTTCAAAGCACATATCCTCTTGTTCCTTCCTTTCTGCACAGCTATCTTTTTTGTTTGTCCACACTTTTTATTTAATTTGTGCATCAGTCCACTCCTATTGCTGCCTGCCATACCTGGCTTAGATTACTGCAGGGAGATAGTAATTGTAGGACAGTCCCTGTTTTTTTTTTGTTTTTTTTGAGGGAGATTAAGATTGGCATTTCTGCTACAGTGCCATCCCTGTGTGTGCCATCTCTCACTGAGTGGGCCATAGAAAGCCTATTTATTTTTTCCGTGATTTGTGTTCTAAAATCTACCTCAACACAAAAACACTACATCAATCAGTGGGAGAAAAATATTGGCCTCAGTCAGGGCTTGTGTGCCACTGCTGTGTGTGCTATCTCTCATTCAGTGGGCTATAGAAAGCCTATTTATTTTTTTATTTTTTTTAATATTATTTGGTTTCTAAAGTCTCCCTGAAAAAAAAAAAAAAACCTAAAAAAACAGTGGGAGAGTAATATTGCCCTTTCAGCTTGTGTGCCAGTCTTGACTCCTGGGTGTGCCACCTCTCTCCCTCTCATTCAGTGGGCCATAGAAAGCCTATTTATTTTTTTTTTAAAATATTATTGGGTTTCTAAAGTCTCCCTTAAAAAACAAAAAGTACATAAAAAAACAGTGGGAGAGTAATATTGCCCTTTCAGCTTGTGTGCCAGTCTTGACTCCTGGGTGTGCCACCTCTCTCCCTCTCATTCAGTGGGCCATAGAAAGCCTATTTATTTATTTTTTTTAAATATTATTGGGTTTCTAAAGTCTCCCTTAAAAAACAAAAAGTACATAAAAAAACAGTGGGAGAGTAATATTGCCCTTTCAGCTTGTGTGCCAGTCTTGACTCCTGGGTGTGCCACCTCTCTCCCTCTCATTCAGTGGGCCATAGAAAGCCTATTTATTTATTTTTTTAAATATTATTGGGTTTCTAAAGTCTCCCTTAAAAAACAAAAAGTACATAAAAAAACAGTGGGAGAGTAATATTGCCCTTTCAGCTTGTGTGCCAGTCTTGACTCCTGGGTGTGCCACCTCTCTCCCTCTCATTCAGTGGGCCATAGAAAGCCTATTTATTATTTTTTTTAAATATTATTGGGTTTCTAAAGTCTCCCTTAAAAAACAAAAAATACATAAAAAAACAGTGGGAGAGTAATATTGCCCTTTCAGCTTGTGTGCCAGTCTTGACTCCTGGGTGTGCCACCTCTCTCTCATTCAGTGGGCCATAGAAAGCATTTTTTTTTTTTTTCCTTGATTTGTGTTCTAAAATCTACCTCAACACAAAAACACTACATCAATCAGTGGGAGAAAAATATTGGCCTCAGTCAGGGCTTGTGTGCCACTGCTGTGTGTGCTATCTCTCATTCAGTGGGCTATAGAAAGCCTATTTATTTATTTATTTTTTTTCTTATTATTTGGTTTCTAAAGTCTCCCTGAAAAAAAATAAAAAATAAAAAAACAGTGGGAGAGTAATATTGCCCTTTCAGCTTGTGTGCCAGTCTTGACTCCTGGGTGTGCCACCTCTCTCCCTCTCATTCAGTGGGCCATAGAAAGCCTATTTTTTTTTTTTTTTAAATATTATTGGGTTTCTAAAGTCTCCCTTAAAAAACAAAAAGTACATAAAAAAACAGTGGGAGAGTAATATTGCCCTTTCAGCTTGTGTGCCAGTCTTGACTCCTGGGTGTGCCACCTCTCTCCCTCTCATTCAGTGGGCCATAGAAAGCCTACCGTATATACTCGAGTATAAGCCGACCCGAGTATAAGCCGACCCCCCTAATTTTGCCACAAAAAACTGGGAAAACTTATTGACTCGAGTATAAGCCTAGGGTGGAAAATGCAACAGCTACCGGTGAATTTCAAAAATAAAAATAGATGCTCCATACTGTTCATTATGGCCCCATAGCTGTGCCATATAGTGCTCTGCACCATTATTGCCCCATAGCTGTGCCATATAGTGCTCTGCACCATTATTGCCCCATAGCTGTGCCATACAGTGCTCTGCACCATTACTGCCCCATAGCTGTGCCATATAGTGCTCTGCACCATTATTGCCCCATAGCTGTGCCATACAGTGCTCTGCACCATTACTGCCCCATAGCTGTGCCATATAGTGCTCTGCACCATTATTGCCCCATAGCTGTGCCATACAGTGCTCTGCACCATTACTGCCCCATAGCTGTGCCATATAGTGCTCTGCACCATTATTGCCCCATAGCTGTGCCATACAGTGCTCTGCACCATTACTGCCCCATAGCTGTGCCATATAGTGCTCTGCACCATTACTGCCCCATAGCTGTGCCATATAGTGCTCTGCACCATTATTGCCCCATAGCTGTGCCATACAGTGCTCTGCACCATTACTGCCCCATAGCTGTGCCATATAGTGCTCTGCACCATTATTGCCCCATAGCTGTGCCATACAGTGCTCTGCACCATTACTGCCCCATAGCTGTGCCATATAGTGCTCTGCACCATTACTGCCCCATAGCTGTGCCATACAGTGCTCTGCACCATTGCCCCATAGCTCTGCCATATAGTGCTCTGCACCGTCCATTATTGCCCCATAGCTGTGCTGCTGCTGCTGCAATAAAAATAATAAAACACATACTCACCTGTCTTGCTTGCAGCTTCTCGGCGCCATCTTCCCGGCGTCTCCCTGCACTGACTGATCAGGCAGAGGGCGGCGCGCACACTATATGCGTCATCGCGCCCTCTGCCTGCAGTCAGTGAGGAGAGAGAGACGCCGGGAAGATGGAGACAGCGCCCGGCGTGTGGAACCAGGACAGGTGAATATGACATACTTACCTGCTCCCGGCGTCCCGCTCCTTCCCCCTGCCTGTGTTCGGTGCCGCAGCCTCTTCCTCTGTCAGCGGTCACCGGCACCGCTTCATTAGAGAAATGAATAGGCGGCTCCGCCCCTATGGGAGGTGGAGCAGCCTATTCATTTCTCTAATGAGCGGTCCCACGTGACTGCTCAGGGGAAGAGGCTGCTGCACCCGGAGACCGTGGGACGGGCAGGGGGAGTGACAGGATCGCCGGGACTAGGTAAGTATGCCTCAGCGCCCTCTCCCCCTCACCCGCCGACCCTGCCACAGACCGTGACTCGAGTATAAGCCGAGGGGGCACTTTCAGCCCAAAAATTTGGGCTGAAAATCTCGGCTTATACTCGAGTATATACGGTATTTATTTTTTTTTTTAAATATTATTGGGTTTCTAAAGTCTCCCTTAAAAAACAAAAAGTACATAAAAAAACAGTGGGAGAGTAATATTGCCCTTTCAGCTTGTGTGCCAGTCTTGACTCCTGGGTGTGCCACCTCTCTCCCTCTCATTCAGTGGGCCATAGAAAGCCTATTTATTTTTTTTTAAAAATATTATTGGGTTTCTAAAGTCTCCCTTAAAAAACAAAAAATACATAAAAAAACAGTGGGAGAGTAATATTGCCCTTTCAGCTTGTGTGCCAGTCTTGACTCCTGGGTGTGCCACCTCTCTCTCATTCAGTGGGCCATAGAAAGCATTTTTTTTTTTTTTCCTTGATTTGTGTTCTAAAATCTACCTCAACACAAAAACACTACATCAATCAGTGGGAGAAAAATATTGGCCTCAGTCAGGGCTTGTGTGCCACTGCTGTGTGTGCTATCTCTCATTCAGTGGGCTATAGAAAGCCTATTTATTTATTTATTTATTTTTTTTCTTATTATTTGGTTTCTAAAGTCTCCCTGAAAAAAATAAATAAATAAAAAAACAGTGGGAGAGTAATATTGCCCTTTCAGCTTGTGTGCCAGTCTTGACTCCTGGGTGTGCCACCTCTCTCCCTCTCATTCAGTGGGCCATAGAAAGCCTATTTATTTTTTTTTTTAAATATTATTGGGTTTCTAAAGTCTCCCTTAAAAAACAAAAAGTACATAAAAAAACAGTGGGAGAGTAATATTGCCCTTTCAGCTTGTGTGCCAGTCTTGACTCCTGGGTGTGCCACCTCTCTCCCTCTCATTCAGTGGGCCATAGAAAGCCTATTTATTTTTTTTTTTAAATATTATTGGGTTTCTAAAGTCTCCCTTAAAAAACAAAAAGTACATAAAAAAACAGTGGGAGAGTAATATTGCCCTTTCAGCTTGTGTGCCAGTCTTGACTCCTGGGTGTGCCACCTCTCTCCCTCTCATTCAGTGGGCCATAGAAAGCCTATTTATTTTTTTTTTTAAATATTATTGGGTTTCTAAAGTCTCCCTTAAAAAACAAAAAATACATAAAAAAACAGTGGGAGAGTAATATTGCCCTTTCAGCTTGTGTGCCAGTCTTGACTCCTGGGTGTGCCACCTCTCTCTCATTCAGTGGGCCATAGAAAGCATTTTTTTTTTTTTTCCTTGATTTGTGTTCTAAAATCTACCTCAACACAAAAACACTACATCAATCAGTGGGAGAAAAATATTGGCCTCAGTCAGGGCTTGTGTGCCACTGCTGTGTGTGCTATCTCTCATTCAGTGGGCTATAGAAAGCCTATTTATTTATTTATTTTTTTTCTTATTATTTGGTTTCTAAAGTCTCCCTGAAAAAAAAAATAAATAAAAAAACAGTGGGAGAGTAATATTGCCCTTTCAGCTTGTGTGCCAGTCTTGACTCCTGGGTGTGCCACCTCTCTCCCTCTCATTCAGTGGGCCATAGAAAGCCTATTTATTTTTTTTTTTAAATATTATTGGGTTTCTAAAGTCTCCCTTAAAAAACAAAAAGTACATAAAAAAACAGTGGGAGAGTAATATTGCCCTTTCAGCTTGTGTGCCAGTCTTGACTCCTGGGTGTGCCACCTCTCTCCCTCTCATTCAGTGGGCCATAGAAAGCCTATTTTTTTTTTTTTTTAAATATTATTGGGTTTCTAAAGTCTCCCTTAAAAAACAAAAAGTACATAAAAAAACAGTGGGAGAGTAATATTGCCCTTTCAGCTTGTGTGCCAGTCTTGACTCCTGGGTGTGCCACCTCTCTCCCTCTCATTCAGTGGGCCATAGAAAGCCTATTTATTTTTTTGGTTTTTTTAATATTATTTGGTTTCTAAAGTCTCCCTGAAAAAAAAAAAAAACATAAAAAAACAGTGGGAGAGTAATATTGCCCTTTCAGCTTGTGTGCCAGTCTTGACTCCTGGGTGTGCCACCTCTCTCATTCAGTGGGCCATAGAAAGCCTATTTTTTTTTTTTTTTTAAATATTATTGGGTTTCTAAAGTCTCCCTTAAAAAACAAAAAGTACATAAAAAAACAGTGGGAGAGTAATATTGCCCTTTCAGCTTGTGTGCCAGTCTTGACTCCTGGGTGTGCCACCTCTCTCTCTCATTCAGTGGGCCATAGAAAGGCTATTTTTTTTTTTGTTTTTTTTAATATTATTTGGTTTCTAAAGTCTCCCTGAAATAAAAAAAAAACTTAAAAAAACAGTGGGAGAGTAATATTGCCCTTTCAGCTTGTGCGCCAGTCTTGACTCCTGGGTGTGCCACCTCTCTCTCTCTAATTGTGGGCCATAGAAAGCCTTTTTTTTTTAATATTATTTGGTTTCTAAAGTCTCCCTGAGAAAAAAAAATAAATAAATTAGGTGGGAGATTAATATTGACATTAGTGCTTGAGTGACAGTCCTGCGTGTGTGTCATCTCTGTGATTTTGTGCCACAGAAAACAGAGTGTGTAACATTGTGCCTGATTTTCCTTGTGGTCTCACCAACCTGTTAAGGGATATTGAAATCATACTGAAGTTATAGCTCACCGTGTAAGTTGTTTGACAGCAACAAATAAAGTTACTTTGGTTAAGATTTTAAAACAATGAGGAAGTCTGGTGCAAGAGGTCGTCGTGGGCGTTCATTGTCAGCTGGTAATGATGGTAGTGGTAGTGGAGCATCAGGTGGTCGTGGGGATAAAAATATTCCACCTAAGTCTGGAGCTGTGGAGCCAGTTTCGTCGTCAGGCTACACAAGGCCTCGAACGCTCTCTTTTCTGGGAGTAGGAAAACCGCTTTTAAAGGCGGAGCAGCAACAGCAAGTTTTGGCTTACATTGCAGACTCAGCCTCTAGCTCTTTTGCCTCCTCTTCCGAAACTGGTAAATGTAAAAGCAGCGCGTCGCTTGTGGATGTTCACGGTCAGGGACAAGTCGCTTCCTTGTCCTCCTCAGCAAAAACTACAACAAGAGAGAAGGATGCAGCAGGCGACACAACGGGTCACTCCATGGAGCTCTTTACACATACCGTCCCTGGCTTAGAAAGTGAAACATTTAACAGGCCATGCCCATTACAAGTATATTCTGACATGGAGTGCACTGATGCACAGCCACAGCCAGAGTACTATGCTGCTCCTTTGACTCAGACCACCACATTGCCCTCTCAGGGTACAGATCCACAATCAGACCCTGATGAGACTATGTTGCCCCGCCACGAACGCTATACCACCGACCGACACAGTGACACAGACGAAGTTGCACACGAGCTCGAAGAGGAGGTAATAGATGACCCAGTTATTGACCCCGATTGGCAGCGATTGGGGGAACAGGGTGCAGGCGGCAGTAGTTCAGAAGCGGAGGTGGAGGAGGGGCCGCAGCAGGCATCAACATCGCAACAGGTTCCATCTGCCGGGCCCGTATCTGGCCCAAAACGCGTGTCAAAGCCAAAACCTGTTGGAGGACAGCGTGGCCATCCGGTTAAAGCTCAGTCTGCAATCCCTGAAAAGGGATCCGAGTCTAGGAAGAGTGCAGTCTGGCATTTTTTTAAACAACATCCAACTGATCAGCGCAAAGTCATCTGTCAAAAATGTTCAACTAGCTTAAGCAGAGGTCAGAATCTGAAAAGTCTAAATACTAGTTGCATGCATAGACACTTAACCACCATGCATTTTCAAGCCTGGACTAACTACCAAACGTCCCTTAAGGTTGTAGCACCCTCGGCCAATGAAGCTAGTCAGCAACGCAACATCCCTTCCGTCACTGTAAGGCCACCATTTTCCGCACCACCGGCAGTATCTGTGCAGGTTTCTTTGCCAGCCAAAAGCAGTCAGGGTCAGGGAACCACCAGTTTTGTAGGAGGAAATATTGCATCTAGGGCACCGGCGGAAACAATACCGTCTCCAACCGTCTCTCAGTCTGCCATGTACACCGGCACACCCGAAAGTTCCACGATCTCCAGCTCTCCAGTCCAGCTCACCCTACATGAGACTCTGGTTAGAAAAAGGAAGTACTTATCCTCGCATCCGCGTACACAGGGTTTTAACGCCCACATAGCTAGACTAATCTCGTTAGAGATGATGCCCTACCGGTTAGTTGAAAGCGAAGCTTTCAAAGCCCTGATGGAGTACGCTGAACCACGATACGAGCTACCCAGTCGACACTTTTTTTCCAGAAAAGCCATCCCAGCCCTGCACCAGCATGTTAAACAGCGCATCGTCCATGCACTCAGGCAATCTGTGAGTACAAAGGTGCACCTGACTACAGATGCATGGACCAGTAGGCATGGCCAGGGACGTTATGTGTCCATCACGGCACACTGGGTGAATGTGGTGGATGCAGGGTCCACAGGCGACATCAATTTAGGGACAGTTGTGCCTAGCCCACGGTCTAGGAAACAGTTGGCTGTAGGCGTTCGCACCCCCTCCTCCTCCTCGTCCTCCTGCAGAAGCTACAGCTCTTCCACAGAACGCAGTCTGCCAACCACTCCATCGGCAGATGACACTGTTGCACACCAGTTGTCCCATTATGGGCCAGCTACTGCCAAGCGTCAGCAGGCTGTATTGGCTATGAAGTGCTTGGGCGACAACAGACACACCGCGGAAGTTCTGTCCAAGTTCTTGCAACAAGAAACGCAGTCGTGGCTGGGCACAGTAGATCTTGAGGCAGGCAAGGTAGTGAGTGATAACGGAAGGAATTTCATGGCTGCCATCTCCCTTTCCCAACTGAAACACATTCCTTGCCTGGCTCACACCTTAAACCTGGTGGTGCAGTGCTTATTGAAAACTTATCCTGGGTTCTCCGACCTGCTCCTCAAAGTGCGTGCACTTTGCTCACATATCCGACGTTCGCCTGTACACGCCAGCCGTATGCAGACCTATCAGCGGTCTTTGAACCTTCCCCAGCATCGCCTAATCATAGACGTTGCAACAAGGTGGAACTCAACACTGCACATGCTTCAGAGACTGTGCGAACAGAGGCGTGCTGTTATTTATTTGTGGGAGGATACACGGGCAGGCAGTAGGATGGCAGACATGGAGTTGTCAGGTGTGCAGTGGTCTAAGATACAAGACATGTGTCAAGTCCTTCAGTGTTTTGAGGAATGCACACGGCTGGTTAGTGCAGACAACGCCGTAATAAGCATGAGCATCCCCCTAATGCGTCTGCTGATGCAAAGTTTGACGCACATAAAGGAGCAGGCGTCTGCACCAGAGGAAGAGGAAAGCCTTGATGACAGTCAGCCATTGTCTGGTCAGGGCAGTGTACAGGACGAGGTAGCGGGCGAAGAGGAGGTGGAGGACGAGGAGGATGATGGGGATGAGTATATTTTTAATGCCGAACCTTTCCCGGGGGCACAGGAAATTGGTTGCGTGTCACGGCCGGGTTCTGGTTTTTTGAGGGACACAAGTGACGTAGATTTGCCTGCAACTGCCCCTCAACCAATCACAACCGGAGATTTGACAACTGGAACTTTGGCCCACATGGCGGATTATGCCTTACGTATCCTAAAAAGGGACACACGCATTACGAAAATGATGAACGATGACGATTACTGGTTGGCCTGCCTCCTTGATCCACGCTATAAAGGCAAATTGCAAAATATTATGCCACATGAGAACTTGGAACTAATATTAGCAACCAAACAATCAACTCTTGTTGACCGTTTGCTTCAGGCATTCCCAGCACACAGCGCACGTGATCGTTCTCACACGAGCTCCAGGGGGCAGCAGACTAGGAGTGTTAGGGGTGCACACATCAGAAGTGGCGTTGGACAGAGGGGTTTTCTGACCAGGTTGTGGAGTGATTTTGCTATGACCGCAGACAGGACAGGTACTGCTGCATCAATTGAAAGTGACAGGAGACAACATTTGTCCAGTATGGTTACTAACTATTTTTCATCCCTTATCGATGTTCTCCCTCAACCGTCATTCCCATTTGATTACTGGGCCTCCAAATTAGACACCTGGCCAGAATTGGCAGAATATGCATTGCAGGAGCTTGCTTGCCCGGCAGCAAGTGTCCTATCAGAAAGAGTATTCAGTGCTGCAGGTTCAATATTAACCGAAAAAAGGACTCGTCTGGCTACCCAAAATGTTGACGATCTAACATTCATTAAAATGAACCACAACTGGATTTCGAAATCTTTTGCCCCACCTTGCCCGGCCGACACCTAGCTTTCCTATGAAAGGCTCTTGCCTGTGAATTACTTTTCTAATGTCTAATTTGCTGCAGCTGATTGTACAGCATACGACATGTTTACACCTCCCTAAATGGCCAAACTCCCCACACGGGGCCGTGGTATCGCGACTTGGCGCAAGCACCCGTGAGACTGCTGTTTGTCTGAAGAGGTGGGTGTGCTCGCTTTTGGTTGACGGCATTGCTACTGGGTCCCTCATAGTACAATGTAGTGTCTCTGGCGGTGGTGGTGCGCACCCAACGTCAGACACACCGTTGTAACATGAGGGGCCCTGGGGCGGTCCCGCCGGCCTCTAGAGAGTTCCCCCCTACCCCAGCTCAAAATGTGCTCTACAACATGCAAAATTATGTCGCACAGCTCCACCAATCTTTAGTCTATTCGCTGACATCATTCAATGTCTGGCACTGACAATACAAATTTGTAGACATCTATGATGCAACTTAAAGTAGTCTGTGTCTGTGTCCTATATTGGCACCATTAAATAGTTACTGCCAAATTACTATGTCAGAAACTCAGCAGATGAGCCCACCCCTGTACCTAAGTATGCCACCTTTTTTTTTGTTTTGGTTGTTTTGCGAGACATTAACATCTATTTATATTTTGGGAGTACTGGGACAGACACTCCTTGCACTACTCCTCCACTCACCACCAAGCTGCCCATGTATCCATGTAACCGCTGTAAAACTGCCATGAGCCTATTGTTTGTTATTTTAGGCCTTTGATAGCCTGTCTGCGGTCCCTACTTTAAATACTCCTCCACTCACCACCAAGCTGCCTGCCCGTGTATCCATGTAACCGCTGTAAAACTGCCATGAGCCTATTGTTTGTTATTTTAGGCCTTTGAAGCCTGTCTGCGGTCCCTCCTTCCACTAGTCCTCCACTGACCAGACCACTGCTGCCCGTGTACCCCTGGAACCAATTATAAAGTGCCTACAGCCAGCCCATTTTTTTATGTTAGGCCTTTGAAGCCTGTCTGCGGTCCCTCCTTCCACTAGTCCTCCACTGGCCAGACCACTGCTGCCCGTGTACCCCTGGAACCAATTATAAAGTGCCTACAGCCAGCCCATTTTTTTATGTTAGGCCTTTGAAGCCTGTCTGCGGTCCCTCCTTCCACTAGTCCTCCACTGGCCAGACCACTGCTGCCCGTGTACCCCTGGAACCAATTATAAAGTGCCTACAGCCAGCCCATTTTTTTATGTTAGGCCTTTGAAGCCTGTCTGCGGTCCCTCCTTCCACTAGTCCTCCACTGACCAGACCACTGCTGCCCGTGTACCCCTGGAACCAATTATAAAGTGCCTACAGCCAGCCCATTTTTTTATGTTAGGCCTTTGAAGCCTGTCTGCGGTCCCTCCTTCCACTAGTCCTCCACTGACCAGACCACTGCTGCCCGTGTACCCCTGGAACCAATTATAAAGTGCCTACAGCCAGCCCATTTTCTTATGTTAGGCCTTTGAAGCCTGTCTGCGGTCCCTACTTTAAATACTCCTCCACTCACCACCAAGCTGCCTGCCCGTCTATCCATGTAACCGCTGTAAAACTGCCATGAGCCTATTGTTTGTTATGTTAGGCCTTTGATAGCCTGTCTGCGGTCCTTACTTTAAATACTCCTCCACTCACCACCTAGCTGCCTGTGTATCCATGTAACCGCTGTAAAACTGCAATGAGCCTATTGTTTGTTATTTTAGGCCTTTGATAGCCTGTCTGCGGCCCCTACTTGCAATACTCCTCCACTGACCACAATGCTGCCTGGAGTGCCTGCCTGTGTATCCATGTAACCGATGTAAAACTGCCATGACTGCCTACTGTTTGTTATTTTAGGCCTTTGATAGCCTGTCTGCGGCCCCTACTTGCAATACTCCTCCACTGACCACAATGCTGCCTGGAGTGCCTGCCTGTGTATCCATGTAACCGATGTAAAACTGCCATGACTGCCTACTGTTTGTTATTTTAGGCCTTTGATAGCCTGTCTGCGGCCCCTACTTGCAATACTCCTCCACTGACCACAATGCTGCCTGGAGTGCCTGCCTGTGTATCCATGTAACCGATGTAAAACTGCCATGACTGCCTACTGTTTGTTATTTTAGGCCTTTGATAGCCTGTCTGCGGCCCCTACTTGCAATACTCCTCCACTGACCACAATGCTGCCTGGAGTGCCTGCCTGTGTATCCATGTAACCGATGTAAAACTGCCATGACTGCCTACTGTTTGTTATTTTAGGCCTTTGATAGCCTGTCTGCGGCCCCTACTTGCAATACTCCTCCACTGACCACAATGCTGCCTGGAGTGCCTGCCTGTGTATCCATGTAACCGATGTAAAACTGCCATGACTGCCTACTGTTTGTTATTTTAGGCCTTTGATAGCCTGTCTGCGGCCCCTACTTGCAATACTCCTCCACTGACCACAATGCTGCCTGGAGTGCCTGCCTGTGTATCCATGTAACCGATGTAAAACTGCCATGACTGCCTACTGTTTGTTATTTTAGGCCTTTGATAGCCTGTCTGCGGCCCCTACTTGCAATACTCCTCCACTGACCACAATGCTGCCTGGAGTGCCTGCCTGTGTATCCATGTAACCGATGTAAAACTGCCATGACTGCCTACTGTTTGTTATTTTAGGCCTTTGATAGCCTGTCTGCGGCCCCTACTTGCAATACTCCTCTACTGACCACAATGCTGCCTGGAGTGCCTGCCTGTGTATCCATGTAACCGATGTAAAACTGCCATGACTGCCTACTGTTTGTTATTTTAGGCCTTTGATAGCCTGTCTGCGGCCCCTACTTGCAATACTCCTCCACTGACCACAATGCTGCCTGGAGTGCCTGCCTGTGTATCCATGTAACCGATGTAAAACTGCCATGACTGCCTACTGTTTGTTATTTTAGGCCTTTGATAGCCTGTCTGCGGCCCCTACTTGCAATACTCCTCCACTGACCACAATGCTGCCTGGAGTGCCTGCCTGTGTATCCATGTAACCGATGTAAAACTGCCATGACTGCCTACTGTTTGTTATTTTAGGCCTTTGATAGCCTGTCTGCGGCCCCTACTTGCAATACTCCTCCACTGACCACAATGCTGCCTGGAGTGCCTGCCTGTGTATCCATGTAACCGATGTAAAACTGCCATGACTGCCTACTGTTTGTTATTTTAGGCCTTTGATAGCCTGTCTGCGGCCCCTACTTGCAATACTCCTCCACTGACCACAATGCTGCCTGGAGTGCCTGCCTGTGTATCCATGTAACCGATGTAAAACTGCCATGACTGCCTACTGTTTGTTATTTTAGGCCTTTGATAGCCTGTCTGCGGCCCCTACTTGCAATACTCCTCCACTGACCACAATGCTGCCTGGAGTGCCTGCCTGTGTATCCATGTAACCGATGTAAAACTGCCATGACTGCCTACTGTTTGTTATTTTAGGCCTTTGATAGCCTGTCTGCGGCCCCTACTTGCAATACTCCTCCACTGACCACAATGCTGCCTGGAGTGCCTGCCTGTGTATCCATGTAACCGATGTAAAACTGCCATGACTGCCTACTGTTTGTTATTTTAGGCCTTTGATAGCCTGTCTGCGGCCCCTACTTGCAATACTCCTCCACTGACCACAATGCTGCCTGGAGTGCCTGCCTGTGTATCCATGTAACCGATGTAAAACTGCCATGACTGCCTACTGTTTGTTATTTTAGGCCTTTGATAGCCTGTCTGCGGCCCCTACTTGCAATACCCCTCCACTGACCACAATGCTGCCTGGAGTGCCTGCCTGTGTATCCATGTAACCGATGTAAAACTGCCATGACTGCCTACTGTTTGTTATTTTAGGCCTTTGATAGCCTGTCTGCGGCCCCTACTTGCAATACTCCTCCACTGACCACAATGCTGCCTGGAGTGCCTGCCTGTGTATCCATGTAACCGATGTAAAACTGCCATGACTGCCTACTGTTTGTTATTTTAGGCCTTTGATAGCCTGTCTGCGGCCCCTACTTGCAATACTCCTCCACTGACCACAATGCTGCCTGGAGTGCCTGCCTGTGTATCCATGTAACCGATGTAAAACTGCCATGACTGCCTACTGTTTGTTATTTTAGGCCTTTGATAGCCTGTCTGCGGCCCCTACTTGCAATACTCCTCCACTGACCACAATGCTGCCTGGAGTGCCTGCCTGTGTATCCATGTAACCGATGTAAAACTGCCATGACTGCCTACTGTTTGTTATTTTAGGCCTTTGATAGCCTGTCTGCGGCCCCTACTTGCAATACTCCTCCACTGACCACAATGCTGCCTGGAGTGCCTGCCTGTGTATCCATGTAACCGATGTAAAACTGCCATGAGTGCCTACTGTTTGGTATTTTAGGCCTTTGATAGCCTGTCTGCAGCCCCTACTTGCAATACTCCTCCACTGACCACACCAATGCTGCCCGTGTACCCCTGGAACCTATTTAAAAGTTCATAGAGCCTAGTTATATATTTTATTTACTATTAATAAGGCCATGATGGACTACGCTGTACCACGCTACAAGCTAACCAGTCGACACTTCTTTTGCGAGAAAAGCCATCCCAACCCTCCACCAGCATGTAGAAGACCGCATTGTCCATGCACTCTGGCAATCTGTGAGTACAAAGGTGCACCTGACAACAGACGCATGGACCTGTAGGCATGGCCACGGAAGATTACGTGTCCATTACGGCGCAATGGGTTAATGTGTTGGATGCATGGTCCACAGGGGACAGCCTACTAAGTCTGTCTGCAGTCCCTAATTCAAATTGTCCTCCACTGTCTAAATCGGAGCTTCCACCTTCTGGCTTTCGGCCTATAGTATCAGAAATTAAACTGCATTTGGCCTTCAACTTTGGTTAGGGCCTACTAACGGCTTCTGCCCCTCCCTGGTGTTGCCCTCAACTAAATAAAGCTGAGCTTCAACCTTCTGCTCCAAATTACCATTTTAAAAAATGCAATAGGCTTTTCCGGCCTACTAAAGGTGTCTGTCTGTGTGCCCCTGCCTGGTGTTGTCCTCAACTAAATAAAGCTGAGCTTCAACCTTCTGCTCCAAATTACCATTTTAAAAAATGCAATAGGCTTTTCCGGCCTACTAAAGGTGTCTGTCTGTGTGCCCCTGCCTGGTGTTGTCCTCAACTGAATAAAGCTGAGCTTCAACCTTCTGCTCCAAATTACCATTTTAAAAAATGCAATAGGCTTTTCCGGCCTACTAAAGGTGTCTGTCTGTGTGCCCCTGCCTGGTGTTGTCCTCAACTAAATAAAGCTGAGCTTCAACCTTCTGCTCCAAATTACCATTTTAAAAAATGCAATAGGCTTTTCCGGCCTACTAAAGGTGTCTGTCTGTGTGCCCCTGCCTGGTGTTGTCCTCAACTAAATAAAGCTGAGCTTCAACCTTCTGCTCCAAATTACCATTTTAAAAAATGCAATAGGCTTTTCCGGCCTACTAAAGGTGTCTGTCTGTGTGCCCCTGCCTGGTGTTGTCCTCAACTAAATAAAGCTGAGCTTCAACCTTCTGCTCCAAATTACCATTTTAAAAAATGCAATAGGCTTTTCCGGCCTACTAAAGGTGTCTGTCTGTGTGCCCCTGCCTGGTGTTGTCCTCAACTGAATAAAGCTGAGCTTCAACCTTCCGGCTCTCACTAAGTGGTTTTTAAAAAACAAAATGGTGGTTAGGGCCTACTAACGGCTTCTGCCCCTCCCTGGTGTTGCCCTCAACTAAATAAAGCTGAGCTTCAACCTTCTGCTCCAAATTACCATTTTAAAAAATGCAATAGGCTTTTCCGGCCTACTAAAGGTGTCTGTCTGTGTGCCCCTGCCTGGTGTTGTCCTCAACTAAATAAAGCTGAGCTTCAACATTCTGCTCCAAATTACCATTTTAAAAAATGCAATAGGCTTTTCCGGCCTACTAAAGGTGTCTGTCTGTGTGCCCCTGCCTGGTGTTGTCCTCAACTAAATAAAGCTGAGCTTCAACCTTCTGCTCCATATTACCATTTTAAAAAATGCAATAGGCTTTTCCGGCCTACTAAAGGTGTCTGTCTGTGTGCCCCTGCCTGGTGTTGTCCTCAACTAAATAAAGCTGAGCTTCAACCTTCTGCTCCAAATTACCATTTTAAAAAATGCAATAGGCTTTTCCGGCCTACTAAAGGTGTCTGTCTGTGTGCCCCTGCCTGGTGTTGTCCTCAACTAAATAAAGCTGAGCTTCAACCTTCTGCTCCAAATTACCATTTTAAAAAATGCAATAGGCTTTTCCGGCCTACTAAAGGTGTCTGTCTGTGTGCCCCTGCCTGGTGTTGTCCTCAACTGAATAAAGCTGAGCTTCAACCTTCTGCTCCAAATTACCATTTTAAAAAATGCAATAGGCTTTTCTGGCCTACTAAAGGTGTCTGTCTGTGTGCCCCTGCCTGGTGTTGTCCTCAACTGAATAAAGCTGAGCTTCAACCTTCCGGCTCTCATTAAGTGGTTTTTAAAAAACAAAATGGTGGTTAGGGCCTACTAACGGCTTCTGCCCCTCCCTGGTGTTGCCCTCAACTAAATAAAGCTGAGCTTCAACCTTCTGCTCCAAATTACCATTTTAAAAAATGCAATAGGCTTTTCCGGCCTACTAAAGGTGTCTGTCTGTGTGCCCCTGCCTGGTGTTGTCCTCAACTAAATAAAGCTGAGCTTCAACCTTCTGCTCCAAATTACCATTTTAAAAAATGCAATAGGCTTTTCCGGCCTACTAAAGGTGTCTGTCTGTGTGCCCCTGCCTGGTGTTGTCCTCAACTAAATAAAGCTGAGCTTCAACCTTCTGCTCCAAATTACCATTTTAAAAAATGCAATAGGCTTTTCCGGCCTACTAAAGGTGTCTGTCTGTGTGCCCCTGCCTGGTGTTGTCCTCAACTAAATAAAGCTGAGCTTCAACCTTCTGCTCCAAATTACCATTTTAAAAAATGCAATAGGCTTTTCCGGCCTACTAAAGGTGTCTGTCTGTGTGCCCCTGCCTGGTGTTGTCCTCAACTAAATAAAGCTGAGCTTCAACCTTCTGCTCCAAATTACCATTTTAAAAAATGCAATAGGCTTTTCCGGCCTACTAAAGGTGTCTGTCTGTGTGCCCCTGCCTGGTGTTGTCCTCAACTGAATAAAGCTGAGCTTCAACCTTCTGCTCCAAATTACCATTTTTAAAAATGCAATAGGCTTTTCCGGCCTACTAAAGGTGTCTGTCTGTGTGCCCCTGCCTGGTGTTGTCCTCAACTGAATAAAGCTGAGCTTCAACCTTCCGGCTCTCATTAAGTGGTTTTTAAAAAACAAAATGGTGGTTAGGGCCTACTAACGGCTTCTGCCCCTCCCTGGTGTTGCCCTCAACTAAATAAAGCTGAGCTTCAACCTTCTGCTCCAAATTACCATTTTAAAAAATGCAATAGGCTTTTCCGGCCTACTAAAGGTGTCTGTCTGTGTGCCCCTGCCTGGTGTTGTCCTCAACTAAATAAAGCTGAGCTTCAACCTTCTGCTCCAAATTACCATTTTAAAAAATGCAATAGGCTTTTCCGGCCTACTAAAGGTGTCTGTCTGTGTGCCCCTGCCTGGTGTTGTCCTCAACTAAATAAAGCTGAGCTTCAACCTTCTGCTCCAAATTACCATTTTAAAAAATGCAATAGGCTTTTCCGGCCTACTAAAGGTGTCTGTCTGTGTGCCCCTGCCTGGTGTTGTCCTCAACTAAATAAAGCTGAGCTTCAACCTTCTGCTCCAAATTACCATTTTAAAAAATGCAATAGGCTTTTCCGGCCTACTAAAGGTGTCTGTCTGTGTGCCCCTGCCTGGTGTTGTCCTCAACTAAATAAAGCTGAGCTTCAACCTTCTGCTCCAAATTACCATTTTAAAAAATGCAATAGGCTTTTCCGGCCTACTAAAGGTGTCTGCCCCTCCCTGGTGTTGTCCTCAACTGAACAAAGCTGAGCTTCCACATTCTGGCTTTCGCCCTATACTATCAGATATTAAACTGCATTTGGCCTACTAGTGTGGTTAGGCCCTTGAAACAGTGTCTGCTGCTCTTGGGTTTGCTACTCCACTGAACAAAGCAATGCCGCCTGTTTAGTCCTGTTACCAATTTTGAACTGCATTTAGCCTACTTTATTCTTTGGCCCTATATCTGTTTCCTCCTCATCCTGCCCATTGCCCAGCCACTGCTAAATGAGTCTGCTGGTACATTGACCTAGACCACTACATTCCCCTTGTACTCTACACAGCCAGAATCTGACCCTGCTGAAAGTAAGGTTCCCCTTCCCGCATGTTATACCACCTTACACAGGGACAAAGAGGAAGGTGCAGATGAAAGTGCAGGTTCCTTCATCAGGTGGGGGGGCATACTCGTTGGCGACGTCACTGGCACAGGGCCCCTCAGAGTACGCAAAAGTGTCGCTGCTGGTGGGAGGCGCCCCCGCCATGCAAACACACCGCCGTACTTTGAGGGGCCCTGTGCCAGTGCCAATGCGAACGAGTGGGCCCCCCCCTGCTTGCTCAGGATCACAGCACTTGCAACGTTTAAATACTTACCTTTCCCTGCAACACCGCCGTGACGTAGTCCGCATTTCCTGGGCCCACGAAAAACTTGAGCCAGCCCTACTCCCCCCACAACTTTCCCCCAATTCCCTATGCCCAACTATTATTATACAGTTAATTAAGATTGGCAAGCTTCAGAAACAAGAATGGATGTTTTTGGCATTAAAATGGGCACTGTAGGTGTTTTCCTGGCCTCCACTCACTGCCGACTATGCTTCCCCATTGACTTGCATTGGGTTTCGTGTTTCGGTCGATCCCCGACTTTTAGCGATAATCGGCCGACTGCACTCGACTCGACTCTGGACAAAATCGGGTTTCCCAAAACCCTACTCGATCTTAAAAAAATGAAAGTCGCTCAACCCTAGTCCTTACTACTTTTTTTATGCATCTGTCACAATTCTTCTGCTCAATGAGTGATTGCTTTGCTGTCCCAAGGAAACTGGGCCATGCTGAGATGTCAGTGATTTGATTGACAGCTCGGTTGTCCAACCTGGGACTAGGAGGTGCGGGACTTTCTCCAGGTATTCCCTGTTCTGGAGATTGTTCAAGCTGTTTAACTGAGCTGTTTGCCTCTGATCCCTGCCAGACGTTGTTTGTGCTTCTTGGTGACTGTTTGCCTGATTCTGTTATCCTGAGTTCTGATCTTCCACTGCCTGACCCCTTGGACCATGTTCTGACTATCCCTTTGTCTTGTCCTTTTGCCTGTATCCACCATCTCCTGGTATTTTGACCCCAGACCGTGACCTGTCTTACACCTTTGTCTTTTCCCTTGGTTTTCTATGTGCTCTCTTGGTACTGACCCCGGAACATCTGACTTTTCTGCCTCCTGGTCTGTCTATGAGTAGTGACTAGCGTCACAGCATCTTGTTGAATAATATTTCACTGGAGGATGCAGAGACATTGTAAGTCTCTCTCATGATGCTGTAAACACTTTCTTGTGAAGTGCCTAAGTATTTTATAACTAAGTTCAGTAAAGGAAATGATCACAATTGAGAAATAGTGCACTGTCTTAGGCTTACATATAAGGTCTTGGGAGGCAGAATGGGACCTCGCTGAATACTTGTCACATGCCCAGACGGGCAAAAGAAAGTGACTTTATCTACATAGGGCTATTAAACATGTGAAAATGGCACCTCATAATACGGCATTTAGTGAGCTCTCCTTGGTGCTGAATTGACAGCAGCTGATTTAATAGTTTTATGGAAATGTACTGCAAGTATCATGCTTCACATGTATAGAACTTAATGAGAACAGTACAGTAATGTCAAAGTGGGGATCAGAAAATGCTATCCTATCCATGACTACAGATGTGTATTGGTCTTTGGGGGCTCGTAGGGAGATGGTATGTACAGTAAATCACCATGTTTACTTATTATTTTGACTCCTTTCTGTAATGTAATGTATTTTTTTTACTGCAACAAAAAAATATCAGCATCAACTAGAAAACAAAGTCCCCACCAATTGCAGCAGTATATCACATGAATGCAAAGGTCGCAGATTGGCAACTTGAAACTAAAGGCTTTGCTATATCACTAGGTGATTGGAAAGATGTTGGAAAAATCGTTTATTTTCAGGACTTGTGTAAAGTGAAGCAGAAGAATAGGTGCTCTGTAGTAAGATATATTGCATTGTTGAAAAGTTTGATGCAGGTGTGGAAAAAATGCTGTAAAGTAAGAAAGCTCTAAAAATAAATTAACAAAATGCAAAGTGATTGAGCAAAAGAGAAATATAAATGAAATCAATATTTGGAGGGACCGCCTTTTGTCTTCAATGCAGCATGAATCATTATAGATACACTTGCACACAGTTTTTAAAGGAACCCAGCAGGAAGAAACTTCCACCATGCTTCACTGTTACCTCCAGGCAATCATTATTGTACCACTCTCCAGGCCTTCAGATGAGTGTACTGGGGTCCCACTGCTGCTATTTCTGAGCTGATGACACTGCAGGACATCTTCCAATTTTGAAGGAAAATAATCATGATTTGTCTTTCATCTGCTTCACTAAGTTATCTTGGCTGCCCACTACATCTATAGTCCTCAATACTTGTTGATGCTTATTCGAAAGAGCTTGAACAGCACGTTGAATTCTCAGTCTGTTTTCAAGTGGTTCCATTAATGTTGGTTCTCTGTCCTTAGTAATATACTTACCAGCTGTCATCTTCTGCTCTTCCCGGAGCTGCACCATTCACAATCTGACACCTTGTGACCCCATCTTCTGACTGACTGTAAGCAGAAGTAACGGCCACAAGCTATCAATGTAAGTCTATGAGAACCTCGTTCTGACCTTGTTCTGGCTCTTATGGACTTACATTTAGTTGTGTGTTCCGGATCGCCCAACAAACACTGTAGCGAGCCATCTGGTCCTGAGTGTCCTGAGCAGCCCTGATAACAGAAGGTGGATTCGGCTGGTAAGTATGATACTAGGTACAGGAAACTTAGATTAGTGGCACCACTCCCCGATGTAACAAAAAAAAACAATGGAAAGGTGCTTTAACGTTTTACTCTAGAATGACCTCTTTGGTATTGATATAGCAGCTGGTGAGCAGTCAGAAGTCCATATACATTTCTTGCAGAGGGTCTTTCTACTATCTTTGTGTGTCTTGAACTTGAAACATAGACTAATGCCTTTTAATGGGGTTGTCCACTTGTGTCAAACTCTGTCAGCATGATGTATGTGATAATTACAAAGCTCCCATCATTGAGTACATATTGGGAGCATTTAGTACTGAACAACTCGTGAATAAAATGACTTTACCTGCTAGGTGGTTTCCTGTGACCCAGAGAAGAAGGTACTTTAGAGCCACAGCACTCTTCCGGGGACCATTCTGGAGTAAAGAACAAAAGAAGAAGAGTTCAAATGTTGGCATGTTTCTTCAGTGAGTAGGGGGCACACAGATCCTTCATCGCTGAAGTCAAAGTTGCAGAGACAGAGCTTATAACAGCAAAAAGGATTTGGCGGCAGATTCATGGGAAAAGTAATTGAGTGGAAGCGAATTTGGTAGAGAACAGAGGCGGACACTCTATCAACCTTCTCTATTACAGAGGATACCCACCAAGTGTAACAACAAGTTCTTCAGAGCTGCTGGGATCAGGTGAAGTGCCCCAGCTTCTTTCCGATAGTACTGAAAGAAGAAAGATAAACCAAACAGGAGCAGAGAAACCTTCAAGCATCAAGAGAGAGTCAAGAAGAAGTTTCTGATACACCCCTTTAGAGACTTACAATTCAGAGATTGTAGCTTAGCTCATCGTATCTGGCATAATTGTGCAGAGATAACTGATGCCAAAGCCTACCATACAGCTCCATCCTAATAGAGTTCCCACTCTTACTACTCAGAGATTATGCATTCATCCATTTATTTCCAGTACTCTCAGACTATGTTTCTTTAATTATGCTTAGGGAAGCACTCCTCCTCCCATCAAAATTGTTATCCTCTTAATATATTGCAATCAGGGCCGGACTTAGCCCAAAAGGCGCCCTGTGCGAGACTGCAGGACGGCGCCCCCCCCCCTCCAAACTTTGAAAGAAAACAATAACTCTTTAATATTCACAACAACACGTTTACTTAGAAAACTTGTGTTTCCCTGCAAAACACTTGAAGAAACACTAATATTGCAATAACGGGAATTATAAAGTGCTTTAAAGCGGACCAAAAGGAAAAAATGACGCTTGGTCCAAAGCCATATGGGTTGACAGCCAATCAGAGTGCAGAGCGGCGGCCTGCAAGGCCAAACACCGCCACACCATGACCAGATGACATATTACCACCACAGTGATCGAATAATATCAAATACAAGGAACGAATACCACAACATCATGACCAGACCACATATTACCACCACATAGTGACTGAATACTACAATACTGATCAATAATAAAAAAAACCACAATACTATCACCATAAGTGCCATTATACACAGGAGATCTGTACTTAGTATGCAGCGTCTGTGTATAGGTAATACAGTGATCACCGGTGACATACATAGGACCTCAGTATATAGTATACAGTGTATAGTGTCAGTGTATAGGTAACACACTGACTCACCAGTGACATCTCTAGGTGAAGTCCTTCATCTTTCATCCCGCACAGACCGCCATCACTTCATCCAGCCAGGACTCGTCTCTGCAGGAAATAACACAGTTATCTCGAGTTCCACTTGCAGAACACATTACTTAATTTTCCCAACTTCTACATTACACCACATGAAGAAGGCGACATAGTGTCACTCTACACAGTAATAGGACCGCCCCTCCATTTAAAACAGTATACTCAAAAAATAAAATAAATACATCACTGCAGTAATAATATCCCTTAATTAGCCCCTATGGTAATAATATTCGCCATCCTGGCCCCCGTGTGTCTCATTCCTGGCGTCAGCCATATATTCTCCCATCCTGCCCTAATGAGTATCTATCCTGCCCCATATGATCTTCCCATCCTGCCCCATCTGTCTCCATCGTATCCATCCTGCCCCATCTGTCTCCAATCCTGCCTCCAGTGTCTCCAGTCATGACGCCATGTCTGTCATCCTGCCCCGTGTCTCCATTCTGCCCCTGTGTCAAGCATTCTGCCCGTGTCCAGCATTCTGCACCAGTGTCCAGCATTCTGCACCAGTGTCCAGCATTCTGCACCAGTGTCCAGCATTCTGCACCAGTGTCCAGCATTCTGCCCCTGTGTCCAGCATTCTGCCCCTGTGTCCAGCTTTCTGCCCCCTGTGTCCAGCTTTCTGCCCCAGTGTCCAGCTTTCTGCCCCAGTGTCCAGCTTTCTGCCCCCGTGTCCAGCGTTCTGCCCCCGTGTCCAGCGTTCTGCCCCAGTGTCCAGCGTTCTGCCCCCCGTGTCCAGCGTTCTGCCCTCGTGTGCAGCGTTCTGCCCCAATGTCCTTTCTGCCCCCCTGTGTCCAGCTTTCTGCCCCCCAGTGTCCAGCTTTCTGCCCCCCCCTGTGTCCACCGTTCTGCCCCAGTGTCCAGCTTTCTGCCCCCCTGTGTCCAGCTTTCTGCCCCCCTGTGTCCAGCTTTCTGCCCCCCAGTGTCCAGCTTTCTGCCCCCCTGTGTCCAGCTTTCTGCCCTGGGCCCCCCCCCGATCGCCGCTCTCAATAAAAAAAAAAAAAAAACAAGTTCTGCTTACCTGACCGCGATCCTGCTCTGTCTGGTTATCGGTGGGGGCGGCCATCTTCCTGAGGCCGCGCGTGCGCAGGTGGAGTGCTCTGCTGCCTGGGGCTTCAGGAAAATGGCCGCGGGATGCCGCGCATGCGCAGATGGAGATCGCGGCGGCCATTTTTCTGAAGCCGACATGCGAACAGGTAAATTCTGCGCCGCCGGCGACCCGCCCCCCGCATTGTGCCGCCCCCCGCATTGCGCCCCCCTTCCTACGCCACTGCTTGGCGCCCTGTGCGGCCGCACAGGTCGCACAGGGCAAAGGCCGGCCCTGATTGCAATTATCATATTATATAGCACTGTGTACTTACAATTGCTCATTTTGCCTTTCTACCTAGCCAATTCTTCTCTTTTTCATTAGGTCTATAACAACACATGATTAAAAACTGACAAGCTGAATCCTTCTAAGCTTTATGTATAAAAAATAAGCATATTTTTTTCCTGCATGAGTCACCACTGTTAGGATACGTTCACTCTAGACATTTTTGCTGCATTTTTTTCTGCAAAAAAACCTGCACTCTTGGCAGAAAAGAAGTCGAGCATTTTTTGCTCCATTTTTCAGGATCTCAAAGTTCAGCTTTGCTTCCACCACAGAAGCATGAACAAAGGGCATCATTCAAGACATATCTTCATGAAAAAATACACATACAAATGTAACATTTGAGTGAATTGGTCCGGAATAGTTTACCTAAGACACTGACAGTGCATGGCGTTTGTAGGACACTGTTTAATTTCACACTTTGGTCTGCCATTGAGTTGCTCAGGCATTGTTCGATCTCACACCTTGGTCAGCCATAAGCATTGTTCAATCTCCAAAAAAACATGCAAAGAACAAAATACTGATGACAAAAAAAGTGTGTGTTCATGATATTTCTGAAACTAGGCTAAGCTCACACTAGGCGTTTTTGCTGCGTTTTTTGAGAGCAAGGAACCTAATTCCGGTGATATGTCATTTACTGTCCTGTTTGCTGTTGTTTTAATAAAGCATTGTTTTATCAGCAGGAGATTACTGAGAAGACTAGCAAACCCGCAGCAAAGTAGTTCTCAATATTCATGAGCTCTGGCTATACCCCCTCCCTAATTTTTGACAACTTTCATGTGTTTTAATGTGAAAATGGTCAATTAATGGTGTACAGCGGTCTTCACTGAGAGGGCTAGCAGAGCTACAGCAAATAAATTTGATATTATTAAAACTACAACAAGAAGTCCAGTAAGTGAGGCACTGCTGGTATAACTGTATTTGCCCCTACATTGTGTCCTTCTCAGATAGGGCAGCAAAATCCAGGTCAGATGCCCTTTATGTCACTGTGTTAGAGATGTGTACATCCCAGTAGCACTGCAGAGGAGCTAATAGACACTACTTCCCTTTATTCAGATTTATTACCATAGTCAGTTAATTTCATAGCAGCCGTCCAGTTTCTTAAAATATTTCCTTTTAAATGACAAGGATGAGGCAAAAAATTAACTAGCAAATTATCATGGACACTGTGTGTCTATTACAAATAATAGTGACATCGGTCCGGACCTAAGTGACTGAAATTCATCATCTCCTGAATGCTTATTATGCCACAGACAGAGTTTGTCCTATTACTGTGGCGTGATAGCACTGTCGTGTAAAGAAGGATTAGCTTTCTAACTCCAGGGCCTTATATTTCTGGATAGTTTTATGTGCGGAGGATGATGGTTTTCTAATGATTTGATCCCTACTGAAATCAAAGTAACAGGAAAAAACGTAGAAGGAAACCCCATCTTATAGCCAAGCTAGAGAAGGAACCAAAAAAACTACATACATATTGACTCCCTAATACAGTGATAATATTATTATGAGGCCATAGGTGCAATGCTCAACTCCAGGGCCCCATATCAAAATCACTACCACTACCAAGACCGCCCTCGACCAAAAACCATTGATAATACTGGTATCTTTTTATGTGACAGGAGGACCTTTGGGGACCACTAAGGGATAAGGGCTCAGGTCTGACTCATATCTCTGTACCCCTTCTAGCTATGTCTCTACTCAGTGACGATTCTTTCAGTAGGGCTTCTGAAGATGAAGGCAACTGTATGTGAACCCTCAATTGATAGGCAAGGGTTGTCATTTATGGAAGCATCTAGTAGAGTTATAAATTGGTCACATTCTAAAAATGTTAAATCATTTGCAAATTTGCTGGTAACCACACTTATTAGATGAAGGTCAAATAAACTCACCCATTTTGTCAGGACCAGCCAAAGAATCTAATGTAGGTGGTTGTGCTCAAAGTTTGGAAATGTTTGCTCCCACTGGATATCAGCCACTGACAGAGGTGTCTGGTGTCTTACTCCATGATTCGTCATTGAGAATACGTGTGTTTGGACCTACTCAGGCCATATGTGGTTGGGTGTTAAGTCTGTCGGAAGCCGTCAACCCAATAAGACAACATTGAACAGACTTGACTCTAGCATCTCCATCTAGCAGATCCCAGAAGAACCCTTATGTCAGCATGTGGATTACAAAAGGGCCCCTGGGTTGTATTCATGGAGTGGCTGCTGGTTGGATGAATGAGCCGGTGAAGATACCGTGAGATCAGCCAAATCAAAGTTTGGCTAGTCAGATCAGAGTCAGAATGGATAACAGATCAAACATGGTGTAGCTGCAGCGGGTCCAGGTAATGATGTAACAATGGATGTCTGAAAGGCTGAGCTGTCAGCCAAAAGAGCATTGGGCAGACGGCTTTTTATCACAACCTTTCCATACATATTATATCACATGGAGATTCCTGTATCTAAATAAATATTCTGGGAATAAAATTACTTAAATCCTTTGGAATCCTAAGCCTTGCCTCAGGTGCGTGCCACTTGGGCAGTAGCACAGGGTGCATTACCCTTCCCAAATTGAGAGGGAGCCTCAGATACGCTGACATTCGAGGCTTTTTAACACTCGGATCTGCACTGATCGGCAGAATGGGGAATTTTTATCCCTGACGAGGCACTTTTATCTCCATTACAGGATGGAGGCGCAGGTCGAACGCCTCTCCATTCTAATGTCAATAGAAGTTCTGTTCCATCTATTGGTATGGATCCCTGCCATCGCACCCCACCAATCAGCTAAGCATCAATATTCTCATTCAAATGTCCCTGTTAAGACGTGAATGTGAAACAAACCCTTGTCTGGGTATTGGATCAGAGTGTCATCACTGTATGTTCAGTGTGTCCGTTTTTACCATCAGTGTTTGATCAGTGTATGGTCAGTGTGTCCGTTTTTACCACCAGTGTGTTATCAGTGTATGGTCAGTGTGTCCGTTTTTACCATCAGTGTGTTATCAGTGTATGGTCAGTGTGTCCGTTTTTACCATCAGTGTGTCATCAGTGTATGGTCAGTGTGTCCGTTTTTACCATCAGTGTGTCATCAGTGTATGGTCAGTGTGTCCGTTTTTACCATCAGTGTGTCATCAGTGTATGGTCAGTGTGTCCGTTTTTACCATCAGTGTTTTATCAGTGTATGGTCAGTGTGTCCGTTTTTACCATCAGTGTGTCATCAGTGTATGGTCAGTGTGTCCATTTTTACCATGAGTGTGTCATCAGAGTATGGTCAGTGTGTCCGTTTTTACCACCAGTGTGTTATCAGTGTATGGTCAGTGTGTCCGTTTTTACCATCAGTGTGTCATCAGTGTATGGTCAGTGTGTCCGTTTTTACCATCAGTGTGTCATCGGTGTATGGTCAGTGTGTCCGTTTTTACCATCAGTGTGTTATCAGTGTATGGTCAGTGTGTCCGTTTTTACCATCAGTGTGTCATCAGTGTATGGTCAGTGTGTCCATTTTTACCACCAGTGTGTTATCAGTGTATGGTCAGTGTGTCCGTTTTTACCATCAGTGTGTCATCAGTGTATGGTCAGTGTGTCCATTTTTACCATCAGTGTGTTATCAGTGTATGGTCAGTGTGTCCGTTTTTACCATGAGTGTGTCATCAGTGTATGGTCAGTGTGTCCGTTTTTACCATCAGTGTGTCATCAGTGTATGGTCAGTGTGTCCGTTTTTACCATCAGTGTGTCATCAGTGTATGGTCCATATGTCCGTTTTTACCATCAGTGTGTCATCAGTGTATGGTCCATGTGTCCGTTTTTACCATCAGTGTGTCATCAGTGTATGGTCCATGTGTCCGTTTTTACCATCAGTGTGTCATCAGTGGTTTTCACGGATGGATAAATACTGTAAATGACAATCCTCCTCCTATTCTTTGCAATGTTAGATACAGACACCACATGGACTGATGCCGTCCATGTGCTGTACGTGTTTTTCACGGACCCATAGATTTGTATTAGCCCTATTCATCTGTGATGCTGTAGAAAAACAGGCATGTCTCCGTGAGTTCTGCACTGGCACATGGTCCGCTAACAAATGTGCACATGTGAATAGCAGCATAGATAATGGCAATGTGTTCTATCCATGAAAAACACGGATACCACACAAATGTGCAACATGGACGTCTGAATGAGTGAATGAGGCCTAATGGATATGTGGCGCCCCTAGGGGTATTTGCCACAAAAATAGTTATTGACACAAATAAATGTTAAAATAGCAAGACTGCACTACCATCTCCGGCCAGAAGGGGGAGCTCCAGAGATTCCCCTTGATCTATTCTGGTCTGAGAAAAAGATTGGCAGTTGGGTTGAGGAGCTGAAAGTGAGAGGTCGTATAACTGAGCTCCTAACAGCCCTATGACGGATTATAGGCCCGTAATACCGATAGTAAGAAAAGAGGAATAGAGAAAAAGGACATTGTGAGAACCGGGTAGCAATAACCTCTACCCAGAATAGGTGCAGAGACGGATACCGGATCCGTGGCTATATTCATTATATATAATACAGCAACCAGAAGGAAGTGAGGTGATATCAGCTTCACCAGGGTAAGACGCAGCAACAGACACAGAGTTCAGCAGTACTCCCAGAGGGGGTAAGCCGACAAAAAGGGACTCGGGTTGTCCGTCGAACCAGAGCACAGAAGGGACAGATTGGGTCGGCAGCCAGTTCACAAACAGCAGCAGGGCCATACAGAAACTGCGCATAATAAGAGGTGGAAATCCTGACAGGGTCAAAGTATTTCAGGGTTCTTATACAGACTCCGGTGACAGTATTGGTGGCAAATCCCTTTTTGTTGAAGTAAATTGGTTAAACGTTTCAACGCCTCAGTCTTTCATTTGGACAATAGCCATCGGTCCAGGATCGGGGCCATCACAGCTGAGAGGACCTGCTGCTGACCAAGTAAGTGTCTGTTCCTTCATGATATCCCTTACACTGTGCATCGCCTGAGGCCACAGCACCGGGTCAAGCCACTAGTGACATCCCCCTTAAGAGACGGACCTCATTGATCTGGTGCTGGGTACCTCGGTCTCCCGGGTGTTACAACTGGCGTCACGAACAGGATAGAGCCAGCCCGTACACCGGGTATTGTGTGCCGTAATTGAAGTCTGAAACTGAAAATTTGGATGAAAAATCTTGGAAATTGACTTTGTTAAAGAAAATCCCGTTCCCCATTGAAAACTATTGAAAGTGACTTTTCTCCATTGGTTATAATGGGGTAAAAATGGCCGCCATCCCCTGAAGTAATCATCTCATAACTGTCAGGCACAAAACTGTTAATCGAGTTACGTCATTACCCAAGCCCCAGTCTAACTGAAAAACTTCAAAATCCACCATCACAGAGCGTGCGGCAGTTAGAGGCAGCAGGGGGCGTGTCATTGTCATCCTGCTGCACAGAGGAACGAATCTACATTATCTAGACGGAAGCTGGGACCGGAGGAGTCTGGATTAACTAAGGGGGTACAGTATGTCGCAGCACGGAGACGCCGCAGCACCCGGCGACGCTAATGCAGCTGAAAGACAGAGTGTTGATAGAGAGCCTGGCAGCGCAGCAGTGCAAGGAGTGGCGCCCATCATGCCGGTGTTGATGCCATATACCCCGGGTGGCCCGTGGCTTCCAATGTATGAAGGTGAACCTAATACCCTTGACGGTTTCAGGGAAAAGATGCTGGCTCATTTTGATATGTTCCCCGTGGGTGAAGCTCAGCGTGTTAGTCTCCTGATGATGCAGTTAAGTGGCCATGCTAAGCGAGAAGTCACGGCATGGGCAACTGATCTAAAAGGTACTGTTGAATGCATATTTGCTGGATTAAAAGCTACATTTGAAACCACTGCCAGTAGCAAAGCTAAAGTACGATTCTTTAATTGCAAACAAAAAGCTAATGAGGGCGTGAGAGATTTTGCCTTAAACCTGCAGGAAGCCCTTAAATCACTTACACTGGCTGAACCCATTATTAACACAGGAGCCGATAAACTGTTAAGAGATCAATTTATTGAGGGACGCTACACCCCTTCTCACCGGGGGGCATGTGAGTATGCTTGTTTTTAAGAACCCTGAATTGACATTTGCCCAATTAAAGGAGAGTGCTATACGTCTCCAGCTGGCAGAGGCACCTCGGGATCAGGATCTCACACAACCCATGGCAGATGCACTTCAGCAACGGGGAATGCCAGTGACATCAGCTACGTCCGGTGTCAGTGCTAAGTCCCTGGGGCCCATTACTAATGAGGCTCTTCAGCAAAAGCTTGACTCTTTAATTGATGTTGTTGCTTCAATGGCTAAAACCATGCAGGAGATGAGAGAACCCAAGATGGAGTTGGAAAACCGTAGAGAGGATGTTCCATGGATGAGGTCCCGGAGATACCTGACATGGAGAGGACGACCCCGTGACCGCTACCAACCGGATGGACAGCCCATTTGCCGCCGTTGCCAGCAGCCAGGCCACTTCGCACGAAATTGTGATTTGAACGGGAATCCCCTGGGAATGCGGGCCGCTTCGCAGGAATGAATTTTCAAGGCCCAACACTCTGGCACGACAGGTACATCGGAGGACGACCTATCATCCCTATCGTGCTGGACGGAATTCCCCTCAATGCTTTGCTGGATACAGGTTCCCAGATTTCATCTATACCATATATCCTTTATAAGAGGTACTGGGCTGAGGTAGATATTGATAAACGACCCTCTGATGTTGAACTAAATATATGGGCCAGTAATGGTAAGTTGGTACCGAAACTAGGATTCAGGGAGATGACCATAAAGATTGGTAAAGCAGAATTGAAGAAACAGGGTATAATTGTCGTTGATGTTGACCGGCAGAACTGTGAACCAACTGTATTGATAGGAATGAATGTGTTAGAGAACTCCTTTTCCGAGGTTATTTCTGTCTTACAACAAATTGCTGAAACCACCCGATCCTTCCAGCAGAGAGTTCTCCGGAGGGAAATAAAAGTATTAATGTTAAGGCAACAGATAGAAGTTGCAGGTGGAGAAATCGGCAGTGTGAGGGTGAGTGATCCAACGTCTATTGTAATCCCACCAAAAACAGAAATGCTGGTATGGTATAGAGCGGCCATTGGTACTAAAGGACGAGACTATCAAGCCTTAATAGAACCATCATACACTGACAGCAGACCCACTATACTCACGGCACGAGGGGTGGTCGAGGTACACCGGGGACAGGTGCCGGTACGACTTTTGAACTGTGGAGAGGAAGAGGTCACTTTGCCAAGGTACGCTACAGTGGCAAAGTTATATACTGTTGACAACAATGCCATCACAACCGTTGAGCCTTTAGAATCAACCTGTCAGGTGGAAAATAATGGCTCAGATGGAGAATCGGAGGATTGGTGCCAACAGCTAGACGTGGGTGTAGATTCAACACCTACCCATCAAAGACAAGGGGTATATAGATTAGTGACGGAATATGAACAGGTCTTCAGTAAACACCCATTGGACTTCGGACGGATAGAAGGGGTGGAACATACAATCCCCACCGGTGACCATCCCCCGATAAAAGAAAGATATAGGCCCATACCGCCCGCTCACTATCAGTGCGCGAAGGACATGCTGAGAGAGATGAAACAGGCCGGGGTAATAAGAGATAGTTGTAGCCCTTGGGCGGCCCCTCTGGTGATTGTCAAAAAAAAGGACGGAACCATGAGAATGTGCGTAGACTACCGGCGGATTAATAACATCACCCATAAAGACGCCTATCCCTTGCCTAGGATAGAAGAGTCCTTGACTGCTTTGAAATCTGCTAATTATTTTTCCACCTTAGACTTAACAAGTGGGTATTGGCAAGTCCCTGTGGCTGAGAGAGATAAAGAAAAAACGGCATTCACCACACCAATGGGTTTAAGAGAATTTAATCGCATGCCGTTCGGACTCTGCAACGCATCCGGTACTTTTCAGCAACTGATGGAATGTTGCCTCGGACACAAGAACTTCGAGACCGTCCTCCTGTACCTAGATGATGTGATCGTCTACTCAAAGACTTACGAACAGCACTTAACAGACCTGGCAGAGGTGTTCGAAGCCTTATCCAAGTATGGTATGAAAATCAAACCATCCAAATGTCACCTTCTCAAGCCAAAGGTACAATACTTAGGGCACATCGTGAGTTCGGAGGGAGTAGCACCGGATCCCGAGAAAATAACTGCCATAAGGGATTGGCCAAGACCTACCAACGCAAAAGAAGTGAGGCAATTCTTGGGATTAGTGGGTTACTATCGTAGATTTATAAAAGGATTTACCAAATTGGCAGCGCCCTTGCAAGATACTTTGATAGGGCAGACGAAGAAAGCTTCAAACCGAAACCCTCCTTTTCAGTGGAACGATGAAAGAGAAGACTCCTTTGAACAACTAAAGAAGGCACTAACCGGAGAAGAAGTTCTGGAGTACCCGGATTACCATCAACCTTTCATCCTCTACACCGATGCCAGTAATGTGGGATTGGGAGCGGTGCTGTCACAAAAGCAAGAAGGTCGGGAGAAAGTCATCGCCTTTGCAAGTACAAAACTCCGGCCTACTGAAAGAAATTTTGAAAATTATAGTTCCTTCAAATTGGAGCTACTGGCAGTAGTTTGGGCTGTGACTGAACGTTTCAAACACTATTTGACCGGTGCAGAATTTATTGTCTATACTGACAACAATCCATTGACCCACCTAGACACGGCTAAATTAGGTGCGTTAGAACAGCGATGGATAGCCCGGTTATCTAATTACAACTTCGTGATCAAGTATCGAGTAGGTCGCAAGAATGGAAATGCCGATGCCCTATCCCGGATGCCACACTTGAGAGATGTAGAAGAAGAAACAGGGGAGCTTGAAGAAATTGAACTACCAGCCTTTCATCAGCCCAAGGCAAAACATCGTCAGCCAAATACCCATCAGAAACAACAAGAAGTGAATTTTAATCCGTTAGCACACCATAGATGGGCTGACACCCAAGATAGCAATCCAGCTGTGAAGATAGTGAAGGAACTATTGATTGAGCAAAGTGCATATCCCGATGAGGATGCCCCAGAAGAGACGCATCAACTCTGGAAAGAGAGAGGCAAAATGTTCCTGTATCAAGGGAAACTCTGTAGAAGATACACCAATCCGAAGACACATGAATTGGTCTGGCAGATTATCGTGCCTAAACAAGATGTGAGGATGGTCCTCGAGGCTTACCACAATGGTGCTGGTCACTTTGTTTGGAAAAAGCTAGAAGTACTTCTGAGAGAGAGATTTTATTGGGTCGGGATGAGAAAATCAATCGAACAGTGGTGTAGAAACTGTGGCCCGTGCAACCTCAGAAGGAACGATCAAAAGAGCCAAAGAGCACCACTGCAGCCCATAATCACCAAACAACCACTCGAACTGGTAGCCATGGACCACGTGAAGTTGACACCGAGCCGGTCCGGTTACGTCTATGCCTTGACCATCGTGGACCATTATTCGCGCTTCTTGGTAGTAGTACCTGTAAAAGATCTGACTGCAAAAACAGCAGCCAAAGCGTTCCAAACATACTTTTGTAGACCCCATGGATATCCGGAACAGGTTCTCACTGACCAGGGTACAGCCTTTGAATCAGAGATCTTCAGAGAATTCTGTAATATGTATGGTTGCAAAAAGATCCGGACGACGGCCTATCATCCGCAAACAAACGGCTTATGTGAGAAGATGAACCATATTGTGATAGACCTACTAAAGACTTTACCTGAAACGGAAAGGAATCAATGGCCAGAGAAATTGCCTGACTTGGTGGATCTGTATAATCATGTCCCGGTGAGCTCTACCAACTGCACCCCAGCTTATCTTATGCGTGCAAGACCCGGCCAATTACCAATCGATCTAGAAATGGGAATACTGAAACCAGACGCAGAAGTTCAAGACTCCAATTGGGATGTCGTACGGCAAAAGCAGTATCGCCAAGTGCAAGAGAGTGTGGAAAGAAGCCTCAAGCAAACCAGAGAAAGACAAGAGCGAACTTTCAATCAGAATGCTCTAGCAACTCCATTAAGACCGGGTGACCAAGTACTCAAGAGGAATCGTCGAACCAATAAACTGGATAATCAATGGGAAGCCGTACCCTACACAGTTTTACCAACAAGAATGGATAATCCTAAAATGTGTCTCATTAGCAAAAACGGAGGTTTAACATCTGTACTAGTGTCAACAGACAATCTTAAATTATGTCCGGAAACGTTGAAAGAGCCAGAAGTTGTCCAGCCAGAATCAGAAGTTATTCAACCTATACAGGTTCAACCAGTAAAGGAAAAAGAGGAGGAAATGTATCACACCTGTATAGGAGACTTTCCTAAAACCTTACTAACATACCATGGTGCAGTAGTGTGTTATGAACTATATTTTTTGGCTCCCTCTGGTGGTCACTCGCGGTATGGCTCTTGGATACTCTTTCCCCAGGTTGGTAGTCACCTGGTTCGTTAAGACTCTGGGTGTTCCTATTTAAACTTCCTGGAGTCTTAGTCCATTGCCTGGCATCCATGTAATCAGTCCTTGTCTGGTTGCTCTTGTCTACTGGTCCTGATTTTTGCAACATAAGCTAAGTCCTGCTTTCTTGTTTTTTGTTTATTTGTATTATTCTGTTTTTTGTCCAGCTTGTTCATAATGTGATTCCTGATTTTGCTGGAAGCTCTAAGGGGGCTGATATTCTGCCCCCATACCGTTAGTCGGTACGGGGGTTCTTGGATATTCAGCGTGGATATTTTTGTAGGGTTTTTCGCTGACCACATAAGTCCGCTTTCTATATTTCTGCTATTATTTAGTGGGCCTCTCTTTGCTGAATCTAGTTCATACTTACGTTTGTCCTTTCCTCTTACCTCACCGTTATTATTTGTTGGGGGCCTGTATCTACTTTGGGGTACCTTTCTCTGGAGGCAAGTGAGGTCTGTATTTTCTCTGAAAGGGTTAGTTAGATCTCCGGCTGGCGCGAGACATCTAGAACCAACGTAGGTACGTTCTCCGGCTGCTATTAGTTGTGGGCTAGGATCAGGAATGTGGTCAGCTCAGTTACCACCTCCCTAAGAGCTAGTTTTTATGTTTGCAGACTTTGCTGAAAACCCTGAGATCCTCTACCATTGGGATCATAACAGTATGCCAGGCCACTGAATAGTTAATGCATTGCAGAAGTGGGATTAAAAGAAAAGAAGTTCTGAGCTTTTTTTTTTTTTCTTCCTTCCCCTTTATCTCTGAATGGCTTGAAACTCTGCTGCTGACATGAATGTAAAAAACTCTGATTACTAGTGTGGATCAGCTTGCTGCTCGTGTGCAGGGCATTCAGGATTTTGTTACTAGCAGCCCTATGTCAGAGCCTAAGATATCTATTCCTGAGCTGTTCTCTGGAGATCGATTTAAATTTAGGAATTTTAGGAATAATTGTAAATTGTTTCTATCTTTGAGACCTCGTTCGTCTGGAGACTCAGCTCAGCAAATTAAAATTGTTATCTCCTTCTTGCGGGGCGACCCTCAGGATTGAGCTTTCTCATTGGCGCCAGGAGATCTGGCATTGGCGAATGTTGATGCGTTTTTTCTGGTGCTCGGATTGCTGTATGAGCCCAATCTTGAAATTCAGGCAGAGAAGGCTTTGCTGGCTATTTCTCAGGGCCAGGATGAAGCCGAAGTGTATTGCCAAAAATTTCGGAAATGGTCCGTGCTCACTCAGTGGAATGAGTGTGCTCTGGCCGCAAATTTCAGAAATGGCCTTTCTGAAACCATTAAGAATGTGATGGTGGGCTTCCCCATTCCTACAAGTCTGAATGATTCTATGACGCTGGCCATTCAGATTGATCGGCGTTTGCGGGAGCGCAAATCCGCTAATCCTTTGGCGGTGTTGTCTGAACAGACACCGGACTTAATGCAATGTGATAAAATTCAGACTAGAACTGAACGGCAAAATCATAGACATATTCGTCCATCCTCTTCCCCTCTTGGTGCGGGATTATTTTTTGTGGCCAAGAAAGACGGATCTTTGAGACCTTGTATAGACTATCGGCTTCTGAATAAAATCACGGTTAAATTTCAATACCCTCTGCCACTATTGTCGGACTTGTTTGCTCGGATTAAGGGTGCCTGTTGGTTCACCAAGATAGATCTTCGTGGTGCGTACAACCTTGTGCGCATTAGGCAGGGAGATGAATGGAAAACTGCATTTAATACGCCCGAAGGTCATTTTGAGTACTTGGTGATGCCTTTTGGGCTCTCTAATGCTCCTTCAGTGTTTCAATCCTTTATGCATGACATCTTCCGGAAGTATCTAGATAAATTTGTGATTGTTTATCTGGATGACATTTTAGTTTTTTCTGATGATTGGGATTCTCATGTAAAGCAGGTCAGGATGGTGTTTCAGGTTTTGCGTGATAATGCTTTGTTTGTGAAGGGCTCAAAGTGTCTCTTTGGAGTGCAGAAGGTTTCCTTTTTGGGTTTTATTTTTTCCCCTTCTGCTGTGGAGATGGACCCAGTCAAGGTCCGAGCTATTCATGATTGGACTCAACCCACGTCTGTTAAGAGTCTTCAGAAGTTTTTGGGTTTTGCTAATTTCTACCGTCGTTTTATTGCTAACTTTTCTAGCGTTGTTAAACCTCTGACGGATATGACCAAGAAAGGTTCTGATGTCGCTAATTGGGCTCCTGCGGCCATTGAGGCCTTCCGGGAGCTGAAGCCCCGGTTTACTTCGGCGCCTGTTTTGTGCCAGCCTGATGTCTCACTTCCCTTTCAGGTTGAAGTGGATGCTTCTGGGATCGGTGCAGGAGCTGTTTTGTCGCAGAGAGGCTCTGGTTGCTCTGTGATGAAACCATGTGCTTTCTTTTCCAGGAAGTTTTCGCCGGCTGAGCGGAACTATGATGTTGGTAATCGGGAGTTGTTGGCCATGAAGTGGGCATTTGAGGAGTGGCGTCATTGGCTCGAGGGAGCTAAGCATCGTGTGGTGGTCTTGACTGATCACAAAAATCTGATGTATCTCGAGTCTGCTAAACGCCTGAATCCTAGACAGGCTTGTTGGTCATTGTTTTTCTCCCGTTTTGACTTTGTGGTCTCATACCTGCCTGGTTCGAAAAATGTGAAGGCTGATGCTCTCTCTAGGAGCTTTGTGCCTGACTCTCCTGGAGTCTCAGAGCCGGCTGGTATTCTTAAAGAGGGAGTGATTTTGTCGGCCATTTCTCCTGATTTGCGACGTGTGTTGCAGAGATTTCAGGCTGGTAGACCTGACTCTTGTCCACCTGATAGACTGTTTGTTCCTGATAAATGGACCAGCAGAGTTATTTCAGAGGTTCATTCCTCGGTGTTGGCAGGGCATCCTGGGATTTTTGGTACCAGAGATTTGGTGGCTAGGTCCTTTTGGTGGCCTTCCTTGTCACGGGATGTGCGTTCTTTTGTGCAGTCCTGTGGGACTTGTGCTCGGGCTAAGCCTTGCTGTTCTCGTGCCAGCGGGTTGCTTTTGCCCTTGCCCGTCCCGAAGAGGCCTTGGACACACATTTCCATGGATTTCATTTCAGATCTTCCGGTGTCTCAGGGAATGTCTGTCATCTTGGTGGTGTGTGATCGTTTTTCCAAGATGGTCCATTTGGTGCCCTTGCCTAAGTTGCCTTCCTCTTCCGATCTGGTTCCTTTGTTTTTTCAGAATGTGGTTCGTTTGCACGGCATTCCTGAGAATATCGTGTCTGACAGAGGATCCCAGTTTGTGTCCAGATTCTGGCGATCTTTTTGTGCTAAGATGGGCATTGATCTGTCGTTCTCGTCTGCCTTTCATCCTCAGACTAATGGCCAAACGGAGCGAACTAATCAGACGCTGGAGGCTTATTTGAGATGTTTTGTTTCTGCAGATCAGGATGATTGGGTGGCCTTCTTGCCATTGGCTGAGTTTGCCCTCAATAATCGGGCTAGTTCCGCTACTTTGGTTTCGCCATTTTTCTGCAACTCTGGTTTTCATCCTCGTTTCTCCTCGGGTCATGTTGAGCCTTCTGACTGTCCTGGGGTGGATTCCGTGGTTGATAGGTTGCAGCGGACTTGGAATCATGTGGTGGACAACTTGAAGTTGTCACAGGAGAAGGCTCAGCGTTTTGCCAACCGCCGCCGCTGTGTGGGTCCCCGACTTCGTGTTGGGGATTTGGTTTGGTTGTCTTCTCGGTTTGTCCCTCTGAAGGTTTCCTCTCCTAAGTTTAAGCCTCGCTTTATTGGTCCTTATAGAATTTTGGAGGTCCTTAATCCGGTGTCTTTTCGTTTGGATCTTCCTGTGTCGTTTGCCATTCACAATGTGTTCCATAGGTCTTTGTTGCGGCGGTACATTGTGCCTGTGGTTCCTGCTGTTGACCCTCCTGCTCCGGTCTTGGTTGAGGGCGAGTTGGAGTATGTGGTGGAGAAGATCTTAGATTCTCGTCTCTCTAGACGGAGGCTTCAGTATCTGGTCAAATGGAAGGGCTATGGTCAGGAGGATAATTCCTGGGTGGTCGCCTCTGATGTTCATGCGGCCGATTTGGTTTGTGCCTTTCACGCTGCCCATCCTGATCGCCTTGGTGGTCGTAGTGAGGGTTCGGTGACCCCTCCTTAAAGGGGGGGTACTGTTATGAACTATATTTTTTGGCTCCCTCTGGTGGTCACTCGCGGTATGGCTCTTGGATACTCTTTCCCCAGGTTGGTAGTCACCTGGTTCGTTAAGACTCTGGGTGTTCCTATTTAAACTTCCTGGAGTCTTAGTCCATTGCCTGGCATCCATGTAATCAGTCCTTGTCTGGTTGCTCTTGTCTACTGGTCCTGATTTTTGCAACATAAGCTAAGTCCTGCTTTCTTGTTTTTTGTTTATTTGTATTATTCTGTTTTTTGTCCAGCTTGTTCATAATGTGATTCCTGATTTTGCTGGAAGCTCTAAGGGGGCTGATATTCTCCCCCCATACCGTTAGTCGGTACGGGGGTTCTTGGATATTCAGCGTGGATATTTTTGTAGGGTTTTTCGCTGACCACATAAGTCCGCTTTCTATATTTCTGCTATTATTTAGTGGGCCTCTCTTTGCTGAATCTAGTTCATACTTACGTTTGTCCTTTCCTCTTACCTCACCGTTATTATTTGTTGGGGGCCTGTATCTACTTTGGGGTACCTTTCTCTGGAGGCAAGTGAGGTCTGTATTTTCTCTGAAAGGGTTAGTTAGATCTCCGGCTGGCGCGAGACGTCTAGAACCAACGTAGGTACGTTCCCCGGCTGCTATTAGTTGTGGGCTAGGATCAGGTATGTGGTCAGCTCAGTTACCACCTCCCTAAGAGCTAGTTTTTATGTTTGCAGACTTTGCTGAAAACCCTGAGATCCTCTACCATTGGGATCATATTAGTAGTGGTTCCCATGGTGGCCTTTTATCCAACACCGAATCCAATATTAGAAATCCCAAGACAGGAAGAGGCTGACCCCATACTACAAGAGGTTCCAGGTCAGGAAGAACAGATTCCTGATCAGAGTGATCCCATTCACGGTGGACTTGCCAACCCCATAGTGGGGGAATTATCTTTAGCAGAGAGGGCAGATACTATATCCGCAGTAGACAGTAGTACACCACATAAAGAGACACCGCTATTACGTAGATCCCAGCGTAGTACCCGGGGTCAATTACCGGCCAGGTATGCGGATTACCAACTATAAGACTATAGTCATTGTTATTGTTCTGTAACGTTTAAGCCCAGTACCTACAGAGACTTACCTGTATGAACTTCTTGCATATTCTTGAACTTTTTATCAGCCCAGAAACACTAAATCAAAGCTCCGGAAAGACTGCTTTGTGAACTTTGCTTCCTAGTGCCTTCAAGGATAGAACTGTATTAATGGACGCTATTTGAAGTGACTTTTTACAGAATTCCATTTTTTTTTTGTTTCTTTGAGTGGTTTTTGTAACTTTTCATTTTTAAGACTCTGTATATATCAATTGTTATTTCAAAATGTTATCGTCCCACAGTCCCGGAGTACTGTTCTTAACTAAGGGGGAATGTGGCGCCCCTAGGGGTATTTGCCACAAAAATAGTTATTGACACAAATAAATGTTAAAATAGCAAGACTGCACTACCATCTCCGGCCAGAAGGGGGAGCTCCAGGGATTCCCCTTGATCTATTCTGGTCTGAGGAAAAGATTGGCAGTTGGGTTGAGGAGCTGAAAGTGAGAGGTCGTATAACTGAGCTCCTAACAGCCCTATGACGGATTATAGGCCCGTAATACCGATAGTAAGAAAAGAGGAATAGAGAAAAAGGACATTGTGAGAACCGGGTAGCAATAACCTCTACCCAGAATAGGCGCAGAGACGGATACCGGATCCGTGGCTATATTCATTATATATAATACAGCAACCTGAAGGAAGTGAGGTGATATCAGCTTCACCAGGGTAAGACGCAGCAACAGACACAGAGTTCAGCAGTACTCCCAGAGGGGGTAAGCCGACAAAAAGGGACTCGGGTTGTCCGTCGAACCAGAGCACAGAAGGGACAGATTGGGTCGGCAGCCAGTTCACAAACAGCAGCAGGACCATACAGAAACTGCGCATAATAAGAGGTGGAAATCCTGACAGGGTCAAAGTATTTCAGGGTTCTTATACAGACTCCGGTGACAGTATTGGTGGCAAATCCCTTTTTGTTGAAGTAAATTGGTTAAACGTTTCAACGCCTCAGTCTTTCATTTGGACAATAGCCATCGGTCCAGGATCGGGGCCATCACAGCTGAGAAGACCTGCTGCTGACCAAGTAAGTGTCTGTTCCTTCATGATATCCCTTACACTGTGCATCGCCTGAGGCCACAGCACCGGGTCAAGCCACTAGTGACATCCCCCTTAAGAGACGGACCTCATTGATCTGGTGCTGGGTACCTCGGTCTCCCGGGCGTCACAGATAGGTGATAATGAGTTTTAAAACACATCCTTTCAGTATTGTGCAGTATGCTATTTTTGCAGATGGTATGGATATGGTTATCAAAGGGGCATTCCCATCTCTAAGATCCTATGCCACTATGTAGTGGGCAGAATAATAATATTAGCAAATACCTCCAATTAGAAATGTAGTATAGTTCTTCTGATTAGGCATGTGACTTACCCCATGTGCAGGGCTTTGCAGAAGCTTAGATATCCAGGGTTACAGCCCCTCACATACTGTAATGAGTTAGTTACTAAAGGCAGTAATCATGGATACCTAAGCTACTGCAATGTCATTAACATAGGGTAAGCGACATAGCGAATCAAAAGAACTATACCACATTTCCAGATGATAGGAGATAACTTGCTATTCGCTACAGATTCGACAGATGGGAACCCCAGACTGGACAGAGAAAGGAATATTCAACTGCAACTCTATTCATCTTGTATTAGACTGCCGGTGAAAGCCGATGGGTGATAGAGAATATTCTGCACAAGCCACTATACAAGACAAGGTCTATATAAACTCTGGAATAAGGCACTTCTGCCGAAACGCGCGTTGGGGTGGTGGCACTGCAGGTCTCAGGTATTGATATAATCATCTATATGTTCTCTCTGCCTTCTTATATATTTTTACATGTGTTTATGTTCACTGCTGGATTTATAATTTTCTTGAATGTACCAGGTACTTGCCTTATTATGTATGTGAACTATTATTATCCTTTACATAGGAATTTTTGAACTTACTCTTGCACCTCAGACCTTCGGTTCCACATTCTATCGTTATTACTACTGTTTGATTACCCTTCTAGCTCTGTATAACCCCCTTTTTTTAAAAAAAAAAGCATTTAATAAAGTTACATCTTTTCTTTTTACAGTAAGTTATGTAAGAATTCCTGTGTAATTGCTTTGAGGAGGCCACAGTTTTTGTACAAAAACTTTAGGCCTCAATTATCTGAATAGTCTGTTGCCCATAGCAACCAATCAGAGCACACCTTTTAAACTTTAAACAGCTCTGGAAAAATGAAAGCTGCACTGTGATTGGTTGCTATAGGCAACAAAGATTGCTTTTCTTTTAGAAACTTTTGATTATTCTGTCTATTTATGCCATGTCTGAATATTAAAAAAAGAAAGAGTCTATGGAGCCATGTTATTGACACAGACCCTTCTCTCCCTCTCTTTTAATCTGTGTCGGTGTATTCACTTCTCTCTGTCACATCACTGTATCTTAGCTGTCCAGAATAATAAGCTCTCAACAACAGGACAAAGAAGCGAGACCCATGTTGTTAATGAAGTGTATGTCCTTTCACTTGTGTCCCCAAAGAGTCGCTACTTCCTATTCTATTATTATGTCAGTGTGACAGGGACAAGATACACAAGAGAGATTAGCCTGCGATGGAGGAAGCTTTCTATGGACCGGATTTCACTATATCTATATTTATACACTTGCATTTAAAGTGAACCATGCAGTCATGTACTAATCTTCTGGAACAGACCTAGAATTTTAAAGGCTCTGTATTTTTTTTTTAATTATTTTTATTTATTTATTCATTATTTTATATATATTGTTTTTTTATTTTATTTTTGTATTTTTCCCCCCATTTATTTCCATCAGTTTGCAAACAACCAAGGGTGTTTTTTTTAGCATAACGTGAGTGACCAACTGTGAACACAAACTTTGCATTTCTAATCCTAAAAAGTCCAAAAATTCTTTGCTGATTAACCCTTTCCCAAAATGTGACATGGCAAGGCTGAGCCCCCTCTATACAAGGTGAATGACAGCTGTGTTATACAGTTGGCACCTTCATTTACCTGCAGGACTGCAACATGTTGGTGGAGATGGAGAGCCCTTTGGTGACACTTTTGCCCCCTTGATCGGTTTGCATGAAAAATGGAGGCCTATCCAAGGGTGTGATGTCAGATAACGTGGTACATATATGAAGAGCTGCCACTTACACTTACATGGAACTGGCCATGTATAAAAAGGCTATTAACTCTAACGTCTGCTGGCGCCTCTGCGTTGTTCCCATCCTCCCACCATGCAGGGACACTGGCTGACTCATCGCTCCTCCCCTGTGCACGCTGCAGTCTCTTCTTAAAGCTGCCAGCTCGTACGCATGGTAAAATGCCCCCAGCTACCAGCTGGAAGGCATTTAGTCAATGTGTGCACATACAAGGTATCTCCCAGCCAGTAGCTGGGAGGTACCTTGCATATAAGGCACCCTCCCCAATTGGAAGGTGCCTGAGCAACCCCTATAATTACGTTAGGTAGTTTGGCGTGTGTAACTGTATGTTGCCAGGTTCCCCAACGCTAGTCTCTTAGTACTATTCCTGTATCCTGTGTTCCCTTAGTGGATAATAAAGTTATTCCTGGATCCCATGTTCCCGTTATTCCGGCATAGTTTGCTTGTGTTTCTGTCCCCTCTTGGGTGGCATCCTATTACTGAATCCGCATCAGTGGTATCTATACTTGAACCCTGGTCTATATCTGAACCCAGTCCAGTGTCTGCCATTCCTGGTCCTAGTGCAGTCAGCTCCAGAACTGTTCCTGATATCTACGGGTCTAAATAAGAACTTAACTCTTGCATCTACATTGGCCGTACCGTCTGTCAGTCAGCAGTCCCGGCTAGTCAGTGACCTCACTCACATCTCCTCGCATCAGCGAACCCAACCTGTGGGATTAGTAGCTGCACTCACTATGAGAAGCCACATCAGCCCACTCCATGACTGAAAGCTCGAGACTACTGGGAGGAATAAATGTAATTTCCTCCCATCAGTGGGGCTCTCAGTGTGAGTACCGGGCAGCTTCAGGATGATTTTAACCTGCAGATCCCATATTTTCAGGTGAATAGCATAAAAAAATGACAAATAAAACGTAGAGTTCAACAGTCTCTTTTGACATACAATGTGCACGAGTTTTCATGAAATTTCATCCACTTTGCTTGGAGTGATTATCGGCACAAAAAACTCAATGGAAAAATTCTACATTGGAACATGGTCTTGAGGGGTGTCCTGCAACCTGCATTATCATACTTTTCATGATATAACGGATCGCATTACACCTCGACTGTGATATCAAACTTAATGTCTTCTTTTCATTATTCCATCTTTCATGGAAAGTTATAAAAGCTTGCCCTGCCCCCTCCTGGTTCTCCTCCTACCTCTCTGACGGCTCCTTCACTGTATCCTTTGCCGGCTCCTCTTCCTCTCCTCGTCCCCTTACTATCGGGGTTCCGCAGGGCTCAGTCCTAGGCCCCCTCCTCTTCTCTCTATACACGGCCCCTATTGGACAAACAATCAGCAGATTTGGGTTCCAGTATCATCTCTATGCTGATGAAACCCAATTATACACGTCTTCCCCTGTCATCACCCCTACCCTAATTCAAAATACCAAGGATTGTCTGTCTGCTGTCTCTAACATCAAGTCCTCCCTCTATCTGAAACTAAATCTCTCCAAAACGGAACTTCTTGTGTTTCTCCCTTCTACTAACCTCACTCTTCCCAACATTGAAATTACCCTGGAGGGTTCAACCATAACTCCCAAGCAGCATGCCCGCTGTCTTGGGGTCATATTCGACACCGACCTTTCCTTTACTCCCTATAACCGATCACTCACTCGCTCTTGTCACCTGCATCTTAAAAACATCTCCACAATCCGACCTTTTCTCACCTTTGAAACTGCTAAGACTCTTACTGTCGCTCTTATTCATTCTCGTCTGGACTACTGCAACTCTCTTCTGATCGGTCTCCCTCTTACCAAACTTTCTCCTCTCCAATCCATCTTGAATGCGGCAGCCAGGGTCATATTTCTGTCCAACCGCTTCACCGATGCCTCCATCTTGTGCCAGTCATTACAGTGGCTACCCATTCGCAACAGGGTCCAGTATAAACTCATCTCTCACCCACAAAGCTCTCCACAGTTCTGCACCGCCTTATATCTCCTCTTCCATCTCTGTCTATCGCCCTACACGTGCCCTCCGTTCTACAAATGACCTAAGGCTAACATACCTTGTAATCCGAACCTCGCACCTCCGTCTCCAAGACTTCTCTCGTGCTGCGCCAGCTCTCTGGAATGCACTTCCCCAGACGATCAGACTGATACCTAGCCCCGACCTATTCAAGCGCGCTCTAAAAACCCATCTCTTCAAACAAGCCTACCACATCAACTACTCAGTAAACTAACTTTGCCCTGTTCCCTCCTTCCAAATATTCTTCTAAATCTGCACCCTACTATTCATCTGTCTCCACACCCTCCATGCACATGATAACTGCACTTGATACTTGACTATTGCACTTAAAGGGACTCTGTCCCCTGAATTTGGAGGGAACAATTTTCAGCCATAGGGGCGGGGTTTTCGGGTGTTTGATTCACCCTTTCCTTACCCGCTGGCTGCATGCTGGCTGCAATATTGGATTGAAGTTCATTCTCTGTCCTCCGTAGTACGTGCCTGCACAAGGCAATCTTGCCGCAAAGTGTGTATACAGCCTAAGGCTATGGTCACACAACTGATTTTTCTCTCATCCAATTATGCTAATCATACTCTGATCAGTCTTTGATCCGATTTCCAGGGATGTGGAGAAGACAAAAAATCATCATGTCATCCAAGTGTGGTCTGATCTTTTCCATGGACCCATAGACATGATTGGCTGAATGCCATCCTATTATAATAACATAATTATTAATTATTATTAAAATACATTATTAATATAATAATTATTGAAGGAAACTTTTGTGTGCTGCGATTTCTTCCAAACGTGCAAAACAATGGACAGCGCTTGTCCGATTATTATTACGGTTGTCCACAAACCCTAACAGTGTGATGCCACAATGCAAGAGACAATTAAACATTAGGCTGTGTCCATAGGCTGCATTTTGTCTCGGTTGTTGTGAAATTGCTGCTTTTTTACTGCAATTTTCATTAAAAATAGGCAAATTGAGGCTTACCTTGTTCGGGATCATGCTGCTGTCTGGCCTCTCTCATTCATAGTGCCCTACCAGAATTTTAGTGACAGCATTACGCACCCTTGGATCAGGCACACTCCTTTTCCGACAGAATATATACTCCCATTACTTAAACTCAAAGTACAGATCTTGGTTGCATATCAACTAGAGAAAGCTTAGGGATTGGAGGCCACTTTGATCATATTTTTGAACAGGAAAGAAGACAAATTACCTAATGAAGAGCATTACAAACTTTCAGAACTTTCTGTGGTGGACACAATAATGAAAATTAAAAAAAAGTTTAGACACTTTTTGATGAAATCATCGGCATAACATGCACTAGTGATGAGCGAACGTGCTCTCGTGCTAACCAAGTGTCTTTGGCGTGCTTAAATGACATGTCCGAGTCCCCGCGGTTGCAATTCTCGAGGCTGTTTAACAGCATAACACATAGAGGGATTACCTGTTTGTTAGGCAATCTCTGCATGTATTGCGATTATCGAACAGCCGCGAGACATGCAGCCTCGGGGACTCGGACATATTATTCAAGCACGCCAAAGACACTCGGTAAGCACTCGAGCATGCTCAGGTAACACCTTATCCCAGCACGTTCGCTCATCACTAGTTAGCATAAAAAAAGAACCAATTGATCTAAGATGTCATTTCAGCTGCATGCCTATCATTATATATGTGGTCTAGCTGTACTCCATTCATGACGTTGCGCCACACTATTTCACAAAGCGGTTGCAGGTGTTAAGAATGTAGCAGGTGCTAAGGATAATTATTAGTAATTATTGTACTCTCATCAAATCTGACTTTGATGAATGGATCCGTCTGTTGCAACCATTGGATGAATCGTGAAAAGCTGCTTTGTGCTTAGAGATGTCTCTATATCTGTGTATACTATTGATATATTTCAATCTATCTGTGCAACTGATCCTAAACACATACCATGTTCTTATATGTCAAGAAGACATTATCTTCTCATTGACTCTTATGTTTATGATGCTTTTCATTACTTTAGATATGCTCCTAAGCCAGGAGGAGATCACACCCATCCCTGGAGCCAGGACAGCAAAGAATTGTCCATCTGTCTGTCTGTCTTATACAGGTACATCTTACAAAATTAGAATATTATCAAAAAGTTAATTTATTTCCGTTCTTCAATACAAAAGTGAAACTCATATATTATATAGAGTCGTTAGAAACAGAGTGATCAATTTCAAGTGTTTATTTCTGTTAATGTTGATGATTATGGCTTACAGCCAATGAAAACCCAAAAGTCATTATCTCAGTAAATTAGAATACTTTATAACACCAGCTTGAAAAATGATTTTAAAATCTGAAATGTTCCCCTACTGAAATGTATGTTCAGTAAATGCACTCAATACTTGGTCGGGGCTCCTTTCGCAACAATTATTGCATCAATGCGGCGTGATATTGAGGCGATCAGCCTGTGGCACTGCTGAGGTGTTATGGAAGCCCAGGTTGCTTTGATAGCAGCCTTCAGCTTGTCTGCATTGTTGGGTCTGGTATCTGTCATCTTCCTCCTGACAATACCCCATAGATTCTCTATGGGGTTAAGGTCAGGTGAGATTGCTTGCCAATCAAGCACAGTGATACTGTTGTTTTTAAATTTTATTACTGTGCTTGATTGGCCAGAAATCTCACCTAACCTTAACCCCATAGAGTATCTATGGGGTATTTTCAGGAGGAAGATGACAGACACCGGACACAACAATGCAGGTGAGCTGAATGCTGCTATCAAAACAACCTGGGCTTCCATAACCCCTCAGCACTGCCACAGGCTGATTGCCTCCATGCCACACCGCATCGATGCAGTAATTGTTGCAAAAGGAGCCCCGACCAAGTGTTGAGTGCATTTACTGAACATACATTTCAGTAGGCCAACATTTCTGATTTTAAAATAATGTTTCAAGCTGGTGTTATAAAGTATTCTAATTAACTGAGATAATGACGTTTGTGTTTTCATTGGCTGTAAGCCATAATCATCAACATTAACATAACTAAACACTTGAAATAGATCACTCTGCTTGTAATGACTCTGTATAATATATGAGTTTCACATTTTGTATTGAAGAACTGAAATAAATAAACTTTTTGATGATGTTCTAATTTTGTGAGATGCACCTGTATCTACTGTATATACCAAAACATTTCTCCACCTTTCTGTCTGATTAGTCTTGTGTATTCTTTGCTTTCCTTAGCGCGATACTAGCAGTAATGGTATGTAAGACAACTGTTACATCGCACACATAATCCTACCTGTAATCTAGAGTCTTATCTTGCTTTTCTGCTTTATATTATGGCATTGGCTCTTTTAATGCCTAGTACTGTAGTCACGTATTAAGAAGGCGATCGCACAAACAAACCGAACCATCCCTCTTTCTCAATTCCATCTAGTAGGCGTCTTGTGATGGCGCAGCTGTGTAAAGTAGGGGTTAGTCCGCACCACTGATTGAAAAGGGCTGGACCACTTAGTAGGTTGTCTGTTACAAAGTCAAAGCCAAGCAATGCAATGATGAATTGGTGATACCAGGCTTTGTATTCAGGTTCAGCGTAGATTTACTGATATCGCTCCTGTCTTATCTACAGTATGTCACACTCTGGATTTCTGTCTTTGCCTCTAGCTTTAATAACTGCTTTGTGGCTTAAAGGAGTTGTTCCCTTTCAGATAATGTTTGGCCCTGGCTGCAGTTTGTTAAAAAAATAAAAAAACATGCTATACTCATCTTCCCCAGGTCCACCTGTGAGACTCCACTGATGATCAAGGTGTCTGGCATTGGCTTTGGTGCTGATGTCCCGTTGACAGCCAATCAGTGAGCTCAGCAGCTGTGACATCATGGACAGAACCCCCACTTTAGAGCTGCTGAGCTCACTCATAGGCTACTGCATTGAAGAAGCCCCAGGCGATGTCAGACACCAGGAGCAGCAGTGGAGACTCACCTGAGGATCAGGGGAAGGGAAGGACAACCAGTTTGAGATTGTTTAACAAACTGCTTAGACTGAACATTATCTGAAATGGAACAAGCCCTCAAAAATCTAGACAAAAAGATCTTTTGAGCTTCTGGGCACAAGGTTCACAGTGATTTTCCTTAATTTAAACATTAAAAAGAAATACATTCATCTTGACTTGATATTGTAATTTATTTAGAAAATTAATTTTGATATTTCTAAGCAGGCCTGGATAAAGGACGGAGGTGCTGTCTGGTCAAAATAAAATGTGTTTGTCCCCTTATATTGCCATTGTACGCAAAGCATCAGGGTTATTTATCTGGTAAGTACTAGAAGGATCTAGGAGGTGAAGGTTCTTGGTTCTGAAGAACTATGATACTTATCTCATTTGCCCCCTTAATCCCAATGTTCACCTTAGATGACTGACCGTCGTTTGGCTAATTATTTGGCCGGTACCTATCTCAGCCATCTGTCCCATTCACGGGAACGCTTGCTTTGTTGAGTACTCCTTTATTCTCTATGAGAGAACAGACTATAGCCCTGTAAATTAAGAGCCCAGTCATAGCTCTCGTCCAGCCATGTCTCCGTTATCACCACCATTTCATAATTTTCTTCAGCCTTAATTCTTATTCTTCCATCTTGCTGGTGAAGCTTATAACATTAGTAGAAATGCATTTTTTGGTATTGTTCTATATCTCTGTTCCTCCCTAATGTATTTACTGTCCTAACCTCTCCCCCCATGTCATCCCCAATTTAATCACTTACAGTATGTCATTACTTTGACTATCTTCCCCTCCTGTAGAGTTTAAGCACTCATCCAACCTTCTAGCCATTATTTCCTTCAGCACAGCTACACCCTTTCCATTGAGATGCGCCAATTGCTAGAGTAGAGCCTATAGCCACCAGAGAAGACATCTCAGTTCTCCAGAAACTTGAATCCTTCTTTTCTACAGCAATTCCTGAGCCATTTATTTAACCCCTCAAATATCTTGCTGCCTTTCAGGTGATTGACGTGGTACAGGTAATATTTCATAGTACTACCTTTCAGGTCCTTGCCTTAAGCTTATGGCCTAATTTCCTGAAAGGACCCTCCACCTTCCTCTAACTTTGTTATTGTCGCCAATGTCCACCTTGACCACTGGGTTCTCACCAGACCCTCCCAGTAATCTGTCAACTCGATCCACGATATGTTGAATTCGAGTGCCAGGAAGACAATACACTGTTCGGCTGGTCTTAGTGACAGATTACTCTCATAATTGAATCCCCCACTACCAGCACCTGTCTGGCCTGCCCTGTGCTCCTATTTTCCCCTTTACTAGAACAGGCACTCTCCTGGCTTTCATTGGTTGTGTCTCGCTACTGTAGTGCAACTCCTGTAGCTAACACACCTTTCATCTTTCAACGTAGGAAACTTTTTTGTTTGTGCCAGATCAGGACTAGCCTCCTTGAAATGCTTTTCTGTACACCGCCTTCAAACTATCACCCAGCTAGTTGCATTATTGTTCTGCAGCTCCATACTACCACCCCACATCTACCCCCAGGAGCACCTGCTCAGTGAACAGCAAGCTCCTTTCCATATTATCAAAGGATCTCAATGTTTCCAGCTGCTCATTTAGACCCAGCATCTGGGTTTCCAAATGTATAATATATACACATCTCAGCAGTATGGAGCTGTTTAAAGATTGCATACATGTGACAATATACACACTGGATGCCATTGTCAAAAATGGAGCACATTTCACTAATGGGGATGGTAAAAATACAATAAGAAAATATAAACAGTGAATTAATACAAGTCCTTCCATTCTAATCTCCCTAAATGCAAAGTTACTTAATCACAAGTCATCCTCGAGCAAAACCACACTTAGAACAAATCACTTGCCTGCTTGTTCACTTGCTATTTCAGATTCTTTAAATATACCGTAGTTGCTTTTCCACACCTGCAATGTAACCTGCAAATCCCTGAAATTTTCCTCTATTTTCCATAGTTGAGTCAAAGGCGTACAAAATTATAAAGTGATCACTATCCATGAAAATTAGGATAAGTTTATCATCACTGTACTTGGATTTCCCAGTAGATCACATAAAGAAGGAATACCATGAGTAAGACCCAACTGGTTGAAATGTGTTGGTAGATTATCAGGGAGTGGGACCCCACTGGTTGTACAAGCCTGGGACTATGTTTTTAAGAAAGTTCTAAATAAAAGTGAAATTTTAATTATATGAATATCTGCATCTGAGACAACCTTTTTTTTCCCGCTTGCAATTTGACTACGCCTTTGATTAGGGCTCCGTGCGTGGATGGACCTTGGAATCTAATGAAAACTGGTGAGCTGACTAAATCCATCTCCCCCTTACTTTACTAACTGATAAAGAAGGAATGGAACATAGGTGTGTATACCTGACCTCCATATCATTCAGATGAGATTTTTGTTCACCCAGTCTCAGGATAGGTGTAGATACTGAACACCTAGTGATCTGGGAGTTACCTCCTATCTTATGGATGTGGGCAACTTCTAGACTTTGATTAACCCCTTTAAATATTCAAATTGTACAATGGTATAAGTTCTCCAATGGATCAGATTACAATGGTGAGGACTAACAATTTGATAGACACTATGGTCACATCCTGATTACATCTGCCTCTACCTAGATCAGCAAAATACTATCCTAAAATTAAGCTTGTGTTTGTTTCAAAGGAATCAGATACCCGTCTTTAACTTTGGCCAGGCATGTTCAATATGTCTTCTAGTTTGTGTTTTTGAGAGATATCAATTTTTCTTATAGTTTTGTATTATTGAAAAATAACATATATTCAAATCTCTCTAAAAGACTATCTCTATGAGAAGGCCAACCTTCACCTAGACCACATTTTAATGCAATGGATTTTCAATTGACTTATTTTCTGAGTATCTCGCTCTTTTCATTAGAAGACCATTTCTTTGAGATGACCACTCAAAATGACAGTGAAAAATCATCTAATACAGAGGTTTCAGGTTCTATGAAAAAATGTAAATCTTATGGTAGGCATTTCCTTGTCCTAATTTAACAATTAGCTGACTACATGATAAAAAATTGGGGATACAATTATATGTGCTGGCTATGTTCTCTGTTGTCTCTCAGGTGATGAAGCACAAGCATAAAAATGACTTTCGTTAACCACAATTCTGTAACCAAGTAAGAGTCCTATGGGCCACCACTTGTAAATGCCCACCAGGGAAGTCATCTAAGGTGGACCTCATTTTTTTACCATGACATTACCTTCAATCACTGATCTACCTACCAACCTCTGTTTCAGGTGGCTTCTCATGCCCTTATGATCTCTGTGCTGTTCAGAAAGACACTACAGGCACAAAAAAATAGTCATCGGAGTGTTCTCACCCATGATGGAAGCCAATCTCATCCTAAAAAATCTCTCATTTATAACACATGCAGTGGCGTAACTACAAAGTTATGGGCCCCGGTGCGAACTTCCAAATGGGGCCCCCCCCCTACCCCCCCCCCACCTTCCCCCGCCCCCGCAACCCCCCTACCTTCACCCGCCCCGCTTCCCCTAGATACGCCTCGGACTGTTGCAGGAATCTCCTGCACTGCAACATGGTGTTGGGTGCCAGCACAGCCCGCACAGTGGTATATCCAGCACAGCCCGCACAGTGGTATATCCAGCACAGACCGCACAGTGGTATATCCAGCACAGACCGCACAGTGGTATATCCAGCACAGCCCTCACAGTGGTATATCCAGCACAGCCCGCACAGGGGTATATACAGCACAGCCCGCACAGGGGTATATACAGCACAGCCCGCACAGGGGTATATACAGCACAGCCAGCACAGGGGGTATATAGAGCACAGCCCTCACAGTGGTATATCCAGCACAGACCGCACAGTGGTATATCCAGCACAGACCGCACAGTGGTATATCCAGCACAGACCGCACAGTGGTATATCCAGCACAGCCCGCACAGTGGTATATACAGCACAGCCCGCACAGGGGTATATACAGCACAGCCCGCACAGGGGTATATACAGCACAGCCCGCACAGGGGTATATACAGCACAGCCAGCACAGGGGGTATATACAGCACAGCCCTCACAGTGGTATATCCAGCACAGCCCGCACAGTGGTATATACAGCAGAGCCCGCACAGTGGTATATACAGCAGAGCCCGCACAGGGATATATACAGCAGAGCCCGCACAGGGATATATACAGCACAGCCCCCACAGGGGTATATACAGCAGAGCCCGCACAGGGATATATAGAGCACAGCCCGCACAGTGGTATATACAGCACAGCCCGCACAGTGGTATATACAGCACAGCCCGCACAGTGGTATATACAGCACAGCCCGCACAGTGGTATATACAGCACAGCCCGCACAGGGATATATAGAGCACAGCCCGCACAGGGATATATAGAGCACAGCCCCCACAGGGGTATATACAGCAGAGCCCGCACAGGGATATATAGAGCACAGCCCGCACAGTGGTATATACAGCACAGCCCGCACAGTGGTATATACAGCACAGCCCGCACAGTGGTATATACAGCACAGCCCGCACAGGGATATATAGAGCACAGCCCACATCTCATCTCATCCCCCCCCCCCCGATAATGGCCCCACAGTCCGGTTAAAAAGAAAAAAAAAAAAAAACTCTCCTCACCTTTCCTTTTGCCCGCGCTGCTCCTGGCGGCTGCAGTCTGCCCAGGACACTGCAGGTGCGCGATGATATGACGTCATCGCGCACCCGCAGTGTACTGTCAGAGGCAGAGCGGGGAATGATGGGAGAGGAAGCGTCAGGTGACGCTCTCTCCTCCCATCATTGCATTGAACTATACCGGTGTCATAGACGCCGGTATAGTTAAATGCGGCGGCGGCGGCGGCACTGGGGGGGGTTCCGGGGGAGGAACAGTGCAGCGGCCCACTACTGGCATCGGCTCTTCTGGCATTTGCCAGAAGTGCCCGATGGCCAGCCTGGCCCTGCTCAGACCTGCCGGCCCGGGGCCCCTGACCTGCGGGGCCCGGTCGCAATGGCGACCGCTGCGACCGCGGTAGTTACGCCCCTGAACACATGGTAATAATGGTATAGATAAGCTTCAGTGGAAAGGAACTAGGCCTCCCTATGCTCAATGCCACTTCTGGGGCAACACACGTCAAAACGTAATGATGTCTGGACGTCCATCTCAATGGCAGATATGGAAATCAGAAGCCTATTCATGCTGGAATTTCTGGCCTGGAGCAAAGAAGCCATGGAGGATGTGCATGATAGGAAAAGGAGAAAAGAACAGGCATGGAAGACCAAATGGTAGGCAACGGAGATGGTAGGACAGGTGATTTGTGAGGTGAGCATTATTACTTTTTTAACTATTTGCCTAGCCCTTTATGGTTCAGCAAAATGGCAACTGGCCGCCATTATGTTGAATTTGAGTAGAGCAAATTACTAAAAAATTTGTTTTCTGGAGAATATGTACTGTAATTTTTCAGACTATAAGACTCATTTTTCCCCCAAATAATTTGGGAAGAGAATGGAGGTGTTTCTTATAGTCCGAAAATAGCTTACCGAGCTGAGATCTCAATCTGCGCGTGCGCTATCTCCGGTGGCCATGTTCCTGCCACCACTGGGACATCCCTTCCTCCCAGTCCAGGACCTGCAACATCGCTCCACTCCTGCCGCCATCAGAATCCCACAGCAGCAACCCTGCCTCCTTGGACCCCTGGGACCCTGCTCCACTGCTGCCCCCCAGTAAGCTAAATTCGAACTATAAGATAAACCCCCATTTTCACAATAAGTTTTTTTTCCCTGCTTTGCTCCTCCCAATTTGGACTGTGTGTTATGATCTGAAAAATACAGTATTTTTGCAAAGTTGAAGGAGAATTCAGTCCCCTAAAATGCTCATCTCTAGGTTCAATCACTGTCGTGAATAGGCATTGTGTAATTTCTACGCATCTGGTGTCCAGTAATCAGAGCGTGTGTGTCACTCGCTTACATCAGAGTCAGGGGGCTGGACTAAAGGACTTGAAGAGGTATGGAGGCCAGTCTTGCACAACTTCTGAGATTACTCAGCGAGTCAGCGGTAACTCACAGTCATACAGTCATATGGTATGTGATGCAAACAAATTAATAAAGGCAATATGATGCCGGAGTAATAAAAGCAAACTGGGGAATTTGATTGCAGTGACAAAAATATGGTTGGTGCAGTTCACCAACTGTTGATTAAAAAAAAAAACCTGGTAAGAGGCTCGTTTTGATGTGTATAGCCATGATATAATGCACCATGGCCCTGTCTACTGATGGATTATAAAAAAATTTATTTAACAAGAAAGTTAAATTTCACACGAATCACAACAATGGCAAGCACAGCAGTGAAAGGGTGGCAGGCAATAGTATTTGGTAGAAAAAGGAGGATGTGTGTGTGTATGTGTGCAAAGGGGCGAGAAAGATGCTCATCAGCCTGGCATGAGAGTTCCCCTAATGCTGATTAAATCCATTTGATTATTAATGACTTGTGGAATTTATAAGTGGCAGGGGGAGGAATAGTTACTGAAATAACTCATGAAAAGGATGCAGGGAAGAAGAGTTATATAACCTTGGTTCGAGAAAATATTAAACATTGACATGATGTTAGGCAAGAACTAGTCTACGAAGAACACCTTTAAATGTAATTGCACATTTAACAGTATCTTCTATCCATCCATCCACCCTTCCACCCATCCATCCATCCATCATCCATCCATCCAGGCTGTTACACCTTAGATAGCTGCGTTCAACTATCAGCTATTTATTCTTTCTCCCCCATACAAGTGAATTTTCTACTCAATCAAGAGTTTGAGTATTTTAAATAGGCAGAAAAGGGATTAGTATTGCCAAGATGTTTAGTGGCAGTTTACCTAATGGCAGAACAAGGGGATCTAGCATATGTTACAGCGAGTTGGCAGGCCCCCATGCACTATGGATGGTCATCCAATATAGCCGAAATGACCGCATCCGGCAATCTTCAATCCAATGTTGGGGCTGTTTTATGTATCAATCAGGAAATGTTCAGATGACTGTATTCATGGTCTGCTTGCAGACAGACAGCATGTTAGTCTCCACATAGGCTATTTGTACAGGTTAACAGTAATTAAACTGTAGACAAAATGAAGCAAACCATACTTAAATTAAAATTTACATTTATTGAAAATATTCATTAAAAATATAATAAAACACACATCATCAATACACTAAAATCCAGAAAAAGAAGGGACACCGGAACCTCCTCACTGTCAAAACAGTACCTTACAAATCCAGGCAAAAAATTTATAGAAACTCAATGCAACTTCTATAACTAAATCAGTAATGTGGCCAGATCTAAAAAAGAATTTTAGGAAAAAGCGGGAACAAGGGTATCAAACATCTTCAAGTAAATAAGTGTCATAGGCATCCAATTGTACTGATACCCTTGATGCATTCAACCATAGAAAGAAGTCAGACCATATATAGTGTTTTGTACATGCAAGAGAAGTAAATTACCTTAGCCCTGGAGCAGTAACCAAAGTAACAGGTGAGGGGTTGAGAGTAGAGAAGGACCAGTGATGCCCTCCTGCACCCCGACGCGCCCCCCGGAAGAAGCAGGAGGGCGAAACACACATCGAGGCGCAGGGGGGCATCACCGGTCCTTCTCTACTCTCAACCCCTCACCATACTGGAGGTGTCTTGCAGCTGGTTATCACCAACAAAGGCTTTTGTATGATGTATTAGATCGATTTTAGTAAGCGTGTAAGCATGTAAGCAGCTTATAGTTAGAGAGCCCCGAAAACCAAAAAGTATTGTCCAAAGTGAACAACCCCTTTAACTTACATTAGTAAACCAATATGAAAATTCATTGCCTGTGATTATTACATGGAAGAGTGAGAAAAATGGAGATGCTAAGGGTCTTGGAAAAGGGCTTCATCTTTATTTTTAACAAACTTTGGACTTTTTTTCACCACTTACGGTAAATAAAAAATAATACATGTTTGGTAACTGCAAACTAGTAATGACCTAGAGAATCATAACAGCAGGTCAGTTTTAGTATTTAGTGAACATAGTTAAAATAAAAATGTGGAATTGCACCTTTTTTTTCGCAATTTGCAACTTGGATTTTTTTCCTGTTTTTCAGTACATTATATGGTAAAATCAATGGTGTTGTTCAAAACTACAACTCGTCCGGCAAAAAACAAACCCTCATCCTCATATGGCCATATTGATGGAAAAATAAAGAAAAGTTATGGCTCTGGGAACAAGGGGAGCATAAAACGAAAACGGAAAAATGGAAAACGGCCCTGGCGTGAATGGGTTAATAAGTTTAGTCCTTGTATGTTCTAAAGAATCCATAGCCTTTCAGATCATGTGTGACCTTTCTCACTGTCACAGTAGTGTAAATTTTCTAGACTCATCACCCCATGAGTGATTGCAGCAGCGTTGTTTATCTTATCTGGGGGGGTATATAGGGGTATGATTTATGCTCACTTTGCAGCCTATAACAGAGGTTGAGTGCAGGATTCACTGAGAGGAGATAAAATAGCCCTTGTAGACACATCCCACATCATGTGCTGAGGAGTGTGCCTGATGGTACCTCTCATAGGTTGTACCTGAGAGCTAGGCCACAATCACACGTTCAGTATTTGGTCAGAATTTTACCTCAGTATTTGTAAGCCAAAACCAGGAGAGGAACAATCTGAGAAAAAGTATAATAGAAACACGTCACCACTTCTGTATTTTTCACTCACTCCTGATTTTGGCTTGCAAATACTGAGGTAAAATACTGACCAAATATTGTAGGTGTGATCGTGGCCATAGTTTCTCTCAATGGAAGGGGAATAAGTGCTCAGCATACACTCAAGTGTCACCAGATACATACACTTTTCTATTGTGCCCACTTCTCGCCCTTCCTTTCATAAATTGATCGATAAGAGTATACAGAAAATGATTTTTGTGCGCAGCACATGGAGCGACACAGTCTAAACACGTCAGAGACATCCACTTGGTATATGTGGGGCACATATGTGCGCCCTAATTCTTCTACAGTCATGTTGTAATGTCAGAATAGTGTAACTATTCTCAGTTTTCAACCGTACAAGAAACATGGAATCACTGGACACCTGTATTTTATCTCCTTTATCATTTTGGACAGAAATGAAGTCACTGATGGTTTGAAAATAGTTGTCATTAAGTCTGGCATGGATAAAGTATGCAACCTCATCTCACCACGTGTGGGCAGGGCATGGCCATCTCTACCGTGGTATTGTACTACTGTATATCGAGATGCCTATGTCATTACATGGAAAACAAAGCTGATAGCAGCTGTCAAGTTCTAATCACTGAAAGTGCCCCTGGAACATCAATTCAGCAGGCGAGTTATCATTACCAATATCCAGATTAGCACTTGGCTGGAGTCCATGTCATCTGTGTTACCGATGAGAGCACAGAATATCGGACTGTTCTACGTCAGAGCAAGAATTCAACATGTTTGAAAACCAGAAGGCAATAAACACGATAAAATATTTATTAGTACAACTAATCAACTAATAAAGGAACATATGCATGGCAATTCAGGAAGAAACACAGAACGTCACACATAGACCGGATCAACTCATGTGCCAAGTACAGGAAGAGCTAAAAGAACATGGAAATACAAGGAAAATCAAAGAGGAAACTTGAAGTAAATATGTAGGATTAGAAAGAAAATAGAATAGAACCACTAAGAACTGTGTGTTCTGCTGACAGGGTAATAGCTTTCACAAAGCGAGAGATATTCTGAAGAACCTGTCTTTTTTTAGAACAGAACTTTGGAAGCTTTCTATAGATGAGACGAGAGTGAATAGAAGAAAAATACTTGTTTTTAAGAGGTGTAAGATCCAAGGAAACAAGAAGAAATTCTTTTTTCACTACTTGGTGGACATAGGCTATAGCCAAACATTGGCTTAAATGTTTACTGAACATCATAAATGTAGCTGATGTAGCTCTTGAAGAGAAATTTGAAAGCTGAGTCAAAGATATTGTATGAGCTGTAGTAATCAAACAGGTAGGTGGAACACCTAGTGAATTAGAGCAAGCTTGAGAAGGGTGCTAGTTCCTCTGGAGACAACTGAGCTTCTGTAGACCAATAGTAGACAGAGTGAAGGAACACCTTATGGCTCTTGGAGAGGCTTCAAATAGGATTTATTGTCAGTATTTCATATCCATTAGTTTAGAGGTGTATCTGGGTTCTTCGGCACCCAAGGCAAGAATTCAGTTTGGTGTTTGCACACTTAGTCACGTACCGATGAGCTGCTCTTCCTACCTCTCAATGTTCAGTAAAAAAACTGAGAGAAGCAGGAAGAAAAGCTCGTTGTCACGTGAACGCAAGTATGAAAATCACATATGAGTGAAGTGACGATGTGATGGCTGCTGGAAACAGCAAGCAGAGCTGAATCCTGACAGTGGGTATATTACATGCTGTTAGGATTGGCTGCAGAGCTTCATTTTATAATTAAAGAACTTGTCCAGGTTTGAGATGAAAATCTGCAGTCACTCTATGTGACTGCAGGCTTCTGAATGGTCACAGCACATGCAGTGCACACTTTGTTACCTAGCCGGTGGCAAGAGTGGACGGTCATGTGAGCATAAGCATGCAATTTGTATGCTTCTGGCCACATTCCAACCAGACATGTCCAGCCTTGCTCAAACAATTTTCATTGAATTAATTGCCCCTCAATCTGTTCCTTGCACAAAATATGACCCCTACACTGTCCTTCTTATGGTACATGCCCTCCACACTGTCCTCTCCATTCCAAACTGGGTTCCCTCTTCATACTATCCTCTCATACTGTGTCTCCCCTATATGGCTTATTTTCTATACTGTTTCCCATCATCACACTCACTTCCTCCTTGGCTTACTGTCATGTCCTGGCTGTAACCTTACACTGTCCCCCATGCTACCCCCACACTACTCAGTCTTTATTCTGTGTCCACTCACACTTTTCTTCCCTTATAATGTCTCTACACACTATTCCCCTCAGTAGTCTCCTCACACATTTCTATCTCCTCTCATATACTGTCTCCTCATTTATTTCCCCCCTCACTCTCCATACTGCCTCCTAACACATCCCCTGACACCAAATACTGTGTCTGCACATATCTGATCACACTCGCTTTCCATACTGTGTCCGCATACAATTTTCGCCTCGCTGCCCATACAGTGTCTGCACCCATCCCCCACTCACAATACTGTGTCTGCACCCATCATCCCACTTACTTCCCACCCTATGTCTGCATACATTACTCCCCTTCACTCCCCATACTGCGTTCTCACCCATCCTCCCCTTTCTGTGACTGCACCAATCCCCCACTCACCATACTGTGTCTGCACCTATACCCCTCATACATTCTTCCGCTTGCTCCTCATACTGTGTCTGCACCCACTCCCCACTCACCATACTGTGTTTGCATGCATTCCACATACTGTTTCCTCATACATGCCTCCCATCTCCCCACTTGCTCTTCATAGTGTGTCTTCAAATTTCTCTAGTTCCCCATATTGTGTCTGCACTTGTCTCTTCCTTGCTCACCAAACTTGTGTCCTCAATCTTCCCATTACACTAAATCTCCACCACCCCTCCCCCCACTAATTCTACTTCCACACTAATTCTCCCTCACCTCTGCCCCCACACACTAAATCTCTTCCACCTCAATTTTGCCCCACGGAGTAAATCTCCCTCACAGTATAAATCCCCGCTCCCCAATAAATATCCCCCAGTTACACTGAATCTTCAGTGTCTTCAGCTCCACTGGTGAGTGACATCAGCAGTATGATCACATGACCTGATCATGCTGCTGACATTGCTCTGACCCTGCAGAGCTTCAAGTATTCACTGGGAGTCGATGAGCTTCAACTTCTGTGAGCCAGTCTGGGGGGCAGCCAGATGCAACAGCCAGGGTAGATACCTCAGACCATCACATTAGGCAGCCTGACTGCGCCCACCACTCTTTGTACCCATGGCAGATTCCCCACCTGCCCTCATAACTAGATACACCTCTGCATTAGTTTCACCGTGGTAAGTACAGTATTATGTAACATTTTGGAAGAAGACTCTTTATCAGACATATAAGCTATGTTCACTGCATATAGGTATACGGGAACACACACCACAAATCTTTATACAGCTGGATCCTGATTGTCCCTGTTAAGGGGAATCACACCACGGAATCCCCTTGATGTATATGCAGTTCCTTCACTCTGCCTACTATCTTATGAGCTCTGATCTGACATGTCTTATAATACAGTACACAACTTGAGGTAATACAGGTTGCAGCAATCTCTTGTCCTTGCTTCTCATTTCTCAAGGATCCAATTCTGTGTGCTGCTTTCTTCTCCTGCCACCTGAGTATTCAGGTAGTTTCCGACCATGCCACTACTGTGGACTGCATCCCTCTGCTAGCTCAGCATTGGCCATTTGACTAGCCCAGCAATTATATACTGAACTGTTCTCTACTTTATAGCTTCTGATGTCTGTTTTATCAATCTACATAACAAACTCAACTTTGCCATATTGTTGGGTGCTCTACTGTACTTTACTGAACCATATGACAGAACTCTGCTATATCACATGGCTCTGCTACATTGATGTAGTAGTACTCTTGACCTGGTCAACTCTGCTACATCATTTGGCTTTGTTTCAGTGCTGCAGTGTGAATTGTGACCTTCTCAACTCTGCTATATTGCTGGGTTTTTGCTATAACACCACAGTGAGTGTCCTGTCCTACACAGCTCTGCTGCAGTACCTCAGTGAGTCTCCTTATTTACTCAACTGTGTCTGAGACTTCAGTGATGCAGTGACCCATGTTACATCTAGGGGGTGCTGTCTGATATGATTGTAAATGGCTGGCATGTGTCGAAGAAGGAGTCTGCGCTGTAAGCCTGTAGTATTGTTGTTCTGGGACCTGTAGTCCCACAAGTATTTGTATAGTAAAAAGGGAGGCTTGCAGGGTTAGTCAGAGAGCTGGGCGGGTCTGACTAACTACACACACCTTCCACCTATGGGGGTGTTTACAGGTACATAATGTGACCAGGGTTTGGGTCACTTGTTGAGAGTGTATGGGCCTGAATGGTCAGTGTGAAGTCCTGTGAATGGCCTGTGTGTTGGAATGTCCTGGAGTGGACAGGATTCCTGGAAGCACCTGGTGAGGCTATTGACTGTGTGTTGGAAGTGCCTGGGACTGGACTTCCTGAATAGCACACGGAGAGGCCGTATCTGCAGAGCCTGTGATGGCTACTGTATTGGGGAAGCTACAGTTCTGTCTGCGGGTCTAGACTATTGGAAGTGCCCTGGTCACAAGGACGGTGAACCCAGTTCGCAGCTTCCCTGGGAACCAGGACTGATAGCAGTCAGTGTGTGGAGCAGGAGCTCCTGTAAGATAATTCCAGATAAAAGTGGTTACGGACAAAGATGTATCTGCCATTGGAACAGACTGTCAGTGGTTTATGGGTTCCTTTGACGTTTATGAACTGTTTGCCGAGTTAAAGTGCTATAGACTAAGTGTAGGCCTGTGATGTGCAACATGGCCTACGGTGCAGTTTATGAAGTTTAAATAATCCAAATAGACTGTTTTTGTGAAAAACCGTGCCTGAGTGCTTTTATCCCGTTGCGCGAGTGTCCCCCAACCCACTCAGGTAACGCTATCTCACACTTCCCAGCGAACTACTACTCAACTCTTCAAGCTGCCATTCAATCTCTACACTTTCTCTTGTTCCAACCACACCAGTCTGCAGTGTCAGCATCATCTGTCTGTACTGCATTACTACTGCTCATCCTGACGGGCCTTTTAGAACCCACCCCTCCAGGTTAGAAATAACAATACTGAGACGATCATTTGAAGAAAGTGATGGTGGGACTAGTAAAGCATTGGTCATTTCACCTATCAATTCCTCCTTTCACAGCACTGGCTTTGCAAGAGCCAGCATTGTCTCCATTGGAAACCTGCACATGCTCTGAAAGTACAAGTGCCGGAGCCTGTACAGAACTGAATGAAGAGATGACACTGGAGTGAAATTCTTCAGCACATGCACAGGAATTCAACAGTGCTGCATGCTGCAAACCCGGGGGCCGGAGATATATGAATAACAAGAAGGTGACTTGCATCAAATAAAAAATGGGGAGGCAGTTCAGAACCAAGTTAAGGGGTTGTCCACTACTCAGACAACCTCTTCTGAAACCCTTTGTTTCCCCCTAACTAAAATAACATTTATACCACCTACGGTACCGGTGCCATTCCATTGGTGTTGGCTCTCTTGGGGCTCATGTTACATTGTAATGTTATGCAATCCCTGAGACCAATCAGAGGTGGCTTCAATCTCCTCTCCTATGGAAGTAATTAACATTTAGAGGAAGTGAGAGAAGAGAAGCAGCAGCTCTTTCGTCCTCCGAAAGTGTTGATTTGACCAAAGGAAGAGAGATTGAAGCTAGCTCTAATTGGCCACAGGGATCGTGTCACATAATGTCATGTGAGCCTCGGGAGATCCAGTGCTGACACCACTGGAACAACATTGACACTGGACGTGAGTATAAGTATTATTATTTTACTAGGGGGAAATAGGGTTCACAAGCGGTTGTTCGAGAAGTTGACAACACCTATAATCCATTCATGCCAACCTAATGGCAGTGCTTATGATGACTTTCCATGTATTAAGGGATCTAAATCAAGTCATGTATGGTGAGAACAGGTTGACGTGACTGCTGCATTTCCACCTTTTTGGCCAGATGGACCTAACTTTGGAATGGTGCAAGCTGGCAAAGAAATGTCATAGCAACTGGTATTTGGAAGAACATTTTTGGAGATTGCATGGATAGTATTACCAGGTAGTGGTGGCATTTTGGAGGCAGAAATCTTCTGATAAGTTCCCTTTAAACTACACATTTCCAGTTGTATAGTCCTTTTGTGTTTTTACCCACTGTATACTTATATGCAATATAGCATGTTAACTAAAGTCTATTTTCTGGTTCAAGTTGCTAATGAAGGTTTCTTCTCAAGGTCTTTGTTTATTTCAGTTGATTATCAAGGAGTTAGCAAGTCAAGCAATAACGAACAAGAATGTGCCCACCTCATGAAAAAGTTGGAAATCAGGGAGTTAAGGTAAAAAGCTAAATTACATAATAATTACCTAGTTCCTGTGGTTCTTTAGTATTACTACAACAATGTACGGAATTAACAGAGCCAAACACTGAAAATAGGCTGTAATGAGCCATGCAATTTTAGACTTTAAGCAGATAGAGAAGCATTTAAGGGCTAAAGCTTGAAGTGAAGATAGCTGCAGTGTTTTATGGGAACAGTGGCTATAGGAATAGAGGGTTTATTGCATAGATGGCCCAATGAATGTGCCTGTTGTACCCTGAAACCATCATGAATTTTAATTTTCTGCATCGATTTAATGCAGCAGGAACAACAATTAAAGATGTATGAGGTGGTAACGAGAACCTTCCACATGGTGATTAACCCCAGAATGGAGAATTTAATGATTTTGTCAGCTGCTCTGCAAGTCTGCATTTATCCTGACTTTCACCGGATCTATAGAAAAACACCCTGTGTTATTTTTGCTTCATAAGAAAACACTATAATTGTATAGAACATTACATGTTTCCATCTGTTCACACACCCACTACTCTTTTCATCCTTCCTTTCGGTGAAATGTAGGATCAGCCACTGTCAAACACTTAGAAAGCAACGGCTGAAAATCCATTTATTTAGCAATGAGTTAATGTTCAATAAATTGTTTTTTTATACCTTTCTATAGTTCAACAGTCTTACAGAACAGTCATTATTAGATTGCAGGGATGCACACACAAAAGGGTAATTCTATACATACGGTGCATTGAACGTAAGAAACACCTTCAGCAGGAACACGAGTAGCAGATGTTTGGTAGTCAATGCAGAAGGGATGAGTTTGTTGGTGATCATGTGTTCAAATGACTAGATGTGAAGTCAATTGTTTTACATAGAGTTATCCACCTTCACACAGCCAACATTCATGGTCCTATTGGCCATTTAGTAGGAGACTTGAGGACAGTCCATACTGGGATCATGAATGTCAAATATGTGAAACTGGATTATAGTAAAATGCGGTTTAGTAGTGGAGCGCCAGGAGGTAGACCCAGAAAGGGGAGAGGGAAGAAAAGGTGCAGAGTCCCCCGCAGCTTCCAGCCGAACACCTCCAGTGGAGGACGCGATAGCAGGGAAAATGAAGATTGGTCTCAGGAGCGCAGAAAGAAGACTCGAACACCAGGTTGTATTTGAACAATATAGGTGGTGCCCACCTGATGAAGACGGTATTATCTGTTGAAACGCGTTGTGGTTCAAATACAACCTGGTGTTCAAGTCTTCTTTCTGCTCTCCTGAGACCGATCTTCATTTTCCCAAATATGTGAAACTGGCCTAAGGCTACTTTCACACTAGCGTCGGGCTCGGCCCGTCGTGGTGCGTCGGGCCGAGGTTCCCGACGCTAGCGTTGTCTCCGCCGCACAACGGGGGCAGCGGATGCATTTTTCCAGTGCATCCGCTGCCCCATTGTGAGGTGCGGGGAAGTGAGGGGAGGTGGGGGCGGAGTTCCGGTCGCGCATGCGCGGTCGGAAAAAGCGGACCGTCGTGAGCAAAAAACGTTACATGTAGCGTTTTTTGGTCCCGACGGACCGCCACAACACGGCTCAACCGTCGCACGACGGTTGTGACGTGTGTCAATCCGTCGCAATATGTCGCTTAATGTAAGTCTATGGGGAAAAAACGCATCCTGCAAGCACTTTTGCAGGATGCGTTTTTTCGGCAAAACGACGCATTGTGGCGGATTGCAGTTAACGCTAGTGTGAAAGTAGCCTAACCGGGAATGTTTAGTATATCCAGTCATGTGGTGCCACTCAGTCTGACAGTATAGGTGTGTATACAGTCCAACTGGAGTATCATCTCCCTACTTTGGCCAATGGGACAACACCACACCCTAAAACTCCTGACTTGCTGACAGGTATAGTTTCACTATCCTTGCTCACGTCCATAGTCCAGCATCTGTCTAACCTGTGATAGCCCTGTTCTAATCTTGACCAGTTTCTTGATTGTTCCATCTTTACATTTTCTACCTTGTCTGCCCTCCTGTTTCTGACCCAGCGAACTGACCACTCCTGCCAGCCCCCTTCATTGGCCAGCAACTACTCCAAGGACTCAAAATAGAAAACTTGTGTAAATCCATATTCCTGTACATTCGTTAAAGCAAACCTGTCAGCAAAATTGCATTGAGTAACCCACAGCCCTGTCCACAGTCCCACCCTGAAGCACCAGAATCTCATTAACTGAAAACTGCAAATAAAGATTAAACAACAACCACAAGACGAATTTCATCAACCCATGTATGATTTTAATCAGTATAATGACTCCATCCTGAAACTGTCTGTAGGTTTCTGTGCACAATCCTGCTGACAGGTTCCCTTTAAAGGGTGAAGGCCAAGGCATTCCTAGGACCTGATAGTTGGAGTAGCCAGCATGAAGCCTTTCAATGGAAGCCTTAATAAGAGATGCCAAGTGACCACAGACAGAGCTGCATTAATACTCCTTTCTTCTTCTCTGCTCTCCATAGAATTTAATAGGCAGTTGTAATCTGATTACTCAGTGATCTAGCAGTCCATTTTGTTCATCAGGTGGGGAATGAAGCATCTTTTTGTAATGAGATATGTTAGAAGGCTCGCTTTTACAACTTTTGTTGAAATGACATTGACCATTAAAGTTGTGAGTGATTAATTATTGAGTTATGTGCAGCAGCACAGGCCACACATCCCAAAGGCCGGCCTTTCACCACATATACTGTACTTACTTTATATAACTGAGTTTAGGTTTAAAAATATCCAATGAATTACACCAAAAGAACTGGATCGTAAATCGATGCAGCTCAAAAGTGTTTCATATCCTTTGATGAAGCTGGGCGAAACACGCGTTTAAGTGTAGGGATACATGCCCTACCAGCAGCGATACTACTAATAATAAAATCTATATTTTGTTACTTACCAATCTGTTAATTTGGGTGACTATGCAAGTGCAGCGCCCCAGAGTCCTGGTCGTTGCAGTACTGTGGCTCCGCCGCTAAGGGGGGCTATGGTACGTCTGATGGCACTGAAGGAGTTCATCTGACCAGGTATCACATACACCAATACATTTCACAGTCTGGCCTCCAGGGGGAGCTAAGGGTACTCTTCATTAGGTCACTCCTCACAGTCTGGTAAAACTGGGGGTTAGGCAGGAAGTTAGAGAGAACGCTGACTGGGTTGGAACCAGGCAACACCTTGTGGCAGAGGGTGTTGTAGGGGAAGATTCGGTAGGGTCCCTGTCAGGGGTGGGATCCTGACAGAGGCCTGGCAATCAGAGAGAAAGCTACGGGCCCGCGCCTGCACTTCATAGCGGCGGTGCCCTAAGAAAGGACAAGAAGCGAGATTTATTGTGCTGAGTGAGAAACGAGATCAACGCAACAGGGAGAAATACCAGTAGGAGTCGTGCTGTTAGACCGAGGCAACATCCTACTGAGGCGTAAATAACCGGTGGCCGGAACGCCGAGGAAGTACAGAGCTCTAAGCATTACTTCAAACCAACGGCATGGCAGAGAGCTATAGGCTGGCTGTCTCACCTACATCACCTACGCAGACATAGGGGGCAACCTTTGGAGAGGGGCGACTCTAGGGTCCCGGAAGAGCTCCGAGCCTTCCCGTCATACGGGTGCGTCCTACCATAAGATCTGGGGGGCGAGAAGAACATCAGAATCGAGTTGTTGTGAGGGAACACGAGGAACAGACACAACAGTTGTGGGGTACTATCCCGTAAGCACAGCAGGGGAGGACCACAACACACAAACGCTAGAAGGAAGGCACAGATTTCCACCTGCAACGGGAACTCTGGAGGTGCCATCGGACCGGCCGGACTTGCGCAGCCCGGTTAACCGTATTCCGGACTGAGGACCTAGAAGCCTTCAGTAAAGAGGTAAAGAGACTGCAACCTGGTGTCCTCGTTATTTACTGCACCGCACCACTACCACCACTACCACCATCCACATCTATTACTGTACGCCCCTCAGCAGGGTCACGGACCGGGTCTAGCCACCATGACAACCCCAGAGCAGAGACTCACAGGCCCGGTACCGGGTACCCCTCGGCCCTGCGGCAGTGGGGGCGCTACAACTTGGCATCACGAACAGGATCTACTTAAGCCTGAAGAATCAGGTCATGTGTGCCTTGGAACTGTGATTTATTGTACTTGGATTGTGATTGATTGCAAAGACTGTGGATTGCTATTTGCCGCCAAAACTAGCCGCCATTACAGCGCTGAGGAGAGCGCAGGAGAAGAAGAGGGGCGTGGAGTAGGCGTGGACCAGCTGAAGAGCGCGAAAGACAATGGCCGCCCAGTCTAAATATTTCTGCACCGTGAGGACGTGTCCGTCAGCAGCCGAGATCCGCCTCCTGATTCTCAATGGTGGGCGGAGACAGAGAAAACGAAACGGCCCACGAAGGAGAGAGCGGGAAAAGAACCAGGAAGCGACACACGTGGAGGACGCCATGGCCAGCAGCTCGGAACCCGAATGTGGGGTGGAAGCAGAAGTCTCCCCCAACTACCCGGACGAATACTGCAGCCAATTCTCCACGGACAGCGCTGATCTCTTGCAGGCTGAGATGGGAGACTTGATCCATCAACTTCTTCAGCTGAACATGAAGGCCCAAGCTCCGCACCAGGTAGCGCCGGAAGGAAGTCCTCTGGCATCGGATCCTGTGCCGCTACCGGAGTTGTTGCCGAGGCCCTTGCCGACACCGCCAGCAGAACCCGTCGCGGAGGAGAAGCCTGCATTGGCCGGTGAGTCCGCCGACCCCGTCCTGCTAGCAGAGGGCTTGTTAGTAGGCCCCGTGGCGGCACCCCCTCTCCCTGGGACCCATAGACGCCAGCGCCTGTTACCATGGGAGGAGGCCACGGGCATGGAACACCTCCTGAAAGCCCCGATTACGCCAACTACCCTGCTGTGTGAGACCCACGCGGAACGCACGGTCTGCCGCTGGGTGAACCCAGGATCCAACCTCATGGGGTTCCCCGGGGTGAAGACACGGGAAGGGGAGATGGTGCAGGCCCTGAGCTGGGAGGAATACCAGACCCAGCTGGAACAGCAGTGGAGGGAGGAGGAAAAGGCATACCAGGCCGGGCTAGAGGCCTACCATCAAAAAGACTTGGCGGTCAAGGACCGGGCCCGCAAGGACCCCGCCGCTCACCAGGCCCCGCGCAGGCAGGGCACCATCACCACCTTCAAGCTCCGCGGAGGCTGGGGCTTTATTAAGGAGCCGGGCCTATACGCCGAAGTCTTCGTTAACCGGCGGGACGTGGAGTCGCATCTCAGAGAGGGCCACCCAGACCGGGATCTCTACCCGGGGGATGAAGTTAGCTACACCAGGCACTTTGGGGAAAAAGGGTGGTTTGCCCTGAACGTCCGCAAGAGGCAGAACCCTGTGACACCCTCGATTAAGGTGCCAGTGAAGCTGACCCCTGTAGCAAAGGTGCCCCCTTGTGGTCAGCCCATGATCGTTACCAGGACCACCGAGGTCACTCCAACATGCACTATGGTCAAGACCACGACATGCAGCATCGTCACATCAACCACCCTCGTGGCCAAGGAGGCAACTCTTCAGGTGGGTGGTGCTCGTGCTGCTCCAGAACTGAAGACAGTGGGTACGCAGACCCCCAAATGGGACAACGCGTCCCCTTACGCATTACCGGGCGGTGCGCAATACCCTAAGGGGTTGCCTCCGCCGGTGCTGCCTCCTGAATGGTTCAAGTAACTGTACTAACACTCTGCAACTGTACATAGTTAATTGTTTTCACCGTTTTGCTGCTTTGCTGCTAAAACCCATCCAGGGTTATTCTTAAAGGGATCCCTTTGTTGACCCGGGATCCCTATTGTTTTTGTTTGTTTTTTACTTTTGCACAGTTATCAAAGAACTGCTGAATCATGAACAATGCATGATACAAACTCCTTGTATATAGTTTGCACCTTCTTAAAGGTGCTCTCTACTGGTTTTACATAAAAGACGGACTCTTTGCGAAGATACGGTTCTTGGAACTTGCACTGGAGTCCTTGCTGCATACAGACTTGCAGCTTGAGAAGTTGCACTACCTCATAGAGACTTGGTCCCCTCTTAAAGGGGATGTTCACATCTTGCTCTTATGTACAGTGTTGCCTTAAGATGGTTAGATGGCAATAATGTCTTGAAAGAAAAAGTAATGATGCTAATATGAAGAAGTTATATGTAGCCAACTAGTTGATTGTAAGAAATGTTTGATAATGTGTTAGAGAATGAGGACAGAAAGTGAACCCGTACGGGGTTAGTTAGTGAGTCCTCATAGGAGCCATACAGAGATGGCTCAGTGATCTTAAACTGAAAGAAAAATGATATGTTCTATACTGTGTATAGTAGTGGAAGGACAGTAGGCCCGGGCGGAAAGGGGCGGTCCTGTAACAGAAAGGAGAGGCAGTAGGCCTGGAGCGGTTAGGACAGGCGGTCCTGCAGACTTAAAGTAGGAGAATGTAAAAATGTTCAGTAACCTTATAATGTGATTATAAGAAGGTCTTTAGTGGATTCAGCAGGTACGTCCTTAAAGGCAAAGTTGGATTAGTGTTCAAAATTTTGCACTTAGTAGAATACCCGGTTGGGTAAGAAAAGTTATTTATAGTAAAGTTATTTAAAAGTATTTACCATGTTTGTAACGTTCAAGTGTCCTCACCTCCCATAAAGGGAAGCTCTGTTAAAAAGTTGACTTGTACTTGCATTTTCAAAATTGTATGTCTTTTTGCTGACATGAATTGTTGTTTTCTTCCCAGTCCAGGAGTACTGGATTTAACCTGAGGGAGTGCAGCGCCCCAGAGTCCTGGTCGTTGCAGTACTGTGGCTCCGCCGCTAAGGGGGGCTGTTATGATCCTTAATGGCTGAGGATCACAAATAGACCAGCAAGTGAATAAACTAAGGACGAGCTCTAGGGAGATGGTAACTGGACTGATCGCAAATCTGAACCTATCCAAAACAACTAGAGGTAGCCGGTGAACGTGCCTAAAAAATTCCTAGACGTCTCGAGCCAGCCTGAGGAACTAGCTACCCCTAAAGAGAAAGAAAGACCTCGCTTGCCTCCAGAGAAATAATCCCCAAAGATATAGAAGCCCCCAACAAATATTAACGGTGAAGTAAGAAGAAGGCACATACATAGGGATGAAATCAGATTCAGCAAAAGAGGCCCACTAGTACTAGAAAGTAGAAAATAGAGCAGGGGTCTATGCGATCAATAAAAAACCCTTACAAAATATCCATCCTGAGATTTCAAGAACCCACACACCAACTAACGGTGTGTGGGGAGAAACTCAGCCCACTAGAGCAACCAGCAAGCGAGGGAATTACATTTTAGCAAGCTGGAACAGAAAACCTGAAAAACACTGCTGATCAAACAATGAGCAAACAAAACTTAGCTTGAACTGGATGGACTGGGAGCAAGGTAGTCAGAAGGAATCTGAGTAGCACTGATTACATCGACAGCCGGCCACAAGTGGAAGTAAAACAGCTATATAGGAACCTCCCAGAGGATAACAAACCAGCTGATAGCCAGAGACCAGCAGGATAACAGACAAAGCCACCAGGGGGAGCCCAAAGCAAAAATCACACCATACCACCAGTGACCACAAGAGGGAGCCTGAACACAGAGTTCACAACAGTACCCCCCCTTGAGGAGGGGTCACCGAACCCTCATGAAAACCGCCAGGGCGATCAGGATGAGCCACATGGAAGGCACGAACCAAATCGGCCGCATGAACATCAGAGGCGACAACCCAAGAATTATCCTCCTGACCATAGCCCTTCCATTTAACCAAATACTGGAGCCTCCGTCTAGAAATACGAGAATCCAAGATCTTCTCCACCACGTATTCCAATTCTCCCTCAACCAGCACCGGGGCAGGAGGCTCAACCGGAGGAACCACAGGCACCACATACCTCCGCAACAACGAGCGATGGAACACATTATGAATAGCAAATGATGCTGGGAGGTCCAGACGAAATGACACAGGGCCAAGGACTTCCAGAATCTTATAAGGACCGATAAACCGAGGCTTGAACTTAGGAGAGGAGACCTTCATAGGAATGAAGCGAGAAGACAACCACACCAAGTCCCCAACGCGAAGTCGGGGACCCACACAGCGACGGTGGTTGGCAAAGAGCTGAGCCTTCTCTTGAGACAGCTTCAAATTGTCCACCACATGATTCCAAATCTGATACAACCTATCAACCACAACATCCACTCCAGGACAGTCAGAAGGCTCCACCTGACCCGAGGAAAAACGAGGATGAAACCCCGAATTACAAAAAAAAAGGAGAAACCAAAGTAGCAGAACTAGCCCGATTATTAAGGGCAAACTCGGCCAACGGCAAAAAAGTAACCCAGTCGTCCTGATCAGCAGAAACAAAACATCTTAAATAAGTCTCCAAGGTCTGATTAGTTCTCTCGGTTTGGCCATTCGTCTGAGGATGGAAGGCCGACGAAAAAGACAAATCAATGCCCAATTTAGCACAAAAGGTCCGCCAAAATCTAGACACAAACTGGGATCCTCTGTCAGAAACAATGTTCTCAGGAATCCCGTGCAAACGAACCACATTTTGAAAAAACAGTGGAACCAACTCGGAGGAGGAAGGCAACTTAGGCAAGGGCACCAAATGGACCATCTTAGAAAAACGATCACACACCACCCAGATGACAGACATTCTCTGAGAGACAGGGAGATCAGAAATAAAATCCATGGAAATGTGCATCCAAGGCCTCTTCGGGACAGGCAAAGGTAACAACAAACCACTGGCTCGAGAACAGCAAGGCTTAGCCCGAGCACAAATTCCACAAGACTGCACAAAGGAACGCACATCCCGTGACAAGGAAGGCCACCAAAAAGACCTGGCCACCAAGTCTCTGGTACCAAATATTCCAGGATGGCCCGCCAACACCGAAGAATGAACCTCGGAGATGACTCTGTTGGTCCATCTATCCGGGACAAACAGTCTCTCCGGTGGACAGCGATCAGGTCTATCCGCCTGAAACTCTTGCAGCACACGTCGCAAATCTGGGGAGATGGCAGACAAAATCACCCCTTCTCTAAGGATACCAGCCGGCTCTGAATCTCCAGGAGAGTCAGGCAAAAAACTCCTAGAAAGAGCATCAGCCTTCACATTCTTCGAACCAGGCAGGTACGAAACCACGAAATCAAAAGGAGAGAAAAACAACGACCAACGAGCCTGTCTGGGATTCAGCCGCTTGGCCGACTCAAGGTAAATCAAATTCTTGTGATCAGTCAAGACCACCACACGATGCTTAGCTCCCTCGAGCCAATGTCGCCACTCCTCAAATGCCCACTTCATAGCCAACAACTCCCGATTACCGACATCATAATTCCGCTCGGCAGGCGAAAACTTTCTTGAAAAGAAAGCACATGGCTTCATCACAGAGTCATCGGAGCTTCTCTGCGACAAAACAGCCCCCGCTCCAATCTCGGAAGCATCAACCTCCACCTGGAAGGGAAGTGAGACATCTGGCTGACATAAGACCGGAGCCGAAGAAAACCGGCGCTTCAGCTCCCGAAAGGCCTCCACAGCCGCAGAGGACCAATTAGTCACATCAGAACCTTTCTTGGTCAAATCCGTCAAAGGCTTAACAACACCAGAAAAATTAGCTATGAAGCGACGGTAGAAATTAGCAAAACCCAAGAACTTCTGAAGACTCTTAACAGATGTAGGCTGCGTCCAGTCATGAATAGCCTGAACCTTGACTGGGTCCATCTCAATAGTAGAAGGAGAAAAAATGAAACCCAAAAAAGAAATCTTCTGGACTCCAAAAAGACATTTTGAGCCCTTCACAAATAAAGCATTGTCACGCAGGACCTGAAAGACCATCCTGACCTGCTTAACATGAGACTCCCAATCATCCGAAAAAAACAGAATATCATCCAGATACACAATCATAAACTTATCCAGATATTTACGGAAGATGTCGTGCATAAAGGACTGAAAGACTGAAGGAGCATTAGAAAGTCCAAAAGGCATCACCAGGTACTCAAAATGGCCTTCAGGCGTATTAAATGCAGTTTTCCATTCATCACCCTGTTTTATACGCACAAGGTTATACGCACCACGAAGATCTATCTTGGTGAACCAACTAGACCCCCTAATGCGAGCAAACAAATCAGTTAACAATGGCAAAGGATACTGAAATTTGACCGTGATTTTATTCAAAAGGCGATAATCAATACAAGGTCTCAGGGAACCATCCTTCTTAGCCACAAAAAAGAATCCTGCACCAAGAGGGGAAGAGGATGGGCGAATATGTCCCTTCTCCAAAGACTCCTTTATATAACTCCGCATGGCAGCATGCTCCGGCACAGATAAATTGAAAAGTCGTCCCTTAGGAAACTTACTACCAGGAATCAAATTTATAGCACAATCACAGTCCCTATGAGGAGGTAGAGAATTGAGTTTGGGCTCCTCAAATACATCCTGGTAGTCTGACAAAAACGTAGGGACTTCAGAAGGAGTGGACGAAGCAATTGACACCACAGGAGCGTCACCATGAATTCCCTGACAACCCCAACTTGACACAGACATAGCTTTCCAATCCAGGACTGGATTATGAGTCTGCAACCATGGTAGACCCAACACGACGACATCATGCAAATTATGCAATACAAGAAAGCGAATCACCTCCTGATGAACAGGAGTCATGCACATGGTCACTTGTGTCCAGTACTGAGGTCTATTCGTAGCCAATGGTGTAGAGTCAATTCCCCTTAGTGGAATAGGGAATTTTAAAGGCTCCAAATCAAAACCACAGCGCCTGGCAAATGACCAATCCATCAGACTCAGGGCAGCACCTGAATCTACAAAGGCATTAACCGGGTAAGATGACAGGGAACAAATCAGGGTAACAGACAAAATGAACTTAGGCTGTAAAGTACCAATGGTGACAGATTTATCAACCTTTTTTTTGCGCTTAGAGCATGCTGAGATAACATGAGCTGAGTCACCACAGTAAAAGCACAACCCATTTTGCCGTCTATAATTTTGCCGTTCACTTCTGGTCAGAATTCTGTCACATTGCATAGATTCAGGTGTGTGTTCAGAAGACACCGCCAAATGGTGCACAGGTTTGCGCTCCCGCAACCGCCGATCAATCTGAATGGCCAGAGTCATTGACTCATTCAGACCTGCAGGCGTAGGGAACTCCACCATGACATTCTTAATGGCTTCAGAAAGACCTTCTCTGAAATTAGCAGCCAGGGCACACTCATTCCACTGAGTAAGCACCGACCATTTCCGAAATTTCTGGCAGTACACCTCTGCTTCATCTTGCCCCTGCGAGAGGGCCAATAAGGCTTTCTCAGCCTGGTGCTCAAGATTAGGTTCCTCATAGAGCAATCCAAGGGCCAGAAAAAACGCATCTACACTAAGCAATGCAGGATTCCCTGGCGCCAATGCGAAGGCCCAATCTTGTGGGTCACCACGCAAAAAGAAAATGATAATCTTAACTTGCTGAACGGCATCACCAGAGGAACGAGGTTTCAAAGAGAGAAACAACTTAGAATTGTTCTTAAAATTCAGGAACCTAGATCTATCTCCAGAAAACAACTCCGGAATAGGTATTCTAGGCTCAGACATAGGACTGTGAACAACAAAATCCTGAATACTTTGAACCCTAGCAGCAAGATGATCCAGACTGGAAGCCAAGCTCTGGACATCCATGTCAGCAGCTGAACTCAGAGCCACACCAAGATTAAGAGGAGGAGAGAAGCTAGCACAGCAGCTAGACACACGGCAACAACAAGAAAAAAAATAAATTTCTCAAGGCTTCTTTTCTCCTGCTTCTGCCATGCAATTAACACTTTGTTGGCCGGCTGTACTATTATGATCCTTAATGGCTGAGGATCACAAATAGACCAGCAAGTGAATAAACTAAGGACGAGCTCTAGGGAGATGGTAACTGGACTGATCGCAAATCTGAACCTATCCAAAACAACTAGAGGTAGCCGGTGAACGTGCCTAAAAATTTCCTAGACGTCTCGAGCCAGCCTGAGGAACTAGCTACCCCTAAAGAGAAAGAAAGACCTCGCTTGCCTCCAGAGAAATAATCCCCAAAGATATAGAAGCCCCCAACAAATATTAACGGTGAAGTAAGAAGAAGGCACATACATAGGGATGAAATCAGATTCAGCAAAAGAGGCCCACTAGTACTAGAAAGCAGAAAATAGAGCAGGGGTCTATGCGATCAATAAAAAACCCTTACAAAATATCCATCCTGAGATTTCAAGAACCCACACACCAACTAACGGTGTGTGGGGAGAAACTCAGCCCACTAGAGCAACCAGCAAGCGAGGGAATTACATTTTAGCAAGCTGGAACAGAAAACCTGAAAAACACTGCTGATCAAACAATGAGCAAACAAAACTTAGCTTGAACTGGATGGACTGGGAGCAAGGTAGTCAGAAGGAATCTGAGTAGCACTGATTACATCGACAGCCGGCCACAAGTGGAAGTAAAACAGAGCTATATAGGAACCTCCCAGAGGATAACGAACCAGCTGATAGCCAGAGACCAGCAGGATAACAGACAAAGCCACCAGGGGGAGCCCAAAGCAAAAATCACACCATACCACCAGTGACCACAAGAGGGAGCCTGAACACAGAGTTCACAACAGGGGGCTATGGTACGTCTGATGGCACTGAAGGAGTTCATCTGACCAGGTATCACATACACCAATACATTTCACAGTCTGGCCTCCAGGGGGAGCTAAGGGTACTATTCATTAGGCCACTCCTCACAGTCTGGTAAAACTGGGGGTTAGGCAGGAAGTTAGAGAGAATGCTGACTGGGTTGGAACCAGGCAACACCTTGTGGCAGAGGGTGTTGTAGGGGAAGATTCGGTAGGGTCCCTGTCAGGGGTGGGATCCTGACAGAGGCCTGGCAATCAGAGAGAAAGCTACGGGACCGCGCCTGCACTTCATAGCGGCGGTGCCCTAAGAAAGGACAAGAAGCGAGATTTATTGTGCTGAGTGAGAAATGAGATCAATGCAACAGGGAGAAATACCAGTAGGAGTCGTGCTGTTAGACCGAGGAAATATCCTACTGAGGCGTAAATAACCGGTGGCCGGAACGCTGAGGAAGTACAGAGCTCTAAGCATTACTTCAAACCAACGGCAGGGCAGAGAGCTATAGGCTGGCTGTCTCACCTACATCACCTACGCAGACATAGGGGGCAACCTTTGGAGAGGGGCGACTCTAGGGTCCCGGAAGAGCTCCGAGCCTTCCCGTCATATGGGTGCGTCCTACCATAAGATCTGGGGGGCGAGAAGAAGAAGAACATCAGAATCGAGTTGTTGTGAGGGAACACGAGGAACAGACACAACAGTTGTGGGGTACTATCCCGTAAGAACAGCAGGGGAGGACCACAACACACAAACGCTAGAAGGAAGGCACAGATTTCCACCTGCAACGGGAACTCTGGAGGTGCCATCGGACCGGCCGGACTTGCGCAGCCCGGTTAACCGTATTCCGGACTGAGGACCTAGAAGCCTGCAGTAAAGAGGTAAAGAGACTGCAACCTGGTGTCCTCGTTATTTACTGCACCGCACCACTACCACCACTACCACCATCCACATCTATTACTGTATGCCCCTCAGCAGGGTCACGGACCGGGTCTAGCCACCGTGACAACCCCAGAGCAGAGACTCAGAGGCCCGGTACCGGGTACCCCTCGGCCCTGCGGCAGTGGGCGCGCTACACATGAACTGTACTGATACACTTACTCTGTCCGGCATAGTCTGTTACGGCTATGAAATATGTAAATGGGTTCAAATAGGTAGTGCACAACCAAAAGTGTATCCCATTATCTGTATAAATACATCAACTATTTACACTCACCGGCCACTTTATTAGGTACACCATGCTAGTAACGGGTTGGACCCCTTTTGCCTTCAGAACTGCCTCAATTCTTCGTGGCATAGATTCAACAAGGTGCTGGAAGCATTCCTCAGAGATTTTGGTCCATATTGACATGATGGCATCACACAGTTGCCGCAGATTTGTCGGCTGCACATCCCAAAGATGCTCCATACAAGGCAGGATGGATCCATGCTTTCATGTTGTTTACGCCAAATTCTGACCCTACCATCCGAATGTCGCAGCAGAAATCGAGACTCATCAGACCAAGCAACGTTTTTCCAATCTTCTACTGTCCAATTTCGATGAGCTTGTACAAATTGTAGCCTCAGTTTCCTGTTCTTAGCTGAAAGGAGTGGTACCCGGTGTGGTCTTCTGCTGCTGTAGCCCATCTGCCTCAAAGTTCGACGCACTGTGCGTTCAGAGATGCTCTTAGGCCTACCTTGGTTGTAACGGGTGGCGATTTGAGTCACTGTTGCCTTTCTATCAGCTCGAACCAGTATGCCCATTCTCCTCTGACCTCTGGCATCAACAAGGCATTTCCGCCCACAGAACTGCCGCTCACTGGATTTTTTTTCTTTTTCGGACCATTCTCTGTAAACCCTAGAGATGGTTGTGCGTGAAAATCCCAGTAGATCAGCAGTTTCTGAAATACTCAGACCAGCCCTTCTGGCACCAACAACCATGCCACGTTCAAAGGCACTCAAATCACCTTTCTTCCCCATACTGATGCTCGGTTTGAACTGCAGGAGATTGTCTTGACCATGTCTACATGCCTAAATGCACTGAGTTGCCGCCATGTGATTGGCTGATTAGAAATTAAGTGTTAACAAGAAGTTGGACAGGTGTACCTAATAAAGTGGCCAGTGAGTGTATATCGTACATCTATTATGAATTTTCAATAAAATTGATATTTGTTAAGGACATTTTGGTCTTTCCGCACTTTTATGCTCAAGTCATTTTGATGCCATTGTCCTATTCTGGGTGTGTAGTCCTTGATATTGTAATTGCGGTTTCTTTATTTGAGAATGAAAAACACCCAATAGTCTACATGGGTAATGTGCACAGAAAAGCTAGAAAACTACAAAAGGCGACAGCCATTAAAAAAGCGGGGATTTACTGCAGTTATTATGATCAATGTTGGAAATTTAGGCAGAAGCTTATTTTCGCCTGATCATTACTGGAAGCCAAGTTCTCAACTACATTTTCCATAAAATGTGAGAACAATGACATGTCAACAGAATTAATGAATTTAGCACATCAAACGCTCACGTTAATAAACACACACAAATAAAGCACAGAAGCAAACGCCTACACAATTCTCTCCCGTAACCGTCGCTTCTTTCTCTATTCTGGCAGCCGAGTGGTCAGCCTGGACAAGTGGTGGTGACTTATTTCCAGCGGCATGTTTTAATAAGTGTCACTTAATGAATAATTCAGGGCCCTGTTTACTCCAGTGATCATCACTGTATACTCATCGGGTAATGATGTGAAAGATTAAATCTCCCTCTGTAGAGAGTTGCTGAGTGCTACATTTTTCCTAACAGTGCAAAGTGATATTTCTCACTCTGAGAAGAGATAATAGTCATGGCTTTAATATTTCTCTTTGACTTTGATGCTCCAGCTAGTTTCGTAGCAAGGAGTAAAAGTGCACCAGGACCGGGAGGGCAACGGTTACCTGTATACCCTACCCATGACTCCACTGCAATCTACGATAAACCAACACAACATCATTATGGAATATTTATATTGAGTAGGTATCAGCACTAAAAATTATTGTAGTCCAATAAATAATGTTAAAATTACGACCAGGAAACCCATAAAACACTGTCACAGAAGGCCCCATTTTGAAGCTTCAGATGCTTTATAGCTTGTTGATGATCATAATTTCATATTTTCCCTATAAATGTATTTTTCCTGTTAAAGGGATTATCCAATACATTTAACGTCCGTTCCTAATATTTATCTATCAACCCCAACCATTTTAGTAATTTACTGCATTTGACAATTTCCTGCTGTTTTCTCTATATCTATTCTCCTTATCTATTTTTTTTACTTTCCTTCCTATGATGTTTCATTTGAAGGAAGTCTTCATCAGGAGGAGTCACTTCTCTGCAGCTTTTATCACCTCCACTGGAACAGGACATCATGATGGGGTCATGTTGCAGTCAGATAATGCAGCTTCTGTTACCACCATCCCCTTATGATGTCAGGAATCAATTGAGGTTATGGAGGCAGGGAGAAGTAACTGCAGCTTTTATTCCACCGCCATACTTCTTCTCTCCCCATTGCACCACAGCTTGTGTCCCAGCTGCTTCTTTCACTGAAATGAGATGTCATCAAGGTTGGTGATAGAAGCAGTGTGAAGTGCAGCACTACCAAACCACAGCACAGTTTCTGTCATCACTTGAAATGAGTCATCATCAAGGGGCAGTGGTAGAAGCAGTGAGAATGACCACTGCTCAGGGAGTGAATGCAAGGATGTAATAGAAGCTGTAGTTCAGAGTTGCTGTCACTTACCCTGCTTCTATCACCGCACCTTGATGACATCCCGTGTCAGTAAAATAAGCGGTGGGGACAGAAGCTGATGGTCAACTGCGACAGAAGAAGTGTAGCTGTGGTAGTAGAAGTTCAAGCCACTTATCCCTATCTCTATCACAGCAGACTTCTGCAGGGAAAGGCAGTGACAGAAGCTAAGATAAGTGACTGAAGTGATATCGTCTGATGACATCACATTCCAGGGGGAGGATATTAGAAGCTGAGAAAAAGTGACTGAAGGGACATCCTCTATTTACAGAGGACATTATATGTATTGAACAACCACTTTTAACTTGCCCTTCTAAACATTTCCACCTTTGTATAGTTCCGTTCTTCCAGATATTACTGATTCATGAATAGAATAGTACAGATAGAGAAAGGCTGACACACAAGTAAAGCAGTGTAAATGTACAGGATTGTAGACAGTTTTCCCATATATGACATTTATTTGTTATCCATTGTATAGAAGATAAATATCTGAATGCTCCGACCACCACAATTATTAGAATAGGAACTGTGAATCCAAAGTTCTTATATGCTGTAAGTCTCCAATGAGGAGACGTTTTAAAAAACTTCCTAGGAGAGAGACATTTTCATTTCTGTTGATACGCCGGGTACAGTGCTACATCAACAATACATGCAGGCTTTGTTTTTCTTTTGTTGTCTGAATTTTCTATTGAAGTCAACAAGAAATCACAAACACAACATGCAATGATTAAAAAATAAAAAGACAAAAGAAAACGCAGCATGTTCTAAAAGAATGGAAAATTCACACATTTGACTGAGGCTGCTGTAAAATATTTTATCATAAAGACAAACCTAGATAATCTGAATTATATTTGCTATACATTGTAATTTATAAAGCGTAGGCAACAGGGGAATTTACAGCTCTTGGCCCTCAAACCTCAATCTGTATCAGACACCCATCTACCAAGGGCCATTTTTATACTTGTGTAGATATGGAAGACTTTGGGCCACCAGACGGCTCTTATAAAGTGAAGGAGATCTGGATGACACTCAGGACTTTTGAGTTAGACACTCAGTTCTCTCGCTGAGAGCAGACGAACTTAACTGCTTCAAGAGGTTCCACCATAGTACACTGCATCAAGACACCCATCTATCAACATTGCAGTGCCTCAGAGGGTTCCAAATGGGTCACCATCTACAGTACCAGCACAGAGTTTTTACAGTCACAGCATGATGTATTGGATATCTAGATCTCTAAACCCACAGTGAACATACAACACGTGCCCATACAGTGGTTAATTGTTATAGTATTTTTGATTACAGACTTAGCACCATTTTATTAACAATGTGGTCTTCAAAGGAAATATTTTTGCAGGTTTTGATATGTAATCTGACAGCAGCATTATGTTGGGATAGAAACTCAGAATCCATCGATACATATTTTAGTTTACTGGGTTCAGCAGTTGTGATAGAACCACATTTTTCTCTATAAACAGGTATACATGTGTAGGATGCTAGCAGGTGCATAGGATGCAGTGACACACAGGAGACAGAGCAAGGTTTTACAGGTTGTTTATATATAGGAGCAGTAATAATACAAGCAGGGGGTGAAGGATGTGATTGGAGGATGGGGGAAAAGTCAAATGCAATAGAATGTAATAAGTTAACTTATCAGTCTCTGTGCACTGGAGGAAGTTGGCTGGAAGATCCTTCGGCGATCCCTCAGGCAGTGCGAGATGTCTCCGATCCGGTCCCGCAGATGAGCGATGCACTTTCTCCTTGCGACGACAAATCCTCCAGGTTCTTCAGCATGCGATCTTCTGATCCATGCACATGGGGAGGCAGAGATGATGGTAGGCGGCACAGAAGAAGATGCAGAGAGCTCAGTGAGCAAGGCTGCAGTAGGAGCACACAGTCCAGCGGACACAGCTACAGGCACGGGCCAGTCCTCAGCAGACACCGCAAGGATGGGACTAAGTGGTGCCTCCGCGGTAGTGAGCGGAGCGAAGGTCCATACTCTATCATATTCACTAGCCGTGAGGAAGTCTCTCTGGGCTGAGGGTAGGACGCGTCAGCAGTCTGGCTAGCTAGCAGTATAGGCACAGCTAGCGGGCGAGGGTCCGTGCAGAGGGAGTTAACCGTCTTACTACTCACAAGCTCGGTCCCCGCCAAGTGTCCTGTCTTCCTGCTCAAACAGCTATTTGAGTCAGATCCGCCCCCATCAGTCAGGTGCCCTGTACTGCTTTGGTCAGCAATCTCTTCCCACTGCAACATTATTATTATTATTATTATTATTATTATTTATTTATATAGCACCATTGATTCCATGGTACTGTACATGAGAATGGGTTACATGCAAGTTACAGATATCACTTACAGTAAACAGACTAACAGTGACAGGCTGATACAGAGGGGTGAGGACCCTGCCCTTGCGGGCTTACATTCCACAGGATTATGGGGAAGGAGATAGTAGGTTGAGGGTTGCAGGAGCTCCGGTGTTGGTGAGGCGGTAGCTTCGGTAGTGATGAGGAGGCAGCGGGGTCAGTGAAGGCTGTAGGCTTTCCTGAAGAGATGTGTTTTCAGGTTCCGTCTGAAGGATCCGAATGTGGTGGATAGTCGGACGTGTTGGGGCAGAGAATTCCAGAGGATGGGGGATATTTGGGAGAAGTCTTGGAGGCGATTGGATGAGGAGCGAATAAGTGTGGAGGAGAGAAGGAGGTCTTGGGAGGACCGGAGATTATGTGAGGGAAGATATCGGGAGATTAGTTCAGAGATATATGGAGGTGACAGGTTATGGATGGCTTTGTAGGTCAGTATTAGTAATTTGAACTGGATACGCTGAGGGAATGGGAGCCAATGAAGAGATTTGCAGAGGGGGGAAGCGGAGGAGTAGCGAGGAGATAGATGAATTAGTCGGGGAGCAGAGTTATGGATGGACTGGAGAGGTGCAAGGGTGTCAGCAGGGAGGCTGCAGAAAAGGATGTTGCAATAGTCAAGGCGGGAGATGATGAGGGCATGCACAAGCATTTCAGAAGATTGGAAAGGACGGATTCTGGAGATATTTTTGAGCTGGAGGCGACAGGAGGTGGAAAGAGCTTGGATGTGCGGTTTCAAGGACAGGACAGAGTCGAAGGTTACTCCGAGGCAGCGGACTTCCGGTACGGGGGAAAGCATGATGTCATTGATTGCGATAGATAGGTCAGGTAAGGAAGATCTATGGGATGGAGGAAAGATGATGAGTTCAGAATTGTCCACATTGAGTTTGAGGAAGCAAGAGGAGAAGAAGGAGGATATGGCACTCTGGGATTTGGTGACAACCCCGAATGTTCCGGCTGAGAAACGCAGGAGAGACCATTAACTTGGTTTTCTTCCCTACACATGCAAAGTGTAAGTTGACAAGTTCCTGTAACATCTGTGTCTTTCTCTGCTTTGGCCGCTAGGTGACGCCATGCCTTTTCTGCCAGTGATGCTTGGCAACGTCAGTCCCATTTTATTACTGGGACTTTTGGTGCCATGAGACCAGCAAACTATAGTATAAGGCTACTTTCACACTAGCGTCATACGATGCACGTCGCAATGCGACGTGCCGACGTACCGACGCCTACTGTGAAAAAAACAACGGGGCAGCGGATGCAGTTTTACAAAGCGTCCGCTGCCCCATTGTAATGTCCAGGCAGGAGGGGGTGGAGTTCTGGCCGCGCATGCACGGTCAGAAATGGCGGACACGACGCACAAAAAAAGTTACATGTAACGTTTTTTTGTGCCGACGGTCCGCCACAACACGACGCATCCGTCGCATGACGGATGCAACGTGTGGCAATCCGTCGCAACGCGTCGCTAATGCAAGTGTATGGAGAAAAAACACATCCTGCAGATAATTTTGCAGGATGCGTTTTTTCTCCAAAACGACGCATTGCGACGTGAGTCGTACGACGCTAGTGTGAAAGCACCCTTAATTGTCTGATTTTGATTGCTCCTTCTGAGATCCCTTGGTGGGTTTCTGCTATGTAAACTCCTGTGTCTCTGACTTCCACTGCCAGTCAAGTAGAGTTCCTACCTGAAGTGTGTGTGCCTGTGCTTGCTTGTGATGTTTTCCTGATTCCTCCTGCTTTCTGACCTTATCATGAATTTTAACTATCCTCTTGTTTTATGATTCTGTTACTGACATGACCTCTTGGCTTTGACCCTGCTTGGTGACTTTTCCTGCCTCTGGTTCACTCTTCTGGAAGGTGGCCCTTCCGATAAAGCAATCCACTGGAAGGAGTGGCTTGTGCCAAGTTTGTGCGAGGTTTCTGTGTATAACATATATTGACAAAAAAGCTGCTAGTTAGTGCTGGGGATGTGGTTGGACTAGGAGGCACGAGGCAACTTGTCTTCTAGTGATAATCTCCTGATAAAACACTGATTTTATTGAAACAGAAAAAAACACAGCCTAGTATCTAACACATCGCTAGAATCAGCCCCTACATGATCCTGCTCTCAGATTACATAACTGAAACCTGCTGACAGATTACCTTTAATAATAGATTTCTGCTGTGGTTAACAGTCCACAATAATATGGTAAGTTCAGCAGTTCTCAAGAATACTTGGCTCATCGTACCTAAGGTACCCTGTTTACTCTGTTTCTTGTCTATTCGGATGTCCAAGCACAGGCATCCTATTGTTTCCCATTATTGCAGAGAAATAATTGCTGTAGCTATAAGAGTAAATGATAACTGGCGTAGGCTTCTTACAACTTTGGACATGCTACAAGCAAGGCAGCCATGTAAAACCAGAACACATGAGCTGCGCGCACAGTGAACAAGCCAGTAGAGACATGTTCACACCACCAAGAGACTTGAAAACACAAAAAAGCACAGTAAAACCAAAAACACTCTGTTGCAAAAAAATCACAGTGGACAGCAAATGCTAGTAAAAAGATGGAAAAAACAGGGTATTTGGTTGATACGTTTTTTGCAAAAAATGTATATTAAGCCGCTCTACCAATCGCCAAGGTATACCCATATCAGAGCAGTCCTAACTAATGTATGTAATCCCTATCTGATGTATTTAAAACCTGGTCATATGTACAATACCTGTATGAGCAGGATTCAGAAAAGGAATGTCCATGTGGACACGCTGGACAGAACGGCTCCTGTGCGCACAGCTCAAAAAAAGAGGGGTGGAGGCCTCCCCAGTCATGTGGAAACAAGAAAACAATTATGTAAAACCAGAACACATGAGCTGCGCGCACAGTGAACAAGCCAGTAGAGACATGTTCACACCACCAAGAGACTTGAAAACACAAAAAAGCACAGTAAAACCAAAAACACTCTGTTGCAAAAAAATCACAGTGGACAGCAAGTGCTAGTAAAAAGATGGAAAAAACAGGGTATTTGGTTGATACGTTTTTTGCAAAAAATGTACACTCACCGGCCACTTTAATAGGTACACCATGCTAGTAACGGGTTGGACCCCTTTTGCCTTCAGAACTGCCTCAATTCTTCGTGGCATAGATTCAACAAGGTGCTGGAAGCATTCCTCAGAGATTTTGGTCCATATTGACATGATGGCATCACACAGTTGCCGCAGATTTGTCGGCTGCACATCCCAAAGATGCTCCATACAAGGCAGGATGGATCCATGCTTTCATGTTGTTTACGCCAAATTCTGACCCTACCATCCGAATGTCGCAGCAGAAATCGAGACTCATCAGACCAAGCAACGTTTTTCCAATCTTCTACTGTCCAATTTCGATGAGCTTGTACAAATTGTAGCCTCAGTTTCCTGTTCTTAGCTGAAAGGAGAGGTACCCGGTGTGGTCTTCTGCTGCTGTAGCCCATCTGCCTCAAAGTTCGACACACTGTGCGTTCAGAGATGCTCTTAGGCCTACCTTGGTTGTAACGGGTGGCGATTTGAGTCACTGTTGCCTTTCTATCAGCTCGAACCAGTCTGCCCATTCTCCTCTGACCTCTGGCATCAACAAGGCATTTCCGCCCACAGAACTGCCGCTCACTGGATTTTTTTTCTTTTTCGGACCATTCTCTGTAAACCCTAGAGATGGTTGTGCGTGAAAATCCCAGTAGATCAGCAGTTTCTGAAATACTCAGACCAGCCCTTCTGGCACCAACAACCATGCCACGTTCAAAGGCACTCAAATCACCTTTCTTCCCCATACTGATGCTCGGTTTGAACTGCAGGAGATTGTCTTGACCATGTCTACATGCCTAAATGCACTGAGTTGCCGCCATGTGATTGGCTGATTAGAAATTAAGTGTTAACAAGAAGTTGGACAGGTGTACCTAATAAAGTGGCCAGTGAGTGTATATTAAGCCGCTCTACCAATCGCCAAGGTATACCCATATCAGAGCAGTCCTAACTAATGTATGTAATCCCTATCTGATGTATTTAAAACCTGGTCATATGTACAATACCTGTATGAGCAGGATTCAGAAAGGGAATGTCCATGTGGACACGCTGGACAGAACGGCTCCTGTGCGCACAGCTCAAAAAAAGAGGGGTGGAGGCCTCCCCAGTCTTGTGGAAACAAGAAAACAATTATGTAAAACCAGAACACATGAGCTGCGCGCACAGTGAACAAGCCAGTAGAGACATGTTTTTTCCATCTTTTTACTAGCACTTGCTGTCCACTGTGATTTTTTTGCAACAGAGTGTTTTTGGTTTTACTGTGCTTTTTTGTGTTTTTAAGCAAGGCAGCCAGCCTATTATCTTCCCTAATATTTTACTCTATCTCCATGTTCTCTGTCATTACTCATTAGTCTAACTGTGCCTTCTTTTTTTTAACAAATTTCTTGCAGCTTTTCTCTACTTCTGCAAGTATCCCAGTGACATATTCCACTAGTGTTGGAAGCTTTTCATCATCTCCGCTCCCTTCTTGTACTTCCTATTATCCTCCTGTAGCGCAGGGCGGTAGCCGTGAGCGAGGTACTGGTTTCTTGAAATTGGGGGCTCTGGTTGTGTGTGTGCTATAGGGGTGCTATGCCCTTGCAGGCCACATGTTACCGATGACTTGGATTTGCCAGGACTAGATGTTGAGGACTTCAATGAGAGAGACTACCAGTCAAAAATACACTTTTAACTGAATGATAACTTGATCATATACAGCAGATAGCGGGTAAACAACTTTATGAATATTTCCTCCACATTACGGAGCATTTTCTACACACAGTTCCAATTCCTTTCTCATTGCTCGTTCTTTCTATATCTCTAATGTTTCATTTTCCATCACCACAACCCAACTTAGTCCTTTAGTCCAATAAGCAAGAGTCCTGTTCTCAACCATAAAGGGAACTATATTACCAGTATAACTCTCTGGAACTCCAGCCCTGGGCAAGCTCTTCGTCTCACGTACACTGCACCATCTTGGTCCATTACCTCTCTGAGTTATAAACTCTGGGCCAGAATTCTAGGTGTCCTCTACCAGAACCCCTCTCTGATTGACAACTGTTGGTTCTCCTTCTCTCTTTACTTCAATTCACATTAGCCATCCTCCCAGTCTTTCCTCACTTCTGGACACTCACATCATTAGGTCTGTTTCTCAAGCACACTAGACCTTATCTGATGTCTCTTCCCTTCACAATAGCGTCTTCCACTATGGGCTAGTCCCAATAATTAATTCTAACTCTTCTTAATGTCGGGCAGAACACAATATACCAACATTATTAACGCATGTCACAATTATGGGCTAGTCCCAATCGTTAATTCTAACTCTCCTTAATGTCAGGCAGAACACAATATACCAACATTATTAACGCATGTCACAGTTATGGGCTAGTCCCAATTATTAATTCTAACTCTCCTTAATGTCGGTTAGAACACAATATACCAACATTATTAATGCATGTCACAATTATGGGCTAGTCCCAATCATTAATTCTAACTCTCCTTACTGTCGGGCAGAACACAATATATCAATATTATTAACACATGTCACAGTTATGGGCTAGTCCCAATTATTAATTCTAACTCTCCTTAATGTCGGGCAGAGCACAATATACCAACATTATTAACGCATGTCACAATTATGAGCTAGTCCCAATCATTAATTCTAACTCTCCTTAATGTCGGGAAGAACACAATATACCAATATTATTAACGCATGTCACAGTTATGGGCTAGTCCCAATTATTAATTCTAACTCTCCTTAATGTCGGTTAGAACACAATATACCAACATTATTAATGCATGTCACAATTATGGGCTAGTCCCAATCATTAATTCTAACTCTCCTTAATGTCGGGCAGAGCACAATATACCAACATTATTAACGCATGTCACAATTATGAGCTAGTCCCAATCATTAATTCTAACTCTCCTTAATGTCGGGAAGAACACAATATACCAACATTATTAACGCATGACACAGTTCACATTAAACAATACAACAATACACATGTTCTTCAAGGCGGAATGTGGCAGTATGTCCATCTCTTTATGCTCCTTTACACTTTAGATTCAGCTCTATTTGTTTATGTCATCCAGCTATACTTCATTATACAGATATTGCTTCTCACATAAATTTACATGATGCACAGGACAATCTGTGATTTATGAAATGAGGCCTGAGGGTACTGTTGGCATTTGGTAGTACCCTTTTTACAGAAAAAGGCAAAGGTGAATAAGATGCTGGGCACAACTATAATGTATAATGAAACACACAGAGCTCTTTCATTTAATAATGCACAGGCCATGACTTATAAAGTATTAACAATGCATTGCGTAAAGCGCCAAGGATACAACTGAGCAGCCAACGCAATTGTCGAGAAGAGGCAGCATTCGGTGCCAGGTAGTTAAAATGAAGAGTAGCGGGCAAACTTAGCAGATGCGGCAGAATGTAAGCAATGAAAAGTTTGATCTGCGCCTTGTTGTAAAATGTGTTTGTTAGTTAACATTCCGATTGGTAGCTTTTAACTATAACTCCTGCTTAGAAGATAAAACTAAACTGCCTTGAAAGGGAAGCAAAAAAGTATTAGGTAGTAAATAGCTGTTAAACCGTATTTACAAGTCCACGGCTTAGTAAAATGGTAGCAGACAGCAATCTGTAAGATCTGTAAGTCTTTAAAGGGAATCTGTCAGTAAGATCAACCCTCCAACGCCGTCTTTATGGGCTTGTAGGTTATAGGATGTTTGATAATATGATACCTTGATATCTGCCGTCCAATGTTTTATTCCAGAAAAAAACACTTTTTCCTTAATATGTAAAGGAATTGTTAAGATCTATGGACCGGACATAGATCTCCCCGAGAATCTGCCTCAAGGGCTTATTGTTAATGAAAGGGGGATGTTACCAATGTGAGACATGTAATGACTGACAGTCTGCACTCCTGATCTACATGTCTCACACTGGTAATGCCCCTTTTACTTACAATAACCTGCAGAGCAGGGATGTCAAACTCAAATACACAGAGGGCCAACCTTAATATTTATTTAAAAAATGTCTACAATTGAGTAAGTTTATCCTTATCATCAAATATAACAGTGAATTTTTTCATATGGAAACAAACTTAAAGGGGTTGTCCTACAAACAAAGTACATTTTAATTACCATATATACTGGTGAATAAGCCGAGATTTTCGGCACTTTTCTTATGCTGAAAACTCCCCCTCGGCTTACACATGAGTCACGGTCCAGAAAGCCGGCGGAGCAGCGTGTGCCAGGAGCCGATGCACACATCATACTCACCTTTCTGCGTGCCCTCGGTGCTGGCACTGCATTTCATTCCGGCTGCCGGTGCCTGCCTGCAGCTCTTCCTGCTGAGCGATCACGTGGTACCGCTCATTAAGGTAATGAATATGGATGAGTCTCCACTCCCATAGGCGTGGAGCGCATATTTATTACCTTAATGAGTGGTACCACGTGACCGCTGAGCACAGGAAGAGCTGTAGGCAGGCGCCGCCAGCCAGAACGAGATGCAGTTCCAGCACCGAGGGTGCGCAGGTAGGTGAGTATGATTTTTTTTTTCAATAGGAAACATTCACACAGGAATAGAGGATAAGGAGGTATGCATACAGGGATGGAATGGGGAGGCTTGCATATAGGGATGGAACGGGGAGGCATGCATACAGGGACGGAACGGCGGAGGCATGCATACAGGGATGGAATGGGGGAGGCACGCATACAGGGGCAGGGATGGGGGAGGCATGCATGCAGTGACAGGAATGGGGAGGCATTCATAGCAGGACAGGGATGAGGGGACAATGCATACCCCGCTTATACTCGAGTCAATAAGCTTACCCAGTTTTCTGTGGCAAAAGTAGGTGGTGCCTTGGCTTATACTCAGGTCGACTTATACTCGAGTATATATGGTACTAGATCTTAGAGTAAAATACTCGAATAATATAATATTTTATATAAGAGCAGCAAAAAGCATACAGCCAAATAGGCTTATTTAAATATGCAGTAACAAAAGTTAAATAACCTTGAATAATACAGATAATAAAGTATAATGTCAACAAAATTGCCCTCAAACACAGTAAGATACCCCTGTTAGGTATATGTATAATGGCCCACATAGTGCTCCATACAGTATAGTGTCCAGAAAAAATGTTCCCTACAGTATAATGGACCCACATAGTGCTCCATACATAGTGCTCCATATGTAGTTCTCCATACAGTAAAATAGGCCCCACATAGTGCTCCAAACAGTATAATGGCCCCACACAGTGCTCCATATAGTATAATGGCCACAAAAAGTGTTCCATATAGTATAATATTCCCACATAGTGCTTCATACAGTATAATGGCCCCACATAGTGCTCCATGCAGAATAATGGTATAATGGCCCACAAAGTATAATGGACTCACAAAGTGCTTTATACAGTATAATGGCCTCACATAGTACTCCATAAATACAGTATAACGGTCCCACATAGTGCTCCATACAGTATAAAGGGCTCCACATAGTGTTCCACAGAGTTTAGTGGTCCCACATAGTGCTCTACACAGTTTAATGGCCCCACATAGTGTTCCATACAAAATAGTGGCTACACATAGTACTCCATACAGTATAATGGGCCCCAGTGCCACATTAAAAAAAAAAAAATATTATTCATCTCTGCCCATTTCTACGCTGCTTCGGTCTCTTCATGGTGCCTTCAGATCCTCTACACATCTCAGTACAGCGGGCATGTGGTAATGATGTCATTGCACCCACTGTGCTGAGATGTCAGATGCATAAGGGTTTTGATATGAGAGGGAGCATCAGCTTATGCTTCTTCCCCCATCAATGCATTCAACTGTATATAGCTGAAAGTGCGATGACAGGTGAAAGTGCATTTCTGGGCAGGTGACTCGTCTGGCATCGCAGACCAAATATACTCACACTGCGTGGCAGTTTTGGCCTGCAGGCCAGAGTTTGACATATGCGCTCTAGAGGCAGATTCTCTGGGAGATCTATGTCTGGCCCATAGATCTTAACAACTCATTTATATATTAAGAAAAATGTGTATTTCTCTGGAATAAAGCATCAGGTCATAAACATCAAGGTATCATTTTATTCAGCTTTATATGACCTGCTTGCCCACATAGATGGATTGATTCCATTGGCTGTTGCCCCTTAAAGTTGCCTGCCAACAAAATGTTAATGCACTGTTTTATACTTAATTCCTGTCCTAAAAGGGAGGTGTATTAAAAGAGGAAGATCTGGATCATTAACCTCCTCCTCCAAGTTCTTTGCTCCACCAATAATGGTGCTACTATGCTGGAAATAACTTGCATTTGCAATAGTTTTACCATATTTTCATGTTCCTTACATAGTTTAAATCTATAGCAAGACAGAGCTTGGTTTTGCAAGGAATTTCATAAAATACTGTACAATAAAATGCTGCATATAGACATCGAGGAATATAATTGTAGAGGCAAAACTATAAGTCATTTGTTACTCACCTGACTTTGCTCCAGTGCTGGCCTCTAGGCAAGGAAGGTCTACTGCTAAATACCGCTATACCTCATTTTTCAGAAATCGTTCTTTACCACGGAACACTGCATATTTTGGCACTTTATGTCAAGTCAAGAGAAATGCAGCTCAAACTATATCCAGTTATGATTGTTCAGCATCTTCTAACTTGTGTGTAGATCCAGACGTAGGTATGGTAAGTGAACTCACCTGAAAAAGTGCTCAATAAACGTTAAAAAGAATGAATATAGGCACAGCAATGTCAAAACGACTTGACAAATAGGTATTGGTGACTCATGTGAGCTTCTATACCCCCATTTCCTAAACCTCTTAATGTCCACCCAACCTCAATTCAATTAAGAAACCCAATAAAGACACTCCACAAATATTTTGGATAAATTGGCCACAACAGCCTTTTATTTAAATATAACATCATATTTTAAAACACAGTATCCCAGAAGAGGTGGATCCCGAAGCCCCAAACCATAAGCCTCAGGATTAATATTCCCAACTTGGCCCCAGGCCGAGTTTTGCCCCTATCCGCTAAGCACCAGCTCAGAGACACCTATCAACCCGCCTGGCCCGTGTCCATTACCATTAAACACGGGTCCCCTTTAAACCCTTCCATGGGATAATTTAATTACCCATTCACTTGAATCCACCAGGGGAGAGTCCACGACCTCTTGAGATCCCCACCTCCGAACCACCATTTACCAGCACCACCAACTTCGAGGACCTCCCCCCACACCCTATTGCCATTACATATAAATGTGCAAACTTTGCAGATAAACATTATCGCCATCCCCCAACAATCCTTGATGCCTCAAAAAACAAAACTAATAAAACAAGCATCCCCATTGGCTAGCGTAATTAAATAAAGGGAGGGTGGGTGGTAGCTTCTTGTCACTATGAAGGGGGCACCTAAAATGGTTGCCTCACTAAAGTGGCTGACCCCTTTTAAATTGATGCACCACGATGACCCCACCTACGGCCCCTCCTCCCCTTCAAGCCCAATACCAGCCCCACCGAATTAAAATGTAATTAACCCCCCGCAATGCTAACCATTCACCTGTCCCCAACTCACTATATCCCTCTCAACCCAGTCATGTTGTCCTCTCTTTAAGGCCGTTGGCTCTGTACTGCCTCACTTGCTGTGCATATGTTTAGTACTTTCAGCTTCTTTTAACTACTTCAGGCTTCGAAAGCTGTGAATCAGCTAGAAAAAGTGACCAGTCCCTTCTTTTGGTGGCTCAAGTTTGGAAAACGCTCACTACTTTATATAGAGTTTTAGAACAAGACCACCCACCGCGAAGGCAACACAAAAGATGACAAAGTAGACACTTTAGGAAAAACAACAGCGGCATTTTCCTAAAATGTCTTCCAATAGCAAAACCCAGCTGGTACACACAGGTAACTTTCAGAAATCTAGGTTCTCAGTCCATATTTCCAATATGAAGCATCAGTTCTCTACTGAGAAACAATAATTGTGGCCACTATAAAACAGAAACCTGAGAAAAACATATACCCCATCCATTGATCTATTGGTCTTCGTATGGTCCAATTTCTAGACCTATATTTACTGAATGAAAAGAATACATTGAACCTAAGATATCTTCATTCTTTTATCCCACAGATGCTCTCTCTCCATTACCTCCTCACCCTATGTCTACTCGCCCATTAATTCATCTAAAGCTCGAGGGCATTTCATTAATAATCCCACCTGACAGGGCCAGACACTTCTCATCCCCAAAACATCTGCGCACATCCTTGTAGCCTAGAAGTGTTTTCGCCTTGGCTCACCCACGCAGCTCTTTTCTTGCATCTTGCCCTGGTGAAAACACTACTCCTGTCATGACAGATGATGGATGAATCATGGTTAAGACAGACAATAAAGGACCAGGGGATATTGCACCATTGTACAAAGTTTGAATCTTCATGAGAGTTCTTCCCAGATTTGTTGCAATTTACTTCTATAGAAAGTAGAAATTATATAGTTGCCCTAATATGAGATGAAATAAAAGATGCTGAAAATGTCACATAATAGTTTCTTTGAGTAAGTAAGAAAGAAAAGACTATTTTGCAGAAATCTAATTTACATTCTTTTTTCCAATGGAGCATTTCCAATAAATTCATTTGCAGATTTGCTCAAATTTGCATGGGAAATAATTTGTATCAAATTGATTTACTGCAAATTGAATATGCATTATTGTACTCTAAGGCCTCTACAGACCTCAGAACATAATTAAGGTTATTAATAAAATTCATACTCACTTTGTCCCATATTTGTCCCTACTCAGAGCTTTCCACCAGGTTGTCCATGTAGCTAGCTACTTCCGGTCCAATCTTCCATTATCACAGTGCTCTTCAGTATCTCTGGCATTCATTAGGCCCCACAGGACATCATAACTTAGGTTGCTCCATACAAGGCCAGGCTTATGGAGGCACAGTTTAGGAAAATGCCAACATGATTATCAATTTTTTAACTCTTTTCCGGTCCTAAAAGAAATCAAAGAGTTGTTTGGTCCATCATTTTTCTGAATTTGAGCAAAAGAAATATACTGCCTCTCTGGTCCATATTGCTGTTAGGTCTTGCTGCTCAGCCCTATTAACTTGCCTAGGCTTAGCTGTAACACTAGACACAACCAAGGAACTACAGGGTGGGCCATGTATATGGATACACTTAAATAAAACGGGAATGGTTGGCGATATCAACTTCCTGTTTGTGGCACATTAGTATATGGGAGGGGGAAAACTTTTCAAAATGGGTGGTGACCATGGTGACCATTTGAAGTTGGCCATTTTGGATCCAACTTTATTTTTTTCCAGAGGGAAGAGGGTCATTTGACACATCAAACTTATTGAGAATTTCACAAGATAAGCAATGGTGTGCTTGGTTTTAACGTGACTTTATTCTTTCGTAAGTTCTTTACAAGTTTTTCTTTGTTTTGCAGCCATTGACATGTCGCAGAGGTTAACACGTGAGGAGCGGATAGAAATTATGTTGATGTCTGGTGAATGCAGTACCCGGGTCATTGCAGCAGATTACAATGCAAGACACCCTATGCAAGAAAACTTGCATGCTGATGTGTTATTTCCTGAAGAAGTAGTCATATAGACTCTGAAACGCGTTGAATAAACCACCATTAATTCCTTCACTATGACTGGATTTGAATTGGTTAGCAGCACGGACATAATCCACAAATTTTCCTCTATAACATTACCATCAGAGTGACAGGGTGACAAAGGTGATAGGTACAAGGCTGACTGTGACAGAGTAGCAGAATAAATACGCTTGTACCTATTGTAAATGTTTAGTGCCTTTCATGATAGGATTCAATTCTGATAACTGTTACGGTCACCTCTATCAGAAGAAGTGACTTACGGTAAAATTACAAAACTGTTATTGCACTCTAATAATCTGTTAACCTTATTTAATTTTGTGTACAAATCATACAAATTGCTGTTAGAGTAATAAATATAATTTGGTTAGTTTACCACTGTGTCGTCATTTTCTGAACTGTTGCATCCCAAGCACCTGTTTACATTTGGAGTAGTCGGAAGGATGCAACTCTCGAGCAGAAATGGTGGATCAGTCAGTGACTGAGGCCACAGGGGGCAGCCTCCCTCTGGGAGCTATGCTAAAGTTTACAGGTGACAGTTTAATAATGTGGGACTGGGTTGAACGTCTAAAGAGTAGGTTACGAATGCACCCTGAGATAGCTTTGCTGATATTGGATGGAGAGGCCCGACAAGCAGTCATGTTTAGAAAGCCGAGAGATCGTGATACTCAGTAGCATAGCTACCGGGGGGCAGAGGGGGCGGTCGCCCAGGGCCCAGCACTCTGAGGGGGCCCAGCTGGAGCTACGCTACTGCAACTGTATCAGCGCGCTGCACGTGCTCCAACATAGTTGACTTCTGTGGCAGAGCAGGGAGAATCGATCTCTGAGCAGTGCCAGTGCCATAAGTGGGCCCCCCGCCCGTCATCGCAAGGTCACCTGTACCGGCATTTAGCCGATACAACTGATCGCATTGATGGGAGAAGGAGCACTATGCAACTTCTCCCATCATCCCCCTGCAAGCATCTGATGTCACCGAAGCCGGCCTTATACTACAGGGTCTGCCTATAGGGGTGCTGCCTTAGATTACAGGGTCTGCCTATGGGGTGATGCATTATAATGTAGGGTCTGCCTATGGGGGTGCTGTCCTATACTACAGGGTCTGCCTGTGGGGTGCTTCCTTATACTACAGAGTATGCCTGTGGGGTGCTGCTTTATACTGCAGGGTCAGCCTATGGGGGTGCTGCCTCATACTGTAGGGTCTGCCTTTGGGGTGCTGCCTTATACTACAGGGTCTGTCTATGGAGGTGCCGCTTTATACTACAGGGTCTGCCTATGGGGGTACTGCTTTATACTACAGGGTCTGCCTATGGGTGTTGCCTTGTGCTATAGAGTCTGCCTATGGGGGGTGCATTATACAATATAGAGTAGGCCTATGGGGAGTGCATTATACTATATGAAAGCTATCTAGGGGGCATCATACAGTGTGGAGATTACAGTGAGGGGGCCATCGTACAGTGTGGGGATTACAGTGAGGGGGCCATCATACAGTGTTGGAGCCATCAAACAGTTTGGAGGCTACTAAGGGGTCAGTATACTGTTTGGGTGGTATTATACATTGAGGGGGCATTATACTGTGCATAAGAGAGCATCATGCTGTGTACTGTATAGGGGAGCTGTACAGGGGGAGACTCGGGACATTATGAAATGTAAAGTGGGCACTTATTGATATAGGGGAACTCAGGTTACTGTGACTATCAAAGGGGCACACAGGGCATTATTACTTTCTAGGGGCTAAGTGTTTTCTAGGGCACTTGCACATGGCATTACTATATTATAGAGGGGTGCTTTAGAATTTAGAAGGCACAGTGAACCACACAGCAGGTGCAGTAATAGGGACACATACGTCAGCAGCGGCTCAGTACTGGGATATCAGCAGGATGAGGAGTTGCAGGTTGGGAATAGATGGTGATGGGGCTGGAATATGAGAAGTGAAACGTGTCTTTGTTGTATTCTTTGCAGCCGAGTCCTGGCTGGAGGAAGTTGTCATGTCGGTCTGGGACAGATGGAGAAGATGGGAAAAATGATCGATTCCACCAGAAAGAACGTCAGCGGTAAGTCACCATCTATAACTGTACTGTGATGTCTTATATGTTCTGTAGGACTGTCCATATGGCGGTAATATCCATGTTGGTCTTTATATAGAGATTATCTTCAGTAATAGCCCTGTCATCTGCTGAGGTTCTCTTCCAATATTAAGGCGCGTCACCCAGTTGTAATCAAGGTTACCTGGTTAGGGGCCCACTCAGAAGTTTCGACCCCCCCCCCGAACCAAAACCTTAGCTACCCCACTGGTGTAGATAAGTTTATCAAAAATCTAGAGGATATGCATGGCAATGCGACCGTCTTAGGTTATCTGCACATTCACTTCTTCCATCGGGTCCATAGAGAGGGAGATAATTGCCCAATACATGAACTCCCTGTAAATTACGTAACAGCTCACAGTTAGGGTACCGTCTCAAAAAACGATTTACCAACGATCACGACCAGCGATACGACCTGGCCGTGATCGTTGGTAAGTCGTTGTGTGGTCGCTGGGGAGCTGTCACACAGACAGCTCTCCAGCGACCAATGATGCCGAGGTCCCCGGGTAACCAGGGTAAACATCGGGTTACTAAGCGCAGGGCCGCGCTTAGTAACCCGATGTTTACCCTGGTTACCGTCGTAAATGTAAAAAAAACCAAACAGTACATACTCACATTCCGGTGTCCGTCAGGTCCCTTGCTGTCTGCTTCCCGCACTGACTGACTCCCGGCCGTAAAGTGAAAGCAGAGCACAGCGGTGACACTTTACACTTACACTTTACGCGGCTCTGCGCTTAGTAACCCAATGTTTACCCTGGTTACAAGCGAACGCATCGTTGGATCGGTGTCACACACACCGATCCAACGATGACAGCGGGAGATCCAGCGACGAAAGAAAGTTCCAAACGATCTGCTACGACGTACGATTCTCAGCAGGGTCCCTGATCGCTGCTGCGTGCCAGACACAGCGATATCGTATGGATATCGCTGGAACGTCACGGATCGTACCGTCGTAGCGACAAAAGTGCCACTGTGAGATGGTACCCTAAGGCTATGTCTTTGTCTGTTTTGCTGTTGCATTCCAAGCACCTGTTTACACTTGCATTGAGATGCTTTTAGTTTCCCACTGAGCAGAGTAATTACTGCCACACAGCTTCACTCAAATGAATGGGGCTAGGTATACAGATATAGCTTTCATTAAATTGATCTACGAGGTGTGCTATAGCATAATTTAGTTTTGTAGCGTAGAAGTTCCTCTACTTTGTATTTGAGTGGCCACATTATACAGATTACGGAAAGTACATAATTCGAAAGACATCCATTTGTCAAATGCTACATCTATAATACATGAAAGTCATTTTATGCTATGTACTGGTGCAAAATGGGATTTCAAAGCTGGGGAGACCCATTCATGGTGTTCATGTGCCCTTATACGGTTTGAGTCGAGAGCAGAGATGAGTGGGTCTTTTGATATTCGAATTTGCCAACTTTGCAGAATTTTCCTAAAAAATAAAATTTGCAGCACATATATTTAAGAAAATCTCAATAATGGATAACTTGTAATTGCTCAGAAAGTACATGTGGAGGCAAACAGAGAGAGAAAGATGACCTTGCTGATTATAAGACATTACACTATACCAGGGAAAGGGAGCGTGAGATAACCCCTTTGACCATAAGAGCTTACACTATACAGGAGAGAGAGAGGACTCCACTGACCATAAGAGCTTACACTTTACAGGAGAGAAAGAAAGAGAGCGGACATCCAGGGCCGTATTTAGAGTTTCTGCTGCCCTAGGCACTTTTAGTGCTGCCCCCCCCCCCATTGGTGAGTATGACACTATCGGCAGTGACTTTAGCAAGAATCGCTGATGTGAAAGTCGCCTTTTGCAGCAGATCGGGAAGTTTTTCTGCATGTGCCGCGTAACGGATCACTTACGGCAACACTGCGTTCGGCCTCATTCATTCCTTATGGTATTTGCGGCGCTTGCAATGATCTGGCAAATGCGGTACCATATCTCTCAACTTTTGAAGAAGGGAAGGAGGTACAAAGTGTGCGCCGTGCGTAGCGCGCCACGGCAAATTTTAGGCCACGCCTCTGACCACACCCATTTCACAACTAGTCACACCCATATCCACGTCCCAACCACAGCCATTTAGCACTGCTGATCACACACTGTTTTATATACAATAATTATAAACAAAAAAATATGGCCACACAGTGCCCCATACTGTATAATGGCCACACAGTGCTCCATACTGTATAATGGCCACACATGATGCTCCATACTGTATAAAGGCCACATATGATGCTCCATGCATTCTGTATAATGGCCCCCCCTCCCATCATGTATGCATGGCTCATCTCCCCCTCCCTGTATGCATAGGTGGCTCATCTCCCCCCCCGTATGCGTGGCTCATCTCCCCCTCCCTGTATGCATGGGTGGCTCAGGCACTTGCTCATCTCCCATCCCCCCCCCTGTATGCGTGGGCCACGCATACAGGGGGGGATGGGAGGTGAGCCAGTGCCTGACCCACATATGCATACAGGGGGGGGAGATGAGCCACCTATGCACACAGGGAGGGGGAGATGAGCCATTCATACATGATGGGAGGGGGGGCCATTATACAGTATGCATGGAGCATCATATGTGGCCTTTATACAGTATATGTATGCGTGGCTCATCGCCGGCTCCCCAGTCCCATCTTGTATCATGGCTCCCCGTCCACCGCGGACCTCCTACATCCTCTCCGCCGGCTCCCTTCATCCTCCCTGGCTGCCTGGAATGATTCATGATTCATCCCGCCCCCCCCCCATGCGTGGCTCATCGCCGGCTCCCCGACGCTCCCAGTCCCATCTTGTATCATGGGCATGGCTCCCCGTCCTGGCCGTCCACCGCGGACCTCCTCCTCCCTGCCGGCTCCCCCGTCCTCCCTGGCTGGAATGATTCATACTCACCTGAGTCACCTCACACACCGCGTAGCAGAAGAACGGAATCCTCCACCTCGCTCTGTCCCTGCGCAGCACTGCACCGTCCTCCTCGTCCTGTGTGAGCGCCGCGGTCAGGTGGTAACGGTCATTTAAGATGATGAATATTCATGCATATTCATCACCTTAATGAGGCGGCAACATGTGACCGCTCACACAGGGCGAGCTGCAGTCATGCAGTCGCTGAGAGCAGACCAGCCGGCACCGCTGGAGCAGGTGAGGTGAGTATGAGACAGGGAGGCATAAGCGGCGACGGGGGGGGGGCTTGGGGGGGGGGTTGTGCTGTCTTAAGGTGACCAGCCGGACCGGACTGTAAAAAAAAAAACAAAAAAAAAAAACACACTGCTCAGGTGCCGCCCCCCCCCGCATCGCCCCGCCCTAGGCACGTGCCCTCGAGTGCCTAGTGGCAAATACGGCCCTGCGGACATCGCTAACCATAAGGGCTTAAATTTTGCAGGAGAGAGCAAGACCCTGCTGACCACAAGAGCTTACACTCTACAGGAGATAGGAATAGAGAGAGAGTGAGAGAGAGAGAGAGGATCCTGCGTACCATAAGAGCTTACACTCTACAGGAGATAGAGAGAAAATGCCGCTGATAATAAGAGCTTACACTCTACAGGAGATCGAGAGAAGATGCCGCTGATTATAAGAGCTTACACACTACAGGAGATAGAGAGAAGATGCTGCTCATTATAAGAGCTTAAGGTACCGTTACACTAAATGATTTACCAACGATCACGACCAGCGATACGACCTGGCCGTGATCGTTGGTAAGTCGTTGTGTGGTCGCTGGAGAGCTGTCACACAGACAGCTCTCTCCAGCGACCAACGATGCCGAAGTCCCCGGGTAACCAGGGTAAACATCGGGTTACTAAGCACAGGGCCGCGCTTAGTAACCCGATGTTTACCCTGGTTACCATTGTAAATGTAAAAAAAAACAACCACTACATACTCACATTCTGGTGACTGTCACGTCCCTCGCCGTCAGCTTCCCGCACTGACTGTGTCAGTGCCAGCCGTAAAGCACAGCACAGCGGTGATGTCACCGCTGTGCTCTGCTTTTACTTTACGGCCGGCGCTCACAGTCAGTGCGGGAAGCTGACGGTGAGGGACGTGACAGTCACCAGAATGTGAGTATGTAGTGTTTTTTTTTTTTACATTTACAATGGTAACCAGGGTAAACATCGGGTTACTAAGCGCGGCCCTGCACTTAGTAACCCGATGTTTACCCTGGTTACAAGCGAACACATCGCTGGATCGGTGTCACACACACCAATCCAGCGATGACAGCGGGAGATCCAGCGACGAAATAAAGTTTCAAACGATCTGCTACGACGTACGATTCTCAGCGGGGTCCCTGATCGCAGTAGCATGTCAGACACAGCGAGATCGTATGTATATCGCTGGAACGTCACGGATCGTGCTGTCGTAGCGACCAAAGTGCCACTGTGAGACAGTACCCTTACACTCTACAGGAGATAAAGAGAAGATGCCGCTGATAATAAGAGCTTACACTCTACAGGAGATAGAGAGAAGATGCTGCTGATTATAAGAGCTTACATTCTACAGGCTATAAAGAATGGATCCTGCTGACCATAAAAGCTTACACTCTGTAGGAGAGACAGAGAGAGATAACTCCATAAATATTTTAGAGAGTGAATATTACTATGTATAAGAACAAAGCAGTTCTTATGTAACTTGGTAAAAATCCACTGGATTCCATGACATGGATTACATGTTGATATCAAACCACTAGACCTTAAAGATTGCCGGAGGCACCTGACCATTGGGCACTAATGTCCCACTTGGGACTCAAAAATCTGTGCAATATTTTAGCATTTTAGTATCTAATGCTATTACCATATAGATATCACACAAATAGACAGAACCAATAAGTATCAAAAACTTTGCACATGATGGATTAAATACCAAGTGACTTCACAATAAGATCATGGGATGAAAATAAAGCAGCACTTTACTTTTCGAAGAAGTGGGGAAATAAATTAATGTATCTCTGGACAAGTTGGATAAAGAAACCACATAACTTTTAAAGTAGCACCAAATTGGCTAGTGTAAGGAAATACTGCTGTTCAAATATGAGACTTCTATTTCAGAATCTCCAGTATTTCAAGTTTTCCAGAAGTTCCTGCTAATTGAAATAAAATAACTCTGAAAACTGTATTATTTTTTTACTCTTCTTATTATAATACCCTAGCTATTTGTCTGTGCCCTTCAGCATCATGTACTGAGCTTATAATTCACCATCTAGCGTACACTATGCATAAAGCTAAAGTAGTTGACTCAAAAAACTAATTTTCAATGCAAATTAACTTTGCTTTTTCACTGTTTAAATATACCATTATGGAATCCTTTGGAGGTTTTCTATTAAGGATGATTTTTGTAAAGTAAAGCACTGTGGCTCAGAATGGCCTGACCACCCTTGATGATTTTTTTCCCATCTGTTGAATTTTTCAAAGCTCATGAATACATAAAATGAGAATGTTAAGAAATGGTCTGCTAATTACATATGTGCTCCCCCAGAAAGAAAGCTTAATAAGAACGATATTAAAAATTACTGACATCTTTTTCTTAACATCCAAATCTTGGTCAGACACACTCAATGTAAATTATTGGACCCCTTGAGAAAATTGCCAGCTCTGCCGAATACTTAAGTTTTGTTTATTCTCAGAAGTTGATATAGGAATAGCTACAGGCTCAAGGACCCCAGGGCAACAGTTCATGCCTAGGACAAACCTACTCATACACATGAGCATAATAGACATAAATAATGCAGTCATGTATTGTACGTAATAATTAAGGGCAAATAATCTGACCATGTGATGTACACACAGCTATGTAACTATGGGAATAGTCGGTCGAATAAAGTGACATTGGTCAAGAATGACCATACTGCTTTAAGAGTAACTATCATTTTAATCTACAGGGTGGGCCATTTATATGGATATGCAGCGCCCCAGAGTCCTGGTCGTTGCAGTACTGTAGCTCCGCCACTAAGGGGGGCTATGGTACGTCTGATGGCACTGAAGGAGTTCATCTGACCAGGTATCACAGACACCAATACATTTCACAGTCTGGCCTCTGGGGGAGCTAAGGGTTCTATTTATTAGGCCACTCCTCACAATCTGGTAAAACTGAGGGTTAGGCAGGAAGTTAGAACAGAAAGCTGACTGGGTTGGAACCAGGCAACACCTTGTGGCAGAGGGTGTTGTAGGGGAAGATTCGGAGGGGTCCCTGTCAGGGGTGGGATCCTGACAGAGGCCTAGCAACCAGAGAGAACGTTACGGGACCGCGCCTGCACGATATACGGCGGTACCCCAAGGAAGGACAGGAAGCGAGGTTTATTGTGCTGAGTGAGAAATGAGATCAACGCTGCAAGGAGAAATACCAGTAGGAGTCGTGCTGTAAGACGAGGCAACATCCTATTGAGGCGCATAACCGGTGGCCGGAACGCCAAGGAAGTATAGAGCTCCAAGCCAAACTTCAAACCTACGGCAGGACAGTCAGTTACAGGCGGGCTGTCTCACCCAGACCCAGGAAGACACAGGGGGGTAACAACAGGAGTGGGGCAACGCTGGAGTCCCGGAAGAGCTCCGAGCCTCCCCGTCATACGGGTGCATCCTAACCGTAAGATCAGGGGGACGTAGAGGGAGAACATCAGAATCGAGTTGTGAGGGAACGCGAGAAACAGACACAACAGTTGTGGGGACTATCCCGTAAGCACAGCAGGGGAGGACCACAACACACAAGCGCAGGAAGGTAGGCACAGATTTCCACCTGCAAAGGGAACTCTGGAGGTGCCATCGGACCGGCCAGACTTGCGCAGCCCGGTTAACCGTATTCCGGACTGAGGACTCAGAAGCCTTCAGTAAAGAGGTAAAGAGACTGCAACCTGGTGTCCTCGTTATTGACCGCGACCGGCACTACACCGCACCATAACATCAGCACCATACCACCATCTTTCATTGTGCGCCCCTCAGCAGGGTCACGGACCGGGTCTAGCCACCGTGACAACCCCAGAGCAGAGACTCAGAGGCCCGGTACCGGGTACCCCTCGGCCCTGTGGCAGTGGGGGCGCTGCAGATACACCTGGGTGGGCCATTTACAAAGTTGGATCCAAAATGGCTGACTTCAAAATGGCCACCATGGTCACCACCCATCTTGAAAAGTTTTCACCCTCCCATATACTAATGTGCCACAAACAGGAAGCTGATATCACCAATAGTGTTGAGCGATACTTTCCGCTATCGGAAAGTATCGGTATCGGAAAGTATCGGCCGATACCGTCAAAATATCGGATCCAATCCGATACCGATACCCGATCCCAATGCAAGTCAATGGGACGAAAATATCGGAATTAAAATAAACCCTTTATACACTTGTAGGTTCATTCTACATGAAGGAAAACAACTAAGAATAATGTAGGATGTATTGGGGGACGTGGCGGAGACATTAAAGGCACAGAGGTTTAGCCCAATGTAATAGAATAGCAGGTTTTTTTTTTTTTGGATGACGTTCGGCGTTAGAAAAAATTTGACTATGTTAATTTTTTTTTTTTTTTTATGCCACATATTGATGTTTCACTACTTCAACGCCCTTCACCTTCTTTTTTTCTTCTCCCACGCTTTCTTCTTCATTATCCTCATCATCAGCTTCTTTGACATCAACTTCTTCACCTTATTCATCTTCTTCTTCATCTTCTACCTATTATTTTTTGGGTTACATTGTTCATATTCTTTTTATTTTACTATTATCTTCATCATATTCTACTTCTTCATCATATTCTTATTTGTGACAGGCATTCCTGTAGTTGTTATCTATAAAAGTTTGAAGATTACACCTTCCGTTCTGCCTGTCACAAAACAGTTACATTTGTCCGCGTTCAGTTTCGCCTGCAGCATCAGGCTTTATCCAGGGGCACCACGAGGAGGAACGGACTCACCCCCATACACTGCTTAGTCTTCTTCTGCTTATAATTTAGATAATATTTTTTGCTCTGATATTTAGTGTTATGCTTAATGTTCTTCTGCTCTTTGTTCTGCAGCCTCTTGTTCTTCTGCTTCACGGTCTTCCAGGTCGTCGTCGTCTCCAGGGTCGTCGTCTCCAGGGTCGTCGTCTCCCGGGTCGTCGTCATCGGGGTGGTCTTCAGGGTCGTCGTCTCCGGGGTCGTCGTCATCACGGTGGTCTTCAGGGTCATCGTCTCCAGGGTCGTCGTCATCACGGTGGTTGTCGTCTCTGGTGTCGTCGTCATCTTAGGGGTGTTCTTCCGGGTCATCGTGTTTAGTCTCTTGAACTTGGAAATGTAGCAGAAGGTACAAGAAGGCTGAGAAAATGCCGAGAACCAGCTGATGGAACTGGAACTCGGATGGCTACCTGAAGGTCCAAGAGCCAATGGAACTACCGAGGACCAGCTGACGTTACTGGAACCCGGTTACTAAGCAGGAGGTACCCGTGCCTGAAAGCACTACCAAGGACCACCTGACGTTGGTGGAACTCGGATACCCAGAGGGAGGCACCTAAGCCAAAGGCTCTGCCCGGAACCAGCTGACGGTACTGGAACCAGGATGGGGAGCAGAAGGTACAAGAGCAAAAGACAGTGCCGAGAACCAGCTGATGGTGCTGGAACCCGGATGGGTAGCCGAAGGTCCAAGAGCCAATGGAACTACCGAGGACCAGCTGACGTTACTGGAACCCGGTTACTAAGCAGGAGGTACCCGTGCCTGAAAGCACTACCAAGGACCACCTGACGTTGGTGGAACTCGGATACCCAGAGGGAGGCACCTAAGCCAAAGGCTCTGCCCGGAACCAGCTGACGGTACTGGAACCAGGATGGGGAGCAGAAGGTACAAGAGCAAGTGTCTGCGTGGCTTTTGCAGGACACGATGCCGGCTGCACAGCAGGGGAACAGCTGGCGGTGCTGAACCCCACTGACACATTGGCTGGTGTTTTTCTCTGTGCAGCTAGCAGTACCGGGCCCCAACTGGCGGTGTTGGAGCCCGGGGTCAGCAGGAGGAGGAGAGGGAGCAGAGTGTAGGCCGAAGCCTGCACTGGCGGCAGCTTTGGGTCTGTTGTGCCTGCGTGGCTGTTGCAGGACACGTTGCCGGCTGCACAGCAGGGGAACAGCTGGCGGTGCTGAACCCCACTGACACATTGGCGAGGTGTTTGGCTCTGTGCGTACAGCACTTCTGGACGGCAACTGGCGGTGTTGGAGCCCAGGGACAGGTGGAGGAGGAGGAGGTTGGAGGAGGTAGGAGGGATTGCCACACACACAGCAGGGGAACAGCTGACGTTACTGAACCCCAATAACAGAGGAGGGACTGTTGACTGTGCGTACAGCACTTCTGGACGGCAACTGGCGGTGTTGGAGCCCAGGGGCAGGTGGAGGAGGAGGAGGTTGGAGGAGGTAGGAGGGATTGCCACACACACAGCAGGGGAACAGCTGACGTTACTGAACCCCAATAACAGAGGAGCGACTGTTGACTGTGCGTACAGCACTTCTGGACGGCAACTGGCGGTGTTGGAGCCCAGGGACAGGTGGAGGAGGAGGAGGTTGGAGGAGGTAGGAGGGATTGCCACACACACAGCAGGGGAACAGCTGACGTTACTGAACCCCAATAACAGAGGAGGGACTGTTGACTGTGCGTACAGCACTTCTGGACGGCAACTGGCGGTGTTGGAGCCCAGGGACAGGTGGAGGAGGAGGAGGTTGGAGGAGGTAGGAGGGATTGCCACACACACAGCAGGGGAACAGCTGACGTTACTGAACCCCAATAACAGAGGAGGGACTGTTGACTGTGCGTACAGCACTTCTGGACGGCAACTGGCGGTGTTGGAGCCCAGGGGCAGGTGGAGGAGGAGGTTGGAGGAGGTAGGAGGGATTGCCACACACACAGCAGGGGAACAGCTGACGTTACTGAACCCCAATAACAGAGGAGCGACTGTTGACTGTGCGTACAGCACTTCTGGACGGCAACTGGCGGTGTTGGAGCCCAGGGACAGGTGGAGGAGGAGGAGGTTGGAGGAGGTAGGAGGGATTGCCACACACACAGCAGGGGAACAGCTGACGTTACTGAACCCCAATAACAGAGGAGGGACTGTTGACTGTGTGTACAGCACTTCTGGACGGCAACTGGCGGTGTTGGAGCCCAGGGACAGGTGGAAAAGCAGAGGAACACAATGTAGGCCGAAGCCTGAGAAAGTCGAAAGGGAACCTTTAACCCCCCCCCAAGGCATTTGTAGCTGAAAGAGCCAGCTTGTGCAGCACAAAAGATGCAAAAGGAAAAGGTGGCTCTTTTCATCATGCTCCTTGCAAACACAGAACTAAACACTTATAAAATGTGTCCCCTGCAACCGTAAAACCGTCCCGGAGGTGGGACTTTCCTTCGTAATGTGACGCAGCACAGCCGTCATTCCTACCCCCCCGGCGCCGCGCACCGGCTCCTCAGCGTTGGTTTATTCCGTCCCGGAGCCTGCGCTGTTATGTTATCCCGTGGCCAGGCACACTTAGCGCTGCCCGTCTTCTGGCATCATTTGGTGTCAGGATGGCTGCGCCTGTGCGGCCGCGCTGGCAGAGAGCCCGCCTCGCAGTGTCTTCTGATTTAATCCCACTGGGGGCCTGGGATCCATGGACATGCGCAGTGCATATCCTCGCCTCTCACTCCCCTCCCTACGGCTTCTTAAGACTGTGCGGTGTCACGGCCGTGGCATGCTATTAGGGACCAGCTGACACCGAACAGTCTGAAGAAGCCATAGGGAAATGAGTGAGAGGTGGAGGTTCAGATATGCACTGCGCATGTCCATGGATCCCAGGCCCCCAGTGGGATTAAATCAGAAGACACTGCGAGGCGGGCTCTCTGCCAGCGCGGCCGCACAGGCGCAGCCATCCTGACACCAAATGATGCCAGAAGACGGGCAGCGCTAAGTGTGCCTGGCCACGGGATAACATAACAGCGCAGGCTCCGGGATGGAATAAAACAACGCTGAGGAGCCGGTGCGCGGCGCCGTGGGGGTAGGAATGACGGCTGTGCTGCGTCACATTACGAAGGAAAGTCCCACCTCCGGGACGGTTTTACGGTATCAGTGGACACATTTTATAAGTGTTAAGTTCTGCGTGTGCAAGGAGCTAAACAAAAATAGCTACCTTTTCCTTGTGCAGCATTACTGCTGCACAAGGTGGCTCTTTCAGTAACAAACGCCTTGGGGGGGGGGGGACAGATTCCCTTACATTTCAGTTGTTGTGTCAGCGTGGCGGTCGCATGACACATTGCCGGCTACACAGCTGGGGATCAGCTGACGTTACTGAAACCCAATAACACTGGGTCGTATGTTTTGACTGTGCAGACGGCACTTCTGAGCCTCAACTGGCGGTGTTGGAGCACAGGAATTTAAGTTCAGGTGGTAGAAAGATGAACACAACAGGAGACCTGGATAACGTATACAGTGACCTAATTATTTAATCAGGAGGAGGAGTGGCAAATTCCTGCGAGATCCAGGCCTTGTTCATTTTCAGGAAAGTAAGCCGGTCAACGTTATCGGAGGATAGTCGCATGCGACGGTCAGTTAGTACACCACCTGCAGCACTAAAGACACGTTCCGATAATACACTGGCCGCAGGGCAAGACAGCACCTCCAATGCATACTGGCTTAGCTCTGGCCATGTATCCAGCTTTGAGACCCAAAACTTGAAAGGGGAAGAGCCGTCTGGGAGTACAGCAAGAGGGCAAGACATGTAGTCTGTCACCATCTGACGGAACCGTTGCCTCCTGCTGACTGGAGCCGTCTGTGATGGTGTAGACTTTTGTGGGGGGCACAGAAAACTGTGCCACAGTTGGGCCATACTGGTCTTGCCTTGGGCAGAGGCACTGCTTCTGCTCCCTCTTTGTGCAGAGCCTCCTCCACTGCCTGGACGCACTGAGCTGCTTTGTAATGCACTAGCAGCACTTCTCTCAGTTGGAATGGAGAAGATGATGGAATTGACCAGTGTGTCTTGGTACTCCCGCATTTTTCGCTCCCGGTTCAACGGTGTGATGAGGCTTTCTACGTTGTCCCGGTAGCGAGGATCGAGGAGGGTGAACACCCAATAATCAGACATGTTGAGAATGTGGGCGATGCGGCGGTCGTTTCTCAGGCACTGCAGCATGTAATCCACCATGTGCTGCAGACTGCCAACTGCCCAAGAAACGCTGTCCCCTGCTGGAGGCGTGATCTCTGCCTGCTCGTCATCACCCCACCCTCGCTGTACACACTGAGTACTGGACAATTCGGTAACTCCCTCCTCTGGACGGACGTCTTCCTCCTCCATTGACTCCTCCTCATCCTCCTCACAAACTGTCCCCTGCCTACGCGTTTGTGAGGAACCACGTGGCGCTGACTGTCCAGAAGATGATGGAAATGGTGAATCCTCATCCTCCACCTCTTCCACAACATCATCCCTTAGCGCTTGCAGTGATTTTTCAAGCAGGCAGATAAGGGGGACAGTCATGCTGACTAGTGCATCATCTGCACTCGCCATCCGCGTGGAATAATCAAAGGGACGCAAAACCTGGCAGACGTCATTCATAGTGGCCCACTCTGTTGTTGTGAAGTCTGTACGGCGCTGACTGCGACTTTTTTGCGCCTGAAGCAGCTGGTACTCCATTACAGCTTGCTGCTGCTCACACAACCGCTCCAACATATGTAACGTGGAATTCCACCTGGTAGGTAGGTCACATATGATGCGATGTTCTGGCAGGCGGTGTCGGCACTGCAGAGCCGCAATGCGCGCTTTTGCCGTGCTGGAACGCCGCAAGTGAGCACACTCTAGGCGGACCTTGTGCAGCAGTGCATCAAGATCCGGATAGTCCCTCAAAAAGCTCTGCACGACCAAATTGAGCACATGTGCCAGACATGGGATGTGAGTGAGGTTGCCGAGGCCCAGAGCTGCCACCAGATTTCGGCCATTATCACACACTACCATGCCTGGCTGGAGATTCGCTGGCACAAACCACACATCGCTCTCCTGCTTGATGGCATTCCAGAGCTCCTGCGCTGTGTGGCTACGATTCCCCAAAAAAATTAATTTCAACACGGCCTGTTGACGTTTGGCCACGGCTGTGCTCATGTCGGTCGTAACAGGTACACGTTCATCACGGGTCCATGTGGAGGTGGACTGTGACGGCTCCTGCAGCGATGATTCTGAGGAACTGGTGTAAGAGGAGGAGTCAATGCGTACAGAATGGATTCCTGCAATCCTTGGAGTGGGCAGGACACGTCCTGCGCCACTCGCACGGTCTGTACCTGGCTCAACGACATTAACCCAATGGGCAGTGAGGGAAAGGTATCGCCCCTGTCCATGTTGACTGGTCCACGCATCGGTGGTGAGGTGGACCTTGCTACTGACGGCGTTCAGAAGCGCGTGTTTTATGTGTCCCTCCACATGCTTGTGCAGGGCAGGGACGGCTTGCCTGCTGAAGTAAAAGCGGCTGGGCACATTGTACTGTGGGACTGCCAATGACATCAAGTCACGGAAGCTGTCAGTCTCCACCAGCCTGAATGACAGCATTTCCAGTGACAGCAGTTTGGCAATGCCTGCAGTCAGAGCCTGTGCTCGTGGGTGGTTTGACGAGAAAGGCCGCCTTTTCTCCCATGCCTGTACTACCGATGGCTGTAGACTGGGCTGGGAGTGTGTGGATGACTGGGAAAGTGGTGCTGCGGGTGGAATTACAGCGGGTCTCTGGACAACAGGGCCAGAGGTTCTTCCACGGCGATCCTGGGAGGAAGCCGAACCAGCTGCGTGTGAGCTAGAGGAAGAGGCAACACGAGCTGAAGAGGTGGTAGCTGCCGCTGTTGGTTGGCCTAGCTCTTCAGTGTGTTTTTCTAACTCCGCCGGGTGCCTGTTGCGCACATGTTTCCACATGTTGGAGGTATTGAGGTTGCTGACATTTCGACCTCTTTTGACTTTTTGATGACACACGTTGCATCTGACATAGCAAATGTCATCTGCAACTGTGTCAAAAAAGGACCAGGCACTGCAAGTCTTGGGAGCGCCCTTTTTGGCTTTTGGAAGAGACATGCTCCTAACGGGTGCCAAAGCGGAGGCTGCAGGATCCGCGGTCTTCCCCCTCCCTCTCCCTCTTTGGGCCGTACGGGGAATCTCTTCCTCAGAGCTGCTCCCACCACCTTCCTGTCCCTCACGCCAAGATGGGTCGAGGACCTCATCATCTACACTACCCTCTGCCCCCAACTGCTCCTCCTGGGTAGTCTCAGCAGCAGAGCACGCACCAGTAAGTGGCACCTGAGTGTCATCATCAGCTGATGCGGCCTGCGATGTGGTGACCGGAGCCACTGGCCCACCCGCCTCTTCAGAGGAAGACAGAAAAAGCTGTTGGGCATCACTGCACCCTGCCTCTTCTTCCATTTCTCCAATGCTGCTTGGCTGGCCCCCTGTTTCCAAGCCAAGAGATTCAGAGAACAGAAGTAGAGACGGCTCCTGTCCTGGGCTCTCTGTCTGCCTGGGCAATTTGGCAGGTGGTGAAGAGACAGATGGCTGCTCTCCAGTGCTCTGTGTCTGAGAGGATGTGGCACTAATGGAAGTTGATGCATTAGCTGCCATCCATCCGACAACAGCTTCAATTTGGTCTTGACGCAGCAGCGGTGTACGGCGCTCTGACACAAAGCTGCGCATGAACGACTGTTGCCTGGTGAAAGTGGGTGCTGATGAGTCACCGGTGCCCGCAGCAGGCACAGAATCCCCACGTCCCCTCCCTGCTCCGCGCCCACGCCCACGTGCCTTACTCACTGCCTTCTTCATCTTGGTTGACTGATAAAGATAAGCAGAAAAGTACTAACGGATTTGTGTGCTTATTCCTGAGCAACTCCTCCTAACAGGTATAAGAAACACTAATTTTCTAAAGTGTGGACTAGACTTTAATACGAGCTAATGTGGCCTACAGAAATGTAAAGTGGTGTAACTGGTGTGTTTGGTGAACTTTATTATTTATTTCTTTTTTGGGGGCTGAACTGACAACAGATAGAGCTGCAGTCACACAGAGACCGTGCAGACAGACGTAAACGGCGCTGCAAGGCCCAAAAACCCTCCTCTACTTTATCCTATGTAGTGTTTTTCCACAAATTAGCTGGAGACGGGTGGAAAGACACTAATAGGATTTTTTTAAATTAATTAGCAGCAGACTACACTACTTGAAAAAAAATTAAAATTGATTTGGCGGTATGACGCAGTGAACAACCCTGAGCTGGAGACAACCAGGCTACGGCTGCTCACAGACTACAGGGCGAGCTGCAGTCACACGGAGACCGTGCAGACAGCCGTAAACGGCGCTGCAAGGCCCAAAAACCCTCCTCTACTTTATCCTATGTAGTGTTTTTCCACAAATTAGCTGGAGACGGGTGGAAAGACACTAATAGGATTTTTTTAAATTAATTAGCAGCAGACTACACTACTTGAAAAAAAATTAAAATTGATTTGGCGGTATGACGCAGTGAACAACCCTGAGCTGGAGACAACCAGGCTACGGCTGCTCACAGACTACAGGGCGAGCTGCAGTCACACGGAGACCGTGCAGACAGCCGTAAACGGCGCTGCAAGGCCCAAAAACCCTCCTCTACTTTATCCTATGTAGTGTTTTTCCACAAATTAGCTGGAGACGGGTGGAAAGACACTAATAGGATTTTTTTAAATTAATTAGCAGCAGACTACACTACTTGAAAAAAAATTAAAATTGATTTGGCGGTATGACGCAGTGAACAACCCTGAGCTGGAGACAACCAGGCTACGGCTGCTCACAGACTACAGGGCGAGCTGCAGTCACACGGAGACCGTGCAGACAGCCGTAAACGGCGCTGCAAGGCCCAAAAACCCTCCTCTACTTTATCCTATGTAGTGTTTTTCCACAAATTAGCTGGAGACGGGTGGAAAGACACTAATAGGATTTTTTTGAATAAATTAGCAGCAGACTACACTACTTGAAAAAAAAAAAAAAAAAAGAACAGTATGAGGCATTGAACCACCCTCCCTGAACTGAATACAACCAGCTATGGATGGCTTATGTGGCTGCACTCAGACTAGAGAGTGGGCTGCACTCACACACACACACACACACAGACCTTGCAGATCGCTGTGAAAACAGCGCTACAAGGCAAAAGCAAGGTGAATAGTAGGTGAACACAGCGGTTGCTAAATTAGCCTTTGGAAAGCACAAAGAAGCAAATCGCTATCTCTAAACTGGCCCTCAGTCAGCAAACAGCGTCCTGTCACTAACTGAATTCACAGCAGAGTGATCGCAAAATGGCGCCAGCGACTTTTAAACTGCATCATGACATCATTTCAGCAGCCAATCACAGCCTTGCCAGTAGTTTCATGCCCTCCATGCTAAACAGGATGTGCCCACACTTGGAATCATTCTCATTGGCTGAATTTCGGAATTTTGAATCTGGGAACTTCCGATTCCGGTATCCGATACGCGGCAAGTATCGGAATCCCGGTATCGGAATTCCGATACCGCAAGTATCGGCCGATACCCGATACTTGCGGTATCGGAATGCTCAACACTAATCACCAACAATTCCCATTTTATTTAGGTGTATCCATATAAATGGCCAACCCCGTATACCGGTATATATATATATATATATATATATATATATATATATATATATATATATATATATATAGTGGGAATATAGCTCATAAGGGATCTTTGCTTTGGACCAAGCAGGTGGCTATGGAGTCACAATGGACAATAGCAGCCTGGTGAGTTCCACACAGATATGTGCCAGGCGTATTTATTGTGCACACTTGTCATACAAAACATGAAATAAAATGTCTAAGGCCGTCTGGCCGCTAACTAACAACAAGGTTCTAACTACAAAATAAACCTACACAACAACAAAGAAGATCATGCAGTCTTACTTTGTCAGCTCCCAGACCAGCAAATGAGAGAGTGAGATCCCAGCGGCTCCTGATTATATTAGCTGAAACAGTTAGGAGACCAAAACCTGGACTGCATGTGTGGAGGGGAAGCACCAGTCCTTTCCACGCTGATCACTAAAGAAACCAGGACTGGATTACAGTGAAATAAACAGCTTCACAATCAATACTGGGAGACATATGAAATGAAACGGGGAGAAACATATCTGTTTTCTAGTACTTCTCCCCATGGTACCTCACACACCCCCTTCCTCTGTTCGAGCCCGTAGGGTCGGACACGACGAGTCACTAAGCAGTGCGCTCTAGACAACGCATCTGCATTCCCGTGTGCTGCGCCTGCCCTGTGCTCAACGGAAAATTTAAAAGGTTGCAATGCTAAGAACCAGCGTGTCACCCTCGCATTGCCCTCTTTTGCCCAGGACATCCACGTTAGGGGTGAATGGTCTGTCACTAGCCTAAATTGGCGCCCTTGCAAATAATAGCGTAAGGTGTATAGGGCCCATTTTACAGCCAGGGCTTCCCGCTCAACCACACTGTAATTCTTTTCTGCCCTCGTAAGCTTTCTGCTTAGATAGCCCACTGGGTGTTCTTCGCCATTTACTTCCTGTGACAACACTGCACCGAGGCCAACACCAGAGGCGTCCGTTTGGACAATAAACTCCCATTTAAAGTCAGGGGCAACCAGCACTGGTTGGTCACAGAGGACCGTTTTCAAATGTTGAAAGGCCTCCTCTGCTTCTGAGTTCCACTTTATTGTGATAGATTTCGACCCCTTGGTAAGATCTGTGAGAGGGGCCGCGATGGTGGCAAAATGTTTGATGAACCGCCTATAATAACCGACGATCCCTAAAAAAGCTCCAACTTGTTTTTTGGTGACCGGTCGTGGCCAATTCCGAATAGCGTCCACCTTATTGGTCTGTGGCTTTACGACTCCTCGCCCTATGCTATATCCCAGATAGCGAGCCTCTTCCAATCCCAAGGTACATTTCTTGGGACTGGCAGTCAATCTAGCAGTTTTTACCGAGTCTAAAACAGCTTGTACTTTTGGTAAATGTGTGTCCCAGTCATCACTAAAGACAATGATATCGTCCAAGTATGCGGACCCATACTGGACATGGGGTTTTAGGACAATATCCATTAGACGTTGGAAGGTGGCTGCGGCACCATGCAACCCAAATGGCATATCACGGTACTGGAATAGTCTCTGGGGCGTGACAAAGGCAGTTTTTTCTTTGGCTGAATCCGTGAGGGGAATCTGCCAATAACCTTTTGTTAAGTCAAAAGTGGATATGTACCTGGCCGAACCCAGTCTCTCTATAAGTTCATCAACCCTCGGCATCGGGTAGGCATAGAATTTCGATACCTCATTTAATTTCACTCCGGGACTCCTCAATGACTCCAAGCTCTAACATTTTCTCAACTTCTTGGGCAATAGCTTGTCTCCGAGCCTCCGGAATTCGATATGGTTTTAGCCGTACCCACGCCTGTGGATCAGTAACAACGTCATGTTTGATTAAGTGAGTACGGCCAGGAAGTTCTGAGAAAACCTCTGCGTTTTTCTGTATGAATTCCTTGGTCTCTCGTTTTTTACTTTCGGACAGTGTCTCTGCAATACCCACTTCTGGCAGTGTTACCTGGGGGACATTTACCAAAGATGGTGGTGCCCTTCGAGGTCTGTCATCAAGGGCAGCTCCTGCCATTATACTCTCCCTGTCTGTTGTGAATTTGCTTTTTGCTCCCTCTAGTGGTTACTAGTTTTTTGACTCTGGTTTTTCTGTCATTCCTTTTATCCGCACCTGGGTCGTTAGTTAGGGGTGTTGCTATATAAGCTCCCTGGACCTTCAGTTCAATGCCTGGCAACGTAGTTATCAGAGCTAGTCTGCTGTGCTCTTGTCTACTGATCCTGGTTCCAGTTATATCAGCTAAGTCTGCCTTTTGCTTTTTGCTATTTGTTTTGGTTTTGTATTTTTGTCCAGCTTGTTCCAAATCTATATCCTGACCTTTGCTGGAAGCTCTAGGGGGCTGGTGTTCTCCCCCCGGACCGTTAGACGGTTCGGGGGTTCTTGAATTTCCAGTGTGGATTTTGATAGGGTTTTTGTTGACCATATAAGTTACCTTTCTTTATTCTGCTATCAGTAAGCGGGCCTCTCTGTGCTAAACCTGATTCATTTCTGTGTTTGTCATTTCCTCTTACCTCACCGTCATTATTTGTGGGGGGCTTCTATCCAGCTTTGGGGTCCCCTTCTCTGGAGGCAAGAAAGGTCTTTGTTTTCCTCTACTAGGGGTAGCTAGATTCTCCGGCTGGCGCGTGTCATCTAGAATCAACGTAGGAATGATCCCCGGCTACTTCTAGTGTTGGCGTTAGGAGTAGATATATGGTCAACCCAGTTACCACTGCCCTATGAGCTGGATTTTTGTATTCTGCAGACTTCCACGTTCCTCTGAGACCCTCGCCATTGGAGTCATAACAGTTTGCCAGGACAAGATTAAATGTTTAATGCATTGCAGAAGAGGGATTATAAGAAAGAAGATTCTGAGTTTTTTTTTTTTTTTCTTCTTCCCCTTTACCTCAGAGTGGCTATGCTTGCTGCAGACATGAATGTCCAGACCTTGATTACAAGTGTGGACCAGCTGGCTACTCGTGTGCAGGGCATACAAGACTATGTTATCAGAAATCCTAGGTCAGAACCTAAAATACCGATTCCTGAACTGTTTTCCGGAGACAGGTTTAAGTTTAGGAATTTCGTGAATAATTGTAAATTGTTTTTGTCCCTGAGACCCTGTTCATCTGGAGATTCTGCTCAGCAAGTAAAAATTGTTATTTCGTTCTTACGGGGCGACCCTCAGGATTGGGCTTTTTCGCTGGCGCCAGGAGATCCGGCATTGGCTGATCTTGATGCGTTTTTTCTGGCGCTCGGTTTACTTTATGAGGAACCCAATCTTGAGATTCAGGCAGAAAAGGCCTTGCTGGCTATGTCTCAGGGGCAGGACGAGGCTGAGGTGATACGTTTCCTGGTTTTACATAAAATGCATGATTTGGTTGTTTTAGGGCTGCCATGGTTACAGACCCATAATCCAGTCCTGGACTGGAAGGCTATGTCAGTCTCAAGTTGGGGCTGTCGTGGTATTCATGGGGATTCCCTGCCTGTGTCTATTGCTTCTTCTACGCCTTCGGAAGTTCCGGAGTATTTGTCTGATTATCAGGATGTCTTCAGTGAGTCTGAGTCCAGTGCACTGCCTCCTCATAGGGACTGTGACTGTGCTATAGATTTGATCCCAGGCAGTAAGTTTCCTAAGGGAAGACTGTTTAATCTGTCGGTACCTGAACATACCGCTATGCGTTCATATATCAAGGAGTCTCTGGAGAAAGGACATATTCGTCCGTCTTCTTCCCCTCTTGGTGCGGGATTCTTTTTTGTGGCAAAAAAGGACGGATCTTTGAGACCTTGTATTGATTATCGGCTTTTAAATAAGATCACTGTCAAATTTCAGTATCCTTTACCGCTGTTGTCTGACTTGTTTGCCCGGATTAAGGGTGCCAAGTGGTTCACCAAGATAGACCTTCGTGGTGCGTACAACCTTGTGCGCATTAAGCAAGGTGATGAATGGAAAACCGCATTCAATACGCCCGAAGGTCATTTTAAGTACTTGGTGATGCCTTTTGGGCTCTCCAATGCGCCTTCAGTTTTTCAGTCCTTTATGCATGACATTTTCCGGAAGTATCTGGATAAATTTTTGATTGTTTATCTGGATGATATTTTAATTTTTTCTGATAATTGGGATTCGCATGTGGAGCAGGTCAGGTTGGTCTTTAAAATTTTGCGTGAAAATTCTTTGTTTGTCAAGGGCTCAAAGTGTCTCTTTGGTGTACAGAAGGTTCCCTTTTTGGGGTTCATTTTTTCCCCTTCTGCTGTGGAGATGGACCCAGTCAAGGTCCGAGCTATTCTTGATTGGACTCAGCCCTCGTCAGTCAAGAGTCTTCAGAAGTTCTTGGGCTTCGCTAACTTCTACCGTCGTTTTATTGCTAATTTTTCTAGCATTGTGAAACCTTTGACGGATATGACCAAGAAGGGCTCCGATGTAGCTAACTGGGCTCCTGCTGCCGTGGAGGCTTTCCAGGAGTTGAAACGCCGGTTTACTTCGGCGCCTGTTTTGTGCCAGCCTGACGTCTCACTTCCCTTTCAGGTTGAGGTGGATGCTTCGGAGATTGGGGCAGGGGCCGTTTTGTCGCAGAGAGGCCCTGGTTGCTCTGTTATTAAACCTTGTGCCTTTTTCTCTAGGAAGTTTTCGCCTGCCGAGCGAAATTATGATGTGGGCAATCGGGAGTTGTTGGCCATGAAATGGGCATTTGAGGAGTGGCGTCATTGGCTCGAGGGTGCTAAGCATCGTGTGGTGGTCTTGACTGATCACAAAAATCTGATGTATCTCGAGTCTGCTAAACGCCTTAATCCGAGACAGGCCCGCTGGTCATTGTTTTTCTCCCGCTTTGATTTTGTTGTCTCGTATTTACCAGGTTCAAAGAATGTGAAGGCCGATGCTCTTTCTAGGAGCTTTGTGCCTGATGCTCCTGGAGTCGCTGATCCTGTTGGTATTCTTAAAGATGGAGTTATCTTGTCAGCTATTTCTCCGGATCTGCGACGTGTGTTGCAGAGATTTCAGGCTGATAGGCCTGAGTCTTGTCCACCTGAAAGACTGTTTGTCCCGGATAAGTGGACCAGCAGAGTCATTTCCGAGGTTCATTCCTCGGTGTTGGCAGGTCACCCGGGAATTTTTGGCACCAGAGATCTGGTGGCCAGGTCCTTTTGGTGGCCTTCCTTGTCAAGGGATGTGCGGTCATTTGTGCAGTCCTGTGGGACTTGTGCTCGAGCTAAGCCTTGCTGTTCTCGTGCCAGCGGTTTGCTCTTGCCCTTGCCTGTCCCGAAGAGACCTTGGACACATATCTCCATGGATTTCATTTCTGATCTTCCGCTATCTCAGGGCATGTCCGTTATCTGGGTGATATGTGATCGCTTCTCCAAGATGGTCCATTTGGTTCCTTTGCCTAAGCTGCCTTCCTCTTCCGATCTGGTTCCTGTGTTTTTCCAGAACGTGGTTCGTTTGCACGGCATCCCTGAGAATATTGTGTCAGACAGAGGATCCCAGTTCGTTTCCAGGTTCTGGCGATCCTTTTGTAGTAGGATGGGCATTGATTTGTCGTTTTCGTCTGCTTTCCATCCTCAGACTAATGGACAGACGGAGCGAACCAATCAGACTTTGGAGGCTTATTTGAGGTGTTTTGTCTCTGCTGATCAGGACGATTGGGTGACATTCTTGCCGTTGGCTGAGTTTGCCCTTAATAATCGGGCTAGTTCCGCCACCTTGGTTTCGCCTTTTTTCTGCAACTCTGGTTTCCATCCTCGCTTTTCTTCGGGTCATGTGGAGCCTTCTGACTGTCCTGGGGTGGATTCTGTGGTGGATAGGTTGCAGCAGATCTGGAATCATGTGGTGGACAACTTGAAGTTGTCACAGGAGAAGGCTCAGCGCTTTGCCAACCGCCGCCGCGGTGTGGGTCCCCGACTACGCGTTGGGGATTTGGTATGGCTTTCTTCCCGCTTTGTTCCTATGAAGGTCTCCTCGCCCAAATTTAAACCTCATTTTATTGGGCCTTACAAGATATTGGAAATCCTTAATCCTGTATCTTTTCGTCTGGATCTTCCTGTGTCGTTTGCTATTCACAATGTATTTCATAGGTCCTTGTTGCGGCGGTACATTGTGCCTGTAGTTCCTTCTGCTGAGCCTCCTGCTCCGGTGTTGGTTGAGGGCGAGTTGGAGTACGTGGTGGAGAAGATCTTGGATTCTCGCCTCTCCAGGCGGAGGCTTCAGTACCTGGTCAAGTGGAAGGGCTATGGTCAGGAGGATAATTCCTGGGTGGTCGCCTCTGATGTTCATGCGGCCGATTTAGTTCGTGCCTTTCATGCCGCTCATCCTGATCGCCCTGGTGGTCGTGGTGAGGGTTCGGTGACCCCTCACTAAGGGGGGGGTACTGTTGTGAATTTGCTTTTTGCTCCCTCTAGTGGTTACTAGTTTTTTGACTCTGGTTTTTCTGTCATTCCTTTTATCCGCACCTGGGTCGTTAGTTAGGGGTGTTGCTATATAAGCTCCCTGGACGTTCAGTTCAATGCCTGGCAACGTAGTTATCAGAGCTAGTCTGCTGTGCTCTTGTCTACTGATCCTGGTTCCAGTTATATCAGCTAAGTCTGCCTTTTGCTTTTTGCTATTTGTTTTGGTTTTGTATTTTTGTCCAGCTTGTTCCAAATCTATATCCTGACCTTTGCTGGAAGCTCTAGGGGGCTGGTGTTCTCCCCCCGGACCGTTAGACGGTTCGGGGGTTCTTGAATTTCCAGTGTGGATTTTGATAGGGTTTTTGTTGACCATATAAGTTACCTTTCTTTATTCTGCTATCAGTAAGCGGGCCTCTCTGTGCTAAACCTGATTCATTTCTGTGTTTGTCATTTCCTCTTACCTCACCGTCATTATTTGTGGGGGGCTTCTATCCAGCTTTGGGGTCCCCTTCTCTGGAGGCAAGAAAGGTCTTTGTTTTCCTCTACTAGGGGTAGCTAGATTCTCCGGCTGGCGCGTGTCATCTAGAATCAACGTAGGAATGATCCCCGGCTACTTCTAGTGTTGGCGTTAGGAGTAGATATATGGTCAACCCAGTTACCACTGCCCTATGAGCTGGATTTTTGTATTCTGCAGACTTCCACGTTCCTCTGAGACCCTCGCCATTGGGGTCATAACACCTGTCCCACCAGGCCTTAAGCAAGTTTATGTGGTAGATTTGCTCGGTTTTTCTCTTGTCTGGTTGATGTATAATTCACTTCACCTATTCTGTCCAACACCTCGTATGGGCCCTGCCACTTCGCAAGAAATGTATTTTCTACAGTAGGTACTAATACTAACACCCTGTCTCCGGGTTGAAAGACTCGTGTTTTAGCCGCTCGGTTGTATACCGTGCTTTGGGCCTGTTGCGCACGTTCTAAACATTCCTTAACTATTGGCATGACTGCCTCAATTCTATCTTGCATAAGCATTACGTGTTCAATTACACTGTGATAAGGAGTCACCTCTTGTTCCCAAGTCTCTTTAGCAAAATCTAACAGGCCTCTAGGACATCGCCCATAAACTAACTCAAAAGGAGAAAAGCCTGTGGAGGATTGGGGTACTTCACGTATAGCGAACAGGAGATATGGTAGGAGAGCATCCCAATCCCTCCCGTCCTTATCTACCACCCTTTTCAACATTCCCTTCAGAGTGTTATTAAATCGCTCCACCAATCCGTCAGTCTGAGGGTGATATACTGAAGTACGCAAGTGGGAGATTTTTAGTAGTTTACATAAGTCTTTAAGTATACGAAGACATAAAGGGGGTCCCCTGATCCATTAGTATTTCCTTCGGAATGCCGGTGCGAGAAAACATATTAACAAGCTCCTTTGAAATTTGAAATTGCTTTCGCATTGGCATTCCGCAGGGGTACTGCTTCAGGGTAACGAGTGGCATAATCTAGTACTACCAATATGTACTGATGACCCCTGGCAGATTTAACTAGTGGACCAACTATATCCATTGCTATCCTCTCGAAGGGCACCTCTATTATTGGTAAGGGCACAAGGGGGCTTCTAAAATGTGACATAGGTGCGGTCAATTGACACGTAGGACAGGACTGACAATACTGGGTCACGTCTCCCGCTAGACCCGGCCAAAGGAAACGTTGTAGAATACAGTGTTTTGTTTTTTCTCCGGCCAGGTGTCCCCCCAAGGGATGTTTATGGGCCAGTTCCAAAACTACCTGGCGGAAGGACTTGGGCACCACTAGTTGCTCTACCACCACTCCTCGTACTTTGTCTATTTGATACAGCATATCCTGTTGTACCGCCACATGTGGGAACTCATTTTGAGCCCCTGGGTACAATGGTCTTCCCTCGGAGACCTTTACATTTTCCCATGCCCTTGCCAGAGTAGGATCTTGGTGCTGAGCGGTCCCGAATTTACCACGGGCCACCTCAAGACCTGGCATTTCTATAGCTTCCTCTAGCTCATCTGCCTCGCCTGCATATACAGCCAGAGGAGAGTCTACAGATCTGGGAGTTTCCTCTGAGATGGGCCCCCCTTCATCTTGCTGCAATGGCTCAGGGGCTAGCCCCACGGCACCGTCCTCAACTAGAGTGTCCATGCCATTTTTAAGGCTCCACAAGTCCCAAAATCAGGGAAAATCTCTCCTTAATATTACGTCATGTCCCATAGACTTTAGGACTGCCGCTTGATGTCTTTTGGTTCCTACTGGCGTGGCAAGGGTGACCCAGGCAGTGGGGTAGTTTTTTATATCGCCATGGATGCAAATAATGCCCATGGTTAAGTTTGTTAGGGCTCTAGGGTCCACCAAACTGGCATGCACCAGAGTTACTTGACTGCCGGAATCCAAGACGGCATTCACACTATGGCCGGCGACCTCAAGGCAACACACATGTCGTTCATTTCCCGTGAGGACCTCTGCAACACAGACCGACTGTACTTATAACGAAAGTCGTCTCATAGCATTACAGTCCATTGGCTCTGTAGTCATTGGGCAGTTAGCTGCTACATGGCCAAGCCCGCGACATCGCCAAAACTGTTTAGGTCCTTGCCTCCTCACCGGGGACCCCAGATAGGGTCTGCTGGCTTGCTGTGAGACCACACCACCTACATAGTCCTTTATGGGTCTGCTAGCCTTCATTGCAACATTCTCTTCTTTTGAAGACGAAGTAGGTTTCGCAGGATTTTCTGGCGATTTCTTGGGAGTCCAGCGAGGTGATAACGTCCCTTGGAGTAGGCTTTCAGAAGCATTGTAGCATTCAACCATATTCACCAACTGGTCAGCTGTAGATGGGTCACCCTGTCCAACCCACCTCTGTATCTTAGTGGGTAAGGACCACAGGTACTTGTCTAGAACAACACGTTCCACCATCTGTGCGGATGTCAAAGTCTCTGGTTGCAGCCATTTTTTTACTAGATGGACGAGATCATGCATTTGTGAGCGGGCTGGCTGATGCTCCACAAAAGTCCATAAATGTACCCTCTGTGCTCGTACATATGTGTTTACTCCCAGCCTCGCCAGGATTTCACCTTTTAATTTGGTATAGTCCATAGCATCCACTCCACTTAGATCGTAATAGGCCTTTTGTGGATCTCCGCTCAGAAATGAAGCAACCACTTCAGCCCATCTGTCCATCGGTAAATGCTCACGTTCTGCAATACGTTCAAATACGGTGAGATACGCTTCCACATCATCGTCAGCAGTCATTTTAAGCAGCGTCTTTTGTACAGCTTTCCGCGCACTAGCAACACTTTGTGCACGATCCCCCTCATTTCGGGGCTGACGAACCAAAGCCTGCTTTAATGCATTCAACTGCTCTTGCTGAATCTGGTTTTGCTGGTCCAGGGCTTGCTGGAAGTACGTATTGGTCTGCTGTTGTTTAACATTTGCCTGCAATAACTGTTTCACCAGTTCCTCCATATTACTGGACTCTTGGCTCTTCAAAAGCACAGGAGCTTTCAGCCAGGACATATACAGAGCGCTTTCTCTGCAGTCACAGTCCAATAGGCACGATTGCCCGCATTCGAAACACCATTTGTGGGAATATAGCTCAGCAGGGATCTTTGCTTTGGACCAAGCAGGTGGCTATGGAGTCACAATGGACAATAGCAGGCTGGTGAGTTCCACACAGATATGTGCCAGGCGTATTTATTGTGAACAGTTGTCGTACAAAACATGAAATAAAATGTCTAAGGCCGTCATGCCGCTAACTAACAACAAGGTTCTAACTACAAAATAAACCTACACATCAACAAAGAAGATCATGCAGTCTTACTGTGTCAGCTCCCAGACCAGCAGATGAGAGAGTGAGATCCCAGCGGCTCCTGATTATATCAGCTGAAACAGTCAGGAGACCAAAACCTGGACTGCATGTGTGGAGGGGAAGCACCAGTCCTTTCCACGCTGATCACTAAAGAAACCAGGACCGGATTACAGTGAAATAAACAGCTTCACAATCAGTACTGGGAGACATATGAAATGAAATGGGGAGAAACATATCTGTTTTCTAGTACTTCTCCCCTTGGTACCTCACAATATATATATATATATATATATATATACTAGATTGTGGCCCGATTCTAACGCATCGGGTATTCTAGAATATGCATGTCCCCGTAGTATATGGACAATGATGATTCCAGAATTCGCGGCAGACTGTGCCCGTCGCTGATTGGTCGAGGCAACCTTTATGACATCATCGTCGCCATGGCAACCATTATGACATCTACCTCGATACTGTGCCCGTCGCTGATTGGTCGAGGCCTGGCGGCCTCAACCAATCAGAGACGCGGGATTTCCATTATGACATCATCGTCGCCATGCTGTGCCCGTCGCTGATTGGTCGAGGCCTGGTGGCCTCGACCAATCAGAGACGCGGGATTTCCAGGACAGACAGAAAAACCCTTAGATAATTATATATATAGATATATATCTATATATATAATTGTCTAAGGGTTTTTCCGTCTGTCTGTCTGTCTGTCTGTCTTTCTGTCTGTCTGTCTGTCTTTCTGTCTGTCTGTCTGTCTGTCCTGGAAATCCCGCGTCTCTGATTGGTCGAGGCCGCCAGGCCTCGACCAATCAGCGACGGGCACAGCATGGCGACGATGATGTCATAATGGAAATCCCGCGTCTCTGATTGGTCGAGGCGACCACTCAGCGACGGGCACAGTATCAACGTAGATGTCATAATGGTTGCCATGGCGACGATGATGTCCTAAAGGTTGCGGAAGAGAAGAGAAATGGAAATTCCCAGCACGTCCATCCAGTATGAGTAAAATAGCCAAAATTTATTAGAACATTTTAAAAAACAATTTTAAATTTGTTTTTTAAAATGTTCTAATAAATTTTGGCTATTTTACTCATACTGGATGGACGTGCTGGGAATTTCCATTTCTCTTCTCTTCTACATCAGCTGTTAATCACCAGCAGGTACGGCACCCACCAGTTATATTCATTTGCAACGGCTCCTAGATGTATGTCTCGGCGTGTCAAGCTCCAACCCTTTCCCCTCCCCCCTCCTCCTGTTTCTGAATTGTCCTAAAGGTTGCCTCGACCAATCAGCGACGGGCACAGTCTACCGCGAATTCTGGAATCATCATTATCCATATACTACTGGGACATGCATATTCTAGAATACCCGATGCGTTAGAATCGGGCCACAATCTAGTATATATATATATACACTCACCGGCCACTTTATTAGGTACACCATGCTAGTAACGGGTTGGACCCCCTTTTGCCTTCAGAACTGCCTCAATTCTTCGTGGCATAGATTCAACAAGGTGCTGGAAGCATTCCTCAGAGATTTTGGTCCATATTGACATGATGGCATCACACAGTTGCCGCAGATTTGTCGGCTGCACATCCCAAAGATGCTCCATACAAGGCAGGATGGATCCATGCTTTCATGTTGTTTACGCCAAATTCTGACCCTACCATCCGAATGTCGCAGCAGAAATCGAGACTCATCAGACCAAGCAACGTTTTTCCAATCTTCTACTGTCCAATTTCGATGAGCTTGTACAAATTGTAGCCTCAGTTTCCTGTTCTTAGCTGAAAGGAGTGGTACCCGGTGTGGTCTTCTGCTGCTGTAGCCCATCTGCCTCAAAGTTCGACGCACTGTGCATTCAGAGATGCTCTTAGGCCTACCTTGGTTGTAACGGGTGGCGATTTGAGTCACTGTTGCCTTTCTATCAGCTCGAACCAGTCTGCCCATTCTCCTCTGACCTCTGGCATCAACAAGGCATTTCCGCCCACAGAACTGCCGCTCACTGGATTTTTTTTCTTTTTCGGACCATACTCTGTAAACCCTAGAGATGGTTGTGCGTGAAAATCCCAGTAGATCAGCAGTTTCTGAAATACTCAGACCAGCCCTTCTGGCACCAACAACCATGCCACGTTCAAAGGCACTCAAATCACCTTTCTTCCCCATACTGATGCTCGGTTTGAACTGCAGGAGATTGTCTTGACCATGTCTACATGCCTAAATGCACTGAGTTGCCGCCATGTGATTGGCTGATTAGAAATTAAGTGTTAACAAGAAGTTGGACAGGTGTACCTAATAAAGTGGCCAGTGAGTGTATATATATATATATATACACACAAGATAGCTCTATATACTAATCTTTCACTCTCCATTTATAGATAAAATCTGTGTTCTGTGAAGACAGATTTCCCCATTACTGAGATAGGAGATGACAGCTGGTGCTTTAAAATTCTATGTAAGGAGGAGCTATAGGACACTTACATTCAGCTGCAAGTACTCCTAAAACAACACTTACAGTTCTACGTAGAACTTTATGAATACCAATTGTCATCTCCTATCTCAGCAAGGTGAAAAATCTGTGTACACTATTGACAGATTTTTGCCTAGAATTTATAATTTTGTGAATGAAAGATCAGTTCAGGGGAAGATAGAAGCCAATTTCTCTGTTCTTATTTTTACATGCATTATTCATTTACGAAACAAATTAAAATGGCAGTTACTCTTTAAAGCAAGTCTGACCTCCGTGAGAAGGAACAGCGAATCAGTGCCCTCATTCCTCTCTGAATTTTTCTTGTCTTGCATTACAGATCAGATTTTGAAGCCCCTTAGTAAGATCTAGTCAATTCAATAAAATAAACAATTCACATAATTAGACGAATAAGGTTCCCCTGTGCACAAATAAAGTGTCACATGATTATTCACATGATATCAGTAAGTACACCTGTTCTGTTTGGCCCCATGACTATTATCATTTTATTTATTATTTAACGACATTTGTCTTGATCTCAAGCCAAGGCGATTAGATGGATGAATGCTCTGTAGAAAAATTGATCTTGCCCAAGCTTCTAAATAGGTCCACCATGGTCTTCTCCGCCATTATCTATATAGTGTCAAGCCATTGGGTTGCGGGTTTTCTTCTTCACTTTGCCCCTTCTATTCTTCTGCCAGTGATTGCTCTCTTGTTATGATGTGTCCAAAGTAGGAAAGTCATAGCTGGATGATCCTTGTTTCGAGTGACATGTATGGCTTGATTTGTTCCAAAATTGATTTTTGTTCTTGCCATCCATGGTATTGATAACATTGTTCTCCACCACCAAAGGCGTAGATTCTACTTCACTTCTGTCTTGTTGGATCACTACTAGTGGTGCCCTTGCATGGTGTCCCCTTCTCCCTCCGTACAGTTCATGCAGAAAAATCGGCTTAATCAATGCCCCGATCCTCGGTGCAGTCCCTGTCGTTCTCCTGCTCCTGCCTCCTGATTTCTGTGTGTACACACTTCCCTGTTCTTAAAGGGACAGTGCCCACATTTTGCTAAATGCCCTCAGCTTGTTTCCATGTGACTAGAAGCTGGCCAATAGGACACACATCTCAGATCCTTACAAAACAATAATTAGGAGTCATTGTACACTTTCACCATAGATGACGCCAGAACACAGCAAATGAGAAATACATTGCACCTAAAATGGAGGTGACTAGAAATTGAGAATTACAGCTCACAAATGCAGGGGATAATGTAGAGGGGCAGTTAGAGAGTGAGCTGTAGTGTACAGAAGCTACTCACAATCCAGGGTTACTTAAAGGGAAGGACACACTCTGGACTAGGTCACTACACTTATACATGTAGTGTTGTGATACCTGCATAAGTGGGGACACCCATGCCGTGTTGTGAATTTTCCAGTTTGTCGCCATCTATCATAAAACATGTCCCTGTTATACCTGGCAGCAGTCAATATCTTTGTCTTCTTTGTGTTGAGTAGCATTTGCATATTCAAGCTTTCCATCTTGACGGTCGATAACAAGGCCTTCATTCCATCTATGCTAGTGTTGTATCGTCTGCGTATTTAAGATTGTAGATGACTTGTCCAGCAATTTTGATTCCTTCTTCTTTTGCGGCAAATCCATCTTTTCTAAAAATTGCTACAGAATTAGTGATGGGCGAACATGCTCGGATAAGGTCAGATCCAAGCATGATCGGGTGTTTTTACTCAATCTCCACATGTGTTTAGGCCGTAAATCAAGCAGCTGCAGAGACTCGAACATAATATAGGAGCAGGCCCAAGATGTTCAGATAACACCCAAGCATGCTCGGATAAGATGTTATCCGAGTATGTTTGCTCATCACTATTCCACATATAAATTGAAGAGACATGAAGACAGGATGCAGCCTTGTCTGATGCTTATACTTTAAACCATGCCGTGTCGTTGTTCTGTTTGGACTGTTGCTTCTTGGTCGATGTAAGGGTTCCTAATGAGGCTGATCAGAAGGTTCGGCACACCTATTTCCTTCACACTATTCCAAAGTTTCTGGTAATCAACACAGTCGAAGGCTTTGTTGTAGTCGATGAAGCAAAAATAGATCTCCTTGTTGTATTCTTTGACCTTTCCCATTATCCATCTAATTTTATCAATCACGTCTCTTGTTCCTCTGCCTTTTCTGAATCCTGCTTGCAGCCCCATGACAACAGCACCACTAAGAAATCAACATGAAGACCAAGATGCTCTCCACACAGCTCTGAGACAAAGATCGTGGGGAGGTACAGCATGTAGTAGATCAGAGTTGGATTCTAAGAAATGTATCCTAAATTTCAATTATTATATGGATCCTCAATAAATCCATCATAACAAAATGGAAAAAAACACAACAAGACAAGGTCGCTACTAAAGAAAATTCACAAATTGGACAAAGTGAGTATCAGTCAGAGATTCAATATAGACATGGATGATATCTGTTCATGGGACCAGTATGAGGGTAAATGAAAATGTGGTGAATTTGATCCACAGACCATTTAAATGGGACAAATACTATCCGTGGTTTTGAAGGACAGCACTCTTTCCCATGTTATTCTGTGGGGCTGTGCACATGTCTGATTTTTTCCTCAAACCAAGTGGTCAGATCGTAAAATCAGTGACATGTCTGATTTTGATCTGAGTGTCGGATCAAAATCGGCAATGCAAGTCTATGGGACAGCATTCAGGTGACATCTGAGTGAGTGCAGTCTGATTTTCAAGGACTGACTTTTTTTCTCCACCTCCAAGAAAATTGGATCCCACCCTGATAAAACTCTGATCAGACCCTGAATAGCATAATCTGACCATTTTTATGGGATGTAGAGAGAATGGTCATCTGAGCCTGCCCCAAGTGGAAGTTAGAGTCCATTCTCTGGAGTGACACACTGATGGATGACAGCCTTAACTGTATAAATGTGCATTCAGAAACTGCTCTCGGTTGGACTGACCACTGGACATATATGTATGTTACATCAATATCCGATTGAGGGAAATGATTGGCCCGAAATGCGTCACTTGGTGGGTTCCATTAGGATTGTTGCTATCAAGATTAAAGTAGGAATTTCTTTTCAATACTTCCAGATGCTGGCTTATCTCTTTGTCTATTTTAATGTTTTTTTAAGGTTTATTGTTTTTTCTTAGGTATTTCTAAGGCAAATTTCTACATCATCTGTGTTTGATTCTTTACTGGAGAAATTAAATTATGTTTCTTTAAATCTTCACCAATTTATCCCCCTTTGGAATTGGAGAAAACGTCTTACAAATTATTTCACTTTTTGGCCTGAAAAATGTCTGTGACACGTAGGGTATGGTATTATTAGGTGATAGGACAATAGTTGGAATTTAACCCCATCATTCCCACTTTGCAGCTCATTTCCGAAAAGCTTGATTGATATAATCTCTTGTCTCTGAACATGTCTGCATTATTGGGAGGGGTCAAAGAGTAATTATTCCCCTCACTGCCCAGGAGAGCATTCGGTGGGATGTAATTAACCTCCCGTCTGCCCCACATTGATGACGGACCATGCTCAGTTGATAATTAACACTTACTCTGAGGTCACACCAGTCTTGCATAAATTCATATTGAAAGTCTCAGTTCATTTCTTTAAACTCTTGCACTCTTCTATTGGGATCACTTCTATTGTCTTGTGCAAGTCAGTCATGTCACATCCAACTTACCGCCGTCTCGTTTTGGACTTATGTGAGGACAGAAGAGTAAAGACAAGAGTGAAAAGTAATATATGGAATTACTTTACATGTACAAAGAAGTGTCCTGATCACTTTCTGTCTGTTGTGACAAGTTTGACACTTTTAGGTTTTACTTCTGTTATAAGCACTGAAAAAAGTCCATACAAAAATCCCATAATTATATGATCTTTGCATGAACGATTTTCAGTGCTTTCAGTATTTAAATCACGAATCAGTCATTATCACGGCTATATTATACAGTATATTATAAGCTTGCCTTTGGCATAGATCATCAATACAGATATGTCCAACTTTATTGAACCCTTAGAAAATGCCTTAAAATCCTCATTACTAATCTGCAGAATCTTACAATAATTGTATTTTTAAAGATGATCATCAAAAAGGAAAGGCAACTTAGCACACAACTTTTTGTTTTTTTGGTTGGCTATGATCAAAACCTAAAACTTTGTACATATTTAGCCCTATAGACAAGCTATTCCGTTTCATTTTGCTCCATTTTCATCATGATATCAGTCTATATAGACTCAACTGTTGGAGCAGTAGATACAGCTGCAGGCTTATACTAGGGGAAATGTGCCGAATAGATAGAAAATGGTGCTGTGTTAAAGAGGTTGTCCAAGCTTGGAGCTCAAGTGTACAGTCATGTTATGTGACTGCAGACTTGTGAATCCACTATGCATGCTGTCAGGATTCTCTGGTGGTGGGAGTGGGTGATCATGTGACCACAAGTATGTGATTTACATTCTTCTGGCCCTATTCAAACAAGAGGTATCCCATCTTGCTCAATTTACTTGTATTGAGTGAGGCTTCACACGTCTAGTCGGCATTTAACCACATTTATGCTTTTTGCATACTTGCATTCATATGTCCGCATGCCCAGGCACTAGTGATGAGCGAGTGTGCTCATTACTCGGGTTTCTCCGAGCATGCTTGGGTGGTCTCCGAGTATTTCAGCGTGAGTGCTCAGAGATTGAGTTATGTTGACGCAGCTGCATGATTTGTGGCGACATCTATTCAGGCTGTCTAGGAGGTCCTGTTTCCATATCCTCCTTAGCCTGGAGCTAAGCTACTTGTGTATTTACCTTGTCTGTTTCGTGCTTGTCACTACACCCTGTGTTTACACCATCTGCAGTAGTGAGGCTAGCATCCTTGCTGGCCAGTGCACTAGCCAGAGTTTAGAGGTGACAGCTAGAGACTAGGCACATGATGGCAGTGGGGGGGAGGACCCGCATAGGGCTTTAGGGGAGCTTAGGGATAGGCACAGGTTGTGTTAGGAGGTGCCCCATCCTTCATTCCCTACTGTTAGGGCCTTCCTCTCTCTCTTACCAACCCGTTGGTGCTTGTTGTGCCATTCACTGGACCGACCCTTTTGGGTTGTGACACTCTTTGCTCTTCTTTACATTTAAAACAGCTCTTTTTCTTGACCAACCATAGATGATAAACATTACTGCACAATAGGGCATCATTCTACATAAGATCGAGTAGCAGTGGTAGCTGAAAGCTGGCTTTCAGAAACAGCCGGATTCCTCATGAAGAAGGCAGAGCTGGTTTATTATCATCTTTTCCTACCTGATCGATGTATCTATAGCTCTAAACATGCACTGTATATACAGTATTAGGAATGGCTAATGACGCTTGCTTTACCAGACTCAGTGCTCAAGTGATCAATGGGTATAGGGAGAGAGCAGGAGTTGTTGGGTCTTAGGATACCCAGTCACCTCTGCTGTGCAGCCAGGAGGCATAATTTCTACTGCAACTGGGACTAATACATCAGCCCCAGTTAAAGGGGAAATCAAAGTAAAAAAAGTGTTTAAAAGAAGAAATTAGCACCAATGTCTTTTATGACCTTATGTGGTGCACAATATGTGAAAAAAATGAAAAATATATCAGTAAAAAGAAATAAATTGAAAAAGCCACTGGTAATACAAATCACTGTTACAAGCTATGCCCCTTTGAAAAAAAAAAGCAAAAACGTGTTTGATATATAAAAGGCTAATACAATGGAAAAGGGAACACAGTTGAAATAGTATTTTAGTGGTTCTTTGTGGTTATAAAAAGCAAACACATACTTTAGCTCAGAGCTTGCAGAAACTAGTGGACCCAGTTACACTCATCAAGTATTTGGAGAAGTCTGGCTATAAGTGGTCTTCATGGAAGAATTGCAGCCAAAAGCCATACCATGGAAACCAGGAAAAAGTGACTCAACTAGGCATGAAAACGTAAGAACTGCAGTGCAGAAAAGCAGGAAGCAGGTTATCAGTACTGATGGGTCAACATTTGAAATGTTTGTCTGTAAAAGAAGGCAGATTGTTTGCTGAATGGCGTCTGCAGGCAACAGCGAAGCATGGTAGATGTTCCTTGGAAGTTTGAGGTTGCATTTCAGCAATTGGAGTTGGGGATTTGGTTAGGTTTAATGGTGTCCTCAAAGCCGAGAAGTAAAGGCAGATACTTATCCATCATGCAGTACAATCAAGGAGGCATCTGATTGGCTCCAAATTTAGTCTGCAGTAGAACCACAACCCCAAACATCCAGCCAATGTCATTAAGAGCATATTTTAACGTCAGAGAAATATCTCTGATTTTAATGGTCAAGCTCTCCATGTACATAGGGTTCATATCTAATTTTTCTCATTTTCCTGGGGAGGGCAGTGGCTCCACAAAAAAATTTGCTTTCCTCGAGATGGTCCTTTGGACCACTCTTTGGATAATGCTGGTTTTCTACCTAATGTGATATGAAAATCAGATTGTCTATATATATTATTTTATATAATATAAATTCTCTTTAGTAAAACCATCGAACATTTGCAGAGAACATATGAAAAAATAGTCACATTTAAGTCCGACGTTTATGTATGTTCATTTTCCATGCATTGTTGCGTTCTTTGTATTGTCTCGCTTTGTATTTGTACATGACAACCCCTTTACATAAGAAGACCTCTCTTCTACCAGCAGCGCTCGGGATCATTGTCTTGCTCACATTACCTGCCTACACAGGATCTCAGCTGCTTAGAATCCCACATCCAGAAACAATCACGAGCTCTCTTATTCCTTCCATAGATCATTGTGTATGATTTCTGTTTACCCAGCTCTTTTGTACAGCGCAGTTCAATACACTGGGGGGCTATTAATAAGTTACAGTACAACAGCGGTGGCAAACACAAGCTCCCAAGGAGCTCATACATGTCTATTATACCCTTTTCATTGAGTTTTTATTTTATTCAAATATTAGAAAATACAAAAAAAAAATGAAGTTTATTATTTTTTTGGAAAAAGCGTAATTAAAAGAATAGTCTTGATATCTTTTCCTATATTGGCAAAACACTCTTTCCTTTGCCCTTTCAAGGTCACTTTTATAACAATCATACACCTGCCATTAAAATTTGACACCTAAGCCTAAAGTCAATCTAACACACAGGCTTCATTACTTGGAGGATGTATCAAAAATTGTAAGAAGGTGCTCCAGCACAATACTAGGTGTGCGCCATATGGTGCCCCTTACACAGTAGTGTATATAAACTGAACCTTATTGCTAATGTTCACTTAAACTGTTGATGCTAACTGGACAATGGCTTCAAGTTAATGTGTTGCGCTATTTTCAAGGGCTATTTTTTTTTACAAGTACTATGTCTTTAAAGGGGTTGTCCACTACTCGTACAACCCCTTCTCAATTCCTATGTTTCCCCCACCAGTAAAATATTAAAACCTATATTCACCTCTGATGCCGGAGTTGTGCCAGCGTTGTCGGCATTGGCCCTCCCGGTGATTGCATGACATTGCTGTTTAGTTATATTTACTTGTACTATTAATTTATACAAAGTTAGTTGACATTACAGAGACCATTTATGTAATGTATGGCAGTACACAATTTTCATTAAAATCAGTGGGCTGTTCGTCTAGCACTTTTTTAGTGGTGGCAAAATAAAGTTCTTTGTAAGGGAGTTCAAAACTAGTTCTCATAGATCACAATCATAGAAAACTGTTTACAGATACTTTCTCCTGTCTCATGAGATCATGTGGGGTTTGTCTGTAATAGGATGAGTCTATGAAACCATAAGGGTACTGTCACACAGTACCATTTTGATCGCTACGACGGCACGATCCGTGACGTCGCAGCGATCGTATGAATATCGCTCCAGCGTCGTAGACTGCGGTCACACGTTGCAATCACGGCGCTGGAGCGATGCCGAAGTCCCCGGTAACCAGGGTAAACATCGGGTAACTAAGCGCAGGGCCGCGCTTAGTAACCCGATGTTTACAGTGGTTACCAGCGTAAAAGTAATAAAAAAACAAACAGTACATACTTACATTCCGGTGTCTGTCCCCGGCGTTCTGCTTCTCTCCACTGTGTAAGCGCCATAGCCGGAAAGCAGAGCGGTGACGTCAGACGTCAGCGCTGTGCTCGCTTTCCGGCTGGCAGACGCTCACACAGTGGAGAGAAGCTGAGACGCTGGAGGACAGACACCGGAATGTAAGTATGTACTGTTTGTTTTTTTACGTTTACGCTGGTAACCACGGTAAACATCGGGTTACTAAGCGCGGCCCTGCGCTTAGTTACCCGATGTTTACCCTGGTTACAAGCGAACACATCGCTGGATCGCTGTCACACACAACGATCCAGCGATGTCAGCTGGTGATCAAGCGACGAAAGAAAGTTCCACACGATCTGCTACGACGTACGATTCTCAGCAGGATCCCTGATCGCTGCTGCGTGTCAGACACTGCGATATCGTAACGATATCGCTAGAACGTCACGAATCGTACCGTCGTAGCGATCAAAATGGTACTGTGTGACAGTACCCTAAGTCAGTACAAGTGTATTGTTGAGTGACCTCCAAGCATCAAGGACATGGACATTAGACTTCTTAGATATCAAGGGCTGGACCTCTAAACTGATACAAAGAATTAGGACACTAAGGGCCTGATACATCAAGACTGGTCTTGATGAGGAAATGTGCTGAAGTGAGACACTCTTGATTCATGAAATCATGCTCTTCATGAATCAGGAGCAACGGATGAGTGGCATACACCTCTTTGTCCCTGCTGGGGTAAGACTTGTGGTGTTGCGAATGCTACCACTCATCATGAATTCACCGTCCCGCCCCAGCTCAACCAATAGCTGGACGAAAATGGTGTGAGAAAGCCAAAAGTTGAAACAATTAAGCCAGCCTTGAGGTGCGACTTATCAAAGCTTTTTATGCCAATTCTTAAAGAGGTTGTTCACTATTTTATCATTGATAACCTATCCTTAGAATGAGTTATCAATGTCTCATCGTTAATGGGGTCCATCTCCTGGCACCCTCAATCAGTTGATATAGGTATCAGTTGCCGTTGGCTGGCAGTACTCACTTGCGGAGCTGGCCGCTTTCTGATAGCTGCCATAGGCTACTACACATTCACCTCATATTGATTTGAATAGGAGGCAGATATGTAATGCCAAGCTTCGGCCACAATCACAAGCTCTGCAAGTGAGTACATCCGGCTGTCGCCACCACTGCTGACACCAATAACAGCTGATCTGCGGGGCTGTGGGTGTTGGTCCCAAACCGATCAGACATTGATGACCTAGCCAAAAGATAGGTCATCAATGATTTAGTAGGGGACAACCTTTTTAAATCCTTAAACCCAGTATTATGAATGGCACGTGTTTGTTGGGGTAATATACTACACTGAGTGGGGCACTAATTAGAATACTAATCCGCTAGATGCCAACTCATTTTCTAAATCACTGTACTTATGTGGCCATAATTGGAGCGAAAATATAGTGTTTTTATTTTAGCGAACTGCCTAAAGCTCTCAGGAAAATTACTGCCGCCACAAAAACTTTAATTAGCATAAGATTAACGCTAAAAAAATCACACATGCACACATTAGCAAAGAGCAGAAATAATTACTTGTTTGACTCATGAAAAATTTAATATGTATGGGGGAAAAAAAATTCTGCACTTTTCAAGACCAAAAGCTTTGTGCAATCATTAAAGGCAACACAAATAGTCTGAAGTGACCACAGCAAAAGTCACTTATCTCAGTGACACAGGTACCGAACGAAACCACAAGCTCTTTGAAACATTCTCCCTCCATTGTTCTACCAAGTACAATGCTGACTAATAATATTCATGACATTTTTCAGAACATGCTCTGCTGACTCTTAAAGCTTTGCATTCTTAGAAAGTACAGAAAGCGAGCGAAGCCTTTTGGGCATATCACATACACCTTACCCATACATAACTGCTGCCCTCCCTTTTTCGGAGAAGCCGGAGAAAGGTCTTTGTGTTAAGCGTTTCCTTTCTGAATAAAACACAGGGACATCAGTGTCAGTAGTATGGACACAAATGGTATTAGTGAGAAAGGGAGCGGATGACAGGAGACTAGTACATTAGGTCAGGAGAGCATATCGAATAGAGAAGGCAAGTGAAAAAGCCGAGGACAGTCAGTGCTTCATGAAATATTAGCCAACGCAACGCGATTAAACAGAAATGCACTCGGAAGGCTTCTTTTAACCATAAAGTTTTGCAAAAATTTTCAAAGTTTATTTTTGCTTCCGTAGAAGCATTACAGCCATTTTCCAAAGCATCGAGCGCAAAACCAACTTTAGTCGTTTAATCTAAGCACCCCATAAGCTCTACGGCATTTCACAAACATCTCTCATCACCTACAGTTAAGCATCACAACAACTGGCATGGTGTAGAACTAATGAGAAATTTTAATGGGTTTTGGACATTTGCAAATTTTAAAACTGTCTCTGGAAGAAGTAACTTCACCAAAAACATATGGCATATTATTATAATCTCCGAAAATGATATTTTTCCAAGGAATATGTTGTTTTTTTTTTCTTTACTGGTAATACTTTCCTTAGCAATTTATACTATACTAAAATGGATCCTGAGAGTCAGCTTCACAGTGAAAATAAAAGAAAATGGATCATAAAAAAATTTAAATTTCTACTTTTAAGAATAAAATTTGTACAAACATCTACAATGAGAGAAATATATTATAATATTTATCATAAATGTAATGGTAAAGTAGGACCAATTTCAATCCATCTCTTGAGTGGGGATGCATCATCTTGAAATTGAGCATAGAAGCATGGCGTCATTATAGATTCAATACAAAACAAAAAGAATTAACACTGATTGTAAATTAAAAAAAAACCGCTAACATTCTATTTTGTAACACCCGTCCCTGCTGTTAACAGGTAATTGAAGTAGGTTATCTGATGGAGAGCAGGAATCAGCAGGCTTGTGGTGGCACTTTTCTCTTCTGTCTTAATACATCTTCTTATCTTCAAAGAATTCCACAGAGGAAGGATTAGAAAGGATGGGACCGGATAGCAGATATGAAAATTGTCTTTTTTTTTTGTGACAGCTGTAGGTCCTATAGTGAGATATTTTCGGCATCGTGGGACCATGGCAAACAAAACACATTTACTTGCATTGCTGTGCAGTCTGCGCATAAGCCCTGAATTAATATCAGCCAGATGGATAAACATTGTATATGCCATATATCATATCTATAGAAAGCTAAAATCATGATAGCAAATATGGTATTAGTATCTCCCGCCTGGGACCGCCAGGAAGGCAGATGTCCTTAGGACCACAGATCTCATACATTTTAGGAAATGTTTCATCTCATTTACCAGCCCCAATTGTTATGTCACAAGGGGAGTGACTCTTGCCTTTTTAAAGCACATCAAGACATGGAGCCATTGTTCAATACAGGGACATACAGCTCGCTGTAAGGATGCAACGTTTCTTAAGCGAAGCGCTGCCATTCGCCAGATTTGTGCCATTCCAATGACAACAAGACTAGTATTTTTCTTTTTTTATGTAATTGTATGTCTTGTCACTTTTGTAATATTGTTTGTACATTTTTATAAACACTGCCTAATTGTTGGATTATATATGCAAAATGTAATATTTTGGCTTCTCTTGCTCTATAAACTGCACCTCTGAAGCCTTGTGAGAGTGTAACATTGGCATGTGTAAACAATTGGTAATGGCAGATAGTTGTTCTGTGGTTATCGCGGAGCTTAGCAGTGAATGAATATATATATATTTATATATATATATATATATATATATATATATATATATACACAGTTGAAGCCAGAAGAAGTTTACATACACTATATAAAAAGACACATACAGCTCTGGCAAACATTAAGAGACCACCACATCAAAACCCTGTTGTGGGCAGCCCAATCTCCAGACTTGAACCCCATTGAAAAGCTCTGGAATGTAATCTAGTGGATGATGGATAGTCACAACTAGTGTTGAGCATTCCGATACCGCAAATATCGGGTATCGGCCGATACTTACGGTATCGGAATTCCGATACCGAGTTCCGATATTTTTGTGATATCGGAAATCGGAATTGGAAGTTCCCAGTGTATGGTTCCCAGCAGGGCCGGACTGGGACCAAAAAGCAGCCCTGGCACAAATAAAAACTCACCAGCCCACATACGAGTGTCGTAGAATCAAATCGTAAAGCACTGACAGGATGTCCCGACTTTTTTGCTTTATTTGTTAAACCAATCAAATGTGTTATACCACTTTACATATGTAACCTGCAGTGGCCATAGGGGGAATAGACATGAATTCAACACAGATGGCCTGCAGAAGACTATTATCACACTGCAGAATATGCTAAAAAATACAGCACTGATCACACACATAACACACACTACAATTACCTCACACACATGTAACACATATACACTACAGATACCTCACACACAAGTAACACACTACAGATACCTCCCACACGTGTAACACACACTACAGATACCTCACACACGTAACACATACACACTAGATACCGCACACACATGTAACACACACTACAGTTACCTCACACACATGTAACACACACTACAGATACCTCACACACATGTAACACACACTACAGATACCTCACACACATGTAACACACACTACAGATACCTCACACACATGTAACACACACTACAGATACCTCACACACATGTAACACACACTACAGATACCTCACACACATGTAACACACTACAGATACCTCACACACATGTAACACACACTACAGATACCTCACACACATGTAACACACACTACAGATACCTCACACACATGTAACACACACTACAGATACCTCACACACATGTAACACACACTACAGATACCTCACACACATGTAACACACACTACAGATACCTCACACACATGTAACACACACTACAGATACCTCACACACATGTAACACACTACAGATACCTCACACACATGTAACACACACTACAGATACCTCACACACATGTAACACACACTACAGATACCTCACACATGTAACACACACTACAGATACCTCACACACATGTAACACACTACAGATACCTCACACACATGTAACACACACTACAGATACCTCACACACATGTAACACACTACAGATACCTCACACACATGTAACACACACTACAGATACCTCACACACATGTAACACACACACTACAGATACCGCACACACATGTAACACACACTACAATTACCTCACACACACATACACTAGATACCTCACACACATGTAACACATACACACTACAGATACCTCAGACACATGTAACACATACACACTACAGATACCTCAGACACATGTAACACACACACACTACAGTTACCCCACACATGTAACGCACACACACTACAGATAACACACACACTCTGTGCTGCAGCAGTGGCTGATATACATGTGCAGCTCCTTCTGCTCACAGCAAGCACTTTCCCAGCACCTCCCCCGCTCTCTCCTTCTCTGTCGGGGCTGTGGACCAGAGCAGGAGAAGATGTTATGGTGGGGAATTGAGCGGCTTCTCTATCGGTCCCTGGGAGCACACACAGGGAGATATTCCTGACCTTGCAGCTTGATTGCAGGCTCTCTCTCTCCCTCAGAGGCGCCCAGTGCAGGGGGACAGGAGCACTGGCCAATCAGCTCTTCTACCAATCTGATGCTCATTGGCCAGTGTTCTTCTCCAGCAGGCACGCCCCTTTTTTGAATGGCTGAACCCGGCGCAGCAAAGAAAAAAAATAAATCAGTGCATAGAAAAATGATTGCACCCCCTCATGCCCTGTCACCTCACTAGACAGGGAGAAGTGTGCAGTCTGATGTCCTGATCACAGGCTGCAGCGGGAGGCATGGCCGGAGCAGCACAGCACAGCGTGGCCCCTCATCCTGTTTGTATGTTACCTCCCTGCAGCGCTAGTGATCAGGACGTCAGACCGCCCACTTCCTCCTAATACGGCGCGATCAGTGTGCAAGGGAAGCAAATGCCGCCCGGCGTGCTGGCTGCTGAAGGGAACTCTGGAACGCCCACTGACAACGCGGAGGGGGCGATAGGTCTAGCGGCCCATTACAAGGACCGGCCCTTCTGGCATTTGCCAGAAATGCCCTATGGCCAGTCCGGCCCTGGTTCCCAGGGTCTGGAAGAGAGGAGACTCTCCTTCAGGCCCTGGGATCCATATTCATGTAAAAAATAAAGAATTAAAATAAAAAATATGGATATACTCACCCCTCCGGAGGCCCCTGGACCTTACCGATGTAACCGGCAGCCTCCGTTCCTAAGAATGAGGAGTTTAGGACCTGCGATGACGTCGCGACTTGTGATTGGTCGCGTGAGCGGTCACATGAGCGGTCACGTGACCAATCACAAGCCGCGACGTCATCGAAGGTCCTAAACTCCTCATTCTTAGGAACGGAGGCTGCCGGTAACATCGGTAAAGTCCAGGGGCAGCCGGACGGGTGAGTATATCCATATTTTTTATTTTAATTCTTTATTTTTTACATGAATATGGATCCCAGGGCCTGAAGGAGAGTTTCCTCTCCTTCAGACACTGGGAACCATCCAGGATACCTTCCGATACTTGTGTCCCATTGACTTGTATTGGTATCGGGTATCGGCGATATCCGATATTTTTCGGGTATCGGCCGATACTATCCGATACTTTCAAGTATCGGAAGGTATCGCTCAACACTAGTCACAACCCATCAAACAAAGAAGATCTGCTTAGATTTTTGCGACAGAAGCAGTGTGAAAGACTGGAGGAAAGCATGCCAAAACACATGAAAGCTGTGATTAAAAATCATGGTTATTCCACAAAATATTGATTTCTGAACTCTTCCTGAGTTAAAACATTAGTATTGCTGTTTTTAAATGATTATTAACTTGTTTCCATTCCATTATTTGAGGTCTGAAAACACTGGTATTTTTAAAAAATTTTTTGACCATTTCTCCTTTTCAGAAAAAAAAATACAAAATGTATTGCTTGGAAATTCGGAGACATGTTGTCAGAAGTTTATAGAATAAATTAAAAATTTACATTTTACTCAAAAATATACCTATAAAGAGAAAAATCAGACAAACTGACAATTTTTCAGAGGTCTCTTAAATTTTGCCAGAGCTGTATGCATGTTTTTCTCAATATTTGACATGAAATCAGAATAAACATTTCCCATTTTAGGTCAATTAGGATTACCATAATTATTAATATTTGCCATATGCCAGAATAATAAGAGAGAGACTGTTTTAAGGCATTTTATTACTTACTGCAAAGTCTAAAGTTTACATACATTTCATTAGTATTTGGTACTATTGCCCTTAAACTGAATGACTTGGGTGAAACATTTGCGATCTCCTTCCACAAGGTTCTCGCAATAGTTGGTCAGAATTTGGGCCTATTCCTCCTGACAAAACTTGCTAGCATCGGCCTTTTCAGCTTTGCCCATAAATTTTCAATAGGATTAAGATCAGTGCATTGTGATGGGCACTCCAAAACATTTTCTTTTTTATCATTAAGCTACTTTTTACCATTTTGGCAGTATACTTCGGGTCATTGTCCATTTTCTAAGACCCATTTCCATCCAAACTTTAACTTCCTAACTGATGTCTTGAGATGCTGCTTCAGTATTGCCACATAATCTTCTTTTCTCATGATGCCATCTATTTTGTGAAGTGCACCAGTCCCTCCTGCAGCAAAACAAACCCACAACATGATGCAGTCACCCCCGTGTTTCACAGTTGGGATGGTGTTCTTAGGTTTCCAAGCTTCTCCCTTTTTCCTCCAAACGTGACGATGGTCATTATGCCCAAAAAGTTCAATTTTAGTTTGATCAGACCACAGGACGTCTCCAAAAATTAAGGTCTTTGTTCCTGTGTGCATTTGCAAACATTAATCTGGCTTTTTTATGTTTCTTTAGGAGTAATGGCTTCATCCTGGCAGAGTGGCCTTTCAGGCTATCTAGATACAGTACTCTGTTCACTGTGGATATTGACACAATCTTACCAGCTTGCACCATTATCTTCACAAACTCTTTTGTTTTAGTCCTTGGGTTGATATGCATATGTTGGACCAAAGCACCTTCATCTCTGGGACACAGAACCCATCTCCTTCCTGAGCGGTATGATGGCTTGACATTCCCATCTTGTTTGTACTTGCGTATAATTGTTTGTACAGATGAATGAGGCACCTACATGTATCTTGAAATTGTACCCAAGGATGAGCCAGACTTGTGCAAGCCCACAATTCTCTTCCTGATATCTCGGCTGATTTCTTGAGACTTTCCCAAGACCCTACACAAAGAAGCAGTGTGTTTCAGGTGTGTAATAAAATACATCCACAGGTTTGTCTCTAATTAATTCCGATGTTGCCAAAAATCACAAGCTTCCAAACGCACAACATCATCATATGGGCAGTCCAGAATTGTTTAAAGGCATAGTAATCTTAGTGTATGTAAACGTATGACTTTACAGTAAGTAATAAAAATGCCTTAAAACATTCTCTCTCTCTTTTTCATTATTCTGGCATTTGGCAAATATTAATAATTCTGGTAATCCTAATTGACATAAAACAGAAAAGGTTTATTCTGATTTCATGTCAGACTTTGAGAAAAACATGTACTGTATATGTGTCTTTTTATATAGTGTATGTTAACTTCTGATTTCAACTGTATACAGCTCTGGCAAAAATTAAGAGACCACTGCAAAATGTTCAGTTTGTCTGATTTTTCTCTTTATATGTATATTTTTGAGAAAAATGTAAATTGATCTTTTATTTATAAACTTCTGACAACACGTCTCCGAATTTCCAAGCAATAAATTTTGTATTTTTTTCAGGTAAAGAAAAATGGCCAAAATAAAAACCCCCAGTGCTTTCAGAACTCAAATAATGCAAAGAAAACAAGTTCATAATCATTTAGGAATAGCAATACTAATGTTTTAACTCAGGAAGAGTTCAGAAATCAATATTTTGTGGAATAACCATGACTTTTAATCACAGCTTTCAAATTCATAAACTGTAATAATAACCATGCTGAAATAACACTCTAAGTGTAAAAAAATAATAACAATTTCTTCACAAAGCTGTGTAAAACAAGGTGCAATGTGCAAGGCTAAATAGGCCAGTGACTGATCACTAATGACTAGTGATGAGCGAGTGTACTTGTTGCTGGGGTTTTCCAGAGCACACTCGGGTGACCTCCGAGTATTTGTTATTGCTCGGAGATATAGTTTTCATCGCCTCAGTTGCATGATTTACAGCTTCCAGATACACTGAATACATGTGAGCAATGCCTGTTTGTTAGGGAATTCCCACATGTATTCAGCGAATCTGGAAGCCGTAAATCATGCAACTGAGGCGATGAAAACTATATCTCCGAGCAATAACAAATACTCGGAGATCACCCGAGCGTGCTCTGGAAAACCCGAGCAACGAGTACACTCACTCATCACTACTAATGACTACAAAAGTGCCATGTGCAGGGAGGAATTATATATTTATAGGTATTTACGTTTAAGGGTTGCCACCTCCCGGAATAGCGCACCCCGAAGCGCGTTTCAGAAGATTTCCTTCATCAGGGGGTCATGGTTAGTACCTAGTAGCACCCCCTTATAGAAGTATCACTGCTTGCAAACACTTTTTGTAGCCAGACAAGAACACTGCATGTTCACTGGAGAATGCCCACTAATCTGCCTAATACCGAAAGTAGTAGTGGTCTCGTCCATCAATAGACAGTCATTTGTATGATTGTCCAAAATCAAAAGAAAAAAGGAAAAGAGCGGCACTGCATGTGTCTTAACGACTTCTCATAGGCTCTAGTCAAGGTGCATTTGTGCAGACTTCGGATGGACAAACCATACAGTGGTGACTTGGTGGTGCACCTCAATGAAAATGTGTCCATAAATATGTAGCAATGAAAAAGAAGAAAATGAGGGCACTCACCAATCTTTCACATTCTTAGTCCTTTATTGCAACACGATCCAGTTAAAACACAGGTCCTGTAGAAGCGCAAAGCACAGCGCGAAACAGCTGTCGTCTCTCACCTGCTCACACGGGCTTCGGCTCTCTCTCTTCCCCGGCCATGTGTTTTAACTGGATCGTGTTGCAATAAAGGACTAAGAAAGATTGGTGAGTGCCCTCATTTTCTTCTTTTTCATTGCTACATATTTGTATGATTGTTCTGACAAATGGAGGCAGCGGAGTGCTGTTCATGACAATAACACAATTTTTCTTGACTGCTGCACTCTACAAATAAATTTGTGATGCTGTCAAAGATATGAGAGCATACTTTGGTGCTTTACTCATCCCGCTCTCTAGCCACATAGTGGACACAGTGAGCTACTCCAAGAATCACCAGTGGGAGCGGGGACAATATTCTTTGACCCCATAGAATTTGGTGCCCGTGACAACTGACTCTTTGGCTCTCGACTGCTTTGATATAAGTCCAGCAGCTTGAAAAGTTTATCTAGAATAGAAAATCCAGTTTTGAATACTCTTTCAGGGTGTCTTAAGTTATTAGAAGGGGCCCCCTATTTAAGAGCTCTATTAGCTACAAACAGTGATTCAACACATCCACTGATATCAATGGGCACCATGTAGTGCTTCATTTCTTCTGTGTTTGTACTGTAGGGAAATTGGAAATTGAACCCTTAGCTAATAAATAGTGATGAGCAAGTATACTTGTTGCTCGGGTTTTCCTGAGCACGCTCGGGTGTCCTCTGAGTATTTGTTAGTGTTCGGAGATTTAGTTTTCATCACGGCAGCTAAATGATTTACAGCTACTAGCCAGCCTGAGTACATGTGGGGGTTGCCTGGTTGCTATGGAATCCTCACATATAATCAAGCTGGCTAATAGCTGTAAATCATGCTGCTGAGGCAGTCATAAATACTCGGAGACCACCCGAGTGTGCTCGGGAAAACCCGAGCAACGAGTAAACTCGCTCATCACTACTAATAACATCTGACAAAAAGGATTTAGAGCAGACAATAGCTTTGATTTATTTTCAAAATGGCAGCCAAGCCATTGGGCATGTAATTGTTGACTACAGCACCTATAGTGCTCCTAGAATGCTGATGAATAGAGAACCACCCACTAAAATATTGGACGTAAAGTTACAGAGCATGAACCCAGGTCAGTTCACATTTTTTAAGTTTTAGCGAGGGATTAGGGCAGTAGGCCAAGCTTTTTTACATGTTATGTGTGAAAGGACAGGTGGGCTGTAAATAAAAGAGAATGTATGTATTACAACAAGCCAGTAGGTATTTATGGAATAATACATTATTTGTTTTTGTACTGGGGTGCAGTAAAATTTTTTTTTTTTTAATTATATATTTTTTTCTCATTTATATGTTTTGTATGTTTGCATTTTTATTTAAGCCTTAAAACTTTACCATAAGAATCTGCTTGTTACCTAATTAAAAAAGGCAAACTACAGTGTATATAATAATGAATATGTCTATTTTTTATTATTAACTTCAGATGCTGTTTTACAGTATGTGGAGTTTTAATAGGACTTGAAACATAAGCTTGCTTGGACCATTAGCTTAGTCATCTGGGAGATGGGAGATGAAATAGAAAAAGAAAAGAGATTTCATTTCATTTAAACTAGGTTCGCTAATAAGCTGTGAACTGTTTTTAGTAAATAGCTATAGATCTTTCTCTCGCTATGCATACATGCACAGGATATGAATATAACATTTAAAGGGGTATTTCTATCTAATGAGATGATAGGATAGCAGGTCATGGACCCCTCACTGCTTCATCAGGAGGCAAAGACCATGTCAGGGTACTGGACACCTTGGCTACATTTGGCCAACATGGTGTTTGGTGGGTATTGTTTTTAGAAAATGTTAGAGTTTATACATTTTTTGGGGATATAATTTAGTATTTGATTTTGCAGATTATTGGATAAAATAGATTATACATTTGTACGGTTTTTTTTACGTGTTTTTATCGTATTTTTGACTTTGCGATTTTGGTCTCTTTTTGGTACTTTTTCGATAAATCTACTTTGTTTTTGCCAATTCTTGGTATTTGGCATTGAAAAAACTGTATTGATATAGTCATGTGTGGACTACATGCATCTTTGTGCATTTCTGCAGCAGAAACACTAAAAACAAATGCATCTTTACCTGCAGATTTTCGACCTGTACTGTATATGCAATAAAAAAGGTTGTTTTTATTCAAGTGAACCTGTTTGCCTGTAACCATTCATCCTATGGCTCAGCTTAAAAATGGCTCAAAGGCAGGCCAGGCATGGATGCTGGAGATCATACTACTTTCTGCACCATCAGCCTTCTTTGTCCGCTAAAAACACTTTTTTTAAGACAGGCCCATCACATCATTTTGAATATTATTATTATTATTTATTATTATAGCACCATTTATTCCATGGCGCTTTACATGTGAGGAGGGGTATACATTTTAAAAACAAGTACAATAATCTTGAACAATACAAGTCACAACTGGTACAGGAGGAGAGAGGACCCTGACCGCGAAGGCTCACAATCTACAATGGATGGGTGAGGATACAGTAGGTGAGGGTAGAGCTGGTCGTGCAGTGGTTTGGTCAATAGGTGGTTACTGCAGGCTGTAGGCTTGTCGGAAGAGGTAGGTCTTCAGGTTCTTTTTGAAGGTTTCCACGGTAGGCAAGAGTCTGATATGTTGTGGTAGAGAGTTCCAGAGTAGGGGTGATGCGCAAGAGAAATCTTGTATGCGATTGTGGGAAGAGGAGATAAGAGGGGAGTAGAGAAGGAGATCTTGTGAGGATCGGAGGTTGCATGCATGAAAGTACCGGGAGATGAGGTCACAGATGTATGGAGGAGACAGGTTGTGGATGGCTTTGTATGTCATGGTTAGGCTTTTGTACTGGAGTCTCTGGGTAATGGGAATACATTTTTTTCTGTCTTCTCACAATCCATGGTTCTCGTAGTACCTCATATCAGGCACGCACAGATAATATGTGGTCATATAGCTTTACATGTATATCCTTATTATAAAACTTGGCTGAACTATAGAATAAAAGCACTATTTACCTGTTATTACATCTATATTTCTCCTAGATTGCTGTAAGCTCTTTAAGCAGAGCACTCATGACTTTCATTGTTAAATAATTTGGTACCAATTACATCTCTGTAATGCCCAATCAGAGCTCTAGCAAATTTGGAACCCGTGAACCATCCTTAGTATTGCATCAAACACAGTGGAAGTATTGCATTTGTCAATGTAATTTTTCCATCAGACAGATATAAACACGGCTGGTGTTTCAGCAGGAGCGGACGGACATCCTGCTGTGAGCCCAGGCTCTGTTCTTCAGATAGCTCTGGTGAAATCAGTTTTATCGTAAAGCAACTCTGCTTAATGCAAGTCAGACCAAATTATTTTCAGAACTTGAAAATGTTTGTTCAAAAAAACTAAAAATCAATATTGTCCGCCTATTCTCCCTACCAATATAACAACACTGATACATAATTTAAGACAGTGATGGCCCCAATGTTTACACTTAAAATAGTCACGCGGCTCCTGGGTAGAGTTCAGACGGGGATACGTTATTTGGGCAATAACAGGAGGCAATGCATCAGGATGTCACTGACTAGTTAAGCCCTTCTGGACGGGGCAATTTTTCATTTTTGTGCTTTTATTTTTTCCTCCTTTTCTTCCAAGAGCTATGACTTTTTTACATTTCCATCAACAAAGCTATATGAGATCTTTTTTTTTGTGGGGTAAGTTGTAAAATTATATATGACACCATAAAATATACTGAAAACGGGAAGAAAAAAAATCACAAATGGGGTGCAATAGGGAATGCAATTGTGCCATTGCTTATTGTTCTTTTTTAAAGAAAAGTGAGGTTTTCCTGGTCAACACAAATTTGCATAGGTTTTTTTTTCATTAACTGGTAAAAAAAAATTCTGAAGATTGTAAAATAATTTTGGGTTGTGTCTCCGTTCTCTAACAGTCGCAATGTTTTCATTTTTGGCAAGCTGAGCTTTTCATTAATATTATTTTGGGGGTACATATGATGTTTTGATCACTTTTTATTGTATCCTTTTAAGAGGGTTTGGTGACTGAAAAAAGTGAATCTATCCTTTCTAGTATTTGTTCTCTTTATCATGTTTACCATAGGTTAATTCATTTCATCTTTTTACTGACAAGACTTTTACAGACATGGTGATACCAGATATGTTTATTTTTTTTATTTGCTTGTTTTTAATGGGGGAAAGAAGGCAATTTGAGTTTTTGTACATACCGCATATACTCAAGTATAAGCCGAGATTTTCAGCCCATTTTTGTAGGCTGAAATGCCCCTCTCGGCTTATACTCGAGTCATTGTTAGTGTTGAGCGATACCTTCCGATATCGGAAAGTATCGGTATCGGAAAGTATCGGCCGATACCGTCAAAGTATCGGATCTTGCCGATTCCGATACCCGATCCCAATGCAAGTCAATGGGACGAAAATGTCGGAATTAAAATAAACCCTTTCTTTCCTTGTAGGTTCATTCTATATGAAGGAAAACAACTAAGAATAATGTAGGATGTATTGGGGGAGGTGGCGGAGACATTAAAGGCATAGAAGTTTAGCCCAATCAAATAGAATAGCAGGAATTTTAATTTTTTTTAAAGACGTTCGGAGTTACAAAGATATTGACTATGTTAAGATTTTTTTTATTTTGTCAGATATTGATGTTTCACTACTTCCACGACCTTCACCCTCTTTTTTACTTCTCCCACACTTTCTTCTTCATCATCATCAGCATCTTTGACATCAACTTCTTCTTCACCTTATTCATCTTCTTCATCTTCTACCTATAATTTTTTTTTTTTACATTGTTCATATTCTTTTTATTTAACTATTATTCTTCTTCATATTCAACTTCTTCATCATATTCTTATTTGTGACAGGCATTCCCGTAGTTGTTATCTATAAAAGTTTGACGATTACACCTTCCGTTCTGCCTGTCACAAAAGAGTTACATTTGTCCGCGTTCAGTTTGGCCTGCAGCATCAGGCTTTATCCAGGGGCACCACGAGGAGGAACGGACTCACCCCCATACACTGCTTAGTCTTCTTCTGCTTATAATTTAAATAATATCTTTTGCTCTGATATTTAGTGTTATGCTTAATGTTCTTCTGCTCTTTGTTCTGCAGCCTCTTGTTCTTCTGCTTCTCGGTCTCCCATGTCGTCGTCGTCTCCAGGGTCGTCGTCTCCAGGGTCGTCGTCTCCGGGGTCGTCGTCATCGGGGTGGTCTTCAGGGTCATCGTCTCCAGGGTCGTCGTCATCTCAGTGGTCGTCGTCTCTGGTGTCGTCGTCATCTTAGGGGTGGTCTTCCAGGTCGTCGTCTTTAGGGTCTTGAACTTGGAAATGTAGCAGAAGGTACAAGAAGGCTGAGAAAATGCCGAGAAACAGCTGATGGAACTGGAACTCGGATGGCTACCCGAAGGTCCAAGAGCCAATGGAACTACCGAGGACCAGCTGACGTTACTGGAACCCGGTTACTAAGCAGGAGGTACCCGTGCCTGAAAGCACTACCAAGGACCACCTGACATTGGTGGAACTCGGATACCCAGAGGGAGGCACCTAAACCAAAGGCTCTGCCCGGAACCAGCTGACGGTACTGGAACCAGGATGGGGAGCAGAAGGTACAAGAGCAAAAGACACTGCCGAGAACCAGCTGACGGTACTGGAACCCGGATGTTTGAAGGATGTGAATGACTATGTCCGCTCTTGTGAGGTTTGTGCCCGGTACAAAGTTCCTCGTGTTTCACCTACGGGCCTTCTTAAGCCACTACCCGTACCATCTCGTCCTTGGGGGTCTATTTCGATGGACTTTATTGTGGAGTTACCCACCTCTGGCGGTAAGAATACTATTCTGGTGGTAGTGGACCGTCTAACAAAGGCTGCTCATTTTATTCCTTGCAGTGGTCTTCCCTCAGCCACAGAGACAGTGGATCTGGTTATCCAGAATGTTTTCCGGCTGCATGGGGTACCAGATGAGATCATCTCTGACCGGGGAATACAATTTACCTCTAGGTTTTGGAAAGGATTTTGTTCTGCACTCCACATTAATGTTTGCTTGTCTTCTGCATACCATCCTCAGACCAATGGGCAAACCGAACGAACCAATCAAACTTTGGAGCAATATCTACGCTGTTACGTCAGTCATTTGCAGGATGATTGGCTGAAGCTTCTTCCGTTAGCGGAATTCTCGTATAACAACTCACAGAGCAGTTCCACGAAGGTAACGCCTTTTTTCGCCAATTTGGGATATCATCCAAATATTTTGCCTAGGTCTCCGGTTGCTACTTCGGTACCAGCAGTTCAAGACAGAGTGGCAGTGTTGCAACGTAATCTTGAAGTTTTGAAAGACTCCCTGACCGCAGCACAGGAGCGTTACAAGAAGTCGGCTGATAGATTCCGGAAACCGGCACCCATGTATAAGGTAGGAGACTCGGTTTGGTTGTCTACCAAGAATCTAAAATTGGGTGTTCCTTCGCAGAAGCTGGGGCAGAAGTTCATCGGTCCATTCAAGATCACTGGGATTGTGAGCTCTGTTGCTGGTCGGCTGAAGCTGCCACGAACTCTAAAGGTACACCCAGTATTTCATGTTTCTTTATTAAAACCAGTCTCTCCCAACACATTTCAGGGACGTATCGTACCTCCTCCTCCACCAGTGTTGGTTGATGGCGAAGAACAATTTGTTGTACAGGACATTATCGATTCAAGACTTCATAGGAATCGACTTCAGTATCTGGTTAGATGGCAGGGTTATTCTCCTGAAAACGATTCTTGGGAACCAGTAAGTAACATCAATGCTCCCCTGAAGGTTGCTCAATTTCATCGTAGATACCCAGGCAAACCTGGTCCAGGATCGTCCTGAGGCCGTTTCTAGGGGGGGCAGTAATGTCAGTATTCCGAGTTTTCCAAGTTACCTTGTTGTGAATGATTTTGCCCTTTGTTAAGATGGAGTTCGCTGTTTTTGTCTGCCCTACTTCCTGTTCATTTGTTTAAAACCCGGGTCAGGTGTCAGCCTCACTGCTGGAGTATTCTGCTTGGTTTCTCCATCAGCTCAGCTGCTTGTTTGCTGTACTGCTACCCGTGGCTCTGGACATTCTCTGCCTATGTAAGTTACACTCTCAGTCTGTTGGCTTGGGAACTTAACCCTTGGTTCACTCCTCCGGGTAAGAACTCTGTTTGGGAACTGTGTTTGGAGCTTGCTGCTGGACTTAGACTGTGTTTTGCTACTAAATCCTTATTTACTCCCCCCGGTGGGAGCTACTGGAAATTACACCAGTATAATCCTTTATGTGAACTTGTTTCTGGACTTACCCGTGTTTATGCCACAACTGAGATAAACTTGAGAACTTGTTTCTGGACTTACCCGTGTTTATGCCACAATTGAGATAAACTTGAGAACTTGTTTCAGGACTTACCCGTGTTCATCCCACACCTGGAATTAACCTGAGGACTTGTTTCTGGACTTCCCTGAGTTTACTTCATACCTGGATTTGACTCTTTCTGCACCAGCTGTGCTTGGATCTGCACGTCACCCGTCTTACTCACCTTGCCAAGAACTTTGGCCTAAGAACTCTTCTGTTTTGCTGTATATGGTTAAGGGACTTGTTTCATTATCAGTATATTGTTTGTGTGTTTTTGCTGTGTTACAAATACACTATTTACACTAAAGAAACCCGTCTCTGTCTGTTCATTGCCCCATGCTACCAGAATCTTAGAGTTCCTACAATAGTATTACAGGGAGATGAGTGAGAGGCGGAGGTTAAGATATGCACTGCGCATGTCCATGGATCACAGGCCCGCGGTGGGATTAAATCAGAAGACACTACAAGGCGGGATCTCGTCCAGCGCGGCCGCACAGGCGCAGCCAGCCTGACACCAAATAATGTCAGAAGACGGGCAGCGCTAAGTGTGCCTGGCCAAGGGCTAACATAACAGCGCAGGCTCTGGGACAGGTTCAAACAACGCTGAGGAGGCGGCGCATGGCGCCAAGGGGGTAAGAATGATGGCTGTGCTGCGTCACATGACAAATGAAAGTTCCACCTACCGGATGGTTTAAAGGTGTGAGGGGACACATTTCATAAGTGTTAGGTTCAGCATGTGCAAGGAGCACCACGAAAAGAGGCACTTTTTCCTTTTTCTTCATTACTGCTGCACAGGGTGGCTCTTTCAGTAACAAACGCCTTGGGGGGGGGGGGTACAGGTTCCCTTAAATTTAAGTTGTTGTGCCTGCGTGGCGGTACACAGTATACACACGTATACACAGCAGGGGAGCAGCAGGCATTACTGAACCCCACTAACACATTGGCGAGGTGTTTGGCTCTGTGCGGACAGCACTTCCGGACAACAAATAGCGGTGTTGGAGCCCAGGGACAGAAGGAGGAGGAGGAGGTGGAGGAGAGAGGAGGGATTGCCACACACAGCTGGGGAACAGCTGACGTTACTGAACCCCAATAACAGAGGAGCGACTGTTGACTGTGCGGACAGCACTTCCAGGCAACAACTAGCGGTGTTGGAGCCCAGGGACAGAAGGAGGAGGAGGAGGTGGAGGAGAGAGGAGGGATTGCCACACACACAGCTGGGGAACAGCTGACGTTACTGAACCCCAATAACAGAGGAGCGACTGTTGACTGTGCGGACAGCACTTCCAGACAACAACTAGCGGTGTTGGAGCCCAGGGACAGAAGGAGGAGGAGGTGGAGGAGAGAGGAGGGATTACCACACACACAGCTGGGGAACAGCTGACGTTACTGAACCCCAATAACAGAGGAGCGACTGTTGACTGTGCGGACAGCACTTCCAGGCAACAACTAGCGGTGTTGGAGCCCAGGGACAGAAGGAGGAGGAGGAGGTGGAGGAGAGAGGAGGGATTGCCACACACACAGCTGGGGAACAGCTGATGTTACTGAACCCCAATAACAGAGGAGCGACTGTTGACTGTGCGGACAGCACTTCTAGGCAACAACTAGCGGTGTTGGAGCCCAGGGACAGAAGGAGGAGGAGGAGGTGGAGGAGAGAGGAGGGATTGCCACACACACAGCTGGGGAACAGCTGACGTTACTGAACCCCAATAACAGAGGAGCGACTGTTGACTGTGCGGACAGCACTTCCGGACAACAACTAGTGGTGTTGGAGCCCAGGGACAGAAGGAGGAGGAGGAAGTGGAGGAGAGAGGAGGGATTGCCACACACACAGCTGGGGAAAAGCTGACGCTACTGAACCCCAATAACAGAGGAGCGACTGTTGACTGTGCGGACAGCACTTCCAGACAACAACTAGCGGTGTTGGAGCCCAGGGACAGAAGGAGGAGGAGGGATTGCCACACACACAGCTGGGGAACAGCTGACGTTACTGAACCCCAATAACAGAGGAGCGACTGTTGACTGTGCGGACAGCACTTCCAGGCAACAACTAGCGGTGTTGGAGCCCAGGGACAGAAGGAGGAGGAGGTGGAGGAGAGAGGAGGGATTACCACACACACAGCTGGGGAACAGCTGACGTTACTGAACCCCAATAACAGAGGAGCGACTGTTGACTGTGCGGACAGCACTTCCAGGCAACAACTAGCGGTGTTGGAGCCCAGGGACAGAAGGAGGAGGAGGTGGAGGAGAGAGGAGGGATTGCCACACACACACAGCTGGGGAACAGCTGATGTTACTGAACCCCAATAACAGAGGAGCGAGTGTTGACTGTGCGGACAGCACTTCCGGACAACAGCTAGCGGTGTTGGAGCCCAGTGACAGAAGGAGGAGGAGGAAGTGGAGGAGAGAGGAGGGATTGCCACACACACAGCTAGGGAACAGCTGACGTTACTGAACCCCAATAACAGAGGAGCGACTGTTGACTGTGCGGACAGCACTTCCAGACAACAACTAGCGGTGTTGGAGCCCAGGGACAGAAGGAGGAGGAGGTGGAGGAGAGAGGAGGGATTGCCACACACACAGCTGGGGAACAGCTGATGTTACTGAACCCCAATAAAAGAGGAGCGACTGTTGACTGTGCGGACAGCACTTCCAGACAAGAACTAGCGGTGTTGGAGCCCAGGGACAGAAGGAGGAGGAGGGACTGCCACACACACAGCTGGGGAACAGCTGACGTTACTGAACCCCAATAACAGAGGAGCGACTGTTGACTGTGCGGACAGCACTTCCAGGCAACAACTAGCGGTGTTGGAGCCCAGGGACAGAAGGAGGAGGAGGAGGTGGATGAGAGAGGAGGGATTGCCACACACACATCTGGGGAACAGCTGACGTTACTGAACCCCAATAACAGAGGAGCGAGTGCTGACTGTGCGGACAGCACTTCCGGACAACAACTAGCGGTGTTGGAGCCCAGTGACAGAAGGAGGAGGAGGAAGTGGAGGAGAGAGGAGGGATTGCCACACACACAGCTGGGGAACAGCTGACGTTACTGAACCCCAATAACAGAGGAGCGACTGTTGACTGTGCGGACAGCACTTCCAGGCAACAAGTAGCGGTGTTGGAGCCCAGGGACAGAAGGAGGAGGAGGAGGTCGAGGAGAGAGGAGGGATTGCCACACACACAGCTGGGGAACAGCTGACGTTACTGAACCCCAATAACAGAGGAGCGACTGTTGACTGTGCGGACAGCACTTCCAGACAACAACTAGCGGTGTTGGAGCCCAGGGACAGAAGGAGGAGGAGGTGGAGGAGAGAGGAGGGATTGCCACACACAGCTGGGGAACAGCTGACGTTACTGAACCCCAATAACAGAGGAGCGACTGTTGACTGTGCGGACAGCACTTCCGGACAACAACTAGCGGTGTTGGAGCCTAGGGACAGAAGGAGGAGGAGGAGGTGGAGGAGAGAGGAGGGATTGCCACACACACAGCTGGGGAACAGCTGACGTTACTGAACCCCAATAACAGAGGAGCGACTGTTGACTGTGCGGACAGCACTTCCAGACAACAACTAGCGGTGTTGGAGCCCAGGGACAGAAGGAGGAGGAGGAGAGAGGAGGGATTGCCACACACACAGCTGGGGAACAGCTGACGTTACTGAACCCGAATAACAGAGGAGCGACTGTTGACTGTGCGGACAGCACTTCCGGTCAACAACTAGTGGTGTTGGAGCCCAGGGACAGAAGGAGGAGGAGGAGGAGGTGGATGAGAGGAGGGATTGCCACACACACAGCTGGGGAACAGCTGACGTTACTGAACCCCAATAACAGAGGAGGGACTGTTGACTGTGCGGACAGCACTTCCAGACAACAACTAGCGGTGTTGGAGCCCAGGGACAGAAGGAGGAGGAGGTGGAGGAGAGAGGAGGGATTGCCACACACACAGCTGGGGAACAGCTGACGTTACTGAACCCCAATAACAGAGGAGCGACTGTTGACTGTGCGGACAGCACTTCCGGACAACAACTAGCGGTGTTGGAGCCCAGGGACAGAAGGAGGAGGAGGAGGTGGAGGAGAGAGGAGGGATTGCCACACACACAGCTGGGGAACAGCTGACGTTACTGAACCCCAATAACAGAGGAGCGACTGTTGACTGTGCGGACAGCACTTCCAGACAACAACTATCGGTGTTGGAGCCCAGGGACAGAAGGAGGAGGAGGTGGAGGAGAGAGGAGGGATTGCCACACACACAGCTGGGGAACAGCTGACGTTACTGAACCCCAATAACACGGCAGCAAGTGTTGACTGTGCGGACAGCACTTCCAGGCACCAACTAGCGGTGTTGGAGCCCAGGGAACGCAGGAGGAGCAGAGGAACACAGTGTAGGCCGAAGCCTGATTGGAGAAAGTCGAAAGGGAACCTTTAACCCCCCCCCCCAAGGCGTTTGTAGCTGAAAGAGCCAGCTTGTGCAGCACAAAGGATGAAAAAGGAAAAGGTGGCTCTTTTCATTATGCTCCTTGCAAACACAGAACTAAACACTTATAAAATGTGTCCCCTGAAACCGTGAGACCGTCCCGGAGGTGGGACTTTCCTTCGTAATATGACGCAGCACAGCCGTCATTCCTACCCCCTTGGCGCCGTGCCCCATCTCCTCAGCGTTGTTTAATTCCGTCCCGGAGCCTGCGCTGTTATGTTATCCCTTGGCCAGGCACACTTAGCGCTGCCCATCTTCTGACATCATTTGGTGTCAGTCTGGCTGCGCCTGTGCGTCCGCGCTGGCCGAGATCCCGCCTCGCAGTGTCGTCTAATGTAATCCCACCGCGGGCCTGGGATCCGTGGCCATGCGCAGTGCATATCCTCGCCTCTCACTCCCCTCCCTCCGGCTTCTTCAGACTGTGCGGTGTCACGGCCGTGGCATGCTATTAGGGATCAGCTGACGGCGCACAGTCTGAAGAAGGCGAAGGGAGATGAGTGAGAGGCGGAGGTGAAGATATACACTGCGCATGCCCATGGATCCCAGGCCCGAAGTGTGATTAAATCAGAAGACACTGCCAGGCGGGATCTCGGCCAGCGCGGACGCACAGGCGCAGTCAGGTTGACACCAAATGATGTCAGAAGAGGGGCAGCACTAAGTGTGCCTGGCCAAGGGATAACATAACAGCGCAGGCTTGGGGACAGAATCAAACAACGCTGAGGAGCCGGCGCACGGCGCCAAGGGGGTAGGAATGACGGCTGTGCTGCGTCACATTACGAAGGAAAGTCCCACCTACGGGATGGTTTTACGGTATCAGTGGACACATTTTATGTGTTAAGTTCTGCGTGTGCAAGGAGCTAAACAAAAATAGCTACCTTTTCCTTGTGCAGCATTACTGCTGCACAAGGTGGCTCTTTCAGTAACAAACGCCTGGGGGGGGGGACAGGTTCCCTTACATTTCAGTTGTTGTGTCAGCGTGGCGGTCACAGGACACATTGCCGGCTACACAGCTGGGGATCAGCTGACGTTACTGACACCCAATAACACTGGGTCGTATGTTTTGACTGTGCAGACGGCACTTCTGAGCCTCAACTGGCGGTGTTGGAGCCCAGGAATTAAAGTTCAGGTGGTAGAAAGATGAACACAACAGGAGATCTGGATACTGTAGACAGTCACCTAATTATTTAATCAGGAAGAGGAGTGGCAAATTCCTGCGAGATCCAGGCCTGGTTCATTTTCAGGAAAGTAAGCCGGTCAACGTTATCGGAGGATAGTCGCATGCGACGGTCAGTTAGTACACCACCTGCAGCACTAAAGACGCGTTCCGATAATACACTAGCCGCAGGGCAAGCCAGCACCTCCAATGCATACTGGCTTAGCTCTGGCCATGTATCCAGCTTTGAGACCCAAAACTTGAAAGGGGAAGAGCCGTCTGGGAGTACAGCAAGAGGGCAAGACATGTAGTCTGTCACCATCTGACGGAACCGTTGCCTCCTGCTGACTGGAGCCGTCTGTGATGGTGTAGACCTTTGTGGCGGGCACACAAAACTGTGCCACAGTTGGGCCATACTGCTCTTGCCTTGGGCAGAGGCACTGCTTCTGCTCCCTCTTTGTGCAGAGCCTCCTCCACTGCCTGGACGCACTAAGCTGCTTTGTAATGCACTAGCAGCACTTCTCTCAGTTGGACTGGAGAAGATGATGGAATTCACCAGTGTGTCTTGGTACTCCCGCATTTTCCGCTCCCGGTTCAACGGTGTGATGAGGCTTTCTACGTTGTCCCGGTAGCGAGGATCGAGGAGGGTGAACACCCAATAATCAGACATGTTGAAAATGTGGGCGATGTGGCGGTTGTTTCTCAGGCACTGCAGCATGTAATCCACCATGTGCTGCAGACTGCCAACTGGCCAAGAAACGCTGTCCCCTGCTTGAGGCGTGATCTCTGCCCGCTCGTCATCACCCCACCCTCGCTGTACACACTGACTACTGGACAATTGTGTAACTCCCTCCTCTGGACGGATGTCTTCCTCCTCCATTGACTCCTCCTCATCCTCCTCACAAAGTGTCCCCTTCCTACGCGTTTGTGAGGAACCACGTGGCGCTGACTGTCCAGAAGATGATGGAAATGGTGAATCGTCATCCTCCATCTCTTCCACAACATCATCCCTTAGCGCTTGCAGTGATTTTTCAAGCAGGCAGATAAGGGGGACAGTCATGCTGACTAGTGCATCATCTGCACTCGCCATCCACGTGGAATAATCGAAGGGACGCAAAACCTGGCAGACGTCCTTCATAGTGGCCCACTCTGTGGTTGTGAAGTCTGAACGGCGCGGAGTGCGACTTCTTTGCGCCTGATGCAGCTGGTACTCCATTACTGCTTGCTGCTGCTCACACAACCACTCCAACATATGTAATGTGGAATTCCACCTGGTAGGTAGGTCACATATGATGCGATGTTCCGGAAGGCGGAATCGGCGCTGCAGAGCCGCAATGCGCGATTTTGCCATGCTGGAACGCCGCAAGTGAGCACACTCTAGGCGGGCCTTGTGCAGCAGTGCATCAAGATCCGGATAGTCCCTCAAAAAACTCTGCATGACCAAATTGAGCACATGTGCCAGACATGGGATGTGAGTGAGGTTGCCGAGACCCAGAGCTGCCACCAGATTTCGGCCATTATCACACACTACCATGCCTGGCTGGAGATTCGCTGCCACAAACCACACATCGCTCTCCTGCTTGATGGCATTCCAGAGCTCCTGCGCTGTGTGGCATCGATTCCCCAAAGAAATTAATTTCAAGACGGCCTGTTGACGTTTGGCCACGGCTGTGCTCATGTCGGTCGTAACAGGTAAACGTTCACGGGTCCATGTGGACGTGGACTGTGAAGGCTCCTGCAGCGACGATTCTGAGGAACTTGTGTAAGAGGAGGAGTCAATGCGTACAGAATGGATTCCTGCAATCCTTGGAGTGGGCAGGACACGTCCTGCGCCACTCGCACGATCTGTACCCGGCTCAACAACATTAACCCAATGGGCAGTGAGGGAAAGGTATCGCCCCTGTCCATGTTGACTGGTCCACGCATCGGTGGTGAGGTGGACCTTGCTACTGACGGCGTTCAGTAGCGCATGTTTTATGTGTCCCTCCACATGCTTGTGCAGGGCAGGGACGGCTCGCCTGCTGAAATAAAAGCGGCTGGGCACATTGTACTGTGGGACTGCCAATGACATCAAGTCACGGAAGCTGTCAGTCTCCACCAGCCTGAATGACAGCATTTCCAGTGACAGAAGTTTGGCAATGCCTCCAGTCAGAGCCTGTGCTCGTGGGTGGTTTGCCGAGAAAGGCCGCCTTTTCTCCCATGCCTGTACTACCGATGGCTGTAGACTGGTGGTAGCTGACGCTGTTGGTTGGCCAAGCTCTTCAGTGTGTTTTTCTAACTCCGCCGCGTGCCTGTTGCGCACATGTTTCCACATGTTGGAGGTATTGAGGTTGCTGACATTTCTCCCTCTTTTGACTTTGTGATGACACACCTTGCATTTGACATAGCAAATGTCATCTGCAACTGTGTCAAAAAAGGACCAGGCACTGCAAGTCTTGGGAGCGCCCTTTTTGGCTGTTGGAAGAGACACGCTCCTAACGGGTGCCAAAGTGGAGGCTACAGGTTTCGCAGTCTTCCCCCTCCCTCTCCCTCTTTGGCCCGTTTGGGGAATCTCTTCCTCAGAGCTGCTCCCACCACCTTCCTGTCCCTCACGCCACGATGGGTCAAGGACCTCATCATCTACACTACCCTCTGCCACCAACTGCTCCTCCTGGGTAGTCTCAGCAGCAGAGCACGCACCAGAAAGTGGCACCTGAGTGTCATCAGCGGATGCGTTCTGCGGTGTGGTGATCGGAGGCACTGGCCCACCCGCCACTTCAGACTCAGAGAGAAAAAGCTGTTGGGCATCACTGCACACTGCCTCTTCTTCCATTTCTCCAATGCTGCTTGGCTGGCCCCCTGTTTCCAAGCCAAGAGATTCAGAGAACAGAAGTAGAGACGGCTCCTGTCCTGGGCTCTCTGTCTGCCTGGGCAATTTGGCAGGTGGTGAAGGACAGATGGGTGCTCTCCAGTGCTCTGTGTCTGAGAGGATGTGGCACTAATTGAAGTCGATGCGTTAGCTGCCATCCATCCGACAACGGCTTCAATTTGTTCTTCACGCAGCAGCGGTGTACGGCGCTCTACGACAAAGCTGCGCATGAATGACTGTTCCCTGGTGAAACTGGGTGCTGATGAGTCACCGGTGCCCGCAGCAGGCACAGAATCCCCACGTCCTCTCCCTGCTCCGCGCCCACGCCCACGTGCCTTACTCCCTGCCTTCTTCATCTTGGTTGACTGATAAAGATAAGCAGAAAAGTACTAACGGCTTTGTGTGCTTATTCCTGAACAGCTCCTAACAGGTATAAGAAACAATAATTTTCTAAAGTGTGGACTAGACTTTAATATCAGCTAATGTGGCCTACACAACTGTAAAGTGGTGTGTTTGGTGAACTTTATTATTTATTTATTTTTTGGGGGCTGAACTGACTACAGGGCGAGCTGCAGTCACACGTAGACCGTGCAGACAGCCGTAAACGGCGCTGCAAGGCCCCAAGAACCTCCTCTACATTAGCCTATGTAGTGTTTTTCCACAATTTAGCTGGATACGGGTGGAAAGACACTAATAGGAATTTTTGGAAAAAATGTGCAGCAGCCTGCACTACTTAGAAAAAAGGAAATTGGATTTCACGGTATGACGCAGTGATTTACCCTGAGCTGGATACAACCGGCTATGGCTGCACACAGACTACAGGGCGAGCTGCAGTCACACGGAGACCATGCAGACAGCCGTAAACGGCGCTGCAAGGCCCCGAAAACCTCCTCTACGTTATCCTATGTAGTGTTTTTCCACAATTTAGCTGGATACGGGTGGAAAGACACTAATAGGAATTTTTGGAAAAAATGTGCAGCAGCCTGCACTACTTAGAAAAAAGGAAATTGGATTTCATGGTATGACGCAGTGATTTACCCTGAGCTGGATACAACCGGCTATGGCTGCACACAGACTACAGGGCGAGCTGCAGTCACACGGAGACCGTGCAGACAGCCGTAAACGGCGCTGCAAGGCCCAAAGACACTCCTCTACGTTATCCTATCTAGTGTTTTTCCACAATTTAGCTGGATACGGGTGGAAAGACACTAATAGGAATTATTAGAAAAAATGTGCAGCAGCCTGCACTACTTGACAAAGAAAAAAAAAATAGAACAGTATGAGGCAGTGAACCACCCTCCCTGAACTGAATACAACCAGCTATGGCCTATGGCTGCACACAGACTAGAGAGTGGGCTGCACACACACACACACACAGAGACCTTGCAGATCGCTGTGAAAACAGCGCTGCAAGGCAAAAGCAAGGTGATTAGTAGGTGAACACAGCGGTTGCTAAATTAGCCTTGGAAAAGAACAATAAAGCAAATCGCTATCTCAACTGGCCCTCAGTCAGCAAACAGCGTCCTGTCACTAACTGAATTCACAGCAGAGTGAGCGCAAAATGGCACCAGCGACTTTTAAACTGCAGCATGACATCATTTCAGCAGCCAATCACAGCCTTGCCAGTAGTTTTATGCCCACCATGCTGAACAGGATGTGCCCACACTCAGAATCATTCCTCATTGGCTGAATTCGTGCAGTTTGAATCCTGGGAACTTCCGATTCCGGTATCCGATACGCGGCAAGTATCGGATCTCGGTATCGGAATTCCGATACCGCAAGTATCGGCCGATACCCGATACTTGCGGTATCGGAATGCTCAACACTAGTCATTGTCCCAGGGGTCGGCGGGGGAGGGGGAGCGGCAGGAGTGGCGGCTGTCACATCATACGCATCCTCTCAGCACGGTCTCTGCACGTCCCTGCTTCTCAGATGGTCTCGGCGCCGGCAGCTTGTTCCTGTGTTCAGCGGTCACATGGTGCTGCTCATTAAAGTAGTGAATATAGATGCGACTCCACTCCCATAGGCGTGGAGCGCATGTTCATTACTTTAATGAGCGGTACCATATAACCGCTGAACACGGGAAGAGCTGCTGGCGCCGGAGAGGCCATCAGAGAAGCATTGACCGCACACAGGAACAAGCTGCCGGCACGCGCCGGAGACCATCGGAGAAGCAGGGACTTGCAGAGACCGTGTCGGGAGGGTGAGTATGACAGGGGAGAGTGAGCCATGTGATATTCACCTGTCCCCATTCCACCGCCAGGCTCCATCTTCCGTGTCCTCTGGCTGTGACATTCAGGTCAGGGGGCGCGATGATGTGGTTAGTGCGCTCCCTCTGCCTGAACAGTCACTGCAGAGACCCGGAAGTCACAACGGCGCACGGTGGTGGAACGGGGACAGGTGAAAATTGTAAGTGCCGGGGGCCTGAGCCAGCGGCGACACCGGCATCTGGCTCCCAGCTACGAGAAGTGAGTGTCTTTTTTTTTTAATCGCAGCAGATACATATGGGTTTACATTATTCTATGGAGCATCTTATGGGGCCATCAACATTCATGGAGCAGCTTATGGGGTTATATTATTCTATGGAGCATCTTATGGGGCCATAAACTTTTATGGAGCAGCATATGGGGTTATATTATTCTATGGAGCATCTTATGGGGCCATCAACTTTTATGGAGCAGCATATGGGGCATATTATTCTATGGAGCATCTTATGGGGCCATCAACGTTTATGGAGCAGCATATGGGGCATATTATTCTATGGAGCATCTTATGGGGCCATCAACGTTTATGGAGCGGCATATGGGGCATATTATTCTATGGAGCATCTTATGAGGCCATCAACCTTTATGGGGCACCCATATGGGGACCACCTGGCACACCTTTTGGGGCCATCAACTCTTATGGAGCTTTATATGGGGCATATTATTCTATGTGACACCCATATGGGGCCCACCTGGCACACCTTATGTGGCCATCAACTTTTATGAAGCATTATATAGGGCATATTATTCTATTGAGCATCTTATGGGGCCATCAACCTTTATGGAGCAGCATATGGGGCATATTATTCTATGGAGCATCTTATGAGGCCATCAACTTTTATGCAGCATGATATGGGGCATATTTTAATATGGAGCATCTTATGGGGCCATTATTAACCTTTGTGCAGCATTATATGGGGCCCATCATGAACTTTATGGAGCATCATATGGGGCATATTTTGTATGGAGCATCTTATGGGGCCCATCATGAACTGTATGAAGCATTGTATTGGGCTTCTGATTCAAAATGGATATTCAAAAACACTTATCCTACTGATTTCTCAATTAATCTTACTTATATTGGTATCTATTTTTATTTTTGAATTTTATCAGTAGCTTCTGCATTTCCCACCCTAGGTTTATACTCGAGTCAATAAGTTTTCCCAGTTTTTGTGGCAAAATTAAGTGCCTCGGCTTATACTCGGCTTGGCTTATACTCGAGTATATACGGTACGTATTTTGTAAAACTTTTTTTATTTATTCACTCTGACGTCAGTTAAATGCTGCAAAATGGTTAACACCAGTGATCAGAGCTTAGCTCCAGTTGGTTGCTGCTATAAGAGGCAGATGCTGGCTATGTAATATAGCAGGCATCTATTGTGTATGGAGGGAGATCAGCTCCTCAGCCCTCCTCATATACGGATATGCGATACTCCAGTGCTGAAGGTACATTTACACCCATATCCACAAGTAAGTTAAATGGGTTCTACAAATCATATATGAAAACAGAAAGGCTCTTTTAATTACACTTGCTATACAGTGGCGGATTATAATGAAGTCAATCTGGGCGGTAGCCCAGGGCCAAGTCGTGTGGAACGGCTCTGGGCAAACGCTCAGATTGACCGCCGGCATCAGGGATTTACTGCCCTTACTGACATATGGGCCCGTTGGGCAGAGGGGGACTGTCTCATGTGCTCACCAGGCCCCTACCGGCGCTGCGGCAGTTTAACGCTAGTGACATGCAGGTGTGCGCCCGCATGTCAATAGTTAACAGCCGCCAGCCAATCGGAGGCTGGCAGCTGACATCAGCCGCAGCGCGCACGTTGCCGGCATCTGATGTCATTGTCAGTCGCCGGCGAGTGCGCGCTGCTGGAGGGAGCATCGCCGAAGGAGCGCGGACTGGTGAGGAGAACTAGTTTTTAATTTTTTTTATTGCGAACGGCAATCCGGGGGGCCCGGGCCAGAATGCTGGATACTGGGGGCAGAAATGCTGGATGCACTGGGAGCAGAGATGCTGGACACACTAGGGGCAGAATGCTGGACACACTGGGGGAAGAATGCTGGACGCACTGGTGGAAGAATGCTGGATGCACTGGGGGCAGAGATGCTGGACGCACTGGGGGCAGAGATGCTGGGCGCACTGGGGGCAGAGAAGCTGGACGCACTGGGGGCAGAGATGCTGGACGCACTGGGGGCAGAATGCTGGACGCACTGGGGGCTGAATGCTGGACACACTGGGGGCTGAATGCTGGACACACTGGGGGCTGAATGCTGGACACACTGGGGGCTGAATGCTGGACACACTGGGGGCAGAGATGCTGGACACACTGGGGGCAGAGATGCTGGACACACTGGGGGCAGAGATGCTGGACTCACTGGGGGCAGAGATGCTGGACACAATGGGGCAGAGATGCTGGACACACTGGGGGCAGAGATGCTGGACACACTGGGGGAAGAGATGCTGGACACACTGGGGGCAGAGATGCTGGACACACTGGGGGCAGAGATGCTGGACACACTGGGGGCAGAGATGCTGGACACACTGGGGGCAGAGATGCTGGACACACTGGGGGAAGAGATGCTGGACACACTGGGAGCAATATGCTGGAGACACTGGGGGCAATATGCTGGAGACACTGGGGCAGAATGCTGGACACACTGGGGGCAGGATGCTGGACATACTGGGGGCAGAATGCTGGACAAACTGGGGGCAATATGCTGGACACACTGGGGCAGAATGCTGGACACACTGGGGGCAATATGCTGGACACACTGGGGCAGAATGCTGGACACACTGGGGGCAGGATGCTGGACACACTGGGGGCAGGATGCTGGAGACACTGGGGGCAATATGCTGGACACACTGAGGGCAGGATGCTGGACATTGGGGGCAGAGATGCTGGACATTGGGGGCAGAGATGCTGGACGCACTGGGGGCAGAGATGCTGGACGCACTGGGGGCAGAGATGATGGACGCACTGGGGGCAGAATGCTGGACACACTGGGGGCTGAATGCTGGACACACTGGGGGCTGAATGCTGGACACACTGGGGGCTGAATGCTGGACACACTGGGGGCAGAGATGCTGGACACACTGGGGGCAGAGATGCTGGACACTGGGGCAGAGATGCTGGACACACTGGGGGCAGAGATGCTGGACACACTGGGGGAAGAGATGCTGGACACACTGGGGGCAGAGATGCTGGACACACTGGGGGCAGAGATGCTGGACACACTGGGGGCAGAGATGCTGGACATACTGGGGGAAGAGATGCTGGACACACTGGGGGCAATATGCTGGAGACTCTGGGGGCAATATGCTGGACAAACTGGGGCAGAATGCTGGACACACTGGGGGCAATATGCTGGAGACACTGGGGCAGAATGCTGGACACACTAGGGGCAGGATGCTGGACATACTGGGGGCAGAATGCTGGACAAACTGGGGGCAATATGCTGGACACACTGGGGCAGAATGCTGGACACACTGGGGGCAATATGCTGGACACACTGGGGCAGAATGCTGGACACACTGGGGGCAATATGCTGGACACACTGGGGCAGAATGCTGGACATTGGGAGCAGAGATGCTGGACATTGGGGGCAGAGATGCTGGACATTGGGGCAGAGATGCTGGACATTGGGGGCAGAGATGCTGGACACTGGGGGCAGAGATGCTGGACATTGGGGGCAGAGATGCTGGACACACTGGAGGCAGGACTGGAGACATGGCCAGAATGTAGATACGGGGCATGATTGGAGACACAGCAGAATGAAAGACATGGGGCAGGATTGGAGACAGATCGTGCAGGATCATGGGGCAGGATGGATACGATGGAGACTGATGAGGCAGGATGGGGAGATCATATGGGGCAGGATGGATACTCATGAGGGCAGGATGGGAGAACATATGGCTGGAGCCAGGAATGAGATACACGGGGCCAGGAAGGGGGCTAATTGTTTTATTTTTTGAGGACACTGTTTTAAATGGGGGGTGGTCCTGTTACTGTGTAGAGTGACACTGTCGCCTCTTTTTCTTCATGTGATGTAATGTAGAAGTTGGGAAAAATTAAGTAATGTGTTCTGCAAGCGGAGGTCGATATAACTGTTATTTCCTGCAGAGACAAGTCCTGGCTAGATGAAGTGATGGTGGTCTGTGCTGTATGAAAGATGAAGGACTTCACCTAGAGACGTCACTGGTGAGTCAGTGTAACACTATACACTGTATACTATATACTGAACTGAAGGGTAAATTGACTAGATCAATGGATGTTTGAAAGTAGGGTTGAGCGATTTTTATAGGATCGGGTAGGGTTTCATGAAACCCGACTTTCTCAAAAGTCGGGTCGAGTGAAATCGGCTGATCCTATAAAAAAGTCGGGGTCGGGGTCGGCCGAAACATGAAACCCAATGCAGTGCAATGGGATACTATGGTTCCCAGGGTCTGAAGGAGAGGAAACTCTCCTTCAGGCCCTGGGATCCATATTAATATGTAAAATAAAGAATCAAAATAAAAAATATTGATATACTCAATATTGATATAATAGGAATATACTCACCCTCGGATGCGCCCTGCTTCTTTCCGGCAGCCTTCCTTCCTAAGAATGAGCGCGTGAAGGACCTTAGATGACGTCGCGGCTTGTGATTGGTCGCGTGACCGCCCATGTGACCGCTCGCGACCAATGACAAGCCGCGATGTCACCGCAGGTCATTCATGCGCTCATTCTTAGGAAGGAAGGCTGCCGGTTAGTACCAGGGCGCGTCTGAGGGTGAGTATATCAATATTTTTTATTTTGATTCTTTATTTAACACTTAAAAATGGATTCCGATACCGATTCCCGATATCGCAAACATATCGGAACTCGGTATCGGAATTCCGATACCAGATTCAGAAGATCGCCGACCTCATGGCCAACCCCACACAGGGGTCGGGTCGGGTTTCATGAAACCCGACTTTGCCAAAAGTCGTCGACTTCTGAAAATGGCCGACCCGTTTCGCTCAACCCTATTTGAAAGGTTATAGTTTCACACAGCAACTATTTTTCTGGAATAATCTGGTTCAGGTATATGATGACCCTGTCGCATGACCCCGTCACATGACCCCATCACATGACCGGGGGGCCCACAGTGTCTGAACAGCCCGGGGCCCTGGCTACCCTTAATCCACCCCTGAATGGGTTAAGGCTTTTTTTACTCGATATTTCTTGATGTTAATTGTACGCAGTTGTTCCAGTTCAGCACCCCATACTCATTTATAGCAAGTATAAAAAGTTGCAACTATACAGATGTAATCATACCCCCTACATGCAACATATATATTTCTACTATTTTTATAGTATATTCTGCAGTGCTTTACAGACATCACTCAATCTCGCCACTGGGGCTTATAATATAAATTCCCTGGATATGTATAGGGTGTGAAGTACTGATAAAAACACAGGGAGAGGCTCTGTACACCCTTTACATCTGGCCATAGGAGAACTGCAAATCTCCCTCCGTCCCTTGGTCTTTACTCAAGAAGTCATGACACTGCAGTGCAATGAGTGAAGCACCTCTATAATTGCCATGTCCGAAGCACCTCGAGATGGGGCAGCATATGGTCATTACCTAGCAATTGTCTATCTATCTAATATATAAAGCTGAATGTGTGTATGTATGTGTGTATGTCCGGGATTGGCATCTGCACCATCGCAGCTACAGCCACAAAATTTTGCACAGTCACACGTCTGGACCTTGAGAGCGTCATAGGCTATGTTGTGAGGTGAAATTTTAACCCCGCGCATTCCAATTCACCAAACAACTTTGCCCCTATCTACATAATGGGGAAAAAGTGAAAGGAAAAGTGTTGGAGGCAAATTGACAGCTGCCAGATGTGAACAAGGGGGACTTAAAGAATGAGAGCGATGGCGCCAAAGAGTATATACTGTACAGTTGCTAAGGTGGGGCCCCGACATGGGATAATCACCACACCACCACGGGGATATGAACACACACACAAAATGCGCCACACACTACCACGTGCTTGAACACATATCTCACCCTCAGCGCACATTTCACCACACATACAACAACCTCGCCACATAAAAGTCGATACACAAACGTCGCCACTCAAAACTCGCCACGTGCAAAACTTGCCACATGCAAAACTAGGCTAACGCAAAACTCGCCACACGTGCAAAACTCGCCTCATGATATACAGTATATATATAATACTCTTATATAATACTCTTTATTGTTATATAGCGCTAACATATTCCGCAGCGCTTTTCAGACGTTGTCATTGCTGTCCCCGATGGGGCTCACAATCTAAATATACTGTATATATATATATATATATATATATATATATATATATATATATATAATCATAATATATATATTAAATTAATGAACCCTGAATGAAGAAAAACTACCACAAAGATTTTAATAAATACAAACATAAAATATCGGTATTAATATAGAGTTGGTCCCCCCATCCCCTTTTGCAGCTATATCAGCTTCTTCTTTTCTTGGAAGGCTTTTTGCAAGATTTTGGAGGTGTCTACGGGAATTTCTGTCCATTTTTCCATTTATGAGGTCTGACACTGATGTTAAACTAGCCGTCTCGGTTCACACTCTCCATTCTAGTTAATCCCAGATGTGTTGGATGGGGTTAAGGTCAGGGCTCTGTGCAAGCGTTCATGCTCTTCCATACAAAAATCCCCCAATGGTACCTTTATGGACTTTGCTTTGTGTTCTGAGGCACAGTTATGGGTTATGGTGGAACAAAAAAATTGCCTTTCCCCCAAAGTGTTCCCAGAGAGTTGGAAGCATACCATTGTCCAAAATGTCTTGACACAGTATGCAAAAGAATTAAAGGGGTTGTCTGGTCCAAACCAATAAGCCTGCAATTAAATTACTCTGTGTGACTGCAGACATATGAATCACCCAGCACACTCACTGAGTCAGGACCGGAGGGTATGTATGAGGTTCAGAGACATAGCTAGGGGTTCAGCTTAGGGGGGTGAAACATCTAAGTGGGCCCTTAACCGGTAATCCAATATACTGCACTTCCATAGTCCTCCATATAGTATACTGAACTCTTCAAAGTCCTCCAAACAATATACTACACTCCCCATAGTCCAATGTTCTCACATTCTCTAATAGCTCAGTGTGTTATCAGGTTGATTCCCACATGACAGGTCATTGCTTCAAATAGAGGAGCTGCCATGAAGACGATTTCCAAAGAAAAGAGAAACAGCATCATCCAGCTCATCGATACCGGTCTCTTGGCCAATAAAATTTCCAAACTGTATCATGTGCATGCCTTGACAGTTGGAAGTATACAAAACGAAGTCTGTCCATCCATTCAGAAGCCAAAAGGTGGATGTCCTGGCAAAATGTCAGAGTCAACAAGTCGGTTCATCCCAAGGTCTATCAGTTCTGGCGTGACAAACATGGCAGTGGAGGTGGCTCGTATGCTTCATAATAGTGAGATCATAGACATCCATGCAAGCACCGTGTGACGCACATTGCACAAGTCTGGAATGGTGGACCGAAAAAACTTCAATATTGCCATAAGAAGCATCAGTTCGAGTTTGCAAACAAGTACAAAACGTGGACATTTAAAGATTTGAAATGGATGATTTGGAGCAATGACTCGAAAGTCAATAGAGTAGGCTCTGATAAGTGCAAATGGGTCTGAAAGAAACAAGTGAAAAAAGGGCTAATGGATTGAGAAAATAAAGGAAATGCCAAGTTTGGTGGAAGAACCCTGATGATATGGGGTTTTTTCACAGCCAAAGGTACTTGACCAGTATTGGTGGTGGTCTCAATGCTAAGCTATATGTGAGTATGCTACAAATGTGTTACTTCGTACAGTCAAGTACTATGGATATGAAAAGGAAGACATAGTGTCCCAACAAGACAACAACACGAAGCGTATGACAAGATTAGTGAATAAATCTTTCAATGACAGTGAAGCAGAAGTTCTGGAATGGCCCCACAGTCCCCAGACCTCAACCCAATCAAACACTTGTGGGTAGAATTGAAGAAAATACTGTATACATACCCACATGAGTCGACCAGTATGCGCCAACTTTGGGAATTTGTAGAAGAGACCGGAGATCAAATTTTGGTAAACACATTTGAATCTGGTAAAGAGCATGCCCAGAAGGATTCAGGAAGCATTGAAAGCCAAAGGTGGATTTACAAAATGCTAACAAAATAATAAAAATTAAAATTTAGATCGTTAGGAGCAGAACAGTAACAATGCAGTGACTTGACAAGAATCAGCATGACTAATCATATGCTAAATAGTCGCAAGTAAAATTTAAGTATGAGATATCCAAGATGATTGTCTATAAAATGATGGCAATCTCAAGTACAAAGCAGAAGTGGATAATGAGATATGGAGCTAATCACTGAGCTCAGCAGCCATGCCAAGGTAGATGGAACATAGAAAAACATAGTCTGAGTAGTAGCAGAGAGACATTAATAGACAAGGTGAAAATGAGTAACTCTTATTTTACTATTTTTTCTTTCACAGAGAAAATCTATAAGCTCAAAAAAAATGAAAATGGACATCCTCTTTCAGAGGAGTGGGCCCATACACAATTCTTGCACAGGAGCTCTTTGCTCTCAATCTCCGCCCTTGTCTTGAGTAGTACAAAGTCATTCATCAGCGTCAACATCCATAGGGATGTCATAACCATGGAGAAATTGCTTTACAATGACCTAAAAGTTATTGTTTTATATCTCCTTTTGTAAACAGCCATGTCCTGGTGGTTCACCGACAAGACAAGAGGAAAGGAGTAAAGACAAGCAATCTCAAAAGTGGTAGAATTTGGGGAAAAAACATAGGATGTTAACATGTTGCTCTACTAGTGATCAGCATAGGATTTGAAAAATTCTATATTCACATGTAAAAGGATCCTATCTATAGTAATCCCATTGTCAAGCGGGTGTGTCCCATCACAGTGTAGGGACACACAATATTGACCAGCAGATGTAAATATGTTTTATGTGAAATATTTTATGGGGGATATTGATGAGCGGATCAGGCAAAATTTGAATCCGCCTGTTTGTGCAGGTTTTCCAGGGAAATTCGATTCAGAGAGAGGTTATTCTCTCCAAATTTAATATCCATTGTTATGCTCTGTGGTCTCTACAGACCTCTGAGCAAAATAAAGAAATATTTGAATTAAAAAAAATACTTATACTCACCCTCAGCTCACCTCAACTACTCACCACAACCCATCCAGTCCTCACCAGATCCAAAGCCCCCTGTGATTGAATCTTTGGGCCTCTCACACTGTACTGGACCTCTATCATGGTGCCTGGAAGGATTCTGCGGAGTTTCTCGAGAGGTCAATGGAGTCATGAGGTCATTAGGTGCACTATGACCTTCCTGCTTGTATATGCAGAAATGTCATGTGCATCATGACAGATGGAAGACCGGCAAAGTGTGAGAGGTCTGAGGATTCCATTGTGTTGAATAAGAAGATGCGGCGAGGACCAGTGGGTGGTGGTGAGTAGCGAAGGGACCAGTGAGATGAGCGGTAAGGTAAGTATGAGGATGGCCCAGAAAAATGGAGGATCTGCATAGAAACCAATTACGGTAATCAAAAATCTGCAATTTGACGAATGCGGATTTTTGTAGAATGGGAGTGCTATTCAGATACAATTAATTTAACCGCTAATGGGGAACAGCATTAATATGCAAAAAATATATATGTGAAGAGCAGACATATTTCATACCGACTACAAAAAGGGATCACAACGCAGAAAGCGAGAACACGATGAAGCACAGCTATTCTTTTACATTTCTGCATCTGTGATCTTTACGACTCACTTGGTCTTACTCAGAGAAGCAATGTACAAAATGAAAGAGAAGAACGTGAAGAAATACACAGAAAACAAATCAATGACTGAGTAATTAAGTATCAGCGCAATAATTAATGGGAGTTTTCCTAGTGCGCTGTGCCTGCTTTCCATGATACTGGAGTTTTACATTATCTGCATTGCAGGTGTATGCAGCGATAGAAGGGTTAACTTGCGACACTTAAATCAGTCAAACTGTCTTTTGGCGAAGAGCATGCTCACAGAAGATAGCAGAGAAACCAAAGCCAAGTAGACACAGGGAAAAATCAAGGGAGAGGGCGGAACGCGAGGAATGAAAGCGCACGCACCGAAAGAAGCCCCTTCCTTGTTCTTTCAATAATTAATCCCGTTGGAATACAATTAATGAGCTTTTCTGCGGCAGACATCACTAAGGCAAACAGCCTAACTAACCATGCATTGTTTGAGAGCGGAATATAAATATTTTAGCTCTCCCAGTGGTAACTGGGCTCGAAAAAAAAATTCCTGTTTCTAATTTCTCTATGAAATTTAGAATACAGAGAAGTAGCCACTCTGCAATGGGAACCTTTGCCGCTTGCCCTTCGTCATCACCCAAGCACAGTTTTTTTTTCTTCCTTTAGTAAATTGTCTTTATTAAATTTCGTACATAACCAAAGGAAAAAAAAAATCCCTTTGTGCCTTGAGGCCATAACCTGTTCAGTGCCGAAAGGTTCTGCATAAACCTATAGAAATAAGGTAGACAGCAACGATTGGGAGCGCGAGAGGTTAAATTAATCCCAAATAATTTACAGTGCGCAACGCACAGTATGGAAGTGTAATAAAGGGAAACATTCAGCCACGGAAAACCATTTGGAGGAATGCGAAAGCTTTTTTTCTTAGAGATTAGAATTAAAACTTCCATAGAAAGTGCGTACAGTGAAGTGATGGGCGGTCACCACGTATAATGGGAACTGCGACATTAGTACAGGGATACTTGGAGTCATTGCGAAAAATCTTAAGAAAATTATATACTGTATTACCATTTAAGGAAATTACCTAGTGGCTAGTGAGCGCCTAAAAGGGGTGATGAGTGTCTGCCTGCTGGGGGTCCCTCCGATTGCAAGAATCATGGTCATGTATCTCTCATTTGAAAGTAGACACATCATGCACATACGCTGCCACTCAATTCAATGTCTATGGGACTCTTAGTAAGTCCCAAATAATATGACTAGAGCGCTACTGCACCTATACGAGGGACATGATCAGATTCTCTAGATAAGTGCTGATTATCTAGAGAATCTGGTTCCATCTCCTTTATTTGATCCTTGGGTTTCTTCCCTACACCCTTGTGGGTAGGGAATCTATACCCGGGTACTTCTTAAAACCCATTAACAAATTGGATATGGCCAATCTTAAATAAGTTGTCCATGGTTGGCTCAAGTCTGCAGTCACTCTAAGTGACTTCTGAATCATCACAGGGCGCACAGTGCGAGCTGTCAGGATTCTCTTGTGCCGGTGGCAAGAGCGGAAGTCATGTGACTGTAAGCAGGTTACCTGGAAGCTATAGCGCTGACAATGAGGAGGCAGTGGGACTTAAGTAACACTATTTATTTGACTCACACAAAGAGAAAATCTATTTAGAAATATATATATATATACACAGGGTGTTTTCCATGGATACACCTGGATGGGCCATTTATAAGGTTGCATCAAAAAATAACCGATTTCAAAATGGCCGCCATGGTCACCACTCATCTTGAAAAGTTTTTCCCCTCCCACATACTAATGTGCCACAAACAGGAAGTTGATATCACCAACCATTCCCATTTTATTTAGGTGAATCCATATACATGGCCAACCCAGTTGTATCCCTATAATTGGCCAAATATATATATGTGTATGTATATATATATATATATATATATATATATATATATATATATACACACACAAGAAAGCACTATATTGCCGGTAAGAGTAACAGGACCAGTATAGTATATTGTAACACAGCAATACGACTAAATTCAATATCTATGCAATGTTCTATTATATACACTGTTTTTATTTTCTAGTAAAATATTTAGAATTGAGAGTCCTCAGTAGCTGATACCTTTTAATGGCTAACTGAAAAGATGGTAACAAATTGCAAGCTTTCGAGACTACACAGGTCTCTTCATCAGGCAAAGACTAAAAGACATTTTGAAGAATCACATATTTATGCACTACATAGCACAGAGAAAAAAAAAAAAAAAAGAAAAGGAAAAAACCATGGATAATATAGGTGACATGAAGCAGAATTACCATGAGTGATAAACAGTTATGTCCATAAATATTGGGCCAGTTCTTAGATAAGGAATGTTTTATTGCCCTCTGATTGGGGTCTGGTTCTGTTGTGATGACCCCACATGGTCTGAGGGGCAAGTTCCTTAGTTGATGTAAAAAGACATAAATCCATGCGACACATTCATTCCTGCAGTGAGAGTGTCAAAGGTCGTCATCAGTTAATATTCCCAGACTCTTCTGTCTCTCTTAGATTTGAAGCTACCTTTTAAAACAATTAATTTCATGTCCATAATGTTATGATTGGGGAGACAAAAATGTCTTGCCACAGGTAGATCCATTCTTTTTTCTCTTATTGTGTTGTGGTGATAATTCATTCTTGTTCTCAGTTTTTGCCCTGTCTCTCTCACATACAGACCCCCAGGTGGACATTTAGTACAAATAATTAAGTACACCACATTAGAAGTGACGCAGCTGAATGTACCTGGTATCTTGTAGTCCTGATGTGAGTTGGGAATCTTTATCTTGTCCGTGGTCATTATAAATGGACAGGTTTTACATAATCGACCGTCCAACATACCTTAAATGGGACAGTTTCCATCCAAAACACATAAAAAACTCCATTATCTACAGCCAAGCCATCAGATACAATCGTATATGCTCCAACCTAATGGATAGGGATGAACACCTTGGTCGCCTCAGAAAAACCTTTTTGAATCAGGGCTACCATCCAAGAACAATTGAAAACCAGATTACAAGAGCCACCAGAATATCAAGGAATCACCTGCTACATTACAAAGCTAAAGAAGAAAATAACCGGATACCTCTAGAAGTCACCTAAAATCCTAATCTGGAGGTGCTAAGGGGAGCTGCAAGGAAATTACAACCTTTACTACAAAAAGATGCCCGATTACAATCCATTTTTCCAGACCCCCCACTACTGTGTTTTAGGCAGCCCTCAAATCTAAGAAGCATCATTGTCAAGAGCTCCCTGTTCTCTCCAACAGCTGCAGGTACCTTTCCTTGCAACCAGAAAAAATGTAAATCCTGTCCATTTATAATGACCACGAACAAGATAAAGATCTTCTACTGGTGCAGGGTATGAATTTACTACTGGCACTGGGAATGGATCTTCTACTGGCGCAGGGTACGTATCTTCTACTGGTGTATGGTACAGACCTTCTACTTGCTCGGGATACAGAACTTCCACACAGCTCGGGCGTTTTCTGGCATCTGATTGCGGAGCGCCCCCACACCGCCGCAGGGCCGAGGGGTACCCGGAGCCGGGCCTCTGGGTCTCAGTCTCGGGGTTGTCACGGTGGCTAGACCCGGTCCGTGGCCCTGTCCGTCAGTGGGGGACGTCCGGTGTAATAGGTGGTAGTAATGGTGCGGTGCGGTTGTGGGGTGTAAGTCACGGTAAATAACGAGGACACCAGGTTGCAGTCTCTTTACCTCTTTACTGGAGATCTCCGAGTCCTCAGTCCGGAACACGGTTCACCAGGCTACGCAAGTCCGGCCGGTCCAATGGCACCTCCAGAGTTCTCCTCTCAGGTGGAAATCTGTGCCTTCCTTCTAGCGCTATGTGTTGTAGTCCTTCCCTGCTATGCTTACGGAAAGTAACCCCACAACGGTTGTGTCTGTTTCTTAAGTTCCCTCACAACTCGATTTGATGTTCCTCTGTAATCCACCCCTTCCCTGTATTCAGGTTGGAATGGCACCCGTTTGTCAGGTAGGCCTGGAGTTCTTCCGGGACCCTAGAGTCGCCCCTCTCCCGCAATTGCCCCCCAAGACTTCATAGGTGATATGTGGTAGACAGCCCGCCTGAGACCGACTGTCCTGCCGCTGTTTGGAGTATGGCTTGAAGCTGTATTCTAATCCACTCCCTCGGCGTTCCGGCCACCGGTATTGCGCCTCAGCAGGGTGCTGCCTCTTTCAACAAAACCCCTGCTGGTATTCTCCTTCTGCTTGATCTCGTTTCTCACTCAGCACAATCTATCTCGCTTCTAGTCCTTTCTTGAGTCCCGCCGCTTCCAGGAGCCTGCGCGGACCCGTTACGTTCTTTCAATGCCAAGCCTCTGCCAGGATCCCACCCCTGGCAGAGACCCTACAGTCTCTCCCTTCACAACACCCCCTGCCACAGGGTGTTGCTCCGTTCAATCCCGTCAGCGTTCTCTTCTAACTTCCTGCCTGACCCCCAGTTTACCCACTATGGTGGGGAGTGGCCTAATGAATAGCACCCTTAGCTCCCCCCGGAGGCCCAGCTGTGAAACATATTGGTGTCTGTGATACCTGATTGGAGGAACTCCTTCGGTGCCATCAAACGTACCATGGCTCCCCTTAGCGGCGAAGCCACAGTACTGCAACGACCAGAACTCTGGGGCGCTGCACTCCCCCCTGGTTAAACACAGTACTCCGGGACTGGGAAGAAAAACAACAATACAGATTAGTAAACAGACATACAATTTTGTTGAGTGCAAAACAATAAGTATACTTGAACAGGCTTCCCTTTATGGGAGGTGAGGACACTTTTACCGTTACAAACATGATCAACATTATAAATTACAGGCTATGCATAACTCCTGTTACCCAACCGGGTATTCTACTTAGTGCAAATTCTGGAACAATAAATTAACATGCCTTTAAGAAACATACACTCTTAGTTTACCAAAGGCCTTCCTATAATCACATTACAGGGTAAGGTAACTTCACATTCTCCTTCTTTGAACCTGCAGGACCGCCTGTCCCTATGGCACCAGACCTACTGCCTCTCCTTTCTTTTACAGGACCGCCCCGTTCATCCAGGGCCTACTGCCTTTCTCTACTATACATGGTATAGACATAACATTCCTTTCGTTTAAAGAACTCTGAGCCAGCTCTACTCGGCTCCTTTAAGGACTCACTCTCTAACCCCTACGGGTTCACTCTCTGTCCTTAGTAACAAAGTAACTTTCAATGGGGACGCGGGGTTTACCTTCTATCCTCACCTTCATTATTACTTCGCTTACTTTCAACTATGCAGACCTCTACATCTACCCCTACGGGCTCTCTGCATCTTTTCTTTCTGCAAAACATTATTTAGATTTCACATTTCAACAAATTCAACACATATAACTTAGCATGTAAAACAGTTACATTTCTTTTCAAAGCATCATTATGGCATTACTGTTCTGCAACAGTATCTCTCTCAAGTTCAGTTTCTCACATCCCCTTTAAGAGGAGACCAAGTCTTTCTAAGGTAGCTCGTCTTCTCAGCCTACCAGCCCATGCAAAGGTTCCGGCATGGTATCTTCGCAAAGTGTCTTTAACTAGAACCGGTAGGAAAGGTATCTTCACAAAGTGTCTTTGGCTCAAACCAATAGGGCAAATATCTTCGCAAAGTGTCTTTGGCTAAAACCAGTAGGGTGCACCTTTAAGAAGGTGCAAACTATTTACAAAGGAAGTTCGAATCATGCACAGTCCATGATTTCTGCAGTTTGTGTAACTTTTGTGCAACAACTTCAGAAAAGGAAAACAAACAAAGAGGATCCCGGGTTAACAGAGGGATCCATTAACCCTGGGCGGGTTTAGCAGCAACTCAAAAGAACAAACAGTAACTATTTACATTTTCACAAAGCGAAATCTTACTCTTCTTTCAGAAGTTTCCATGAGGCGCCACCTGGCGGGCGGACCCCTGCAATCCAGGTTTCAGGTCCACTCCCGCTGCCAGATACACCCCATGGGTTCGGGTCTGTTGCACGACCAGGTCGTGCGCGGCGATCAAGGTCTGTGTCCCCACTTCTCTCTGTGCTGGCACATCCGGAACATCGGTCACTCGAAGGGGCACCTCCTTAGGCACGACGGTGGTGGCGGCGATCGGGTGGCAGATCGCAAGTTCTGTGGTCAGGCAGGTGGGGCCGACCAGGGTGGTTACAGATCGGTCACACGGCGGCACTTTGGCCACAGGGGCTGGTTTCTCTTTCTTGTAGACGTTCAGAGCGAACCACCCCTTTTCCCCAAGGTGCCGGGTGTAGGTAACACTGTCTCCCGGATAGAGGTCTCGATCGGGGTGACCCTCTCTAAGGTGTGACTCGACATCCCGTCGGTTAACAAAGACCTCTGCGTATAGCCCCGGTTCTTTAATGAAGCCCCAGCCTCCTTGGAGTTTAAAGACGGTGATGATGCCCTGCCTGCGCGGGGCCTGGTGAGTGGTGGGGTCCTTACGGGCCCGGTCCTTGACCGCCAAATCTTTTTGATGATAGGCCTCCCGTTTAGCCTGATGTGTTTTCTCTTCCTCTCGCCACCGCTGTTCTAGCTGGATCTGGTATTCTTCCCAGCTTAGGGCCTGTACCATTTCTCCCTTCTGGGTCTCCACCCCGGGGAACCCCATGAGATTGGATCCAGGGTTCACCCAGCGGCACACCGTGCGCTCCGCGCTGACCTCACACGGCAAGGGAGTAGGGGTGATTGAGGCTCGCATACGGTGTTCCATGCCCGTGGCTTCCTCCCATGGTAACAGGCGCTGAAGTCTATGGGTCCCCGGGAGAGGTGGTGCTGCTACGGGACCCACTAACACACCCTCTGCTAGTGGGGTAGGATCGGCGGACTCACCCACTGGTACGATTCCACTTTCCGCGACAGGTCCCGCTGGTTCTTCCGATGTCCGGGAATCCACTGCCGGTCCCACCTGATGCGGGGCCGGGACTCTTACATGCAGTTGGAGGAGCTGGTTATATAAATCCTCCATCTCGGCTCTCAGGAATTTGGTGTTATCCACGGAGGACAAGCTGCTGGGCTCAGCCGGGTAGTCAGGGGAGACTTCCACTTCAACCCCGCTGTCGGGTTCGGAGCTGCTGGCCATAGCGTCCTCCACGTGGGTCGCTTCCTGGTCTTTTTCCCGCTCTCTCCTGCGTGAGCAGTTTCGTTTTCTCTGCCTCCGCCCCCCATTAAGGATTAGGAGGCGGATCTCTGCTGCTGACGGACACGTCCTCACTGCACAGAAATATTTAGACTGGGCGGCCATTATTCTTCGCGCTCTCCAGCTCGTCTACGCCCACTCCACGCCCCTCTTCTCTTCCTGCGCTTTCCTCAGCGCTGCAATGGCGGCGGATTTTGGCGGCAAATGGCACAGCACACAGTCTTACAATAAAGTACAGTCTAAGCACAACAAATCACAGTCTCTAGGCACACATGACCTGATTCTTCAGGCTTAAGTAGATCCTGTTCGTGACGCCAAGTCTGCGGAGCGCCCCCACACCGCCGCAGGGCCGAGGGGTACCCGGAGCCGGGCCTCTGGGTCTCAGTCTCGGGGTTGTCACGGTGGCTAGACCCGGTCCGTGGCCCTGTCCGTCAGTGGGGGACGTCCGGTGTAATAGGTGGTAGTAATGGTGCGGTGCGGTTGTGGGGTGTAAGTCGCGGTAAATAACGAGGACACCAGGTTGCAGTCTCTTTACCTCTTTACTGGAGATCTCCGAGTCCTCAGTCCGGAACACGGTTCACCAGGCTACGCAAGTCCGGCCGGTCCAATGGCACCTCCAGAGTTCTCCTCTCAGGTGGAAATCTGTGCCTTCCTTCTAGCGCTATGTGTTGTAGTCCTTCCCTGCTATGCTTACGGAAAGTAACCCCACAACGGTTGTGTCTGTTTCTTAAGTTCCCTCACAACTCGATTTGATGTTCCTCTGTAATCCACCCCTTCCCTGTATTCAGGTTGGAATGGCACCCGTTTGTCAGGTAGGCCTGGAGTTCTTCCGGGACCCTAGAGTCGCCCCTCTCCCGCAATTGCCCCCCAAGACTTCATAGGTGATATGTGGTAGACAGCCCGCCTGAGACCGACTGTCCTGCCGCTGTTTGGAGTATGGCTTGAAGCTGTATTCTAATCCACTCCCTCGGCGTTCCGGCCACCGGTATTGCGCCTCAGCAGGGTGCTGCCTCTTTCAACAAAACCCCTGCTGGTATTCTCCTTCTGCTTGATCTCGTTTCTCACTCAGCACAATCTATCTCGCTTCTAGTCCTTTCTTGAGTCCCGCCACTTCCAGGAGCCTGCGCGGACCCGTTACGTTCTTTCAATGCCAAGCCTCTGCCAGGATCCCACCCCTGGCAGAGACCCTACAGTCTCTCCCTTCACAACACCCCCTGCCACAGGGTGTTGCTCCGTTCAATCCCGTCAGCGTTCTCTTCTAACTTCCTGCCTGACCCCCAGTTTACCCACTATGGTGGGGAGTGGCCTAATGAATAGCACCCTTAGCTCCCCCCGGAGGCCCAGCTGTGAAACATATTGGTGTCTGTGATACCTGATTGGAGGAACTCCTTCGGTGCCATCGAACGTACCATGGCTCCCCTTAGCGGCGAAGCCACAGTACTGCAACGACCAGAACTCTGGGGCGCTGCACTATCACTCTTGGACCCTTCTCTGGCGATGGGGTTGTAAGCTCATCTAGCAACCACACGACCATCCTGGTACAGGTTCTGGCACCAACTGCCCCTTTTCGGCTCGGCCAGGCCTTTTATAATTAGAAACTGCGCCTGTTACATGGGTACCGTGACAGAGAGTATTCTCCTCTAGTTCATTGGTCAGAAGATTGCGGCATCTGGCTACATCTCTACCTACACCTGCACTGGATGGATCTGCTTTGCCATACAGGTAGCTATGCAGATTTCCTTTGCTCTGGTGTTTGTGGAGTGCCCCCAAGGGCTAGGGGTACTCGGTACCGGGTCCTTCGGTTCTCAGGGGGGATGTCACGGTGGCTGACCCAGTCCGTGGCCCTCGGGAGGTCTGGTTTAAAAGGGGAAGGTCTTTAAAGGGATAATGTTTGTGATCGTGACGCCACCTGTGTTATTCAGTCAGGGTGACCAACGCTGCTTTAAGGGGTCCACTGGGGTGATGTTATGGCAGCAGATGGTATACCTTCCCACAGGTGAAGTATGTCCCCAGGGCTTCCAAGTTTGTAGATGGTGGATGGTGTGAGGCGCAGTAAAGAGCGAGGGCACAAGGTTGCAGTCTCTTTACCTTTTTACTGAAGGCTTCAGCATCCACAGTCCAGAGCACCAGATCACAGGGCAGGCAGAGTCCGGCCGGTTTGGAGGCAAGTCCAGAGTCCCCTGATCCAGGTGGAAATCAGTAGCCTTCCCCTAGCACCATGGTGTTGGAGTACCTTACTGCTAAGCCTCTCATAAGGTCCTCACAGATGTTGTAGATGTTATCGATGTTATCTCTCTCTATGTCCCCCAGATGGATAGGACAAACCCATATGACCGGTGGCTTGAGACATTTTACAGGGACTCTATCATGCCCCGGCCTCTCGTGGGTGCCCCCTTGCCTCCTGGGTATGGGGCGGATCAGTAACTTGCAATTAGCTGTCCTGCCGGTCTCTGGAGCAATCAAGCAAAAAAGGCAGCACACTGCAGCGCTAACACATGCAAACATGAAACACAGAAATTTAACTGCATTACTGCACTAAAAATATGAAAAATGAGAGCGTTTAGCGCATAAAAAAAGCCAATTTTATGTGTACCTGGTAGCCACTTTATGGCATCTCTCTTATACCAGGTCCTACGCTTTCCTTCCTCGCTGAGAATAAACGTCTCCATGTGAATGGGTACCTATGAAAACCTCTCATGAGACTAACATTCTCTTTCTCTGTGGAGGGGTACTAGACCTGCTGCAATCAAGACATCTGTGACTAGGAGGCGGAGTGCTCGGTCAGAAGGTTAGACAATACATTTGAAAAAACTGACCGTTACATCCAAACATAGATCAAGTGTGAACAGGTGCTGAACCTTAGAGTCACCAACTCCTATACAGTCAAGCAAAAAAGGCAGCACACTGCAGCGCTAACACATGCAAACATGAAACACAGAAATTTAACTGCATTACTGCACTAAAAATATGAAAAATGAGAGCGTTTAGCGCATAAAAAAGGCCAATTTTATGTGTACCTGGTAGCCACTTTACGGCATCTCTCTTATACCAGGTCCTACGCTTTCCTTCCTCGCTGAGAATAAACGTCTCCATGTGAATGGGTACCTATGAAAACCTCTCATGAAACTAACATTCTCTTTCTCTGTGGAGGGGTACTAGACCTGCTGCAATCAAGACACCTGTGACTAGGAGGCGGAGTGCTCGGTCAGAAGGTTAGACAATACATTTGAAAAAACTGACCGTCACATCCAAACATAGATCAAGTGTGAACAGGTGCTGAACCTTAGAGTCACCAACTCCTATACAGTCAAGCAAAAAAGGCAGCACACTGCAGCGCTAACACATGCAAACATGAAACACAGAAATTTAACTGCATTACTGCACTAAAAATATGAAAAATGAGAGCGTTTAGCGCATAAAAAAGGCCAATTTTATGTGTACCTGGTAGCCACTTTACGGCATCTCTCTTATACCAGGTCCTACGCTTTCCTTCCTTGCTGAGAATAAACGTCTCCATGTGAATGGGTACCTATGAAAACCTCTCATGAGACTAACATTCTCTTTCTCTGTGGAGGGGTACTAGACCTCCACAGAGAAAGAGAATGTTAGTCTCATGAGAGGTTTTCATAGGTACCCATTCACATGGAGACGTTTATTCTCAGCGAGGAAGGAAAGCGTAGGACCTGGTATAAGAGAGATGCCGTAAAGTGGCTACCAGGTACACATAAAATTGGCCTTTTTTATGCGCTAAACGCTCTCATTTTTCATATTTTTAGTGCAGTAATGCAGTTAAATTTCTGTGTTTCATGTTTGCATGTGTTAGCGCTGCAGTGTGCTGCCTTTTTTGCTTGACTGTATAGGAGTTGGTGACTCTAAGGTTCAGCACCTGTTCACACTTGATCTATGTTTGGATGTGACGGTCAGTTTTTTCAAATGTATTGTCTAACCTTCTGACCGAGCACTCCGCCTCCTAGTCACAGGTGTCTTGATTGCAGCAGGTCTAGTACCCCTCCACAGAGAAAGAGAATGTTAGTCTCATGAGAGGTTTTCATAGGTACCCATTCACATGGAGACGTTTATTCTCAGCGAGGAAGGAAAGCGTAGGACCTGGTATAAGAGAGATGCCGTAAAGTGGCTACCAGGTACACATAAAATTGGCCTTTTTTTTGCGCTAAACGCTCTCATTTTTCATATTTTTAGTGCAATAATGCAGTTAAATTTCTGTGTTTCATGTTTGCATGTGTTAGCGCTGCAGTGTGCTGCCTTTTTTGCTTGACTGTATAGGAGTTGGTGACTCTAAGGTTCAGCACCTGTTCACACTTGATCTATGTTTGGATGTGACGGTCAGTTTTTTCAAATGTATTGTCTAACCTTCTGACCGAGCACTCCGCCTCCTAGTCACAGGTGTCTTGATTGCAGCAGGTCCAGTACCCCTCCACAGAGAAAGAGAATGTTAGTCTCATGAGAGGTTTTCATAGGTACCCATTCACATGGAGATGTTTATTCTCAGCGAGGAAGGAAAGCGTAGGACCTGGTATAAGAGAGATGCTGTAAAGTGGCTACCAGGTACACATAAAATTGGCCTTTTTTATGCGCTAAACGCTCTCATTTTTCATATTTTTAGTGCAGTAATGCAGTTAAATTTCTGTGTTTCATGTTTGCATGTGTTAGCGCTGCAGTGTGCTGCCTTTTTTGCTTGACTGTATAGGAGTTGGTGACTCTAAGGTTCAGCACCTGTTCACACTTGATCTATGTTTGGATGTGACGGTCAGTTTTTTCAAATGTATTGTCTAACCTTCTGACCGAGCACTCCGTCTCCTAGTCACAGGTGTCTTGATTGCAGCAGGTCTAGTACCCCTCCACAGAGAAAGAGAATGTTAGTCTCATGAGAGGTTTTCATAGGTACCCATTCACATGGAGACGTTTATTCTCAGCGAGGAAGGAAAGTGTAGGACCTGGTATAAGAGAGATGCCGTAAAGTGGCTACCAGGTACACATAAAATTGGCCTTTTTTATGGGCTAAACGCTCTCATTTTTCATATTTTTAGTGCAGTAATGCAGTTAAATTTCTGTGTTTCATGTTTGCATGTGTTAGCGCTGCAGTGTGCTGCCTTTTTTGCTTGACTGTATAGGAGTTGGTGACTCTAAGGTTCAGCACCTGTTCACACTTGGTCTCTGGAGCAAGACATAAAGGACTGTTGCTCCCTCAGTGTTCTGGCTACCGGGATCCTGCGCCTCAGAAGGAGGCAGCCTGTGCAGGTCAGTACTCCTTCTGGTATCCACTCCTTTGCTATGGCTTCTTCTCCCTCTCTACAAGACAGTTCTCTTTGGTGTCCTTTCTTAGGAACTGCCGCACGTAGGGCAGGCGCAGCTCCATGACCCACTGTCTAGGCCTCTGACAGGCTCCCACCCCTGTCAGGGACCAACTACCTGAGCAAAGCTCAGCCAGCAACTGCCTAACTTCCTCTCCAGGCCACCAGTTTTACCTAAGTGTGAAGAGTGCCCTAATAAATAGGAGCATAGCTCCCCCTAATGGACTGGAGTATGAAATGTGTTGTAGGTTTGTGGCACCTGGTAAAGAGATCTCCTTTATTGCCTCCAAACGTAACATCACTCACCCCTAGAGGAAAATGACATTACTGCAATGACCAGGACCCTGGGACGCTGCAATTGCATCCTGAGTTGTCTCAGCTCTTTGTAGTTCTTAATTCCCTCCTGGTATAAATACTTACCTCTTTGCTTTAGTAACTGCCAGTGATAGCTTAGTATACCTTACAGTTGGTTTAGGAATTGTGCGCAGTGGATTGAGAAGCCGTTTATGAGTTGTTTCTGGAGATTTCTGTTTGGCATTTTGGTTGGTGTTATCCTTCTCCTTATTTTCCTGTTTGATTTATCTCACCCTTCCTCTCCCGTTATGTACCATTTCCTAGTCTGAATATAGAAAAAAGTCAGCTCACCCATCTATCGGTCCCAGTATCCAAGCACGGAAGCTGCAGTGTAGCAGGAACAAGTGAATAATGAAGGTATAATCCAGCTCCGAAAGGACCATTACAAATTTTTATTTTTAAATCTTTATTAGAAATAATATCTTTAATAAAAAAAATTAAATATCTTAAAAAATCGCAACCTCCATATGGGAATGTAATATGGGCAGACTTGTTTCGAACAGTCCTTATTCTTTGCAAAGACTTAGAACTGTTGTTCGAAACGCATCTGCCCACATTACATGCCCAATTGGAGATTGGGATTTTTTTAAGATATGTGACTTTTTTTTATGAAAGATATTTTTTCTAATAAAGATTTATAAAAAAATGCTTTTTTTTTTAGCAGACCTTCCTGAGCTGGAATATACCTTCATGATTCCCTTGTCTGGGTGCGCTGAGAGTGATTGCTGTTTTCTTTACCCTTGTCTGCCTCCCTTTGAGTCTGGATCATAGAGCAGGACTAGGGTTCCTGCTGCCCCATGCACTAGCAAGGACCTTGCTTAGGTCAAGACAGGGATTAGAAACGTGATCGCCACACGGGGTAAAACAACCCATCTAGAGATGTCAGGGAGCTCAGGGTTATGCAGGGCAAGATTCAGGGGTGCCCCTTTAATATTTTCCTAGGCGCAGTGCTTCCTTTCCTATCCATCTCTCCTTGCACCGTTTCGCTCCTTAGTGGAGCATGACATCACTTAACCTGGTGTCGTTTTCAATCTTTTTGCCGGGAACATGCATTCCCACTCTTGGAGTTCCTACTACTGTAATGCAGGGGCCCAGCTTTATTTGATGGAGACCCCCTGACTTGCCGGCCTGGTTATATATAAGTTTTCCACCCCTTTCCCCCCTTTTTTCTCAGGCGCATGTGAAAAGGGTTAACGGTGGCACTTCTCTCTTTCTATACATGCTGTTTTGTGCGAACAACGTCATTTCCGGTGCTGGGGATTTTATCTATTTCCCCTTGGCGGGGTATATAAAGCGGTGTCTGAGGCGTTTTTGGCCTCTCTGAACTTTGTGTCATCGAGCTGCCCAACCTCCCTCCCATTGTGATTCGTTTTATTTATGTGGATGTGCTTTTGGTTTATTTTGAAAAATTTATGGTAGTCGCAGCGGTTGGCGGAAGAACAAGACTGGTAACATGTGCCGGGAGTCCGGCGGCATATCCCCACAACTTCCGGAGGTTAACTGAGAGAGAGCTGCGACCTTACCCCTCCACCAAAGAAGGGTTTTTTGATAAAAAAGATGAGAGCTGTTTACATTGTTACTCTTCAATAAATTTATATGTTGAATATAAATGTGGTTTTTCTTTGCGTCGAGAAAATGGGGGAGGTCAATTTATGGTCTGGGCAGTCGTCTTCCTTTGCTTTCACTTTTGCCTTTGTGCAGCAGATGGTGGTGTTTGCTTGCAGTTCCTTAGCTACTCATCCTCTCTCTTGTCCTTTTCCTTACATGACCACACGTATGTGACTTGCATACATCTGGCTACATTCTAACTAGACTTGTCTAGCCTCAGTCAATTCACTCGTATTAAGTGAGGCTGCACACGTCTAGTCAATGTGTGACCGCATATATGCAAATAACATACTTGCGGTCACACGGCTGCCTGCAAAACCAGTGCCGACAGAGAATCATGACTGATGCCCAGTGTGTGCTGTACAGATTTACAAGTGTGCAGTCATATGGAGTGACTGCCGACTTGAACCCCAAGTCTAGACAAACCCCTTTAATCTAAAAGCTAATGCTACGTATTTATTAAGAATGGCATTTTTGACGACAGATTTCATGAAAAGTACACTGTAAACCATATTCGTTAAAGGGAATCTGCCACTAAGTTTTTGGTACCCCATCAGGGAACAGCATGATATAGGGGCATATTATTATTATTATTATTTATTTCTATAGCACCATTAATTCCATGGTGCTGTACATGAGAAAGGGGCTACATACAGGGTTATAAATATCGTTTACAGTAAACAAGTTTACAGTGACAGACTGGTACAGAGGGGAGAGGACCCTGTCCTTGCGGACTTACATTCTATGGGATAGTGGGGAAGAGACAGAAGGTCGGAGGTGCAGCAGCTCTGGTGCTGGTGAGGCGGTTGCTCAGGCGATGGCGAGGCGGCAGAATGGTTATTGCAGGCTGTAGGCTTTCTTGAAGAGATGGGTTTTCATGTTCCGTCTGAAGGATCCAAGGGTGGTGGATAGTCGGACGTGTTGAGGCATGGAATTCCAGAGGATGGGGGATATTCGGGAGAAATCTTGGAGGCGGTTGTGTGAGGACCGAATAAGTGTGGTGGAGAGTAGGTGGTCTTGGGAGGATCGGAGGTTACGTGAAGGAAGGTATTGGGAGAGTAGTTCAGAGGTATAGGGAGGGGACAGGTTGTGGATGGCTTTGTAGATCAGTGTTAGTATTTTGAACTGGATTCGTTGGGGAATTGGGAGCCAGTGGAGGGATTTGCAAAGGGGAGAAGCAGGGGAGTAGCAAGGAGAGAGGTAGATTAGCTGGGCAGCAGAGTTGAGGACAGACTGGAGTGGTGCAAGACTGTAAGCGGGGAGGCCACAGAGGAGGGTGTTGCAGTAGTCGAGGCAGGAGATGATGAGGGCATGCACAAGAGTCTTAGTAGATTGTGGGGTGAGGAAGGGACGGATTCTGGCAATATTTTTGAGTTGGAGGCGACAGGAGGTGGCAAGAGTTTGAACGTGCGGTTTGAAGGACAAGGCAGAGTCGAGAGTTACCCCGAGGCAGCGGATTTCAGGTGTGGGAGAGAACGTGATGCCGTTTACCTTAATAGATAGATCCGGTAGGGGAGATACGTGAGATGGGGGAAAGATGATGAGTTCGGTTTTGTCTACATTGAGTTTTAGGAAGCGAGAGGTGAAGAAGGAGGATATGGCTGACAGAAACTCCGGGATTCTGGACAGAAGAGAGGCGACATCTGAGCCAGAGAGGTAGATCTGAGTGTCGTCCGCATACAGGTGGTACTGGAAGCCATGGGACTTTATAAGTTGCCCTAGGCCAAGGGTATAGATGAAAAAAAGTAGGGGCCCTAGGGCAGAGCCTTGAGGGACTCCAACAGAGAGAGGGCGGGATGAGGAGGTAGTGTGGGAGTAGGAAACGCTAAATGTGCTGTCGGAAAGGTATGAGGCAATCCAGGACAGGGCAAGGCCTTTGATGCCGAGGGAAGAAAGAATCTGTAACAGTAGGCAGTGGTCGACTGTGTCAAAAGCAGATGACAGGTCAAGAAGGAGGAGGATGGAGAACTGTTTGTTAGCTTTGGCTGTGAGCAAGTCATTAGTAATTTTTGTCAGGGCAGTTTCGGTGGAGTGGTGGGGGCGGAAGCCAGATTGAAGATTGTCAAGAAGAGAGTTAGATGAGAGGTGGGAGGAAATTTGAGCATGGACATGCTGCTCAAGGAATTTTGAAGCAAACGGGAGCAGTGATATGGGGCGGTAGCTTTGCATAGCAGTTGGGTCAAGGTTAGTTTTTTTCAGGATGGGTGTGATGGTGGCATGTTTGAAGGCAGAGGGGAAGGTACCAGAAGATAGCGATAGGTTGAAGAGATGTGTTAGGGCTGGAATGAGCATGTTAGTGAGGTTGGGGAGCAAGTGGGAGGGGATGGGGTCAAGTGCACAGGTGGTGAAGTGTGATTTGGAGAAGAGGTGAGTAAGCTCTCCTTCAGTGATGTTGGAGAGGGAGGTTATTAGGGAAGGGCAGAGGTCTGGTATATGGAGTGGTTGGGGACGTGGAACAGTTAGGGTTTGCCTTGTTTGGTCGATCTTGTTTTTGAAGTAAGTGGCAAAGTCATCGGAGGAGATGAGGGGAGTTGGGGGTGGCAGTGGTGGGAGGAGGAGAGAGTTAAATGTGCTGAACAGTTGTTCTGGGTTGTAGGATAGTGAAGATACAAGGTTAGTGAAATAGGTCTGTTTAGCGGAGGTGAGGGCTAATTTGAAGTCAAATGTAGCTTGCTTGAAAGCAGTGAAGTCGTCTGGCAGGCGTGTTTTCTTCCAACGTCGCTCTGCAACCCTGGATGCTTGTCTAAGTTTTTTTGTGAGATTGTTATGCCAAGGTTGCCTATTGGTTCGTCGCACTTTGCCATGCATGAGAGGGGCGACTGAGTCTATGGCTGATGTGAGAGTGGAGTTATAGAACGCGGCATACACCCTTTCTTCACTGGGTATATACTAAAATAATGATAACATGCAAATAAGAAACAAGACCTTAATGCAATGTACTGGATCCCTTAGAAATTAGCTCAGCAAAGAAATATATACAAAGTGATTGCAAAGAAAGGCCATCACCCGAGAACCCTGCTCCAGTGCAGGGGTACACAGTAATTACTCTCTGATTACAGGGAATGAGATGTTACCTGCAGTCCTATGTAACACCACATATAACCCAATGATTTATTTTATTTTACTTATACAGCACCATTAATTCTATAGGGCTATACAGACATCATCATCACTGTCCCCATTGGGGCTCACAAACTATATTCCCTTTCAGTATGTCTCTGGAGTGTGGGAGGAAATTCATTTAAACACAGGAAGGACATACAAGGTCCTTACAGATGTCATTGGTGGGATTTACACCCAGGACGCCAGCGCTGCCAAAGATACAGTGTTAACCAGTGAGCCACCATACTGCCCTCTATATGAAAAAACAACATAGTACAGTAGATAGTCTTTGTAGTCCTGTATAACATTGCAGACGACACAGTGATAACTCCTCAAGGACAGATAATGTAATATTTGTTAACTGCAGTCCTATGTAAAAACCTTCTGCAGGATGAGGCACCGCAGACAAGCCTAATAGACACACTAGAGAATAGCTGCAGGACTTCCTACTAGAGCTGGTAACTAGTGTGGAGCGAATATGCTCGGATAAGGTGTTATCCAAGCATGCTCGGGTGCTAACCGAGTGTCTTCGGCATGCTCAAAAAATATGTTTGAGTACCCGCTGCTGCATGTTTCACAGCTGTTCGACAGCCACAACATATGCAGGGGTTGCCTGTTTCTTAGGTAATCCCCGCATATGTTGCAGTTGTCTAACAGCCGCCACAGATGCAGCCCCGGGGACTTGAACATATTATTTGAGCATGCCGAAGACACTCGGTTAGCACCCGAGCATGCTTGGATAACACCTTATCCGAGCATATTCGCTCCACACTAGTTACCAGCTCTAGTAGGAAGTCCTGCAGCTATTCTGTAGTGTGCTCGCTCATCACTACCTGTAACCTCCTGTGCGAGAGCTGAGCACACTGAGGAGCCATATCGCATGCACAGCTTCTGATTGGCTGGTTCTGCTGTATCATGTAACATAGGAGAATATTGCGCCCCCAGTGCAGAGAGAAGTGGCGGGAGCGGATCAGCGGTAAGCTACTTCCTCCACTGTACAGGAAGTAAACTCAGGAAAGCACTCACTTCAGATACATTCTGACAGCACCCAGGAGGCACAGACTAATGTGTGATTTACTCTTAAAAGCTACAGTGCTTTAGAGTCAGACTTTACTGGCTGAAATCACGCTGCCAGCGCCTGATACATGCTGCCCGTGGTTCAGACGGTATGTATCAGCTATCAGATTCCCATTAAGAGAGTTATCCCATGAAACATGTTCATATTAAAAATCCAGAAATGCTTATAAAAGCTGTTTTAAAATAATGTTGCAGTGTTTCTAGCATACAAAGTATCCTTTTAGTAATTTTTCATTTCTTGTGTCCCCCTTGGTGCTGCTTCTAATCTGTACTATTGGCGCTGGTTCATTGTGTCTTTTTTCCCCTTCGGCTGCAGATAATATAGTTTTACTTCCCTTGCAGATGAAGTCTTTTCAGCTAATCTGCCTGAAATTTCACATCTGACTTGTTACAATGGTGACATCCTATTCCCGTACCAGGCTCGAATCCAGTGAGCTTGTCAGAACGACCCATACTTCCACAAATGTTTATAAAGACATAGGGCCCAATTCATTAAAGGGAACCTGTCACCCCCAAAATCGAAGATGAGCTAAGCCCACCGCATCAGGGGCTTATCTACAGCATTCTGTAATGCTGTAGATAAGCCCCCGATGTATCCTGAAAGATGAGAAAAAGAGGTTAGATTATACTCACCCAGGGGCATTCCCGCTGCGGTCCGTTCCGATGGGCGTTGCGGTCCAGTACGGGGCCTCCCATCTTCTTACGATGACGTCCTCTTCTTGTATTCACACTGCGGCTCTGGCGCAGGCGTACTTTGTCTGCCCTGTTGAGGGAAATGGAGCGCCCCCACGTCAGGGCAATGGGGTACTCGGTACCGGGTCCCTCTCGGTTCTGGGGATGTCACGGTGGTCAGACCCGGTCCGTGGCCCTTTGAGGGGCGTCCAATTAAAGGTGTAGTTTGTCTGGTGTTCGTGACGCCACCTGTGGTATTCGGTCAGGGTGACCGACGCTGCTTAGGGGTCCGCTGGGGTGATGGAATAGCAGCTAGATGGTATACCTTCCCACAGGTGAAGTGTGTCCCCAGGGCTTCCCAGATGTGTAGGTGGTGATGGTGGACGATGTATATGTATATGACGATGAATAACGAGGACACAAAGGTTGCAGTCTCTTTACCTTTTACTGAAGACTTCAGCGTCCACAGTCCAGAGTACCATTCACAGGGCAGGCTGAGTCCGGCCGGTCCGAAGGCAAATCCAGAGTTCTCTTAACCAGGTGGAAATCAGTAGCCGTCCTACCAGCGCCTGTGTGTTGTAGTACTTCCCTGCTGAGCACCACGGGATAGTCCTCACAACTTTTGTAGATCTTCTAGATGATATGTCTTCCTCTCTGTCCCCCAGATGGTATGGATAGGACAAACCCATTTGACTGGGATGGCCTGAGGCTTGTTTATAGGGACCTGTTGTGAATTCTGCTCTTGGGCTCCCTCCGGTGGTTGTAAGTGGTAGCGCTGCTGTCTCTGAATCGCAGCATTTATCAGGTGTGTTCACTTTCTGCAAATCTGACTGGGCTATTTAGTCTTGCTTCACCCTTTAGCCAGTGCCAGTTGTCCATTGTTCCTGGAGGATTCACATCTCTGCCTGGTCTCTCCTGCTTTGCAGTTCTTTTCAACAAAGATAAGTTCTGGCTTTGATTTTTTGCTGTCCACATGCTGTGGCCTTATTGTTCAGTTCTTTTCCATGTTTTTTTGTCTTGTCCAACTTGGTCTGTATAAGGATTTGTTTAGCCAAGCTGGTATCTCTGGAGATGCAGATATACCCTCCATATCTTTAGTTAGCTGTGGAGTTTTTGTATTTTCTGTGGTGGATATTTTCTAGTGTTTTAATACTGACCGCATAGTACTCTGTCCTATCCTTTCTATTTAGCTAGAAGTGGCCTCCTTTGCTAAATTCTGATTTCAGTCTGTGTATGTTTTTTCCCTTTCCTCTCGCAGTCATTATTTGTGGGGGGCTGCCTATCCTTTGGGAATTTTCAATGAGGCAAGATAGTTTTCCCTTTTCTATCTCTAGGGGTAATTAGTCCTCCGGCTGTGTCGAGATGGCCAGGGAGTGCTAGGTACATTCCACGGCTACTTCTAGTTGCGGTGTTAAGTTCAGGGTCTGCGGTCAGTACAGGTACCACCTTCTCCAGAGTACGTCTCATGCTGCTCTTAGGCCACCAGATCATAACAGGGACCCTAGAGACACCCCGACCCCCACAATTTGCCACCATGTCTTCTTAGGTATTAAGGTCGGGCAGCCAACTTGGAATTGACTGTCCTGCCGGTCTCTGAAGTAATGCGTAGAGTCAATTACTCCCTCGGTGTTCCGGCCACCGGCTACGCGCCTCAGAAGGAGGCTGCCTGTCTCGGGGCAGAACTCCTCCCGGTGTTTTCTCCTTGTACTGTGACTTCGTTTCTCACTCTCTACAATACACTTCTCTTCATGTCCTTAATTAGGATACTGCCGCACGTGGGGCAGGCACAGCTCCGTAGCTTTCTATCTCGTGCTAGGCCTCTGCCAGGATCCTACCCCTGACAGGGACCCTCTGTCTGCAGCTCAGATGTTCCTCCTTTCCCCCTGTCTGCCTGACAGGTGTTGCCTGGGCAAAGCCCAGCTTCTCCCTAACTTTCTATCCAAACCACCAGTTTTACCCTTCTGTGAGGAGTGCCCTACTAGATAGGAGCATGGCTCCCCCTGGTGGTCTGGAGTGTGAAGTGTGTTGTGATGCTGTGATACCTGGAAAGATGAACTCCTTTAGTGCCATCAGACGTAATATCACTCCTCCTGGTGGAAGAATAACATTACTGCAGCAACCAGGACTCTGGGGCGCTGCAGAAGAGCAAAGTACTGCAGTGCGTAGGCGCTGGGAAAGGTCAGAGAGGCCCGGCGCCTGCGCACTGCAGTACTTTGCTCTGCCCTCAACAGGGAAGACAAAGTACGCCGGAGCTGCAGCGCAAAGACCAGAAGAGGATGTCATCGTAAGAAGATGGGAGGCCCCGGACCACGATGCCCATCGGACCGGACCACCCCCCAGGTGAGTATAATCTAACCTCTTTTTCTCATCTTTCAGGATAAATCGGGGGCTTATCTACAGCATTACAGAATGCTGTAGATAAGCCCCTGATGTCGGTGGGCTTACCTCATCTTCGATTTTGGGGGTGACAAGTTCCCTTTAAGACTGGATGAAAATTGCAGTGCTGCAGGGAGCACTGGAGTAAGAGGAGGAGGTGTGTGCCCTTTAATGAATTTGGCACGTCTTGTGCTTCCACCAGAAAAGAATGGCTGGTATACATTGAGGATGTAATTTACACCACTCGTTAATTTGATGGGTGTGCTTGATCACACCCTGTCCCTCCCGAGCTGTTTAATTTTATTAAGGTTTGCAAATCTAGCTTGCACTGGTATAGAAATGCCAAAAGTCACAAATTTGCATTTTGCACGCATTACTGTGGGCAGTTTGCATGGCCTAAATCTACTAATTCAATTCTACTCAAATTTTATAATAATATGCACCTACCAAAATACGTACCGGATTCAGCAAAATGGCAGCCACTGGCTGCCATTTGTCTGAACTCTGAAAAGCATTTAAAAGGTTTAAAAAAAATTTAAAATGCTTCTGCTCGCTTCACTGCTCACCTCTCTGCCTCTCCAGATCTCAATTGTGCATGTGCCGCCTCCAGCGTCCATTTTCTTGGAGTCTGTCGCATTGAAAAGTATGAAAAGTATGTGGACTCCGGGGTTTCATAAAATGTTGGTGGAGCCCGTGAACCTCTGAACATCACCTCCTGTCAGATTGAAACCCGCAGCATCGCCCCACTCCTACCTCCGCCAAACACCACCTCCTACCCGTCTGTGGCCGTCAGCATCTCCTGCCTCCACTGCCATCAGCTTCCTTCAGCAGCAACACTGCTACCTTGGACCACGCTCAGAGTCCAAGGTCAGAAGCCAGGAGGGTACGTCATAAACAGAAGGAAGAGACAAAAGCGTAGTCAGGTAACGTTCCGAGGTCAGAGTGCAGGAAGGATAAGGGGTCAGAGCTGAAGGGGTTAAACAGGCGGATGGTCAGAACGAAGTGCAAAGTCAGGCACCAGATCAAGCATATAGAACTCAAGGCATAGGAGAGCACAAAGCACAAACCTCACACGATGAATGTACATCTGTCAGTGGTCTGGGAGAAGCTGCTCAGTTAAGAAAGCATGGCCATTACCTGGGATAGTGATCACCTGAGACAGCCGACGCCTCCCAGTCACAGATTGGCTAGTCAAGCTGTCAATAGGCACACCGACAGCTCAGCACACCCCTGAACCAGACTGGACGGTCATGCTGTCAATCAAAGCACTGACAGCTTCAGCACACCCCTGTACCAGACTGGACGGCCAAACTGTCAGTAACTGCATCCCTGACACTCTGAGGGGTGGAACCGTGACATTACCACCTCTTCTAGGGGGTCCACCGGACCCCCAGGTTTCCCAGGAAATTTTAGATGGAAGGCCCTGACTATTATTATTATTATTATTATTATTATTATTTATTTATAAAGCACCATTGATTCCATGGTGCTGTAAATGAGAAGGGGTTACATACAAGACTAACCGATTGGCCTTCACATCTCGAGCAGGGACCTCTCCTCTGGTCCGCATCCCCTCCAGTGTATAAGGTAGTGGAGGGAATTATGGACCCTTTGAGAATCCAGAACCCTCTGAACCTCATACTCCAGGCTACCGTCAACTGAAATCGGAGGAGGCGGGGATGAGGGAGACAATGCAAAAGGGACATACTCCTTTAATAAGGATTTATGGAATACATTAGGGATGCGAAGGGATGGAGAAAGCTTTAACCTAAATGCCACAGGATTGACCCCCTCTAGGATCTCATATGGACCAAAAAACTTTGGACCCAACTTCACTGACGGCACTTTAAGTTTAATGTTCCTAGATGACAACCAAACCTTATCCCCAATCTTAAAAGCAGGACCGCCGACTGTCTTCTTTCAGTCTTACGTTTTTGGCGAATCTGGGCAGTCCCAATATTCTTTTGAACATCTTACAAACAAAAGGATTCAGCCACCAACACGGTACACCCACCGGAGCTTTTGTGATGTCCATTCTAAATCCGTAGACATTAATAAGGAGTTGGTCCTCCCTTTGCAGATACAACAGTTTTCACTCTTCTGGGTAGGTTTTTCTACAAGACTTTGGAGGTGTCGTTGGGAATGCTTGCCCATGTATCCAGAAGAACATTTGTGAGGTCAGACTCTGATGTTGGAGGTTCTAGTTCCCTCTAAATGTGTTGGATGTCCACTGGGCATAGTCATGGGGAACAGAAAATGGCCTTCTCTAAACTGTTCCCATAATACTATTTGTTATTGTACATCTTCTTAGTGTGATAATTTCAATTTTGAGCAGTGTATTATACTCATGTTATATTAGAAAGGAAATTAGAATCCAATGATGGATATTCAACATACTAGTGAATGAATGAAAAATACAAAAATATTGTGTATTTTATGACAAAAATGTATAATATGGGTTTGAGATAGACTAGTGTCACACAAGCGTATATTCTCTCAGCAGGCTGATTATGCTAATTACACTTTGATCATAGTGTGACCCGATTTTTTTTAATGAAGAAAGGATCGAGAAAAAAATGTCTCCTTCTTCTCATTCTGTAAGTCTGTGGAAATCGGACTACACTCAGATGTCATCCGAATGCAGTCTGATGTTTTCTATGGAATTATTGACTTGCATGGCCAAGTGTGAGCCAAATATTGGATCAAGCTCGGGCATGCTGTGATTTTTTTCATCGGACCGTGGCTTGGTCTCTGAGGAAAAAAATTGGACATGTGCACAGTCCCATAGAATAACATTGGCCAGAGTGTGATCCAATGTTTTGACCAAAAGTTCAGTAGTCTGCACGAGTTGGTTCAGTCCATCTATCTCACAAGCAATGGCGTCTTTGTAGTTTACATTAGACTATTTGTCTTCAGTTTGAATGCCTTAAACAAGAAAACACTTTCAAGCTTTTACATGATTGCTTTCCAAGGAAATCCAAGCATAGATGTGCAGCAGATCTATCCATTCACCACCATTTCCTGCTAACAATGCCATAGTATATGTTTCAGTATATCCAGCTATGAAAGGGTTATCCACCATTCATTCATCAGCGCTGCTACAGTTGCCACGGAAACAGTATTGGCGGCAGCAGGCGTACAGGGCAGGACTGCAGACTTCACAATGCGGATGATACAATGAGAAAATGTATTGAAGTCAACTTTTTGTTAAAGCTCGTCAACAGGCACAGATGTACGTGTGTCTACAGACAATTCTGCACATTTGCTGGCGTGTTTATAAATGCCAGAACATAATGGGAAAAAAAAGTCTTTTGTTGTTTCCTATTATTTGAAAACATCTTATAAACAAAAGGATTCGGCCACCAACAGGGTACACCCTCCGGAGCTTTTATGATGTCCCTTCTAAATTCATAGACATTAATATGAAGTTGGTCTTCCCGTTGCAGACACAACAGTTTTCACTCTTCTGGGTAGGTTTTCAACAAGACTTTGGAGGTGTTGGTGGGGAATGTTTAGCCCATTTATCGAGAAGAACCTTTGTGAGGTCAGACTCTGACGTTGGAGGAGAAGGCCTGGCCTATAACCTCTGTTCTAGTTCCTTCTAAATGTTTTGGATGGTGTTAAGAGCCAGTCACAATCTTCTACACAAAACTCCCCCTACCATGCCTTTATGGACCTCAATTTGTCCATGGGGCACAGTCATGGGGAACAGAAAATGGCCTTCTCTAAACTGTTCCCCCAAATTGTCTAAAATATTTTATATGGTGAACTATTAAGATTTTTCTTAAGAGATTTAGGTCAACCCATGAAAAACAAGTCCATAGTGTCACGTCCGCAGGTAGCGCACGTGGCTCATGGACTCACTGTGTCACAGGGCCGGACCTGCCTAGGAAGGGGCAGCTACCTGGTGTTTGCTGGAGCTCCTGATGGTGGAGACAGACTGGGCTGCAGATATCCACCATGTTCCACTCCCAGGCAGGCACCGATTCTGTGGCTGCCACTCCCAGGGGTCAGGTTCGCTGACACGTGGAGACATGACCGATGCCACTGACAAGCAGGTAACGGAGACGGGCAGACTGTACGGACAACTTGGATATTGAAGATAGGTTCTTGTTCACAAAACGGACACAGGCCTGGCCGCACCGGCACCAAGAGACTAGTTATGGCTACCGCAGATGCGGGTTCAGGATTAGGATACCTCCAAAGCGGTCACAGGAACATGGGCAATCTATACTAGGCTAACGAGAACGCATCATATGGGAATAGGTTTAACAGACGAAGGACGGGGGACCTGGCAATATGCAGTTGCACACACCAACACCACTAAGACTAAACTATAAGGGTTGCTCAGGCACCTCCCTATTGGTTAAGATATACAAGATACCTCTCAGCTATTGGTTGGTAGACACCTTGCAGGTGTTTGTTAGCTGGGGGCATTTTACCATGTGTATGCTCTGCTTCTTTAAGAGAAGGTGAGTGTACGGGCACTAGGCGCACCATGGGAGCATGTTGCGGCGCACACAGGGGAGGAGGGGGAAGCTGACTAGGATGCTACTGTAATAAGGGCAGGAGTAGTTTTGCAGAACGTTATCTAACTGACTGTATTGTCCAAGCTGTAATGATTATGGATGAGAGATAAAGCTATGTGTAATGTCGTATGCCGGTGCCTTTGCATGTCTCCTCTCCTCCCACAATGCAGCGCTTCAGCAGATGTTACACATAGCTTTATCTCTCCTCCACAATCATTACAGCTGGGCAGGGCCAGTTTTAGGCAAAGTGGGGCCCTAGGCAAAAGTTTAAAATGGGGCCCCAAATGCTAACATATTGCATATCACACAGAAGCATTTCTGTTGCATTTACATGTGCTGAGTTCAGGCTGCTAAACAAGTGCAATCGACAATATTGAAGTCTTTTGACACTTGTTTATCGGCCTCTTTACACCGAGAAAGAATGATGGGAACAGAACAATCACTATTAGATCAATCTGTCCCCATACAGTATCATGTTATCAGCAGCACATCTACGGTTTACACCGGCGATGTGCTGCTGAGAACAAAGATTTCTGTTCCGGCATAACCAATCCTATCACTTGATGAATATGCATCATTTTGCTTGTTTAGTATGATACACCCCATAGTCCTCCATATAATATAATGTGCACCACAGTCCTCCATATTGTAAAATGTACACAGCATAGTCCTGCATATAATATAATGTGCCCCATAGTCCTCCATATAGTATAATACACTCCCCATAGTCCTCCATATAGTATAATACACTCCCTATAGTCCTCCATATATTAAAATACACTCCTCAGTCCTCCATATAGTATTATACACTCCCTATAGTCCTCCATATAGTATAATACACTCATTATAGTCCTCCATATTTTAAAATGCACTCCTTAGTCCTCCATATAGTATAATACACTCCTCAGTCCTCCATATAGTATTATACATTTGCCATATTCCTCCATATAGTATAATACACTCCTTAGTCCTCCATATAGTATTATACACTTCCCATAGTCCTCCATATAGTATAATACACTCCTCATAGTCCTCCATATATTAAAATACACTCCTCAGTCCTCCATATAGTATAATACACTCCTCCATTTAGTATAACACACTCCTCAAAGTCCTCCATATAGTATAATACACTCCTCATAGTGCTCCACATAGTATTATACACTCCCCATATTCCTCCATATAGTATAATACACTCCTCAGTCCTCCATATAGTTTAATGCATGCCTCATAGTCCTCCATATATTGAAACACACTGCTCAGTCCTCCATATAGTATAATACACTCTTGATAGTGCTCCATATAGTATAAGGCACCATCATCCATGTAGTACAATTCACTTCCCATAGTATAATGCACCCCATAGTTCTTCATAAAGTATAATGTATTCTCCATAGTCCACGATACAGTATAATGCAGCCACCCCACAGAGTATAATGCAGCCACCACACAGAATATAATGTAGCCTCTCAAGAGTATAATGCAGACCCACCATACAATATAATGTAACCCCCATAGAATATAATGCAGCCCTCTCATATAGTATAATGCATCTCCTCCATAGAAAATATGATATCCCCTAATAGAATATAATGCAGCCCCCATAGAATATAATGCAGTTTCCCATAGAATATAATGCAGCCCTTCCAGAGAATATAATGCAGCTCTCTTATATAGTATAATGTAGCCCCCCATAGAATACAATGTAGCCCCCCTCATATAGTATAATACAGCCCCCCCATATAATATTATGTAGCACCTCATAGAATATAATACAGCCCACCTCCCCATAGAATATAATGTAGCTCAATCAAAGAGTATGATGCAATCATCCATCTTAGAATATAATACAGCCCCCATAGAATATAATGTAGCCCCCCATAGAATATAATACAGCCCACCTCCCTATAGAATATAATGTAGCCCCATCGAAGATTATGATGCAATCCTCCCTCATAGAATACAATACAGCCCCCCATAGAATATAATGTAGCCCCATCAAAGATTATGATACAATCCTCCCTCATAGAAAATACAGCCCCCATAGAATATAATACAGCCCCCCATAGAATATAATGTAGCCCCCCATAGAATATAATACATCTCCCCATAGAATATAATGTAACCCCCCATAGAAAATAATACAGCCCATCTCCCCACAGAATATAATGTAGCACCATCAAAGAGTATGACGTAATCCTCCCTCATAGAATATAATACAGCCTCCCATAAAATATAATGTAGCCACCCAAAGAATATAATACTGCCCTCCTCCCCACAGAATATAATTTAGCCCCATCAAAGAGTATGATGCAATTCTCCTTCATAGAATATAATACAGCCCCCTTAGAATATAATGTAGCCCCCGATAGAATATAATGCAGCCCCCCCATAGAATAAAATGTAGCCCCCCAATGTATTATAATACAGCCCCCCGAGAATGGCCCCACAGTCCAGTACTCACTCACTGTTATATTTTTTTTTAAAGGCAATGAACATAAGGAAGAATGACCTCGGGGAGATCAAAACATCCAACACCGCGGAGACACCATCACGTGTTTCTCAACGCAGTGATCCAGAACACTGCCCCCATCCCTTATGGGAAATATGCAAATGCATGTAGAAAAGCCGCGGAGACACCATCACGTGTATCTCAACGCAAGCAATGAATAGCCAGGTCTTTCACCGTGTTCTGGATCACTGCGTTGAGAAACACGTGATGGTGTCTCTGCGGTGTTGGATGTTTTGATCTCCCTGAGGTCATTCATCCTTATGTTTATAGCCTTTTCACTAGGCACTGCTCCTAATAGCCAGTTTCCTACTCCACACTGATGAGGGGCAAATACCCCGAAACAGCTGTCTGTGGATGGATACCATGCTTGGCATAGGTGGTTTTCCTTTATTGGATGCTGCCTGTCATGATTCTCAATGGCTAGAGAACATAGCCCAGCATATATAAGAACTAGCTCTTGGAAGATGGAATCTAAACTGACCATGAACTAAACCTGCCGCACAATTAACAGTGGCCGGGTAGCGTGCCTACGTTTTATCCCTAGACGCCCAGCGCCAGCCGGAGGACTAACTAATCCTAGCAGAGGAAAATACAGTCCTGGCTCACCTCTAGAGAAATTTCCCCAAAAGGCAGACAGAGGCCCCCACATATATTGGCGGTGATTTTAGATGAAATGACAAACGTAGTATGAAAATAGGTTTAGCAAAATCGAGGTCCGCTTACTAGATAGCAGGAAGACAGAAAGGGCACTTTCATGGTCAGCTGAAAACCCTATCAAAACACCATCCAGAAATTACTTTAAGACTCTAGTATTAACTCATAACACCAGAGTGGCAATTTCAGATCACAAGAGCTTTCCAGACACAGTAACGAAACAGCAGCTGTGAACTGGAACAAAATGCAAAAACAAACAAGGACGAAAGTCCAACTTAGCTGGGAGTTGTCTAGTAGCAGGAACATGCAAAGAAAGGCTTCTGATTACATTGTTGACCGGCAAGAAACTGACAGAGGAGCAAGGTTATATAGAGACTCCCACATCCTGATGGGAACAGGTGAACAGAGAGGATGATGAACACAAGTTCAATTCCACCAGTGGCCACCGGGGGAGCCCAGAATCCAATTTCACAACAGTACCCCCCCCTCAAGGAGGGGGCACCGAACCCTCACCAGAACCACCAGGGCGATCAGGATGAGCCCTATGAAAGGCACGGACAAGATCGGAGGCATGGGCATCAGAGGCAGTCACCCAAGAATTATCCTCCTGACCGTATCCCTTCCATTTGACCAGATACTGGAGTTTCCGTCTGGAAACACGGGAGTCTAAGATCTTTTCCACAACGTACTCCAACTCACCCTCAACCAACACCGGAGCAGGAGGCTCAACGGAAGGCACAACCGGTACCTCATACCTGCGCAACAATGACCGATGAAAAACATTATGAATAGAAAAAGATGCAGGGAGGTCCAAACGGAAGGACACAGGGTTAAGAATCTCCAATATCTTGTACGGGCCGATGAACCGAGGCTTAAACTTAGGAGAAGAAACCCTCATAGGGACAAAACGAGAAGACAACCACACCAAGTCCCCAACACAAAGCCGAGGACCAACACGACGACGGCGGTTGGCAAAAAGCTGAGTCTTCTCCTGGGACAACTTCAAATTGTCCACTACCTGCCCCCAAATCTGATGCAACCTCTCCACCACAGCATCCACTCCAGGACAATCCGAAGATTCCACCTGACCGGAGGAAAATCGAGGATGAAACCCCGAATTACAGAAAAACGGGGACACCAAGGTGGCAGAGCTGGCCCAATTATTGAGGGCGAACTCCGCCAATGGCAAAAAAGCAACCCAATCATCCTGATCCGCAGACACAAAACACCTCAAATATGTCTCCAAGGTCTGATTAGTCCGCTCGGTCTGGCCATTAGTCTGAGGATGGAAAGCAGACGAAAAAGACAAATCTATGCCCATCCTAGCACAGAATGCCCGCCAAAATCTAGACACGAATTGGGTCTCTCTGTCAGAAACGATATTCTCCGGAATACCATGCAAACGAACAACATTTTGAAAAAACAGAGGAACCAACTCGGAAGAAGAAGGCAACTTAGGCAAGGGAACCAAATGGACCATCTTAGAGAAACGGTCACACACCACCCAGATGACAGACATCTTCTGAGAAACAGGCAGATCCGAAATAAAATCCATCGAGATGTGCGTCCAAGGCCTCTTCGGAATAGGCAAGGGCAACAACAATCCACTAGCCCGAGAACAACAAGGCTTGGCCCGAGCACAAACGTCACAAGACTGCACAAAGCCTCGCACATCTCGTGACAGGGAAGGCCACCAGAAGGACCTTGCCACCAAATCCCTGGTACCAAAGATTCCAGGATGACCTGCCAACGCAGAAGAATGAACCTCAGAGATGACTCTACTGGTCCAATCATCAGGAACAAACAGTCTACCAGGTGGGCAACGATCCGGTCTATCCGCCTGAAACTCCTGCAAGGCCCGCCGCAGGTCTGGAGAAACGGCAGACAATATCACTCCATCCTTAAGGATACCTGTGGGCTCAGAATTACCAGGGGAGTCAGGCTCAAAACTCCTAGAAAGGGCATCCGCCTTAACATTCTCAGAACCCGGTAGGTATGACACCACAAAATTAAACCGAGAGAAAAACAACGACCAGCGCGCCTGTCTAGGATTCAGGCGCCTGGCAGACTCAAGGTAAATTAAATTTTTGTGGTCAGTCAATACCACCACCTGATGTCTGGCCCCCTCAAGCCAGTGACGCCACTCCTCAAAAGCCCACTTCATGGCCAAAAGCTCCCGATTCCCAATATCATAATTCCGCTCGGCGGGCGAAAATTTACGGGAAAAAAAAGCACAAGGTCTCATCACGGGGCAGTCGGAACTTCTCTGCGACAACACCGCCCCAGCTCCGATTTCAGAAGCGTCGACCTCAACCTGAAAAGGAAGAGCAACATCAGGCTGACGCAACACAGGGGCGGAAGAAAAGCGGCGCTTAAGCTCCCGAAAGGCCTCCACAGCATCAGGGGACCAATCAGCAACATCAGCACCCTTCTTAGTCAAATCACTCAATGGTTTAACAACATCAGAAAAACCAGCAATAAATCGACGATAAAAGTTAGCAAAGCCCAAAAATTTCTGAAGACTCTTAAGAGAAGAGGGTTGCGTCCAATCACAAATAGCCTGAACCTTGACAGGATCCATCTCGATGGAAGAGGGGGAAAAAATGTATCCCAAGAAGGAAATCTTTTGAACCCCAAAAACGCACTTAGAACCCTTCACACACAAGGAATTAGACCGCAAAACCTGAAAAACCCTCCTGACCTGCTGGACATGAGAGTCCCAGTCATCCGAAAAAATCAGAATATCATCCAGATACACAATCATAAATTTATCCAAATAATCGCGGAAAATGTCATGCATAAAGGACTGGAAGACTGAAGGGGCATTTGAAAGACCAAAAGGCATCACCAAATACTCAAAGTGGCCCTCGGGCGTATTAAATGCGGTTTTCCACTCATCCCCCTGCTTGATTCGCACCAAATTATACGCCCCACGGAGATCAATCTTAGAGAACCACTTGGCCCCCTTTATACGAGCAAACAAATCAGTCAGCAGTGGTAACGGATATTGATATTTAACCGTGATTTTATTCAAAAGCCGATAATCAATACACGGCCTCAAAGAGCCATCTTTCTTAGACACAAAGAAAAAACCGGCTCCTAAGGGAGAAGACGAAGGACGAATATGTCCCTTTTCCAAGGACTCCTTTATATATTCTCGCATAGCAGCGTGTTCAGGCACAGACAGATTAAATAAACGACCCTTAGGGTATTTACTACCTGGAATCAAATCTATGGCACAATCGCACTCCCGGTGCGGAGGTAGTGAACCAAGCTTGGGTTCTTCAAAAACGTCACGATAGTCAGACAAGAATTCAGGAATCTCAGAGGGAATAGATGATGAAATGGAAACCAAAGGTACGTCCCCATGAGTCCCTTTACATCCCCAGCTTAACACAGACAGAGCTTTCCAGTCGAGGACTGGGTTATGAGATTGCAGCCATGGCAATCCTAGCACCAAAACATCATGTAGATTATACAGCACCAGAAAGCGAATAATCTCCTGGTGATCCGGATTAATACGCATAGTTACTTGTGTCCAGTATTGTGGTTTATTACTAGCCAATGGGGTGGAGTCAATCCCCTTCAGAGGTATAGGAGCTTCCAAAGGCTCCAAATCATACCCACAGCGTTTGGCAAAGGACCAATCCATAAGACTCAAAGTGGCGCCAGAGTCGACATAGGCGTCTGCGGTAATAGATGATAAAGAACAAATCAGGGTCACAGATAAAATAAACTTAGACTGTAAAGTGCTAATTGAAACAGACTTGTCAAGCTTCTTAGTACGCTTAGAGCATGCTGATATAACATGAGTTGAATCACCACAATAGAAGCACAACCCATTTTTTCGTCTAAAATTCTGCCGCTCGCTTCTGGACAGAATTCTATCACATTGCATATTTTCTGGCGTCTTCTCAGTAGACACCGCCAAATGGTGCACAGGTTTGCGCTCCCGCAGACGCCTATCGATCTGAATAGCCATTGTCATGGACTCATTCAGACCCGCAGGCACAGGGAACCCCACCATAACATCCTTAATGGCATCAGAGAGACCTTCTCTGAAAATCGCCCCCAGGGCGCACTCATTCCACTGAGTAAGCACAGACCATTTACGGAATTTTTGGCAGTATATTTCAGCTTCATCTTGCCCCTGAGATAGGGACATCAAAGCTTTTTCCGCCTGAAGCTCTAAATGAGGTTCCTCATAAAGCAACCCCAAGGCCAGAAAAAACGCATCCACATTGAGCAACGCAGGATCCCCTGGTGTCAATGCAAAAGCCCAATCTTGAGGGTCGCCCCGGAGCAAGGAAATTACAATCCTGACCTGCTGTGCAGGATCTCCGGCAGAGCGAGACTTCAGGGACAAAAACAATTTGCAATTATTTTTAAAATTTTGAAAGCAAGATCTATTCCCTGAAAAAAATTCAGGCAAAGGAATTCTAGGTTCAGACATAGGTGCATGAACAACAAAATCTTGCAAATTTTGTACCTTCGTGGCGAGATTATTCAAACCTGTAGCTACACTCTGAAGATCCATTTCAAACAGGTGAACACAGAGCCATTCAAGGATTAGAAGGAGAGAAAGAGAGGAAGGCTGCAGTATAGGCAGACTAGCAAGTGATTCAATTATGAGCACACTCAGAACTAGAGAAAAAAAAAAAAAAAATTTCAGCAGACTTCTTTTTTCTCTCCTTTCTCAGCCAATAATTTAACCCTTTTTGGCCGGTCAAACTGTCATGATTCTCAATGGCTAGAGAACATAGCCCAGCATATATAAGAACTAGCTCTTGGAAGATGGAATCTAAACTGACCATGAACTAAACCTGCCGCACAATTAACAGTGGCCGGGTAGCGTGCCTACGTTTTATCCCTAGACGCCCAGCGCCAGCTGGAGGACTAACTAATCCTAGCAGAGGAAAATACAGTCCTGGCTCACCTCTAGAGAAATTTCCCCAAAAGGCAGACAGAGGCCCCCACATATATTGGCGGTGATTTTAGATGAAATGACAAACGTAGTATGAAAATAGGTTTAGCAAAATCGAGGTCCGCTTACTAGATAGCAGGAAGACAGAAAGGGCACTTTCATGGTCAGCTGAAAACCCTATCAAAACACCATCCAGAAATTACTTTAAGACTCTAGTATTAACTCATAACACCAGAGTGGCAATTTCAGATCACAAGAGCTTTCCAGACACAGTAACGAAACAGCAGCTGTGAACTGGAACAAAATGCAAAAACAAACAAGGACGAAAGTCCAACTTAGCTGGGAGTTGTCTAGTAGCAGGAACATGCAAAGAAAGGCTTCTGATTACATTGTTGACCGGCATGAAACTGACAGAGGAGCAAGGTTAAATAGCGACTCCCACATCCTGATGGGAACAGGTGAACAGAGAGGATGATGAACACAAGTTCAATTCCACCAGTGGCCACCGGGGGAGCCCAGAATCCAATTTCACAACAGCTGCCCTTCCCATGGTTGTTCCTTCCCGGGGAAAGGTCTGGCTATTCATTGCTTGCGATGAGAAACACGTGATGGTGTCTCCGCGGCTTTTCTACATGCATTTGCATATTTTTTTTAAAAACACACACATATCTCACGTCTCCTCATGCGTAGCGCTGCTCCAGGCTCGGCTCCGGTCTCAGTGGCAGCACACAGTGGTTACGTGATGAAGTGACATCACTGCGCACCGGCAGTGTCAGAGGCAGAGGGGAATGATGGGAGAGGGAGCGTTATCTGATGCTCTCTCCTCCATCATTGCTTTGAACTGGAAAAGCATCAAAGACGCCAGCATAGTTGAATGCGGTGGTGGAGGCGGGGGGAAGTCGGCGCTGGCGGCATACTGGCCCCCCGACTCAGGGGCCCCATAGTGACTGCGTGGTGTACCGCTTTTTGCGGCATGCCACTGGCTGGGGCCTTTGGGGGAGGGGGGCCCTAGGCAGCTGCCTGGTCCGCCTGCCGCTAACGCTGGCCCTAAAGCTGGGACAATGCAGTCAGGCAGGTAACGTTCGGCAAAACTACTCCTTTTAAAACTGATCATCTGACGCCTACTTTAGGAAATCTTAAAAGAAAAAGAACCTTAAAAGTTCTATACAGACATATGTCTTTCTTAACTTTTCTTTTCTCTTAGGATACCCTATAGATTTAGGGATCACAATCTAAATTCCCTATTAGTATGTCTTGGGAGGTTGAGTGGAAATCGGGGGATACTCACGCAAACACAGAGCGAATGTAAAAAATTCTTGCAGCTGTTATACTTGGACAAAAGCTGGAGCGCAATCAACGCATGCGTGTGAAATTTTAAAGTATTGGATGCCAAAACAGCTTGTAATTCACATTTTTTAAGATGTTTGAATTGGACATAAAGTGTTGTTGATATTCATTCCAAATTAGACTTATAGTTTAGCAGTCTGAGATATCAGGGTTTCCCAATCTTATCCACCATCAAGTTATTTTAAGGGTATGTGCACACGTTCAGGATTTCTTGCAGAAATTTCCTGAAGAAAACCGGAAATTTTCTGCAAGAAATCCGCATTTTTTTTTTTGCGTTTTTTTTCCGTTTTTTTCGCGTTTTTTTAGCATTCTGCAAGCGTAATTAGCTTGCAGAATGCTAAAGTTTTCCAAGCGATCTGTAGCATCGCTTGGAAAACTGACTGACAGGTTGGTCACACTTGTCAAACATAGCGTTTGACAAGTGTGACCAACTTTTTACTATAGATGCAGCTTATGCAGCATCTATAGTAAAAGATAGAATGTTTAAAAATAATAAAAAAAATAAAAAAATGCTTATACTCACCCAGACATCTCCTCAGCGGCGTCCGGCTCCTCTTCCTATAGCTGGTCTGTGCGCACAGGACCTTCCGTGACGTCACGGTCACGTGAGCGGTCACATGACCGCTCACGACCAATCACAGGACAGTGACGTCATCGGCAGGTCTTTCGCCGCACACCAGCTACAGGAACCGAACGGCAGCGTGCAGTGGAGGCGGGAAGACATCGAGGGTGAGTATATCGCTATTTTTTATTTTAATTCTTATTTTTTTGACCACTTATATGGTGCCCAGTGCGTGGAGGAGAGTCTCCTCTCCTCCACCCTGGGTACCAACCGCACATAATCTGCTTACTTCCCGCATCGTGGGCACAGCCCCGTGCGGGAAGTAAGCAGATCAATGGACCCCTAGGTGTGCGGAATCCCCTGCAATTCCGCATTTTAATGAACATGTTGCTTTTTTTTCCGCGATGCGATTTTTTCGCGGAAAAAAAGGCTACATTTGCACAAAAAATGCGGAATACACTTAAAATAATAGGAGGCATATGTAAGCGTTTTTTTCGCGTTTTTATCACGTTTTTATAGCGAAAAAACGAGAAAAAAACGCGAAAAATACTGAACGTGTGCACATGGCCTAAGAGTTTCATATGTAAAATACTATTTACTCTTTAGTGATACCCTTGAACCAATACTCATGGAAACATTCCCCTTGGCTTTACACCTATGTAATATGGGCCATGCCCCATCTATTCATGATGTGATTTATTTTTGCTTCGCTTTTCAAATGATTAGATCATATACAGTAAAAGAGCTCAGGTCACTGCCTCACTCAAGAGCAAAACATTCTTCCTCAGCTGTGCAGAACCTTGTGACATTAATGCTACTGTCTTTACATAATCCTTTTTATATCCTATATCCTATTGTGCAAAAGTTAAATAATATTCCATTTTGTGCACAGATTTATTTATGTTACTCCTTTATAGAGCACCATTAATTCCACAGTGCTTTACAGACATCATCATCACTGTACCTATTGCGACTTACAAACTATATTCCCTATGAGTATGTATTTGGATTGTGGGAGGAAAATAGAGAGCCCAGAGGAAACCCACACCAACATAGGAAGAATATGCACAGATATGGGATTTTGTATACCAGTCTATGCCTCTTCTCTTAATCATTTGCTCTCAGGTAGAAAAGAATCTTGAATTTTTTTAGGAGAAAATAAATCTTTAAGGGCAACATACACTGAAATTATAGGCAGCCAGTGCTTTGTAAAAGGTCCCTGTGTAAGAGGTCCTATACGAAATTTAACTGCCCTCACCCTTTATCTTTATTCTTAACATAAGCAAATAAGTCTGAAACCATTCTGCTAAATACAGGATACTTATTGTGATGCTAATCACAACCTGTGAGTCAGAGAAGTCAGACGTTCCGGGGTCAGTACCAAAAGAGCACGTTGAAAACCAAGGGAGAATTCAAAGGTGTAAGTCAAGTCACATTCAAGGGTCAGAATACCAGAAAAATAGTGAATAAGCAAAGGGACAATAACAAACGAGTAGTCATAACACGGTCCAAAGGTCAGCAGCAGTAGATCAGAAGCAAAGGGGCAATAACAAATGGGTAGTTGAACATGGTCCAAAGGTCACCTTCAGAAGATCAGAATTTACAACACAGGGATTAGGCAAACACATTCTAAAGAGCATAAGCTCATCTAAATAGCAGGGCAATTATTAAGAACAGGGAGCACCTGTGGAAATCCCTGCATCTCCCAGTCTCTGATAGGTCAACCGAGCTGTCAATCAAAGCACTGACAGCTCAGCACGCCACAGGACATGGTAGGATGACAGAGCTGTCCATCACTGAGTTCCAGACACTCTGAGCGGAGGAATTGTGACACTTATCATGTAGGTTCAAAGCTAATGTGGACCTTCATCTTCCCAAGCGCCATTAATATTAGCCAGATAGCACAACCCCAAGATTTATGTGGCAACAAAACAGTTTCAAATATGCTGGACTGCTGTGGAATTTTGGAAAAACTTCTAACAAATTATCGAACTTCCTAGCCCCGAAAAAGTCTTGTTTATATTTACTCCTTCCAAAAATGGACATTAACACCAAAACTTGGACATTCTTTGGGAGGTCTTGATTTTTAACTTCCTGGACAACCCCTTTTTAAATTAAGTTGTCCCCTTGTAAAATAAAATATGCTTACCTCCCACATCAGCTCCGTGCCAGCGACATTGCTATGCCAGTAATCTTTGCAGCCAATCAGTGGCCGCTATTGGGCTGCTGCGCTCTAATTACCTCCAGTTGACTTTTAGACAAGCAGAAGAAATGAGAGCGCAGCAGCCCTATAGTAGTTGCTGATTGGCTGGAGGGCTCGTATAGCATAACATTGCCATGAGTATTCCAACATCAACATGGGAGGTGCGGTAGGTATCTGTTTTTTTATTGTACAAGGGGAACTATTTCTTCTTCAGGTATTGGACAACCTATGTAATACTTTATCAACTGTGATGATGATGATGATGATGAATATAATAAGCCATTTCCCTGGATGCAGAGTGATGTTGTGGTGTGAGAAAACAATAGAGGAGCCTTATAGAGATTAATTATTACTAAAGGGTCTTATACATTTTTTATTCATGTCTGTAGAGTACCCAAGTGCAGAAGATACTTTTCCTCAGTATCATGCCAAGGTAGGGACATGCCCGGTGAGCGGCGCAAAGGGACAAGGAACCCTGATGATACGGAGATGGGAAGATGGTGACCCCTCAACACTCACCTAATGCTGAACACTGCATTCTCTTTCTCTCTAGACGTCCCTTCCTCCCATGCGTCGTTATGTCCTAAGCCCTTGCTGACTCTGGGCTCTGCCCTGGCTAATGAGATGGGCAGCAAGACACTGGTCTTACTACTATGACAAGACAACACAAGGAAGGAGACAAGCAACTCCTCGGCTTCAATGGACAGTTTTCCGACAGACCCTGACAAAAATGGCTTCTAAGGGCCTGATCATTTAACCTGGTGTCAGTGACCCATCTGCAGTTCTCCGAACAAACCTTCTCTGCTGTATCTTACGTAGCTTTGACTCAGCAAGGGAGGCTTGGTCAAGATCATCACAGATGAGACCCAGAGTCACAAAAAAACTCATCTACTGGTCAGAGGGACAGATAGTCGGCCAGAAGGGAAAAGGCCCAGAATTGAGCATCCCCTTGAAGTAAGGAAATCACAATCCCTACCCACTGTTCCTCACTCCCAGAGGAGCGAGTGCACAGCCTTAAATTTTGCATTCTTCCCTGAACACCGCAAACTTGTCCAGCCTTCCAGACAACCAGTCCAGGAAGGCCAAATTGGGTTCAGGCTCGGTCTGGCTGACAGCCTCGACCACCAGACCTAAGGACTGTTGTTGCTGTTACACAACTAATGACCGCAGATCTGTCACTTCTAGAGATAGAGTCTGCATTTGGTTTGCAAAAGTCACAACTGCATCCATTTTGGGATTTTGCGAAAAATGGGAGCAGCGATAATGTCATGCAAGGGGATGGAGATGCCCGATGGGCAGCGCTAATAGAGAGGGGGAAGTAGGCCAGGGAAGGCCGCAATGATAGGGAGAAGGGGAGATGGTGTCTCTTCAATACTCACTTAATGCTGAACACTGTGCTTCCTATCGACTTGACAGGTCCTTCACTCGTGCACTGTCATGTGCCCAGTGCCACCATCAGGGCATTACTGCCCTTACTGGTGCATGTGGGGTCCTGTGAGGAAGGAAGCATGGTCCGGGCCCCTGTTATGAACTGGTGGTTTAGGAGCAACATGGTACATGCTCTGGAGGAGGTGGTACCTGTACTGACCGCAGTTCCTGAGCTTATCACAACACTAGAAGTAGCCGTGGGATGTTCCTGTCACTCCCTAGACACCTCGTCACAGCCGGAGGACTAACTACCCCTAGAGATAGAAACAGGAAAGCTATCTTGCCTCAGAGAAAATTCCCAAAGGATAGGCAGCCCCCCACAAATATTGACTGTGAGTGGAGAGGGAAATGACATACGCAGAATGAAACCAGGATGTAGCAAAGGAGGCCAGTCTAGCTAGATAGATAGAACAGGACGGAATACTGTGCGGTCAGTATTAAAAACTAGAAAAATCCACCACAGAGTTTACAAAAATCTCCACACCTGACTAAAGGTGTGGAGGGTAAATCTGCTTCCCAGAGCTTCCAGCTTAACTGAATAAATCCATACTGACAAGCTGGACAAGAAAAAACATAGAAAGTGCAGAACGATTAAGTCCACAACAAGTGAACTGCAAAAGAACAAAGCAAGGACTTATCTTTGCTGAACAGGTCAGAATATCAGGGAAATCCAAGCAGAGATGTGAATCCAAGCAGGAACCATTGACAACTGGCACAGGCTGAAGGATAGAACCAGGTTAAATAGCCGAGCCAGAAAGACAATCAGTGGAAGTAGCTGCTGACGCTAAATCCAAGGAGCAGCAGTACCACTTAAAACCACCGGAGGGAGCCCAAAAGCAGAATTCACAAAAGTGCCACTTACAACCACCGGAGGGAACCCAAGAGCGGAATTCACAACAGGCCCCTGTCTTCACTGGGACCCAGGGGCAGGATTTGGCCATTAGCTCATTAACTGAACATGCATAATCTGACGCACGCTCAGTTTAAATCTACTGCCGTGCCGGACCCGCTTCCTACAATGCAATAGTAGCCGCCAGCCAATCAGAGGCCATAGATATTATAAGATTGGCTTGCACTTGGTCGTGTTTCGAGGTGCTGATGAAATGAAGTATGTGACCCCTTGACCACAGCAAGAGATATTAACTGCACATTCTTTATTTTCAGTTCTGCAAAGCTTTTATTCATTTGTGAAAGCAAACAAAAACAGAATGTTGCTGTCAAATGTGCAACAAAGTTAGACGTTTCAATCCTGCCAGGGTCTTTTTCACAATGTCGCTGTAAAAGAAAAGGACAATATATAAACAAAATGATACAATAGTCATGTGAGATAGCATAGCATATAAAAACAACAATACGTGATCCATGACCCACGTGATATATACATAGAAAAATATGCTGTACAAATTATATATGCATAAAATAAATTCAAACAAAACAACAAAAAATAGAACAAAAGTACGATCAGGTCACCAGCCAATGAGTATGGATAAAGGAAGGCTGTTATTTTGCTTATATTTATTCGTTTTCACGAATGAATAAAAGCGTTGCATCACTGAAAATAAAGAGAGTGCGGTGACTCTTGCCTTAGCTAATCAGAGGCCAGCAGCTGACATGAGCACGCGTGTTGCCGGCGTATGACTTTACTATCATATGTCAGTGCATCCGCACCTCAAATGGTTGAGGAAGAGGATGCCTTTGGACCACGGGCAGGTACGGAGAAACTTTTTTTTCATGCTGAAATCTGCAATTTGGGGAGACATCTGGAGGGCCAGGATGGAGACATATGGACATATGGGGGCAGGATGAGAGGACATATATGGGGGCAAGATGTAGACATATGCGGTGCAGTATGGAGACATATGGGGCCAGGATGGGAGGACAAATGGGGCAGGATGGAGACATACAGTGCCAGGATGGGAGGACATATGGGGCCAGGATGGGAGGACATATGGAGGTGCAGCATAGGAGAACATATGGAGGGGTAGGATGGAAACATATGAGACCATGATGGGAGGACATATGGGAGCAGGATGGAGACATATGGGGCCAGGAATGAGACACACGGGGGCCAGGATGGGAGACGATATTACAGGAAGGTGCCAGGATGTAAGACATTATTACTGTAGGGGCTATTTAAGGGATATTATTACTGCTGTAATGTATTTTATTTTTGAGAATACTGTTTTCAATGAGGGGGGGTTCTGTTACTGTGCATGGCGACACTGTCGCTTTTTTCCTCATCTGGCATAGTGTAAAATGTGGGGAAATATTGGAGAATGCGCTCTAGATAACTGCAAATTTTCTGCAGAGACGAGCCCTAGCTGGAAGAAGTGCTGGCGATCTGCACTGGATGAGGACGAAAAGCAAAATTGAATATCTTCATCTAGAGATGTCACTGGTAAGAACATTATACACTGTATAGTATATACAGAGCTCCTTTGTATAATGTCACAGATGATCCCTGTATTACCTGTACACTTACACTATATACAGAGCTCCTGTGTATAATGTCACTGGTGAGTCACTATTACCTATACACTGATACTATAGATTGTATACTATATACAGAGCTCCTGTGTATAAAGGCACTTATGGTAATAGTAGTGTTGTGCTTTTTAATTAATGATCAGTATTGTATGATCATGATTAAAGGTGCGCAGACACATGAAACGCGTTGAGGCAGGTCATGTTATTTTGTATCGCTGACTGTGTATGTCCTCCGTATTGCTTATGTCAATAAAGAATCACAGTTTGTGGAGCTGGATTCTCTTCATTTTTTCATTTTCCACACCCTAACAAAGTGCTTCTGGGCCCTGAACACCCTCAAGATGTGATCATGGTGAGCTGGATTTTATTTTATCTTCCCTACCAAAAGAGTCTACCTTGTCATGGTGGCGGCTTAAACAATCTTTTGGCCAAAACAAAAGCTGAAGGCTATGTATGTGATATGGTGTTTGATGGGGAATAATTATGTGTAGTGTTGAGCATTCCGATACCGCAAGTATCGGCCGATATTTGCTGTATCGGAATTCCGATACCGAGTTCCGATATTTTTGTGATATCGGAAATCGGAATCGGAAGTTCCCAGTGTATGGTTCCCAGGGTCTGGAGGAGAGGAGACTATCCTTCAGGCCCTGGGATCCATATTCATGTAAAAAATAAAGAATTAAAATAAAAAATATGGATATACTCACCCCTCCGGCGGACCCTGGACCTTAGCGATGTAACCGGCAGCCTCCGTTCCTAAGAATGCAGTGAGTTTAGGACCTGCGATGACGTCGCGGCTTGTGATTGGTCGCGTGAGCGGTCACATGAGCGGTCACGCGACCAATCACAAGCCGCAACATCATCGAAGGTCCTTCACTCTGCATTCTTAGGAACGGAGGCGGCCGGTTACATCGCTAAGGTCCAGGGGCCGCCGGAGGGGTGAGTATATCCATATTTTTTATTTTAATTCTTTAGTTTTTACATGAATATGGATCCCTAGATCCCTAGAGTGGGTGGTGGGACTGTGGAAGGTTTGAGGAGAGGAACCTGGGTGGAGTCTCAAAGGGGCCTGAAAATGTTGCCAGTATGGGGCCCTGAAAATTTCGGGTGGCAGCCCTGCATGTGGACAAGCCCTGACTAACCCTGGGCTCTGCACTGGCAAATAAGATAGGCAGCAAGACACTGGTCTTACTACTACGACAAGACAACACAGGGAAGGAGACAAGCAAGGGAAAACACACAAACAAATAAAACTCCATGACGTGAATGGAAACATAATAGCTTCTCCAGGAACACCTCTCTCTGGAAAAGTCAGGCTTAGGATAGAAAATCTATTGCTGGTAAGAGAAGAAGCCAAGACCGGGCAAAAATAATGAAGGGGAGTGGACTCAATGAGCAGCAGCTGAGACGAAAAGCCAAATGGAATCTCTGCATATTTCAACCAGGGACTCAACTCATTCTGCACCATAAGAGATAATAAAACTGCACCGCTCATGTGAATGGCCATGTAGACCTCAAAGAGGACATGTGATCAGCTAATCTCTGTGATCTTCTGATCTTCAGATGCACTACAAGTCCAGCAGGGTGCAGCATGTTCGTGACACTCAGTCCTCATCTTCCGAAAACTCCAGAGTAATATAATTTCCACCAAAATAACAATAGAACTAAAAAACCCTCGTGTACAGAAGTATCTTCCCAACCTTCTGTCCACTAAAGCTGGATTCTAAAATGTATTCCTAATTCTATTTTCGAACTTCATGGCCTCTCTAACAACTTCTTGGTTGACACCACCGCTTCTTTTCTTAGATCTGTTTCACACAAGTGTAATAAAGGTTACTTTCTGCACCCATATTATAGCCACAAGTCCTGGGGCGACTGGTAATTTAATGACCTGAACTCATGGGGAATCTACGATGCTGTCAGTTGTGGTCATTATGTCCAACGTTGGGCTGAGACTTGTGACCGTAATATCGATGTGGAATTCGTACTTTATGAAGTCATCAAGTTTTTTTTTTTTTTTTTTTTTTTAAATATGGGTTAAAACAGTGTTTGATCCAACAATCATGGGCATTTAGTAAGGTTAAAGTAAAGTATAGTCATTATTTAGGTTGACATATAGGGTACTTGACTGTTTTTCAGAGTTTTCCAAGACTGATTGAGTTAATAAGTTTTTCTGGCTGGATGATTATCGTTCCTGACATCCAAGACTTATAAATGAAGTGTGTGGCACAAGGCTATGCCATCGGCCATTTTTTTTTTCACTGCTTAGCTTCACATTCTTGGTAAAAATAAAAAATAAATGTAATTTTCTTTGTTTTCATTAAAATCATTTTTCTCTTCATAACCCCTTCTCCCCTCCTGGTTGTATTGGATAAAATGCTCCCTTTCTCCTTAGTGAGTCATTTGCACTGCATTAACACATTCCCAAGGCCCCAGTAACATCTAAGGCTGGGAACACTGGCAAGTTATTGCCTCATAAACTGCAGCTGACTCGCCCAGGGCTGATTACTGAAGTTATTGGGAGGTGGGAGGTGGGCTTGGAGCCGAATATCAGCTCATAAGTCAGGTGTAGTCCCATTCTGAAACCTATATTGAAGTTGTAATAAAGTCAATGCAGTTATTGCAGACGTTCTCATTTTTTAATATTTGTCCAGAACCATTACATTTAGCCTCACGAATACAGCCTGTGTCTGAAGAAAACGAGGAAAAATGCACAGTAGCCTCAACTCAAGTTTTCTTGGTGGCAATAAAAGAAAGTTTAGCTTAAAGGGAAGCTGTCGCACTGACCACGATGTCGGATGTGTTGGCAGCATGGTGTCGAATAGAAGGAGCTGAGCAGAACCCCTAGGTCACATTACATGAGCATAATAAACTTCCGCAGTCCCCAAAAAGTTACGTTCTAACAATTGGATTTTAGTGATCTTCATTAGAGACGAAAAGTGACAATCTCTTTGAAAACTATGATCAACTTTGCTATGATGATATCTGCCTGGTGATGATTCAATGCCTTATAATCTTATTTATTTGCCTGACAGTATTGAAGCCTATAACTTTTTTTCAGTCTTTTACTGACTTAGATGGATCTATAGGAGCATTTAATGTCGCCTCAAGAAACCTTTTTAGGTCAATAGATTAATTGTTATCGAGGACGGTCTGGTATACTTCTGCTCACTAGTGAGAAGGAATCCGATAGTACAGGAGTCTCATTCTCAGTTTACCCTTTGGTCTTGTCAACAGGAATTAATACACATTGACTCTAACATCTTGCTTATACAGCTCTTTTACCAATATTGAATGGGTGGCGGTATAAACCAGTGATGTCCAATCATGGCCGAAAGTATTGGCACCCTTACAATTCTTTCAGAAAATGAAGTATTTCTTCCTGAAAAGTGTTGTAATTACACGTTTGTTTACTTTGTGTGTATGTAAAAGGCCAGGCCAGAGCTAAGGCCAGGCCAGAGCTGTAGTGGTGGCTGAGGTTAACTGATCACACGTGCCCTGGCCCCCAATTACATGCAAACAATGTCCCTTCTACAGCATACCTTTCGTTTCACCCTCAGTACCATCTGGGTCCCATCGAGTTGACTGAAGTTCCGCTGCTTCCGTAGTACAATAAGAGACAGAGTCCTTTCAAACTTAAAACGATGAACTTTACTCTTTGTTTGTAGCAGTACGTTCTTGTCAGTTACATCATCAGCATTAGGTTCCACACAGTTCACGTTCTCCGCTCTCCCTACGCTTTCACCTACGTCCTGCAGTACATTACCGGGATATACCACCTCTTGCGATAATGCAGCATCCTCCCTGTGCGAGCTCAATTCTCCTGAGTGTTCCTCCGTCTGTTTCACACTAGTACAAAAGGCCTCAGCCCAAGCAATGATCTGCCACATGGTGAGCGACCTGTGTCCTTGTACTAGTCACGGACCACTTCTCTTGCTTCTGTCTCGAACTGTGGTAACACTGCTGCCTCAGCTGTTCTTCTGTCCCTCCAGACTCTGAATGGCTGGGTACCTTGCTTAAGGTTATGGGGCTGTCCTTGTGCGGTCCGGGCATAAGCCCCAAAGGACTATCTGGGCACTAAGGCCGTCTTGAGCTGTTCAGCTCCCAGGATCCAACTGACTCTTAACAGTAATACACTCTTACTTAACACAGACAGCCCCTCCTACATACAGTGCCTTGCAAAAGTATTCGGCCTCTGGAACTTTTCAACCTTTTCCCTTATATAATAATAATAATAATAATAATAATAATAATAATTTTTATTTATATAGCTTATTTACACTCACTGGCCACTTTATTAGGTACACCTGTCCAACTTCTTGTTAACACTTAATTTCTAATCAGCCAATCACATGGCGGCAACTCAGTGCATTTAGGCATGTAGACATGGTCAAGACAATCTCCTGCAGTTCAAACCGAGCATCAGTATGGGGAAGAAAGGTGATTTGAGTGCCTTTGAACGTGGCATGGTTGTTGGTGCCAGAAGGGCTGGTCTGAGTATTTCAGAAACTGCTGATCTACTGGGATTTTCACGCACAACCATCTCTAGGGTTTACAGAGAATGGACCGAAAAAGAAAAAAAATCCAGTGAGCGGCAGTTCTGTGGGCGGAAATGCCTTGTTGATGCCAGAGGTCAGAGGAGAATGGGCAGACTGGTTCGAGCTGATAGAAAGGCAACAGTGACTCAAATCGCCACCCGTTACAACCAAGGTAGGCCTAAGAGCATCTCTGAACGCACAGTGCGTCGAACTTTGAGGCAGATGGGCTACAGCAGCAGAAGACCACACCAGGTACCACTCCTTTCAGCTAAGAACAGGAAACTGAGGCTACAATTTGTACAAGCTCATCGAAATTGGACAGTAGAAGATTGGAAAAACGTTGCTTGGTCTGATGAGTCTCGATTTCTGCTGCGACATTCGGATGGTAGGGTCAGAATTTGGCGTAAACAACATGAAAGCATGGATCCATCCTGCCTTGTATGGAGCATCTTTGGGATGTGCAGCCGACAAATCTGCGGCAACTGTGTGATGCCATCATGTCAATATGGACCAAAATCTCTGAGCAATGCTTCCAGCACCTTGTTGAATCTATGCCACGAAGAATTGAGGCAGTTCTGAAGGCAAAAGGGGGTCCAACCCGTTACTAGCATGGTGTACCTAATAAAGTGGCCGGTGAGTGTATATCCCTTATATGATGCTTCAAACATAAAGATACCAAATGTACATTTTTGGTGAAGAATCAACAACAAGTGGAACCCAATCGTGAAGTTGAACTAAATTTATTGGTTATTTTAAATGTTGCGTGCCCTACTTTTCGATGTACAAAACTGATATAGATATACCCCAAGTGACTTGCAGCTGTAATCACAGCAAAAGGTGGCGCAAAAAAGTATTAAGTTAAATTTTCCAAAAAATGTAAAATAACCAATAAATATAGTACATACGGTCACATGCTGACTACATGTGCACAACCTTGCTCAATGCAAGTGTATTGAGCGAGGCTGGACATGTCTAGTCAGAATGTGGCTGGGAGTGTGTGGAGCGCCCCGTCAGGGCAAAGGGTACTCGGTACCGTGTCCTGCGGTTCACAGGGGGATGTCACGGTGGCTGACCCGGTCTGTGGCCCTGGGACGTCCGTGCTAAAGGGGAAAGGTCTTTAAAGGGATAAAGTTTGTGTTTGTGACGCCACCTGTGGTATTCGTTCAGGGTGACCGTTGATGCTTTAAGGGGTCCGCTGGGGTGATGTTATGGCAGCTAGATGGTATACCTTCCCATAGGTGAAGTATATCTCCAGGGGTTCCCGGTGTGTAGATGGTGGTATGGTGAAGAATGAGGACACAAGGTTGCAGTCTCTTTACCTTTACTGAAGACTTCAGCATCCACAGTCCAGGGCACCAGATCACAGGGCAGGCAGAGTCCGGCCGGTTTGGAGGTAAGTCCAGAGTCCTCTTGTCCAGGTGGAAATAAAAGCCTTCCTCTAGCGCCGTCGTGTTGTAGTCTCTTACTGCTAAGCTTCTCATAAGGTCCTCACAACTGTTGTAGATGTTCTGTCTTTCTCTGTCCCCCAGATAGGATAGAACAAACCCATATAACTGGTGGTTGTCATGTCGGACGCTATTCACACTAGGGCGTCCGACAGACAGCGGTAATTCCACATTCGTCCACTATACGCTCAGTGGCGCCGGCTAGATCTTTATCCAGGTTGCCCAGGGTTAATCTAGCTGGTACTCGGGTTGGAGGCTGGGTCACGCCCACGGCCTTTAAATAGTATTGCTGGACTATGGGCTTCGCCGATTATAGCTTGTGCCTCGTGCCTAGTGATTCCAGTCTGGAGTGTTGGTCTTGGAGAAGTATTATCGTATCTGGTGGTGTATTATCCTTTGTTATATTTCTCCTTCCTATATTTGTATTTGTTTTGCCCTGGGCACATTATTGTGTTTTCCTGTGTGTCTGCGGCGTGGTGCGTTTTTTAGTTTTCCCTGTCTGTGCTTTCTGTGGGGGTTGGTGTGAGGTCTATTCACTGGGAGGCGGGTGGTGGTTTCAGCATAGGGCTGAAACAGGAGTCAGGGCCAGGCCTGGTGGCCAAGACAAGCACACCATTACTGTAAATTCTGGGAGAGGGACAGACAGGGTTATCTCTAGTCTGAGGGATATCGCAGGGGCCCGGGTAACCAGCCTTAGTTTACCTAGTCTCCCCGTGACAGTGGTTTGAGGCAGTTTATAAGGACTCTATCATTCTCCAGCCTCTAAGGGGTGCCATCGTACTTCCCAGGTGTAGGGGCGGACAGATAACGTGAAATTAGCTGTCCTGCCGGTCTTTGAAGTAAAGCATAAAGGTCCTTACTCCATCGGTGTTCAGGCTACCGGGCTTCTGCGCCTCAGAAGGAGGCAGCCTGTGCAGGGCTGGTCACCTTCTGTATCCTCTCCTTTGCTTCCTCTCCTTACACGCTTGCTGTAATACAATTCTGCTTTCAATGTTTCAATGTCTCTTTCTGGGAGCTGCAGCTCAGAGGCCATGTACAGCTCCTTTAACCTTCCATCCTCCTCAGACTACTGTCTGGAACTCACTAACTCTAAAAGAAAAAAAAAGGTATTTCAGCTCACCCTTGGTTCATCCATACGAAGTGGTGGATATCAGTCCGAGCACGGAGACAAAGTGTTGCTGCCACAACACTGGTTGACATGTAGAAAAAGAAGGTGTGAATCCAGCTCCAAGGATAAAATGTAGAAACTTTATTGAATCACTTTAAAATGCTGCTAGAACATGACCGGCATGGTGGATAACGGAGAGCAACCAGCACCTGACTGGACGCGTTTCGAGCGACAAATGTGCCCTTAGTCCTCAGTATGCCGGTCATGTTCTAGCAGCATTTTAAAGTGATTCAATAAAGTTTCTACATTTTATCCTTGGAGCTGGATTCACACCTTCTTTTTCTACAACTCACTAACTCTCCCTACAGACTACCAGTTATATATATATATATATATAGGGAGTGACCTAATAAATAGGAGCAAAAGCTCCCCCTGGTGGCCTGGAGTGTAAACTGTTTTGCATGTTTGTGATACCTGGATGCAGTTATCCTTCATTGCCTCCAAAAGTAGCATCACTCTCCCCGAGAGGAAAGCAATACCACTGTGACGACCAGGACCCTATATTGAATATTTGCAGTCACGTGTTGGTACCAGAGAATTCTGACAGAGTGCAGAGTGCACGATGTGAGGATTCATAAGTCTGCAGTAACACAGAGTTGTAGCCTAAGGCCGGACAACCCCTTTAACCTGTATCCAAATCTTTATTCAGTTGATTAAAAAGAGGGTGGACTGGTATAACAGGAAGTCTGATAAGATGATGAAGTATTGTATCTTTAGTTGATTGATATAGTGTATAGACTGAGCTCGCATGTATTAATTAATGTACATTCACCACATTCATAACATAATTATAAGCCTAAAATAAATGTATACCTTTGATGGCCTCTATCCTTGCAGTGGACAAAATCAATTTGACCGTCCTTCTGTACCAAATCCTTATGTGCACCTGGTAGGACAGGTGAAAAAGGAAGCACCTTATAGGTTTATACATAAGATATCACTTGTGTAATGAAGGAAATTATAATAATAGAGTGAATGTTTCACCTGCATTCAGAATCCCTCTCACACCAGGTGCCCTTCTTAATCTCTGTAGCTCTTTTGGTCTGCTCTACTGCAGGGCCACTAGAGACATTTGTTAGTACCTGGTAACTCCAGGATATTTTCAGAGGTAACTCCTTTGCAAAGGTGTCAATCTTCTGTGCCAGGACCACTAAGCCATATTAACTTGGTTTCCTTTACTCTGTTAGGCTCTGTCTTTTTCCCCCAAGAACACAGACCTCCCTGCCATTCCATGTGGTCCAGGTCACACACTGAAACACTTCTAGTTTTTCAGCTACTTTTATAGTCTTTGGCCCGACAGTGACATCTAGTGGCTGTAGGCAGCATTACAGGCTTATTTACTATGTTGAATTACATCAGTGTACAGAAGAGCAGTCACCCAGAAAATGGGGCAACTTATGAGGAGTAATTTAAAAATGTAAAAGGGATAGAATCAGCCTTAAATAAGGTCATTAACATTTTTAGTTAATGAATGATAGCATGGTGAAGTCAATTTTACTGTTGGGCTTAGCATTTAGTGCTGAGCGCTAACAGGACCAGTTTATATTAACCCTTGAATATTTACATCCAAGGACATATCTAGCTTATCGGGAAGAGCCCCATTAGACATTTGACCATGGAGCCCCATGCCTACTTGTTGACAACTATTGCCTTTCGATTAACCCTTGTTACCCAGTACTTGTCTCATAAACCATTTCTGTGAATATTTTGGGTCCTTTCACACTTCTGCCATAGAGCATTCCTTTCCCTATACACTGATATTATGGTCAAAGACAGAGATACTATCGAAGGACAAGATGCAGAGCAGCAAAAGAATGAGCAGGAGCGAGAAAAAAAAAAGCCCTCCAGGGCAGGAAACATGGACGTGAGGGTTCTCGGTAAATGGCAGGAGAGAATAGCAGTAACATAATAAATGGATTCCATTAAAAAGTCATCTGAACTTTAATAAAACTTCTGATTTGATTACATCCGAATAGAACCTGCAGTGTGGAGTGAGAAAAGAAGGCAAACCGAGGGGGCCGTTATTGTTTCTGGTAGAATAAATGTAAGAACAGGCAAATGAAAATGTACGAAAAGTGAAGAGATGGCTAACAATCGCACATTAGTTAGAAAGTTTAATAAAAAAAAAGAAATCAAGCATTTGCTTGACGTGCATAATAGTGATTATCTATTCATCAGGGAGAAACAGAAGAATGATTCTTTATTCTAGATCGACAACTCTCCTCACAAAAGCCCAAGAAACTTCTTTTTTTTTTTACTTCAAAACTCATTTAATTTCTCAATAATATAATATGGAAAATTGTGCGTCACGTACAATAGAGCCTATAATAAAAGACGCATACACACAACTTCCGCACGACTTCCAAGGTACATACTGTACCAAAAATAAGTGACGAAATTACTTGTCACAAGGTATAGGTTTTATTGATGCACTTCAAGGGCATTCAAACAATACAGGCATCCCATGTGGCTGTTATGGGGCCCATAGCAAAGTTGTTTGTACAGAAGATAAGCTTTGATGAAGCAGCATTTGTAGTGTGAACAATTCCAGAGAAGAGTTTGTTATGCTTACAGCAGATTGTAATATCTGCCGGCATTTGCGCAGTATCCATCTCATGTCAGGGATTGTACCACCAAATACAAGTATTACCTACCTACAGGGTCCAAAAATTAACCATTTGAATTAAGCAGTAGTTTGCCTGGAATAAAATAGCAGCTCCTTTAGTCATCTAGAATATACACTACGGCTCCATTCACACAGGGGATTTCTGGAGCTTATCGCACAGGGTATTATTGGGCAAACACGCAGCAATTATACCCTTATCATACATCCTGTGGCTTTTCCAAATCTGCACTGTTTCAACAGCACAGAATTCTCATCGACGTTAATTGGAGGTAAATTTGATGGAAATTTCAGTGCTGTATACGCAAGAAAATGCTTTGAAATAATATCTTCCATGACGTATCCTTAGAATCCCTTTAAAGTCTGATCTATCACAACCATCACAACTACACATGTAGGAAGACGTAAATGATCAATACCATCACTGACGCGCATACTAGGCTGTGCAGTATATTAACAATATCCTTGTGCAGTTTGTCATGTCATAATAATCATAGCACTGCTCAAAGGGGTTGTCCATCCTTAGGCCACTGCAGACTTGTGAATCCTCACATTGTGCACACTGCGTGCTGTGAAGATTCTAGCACCGGGAGTTGGTGGTCATGCGATTTGCATATTTCTATCCACATTCCAACTAGACGTTCCCGGCCTTGGATTGAGTGAGGTCATGTATGTCTAGTCTGTACATGACCTCATGTGTGGAAAATCACATACTTGCGGTCTCGTGAATGTCGTTCCTCACTCCAGTACTGGAGAATCCTCACAGCGCACAGTGAGCCCAATGTGAGGAGTCACAAGTTAGCAGTCACATAGGCAGCCTAAGGGCAGACAACCCCTTTAATCAGGACACTAGTTTGCACTGTATTGGAGTGGCTGTGCTATATGTCGGTATGTCTAATTCTACATCTGTATGGTAGGATCAGAACCATGATGCCAATGCGCACTGATTATTGGTAAATTGTTGGGTTTTAGTTATTATCACCATTGTCGGTTATAGCTTTTCCAATAGGACCTCACTCATAATATAATGGCCTTATAAAACACAAGAATAATATATACTTCTGTATGTAGCATCCAGATTAGATCCCAATTTATTATACAAGATATCTACATTTCATTAAAGACCTTTATCTGGCAATGGTTTCCTGTGATAGTCTCAGATATTAGTTTTATGGAGGATTAACTATTATGGCAAGGGTACTTGATACTTTAGTTTGCGCCCGGATGGTGGAGTCGTATATCCATGTGCTGATCACATTATATCATTACGCCTCCGGCAATGGAATTGAATTGGAAGCATCTCTGATCCGAGGCTTGTTATGCCTACAAAGTTAAATGTGCATAGCTACAAAGGAAAGTAAATAATGCATTATAATCCATCTTACTTGGCACTGATGGTATAAAATAATGGCTAGTCCAATGATTAATATAGCAATATAGTGGAGTCAGTTACCGATCCGTGCTAGATAGGAAGTGCGGCTCTCATGTGACATCTTTGCTCATTAAATACTCGAAATTTTAATTTGTTTATATACAGCAATGGAAGGTTTATGCTGCTTTTAGACACACAATCTATAAAACAATGGAAGCTCTCTGATCATGTGCACTTAGGGTCAGTTACAACCGTAAAACGAACAGATGCTCAATTTTTATGTATTTTTCGATTTATTTTTTATTTTGCTCATGCCCTGCACTTAATGCATATCACCATGTGACATGATCTAGGAATCAAAATATCTAAGTACCTGCTGCTGAGGAAAAAGGGTCTCATAGCAAATGTCACCATGAGAGCCTGTTAAAGGGTTATTCTCAAGATGTCTCATGAGCAGGTCAGAGTTATGCAGTCTCCTTACTTCTTGGTTGCTTGATGGGGGGTGAGGCTCTTCCTTGAGCAACTGTTTTGGTCAGGAGCTCGGTCTTGCTACAGCATGATAAATGTCTGTCAGTGTTCGTTTTGAGTCTACACTGTTATCATTATATTTGCAGATAGTTAGAAAAAATGGAATAGCACTAAAAGTTAAATGGGTGCAAAGTCTCCCAGCAATCAATCAATACTTGCCAACATATAGTAGTAAAAAACGGAAGGCAGCACTCCAAAAAGTAGTTTCAAAATAAGGTGGACTTTATTAGGTCCACATGGCGTGGTGACGTTTCAGCTATAAGCCTTTTTCAAGCCTATTTGCATATAGAGATAAAAGTGCTTATGAACAAGCACACAGCTCAGGAAAGTGAGAGTTGTGATTAGAGAACATATTTGTCTCGTGTTGTCTCTTGAGCAGCTCAAAGCTGTGCGGTCTGCTTACAGTCTCCTTATTTCCTGATTTCTGGTTGGGTGGGCTCTCCTCCTTGAGTGACAGCTGTGGTGAGTAACAAAGCTTTATAATAGTAGAACTATAAAGACCACCACAAGTTCTGCAATAACACATTCTGCCATCGGAAGTTGGTTCTAAACTACAGTTGGCTCAAAAGTTTACATACCCCGGCAGAATTTTTGCTTTCTTGGCTTTTTTTTTTAGAGAATTTGAATGATAACACCAAAACTTTTTCTCCACTCATGGTTAGTGGTTGGGTGAATCTATTTATTGTCAAACTACTGGGTTTTCTCTTTTTAAATCAAAATGACAACCCAAAACATCCAAATGACCCTGATCAAAAGTTCACATGCCCCATTTGTGGTATTTGTGGATGAGGTTCTTTATTTTCTCAAATGGTAAAGCTTCTCACTTTTTTTGGCAAAAAGCCTCCAGTTCCTGTAAATTCCTGGGCTGTCTAGCATGAACTGTGCGCTTGAGATCTCCCCAGAGTGGCTCAATGATATTGAGGTCAGGAGACTGAGATGGCCACTCCAGAACCTTCACTTTGTTCTGCTGTAGCCAATGACAGATCACAACACCGCAGAAGAAATGCTAGCACAGGCTTCCAGTATCTGTTGTTTCAGATGCTGCACATCTTGTATCTTCACAGCATAGACAATTGCCTTCAGATGACCCCAGCATCTGAAACAACGGACACTGGATGCCTGTGCTAGCATTTCTTCTGCGGTGGTGCTATCAGTGTGTCAAGAGTGGGAGATGAGGGTTGCATTGACAATCCAACACAATGGGCAGCACTTTGAACAAATTTTATGAGTGGTCATAAACTTGTAAATAACTCATGAAAGAATTAAGTTACGTTAAAACCAATCACACCATCTTGTGAAATTCTCAATGAGATTCAATTGTCACAGGACCCTCTTCCCATTAGAAAAAATAATGTTTAATCCAAATGGCCGACTTCTAAATGGCGGCCATGGTCACCACTCATCTTTAAAAGTTTTCCTCCTCCCATATACTAATGTGCCACAAACAGGAAGTTGATATCACCAACCATTCCCATTTTATTTAGGTGTATCCTTATAAATGGCCCACCCTGTAGAGTGCAAAGTAGCATTGAGTATGCAGAGGGAAGCAGAAGAAGAAGCTGCAAGGATGACTCACCATGGCTTGGACTGTCCATAGGCAACGATTCCAATTGTATCTCTTGACTTTACAGTTGAAATTCTGTTAGACATAGGCATGCTATTAACGTAATTGAATTCTTGACAGGGATGCATTGTTTCAGATCTGTGAACATAAAGCTATTTATGAGCTGTTAGAAGTAGGACGGACACCAAAGTCTTAGCCAAGCTAATACTCAGCCCACCCACACAGACATGGAAAAAAACTGTGAAAATGCACATCTCAGTGATGCCGAACGCACCATGTGCAAAGTAAGTCATACTAACAGATGCAATGCTAACGATTCACACATTACTCATAAAGCAAATTTGTAACCATGGAGCCATGTTACACGTGAAAACATGTAGTTAATTGTAAATGCAACAAAGCTGTTATAAAAGACTTGTAATTCACTAGAGATTTTGCCTTAAAATGTAGAAAGCTTCATGTGCTGGATGGTAGCCTGTCGCCAGTGCCTCCTAGCATTAAAATGTAGCTAAACTTTGGAATTATTAATTTTTTTAGGCCCTTAAATTCATTGCTCATTGGTGGGAGTTATAGGTCCGGAGACCCTTGCCGATTGCTCGAAAGAATACTCAGAGGTGTGCAGCTCAGGAGGCAAAAGTGCACAGCTCCTAACTGTTCGCAGTATGGATTCGGCAGAAAATCTGTGTCTGTACTTTGCGCTGTGTGAATGCTCTGGAAGGAGTGGTCTTTTTATCAATCAGTAGAACATTTCAAGAAGCATTCCTCACATTAAGGTTTTTATCCTCTTGATATATTGCAGTCATCATATTCATATTATATTGCACAGTGTACTTACAATTGCTCATTTTGCCTTTCTGCTCAGCTAATTCTTCTCTTTTCTGTTCTATACATAAACAGGAAGTCTCTTGTCCCTGCATTTATCATTCCTCTTGTCAACTCCTGACCCAGCTGCTCTCTCCTCCGCCGTCAGGGACTTTTGCAGCGACTCATGAGCCATACAGAGAAAATTGACCTCCTGTTGCTACATAGAACTTAGAAGGATTCAACTAGTCAGTTTGTAATCATGTTACGACATAGACCTAATGGAAAAGAGAAGAATTAGCTGGGGAGAAGGGCAAAATTAGCAATTGTAAGTACACAGTGCTAAAAGGATACAAATTTTGATGGCAGTGCTTTTTTAAGTGTCTAAAATGTAAAAAAAAAAGTTTCTAAAGTTTAGTTAATCTTTAATTATACATACCAGACTACAGTGGTAATCTACACAGCAGTGACATGCTGCTGATCTTCCACTGACTTTGCATGCAGGAATTGCGTTGTGCAACCAGCACCCATATGGAGGCAAACAAGAGAGAAGACGAGTAGTAAAAAGAATTAGTTGGAACCTAAGGGTGAAGTGTGTGTTCCCACAGGAAGGGGATTGAGAAAGCACGGGGTCAGATGACAGTTGTGTTGCAGTTACTAATTATAAAAGGCCTGTCCTGGCCGAGATTGAGGGAGTTGGCACCAGAACATGTACCAGGTTGTGTGGCTGCAAAGTGGGTCTATGGCCACCATTGCCACAGAAGGGTCCAAGAGTGTTCAGATGCTGAAGAGGCCTGAGGTATGAGGAAGATCCATGACCAGCGCCATTAGAAATTCGTGACCAGATCTGAACAAAACTCAGGAGACAATTCGGCTATAACTTAGGACCATTCCAGTGGGTCGTTACTTCCAGCATAAGGTTGTTGGCCAGGGCCGTGCTTCAGAGAATGAAGAAGGCCAGTGTGATGAGTACACTGTATACCCAGCGACTCATACATCTAGCACTTGCGGTCTAGTGGGAAATACCGGTGACCTCCGTTAGGGCCAGTGTAGCGATAAGAGGTGACTAAAGAGACTACGATGGGGATGGACCTTGTGTTGAGAGTGGTGCCTGTTAAGCTGAGACATAAATGCTAAGTATTACTCATCAACCATCGATTAACTTTTAGATAATAAGAACAGTGTATATAATAGAACATTGCATAGATATTATATTTATATTTAGTCACATTGATGTGTTCTGAGAGTATCATAGCATACTATATTGATCTTGATACTTTTACCCATAATATAGTGCTTACTTGTATGTGTATACTGATAGATACTGTAGATGTTATTTCTGTGTTAGTCAAATAAATTATGCTGGTTGATTATCCGATTACAGTAACCTGTTCTCACACCAACATTGTGAGTGTGATTTTTTGAAAACTCATCCATATGTTAAAGAAAACAACTTAGCCAGATCTGTCAACACTAAGGCCGGCGTCACACTTGGCGTAAGACAATACGCCACGTATTATACGTCCGTACTACGGCCGTAATACGGAGAAATGTTCCCAAAATATTGTTCCATAGTCAGGGTGTGTCAGCGTATTTTGCGCATGGCATCCTCCGTATGTAATCCGTATGGCATCCGTACTGCGAGATTTTCGCGCAGGCTTGCAAAACCGACATCTAATGGATTTATGTGCTCAAATGTTCGGGAAAACATATATACAGTATATATATATATATATATATATATATATATATATATATATATATATATATATATATATATATATATATGTCATTGAGACACATATATATATATTCTGTATTTAGATTTCATTCAGCGCGATATCTGTGAAAAGCCGGTAATTCAATTGCCGGCTTTTCATTTCTCCTGCACAAACCCGACAGGATATGAGACATGATTACATACAGTAAACCATCTCATATCCCCCTTTTTTTTTTGCGTATTCCACACTACTAATGTTAGTAGTGTGTATGTGCCAAATTTCAGCGCTGTAGCTGCTAAAATAAAGGGTTAAATGGCGGAAAAAATTGGCGTGGGCTCCAGCGCAATTTTCTCCGCCAGAATGGTAAAGCCAGTGACTGACGGCAGATATTAATAGCCAGGAGAGGGTCCATGGTTATTGGCCCCCCCGTGGTTAAAAACATCTGCCCCCAGCCACCCCAGAAAAGGCACATCTGGAAGATGCGCCTATTCTGGCACTTGGCCACTCTCTTCCCACTCCCTGTAGGGGTGGGATATGGGGTAATGAAGGGTTAATGCCACCTTGCTATTGTAAGGTGACATTAAGCCAGATTAATAATGGAGAGGCGTCAATTATGACACCTATCCATTATTAATCCAATTGTTTTAAAGGGTTAAAAAAACACACACACATTATTAAAAATTATTTTAATGAAATAAACAGCGGTTGTTTTAATAATTTATTGCTCTCTCAATCCATTTGCAGGCCCTCGCTTGGAAAAATAATAAACGCACAATATACATACCCTCAGCTGAACCGTCACGTCCCACGATGTAATCCATCTGAAGGGGTTAAAATAATTTACAAGCAGGAGCCCTGCAAATGCAGCTGTGCTCCGTGCCTGTAATCCCCGGCAAATGAATGAAATGTAGGTCATTGACCTACATTTCCTTCAGTCGCGGTGATGCGCCCCCTGCTGGATGTCCTCATATGACCTGGAGCGTGGGAAAAAGTTCCCAGGCTGCAGTTCATGAGAACATCCAGCAGGGGCGCATCACCGCGACTGAATGTAAGTATAGATCACTCTGCTTTCCTTTCAGCACCCGGGGATTACAGGCACGAGCAAGTGGTTTATCGCAGCTTGTGCCTGTAATATTAGTTAACCCCTTCAGATGGATTACCTCGTGGGACGTGATCGGACATCAGAAGGTATGTATATTGTGCGTTTATTATTTTGTCAAGCGAGGGCCTGCAAATGGATTGAGAGAGCAATAAATTATTAAAACAACCGCTGTGTTTATTTCATTAAAATACTTTTAAATCATGTGTGTGTGTGTTTTTTTAACCCTTTCAAACAATTGGATTAATAATGGATAGGTGTCATAATTGACGCCTCTCCATTATTAATCTGGCTTAATGTCACCTTACAATAGCAAGGTGGCATTAACCCTTCATTACCCCATATCCCACCGCTACAGGGAGTGGGAAGAGAGTGGCCAAGTGCCAGAACAGGCGCATCTTCCAGATGTGCCTTTTCTGGGGTGGCTGGGGGCAGATGTTTGTAGCCACGGGGGGGCCAATAACCATGGACCATCTCCTGGCTATTAATATCTGCCCTCAGTCACTGGCTTTACCATTCTGGCGGAGAAAATTGCACGGGATCCCACGCCAATTTTTTCCGCCATTTAACCCTTTATTTTAGCAGCTACAGCGCTGAAATTTTGCACATACACACTACTAACAATAGTAGTGTGGAATATGCAAACAAAATGGGGATATGAGATGGTTTACTGTATGTAAACCATGTCTCATATCCTGTCGGGTTTGTGCAGGAGAAATGAAAAGCCGGCAATTAACACCGCTGCGTATTTCTCGCAATGCACACTGCTGGTCCGTGTGGAATCCGTATTTTTCTCGCCCCCATAGACTTTCATTGGCAAATTTTTTGCGCAATACGCTGACAAACGCAGCATGCTGCGATTTTGTACGGCCGTAGAAAGCCGTATAATACTGAACCGTAATATACGGCTGATAGGAGCAGCCCATTGAGAATAATTGTGCCGTTTATTTTGCGAGTTTTACGGACGTAGTTTCTGCGCTCTTACGTCCGTAAAACACGCATGTGTGACCCCGGCCTTACTCTGTAAGGCTAAGTTCAGATATTGCAAACTTGCTGTATTACCAATTTAGTTGAGGAAAGAAATGTGGATTTTTTTTGCAGATTTCATTTGAATAATTTCAGATTTTAATTATGACTAGTTTCTGCATTGTGGCCAATTGAGAATATCCGCAGCATTTCGGTGACAGAATGAACATGCTCCTGATGGTTCGCAGCGCTCGGCCCCTGCAGCTTATTTGGTCAAAATCGGAACAAATTTTTATAAATTACAATGAAACGCTCTGGCAATCGAGACCGCTGTGCATTTTTTCTGTGGAGTGTCCATAAACAGCATGTCCGCCACGTATTAACGCATCCAAACTGTCTGTGTACAAAATAAATCTTAACATTGGCACACTAAAGTTGCAAAATCGGATGCAAGTGATATTTGCACAAAAATGTATTTCAGTAGGTAGGGGGCCCACTGGCATCTCAAGAGCACCTCACTGCTGTCTTTTAGATGCTTGTACGGGCCTGAGCTAAAGGCAATAGCTATAATTACTTGTTGCTTGATAAAGGTTATTCTCTCTGAAAAGTTTTTGGGGAGAAGTGGCCTAAAACCTGTTCTATAGTTCCTGGTGGGCGGTCCGTTTTTATTCTAGGGTGGGATTAGGGGGCGTTTCCAGTTGTGATTGGGGGCAGGACGTAATCATCTCTACATGCCAACATCAACGTTGGCATGTAGTACGTGTTTCCATCTGAAGTGTGACTGCAGCCTCCTGTTTCTTATCTCTTTATGAAAGTGGCACTTTTTGCTACTAAATATGAAATACGAGACGGCCCAAATACATGGGATTCAAAAAACGATATCTTACAAAAAAATGTAGGAAATATAATTTCATCCAAAGATTACTCCTGCAATTAGTCTATCATGTCTTTGATTAATGAGACACACAGTATGGGCTTTCATGGTGGAAACCACATTTCATCTGAATAACTGAAGTATTTAATGTGGGACTGGATAAAAGTTATTCAGCCTTCCATCCATTTTCATTCCCAGAAGACAGACGACTGCCTGGTTTGTGGTTTTCTATCCTTAGCTCTGTTTAATGTTAATTTATGTTCGGGAATCTGCTCAAGTGTGAACAGGTGTTTCAGGGTATATATAGAACAGGATCAACTGTATTTCTTCACTGTAAAATAACTTGTTCCTTATATTTGCATTTTGGGAAAATTTGGGTTGAGTATTAATAAGAGACGTCGGTAATTTTACTTAAATTAAACTTCAAAACATATCCTGAAGTAACTCTACCAATTGGGCAAGGAAAAGTAATAGCTTACTAATTGCTGGGGATCCACCACTGGAGCTCCAAACAGTCTGAGAAAATATGGCTTTGCAAAGGACTACGACAGATATTCGAGAGATATACTCAACTATCTCCATCAGTGCCATAGACCATTAATGAAGCTATGGTGGACATTCTTGACCGCAGCTCCAGTCACTCCATCGTCGCAATACAATGTTCCTTTCAAATATTGTTGGGGTTCCCAGCAGCAAGTTATCACCTACCCTGGGCTGGAAACATACATGCAGTTTACGTGGCAGTTGTTTGAGTCAGAGACAGAAGTAGAAACAGCAAGGAGACATTTTCCCTTTATATTTCCTTTTACATTAACTTAAAAACCATAATAAAATTTACATTTTGTCCCTTGTATTTTAAGACAATCTTTTTTTAGTACAGTTTAGAACATAGGATACTTCATTTATACAATTTTGATTAAAAGATTGCAAAAGTCATCCCGCCGCAACAAGGTGTACCCAATCAGGTTGCTCCTTAACTTTTGTAGTTCACATCCTAATAAGCGAGTAGGCCTCAAAATAAATGGGAGCAGAACAGGACCCAGGCCTGACTGTATCAACACCTGCCCATAGAAAGCTACATAGTCTGAATGCACAGCCCAAAAATGGGGTGCCAGGCCCCTGTATGCAAAAAGTACAAGAATCTAAAGCAAAACTGAGGAAATGGGCCAGCACATTTGTTGGAATAAGTGCAATGTGTAGGTGAATATTCACACTGTGGTCATTTAACAGACAAAACCTATGATGAAAACCAAAAGGACCAAATACCCTGGAGTAGGTAAGTAAATAAATAAATAAATAGTACATATAAATTGCATACGGTGCTTAGTTGAAACTATTTTGATCAAAAGAGTGCAAAAGCCATCCAACCGCGACAAGGTGTACCCAATCGGGATGCGATCAATTAACCTCACTACATGCCAATAGGTCTCAAAATAGATGGGGGAGACCAAGACTTGACTGTGTCAATACCTGCTTATGGAAAACTATACAAAACTTTGTTGGTACAATCATGTGTGGATTACAAGCGTTTTTAGTGATTTTCCTCAGCGGAAACGTATACATAACACACGTGTGTTTTTTACCTGCAGATTTTCTGCATATACTGCAAGTCTATGTGAAAAATCCACACATTTATTATGTTTCCATAATAATTGGTGAGTTTTTGATGTTGCAGATTTTCTGCACCATTTCTGCACCCATTAAGTAAAATAGGTTAAATGCATTTTTTCGAAAATAGGCAGCGTAAGGAAATCACCAAAAACTCATTGTGGAAACGTAGCCTAAATCCCATCCACTTTGCTTGAACTCTAAAGACACTGAATTTTTTTGTGCAGTGAACGTACGCGGCATCTGTTGTTTGCTGGGGGTTAATTGGGAAACATTAAACACAATCCTGCCATATTTGTGGTGGTCCCTGGTGACTCCACACCACAAAATTGCCAGTGCTTACCCTAAACTCTGTAAAAGAATCCAGGTTTATAACAAGGATGTGAACAAGTCTTAGAATTTATTGTGGATGTGTTCTGGAGAAGTTTTCAAGGACTCAAGTGCAATGTGGTTTGTGCATTGTGGTGGACATTCTCAAGTTCTGATGGCTCTGGTTGTACTCTAAGATGTCATGTTTGTAGAGTTGATTGCTTTAATAAAGTGTATATTTCTTAGCTATTATTTTGTATATGATTTGGCATGGACGGTCATTCTAAGGACTTTCTAGATGTATCATAGTTGATGGGTTGTATCCTTCTATCTACCGCAATTGCCCATACTATAAAATGATGATGGAGCGCCCTCACTGCCGCAGGGCCGAGGGGTACCCGGTACCGGGCCTCTCTGTCTCGGTTCTGGGATTGTCACGGTGGCTAGACCCGGTCCGTGACCCTGCTGAGGGGCGTCCAGTGAAAGTTGAGAATGATGTGGTGTGGTGCAGGTCGCGATGAATGACGAGGACACCAGGTTGCAGTCTCTTTACCTCTTTACTGAAGGCTTCAGGATCCTCAATCCAGATTACGGTTAACAGGGCTGTCTGAGACCGGCCGGTCCGATGGCACTTCCAGAGTTCCCTTTGCAGGTGGAAATCTGTGCCTACCTTTTAGCGCTTGTGTGTTGTAGTCCTTCCCTGCTTAGCACCACGGGATAGTCCTCACAACTGTTGTGTCTGTTTCTGAAGTTCCCTCACAACTGATTCTGATGTTCTTCTCCGTCCCCCAGATGATATGGCTAGGACGCACCCGTATGACGGGTAGGCCTGGAGTTCTTCTGGGACCCTAGAGTCGCCTGTTATGACCCCAATGGCGAGGGTCTCAGAGATATCAGCAAGTTTCCGAAGTACAAAAATCCAGCTCATAGGGCAGTGGTAACTGGGTTGACCATATATCTACTCCTAACGCCAACACTAGAAGTAGCCGGGGAACATGCCTACGTTGGTCGCTAGATGTCTCGCGCCAGCCGGAGGACTAACTACCCCTAGAAGAGGAAAACAAAGACCTCTCTTGCCTCCAGAGAATAGACCCCAAAAGTTGGATACAAGCCCCCCACAAATAATAACGGTGAGGTAAGAGGAAATGACAAACACAGAGATGAACTAGGTTTAGCAAAGAGAGGCCCACTCACTAATAGCAGAATGTAGTAAGATAACTTATATGGTCAACAAAAACCCTACAAAAATCCACACTGGAGATTCAAGAACCCCCGAACCGTCTAACGGCCCGGGGGGAGAACTCCAGCCTCCCTAGAGCTTCCAGCAAGGATAGAATACAAATTATGTACAAGCTGGACAAAAATGCAAACAAAAACAATAGCAAAAAGCAAGAAAGCAGACTTAGCTTAATCAAGCAGGAACCAGGATCAGTAGACAAGAGCACTACAGATTAGCTCTGATATCAACGTTGCCAGGCATAGAACTGAAGGTCCAGGGAGCTAATATAGCAACACCCCTGACCTAACGACCCAGGTGAGCATACAAGGGATGATAGACATACCCAGAGTAAAAACACTAGTAGCCACTAGAGGGAGCCAAAAGGTAAATTCACAACAGTACCCCCCCCTTAGTGAGGGGTCACCGAACCCTCACCAAGACCACCAGGGCGATCAGGATGAGCGGCGTGAAAGGCGCGAACTAAATCGGCCGCATGCACATCAGAGGCGACCACCCAGGAATTATCCTCCTGACCATAGCCCTTCCACTTGACCAGGTACTGAAGCCTCCGCCTGGAGAGACGAGAATCTAAGATCTTCTCCACCACATACTCCAACTCGCCCTCAACCAACACCGGAGCAGGAGGCTCAGCAGAAGGAACCACAGGCACAACGTACCGCCGCAACAAGGACCTATGAAATACGTTGTGAATGGCAAACGACACCGGAAGATCCAGGCGAAAGGATACAGGATTAAGGATCTCCAATATCCTGTAAGGACCAATGAATCGAGGCTTAAACTTGGGAGAGGAGACCTTCATAGGAACAAATCGAGAAGACAGCCATACCAAATCCCCAACACGAAGTCGGGGACCCACACCGCGGCGGCGATTGGCAAAACGCTGAGCCTTCTCCTGTGACAACTTCAAGTTGTCCACCACATGATTCCAGATCCGCTGCAACCTATCCACCACAGAATCCACTCCAGGACAGTCAGAAGACTCCACATGTCCCGAGGAAAAACGAGGATGGAAACCGGAGTTGCAGAAAAATGGCGAAACCAAGGTGGCAGAACTAGCCCGATTATTAAGGGCAAATTCAGCCAACGGCAAGAAGGTCACCCAATCATCCTGATCAGAAGAGACAAAACACCTCAAATACGCCTCCAGAGTCTGATTAGTTCGTTCCGTTTGTCCGTTAGTCTGTGGATGAAAAGCGGACGAAAACGACAAATCAATGCCCATCCTACCACAAAAGGATCGCCAGAACCTGGAAACAAACTGGGATCCTGTGTCCGACACAATATTCTCAGGAATGCCGTGCAAACGAACCATGTTCTTGAAGAACACAGGAACCAGATCAGCAGAGGAAGGCAGCTTAGGCAAAGGAACCAGATGGACCATCTTGGAGAAACGATCACATATCACCCAGATGACAGACATGCCTTTAGACACCGGGAGATCCGAAATGAAATCCATAGAGATGTGTGTCCAAGGTCTCTTCGGGACAGGCAAGGGCAAGAGCAACCCGCTGGCACGAGAACAGCAAGGCTTAGCTCGAGCACAAGTACCGCAGGACTGCACAAATGACCGCACATCCCTTGACAAGGAAGGCCACCAAAAGGACCTGGCCACCAGATCTCTGGTGCCAAAAATTCCCGGGTGCCCTGCCAACACTGAGGAATGAACCTCGGAAATGACTCTGCTGGTCCATTTAGCAGGCACAAACAATCTGTCAGGTGGACAAGAGTCAGGTCTACCAGCCTGAAATCTCTGCAACACACGTCGCAGATCTGGAGAAATCGCTGACAAGATAACTCCTTCCTTAAGAATACCCTCAGGTTCAGCGACTCCAGGAGCATCAGGCACAAAGCTCCTAGACAGAGCATCGGCCTTCACATTCTTAGAACCTGGTAAATACGAGACCACAAAGTCAAAACGGGAGAAAAACAATGACCAGCGGGCCTGTCTAGGATTCAGGCGTTTAGCAGACTCGAGATACATCAAATTTTTGTGATCAGTCAAGACCACCACCCGATGCTTAGCACCCTCGAGCCAATGACGCCACTCCTCAAATGCCCACTTCATGGCCAATAACTCCCGATTGCCCACATCATAATTTTGCTCTGCCGGCGAAAACTTCCTAGAGAAAAAGGCACAAGGTCTCATAGTAGAGCAACCAGGGCCTCTCTGCGACAAAACGGCCCCTGCCCCAATCTCCGAAGCATCCACCTCAACCTGAAAGAGAAGTGAGACATCAGGCTGGCACAAAACAGGCGCCGAAGTAAACCGGCGTTTCAACTCCTGGAAAGCCTCCACGGCAGCAGGAGCCCAGTTAGCTACATCAGAGCCTTTCTTGGTCATATCCGTCAGCGGTTTAACAACGCTAGAGAAATTTGCGATAAAACGGCGGTAGAAGTTAGCAAAACCCAAGAACTTCTGAAGACTCTTAACTGACGAGGGTTGAGTCCAATCATGAATAGCTCGGACCTTGACTGGATCCATCTCCACAGCAGAAGGGGAAAAAATGAACCCCAAAAAGGGAACCTTCTGTACACCAAGAGACACTTTGAGCCTTTTACAAACAAAGAATTTTCACGCAAAATCTCAAAAACCATCCTGACCTGCTCCACATGCGAGTCCCAATCATCAGAAAAAACCAGAATATCATCCAGATAAACAATCAAAAATTTATCCAGATACTTCCGGAAAATGTCATGCATGAAGGACTGAAAAACTGAAGGTGCATTAGAGAGCCCAAATGGCATCACCAAGTACTCAAAATGACCTTCGGGCGTATTGAATGCGGTTTTCCATTCATCGCCCTGCCTAATGCGCACAAGGTTGTACGCACCACGAAGGTCTATCTTGGTGAACCACTTGGCACCTTTAATCCGGGCAAACAAATCTGACAACAACGGCAAAGGATACTGAAATTTGACAGTGATCTTATTTAAAAGCCGATAGTCAATACAAGGCCTCAAAGATCCGTCCTTTTTGGCCACAAAAAAGAATCCCGCACCAAGAGGGGAAGAAGGACGGATATGCCCCTTCTCAAGAGACTCCTTGATATATGAACGCATCGCGGTATGTTCAGGTACCGACAGATTAAACAGTCTCCCCTTAGGAAACTTACTGCCAGGGATCAAATCTATAGCACAGTCACATTCCCTATGAGGAGGCAGTGCACTGGACTTAGACTCGCTGAAGACATCCTGATAATCAGACAAATACGCCGGAACTTCCAAAGGCGTAGAAGAAGCAATAGACAAGGGCAGGGAATCTCCATGAATTCCATGGCAGCCCCAACTTGACACTGACATAGCCTTCCAGTCCAAGACTGGATTATGGGTCTGTAACCATGGCAAACCCAAAACAACCAAATCATGCATTTTATGCAGAACAAGAAAACGTATTACCTCCCGATGTTCGGGAGTCATGCACATGGTAACCTGTGTCCAAAACTGCGGTTTATTTTTTGCCAATGGCGTAGAATCAATACCCCTAAGAGGGATAGGATTTTCCAATGGCTAAAGAACAAATCCGCAGCGCTTGGCAAATGACAGATCCATAAGGCTCAGGGCCGCACCTGAGTCCACAAACGCCATGACAGGATACGATGACAGTGAGCAAATCAAAGTTACAGATAGAATAAATTTAGGTTGCAAATTACCAATGACGACCGGACTAACAACCTTAGTAAGACCTTTAGAGCATGCTGAGATAACATGTGTAGAATCACCACAGTAGTAACACAAGCCATTCTGGCGTCTATGAATTTTCCGCTCATTTCTAGTCAGGATTCTATCATATTGCATTAATTCAGGTGCCTGTTCAGACAACACCATGAAGGAATTTGCGGTTTTGCGCTCCCGCAACCGCCGGTCGATTTGAATAGCCAGGGCCATAGAATCATTCAGACCTGTGGGAATGGGAAAACCCACCATCACATTCTTAATGGCTTCAGAAAGACCATTTCTAAAATTTGCAGCCAATGCACACTCGTTCCACTGGGTCAGCACGGACCATTTCCGAAATTTTTGGCAATACACTTCAACCTCGTCCTGGCCCTGAGACATAGCCAGCAAGGCTTTTTCTGCCTGAATCTCAAGATTGGGTTCCTCATAAAGCAAACCGAGCGCCAGAAAAAACGCATCAATATCAGCCAATGCCGGATCTCCTGGCGCCAGCGAGAAAGCCCAATCCTGAGGGTCGCCCCGTAAAAAAGAAATAACAATTTTCACTTGCTGAGCGGAGTCTCCAGAGGAACAGGGTCTCAGGGAAAAAAACAATTTACAATTATTCCTGAAATTTCTAAACTTAAATCGGTCTCCGGAAAACAGTTCAGGAATCGGTATCTTAGGTTCTGACATACGATTTCTGGTAACATAATCTTGTATGCCCTGCACACGAGCAGCAAGCTGGTCCACACTTGTAATCAAGGTCTGGACATTCATGTCTGCACCAATCACAAGCCACTCAGAGGTAAAGGGGAAAAGAAAAAAAAATGAGAAAGAGAAAAAAAAAACTCAGAACTTTCTTTCTTATAATCCCGCTTCTGCAATGCATTTAACATTTAATACTGGCCTGGCAAACTGTTATGACCCCAATGGCGAGGGTCTCAGAGATATCATCAAGTCTGCGAAGTACAAAAATCCAGCTCATAGGGCAGTGGTAACTGGGTTGACCATATATCTACTCCTAACGCCAATACTAGAAGTAGCCGGGGAACATGCCTACGTTGGTCGCTAGATGTCTCGCGCCAGCCGGAGGACTAACTACCCCTAGAAGAGGAAAACAAAGACCTCTCTTGCCTCCAGAGAATAGACCCCAAAAGTTGGACACAAGCCCCCCACAAATAATAACGGTGAGGTAAGAGGAAAGGACAAACACAGAGATGAACTAGGTTTAGCAAAGAGAGGCCCACTCACTAATAGCAGAATGTAGTAAGATAACTTATATGGTCAACAAAAACCCTACAAAAATCCACACTGGAGATTCAAGAACCCCCGAACCATCTAACGGCCCGGGGGGAGAACTCCAGCCTCCCTAGAGCTTCCAGCAGGGATAGGATACAAATTATGTACAAGCTGGACAAAAATGCAAACAAAAACAATAGCAAAAAGCAAGAAAGCAGACTTAGCTTAATCAAGCAGGAACCAGGATCAGTAGACAAGAGCACTACAGATTAGCTCTGATATCAACGTTGCCAGGCATAGAACTGAAGGTCCAGGGAGCTAATATAGCAACACCCCTGACCTAACGACCCAGGTGAGCATACAAGGGATGATAGACATACCCAGAGTAAAAACACTAGTAGCCACTAGAGGGAGCCAAAAGGTAAATTCACAACAGTAGCCCCTCTCCAACTGTTGCCCCCTATGTCTGCTTAGGTGATTTGGGTGAGACAGCCCTCCTATAACTGACTGTCCTGCCGTAGGTTTGAAGTAAGGCCTGGAGCTCAATACTTCCTCTGCGTTTCCGGCCACCGGCTACGCGCCTCAGTAGGATGTTGCTTCGGTCTTACAGCACGACTCCTACAGGTGTTTTCTCCTTGTTGCGTTGATCTCGTTTCTCACTCTTCACAATAAACCTCGCTTCTTGTCCTTTCTTGGGGTACCGCCGCAATGAAGTGCAGGCGCAGTCCCGTAACGTTCTCTCTGTTCGCTAGGCCTCTGTCAGGATCCCACCCCTAACAGGGACCCCCCTAAATCTTCCCCTGCAACACCCTCTGCCACAGGATGTTGCCTGTTGTGAATTCTGCTCTTGGGCTCCCTCCGGTGGTTGTTGGTGTTAGTGCAGTTGTCTTGGGGTTGTAATCCGGGCAGGTGTTTCTGCTGATTGCAGCTCTATTAGGTATTTAGGTGTGCAGGCTCCATGAGTCAGTGCCAGTTGTCCATTGTACTTGGAGGGATTGCATCTCTCTCTGGCTCCTCATGCCATGCTGCCAATTCAGATAAGATAAGTGTCTGTTTTTTGTCTCTGTGCACACATTCAGTGTGCTTTGCAATTCAGTGCAATTTATTGTGTTTTTTTGTCCAGCTTAGACTTTGTTTGGATTTTTCAGTCATGCTGGATTCTCAGGAGATGCAGATATACTTTCTATGTCTTTAGTTAGACGTGGAATATTTGTATTATCTGCTGTGGATATTTTTAGGATTTTAATACTGACCGCTTAGAATTCTGTCCTATCCTTTTCTATTTAGCTAGAAGTGCCTCTTTTGCTAAATCCTGTTTTTCTGCCTGCGTGTGTCTTTCCTCTTATACTCACAGTCAATATTTGTGGGGGGCTGCCTATCCTTTGAGGTTCTGCTCTGAGGCAAGATAGAATTCCCATTTCTATCTATAGGGGTATTTAGTTCTCCGGCTGTGTCGAGGTGCCTAGGACGTGTTAGGTACATCCCACGGCTACTTCTAGTTGCGGTGTTAGTTTAGGGTTTGCGGTCAGTATAGGTACCACCTACTCCTGAGAAAGTCTTTCATGCGGCTCCAAGGTTACCAGATCATAACAGTTGCCTGGTTCCAACCCAGTCAGCTTTCTAACTAACTTCCTATCTAACCCCCAGTTTTACCAGACTGTGAGGAGTGGCCTAATACATAGCACCCTTAGCTCCCCCTGGAGGCCAGACTGTGAAGTGTATTGGTGTCTGTGATACCTGGTCAGGAGAACTCCTTTGGTGCCATCAGACGCACCAACACTCCCCTTAGAGGCGGAGCATCAGCACTGCAACGACCAGGACTCTGGGGCGCTGCACTCCCCCCCGGTTAAATCCAGTACTCCTGGACTGGGAAGAAAACAACAATACATGTCAGCAAAAAGACATACAATTTTCAGAAATGCAAAAACAAGTAAATTTGAACAGAGCTTCCCTTTATGGGAGGTGAGAACACTTGAACGTTACAAACATGGTTAAATACTTTAAATAACATACCATAAATAACTTCTATTACCCAACCGGGTATTCTACTTAGTGCAATTTCTGAACAATAATTTAACTTTGCCTCTAAGGACGTATAAGCTGAATCCACTAAAGGCTTACTATAAAACACTACAAGGCTAATCGACTTTTCTTCATTTTTCCAACATTACATTCGCAGGACTGCCTGTCTATCTGCCCCAGGCCTACTGCCTCTCCCTCTTCTGCAGGAGCACCCCATTCTCATCCGGGACTGTGAGGAGTGGCCTAATACATAGCACCCTTAGCTCCCCCCTGGAGGCCAGACTGTGAAGTGTATTGGTGTCTGTGATACCTGGTCAGGTGAACTCCTTCGGTGCCATCAGACGCACCAACACTCCCCTTAGCGGCGGAGCATCAGCACTGCAATGACCAGGACTCTGGGGCGCTGCAATGACCAACTGGTTCTTACATTTCTGCCCATGTTGTGACCTAATGACCTTTCACACGCCTGCACAGGACCCTCCCAGGCCTCATCAGACCTGGGAGTATTAGAGACCGAGGGACTTCAACACAAGCTGCCAGGATCAGAAGATGCATCAAGGACTGGATAGGTAAAGGTGAGGTGTGGAGGAGCCGAAGAGGTGAGCGCTGAGGTGAGAAATTGTTTTCATTTTTTACTTATTTATTATACTTTAGGGCAGGTGTCCCCAACCTGTAGCTCGGGAGCCACATGTGGCTCACGGCCCATGATGTGTGGCTCACGGCTGCCTGCCAGCTTGGTGCATTAGCACCAAGTGTAAATAACTATTAAGAACAGATCTCTAAATGGTGACTTTTGTGTGTAGCCCTGTACAGAAGAGCAGATCTGAATTTGGTGAGATCCGAAATCCTGGAGCTTGGCATACTGCCTTGGTTTGATTTCAGTGGAAAAGCTTTGGCTGTCATTATACCGGTAATGGGGGCTCTGGGTGTCACTACTGTGACTGTGCCACTTGTTGTGGCTCGCGACCCTCTCTCAAAGTTGAATGTGGCTCACGACCCTCTTTCATAGTTGAATGCGGCTCTCAAGGTCCGAAAGGTTGGGGACCTCTGCTCTAGGGTCTGGAGAGACAAATCAGCATAGTAAGGGACATTAATTTCACAGAAAATAACTGCTCCAAAAATCAAATTTCCCAGGAAAAACAGTGCAAACACAAATTTGAGTTTTGCTTGATCTGCTCTTCTCTACTCATAATGCATTGGTGGTCTGGAGAGACCTCAAATCATAATAAATGTATTTTCATTTTATCCAGACAAAATCAAATTTCCATCCGATTCAAGTGAAATTGCCAGAAACAAATTTTGGGAAAGGTCGATGGGAGATGAAGAGATGACAGTCACTCATACTAGCAATCATTGGTAGCCACCCATGTTAGTGAGTTGGTAGATTAGCCATTACAGTGCACTACTGTCTATGACTGTCATCATCTATCTAAATGAAGCCGAATGAAACTGATGGGACAACAGATCCTTCATTCTAGCAATTGGTGGCAGCCTCCCCAAATGATGACTTGGCCTTATAGAATGCATTTCTTTTTATGACTCAACCTAACCTTAAAAAAAAAATGTCCCCTCTCCCGCACTGGTATCGTTCAGGTGTTGTTGGCACCGGGACTCCCAGAGCTTGTGTGACATTATTAGGCCACGTGAGTAGTGATGAGCGAACGTGCTCATGTGCTAACAGTATCTTGAACGTGCTCGAAAAATATGTTCAAGTCCCCATGGCTGCATGTCTCTTGGCTGTATGACAGCCGCAACTCATGCAGAGACTGCCTGTTTGTTAGGAAATCCCTGCATTTGTTTTGGCTATCAAACAGCCTCGAGACATGCAGACGCGGAAACAGGGTTCATGTGGCATAACATTGTCACCTCAGTCCTGGGAGACCCTGTCCTAAAACTGCAGGAATGTCATCGGTGAGGAAGGAGAGTATATGATATTTTTATTTTACAAGGGGGACTACTTCATTTCTAAAAGGGTTGTCCAGCTAGTGGACAACACATTAAATTCAAGGAACTGGTGACTACCACCACAACTAGTGACAACTGCTGACAGGACAAGTTGTCTTATTTGCAGACCAGTTGTATAAGGCATTTAGAAGGAACATAGATATTGTGGTGTATCAGTGCCATAAATGAGGTCTAGAGTATATAAAGTTCACTAATACAGATGTTCTTCCAAGCCAGACGTGCAAGCAGACATGTTTTGGACAAATGGATTGATATTGACACCCTCATGAAAACACCAGTGGAGACAGCAAGCAGATGTAGTCAGACACCAAATTGATACAAATATTGGTTTGATTCTCAAGTTAATGGTTAATGATTGACAGATCCAACAGATTGATCAATAGAAAGACTGAGAGCGAGACGCACGAAAGAAGACGTAGACATTGAGGAATGATTAATGTTTAGCTATTGTAGAAAGAAGTAAAGCAAAGGCAGACACAGAGATCCTTAAAATGATAAATAGCCGGCGTAAAAGGGATGGACAGATCCAGAAGCAGACAGACCATGACAAAGAGTGATATATTAATACTTAGTATAGATAATATATAGAAACGTTATGGGCACTTTGTAGCATTGCAGGAACACTTTCAGATCATGAGATCATGGCATGAGCTGAAGGATTAAAGTCAGTAGGGCACAACGAACACATAGAATCCAATTGCTATTGCCTTACCTCATAGTATAATAAATATTTCTCGGGTATAAATTTAATGTACTGTACATAAAAGTGAGTAATGTGTTCTGTGGATAGCTGAAGTTTAGCTACTGGTTTCTGTAAAGTAAACTAGTTGTAAATGAGAAATTTAGCTCTGTTACACTATATGGAGAGAAGTACTGGGACACCTCCACATTATGTCTACAGGTCTACAGGAGCTTCTTTGACCTCTCATTCTACATTTATGGACATTAAAATGGAATTGCTCCCCATTCTGCAGCTACAACCACCTCCACTCTTCTGGGAAAGCTGTCTAAAAGATCTTGGAGGAGTTTATTGGAATTTTTGATCTTTCATCCAGAAGAGCATTTTTGGGGTTAGATACCGATGTTGGAGGAGCCAACCGGGCTAACAATCTCTTTTTTCACTCATCACAAAGGTGTTGGATGGTGTTGAGATCACGGTTTATGTTCTTCAACACCAAACTTCCCCAAACCATGCTTTTATGGATCTTGCTTTGCACACTGGGTACAGATATGAAGAACAGAAAAGAACCTTCCCCAAACTGTTGCCACAATGATGCTGTAATACTATTGTAGGAACTCTAGGATTCTGGTAGCGTGGGGCAATGAACATACAGAGACGGGTTTCTTTAGTGCAAATAGTGTATTTGTAACACAGCAATAACACACAAAACAGTATACTGATAACCCGCAATGAAACAAGTCCCTTAACCATATACAGCAAAACAGAAGAGTTCTTAGGACAAGTCCTTGGCAAGGTGAGTGTGACGGGTGACGTGCAGATCCAAAACACAGTTGGTGCAGAAAGAGTCAAATCCGGGTATGTAGAAAACACAGGGAAGTCCAGAAACAAGTCCTCAGGTAAATCCCAGGTGTGGCATGCACACGGGTAAGTCCAGAAACAAGTTCTCAAGTTGATCTCAGCTTGTGGCATAAACACGGGCAAGTCCAGAACAAGTTCTCAAGTTGATCTCAGTTGTGGCATAAACACGGGTAAGTCCAGAACAAGTTCACATTAAAGTATTATACTGGTGTAATTTCCAGTAGCTCCCACTGGGGGGAGTAAATAAGGATTAAGTAGCAAACACAGACTAAGGCTACGTTCACATTTGCGTTGTGCGCCGCAGCGCCGGCGCCGCAACGCACAATGCAAACAAAAATGCAGCAAAACGCATGCACAACGCTGCGTTTTGCGCCGCATGCATCCTTTTTTTCATTGATTTTGGACGCAGCAAAAATGCAACTTGCTGCGTCCTCTGCGCCCGGAAGCGGGCGCCGCAGGGACGCATGCGGCGCAAAACGCAAGTGCGACGCATGTCCATGCACCCCCATGTTAAATATAGGGGCGCATGACGCATGCGGCGACGCTGCGGTGCCCGACGCTGCGGCGCAGACCGCAAATGTGAACGTAGACTAAGTCCAGCAGCAAAGTTCCAAAACAGAGTTCTTACCCGGAGGCGTGAACCAAGGGTTAAGTTCCAAAGCCAACAGACTGAGAGTGTAACTTACATAGGCAGAGAATGTCCGGGTAGAAGTACAGCAAACAAGCAGCTGAGCTGAAGGAGAAACAGAAGCAGAATACTCCAGCAAAGAGGCTGACACCTGACCCGGGTTTTAAACAAATGAACAGGAAGTAGGGCAGACAAAAACAGCAAACTCCATCTTAACAAAGGGCAAAATCATTCACAAGGTAACTTGGAAAACCTGTAATACTGACAGATGCATACCATTGTCCAAAATATCTTTTTATGTTGAAGTATTAAGCTTATTTTCAATGAAGACTCCTGAAAAAGTACCCCATGCCATTATCCCTTCTCACTGAAAAAAGATTGCACTCTGTCCTCTTCAAGCAGTTCTTTATTGAAGATCCATGTGCGAAAACAACATTAAAAAGGGTATCAAAATATCCAAAGCATTAAGCTATGAAAGTCAGATGTTTTCCCTTTTTATTGTTGTTTTTTTCACCGAGATCTTCAATAAAGAACTGCTTCTAGGAGGACAGTTTGCTGACGTTTTTCTCTTTGGATTTTACCTTTATTCCTGCTCAGCTGTTGAGCCCCCCAGATGATGTGTTGACCTGTTTCATATGTTGCTGGATTATCCCTCCTGCACTAAAGCTTACAGCTGGTACAATGAATTCAGGCAGGTAGCACTCTCCAGGCTTTCGACAAACCAAGAGTCATCCATTTGATGCCAAATAGACCTGTGATTTATCACTTCACAGAACACGATTCCACTACTCCAGTGTCAAGTGGCAACCACTTTACTGCTCTCCATTCCACACTTGCCATTGTTTTTGGAGATGTAAGGCTTGCTCTCAGGTGCTCAGCCATGAAAACTCATATAATGAAACTCCCAGAGGGGCACAGTTAGTGCTGATGTTAGTGTCAGAAGAAGTGTGGACTGTACAATCATAGTCATCAGTGTATTGGTGACTTTCCTTCCCTCTGAACCTCAGGACTCAGTAACTTCACTATGTGATATTATCTGGCCGACGAGCTCCAGGTTTTTGTGGACCACAGGAGAGTCTCAGAGCCCCTTTAACACATAGCACAATTCATGATGCACAAATACGGCAGAGAAATATAGGTATAATACAATCCCAAAGATTTAACTTACTTCTTACATTACATGAGTGATATCTATTGTAAATTCTACAATAGCTCAGAAACCGGCGAATCCTCGTAGCGCCCAATGTTATGATCCTGGTGGTAGGATCTCAAACTGACCTGACACATATACCCTGAATATATAGGACAAGTTCTGGGGATGTGGAAGCTATACTGACCACAATCCTGATCCTATCCAAACACACTAAAGGCAGCTGTGGAACGTTACCTGAAAACAACTGACTACCCCTAGAGAGAAAGCAAAGACCTCACTTGCCTCAGAGAAATATCCCCAAAGTTTTAGATAGCCCCCCACAAATAATAACGGTGAGTTAAGGGGAAAACACAAACGTAGAGATGAAACAGGTTTAGCAAATGAGGCCCGCTAATACTAGATAGGCAGAAAATAGATATGTGTCTGTGCGATCAGTACAAAAACTATCAAAAGTAAACCACGCAGAGAATACAAGAACCCCCACACCGACTCACGATGTGAGGGGCGCACTCTGCACCCCAGAACTAACCAGCAAGCAAAAAATCATATAAAAGCAAGCTGGGCTGAACTCAAAATATAATAAGAAACGTTTTCAAGGAAATAATGAGAAACTGAACAAGCAAACTTAGCTTCTCATAGCAGGAGACTGGTCACAAGGAATATTCAGGAGAGCACAGGATCAGGACTGAATACACCGACAGCAGGCGACAAGTAAAGGTCCAGGTGAGTTAAATAGGCCCAGCCTAGCAGGAGATGAAACAGCTGAGCCCAGCCAAGACCAGCCATATCGCTAAAGGCCACCAGAGGGAGCCCAAGAACAAACTCACACAGTACCACTCATGACCACAGGAGGGAGCCCGAGAACGGAATTCACAACAGTACCCCCCCTTGAGGAGGGGTCACCGAACCCTCACCAGAGCTCCCAGGCCGATCAGGACGAGCCAAATAATAATAATAATAATTTTATTTATATAGCGCCAACATATTCCGCAGCGCTTTACAACTTATAGAGGGGACTTATACAGACAATAGACATTACAGCATAACAGAAATCACAGTTCAAAACAGATACCAGTAGGAATGAGGGCCCTGCTCACAAGCTTACAATCTATGAGGAAAAGGGGAGACACGAGAGGTGGATGGTAACAATTGCTTTAGTTGTTTGGACCAGCCATAGTGTAAGGCTCGGGTGTTCATGTAAAGCTGCATGAACCAGTTAACTGCCTAAGTATGTAACAGTACAGACACAGAGGCTATTAACTGCATAAAGTGTATGAGAACATGATGGAGGAACGTGATTATGTTGTTGTTTTTTTATTAATAGGCCACACAGGGATAGTTAGGTTAATGCGTTGAGGCGGTAGGCCAATCTGAACAAATGAGTTTTTAGGGCACGCTTAAAACTGTGGGGATTGGGGATTAATTGTATTAACCTAGGTAGTGCATTCCAAAGAATCGGCGCCGCACGTGTAAAGTCTTGGAGACGGGAGTGGGAGGTTCTGATTATTGAGGATGCTAACCTGAGGTCATTAGCAGAGCGGAGGGCACGGGTAGGTTGGTAGACTGAGACCAGAGAGGAGATGTAGGGTGGTGCTGAGCCATGGAGTGCTTTGTGGATGAGGGTAGTAGTTTTGTACTGGATTCTGGATTGGATGGGTAGCCAGTGTAATGACTGGCACAAGGTAGAGGCATCGGTGTAACGGTTGGCGAGGAGTATGATTCTGGCAGCAGCATTCAGGACAGATTGGAGTGGGGAGAGTTTGGTAAGAGGGAGGCCAATTAGTAGAGAGTTACAATAGTCCAGACGAGAATGAATAAGTGAGACAGTAAGAGTTTTTGCAGAGTTGAAAGTAAGAAAAGGGCGAATTCTGGAAATGTTTTTGAGATGCAGATAAGAAGAGCGAGCCAGTGATCGGATGTGGGGGGTGAATGAAAGCTCGGAATCAAGGATGACTCCAAGGCAGCGGGCATGTTGCTTTGGAGTAATGGTGGAACCGCACACAGAGATGGCAATGTCAGGCAAAGGTAGGTTTGTAGAGGGAGAGAACACGAGGAGTTCAGTTTTTGACAGGTTCAGTTTCAGATAGAGGGAGGACATGATGTTAGAGACAGCGGTAAGACAATCACTGGTGTTTTCTAAAAAGGTCGGCGTGATAACAGGAGAAGAGGTATATAATTGGGTGTCGTCAGCATAGAGATGGTACTGGAAACCAAATCTACTGATTGTTTGTCCAATAGGGGCAGTATACAAAGAGAAGAGGAGGGGGCCTAGGACTGATCCTTGAGGAACCCCAACAGTAAGGGGAAGGTGAGAGGAGGAGGAACCAGCAAAACAAACAGTGAAGGATCGGCCAGAGAGATAGGAGGAGAACCAAGAGAGAACGGTGTCCTTGAGGCCGATGGAGCGGAGCATAGTGAGGAGGAGCTGATGATCCACAGTGTCGAATGCTGCGGAGAGATCCAAGAGAATTAGCATGGAATAGTGACCATTAGATTTAGCTGTTAGTAGGTCATTAGAGACTTTAGTGAGGGCAGTTTCAGTAGAGTGTAAAGAGCGGAAACCAGATTGAAGAGGGTCGAGAAGAGAATTATCTGAGAGATAGCGGGTAAGACGGGAGTGGACCAGGCGTTCCAGGAGTTTAGAGATGAAGGGAAGATTAGAGACAGGTCTATAATTAGCGGCACAATTTTGATCGAGGGAGGGCTTTTTAAGTAGTGGATGTATGATGGCATGCTTAAATGAGGAGGGAAAAATACCGGAAGTGAGGGAAAGGTTGAATATTTTTGTTAGGTGAGAGGTGACAGCCGGGGAAAGGGACTGGAGGAGATGCGACGGAATGGGGTCGCTGGTGCAAGTGGTCGGGCGAGAAGATGCAAGGAGCCTGCTTACTTCTTCTTCTGTAACTGGTTCAAAGTCAGAGAGTGAACTAGATGCAGTGGGGGAGGGAGGACAGTGCTTGGTATGAAGAGATTGGGAAATGATTTCCTGTCGAATGTGGTCAATTTTTTCTTTGAAGTAATTGGCCAGATCGTCAGCGCGGAGATCTGTGGTTGGGGCCTGCTCTCTTGGGTTGAGTAGGGACTGGAAGGTGTCGAAGAGACGTTTAGGGTTATTGGACAGCGAGGTGATGAGGGTGTTGAAATAGGTTTGTTTGGAGAGGTGAAGGGCAGAGTTGTATGTTTTTAACATGAACTTATAATGGATGAAATCTTCGGGCAGATTAGATTTTCTCCACAGACGTTCGGCGCACCTGGAGCACCGCTGCAGGAAACGTGTTTGCAGCGTGTGCCACGGTTGTCGCCGTCTGTGCCGAGTTGTTCTATGTATAGGAGGTGCAGCTTCTATGAAAGCCTTTCAAATGAAAGGCACGAACCAAATCGGCCGCATGGACATCGAAGACGACAACCCAGGAATTATCCTCCTGACCATAACCCTTCCATTTCACTAAGTACTGAAGCCTCCGTCTCGAAATACGAGAATCCAAGATCTTCTCCACCACATATTCCAACTCCCCCTCGACCAAGACCGGAGCAGGAAGATCAACAGAAGGGACAACAGGCACCACATATCTCCGCAACAATGACCTATGGAACACACTATGAATGGCAAACGATGTTGGGAGGTCCAAACGAAAAGTCACAGGGTTGAGGATTTCCAAAATCTTATCAGGACCGATGAAACGAGGCTTGAACTTAGGAGAGGAAACCTTCATCCGGACATAACGAGAAGACAACCATACCAAATCCCCCACACGAAGTCGGGGACCCACACAGCGACGGTGGTTAGCAAAGCGCTGAGCCTTCTCTTGGGACAAAGTCAAATTGTCCACCACATGGTTCCAAATCTCCTGCAACCTATCCACCACAGAATCCACCCCAGGACAGTCAGAAGACTCAACCTGACCCGAGGAGAAGCGAGGATGAAAACCAGAATTGCAAAAGAAAGGTGAAACCAAAGTAGCAGAACTAGCCCGATTATTGAGGGCGAACTCAGCCAATGGCAAAAAGGTCACCCAATCATCCTGGTCAGCAGAAACAAAACATCTCAAATAAGTTTCCAAGGTCTGATTAGTTCGTTCAGTTTGACCATTCGTCTGAGGATGGAAGGCTGACGAAAAAGACAATTCAATGCCCATCTTAGCACAAAAGGATCGCCAAAATCTGGACACAAACTGGGATCCTCTGTCGGACACAATGTTCTCCGGAATACCATGTAAACGAACCACATTCTGAAAAAACAGTGGCACCAAATCGGAGGAGGAAGGCAACTTAGGCAAGGGTACCAAATGGACCATTTTGGAAAAACGATCACAAACCACCCAGATGACAGACATCTTCTGAGAGACAGGAAGATCCGAAATAAAATCCATGGAAATATGCGTCCAAGGCCTCTTCGGGACAGGCAAAGGCAAAAGCAATCCACTGGCACGAGAACACGAAGGCTTGGCCCGAGCACAAATCCCACAGGACTGCACAAAGGAACGCACATCCCGCGACAAGGAAGGCCACCAAAAGGATCTCGCCACCAAATCCCTGGTACCAAAAATCCCAGGATGACCTGCCAACACCGAAGAATGAACCTCGGAAATAACTCTACTGGTCCATCTGTCTGGGACAAACAGTCTCTCCGGTGGACAACGGTCAGGTCTATTGGCCTGAAACTCCTGCAACACCCGTCGCAGATCAGGAGAGATGGCAGACAAAATCACCCCCTCTTTGAGAACACCAGTTGGTTCAGAAACTTCCGGGGAGTCAGGTACAAAACTCCTTGAAAGGGCATCAGCCTTCACGTTTTTCGAACCCGGAAGATAAGAAACCACGAAATTGAAATGAGAGAAAAACAGCGACCATCGAGCCTGTCTCGGATTCAACCGTTTGGCAGACTCGAGATAAGTCAAGTTCTTGTGATCCGTCAAGACCACCACACGATGCTTGGCTCCCTCAAGCCAATGTCGCCACTCCTCAAATGCCCACTTCATTGCCAACAACTCTCGATTACCAACATCATAATTCCGCTCGGCAGGTGAAAACTTTCTTGAAAAGAAAGCACATGGTCTCATCCCAGAGCCATCAGAGTTTCTCTGCGACAAAACAGCCCCTGCTCCAATCTCAGAAGCATCAACCTCGACCTGAAAGGGAAGAGAGACATCGGGCTGGCGCAAGACAGGAGCCGAAGAAAACCGACGTTTCAACTCCTGAAAGGCCTCCACGGCCGCAGGAGACCAATTTGTAACATCAGAACCCTTCTTGGTCAAATCCGTCAAAGGCTTCACCACACTAGAAAAATTAGTGATGAAGCGACGGTAAAAATTAGCAAAACCCAAGAACTTCTGAAGACTCTTCACAGATGTAGGTTGAGTCCAGTCATGAATAGCCTGGACCTTGACTGGATCCATCTCGATAGTAGAAGGAGAAAAAAATAAAGCCCAAAAAGGAAACCTTCTGGACTCCGAAGAGACATTTAGAGCCCTTCACAAACAAGGCATTGGCACGCAGGACCTGAAATACCATCCTGACCTGCTTCACATGAGACTCCCAATCATCAGAAAAGACCAAAATATCATCCAGGTACACAATCATAAATCTATCCAGGTACTCTCGGAAGATGTCGTGCATGAAGGACTGAAACACAGAGGGGGCATTAGAAAGCCCAAAAGGCATCACCAAGTACTCAAAATGGCCTTCGGGCGTATTAAATGCTGTTTTCCATTCATCGCCCTGCTTTATGCGCACAAGATTATACGCTCCACGAAGATCTATCTTGGTGAACCAACTGGCCCCCCTAATCCGGGCAAACAGATCGGACAACAGTGGCAAGGGATACTGAAATTTGACCGTGGTGTTATTTAGAAGGCGATAATCTATACAGGGTCTCAGAGAACCATCCTTCTTGGCCACAAAAAAGAACCCAGCACCCAAAGGGGACGAGGACGGGCGAATATGTCCCTTCTCCAAGGACTCCTTTATATAACTCCGCATAGCGGTATGTTCTGGTACAGACAAATTAAAAAGTCGTCCCTTAGGGAACTTACTACCAGGAATCAGATATATGGCACAATCACAATCCCTATGAGGAGGTAGGGCACTGGACTTGGGCTCATCAAATACATCCTGGTAGTCCGACAAAAATTCAGGGACTTCAGAAGGAGTAGAAGAAGCAATTGACACCAAAGGAGCATCGCCATGAATCCCCTGGCAACCCCAACTTGACACAGACATTGCTTTCCAATCCAGGACTGGATTATGAGCCTGCAGCCATGGCAGACCCAACACGACAAAATCATGCAAATTATGTAGCACCAGAAAGCGAATCACCTCCTGATGTGCAGGAGCCATGCACATGGTCACTTGGGTCCAGTACTGAGGTTTATTCTTGGCCAATGGCGTAGCATCAATTCCCTTTAGTGGGATAGGGAACTGTAAAGGCTCCAAGATAAAACCACAGCGCCTGGCAAATGACAAATCCATCAAATTCAGGGCAGCACCTGAATCCACAAAAGCCATAACTGGGTAGGATGACAGAGAGCAAATCAAAGTAACAGACAAAATGAATTTAGGTTGTACAGTACCAATGGTGACAAACTTGGCAACCCTTTTTGTGCGCTTAGAGCATGCTGAGATAACATGAGCAGAATCACCACAGTAAAAGCACAACCCATTCTGACGTCTGTGATTTTGCCGTTCAACTCTGGTCAGAATCCTGTCACATTGCATAGGCTCAGGTTTCTGCTCAGAAAATACCGCCAGAGGGTGCAAAGGTTTGCGCTCCCGCAAACGCCGATCAATCTGAATGGCCAAAGACATTGACTCATTCAGACCCGCCGGCGTGGGGAACCCCACCATAACATCTTTAAGGGCTTCAGAGAGACCCTTTCTGAAAATCGCCGCCAGGGCGCACTCATTCCATTGAGTGAGCACAGACCATTTCCTAAACTTCTGACAGTAAACCTCTGCTTCATCTTGACCCTGAGAGAGAGCCAGCAAAGCTTTCTCTGCTTGGTCTACCAGATTTGGTTCCTCATAGAGGACTCCAAGCGCCAGAAAAAACGCACCCACATTCAGCAATGCAGGATCTCCCGGCGCCAGAGCGAATGCCCAATCTTGAGGGTCACCGCGTAACAAAGAGATAATAATTTTAACTTGCTGAACAGAATCACCAGAGGAGCGGGGTCTCAGAGAAAGAAATAACTTACAATTATTCTTAAAGTTCAAAAACCTAGATCTATCTCCGGAAAACAGCTCAGGAATAGGTATTTTAGGCTCTGACATAGGACTGCGGACTACATAATCCTGAATGCCCTGTACCCTTGCAGTGAGATGATCCACACTAGAAGACAGACTCTGAATGTCCATATCTGCAGCTAAGTTCAAAGCCACCCAGAGATTAAGGGGAGGAGAGAGACTAAACACAGTGCAGAGGGGAAAAAAAAATGACCTTAAGATTTCTCTTCTCCCTCTTCTGCTGCATTAACACTTTGTGGCCTGCTGTACTGTTATGATCCTGGTGGTAGGATCTCAAACTGACCTGACACATATACCCTGAATATATAGGACAAGTTCTGGGGATGTGGAAGCTATACTGACCGCAATCCTGATCCTATCCAAACACACTAAAGGCAGCTGTGGAACGTTACCTGAAAACAACTGACTACCCCTAGAGAGAAAGCAAAGACCTCACTTGCCTCAGAGAAATATCCCCAAAGTTTTAGATAGCCCCCCACAAATAATAACGGTGAGTTAAGGGGAAAACACAAACGTAGAGATGAAACAGGTTTAGCAAATGAGGCCCGCTAATACTAGATAGGCAGAAAATAGATAGGTGTCTGTGCGATCAGTACAAAAACTATCAAAAGTAAACCACGCAGAGAATACAAGAACCCCCACACCGACTCACGATGTGAGGGGCGCACTCTGCACCCCAGAACTAACCAGCAAGCAAAAAATCATATAAAAGCAAGCTGGGCTGAACTCAAAATATAATAAGAAATGTTTTCAAGGAAATAATGAGAAACTGAACAAGCAAACTTAGCTTCTCATAGCAGGAGACTGGTCACAAGGAATATTCAGGAGAGCACAGGATCAGGACTGAATACACCGACAGCAGGCGACAAGTAAAGGTCCAGGTGAGTTAAATAGGCCCAGCCTAGCAGGAGATGAAACAGCTGAGCCCAGCCAAGACCAGCCATATTGCTAAAGGCCACCAGAGGGAGCCCAAGAACAAACTCACACAGTACCACTCATGACCACAGGAGGGAGCCCGAGAACGGAATTCACAACAGCCCAATGCATGCCCTGGGGGGATTCAAAAGTCTGTAGTCACATAGCGTGACTGCACTTTTCATTTTAGACTGGACAGCATAGTCCTTCATACAGTATTATGGGCACCACATAGTCCTCCATTCATTATTATGGGCACCACATATTCCTCCATTCAGTACTATGGGCACCACATAGTGCTTCATACAGTATAAAGGACCCCATATAATGCTCCATACACTATTATGGGTCCCATACATTTCTAAATACAGTATAATGAGCTCCATATCACGCTCCATACAACATAATGAGCCCCATATATTGCTCAATGCAGAATAATGGACCCCTTATAATGCTCCTTACAGAATAATGGACCCCACATAATGCTCTATGTGGAACAGGCCCCATACAAAGCGCCATACAGAATAATGGACCCCATATAATAATCTATACAAAATGGGCCCCAATGGCCCATGTAATACTCCATATAGAATGGACCCATACATAAAAAAATAAATAATCAAATGCTCACCTCTCCTCGTTCCTTGCTGGCTGAAGCTCCGTTCTCCTCAGCAGCTTCTGACTTTGCACTACTCGGCACAGAGGGTGAGCTGTAATGAAGTCATCGCACCCTCTGTCCTGAGACATCACAGAGTCAGAAGATGTGGAAAAGAGTGGAGCGGTGGGGAAACAGGGAGAGGTAAGTATTTCAAACAGTTTAAAGCATGATGGAGGGGCACCCAGTGGCAGCGCCTGCACTGGCACTGGGCTCCCCCAACTCACAGGCCTCATAATGTTGCATGTTTCCCTGACGGCGAGTGAGACCCCCCACTAGCTCAGTGCCTCGGCATTTGCGTGGGTGCGTCGGGTGGTGATGCCAGCCCGGCTACCACTCTTCGTGGCTGAATTGATGATTTTCCCAAATGCATTTTTAGTAATGTCATTCACAGTTTATCATGGAATATTTGCTTATATTTCATGGTGACAATTCCTGCTGAGTTCTGTCATGTAAAATTAACTTGTTGGTATTGAACTCGCCTACATGCACTTTACAATGAAGGGCTTTTCAGCACCACCAGGGGCGAACACATCTTTGGTGCAAAAAAGAGTAATGCTTACCGGCATAGCACGTTCCAGATATCAGTTACTTAGTAGGACAGAAAAGTCAACACCCATCCACAGATCATAAAACGCTCCTCAAGGCCTGTAGAATAGGAAATATAGGTAGTGGTGCTGAGCTCCCAGTGAGAACAATCTTGTAATCAAGTTGAGAAAAATTAGCGTCACTCAATACCAAATAAAGTGTTGACCTTTTATTAAATGATTAAATTGCTAAGTCGAGCAAATGGAAACCCAGTTGGCCAACGCTATTTCACACGAACACACACTTTCTCAAGGTGTCATCAAGGCCTTGAAAAAGCTTGTGTTCACGCGAAACGGCATTGGCCAGCTGGGTTTTCTTCTGCCTGGCTTAGCAATTTCATGCTTCAATAAAGGTTAGTACTTTATTTAATACTGAGTGCTGCTATTAATTCTTACCTGGATTGTATCATTGGTGCAACCTGTGCAGCTACACGGGGGCCCAAGAGAAAGGGGGCCAATTGTATCTACAAAGCAGGTGGAATTGTGCATTATGATGAGCTGCAGAGGGCCCGTGCAGTGTTCTTGCACAGGGGCCTTTTTTTTTAATTTACGTTCAACCCGGAGCACTATTGCATTGAAATGTGTATTGTTAGACCAGATTGGTAATTCCTATGTCCCACACAACAATATCTACTGTACTGCATATTATATGTGGGATCATTTACTCCCTAATGTAAATAATCAGAATATTAGAAATCACTCAGAGTTTTGTGATGGCAGGCCTAGTGGTTTGGTAAAGGTCACACAACTCTTCTGTAAATTTCAATTTTCTGAATAATTTATAATCAGGATGTATTATTCCATGTAATGCTTGCCTCAGCTGCTGCAGAACCTTTTTTAATTTAGTTATTTTCTTATATGTAAAAAAGTAGGAAGTGTGATCTTCATAAATAATTGTCTATTTGTGTGTTCAGTGAAGTCGCATTATGTATTATAATAAAACTTTATTTCCCTATGACAGTGCCAGCTACAAATTTTCCCTAACAGTGGCAGGAACTATGGCATCTAACAGTGCCAGGCACAGTGCCACTATGACAGTAGCAGCTACAATTCTTTCCCTGATAGTGCCAGCACCATGCCCTCTTTAACAGTCTCAGCCACAATTCTCTCCTTTGGTAGAACCAGTCAAAATATCAGTGACATTGTTCTACCTGAAAGTGGCTGCTATAATACCTGCTATTGCTAGCCACAAAGTCTCTGCACATTTACAGCCAAAATGTCCTATTGCACAGTATCAAGGTTGGGGCTCACCAGGTGAGGTGGACCCTCTAAGCTCCAGATCTAGGTGGGCACATGGATCCTAGGCATCGATGCACCAAGCTGGAAAGCACATATTCGGTGAGCCATGGTGGAAGCGTCAGGGTGTCCAGTAGCTCTAATGGCAGCATATTTTAATATCACGGTAGCTAAAGTCGCTCAGTAGACCCCTATACACTACCCTCATGTCCACAACAATTGTCAATTGAAGGAGGAGGCACTAACGGAGTTTGAACAAGACACCCGGGGGTGCTTCTGTAGAGGTGATGTTTGGGTGCAGGTGTGGGAGCGACTGTGATGTTTGTGCTATTACAAGCAGCCAACAGTGAATTAGAAACATAACACTTTTCTGAAGGAGAAAACAGGGTAAAGTCTCTTCCACTTGAAGGCAAAGTGCTAGTGGTTCACAGTGCATATTGTGCTTATAAAAGATGTCTTCTCCTTATGAAACAAGCAAGCTTAGGGCCTTTCTGGGCAGCTGGATCACAGCTCTCTTCACCTTTCTTCACTTGCTATTGGAGATATTTTGCACAATCCAGGTAGTGCTAGAGTAATGGAGAGAGCATCATGGGGTGGTTCCCCATTCCGACACATTAGTAATGTGGATGTAATCATGGCTTTGGCCCCAGTGGTCCCAATTTCAGGGGATAGGTCAGGCAAAGTTTCTGGCGTGGTACTCTGTAGACATAATAGATCTGGTTAAGAACTGGAAGCACATCGGAAAATCAGTATGTAGGAGAGCACTTGTTCAGCCTTATCTTTCCTGACTGTTTGAGGCTAGACTCCTTTGTGGAGGCGACTATGTGGAAGATGGTGTTCCCTCAGCGTGGACTGGAATGGATTTAGGAAGCAGTGGAAATTTCTTCCTCTGCCTGGATTAGACAGGATTAGACTTGTTTGTACCAACTCACAGGACGTGTGTGCACTGAGCTGTAAGTCTTCTCCCAGTTGTTTCTATGGTAGGTTGTTGTGAGGAACTTATTCTCTTAACTTTCATATGTATACATTGAACTATAGACGGCAGGAAATTACAAAGCACATTTATGAATCCTCACTGTATGCACATTATAACACTCAATGTATTATATCTCCTAACTCATACAACCCAAAGTAGTTCAAAGATTGATTGTTCTCAGTTGGAGAAACTAAATAATAATATTATAGTTATGATACCTTTTAATAGCTAAAAAAAATAAATGATGTTACAAAGCAAGCTTTCAAGAAGATTTCTTAGGTCGCTTCATTAGGCATGGTATAACAAAGTATCTGAAGACACACAAATATATACACAAAAACAGCAGTTCCACTACAATAAATGAGCATTTAAATAAACAAATTGAGCTCAACAGTGAATCCTTTATTAGCTTAGATAAGTGGTGTAAAAGTTTTATTGTCCCAGTATCCATGTAAGATCAGAGACCTGGTGCCCTCACTGTCTCAGGAGCAGATTCCTCTGATCTTGTAGTAAGTCATGAATCCTCCTAACAGAATTAGTCCTTTGTGGAGAGAATCAGAGACTGTAATAATTATGTATTCCCAAATCCTGCAAGTTTTTGTGATTTCAAGTTGTCTTTTAATATGACAACTTTCAAATTGTTTATGTTGTGTCTAGTGTTGAGCATTCCGATCCCGCAAGTATCGGCCGATACTTGCGGTATCGGAAATCCGATACCGAGATCCGATACTTTTGTGGTATCGGGAATCGGTATCGGATCCATATTACTGTGTAAAATAAAGAATTAAAATAAAAAATATTGATATACTCACCTCTCCGGAGGCCCCTGGACATCACCGCTGGTAACCGGCAGCCTTCTTTGCTTAAAATGAGCGCGTTTAGGGCCTTCCATGACGTCACGGCTTCTGATTGGTCGTGTGCCATTCATGTGACCGCCACGCGACCAATCACAAGCCGTGACGTCATTCTCAGGCCCTAAACTCCTCATTCTAGGAATTTAGGACCTGAGAATGACGTCGCGGCTTGTGATTGGTCGCGTGGCGGTCACATGAGCGGCACGCGACCAATCAGAAGCCGTGACGTCATGGAAGGCCCTAAACGCGCTCATTTTAAGCAAAGAAGGCTGCCGGTTACCAGCGGTGATGTCCAGGGGCCTCCGGAGAGGTGAGTATATCAATATTTTTTAATTTAATTCTTTATTTTACACAGTAATATGGATCCCAGGGCCTGAAGGAGAGTTTCCTCTCCTTCAGATCCTGGGAACCATCAGGATACCTTCCGATACTTGGTGTCCCATTGACTTGTATTGGTATCGGGTATCGGTATCGGCGATATCCGATACTTTTCGGGTATCGGCCGATACTATCCGATACCGATACTTTCAAGTATCGGACGGTATCGCTCAGCACTAGTTGTGTCCTGAAACACAGAGATATTTGACCACAGAAAGATTTTATTTTGTCTGTAATCGTTTGCCGATGAGACCTCATCCTTGCTCTTCATTTCTGTCCTGTTTTTCCATCACAGAGACACCCAATAGGATACGTAGTGCACAGAATTAAGTACACCACATTGGAAGAGGTATAAGCAGGTCACGGGATGCAGTACAGATGAAAAGGCAGATCAAGGGTCAACAAGGGGATCTATTTAACAAGCGGTAACTCCTCGCAGGGAGATATATATAAACAAGGGTATGAAGTAATTTCCTAATACAGAATATACTAAAAAGGAAAAATGTAAACTATGCACTTAACACTTTGGGCTCTTGTCATGGATGTGCTCCTGTCCACAACTGGGAACGTTAGATTATGCGGAGAATGGGAGAAAACTTCCCTGGCGTTGACGGTGTCCTTCGATAGTCCTGACGATGATGGTGCTCTCTGGTGGTCCTGATGATGGCGTTGTCCTGTTGTGGTCCCGGCGATGGCGGCGAGTCTGTGGCTCCAGCACAGGCACTGGCCTCAACGGATGAAGGAAGGAGAACAATCTCTTCTCTCAGCGGTGAGAGCCCTTACACTAGCGGGCCTATGACACTGTCCTGACACTGTTTATAATGGCCAGCCCGGTCCGCTGCGCTGTACTGTTCAGTGCCTGTATCCTGCATACAGACCTTGCCTCTCACGGTCAGTGCTGCCCACCAGGACAGGTTTGTTAACGTAGTCGGCTGCGTCAGCAGTCTTGTAAATATCCGTAATGTAAGCGGGGACAGCGGTGTTAGTGTGGACAGCGGTATCTCCGATGTGTCAGTGGGACCCCATCTGTCGGCTCCTGTCAGCTTGTCCTCTTATCCCCGGCTCCAGTCTGTGCCGCCCCGTGGCCTCACAGTTGATCTTTTCTGACAGGACTCCCATGCGCACCATTCCTGCCTGAACTGTTTGAATTTCTGCAAGCGCATTAACGGTCTGCTTAGCCACAACCCCTTCTCTCGAGCTTAGGAAAAACTCTGACACCCCAGGCTCTCCCCCCTGTATCCTAGCTGACATACCCGATGGTTACGGACCTGTTACCAATGAGGCAAACCTGGTTAGTTTCTCCCCCTTACAGAGGAGCATGAGAATGTCCCAGGAATCTTAAAGTCTTGCTATGTTGGGGACTTGTACCCTGTCATGAGTGCAGGTTTTGGAGCTCTTTACATTGCAAGGATAATTTTATTATTACTATTTAGTTTCTCTCACTAAGGACAATCTATCTTTTTTTCCACTGGCTAATATGGCACCAAACCTTTGTTTCTTTTAGCATAGTAGTTCTGGCATACTGGAACAAATCTACTGCCAGACAACAACTGTTCCACTCAGCAGCAGTAGACTTGATACTACACGTAAGCAATGAGGACTTGGCAAACGCTGGAATCTCAGCATCAGCAGAAAGGATGAAGTGGAACCCAGCAGGGATGGAAGCAAGTACAAACATAAAACACAAACAGCACAGATGATGGAGCACACCTAACATAGGACTAGGAGTCTTAATTCCAAGACATAGGTGTGTGTCAGTGGGCCATTAATAGGTCTAGGGAGATGATGTCAGCACAGTGGTGCAGTGGTTAGCACAGCAGCCTTGCAGCGCTAGAGTCCTGGGTTCAAACCTCACCAAGGACAACATCTGCAAAGAGTTTGTATGTTCTTTCCGTGTTTGCGTGGGTTTCCTCCGGGTACTCTGGTTTCCTCCCACCTTCCAAAGACGTACTGATAGGGAATTTAGGTTGTGAGCCCCAACGGGGACAGCGATGATAATGTGTGCAACCTGTAAAGCGCTGCGGAATATGTTAGCGCTATATAAAAATAAAGATTATTATTATTATTATGTCACGTATCCACACCATGCAGTTTATTTAATGATGTCACTGATCCACGTGGAGCACAACCGAGAGCAGCAGACCCAGGAGAAGGAAGTAGAGACCAAGATACCCAGGACAGGTGTTTAACAACCAACCAGTGTCTTCCCAGTGCACCTGTAAGATTAATGTATCTCACCACAGTGAACAGTCTACCTCTCTGATTACTTTGCATAACTAATGATTTCTTAGGGCCGGACCTGTCTGCAGGAGCACAACGACAATACAGCAGGCATTACAACAGGTGTTGTTTCCATATTCTCCGATAACGGCAAAAGTTTCATTTGCTTTTTCCCAATCTCTTTTCATATTACTCCATGTTGAGAGGAAGACAGGCAAAATTTATCGTCATCATTTTTTCACAGTGTAAGCAGTATTAATACGCATTGTAGAAATTGAATAACTTCAATAATTGTAGCAATTACCGGTCCCTCCTATTGTTATCCCTGTCTCGTTTTCTCACATTTCCTCGGCTCCTTTACTAAAATCAAAAGGCCTTGTATTGGGTAATGGAAAATTAACCCTACAGCCACATGAGGTTCCCTTATTTTTCATCCATGGACAGAAAATGCATCTGCTATTATTTTTTTTTTAAATGATATAGAAAATTTTAATCTGTGAAGGGGGGGGTACATATTTTGGAATTCTTGGTACTCCCATACAATTGAGAAGAGATAGTTGTGCATACATGGCCATATTTCCACCAGTTGTAGACATCATATTATTGTGCTGAAAAATAAAAACAAATAAAGTCGTAGTAGGAGAAAGTGGTGAAAAAAATTTAATTATGCCATTGTTTCTTTTGGTTTTGTTTTTATCATGGTCACGGTGCGGTAACACGGTTCTCCAGGTTAATATAATTACAATGATACCAAACTCGAGTAATTTTTTTAATTTAAGATATTAGTTGTAAAAACAATTGATTTGTATCGCCATATTCTGAGACCCATTTTTATTATCAGAGGCAGATACTGGCTGTATAACACAGTCGGCATCTGCCATGTATGCTGTAGGCTCAGCTCCTGAGCTAGCTCTAGACTCCTGCACTTGGCATAGGATGTTCCAGTATGTCCTATGGCAGGAAAAGGTTAACAAATATGTGTAAAAAGGAGACATTTTAATTGTGGAATATTAAAGGTCTTCAATAATGTCGAAAAGGGGCAAAGGTCCTTCCAATGTATAATTTTCCTTTTCAATAGCAAACAGAAGCGAATGGTTAACAAAACATTTATTGTCTGGAGGACTCAGCACTGGAAATGAGAGGATCTGGTGGGATTCAAATTTGCCAAATCTGTTGGATGTTACTGAGAAATTCGATTTAAGCCAAATTTATTCCACGCAAATTAAATGTCCCTTGTTATGCTCTGGGGTCTGGGAAATGGAGAATTTAGAAAAGAAAAACAATCATTACAGTCCTCAATACTTCTTAGCACTGATTTTCGCTGAGACCCTGGACATCTTCACATTAGGCTGGGACTTCTGGCCATGACAAGGCCCTGAAATGTTTAGGACTCAGTCACAACCAAAAATCCCAACCTAGAGTGCATTTTTCAAGGTTGCAGTGCTCATCCTGATGTCAGAACATTGCTGAAACCTTATGACATGCATGCATTAAGACATCCCGGGCCATCATTGCTAAATTCACGTCGTGCGAATAACAAAAATTCTACATTCTTGGAGAACATGGATTTTTGCAACATTTGCCCAACTCTACTCAGCATGTTCATGTCGTAGATGTATAATAAACACATCCTAAAGATCATAATAGAAACTTCATGTCTGTCCAGACTTCATGTCTGGTTGGGAGAGAAGCACACAATAGCAAAATACCGCAAGAGATAAGACACCTATAAGAGGCTTAGAATCCGTGGCTGGATAAAAAGTTCTTCCAGATAGCAATTCACTTTAGTGGAGAGATCGAGGTACCTTGGCTGTGCTTGTGGGAAGGAAGAATCCTTGATGGTATAAAATGAAGATTTTTTTTAATAAAAATCTTTCATTTTATGCCATTGAGGATTCTTCATTTCCACAAGCGCAGCCCAAGTATCGCTGTGAAATTTTTAAGCACGTTCTGTGGGGGATCACTTCTGGCCTCAGGAACCCTTAGGCAACAGCATTATGGAGGCTATAACTGTCGGTAGCAAGCCTCGCGTAGGACCAACAACTCGATACAAAATCATACTGCAAGCTTTTCATCGGAGGCTGCTGTAATTTACGCCCCATGCTCTGTAGATAAAATTTATAAGCTGCTTCTGTGGGGTCACTTTGCCCCATGCTTTGTGGGTGAAATTTTTAACTGGACTGGAAGTAGCAAACTTCAGCGTCTGTGGGGGCACTGTTAAAATTTTGTTTGGAGGGCAATTAGCCCTATTTTGCTTCCTTTTGCAGCTCCCTAGCCCTTACTCCATTTTAAAGCACTGAAGCTCAGGTCCCCATTCACTTATATGGGGTTAGGGGTCTGGGGTCAAGTTGAGATCCCTAACCGGACTTTATAAAAAGTCCGTCAGAACCCACCAAACCCTGACATCCATTAGTCCACTCATCTAAAATGGTCACACAACTGTCTGGTCAGAAGAGAAACATTTTCAGGGGTGAATAATTCCTTGACTGTTAGCAGAAAAAGCTCTCTGGTGACAATTATGGCATACTGTATACTTGCACAGTTTTTGCACAGGTAAGATAAGCTGTCCAGAATTATACAACTTTATGTGTGATGGAGATATCGTAATGCATTTGCATATAAAAACTCTATTTTGCATTTCGTTTGTTGGCAGTTTCCTTTCTTTCACATTCTCCTTTTTTCTTAATCATCAAATGTTGAACATGTTTTCGGCTGAAAATTTTAAATTACATTCTGCATTTCATTTCTTCTGTTTCCTTTAATTATTTTACTAACAGCGTGATCTGTGTTATTACATTATTGCTCGCTTTCTTACATAACCAGTTACCGATCTTTCAATATTGCTTCTTCATACAATCGGCTTATCCTCACATGACTTTTCTATTGTTTAGCCATGAAACCTATTCTTTTGTGAGTTGGTTGAGCCACTAGGGTTGGACAAAAGGCCCTTTTTTTCCCACTCTCCTTAAGAGTATTGGATCATGCCACAAAAGATATCCAGAGAAATCAGAACAAGCGTGGAAAACTGTGAAAACTAAACCTGCCTGATGATCACAAAAGAGCTTTAGTACCCAACACAAATGGAAACAATTCATGCTGCCCGTGGTTCAGGCAGAAGAACCTAACTGTGCAAGTGCAGCCAGATATGCTTTACTCTGAAATACTGAAATACTGCGACCCTGAAAAACCCCTTTGTACATAAGAAGAGACCTGTCAATCAACTGCAGTTGGGCAGGAAGAAACCAGACTAGTCAGGTGATTTTTAGTGGTTCAGCTTTTCAAAGTATGTTTACTCTAAAACGCCGAAGTATTTTAGGGTATAACAAGCTTTAATGGAGCGGCCAGTGCCTGATTCAAACTACCTGCAGTTCGGGCAGCAGGCATCTAATGATATATTCCCTTTAACATCTGGTTTCTTTGCCAAGAGATGATTATATAAAATTACTGTTACGGATCTGCATCACAAAACTAGGGTAGAAGGGGGAAAAGCTGACCCTGTACTAGGACTAGGCTGAAACCCTAAGATGGAGTGGGCGACCCATTCCTTGTGAATAGACCCACCGACATTTCCTAGGCTAGACTCAAACGAAGACCTACAGGTAGGGGGAAAGTGTGACCCTGAAGGATCTAGGGATTGGGAACAAAAACAGGTAACCTCCTAGTAGGAAAATAGAGGCAGCCGCAGAAATGAAAGGAAAACCAAAAACAAAACTGGCAGAACTAGAGATCCCAGAACGGCACAATAACAAACACAGAAAGCTAACAAGGCACCAAGCCAGAACAATAGCGGATTAACACTGTTGTTCAGCTGTCATGTCGGACGCCGTTAAGACCAGGTCATCCGACAGACAGCGGTAGTTCCGCTTTTGACCACTATTTGCTCATTGGCGTCGGCTAGATTTTGTCTAGCTGTTCCGGGGTTAATTTACCTGATCCTCGGATTGGAAGCGGGGCCATACCCATTGCCTTTAAATAGCTTTCCTGATCATTTGGGCGTCGCCGATTATAGCTTCTGTCTTGCGTTGTTATCTCGGTCTGGAGTGGAGAGCTGGTTGTTGGAGAATCGTTGCTGGTGGTGTATTTTCCTTTGTCTTATTTACTCCTTCCTATACTTGTGTTTATTTTGCCCTGCACATTTATAGTGTATTCCTGAGTGACTGCGGCGTGGTGTATATTTTCCTTTATCCTTGTCTGTTCTAACTGTGGGTATTGGTGTATTGCATTCACCGGGTGGAGGGCGGAGGTTTTCAGCCTAGGGTTGTAACAGGAGGCAGGGTGAGGTTCGAGGCCTGGACATGCACACCATCAGTGTAAACTTCAGGTAGAGGGTCAGTCAGCATTTCCCTAGTCTGAGGGAAATTGCAGGGGCCCGGGTTATTAGCTCTCGCCCACCTAGTCTCCTCGTGACATCAGCAACTGGGAGGCAGGTACTGGGTAATAAAGAGTGATGCAATCACCTGAGCTAGGACAAACCCAGCACCAGAGGAAAAAGACCAGCAGCCTGAAAACCACAACAAGATGGCGGATGTTCAAAACAAAACAAAATAGATTCTAACAGTACCTCCCCTTTTATGAGGATCCTCCGGATCCTCTTGGCCGAGCCTTATTTGGAAATCTCCTGTGAAAAGCCTTAATCAGCCTTGAGAGTCAGTGATGAGAGGTCATATAGGAGCTCTTAGGAAGCAGCCCAGGGGTGAACAGGATGTCAGGTCTCCACCGCAGCTCCAGCCGAAAACCTCCAATGGAGGATGGGAGCAATGAGACAATGATAAACGGTCTGAGGAGCGCAGGAAAGAAACACAGACGAGAGATGGGGTTAAATCACAACGCGTTTCAACGGAGGATCCGTCTTCATCCAGGTGGATAATTTTTCCCCTATGCTTGGTTAAAAAAAGTTACCATTACTGACTACCACATTTTTTGTTCTTGACTTCTTTTAGTGTTTCTTAAAGCCAGAAAGTTGCCATTTGAAATGACTTTAGTTTTGTGCCATGTTTGTGATCTGTTTTTTTCTACAAAATTAAACAACTGAATGAACATTCTCCAAGGCCGGTGATTCCATAATTTGTGCCAGGGGTTGAAGATGCCATCTGATCTGTGTCCTGTTCATTTTTCATTTATTTAGCAGGCAGGAGAAGCTTAAGACTCAAGAAAAACAGAATCTACTCCTTGGATAATTTCATTTTTCAATTTTGCTACAGTCCACAAAGTGCTAAATGTATCCATTTACTTATCAAATGTCATTTCTAACAAATGTTCCCCACTGTATATACAGTATGAACATCAAGGGGCGATTAACTAAAGGTTTGTATAAGCTATGAAAAGTCAGATTGTTTTTGCGCAACGTAGAGTTGCGTAAACATTTTGCTACTTTTGGCATTTTCACACCGGTTTGAATCAGTTCCACCTAAATGGATGGAGGTTTGGAGGAGCCGGGTTGAAACGGGACTAGGCCACACTTGCCCATCCAATTAATTATAAATGTTGGCATTTTGTACACCAGAAATGCTATTACAGTCTTCTTTCTAAATTCGGCACATCCTACTCAGCTTCAAATATAGGTTTGCTAAAATTTGTAAAACCTAATATTACATACACTGCGTAAATGCCCTGTATGTAGGTTAATAAATTAACTTTTTGATTTATAAATGTTTCAATCCTTTTATGTAGAAGTCAAGGTACATTCACAGAAGTAGTGTGTACAAATGTATTGCTATCTTGACATCATTACTCTGATATGTGACAAAACATCACTTGGAATGGAATACATATCAGAAGGTTGTACTCCGTCATGTTGCTGCCTATGGGGAAACTTTTTAAGTATTGCCCATTTAACATTTTTTCTCCCCTTCAATGCATTCAGTATATCCAAAATAAAAGTTGTGCCAAATAATTAGAACGGTGTCAAAAAGGTTATGTCTTTCTTCAATTGTGATTTGTGAGCAGAAGTTTAACTGGAAAAACTAATAGCAGTTAACTCAATGTGATATGGTGTCATTACATGGCAGAGGATAATAATGCAATTTTCATCTGCAAAGTAATTATTCATGCTCCAAAAGGTGAAAAGAACCAGGCTTTTTTCTGATTTAATCCTGTGATGTACTGTATGGGCGCAGAATAGTAACGATACAACATTGTAATGGAAAAGCCACTTCTCGGAATTATCGTCCACCAGATGGACAAGGCGGCAACGTCCTTCTGCTAATGAAGGAATATTATTCGATGAGGCTTCAAGGCAGCTTTTGGACAAAAACACCTGCAAAGAATTATCGTATGACCCCACTTTCAAGTTAAAAAAATCCTTAGGATCATTCTTGTCTCAACATATATTAAAGGGTACAATATCTAAAAAGACCTCTGGAAAAATTACTTCCTTCTTTTCCACAGAAACCTCACTGATACTTTATTCCAAAAGTACAGAAATCCATGACAGCTCCACCAGGCCATTCAATTGTGGCAGTGAAAGGTTCCCTCACTGAACCTTTGTCACAGTATATGGACTGGCTCTTGAGGCCACTCTTAAGCGACTTACCGTTGCTCGTAAAACATACTGGTGAAGTTCTATTGGCTTTACAGGAGATCGCTTGACAGGAGGATTTTTCTCTTGCCTCTATTGATGTTGAAAGTCTTTATTCCAGAATTCCACAAGAAAAAAGCACTAAAGTTGTTAAACAGCTACTAGAGGGTATTGGTAAGGAATTACATTACATAGGATTTGTCTGTGGGGCACTAACTTTCATTTTAACACACAAGACCTTCAAGTTTATGGATTAGTGGTACATTCAAAAATGGGGACTGTCGGGGGTACCACAGTAGCATGCACATTAGCAAATTTGTATCTTAAAGACCATTATGCAAATAGTAACCAAAATCCAAATTTAACCACTTCATGACCTATGATTTATATGTATGTCATACGTCATGTCCATACGGGCTCCGGCGCTGAGCCCACATCTTTTCAGGCACATGACAGCTGATTTCAATCAATTCTCTGCTTGGAAATTGTATCCCAGCTTCACTTGGCTTAGTTGTGATGTTATTTCGCTTTATCCTTCTATTATCTTCTCCCTTTCAGTTTCATTAAATTGCTTCTCATGTTTCCAAGTGCAAAGGAGAATAATGATGATTCCTTTACAGTATGACATCCCTTCAGATATTTGTAGACTGTTATTAAGTCTCCTCTTAGCCGTCTAAATATTCCCAGTTCCTTTAACCATTCTTCATTGGGCATACTTTGCAGTCCACTTATCATCCATATAGCTCTTCTCTGAACCTGCTCCAGTTTTTCAATGTCTTTTTTAAAATGTGGTGCCCAGAACTAGACACAGTATTCCAGATGAGGCCTGACCAAGGAGGAGTAGAGGGGGAAAATTACTTCATGTGATCTAGACTCTATGCTTCTCTTAATACATCCTAGAACTGTGTTTGCCTTTTTGCTGCTGCATCACACTGTTGACTCATGTGCAGTCTGTGATCTATTAGTATGCTCAGTTTTTTTCACATGTGCTGTTGCTTAGTTCTATTTCTTCCATTCTGTATATGTAATTTTTGTTTTTCTTGCCCAGATGTAGAATCTTGAATTTCTCCCTGTTATATACCATTATATTAGTCTCTGCCCATTGTTCGAGCTTATCTAGATCCTTCTGAATCCTTTCTCTGTCTTCTCTGGTGTTAGCTATTCCTCCTAACTTTGCATCATCTGCAAATTTGATTAGTTTACCTTCAGTTCCCTTATCTACACCATTTATAAAAATGTTGAACACTTGGGCCAAGACAGGGCCTTGTGGTACCCACTTGAAACACTCTTCCAATTGGATGTGCAAGAATGTATTAACACTCTGGGTGTGATCACTGAGCCAGTTATGAATCCACCTAGCCGTAGCCTTGTCAATTCCATACGTGCTCATTTTTTCAATAAGGTTAGTACAAATACTCTCTTTCTGAGTCCATTAAAATATGCCTTTCTGATGTCCAACCTTAAAATCTGAGTCCTCCTATGTCTTCTTCCTTTTGTAATCCAAAATTCAAGGATACCATGATCTCTGCCTCCTAAATTCCTAGCCACCTTAACTTTCTGAACCTTTACTTTCCCATCAGGTCTTGAGGAAAAATGCCACATGCATTTGAAACACATCACCATGCGTTTCCCTGCTCCCTGTTTGTGCAACACAGAATTTTCAACGTTTGAATAATTTTGTAAAGCTTTTTACAAATGAATTAGAAGCTGCAATCTTTCCTTTTTTGACGTACTTTACCTATGACATTGGCAGAGCATTGAGTTAGTCAGGCAATGTTTACTTTTCAACACATCAGTAATTTAATTATACTGTCCTAATCCTAACTGCCAGTTTGAAGTGAGGAGACCAAGAAATGTTGTATAAACTTGAGAAAATCGCAAAAATAAATGGGTTCCATATCCGGCTATACCTGCTCCCTTTTTTTTTCACTAAAAATGCTGCAAACAATGATGGCACTGTTTGTTGCTGCTTTTTTGCACTTCCTCGTTGCTTTCTATATGTAAAAAACGCTAATAGTAATAATAAGTATATAGTAACATATATATCTTACGTTTTCTCTAAAAGGTACAGTACATTATTTACTTGATGGTATCACACTCCATTACTTGTTCATATTATTACCCAAACAAAGGGCCTTATATCATAAGCTCATCCATAAATACATAAATATAAACCAAAAAAAGAAATGGATCTCAGCGCAATAAAAATAGAAATTTTATTGATGATTATATAAAAACAATTTTATCAACATTTCAATAAAAAACATAAAGAACAAGAAAACAGGGTTCAAGTGACACCTAGTGTCACGTTCAAAGATGGTCAAATTAATCGGAGGGGCATAATAAAACTACATGCATATAAATATGTGCAAAATAGCAAAATAAGCAGCAAGACTAACAATCATATTAAGTAATATTTAACAGGCCGTAAGCTACAAAAAATATATACCGTATGTGCAAAAGTGGCAAAATATGAACAACAAGGTTAACCCCTTAGTGACAGAGCCAATTTGGTACTTAATGACCGAGCCAATTTTTACAATTCTGACCAGTGTCACTTTAAGAGGTTATAACTCTGGAACGCTTTATCGGATCCCACTGATTCTGAGATTGTTTTTTCGTGACATGTTGTACTTCAAGTTACTGGTAACATTTCTTCGATATTACTTGCGATTATTTATGAAAAAAATGGAAATATGGCGAAAATTTTTAAAATTTTGCAATTTTCAAACTTTGTATTTTTATGCCCTTAAATCCGAGAGATATGTCACAAAAAATAGTTAATAAATAACATTTCCCACATGTCTACTTTACATTAGCACAATTTTGGAAACAATTTTTTTTTTTGTTAGGGAGTTATAAGGGTTAAAAGTTGACCAGCAATTTCTCATTTTTACAACACCATTTTTTTTTTAGGGACCACATCTCATTTGAAGTCATTTTGAGGGGTCTATATGATAGAAAATAACCAAGTGTGACACCATTCTAAAAACTGCACCCCTCAAGCTGCTCAAAACCACATTCAAGAAGTTTATTAACCCTTTACGTACTTCACAGGAACTGAAACAATGTGGAAGAAAAAAATGAACATTTAACTTTTTTTTGCAAACATTTTACTTCAGAACCATTTTTTTAATTTTCACAAGTGTAAAAACAGAAATTTAACCACAAATTTTGTTGTGCAATTTTTCCTGAGTACGCCGATACCCCATATGTGGAGGTAAACCACTGTTTGGGCGCACCGCAGAGCTTGGAAGTGAAGGAGCACCGTTTGACTGTTTCAATGCAGAATTGGCTGGAATTGAGATCAGACGCCATGTCGCGTTTCGGGAGCCCCTAATGTGCCTAAACAGTGGAAACCCCCCACAAGTGATACCATTTTGGAAACTAGACCCCTTAAGGAACTTATCTAGATGTGTGGTGAGCACTTTGAACCCCCAAGTGCTTCACAGAAGTTTATAACGTAGAGCCGTGAAAATAAAAAATCGCATTTGTTTTCACAAAAATGATTTTTTCGCCCACAAATTCTTATTTTCACAAGGGTAACAGGAGAAATTAGACCACAAAAGTTGTTGTGCAATTTCTCCTGAGTACGTCAATACCCCATATGTAGGGGTAAACCACTGTTTGGGCGCACCGCAGAGCTTGGAAGAGAAGGAGTGTCGTTTTACTTTTTCAATGTAGAATTGGCTGGAATTGAGATCGGACGCCATGTCACGTTTGGAGAGCCCCTGATGTGCCTAAACAGTGGAAACCCCCCACAAGTGATACCATTTTGGAAACTAGACCCCTTAAGGAACTTATCTAGATATTCGGTGAGCACTTTGAACCCCCAAGTGCTTCACAGAAGTTTATGACGTAAAGCCGTGAAAATAAAAAATCGCATTTTTTCTACAAAAATGATATTTTTGCCCCAAAATTTTTATTTTCACAAGGGTAACAGGAGAAATTAGACCACAAAAGTTGTTGTGCAATTTCTCCTGAGTACGTCAATACCCCATATGTAGGGGTAAACCACTGTTTGTGCGCACCGCAGAGCTTGGAAGAGAAGGAGTGTCGTTTTACTTTTTCAATGTAGAATTGGCTGGAATTGAGATCGGACGCCATGTCACGTTTGGAGAGCCGCTGATGTGCCTGAACAGTGGAGACCCCCCACAAATGACACCATTTTGGAAACTAGACCCCTTAAGGAACTTATCTAGATGTGTGGTGAGCACATTAAACCCCCAGGTGCTTCACAGAAGTTTATAACGTAGAGCCGTGAAAATAAAAAAATCGCATTTTTTCTACAAAAATGATCTTTTTGCCTCCAAATTTTTATTTTACCAAGGGTAACAGGAGAAAATGGACACCAGAAGTTGTTGTACAATTTGTCTTGAGTACGCCGACACCCCATATGTGGGGGTAAACCACTGTTTGGGTGCATGGCTGAGCTCGGAAGCAAAGGAGCGCCATTTGACTTTTCAATGCAAAATTGACTGGAATTGAGATCGGACGCCATGTCGCGTTTGGAGAGCCCCTGATGTGCCTAAACAGTAGAAACCCCCCAAAAGTGACCCCATTTTGGAAAATAGACCCCCCAAGGAACTTATCTAGATATGTGGTGAGAACTTTGAATGCCCAAGTGCTTCACAGAAGTTTATAATGCATAGTAGTGAAAATAAAAAATATTTTTTTTTCCCACAAAGATTTTTTTAGCCCCCAAATTTTTATTTTCACAAGGGTAACAAGAGAAATTGGACCCCAAAAGTTGTTTTTCAATTTGTCCTGAGTATGCTGGTACCCAATATGTGGGGGTAAACCACTGTTTGGGCGCACGGCAGAGCTCGGAAGAGAAGGAGCGCCATTTTGGAATTCAGACTTTGATAGAATTGTCTGTGGGTGTTATGTTGCGTTTGCAGAGCCCCTGATGTACCTAAACAGTAGAAACCCCCCACAAGTGACCAAATTTTGGAAACTAGACCCCCTAAGGAACTTATCTAGATAAGTGGTGAGAACTTTGAATGCCCAAGTGCTTCACAGAAGTTTATAATGCATAGTAGTGAAAATAAAAAATATATTTTTTTCCCACAAAAAAGATTTTTTTAGCCCCCAAATTTTTATTTTCACAAGGGTAACAAGAGAAATTGGACCCCAAAAGTTGTTGTCCAATTTGTCCTGAGTATGCTGGTACCCAATATGTGGGGGTAAACCACTGTTTGGGCGCACGGCAGAGCTCGGAAGAGAAGGAGCGCCATTTTGGAATTCAGACTTTGATAGAATTGTCTGTGGGTGTTATGTTGCGTTTGCAGAGCCCCTGATGTACCTAAACAGTAGAAACCCCCCACAAGTGACCAAATTTTGGAAACTAGACCCCCTAAGGAACTTACCTAGATATTTGGTGAGAACTTTGAATGCTCAAGTGCTTCACAGAAGTTTATAATGCAGAGTAGTGAAAATAAAAAAATATTTTTTTTTCCCACAAAAAAGATTTTTAGCCCCCAAGTTTTTATTTTCACAAGGGTAACAGGAGAAATTGGACCCCAAAAGTTGTTGTCCAATTTATCCCGAGTACGCTGATGCCCCATGTGTGGGGGTAAACCACTGTTTGGGCGCACGGCAGAGCTCAGAAGGGAGGGAGCACCATTTGACTTTTTTAGCGCAAAATTGGCTGTCGTGTTTGGAGACCCCCCTGATGTACCTAAACAGTGGAAACCCCCAAATTATAACTCCAACCCTAACTCCAACACACCCCTAACCCTAATCTTAACCCGATCCATAATCCTAATCACAACCCTAACGATAATCACAACCCTAACCCCAAAACAGCCCTAATCTCAACCCTAACCATAACCCTAATCAAAACCCTAAATCCAACACACCCCTAACCCTAATCCCAAACGTAACCCTAATCCCAACCCTAATCCAAACCCTAATCCCAACTCTAACCCTAACTTTAGCCCCAACCCTAACCCTAACTTTAGCCCCAACCCTAACCATAACTTTAGCCCCGTCGTCACAAAAAAAGTTCAATGTAACCTTTTGTTTGCACGTCGCGTCCGCCATTTCCGTGCATGCGCGGCCGTAACTCTGCCCCCTCCTCCCCAGGACATAGACTGGGCAGCGGATGCGTTGAAAAACTGCATCTGCTGCCCACGTTGTGCACAATTTTCACAACGTGCGTCGGTACGTCGGGCCGACGCATTGCGACCGCCCCGTACCGACGCAAGTGTGATAGAAGCCTAAGGCTACTTTCACACTAGCGTCGTACTCGGCCCATCGCAGTGTGCCGGGCCGACGTACCGACGCTAGCGTTGTAAGCGCCGCACAACGGGTGCAGCGGATGCTGTTTTTTCAACGCATCCGCTGCCCCATTGTGAGGGGAGGCGGGGGCGGAGTTCCGGCCGCGCATGCGCGGTCGGAAATGGCGGACACGTCGCACAAAAAAGTTACATGTAGCTTTTTTTGTGCCGACGGTCCGCCAAAGCACGACGCATCCGTCGCACGACGGATGCGACATGTGGCAATCCGTCGCAATGCGTCGCTAATGCAAGCCAATGGAGAAAAAACACATCCTGCAAGCACTTTTGCAGGATGCGTTTTTTCTCCGACGCATTGCGACGGAAGCCAAAAAACGCTAGTGTGAAAGTAGCCTAACCCTAACCCTAGCCCTAACCCTAACCCTAAATTTAGCCCCAACCCTAACCCTAGCCCTAACCCTAACTCTAGCCCTAACCCTAGCCCTAACCCTAACCCTAACTCTAACCCTAACTCTAACCCTAACCCTAACCCTAACTCTAACCCTGGCTGGCAGGAGAAGACAGAAGAGGACCCAGGGACACCGAGTGAGTATGTTAGGGTCCCCGAATCCCCCTATTTCTCTGTCCTCTGATGTGTGATCACATCAGAGGACAGAGAAATACAGATCGCTTTTTTTTTTGCGGTCGCCGGTAAACTGTTAATTACCGGCGATCGCAAAACAGGGGTCGGTGCAAACCGACCCTGATCATGTTCTTTGGGGTCTCGGCTACCCCCGGCAGCCGGGACCCCAAAGATCTTCCGGGTGCCGGGCGGCGGGCGTACTGCGCGTGCGCCCGCCATTTTTTCCCGGAAAAAAGATGGCGGCGCCCATGGGGACCCACGAGGAGCACCGGGGGAGGTAGGTAAGTATCGGGGGGCTATTGGGGGCCATCGGGGACCCTATTTCTCTGTCCTCCGATGTGCGATCACATCGGAGGACAGAGAAATTAAACGGCACATCGCTTTTTTTTTTTTTTGTTGCGACCGCCGGTAAACGGTTAATTACCGGCGATCGCAACTCGGGGGTCGGTAAAAAACCCCCGAATCATGTTCTCTGGGGTCTCGGCTACCCTCGGCAACCGAGACCCCAGAGAAAATCCGACTCTGGGGGGCGCTATTCACTTTTTCCACAGCGCCGTTAATTAACGGCGCTGTGGTTTAAGTACCCTTAGCGGCCGCCGTTAAAAGGCGTATCGGCGGTCGTTAAGGGGTTAATGGTTAAATGGCGTGTGTTACCTTATATCTTTATAACCATTAACCTTGTTGTTCATATTTTGCCACATATTATTACTTAATATGATTGTTAGTCTTGCTGCTTATTTTGCTATTTTGCACATATTTATATGCATGTAGTTTTATTATGCCCCTCTGATTAATTTGACCACCTTTGGACGTGACACTAGGTGTCACTTGAACCCTGTTTTCTTGTTCTTTATGTTTTTTTATGTATTTATTTATTGAAGCGATGATAAAATTGTTTTTATATAATCATCAATAAAATTTATATTTTTATTGCTTTGAGATCCATTTCTTTTTCTGGTTTATATTGTTCATATTATGTATTAATATACGGATTGTCCACTACTTTTCTTAGGATAGGTCAACAATATCAGATCAGTGGGAGTGTGACACGTAGCACCATCACCATCACCTATAAACTGTTCCTAGTGAGGATGGCGGCCAGATGTAGTCAGTTGCACAGTGAAAACATACTGTTCGGTCAACTATGTGATGGTCTCAACCAGAACTGCACATCCTCCTGCAGTCGAATGGTCGAATGCTTAAGTGTTGATCTGCAGTGCCCCACTGCATCCACTTTATAGTTCATGGCACTCTACTGCTTTGCTCCGCAATTGATCACATTCGGCCATTACCGGCACTTGGAACAACTGATAAGTGAAGGTGTTGGGTATCGCAACCCCAATGATATGATAAGTGTTGCCACTAGGAATTTAAGGGCCCCATACAGGCAAAATGTTTGGGCCTCCTTGGTACTCCATCCAGGCTCAACCCCAACTTTGCCTCCACCCCTTGAACATTCCACAGTTCCACCGCCCACTCTTGGAAAAACTTCAGTTCTGCACCACATTTTTACCAATCACATAATAACAGTTCCCATTGAACATCAGATCACAGATATAGCCTTAAGCTTTTGTTTTGGCCAAAAACATTTTTAAACCGCCAGCACAACAAAGTAGACTATTTTGTCCGGGCCCTACTGTACTCTAACCTATTAAATATTTGTTAAAATATCCAATACTCTTTTAAGTTATATTTTTATTTATTTATTTTTTAGTTATGTACACATATATTTTTAAAAATGAACAATAATAGCATATACAAGGGCCAAATACCGTCACACCATGGCTAGATAACATATTACCAACACATGGTGACCAAATAATACTACATACATGACCACACCATGAACAGGCCACATATTGCCACTAGATAGTGATCAAATAATACCTCATACAATGAACAAATACCACCACACAATGACCAGAACACATATTACCACCACATAGTGACCCAATAATAATAATAATTTAACTGTAAACATAAAAACAGTGTGCATGTATACACTGTATATTGCTGTACTGATATCTTGTTTAATTGTATAACTGTGTTCTGATTGTGCATTTTGTACTTTACTGTCATTGTTCATTTTCATACTTGATATCGTGAGTAGGGTTGAGCGAAACAGATCGGACAAATTGAAAAATCGCCGACTTTCGGCAAAGTCGGGTTTCATGAAACCCGACCCGATCCCAGTGTGGGATCGGCCATGCTGTCGGCGATCTTCGCGCCAAAGTCGCGTTTCGTATGACGCGTTTAGCGCCATTTCTCAGCCAATGAAGGAGGACACAGAGTGTGAGCAGCCTGATGACATAGGTCTTGGTCCCCACCATCTTAGAGAAGGGCATTACAGTGATTGGCTTGCTGTCTGCGGCGTCACAGGGGTATAAAGGGGCGTGCACGCAAACCGCCATCTTACTTCTGCCGATCTGAGCATAGGGAGAGGTTGCTGCAGCTTCATCAGAAGCAGAGATATTGTTAGGGAGGAAAGATTAACCCCCAAACCGCTTGTGCTGTAGCGATTTCCACTGGCCAACACCACCTTTTCTTTGCAGGGACACTGGAGGCTAGATTTTTGTGCATCAGCTCTGTAGCTTATAAGGCTCCCTGATAGCTGCATTGCTGTTTGTACGCCGCTGTGCAAACCAACTGCTTTTTTAAAAGCAAAAATCCAGTAGCTCCTTTCTGCACAGTTCTATTGTTTATTTGTCCACACTTTTGTGTGCAGCAGTCCTTTTTATTGCTGCCATACTTGTCCTGAGATCATTGTAGGGAGATTGTTATTGTAGTACGATCCCTTTTTTTAAAATATATCTTCCAGCCATGTTCTGCCACTTATATTGTGTAGTGTAATACAGCGGGCCTGGTTTTTGCAGCAGTCTCCCACACAAAAAAGGGAGATTTAAATTGCCCCTAAGTGGATCTGCGTCAGTTCTGTTTGTCGTATGTCTTCCAGCCACTTTCTGCCACTTACATTGTGTAGTGTAATACAGAGGCCTGGTTTTTGCAGCAGTCTCCCACACAAAAAAGGGAGATTTACATTGCCACTAAGTGGATCTGCATCAGTTCTGTTTGTCGTATATCTGCCAGCCACTTTCTGCCACTTACATTGTGTAGTGTAATACAGAGGCCTGGTTTTTGCAGCAGTCTCCCACACAAAAAAGGGAGATTTACATTGCCACTAATTGGATCTGCATCAGTTCTGTTTGTCGTATATCTGCCAGCCACTTTCTGCCACTTACATTGTGTAGTGTAATACAGTGGGCCTGGTTTTTGCAGCAGTCTCCCACACAAAAAAGGGAGATTTACATTGCCACTAAGTGGATCTGCATCAGTTCTGTTTGTTGTATATCTGCCTGCCACTTTCTGCCACTTACATTGTGTAGTGTAATACAGTGGGCCTGGTTTTTGCAGCAGTCTCCCACATAATAAAGGGAGATTTACATTGCCACTAAGTGGATCTGTGTCAGTTCTGTTTGGCGTATATCTGCCAGCCACTTTCTGCCACTTACATTGTGTAGTGTAATACAGCGGGCCTGGTTTTTGCAACAGTCTCCCACACAAAAAAGGGAGATTTACATTGCCACTAAGTGGATCTGCGTCAGTTTTGTTTGTCGTATATCTGCCAGCCACTTTCTGCCACTTACATTGTGTAGTGTAATACAGCGGGCCTGGTTTTTGCAGCAGTCTCCCACACAAAAAAGGGAGATTTACATTGCCACTAAGTGGATCTGCGTCAGTTCTGTTTGTTGTATATCTGCCTGCCACTTTCTGCCACTTACATTGTGTAGTGTAATACAGTGGGCCTGGTTTTTGCAGCAGTCTCCCACACAAAAAGGGAGATTTACATTGCCACTAAGTGGATCTGCGTCAGTTCTGTTTGTCGTATATCTGCCAGCCACTTTCTGCCACTTACATTGTGTAGTGTAATACAGTGGGCCTGATTTTGGCAGCAGTCTCCCACGCAAAAAGGGAGATTTAAATTGCCACTAAGTGGATCTGCGTCAGTTCTGTTTGTCGTATATCTGCCAGCCACTTTCTGCCACTTACATTGTGTAGTGTAATACAGCGGGCCTGGTTTTTGCAGCAGTCTCCCACACAAAAAAGGGAGATTTACATTGCCACTAAGTGGATCTGCGTCAGTTCTTTTTGTCGTATATCTGCCAGCCACTTTCTGCCACTTACATTGTGTAGTGTAATACAGTGGGCCTGGTTTTTGCAGCAGTCTCCCACATGATAAAGGGAGATTTAAATTGCCACTAAGTGGATCTGCGTCAGTTCTGTTTGTTGTATATCTGCCAGCCACTTTCTGCCCTTACATTGTGTAGTGTAATACAGTGGGCCTGGTTTTTGCAGCAGTCTCCCACACAAAAAAGGGAGATTTAAATTGCCAACAAGTTTATATACACCTTCTACCATTTTTACAGTACCATATAACGGTTGTTAGTTTGGTTTCATTTTCCCAAAAATGAGGAAGTCTGGTGGAAGAGGCCATGGGCGGTCGTTGCCAGCTGGTAATGATGGTGGTGGTGGTGGAGCATCTGGTGGTAGTGGGAAAAGCAAAATAGCATCTAAGGCTTGAGTTGTTGAGCCAGCATCATCGTCTGGCTACACAAGGCCTCGAAGGCTCCCTTATCTGGGAGTAGGAAAACCGCTTTTAAAGCCGGAGCAGCAGGAAAAAGTTTTGGCTTTCATTGCTGACTCAGCCTCTAGCTCTTTCGCCTCCTCTTCAGAAAGTTCCAAATATAAAAGCAGCGAGTCGTCAATGGATGCTCCCGGTCAGGAAGAAGTCGCTTCCTTGTGTGATTCACCCAAAGCAAAAGTGAAGGATGCGGCAGGCGACACTACAGCTTACTCCATGGAGCTCTTTACACATACCGTGCCAGGGTTAGAAAGGGAAATAGTTAACAGCCCATTACAAGATGAATCGGACATGGAGTGCACAGATGCACAGCCACAGCTAGATTATTATGCTCTTCCATTGACTCAGATCACTATATTGCCCTCGCAGTGTAATGAGCCAAAATCTGACTCTGATGAGACTATGGTGCCCCCGTCCCGAACGCTATAGCACCTTACATGGTGACACAGAGGAAGGTGCAAAGGACATGGAAGAGGAGGTGATAGATGACCCAGTTGTTGACCCAGTTTGGTAGCCATTGGGGGAACAGGGTGCCGCTGGTAGTTGCTCTGAAGCGGAGGAGGATGATCCGCAGCAGGCATCAACATCGCAACAGCTTTCATCTGGCAGGCCCGTATCAGGCCAAAAACATGTGTCTAAACCAAAAACAGTTTTAGGACAGCGTGGCTATCCAGTGAAAGTAGCACAGCGTGTAATGCCTGAAAAGGTATTGGATAGTAGGAAGAGTGCAATGTGGCAATTTTTTAACCAAGATCTGAATCATCAGTGCAAAGTTATCTGTAAGAAATGCTCAAAGACCTTTAGCAGAGGGAAGAATCCCCTAAATTGAAATACAACGTGCATGCGTAGACATTTAACCAGCATGCACTTGCAAGCCTGGACTAACTAAAACGTCCAGTACCATTGGTGCACCAGCTCAGAATGAAGGTAGTCAGCAATGCTACATTGCTTCCCTCACTGTAAGCCCACCATTTAGGACACCCCCTGCAGAAAATTTGGAGGTATTGTCGCAAGGCCAAGGCAGTCATGGAATCACCAGGTTCTTTGTAGGAAACACTGTATGTAGGCCAACATCAAGAATACCATCAAAAACCCTCTCAATCTGCCATGTTCACCACCACCGCCGCTAGTTCCACCATATGCAGCTCTCCAGTCCAGCTCACCCTACAAGAGACTCTCTTTAGGAAAAGGCAGTACTCATCCTCTCAGCTGTGTACACAAGGTTTGAACGCCCACATTGCTAGACTTATCTCGTTAGAGATGATGCCCTACCGGTTGGTTGAAAGCGAAGCTTTCAAAGCCATGATGGCCTACGCAGTACCACGCTATGACCTACCCAGTTGACACTTCTTTGCGAGAAAAGCCATCCTAGCTCTCCACCAGCATGTCAAAGACCGCATTGTCCATGCACTCAGGAAATCAGTCAGTAGAAAGGTGCACCTCACAACAGATGCATGGACCAGTAGGCATGGCCAGGGACATTACGTGTCCATCACGGCGCACTGGGTTAATGTGGTGGATGCAAGGTCCACAGGGGACAGCCATAGTGGGACAGTTCTGCCTAGCCCACGGTCTAGGAAACAGTTGGCAGTAGGCGTTCGACACCCCTCCTCCTCCTCCTCCTCCAGGAGCGAAAGCTCGTCCACAGAGCGCAGTCGCCCTACCACTCCATCCACAGCTGCCAGTGTTGTAAGTGTCAGCAGGCTGTGTTGGAAATGAAGTGTTTGGGCGACAACAGACACACCGCGGAAGTACTGGCAGAGTACTTGCAGCAAGAAACTCAGTCATGGCTGGGCAGTGTACATCTTGAGGCAAGCAAGGTAGTCAGTGATAACGGAAGGAATTTTATGGCTGCCATAGCCCTTTCACAACTGAAACACATTCCTTGCCTGGCTCACACCTTGAACCTGGTGGTGCAGTGCTTCCTGAAAAGTTATCCTGGGTTACCAGCCCTTCTCCTGAAGGTGCGAAGATTTTGCTCACACATCCGCCAGTTGCCCGTACACTCCAGCCGTATGCAGAACCATCAGCGATCGCTGAAGCTTCCCCAGCACCGCCTAATAATCGACGTTGCAACAAGGTGGAACTCCACACTGCACATGCTTCAGAGGCTGTGCGAACAGAGGCATGCTGTAATGTATTTGTGGGAGGATACACATACACGGGCAGGCAGTTGGATGGCAGACATGGAGTTGTCAGGTGTGCAGTGGTCGAAGCTACAAGACCTCTGTCAAGTCCTTCAGTGTTTTGAGGAATGCACACGGCTGGTAAGTGCAGAAGACGCCATCATAAGCATGAGCATCCCACTAATGCGTCTGCTGATGCAAAGTTTGATTAACATTAACCCCTTCATGACCCAGCCTATTTTGGCCTTAATGACCTTGCCATTTTTTGCAATTCTGACCAGTGTCCCTTTATGAGGTAATAACTCAGGAACGCTTCAACGGATCCTTGTGGTTCTGAGAAGGTTTTTTCGTGACATATTGGGCCTCATGTTAGTGGTAAATTTAGGTCGATAATTTCTGAGTTTATTTGTGAAAAAAATGGAAATTTGGCGAAAAAATTGAAAATTTTGCAATTTTCACATTTTGAATTTTTATTCTGTTAAACCAGAGAGTTATGTGACACAAAATAGTTAATAAATAACATTTCCCACATGTCTACTTTACATCAGCACAATTTTGGAAACAAATTTTTTTTTTTGCTAGGAAGTTATAAGGGTTAAAATTTGACCAGTGATTTCTCATTTTTACAACAAAATTTACAAAACCATTATTTTTAGGGACCACCTCACATTTGAAGTCAGTTTGAGGGTTCCATATGGCTGAAAATTCCCAAAAGTGACACCATTCTAAAAACTGCACCCCTCAAGGTGCTCAAAACCACATTCAAGAAGTTTATTAACCCTTCAGGTGTTTCACAGTAGCAGAAGCAACATGGAGGGAAAAAATTAACATTTAACTTTTTAGTCACAAAAATGATCTTTTCGCAACATTTTTTTTATTTTCCCAAGGGTAAAAGGAGAAACTGGACCACGAATGTTGTTGTCCAATTTGTCCTGAGTACGCTGATACCTCATATATGGGGAAAACCACTGTTTGGGCGCACGGCAGGGCTCGGAAGGGAAGGAGCGCCATTTGACTTTTTGAATGAAAAATTGGCTCCAATCTTTAGCGGACACCATGTCGCGTTTGGAGAGCCCCCGTGTGCCTAAACATTGGAGCTCCCCCACAAGTGACCCCATTTTGGAAACTAGACCCCCCAAGGAACTTATCTAGAAGCATAGTGAGCACTTTAAATCCCCAGGTGCTTCACAAATTAATCCGTAAAAATGAAAAACTACTTTTTTTTCACACAAAATTTCTTTTAGCCTCATTTTATTCATTTTCACATGGGCAACAGGATAAAATGAATCCTAACATTTGTTGGGCAATTTCTCCTGAGTACGCCAGTACCTCATATGTGGGGGTAAACTACTGTTTGGGCACATGGTAAGGCTCGGAAGGGAAGGAGCGCCATTTGACTTTTTGAATGAAAAATTATCTCCATCGTTAGTGGACACCATGTCAGGTTTGGAGAGCCCCTGTGTGCCTAAACATTGGAGCACCCCCACAAGTGACCCCATTTTGGAAACTAGACCCCCCAAGGAACTTATCTAGATGCATAGTGAGCACTTTAAACCCTCAGGTGCTTCACAAATTGATCCGTAAAAATGAAAAAAGTACTTTTTTTTCACACAAAATTTCTTTTAGCCTCAATTTTTTCATTTTCACATAAGCAACAGGATAAAATGGATCCTAAAATTTGTTGGGCAATTTCTCCTGAGTACGCCGATACCTCATATGTGGGGGTAAACAACTGTTTGGGTGCACGGCAAGGCTCGGAAGGGAAGGCGCGCCATTTGACTTTTTGAATGGAAAATTAGCTCCAATCGTTAGCGGACACCATGTCGCGTTTGGAGAGCCCCTGTGTGCCTAAACATTGGAGCTCCCCTACAAGTGACCCCATTTTGGAAACTAGACCCCCCAAGGAACTAATCTAGATGCATAGTGAGCACTTAAAACCCCCAGGTGCTTCACAGAAGTTTATAACGCAGAGCCATGAAAATAAAAAATTATTTTTCTTTCCTCAAAAATGATTTTTAGCCCAGTTTTTTATTTTCCCAAGGGTAATAGGAGAAATTGGACCCCAAATGTTGTTGTACAGTTTGTCCTGAGTACGATGATACCCCATATGTGGGGGTAAACCACTGTTTGGGCGCACGGAAGGGCTCGGAAGGGAAGGCACGCCATTTGGCTTTTTGAATGGAAAATTAGCTTCAATCATTAGCGGACACCATGTCGCGTTTGGAGAGCCCCTGTGTGCCTAAACATTGGAGCTCCCGCACAAGTGACGCCATTTTGGAAACTAGACCTCCCAAGGAACTAATCTAGATGTGTGGTAAGCACTTTGAACCCCCAAGTGCTTCACAGAAGTTTATAACGCAGAGCCATGAAAATAAAAAAATATTTTTCTTTCCTCAAAAATGATGTTTTAGCCCCCAATTTTTTATTTTCCCAAGGGTAACAGGAGAAATTGGACCCCAAATTTTGTTGAGCAGTTTCTCCTGAGTACGCTGATACCCCATATGTGGGGGTAGACCACTGTTTTGGCACACGTCGGGGATCGGAAGGGAAGTAGTGACGTTTTGAAATGCAAACTTTAATGGAATGCTCTGCGGGCGTCATGTTGCGTTTGCAGAGCCCCTGTGCCTAAACAGTAGGAACTCCCCACAAGTGACCCCACTTTGGAAACTAGACCCCCAAGGGAACTTATCTAAATGTGTGGTGAGCACTTTGAACCCCCAAGTGCTTCACAGAAGTTTATAACGCAGAGCCGTGAAAATAATAAATGTGTTTTCTTTCCTCAAAAATATTTTTTTAGCCCAGAATTTTTTAATTTTCCCAAGGGTCACAGGAAAAATTTGACCCCAAAAGTTGTTGTCCAGTTTCTCCTGAGTACGCTGATACCCCAAATGTGGGGGTAAACCACTGTTTGGGCACATGCCGGGGCTCGGAATGAAGTAGTGACGATTTGGAATGCAGACTTTGATGGAATGGTCTGCGGGAATCATGTTACGTTTGCAGAGCCCCTGATGTGCCTAAACAGTAGAAACCTGGTATGACCCCAATGGCAGAGGGTCTCAGGAATAATGCTAAGTCGGTAAAAAATCGTATCAAAAATATCCACACTGGAAATTCAAGAACCCCCGAACCGTCTAACGGCCCGGGGGGAGAACACCAGCCCCCTAGAGCTTCCAGCAAGGTCAGGAATCACATTTAGTACAAGCTGGACAAAAATGATAGCAAACAAATAACCCAAAAAAACAAAGAAGCAAGACTTAGGCTACTTTCACACACAGCATATTTGCTGCGTATTTTTACGCGCGCGTATTTTGCTGCTGCTTTACCTGCGTTTTTTTACGCAGGCAAAAAACGCAGCTGCTTTCACACACAGCGTTTTTTGCTGCGTTTTTTGCAGCTGCGTTTTTTTCAGCATTGTGTACTGAAAATAAAGTTTGTTTGAAAAAAAAAAAAGGGGAAAAAAAAAAGAGTCATTGAGGTCATTTCCTGTCTTTATGACTCAGAATACAATACACACTGGAGTTAACATCATGTCGATTCTGCCAGCTGCAATGGCCTTGAGCCAAAGACGCCTCAGCAAGCGGAACAGACATCAGCTGGGGTTTACTAACCCCACTGTCACTAACCCCAGGTTACTAGGGCAGGCGTCAGTCAGACGCCCCCCCTCGTAACCCTGTACGGTAAGGGTATGTTCACACGATCCTGATTTCAATCCTTTTTTTTCAGGACAAAAACAGCAGCTCTTGGCAGAAAACGCAGGTGCGGTTTTTGGTGCGTTTTTGGTGCGTTTTTGATGCGGTTTTTGATGCGGTTTTTAGTGCGGTTTTTTATGCAGTTTTCTCTGCAGATTGTCTGTGTTTGACACAAATAAAGCTTTAACTGCAGTGGGGAAAAAAAAAAAGAAATGATGTCATTTCCTTGTCCAACCCTTTTCTTCTTCCATCCTCCATTTTGGGACTAAACACCAAAATGAGTGGACGTGTTTTGAATGACAGCGCTCCGCAGAGTGCTGAGCGTAGGCCAGATCACAGCCCGCGGATCCAGCTCTATCTAGCTATTTAAGTCTACGTTCACATTTGCGGTCTGCGCCACAGCGTCGGGCGCCGCATGCGTCATGCGCCCCTATATTTAACATGGGGGCGCATGGACATGCGTCGCACTTGCGTTTTGCGCCGGCCGCATGCGTCACTGCAGCGCACGCATCCGGCCGCAGAGGACGCAGCAAGTTGCATTTTTGCTGCGTCCAAAATCAATCAAAAAAAGGACGCATGCGGCGCAAAACGCAAATGTGAACATAGCCTAAGTGCCACGTATTTAAGTGCCACGTATTTCAGTGCCACGTATTTCAGTGCCACGTGCCACGTATTTCAGTGCCACGTGCCACGTATTTCAGTGCCACGTATTTAAGTGCCACGTGCCACGTATTTAAGTGCCACGTATCACGTATTTCAGTGCCACGTATTTCAGTGCCACGTGCCACGTATTTCAGTGCCACGTATCACGTATTTCAGTGCCACGTATTTCAGTGCCACGTATCAAAGTGCCACGTATCAAAGTGCCACGTGCCACATATTTCAGTGCCACGTATCAAAGTGCCACGTATCAAAGTGCCACGTATCAAAGTGCCACGTGCCACGTATTTAAGTGACACGTGCCACGTATCAAAGTGCCACGTGCCACATATTTCAGTGCCACATATTTCAGTGCCACGTGCCACGTATCAAAGTGCCACGTATCAAAGTGACTGAGCGCCGGCCCTAAAGTGAAAGTGAAAGCAGAGCGGTGACGTCACCGCTGTGCTGTTAAGGCCGGAGCTCAGTCAGTGTCAGGAAGCAGAGGCTGGGGGACGCGCAGGTGAGCATGTACTGTTTTTTTTTTTTTACTTTTACGCTGGTAACCAGGGTAAACATCGGGTTACTAAGCGCGGCCCTGCGCTTAGTAACCCGATGTTTACTCTGGTTACCCGGGGGCCTCGGCATCCTTGGTCGCTGGAGAGCGGTCTGTGTGACAGCTCTCCAGCGATCAAACAGCGACGCTGCAGCGATCGGCATCGTTGTCGCTATCGCTGCAGCGTCGCCCCACACACACACACACACACACACACACACACGTCACGTCCGGTCCTGGGTGTCAACCCCTCCGTACAAAGACGCCGACACCCAGGACAAAGGCGCTGTGTGTGCACGTTAATATGGGGCCCTAGGGGGATACGCAGACACGCCGCTGCGTAAAGAATTGACATGTCAATTCTTTTTACGCCGGCGTGTTTGCAGACAAAAGCGCTGCGTTTTTTTGCGGTGTGTCTGAACGGCAAAGTGAATTTCTCATTCACTTTGCCGGCAGACGAAAATGACATTGCGCATTTTTGAAAAGCGCCCGCAAAATAGCGCTCAAAAATGCGCTATGTCTGAAAGTAGCCTTAGCTTAATTTAGCACGAACCAGGACCAGCAAACAGGAGCAAACAGAATGTGTCTGATAACACCGATGCCAGGCACTGGACTAAGGTTCCAGGAGGTTTATATAGCAACACCCCTGAAGTAACGACCCAGCTGGGTGCAAACAGAGGGAAGGAAATCCCAGAGTCATATCACTAGTAACCACTAGAGGGAGCCAAAAAAGTCTAATTCACAACAGTACCCCCCCTTAAGGAGGGGTCACCGAACCCTCACCAAGACCACCAGGGCGATCAGGATGAGCAGGGTGAAAGGCACGAACCAAATCGGCCGCATGCACATCAGAGGCAACCACCCAGGAATTATCCTCCTGACCATAACCCTTCCACTTGACCAAATACTGAAGCCTCCGCCTGGAGAGACGAGAATCCAAGATCTTCTCCACCATGTACTCCAACTCGCCCTCAACCAACACCGGAGCAGGAGGCTCAGCAGAAGGATCCACAGGCACAACGTAGCGTCGTAACAAAGACCTATGGAACACGTTGTGAATGGCAAACGAAACCGGAAGATCCAAGCAAAAGGACACAGGATTAAGGATTTCCAATATCTTGTAAGGACCGATGAAGCGAGGCTTAAATTTAGGAGAGGAGACCTTCATAGGAACAAATCGAGAAGACAGCCACATCAAATCCCCAACACGAAGTCGGGGACCCACACCGCGGCGGCGGTTGGCAAAACGCTGAGCCTTCTCCTGTGACAACTTCAACTTGTCCACCACATGATTCCAGATCTGCTGCAACCTATCCACCACAGAATCCACTCCAAGACAGTCACAAGGCTCCACATGTCCCGAGGAAAAACGAGGATGGAAACCAGAGTTGCAGAAAAATGGCGAAACCAAAGTAGCGGAACTAGCCCGATTATTTAGGGCAAACTCAGCCAACGGCAAGAAGGTCACCCAATCATCCTGATCTGCCGAAACAAAACACCTCAAGTAAGCTTCCAGAGTCTGATTAGTTCGCTCAGTTTGTCCATTAGTCTGAGGATGAAAGGCATACAAGAACGATAAATCAATGCCCATCCTAGCACAAAACGATCGCCAGAACATGGAAACAAACTGGGATCCTCTGTCAGACACAATATTCTCAGGAATGCCGTGTAAACGAACCACATTCTGAAGGAACACAGGAACCAGATCGGAAGAGGAAGGCAGCTTAGGCAAAGGCACCAAATGGACCATTTTTGAAAAGCGATCACATACCACCCAGATGACAGACATACCCCGAGACACCGGGAGATCAGAAATGAAATCCATGGAAATATGTGTCCAAGGCCTCTTCGGGACAGGCAAGGGCAAGAGCAACCCGCTGGCACGGGAACAGCAAGGCTTAGCTCGAGCACAAGTCCCACAGGACTGCACAAATGACCGTACATCCCGTGACAAGGAAGGCCACCAAAATGACCTAGCCACCAGATCTCTGGTGCCAAAAATTCCCGGATGACCTGCCAACACCGAGGAATGAACCTCGGAAATGACTCTGCTGGTCCACTTATCAGGAACAAACAGTCTGTCAGGTGAACAAGAGTCAGGTCTACCAGCTTGAAATCTCTGCAACACACGTCGCAAATCAGGAGAAATGGCTGACAAAATAACTCCTTCTTTAAGAATACCAACAGGTTCTGTGACTCCAGGAGAGTCAGGCACAAAGCTCCTTGAAAGAGCATCAGCTTTCACATTCTTTGAACCTGGTAAATACGAGACCACAAAGTCAAAACGGGAGAAAAACAATGACCAGCGGGCCTGTCTAGGATTCAAGCGTTTAGCAGACTCGAGATACATCAAATTTTTGTGATCAGTCAAGACCACCACACGATGCTTAGCACCCTCGAGCCAATGACGCCACTCCTCAAATGCCCACTTCATGGCCAGTAATTCCCGATTGCCCACATCATAATTCCGCTCAGCAGGCGAAAACTTCCTAGAGAAGAAAGCACATGGTCTCATTACCGAGCAACCAGGGCCTCTCTGTGACAAAACGGCCCCTGCCCCAATCTCAGAAGCATCCACCTCGACCTGAAAGGGAAGTGAGACATGAGGCTGGCACAAAACAGGCGCCGAAGTAAACCGGCGCTTCAACTCCTGGAACGCCTCCACGGCTGCAGGAGCCCAGTTAGCAACATCAGAACCTTTCTCGGTCATATCCGTCAAAGGTTTAACAACGCTAGAAAAATTAGCGATAAAACGACGGTAGAAGTTAGCAAAACCCAAGAACTTCTGAAGACTCTTAACTGATGAGGGTTGAGTCCAATCATGAATAGCTCGAACCTTGACTGGGTCCATCTCCACAGCAGAAGGAGAAAAAATGAACCCTAAAAAGGGAACCTTCTGTACACCAAAGAGACACTTTGAGCCTTTAACAAACAAGGCATTCTCACGCAAAACCTGACCTGCTCCACATGTGAGTCCCAATCTTCAGAGAAAACCAGAATATCGTCCAGATAAACAATCATAAATTTATCCAGATACTTCCGGAAAATATCATGCATAAAGGACTGAAATACTGAGGGAGCATTAGAATGCCCAAAAGGCATCACCAAGTACTCAAAATGACCTTCGGGCGTATTAAATGCAGTCTTCCATTCATCACCTTGCTTAATGCGCACAAGGTTGTATGCACCACGAAGATCTATCTTGGTGAACCACTTGGCACCCTTAATCCGGGCAAACAAGTCCAACAAGAGAGGCAAAGGATACTGAAATTTTACAGTGATTTTATTCAGTAGCCGATAGTCAATACAAGGTCTCAAAGATCCGTCCTTCTTAGCCACAAAAAAGAATCCCGCACCAAGAGGGGAAGAGGATGGACGGATATGCCCCTTCTCCAGAGACTCCTTGATATATGAACGCATTGCGGCATGCTCAGGTACAGACAGATTAAATAATCTTCCCTTAGGAAATTTACTACCTGGAATCAAATCTATGGCGCAGTCACAGTCCCTATGAGGAGGCAGAGCACTGGATCTGGACTCACTGAATACATCCTGATAATCAGACAAACACTCAGGAACTTCCGAAGGAGTAGAGGAAGCAATAGACACCGGCGGGGAATCAGCATGAATTCCCTGACAGCCCCAACTTGACACAGACATTGCCTTCCAATCCAGGACTGGATTGTGGGTCTGTAACCATGGCAGACCCAAAACGACCAAATCATGCATTTTATGCAGAACAAGAAAACGAATCACCTCCCGATGTTCAGGAGTCATGCACATGGTCACCTGCGTCCAAAACTGCGGTTTATTTTCCGCCAATGGCGTAGCATCAATACCTCTAAGAGGAATAGGATTAACTAACGGTTCAAGAACAAAACCACAGCGCTTGGCAAATGACAGATCCATAAGACTCAGGGCGGCACCTGAATCCACAAACGCCATGACAGGGTAAGAAGACAAAGAGCAAATTAAAGTCACAGACAAAATAAATTTAGGTTGCAAATTACCAATGGCGACAGGACTAACAACCCTTGTTAGGCGTTTAGAGCATGCTGATATAACATGTGTAGAATCACCACAGTAAAAACACAACCCATTCTGACGTCTATGATTTTTCCGTTCATTTCTAGTCTGAATTCTATCACATTGCATTAAATCAGGTGTTTGTACAGACAACACCACCAGAGGATTAGCGGTTTTGCGCTCCCGCAAACGCCGGTCAATTTGAATAGCAAGCGCCATAGAATCATTCAGACTTGTAGGAATGGGGAAACCCACCATCACATTCTTAATGGCTTCAGAAAGGCCATTTCTGAAATTTGCGGCCAGAGCACACTCATTCCACTGAGTAAGCACGGACCATTTCCGAAATTTTTGGCAATACACTTCAGCTTCATCCTGACCCGGAGAAATAGCCAGCAAGGCTTTTTCTGCCTGAATTTCAAGATTGGGTTCCTCGTAAAGCAATCTGAGCACCAGAAAAAAACGCATCAATATTCGCCAATGCCGGATCTCCTGGCGCTAGCGAGAAAGCCCAATCCTGAGGGTCGCCCCGCAAAAAAGAAATAACAATTTTAACTTGCTGAGCAGAATCTCCAGATGAACGGGGTCTCAGAGAAAGAAACAATTTACAATTATTCTTGAAATTCCTAAACCTAAATCGATCGCCAGAAAACAATTCCGGAATAGGTATTTTAGGTTCAGACATAGGACTACTGGTAACAAAATCTTGTATACCCTGCACACGAGCTGCCAGCTGGTCAACACTTGTAATCAAGGTCTGCACATTCATGTCTGCAGCAAGCACACGCCACTCAAAGGTAAAGGGGGGGAAGAGAAGGAAGGAAAAAAAAAAAACTCAGAATTTCCTTTCTTATTATCCCACTTCTGCAATGCTTTAAACATTCAATATTGGCCTGGCATACTGTTATGACCCCAATGGCAGAGGGTCTCAGGAATAATGCTAAGTCAGTAAAAAATCCTATCAAAAATATCCACACTGGAAATTCAAGAACCCCCGAACCGTCTAACGGCCCGGGGGGAGAACACCAGCCCCCTAGAGCTTCCAGCAAGGTCAGGAATCACATTTAGTACAAGCTGGACAAAAATGATAGCAAACAAATAACCCAAAAAAACAAAGAAGCAAGACTTAGCTTAATTTAGCACGAACCAGGACCAGCAAACAGGAGCAAACAGAATGTGTCTGATAACACTGATGCCAGGCACTGGACTAAGGTTCCAGGAGGTTTATATAGCAACACCCCTGAAGTAACGACCCAGCTGGGTGCAAACAGAGGGAAGGAAATCCCAGAGTCATATCACTAGTAACCACTAGAGGGAGCCAAAAAAGTCTAATTCACAACAGAAACCCCCCACAAGTGACCCCATTTTGGAAACTAGACCCCCTAAGGAACTTATCTAGATGTGTGGTGAGCACGTTCAACCCCCAAGTGCTTCACAGAAGTTTACAACGCAGAGCCGTGAAAATTAAAAATCATTTTTCTGTCCTCAAAAAAGATGTTTTAGCAAGCAATTTTTTTTTTCACAAGGGTAACAGGTAAAATTGGACCCCAATATTTGTTGCCCAGTTTGTTGTGAGTACGCTGGTACCCCATATGTGGGGGTAAACCACTGTTTGGGCGCACGTCAGGGCTTGGAAGGGAAGTAGTGACATTTGAAATGCAGACTTTGATGGAATGGTCTGCGGGCGTCACGTTGCATTTGCAGAGCCCCTGATGTGCCTAAACAGTAGAAACACCCCACAAGTGACCCCATTTTGGAAACTAGACCCCAAAAGGATCTTATCTAGATGTGTGGTGAGCACTTTCAACCCCCAAGTGCTTCACATAAGTTTATAACGTAGAGCCGTGAAAATTAAAAATAATTGTTCTTTCCTCAAAAATTATGTTTTAGCAAGTAATTTTTTATTTTTGCAAGGGTAACAGGAGAAATTGGATGCCAATTGTTGTTGCCCAGTTTGTCCTGAGTACGCTGGTATCCCATATGTGGGGGTAAACCACTGTTTGGGCGCACGTCGTGGCTTGGAAGGGAGGGCGCACCATTTGACTTTTTGAACGCAAGATTGGCTGGAATCAATGGTGGCGCCATGTTGCGTTTGGAGACCCCTGATATACCTAAACAGTGGAAACCCCTCAATTCTAACTTCAACACTAACCCCAACACACCCCTAACCCTAATCCCAACTGTAGCCATAACCCTAATCACAACCCTAACCCCAACACACCCCTAACCACAACCCTAACCCCAACACACCCGTAACCCTAATTCCAAGCCTAACCCTAATCCTAACCCTAATCCCAACCCTACCCACAACTGTAACCCCAACACAACCCTAACCCTATCCTTAACCCTAACCACAAGCCTAATCTTAACCCTATTTCCAACCCTAGCCCTAATTCCAACCCTAAGTGTACCGTCTCACATAACGATTTACCAACGATCACGACCAGCGATACGACCTGGCCGTGATCGTTGGAAAGTCGTTGTGTGGTCGCTGGGGAGCTGTCACACAGACCGCTCTCCAGCGACCAACGATGCCAAGGTCCCGGGTAACCAGGGTAAACATCGGGTTACTAAGCGCAGGGCCGCGCTTAGTAACCCGATGTTTACCGTGGTTACCAGCGTAAAAGTAAAAAAAAACAAACCGTACATACTCACATTTCGGTGTCCTTCAGGTCCCTTGCTGTCTGCTTCCCGCTCTGACTGAGTGCCGCCGTACAGTGAGAGCAGAGCGCAGCGGTGACGTCACTGCTGTGCTGTGCTCTCACTTTCTGGCCGGCAGACAGTCAGAGCGGGAAGCAGACGGCAAGGGACCTGAAGGACACCGAAATGTGAGTATGTACGGTTTTTTTTTTTTTACTTTTACGCTGGTAACCACGGTAAACATCGGGTTACTAAGCGCGGCCCTGCGCTTAGTAACCCGATGTTTACCCTGGTTACAAGCGAACGCATCGCTGGATCGCTGTCACACACAACGATCCAGCGATGACAGCGGGAGATCCAGCGATGAAAGAAAGTTCCAAACGATCTGCTATGACGTACGATTCTCAGCAGGGTCCCTGATCGCTGCTGCGTGTCAGACACAGCGATATCGTATGGATATCGCTGGAACGTCACGGATCGTACCGTCGTAGTGATCAAAGTGCCATTGTGAGACGGTACCCTAACTCTAATTCCAACCCTAACCCTAAGGCTATGTGCCCACTTTGCGGATTCGTGTGAGATTTTTCCGCACCATTTTTGAAAAATCCGCAGGTAAAAGGCACTGCGTTTTACCTGCGGATTTACAGTGGATTTCCAGTGTTTTTTTGTGCGGATTTCACCTGCGGATTCCTATTGAGGAACAGGTGTAAAACGCTGCGGAATCCGCACAAAATTGACATGCTGCGGAAAATACAACACAGCGTTTCCGCACGGTATTTTCCGCACCATGGGCACAGCGGATTTGGTTTTCCATAGGTGTACATGGTACTGTAAACCTGATGGAAAACTGCTACGAATTCGCAGCGGCCAATCCGCTGCGGATCCGCGGCCAATCCGCTGCGGATCGGCGGCCAATCCGCTGCGGATCCGCGGCCAATCCGCTGCGGATCTGCGGCAATCCGCTGCGGATTTGCAGCCAAATCCGCACTGTGTGCACATGCCCTAACCCTACCCCTAACCCTACCCCTAATTCTAACCCTAGTTCTAACCCTAGTTCTAACCCTAACCCTAGTAGAAAAAGAAAAAAATATATTTTATTTATTTTTATTATTGTCCCTACCTATAGGGGTGATAAAGGGGGGTCATTTACTATTTTTTTTATTTTGATCACTGTGATAGGCTATATCGCAGTGATCAAAATACATCTGAAACGAATCTGCCACCCGGCAGATTCGGCGGGTGCAGTGCGCATGCGCCCGCCATTTTGGAAGATGGCGGCGCCCATGGAGAAGCCGGACGGACACCGGGAGGCCCGGTAAGTATGAAGGGGGGTGATCGGATCACGGGGGGGGGGACCGGAGCACAGGGAGGGGGGACCGGAGCACGGGGGGAGCGGACAGGAGGACGGAGGAGCGGACAGGAAGACTTAGGGGGGCGGACCACCTAACGGAGCACTGGGGAGGAGATCGATGGGTGTGGGGGGGGGACAGATTAGGTTTTCCAGCCATGGCCGATGATATTGCAGCATCGGCCATGGCTGGATTGTAATATTTCACCGTTTTTTTTGGTGAAATATTACAAATCGCTCTGATTGGCAGTTTCACTTTCAACAGCCAATCAGAGCGATCGTAGCCACGAGGGGGTGAAGCCACCCCCCCTGGGCTGAAGCACCACTCCCCCTGTTCCTGCAGATCGGGTGAAATTGGAGTTAACCCTCTTACCCGATCTGCAGGAGCGCGATCCCTCCATGACGCATACGCTGCGTCACAGGTCGGATTGGCACCGACTTTCATGACGCAGCGTATGCGTCAAAGGTCGGGAAGGGGTTAAGGAGCAGGCGTCTGCAGCCGAGGATGAGGGAAGCCTTGATGACAGTCAGCCATTGTCTGCTCAGGGAACTCTCCTGGATGAGGTGGCAGACAAAGAGGAGGAGGAGGATGATAGGGATAAATATTTATGGGAGGAGGATGCTTCTCAGGAGGCAATAGAAACTGGTGGCGTTGCAAGGTCAGGTACAGGGTTTTTGCAGGAGACAAGTGATGTTGATTTGCAAGAAAGTGCTCCTCAACCCAGCACAAGCAGTGAATTGACACCTGGAACATTGGCCCACATGGCTGATTATGCCTTGCGTATCCTAAAAAGGGACCCCCACATTATAAAAATGATGACCAATGACTAGTGTTGAGCATTCCGATACTGCAAATATCAGGTATCGGCCGATATTCGCTGTATCGGAATTCCGATACCGAGTTCCGATATTTTTGTGATATCGGAAATTGGAATCGGAAGTTCCTATAAGTTCCCAGGCGTGTGCTGTGCGTATGGTTCCCAGGGTCTGGAGGAGAGGAGACTGTACTTCAGGCCCTGGGATCCATATTCATGTAAACAATAAAGAATAAAAATAAAAAATATGGATATACTCACCCCTCCGACAGACGCTGGACCTCAGCGGTGCAACCGGCAGCCTCCGTTCCTAAGAATGCAGTGAGTGTAGGACCTGCGATGACGTCGCGGCTTATGATTGGTCACGTGAGTGGTCACATGAGCGGTCACGCGACCAATCACAAGCCACGATGTCATCGAAGGTCCTTCACTCTGCATTCTTAGGAACGGAGGCAGACACTTGCAGCGGTGACAACCAGGGCTCGTCCGAGGGTGAGTATATCCATATTTTTTATTTTTATTCTTTATTTTTTACATGAATATGGATCCCAGGGCCTGAAGGAGAGTTTCCTCTCCTTCAGACCCTGGGAACCATCCAGGATCACTTCCGATATTTGTGTCCCATTGACTTGTATTGGTATCGAGTGTCGGTATCGGCGATATCCGATATTTTTTGGATATCGGCCGATCCAATCCGATACCGATACTTTCAAATATCGGAAGATATCGCTCAACACTACCGATGACGATTACTGGTTGGCCTGCCTCCTGGATCCATGCTACAAAGGGAAATTACAAAATATCATGCCACATGAGAACCTTGAGCAAATATTGGCTACCAAACAAGCAACTCTTGTAGACCGTTTGGTTCAGGCATTCCCAGCACACAGCGGCGGTGATGGTTCTCACACGAGCTGCAGGGGGCAACATGGCAGAAGTGTTAGAGGTGCACAAGTCAGAAGTGGCGTTGGACAGAGGGGTTTTATGACCACGTTGTGGAGTGATTTCGCAATGACCGCAGACATGGCAGGTACTGCTGCATCGATTCAAAGTGACAGGAGACAACATTTGTCCAGTATGGTTATGAACTATTTTTCCTCCCTTATCGATATTCTCCCTCACACGTCATTCCCCTTTGATTACTGGGCATCTAAAATAGACACCTGGCCTGAATTGGCAGAATATGCATTACAGGAGCTCGCTTGCCCAGCTGCTAGTGTGCTATCAGAAGGAGTCTTTAGTGCTGCTGGTTCAATACTGACCGAAAAAAAGACACGTCTGGCTACCCGAAATGTTGATGATCTAACCTTCATTAAAATGAACCAATCATGGATTTCTAATTATTTTGCCCCACCTTCCCCTGCTGACACGTAGCTTGCCTGAAAAATGTCTTGCTTTTGGACTCCTCTTACTGACTGCTCCAATTCCTCCATTTGCAGCTGCTGAATGTCCACCATAGGCCATTTTTTTACCTCCATAAATGGGCTGACTCCCCCCACAGGGCCGTGGTCCCCACCTAGCGCAAGCACCCGTGCGAGGAGTGCCGTTTGCCTGGACAGGTGGGTGTGCCCACTCCCACTCTTGCACTGGCATAGGGTCCCTCATAGTACAATGAAGTGTCTCTGATGGTGGTGGTGCACAACCAACGTCAGACACACCGTCGTAATATGAGGGGCCCTGGGCCAGTACTGCCGCCCACTAGAGAGTGTCCCCCCCAGCTCGAACAGTGCTCTACCACTTGCAAAACTTACCTCTCCTGGCTCCACCACTGTGTAGTCTGTGCTGTTAAATCCTTCAATGGCACTGCCAATAAAAATGTATTGAAATGATAGATGATAGTAAAAATATACAGGGACCCTGGCCTCCATTTAGACCATTTAATACTTTGCGCCAACTACCACTGTCTGCTACTCAGCAGAGGAGCCCACCCCTGTACGTAGCTATGCCACCTGTTTATTTATGAATTTTTTTTTTGCAAACAATTACCTCACTTTATTATTTTGGCCTACTAAGTGTGTCATCTACTCCTTACAGTTGTCCTCCACTGAACAAACCTATGCCGCCAGTTTACTCCTGTTACCAGTTTTGAACTGCATTTAGCCAACTTTTTTATTTTAGACCTACTAAGTGTGTCTGTGCCACTCCTTACAATCGTCCTCCGCTGAACAAACCAATGCCGCCTGTGTACCCCTGTAACCTATTTTAAACTGCATTGAGCCAACTTTTTTATTTTAGGCCTACTAAGTGTGTCTGTGCCACTCCTTACAATCGTCCTCCGCTGAACAAACCAATGTCACCTGTGTACCCCTGTAACCTATTTTAAACTGCATTGAGACAACTTTTTTATTTTAGGCCTACTAAGTGTGTCTGCGCCACTCCTTACAATCGTCCTCCGCTGAACAAACCAATGCCACCTGTGTACCCCTGTAACCTATTTTAAACTGCATTGAGCCAACTTTTTTATTTTAGGCCTACTTTGTGTGTCTGCACCACTCCTTACAATCGTCCTCTGCTGAACAAACCAATGCTGCCTGTGTACCCCTGTAACCTATTTTAAACTGCATTGAGCCAACTTTTTTATTTTAGGCCTACTAAGTGTGTCTGCGCCACTCCTTACAATTGTCCTCCTCTGAACAAATCAATGCCGCCTGTGTACCCCTGTAACCTATTTTAAACTGCATTGAGCCAACTTTTTTATTTTAGGCCTACTAAGTGTGTCTGCGCCACTCCTTACAATCGTCCTCCGCTGAACAAACCAATGCCGCCTGTGTACCCCTGTAACCTATTTTAATCTGCATTGAGCCAACTTTTTTTATTTTAGGCCTACTAAGTGTGTCTGCGCCACTCCTTACAATCGTCCTCCGCTGAACAAACCAATGCCGCCTGTGTACCCCTGTAACCTATTTTAAACTGCATTGAGCCAACTTTTTTATTTTAGGCCTACTACATGTGTCTGTCTGCGCCTCTCAATACAGCTGTCCTCCACTGAACAAAGCTGAGCTTCAATTTTCAGCCTATATCACGTATTAAACTGCATTTGGCCTACTTGTTTGGTTGGGCCTACTAACGGTGTCTGTCGCTCCTTTCTTTTCTCCTCCACTGAACAAAGCTGAGCTTCAATTTTCAGGCTTTCAGCCTATAAGAAATATGAAACTGCATTTGGCCTACTTGTTTGGTTGTGCCTACTAACGGTGTCTGCCGCTGCTTGTTGTTCTCCTCCACTGAACAAAGCTGAGCTTCAATTTTCAGACTTTCAGCCTATAAGAAATATGAAACTGCATTTGGCCTACTTGTTTGGCTGGGCCTACTAACGGTGTCTGTAGCTCCTTGCTTTTCTCCTCCACTGAACAAAGCTGAGCTTCAATTTTCAGGCTTTCAGCCTATATGAAATATGAAACTGCATTTGGCCTACTTGTTTGGTTGGGCCTACTAACGGTGTCTGTCGCGTCTTGCTTTTCTCCTTCACTGAACAAAGCTGAGTGTCAGGACTCAGAACATTTTTTATTACCTTTTGTGCATTACTGCCCTTTTCCAAGATGGCGTCTTTGGTCTCATGTGCACTGTGTCTTCCTGCTATAAAACTATACCCAAGTGTTCAGTCTGTGCTAGAGTATTCTGCCTTGCATCCAGCTCCTGACCTCTGGTGACTCCCTGACTATATACCTGCTCCTGTGAATCTGTGGGGTTATCCTGCTACTCTTCTCTGAGTTCCTGCTGCATACACCAGTTCCAGTAATACTCCTTCATCTGCTGCTCGTGTTTACTTCCATCTGCATTTGCTGGACATGTAAGCTGTTTCTGCTCTGCAAGAACCTGAGACTATTACCCAGGCCTCCCTGGTTGAGCTAAGATATTATTTGAACTGCCTTGTAAGCATATCTATCTGTGTTTTGGACTAATCAAGGACTTATTCGTGTCAAGTATCCTCAAGAATAATTATGCTTCATAGACTTTCTGCGTGATTGTGGAGCCGCAGGGCCGCACTGCCGCAGGGCCGAGGTGTACCCGGTACTGGGCCTCAGAGTCTCTGTTCAGGGGGGTTGTCACGGTGGCTAGGCCCGGTCCATGGCCCTGCCTGTCAGGGGGACGTCCGGTGAAAGAGTGGTGAATGATGGTGTAGTTGTGAAGTGCCGGTCGCAGTAAATAACGAGGACACCGGGTTGCAGTCTCTTTACCTCTTTACTGAAGATCTCTGGGTCCTCAGTCCGGAATCCGGATAACCAGGCTGCGCAAGTCCGGCCGGTCCAATGGCACCTCCAGAGTTCTCTTTGCAGGTGGAAATCTGTGCCTTCCTGCTAGCGCTATGTGTTGTGGTCCTTCCCTGCTGTGCTTACGGAAAGTCCCCACAACTGTTGTGTCTGTTTCTCGTGTTCGCTCACAACTCGATTAGATGATGTTCTGCTAATCCTCCGTCCCTCCCGGTGTTATGGTTGGGACGCACCCGTATGACAGGTAGGCTCGGAGCTGTTCCGGGACCCTAGAGTCGTCCCTCTCCACAAGTTGCCCCCTATGTCTTCTTAGGTGATTTAAATGAGACAGCCCGCCTATGACTGACTGTCCTGCCATTGGTTTGAAGTATTGCTTGGAGCTAGATATATAAATACTTCCTCAGCGTTCCGGCTGCCGGTTGTGCGCCTCAGTAGGATGTTGCCTCGGTCTTACAGCACGACTCCTACTGGTATTCTCCTTGTTGCTTTGATCTCGTTTCTCACTCAGCACAATATATCTCGCTTCTGATCCTTTCTTAGGGCACCGCCGCTATGCTGAGCAGGCACGGTCCCGTGACGATCTTCCTTGTTGCCAGGCCTCTGTCAGGGTCCCAAACCTGACAGAGACCCTACCGAATCTTCCCCCACAACACCCGCTGCCACAAGGTGTTGCCTGGTTCCAACCCAGTCAGCTTTCTGTCTAACTTCCTGCCTGACCCCCAGTTTACCCACACGGTGAGGAGTGGCCTAATAAATAGCACCCTTAGCTCCCCCTGGAGGCCCGACTGTGAAATGTATTGGTGTATGTGATACCTGGTCAGATGAACTCCTTCAGTGCCATCAGACGTACCATAGCTCCCCTTAGCGGCAGAGCATCAGTACTGCAACGACCAAGACTCTGGGGCGCTGCAATTGCATTTTCCTCTGAAGTTTCCTATAGATTGCTAAGCTGCATTTAATATTTACTCCAAGTGTTGTGGACTTGAGTTTCTCTCTGCACCTGTTTGAATCACCGTGTGATAATATAGACTTTACCACTTATAAAACTGTGTCCTGTAGTTGTCTTGTTCCACGCAAAGAGTCTCCTGAGTTATCCCCTATAATTATTACACTGAGCTTCAATTTTCAGGCTTTCAGCCTATAAGAAATATGAAACTGCATTTGGCCTACTTGTTTGGTTTGGCCTACTAACGGTGTCTGCCGCTGCTTGTTGTTCTCCTCCACTGAACAAAGCTGAGTTTCAATTTTCAGGCTTTCAGCCTATATGAAATATGAAACTGCATTTGGCCTACTTGTTTGGTTGGGCCTACTAACGGTGTCTGTCGCTCCTTGCTTTTCTCCTCCACTGAACAAAGCTGAGCTTCAATTTTCAGGCTTTCAGCCTATATGAAATATGAAACTGCATTTGGCCTACTTGTTTGGTTGGGCCTACTAACGGTGTCTGCCGCTGCTTGTTGTTCTCCTCCACTGAACAAAGCTGAGCTTCAATTTTCAGGCTTTCAGCCTATAAGAAATATGAAACTGCATTTGGCCTACTTGTTTGGTTGGGCCTACTAACGGTGTCTGCCGCTGCTTGCTTTTCTCCTCCACTGAACAAAGCTGAGCTTCAATTATCAGGCTTTCAGCCTATAAGAAATATGAAACTGCATTTGGCCTACTTGTTTGGTTGGGCCTACTAACGGTGTCTGTCGCTCCTTGCTTTTCTCCTCCACTGAACAAATAGAGCTTCAATTTTCAGGCTTTCAGCCTATAAGAAATATGAAACTGCATTTGGCCTACTTGTTTGGTTGGGTGTCATGATCTCAATGGCAAGAGATCATAGCATAAGCATATATAGGAACTAGCTCTTGGAAGATGGGAACTGAGCTGACCATGAACTAAACCTAACGCACAACTAGCAGTGGCCGGGTAGCATGCCTACGTTGATTCTAGATGCCCAGCACCAGCCGGAGGACTAAATAATGCTAGCAGAGGAAAATATTAGTCCTAGCTCACCTCTAGAGAAATACCCCGAAAGGAGACAGAGGCCCCCCACATGTATTGGCGGTGAATTAAGATGAAATAACAAACGTAGTATGAAAATAGGTTTAGCAAATTTGAGGTCCACTTACTACATAGCAGAAGACAGAAAGGACACTTTCATGGTCAGCTGAAAACCCTATCAAAACACCATCCAGAAATTACTTTAAGACTCTGGCATTAACTCATAACACCAGAGTGGCAATTCCTGTTCACAAGAGCTTTCCAGACACAGTAACGAAACTACAGCTGTGAACTGGAACAAAAATGCAAAAACAAACATGGACAAGAGTCCAACTTATCTAGTAGTTGTCTAGGAGCAGGAACAAGCACAGAGAGGCTTCTGATAACATTGTTGACCGGCAAGCAACTAACAGAGAAGCAAGGTTATATAGCGACTCCCACATCTTGATGGGAACAGGTGAACAGAGAAAATGAAGACACCAGTTCAATTCCACCAGTAGCCACCGGGGGAGCCCAGAATCCAAATTCACAACAGTACCCCCCCCTCAAGGAGGGGGCACCGAACCCTCACCAGAACCACCAGGGCGATCAGGATGGGCCCTATGAAAGGTACGAACCAGATCAGAGGCATGAACATCAGATGCATTCACCCAAGAATTATCCTCCTGGCCGTATCCCTTCCACTTGACCAGATACTGGAGTCTCCGTCTGGAAACACGGGAGTCTAAGATTTTCTCCACAACGTACTCCAACTCACCCTCAACCAACACCGGAGCAGGAGGCTCAACGGAAGGCACAACCGGTACCTCATACCTGCGCAATAATGACCGATGAAAAACGTTATGAATAGAAAAGGATGCAGGGAGGTCCAAACGGAAGGAAACAGGGTTAAGAATCTCCAATATCTTATACGGGCCGATAAACCGAGGCTTAAATTTAGGAGAAGAGACCCTCATAGGGACAAAACGAGAAGACAACCACACCAAATCCCCAACACAAAGCCGAGGACCAACACGACGGTGGCGGTTGGCAAAAAGCTGAGTCCTCTCCTGGGACAACCTCAAATTGTCCACCACCTGCCCCCAGATCTGATGCAATCTCTCCACCACAGCATCCACTCCAGGACAATCCGAAGATTCCACCTGACCAGAGGAAAATCGAGGATGAAACCCCGAATTACAGAAAAACGGGGACACCAAAGTGGCAGAGCTGGCCCGATTATTGAGAGCGAACTCCGCCAATGGCAAAAAAGCAACCCAATCATCCTGGTCAGCAGACACAAAACACCTCAGATATGTCTCCAGGGTCTGATTAGTCCGCTCGGTCTGGCCATTCGTCTGAGGATGGAAAGCGGACGAAAAAGATAAATCTATGCCCATCCTAGCACAGAATGCCCGCCAAAATCTAGACACGAATTGGGTCCCTCTGTCAGAAACGATATTCTCAGGAATACCATGCAAACGAACAACATTTTGAAAAAACAGAGGAACCAACTCGGAAGAAGAAGGCAACTTGGGCAGAGGAACCAAATGGACCATCTTAGAGAAACGGTCACACACCACCCAGATGACAGACATCTTCTGAGAAACAGGCAGATCTGAAATAAAATCCATCGAGATGTGCGTCCAAGGCCTCTTAGGAATAGGCAAGGGCAACAACAATCCACTAGCCCGAGAACAACAAGGCTTGGCCCGAGCACAAACGTCACAAGACTGCACAAAGCCTCGCACATCTCGTGACAGGGAAGGCCACCAGAAGGACCTTGCCACCAAATCCCTGGTACCAAAAATGCCAGGATGACCTGCCAACGCGGAAGAATGAACCTCAGAGATGACTCTACTGGTCCAATCATCAGGAACAAACAGTTTATCAGGTGGGCAACGATCCGGTCTATCCGCCTGAAACTCCTGCAAGGCCCGCCGCAGGTCTGGAGAAACGGCTGACAATACCATTCCATCCTTAAGGATACCTGTGGGCTCAGAGTTACCAGGCGAGTCAGGCTCAAAACTCCTAGAAAGGGCATCCGCCTTAACATTCTTAGAACCCGGTAGGTATGACACCACAAAATTAAACCGAGAGAAAAATAATGACCAGCGCGCCTGTCTAGGATTCAGGCGCCTGGCGGTCTCAAGATAAATCAAATTTTTGTGGTCAGTCAATACCACCACCTGATGTCTGGCCCCCTCAAGCCAATGGCGCCACTCCTCAAAAGCCCACTTCATGGCCAAAAGCTCCCGATTCCCAACATCATAATTCCGCTCAGCGGGCGAAAATTTACGGGAAAAGAAGGCACAAGGCCTCATCACGGAGCAGTCAGAACTTTTCTGCGACAACACTGCCCCAGCTCCGATCTCAGAAGCGTCGACCTCAACCTGAAAAGGTAGAGCAACATCAGGCTGACGCAACACAGGGGCAGAGGAAAAACGGCGCTTAAGCTCCCGAAAGGCCTCCACAGCATCAGGGGACCAATCAGCAACATCAGCACCCTTCTTAGTCAAATCGGTCAATGGCTTAGCAATATCCGAAAAACCAGCAATAAATCGACGATAAAAGTTAGCAAAGCCCAAAAATTTCTGAAGACTCTTAAGAGAAGAGGGCTGCGTCCAATCACAAATAGCTTGAACCTTGACAGGATCCATTTCAATGGAAGAGGGAGAAAAAATATATCCCAAAAAGGAAATCCTCTGTACCCCAAAAACACACTTAGAACCCTTCACACACAAAGAATTAGACCGCAAAACCTGAAAAACCCTCCTGACTTGCTGGACATGAGAGTCCCAGTCATCCGAAAAAATCAGAATATCATCCAGATACACAATCATAAATTTATCCAAATAATCGCGAAAAATATCATGCATAAAGGACTGGAAAACTGACGGAGCATTTGAAAGACCAAAAGGCATAACTAAATACTCAAAGTGGCCCTCAGGCGTATTAAATGCGGTTTTCCACTCATCCCCCTGCCTGATTCGCACCAAATTATACGCCCCACGAAGGTCAATCTTAGAGAACCACTTGGCCTCCTTTATGCGAGCAAACAAATCAGTCAACAACGGCAATGGGTATTGATATTTAACAGTGATTTTATTCAAAAGCCGATAATCAATACATGGTCTCAAAGAGCCGTCTTTTTTTGACACAAAGAAAAAACCGGCTCCTAAGGGAGATGACGATGGACGAATATGTCCCTTTTCCAAGGACTCCTTTATATATTCTCGCATAGCAGCATGTTCAGGCACAGACAGATTAAATAAACGACCCTTTGGGTATTTACTACCCGGGATTAAATCTATGGCACAATCGCACTCTCGGTGCGGAGGTAACGAACCAAGCTTTGATTCTTCAAAGACGTCACGATAATCAGACAGGAACTCAGGAATTTCAGAGGGAATAGATGATGAAATGGAAACCAAAGGTACATCCCCATGAGCCCCCTTACATCCCCAGCTCAACACAGACATAGCTCTCCAGTCGAGGACTGGGTTGTGAGATTGCAGCCAAGGCAATCCTAGCACCAAATCATCATGTAGATTATACAGCACCAGAAAGCGAATAATCTCCTGGTGATCCGGATTAATACGCATAGTTACTTGTGTCCAGTATTGTGGTTTATTATTAGCCAATGGGGTGGAGTCAATCCCCTTCAGAGGAATAGGAGTCTCCAAAGGCTCTAAATCATACCCACAGCGTTTGGCAAAGGACCAATCCATAAGACTCAAAGCGGCGCCAGAGTCGACATAGGCGTCCGTGGTAATAGATGACAAAGAGCAAATCAGGGTCACAGATAGAATAAACTTAGACGGTAAGGTGCAAATGGAAACAGATTTATCAAGCTTTTTAGTGCGCTTAGAGCATGCTGATATAACATGAGTAGAATCACCACAATAGAAACACAACCCATTTTTCCGTCTAAAATTCTGCCGCTCGCTTCGGGACAGAATTCTATCACACTGCATACTCTCTGGCGACTTCTCAGTGGACACCGCCAGATGGTGCACTGGTTTGCGCTCCCGCAGACGCCTATCGATCTGAATAGCCATTGTCATGGACTCATTCAGACCCGCAGGCACAGGGAACCCCACCATAACATCCTTAATGGCATCAGAGAGACCCTCTCTGAAAGTCGCCGCCAGGGCGCACTCATTCCACTGAGTAAGCACAGACCATTTACGGAATCTTTGGCAGTAAATTTCCGCTTCATCTTGCCCCTGAGATAGGGACATCAAAGTTTTTTCTGCCTGAAGCTCCAAATGAGGTTCGTCATAAAGCAACCCCAAGGCCAGAAAAAACGCATCCACATTGAGCAACGCAGGATCCCCTGGTGTCAATGAAAAAGCCCAGTCTTGAGGGTCGCCCCGGAGCAAGGAAATCACAATCCTGACCTGCTGTGCAGGGTCTCCGGCAGAGCGAGATTTCAGGGACAAAAATAATTTGCAATTATTTCGAAAATTCTGAAACCCAGATCTATTCCCCGAGAAAAATTCCGGCAAAGGAATTCTCGGCTCAGATACAGGTGCATGACAAACAAAATCTTGCAAATTTTGTACCTTCGTGGCCAGATTATTCAAACCTGGTGTCTGCCGCTGCTTGTTGTTCTCCACTGAACAAAGCTGAGCTTCAATTTTCAGGCTTTCAGCCTATAAGAAATATGAAACTGCATTTGGCCTACTTGTTTGGTTGGGCCTACTAACGGTGTCTGCCGCTGCTTGCTTTTCTCCTCCACTGAACAAAGCTGAGCTTCAATTTTCAGGCTTTCAGCCTATATGAAATATGAAACTGCATTTGGCCTACTTGTTTGGTTGAGCCTACTAACAGTGTCTGCCGCTGCTTGTTGTTCTCCACTGAACAAAGCTGAGCTTCAATTTTCAGGCTTTCAGCCTATAAGAAATATGAAACTGCATTTGGCCTACTTGTTTGGTTGGGCCTACTAACGGTGTCTGCCGCTGCTTGTTGTTCTCCTCCACTGAACAAAGCTGAGCTTCAATTTTCAGGTTTTCAGCCTATAAGAAATATGAAACTGCATTTGGCCTACTTGTTTGGTTGGGCCTACTAACGGTGTCTGCCGCTGCTTGCTTTTCTCCTCCACTGAAGAAAGCTGAGCTTCAATTTTCAGGCTTTCAGCCTATATGAAATATGAAACTGCATCTGGCCTACTTGTTTGGTTGGGCCTACTAACGGTGTCTGCCGCTGCTTGTTGTTCTCCTCCACTGAACAAAGCAGTTCCGCCTGTTTACTCCTGTTACCAATTTTGAACTGCATTTAGCCTACTTCCTTTATTGGGCCTGCTAACTGTGTCTGCCACTCATTACAGTTTTCCTCCACTGAACAAAGCAATGCTGCCTGTTTAGTCCTGTTACCAATTTTGAACTGCATTTAGCCTACTTTTTTCTTTGGGCCTATATCTGTTTCCTCCTCATCCTGCCCATTGCCCAGCCACTGCTAGATGAGTCTGCTGGTACATTGACCCAGACCACTACATTCCCCTTCCACTCTACACAGCCAGTATCTGACCCTGCTGAAAGTCTGGTTCTCCTTCCCGCATACTATACCACCTTACACAGGGACAAAGAGGAAGGTGCAGATGAAAGTGCAGGTTCCTTCATCAGGTGGGGGGCATACTCGTTGGCGACATCACTGGCACAGGGCCCCTCATAGTACGCAAAATTGTCTCTGCTGGTGGGAGGCACCCCCGGCATCAAACACACCACCGTACTTTGAGGGGCCCTGTGCCAGTGCCAAAGCGAACGAGTGGGCCCCCCCTGCTTGCTCAGGATCACAGCACTTGCAAAGTTGAACTACTTACCTCTCCCTGCTCCACCGCCGTGATGTAGTCCCCGTTTCCTGGGCCCACAAAAAACTTGAGCCAGCCCTACCTCTCCACAACTTTAGCCAAATGACCCCCAATTTTCAATGCCTATTATTATAAGGTAAATTAAGATTGACAAGCTTAAGTAACAAGAATTGATTCATTGTCTGCGCTGTTGCATCCTTGTACCTGTTAACATATGGAAAGAGCGTACAGTGCCGTGTATATTGCTGGCTGCTACATCTGTAGAATGATAGAAAACATTCATTGGGAAAATAGAACTTCACTGTGTCCTAAAATGGAAACTAAGGTCAAAATGCAGTAGTTTTAATAAATTTTCATTATTTTTTAGTAGAAACAAAAGTCTTTTCCTCCTCATCGAGAACTCATTGAGTATTTTATATTGTATAGTTGTTCCTGCCATTCCATCAAAATCATTGTTCTATCCTTACCTCCCTCTTGCCATTTTCTACTTTTAAACTAATGAAAAGAGACAATTATCTGTTCTACTTGATTTCTCCTAATTAAAAAAGTACCTAAACATTAGATACACTTTAAGAAACTTTAGCAAAAATAAAGACTCAACTAAAGGTGGACCTTCTGAATTTTCCTAATTTTCTTCTTGTAATTCTGTCAGTAATGAAAGGACAGCAACTTAAAAACATATGTGATCGAAAGAACAAAACATAGTCTATTCATATCTTGAACAAAAAAAAAGAAACAGTGGTGTAACCTTCATGGTATAGTAAAGACGGTAATAAGTATGGGATAATGATGGCTTAAGAACCGATTCTGAATGAACTTTGTGCAAAGTCATCCAACATAATGTGCCATAGATGTTGAAGTTTATGACCTAACAACTGATGTAGTCGAGAAAAGAACAAAAGACATGGAAACCATGAGGTTGTGATGAATGGAGACAACACTGCCGAGGTCTGGGATACAAAGAAGAGAACATTGTTGGACAATATGGTCTTGAAAGCACTAATACTACATTGAAATAGCCAATCATCAGATTTTTATGGTACAACATGAAGAACATAGTCAAAGTCCTGTCTCTTAAAACACAACATTATTAGTTTTTAGTACAGGAACCATTAGATCTTGGGATGATCAAGATGATGTCATAAAAATTAGAGAAAATGAAAAAATCAAAGCAAAAATTTCTAGTAATTGACAAGATTAGCCCTAATAAGTAAGTAATGGTAGGGCCAATGATGGCAGTACCCCAAGTATACAGTATGCCTAAAAGTTGTGTTTTTTTATGTTGGAAAAAATCTGAAGAGACAAAAACACAATAAGGTCTTATCTGGGTACGTGTTTGGGAAAGGATATGCACTGTTGTGCAAACCTGATCAGGTTGTGTGCACACAACTGCTGAAAAAGACTTAGGCTTCTGCAGACCCACGAGGAAGGAATCAAGAAAACTGGAAACAAATGGGTTAAACTGCGCTGACATCGAAAGATGATAAGAAGAAAGGAATCCAATTCTGCGGTCTATTGGTCAACACGTTTCAAAGTGTCAAACTTCTCCATCAGGACAAACCCAACGTAACACCGTAATACCATGCTTTTGTACTGAAAAAGACGTTTCGAAACGTGCTGATCAATAAACCGCAGAATTGGATTCCTATCTTCTTATCATCGTTCAATGGCAGCGAAGTTTAACCCATTTGTTTCCAGTTTTCCTCATAAATATGTAATATCTGCATACAGGTGTGAACACGGTCATGAGTATTGTCTTTTTTTTTGCTTTTCTCAGGTTTCTAAATACTTCCACTTCTCAATAATATCACTCACAGTTGAATATTTTGGAGAGAAGAACTATAATGAACTGGCTTGTTACACCTGTGGCTTTCTATTATAAAACCACGCTGGTATTAGTGAGACAATGTAACCCAAATGTTATTAAAGTTGGACTGCATGGCAAGGAGATGGATTTTGTACAAATGTGGCAATGGGACTGAATTAAAAACCTGAATTTAATTAATAATACTTGTGTTGTGATGCTTTCAACCATTTATTCAATATCTTTATAATTGTTGATGTTGAAAATTTCTTTGCAGACAAAGCTTAAAATGGACAATTTCGGGGTTGTCCAGAACTGACATATAGATGACCAGTCCTTAGTATACGTCATCAATATAAGATTGGTGGGGGGCTGATATCAGGTATCCCCGCCATTCTGCTGTAAGAAGGCCGTGCACCCGCCAAAAGTACAGAGTGCAAAGAATTGAAAGAAATCGCTACCAACATATCGGTGCGAGTGCTGAACATCAGACTCCAGCCAATCTGATATTGATAAATTAGGCTAAGGATAACACCAGTTTATCTCTTATGGAGAGGTGCTGTCGAGGCATTTGACATTTGTCAGGTATCATGCATGTGGCCTACTAAACGGAATTGGACACTGCATGATACTTGCCACAAGGAACTGTCCTATACATATGCTAAAGTGTCTCTCTATCTCAAAATTTTACCAGTCACAGAAAGAAAACAAAAGAAGATATTTGATGAGTTGCTAAAAGGTTTAATTTCAAAAGCAAATAATTCTTCCACATTTTTCACATCTGAACATTTTGCTTAGTAAATTCCCAATCTCCTTCATAAACCTATGTGACTATACTGCTATAAGGCTCCAGTTTTTAAAAAGTTCTTCAATTTAGAAAGACAATTATTTTTTACCCTTTTAGGAGTTTTAATTGAGCTTCAGCTTTTTGGATTTTTTATCAATTAGCTAGAGCATATAGTGGCTACAAAGAGTGTCTCTTACTCTGGAGGACCCAGCATGTTCCATGAACATCCCACTCATCACAATGTTCACCATGTAATACTTACATTCTCCTACGAAGGCACTGCAGGAAAATTGAGCACTCGCTTCAGGTTCACTTCAGAAACCAGTTGATCATAGGAGATCTAAAGAGCAAAACACTCTCTGATCACTGTATTCATGGACAACGTTTCTAATATTGTAAAATGTATATGGTACTGGTTTGATGAAATTACGCAGTATATCCTCTTCGAAAGAGTAAGTAAATTGGTTTCCTCTTTTGATGTGTCCTTTGCTTGGTTACCAGGACATGCGTGCCCTCATGATCGCATAATTTTCATGTCTAGCATCTTCACGGTGTTCATTACAGAACGCTGAAAGATTAAAAATAACTTGTCGGAAGGGGGAATGTCATGATCTCTGCAGGCAGAGATCATAGCAAGCCTATAGAGGGACAAGCTCTCGGAAGATGGAACTATACTGACCATGAACTAAGCCTGCCGCGCAACTAGAAATAGCCAGGTAGCATTTCCTATTTATCGCTAGATGCCCAGCTCTGGCCTAAGACCTAAATAGCTAGCAGAGGGAAATATAAGACCTGGCTCACCTCTAGAGAAATATTCCAAAGAAGACAGTAGCCCCCCACATATAATGACGGTGAGTTCAGATGAAACAACAAACGCAGCAGGAAAATAGTCTTAGCAAATTTGAGGTCCGCTTACTAGATAGCAGAAGACAGATAGTATACTTTCATGGTCAGCAGAAAAACACTAACAAAACACCATCCAGAGATTACCTTAAACTCTGGCATTAACTCATAACGCCAGAGTAGCAATCCCTGATCAACGAGAGCTTTCCAGACACAGTAACAAAACTTCAGCTGTGAACTGGAACAAATAGGCAAAACAAAACATGGACAAAAGTCCAACTTATCTAGTAGTAGTCTAGAAGCAGGAACAAGCACTGAGAGGCATCAGATAACATTGTTGACCGGCAAGAAACCACCAGAGAAATGAGCTTAAATAGCGACACCCACTACTGATGGAACCAGGTGAAACAGGAAAGAGGATGACAAGTCCAATTCCACAAGCGGCCACCGGGGGAGCCCAGAATCCAAATTCACAACAGTACCCCCCCCTCAAGGAGGGGGCACCGAACCCTCACCAGATCCACCAGGGCGACCAGGATGAGCCCTATGGAAGGCACGAACAAGATCAGAAGCATGAACATCAGATGCATTGACCCAAGAATTATCCTCCTGGCCGTAACCCTTCCAGTTGACCAGATACTGGAGTTTCCGTCTGGAAACACGAGAGTCCAAAATTTTCTCCACAACGTACTCCAACTCACCCTCAACCAACACCGGAGCAGGAGGCTCAACTGAAGGTACAACAGGTACCTCATACCTGCGCAATAACGACCGATGAAAAACGTTATGAATGGAAAAGGACGCAGGGAGGTCCAAACGGAAAGAAACAGGATTAAGAATCTCCAATATTCTATAAGGGCCGATGAACCGAGGCTTAAACTTAGGAGAAGAGACCCTCATAGGGACAAAACGAGAAGACAACCACACTAAATCTCCAACACAAAGCCGAGAACCAACACGACGATGACGGTTGGCAAAACGCTGAGTCTTCTCCTGGGACAACTTCAAATTGTCCATAACCTGCCCCCAGATGTGATGCAATCTCTCCACCACCGCATCCACTCCAGGACAATCCGAGGATTCCACCTGACCGGAGGAAAATCGAGGGTGAAACCCCGAATTACAGAAAAACGGGGACACCAAGGTGGAAGAGCTGGCCCGATTATTGAGGGCGAACTCTGCCAATGGCAAAAAAGCAACCCAATCATCCTGGTCAGCAGAGACAAAACACCTCAGATATGTCTCAAGGGTCTGATTAGTCCGCTCGGTCTGGCCATTAGTCTGAGGGTGAAAAGCAGATGAAAAAGACAAATCTATGCCCATCCTAGCACAGAATGCCCGCCAAAATCTAGACACAAATTGGGTACCTCTGTCAGAAACAATATTCTCAGGAATACCGTGCAATCGGACAACATTCTGAAAAAACAGAGGAACCAACTCAGAAGAAGAAGGCAACTTGGGCAGAGGAACCAAATGGACCATTTTAGAGAAACGGTCACAGACCACCCAGATGACAGACATCTTCTGGGAAACAGGCAGATCTGAAATAAAATCCATCGAGATGTGTGTCCAAGGCCTCTTAGGAATAGGCAAGGGCAACAGCAGTCCGCTAGCCCGAGAACTACAAGACTTGGCCCGAGCACAAACGTCACATGACTGCACAAAGACTCGCACATCTCGTGACAGGGAAGGCCACCAGAAGGATCTTGCCACCAAATCCCTGGTACCAAAAATTCCGGGATGACCTGCCAATGCAGAAGAATGTACCTCAGAGATGACTCTGCTGGTCCAATCATCCGGAACAAACAGTCTATCAGGCGGACAACGATCCGGTCTATCCGCCTGAAACTCTTGCAAGGACCGCCGCAGATCAGGAGAAACGGCCGACAAAATTACTCCCTCCCTAAGGATACCTGTGGGTTCAGAATTACCAGGAGAGTCCGGGTCAAAACTCCTAGAAAGGGCATCTGCCTTAACATTCTTAGAACCCGGTAGGTATGACACCACAAAATTAAAGCGAGAAAAAAATAAAGACCAGCGCGCCTGTCTAGGATTCAGGCGTCTGGCAGTCTCAAGATAAATCAAATTTTTGTGGTCAGTCAATACCACCACCTGATGCCTAGCCCCCTCGAGCCAATGGCGCCACTCCTCAAACGCCCACTTCATGGCCAAAAGCTCCCGATTCCCAACATCATAATTCCGCTCTGCGGGCGAAAATTTGCGAGAAAAGAAGGCACAAGGCCTAATGACGGAGCAGTCGGAACCTTTCTGCGACAACACTGCCCCAGCTCCGATCTCCGAAGCGTCAACCTCAACCTGAAAAGGCAGATTCACATCAGGCTGACGCAACACAGGGGCAGAGGCAAAACGGCGCTTAAGCTCCTGAAAGGCCTCTACAGCATGAGGGGACCAATTAGCAACATCAGCGCCTTGTCTGGTCAAATCAGTCAGTGGTTTAACGACATCCGAAAAACCAGCAATAAATCGGCGGTAAAAGTTGGCAAAGCCCAAAAATCTCTGAAGACCCTTAAGAGAGGAGGGCTGAGTCCAGTCACAAATAGCTTGCACCTTGACGGGATCCATCTCAATGGAAGAGGGAGAAAAAATATACCCCAAAAAGGAAATTTTCTGGACCCCAAAAACGCACTTAGACCCCTTCACACATAAAGAATTAGACCGCAGAACCTGAAAAACTCTCCTGACCTGCTGGACATGAGAGTCCCAGTCATCAGAAAAAATCAGAATATCATCCAGATATATTATCATAAATTTATCCAGAAAATCGCGGAAAATATCATGCATAAAAGACTGGAAAACTGAAGGGGCATTAGAAAGACCAAAAGGCATGACCAAATACTCAAAGTGGCCCTCGGGCGTATTAAATGCGGTCTTCCACTCATCCCCCTGCCTGATCCGCACCAAATTATACGCCCCACGAAGATCAATTTTAGAGAACCACTTAGCACCCTCTATACGAGCAAACAAATCAGTAAGCAATGGCAATGGGTATTGATACTTAACAGTGATCTTATTCAGAAGCCGATAATCAATACATGGTCTCAAAGAGCCGTCTTTTTTTGAGACAAAGAAAAACCCAGCTCCCAAGGGAGAAGAAGATGGCCGAATATGTCCCTTTTCCAAAGACTCCTTTATATATTCCCGCATAGCAGCATGTTCCGGCACAGACAAATTAAACAAACGACCCTTTGGATATTTACAACCCGGTATCAAATCTATGGCACAATCGCACTCACGGTGCGGAGGTAACGACCCAAGCTTGGGTTCGTCAAAGACGTCTTGATAATCAGAGAGGAACTCAGGGACTTCAGAGGGAATGGACGACGAAATAGAAACCAAAGGTAAGTCCCCATGAATACCCTTACATCCCCAGCTCAACACAGACATTGCTCTCCAGTCCAAGACTGGGTTGTGAGACTGCAACCATGGCAATCCCAGTACCAAATCGTCATGTAAATTATACAGCACCAGGAAACGAATAATCTCCTGGTGATCCGGATTGATACGCATGGTTACTTGTGTCCAGTATTGTGGTTTATTATTAGCCAATGGGGTGGAGTCAATCCCCTTCAGAGGAATAAGAGTCTCCAAAGGCTCTAAATCAAAACCACAACGATTGGCAAAGGACCAATCCATAAGACTCAGAGCGGCGCCAGAGTCAACATAGGCGTCCGTGGCAATGGATGACAAAGAGCAAATCAGGGTTACAGACAAAATAAACTTAGACTGAATGGTGCCAATGGAAACAGACTTATCAAGCTTCTTTGTACGCCTAGAGCATGCTGATATAACATGAGTAGAATCCCCACAATAGAAACACAATCCATTCTTCCGTCTAAAATTCTGTCGCTCGCTCCGGGACAGAATTCTATCACACTGCATACTTTCTGGCGTCTTTTCCATAGACACCGCCAGATGGTGCACCGGTTTGCGCTCCCGCAGACGCCTATCAATCTGAATAGCCATTGTCATGGACTCATTCAGACCTGCAGGCACAGGGAACCCCACCATAACATCCTTAACGGCATCAGAGAGACCTTCTCTGAAAGTTGCCGCCAAGGCGCACTCATTCCACTGAGTAAGCACAGACCATTTACGGAATTTTTGGCAGAAAACTTCAGCTTCGTCTTGCCCCTGAGATAGTGCCATCAAAGTTTTTTCTGCCTGAAGTTCCAAATGAGGTTCCTCATAAAGCAAGCCCAAGGCCAGAAAAAACGCATCCACATCGCGTAACGCAGGATCCCCTGCTGGCAATGAGAAGGCCCAATCTTGAGGGTCACCCCTGAGCAAGGAAATCACAATCCTAACCTGCTGAGCAGGGTCTCCAGCTGAACGAGACTTCAGGGACAAATAAAGCTTACAATTATTTCGGAAATTCTGGAAGCTAGCTCTATTCCCTGTGAAGAACTCCGGCAAAGGAATTCTCGGCTCAGATACCGGAGCATGTACCACAAAATCTTGTAAATTTTGTACTTTCGTGATGAGATTATTCAAACCCGCAGTTACACTCTGGAGATCCATTATTGTCAGGTGCACACAGAGCCATACAGAGATTAGGAGGAGAGAGAGAAAAAAGACTGCAGCAAGGCAGACTGGAGGAAAAAAAAAAAAAAATTCCAGCAGACTTCTTATAACTCTCCTTTCTCAACCTGGGTCTTTAACACTTTAGTGGCCGGTCAAACTGTCATGATCTCTGCAGGCAGAGATCATAGCAAGCCTATAGAGGGACAAGCTCTCGGAAGATGGAACTATACTGACCATGAACTAAGCCTGCCGCGCAACTAGAAATAGCCAGGTAGCATTTCCTATTTATCGCTAGATGCCCAGCTCTGGCCTAAGACCTAAATAGCTAGCAGAGGGAAATATAAGACCTGGCTCACCTCTAGAGAAATATTCCAAAGAAGACAGTAGCCCCCCACATATAATGACGGTGAGTTCAGATGAAACAACAAACGCAGCAGGAAAATAGTCTTAGCAAATTTGAGGTCCGCTTACTAGATAGCAGAAGACAGATAGTATACTTTCATGGTCAGCAGAAAAACACTAACAAAACACCATCCAGAGATTACCTTAAACTCTGGCATTAACTCATAACGCCAGAGTAGCAATCCCTGATCAACGAGAGCTTTCCAGACACAGTAACAAAACTTCAGCTGTGAACTGGAACAAATAGGCAAAACAAAACATGGACAAAAGTCCAACTTATCTAGTAGTAGTCTAGAAGCAGGAACAAGCACTGAGAGGCATCAGATAACATTGTTGACCGGCAAGAAACCACCAGAGAAATGAGCTTAAATAGCGACACCCACTACTGATGGAACCAGGTGAAACAGGAAAGAGGATGACAAGTCCAATTCCACAAGCGGCCACCGGGGGAGCCCAGAATCCAAATTCACAACAGGGGAAGAAATTTCATTTGTCAGTAGTTTGATTTAGCGCTCTATAAATCAGGACGGGACTCCTGCTTTATTAATTGCAATAGTCAGGGGTTGTGGATGGATTTCTTCGCCTTCACCCTTAATTACCCCGGAGCGCTATGCTCCATGAGGAACATCAAGCACAGTCTCAAAAAAAGTCAATATGGGAACGGCTGTATTTGTTTGCTTTTGACTGATAAATGCTAATGTTTTTGATTTGGGGTTAAAATAGTGAATATAATTAAAGATATTGTATTGAGTAACAAATATGGAGAGCCGCAGGACAGCACTTATGATTGGACCAACAGCCCATCATCTCAAAATGGGCTTCCCTAGTAAGGCTTGCACTTATTTCAGGGATCTGGACATCACTCTAAGGTCCACAGGTTGGGTCTGCAGAGTAGCTTCTGACCAGTAGAGCTATCTTTTGGAAAATATCAAACAAGTCTGGGTCAGAACCAGATGGACACAAAGAAAAAAACAGATTTAAATATGTAGTCAGGAACTGGCATGACAGATTCTGGGAGGTGCCAGAATAAATGGCCAAAGAGTGTCATCAAGTCCAAGGTTGAACCAGAGTCAGCATCATGGTGTTAGTTAGAGAATGGTCAGGAATTGAACCACAGATCAGACCACTAAATTAGTAGTCCAAAAGTTCCACCAGGTACTGTTCAAAGTATATGATAGCTGACACATGTCAAAGGACTAAGGGAATCTAAATAGCAGGCCAGAACCACTGATCGGCTGCTGAATCTGTCCACTGATTGGTCTGATGACTGCCTCCTCTGATCGGCTGCCAGCTGCACCTCCTAATTAGTCAATGCTATTGTCAGTTAAGACAGCAGGACAACCATCCGCACTTCACAAGTAATGCCCAGCATTCCTTCCAGCATCAACGAGAAAAGCCACTCAGTGGCATCTGGCAGAGAGGAATAAAACCATGCACTGAGGAGGGAGGGTGTGCCTGAACTGGGAAGCTACCAAACAGTTACCTACAGTCCATACTTGTGCAAATATGATGAAAACAAACTTGCTTGGAGTTTTGTGGAACCCACGTGATTAATTAAAGGTTAATATTCCACTTACTCATATGACATACTCCGATCTGCCGCAGAAGCTGAGATATGAAGAGTTGATTGAGAAGATCTTCTTTACTTTGTTTGCCACTTCCTTGGTGAACAACTTGGTAGAAATCTTTTTGTCATTCGTCCTCCTCCCATCTCAATTTTGCATCCTCTTAATATTTTGCAGTCACCATATTATATAGCACCGTGTGCTTACAATTGCTCATTTTCAACCAAGTTAATTCTTCTTTTTTTTCATTTGGTCTGCTGTTCTTGGGGTCAGCAGAAACGGAAACAGCCAGAACATGGCTGGGTACTGCAGATCCACCCCTTATTGATTTGAATATGTGGTAAATAAGCAGTACACAGCAGTGGCCCTTATACAGTCTAGGGAGCTGTCCTGTGCAGCTTAGTTACAAAGCAGTTCTGGCCGCTGCCGACATCGTGAACATCTGATTGGATAGGCCATCAATGTTACAGTCCTGGACAACCCCTTTAAGTGCGGTTTTCCTCATGGATCTTAGACTGTCATGGACATTATCCTAATATTAACTGCCAGTCATTTGGTGATGTTCCTAGTGCCAGGTTTTGGCATTTAGTTAGTACGACCATCAGGCTAACACGACCATAAAGCTATTGACCCATTCTTTACCCCTTCTGTCCAAATTATTATGCCTGCCCAGTTATACTTATTTTCTTCATATGTGACCATACGTTCAATTATATATATTGTGTGATGACCATACATTCACCATATCTATGGAGCACTTTGACTGCTTACAATTAGTGTTGAGCATTCCGATACTGCAAATATCGGGTATCGGCTGATATTCGCTGTATCGGAATTCTGATGCCGAGTTCCGATATTTCTGCAATATCGGAAATCGGAATTGGAAGTTCCCACAGTGCAAAAATGCAGTATAATTGAGTGTGGGCGGTGCGTGGGTGGAGACTGTATGTCTCTGTGCGGGCGGGGTCTGTGCTTGACTGTGGGTGGTCTGTTTGTGCCTGCCGGGGGTCTTTACGGCCTGTCGGGGGGTCTGTATGGCCTCTCCGGGGTCTGTGCGGCCTCTCCGGGGTCTGTGCGGCCTCTCCGGGGTCTGTGCGGCTTGCCGGGGGGTCTGTACGGCCTGCCGGGGGGTCTGTACGGCCTCTCCGGGGTCTGTGCGGCTTGCCGGGGGGTCTGTGCGGCCTCTCCGGGGTCTGTACGGCCTGCCGGGGGGTCTGTACGGCCTGCCGGGGAGTCTGTGCGGCCTCTTCGGGGTCTGTGCGGCTTGCCAGAGGGTCTGTGCGACCTGCCGGGGGTCTTTGTGTCTGTGCAGGCATCGTCCAGTGGGACTACAAGTCCCATCGGGCTATGCCTGCTACAATGACAGTGATTGACACATTAGCCAATGATTGGACAGTAGTAGTCCCATCATCCGGCTAATGTGTTTAATGTAAAAAAAAAATACTCCATACATACTCCATACATGCTACATACATGCTACATACATGCTACATACATACATACATGCTACATACATGCTACATACAAACATACATGCTACATACATGCTACATAAAAACATGCTACATACATACATGCTACATACAGGCTACATAATACATACATACATGCTACATACATGCTACATACATATATACTACATACATGCTACATACATGCTACATACATGCTACATACATACTACATACATACTACATACATGCTACATACATACATGCTACATACATGCTACATACATGCTACATACATGCTACATACTACATACATACATGCTATATACATGCTACATACATGCTACATACATACATGCTACATACATGCTACATACTACATACATACATGCTATATACATGCTACATACATACATGCTACATACATGCTGCATGCTACATACATGCTACATACATACATACTACATATGTACTGCATACATACTGCATACATACAACATACATACTGCATACATACTACATACATACATCCATACATACTACATACTCCATACATACATACTGCATACATAAATACTACATACATACTACATGCATACATACATACATACTACATACTACATACAATACATTCATACATTACATACAGTACATACATAGACATACAGTACATTAAACATAGAGTACATACTCACCATTACTTGTCATTTTGATCCCCAAAGCCAGTGTCATCTGTAAAAAATATGAAAAAAACAAACAACCAATATACTCCCTGTCCGCAGAAAACCACGAGTGTCCCACGACGATCTCCCATGGAGAAAGGCAGCAACAGCTGGTGCGACTGCTCTCCAGGGGCTCCAGGAACACAATGACGGGAGGAAGGTATCCTTCCGCATTGTATTCCTCCACCGCTGTAAAATAAAGTCCCGAGTCTCACTTTATGGCATTGCCGGGTGAGAAATTTTCCCAGGCAGCAATTGCCATAAAGTGAGACTTTGTCCTAAGGTAACCTCTCAGTGATGCACTGCAGGAGCCATTGTCTCCTGTCAGTGTGTCACTGAGGGTCCTATAGAGTAGTGACATCACCCGATGTCACTGTTCTATAGGGGAGATCATCGTGGGACACTCGTTATTAATTGGACTACGGCGGACAGGTGATATACGGTTTATTATTTTACGTTTTTTGCAGGCGCTGAAGTATGGTAAGTATGGTGAAATTAATAATATTAAAATACTTTTTCCTAATGTGTGCGTGTTTTATTAACCCTTTCCTACTATTGGATTAATAACGGATAGGCGTCTTCTTGACGCCTCTCCGTTATTAACCCGGCTTAATGTCACCTTACAATGGCAAGGTGACATTAACCCCTTATTACCCCATATCCCACCGCTACATGGGAGTGGGAAGAGAGGGGCTAAGTGCCGGAATTGGCGCATCTTACAGATGCGCCATTTCCGGGGCGGCTGCGGACTGGTATTTGTAGCCGGGGGGGCAATATCCATGGCCCCTCTCTAGGCTATGAATATCAGCGCGCAGCTGTCTGCGTAGCCTTTCTGGCTATAAAATATAGGGGGACCTCATGTCATTTTTTGGGGGGATCCCCCTATTTTCATAGCCAGTAAAGGCTACGCAGACAGCTGCGGGCTGATATTCATAGCAGGCTACAAATATTGGCCCCCGGTCATTGGCTTTCCCCCTCTGGCGCAGAAAATTGCGCGGGAGCCCACGCCGTTTTTTTCCTTTTTTTTTTTTTTAAATTCAATGCTCATAAACGCCTTTTTCACACTTGCGTCGGTACGGGTCAGTCGCTATGCATCGGGCCGACGTACCGACGCATGTTGTGAAATTTGTGCCCGACGTGGGCAGCGGATGCAGTTTTTCAACGCATCCGCTGCCCATTCTAAAGTCCGGGAGGAGGGGGCGGAGTTTCTGGCGTGCATGCGCGGTAGAAAATGGTGGACGCGCCGGACCAAAAAACGTTTTTTCGTGCCGACGGTCCGCCAAAAAACGACATGTAGTTTTTGGTGCAGTTTTTGGTGTAGGTTTTGATGCTGGTTTTTGGTGCGGTTTTGATGCAGTTTTTGGTGCAGTTTTTGGTGCAGCTTTTGATGCGGTTTTAGATGCTGTTTTTGATGCGGTTTTTGATGCAGTTTTCGTTCTGTTTTTTGACCGGTTTTGATGCAGTTTTTGGAAATAAATAAACGGAAAATGTTCATGATTTGAATAGAAACATGCTTGAAAAAATGGATTCGGAGGCCGTATTCATCATTTCACATCTGTTTCATCCGTTTTTTGCTGGATCCGTTGCTGTGCGTTTTTTCGCCGGACAGAAAAACCGTTCCTCTGTATGTGTTTTCCATCCGGCAGAAACAGTTTTTTTGACGGATCCTGCAAAAAACAGATGAAACGTATGGCCATCAGGCGCAATCCGGTGCTAATACAACTCTAATGGAAAAAAACGGATCCGGTGGAAAAAACGGATCTGGCGGAAAAAAACGGATCCTGCAAATGTGCTCGCAGGATGCGTTTTTTTCCCATAGACCTGTATTAGCATCGGACGATGCCTGCACACACGCACAGAGCCCCGACCCACCGCACAGAGACCCCCCCACACCACGCAGAGACCCCCCCCACGCCGCACAGAGACCCCCCACACTGCACAGAGACCCCCCACGCCGCACCGAGACTCCCCCCATTCTGCATAGAGCCCGGGCAGCCTACATAGAGCCCCGACATGCCGCATAGAGCCTGGGCAGCCCACATACAGCCCCGCATAGAATTAGATCCCTGGCAGGCCCGCACAGACCCCGCCCGCACACACAGACACTCATAGTGTTCGCCCACACACCACCCACATTCTTCCCCCCCTCCAGAACAGCATATAGAAGGACAGAAAGGGCTGATTTATGTTCTGATATTTGTGTCCCATTGACTTGCATTGGTATCGTGTATCGGTATTGGCGATATCCGATATTTTTTTGATCCAATCCGATACCGATACTTTTGAATATCGGAAGGTATCGCTCAACACTACTTACAATACTATGAGAATCCATACGCATGCATGTGGGCACTTTACTGATTCCTGTTATCTACATTCACTGTGCATGCTCTGGACACAGTATTGGCTGGGAGCCTGCCCGCCCCATGCTCTCTCCACCCTCTGAGCATGCTCTTTGCATACATCCCACCAATTTCCGCTTCCTGCAAGTCACCAGAGATGCCGCTAACCACCAAAACTCATTAATGATGATTACTAACTGTATGCTAACTGACACAAACAATGACATACAAAGCCATCCACAACCTGTCTCCTCCATACATCTGTAACATGATCTCCCGGTACCTACCTACACGCAACCTCCTACACTCTCAAGATCTTCTTCTCTACTCCTCTCTCATCTCTTCCTCCCACAACCGCATCCAAGACTTCTCCACAAGCCTACAGCCTGCAGTGATCCTCAACCTACTGAACCACCGCATGACCAACTCTACCCTCTCCTAGTGTATCCTCACCCATCCCATGTAGACAGTGAGCCCTCGCGGGCAGGGTCTTCCCTCCTTATGTACCTGTGTGTGCCTTGTTTTACTCATGTTTATTGTACTTGTCTATATTTGCCCCATTCACATGTAAAACGCCATGGAATAAATGGCGCTATAAAAATGTTTAATAATAATAATATATATATACTGCATCAATACCAGAGGTTACACTACCCCTGAAGAATCTGTACATTAAAGCGATACGCGTGGGGCACCTCCTAGAAACACCCCTGTTGCTTTTGGCAGTGCTGCCTAAGGGTTATCTCGTAGGTGCCTGTAAGCTATCTTCTGCCAGGCTCCATTACTTTCGCATTAATCCTACTTTTTGGGGTCTTTTTAAGGTTCATCTCTTGATCAAATGACCTTCCCTCCTTTTTCACATATAGTACCATGCATCTCTTTTATTTGCTTCGATCATGACTTTCCTGACATAGTATCATATGTATTTCAGGCTATTAGGAGCTTTATATACCCCTTGAAAGCCCATTAGGATGTGATGGCTCAATTTAAGGCCGGGGTCACACTTGCGAGTGCAATGCGCGAAACTTGCACGAGTCTTTCGCATCAATACCCGGCACTGCCGCCGGCACTCGGGACCGGAGCGTTCAGCTGAATATAAATACATGCAGCCGGACACTCCGGTCCTGAGTGCCAGCGGCAGTGCCGGGTGACGTGAAGCAGAGCTATCATTATGGGAGAGGGGGACGTGGGGGCATCACAACACAGAACCAGACCCCAATCAGAGGACAATAAAACTTTCACACTCCTTATCTATGAACTGTTCCAATATTTATGGCCACAGCTGTTTATCCCCTCTCCCATAATGATAGCTCTGCTTCACGTCACCTGTCTTATCTATTGCATTATTTCTGGGCTGTATTGTGCATACATATGTGATTCTTCAGATGTTGTATTAGTCTATGCCTGATGAAGAGACCTGAGTAGTCTCGTAAGCTTACAATTTATTACCATCGTTTAGCCATTAAAAGGTATCAACCACTGAGGACTCTCAATTCTAAATATTTGCATAAATAAAAACATTTTACATAATTTTTGTATATGGATTTTAATATAAAAATTCTGTGTGTGATTATACTGAATGGACATAGCCTTGTGATGTCGGTGTTCTCAGTGCCTTGTAATCAGTCTGTACTTCCCCACATTAAACTCAATATTTCATGTTTCTCGTGTCTGCATCTAATTCTCAGCAACGACACAAAATATCCTGACAGCGGTGTCGCAATTTCACGCCTTGTCAGACAGCTGTCGCCTGTTACATTAAAAATGTAGTAGCCCTTTAAATACAGACTGACATGCAGATCTTGATGCATATGTACAAGTCGAATACGTCACTGTGCACATGTCACCCTGGTGCATCAAAATATCGGACACGGAAATACTATAATCACTGAAGAAAAACTTGCACAAAACCTTAATTTCTACTAATGAAATATTCATTATCATGTTATATATGAACATATAAAAGATCACTCTGCTGTGGTTGGATTAGAACCCACAACCCTGGTATGACAAAGTAATAATCATACTCTATAGCCATTAGTGAAAACTGGGAAGTGTCACCTTCTTGTTTGACCAGAGTATTATTATTATATTATTATTATTATTTACTTACAGGGAATCCATCAACAGGTGTTTGCAATGTAGGGGATGAGACACGGATTTCAGCGATGTGTCATGCATTAGGTTGTGTGATGTTGTTTCCATACACTGAATGTTTTATCACCAAGGGATTATCACTGCCTTGACCACTGTGCATCTGAGCCCTTGTCCAACCACGCCCCTTTCTCTGATAAGCAGCTCACTGTCAATATACCTACAGAGCCTGGTGTGGGCGGGGTAAGCTTTCTCAGCTTTGCTACATGCTCCATGTAAAAATTAGAATTAGCCTTTAAGGTGTTGTCTTTAGTTTATACTGGAAAAACCTGGTGACAGGTTCCCTTTAAAATGAATCAGTCACCAGGTTTTTCTATCTAACCTAAAAGCAGCATGATGTAGGGGCTGAGACTTTATTTCACTTACTTGTCTACTTGCTGTTATTTTGATGCAATCACTTTTTCTCTGTTGCAGATCTAGCAGTTCTCTAAATGCTGAGCTCTGTGTAATCCCGCCCACATCAATGATTGGTAGTTTTCTGTGTACACTGTGGATAGGAATAAAGCTGCCAATCAGTGTTGGAGGCGGGTTTTTTCAGAGCAGTTTTCTAGGAAGCACAAGACACCAAGTCCTGGAGTGATAATCTCTTGCTGATAAAATACTGATTTTATTGAAATAGCAACACACAGCCTAGTAAGTGATATATCACTGGAATCAGGGTCTACGGTGGCACAGTGGTTAGCATTGCAGCGCTGGAGTCCTGGGTTCTAATCCCACTCAGGACAACATCTGCAAAGAGTTTGTATGTTCTCTCTGTGTTTGTGTGGGTTTCCTCCAGGTTCTCCGGTTTCCTCCCACATTCCAAAGACATACTGATAGGGAATTTAGACTGTGAGCCCCATTGGGGACAGCGATGATAATGTGTGCAAACTGTAAAGCGCTGCGGAATATGTTAGCGTTATATAAAGATTATTATTATTACTACATCACACTACTCTCAGATTACACTAAAAATCTGCTGACAGATTCCGTTAAACGAAAAACAGGGGAAAATTACTAAAGAAGCCACTTTAAAAAAAAATGACAACTTGGAATAATTTATTATTATTATTATTATTATTATTATTATTATTTCTACATTTAGGTTTTAAAAAAAGTAAATAGATTTAGATTTTTTTAATAAAAAAAACAGCAGTGTTTCTCCAACTGTGCCACATCTGTTCATAGGTTGGGCAGCAAAATTCACATTCGCGGAGCAGAACTTCAGTACCTGTATCTACTCATGGACGTGTGTAGAGCGGTTCCTAGAAGAAAGCAGCCATGTTTCTCTAATTCTGTACAACCCCTTTAAGTAAATGTTAAATATTCTATTTATTCCCAGATAATATTTTTTTTTCTTATTTCTTTTAAAACAGCTTTTTCTTTTTCAGTTCTCATGCTTTTCTCTCATCCCCACCAGATGGAAACTGGAAGAGAAGGTCATGAGAAAAAAAAAGAAGCCAATCCACATGCTTGTAAGTTTTAGAGATTTATAAGCTCTGAAGTTTTTTTTTTTTTCAGACACTCAAATTACAAGGTTTAGATCACAGACAGTTTCTTTCAAATTGCAGAGATGTCAGACTCATCGTAAGGTAGACCACAGGTTGTTTTATCAAGGCTGGTGGCCTTGTTTCTCCAGCCTCTTATTAATCTGCCACTTTTAATGATGAAGCAAAGCTGTATATTTAGGGTTTTCTGGACAGACACTCCAATTTCTATCCTGATCGACCATTGCTTATTCTGTGACAAGCGGAGAAAAGTATTGTTTTATTACCAGATGTCTGCAAATGTGCCCTGTCCACTAACGGATGGGTAATATTCCCTTCACTCTACCCGAGAGATTAAAATGGGATAGATTTCATCTATCTATCTATCTATCTATCTATCTATCTATCTATCTATCTATCTATCTATCTATCTATCTATCTATCTATTATCTATCTATATATCATCTATGTATTATCTGTCTATCTATTAGTGGATGGTCATTATTATACAAATGCAGATTAGGCATTATTATTATTATAAGGATGGACAGGGGCCACTATTATTATGTGGAGGTATAAAGAGGTCATACTGTGCAGGGCACAAAGGGCCATTGTTGCTGTCTAGAGAACTGGTTATAGCACTTTATAGTTTGCTTCTATAGTATATATCTGGGTTTTCTCCAGGCTGTAGCTTCGATTTGTACAAGATAAGTAATATCTTGTATTTAACTTAGTTTTATAAGCAGGTTATAACTTGTACAGTGTGTATGGAATGTATTCAGACCCCTTTAAATTTTTCACTCTTTGTTTCATTGCAGCCATTAGGTAAATTAAAAAAAAGTTCATTTTTTTCTCATTAATGTACACTCTGCACCCCATGTTGACTGAAAAAAACAGAAATGTAGTAATTTTTGCAAATGTATTAAAAAATAAAAACTGAACTATCACATGGTAATAAGTAATCAGACCCTTTGCTCAGTAGTGAGTAGAAGCACCTTTTGAGCTAGTACAGCCATGAGTCTTCTTGGGAATGAAGCTACAGGTTTTTCACACCTGGATTTGGGGATCCTCTGCCATTCTTCCTTGCAGATCCTCTCCAGTTCCGTCATGTTGGATGGTGAACGTTGGTGGACAGCCATGGTCAGGTTTCTCCAAGGATGCTCAATGGGTTTAGGTCAGGGCTCTGGCTGGGCCAGTCAAGAATGGTCACAGAGTTCTTCTGAAGCCACTTCTTTGTTATTTTAGCTGTGTGCTTAGGGTCATTGTCTTGTTGGAAGGTGAACCTTGGGCCAAGTCTGAGGTCCAGAGCACTCTGGAAGAGGTTTTCATCTAGGATATCTCTGTACTTGGCCGCACTCATGTTTCCTTCAATGACAACCAGTCGTCCTGTCCCTGCAGCTGAAAAACACCCCTATAGCATGCTGCTGCCACCACCATGTTTCACTGTTGGGATTGTATTGGGCAGGTGATGAGCAGTGCCTGGTTTTCGCAACACATACTGCTTAGAATTATCACCAAAAAGGTCTATCTTTGTCTTATCAGACCATAGAATCTTGTTTCTCATAGTCTGGGAGTCCTTCATGTGTTTTTTAGCAAACTATATGCGGGTTTTCATATGTCTTGCACTGAGGAGAGGCTTCTGTTGGGCCACTCTGCCATAAAGGCCAGACTGGTGGAGGGCTGCAGTGATAGCTGAGTTTGTGGAACTTTCTCCCATCTCCCTACTGCATCTCTGGAGCTCAGCCACAGTGATCTTGGGGTTCTTCTTTAACTCTCTCACCAAGGCTCTCCTCCCACGATTGCTCAGTTTGGCTGGATGGCCAGGTCTAGGAAGACTTCTGTTGGACTCAAACTTCTTCCATTTAAGGATTATGGAGGCCACTGTGCTCTTAGGAACCTTGAGTACTGCAGAAATTTTGTTGCAACCTTGGCCAGATCCGTACCTTGCCACAATTCTGTCTCTGAGCTCCTTGGCCAGTTCCTTTGACCTCATGATTCTCATTTGGTCTGACATGCACTGTGAGCTGTGAGGTCTTATATAGACAGGTGTGTGCCTTTCCAAATTAAGTCCTATCAGTTTAATTAAACACAGCTGGCCTCCAATGAAAAAATTTCTACATTTTTTTTAGTTAAGATGGAGTGCACATTAATGAGAAAAAAATAACTTTTTTGAATTTACCAAATGGCTGCAATGAAACAAAGAGTGAAAAATTTTAAAGGGGTTAGAATACTTTCCGTACCCACTGTACATAAAATGACATCCAAATCTGAAAATAAGTTCCCTGCCCCCAGGGAATGGTGGTCATTAGTTGGCGTACTTAAAGAACAGATGAGCAGTATTCCTATAGACCTGTACTTGCTCCTTATAAGACAACAGAGACTGAGATTTGGATCAATATTTCTGTATTTTAGCCTCTGTGGTCTTTGCTATTGTAAAAGAAAATTTGTCGCCTGCTGAACATCAGCTAAAAAAGTTTTGCTCTCTTGTAATATTATTTTCAATTTACAAAGTGTTTACTGTTGTGTCTTATCCAGAAAGTGAATAGGAGGGGGCAGTATGTAAGGGTGTAAAAGAAAGTTGCATTTCTTCTCAGTATTTAGATAAAGATATGGTAGGCACAATAAGCTTGGAAATACTTTACTTTGTGTGTATTAGTTTTGCATTTATTCTATATCATTCTGTCCCATGACAACGCAAAGGCGTTGTCCTCTTGACTTCGGAATGCCAGACTATTTAGGCCCACCCTGTTACAACTCAATTAGTGACCCCACCAAAACTCAACACCCCATTAAATATATCCTCAAACACTACTTGACAATGGATGTAATGACCACAGCAGCCTCTTTATTAAGTACCTGTTAACAATTAGTCTACGCACCTAAAATGCATGACAAAAATATCATATAAAAACCACCAGAAAGGAGAAACTTTTTAAAGGCTTAATACTACATATCTCTGCAACTTTAGATCTTCCACTCTACCTCCAGCCACGTAGCACCAATTACAGGGCACCATTGCTGAGCATTACCCATACAATTACTCATACAATCATCTCATTGAGACATAAGCCCAGTAGAGATCCAATTCTATAAATTCTCCATCACCACTTAACCACATGTGAGGCAACTCTTACCTTGCAAAAGTTACCCCAATTTACCAATGAAGCAGGCCTCCTTGAAAAACCCTCTTCCTTGACCAGAGGGAGAATGCATTTTTTAACCCCTTCCATGATTGCAAATGACCATATGTCTATGCGGATTGTGATCAAATGAGTAGTGATGAGCGAATATACTCGTTACTCGAGATTTCCCGAGCACGGGAACCAATATTATGCAACATACATTTGTCTCTCATGTACAGCACCATGGAATTAATGGTGCTATATAAATAAATAATAATAATAATATTTTAATGTAATTATTTGTTTGAATATCACATTACTTTCTGTGGGAGACAAAACTTTGGTCTTGCCAAAATCTGACCATTCTGTGTCCGTTAACTGATCAATATTTCTGCATTGATGCCAATTTATTTTTTTAACTTAAACCACATTTCGGAGGGTTTCAGCTTTCAAAAGAATAATTTATACAACCAATGGATGAATTTAAAGTCAGGTTATAAGTAGTGTTGAGCATTCCGATACCGCAAGTATCGGGTATCAGCCGATATTTGCGGTATCGGAATTCCGATACCGAGTTCCGATGTTTTTGCGATATCGGGAATCGGGATCGGAATGCATATTCATGTGTAAAATAAAGGATAAAAATTAAAAAATAGGGATATACTCACCCTCTGACGCGCCCTGGTTGTAACCGCTGCAACCGGCAGCCTCCGTTCCTAAGAATGAGCGAGTGAAGGACCTGCGATGACGTCGCGGTCTTGTGATTGGTCACGTGAGCGGTCACATGAGCGGTCACGCGACCAATCACAAGCCGCCACGTCATCGAAGGTCCTTCACTCGCTCATTCTTAGGAACGGAGGCTGCCGGTTAACACCGCTAGGTCCAGGGTCCGCCGGAGGGGTGAGTATATCCATATTTTTTTTTTTTATTCTTTATTTTTTACTTGAATATGGATCCCAGGGCCTGAAGGAGAGTTTCCTCTCCTTCAGACCCTGGGAACCATCCAGGATAGCTTCCAATACTTGTGTCCCATTGACTTGTATTGGTATCGGGTATCGGTATCGGCGATATCCGATATTTTTCGGATATCGGCCGATACTATCCGATACCGATACTTTCAAGTATCTGAAGGTATCGCTCAACACTAGTTATAAGCTTTTATTTACATTACATGGATAAGGGACATAATGTCTGTCAGGAAGTGTACTCCTGCCAAGGATGACCACCCTGGACACCTTTACTTTTGCACCCTTATGGCAAGAAAATCTCCACTCTAGTCAGGCAAGTTACAACCCTGCTGATTAAATTAATCTTCACCCCTCAAATTTCTACTGAAAGCCCCAGAATAAACTGCTACCCCTAAACTACACCCAAATTTAGGTCTAGCAATCATCCTAAGCCATATAGCTTTAGTTTAAGCTTTGGGCACTTAATCTTTATTTATTCATTTTACTGGGTCAAGGATGTGATTTTATGGCACTTACTAATATTTAAAGGTGTTATCCAGGACTTTGCCTATTTTTCTATATGGGGCTAAAAACTTACAGGCAGATAGTTGCTAACTGTCTTGCTGTTCTTCCTGCCGCTGATTCTTCTGCTTCCTGTGACCTCATGTCAACACAGCATCTCTTTGTCATTTGGTCTACTCTGTCGATGGGGCATTACTACAGACATCATACTTATTGACAGCCGACTCTCCGCAGCTAAGCAATGGGGAGCCGACTGACAAACAGCATGACTTCAGCAGTGACACCCCATTGACAGAACAGAGCAGAATATGACGTTACCAGAAACACAGAATCGACTGCAGTAGCGATCTGTGACTGCCCTGAGCTGAAATCAGTGCCTGGCAGAATGGGCAACTTGCTGTAGCTAGATCATGACCACTTATAATCATTTACTAGATGGTGGCCCGGGTATTCTAGAATATGTATGTAGTTTATTTATGAAGATTTCAGAATAATGCAATAAATACACAGGATTCAGCCGGCTGGGCGCGACCAATCCCGCGCCAATTCGGGGCCGGACTGCATCTCTCGCTAATTGTTCTCGGCCGGCAGGGCGCGACCAATCAGTGAAGCCAGGGCCGGATCCAGGTTTTTGAGGGCCCCGTGCGAAAGAGTCTCACAGCCTACGTAGCATATAACACAGCCCACGTAGTATATAGCACAGCCATGTAGTATATAGCACAGCCACGTAGTATATAACACAGCCACGTAGTATATTGCACAGCCATGTAGTATATAGCGCAGCCCACATAGCATATAGCACAGCCCACGCAGTATATAATGCAACCCTGGCAGTATATAGCACAGCCACGCAGTATATAACACAGCCCACATAGTACATAGCACAGCCCACGCAGTATATAACACAGCCCACGTAGTGTATAACACAGTCCATGTAGTATATAGCATAGCCCACGTAGTATATAACACAGCCCACGTAGTATATAGCACAGCCACGTAGTATATAGCACAGCCATGTAGTATATAGCACAGCCCACATAGTATATAACACAGCCACGTAGTATATAGCACATCCCATGCAGTATATAACACAGCCCACATAGTATATAACACAGCCCACATAGTATATAACAGCCCATGTAGTATATAACACAGCCACGTAGTATATAACACAGCCACATAGTATATAGCACAGCCCACGCAGTATATAACACAGCCACGTAGTATATAACACAGCCACATAGTATATAGCACAGCCCACGCAGTATAAAACACAGCCCATGTAATATTTAACACAGTCCACGTATTATATAGCACAGCCACATACTATATAGCACAGCCCACATAGTAAATAGCACAGCGAGGTAGTATGTAACACAGCCCACACAGTATATAGCACAGCCCATGCAGTATATAACAACCCATGTAGTATATAACACAGCCCATGCAGTATATAACAAAACCTACATAGTATATAGCACAGCCCACGTAGTATACAACACAGCCCACATAGTATATAGCACAGCCACATAGTATATAGCACAGCCCACATAGTATATAGCACAGCCCACATAGTATATAGCACAGCCCACATAGTATATAGCATAGCGATGTAGTATATAACACAGCACATGCAGTATTTAACAGAGCCCATGCAGTATATAACACAGCCCATGTAGTATATAACACAGCCCACATAGTATATAACACAGCCCACGTAGTATATATAACAGACCACATAGTATATAGCACAGCCACATAGTATATAGCACAGCCCACATAGTATATAGCACAGCCCACATAGTATATAGCACAGCCCACATAGTATATAGCATAGCGATGTAGTATATAACACAGCACATGCAGTATTTAACAGAGCCCATGCAGTATATAACACAGCCCATGTAGTATATAACACAGCCCACATAGTATATAACACAGCCCACGTAGTATATATAACAGACCACATAGTATATAGCACAGCCACATAGTATATAACACAGCCCACATAGTATATAACACAGCCCACATAGTATATAACACAGCCCACATAGTATATAGCACAGCCACGAAGTATATAGCACAGCCCACGTAGTATATAGCACAGCGAGGTAGTATATAACACAGCCCACGCAGTATATAACACAGCCTACACAGTATATAACAGCCCAAGTAGTATATAACACAGCCCATGCAGTATATAACAGCCCAAGCAGTATATAACACAGCCCACATAGTATATAGCAATGTGGACACCATATCCTTGTTAAAAAAATAATTAAAATAAAAAATAGTTATATACTCACCTTCTGGCGGCCCCTAGATCCAGCCCAGGCCTTTAGCGATGCTCCTCGTGACGCTCCGTTCCCAGTAATGCCTTGCGGCAATAACCCGTGATGATGTAGCGGTCTCGCGAGACCGCTACGTCATGTCCGGTCATTGCCGCAATGCATTCTTGGGACCGGAGAGTCTCGAGGAGAGGGAAAGGCTGCCGCAAATGCTGGAAGGTAAGAATATAATGATTTTTTTTAATTATTTTTAACATTTAGCATAGGCAGCATCAATAGTAAAAAGTTGGTCACACTTACAGGGTTAATGGCAGCGTTAACAGACTGCTAAAACACTATGTGGGCGCTGACTGGAGGGGAGTAGGGAGGGGCCAATTCGAGGGCGGACTGTGCCTGTCGCTGATTGGTCATGCCCAGCCGGCCGCGACCAATCAGCGACGCGGGATTTCCGTGTCAAACAGATGGAAGTGGACCTTAGACGATTATATATATAGATATTATTTTTAACTGGTCCATTGCATTGTTTGTCTTTTAAAATTAGGATTGGTTTGGAAAGCCAGCAAAATTTCCCATATAATAATAAGCCACTGATTAGGTCTGAGGCTCTTTTCCCACTAGTATCATATCTTCTGTTTAAACCGACCATTACTGACCACTGAAGAAGCCACCAAGCAGGGACATTAAGAGAAGAGGGCCATCGTAAATTTTTGAATATGGGGACAACCTGCACATTAAATGGACCCTACTCACATTCTGCCTACTCTGATACCCCAACAACCACTTGAAACATCTAGTTCTAGCTCCCTGTCACTCCCATTTTCCCGATCATTGCCACTGACCCTTCTGCTGTTGGCAGCATGGCAAAACGGCTGGCTGGTGTTGATCGTAATTGGGGTGTCAGAGTGCTCAGTACTGTGGGACAGTCACATGCGAGAATTTGTTCTTTTGACCATCCAAATTTGTTCTTCTTGTCTGGAGATATACTAGGCCTCATCTGATCCCCTTCTGCCACATACGATTACCCCAGTATTAAAAATTGCACATGGTAAGTGGGTAAAATGTCTATAACAGATTTTATGATGGGATTTCAAATCTTCAAGTTTTCCCTCTGTTCAATATTAAATGTAGGCTTTATCTAGAATGATATTCAAGAATGAAGCAAGTACATAGTTGCTTCAGGTAATAATAGGTACAGACATTTTTTTCTAGGCAAAGTGTAAGTTTTGGATGCTGTGAATTTTTAGATGTAATTTAGAAAATGTCCTCAAACTTCACTTCTTCCCTCTGGAAATTGAAAAATCGTATTGATTTCCTGAGAAAAAAAGAATTTAAAACAATATCTCAGTTATTCATTTAGTGCTTTGCCTACCTGTTAGATAATTAGGTTCTTGTTTTCAATTCCCTAAACTTTCTGCGGGGAAATTCCTGCCCACATATTGTATCTAGTTCCAGCAGGTAGAATAAGAAACTTCGTGTCTCAGAAGAAGTTCATAAATTGTTTCAAAACTTTACATGAAAGATTTATTTACGGTTGTGAACTGGAAGTTAAGATAGATTTATTTTTTGGAGTCTAAATCTCACAAAATAATTTAAAGAACTTTGAAAATTATATTAGTGTTGCAGATGTGTCCTTCCTTAAATGGATTCTAATCAGATATATCCTGTGATTCATGCTGGGAAACATTATCACAGATGAAAAACCATCCAATAGATACCTCAACAGATGTCATCCAGTGGTCATACATCACCCATAGACTTACATGCGCCCTACTTATTTCTGGATATACCCGCAGTTAGGCAAAACATACTGTGCATGCATGAGAGAACATTGCAATGTGCACACTCGGAATATGGCTGTGAACTATGATATTTCCAAAAAATATTGCTTACAGCAGCCAAGGAGGGGTGGAGTGAAGGATCAAAGACAACGCCCATTGGACCGGACCCAACTCATTAACATACAGCACGGGTGAAAAAAGGTATTTCTGGGTGATACATGTACTACTTGTATGTGGTATTATTTGGTCATAATGCAGTAGGTATATGTGGTATGGTCACGATGTGGCAGCATTTGTTTTTTGTCTATGGTATTATTTGGTCACCACATGGTAGTAATTTGTAGTCTCATCATGGAGTGGCAGTATTTATTCTTTGCATGTGCTATTTGGTGATTAATTGGCGGTAATAGAGATCTGGCAGTATATCTCCCTTGTATGTGATATAATTTGGTAAATATGTGGGGAGAATATGTAATCTGGCAGCGTGTGGTGGTATTAGTCCATTTTAATGGTCAGTATGGTAGTGCTCTATATACCAGCATTATGGCTGCTCCATGATAATACTCATGGGCAGCTAATTCAGCATTCGCATAGACTTATTCATTGTCTCTATCTTGATTTTCTACCCAGCTCTTTCTCCTCATTAAGTCCTACTTTTGGGCCACGATTGTGGGCCTATTTACTCATTTAGGATCTACTGCTCTTAAGGTACCGTCACACTAGGCGATATCGCCAGCAATCCGTGACGTTGCAGCGACCTGGATGGCGATATCGCTGTATTTGACACGCAGCAGCGATCTGGATCCCGCTGTGAAATTGCTGGTCGCTGCTAGAAGGTCTGCACATTATTTGGTCGCTAGGTCGCCGTGTATCGCCGTGTTTGACAGCAAAAGCGACGATACCAGCGATATTTTACACTGGTAACCAGGGTAAACATCGGGTTACTAAGCGCAGGGCCTGCGCTTAGCAACCCGATGTTTACCCTGGTTACCCGGGGACCTCGGCATCGCTGGTCGCTGGAGAGCGGTCTGTGTGACAGCTCTCCAGCGACCACACAGCGACGCTGCAGCGATCGGCATTGCTGTCGCTATCGCTGCAGCGTCGCTTAGTGTGACGGTACCTTTATTCTGGAGCTTTTATTTGGTAAGCTACCTAGTGTTTCTCTAATTGAGTTTGATGGGTTTAACTTATTGAGGGTGATTATGTGTTTTTGGTATCTATAGTGTGAGGGGGAATAGTTATTTATCAAGTATAGTATGCTGTTTATTAAGGCATTGAATACATTTGCACGCATTTGAGTCGGGGTTCAGGTTTAAAGCTTTATTATGAGCTCATGTAATGTTTTGCTATGTCACATGTATGACTTTTTTAGGCTACTTTCACACATCAGTTTTTTTGCATCAGGCACAATCCGGCGAATGTTGGAAAAACTGGATCCGGCGCAGATCGTGAAAAACTAATGCGATGGATCTGTTTTTTCGACGTATCCGGCTAGCATATCTAGATTATTGGATAAAAAAAATTTGGAGCATGCTCGGTTTAAAAAACAGGAATCCAGTACCGGAATCCATCATTTTCCAGATCCAGCACCTTCCGGCTACCATAGACTTCCATTCTAGCAAACAGCCGGAAATGCCGGATCCAAAAAACGTTGCTATGGACGTTTTTTCAAGAAACCGGAAACAGCAGATTTGCCGGATCCGGCGAAAACCGGACTAAACTCGAGGTCATCAGGCGCAATCCGGCACTAATACAAATCTATGGGGAAAAAAAATGGATCCAGCTGCAACATTCGCCAGTTCCGGTTTTTTTTAAATTATCCGGATTTAGCCTGACGCTGAAAACCTGATGTGTGAAAGTAGCCTTAATATTTTTATTGCTTTCTATGTGTTTTTGTATCAAATAAAAATGTATATGTAGTATCCATGCTTTTGTGGTGATCCCCAGAGAATGGCCTATAGCTTTTTCTTCGTTGTTTTAGTGTTACCATTATTATAGGCCAAGGTTGGATCCCATTAAGATATTCCTATGGTGCCCCCACAACTTATGCTACTCGGTCAGTATGGTAGTATTATGTGGTAGTGATATTTGGTCTAATTATGGTGTGGCAGCAGTGGCGTACAACCAATAGTGGCAGACTATGCGGTTGCCATGGGGCCCATGAGTCGGGAGTCCGCAGCCAAGGCTGGTTTTGGGGGGACACTATAGTCTAGGGGCTTCAATAGGAGGAAAATTACATTGTAAGGGCTGCAAAGTTGTGAGATATGCTCTCTTGTCACCCTGCCAAATATTAAGTTATTTCTTTGGGGGGAGGGTAGGCAATTGAAACGTATGCTATGGGGTCCCATGATTTCTGCATACACCCCTGTGCGGTGGTATTTCTTCCTTTCCAAACCTATATGGAGGACAGAGAGAACTGTGAGGACCTTGCCAAAAGCCATAGGCAGTAAGGGACTACAACATCACCGTGCTAATAGGAAGGCTTCTAACTCCACCTGGTAAAGGGGACTGAATTCGCTTCCTAGCCTGCCGGACCCTGCCTGCCCTGTGATCTGGTGCCCTGCACTGTGGCTGCCTGAAGCCATCAGTAAACCAGGTAAAGAGACGGCAAACCTGTGTCCTCCGTTCTTTACTGCACCACTCACCACGGGAGCCCTGGGGACCTAACTTCACCTGTGGGAAGTTATAGCAGCTAGCTGCTACAACATCACCCCAGTGGACCCCTTTAAGCAGCGTTGGTCCCCACTGACCAAATACCACAGGTGGCGTCACGAACACAAACTTCACCAATCCCCTTAAAGACCTTTTTCTTTAATTGGCCCCCCCGGGCCATGGACCGTGTCGCAGCCACCATGACACATCCCCTTGAGTACCGGACCCAGTACCGAGTACCCCACGGCCCTGGCGAGTGTTCCAATTCTACCTGCGGACCCCAGATACTTCATTCTGGCACTGTAAACACGGCATACAAAATAGCTTGTAGAACAAAGAACCTAGGCAAAAGAAGGCTGGCGTTCTGCTTTAATGTTCCCTTTCTGTATAAGTTTGAATCTCTTTAGTTTAGTTCATTTTTGGGTTCACGGCTAGATTTAATTCTAAAAATAATAGTTGTTCTCTCTTGGGATTGCGCAGATCATTAGTAAAAATAACTCTCGGTATTCCCTAGTCAGCTGTGGAATTTCCAGGATGACCTCCAGTAGTAAGACCTTCCTAAGTGTTACGAGGTTTCCCAGCCTCTCTTCCTGGTTCTCACGGCATCAGGCATATGATCTGAGTATGTGGGCCACGTTCTGTAAAGGAGGGAAACGCACGCCACACAACACATATGGAAGCGCTCAGCGGCCTGCTGATGTCACAGCTGCACAATGCAACAAGGCCTCTCAATGTACAGGATGGAGGCAGGAGAAAAGCTGCTCCCGAAAACCTCAACATGCACCTTCTGTCACTGACAAGTCACAGCCACGTGCAAACTAAGACATTCTCTGCCCTTTGCAGCTAGATGATGGAAATGGTTCCTGTGAGAAAATCTGCCTGAGTTCATGTAGAGCTAACTCTCTTTTCCTGTGTAGTATGAGTACGTCGACTAGTATTATTTATCGTAAACCTCTGACACTCTCTAAGGTCTTATACAATAGTCCTGTCCCTGACAGGCAAGTGTCACCACTATAATTAAACATGGTAATTGCTTGGCTGATGCCGTGAGGACTTTGCTTACGTTTTCATGCTCGGGACTGTGAATATTTTAATTTATATGTATATATTTTGCACTTTGAACATTACATTTTATGAAGTGGTTTGTTGCTTATCAGGTCGCATATAGAGTGTATGCTATGTATTGTACAGCATGTCATATTTCTATATGTATGTGCACATCTGACGGATATGTCCTCCTCTCTCATCGATACTCCTCCACTTCTCTCTAGAAATCTCATTAGCTTCCAGCTCTCCAAAGCCGTCCATAATCTACTCCTCCATATAGCATATCTCCAATCTACCGATATCTTCCAACATGTAGTGTCAGGTCCTCCCAAAACATTCTTACCGCCTCCACATTTAGATGTTCCTCCCCTAATCGCCTCCAAGACTTCTCCTGAGTCTCCTTCATCCTCTTGAACTTGGTGCCTCAACATGTCCGATTATACATCAGATTCAAAACTCTATCTATCATCTATCTATCTATCTATCTATCTATCTATCTATCTATTATCTATCATCTATCTATCTATTATCTATCTATTATCTATCTATTTATCTATCTACCTATCTATCTATTATCTATCATCTATCTATCTATTATCTATCTATTATCTATCTATTATCTATCTATCTATTTATCTATCTATCATCTATCTATTATTTATCTATCTATTATCTATCTATTATCTATCTTCTATCTATCTATTATCCATCTATCATCCATCTATCTATCTATCTATCTATCTATCTATCTATCTATCTATCTGTCTGTCTGTCTGTCTGTCTGTCTGTCTGTCTGTCTATCATCACCTATCATCTATCTATCTATCTATCTATCTATCTATCTATCTATCTATCTATCTATCTATCTATCTATCTATCTATCTATCTTCTATCTATTATCCATCTATTATTATCTATCTATCTATCTATCTATCTATCTATCTATCTATCTATCTATCTATCTATCATCTATCTTCTATCTATTATCCATCTGTTATCTATCTATCTATCTATCTATCTATCTATGTCTATATCTATCTATCATCACCTTTTATCTATCTATTATCTACCTATCATCTATATATCTATCTATTACCTATCTATTATATATCTAATAGTTCCATCTATATATCTATTATCCATCTATCTAGTACCTATCTATCTATTATCTATCTATCTATTTATCTATCTATCTATCTATCTATCTATCTATCTATCTATCTATCTATCTATCATCTATCTATCTATCTATTACCTATCTATTATCTATCTAATAGTTCCATCTATCTATTATCCATCTATCTATTACCTATCTATATATCTATCAGTCAATCTATTATCTATTTATCTATCTATCTATCTATCTATCTATCTATCTATCTATCTATCTATCTATCTATCATCTATCTATAAATCAATCTATTATCTATCTATTATATATCTAATAGTTCTATCTATCTATCTATCTATCTATCTATCTATCTATCTATCTATCTATCTATCATTCTATATCATCTTTATACGGACAAGCTTGCAACATCTCCTTCACATTTTTCTTCATTGAAATCCTGGTATAAAACTTGGCACAAGAAAGCAGAAGTTTGAAGTAGGAAATGTTCTGGTTCCTTACATCTCTCCCCTGAAAACATCTGTTTACAATCCTATAAATAAGTCTTTAGTGAGAATCTTTGGTGGGAAACACACATGTGGGGTATGTAGAAAAGGTGATGGGAGGTGAAGGGTAAATCCTTAAAATACTTCCCATGTTGAGAGGCCAGGGAGCGAGGTCTATAAGTATAAACATTTCCCAGGATGTCAGAATTCATTACAAGGAAGATGCCCAGAAGTGGCATTACAATTTCTATATACAATATCTCACCACTGGATTCCTACCTGCTAAAAGTTATGCAGATTTCTAACATATTTTATGTTACAGTTTCCTTCAATTTTCCAGATATTGTTTTGCTGTAATTGAATGAGAACATTCCTGTTTTTATTCACAGAATGTAAATATTTAACTTCATTTTACTTTTATGCTTTCTCTAATATTCCAAGAGCAATATTTTTTTTTATTTTCTGTTGCCATACAGGGGACTTGGTTTTTTTGTTTCTTTTTGGTTGGTGGACACTAGTGATAAGTGAACGTGCTGGGATAAGGTGCTATCCGACCATACTTGGATGCTGAGTGTCTTCAGCATGCTCGAAAAATATGTTACATGTCCCCGCGACTCCATGTCTCATAGCTCACCAGACCACTGTCTTTTGGGTTAGAGAGTTGGCATTGTTGGAATCGTGTTCAAAACTCACTGCAACCACTATTATCAATAAAGGCAAAACTGTACTTCATCGTGTGACAAAATTAACATCTTACAGGCACAGTAGCACTTTCTTATCTTTACAGGGCTGAGGCCTACTACCCACCATAGCATGGTGTCTGTCGAGATACAGGGATCAGCGGGTGCTCTAGTCCGCTGGCTTGAGACCGCCTGGACCAAGGATCATCCCACTGAACGCCCGCTTTCCTTTTACCATGGGTATAATACTACTCAGACAACACAGGGTGAGGGTAAAACAGTATGGCAATACTTTACTGAACTACAAAACAGGCAAATAACACATAGAACAATCCCAGCAAAATACCCAAGATGGTGCAAAATTGCAGAGTTTCACCCTTTCGTTGACTCACAAGGAAATGAGCATATAAAAATAAAGGTTATATTATTATATATATAAAAAGAGCATCTGTGTCTTCAGATCTTCCAGGGCCGCACAAGCTTAGGAAGCTGACAGTCCATTAAGATACGAAGCCAGGTGACCGGAGGGTCATAACTTGGCTTCTCTGAACATCTCCATGGGGCTCAAGTGACCAGTGGGTCCAAATTCTGACTACCTCAAATGTGAACATGGGTTCAATGATGGTCAATGGAGCAGATTTACATTTTTGCAGCCAGGGCAGTGATCCCCTAAGCTGGCATCCTGTAGAATGTCAAATTTGTGTCCTTCATTATGGAGCCATGATCTGGCAGCTATCCTGTAGAGTGTTCCTGGCTGTGGTTTGTAAAGAGTCTCTGATTCTTTGGATCTCTGGATCTCTTGAATGACTGCTTACAGAGGCATTTCTCCTTTTTATAGTTCACAACTATTGTCCTTCAAGCCATCATCCACAGGTCGTGGGGAAGGGGTGATGAGGTTAACCCACATTGTTTGATTATTTATAGGTTATCCTTTCATTGTTTGCAAGTCAACAAACTGCATGGCCTAGTATAATGTGTAATCAACATATCATCATTGTTCAGAGACCCTGCACTATTTGGCAAAGATAACAGTACAATAAACTGTAGAAGCTGACGTAAGAGGTAAAAAAATCAACCATTCATCAATTTACAAATAGCAATTCAACCTACTAGAAGAGTCAGCATTAAAGGTAACAGCCTATGTCCCCTGGATTACTGAATTTATGTCTGGATAATTAAGATTAAATACTGTGTCATCACAGTGTCCATATCGTCCCTCATGGTAATGATAAATATGGTTCCCACAGGCCTTGATACAGATTGTTCCTTAGACAGGGAGCCATTATGTGAGCACAGCACATATTTCTAAGGATCCCTCACAGCTATTGCCCAATGTGTCTATTAGTCTTAGCATAGATCATCAATAAAGATGATCAATGTGATTCATGTTACCCTTGTTTGGTCTCTGGTTCAATCTTCCATGACAGCTGATCTTCACTTTGATGAATTTGTGGCCTGGCATCTTGGGTGCTTCTGGAACTTATTAGGCTTTGTAATGTCATGGCATCTCTTGACACCAAAAAAAAGCCAGTATCTCTCAGGAAGACAGTCATAGAACTGGAGATGATAGGTAATCATTATATGAAATAAAGAAAAACCCTTTAAATCCTTCAGAGTGAGAGCAATCATAAATGTGCCAAACACAACACTGGTGGCGCCTCTGCCATCTACACAGATTATTCACTTTATACACATGTACTCACAGATTGCATTCCTTTATATGGCCAACAGAGGGCACTAGATTGATATAAGGTGATGCCGCCTGGCGTGGCCATGAATCACAAGGTCTGTCCATTTGCCAACATTTCAACAGATGAAAAAATATCTGCAGATAAACCAAATGAAATAACATCAGTGCCTCATTTAATCTAACATCAACACAAAATAATCTACCATTTACACATTTTCTAATTAAAGGGAATCCATCAGCAGTATTTTTTCTATGGAATCTGAGAACAGCATGATATTGGGTCTGAGACCCTGATTACAACGATACGTCACTTACTAGACCGTGTTTTGCTGTATGAATAAAATCAGTGTTTTATCAGCAGATTATCATTAGAGGACTAGATGTCTTGTGCCTCCTAGTCTGACCACACCAGAACACTGATTGGCAGCTTTTCCTCAATGTACAGTGTACACAGAAAGCTGCCAATCAGTGATGTGGGCGGGGTTATACAGGACTCAGCATTCCGTGCTCTGCTAGATCTGCAGCACAGAAAACTGTGATTCTATCACAACTGCAGCACCCAGTAAACTAAGTGATACATTGCTGGAATCAGGGTCTCTGCCCATTATCTTATGCTGTTCTCAGATTACATAGCAAAAACCTGCTGACAAATTCCCTTTAACAGCTTATGCTTTTTTTGTGTGTTTCAAAATGGTGGGATAGCGTATTTTTGGTCCGCGTGCTGTCTGTATTCAAAATGGACCACCCATGGATAGCACAATATCGATTAATGTGGTAGGTGTAAAGTCTCTGTTGAAAAATTTGCAGCAAATCACATCCAAAATAATTTTTAAGGTGAGATTCTACTGTAGATTTCAACGGGTGCACAATACAGTATAAGTATGGCATTTGTATTTAGCAAGAAATTACATTGGAAACTATATTTGGGCTTTTATTATTATTTTTATTATTTTTTGTTAGATTGTGGATGTCATAAGTGGATGAAACATGGCCCTCCGTATGGATGAAAAAGCGCTCTTTCTAGCCTTAGGCCAGCTCTACATTCATGATCCAAGTATAAACCACAATGTCTGGACCAGCCATGGCTCTCTTGTCTCATATATGCCTTAGGCAACCTGGAGCCACCCTAGGCATCACGGTCCATAGTATTAATGTAAAATTTCAACCCTTGAAACTCACCTTAAAAAAGTCTTAAAAGGAATCTGTCATCAGGTTTTTAGCACCTAATCTCAGAGCAGCATGATGTAGGGACAAAGACCTTGATTCCAGCAACGTGCCACTTACTGAATGGGGTGCGTCTTACAGTCCTGAATTCAGCTTACCCGGGGGGATCGGCAGAGCAGGTGGAGCTTAGTCACAGGATTTGTTTGGTGGTTGATGATATGACCCAGACTGGTGCGCAGGTTCGGCGGTGCGGGGGCTACGGCGACATTTTGTGAAAGCCCATTGCCCCTGCACATCCATTGCTGTGATGAGGTGGTCTCCGGGAAATCCCATCCCAGTGCTGCAGGTTTGGTGGTGCGCGGTGGTGCGGAGGCTACGCAACATTTCTCGTCCCGAGATCTCAACCTGCGCATGCTCCATCTCCGGCGGCCATTTTCTCGGAGGCCACAGCATCGAGGCAATGGAAGTGCGGGGCCTCCGGGCTTTCACAACATGTCATTAGAGCCGTGCGCACCACTGAGCACCACCGAACCAGCCACACCAGGCTGGAATGGGAGCGAGATCAACGCCCTGCAGAGTTGGACCACCGGAACAATCACCAAACTCCTGCTGCCAGCACGATAACTGTAATTACATTTCGACTATAAGACGCACCCCCGTTTCCCCCTAAATATTTTTTGGAAAAAAGTGTGTCTTATAGTCCGAAAAATACGGTAAGCAAAACATAAAAGATAAAAAAAGGCCATATTTCCAAAGGATCTGTCGAAAGTCGGAGGAGAAGAGGGCTCAGCTGATGAATTCTTCTCCATTATTTTGCATTATGTCAGGGCCTCAACACCAAGTCCTCCACAAATCAAAACTTTTCAAATAAATAACTTTTACACTACAAATATGTCTGCCCCAAGATGTTTTTTTTTTTAATGCCTCTTTACTCTAACAAGTAAGAAAAAACACAAAACATATTTTACAGACATTAAATTCGATAAATGTTCTCTTACAGGGAATCTCCTATATTGTTGATTGCTGTGGGAAGTATTTAGGGTGAGAACTCTCACAATTTGCAAACCATGTTTCGACATGAGGGTCGGCTGTTTCTCACGGGGCGAGTTACGGTGCCAATTTTTACAAATAAAATTTCAGTCTTCGGCTATAAATAGTGAAGTTTATTTCCATGGACGTGTTCGCCGTTCCCCTGGACGCTGGGAGAATATCACTTGCAGATATTTCTCCTTTCCTAATTCAATCCATCTCACTTTTTCAGGCTTTTCCTTAACTCCTTCTCAACCGGAAAGTCAATGGCAAATATGTAGGAATAGAAACTGATGGGCAAATTTGCATTTGGCCGCAATGAGTTAAACGTTCCACCGCCGCACACCGAGTGGCTATGGCCGAAAGTCCATTAGTGACATAGACAGAATTCAGCGGCTGGACCCCCGCTGACATGAAATAAGGTTTTCCCGCCACCGCTGGCCTTTACAGTCCGAATGTATTCACATTCTAATAATGTCCATTAAGTGGTCATTTATCAAATCCTCTTGTTAGTAAAACTGGGGCGACCTTTTCCTTTTGATGTCAGCGGTGTTTTCGTGTATTTTATTATTACCTTGAATATATCTGTAATTTACATGCGCTGTTGGGAACACAATATATGTAATAACACAATGCACAAAAAGCTTAGAGGACATAATGTCCCTTCATTGTGCATGCAAGTAGCTTTCCATAGAAGCGGGTTCACGGCCGAATCGGTGCGTTGTCACGGCAAGACGTTTACAAATATCATTAATTCATTTTAGCTTTTTTTTTATTTTTTTTATTTTTAGGATTTTTATTTTTACTTTAGTATTAAAAGGGTACGTTCACTCGACTTTTTTAAAGGCGCCTGAATTAAAGTGGTGTCCCATGAATAAAGTGCTTTTTAATTAACAGATCTTGGAATAAAAATCAGTTCCATAATTGGATGTATTAAAAAAAAATGTTCCTGTGCTGAGATAATCTTATAAATGTGTACTATGTAACGGCTGTGTCTGACCGTACAGGAACATGACCTGATCATACCACAGCTACTGGGCAGGGGAGGACGCAAAAGAGAGTATACAGACATTGCCGCATGGGATCACAGATGATTGTTTTTCTGAGGCAAAACATTCTCCTGCCTGTTTTTAAGTAATGTTTCACCTCAAAAAAAGAATAATCTGTGATCCCGTGCTGTCCTGTCTGTATACTCTTTTGCGTCCTCCCCTGGCTAGCAGATGTGGTATGATCAGAGCATGTTCCTGTACGCTCAGACACAGCCATTACACAGCACACAGCAGGGGCATATTTCTAAGATTATCTCAGCACAGGAACATTATTTTTAAACACATCCAATTGTGGAAATTATTATTATTCAAAGATCTATTGATTAAAATGTTGATTAAAATTAACTTTGTTCATGGGAATACCCCGTTAAGGAGCACACGCCTCTTAAGGAATCAGGGACCTCTGCTGAAAAATGGTGTCCTCCTCAGCACAAATTTCGACAGACTGGAGTAAGATTTGAGGAGCAAACTACTCTGCAGCTCATCATGAATGAGATTACCGGAAGTGTTCGCAACAGGCGTGAAAGCGTCAACAGTCTCAACGTTTTTGCAGAATTTCAACACAAGAATTAGGGCACAATTACTTTGATGGATCGAGGCCTATATTTTTCAAGAGGAAATATTGCCGTTTTCTTGGCGCTTTTTTGGTTCTAAATCGTTTTGTTAATGGTTTTCTTTACACCATTTTTGAATGTTTTTTTTCTTTAGCAGTTTTCAAACTCCATCAATCGTATTCTGAAAGGAAAACACAACAAAAATTCTGACAAAGTGTTCGAAAAAACATGCGGGCATTCTCTGGAACCTTCCCGGTGACTTGTATTGTAAATGGTACAGAGGCTTCATAGTGGACAACACCAGAGGAAAAGTCGGCTCACTTCTTTTATACGCTTTTATTCAATTTTCAATAGAAATAAACAGAAAAGGTCTTTCGCAAGCACTTTTCATGCATTTTTCCGAGTAGATCTGCTCTAAAACCACCTGAAAAATTCATGTTTTTTAGAGTTTTTTTTTATTTAAATGGATTCCACATAAATATATTTCTACTTCTCCAACCTTGACAAGATGTCCGTCAGAAAAGTGATATTTTTGCCTGTTTTTTCCATTTTTGTAGGGCAGATTTATCAAACCTGTGTAACCCCTTGACTAATTATATTGCCCATAACAACCAACCACAGTTTATCTTTGATTTTCCAACAGCAGAATAAATGAAAACTGCTCTATGATAGGTTGTTTTAGGCCACATATTTCCTGTTTGGCCTCATTCACATGTCCGATTTTTGCGTGCGAGTGCTATCCATAGTTCACACGGAGATCACTCGTACCTGTGATAGTATATGGGGCCATTCACCAGTCCGTGATTTTTCATTGACCAAGCAGTTGGTGAAAAATTATGGAGACGTGTCCAATTTTGACCTGAGGGTCAGATTAAAATCGGCAATTAAAGTCTATGGGTCCGTGAATAAATTGATGAAATCCAAGAAAAAGAGACGTCTGAATGAGGCTTTAGACAGTAATGAGGCATCACTATGGCTAACTAGGTTGGTTAGTCAGTTACTTGTACTCAGTTATTTCCTGGGCTAAAAACAGGAGCTGCATTTTAGATTCCCGAGCTGAAATTTCTCAGCCTACCATGATTATTTAATGCCTGTATTAGGCTGGGGTCACACTTGGCGTAAGACAATACGCCACGTATTATACGTCCGTACTACGGCCGTAATACGGAGAAATGTTCCCAAAATATTGATCCGTAGTCAGGGTGTGTCAGCGTATTTTGCGCATGGCATCCTCCGTATGTAATCCGTATGGCATCCGTACTGCGAGATTTTCGCGCAGGCTTGCAAAACCGACATCTAATGGATTTATGTGCTCAAATGTTCGGGAAAACATATATACAGTATATATATATATATATATATATATATATATATATATATATATATATATATATATATATGTCATTGAGACACATATATATATATTCTGTATTTAGATTTCATTCAGCGCGATATCTGTGAAAAGCCGGTAATTCAATTGCCGGCTTTTCATTTCTCCTGCACAAACCCGACAGGATATGAGACATGGTTTACATACAGTAAACCATCTCATATCCCCTTTTTTTTGCATATTCCACACTACTAATGTTAGTAGTGTGTATGTGCAAAATTTCAGCGCTGTAGCTGCTGAAATAAAGGGTTAAATGGCGGAAAAAATTGTGTGATTTTACTGTAGCGGCACTTGAATTGTACGGTTCCACAGGAAGTCGTTTTTTTTTCTCTGGGGGCACTCAACTTTGTTAGCATGAACAAAGAGACCCAAGTTAGCCCCCAAAACACATGAAAAAGCACCAAAACAGCAACAAAAGCGCAAACAAAAACGCACCGAAAACACACTAAAACATGCATTTTTGCCGCAACTTCTTTCCTGCCAAGAAATCAGGTTTTGCTGCAGAAAAAAAAGCAGCAAAAGCTCCCAGTGTGAACATATCCTTAGCATTCCCAATATCCACTATTACAATACAGGAGATTGTATTTGTTACCAAATTTCTATATTTTACAAGGTCTGTCCTCTATGCATTAATTAAAATCTATTTGACTTGTACATATTTTTATAGTCTATGTATCGCCATAATCTACATGTAATGTTGAATTTTCCTGCCAAAAGCCTACAGAGCTGCGGTCTACAACCCAGACTATAACACAGCACCAGTACAAGAAAAGTAATGTAATGCACTTACAAAGTGACTTGATCTTCCTTGTAAATAATTTTATAGGTTAATAGTTAAATACTGTTCCAAGATAAAACATATGCTTTAATTACCTTTTTCCACGCAGGGAATGCACCTCCTAAGGTACGAAAGCTGTATATAATTCATCACCTGGCCAAATGCAAAAAAAATAATACATTATAAAGGATTAATAAAGGAGTCACAGTGAAAGGGCAGAATAAAATCGTATATATATATTTTCATGCATTTTCTTCACATTACCATTATAAGTTCGAAAAAAGCGACTGCATGGCGCACTGCAGCAATTTTTATTTTACTCTAAGCCACTTCTAAAACATCGACCCATCCATTACATGCATCCTCACGGAAATATTAATCCTAGTGAAGTCAATAATAGCGCCTATGTAGTATAATATCCCATTCATGGTCTTCACACACAGTATGATGCCCGTACAATCCCCACCACCACCAATCTGATGTCTCCAGAGTGTATGATGTCTCCACAGCCTTCCCACACACAATATTATCTGGATGCCACATATGGCTACATGTGATACAAGTGTCTACTGTGTCAGAAAGGGCAGTACTGTACCTCCTGGTACAAGTGATCAGGTTGGGGCAGTGTTAGGATCCTGCATCCTTTGGTGAAGCTATGCTGATGTTGCTACTCTCAGGTCTTCTGATCTCCAAGGATATGGTGTTGCGACCTATATGTGCAGGATATATCAGCAGTGTGATCTAAAAAAGTGATGGCGGTGTACCCATGGGTTGTAGTGATAAGGCCAGAGCCTCCTCAGCCAGTCATTCGTTTTGTGTACAAAAGGTCAGTGCTGTTTGGACTTCCGCTCCCTGTCTTCTGATGGTGCCTACATTGAAGACCGCTTGGACATACAGACCGAGGTGGGCATATGATACATTGCTCTTTGGCTTCACCTTACAACACTGAACGCAGAGAGGGGATAAGCCAAGGTGAAGAACTGTACATATTTGTCCCATGATAAAAGCCAAAATGAGGAGCCCATGACAAGAGGTTATGTAGGGGATCTTGTCACTCATTTTCTATTTTTCAGTTGGAAATTGTCCCATATTGGGAAGACTGAAATTCCTGTTGGTGTTGTAAGAAGGTGGCAGGGACCCTCACGCGCCTTCTCTCTTCTGGACGCTGTTCACATGTGTCATGTGCGGCACCCTGTTGTTTTACTAATGTATTGTGTGGTTTACAAGGTTATTATACTGTGATGTGATGCACTTGTTACGTATTGTGTGGAAGCTTAAGGACAGTATAGGACCCTAGCGGGATTAGAATAGAGGGGGGCATCATAGAGATAGAATAGATAGAAGTGTTAGTTAGATACAGGTGGAGCGCCCCCACGTGTAGGGCAATGGGGTACTCGGTACCGGGTCTATCTCTCTCGGTTCTGGGGATGTCACGGTGGCTCGACCCGGTCCGTGGCCCTTCTGAGGGGCGTCCAATTAAAGGTGTAGTCATTTGTACGGGGTTCGTGACGCCACCTATGGTATTCGGTCAGGGTGACCGATGCTGCTAGGGGTCCGCTGGGGTGATGGAATGGCAGCTAGATGGTGTACCTTCCCACAGGTGAAGTATGTCCCCAGGGCTTCCCAGAATTATAGGTGGTGGTGGTGGATGTCGTGAGGCGCAATGAATAACGAGGACACAAAGGTTGCAGTCTCTTTACCTTTTACTGAAGACTTCAGAGTCCACATTCCAGAGTACTGTTCACAGGGCAGGCTGAGTCCGGCCAGTCTGAAGGCACATCCAGAGTTCCCTTATCCAGGTGGAAATCAGTAGCCTTCCTACTAGCGCCTGTGTGTTTTAGTACCTCCCTGCTGAGCACCACGGGATAGTCCTCACTAGGGTTGAGCGAAACGGGTCGACCATTTTCAGAAGTCGCCGACTTTTGGCAAAGTCGGGATTCATGAAACCCAACCCGACCCCTGTGTGGGGTCGGCCATGAGGTCGGCGATCTTCTGTATCTGGTATCGGAATTCCGATACCGAGTACCGATATGTTTGCGACATCGGAACTCGGTATCGGAATCCACATTTAAGTGTAAAATAAAGAATTAAAATAAAAAATATTGATATACTCACCTCTCCGACGCAGCCTGGTAGTAACCGGCATCTTCCGGTCCTAAGAATGGCGCTTGAAAGACCTTTCGAATGCTTCACGGCTTGTCATTGGTCGCGGCGGCCCACGTGACCGCTGAGCGACCAATCACAACAAGCCGTGATGTAATTCTCAGGTCCTAAATTCCTCATTCTAGGAATTAAGGCCATGAGAATTACGTCACGGCTTGTGATTGGTCGCTGAGCGGTCACGTGGGCCGCCGCGACCAATCACAAAGCCGTGACGTCATTTAAGGCCCTTCACGCGCTAATTCTTAAGAAGGAAGGCTGCCGGAAAGAAGCCGAGGGTGAGTATATTCCTATTAGGTATATACTCACCCTCGGAAGCACCCTGCTTCTTTCCGGCAGCCTTCCTTCTTAAGAATTAGCGCGTGAAGGGCCTTAAATGACGTCACGGCTTTGTGATTGGTCGCGGCGGCCCACGTGACCGCTCAGCGACCAATCACAAGCCGTGACGTAATTCTCATGGCCTAAATTCCTAGAATGAGGAATTTAGGACCTGAGAATTACGTCACGGCTTGTTGTGATTGGTCACTCAGCGGTCACATGGGCCGCCGCGACCAATCACAAGCCGGGAAGCATTCGAAAGGTCTTTCAAGCGCCATTCTTAGGACCGGAAGATGCCGGTTACTACCAGGGCGCATCAGAGGGTGAGTATATCAATATTTTTTATTTTAATTCTTTATTTTACACTTAAATATGGATCCCAGGGCCTGAAGGAGAGTTTCCTCTCCTTCAGACCCTGGGAACCATAGTATCCCATTGCACTGCATTGGGTTTCGCGTTTCGGCCGACCCCGACCCCGACTTTTTTATAGGATCGGCCAATTTCACTCGACCCGACTTTTGAGAAAGTCGGGTTTCTTGAAACCCGACCCGATCCTATAAAAATAAAAGTCGCTCAACCCTAGTCCTCACAACTGTCGTGGATGTTTCTGATGTTCTCTCTCTCCGTCCCCCAGATGGTTTGGATAGGATGCACCCGTATGACGGGGTAGGCCTGGAGCTTATTTATAGGGACCCTAGAAACGCCCCTCTCCCACAATTTGCCTCCGTGTCTTCATAGGTATTAAGGTCGGGCAGCCAACTTGGAATTTACTGTCCTGTCGGTCTCTGAAGTAACGCGTAGAGCCTATTACTCCCTCGATGTTCCGGCCACAGGTTACGCGCCTCAGAAGGAGGCTGCCGATCTTGGGGCAGGACTCCTCCTGGTATTATCTCCTTGTGCTGTGACTTTGTTTCTCACTCTCCATAATATACTTCGCTTCGTGTCCTTCCTTAGGATGCTGCCGCAATGGGCTGCAGGCGCAGCTCCGTAACGTTCTATCTCGTGCTTGGTCTCTGCCAGGATCCCACCCCTGACAGGGACCCTCTGTCTGCAGCTCAGATGTTCCTCCTTCTCCCCCTGTCTGCCTGACAGGTCCTCCCTGGGTCAACCCAGGCAGCTTTATCCCCATAGCCTGTAAACTGTCTGCTTCTGTAACATCCCTGCTGGCATCACTGCATGGCTTCTCATCTCCCATCTTACTCACCACTCCTGACCATGCTGTGAGTTCTGTCCTCTGCCTGCTCCATGCTGTGAACCTCATGTATTTGCTTGCTGCATACTTCCTGGTTGTATGATAAGGGTGGTGGCCCCGGCACTTCCTGAGTCTTATAGAGACAGTGTGCACACTCCTAATCTTCCCCAGCCTATTGCCAAGAGGTGTCGGTGTTGTGAATTTACTTTTTGCTCCCTCTAGTGGTTACTAGTTTTTTGACTCTGGTTTTTCTGTCATTCCTTTTATCCGCACCTGGGTCGTTAGTTAAGGGTGTTGCTATTTAAGCTCCCTGGACCTTCAGTTCAATGCCTGGCAACGTAGTTATCAGAGCTAGTCTGCTGTGCTCTTGTCTACTGATCCTGGTTCCAGTTATATCAGCTAAGTCCGCTTTTTGCTTTTTGCTATTTTGTTTTGGTTTTGTATTTTTGTCCAGCTTGTTCCAAATATATATCCTGACCTTTGCTGGAAGCTCTAGGGGGCTGGTGTTCTCCCCCCGGACCGTTAGACGGTTCGGGGGTTCTTGAATTTCCAGTGTGGATTTTGATAGGGTTTTTGTTGACCATATAAGTTACCTTTCTTTATTCTGCTATCAGTTAGCGGGCCTCTCTGTGCTAAACCTGGTTCATTTCTGTGTTTGTCATTTCCTCTTACCTCACCGTTATTATTTGTGGGGGGCTTCTATCCAGCTTTGGGGTCCCCTTCTCTGGAGGCAAGAAAGGTCTTTTGTTTTCCTCTACTAGGGGTAGCTAGATTCTCCGGCTGGAGCGTGTCATCTAGAATCAACGTAGGAATGATCCCCGGCTACTTCTAGTGTTGGCGTTAGGAGTAGATATATGGTCAACCCAGCTACCACTGCCCTATGAGCTGGATTTTTGTATTCTGCAGACTTCCACGTTCCTCTGAGACCCTCGCCATTGGGGTCATAACAGTTTGCCAGGCCAGTATTAAATGTTTAATGCATTGCAGAAGAGGGATTATAAGAAAGAAGATTCTGAGTTTTTTTTTTTTTTTTTTTCTTCTTCCCCTTTACCTCAGAGTGGCTATGCTTGCTGCAGACATGAATGTCCAGACCTTGATTACAAGTGTGGACCAGCTGGCTACTCGTGTGCAGGGCATACAAGACTATGTTATCAGTAATCCTAGGTCAGAACCTAAAATACCGATTCCTGAACTGTTTTCCGGAGACAGGTTTAAGTTTAGGAATTTTGTGAATAATTGTAAATTGTTTTTGTCCCTGAGACCCTGTTCATCTGGAGACTCTGCTCAGCAAGTAAAAATTGTTATTTCGTTCTTACGGGGCGACCCTCAGGATTGGGCTTTTTCGCTGGCGCCAGGAGATCCGGCATTGGCTGATATTAATGCGTTTTTTCTGGCGCTCGGTTTACTTTATGAGGAACCCAATCTTGAGATTCAGGCAGAAAAGGCCTTGCTGGCTATGTCTCAGGGGCAGGACGAGGCTGAAGTGTACTGCCAAAAATTTCGGAAATGGTCCGTGCTGACACATTGGAACGAGTGTGCACTGGCCGCTAATTTTAGAAATGGCCTTTCTGAAGCCATTAAGAATGTTATGGTGGGTTTTCCCATTCCCACAGGTCTGAATGATACTATGGCACTGGCTATTCAAATTGACCGGCGGTTGCGGGAGCGCAAAACCGCAAATTCCCTCATGGTGTTGTCTGAACAGACACCTAATTCGGTGCAATGTGATAGAAAAATCGCAAATTCCCTCATGGTGTTGTCTGAACAGACACCTGATTTAATGCAATGTGATAGAATCCTGACTAGAAATGAGCGGAAAATTCATAGACGCCGGAATGGCTTGTGCTACTACTGTGGTGATTCTACACATATTATCTCAGCATGCTCTAAACGTATAGCTAAGGTTGTTAGTCCTGTCACCGTTGGTAATTTGCAACCTAAATTTATTCTGTCTGTAACTTTGATTTGCTCACTGTCGTCTTTTCCTGTCATGGCGTTTGTAGATTCAGGTGCTGCCCTGAGTCTTATGGATCTGTCATTTGCTAAGCACTGTGGTTTTACTCTTGAACCATTAGAAAATCCTATTCCTCTTAGGGGTATTGATGCTACGCCATTGGCAGCAAATAAACCGCAGTATTGGACACAGGTTACCATGTGCATGACTCCTGAACACCGCGAGGTGATACGTTTCCTGGTTTTACATAAGATGCATGATTTGGTTGTTTTAGGGCTGCCATGGTTACAGACCCATAATCCAGTCCTGGACTGGAAGGCTATGTCAGTCTCAAGTTGGGGCTGTCGTGGTATTCATGGGGATTCCCTGCCTGTGTCTATTGCTTCTTCTACGCCTTCGGAAGTTCCGGAGTATTTGTCTGATTATCAGGATGTCTTCAGTGAGTCTGAGTCCAGTGCACTGCCTCCTCATAGGGACTGTGACTGTGCTATAGATTTGATCCCAGGCAGTAAATTTCCTAAGGGAAGACTGTTTAATCTGTCGGTACCTGAACATACCGCTATGCGTTCATATATCAAGGAGTCTCTAGAGAAAGGACATATTCGTCCGTCTTCTTCCCCTCTTGGTGCGGGATTCTTTTTTGTGGCAAAAAAGGACGGATCTTTGAGACCTTGTATTGATTATCGGCTTTTAAATAAGATCACTGTCAAATTTCAGTATCCTTTACCGCTGTTGTCTGACTTGTTTGCCCGGATTAAAGGTGCCAAGTGGTTCACCAAGATAGATCTTCGTGGTGCGTACAACCTTGTGCGCATTAAGCAAGGTGATGAATGGAAAACCGCATTCAATACGCCCGAAGGTCATTTTGAGTACTTGGTGATGCCTTTTGGGCTCTCCAATGCGCCTTCAGTTTTTCAGTCCTTTATGCATGACATTTTCCGGAAGTATCTGGATAAATTTTTGATTGTTTATCTGGATGATATTTTGTTTTTTTCTGATAATTGGGATTTGCATGTGGAGCAGGTCAGGTTGGTCTTTAAAATTTTGCGTGAAAATTCTTTGTTTGTCAAGGGCTCAAAGTGTCTCTTTGGTGTACAGAAGGTTCCCTTTTTGGGGTTCATTTTTTCCCCTTCTGCTGTGGAGATGGACCCAGTCAAGGTCCGAGCTATTCTTGATTGGACTCAGCCCTCGTCAGTTAAGAGTCTACAGAAGTTCTTGGGTTTCGCTAACTTCTACCGTCGTTTTATCGCTAATTTTTCTAGCATTGTGAAACCTTTGACGGATATGACCAAGAAGGGCTCCGATGTAGCTAACTGGGCTCCTGCTGCCATGGAGGCTTTCCAGGAGTTGAAACGCCGGTTTACTTCGGCGCCTGTTTTGTGCCAGCCCGATGTCTCACTTCCCTTTCAGGTTGAGGTGGATGCTTCAGAGATTGGAGCAGGGGCCGTTTTGTCGCAGAGAGGCCCTGGTTGCTCTGTTATGAAACCTTGTGCCTTTTTCTCTAGGAAGTTTTCGCCTGCCGAGCGAAATTATGATGTGGGCAATCGGGAGTTGTTGGCCATGAAATGGGCATTTGAGGAGTGGCGTCATTGGCTCGAGGGTGCTAAGCATCGTGTGGTGGTCTTGACTGATCACAAAAATCTGATGTATCTCGAGTCTGCTAAACGCCTTAATCCGAGACAGGCCCGCTGGTCATTGTTTTTCTCCCGCTTTGATTTTGTTGTCTCGTATTTACCAGGTTCAAAGAATGTGAAGGCCGATGCTCTTTCTAGGAGCTTTGTGCCTGATGCTCCTGGAGTCGCTGATCCTGTTGGTATTCTTAAAGATGGAGTTATCTTGTCAGCTATTTCTCCGGATCTGCGACGTGTGTTGCAGAGATTTCAGGCTGATAGGCCTGAGTCTTGTCCACCTGACAGACTGTTTGTCCCGGATAAGTGGACCAGCAGAGTCATTTCCGAGGTTCATTCCTCGGTGTTGGCAGGTCACCCGGGAATTTTTGGCACCAGAGATCTGGTGGCCAGGTCCTTTTGGTGGCCTTCCTTGTCAAGGGATGTGCGGTCATTTGTGCAGTCCTGTGGGACTTGTGCTCGAGCTAAGCCTTGCTGTTCTCGTGCCAGCGGTTTGCTCTTGCCCTTGCCTGTCCCGAAGAGACCTTGGACACATATCTCCATGGATTTCATTTCTGATCTTCCGCTATCCCAGGGCATGTCCGTTATCTGGGTGATATGTGATCGCTTCTCAAAGATGGTCCATTTGGTTCCTTTGCCTAAGCTGCCTTCCTCTTCCGATCTGGTTCCTGTGTTTTTCCAGAACGTGGTTCGTTTGCACGGCATCCCTGAGAATATTGTGTCAGACAGAGGATCCCAGTTCGTTTCCAGATTCTGGCGATCCTTTTGTAGTAGGATGGGCATTGATTTGTCGTTTTCGTCTGCTTTCCATCCTCAGACTAATGGACAGACGGAGCGAACCAATCAGACTTTGGAGGCTTATTTGAGGTGTTTTGTCTCTGCTGATCAGGACGATTGGGTGACATTCTTGCCGTTGGCTGAGTTTGCCCTTAATAATCGGGCTAGTTCCGCCACCTTGGTTTCGCCTTTTTTCTGCAACTCTGGTTTCCATCCTCGCTTCGGGTCATGTGGAGCCTTCTGACTGTCCTGGGGTGGATTCTGTGGTGGATAGGTTGCAGCGGATCTGGAATCATGTGGTGGACAACTTGAAGTTGTCACAGGAGAGGGCTCAGCGCTTTGCCAACCGCCGCCGCGGTGTGGGTCCCCGACTACGCGTTGGGGATTTGGTATGGCTTTCTTCCCGCTTTGTTCCTATGAAGGTCTCCTCTCCCAAATTTAAACCTCGTTTTATTGGGCCTTACAAGATATTGGAAATCCTTAATCCTGTATCTTTTCGTCTGGATCTTCCTGTGTCGTTTGCTATTCACAATGTATTTCATAGGTCCTTGTTGCGGCGGTACATTGTGCCTATAGTTCCTTCTGCTGAGCCTCCTGCTCCGGTGTTGGTTGAGGGCGAGTTGGAGTACGTGGTGGAGAAGATCTTGGATTCTCGCCTCTCCAGGCGGAGGCTTCAGTACCTGGTCAAGTGGAAGGGCTATGGTCAGGAGGATAATTCCTGGGTGGTCGCCTCTGATGTTCATGCGGCCGATTTAGTTCGTGCCTTTCATGCCGCTCATCCTGATCGCCCTGGTGGTCGTGGTGAGGGTTCGGTGACCCCTCACTAAGGGGGGGGTACTGTTGTGAATTTACTTTTTGCTCCCTCTAGTGGTTACTAGTTTTTTGACTCTGGTTTTTCTGTCATTCCTTTTATCCGCACCTGGGTCGTTAGTTAAGGGTGTTGCTATTTAAGCTCCCTGGACCTTCAGTTCAATGCCTGGCAACGTAGTTATCAGAGCTAGTCTGCTGTGCTCTTGTCTACTGATCCTGGTTCCAGTTATATCAGCTAAGTCCGCTTTTTGCTTTTTGCTATTTTGTTTTGGTTTTGTATTTTTGTCCAGCTTGTTCCAAATATATATCCTGACCTTTGCTGGAAGCTCTAGGGGGCTGGTGTTCTCCCCCCGGACCGTTAGACGGTTCGGGGGTTCTTGAATTTCCAGTGTGGATTTTGATAGGGTTTTTGTTGACCATATAAGTTACCTTTCTTTATTCTGCTATCAGTTAGCGGGCCTCTCTGTGCTAAACCTGGTTCATTTCTGTGTTTGTCATTTCCTCTTACCTCACCGTTATTATTTGTGGGGGGCTTCTATCCAGCTTTGGGGTCCCCTTCTCTGGAGGCAAGAAAGGTCTTTTGTTTTCCTCTACTAGGGGTAGCTAGATTCTCCGGCTGGAGCGTGTCATCTAGAATCAACGTAGGAATGATCCCCGGCTACTTCTAGTGTTGGCGTTAGGAGTAGATATATGGTCAACCCAGCTACCACTGCCCTATGAGCTGGATTTTTGTATTCTGCAGACTTCCACGTTCCTCTGAGACCCTCGCCATTGGGGTCATAACAGTCGGTACTTAAGGCATCTCCACCCATAGGGAGCAACAAACTCAGTCTGATTTCTGCTACTGAGTTGCCAGGTCCTGTCTTGTTCTATTTCTGCCACTCTGGGGGCTGCATACCCAGGCTAGTGTCTGTATTCTATGTGCCTTGATTCCGCCATCCTGGGACCTGTATACCCAGGCCTGAATCCTTTGTCCTGAACTGTTCTTGTGTTTGTCCTTATCTGAACTTCGCCCTATTACCATACCTGTTTGTATCCTTGTCTGTTGCCTTTCCTACTCAGCTGTGTGTAACCTTATGTCCACTCCATCTGCTCGCTGCAACCTGTGGCTCTGCTCTGTTCACCGTAACCTGCAGCTCTGCTTGCCGCATCCTGTGGCTCTGCTCTATTCGGCGCAACCTACGGCTCTGCTCTGATCACCGCATCCTGCAGGTCTGCTCTGCTCTGCTCTACTCACCACAGCCTGCGGCTCTTCTCTGCTCTAAGCATTCTGTAGCTTTGCTCTGCTCCCGTCCCACCTCTTGCGGCTTTGCCCTGCTCTCCGCATTCTGCGGCTTTGCTCTGCTCCCGCTCCGTATCCTGTGTGTCTTCGTCTTTCTAGTCTGAACTGGTTCCTTACAGTTCCTGTCCCTCCAGTCTGTACTGGTTCCTACCTGCTCCCTTATCATGCTCGTACCTGTCTGTGTTCCTGTCTTACCCATTACGGTCAATATTCCTCCAGTCTGTTTTGTGCCGCCTGCCTGCCAGAGTGCCAGCCATGCCCGTCTGCCTGCCAGAGTACCAGCCATGTTTGCCTGCCTACCTGAGTGCCAGCCATGCCCGCCTGCCTGCCGGAGTGCCACCCAGGCCCGCCTGCCCGCCAAAGTGCCAGACATGCCCACCTGCCTGCCAGAGTTCCAGCCGTGCCCGCCAGAGTACCAGTCGTGCCCATTCGTACTTGCTTGCACCTGTAATTAGGGTTCCATTACCCAGTGGGATCAGCTGCTTCAGCCAGACACTGCCCTGGAGTGGTACCTGGCAGTTACCTGCCGCACAAGCCTGACATCACCACTGGAGGCTCCAGCGAACACCAAGGTAGCTACTTAGTCATGCCCCTCTAGGGTAGTCTGGTTTGTGGAACAGTGGGGCCACCATCCTTGTTCACGCCATCCAGTCTGGGCGCGAGCGTTACAGCTTCACTGCTCCTCACATCTTGTCCTGGGCAAGGCTTGCCGGGCTTCTGCCTCTAATAAGGAAGTACCTGTCCTATACCTCCCTTCTCTATGCTGCTCTGTTCTGTAACTCCTCCCATTTGCTTAACCCCTATGCTGCCAGTGCAGCGCCCCAGAGTCCTGGTCGTTGCAGTAATGTCGCTCTTCCACCAGGGGGAGTGATGTTGCGTCTGATGGTACTAAAGGAGTTCACCTGACCAGGTATCACAGTCACACACTACACTTCACACTCCAGTCCACCAGGGGGAGCAAAGGTTCTATTTACTAGGCCACTACTCACACATGGGTAAAACTGGTGGGTTGGATAGGAAGTGAGGGAGAAGCTGCTACTGCAGTAAGGGGCTGCAATCTGGATAATAGTACAGTCAGGCACCAGCTCAAAAGGACCCTTCCCAAGAAGGATTTAGGGTCTAAGGACTGGGGCACGAGCAGCTGAGATGGTGTTCTCGACACCTACGCTAATGGAACCGGACGAGGGGCTGACAGGGAGCTGATGACGCTGAAGATACTGATGGGACTGTACAGAGATACAGCAGGGATTGCCAGGAAAAGGGTGACAGAGCTGATGGAGAAGATAGGAACTGCCTGGTCAGCAGGGAAAGATAAGATGTCTCTGTGTTTAAACTGTGCTGCCTATGTGATGAATATACTGCTGTCTAGTAAAGTTAAGCTGATGGAAAAAGACCTCGTCTCAGAAGTGATCTTCAGAGCTCATGAATGTGGAGCCAACATGACAGCAGCCGAGAAGCCTCTGACAATAACCATGAGTGTGTTGTTGCATATGCTGCACATGCAACAGAAGGGACCCAGTATTTTATGTGTGGGGCACCAGGGTGTGGGAACATACAGCACGTTGCCACGACTACCACCCTGGCTGCCTTACAGTGTCATGGGACAATCCACCTGTTGATAGCACTCCAAATAGAAAAGTATCTATTTTTCTTTTTGGCATATAAACCTGTCAGGCAGTTTCATTGGTCAGGCCTTAAAGATATTGTCCTGCCTTAGCTTACAAGTCTGCAGTCACTCTATGTGACTGAAGACTTGTGAATCCTCACATTGCGTGCACTGCCCGCTGTAAGGATTCTCCGGTGTGAGGACCAGCAAGTGCGTGACTGCAAGAGTGTGATTTGCATACATACGATCACATGTTGACTAGATGGACAAGATGAACGTGGCCTCGCTCAATGCAAGTGCAGTGAGCAAGGCTAGACACATTCTAGTCGAAATGTAGCCGGAAGTATGCAAATCACATACTTGCAGTAACTGGATCACCCTCCCCTGGCACCAGAAAATTCTCACAGTGTGCCCTGTGGGTGATGTGAGGTTCTCAAGTCTTTAGTCACATAGAGTGTCTTCACACTTGTAGCCTAAGCCTGGCCAACCCCTGTAAGGAACTCTAATGATGCCCTACAAGGGTGTTATAGTGATTTGGAAATGGCCTGGTCTATTGAGTAACATTAATTGGAGCTCTGCAGTCACAGTGAGATGATGATTTTATTCTGGGAAAACTTTATTTTAGGGCATTAATCTGATTTACAAAAAGTCAAAGGTCTATAAAATCTAATTTCTTATCATTATGTTACAAATTAATGAGTGTGCGTTACTATATTTACTAATGTTTGAAGCTGTGATAGAAAATTGATTCTCATTCCCATCATTCTTTATCCTCATGGGATCTGGCAGAATGTAACAGCAAAAGCAAATGTGGGAATGAATGAAGCTCCACCTCGTATCATCACTTTACAGTGTTAAATATTTTCCCGCACTTTGCTGGGTCAACTCCTCGTCAGTGAACTTTTGCAGTGTTGACTTTTTAAATAGTTTCCCACCATTCACAATCGGGAATGTAAACTGATCATTTTCTCTCCTGCATAATAAATAAAGATGATGAAATTGCTTTAAGGAAATGTATTATGGAACCTCGGGATTCAAATAAGTTGAAAGGGGAGGAAGGAAATTCCTGCAAAAACTTTTGGAATTTTTTTTTCCTAAGTGAAAAGTGTCTAGTCCCAGTTATAAACTTCACGCTATCCTTTTTTTGAGCATTATAGTGATCTTGAACATTTGGCATAGATGTAACATTTTACAGGAATCTTGATCCAAGGTTTGCTGTGACAAGAGTTAGTGACAATCAAGACATGTTTTGATCCGTTTATGCCATTGTCAATAAAAAAAAGTCATTATTGCTATGACAAATCTTGAAGGAGAAAAAGTCCACGGCAACATGTGTTATGACCTTCATGATGATGTCCTGGATGCCTACATTGGTGTTCTTCTCCTTGCTGGAGTGTACAAATCCTGCAATGAGGCCACTGATAGTCTCTGGGACGCATCGACAGGCAGGAATATTTTCCGGGCAACAATGTCACTTCAAAAGTTTCAAATGATATCAAGAGTCCTCAGATTTGACAACAGAGACACCAGAACAAATCTGACAAACTTGCTCCCATCAAGGATGTTTGGGAGAAATGGGTGCAGCTCCTTCCACTGATGTTCAACCCAGGGCCAGAGGTGACAGTAGACGAACGTTTTCTCCCTTTCCGTGGAAAATGCCCCTTCCGGCAATACATGCCAAGTAAGCCAGGCAAATACGGCATAAAAATCTGGGCAGCCTGTGATGCAAAAACTAGCTATGCATGGATTCTACAGATTTACACAGGCAAGTCTGCAAGCGGCATCCCTGAAAAAACCAAGGAAAACGTGTAGTCCTCGATATGACTACTGGACTGCAGGGTCACAACATTACTTGTGACATTTTTTTTACCAGCTATGACCTTGGACAAGAACTTCTCAGGAGGAAAATCACCATGGTGGGCACAGGGAAAAAAAAAAAAAACCTCGAGCTGCCCGCTGAATTGTTGCAGATGAAGGACAGGGCTCCACTTTCCTCAAAGTTTGTTTTTACAGACACCACCACTGCTGTTTCATACTGCCCCAAAAAACGACGGAATGTGGTACTGATGTCCACACTTCACAAAGATGCAGCTATGTTATCAGGAAGTGACAAAAAGCCCAGAATCATACTGGACTATAACAAAAACAAAGGAGGAGTGGACAACCTGGACAAGCTGACTGCCACCTACACTTGCCAGCAAATGACTAGGAGATGGCCAATGGTTGTATTTTACAACATCCTTGATGTGTCAGCATGCCATTCATTTGCGTTGTGGACCCACATTCACCAAGGATGGAATTCAAAGAAAAAAAACAAGCGGAGGATGTTTCTTGAGGAACTAGGAAGATCCCTTGTCAAGGCGCACATTGGCCAAAGGGAACGAGTGCCCCGAGACCCAGCCGCTGCAGCCTTGGTCCGACAACTCCAGAGCTCAACAAGTGCTTCGTCCACACCCACAGCAACACAAAGAGCATCATCACCAGCATCCTCCTCAACCAGGCCTGCCTCAACATCAATCACAACAGCCACAACCCCAGTGAGACCACCTGATTCTAAAAGAAAGAGGTGTCAGGTCTGCCCTAGCAATAAGGGCAGAAAGACAAACACCGTGCTTCGCCTGCAAAAAATACCTCTGCAAAGAACACACAAATAGTGTCACTTTTTGCCACACATGCATCTAAATACTAATGCATCTAAAAACTAGTACTTGATTTCTGTTGATTTGATTTTGCTTGATTGATTGTTGTTTGTTTGTTTGACCTAGAAAAGCTACTTTTTATTATTATTGCTATTAATGTTAATATAATTTTCATCTTTTATTTGTATTAAAGTTCAATAAAAAAAAAATCTGTTTTTTGCCTTTTTCATAAAGTAGTTAGATATAGGTCAAAATTGACCCGTAACACCATAGATGTTACTAGAGTTAATAATATAAAATATATATATATGTATATTTTTTTACATTTAAGAAATGTGTTCTAAAACCCTTCAGTAATAGTCAGGTAATATAACAAACTTTTTAAAGTTTATATTATTCTCTTGAGGTTCATTTGACAATATTTTTATATTGAAAATGAAGGGTATGCTCTCAAATGAAAGGCCCAGGGGGCCACAACAAAAATATTAAAATCAATCCTTCCATGGATGAGAAACCCTAACAAGGTCACTAAGAGGTAAGAAACAAATTGGATCATAAATAACTGTTTTTAGGGTATTCTAGGGGTGATTTAAGACACGGGTCAAAACCAACCCGTTAACATAAGAAAGAGTAACAGAAAGCTAACACTAGAGGAAGGTTAAAGCTCTTTTGGTGACCTCAGCCATGTAAGACTACGGCATCATGAAGTATGATATATTCTCATAGTTATTTCTTCTATGGCTCATATTTTGAACAATTAACTGAATCTGGTCGGTTGTAATGTGGATATAATGTGACGTATAATTCAGGTTGACGTGTACTGTACACTTGAAGTTGCTTGGATTGGAGCCAAATTCCTCTTACTAAAAATTATGCCATTGGTTAAAGGTCTTTGGATCCTTGATCTGCTTCTGAATTAATAGTGAAAATGTAAAATTTCATGGAATAATGTGATCTATAATACCATTTGTACAAATGATTCGCCTGCCAGGGCCATGGGGTACTCGGTTCTGGGTCCGGTACTTAAAAGGATGTGTCACGGTGGCGGCACCCTGGTCCGTGGCCCTGGGCATCCATGTTGAAGGGACAGTCTTTAAAGAGGTTTGTGAAATAAAGGAATGTTCGTGACGCCACCTGTGGTATTCAGTCAGGGGTGACCGACGCTGTTTAAAGGGGTCCTCTGGGGTGATGTTCTGGCAGCCAGATGGTATAACTTCCCACAGGAGAAGAAGGTCCCCAGGGCTCCCTTGTGTAGATGGAGATGGTGTAATAAGAAACAGAGGACACAAGGTTGCAGTCTCTTTACCTCTTTACTGAAGCAATTCAGGCAGCCACAGTCCAGGGTACTGGATCACAGGTGCTGGTGGTGGTCCGGCTGGCTTAGAAGCAAGTTGGGATTTCCCTCTTACCAGGTGGGGTTAGAAGCCTTCCCTTTAGTGCTGTGGTGTAGTTCCTTGCTACCTATAGCTGTCCAACAAGGTCCTCAAGAGTTTTCTGTCCTTTGTGTAAGTGGAACACTAACCTGTATGAAAGATGGCTCGGGCCCTTTCACAGGGTCTGTATCATGATCCGGGCCCTAAAAGCCATTGTGTCTTCAGGTGATAGGGCAGGCAAGTGACCTGTAGTTCAGTTGTCCTGCAAGTTTCTGCTGTGAGTCTTAGAGCCCCTCACAACCTCGGTTTTCCGGCCACCATTGTCTGCGCTCTTTTTTTTGAGTCATTTGCATATGAATGGATAACTATATGATCATAAATAAAATAAATGCTTGAAGAAAATAAAGAAGTGGAACAATATTCTTTTTAATATAGATCCTCCAATAGCAGTAACCAGGACTAGGGTGCTACTACCTTTTACTAGTCACGGATGTGGTGTATTGACCTTGATAGGGTTAATTACCGTGCCCGGACACTATATGACTATCGGAGACAGGTGCCGTCTGGTATGTCAGGGTGGGATTCTGCACCTGGAATTAGTCCGTTTGGTAGTGGAAATAATATTGAAGACTTGGTGACTAAGAATGAAAGAAACAGCCACCACTAATATGGCGATAAGAAGATGACGCGTGCATGCGCGGTTGCAGTGAGTCGAACATTATATGTGATTGGTCAGTTATCCATTCCACTGCGGTGACGTATTTGGACATGCGCAGTAGAACAAACAAGACGCTGAAGAATTAATGGCATCCTCCGCACACAACATGCTCTCTTGGGGTAAAGTAAAAGAATACAACATTTAAAATATAAATTACAATCTGAGGAAATAAGCGAAATAAGTTTTAAGATAATATAAATGTAACTGCACGTATGCACTTTATTAAGATTAAGATAAATATAATGCACTTTATAACATATGATTATGCACATGAGGATTGTTAAATTATGTATAAATATAGAGCACATGGGCACACTCACTGCTTGAAAAAAGCTCAGTTAGAGCTGAAACGTTGCCTGAATATGTGGGTAAATTAAACCCTGCACGTTTTTATATTGGAAATATGGAGTGCTGCCTCTTTTTTTGAAATTATATCTACTTGGACGATTGGTGGACTGGTTGTCTGGGGGCTCTGCACCCGAAGATAAGTATATTTCTGTGCTGTTCCCCTTTTTTTTGGTATACATGGATATATGTATATATATATATATGTATGGATATATCTATAGATATAACTATGGATATATCTATCTATAGGTATATTTATAGATAGATATATCTATAGATACACAGATGTTTCTATCCATATATCTATCTGGCTACTTTCACACATCAGGTTTTTGCTTTCAAGCACGATCCGGTGAGTTTTGAAAAAAACTGATCCGTTTTTTTTCAAAACTTGCCGGATTATGCCTGATGGCAAAAACCTGATGTGTGAAAGTAGCCTAACTATCCATATATCTATCTATATCTATCCATAGATATATCTATCTACATCTATCTATCTCATTCCTTATATCTATATCTATCTATCTATCTATCTATCTATCTATCTATCTATCTATCTATCTATCTATCTATCTGTCTGTCTGTCTGTCTGTCTGTCTATCTATCTGTCTGTCTATCTATGTGTGTAAGGCCGGTTTCACACGTCAGTGGCTCCAGTACGTGAGGTGACAGTTTCCTCACGTACCGGAGACACTGACACACGTAGACCCATAAAAATCAATGCATCTGTTCAGATGTCATTGATTTTTTGCGGACCGTGTCTCCGTGTGCCAAACACGGAGACATGTCAGTGTTCGTGGGAGCGCACGTATTACACGGACCCATTGACTCTATAGACTCTATAGAGTCAATGGGTCCATGTAAAACACGGACCTCACACGGACATTCTCCGTCTGGGGTCCGTGTGCGTGCAGGAGACAGCGCTACAGTAAGCGCTGTCCCCCCCACATGGTGCTGAAGCCGCGATTCATATGTTCCCTGCAGCAGCGTTTGCTGCAGAGAAAATATGAATAATAGTGTTTAAAATAAAGATCTATGTGTCCGCCGCCCTCCCACCCCCTGTGCGCCCCCCCGCTGGTCAGAAAATACTTACCCGGGTCCCCCGTCGGTTGTCGCTCCTTCCTGGTCTGGCCGCGGCTTACTGTATGCGGTCACGTGGGGCCGATCATTTACAATCATGAATAGTCGGCTCCGCCCCTATGGGAGGTGGAGCCACATATTCATGACTGTAAATGATCGGGCCCATGTGACCGCATACACTAGAAGCCGCAGCCAGACCAGGAAGGAGCGACAGCCGACGGGGGACCCGGGTAAGTATTTTCTGACCAGCGGGGGGGCGCACAGGGGGTGGGAGGGCGGCGGACACATAGATCTTTATTTTAAACACTATTATTCATATTTTCTCTGCAGCAAACACTGCTGCAGGGAACATATGAATCGCGGCTTCAGCATGATGCAGAGTGGGTACCACACGCTCCGTGTGGTACCCACTCGCCATACGGGCGGCACACGTGTGCCGCACGTATGGCCTCCGTGAGTTCCCAGGCACACGGACACGGATAACTCCGGTACCGATTTATTCCGGTACCGGAATTATCTGGACGTGTGGGACAGCCCTAATGGAGTGTGGGTTGGACAAATGTAAAAGAGGAGGTTGGACAAGACATGACATCACAAATCTTTTTTTTTTTTTGTTCAATAATACATCTTTATTTAGCTTTCAAAAACGCATACAAAAACGCATCAAAAACCGCACCAAAACTGCGCATAAATGCATCAAAAACACACCTGCGTTTTCTGCCAAGAGCTGCGGATTTAGTGCAGAAAAATCCGCAGGCAAATCTGCAACGTGTGCACATAGCGTTAGCGTTTTTATAGCGAAAAAACGTGAAAAAAAACATGAAAAATCCTGAACGTGTGCACACAGCCTTGGAGACAGAAGTGGGAGGATCGGATTATGGAGGATGTTGGTCTTAGATCAGTTGCAGAATGAAGGTGATAGAGAGACATAAGGAAGGAGATGGGGAATGGTGCAGAATTTGTGGAGACGTTTGTGGGTAAAAGATGTTAGGACCAACCATTCCTGCCTGATAAGGAGTTAGATGAGGCAGATGTCAGCTTAATAATGTGAATGACCACCTTCAGGTTCTAAAAGTATTGTGCACTGGGCAGAAAGGTGAGAACACATAAGACCCCAGTATCACGGTAAATATTCATGGCATAAAAGGCTTTCAACATTTTACTTGATTTACCTAATTCACATTTTGGCTTAGTTGCCCTGTAAAGATCAGTCATGTCATGTCACCCTAGCCAAAAATGTAGCAACCACCCTAACAGCCTTCTTTATCCCGCGAATAATAAAATACCTAGTTCCAAAAAAATATATATTCCTCTCCAGCAGCCTATTGCTCCCTCAAGCTCCACATTCTCATTTTATTCTGTTCCTCCCTAATAGAAGTTTGCAGACGCCAGCGAGAGTATGTTTCCATGGCATTTCTGCCCTTAAAAGTGTTTTTTGTCGCCCTCCCGCTGTACTTAAAATATACGGTGATGCAGATCTCGCAAACCCGTGATTTATCTGCAGGTTGAGCTCACCTATTTGCTTTCCTTTGAAATGTTTTCCTTTGTGTTTATTTGCATGTGAATGATGTACTTTCCCACCTAATAGCTACTTCCATCTTGTGTTGTTTAGCAGGAAATGTAATAAAAAAAAAAAGGGAAGGTGCTAAGTAACTGTTAGGTATACTGCATTTTCTACTTTCTGAAATGTTTTATCGCATTATTAAGGCTGTGATCCAATTATTTATATGGAGCAGGAGCTGGTGGTTTAACATGCGGCACTATGCTGGACACCAGCGGTGTTTAATCGTGATCCCGGCCCTTCCGGTGTTGCGCGAGCCCCTTGAATTTTCTGTAGTCATTATAAAGGCACAGCACAGCACAGCCCTGTGCTATGTACTGCAGAGTCCGGGCAGGGACGGCCGGGGGCGCACATACAAGATCAAAACCTGTTTGCTCGCCCATAGCTGAATATTTCGCCACTAAGGATTTGCGATAAAAATACGTCAAAATAACTCCTGTCGTTAAATAATAAGTGATGTGTCAGAGCAGCCTGGATGAAATTCATATATTGCTCTTACAGGTCTGAATACTTGTACTTTACTTTCTAAGGCAGAGACCTTTTTGTGAGTAAATTGTACAGGTGCATCTCACAAAATTAAAATATCATCAAAAAGTTAATTTATTTCAGTTCTTCAATACAAAAAGTGAAACTCATATATTATATAGAGTCATTACAAACAGAGTGATCTATTTCACATGTTTATTTCTGTTAATGTTGATGATTATGGCTTACAGCCAATAAAAAACCCAAAAGTCATTATTTCAGTAAATTAGAACACTTTATATCACCAGCTTGAAAAAATGATTTTGAAATCCAAAATGTTGGCCTACTGAAATGTATGTTCAGTAAAGGTACTCAATAGGGTTGAGCGAAACGGATCGTTCATTTTCATAAGTCGCCGACTTTTGGTAAAGTCGGCGTCTCATGAAACCCGACCCGATCCCTGTGTGGGGTTGGCCATGCGGTACGCGATCTTGGCGCCAAAGTCGCGTTTCGTATGACGCGTTTAGCGCCATTTTTTCAGCCAATGAAGGAGCGTGGGCAGAGTGATGACATAGGGGTTAGGGCGTGCACGCCCATTATTTTATCGCTTGTGCGCAGTAGCGATTTGGAATGTGTAAAACGAAATTTCCTGGGCTGGGACGGAGGAGAGAGAGAGAGAGAGAGAGAGAGAGAGAGAGAGAGAGAGAGAAAAAAAAAATCCTCATTGACGTGCATAGGGTTTCGTGTTCCAGCCGATCCTCGACTTTGCGCTGTAATCGGCCGATTTCGCCCGACTCAACTTTTCCAACAGTCGGGTTTTGCGAAACATGACTCGACCCTAAAAAAGTCAAGGTCGCTCAACCCTAGTACTCAATACTTGGTCGGGGCTCCTTTGGCATCAATTACTACATCAATGCGGAGTGGCATGGAGACGATCAGACCGTGGCACTGCTGAGGTGTTATGGAAGCCCAGGTTGCTTTGATAGCAGCCTCTAGCTCTTCTGCATTGTTGGGTCTGGTGTTTCATCTTTCTCTTTATAATACCCCATAGATTCTCTGTGGGGTTAAGGTCAGGCGAGTTTGCTGGTCAAAATGAAGCACAGTGATACTGTTGTTTTTAAACAAAGAATTGGTACTTTTGGCAGTGTGGACAGGTGCCAAGTCCTGCTGGAGAATGAAATTTCCATCTCCAAAAAGCTTGTCGGCAGAGGGAAGCATGACAGCTGCGTTGACTTTGGTCTTGATAAAATACAGTGGATCTACACCAGCAGATGACATGGCTGCAGGGCCGGCTCCAGGTTTTCATGGGCCCTTGGCGAAAGAGTCCTGGTGGGCCCCTTTAACACATACCACAATTCATAATGTACGGATACGGCAGAGAAATATAGGTATAGTACAATGCCAAAGATTTCACTTACTTCTTACATTACATGAGTGATATCTATTGTGCATTCTACATTAGCTCAGAAACCGGACAGTATAGTCCTCTATACAGAATAATGAGCCCCATATATTGCTCAAAACAGAATAATGAGCCCCATATATTGCCCCATACAGTATAATGGCCCCATATAGTGCTCCATACAGTATAATTGACACCACTTAGTCCTCTATACAGAATAATGAGCCCCATATATTGCTCCAAACAGAATAATGAGCCCAATATTATGCTCCATACATAATAATGAGCCTCATATAATGCGCCATACAGTATAATGGGCACCACAGAGTACTCCATACAGAATGAGCCGCATATATTGCTCCATACGGAATTGACCCCATATAATGCTCCATACAGTATAGTGAGCCACATATAATTCTCCATACAGTATATGATGGGCCCCATCTATTGCTCTCTCTCTCTCTCTCTCTCTCTCTCTCTCTCTCTCTCTATATATATATATATATATATATATATATATATATATATATATATAATGGGCCTCATATAATGCTCCATACAGTATATGATCGGCCCCATACAGTATACCGAGTCCCATATATTGCTCCATACAGAATGGGCCCCATATGATGCTCCTTACAGAATGGGTCCCATATAATGCTCCAAAAAGAATTGGCCCCATAAGATGCTCCATGTATAATGGCCCCATATAATGCTCCATATATAATTGTCCATATAAAATGCTCCATATATAATTAGTCCCATAAGATGCTTCTTTTATTATTGGCCCCATATTCTGCTCCATATATAATTGGCCCCATATACTGCTCCATATTGAATTGGCCACATAAGATGCTCCATATTAAATTGGCCCATATAATGCTCCCTATAGAATTGGCTTCAAAAGATGCTCCCTATATTTTTGTCCCCATAAGATGCTCCATATAGAATTAGCCCCATATAATTCTCCATATATGGGCTTCTTCTGATGGTCCCCATATATTGCTCCAAATATTTAAAAAAATGAAATTCTCACCTCTTGTTGCATGTCGCTGCTCTGCTCTGGACTCCTCAGCATCAGCGTCTTCCTGCTCTTTGTGCTGTGACTGCTCAGGCAGAGGATGCGCACTGGTGACATCATCGCGCCCTCTGACCTGAACGTCACAGTCAGAGGATGGAAGACGCTGCAGCGCTGGAACCGGGAGAGGTAAGTATCGCAAGTGCCGGGGCCCGGAGCAGGCGGGGGATCCACTCGTGGGGGACGGCACTATAGCACACCAGTGTAGCCGATGGCGAGTGGGCCCCCTGCCTGCTCAGGGCCCCGTCACTTGCCCGGGTGCGCCGGGTGCTGACGCCGGCCCTGCATGGCTGCCCAAACCTTCACTGATTGTGGAGACTTCACACTAGACTTTGGAAATCAAGGTCCCAGAGTCTGGAGGAAGAAAAGAGAGACATACAATCCAAGCTGCTTGAGGTCTAGTGTTAAGGCCTCTGATGGCCTTTCCCCCTTTGCTGCCAGTGACTGACAGGTTTCTCTCTATACATTCACCCAAGTAGAGACTTCTCAGTCACTGGCAGTGGGTGGGGAGAAGTTGCCTGATATCCTCCAGACTGGCATGGTCCCCATCTGCTTTTTTAATGTTTTTTTCTGAAATGCTATGGCTTTTCAGAGTCTGACATACCTGGCTAAGGCCATACAACCAGTGTCTGATCCATGCTGCCAGATAAACGGTTGGCATTGCTTTCCTCATGGGGATAGCGATGTCATGCTTGGAAGCATGGAAGGATCCCTTTAACAGGCATTCAGCACATACAACACCGTTCTGACTCCAGGCCAGAAGGGGGAGCTCTACACGCCACTTCAGGGGAGCTGCTCTCTCTGGTCGGGAGGAGTCAGTTGCTAGGCAGTTGCTAGGCAGTTGGGGAGAATTAGACAGTTGGTGAGAGGAGAGCAAGGAGTGAGGAAGGAAATCTGGGACTGTGCAGACAAGTGATTCTGCAGCTCCTGGGAAGGAAAAGAAAGCAGAGCAACTTGTAAAGAGACTGAAAGGAGGAAGGAACAAAGGCGAAGTGAAGAGCTGGAGAGAGAAGTTGTGACTGAACTTTCTCCATGCTGAGCGCATATATAGGTAGCTCGAAGACCGAGGTTGTGGGGGTAACTTCATGCCCCATGGCAGAAACCAGCGGATGGCTGGACTTCAAGTTACCTGTCCACCATTAACACCCGAGGACACAGTAACAGATAGAGCCCGGGTTGTGATAGAGATTCTGTAAAAAGGCTCGAGTTACCTGTCATATGGGTTAGTGTCCTACCTAAAAGGGGACAGAGAGAACGTGAGGACCTTGTGTGAGGCCTAAGGCAGCAAGGGACTACAACAACACAGCGCTAGAAGGAAGGCATCCAACCCCGCCTGGTTATGGGGATTCCTGAGACGCTTTCAAGCCGGCCGGACCACACCAGCACCTGTGATCCGGCACCCTGGACTATGGCTGCTTGAATCAAACAGTAAAGAGGTAAAGAGACTGCAACCCTGTGTCCTGCCATAGAATCACCCCAGTGGACCCCTTTAAGCAACGTCGGTCACCCCTGACTGAATACCACAGGTGGCATCACAAACTTTTTTTTATTCAACTCACCCCTTTAAAGACCTTTCCTTTAACATGGGCGCCCAGGGTTACGAACTGTGTCACCGCCGCCGTGACACATCCCTTTAAGTACCGAACCCGGTACCGAGTACCCCACGGCCCTGGCGGGTGTTCATCGGGGCTTTTTTAAAGTGAGTTCTCTACCACCAAACATCTCAGGAAGGATATGTCAAACAAGAAGGAAAGAGGAGGAAGGACATTTCTGTAGTAAATCAGAAGTGGGAACATTAGCCAAAGTTTGTTACTTTTGCAAAATAGACACCAGAACAAAATACAAAAGTGCCAAAACTTCCGTAATTTAATAATACATAAATCTTAAACTTTTCCTAACACATGATCCTCTTTATCTTTCTTCTTACGACATCAGAGATTCTTATTGAAAATTTTCTCTGTTCTTCTAACCTAATAAAGTAGGTGTTCCACATTTCCCAATCATAACATCATTTTGCACATTATGGAGCCGAGAGCTGTGTATTGATCACAGGACTGTTTGTTCTGAGAACCTTTCTCTTTGACTGGAAATTCGTTGTTATCTTTCCAATGTACATTAACGCGTGGCTGCCATTGAGCGAGGCAAGGAGAATCCAAATTGGTTGCTGTGGATGATCCCGCAAGTGTACTTTATGTCGTGACCTTATAGATCCCACTGACAGTATTAACATGGCAACCTGTAAATGTTATGGAAAGGCTTATTGTAGCTGAAAAGATACAGAACCGGACAATTAATTGCAGATCGCATTTACAAGGCAAACAGAGGACCAGATTCACTATTAGATTTGAGCATTTCTTGGTCAAGTTTTTGGTTGTTTTTTTACCTGTTTTTCATTGGCAACTTCTTTTAATTTGAGCCTTTTTTTGCCTGTGACAGGGTTAGACTCTTCAGATGTTTTTGATTGGCGCACATCATGATGTTACTACTTTATGACAGGCAGTGACCTCCAAAGCCTGGTCAGGGTCAAAAGTCTTGGTCTGTCGAAAAGAGTCCAGAGATGTGGTGCACAACAGCAAAAAGAAAAGGACCAGATGATGGGCAGTAGGGCAACTGGCGAAGAGTGATGAGGTTTTAGGTTTTTTTTCACCATTTTTCAACCTTAAACGATTTACGGTTTAAACTAATTGTACATAGAAATATAAGGAGCCCTGTACTATGTCTTATTAGAAAAAATATGCTTATTTCTCCACTTATGAGACTTTTCTTACTCTCGACCCTTGAACCTGCGTTTCAAAAATAAACAGCTCAAATCCATTTTAATCAAAAAAATATGGATTGGCAGCCCAGTGAGGGATCAGGTTACAGTTACAGTTAAAGGGGAGAGTGAAAGGGAGGAACAGGAAGATAGAGGAGAAGAGTGAGAGACAGAAAAAGATCTTGCAGATTTTACCTAAATTATCTCAGTGCTGACTTCACAGCTACACTTCTCAGTGATGCTGTAAATTATCCTCCAAGCTCTTGCTTATTCTATTTTTGGTATACTACCACAGAAAAAAAGAGCAGGAATCCCTCTCTGTATGCAGTGTGTGGGAGACATCAGAGCAGCTAATCTCCACCCCCTATTTCAGAATAAATTGCAAATTAGTGAAAAATCATACAGAGGGAAATACAGTGGAACATTTCAGGATGCAGGTCAAAAAATTACCATTGATAGTTTTATTCCTAATGTATTCACACGTGACAGAATGACATAAATTAAATTATTCTGATGAGTTATATACCTTGCTATACATCTTGATGCATAAAACCTTTACTTGAGATTCAACACAACATGAGTCATCGAAAAATGTCAAATCAAAGGTAGGTGGTAGTAGGACAAGTACCCCCACCACCAGAATTTGTGTATTCTGCTAGTCACTGGATCCTCCCTGACTGTGATCGAGATAAATATGGCAGATGGTCGTGCATGTATCTGGCTGTTCCATTCAAAGTCTAAAGTACTAACATAGATAACACTGCGCTTTGCTAACTTTGTATCTCGAGTACCATAGACCTAGAATTTCAACTTCTCCTAACTGCAGTCTTGAGGCTGGAGGGAAGTAAGGGGCATTTGGGCACAACAATCAGACCACACTGATCTAAGATTCAAACACTGGGGAACACTCTGTAGTTTTTAACTTATTCATTCACCAGTGAGGGATACTTTAAAGAGAATCTGTCAGCAGGTTTTTGCTATGCAATCTGAAGACAGCAGGAGATAGTGGCTGAAACACTGAATTCAGACATGTGTCACTTAATAGGCTGCATTCTGTTGTTTACTTACAATGAAGGCTTTATGACTGGGAGGTTATCACTGTCTGGACTGCAGCTCACGTGCTTGCTAGTCCGACAACACCTCTCCTCTGATAGGCAGCTCACTATCAATAGACAATATACAGAGACCCTGGTGTGGGCAGGGCTAGCTTTCTCAGCTCTGCCTCATGCTTCTTCTAAAAACTCTGTTTGTGTCCCAACTGCTTCATCCAGTAAACTAAGTGATACATCACTGGAATCAGGGTCTCTTTTCATACATGAGATAAGCTAGCAAAAGCCCGGTCACAGATTCCTTTTAAGCTAATTTCCAATAGATACTGTAACATGTATCACATCTTAAAACAGACCTGTCCCCAGATTTCACCAAGCAAACTGCAGACATTATTATTTAGCTCTCTAACACCTGAGGAAACCGGTGTACTTTGCTAGAATGGCCGTACAATCCTCTTATAGAAAATAATGCATTTTACGAGTCTGGCATAGAGGCAGGATAATGATCGCAAAGGATTCTACAGTCATTCTAATGCGGATTTTCATAGTAAGTACACCGGTCTCATCAGGTTTAGAAGGTGTAAGTAATAATCTATGCAGATTGTGAGGTGAAATCTGACGACAGATCCGCTTTATGCATGCCGGTAGGTAAAGCTGTAAGTGTGAAGAGAATGTTTGCTACATCATCAAATGAATTTAGGCAATGGTCTGCTGCTTTAGCAGAGGCACAACGTGAAGCTTTAAGCCCCAATCATCATGCGTCACTTAAAGCTTCGCTTTTGTATTATGAGTCGGGGGTTGGGTATTAGGACCCAGATACATCTACTAAAGTCCCCTAAAGCTCCATCCCTGGGCTTTAGTCTATACAGATCAATTAGACTCCATTGCTGATATTGTCCCTTTGTCTTCTATTTTCCCAGCGCTGCGGGAGGAGAATATTCTCCTTGTCCTTTCATCAATCATTCTCTTTCCTCTCTCTTCCATCACTTTCTGTCATCTGGTCCCCTTTGCCGATTCTTTCTTTCACACCTTTTCCCGTCTTTCTCGATCACCTCCCGGACTGATTTTCGGTCTATTCCCATATCTCCGACCAGTTCGTTATTTGCAGATCACCTGTAATCTTCCCATTTTCTACCTGTCCCATGCGTTTCCTGAAGACGAGACTCTTAGCAGCACACGGGGCAGTGGCGGTGTCGGTGCGTGCTTGTGTGTCTGTCAGTCGGCAGCAGGGAGCAGCAGGAGGCTGGCACATCAATCTGCGCGCTGCTTCTGGATTTAATGAGAGCGCCACAGGTTCGAGCTGCCACTCATTCAAGTTTCATTTTGCTGTCTCCATATGGCACCAAGCCCGACATTCACACGTTCCCGTTCCCGTGACAATTAAACACTCTTTGCTCCTAATTGACTTCAATGAGCCTCAGAATCTCATTAGATTAACCATTTCAGGGACGGTTTGGGGTTCCTACGTCATCTGGCAACGGTTAAATAGAGAAAATGCTTCATTGCTCTACGGGCGACTGTCATGTCTAATCTCTTTCTTAAGATAGTTGTTATATTTTTTTCTCAGGAGACAGGAGAATTAGATGATTGCAAGGAAACACCCAAAGAGTGTCTAGTCTGAATTTTTATTCAGAGTATTCTAGTTGCATTCTGTCTGATGAGGAGAAGATGGAGAAAAAAATGTCCTCGGAAAGAATCGGATATCGACTAGCTCAGAGCACAACATTGGTCCGAGTGCAGTTTGATATTTTGTCGGATTGTCTGCATCTGCCCTAGCTCAACTCTTCTGCTCAACATTAAACATTTGGTGAAAGGTCCCCTTACTGATCAATTTATCATCTATCCAACCATCTTGAGAATGAGGCCCTGAAGTTCCTTGAATGAACTGAGAACTCAGATCCCATAGACAATAGATCAAACTTTATCTCCTTATAGTAAGATAACCCAGAGCCTTGGGAAATTGTCAGATCTGTTCACTCTTTATATGGACTATAAAGTTTGATTTTGACAAATAATGAAATGTGAGGCCTGCTGACTAGGATGGAGTCTGGCCCCTTAGTTCCTGGTATCCGAATCTAAATGTTAATTTCCCATAAGATTATAGAAGTAGAAAATAGCAAACACTACCACTCATCCTGCAAAGACTGATGTCTATGTAAGAAGATGGACCGGACCGGGGGTACCTGTCTTGTGCCAGTTCCAGAACTGTCGGGGCTGTCATCTTTGTTGCCTGGGGGAAGCTTTCTGACCTGGACCGACCTTTGCACTGTTCAACAGGGGGCCTGTTGGAGATAAAAGGGGCGGTGCATGGGAAGAGGGGGGAGACTTGGCGGGAAGACAGCGCGTACAGCAGGGGAAGGTTGGTGCTCGATCCTTCGAGCAACATGACAGTGCAGGCCCGCGCTATAGACCCCCAACTTTCAAATACAGTGACTTGGAGCAGAGACCTGCAGTGTGCCCGCTGGCTCCTGCATCCAAAAGTGCCAGACGCTCTGGGCCAGTTTTTGCTGTGCGTGTGCCACCTGAGACAGACAGGGTGATTTGCATAGAACTGTGTCCTACCTCACCCATAGTGTTCTGCCAAGTTGAACAACGCTCAGGCAGCAACATAGACTGCTCTTCACCCCACACGAAGAATCCAGATCCAGGACCCAGCTCGAGACAGCGAGGACTCGTCACCACCGTTAGGAACCGGATCTTCAACTTCTTCAAGACTACCCCGGGATCATCACGTGCCGGTTGTGAAAGCACCACCGTTGAGCATTAGGACTCTGCAGCTAAGAAGCCATTGGACTGATATGTTTAACCCCTTCATGACCCAGCCTATTTTGACCTTAATGACCTGGCCGTTTTTTGCAATTCTGACCAGTGTCCCTTTATGAGGTAATAACTCAGGAACGCTTCAACGGATCCCAGCGGTTCTGAGACTGTTTTTTCGTGACATATTGGGCTTCATGATAGTGGTATATTTAGGTCAATAATGTTTGCGTTTATTTGTGAAAAAAATGCAAATTTGGCTAAAATTTTGAAAATTTTGCAATTTTCAAATTTTGAATTTTTATTCTGTTAAACAAGAGAGTTATTTGACACAAAATAGTTAATAAATAACATTACCCACATGTCTACTTTACATCAGCACAATGCTGGAAACAAAATTTTTTTTTGCTAGAAAGTTATAAGGGTTAAAATTTGACCAGCAATTTCTCATTTTTACAACGAAATTTACAAAACCATTTTTTTTAGGGACCACCTCACATGTGAAGTCAGTTTGAGGGGTCTATATGGCTGAAAATACCCAAAAGTGACACCATTCTAAAAACTGCACCCCTCAAGGTGCTCAAAACCACATTCAAGAAGTTTATTAACCCTTCAGGTGTTTCACAGCAGCAGAAGCAACATGGAAAGAAAAAATGAACATTTAACTTTTTAGTCACAAAAATGATCTTTTAGCAACAATTTTTTTATTTTCCAAGGGTAAATAGAGAAAGTGGACCCCAAAAGTTATTGTACAATTTGTCCTGAGTATGCCGATACCCCATATGTGAGGGGGAACCACTGTTTGGGCGCACGACAGGGCTCGGAAGGGAAGGAGCGCCATTTGACATTTTCAATGAAAAATTGGCTCCAATCTTAAGCGGACACCATGTCGCGTTTGGAGAGCCCCTGTGTGCCTAAACATTGGAGCTCTCCCACAACTGACCCTATTTTGGAAACTAGTCCCCCCAAGGAGCTTACCTAGATGCATAGTGAGCACTTTGAACCCCCAGGTGCTTCACAAATTGATCCGTAAAAATGAAAAAGTACTTTTTTTCACAAAAAAATGTCTTTTATCTTCAATTTTTTCATTTTCACATGGGCAACAGGATAAAATGGATCCTAAAATGTGTTGGGCAATTGCTCCTCCTGAGTACACTGATACCTCATATGTGGTAACAAACCACTGTTTGTGCACACGGCAAGGCTTGGAAGGGAAGGAGCGCCATTTTATTTTTGAATGAAAAATTAGCTCCAATCGCTAGCGGACACCATGTCGCGTTTGGAGAGCTCCTGTGTGCCTAAACATTGGAGCTCCTCCACATGTGACCCTTTTTTGGAAACTAGACCCCCCCCAAGGAACTTATCAAGATGCATAGTGAGCACTTTGAACCCCCAGGCACTTCACAAATTGATCCGTAAAAATGAAAAAGTACTTTTTTTTCACAAAAAATTTCTTTTAGCCTCAATTTGTTCATTTCCACATGGGTAACAGGATAAAATGGATCCTAAAATGTATTGGGCAATTTCTTCTGAGTACACTGATATCTCACATGTGGGGGTAAACCACTGTTTGGGCACACGGCAGGGCTCAGAAGGGAAGGAGCGCCATTTGACTTTTTGAATGAAAAATTAGCTCCAATCGTTAGCGGACACTATGTCTCGTTTGGAGAGCCCCTGTGTGCCTAAACATTGGAGCTCCCCCACATGTGACCCCATTTTGGAAACTAGACCTCCCATGGAACTAATCTAGATGTGCGGTGACCACTTTAAACCCCCAAGTGCTTCACAGAAGTTTATAACGCTGAGCTGTGAAAATAAAAAATCATTTTTCTTTCCTCAAAAATTATTTTTTAGCCCGCAATTTTTTATTTTCACAAGACTAACAGGAGAAATTGGACCCCAAAAGTTGTTGTCCAGTTTGTCCTAAGTACACTAATATCCCATATGTGGTGGTAAACCACTGCTTGGGCACACGTGGAGGCTCGGAAGGGAAGTAGTGACTTTTGAAATGCAGACTTTGATTGAATGGTCCGCGGGCGTCATGTTGTGTTTGCAGAGCCCTTGATGTGCCTAAACAGTAGAACCCCCCCACAAGTGACCCTATTTTGGAAACTAGACCCCAAGGAACTTAGCTAGATATGTGGTGAGCACTTTGACCCCCAAAGTGCTTCGCAAAAGTTTACAACGCCCAGTTTATCGTGAGTACACTGATACCCCATATGTGGGGGTACACCACTGTTTGGGCACACGTTGGGGCTCGGAAGGGAAGTAGTGACTTTTGAAATGCAGACTTTGATGGAATGGTCTGCGGGTGTCATGTTATGTTTGCAGAGCCCCTGATGTGCCTAAACAGTAGAAACTCCACACAAGTGACCCCATTTTGGAAACTAGACCCTCCACGGAACTTATCTAGATATATGGTGAGCACTTTGAACCCCCAAGTGCTTCACTGAAGTTTACAACGCAGAGCCATGAAAATAAAAAATTATTTTTCTTTCCTCAAAAATGATGTTTTAGCAAGCAATTTTTTATTTTCACAAGGGTTACAGGAGAAATTGGACCCCAATAGTTGTTGCCCAGTTTCTCCGGAGTACGCTGATACCCCATATGTGGGGGTAAACCACTGTTTGGGCACACGTTGGGGCTCGGAAGGGAAGTAGTGACTTTTGAAATGCAGACTTTGATGGAATGGTCTGCAGGCGTCACGTTGCATTTGCAGACCCCTGATGTGCCTAAACAGTAGAAACACCCCACTAGTGACCCCATTTTGGAATCTAGACCCCACCAAGGAACTTATCTAGATGTGTGGTGAGCACTTTTAACCCCCAAGTGCTTCACAGAAGTTTATGACGCAGAGCCGTGAAAATAAAAAATAATTTTTCATTCCTCTAAAATTATGTTTTAGCAAGCAATTTTTTATTTTTGCAAGGGTAACAGGAGAAATTAGACCCCAATTATTGTTGCCCAGTTAGTCCTGAGTATGCTGTTATCCCATATGTGGGGGTAAACCACTGATTGGGTGCACGTCGGGGCTCGGAAGGGAGGGAGCACCATTTGACTTTTTGAACGCAAGATTGGCTGGAATCAATGGTGGCGCCATGTTGCGTTTGGAGACCCCTGATGTGCCTAAAAAGTGGAAGCTCCTCAATTCTTACTCCACCACTCACCCCAACACACCCCTAACCCTTATCCCAACTCTAGCCATGACCCTAATCACAACCCTAACCCCAACACACCCCTAACCACAACCCTAACCCCGACACACCCATAACCCTAATCCCAACCCTAACCCTAATCCTAACCCTAATCCCAACCCTAACCCTAATCCCAACCCTAACCACAACCCTAACCCCAACACACCCCTAACCCTAACCATAACCCTAACCACAGGCCTAATCTTAACCCTATTTCCAATCCTAGCCCTAATTCCAACCCTAACTCTAATTCCAACCCTAACCCTAAGGCTATGTGCCCACGTTGCGGATTCGTGTGAGATTTTTCTGCACCATTTTTGAAAAATCCGCAGGTAAAAGGCACTGCGTTTTACCTGCGGATTTTCCGCGGATTTCCAGTGTTTTTTGTGCGGATTTCAGCTGCAGACTCCTATTGAAGAACAGGTGTAAAACGGTGCGGAATCCGCACAAAGAATTGACATGCTGCGGAAAATACAACACAGCGTTTCCGCGCGGTATTTTCCGCACCATGGGCACAGCGGATTTGGTTTTCCATAGGTTTACATGGTACTGTAAACCTGATGGAAAACTGCTATGAATCTGCAGCGGCCAATCCGCTGCGGATCCACAGTCAAATCTGCACCGTGTGCACATAGCCTAATTCTAACCCTAACCCTAGTTCTAACCCTAACCCTAGCCCTAACCCTAACCCTAACCCTAGCCCTAACCCTAGCCCTAATGCTAACCCTAGCCCTAACCCTAACCCTAACCCTAGTGCAGAAAAAAAAAATATTTTCTTTATTTTATTATTGTCCCTACCTATGGGGGTGATAAAAAGGGGGGTTCATTTACTATTTTTTTTATTTTGATCACTGTGATAAGTTTTATCACAGTGATCAAAATGTACCTGGAACGAATCTGCCAGCCGGCAGATTCGGTGGGTGCACTGCGCATGCGCCCGCCATTTTGGAAGATGGCGGCGCCCATGGAGAAGACGGACGGACTCCGGGAGGCTCGGTAAGTATGAGATGGGGATTGGAGCACGGGGGGGTGGATCGGAGCATGGGGGGGTGGATTGGAGCATGGGGGGTGGATTGGAGCATGGGGGGAGCGGGCAGGAGGATGGGGGAGTGGACAGGCGGACGGAGGGGACTACGGGACAGAACGGTGGACTGGGGAGGCGATCGGTGGCTGTGGGGGGGCACATCAGGGTTTCCAGCCATGGTCAATGATATTGCAGCATTGGCCATGGCTGGATTGTAATATTTCACCACTTTTTATAGGTGAAATATTACGAATTGCTCTGATTGGCTGTTGCACTTTCAACAGCCAATCAGAGCGATCGTAGCCACGAGGGGGTGAAGCCACCCCCCCTGGGCTGAAGCACCACTTGGAGTTAACCCTTTCACCCGATCTGCAGGGACGCAATCATTCCATGACGCCACATAGGCGTCACAGGTCGGATTGGCACCGACTTTCATGACGCCTACGTGGCGTCAAAGGTCGGGAAGGGGTTAACCTCTCATGAACAGTTGCTTTAACTCTTGCCTTTGTTACTTTAACTCGCCCTTATATTGTGTCTTTTCCTCCTGCTATATCCCTGTTTACTCATCACCTCCCAGTGAGGAGTAATCCCTTTGTTGATAAACCTGTTAACCCTTGCTCTGCCTCCTGTCCATCACTGCATCCCACAATCTGGGTCAATGATTGGTCTCAGTGGCTCATGCCATCTACAGCTGTAGAGCCGCTGAAATGAGTGATTGGCTGCAGTGGTAACTTATTATAGTTACGCCATCTCTGCACCCTGTCAACAAAGACCATGGTACAGAGGCCTTAGAAGCATGGGAATAAGCATAAAGGGTGAAAGGTTCAAACCTCAAGGGCCTGAAAGGTTAGACCAATACTATTAAAAAATAATTATAGCTGGGGGCCTTGTCAGAGAGTTTTGCATTGGGCCCACAAGCTTCAGGTACACCATATGCAGGGGAGGGTGATAATTTGTATCTGTTATTTTCCTCTTCAATAGTTCTATAGGTAATGAAAAATGGATCCCTGACAACCTCTTTAATTGACATTTGCCTCCATGTGGCGGACATTGACTCGCCCATAGTCAACCTGGCCCAAACTAAACAGCCAGTCAAATAAGTCTCATCCTTATCCAATCACATCATTAAAATCTAATGGAAAACTTCCCTGCAGACGCATGGTTGACTTTCAGCGGGGACAAGTTGATATCAGCAGTAATTGTTTTGAAATGAGATGTTCGACAAGCAAATACGGATGTCATGTTCAGGTGTTCACATACTTATAGCAACGCAGGAGTAATGTCTTTTATAGCACCATTCTAAGGCGCACGATTCCCAGTGATGTTTCAGTAACAGTGAAGGCTGATGGCCTGTGGAGAGGACAAGTAACACTTACCTGATTGCATGAATTATTCACCTTCATTCTCTCCAGATGGGTTAAAACTCTGAAGCACAGACATGTCTTCTGGAGGACGAAGTTAAAATGTTAATCGAAGAGTTCAGTACTCTTCGCTACTTTTCTATGATCCTCTCGGAGAGACTTCTAGGGCTTATACAGAAGAAGCGTCTTGGTAGGCATGGAGACTAGGGTTGAGCGAAACGGATCGTTCATTTTCATAAGTCGCCGACTTTTGGCAAAATCGGCGTCTCATGAAACCCGACCCGATCCCTGTGTGGGGTCGGCCATGCTTACTTTCGCGCCAAAGTCGCGTTTCAATGACTCTAAAAGCGCCATTTCTCAGCCAATGAAGGTGGACGCAGAGTGTGGGCAGCGTGATGACATAGATCTCAGTCCCCACCATCTTTGAGAAGGGCATTGCAGTGATTGGCTTGCTTTCTGCCGCGTCACAGGGGCTATAAAGGGGCGTTCCCGCCGACCGCCATCTTACTGCTGCTGATCTGAGCGTAGGGAGAGGTGCCGCTTCGTCAGAAGCAGGGATAGACAGTGTTAGGCAGGGTACATTCACCCCCAAACCGCTTGTGCTGTAGCGATTTCCACTGTCCAACACCACCTTTTGTTTGCAGGGACAGTGGAAGCTACATTTTTTTTTCCTCAGCGCTGTAGCTCATTGGGCTGCCCTAGAAGGCTCCCTGATAGCTGCGTTGCTTTGTGTGTACGCCGCTGTGCAAACCAACTGCTTTTTTCAAAGCACAAATCCTGTTGTTCCTTCCTTTCTGCACAGCTATCTTGTTTGTTTGTCCATACTTTTGTGTGCAGCAGTCCTTTTTATAGCTGCCTGCCATACTTTTCTGAGATTACTGCAGGGAGATAAAGATTGGCAAGTCTGCCTCTGTGCCAGTGCTGTGTGTGGCATCTGTCTCTCATTGTGTGCCACAGAAAACCTAGTGTGTAATATTGTTTTTTTTTTGTTTTTTTTTAATTCTCCCTGAAAAAATAAATAAATAAATAGTGGGAGATAAAGATTGGAAAGTCTGCCTCTGTGCCAGTGCTGTGTGTGGCATCTGTCTCTCATTGTGTGCCACCGAAAACCACTGTGTAATACTGGGCCATTTTTTTTTTTTCTAAATTCTCCCTGTAAAAAAAAAAATAATTAGTGGGAGATAAAGATTGGCAAGTCTGCCTCCGTGCCATTGCTGTGTGTGGCATCTGTCTCTCATTGTGTACCACCAAAAACCAGTGTGTAATACTGGGCCATTTTTTTTTTTATTTCTAAATTCTCCCTGTAGAAAAAAAAATAATTAGTGGGAGATAAAGATTGGCAAGTCTGCCTCTGTGCCATTGCTGTGTGTGGCATCTGTCTCATTGTGTGCCACCGAAAACCACTGTGTAATACTGGGCCATTTTTTTTTTTTGGTTAAATTCTCCCTGTAAATAAAAAAATAATTAGTGGGAGATAAAGATTGGCAAGTCTGCCTCTGTGCCAGTGCTGTGTGTGGCATCTGTCTCATTGTGTGCCACCGAAAACCACTGTGTAATACTTGGCCATTTTTTTTTTTTGGTTAAATTCTCCCTGTAAATAAAAAAATAATTAGTGGGAGATAAAGATTGGCAAGTCTGCCTCTGTGCCAGTGCTGTGTGTGGCATCTGTCTCATTGTGTGCCACCGAAAACCACTGTGTAATACTGGGCCATTTTTTTTTTTTGGTTAAATTCTCCCTGTAAAAAAAAAATAATTAGTGGGAGATAAAGATTGGCAAGTCTGCCTCTGTGCCAGTGCTGTGTGTGGCATCTGTCTCATTGTGTGCCACCGAAAACCACTGTGTAATACTGGCCCATTTTTTTTTTTCTAAATTCTCCCTGTAGAAAAAAAAATAATTAGTGGGAGATAAAGATTGGCAAGTCTGCCTCTGTGCCATTGCTGTGTGTGGCACCTGTCTCATTGTGTGCCACCAAAAACCACTGTGTAATACTGGGCCATTTTTTTGGGGGGGGTAAATTCTCCCTGTAAAAAAAAAAATTAGTGGGAGATAAAGATTGGCAAGTCTGCCTCTGTGCCAGTGCTGTGTGTGGCATCTGTCTCATTGTGTGCCACCGAAAACCACTGTGTAATACTGGGCCATTTTTTTTTGGGGGGGTAAATTCTCCCTGTAAAAAAAAAAATAATTAGTGGGAGATAAAGATTGGCAAGTCTTCCTCTGTGCCATTGCTGTGTGTGGCATCTGTCTCATTGTGTGCCACCGAAAACCACTGTGTAATACTGGGCCATTTTTTTGGGGGGGTAAATTCTCTCTGTAAAAAAAAAAATAATTAGTGGGAGATAAAGATTGGCAAGTCTGCCTCTGTGCCAGTGCTGTGTGTGGCATCTGTCTCATTGTGTGCCACCGAAAACCACTGTGTAATACTGGGCCATACACATACACGGGCAGGCAGTTGGATGGCAGACATGGAGTTGTCAGGTGTGCAGTGGTCGAAGCTACAAGACCTGTGTCAAGTCCTTCAGTGTTTTGAGGAATGCACACGGCTCGTTAGTGCAGACAACGCCATAATAAGCATGAGCATCCCCCTAATGCGTCTGCTGACGCAAAGTTTGACGCACATAAAGGAGCAGGCGTCTGCAGCCGAGGAAGAGGAAAGCTTTGATGACAGTCAGCCATTGTCTGGTCAGGGCCGTGTAGAGGACGCGGTAGCGGGCGAAGAGGAGGAGGAGGACGAGGAGGATGATGGGGATGAGTACTTTTTTAATGAGGAAGCTTCTCCTGGGCCAACAGAAATTAGTGGCGTTGCAAGGCCGGGTTCTGTTTTTTTAAGGGAGACAAGTGACGTAGATTTGCCTGTAACTGCCCCTCAACCCAGCACAACCGCAGATTTGACAACTGGAACTTTGGCCCACATGGCGGATTATGCCTTACGTATCCTCAAAAGGGACCCACGCATTATTAAAATGATGAGCGATGACGATTACTGGTTGGCCTGCATCCTTGACCCTCGCTATAAAGGCAAATTGCAAAATATTATGCCACATGAGAACCTCAAACAAATATTAGCAACCAAACAAGCAACTCTTGTAGACCGTTTGATTCAGGCATTCCCAGCACACAGCACCGGTGATGGTTCTCACACGAGCTGCAGGGGGCTACAGGGCAGAGGTGTTAGAGGTGCACAGATCAGAAGTGGCGTTGGACAGAGGGGTTTTCTGACCAGGTTGTGGAGTGATTTCGCAATGACCGCAGACAGGACAGGTACTGCAGCATCTATTCAAAGTGACAGGAGACAACATTTGTCCAGTATGGTTACTAACTATTTTTCATCCCTTATCAATGTTCTCCCTCAACCGTCATTCCCATTTGATTACTGGGCATCCAAATTAGACACCTGGCCTGAATTGGCAGAATATGCATTGCAGGAGCTTGCTTGCCCAGCAGCTAGTGTGCTATCAGAAAGAGTATTCAGTGCTGCTGGTTCAATATTAACTGGAAAAAGGACTCGTCTGGCTACCCAAATTGTGGATGATCTCACCTTCATTAAAATGAACCACTCCTGGATTTCAAATTATTTTGCCCCACCTTTCCCGGCTGACACCTAGCTTTCCTATAAAAAAGGTCTTGCTTGTGGACTGGTCTTACTGAGTGTTCCAATCTCTTAGTTTGCAGCAGCTGTTTGTCCAGCATACGACATGTTTACACCTCCCTCAATGGGAAAACTCCCCCCACAGGGCCGTGGTCTCGCCACTTGGCGCAAGCACCCGTTAGAGTGCCGTTTGTCTGAAGAGGTGGGTGTGCCCGCTTTTGGTCGACGGCACTGCCACTGGGTCCCTCATAGTACAATAAAGTGTCTCTGGCGGTGGTGGCGCGCACCCAACGTCAGACACACCGTTGTAACATGAGGGGCCCTGGGACGGTACCGTCGGCCACAAGAGAGTTCCCCCCCCAGCTCAAACTGTGCTCTACCCCGTGCAAAATTATCGCGCACAGCTCCACCAATGTTTAGTCTATGCGCTGACATCATTCAATGCCTGGCACTGACAATACCAATTTATTGACATCTATGATGCTAGTTAAAGTAGTCTGGGTCAGTGTCCTATATTGACACCAGTAAATACTTACTGCCAAATTACTTTGTCAGAAACTCAGCAGATGAGCCCACCCCTGTACCTAAGTATGCCACACTTTTTTGTTGTTGTTGTTTTGCGAGACATTAACATCTATTTATTTTTTGTGACAGTACTAACTGTGTCAGACACTCCTTGCAGTCCTCCTCCTCCGCTGACCACAATGCTGCCTGTGTATCCATGTAACCGATGTAAAACTGCCTTGAGCCTATTTTTTGTTATTTTAGGCCTTCGTTAGCCTGTCTGCGGTCCCTCCTTGCAATCCTCATCCACTGACCACAATGCTGCCTGTGTATCCACGCAACCGATTTAAAACTGCCTTGAGCCTATTTTTTGTTATTTTAGGCCTTCGTTAGCCTGTCTGCGGTCCCTCCTTGCAATCCTCATCCGTTGACCACAATGCTGCCTGTGTATCCATGTAACCGATTTAAAACTGCCTTGATCCTATTTTTTGTTATTTTAGGCCTTTGTTAGCCTGTCTGCGGTCCCTCCTTGCAATCCTCATCCACTGACCACAATGCTGCCTGTGTATCCATGTAACCGATTTAAAACTGCCTTGAGCCTATTTTTTGTTATTTTAGGCCTTCGTTAGCCTGTCTGCGGTCCCTCCTTGCAATCCTCATCCACTGACCACAATGCTGCCTGTGTATCCATGTAACCGATTTAAAACTGCATTGAGCCTATTTTTTGTTATTTTAGGCCTTCGTTAGCCTGTCTGCGGTCCCTCCTTGCAATCCTCATCCACTGACCACAATGCTGCCTGTGTATCCATGTAACCGATTTAAAACTGCCTTGAGCCTATTTTTTGTTATTTTAGGCCTTCGTTAGCCTGTCTGCGGTCCCTCCTTGCAATCCTCATCCACTGACCACAATGCTGCCTGTGTATCCATATAACCGATTTAAAACTGCCTTGAGCCTATTTTAAGTTATTTTAGGCCTAGTACGCCTGTCTGTGGTCCCTCCTTGCAATCCTCATCCACTGACCACAATGCTGCCTGTGTATCCATGTAACCGATTTAAAACTGCATTGAGCCTATTTTTTGTTATTTTAGGCCTTCGTTAGCCTGTCTGCGGTCCCTCCTTGCAATCTTCATCCACTGACCACAATGCTGCCTGTGTATCCATGTAACCGATTTAAAACTGCCTTGAGCCTATTTTTTGTTATTTTAGGCCTTCGTTAGCCTGTCTGCGGTCCCTCCTTGCAATCCTCATCCACTGACCACAATGCTGCCTGTGTATCCATGTAACCGATTTAAAACTGCATTGAGCCTATTTTTTGTTATTTTAGGCCTTCGTTAGCCTGTCTGCGGTCCCTCCTTGCAATCCTCATCCACTGAATACAATGCTGCCTGTGTATCCATGTAACCGATTTAAAACTGCTTTGAGCCTATTTTTTGTAATTTTAGGCCTTCGTTAGCCTGTCTGCGGTCCCTCCTTGCAATCCTCATCCACTGACCACAATGCTGCCTGTGCATCCATGTAACCGATTTAAAACTGCATTGAGCCTATTTTTTGTTATTTTAGGCCTTCGTTAGCCTGTCTGCGGTCCCTCCTTGCAATCCTCATCCACTGACCACAATGCTGCCTGTGTATCCATGTAACCGATTTAAAACTGCTTTGAGCCTATTTTTTGTTATTTTAGGCCTTTGTTAGCCTGTCTGCGGTCCCTCCTTGCAATCCTCATCCACTGACCACAATGCTGCCTGTGTATCCATGTAACCGATTTAAAACTGCCTTGAGCCTATTTTTTGTTATTTTAGGCCTTCGTTAGCCTGTTTGCGGTCCCTCCTTGCAATCCTCATCCACTGACCACAATGCTGCCTGTGTATCCATATAACCGATTTAAAACTGCCTTGAGCCTATTTTAAGTTATTTTAGGCCTAGTACGCCTGTCTGCGGTCCCTCCTTGCAATCATCATCCACTGACCACAATGCTGCCTGTGTATCCATGTAACCGATTTAAAACTGCCTTGAGCCTATTTTTTGTTATTTTAGGCCTTCGTTAGCCTGTCTGCGGTCCCTCCTTGCAATCCTCATCCACTGACCACAATGCTGCCTGTGTATCCATGTAACCGATTTAAAACTGCCTTGAGCCTATTTTTTGTTATTTTAGGCCTTCGTTAGCCTGTCTGCGGTCCCTCCTTGCAATCCTCATCCACTGACCACAATGCTGCCTGTGTATCCATGTAACCGATTTAAAACTGCATTGAGCCTATTTTTTGTTATTTTAGGCCTTCGTTAGCCTGTCTGCGGTCCCTCCTTGCAATCCTCATCCACTGACCGCAATGCTGCCTGTGTATCCATGTAACCGATTTAAAACTGCTTTGAGCCTATTTTTTGTTATTTTAGGCCTTCATTAGCCTTTCTGCGGTCCCTCCTTGCAATCCTCATCCACTGACCACAAAGCTGCCTGTGTATCCATGTAACCGATTTAAAACTGCCTTGAGCCTATTTTTTGTTATTTTAGGCCTTCGTTAGCCTGTCTGCGGTCCCTCCTTGCAATCCTCATCCACTGACCACAATGCTGCCTGTGTATCCATGTAACCGATTTAAAACTGCCTTGAGCTTATTTTAAGTTATTTTAGGCCTAGTACGCCTGTCTGCGGTCCCTCCTTGCAATCCTCATCCACTGACCACAATGCTGCCTGTGTATCCATGTAACCGATTTAAAACTGCATTGAGCCTATTTTTTGTTATTTTAGGCCTTCGTTAGCCTGTCTGCGGTCCCTCCTTGCAATCCTCATCCACTGACCACAATGCTGAATGTGTATCCATGTAACCGATTTAAAACTGCCTTGAGCCTATTTTTTGTTATTTTAGGCCTTCGTTAGCCTGTCTGCGGTCCCTCCTTGCAATCCTCATCCACTGACCACAATGCTGCCTGTGTATCCATGTAACCGATTTAAAACTGCATTGAGCCTATTTTTTGTTATTTTAGGCCTTCGTTAGCCTGTCTGCGGTCCCTCCTTGCAATCCTCATCCACTGACCACAATGCTGCCTGTGTATCAATGTAACCGATTTAATACTGCATTGAGCCTATTTTTTGTTATTTTAGGCCTTCGTTAGCCTGTCTGCGGTCCCTCCTTGCAATCCTCATCCACTGACCACAATGCTGCCTGTGTATCCATGTAACCGATTTAAAACTGCATTGAGCCTATTTTTTGTTATTTTAGGCCTTCGTTAGCCTGTCTGCGGTCCCTCCTTGCAATCCTCATCCACTGACCACAATGCTGCCTGTGTATCCATATAACCGATTTAAAACTGCCTTGAGCCTATTTTAAGTTATTTTAGGCCTAGTACGCCTGTCTGCGGTCCCTCCTTGCAATCCTCATCCACTGACCACAATGCTGCCTGTGTATCCATGTAACCGATTTAAAACTGCATTGAGCCTATTTTTTGTTATTTTAGGCCTTCGTTAGCCTGTCTGCGGTCCCTCCTTGCAATCCTCATCCACTGACCACAATGCTGCCTGTGTATCCATATAACCGATTTAAAACTGCCTTGAGCCTATTTTAAGTTATTTTAGGCCTAGTACGCCTGTCTGCGGTCCCTCCTTGCAATCCTCATCCACTGACCACAATGCTGCCTGTGTATCCATGTAACCGATTTAAAACTGCTTTGAGCCTATTTTTTGTTATTTTAGGCCTTCGTTAGCCTGTCTGCGGTCCCTCCTTGCAATCCTCATCCACTGACCACAATGCTGCCTGTGTATCCATGTAACCGATTTAAAACTGCATTGAGCCTATTTTTTGTTATTTTAGGCCTTCGTTAGCCTGTCTACGGTCCCTCCTTGCAATCCTCATCCACTGACCACAATGCTGCCTGTGTATCCATGTAACCGATTTAAAACTGCCTTGAGCCTTTTATTTGTTATTTTAGGCCTTCGTTAGCCTGTCTGCGGTCCCTCCTTGCAATCCTCATCCACTGACCACAATGCTGCCTGTGTATCCATGTAACCGATTTAAAACTGCATTGAGCCTATTTTTTGTTATTTTAGGCCTTCGTTAGCCTGTCTGCGGTCCCTCCTTGCAATCCTCATCCACTGACCACAATGCTGCCTGTGTATCTATGTAACCGATTTAATACTGCATTGAGCCTATTTTTTGTTATTTTAGGCCTTCGTTAGCCTGTCTGCGGTCCCTCCTTGCAATCCTCATCCACTGACCACAATGCTGCCTGTGTATCCATGTAACCAATTTAAAACTGCATTGAGCCTATTTTTTGTTATTTTAGGCCTTCGTTAGCCTGTCTGCGGTCCCTCCTTGCAATCCTCATCCACTGACCACAATGCTGCCTGTGTATCCATGTAACCGATTTAAAACTGCCTTGAGCCTATTTTTTGTTATTTTAGGCCTTCGTTAGCCTGTCTGCGGTCCCTCCTTGCAATCCTCATCCACTGACCACAATGCTGCCTGTGTATCCATGTAACCGATTTAAAACTGCATTGAGCCTATTTTTTGTTATTTTAGGCCTTCGTTAGCCTGTCTGCGGTCCCTCCTTGCAATCCTCATCCACTGACCACAATGCTGCCTGTGTATCCATGTAACCGATTTAAAACTGCCTTGAGCCTATTTTTTGTTATTTTAGGCCTTCGTTAGCCTGTCTGCGGTCCCTCCTTGCAATCCTCATCCACTGACCACAATGCTGCCTGTGTATCCATGTAACCGATTTAAAACTGCCTTGAGCCTATTTTTTGTTATTTTAGGCCTTCGTTAGCCTGTCTGCGGTCCCTCCTTGCAATCCTCATCCACTGACCACAAAGCTGCCTGTGTATCCATGTAACCGATTTAAAACTTCTTTCAGCCTATTTTTTGTTATTTTAGGCCTTCGTTAGCCTGTCTGCGGTCCCTCCTTGCAATCCTAATCCACTGACCACAATGCTGCCTGTGTATCCATGTAACCGATTTAAAACTGCCTTGAGCCTATTTTTTGTTATTTTAGGCCTTCGTTAGCCTGTCTGCGGTCCCTCCTTGCAATCCTCATCCACTGACCACAATGCTGCCTGTGTATCCATGTAACCGATTTAAAACTGCATTGAGCCTATTTTTTGTTATTTTAGGCCTTCGTTAGCCTGTCTGCGGTCCCTCCTTGCAATCCTCATCCACTGACCAAAATGCTGCCTGTGTATCCATGTAACCGATTTAAAACTGCCTTGAGCCTATTTTTTGTTATTTTAGGCCTTCGTTAGCCTGTCTGCGGTCCCTCCTTGCAATCCTCATCCACTGACCACAATGCTGCCTGTGTATCCATATAACCGATTTAAAACTGCCTTGAGCCTATTTTAAGTTATTTTAGGCCTAGTACGCCTGTCTGTGGTCCCTCCTTGCAATCCTCATCCACTGACCACAATGCTGCCTGTGTATCCATGTAACCGATTTAAAACTGCATTGAGCCTATTTTTTGTTATTTTAGGCCTTCGTTAGCCTGTCTGCGGTCCCTCCTTGCAATCTTCATCCACTGACCACAATGCTGCCTGTGTATCCATGTAACCGATTTAAAACTGCCTTGAGCCTATTTTTTGTTATTTTAGGCCTTCGTTAGCCTGTCTGCGGTCCCTCCTTGCAATCCTCATCCACTGACCACAATGCTGCCTGTGTATCCATGTAACCGATTTAAAACTGCATTGAGCCTATTTTTTGTTATTTTAGGCCTTCGTTAGCCTGTCTGCGGTCCCTCCTTGCAATCCTCATCCACTGAATACAATGCTGCCTGTGTATCCATGTAACCGATTTAAAACTGCTTTGAGCCTATTTTTTGTAATTTTAGGCCTTCGTTAGCCTGTCTGCGGTCCCTCCTTGCAATCCTCATCCACTGACCACAATGCTGCCTGTGTATCCATGTAACCGATTTAAAACTGCATTGAGCCTATTTTTTGTTATTTTAGGCCTTCGTTAGCCTGTCTGCGGTCCCTCCTTGCAATCCTCATCCACTGACCACAATGCTGCCTGTGTATCCATGTAACCGATTTAAAACTGCTTTGAGCCTATTTTTTGTTATTTTAGGCCTTTGTTAGCCTGTCTGCGGTCCCTCCTTGCAATCCTCATCCACTGACCACAATGCTGCCTGTGTATCCATGTAACCGATTTAAAACTGCATTGAGCCTATTTTTTGTTATTTTAGGCCTTCGTTAGCCTGTCTGCGGTCCCTCCTTGCAATCCTCATCCACTGAATACAATGCTGCCTGTGTATCCATGTAACCGATTTAAAACTGCTTTCAGCCTATTTTTTGTTATTTTAGGCCTTCGTTAGCCTGTCTGCGGTCCCTCCTTGCAATCCTCATCCACTGACCACAATGCTGCCTGTGTATCCATGTAACCGATTTAAAACTGCAGTGAGCCTATTTTTTGTTATTTTAGGCCTTCGTTAGCCTGTCTGCGGTCCCTCCTTGCAATCCTCATCCACTGACCACAATGCTGCCTGTGTATCCATGTAACCGATTTAAAACTGCTTTGAGCCTATTTTTTGTTATTTTAGGCCTTTGTTAGCCTGTCTACGGTCCCTCCTTGCAATCCTCATCCACTGACCACAATGCTGCCTGTGTATCCATGTAACCGATTTAAAACTGCCTTGAGCCTATTTTTTGTTATTTTAGGCCTTCGTTAGCCTGTCTGCGGTCCCTCCTTGCAATCCTCATCCACTGACCACAATGCTGCCTGTGTATCCATATAACCGATTTAAAACTGCCTTGAGCCTATTTTAAGTTATTTTTGGCCTAGTACGCCTGTCTGCGGTCCCTCCTTGCAATCATCATCCACTGACCACAATGCTGCCTGTGTATCCATGTAACCGATTTAAAACTGCCTTGAGCCTATTTTTTGTTATTTTAGGCCTTCGTTAGCCTGTCTGCGGTCCCTCCTTGCAATCCTCATCCACTGACCACAATGCTGCCTGTGTATCCATGTAACCGATTTAAAACTGCCTTGAGCCTATTTTTTGTCATTTTAGGCCTTCGTTAGCCTGTCTGCGGTCCCTCCTTGCAATCCTCATCCACTGACCACAATGCTGCCTGTGTATCCATGTAACCGATTTAAAACTGCATTGAGCCTATTTTTTGTTATTTTAGGCCTTCGTTAGCCTGTCTGCGGTCCCTCCTTGCAATCCTCATCCACTGACCGCAATGCTGCCTGTGTATCCATGTAACCGATTTAAAACTGCTTTGAGCCTATTTTTTGTTATTTTAGGCCTTCATTAGCCTTTCTGCGGTCCCTCCTTGCAATCCTCATCCACTGACCACAATGCTGCCTGTGTATCCATGTAACCGATTTAAAACTGCCTTGAGCCTATTTTTTGTTATTTTAGGCCTTCGTTAGCCTGTCTGCGGTCCCTCCTTGCAATCCTCATCCACTGACCACAATGCTGCCTGTGTATCCATGTAACCGATTTAAAACTGCCTTGAGCCTATTTTAAGTTATTTTAGGCCTAGTACGCCTGTCTGCGGTCCCTCCTTGCAATCCTCATCCACTGACCACAATGCTGCCTGTGTATCCATGTAACCGATTTAAAACTGCATTGAGCCTATTTTTTGTTATTTTAGGCCTTCGTTAGCCTGTCTGCGGTCCCTCCTTGCAATCCTCATCCACTGACCACAATGCTGCCTGTGTATCCATGTAACCGATTTAAAACTGCCTTGAGCCTATTTTTTGTTATTTTAGGCCTTCGTTAGCCTGTCTGCGGTCCCTCCTTGCAATCCTCATCCACTGACCACAATGCTGCCTGTGTATCCATGTAACCGATTTAAAACTGCATTGAGCCTATTTTTTGTTATTTTAGGCCTTCGTTAGCCTGTCTGCGGTCCCTCCTTGCAATCCTCATCCACTGACCACAATGCTGCCTGTGTATCAATGTAACCGATTTAATACTGCATTGAGCCTATTTTTTGTTATTTTAGGCCTTCGTTAGCCTGTCTGCGGTCCCTCCTTGCAATCCTCATCCACTGACCACAATGCTGCCTGTGTATCCATGTAACCGATTTAAAACTGCATTGAGCCTATTTTTTGTTATTTTAGGCCTTCGTTAGCCTGTCTGCGGTCCCTCCTTGCAATCCTCATCCACTGACCACAATGCTGCCTGTGTATCCATATAACCGATTTAAAACTGCCTTGAGCCTATTTTAAGTTATTTTAGGCCTAATACGCCTGTCTGCGGTCCCTCCTTGCAATCCTCATCCACTGACCACAATGCTGCCTGTGTATCCATGTAACCGATTTAAAACTGCATTGAGCCTATTTTTTGTTATTTTAGGCCTTCGTTAGCCTGTCTGCGGTCCCTCCTTGCAATCCTAATCCACTGACCACAATGCTGCCTGTGTATCCATGTAACCGATTTAAAACTGCCTTGAGCCTTTTTTTTGTTATTTTAGGCCTTCGTTAGCCTGTCTGCGGTCCCTCCTTGCAATCCTCATCCACTGACCACAATGCTGCCTGTGTATCCATGTAACCGATTTAAAACTGCATTGAGCCTATTTTTTGTTATTTTAGGCCTTCGTTAGCCTGTCTGCGGTCCCTCCTTGCAATCCTCATCCACTGACCACAATGCTGCCTGTGTATCAATGTAACTGATTTAATACTGCATTGAGCCTATTTTTTGTTATTTTAGGCCTTCGTTAGCCTGTCTGCGGTCCCTCCTTGCAATCCTCATCCACTGACCACAATGCTGCCTGTGTATCCATGTAACCAATTTAAAACTGCATTGAGCCTATTTTTTGTTATTTTAGGCCTTCGTTAGCCTGTCTGCGGTCCCTCCTTGCAATCCTCATCCACTGACCACAATGCTGCCTGTGTATCCATATAACCGATTTAAAACTGCCTTGAGCCTATTTTAAGTTATTTTAGGCCTAGTACGCCTGTCTGCGGTCCCTCCTTGCAATCCTCATCCACTGACCACAATGCTGCCTGTGTATCCATGTAACCGATTTAAAACTGCATTGAGCCTATTTTTTGTTATTTTAGGCCTTCGTTAGCCTGTCTGCGGTCCCTCCTTGCAATCCTCATCCACTGACCACAATGCTGCCTGTGTATCCATGTAACCGATTTAAAACTGCATTGAGCCTATTTTTTGTTATTTTAGGCCTTCGTTAGCCTGTCTGCTTTCCCTCCTTGCAATCCTCATCCACTGACCACAATGATGCCTGTGTATCCATGTAACCGATTTAAAACTGCATTGAGCCTATTTATATATTTTATTTAATATTAATAAAGCCATGATGGACTACGCTGTACCATGCTACAAGCTAACCCGTCGACACTTCTTTTGCGAGAAAAGCCATCCCAACCCTCCACCAGCATGTAAAAGACCGCATTGTCCATGCACTCTGGCAATCTGTGAGTACAAAGGTGCACCTGACAACAGACACATGGACCTGTAGGCATGGCCACGGAAGGTTACGTGTCCATTACGGCGCAATGGGTTAATGTGGTGGATGCATGGTCCACAGGGGACAGCCTACTAAGTCTGTCTGCAGTCCCTAATTCAAATTGTCCTCCACTGTGTAAATCTGAGCTTCAACCTTCTGGCTCTCATTAAGTGCTGTTTTTTAAAAAACTTGGTGGTTACGGCCTACTAACGGTGTCTGCCACTCCCTGGTGTTGTCCTTAACTGAATAAATCTGAGCTTCAACCTTCTGGCTCTCATTAAGTGCTGTTTTTTAAAAAACTTGGTGGTTACGGCCTACTAACGGTGTCTGCCGCTCCCTGGTGTTGTCCTCCACTGTATAAGGCTGAGCTTCAGTCTTTAGTAGTGTTGAGCGATACTTTCCGATATCGGAAAGTATCGGTATCGGAAAGTATCGGCCGATACCGTCAAAATATCGGATCCAATCCGATACCGATACCCGATCCCAATGCAAGTCAATGGGACGAAAATATCGGAATTAAAATAAACCCTTTATAAACTTGTAGGTTCATTCTACATGAAGGAAAACAACTAAGAATAATGTAGGATGTATTGGGGGACGTGGCGGAGATATTAAAGGGACAGAGGTTTAGCCCAATGTAATAGAATAGCAGGATTTTTAATTTTTTTTTATGAAGTTCGGCGTTAGAAAGAATTTGACTATGTTATTTTTTTTTTTTTTTATGTCAGATATTGATGTTTCACTACTTCCACGCCCTTCACCTTCTTTTTTACTTCTCCCACGCTTTCTTCTTAATTATCCTCATCATCAGCTTCTTTGACATCAACTTCTTCACCTTATTCATCTTCTTCTTCATCTTCTACCTATTATTTTTTGGGTTACATTGTTCATATTCTTTTTATTTTACTATTATCTTCATCATATTCAACTTCTTCATCATATTCTTATTTGTGACAGGCATTCCCGTAGTTGTTATCTATAAAAGTTTGAAGATTACACCTTCCGTTCTGCCTGTCACAAAACAGTTACATTTGTCCGCGTTCAGTTTGGCCTGCAGCATCAGGCTTTATCCAGGGGCACCACGAGGAGGAACGGACTCACCCCCATACACTGCTTAGTCTTCTTCTGCTTATAATTTACATAATATTTTTTTGCTCTGATATTTTGTGTTATGCTTAATGTCCTTCTGCTCTTTGTTCTGCAGCCTCTTGTTCTTCTGCTTCTCGGTCTTCCAGGTCGTCGTCGTCTCCAGGGTCGTCGTCTCCGGGGTCGTCGTCATCGGGGTGGTCTCCGGGGTCGTCGTCATCGGGGTGGTCTTCAGGGTCATCGTCTCCAGGGTCGTCGTCATCACGGTGGTTGTCGTCTCTGGTGTCGTCGTCATCTTAGGGGTGTTCTTCCGGGTCATCGTGTTTAGTCTCTTGAACTTGGAAATGTAGCAGAAGGTACAAGAAGGCTGAGAAAATGCCGAGAACCAGCTGATGGAACTGGAACTCGGATGGCTACCCGAAGGTCCAAGAGCCAATGGAACTACCGAGGACCAGCTGACGTTACTGGAACCCGGTTACTAAGCAGGAGGTACCCGTGCCTGAAAGCACTACCAAGGACCACCTGACGTTGGTGGAACTCGGATACCCAGAGGGAGGCACCTAAGCCAAAGGCTCTGCCCGGAACCAGCTGACGGTACTGGAACCAGGATGGGGAGCAGAAGGTACAAGAGCAAAAGACACTGCCGAGAACCAGCTGACGGTGCTGGAACCCGGATGGGTAGCCGAAGGTCCAAGAGCCAATGGAACTACCGAGGACCAGCTGACGTTACTGGAACCCGGTTACTAAGCAGGAGGTACCCGTGCCTGAAAGCACTACCAAGGACCACCTGACGTTGGTGGAACTCGGATACCCAGAGGGAGGCACCTAAGCCAAAGGCTCTGCCCGGAACCAGCTGACGGTACTGGAACCAGGATGGGGAGCAGAAGGTACAAGAGCAAGTGTCTGCGTGGCTTTTGCAGGACACGATGCCGGCTGCACAGCAGGGGAACAGCTGGCGGTGCTGGACCCCACTGACACATTGGCGAGGTGTTTTTCTCTGTGCAGCTAGCACATCTGGGCCCCAACTGGCGGTTTGTTAGAGCCCAGGGTCAGCAGGAGGAGGAGCAGGAGGAGGAGGAGCAGGGGGAGGGGAGTGTAGGCCGAAGCCTGCACTGGCGGCAGCTTTGGGTCTGTTGTGTCTGCGTGGCTTTTGCAGGACACGTTGCCGGCTACACAGCAGGGGAACAGCTGGCGGTGCTGGACCCCACTGACACATTGGTGAGGTGTTTGGCTCTGTGCAGCCAGCACTTCCGGACAGCAACTAGCGTTGTTGGAGCCCGGGCTCTGCAGGTGGAGCAGAGTGTAGGCCGAAGCCTACTTGAACCGATTTCAAAGGTCACCTTTAACCCCCCCTCAGGGGTTAGAAAGTAGAAGAGCCACAGCTTATGCAGCAGTAGTGCTGCACAAGTCAAAGGTTGCTCTTTTAATTTTTCTCCTTGCACACGCTGAATGAAACACGTATAACATTTAGCCCTTTATACAGTCAAACTGTGTTGGAGGCGCGAGTTCCCTTTGTAATGAGACGCAGCACAGGTGTCAAGAATCCCACCTTGGTGCTGGGTGCAGCCTCCCGAGCGTTGTTATTTGCTGTACAGGAGTCTGCGCTGTCGTGTTATCCCCTGGCCTAGCGCCGTTAGCGCTGCCCATCTTCTGGCATCATGTAATGTCGGCCGGTGCGGTTCGCGATGACCATGAATCCCAGCCCCACAGTGTCTTAACATTGTTAAAACACTGCGGGGCTGGGATTCAGGGCCTGGCGCAGCACATATGTTGGCCTCTCACACTCGGGTCCTTACACCCGCTTCAGACTGTGCGGCGTCATCTGATCCCTTATCGCATGCCACGGCCATGAAGCCGCACAGTCCGAAGAAGGCGGAAGGAGAGGAGGGACAGGCGAACTGATGCACTGATCCTGCCCATGAATCACACCCTCGCAGTCCCAATAAATAAGACACCGAGGGGCGTTGTGTGGGTCAGGGCGGCCGCAGAGGCGCAGCCAGCCAAACAATGATGCCAGAAGACGGGCAGCGCTACCAAGGGGGTTGCAGCGTGTCATTACAAAGGAAAGTCACACCACCGGGACGGTTAAATGGTCAGTCACACAGAGGACACATTTCAGATGTGTTTTCAGTTCCACATGTGCGAGGAGAATACGTTTCTGAGCCACCTTGCACACATGCAGCATTACCGCTGTACAAGGTGGCTGGATAACGTAAAAACGCCTGGGGGAGGGGGGACAGGTTCCCTTCAATTTCAGTTCTTGTGTCTGCGTGGCTTTTGCAGGACACGTTGCCGGCTGCACAGCAGGGGAACAGCTGGCGGTGCTGGACCCCACTGACACATTGGCTGGTGTTTTTCTCTGTGCAGCTAGCACATCTGGGCCCCAACTGGCGGTGTGTTAGAGCCCAGGGACAGCAGGAGGAGGAGCAGGAGGAGGAGGAGCAGGGGGAGGGGAGTGTAGGCCGAAGCCTGCACTGGCGGCAGCTTTGGGTCTGTTGTGTCTGCGTGGCTTTTGCAGGACACGTTGCCGGCTACACAGCAGGGGAACAGCTGGCGGTGCTGGACCCCACTGACACATTGGCGAGGTGTTTGGCTCTGTGCAGCCAGCACTTCCGGACAGCAACTAGCGTTGTTGGAGCCCGGGCTCTGCAGGTGGAGCAGAGTGTAGGCCGAAGCCTACTTGAACCGATTTCAAAGGTCACCTTTAACCCCCCCTCAGGGGTTAGAAAGTAGAAGAGCCACAGCTTATGCAGCAGTAGTGCTGCACAAGTCAAAGGTTGCTCTTTTAATTTTTCTCCTTGCACACGCTGAATGAAACACGTATAACATTTAGCCCTTTATACAGTCAAACTGTGTTGGAGGCGCGAGTTCCCTTTGTAATGAGACGCAGCACAGGTGTCAAGAATCCCACCTTGGTGCTGGGTGCAGCCTCCCGAGCGTTGTTATTTGCTGTACAGGAGTCTGCGCTGTCGTGTTATCCCCTGGCCTAGCGCCGTTAGCGCTGCCCATCTTCTGGCATCATGTAATGTCGGCCGGTGCGGTTCGCGATGACCATGAATCCCAGCCCCACAGTGTCTTAACATTGTTAAAACACTGCGGGGCTGGGATTCAGGGCCTGGCGCAGCACATATGTTGGCCTCTCACACTCGGGTCCTTACACCCGCTTCAGACTGTGCGGCGTCATCTGATCCCTTATCGCATGCCACGGCCATGAAGCCGCACAGTCCGAAGAAGGCGGAAGGAGAGGAGGGACAGGCGAACTGATGCACTGATCCTGCCCATGAATCACACCCTCGCAGTCCCAATAAATAAGACACCGAGGGGCGTTGTGTGGGTCAGGGCGGCCGCAGAGGCGCAGCCAGCCAAACAATGATGCCAGAAGACGGGCAGCGCTACCAAGGGGGTTGCAGCGTGTCATTACAAAGGAAAGTCACACCACCGGGACGGTTAAATGGTCAGTCACACAGAGGACACATTTCAGACGTGTTTTCAGTTCCACATGTGCGAGGAGAATACGTTTCTGAGCCACCTTGCACACATGCAGCATTACCGCTGTACAAGGTGGCTGGATAACGTAAAAACGCCTGGGGGAGGGGGGACAGGTTCCCTTCAATTTCAGTTCTTGTGTCTGCGTGGCTTTTGCAGGACACGTTGCCGGCTGCACAGCAGGGGAACAGCTGGCGGTGCTGGACCCCACTGACACATTGGCTGGTGTTTTTCTCTGTGCAGCTAGCACATCTGGGCCCCAACTGGCGGTGTGTTAGAGCCCAGGGACAGCAGGAGGAGGAGCAGGAGGAGGAGGAGCAGGGGGAGGGGAGTGTAGGCCGAAGCCTGCACAGGCGGCAGCTTTGGGTGTGTTGTGTCTGCGTGGCTTTTGCAGGACACGTTGCCGGCTACACAGCAGGGGAACAGCTGGCGGTGCTGGACCCCACTGACACATTGGCGAGGTGTTTGGCTCTGTGCAGCCAGCACTTCCGGACAGCAACTAGCGTTGTTGGAGCCCGGGCTCTGCAGGTGGAGCAGAGTGTAGGCCGAAGCCTAATTGAACCGATTTCAAAAGTCACCTTTAACCCCCCCTCAGGGGTTACAAAGTAGAAGAGCCACAGCTTATGCAGCAGCAGTGCTGCGCAAGTCAAAGGTTGCTCTTGTAATTTTTCTCCTTGCACACGCTGAATGGAACACGTATAACATTTAGCCCTTTATACAGTCAAACTGTGTAATGGAGGCGAGAGTTCCCTTTGTAATGAGACGCAGCACAGGTGTCAAGAATCCCACCTTGGTGCTGGGTGCAGCCTCCCGAGCGTTGTTATTTGCTGTACAGGAGTCTGCGCTGTCGTGTTATCCCCTGGCCTAGCGCCGTTAGCGCTGCCCATCTTCTGGCATCATGTAATGTCGGCCGGTGCGGTTCGCGATGACCATGAATCCCAGCCCCGCAGTGTCTTAACATTGTTAAAACACTGCGGGGCTGGGATTCAGGGCCTGGCGCAGCACATATGTTGGCCTCTCACACTCGGGTCCTTACACCCGCTTCAGACTGTGCGGCGTCATCTGATCCCTTATCGCATGCCACGGCCATGAAGCCGCACAGTCCGAAGAAGGCGGAAGGAGAGGAGGGACAGGCGAACTGATGCACTGATCCTGCCCATCAATCACACCCTCGCAGTCCCAATAAATAAGACAACGAGGGGCGTTGTGTGGGTCAGGGCGGCCGCAGAGGCGCAGGCAGCCAAACAATGATGCCAGAAGACGGGCAGCGCTACCAAGGGGGTTGCAGCGTGTCATTACAAAGGAAAGTCACACCACCGGGACGGTTAAATGGTCACACAGAGGACACATTGCAGACGTGTTTTCAGTTCCACATGTGCGAGGAGAATACGTTTCTGAGCCACCTTGCACACATGCAGCATTACCGCTGTACAAGGTGGCTGGATAACGTAAAAACGCCTGGGGGAGGGGGGACAGGTTCCCTTCAATTTCAGTTCTTGTGTCTGCGTGGCTTTTGCAGGACACGTTGCCGGCTGCACAGCAGGGGAACAGCTGGCGGTGCTGGACCCCACTGACACATTGGCTGGTGTTTTTCTCTGTGCAGCTAGCACATCTGGGCCCCAACTGGCGGTGTGTTAGAGCCCAGGGACAGCAGGAGGAGGAGCAGGAGGAGGAGGAGCAGGGGGAGGGGAGTGTAGGCCGAAGCCTGCACTGGCGGCAGCTTTGGGTCTGTTGTGTCTGCGTGGCTTTTGCAGGACACGTTGCCGGCTACACAGCAGGGGAACAGCTGGCGGTGCTGGACCCCACTGACACATTGGCGAGGTGTTTGGCTCTGTGCAGCCAGCACTTCCGGACAGCAACTAGCGTTGTTGGAGCCCGGGCTCTGCAGGTGGAGCAGAGTGTAGGCCGAAGCCTACTTGAACCGATTTCAAAGGTCACCTTTAACCCCCCCTCAGGGGTTAGAAAGTAGAAGAGCCACAGCTTATGCAGCAGTAGTGCTGCACAAGTCAAAGGTTGCTCTTTTAATTTTTCTCCTTGCACACGCTGAATGAAACACGTATAACATTTAGCCCTTTATACAGTCAAACTGTGTTGGAGGCGCGAGTTCCCTTTGTAATGAGACGCAGCACAGGTGTCAAGAATCCCACCTTGGTGCTGGGTGCAGCCTCCCGAGCGTTGTTATTTGCTGTACAGGAGTCTGCGCTGTCGTGTTATCCCCTGGCCTAGCGCCGTTAGCGCTGCCCATCTTCTGGCATCATGTAATGTCGGCCGGTGCGGTTCGCGATGACCATGAATCCCAGCCCCACAGTGTCTTAACATTGTTAAAACACTGCGGGGCTGGGATTCAGGGCCTGGCGCAGCACATATGTTGGCCTCTCACACTCGGGTCCTTACACCCGCTTCAGACTGTGCGGCGTCATCTGATCCCTTATCGCATGCCACGGCCATGAAGCCGCACAGTCCGAAGAAGGCGGAAGGAGAGGAGGGACAGGCGAACTGATGCACTGATCCTGCCCATGAATCACACCCTCGCAGTCCCAATAAATAAGACACCGAGGGGCGTTGTGTGGGTCAGGGCGGCCGCAGAGGCGCAGCCAGCCAAACAATGATGCCAGAAGACGGGCAGCGCTACCAAGGGGGTTGCAGCGTGTCATTACAAAGGAAAGTCACACCACCGGGACGGTTAAATGGTCAGTCACACAGAGGACACATTTCAGACGTGTTTTCAGTTCCACATGTGCGAGGAGAATACGTTTCTGAGCCACCTTGCACACATGCAGCATTACCGCTGTACAAGGTGGCTGGATAACGTAAAAACGCCTGGGGGAGGGGGGACAGGTTCCCTTCAATTTCAGTTCTTGTGTCTGCGTGGCTTTTGCAGGACACGTTGCCGGCTGCACAGCAGGGGAACAGCTGGCGGTGCTGGACCCCACTGACACATTGGCTGGTGTTTTTCTCTGTGCAGCTAGCACATCTGGGCCCCAACTGGCGGTGTGTTAGAGCCCAGGGACAGCAGGAGGAGGAGCAGGAGGAGGAGGAGCAGGGGGAGGGGAGTGTAGGCCGAAGCCTGCACAGGCGGCAGCTTTGGGTGTGTTGTGTCTGCGTGGCTTTTGCAGGACACGTTGCCGGCTACACAGCAGGGGAACAGCTGGCGGTGCTGGACCCCACTGACACATTGGCGAGGTGTTTGGCTCTGTGCAGCCAGCACTTCCGGACAGCAACTAGCGTTGTTGGAGCCCGGGCTCTGCAGGTGGAGCAGAGTGTAGGCCGAAGCCTAATTGAACCGATTTCAAAAGTCACCTTTAACCCCCCCTCAGGGGTTACAAAGTAGAAGAGCCACAGCTTATGCAGCAGCAGTGCTGCGCAAGTCAAAGGTTGCTCTTGTAATTTTTCTCCTTGCACACGCTGAATGGAACACGTATAACATTTAGCCCTTTATACAGTCAAACTGTGTAATGGAGGCGAGAGTTCCCTTTGTAATGAGACGCAGCACAGGTGTCAAGAATCCCACCTTGGTGCTGGGTGCAGCCTCCCGAGCGTTGTTATTTGCTGTACAGGAGTCTGCGCTGTCGTGTTATCCCCTGGCCTAGCGCCGTTAGCGCTGCCCATCTTCTGGCATCATGTAATGTCGGCCGGTGCGGTTCGCGATGACCATGAATCCCAGCCCCGCAGTGTCTTAACATTGTTAAAACACTGCGGGGCTGGGATTCAGGGCCTGGCGCAGCACATATGTTGGCCTCTCACACTCGGGTCCTTACACCCGCTTCAGACTGTGCGGCGTCATCTGATCCCTTATCGCATGCCACGGCCATGAAGCCGCACAGTCCGAAGAAGGCGGAAGGAGAGGAGGGACAGGCGAACTGATGCACTGATCCTGCCCATCAATCACACCCTCGCAGTCCCAATAAATAAGACAACGAGGGGCGTTGTGTGGGTCAGGGCGGCCGCAGAGGCGCAGGCAGCCAAACAATGATGCCAGAAGACGGGCAGCGCTACCAAGGGGGTTGCAGCGTGTCATTACAAAGGAAAGTCACACCACCGGGACGGTTAAATGGTCACACAGAGGACACATTGCAGACGTGTTTTCAGTTCCACATGTGCGAGGAGAATACGTTTCTGAGCCACCTTGCACACATGCAGCATTACCGCTGTACAAGGTGGCTGGATAACGTAAAAACGCCTGGGGGAGGGGGGACAGGTTCCCTTCAATTTCAGTTCTTGTGTCTGCGTGGCTTTTGCAGGACACGTTGCCGGCTGCACAGCAGGGGAACAGCTGGCGGTGCTGGACCCCACTGACACATTGGCTGGTGTTTTTCTCTGTGCAGCTAGCACATCTGGGCCCCAACTGGCGGTGTGTTAGAGCCCAGGGACAGCAGGAGGAGGAGCAGGAGGAGGAGGAGCAGGGGGAGGGGAGTGTAGGCCGAAGCCTGCACTGGCGGCAGCTTTGGGTCTGTTGTGTCTACGTGGCTTTTGCAGGACACGTTGCCGGCTACACAGCAGGGGAACAGCTGGCGGTGCTGGACCCCACTGACACATTGGCGAGGTGTTTGGCTCTGTGCAGCCAGCACTTCCGGACAGCAACTAGCGTTGTTGGAGCCCGGGCTCTGCAGGTGGAGCAGAGTGTAGGCCGAAGCCTACTTGAACCGATTTCAAAGGTCACCTTTAACCCCCCCTCAGGGGTTAGAAAGTAGAAGAGCCACAGCTTATGCAGCAGCAGTGCTGCGCAAGTCAAAGGTTGCTCTTGTAATTTTTCTCCTTGCACACGCTGAATGGAACACGTATAACATTTAGCCCTTTATACAGTCAAACTGTGTAATGGAGGCGAGAGTTCCCTTTGTAATGAGACGCAGCACAGGTGTCAAGAATCCCACCTTGGTGCTGGGTGCAGCCTCCCGAGCGTTGTTATTTGCTGTACAGGAGTCTGCGCTGTCGTGTTATCCCCTGGCCTAGCGCCGTTAGCGCTGCCCATCTTCTGGCATCATGTAATGTCGGCCGGTGCGGTTCGCGATGACCATGAATCCCAGCCCCGCAGTGTCTTAACATTGTTAAAACACTGCGGGGCTGGGATTCAGGGCCTGGCGCAGCACATATGTTGGCCTCTCACACTCGGGTCCTTACACCCGCTTCAGACTGTGCGGCGTCATCTGATCCCTTATCGCATGCCACGGCCATGAAGCCGCACAGTCCGAAGAAGGCGGAAGGAGAGGAGGGACAGGCGAACTGATGCACTGATCCTGCCCATCAATCACACCCTCGCAGTCCCAATAAATAAGACAACGAGGGGCGTTGTGTGGGTCAGGGCGGCCGCAGAGGCGCAGCCAGCCAAACAATGATGCCAGAAGACGGGCAGCGTTACCAAGGAGCTTGTTGCGTGTGTCAATACAAAGTCAAATCACACCTGAGGGACGTTTTAATGGTCACAGAGGACACATTTTAGACGTGTTCACTTCAACATGGGCAAGGAGAATAAGTTTCTGAGCCACCTTGAACACATGCAGCATTACTGCTGTTCAAGGTAGCTGTAAAACATAGAAACACCTGGGGGAGGGGGGACAGGTTCCCTTCAATTTCAGTTCTTGTGTCTGCGTGGCGGTCGCAGGACACGTTGCCGGCTACACAGCAGGGGAACAGCTGGCGGTGCTGAACCCCACTGACACATTGGCTGGTGTTTTTCTCTGTGCAGCTAGCACATCTGGGCAAAAACTGGCGGTGTTAGAGCCCAGGGTCAGCAGGAGGAGCAGGGGGAGCGGAGTGTAGGGCGAAGCCTGCACTCGAGCAAGTTGAAAGGAAACCTTTAACCCCCCCCCCCCCAGGCGTTTGTAGCTGAAAGAGCCATTGTGTACAGCACTAATGCTGGAAAAGGTAAACTTAGCTCTTTTAATTATGGTCCTTGTACATGCGGAACCAAACATTTATGAAATGTGTCTCCTCACAGCGTTAAACCGTCCGGTAGGTGGAACTTTCCTTTGTTGTGTGACGCAGCACAGCCATCATTTTTACCCCCTTGGCGCCGTGCGCCCCCTCCTCAGCGTTGTTTGAATCTGTCCCGGAGCCTGCGCTGTTAGGTTAGCCCTTGGCCATGCACACATGTTGCGCTGCCCGTCTTCTGACCTCATTTGGTGTCAGGCTGGCTGCGCCTGTGCGGGTGCGCTGGCCGAGATCCCGCCTCGCAGTGTCGTCTAATGTAATCCCACCGCGGGCCTGTGATCCGTGCCCGTGCGCAGTGCATATCCTCTCCTCTCACTCCCCTCCCTACGGCTTTTTCAGACTGTGCGGTGTCACGGCCGTGGCATGCTATTAGGGACCAGCTGACATCGCACAGTCTGAAGAAGCCGTAGGGAGGGGAGTGAGAGGAGAGGATATGCACTGCGCACGGGCACGGATCACAGGCCCGCGGTGGGATTACATTAGACGACACTGCGAGGCGGGATCTCGGCCAGCGCACCCGCACAGGCGCAGCCAGCCTGACACCAAATGAGGTCAGAAGACGGGCAGCGCAACATGTGTGCATGGCCAAGGGCTAACCTAACAGCGCAGGCTCCGGGACAGATTCAAACAACGCTGAGGAGGGGGCGCACGGCGCCAAGGGGGTAAAAATGATGGCTGTGCTGCGTCACACGACAAAGGAAAGTTCCACCTACCGGACGGTTTAACGCTGTGTGGGGACACATTTCATAAGTGTTAGGTTCAGCATGTGCAAGGAGCATCACGAAAAGAGGCACTTTTTCCCTTTGCATTATTACTGCTGCACAAGGTGGCTCCTTCAGTAACAAACGCCTGGGGGGGGGGGGGGTCAGGTTCCCTTACATTTAACTTGTTGTGTCTGCGTGGCGGTCGCAGTACACGTTGCCGTATACACAGCAGGGGAACAGCTGGCGGTGCTGAACCCCACTAACACATTGGCGAGGTGTTTGGCTCTGTGCGTACAGCACTTCTGGACGGCAACTAGCGGTGTTGGAGCCCAGGGACAGGTGGAGGAGGAGGAGGTTGGAGGAGGTTGGAGGAGGTAGGAGGGATTGCCACACACACAGCAGGGGAACAGCTGACGTTACTGAACCCCAATAACAGAGGAGGGACTGTTGACTGTGCATACAGCACTTCTGGACGGCAACTGGCGGTGTTGGAGCCCAGGGACAGGTGGAGGAGGAGGAGGTTGGAGGAGGTTGGAGGAGGTAGGAGGGATTGCCACACACACAGCAGGGGAACAGCTGACGTTACTGAACCCCAATAACAGAGGAGGGACTGTTGACTGTGCGTACAGCACTTCTGGACGGCAACTGGCGGTGTTGGAGCCCAGGGACAGGTGGAGGAGGAGGAGGTTGGAGGAGGTAGGAGGGATTGCCACACACACAGCAGGGGAACAGCTGACGTTACTGAACCCCAATAACAGAGGAGCGACTGTTGACTGTGCGTACAGCACTTCTGGACGGCAACTGGCGGTGTTGGAGCCCAGGGACAGGTGGAGGAGGAGGAGGTTGGAGGAGGTAGGAGGGATTGCCACACACACAGCAGGGGAACAGCTGACGTTACTGAACCCCAATAACAGAGGAGGGACTGTTGACTGTGCGTACAGCACTTCTGGACGGCAACTGGCGGTGTTGGAGCCCAGGGACAGGTGGAGGAGGAGGAGGTAGGAGGAGGTAGGAGGGATTGCCACACACACAGCAGGGGAACAGCTGACGTTACTGAACCCCAATAACAGAGGAGGGACTGTTGACTGTGCGTACAGCACTTCTGGACGGCAACTGGCGGTGTTGGAGCCCAGGGACAGGTGGAGGAGGAGGAGGTTGGAGGAGGTAGGAGGGATTGCCACACACACAGCAGGGGAACAGCTGACGTTACTGAACCCCAATAACAGAGGAGCGACTGTTGACTGTGCGTACAGCACTTCTGGACGGCAACTGGCGGTGTTGGAGCCCAGGGACAGGTGGAGGAGGAGGAGGTAGGAGGAGGTAGGAGGGATTGCCACACACACAGCAGGGGAACAGCTGACGTTACTGAACCCCAATAACAGAGGAGGGACTGTTGACTGTGCGTACAGCACTTCTGGACGGCAACTGGCGGTGTTGGAGCCCAGGGACAGGTGGAGGAGGAGGAGGTAGGAGGAGGTAGGAGGGATTGCCACACACACAGCAGGGGAACAGCTGACGTTACTGAACCCCAATAACAGAGGAGGGACTGTTGACTGTGCGTACAGCACTTCTGGACGGCAACTGGCGGTGTTGGAGCCCAGGGACAGGTGGAGGAGGAGGAGGTTGGAGGAGGTAGGAGGGATTGCCACACACACAGCAGGGGAACAGCTGACGTTACTGAACCCCAATAACAGAGGAGCGACTGTTGACTGTGCATACAGCACTTCTGGACGGCAACTGGCGGTGTTGGAGCCCAGGGACAGGTGGAGGAGGAGGAGGTTGGAGGAGGTTGGAGGAGGTAGGAGGGATTGCCACACACACAGCAGGGGAACAGCTGACGTTACTGAACCCCAATAACAGAGGAGGGACTGTTGACTGTGCGTACAGCACTTCTGGACGGCAACTGGCGGTGTTGGAGCCCAGGGACAGGTGGAGGAGGAGGAGGTTGGAGGAGGTAGGAGGGATTGCCACACACACAGCAGGGGAACAGCTGACGTTACTGAACCCCAATAACAGAGGAGCGACTGTTGACTGTGCGTACAGCACTTCTGGACGGCAACTGGCGGTGTTGGAGCCCAGGGACAGGTGGAGGAGGAGGAGGTTGGAGGAGGTAGGAGGGATTGCCACACACACAGCAGGGGAACAGCTGACGTTACTGAACCCCAATAACAGAGGAGGGACTGTTGACTGTGCGTACAGCACTTCTGGACGGCAACTGGCGGTGTTGGAGCCCAGGGACAGGTGGAGGAGGAGGAGGTAGGAGGAGGTAGGAGGGATTGCCACACACACAGCAGGGGAACAGCTGACGTTACTGAACCCCAATAACAGAGGAGGGACTGTTGACTGTGCGTACAGCACTTCTGGACGGCAACTGGCGGTGTTGGAGCCCAGGGACAGGTGGAGGAGGAGGAGGTAGGAGGAGGTAGGAGGGATTGCCACACACACAGCAGGGGAACAGCTGACGTTACTGAACCCCAATAACAGAGGAGCGACTGTTGGGACTGTGCGTACAGCACTACCAGGCAACAACTAGCGGTGTTGGAGCCCAGGGACAGGTGGAAAAGCAGAGGAACACAATGTAGGCCGAAGCCTGAGAAAGTCGAAAGGGAACCTTTAACCCCCCCCCAAGGCGTTTGTAGCTGAAAGAGCCAGCTTGTGCAGCACAAAAGATGCAAAAGGAAAAGGTGGCTCTTTTCATCATGCTCCTTGCAAACACAGAACTAAACACTTATAAAATGTGTCCCCTGCAACCGTAAAACCGTCCCGGAGGTGGGACTTTCCTTCGTAATGTGACGCAGCCCAGCCGTCATTCCTACCCCCCCGGCGCCGCGCACCGGCTCCTCAGCGTTGTTTTATTCCGTCCAGGAGCCTGCGCTGTTATGTTATCCCGTGGCCAGGCACACTTAGCGCTGCCCGTCTTCTGGCATCATTTGGTGTCTGGATGGCTGCGCCTGTGCGGCCGCGCTGGCAGAGAGCCCGCCTCGCAGTGTCTTCTGATTTAATCCCACTGGGGGCCTGGGATCCATGGACATGCGCAGTGCATATCTGAACCTCCACCTCTCACTCATCTCCCTATGGCTTCTTCAGACTGTGCGGTGTCACGGCCGTGGCATGCTGTTAGGGACCAGCTGACACCGAACAGTCTGAAGAAGCCATAGGGAAATGAGTGAGAGGTGGAGGTTCAGATATGCACTGCGCATGTCCATGGATCCCAGGCCCCCAGTGGGATTAAATCAGAAGACACTGCGAGGCGGGCTCTCTGCCAGCGCGGCCGCACAGGCGCAGCCATCCAGACACCAAATGATGCCAGAAGACGGGCAGCGCTAAGTGTGCCTGGCCACGGGATAACATAACAGCGCAGGCTCCTGGACGGAATAAAACAACGCTGAGGAGCCGGTGCGCGGCGCCGGGGGGGTAGGAATGACGGCTGGGCTGCGTCACATTACGAAGGAAAGTCCCACCTCCGGGACGGTTTTACGGTATCAGTGGACACATTTTATAAGTGTTAAGTTCTGCGTGTGCAAGGAGCTAAACAAAAATAGCTACCTTTTCCTTGGGCAGCATTACTGCTGCACAAGGTGGCTCTTTCAGTAACAAACGCCTTGGGGGGGGGGGGACAGATTCCCTTACATTTCAGTTGTTGTGTCAGCGTGGCGGTCGCATGACACATTGCCGGCTACACAGCTGGGGATCAGCTGACGTTACTGAAACCCAATAACACTGGGTCGTATGTTTTGACTGTGCAGACGGCACGTCTGAGCCTCAACTGGCGGTGTTGGAGCCCAGGAATTTAAGTTCAGGTGGTAGAAAGATGAACACAACAGGAGACCTGGATAACGTATACAGTGACCTAATTATTCAATCAGGAGGAGGAGTGGCAAATTCCGGCGAGATCCAGGCCTTGTTCATTTTCAGGAAAGTAAGCCGGTCAACGTTATCGGAGGATAGTCGCATGCGACGGTCAGTTAGTACACCACCTGCAGCACTAAAGACACGTTCCGATAATACACTGGCCGCAGGGCAAGACAGCACCTCCAATGCATACTGGCTTAGCTCTGGCCATGTATCCAGCTTTGAGACCCAAAACTTGAAAGGGGAAGAGCCGTCTGGGAGTACAGCAAGAGGGCAAGACATGTAGTCTGTCACCATCTGACGGAACCGTTGCCTCCTGCTGACTGGAGCCGTCTGTGATGGTGTAGACTTTTGTGGCGGGCACAGAAAACTGTGCCACAGTTCGGCCATACTGGTCTTGCCTTGGGCAGAGGCACTGCTTCTGCTCCCTCTTTGTGCAGAGCCTCCACCACGGCCTGGACGCACTGAGCTGCTTTGGAATGCACTAGCAGCACTTCTCTCAGTTGGAATGGAGAAGATGATGGAATTGACCAGTGTGTCTTGGTACTCCCGCATTTTTCGCTCCCGGTTCAACGGTGTGATGAGGCTTTCTACGTTGTCCCGGTAGCGAGGATCGAGGAGGGTGAACACCCAATAATCAGACATGTTGAGAATGTGGGCGATGCGGCGGTCGTTTCTCAGGCACTGCAGCATGTAATCCACCATGTGCTGCAGACTGCCAACTGCCCAAGAAACGCTGTCCCCTGCTGGAGGCGTGATCTCTGCCCGCTCGTCATCACCCCACCCTCGCTGTACACACTGAGTACTGGACAATTGTGTAACTCCCTCCTCTGGACGGATGTCTTCCTCCTCCATTGACTCCTCCTCATCCTCCTCACAAACGGTCCCCTGCCTACGCGTTTGTGAGGAACCACGTGGCGCTGACTGTCCAGAAGATGATGGAAATGGTGAATCCTCATCCTCCACCTCTTCCACAACATCATCCCTTAGCGCTTGCAGTGATTTTTCAAGCAGGCAGATAAGGGGGACAGTCATGCTGACTAGTGCATCATCTGCACTCGCCATCCGCGTGGAATAATCAAAGGGACGCAAAACCTGGCAGACGTCATTCATAGTGGCCCACTCTGTGGTTGTGAAGTCTGTACGGCGCTGACTGCGACTTTTTTGCGCCTGAAGCAGCTGGTACTCCATTACAGCTTGCTGCTGCTCACACAACCGCTCCAACATATGTAACGTGGAATTCCACCTGGTAGGTAGGTCACATATGATGCGATGTTCCGGCAGGCGGTGTCGGCGCTGCAGAGCCGCAATGCGCGCTTTTGCCGTGCTGGAACGCCGCAAGTGAGCACACTCTAGACGGACCTTGTGCAGCAGTGCATCAAGATCCGGATAGTCCCTCAAAAAGCTCTGCACGACCAAATTGAGCACATGTGCCAGACATGGGATGTGAGTGAGGTTGCCGAGGCCCAGAGCTGCCACCAGATTTCGGCCATTATCACACACTACCATGCCTGGCTGGAGATTCGCTGGCACAAACCACACATCGCTCTCCTGCTTGATGGCATTCCAGAGCTCCTGCGCTGTGTGGCTACGATTCCCCAAGAAAATTAATTTCAAGACGGCCTGTTGACGTTTGGCCACGGCTGTGCTCATGTCGGTCGTAACAGGTACACGTTCATCACGGGTCCATGTGGAGGTGGACTGTGACGGCTCCTGCAGCGATGATTCTGAGGAACTGGTGTAAGAGGAGGAGTCAATGCGTACAGAATGGATTCCTGCAATCCTTGGAGTGGGCAGGACACGTCCTGCGCCACTCGCACGGTCTGTACCCGGCTCAACGACATTAACCCAATGGGCAGTGAGGGAAAGGTATCGCCCCTGTCCATGTTGACTGGTCCACGCATCGGTGGTGAGGTGGACCTTGCTACTGACGGCGTTCAGTAGCGCGTGTTTTATGTGTCCCTCCACATGCTTCTGCAGGGCAGGGACGGCTTGCCTGCTGAAGTAAAAGCGGCTGGGCACATTGTACTGTGGGACTGCCAATGACATCAAGTCACGGAAGCTGTCAGTCTCCACCAGCCTGAATGACAGCATTTCCAGTGACAGAAGTTTGGCAATGCCTGCAGTCAGAGCCTGTGCTCGTGGGTGGTTTGACGAGAAAGGCCGCCTTTTCTCCCATGCCTGTACTACCGATGGCTGTAGACTGGGCTGGGAGTGTGTGGATGACTGGGAAAGTGGCGCTGCGGGTGGAATTACAGCGGGTCTCTGGACAACAGGGGCAGAGGTTCTTCCACGGCGATCCTGGGAGGACGCCGAACCAGCTGCGTGTGAGGTAGAGGAAGAGGCAACACGAGCTGAAGAGGTGGTAGCTGCCGCTGTTGGTTGGCCTACCTCTTCAGTGTGTTTTTCTAACTCCGCCGGGTGCCTGTTGCGCACATGTTTCCACATGTTGGAGGTATTGAGGTTGCTGACATTTTTCCCTCTTTTGACTTTTTGATGACACACGTTGCATCTGACATAGCAAATGTCATCTGCAACTGTGTCAAAAAAGGACCAGGCACTGCAAGTCTTGGGAGCGCCCTTTTTGGCTTTTGGAAGAGACATGCTCCTAACGGGTGCCAAAGCGGAGGCTGCAGGATCCGCAGTCTTCCCCCTCCCTCTCCCTCTTTGGGCCGTACGGGGAATCTCTTCCTCAGAGCTGCTCCCACCACCTTCCTGTCCCTCACGCCAAGATGGGTCGAGGACCTCATCATCTACACTACCCTCTGCCCCCAACTGCTCCTCCTGGGTAGTCTCAGCAGCAGAGCACGCACCAGTAAGTGGCACCTGAGTGTCATCATCAGCTGATGCGGCCTGCGATGTGGTGACCGGAGCCACTGGCCCACCCGCCTCTTCAGAGGAAGACAGAAAAAGCTGTTGGGCATCACTGCACCCTGCCTCTTCTTCCATTTCTCCAATGCTGCTTGGCTGGCCCCCTGTTTCCAAGCCAAGAGATTCAGAGAACAGAAGTAGAGACGGCTCCTGTCCTGGGCTCTCTGTCTGCCTGGGCAATTTGGCAGGTGGTGAAGAGACAGATGGCTGCTCTCCAGTGCTCTGTGTCTGAGAGGATGTGGCACTAATGGAAGTTGATGCATTAGCTGCCATCCATCCGACAACAGCTTCAATTTGTTCTTCACGCAGCAGCGGTGTACGGCGCTCGGACACAAAGCTTCGCATGAACGACTGTTGCCTGGTGAAAGTGGGTGCTGATGAGTCACCGGTGCCCGCAGCAGGCACAGAATCCCCACGTCCCCTCCCTGCTCCGCGACGGCTCCCACGCCCCCGTGCCTTACTCACTGCCTTCTTCATCTTGGTTGACTGATAAAGATAAGCAGAAAAGTACTAACGGATTTGTGTGCTTATTCCTGAGCAACTCCTCCTAACAGGTATAAGAAGCACTAATTATCTAAAGTGTGGACTAGACTTTAATATGAGCTAATGTGGCCTACAGAAATGTAAAGTGGTGTAACTGGTGTGTTTGGTGAACTTTATTATTTATTTATTTTTTGGGGGCTGAACTGACAACAGATAGAGCTGCAGTCACACGGAGACCGTGCAGACAGACGTACACGGCGCTACAAGGCCCAAAAACCCTCCTCTACTTTATCCTATGTAGTGTTTTTCCACAAATTAGCTGGAGACGGGTGGAAAGACACTAATAGGATTTTTTTGAATAAATTAGCAGCAGACTACACTATTTGGAAAAAAAAGAAAATTGATTTGGCGGTATGACGCAGTGAAAAACCCTGAGCTGGAGACAACCAGGCTATAGCTGCTCACAGATTACAGGGCGAGCTGCAGTCACACGGAGACCGTGCAGACAGCCGTAAACGGCGCTGCAAGGCCCAAAAACCCTCCTCTACTTTATCCTATGTAGTGTTTTTCCACAAATTAGCTGGAGACGGGTGGAAAGACACTAATAGGATTTTTTTAAATTAATTAGCAGCAGACTACACTACTTTGAAAAAAAAGAAAATTGATTTGGCGGTATGACGCAGTGAAAAACCCTGAGCTGGAGACAACCAGGCTACAGCTGCTCACAGATTACAGGGCGAGCTGCAGTCACACGGAGACCGTGCAGACAGCCGTAAACGGCGCTGCAAGGCCCAAAAACCCTCCTCTACTTTATCCTATGTAGTGTTTTTCCACAAATTAGCTGGAGACGGGTGGAAAGACACTAATAGGATTTTTTTAAATTAATTAGCAGCAGACTACACTACTTTGAAAAAAAAGAAAATTGATTTGGCGGTATGACGCAGTGAAAAACCCTGAGCTGGAGACAACCAGGCTACAGCTGCTCACAGATTACAGGGCGAGCTGCAGTCACACGGAGACCGTGCAGACAGCCGTAAACGGCGCTGCAAGGCCCAAAAACCCTCCTCTACTTTATCCTATGTAGTGTTTTTCCACAAATTAGCTGGAGACGGGTGGAAAGACACTAATAGGATTTTTTTGAATAAATTAGCAGCAGACTACACTACTTGGGAAAAAAAAAAAAAAAAGGAACAGTATGAGGCAATGAACCACCCTCCCTGAACTGAATACAACCAACTATGGATGGCCTATGTGGCTGCACTCAGACTGGAGACTGGGCTGCACTCACACACACACACACACAGACCCTGCAGATCGCTGTGAAAACAGCGCTACAAGGCAAAAGCAAGGTGAATAGTAGGTGAACACAGCGGTTGCTAAATTAGCCTTTGGAAAGCACAAAGAAGCAAATCGCTATCTCTAAACTGTCCCTCAGTCAGCAAACAGCGTCCTGTCACTAACTGAATTCACAGCAGAGTGATCGCAAAATGGCGCCAGCGACTTTTAAACTGCATCATGACATCATTACACCAGCCAATCACAGCCTTGCCAGTAGTTTCATGCCCTCCATGCTAAACAGGATGTGCCCACACTTGGAATCAATCTCATTGGCTGAATTTCTGCTTTTTGAATCTTAGAACTTCCGATTCCGGTATCCGATACGCGGCAAGTATCGGAATCCCGGTATCGGAATTCCGATACCGCAAGTATCGGCCGATACCCGATACTTGCGGTATCGGAATGCTCAACACTAGTCTTTAGGCTTTTGGCCTATAGGAGCAGATATTAAACTGCATTTGGCCTACTAGTGTGGTTGGGCCCTTAAAACAGTGTCTGCTGCTCCGGGGTTTGCTACTCCACTGAACAAAGCAATGCCGCCTGTTTAGTCCTGTTACCAATTTTGAACTGCATTTAGCCTACCTTATTCTTTGGCCCTATATCTGTGTTTCCTCCTCATCCTGCCCATTGCCCAGCCACTGCTAGATGAGTCTGCTGGTACATTGACCTAGACCACTACATTCCCTTTGCACTCTACACAGCCAGAATCTGACCCTGCTGAAAGTAAGGTTCCCCTTCCCGCATGTTATACCACCTTACACAGGGACAAAGAGGAAGGTGCAGATGAAAGTGCAGGTTCCTTCATCAGGTGGGGGGGCATACTCGTTGGCGACGTCACTGGCACAGGGCCCCTCAGAGTACGCAAAAGTGTCGCTGCTGGTGGGAGGCGCCCCCGCCGTGCAAACACACCACTGTACTTTGAGGGGCCCTGTGCCAGTGCCAATGCCAACGAGTGGGCCCCCCCTGCTTGCTTAGGATCACAGCACTTGCAAACTTGACATACTTACCTCTCACTGCTCCACCGCCGTGACGTAGTCCACGTTTCCTGGGCCCACTAAAACCTTGAACCAGCCCTACCCCCCACAACTTTTGCCAAATGACCCCCAATTTCCAATGCCCAACTATTATTATAAAGTTAATTAAGATTGACAAGCTTCAGAAACAAGAATGGATGTTTTTGGCATTAAAATGGGCACTGTAGGTGTTTTCCTGGCCTCCACTCACTGTCGACTATGCTTCCCCATTGACTTGCATTGGGTTTCGTGTTTCGGTCGATCCCCGACTTTTAGCGATAATCGGCCGACTGCACTCGACTCGACTCTGGACAAAGTCGGGTTTCGCAAAACCCGACTCGATCTTAAAAAAATGAAAGTCGCTCAACCCTAATTGAGACTATGTGTTAAGTTGGATTTCCAGGCCTCATCCAGAGGCTGCACCTTTTTTAATAAGGACAAGCGATAAAACAAAGTACAAAATTATGCGAACAGGGTCCTGTAAACTTAGTAATGCTGGCTGTGATAAAAAAAAGTATCAGAGTATCCACAGTATTACATCTCGCTGTGTATAGAGTTATGTAGCCAAGGATGAAACATGAATGAACCTACCAAAAATTAAATTCCTTGGATTTACTCGAATTTGGCTGGAAAATAGATTTGCATCAAATTTATTAAAATCAAATTAAATGTGCTCCAAGTTCCAGTAAAATATATTTATTATGCTCTGAGGATCTACCCATTCCCCAAAGCAAAATAAATAGAGGTGTTAAAAAATAAAAAAAAAGTATTAACCTCACCTCGTTCTCACCTGTCTCGCTGCCGAAGAGTCCCATCCAGTCCTCCACTGGCTCCTTCCCTCCAGCTCAGGTCTTCTCCTTAAAAGGGTTGTCTGGTCTTAATGTACAAGTCATTCTATGCTCGCTGTGATGATTCTCCAGTACCGACATTGGGAGCGGTGGTTATGTGATCACAGGTTTGCAACATGCATTAATTCACCTCTCTCCTGGATCCGTGCTTTGCTTTCGTCACCCAGGTCTGCCAAACTTTTTTGTGCTCTACATCAGGCTTTGCACGTAGCCCTGTGTGCTACCAAATGTTGAACTTCCAAGGCCTATCTAAGGCCTCCCAAGACACACACCAGGGTCTGTAAATTAAGACTTTCTAGTATAACTTTTAATTTGTCTGCAATTTCTGTCAGTTTTCTGCCGAACTTCACCTGTCTGTCTGCAACTTCCAGGATGTCTCCTGTCCACTTGCAGCCTTCAGGATTTTATTAAGACTGTTAGTTTTATTAAGACTTTGCTACGTGTCTGCCTGCGGTTTCCAGGATGTCTCCTTTCTGCTTGTGGCTTCCAGGAATTTATTATGACTTTATTAACACTTCATATTGCTAAGGCTCTATCTTGCTCTATACATCGTGATCTGCTCATATTCTTGCCTGAGGTCTCCTGGTGTACATGAGACTTCAGGATCAAGAATCTTATTCATTTTGCTGGTAATGGTAAATCCTTCAGGTCTTATGAAAAAAATGTGCAGAGAAAATGCAACAAACATGCGACAAAATGCAACTTGTACATATACCATGAAGTCTCATGCACACGTTGCTTATTTTTTCCTTGCAGATTTGCAGCAGATTCACATCTGCAGCATGTCATTTCTAGCATATTTTAAGCAGATTTCACACATACAAAACAGAGTCAAAAATGCCCGTATTTTACTCTGCCAGCATATCAGAGAATGCAGCAGAATTTTCTGCTGCAAATCCTGAACATGTGCACATACCCTTAGAGGTTAACAGTTTTATTGGGAAAGGAGTACAGTGAGTACACCAGATATGATTGCAGACAGTGAAGCATGAGAAAATCATAATTTCCAAGGAGCTTCCCAATTTTTTTTTAACCATCTTACATGTAGCATGTCTACTACACTCTTGATGTTATGTTTGGCGGTTATGTAATGGCAATAAAGATTTCTTTGACCCACCGCCAACCAAGTATATAAGTCCCATTTGTTGTTCTGTCACTTGCCAACTCGTCATATTATGCATCTTTGGTTCTACCCAAGAGAGCGATACATCCATTTAATTAATAACCTTGTTTTGATTACAAGGCAACGCACATATGAAATGGAAGATGCAAGGACACTGTCATGTGTGAGCTGTGTAGGATGTCCGTATGTTAGGAATCTGAAAATGTTGACTATAGTTGTTATTGCATTTCATTGTAATTTTAGTCCTTTAGATACAATTAAAGAGGACCACTCACCAGTTTTTTTTTAATGTTGAACTGGACACACAATGTTATACAGTGGGGAAAATAAGTAATTGATACACTACTAGTGTTGAGCATTCCGATACTGCAAATATCGGGTATCGGCCGATATTCGCTGTATCGGAATTTCGATACCGAGTTCCGATATTTCTGCAATATCGGAAATCGGAATCGGAAGTTCCCACAGTGCAAAAATGCACTATAATGGAGTGTGGGCAATGCGTGGGTGGAGACTGCGTGTCTCTGTGTGGGCGAGGTCTGTGCGTGCCTGCCGGGGGGTCTGTACGGCCTGCTGGGGGGTCTGTACGGCCTCTCCGGGGTCTGTGCGGCCTCTCCGGGGTCTGTCTGTGCCTGCCGGGGGGTCTGTACAGCCTGCCGGGGGGTCTGTGTGGCCTCTCCGAGGTCTGTGCGGCCTCTCTGGGGTCTGTACGGCCTGCTGGGGGGTCTGTGCGGCCTGCCGGGGGTCTGTGCGGTCTCTCCGGGTCTGTGCGGCCTGCCGGGGTGTCTGTGCGGCCTCTCCGGGGTCTGTACGGCCTGCTGGGGGGGTCTGCGCGGCCTCTCCGGGTCTGTGCGGCCTGCCGGGAGTATTTGTGTCTGTGCAGGCACCGTCCGATGGGACTACAAGTCCCATCGGAAGATGCCTGCTACAATGACAGTGATTGACACATTAGCCAATGATGGGACAGTAGTAGTCCCATCATTCGGCTAATGTGTTGAATGTAAAAAAAAAAACACGGGAGTGGGAAGAGAGGGGCTAAGTGCCCGAATTGGCGCATCTTACAGATGCGTCATTTCTGGGGCGGCTGCGGACTGGTATTTGTAGCCGGGGGGGCAATATCCATGGCCCCTCTCTAGGCTATGAATATCAGCCTGCAGCTGTCTGCGTAGCCTTTCTGGCTATAAAATATAGGGGGTCCCCACGTCATTTTTTTGGGGGGTCCCCCTATTTTAATAGCCAGTAAAGGCTACGCAGACAGCTGCGGGCTGATATTCATAGCAAGCTACAAATATTGACCCCCGGCAGTCGGCTTTCCCCCTCTGGCACAGGAAATTGCGCGGGAGCCCATGCCATTTTTTTCCGGTTTTTTATTTCAACGCTCATAAAGGCCTCTTTCACACTTGCGTCGGTACGGGTCCGTCGCTACCAACGCACGTTGTGAAATTTGTGGCCGACGTGGGCAGCGGATGCAATTTTTCAATGCATCCGCTGCCCATTCTGAAGTGCGGGGAGGAGGGGGCAGAGTTTCTGCCGCGCATGTGCAGCGCCCCAGAGTCCTGGTCGTTGCAGTACTGATGCTCCGCCGCTAAGGGGGGCTATGGTATGTCTGATGGCACTGAAGGAGTTTACCTGACCAGGTATCACAGACACCAATACACTTCACAGTCTGGCCTCCAGGGGGAGCTAAGGGTACTATGTATTAGGCCACTCCTCACATCTTGTAAAACTGGGGGTTAGATAGGAAGTTAGGCAGAAGCTGACTGGGTTGGAACCAGGCAACATCCTGTGGCAGAGGGTGTTGCAGGGGAAGATTCAGGGGGGTCCCTGTCAGGGGTAGGATCCTGACAGAGGCCTAGCGAACAGAAAGAACTTTACGGGACCGCGCCTGCACTTCATTGCGGCGGTACCCCAAGAAAGGACAAGAAGCGAGGTTTATTGTGCTGAGTGAGAAACGAGATCAACGCAACAAGGAGAAACACCAGTAGGAGTCGTGCTGTAAGACGAGGCGACATCCTACTGAGGCGCGTAGCCGGTGGCCGGAACGCCGAGGAAGTATTGAGCTCCAGGCCTTACTTCAAACCTACGGCAGGACAGTCAGTTATAGGCGGGCTGTCTTACCCCAAAATGACCTAAGCAGACACAGGGGGCAACATTTGGAGAGAGGCGACTCTAGGGTCCCGGAAGACCTCCGAGCACACCCGTCATACGTGTGCGTCCTAGCCATATCATCTGGGGGACGAAACAGAACATCAGAATCGAGTTGTGAGGGAACTTCAGAAACAGACACAACAGTTGTGAGGACTATCCCGTAAGCACAGCAGGGAAGGACTGCAACACACAAGCGCTAGAAGGTAGGCACAGATTTCCACCTGCAAAGGGAACTCTGGAGGTGCCATCGGACCGGCCGGACTTACGTAGCTCGGTTAACCGTATTCCGGACTGAGGATCCTGGAGCCTTCAGTAAAGAGGTAAAGAGACTGCAACCTGGTGTCCTTGTTATTTACCGCGACCGGCACCACACCACAACAGCATCACTCTCTCCACCTTCATTGGACGCCCCTCAGCAGGGTCACGGACCAGGCCTAGCCACCGTGACAACCCCAGAACGGAGACGCAGAGGCCCGGTACCGGGTGCCCCTCGGCCCTGCGGCAGTGGGGGCGCCGCACATGCGCGGTAGAAAATGGCGGACGCGATAAACAAAAAAACCTTCACTTGAACGTTTTTTCATGCCGACGGTACGCCAAAACACGACGGATCCGTTGCTAATACAAGTCTATGGAAAAAAAACACATCCTGCGAGCACATTTGCAGTATCCGTTTTTTTTCCGCTACATCCGTTTTTTCCACTGGATCCGTTTTTTTTCTGCCAGATCCGTTTTTTCCACCGGATCAGTTTTTTCCCGCCAGATCCATTTTTTTTTCACCGGATCCGTTTTTTTCCTCCAGATCCGTTTTTTTTCTCATAGAGTTGTATTGGCGCCGGATTGCACATTATGGCCACACGTTTCATCCGCCTTTTGCAGGATCCGTCAAAAAAGCTGTTTCCGCAGGACGGAAAACACATACAGAGGAACGGAAAAAATGCATAGCGATGGATCCAGCAAAAAACGGATGAAACAGATGTGAAATGATGAATCCGGCCTCCGAATCCATTTTTTCATGCATGTTTCCATTAAAATCATGCACATTTTCCATTTATTTATTTCCAAAAACTGCATCAAAACCGGTTAAAAAAACAGAACGAAAACAGCATCAAAAACAGCACCAAAAACTGCACCAAAAACTGCATCAAAAACCGCACCAAAAATTGCACCAAAACCAAGCATCAAAACCTGCACCAAAAACTGCACCAAAACCTACATGTCATGTTTTGGCGGACCGTCAGCACGAAAAAAACATTCAAATGAACGTTTTTTTGTCCTTCGCGTCCGCCATTTTCTACTGCGAATGCGCTTCAGAAACTCCGCCCCCTCCTCCCCGTACTTCAGAATGGGCAGCGGATGGGTTGAAAAACTGCATCCGCTGCCCACGTCGGCCACAAATTTCACAATGTGCATCGGTACGTCGGCCCGACGCATAGCGACGGACCCGTACCGACGCAAGTGTGAAAGAGGCCTTTATGAACGTTGAATTAAAAAAAAAAAAAAAAACGGAAAAAAATGGCGTGGGCTCCCGCGCAATTTTCTGCGCCAGAGGGGGAAAGCCGATGGCTGGGGGCCAATATTTGTAGCCTGCTATGAATATCAGCCCGCAGCTGTCTGGGTAGCCTTTACTGGCTATTAAAATAGGGGGACCCCAAAAAAAATCACGTGGGGTCCCCCCATATTTTATAGCCAGAAAGGCTACGCAGACAGCTGCGGGCTGATATTCCTAGCCTACAGAGGGGCCATGGATATTGCCCCCCCCCCCGGCTACAAATACCAGTCCGCAGCCACCCCAGAAATGGCGCATCTGTAAGATGCGCCAATTCCGCCACTTATCCCCTCTCTTCCCACTCCCGTGTAGCGGTGGGATATGGGGAAATAAGGGGTTAATGTCACTTTGCTATCGTAAGGTGACATTAAGCCGGGTTAATAACGGAGAGGCATCAATAAGACGCCTATCTGTTATTAATCCAATAGTAAGAAAGGGTTAATAAAACACGCACACATTAGGAAAAATTATTTTATTATTCTTCATTTCACCATACTTACCATACTTCAGCGGCTGCAAAAAACGTAAAATAATAAACCGTATACTACCTGTCCGCCATAGTCCAATTAATAACGAGTGTCCCACGATGATCTCCCCTATAGAACAGTGACATCGGGTGATGTCACTGCTCTATAGGACCCTCAGTGACACAGTGAAAGGAGACAATGGCTCCTGCAGTGCATCACAGAGGTTACCTGAGGACAAAGGCTCACTTTATGGCAATTGCTGCCTGGGAAAATGTCTCATACAGCAATGCCATAAAGTGAGACTAGGGACTTTTTTTTACAGCGGCGGAGGAATACCTTCCTCCCGTCATTGTGTTCCTGGGACCCCTGGAGAGCAGTCGCATTATCTGATGCTGCTGTTCTCCACAGGAGATCGTCGTGGGACACTCGTGGATTTCTGCAGACACGGAGTATATTGGTTGTTTGTTTTTTTCATATTTTTTACAGATGACACTGGCTTCGGTGATCAAAATGACAAGTAATGGTGAGTATGAAATCTATGTTTAATGTACTGTATGTCTATATGTATGTCATGTATGTAATGTATGAATGTATTGTATGTAGTATGTATGTAGTATGTATGTATGTATGCAGTATGTATGTATGGAGTATGTATGTATGTATGTAGTATGTATGCAGTATGTATGTTGTATGTAGTAAGCATGTAGTATGTATGTTGTATGTATGTATGTAGCATGTATGTAGCATGTAGTATGTATGTAGCATGTATGTAGCATGTAGTATGTATGTAGTATGTATGTAGCATGTAGTATGTATGTAGCATGTATGTAGCATGCAGTATGTATGTAGCATGTATGTAGCATGCATGTACATGTATGTAGCATGTATGTATCATGTATGCAGCATGTATGTAGCATGTAGTATGTATGTAGTATGTATGTATCATGTAGCATGTATGTAGTATGTATGTAGCATGCAGCATGCATGTAGCATGTATGTAGCATGTAGTATGTATGTAGAATGTATGTAGCATGTATATAGCATGTATATAGCATGTAGTATGTATGTAGCATGTATGTAGCATGTAGTATGTATGTAGTATGCATGTAGCATGTAGTATGTATGTAGCATGTATGTAGTATGTATGTGGCATGTATTTAGCATGTATGTAGCATGTATGTAGCATGTAGTATGTATGTAGCATGTATGTAGCATGTATGTAGCATGTAGTATGTATGTAGTATGTATGTAGCATGTAGTATGTATGTAGCATGTATGTAGCATGTATGTATGGATTTTTTTTTTTCATTCAACACATTAGCCGGATGATGGGACTGCTACTGTCCCATCATTGGCTAATGTGTCAATCACTGTCAGTGTAGCAGGCATCGTCCGATGGGACTTGTAGTCCCATTGGACGATGCCTGCACACACGCACAGAGCCCCAGCACGCCACACATAGACCCCCCATGCCGCACAGAGACCCCCCCACGCCACATAGAGACCCCCCCACGCCGCATAGAGACCCCCCACGCCGCATAGAGATAGAGACCCCCCACGTCGCACAGAGACCCCCCACGCCGCATAGAGACCCCCCACGCCGCACAGAGACCCCCCACACCGCACAAAGACCCCCCACACCGCATAGAGACCCCCCACGCCACACAGAGACCCCCCATGCCGCATCGAGCCCCGGCACGCCGCATAGAGCCTGTGTAGCCCAGATACAGCGCTGCATAGAATTAGATCCCTGGCAGGCCCGCACAGACCCCGCCCGCACACACAGACACTCACAGTGTCCACCCACGCACCGCCCACACTCTTCCCCCCTCCGGAACAGCATATAGAAGCACAGAAAGGGCTTATTTACGTTCTGATATTTGTGTCCCATTGACTTGCATTGGTATCGGGTATCGGTATCGGCGATATCCGATATTTTTTGGATATCGGCCGATCCAATCCGATACCGATACTTTTGAATATCTGATGGTATCGCTCAACACTATACACTACTGATTTTGCAAGTTTTCACACCTACAAAGAATGGAGAGATATGTAATTTTTATCGTAGATACACTTCACCTGTGAGAGATAGAATTTAAAAATAACAACCAGAAAATCACAATGTATGATTTTAAATTAATTAAATTGCATTTTATTGCATGAAATAAGTATTTGATCATCTATCAACCAGCAACAATTTTGTTTTTTTACTGTACTCAGCAGATGAATTGCTGGCTTTTCAAAGCAGGACAGATATATATATCTTGGTACCGTGTTAGCAAGTGGATAGAAAAATATTTAGAATTGAGAGTCCTCTGTGGTTGATACCTTTTAATGGCTAACTGAAAAGATGGTAACAAATTGCAAGCTTTCGAGACTATGCAGGTCCCTTCATCAGGCATAGACTAATACAAATCCTGAAAAAACAAATATTTATGCACAATAGAACCCAGAAAAATGCCATAGATAAGACAGGTGACGTGAAGCAGAACCACCATTATATGTGAGAGTGCTAAAATGTTTATGTCCATAACAGTTCATAGATAAGGAGTGTGAATGTTTTATTGTCCTCTGATTGGGGTCTGGTTCTATGTTGTGATGACTCCAACGGTCTGAGGAGCAAATTCCTTAATCAATGTAAAAATACATAAATCCATGTGACACATTCATTCCAGCACTGAGAGTGTCAAAGGTCATCATCAGCTTATATTCCCTGACTCTTCTGTCTCTCTGAGATTTTAAGTTACCTTTTAATACAAGTAATTTCATGTCCATAATGCTGTGATCCGGGAGACAAAAATGTATTGCCGCAGGTAGATCCATTGTTTTTTCTCTTATTGTATGGCGATGAGAGTTCATCCTTGTTCACAGTTTCTGCCCTGTCTCCCCTACTGTGGGACACCGTGGTATTCCCGCTGTCCCCTGACTGCTGAGCCTTAACATGGCTCTCACCCGGTCTCCCACGGGGTGACGTCGCTGCGCTCCTGGTGGGGGCCGGGCTTTCTAGTGGGGCGGGGCCCCATTCAAAAGAGGCGGGCGTGCTTTACAGGCTGTTTCCGGATCCCCTCACTTGGACCCAGACCTGTCTCCCTCCCTCCCTTTTGTTTGGTTTTCCTTTCAGTCGCAGCAGCGGAATGGGTGGTTATGATGGTGGTGATGATACCTGCAACGGGAGTCCGGAAGGCAGTCAATCTCCCTACACCCAATTGGTTGGCAAATTTTTGCCGGTTTTAAGCTGCGACCTTAATTATTAAGCCAAAAGAGAAAATTGAATTTGATATTACCAAGTTATTTATAAAGAGAAATAAAAGAGTTATATGTTAAATACCCGTGTGTGGCGTCACTTTGTGGGAGAATAGTTTCTATGGGTCTCTGCAGTCATGCAGACCCCAGTTGAACATTTAGTACAAATAATTAAGTACACCACATTAGATGTTATGCAGCTGAAAGTACCCAGGATCTTGTAGTCCTGATGTGAATTGGGGATCTTTATCTTGTCCAGGGTCATTATAAATGGACAGGTTTTAAATTTTTTATGGTTTTTAGGAAAGGTTCCTGCAGCTGTTGGAGAGAACAGTGAGCTTCTGATAATGATACTTCTTAGATTTGGGGGCTGCCTAAAACACAGAGTGGAGGGTCTGGAAAAATGGATTGTAATCGGGCATCTTTTTGTAGTAAAGGTTGTAATTTCTGTGCAGCTCCCCTTAGCACCTCCAGATTTGGATTGTAGGTGACTACTAGAGGAACCCGGTTGTTTTCTTCTTTAGCTTTGTAATTAGTGTTGAGCATTCCGATACCGCAAGTATCGGGTATCGGCCGATACTTGCGGTATCGGAATTCCGATACCGAGATCCGATACTTTTGTGGTATCGGAAATCGGTATCGGATCCATATTACTGTGTAAAATAAAGAATTAAAATAAAAAATATCGATATACTCACCTCTCCGGAGGCCCCTGGACATCACCGCTGGTAACCGGCAGCCTTCTTTGCTTAAAATGAGCGCGTTTAGGGCCTTCCATGATGTCACGGCTTCTGATTGGTCGCGTGCCGCTCATGTGACCGCCACGCGACCAATCACAAGCAGTGACGTCATTCTCAGGCCCTAAACTCCTCATTCTAGGAAGGAAGGCTGCCGGAAAGAAGCCGAGGGTGAGTATATTCCTATTAGGTATATACTCACCCTCGGACGCGCCCTGCTTCTTTCCGGCAGCCTTCCTTCTTAAGAATGAGCGCGTTCAGGGCCTTAGATGACGTCACGGCTTGTGATTGGTCGCGGCCGCCCATGTGACCGCCACGCGACCAATCACAAGCCGTGATGTAATTCTCAGGTCCTAAATTCCTAGAATTAGGAATTTAGGACCTGAGAATTACGTCACAGCTTGTGATTGGTCGCGTGGCGGTCACATGAGCAGCACGCGACCAATCAGAAGCCGTGACGTCATGGAAGGCCGTAAACGCGCTCATTTTAAGCAAAGAAGGCTGCCGGTTACCAGCGGCAATGTCCAGGGGCCTCCGGAGAGGTGAGTATATCAATATTTTTTATTTTAATTCTTTATTTTACACTTAAATGTGGATTCCGATACCGATTTCCGATATCGCAAACATATCCGAACTCGGTATCGGAATTCCGATACCAGATTCAGAAGATCGCCGACCTCATGGCCGACCCCACACAGGGGTCGGGTCGGGTTTCATGAAACCCGACTTTGCCAAAAGTCGGCGACTTCTGAAAATGGCCGACCCGTTTCGCTCAACCCTATTCACCACTTTTCAAAGGACATAAGTGTTTAAAAATCGGATAACACTGGCATGGTCCGGGTGCCATGCATTTTTTTTCTCGCATCCATTAACTTGCATTGTGAGTCTCGTCCGAAATATGAGGACAATCGCACATGCTGCGATTTTTTTCTCTGTCCGATTTCAGCTGAGAGATGAATCATAGCTTAACATTGATCAGAGTGCAAACTGATTTTTTTTCAGATTGAACTCGTCCATTTTCTTTGCCCTAGCAATAGTAGTCTACAATGCTGGTATTTGTGCTACCTGAGTGTGGCTAAACAGAAAAGCAGGTTGAGCTGTTGCATGTGGTATCAGGGGTCCCAGCACAGCAGGCCTACACTGGTGCCTCACCCATCTTGTCTGAATTTAAAGTTCAATTCAAAGCTGTAAATGCTGGCTCAGTCCCTGATACCTCATGCATGGCCAATGGTTCACTTCTGCTGTACCATTATCAAATTTCTACTGTGGGTCAATTGGCGCCACTTTTCCTGGTGTCTGCCCCTAATGTTAGGAATTGTTATGACTTCAAGTTGGGTCTCCTTCATGCGTGTCATCTGAATTTGGAAGGGCTCTCAGAGCACCAGACCCACACATGTCACTCATCCACATGTCACTGATCAATGTTTAAGCTACAAATGCTGGTCCAAGCCCTGTCCCATGTATCCATGCTGCACAATTATACTATTTGTACTCTGGGTCAATTGATGTCACTTTTCCTTGTTTCTGTCCCTAATTTGAACTGTTTTGGCAGTTTTTTTGACCACCCTGAAGGTGTTGTATATGCGTGTGATTTTGCCTCCCATTGAATTTGATGGGGTTACGATATGTTCACCGAATTGTTCGATGAACATAGGGATGTTTGCCGATCCAAACCAAACCTTGAAAGTTTTGCTCATCTCTACTTCTCATGCCTTTTAGTCTGACTAACGCCCCCGCCGCTATTCAGCAGTTTGTCAATGACATTTGGTGGGGAGATTTGTGGTGGTTTATCTCAATAATATTTTAGTCTACTCGCCTAATCTCAAAACACATGAGATACACCACAAGCAGGTATTACAGGTATTAAGCCACGATAAACTTTATGTCAAACTGGAAAAATGTGTTTTCACTGTACAGTGGGTACGGAAAGTATTCAGACCCCTTTAAGTTTTTCACTATTTGTTTCATTGCAGCCATTTGGTAAATTCAAAAAAGTTCTTTTTTCTCACATTAATGTACATTCTGCATCCCATCTTGACTGAAAAAAACAGAAATGTAGAAATTTTTGCAAATTTATTAAAAATGAAAATCTGAAATATCACATGGTCATAAGTATTCAGACCCTTTGCACAGACAATCATATTTAAGTCACCTGCTGTCCATTTCCTTGTGATCCTCCTTGAGATGGTTCTACTCCTTCATTAGAGGCCAGCAGCTTAATTAAACTGATAGGACTTGATTTGGAAGGGCACAAACCTGTCTATATAAGACCTCACAGCTCACAGTACATGTCAGACCAAATGAGAATCATGAGGTGAAAGGAACTGGCCAAGGAGCTCAGGGACAGAATTGTGTCAAGGCACAGATCTGGCCAAGGTTGCAAAATAATTTCTGCAGGACTCATGGTTCCTAAGAGCACATTAACCTCCGTAATCCTTAAATGGAAGAAGTTTGGGACCACCAGAAGTCTTTCTAGAACTGGCCGTCCAGCCAAACTGAGCAATTGTGGGAGAAGAGCCTTGGTGAGCGAGGTAAAGAAGAACCCCAAGATCACTGTGGCTGAGCTCCAGAGATGCAGTACGGAGATGGGAGAAAGTTGCACAAAGTCAACTATCACTGCAGCCATCAGTGGGCCACCCATCAGGGGGTCACCAGTTGGGTCTTTATGGCAGAGTGGCACGACAGAAGCCTCTCCTCAGTGAAAGACATATGAAATTCCGCAAAGAGTTTGCTAAAAAACATATGAAGGACTCCCAGACTGCGAGAAATAAGATTATCTGGTCTGATGAGATGAAGGTAGAACTTTTTGGTGATAATTCTAGCAGGATGTGTGGAGAAAACCGGGCACTGCTCATCACCTGCCCAATACAATCCAAACAGTGAAACATAGTGGTGGCAGCATCATGCTTGTTTTTCAGCTGCAGGAACAGGAAGACTGGTTGCCATTGAAGGAAACATGAATGCGGCCAAGTACAGAGATATCCTGGATGAAAACCTCTTCCAGAGTGCTCTGGACCTCAGACTTGGATGACCCTAAGCACACAGCTAAGATAAAATAGGAGTGGCTTCAGAATAACTCTGTGACCATTCTTGACTGGCCCAGCCAGAGCCCTGACCTAAACCCAATTGAGCATCTCTGGAGAGACCTGAAAATGGCTGTCCACCATCCAACCTGACGGAACTGTAGAGGATCTGCAAGGAGCAATGGCAGATGATCCTCAAATCCAGGCATGAAAAACTTGTATCATTCCCAAGAAGACTCATGGCTGTACTAGCTCAAAAGGGTGCTTCTACTCAATACTGAGCAAGGGGTCTGAATACTTATGACCATGTGATATTTCAGTTTTTCTTTTTTCATACATTTGCAAAAATTTCTGAATTTCTGTTTTTTTTCAGTCTAGCTGGTTTGCAGAGTGTACATTAATGAGAAAAAAATGAACTTTTTTGAATTTACCAAATAGCTGCAATGAAATAAAGAGTGAAACATGGGGTCTGAATACTTTCCGGACTCACTGTATATGAGGTTCAATTTTTGGGCTACCCGGTGTCATCTGTGGGTTTCCGAATGGATCCAGATAAAGTCCATGCAGTTATGGAATGGGATCCTCCGAAATATCTGAAAGCCTTGCAATGTTTTCTGGGGTTTGCCAACTTCTATCAGAAGTTTATCCGGAACGTCTTGTCAATTCTCAAACCTCTCACTGATATGACAAATATAGGCATGGATGTTTTCCCGTTGGTCATTTTCTTCCTGGAGGAAATGCTTTGACACGGCTCTTATACTCATTCAACCCCATGTCTCTTAGCTGTTTGTTGTTGTGGTTGATGCATCTGAGGTGGGTGTCGGAGCTGAGTTGTCTCAAGGACCATCTCCTATTAAATGGCATCCATGCTTTTTCCTCAAAAAAGTTATCACAGGCTATTGATATTACCAATAGAGAACTCTTGGCCATTCATTTTTCTTTTGAGGAGTGGCGCCATTTTTTGGAGGGGGCAGTTCACTCTGTTACAGTAATTGCTGACCATAAAAATCTACTATACCTTGAATCTGCTAAGCGTCTTAATCCTAGACAAGCTAGATGGTCTGTTTTTTACCAGTTTTAATTTTATTGTCACTAGTGATGAGTGAGTATACTCGTTGCTTGGGTTTTCCCGAGCACGCTTGGGTGATCTCCAAGTATTTGTTAGTGTTCGGAGATTAAGTTTATATCGCCTCTGCTGAATGATTTACAGCTATTAGCCAGGGTGAGTACATGTGGGGGTTGCCTGCAAATCTACCAAGACCCAGCCTTCCCTCTAACCTTACATCTCAAACAAGGAGAAGAATGATCAGAGATGCAGCCAAGAGGCCCATGATCACTCTGGATGAACTGCAGAGATCTACAGCTGAGGTGGGACAGTCTGCCAATAGGACAATAATCAGTGGTACACTGCACAAATCTGGCCTTTATGGAAGAGTGGCAAGAAGAAAGCCATTTCTCAAAGATATCCATAAAAAGTGTTGTTTAAAGTTTGCAACAAGCCACCTGGAAGACACACCAAACATGTGGAAGAAGGTGCTCTGGTCAGATGAAACCAAAATCGAACTTTTTGGCAACAATGCCAAACGATATGTTTGGCGTAAAGGCAACACAGCTCATCAACCTGAACACACCATCCCCACTGTCAAACCTGGTGGTGGCAGCATCATGGTTTGGGCCTGCTTTTCTTCAGCAGGGACAGGGAAGATGGTTAAAATTGATGGGAAGATGGATGGAGCCAAATACAGGACCATTCTTGAAGAAAACCTGTTGGAGTCTGCAAAAGACCTGAGACTGGGACGGAGATTTGTCTTCCAACAAGACAATGATCCCAAACATAAAGCAAAATCTTCAATGGAATGGTTCCCAAATAAACGTATCCAGGTGTTAGAATGGCCAAGTCAAAGTCCAGACCTCAATCCAATCGAGAATCTGTGGAAAGAGCTGAAAACTGCTGTTCACAAACGATCTCCATCAAACCTCACTGAGCTCGAGCTGTTTGCCAGGGAAGAATGGGCAAGAATTTCAGTCTCTCGATGTACAATACTGATAGAGACATACCCCAAGTGACTTGCAGCTGCAATCGCAGCAAAAGTATTATGTTAAAGAGACCGAATAATATTGCACGCCCCACTTTTCAGTTTTTAAATTTCCACAAAAGTTTAAAATAACCAATAATTCCTGGAAAAACAGGAGATTTTACCTAAAAGCCAAGTGGCTTTTATTTTGGAATGTATGCACTTTATATTGACTCATAACTATTTTTGTTATGAGAGGCACTACTATGCCCAGCAATGGGATACTGCCATGGGGACCAGGTTCGCACCGAGTTACGCGAACCTGCACGTGGGGAGATGGGAACAACAAACCACCTACAGACAGGACTCACTACATGCGAACCTGGTCCTATGGCAGTGTTTTATTGATGACATTGTTTTTATTTGGTCTTGGGGCCCCAATTCATTGTCAGATTTTATTATTGAATTAAATAAAAACAATTATTTTTTAAATTTCACCGGAACCACCAGCACAGTGTCAATTAATTTTCTAAACTTAGATATATTCATAGAAGAAGGCACAATTCAAACTCGGACTTATCATAAGCCAACTGATGTGAATAATTACATCTCATTAGATAGTTGTCACATCCACAAGAGCCAACTCATTCGGGCCCATAGAAACTGCTTTAAGGCATGGGATTTTAACCGTGAGGCTGATCTCCTGACAAAAAAATTCCACAATAAAGGGTATGCTGAAAGTTCTTTGACGCAAACAAAACAACAAGTGGAAAAATTACCAAGAACGCAGCTATTACAAAATAAAGGGAAAGATGGGAACTGCACACTGTTTGATAAAGTTCCTATTATCACTCAATTTAATGCCAACATCCTCATTCTCAAAAGGATTGTCAATAAACAGTGGGGTATCCTTAAGGAAGATAAAACCATTGGGGAAAAATTACCTGATCGTCCTAAGTTCCTCTATAGAAAGGCCAATAATCTGGGGAATAAAATAGCTTCCACCATCCCAAAATCTCTGGTGCCATCTACATACCAACCGCAACAAAAACTATCAGGCTTTTTTCCGTGCCGGAAGTGTAAATCATGTAAGCAATTAAATACAAGATAACAATGCAGCATTTCCAATGGGACCACTGAACTGGAGATTAAGGATTTTATCACATGCACTACAGAGGGAGTAATTTATTCTTTGAGATGCCCTTGTGGGAAATTATACATAGGTAGAACTAAGTGCCCACTACTCGTGAGGATGAGCGAACACCTGCGGAATTTAAATAAGAAATTCACTGGCCATCCACTATCTAATCACTATTTAACTCACCATGGAGGTTTAATAAAAGGTACCATCATTGCAGGCCTCAAAAATAGTGAAAAAAAAGCTGGAGAAAGGGCAACTATATCCAACAAATGTCCCGTGAAGAAACTAGATTTATTTTTGAATTGGACACTCTGATACCCAAGGGCCTCCATAGCGAGATTGAATTGTTCACTTTTAACACATGAATGGCTGCCACTAGTGTTGAGCAATACCTTCCGATACTCAAAGGTATCGGTATCGGATGGTATCGGCCGATATCCAAAAAATATCGGATATCGCCGATACCGATACCCGATACCAATGCAAGTCAATGGGACACAAGTATCGGAAGGTTTCCTGGATGGTTCCCAGGGTCTGATGACGTCGCGGCTTGTGATTGGTCGCGTGACCGCTCATGTGACCGCTCATGTGACCGCTCACGCGACCAATCACAAGCCGCGACATCATCGCAGGTCCTACACTCACTGCATTCTTAGGAACGGAGGCTGCCGGTTACACCGCTAAGGTCCAGGCTCCGCCGGAGGGGTGAGTATATCCATATTTTTTATTTGTATTCTTTATTTTTTACATGAATATGGATCCCAGGGCCTGAAGGAGAGTCTCCTCTCCTCCAGACCCTGGGAACCATACACTGGGAACTTCCGATTCCGATTTCCGATATCACAAAAATATCGGAACTCGGTATCGGAATTCCGATACCGCAAATATCGGCCGATACTCGATACTTGAAGTATCGGAATGCTCAACACTAATGATTATGTATGGCTGTCCACCAAAAATATTAAAGATTCCTTCTAGGAAACTAGGTCCTATGTACATTAGTCCATATAAAGTGGTCACTGTAATTAATACTCTGGCTTTTAGTCTTGTAGTACCTCAAAAACTTAAAATCCATAATGTTTTTCACAGATCATTTCTCCATAAATATGCTGCAGCTTTGGAGCCGTCACTTTTAAGAAACCCTCCAACTCTTTACTCATTACCTGTATTAATGTCACTTGTTTGATGGGCTACAGGACAATACAGGACAAATGCAAGAAGCTTTGTGAGATGACAACTGTTAGTACAATTATTAAAAAATGGAAGAAACACATGGTGACTGTCAATTTTCCTTTGTTTGTGGCTATGTGCAAAATCTCGCTTTGTGGTGTAAGGATGATTCTGAGAAAGGTCAGGAATAACCTCAGAAGAACTACAAGAGAGAACCTGGTGAATGACCTGAAGAGAGCTGAGATCACAGTCTCAAACATTACCGTTAGTAACACACTGCGCTGTCATGGATTAACATCCTGCAGGGCATGCAAGGTCCCCCTGCTCATGCTAACACATGTTCAGGCCAATTTGAACTTTGCCAATGACCATCTGGATGATCCAGAGGAGGCATAGGAAAAAATCATGTGGTCAGAGGAGACCAAAATAGAACTTTTGGTATCAACTCCACTAGCCGTATTTGGAAAAAGAAGAAGGACGAGTATAACCCCCAAAAGCACCATCCCAACTGTGAAACATGGTGGGGGAAACATCATAATTTGGGAGTGCTTTTCTGCAAAGGGGACAGGAGGACAGCACCATATTTTAAGGAGAATGAATGTATTGCCATGTATCGTGAGATTTTGGCCAACAACCTTCTTCCGTTAGTAAGAGCATTGAGGATGAGTTATTGGCTGGGTCTTCCAGCCTGACAATGACCTGAAACACACAGCCAGGGTAACTAAGGAGTGGCTCCATAAGAAGCATTTCAAGGTCCTGGAGTGCCCTAGCCAGTCTCCAGACCTATAAAAAATCTTTGGAGGAAGCTGAAACTCAATGTTGCCCAGAAACAGTGCCAAAACCTGAAACCTCTGGAGATCTGTATGGAAGAGTGGGCCAAAATCCCTACTGCAGTGTGGACAAATTCCATTAAGAACTACAGCAAACGTCTGACCTTAGCAAATACTAAGTTCTATTTTTCTATTGTATCAAATACTTATTTCATGCAATAAAATGCAAATAAATTATTTAAAAACCATAAAATATGATTTTCTGTTTTTTTTCATAAGATACTGTCTCCCATAGTTGAAGTGTACATACAATAAAAATTAAAGACCTCTCCATTCTTTGTAGGTGGAAAAACAAAATCAGCAGTGTATGAAATACTTATTTTCCCAACTGTATGTACAGTTAGGTCCATATATATTTGGACAGACACAACATTTTTCTAATTTTGGTTATAGACATTACCACAATGAATTTTATACAAAACCATTCAGATGCAGTTGAAGTTCAGACTTTCAGCTATCATTTGAGGGTATCCGCATTAAAATTGGATGAAAGGTTTAGGAGTTTCAGCTCCTTAACATATGCCACCCTGTTTTTAAAGGGACCAAAAGTAATTGGACAATTGACTCCAAGGCTATTTCATGGACAGGTGTGGGCAATCCCTTTGTTATGTCATTCTCAATTAAGCAGATAAAAGGCCTGGAGATGATTTGATGTGTGGTGCTTGCATTTGGAAGGTTTTGCTGTGAAGTAAACATGCGGTCAAAGGAGCTCTCCATGCAGGTGAAACAAGCCATCCTTAAGCTGCGAAAACAGAAAAAACCCATCCGATAAATTGCTACCATATTAGGAGTGGCAAAATCTACAGTTTGGTACATCCTGAGAAAGAAAGAAAGCACTGGTGAACTCATCAATGCAAAAAGACCTGAGCGCCCACGGAAGACAACAGTGGTGGATGATCGCAGAATAATCTCCATGGTGAAGAGAAACCACTTCATAACAGCCAACCAATTGAACAACACTCTCCAGGAGGTCGGCGTATCAATATCCAAATCTACCATAAAGAGAAGACTGCATGAAAGTAAATACAGAGGGTTCACTGCAAGGTGCAAGCCACTCATAAGCATCAAGAATAAAAAGGCTAGAATGGACTATGCTAAAAAACATCTAAAAAAGCCAGCACAGTTCTGGAAGAACATTCTTTGGACAGATGAAACCAGAGAAGACCGTTTGTTGGTCAGTATGTGAGGATCACAAACGGCGGACACATCCGTAGTTTTTGCTGCTGCATGGCGGAATCTCAGCCACTGCGAGATCCGTCTTATTTGAAGACATTTTTGGACCAGTAGGGACTCTGATGGATTGTCTGGCCTGAATTACGGAAGACCCATCGGCAGTTTTTTCCATTTAACCCCCCTGGGTATGGACTTTGATGGACTGGTTGTTCCGAATCTTTAGGAGATCCACTGGTATTCTTTTCATATAACTCCCCTGAGGATTCTCCGCTATCGGAGTTGAAACGCGTAGGGAGAAAGAGACATTTAGGGTACACTGTGGTTGGTGGGAGGCCATAGCAGGGCTCACTTGGGGCCTGTCCTTGTTAGGACAGGAGCTCTTGAAGGGGTTACAGGGAGGACAGTGGTGGCAATATTTATCCCTACCCTTTGCCCATCTTTCCCTGGTAGTGTGTACACGTCTTGGAACCACCCACCCCACAGAACTGGTGAGACCTTCTCCAGTGTCCGTCTAAATTGGTAAGACTGTTCCAATTTTTTTAACTTTTCTTGCACTGGTTCACTTTAGCACCTTGTTACACTGTCTATATGTGTTCTTTTTTTAGGGTCCAAGTATTTTATTCATATACATTAAAGGTTATGTTTTAATTCATGGAATATCCTCCATAGTTATTTTCAGACAGATGAAACCAAGATCAACCTCTACCAGAATGATGGAAAGAGAAAAGTATGTTGAAGGTGTGGTACAGCTCATGATCCAAAGCATACCACATCATCTGTAAAACACGGCGGAGGCAGTGTGATGGCTTGGGCATGCATGGCTGCCAGTGGCACTGGGTCACTAGTGTTTATTGATGATGTGACACAGGACAGAAGCAGCCAAATTAATTCTGAGGTATTCAGAGACATACTGTGTGCTCAGATCCAGCCAAATGCAGCCAAACTGATTGGTCGTTGTTTCATACTACGGATGGACAATGACCCAAAACATAAAGCCAAAGCAACCCAGGAGTTTATTAAAGCAAAGAAGTGGAATGTTCTTGAATGGCCAAGTCAGTCACCTGATCTCAACCCAATTGAACATGCGTTTCACTTGTTAAAGACTAAACTTCAGACAGAAAGGCCCACAAACAAACAGCAACTGAAAACCACCGCAGTGAAGACCTGGCAGAGCATCAAAAAGGAGGAAACACAGCGTCTGGTGATGTCCATGAGTTCTAGACATCAGGCAGTCATTGCCAACAAAGGGTTTTCAACCAAGTACTAAAAATGAACATTTTATTTAAAATTATTGAATCTGTCCAATTACTTCTGGTCCCTTTAAAAACAGGGTGGCACATGTTAAGGAGCTGAAACTCCTAAACCCTTCATCCAATTTTAATGTGGATACCCTCAAATGAAAGCTGAAAGTCTGAACTTCAACTGCATCTGAATTGTTTTGTTTAAAATTCATTGTGGTAATGTCTATGACCAAAATTAGAAAAATGATGTCTCTGTCCAAATATATATGGACCTAACTGTATATATGATATATATGATATATCGGGTATTACAACATACAGTAGTTATTGCCATGTTGGAAAGCAGAACTGGTACTGGTACAGATTATAATGAACTGACAGAGAGATCTGATCACTATCTAGCAGCTTGTAGACTGAGTATCTACAATTGATGCTCAGGCACCCCAAACAGGTGGAGGTGCCTTAAGTATTAAGTGCCACCCAGCTATTGGCTGAGGACAAATTGGAAGTGTGCACCCTGTTTCCTAAAGAGATGCATATTCTCTATGAGAGTGTCCTAATCAAGAAGGCAAAGAGATGCAGAAGGGCAACCTGGGTAGTGAGTAAGTTGGCATCCCTGCAAGGTGGGGGATGAAGGGATATGCAGGGACACTGGTGCTACAGTACACCCCTCCTTTTCACCATTCCTCAAGCCTGAAAGGAATTTCTCTTGGAGAAGAGGAGTGTGAATATTCACCTTGGGTTCCTACAATCTTTCTTTGGGACCAGAACCATTTCAATCCTCAAGATAAAATGTTTCCCTCTCACCTTGATCATGGCCAAGATGCTCTCTACCTCGAAGCCATCCTCAGTGTTGACTGGCGCAGGAGTTGCACCTGGATATTCATAGGAGGGACTAAAAATGACTGGCTTGAGAAGGGAAAAATGGAAGTAGTAAGGCGCACGCAATGATTCTGGGAGCTTCAATTTATACGATACCTTGTTGATCTTTATGAGGAGCTCAAACGGATTAATGAAGCGGAGACCCAACATGCAAGATGGCGTGCCCTAAGAACTCTGCCAAAGAACCTGAATGGCGCACAGAAACCCTGGGACATGGAAGGCGAAGCAGGAGACGCAGCAGGGCGGTCGGGCAGTGTGTAAGTCGTCATCCCTGCCGGGTGGGAGTAGCAGACACATGAAGGGACGCTGGTGTTACAGGTGTAATTAATTTGAACATTTGCTTCAGAATTGTTGTATTAGCCTGAAATTAGAACAAGCATTTTAACTGTGCTGGTAAAAAAATGAGATCGCTCCGCCAAGTTTATAATCATTCTCAATCTTCGCAGCCTGACAACTGTAGCTTTCCCTGAGCAGGAGAGATTTCAGCAGCAGAAATAGGGGAGGAGGATACCGAGGAGCTGTTGGGCATATACTTAATAAACTTGGACTAAAAATTAGGTCATACTGACATTCTGACATAGATTTCCCAAGTAAGTACATCAGCCTCATCAGGTCTAAGATATTAACTTAATATTAAATGCAGTTGATATTGTGAAATCTGGTAAAATATTCACTTTAACTGATGTGTAATATGTAGAAAAAAGTATCTTCACAGACGGTAATGACTTCTCGGCTCTGCAGCTCTAGATATCTGCAGTGTCAATATCCAGGGATTAAAATCGTCCAACACTTAATTGCTGACTTCTGCCATTTTCTTTTCTCTTCAGCTCTGACAAGTCCTAATATGTTATCGGTGCACCCAAGGGATTAGCAAGCCACCAGTGTAAAAGGTTCTAATAAAGTAGCAATATAAGTTTAGGACAACAAGCAAAGATGCCAGATAGGAACATCACCTACCTTTAGTTGAACATTTTTGAACATTGAAGTCTGACATCCAATTTACCGTGTTTTCATTCTTTCTTTTTTACTCCATTGGAGCTACACAACATGGAAAGCAAGGCCTAATGAGAGTTCTGTCTTACTTTTCCATACTTGATATTTCTAGTATATTTCTACGTACATTTTTGTAGAAATTTGTTATTATCGGAGACACTGCATAATCAAAGCAAAGGCTGCATGGTGTGTATATTTATGGTCCGCAATTTCATAGAGTATGAACTTTCCTATATGTTTGAAGAGAGTTTAAAGGAGCAACAGTAACATTTTAAAATGATGTATGGGAGCTGTAATATATACATGTAACATTACACATACACATGCTTCCCATTAAATTAGGATATCACCAAAAAGTTAAATTATTTCAGTTCTTCAATACAAAAAGTGAAACCCATATATTATATAAAGTCATTACAAACAGAGTGATCTATTTCCAGTGTTTATTTATGTTAATGTTAATGATTATGGCTTACAACCAATGAAAACCCAAAAGTCATTATCACAGTAAATTAGAGTAAATAAAAAAAAACACCTGAAAAGTTTCCTAAGCATTTAAAAAGGTCCTTAGTCTGTTTCAGTAGCTCCACAATCATGGGGAAGACTGCTGACTTGACAGATGTCAAGAAGGCAGTCATTGACACACTCTACAAGGAGGGTAAGCCACAAAAGGTCATTGCTAAAGAAGCTGGCTGTTCACAGAGTACTGTATCAAAGCATATTAATGGGAATTTGAGTGGAAGGAAAAACGTGGTAGAAAAAGGTGCACAAGCAACAGGGATAACCACAGTACTGAAAGGATTGTTAAGAAAAGGCCATTCAAAAATTTGGGGGGATTCACAAGGAGTGGACTGCTGCTGGAGTCACTGCTTCAAGAGCCACCACACACACAGACGTATCCAGGACATGGGCTACAAGTGTCACATTCCTTGTGTCAAGCCACTCATGACCAATAGACAACGCCAGAAGTGTCTTACCTGGGCCAAGGAGAAAAAGAACTGGACTGTTGCTCAGTGGTCCAAGTTTTTGCTTTCAGGTGAAAGTAAATTTTGCATTTCATTTGGAAATCAAGGTCCCTGAATCTAGAGGAGGAGTGGAGAGGCACACAATCCAAGCTGCTTGAGGTCTAGTGTGAAGTTTCCACAATGAGTGATGATTTGGGGAGCCATGTCATCTGCTGGTGTAAGTCCACTGTGTTTTATCAAGACCAAAGTCAGCACAGCCGTCTACCAGGAAATGTTAGAGCACTTCATGCTTCCCTCTGCTGACAAGCTATTTGGAGATGGAAATTTCATTCTCCAGCAGGACATGGCACCTGTCCACACTGCCAAAAGTACCAATACCTGGTTTAAAAACAACAGTATCACTGTGCTTGATTGGCAGCAAACTCGCCTGACCTTAACCCCATAGAGTATATATGGGGTATTGTCAAGAGGCAGATAAGATACACCAGACCCAACAATGCAGACGAGCTGAAGGCTGCTATCTAAGCAACATGGGCTTTCATAACCCCTCAGCAGCGCTACAGGCTGATCGCCTCCATGCCACGCCGCATTGATGCAGTAATTGATGCAAGAGGAGCCCCAACCAAGTATTGAGTGCATTTACTGAACATACATTTCTGATTTTAAAATCATTTTTCAAGCTGGTGTTATAAAGTATTCTAATTTACTGAGATAATGACTTTTGGGTTTTCATTGGCTGTAAGCCATAATCATCAACATTAACAGAAATAAACACTTGAAATAGATCACTCTGTTTGTAATGACTCTATATAATATATGATTTTCACTGTTCGTATGGAAGAACTGAAATAAATTAACTTTTTGATGATATTCTAATTTAGTGAGAAACACTTGTATGTCTCTATGACTGCTCTGTAATCAAGAACATGTTATCTTCAACTTTCTAGTTCCTGTAATTGCTGGTTTCGAGAAATTCTTCTACCCATGGAACAATATGAAGACGGAATACATGGAGCCTCATAGTTATAGCTGAGTGTAAATTCCTACCATCTGTCTGTTTTAGCTACTGTACTTCCTGAGATGCTGCAATCTCCGGCTCTTAACCTCCAGTTAATAGATACTTGTAGCATGGTTAGGTTCCTCCCTTTGGTGCATTACTTCTGTCTGTACAATTTCTCTCACTGTTGACTTTCAGTAAAATTCAATTATTTTATTGTCTTTGGTCAATACTCAGGTTAATATTACAGAGACACGCACCAGTATATATCCACTTCCTCTGTCACTAAGGTGGTAGGGCAGGTCAAGATAATCTTCCATCGTATAGCGGAAAATAAATTCAGTATAGGCCGAGGATTTACAACAGATTCTAAATGGTCGGCCGGTGGGATGCATTAGTTGTTTTTACAGATTTCACAGAAAAGTAGAGATTGCTGCAGTGGCTTCTGCTCTTCACTATGTTAGTCTGCATCATACACAACACTCCAGCTATGGCAATCTGCCTTCATTCACTCTATCATTCATTGATTTAGCAAATAATCCATCTTGTGTGTGTTCTTTCTCTCCATCTTGTCTCTCTTACTTTTTTATGACTTCCCGAGGAATCTTTTCTTTCAAGTGTTTTTCAGCTCAGCTTGTTGTTCGCGGCCATTTATCTCCATTCTGTCTCTCTCAGTGCCCACATATTTCTTTCTCACTATTTGTCTCTCCCTCTTTTATGTTATTCATCTCTTTAATCAATCCCTTCCCATTTTTTTTCAGTTCTTTTTTGTTCTGTGTTTAATTTTCAGGCTTGAGTTTCTCTCAACATGGCGTTAACTGTGACGCTCTTATTTCCAGCGGCATACAAAGAAGAGCGGGCTCTTCGAGGATCATGATGGATTCCCATTACAGTGCAGGGTTTTTACAAAATTTCTTGCCTAGTCACTTTTCAAGACTCTTGGGTTATTTCCCACCTTCTTTGGTGGTCATGGAGGGGAAAGCACAATGGGCTGAGAGAGGCCAAGAATGGGTCACCAGTAGAGATGAGCAGATCTTTTGAAATTAAAATTTGCCAACATTGCCCAAAAAAGCATGTCATCCTATACATCCTATGATGGGTAAGAGCCTGTAGGGCATGATGGGGTCGCATTGGATTGGGGCGGGACTTTTCCCAAATACTGTTTTACCTCCAAATACTATTTACTGTCCCACTGCCTCACAATGTCTCTCAGGTCCTAAATAGAACTATGCACTTTATTGTGTAATTACCTGATGTAATTGGGCTGTACATTGCCGTTATCTACCTGATCTCATCTCTATAATGTCTCTTCCACTGTTTTCAACGTATGGTACATGTACTGATATAATCTGTATGTTTATGTTTTTGTAATAAACTTACGGTATATATTTTTAACATTACTCTTTGGACGTCATGCTCCATTTTTCTCTTGTATTGAATTGTCCAACAGAAATCTGAAAGCATTGATAGATTCCATTGTCCTTGATATCTTTTCTCCATAGCTGTAATATCTTGGTGAAATCTCTAACCGTGCTTGTCGTTTACTGCTTCGCAAGAAACTTCTAATCTTGAAGAAGCCTACAAATCTGAGATCCAATAAAGACTCCTTGCTTTATATTTGCTTCACTCAACCTTGGAAATTAATCAATGCGATACAGTGGGGAAAATAAGTATTCCATACGCTATCGATTTCCCAGGTTTTCCCACCTACAATGAATTGGAGAGGTCTGTAATTTTTATCGCAGGTACACTTCAACTGTGACAGACGCTTAAAAAAATCCAGAAAATCACATTGCATGATTTTACATAATTAAATTGCATTTCATTGCATGAAATAAGTATTTGAAACAATAAAAAAGCTGAACTTAATATTTGGTACATAAACCTCTGTTTGCAATTACAGAGGACAGATGCTTCCTGTAGTTCTTGACTACGTTTGCACACACGGCAGCAGGGATTTTGAGCAACTCCTCCAAACAAATCTTCTCCAGATTTTTCAGGTTTCGGGGCTGTCACTGGGCAACACTGAGTTTCAGCTCCCTCCAAAGATTTTCAATTGGTTTCAAGTCTGGAGACTGGGTAGATCACTCCAGGACCTTGAAATGCTTCTTAAGGAGCCACTCATTCATTGCCCTTGCTGTGTGATTTGGGTCATTGTCATGGTGGAAGACCCAACCACAACACATCTTAAATGCGCTTAATGAGGGAAGGAGGTTGTTGGCTAATATCTCGCAATACATGAACCCATCCATCCTGATTTCAATACGGTGCAGGCGTCTTGTTCGCTTTGAAGAAAAGCACACAAAAGTATGATATTTCCTCACCATGTTTCACGGTTTGAACAGCGTTCTTGGGGTTGTACTCATCCTTCTTCTTCCTCCAAACACGGCAAGTGGAGTTGATACCAAAAAGTTCTATTTTGGTCTCATCTGACCACATGACCTTCTCCCATGCCTCCTCTAAATCATTAAGAAGATCATTGGTGAACTTCAAATGGGCCTGGACATGCGGTGGAGGGAGCAAAGGGACCTTGCATGCCCAGCAGAATTTTAATCTTTCACAACATAGTTTGAGACTGTAGTCCCAGTTCTTTTCAGGTTATTGACCAAGTCCTCTTGTGTTGTTCTGGACTGATTACTGACCTTTCTCAGAATTATCCTTACCCCACGTGGTGAGCTATTGCATGGAGCCCCAGACTGAGGAACACTGATAATCATCTTGTGTTTCTTCTATTTTTTAATAATTGTGCCAACAGTTGTTGCCTTGTCACCAAGGTGCTTGCCTATAGTCTTGTAGCCCATCCCCCCCTTGTGCCGGTCTACAATGTCCCTTGTGTCCTTTACAGCTCTTTGGTCTTTGCCATGGTGGACAGGTTGTGGACAGGTGTCTTTTAAACAGGCAACAAGTTTAAACAAGTGACATTAATACAGATAATGAGTGCTGAGTAGGAGGGCTTTTCTGATTTTTATTTTTAGATTCTGTCTCTCACAGTTGAAGTCTATCTCTTCATTCTTTGTAAGTGGGAAAACTTGCAAAATTGGCAGTGTATCAAATACTTATTTTCCTCACTGTATTTGAATGCTTTTGCATTTTTATCCATTGCCTTTACAAAGTTTTTCATTAGACCCAACTTGATATGCAATGGAAGTAACAAAATCTTATGTGGGTCAACAAGTGCTGGATGCAGGACATTCTAAAGGTACCTTTACACTAAACGATATCGCTAGCGATCCGTGACGTTGCAGCGTCCTGGATAGCGATATCGTTTAGTTTGACAGGCAGCAGCGATCAGGATCCTGCTGTGATATCGCTGGTCATTGAACAAAGTTCAGAACTTTATTTGGTCGTCAGACCGGCGTGTATCGTCGTGTTTGACACCAAAAGCAACGATACCAGCGATGTTTTACACTGGTAACCAGGGTAAACATCGGGTTACTAAGCGCAGGGCCACGCTTAGTAACCCGATGTTTACCCTGGTTACCAGTGTAAAATGTAAAAAAAACAAGCAGTACATACTCACCTTCGCGTCCCCCGGCGTCCGCTTCCCACACTGACTGAGCGCCGTAAAGTGAAAGTGAAAGTACAGCACAGCGGTGACATCACCGCTCTGCTGTTAGGGCCGGCGCTCAGTCAGTGTCAGGAAGCGGACGCCGGGGGACGCGAATGTAAGTATGTGCTGTTTGTTTTTTTTACATTTTACGCTGGTAACCAGGGTAAACATCGGGTTACTAAGCGCGGCCCTGCGCTTAGTAACCCGATGTTTACCCTGGTTACCCGGGGACCTCGGCATCGTTGGTCGCTGGAGAGCGGTCTGTGTGACAGCTCTCCAGCGATCAAACAGCGACGCTGCAGCGATCGGCATCGTTGTCGCTATCGCTGCAGCGTCGCTTAATGTGAAGGTACCTTTACTCCCTTCCTTGAGTGAATGTCAGAAAGGCCAGTCTCTTTAATTGTAGTGATATTCTCTTGTACGACTATCCCACTCACACAAAAAGCAGCTGTACTTTGCATATCCACCCTAGAGACCAATTAAGAGAGCAACCACCTTTAAGTTACCACAGAGGTGTCACGAATGTTGGTCATAGTTCATGCACCTCAATAGCTGTTTCATGTTGTCATAGGTTTCTTTCGTGTGGACTGGAATTTAAGGTAGCACATTGCCATTATGCAGCAATAGGGCTTTTAGATTTGTTTTTGATGAATCAATGAAGAGCCTCCATTCTACTGGATTATGGCTTATCTTCAGAGCTTTCTTTAAACTGTTGACGTTGTTGCAGGCCACAAGATCGCCCTCCATGAAGAAGTATTGGACAAGATCTTTATCATGGTTGCAGAAAAAAGAATCCAAAAATCGCCCGCTATTATATTTCACTACTAGCCTGGAACCTAAGAGCTCAGTCTCACTTTTGGGCAGACAAAAGTCTCTAACAAGATTGTTCAGTTCGCTTTGTGTTATATGGTGTGGTTCAGTTGAGGCTGCTGACAGAAAGTCTGCTTCGTGAGAGGAAGAAGCTTCATTACGCCAAGTGTCCTCTTCTTCCTCAATTGATTGAACTGAAAATGTTTCTGGTGCTTTTGTAACCAGCAGTTCTTCTGTATGTGGTACTGGGCACAATGCAGATGTAATGTTTGGATACTAAAGTCCATTTCTTCTTAGGCCGGTTTCACATTTGCGGTTGTGTCCGCAGCGTTTCTTCTGCAAATATCCGCATGCGTTGTGTATTCCTATCTTTAACATTAGGGACGCATGCGTCTGCGATCGTTCGCGTTTTGCCGCGTTTGACGACGCATGTGTCATTTCATCGTCTGCGGCTTGTCGTGGAAATGCAACATGTAGTAATTTTTAGAGGTGTCAATTTGCCGCCTCGAAACGTATGCTGTCGATTGCGTAAGGAATGCACCAAAAAACGCATTGCTGTCTATATGAACGCATGCGTTCACAAGCACATGCGTTTGCTTGCGTTCGTGAACTCATGCGTTCCACAAGAGAAAAACATGTCTAGACACTGATAAGCCACCCCAACATACAAGGTGATAAAGGGAGGGAGTGGACATTTGCAGGTCACTACTCAGCAGACACTGAAGCAGACGAGACGCAGGCTCCATCCTTGGAGGAAAACAAGACACTGAACAATGTGAGTATATCCTATCCATTTACTTTATTTTCTATTTTCTGTCTCTACATGTCCTAATTTCTGCCATTTCTTTCTTTCTGCATGCATCAGAATGTCTTCTTCTTCTGATGAGGAGCAACGTCCTGGGCCTTCTGAAGTAGAACATGTCAGTGACGTGAGTACTCGCCTCCGCAGATTGGTAAGTATTCACTGTCACATCTACACATATGACAATTTTTGTTTTTCATTTTTTTAGAGCACTTCTTCCACTGCAGCAGAGACTGGGCAGGAGCAGCGGAGTCACGATCGGGTGGCAAAGTGGCAGCGTGTATACAAGGCTGACTGTTTACTGTATCCTCACTTTAGTATTCTTGAATCTTCCTTTCTTTACATTCCTATTTCTTTACATTTTTCTTCTGGAATCCTTTTGTATCTTGACTTTCCTATTTATGCCATTTCTCAGCCTCTGTTTTCTTTCTTTTCCTTATGTTAATGGACCCAACATTAATGTCTTTATTTAATTTTTAAGTTCCAGAACGGTATGAAGACCTCATAGAAAATGACCTCCTCATCTCCCTGGTCCAGGAGTGAGTCCCGTTGTGGGACACCCGGGTTCCACAGCACTCGGACAACATGACGATCCTGCGCCTATGGAATGAGGTGGCCAAAGAGATGTGGGATGGCTGGGACAACACCCCGACTTGGGTCCGAAATGCTTTTGGTAAGTATTGCAATGCAGTGTGAAGCAGCAGAGACCTTGGCCGTGCTCACACAACTGTGTGTGATGAGATAAACTCTCAGGAGTTTCTCTCATCACACACAGTTGTGTGAGCACAGCCAAAAGTCCATTGTCTAACCATAATGTTTTGTTTTTTCAACAGTGGCCAGAGTCAAAACACGTTGGCATTCGATGAAGGACTGCTTCAACAAGGACCTGCGTCAAGAGAGCCGTGTTCCCAGTGGTTCAGGAGCAAGGATCAGAAAATACAAATACCATCGCATTCTGGCATTTTTAAGACCGGTCCTTGCCCAGAGAACGTAAGTATTTCTCCAGTGCATTAGGTTGTATTGTATTCCCATAATCTGTATATTTCTATTCCACAGGATTTTGCGTCTGGTTTAGGGTTGAGCGAAACGGGTCGGCCATTTTCAGAAGTCGCCGACTTTTGGCAAAGTCGGGTTTCATGAAACCCGACCCGATCCCTGTGTGGGGTCGGCCATGAGGTCGGCGATCTTCTGAATCTGGTATCGGAATTCCGATACCGAGTTCCGATATGTTTGCGATATCAGAAATTGGTATCGGAATCCACATTTAAGTGTAAAATAAAGAATTAAAATAAAAAATATTGATATACTCACTTCTCCGGAGGCCCCTGGACATCGCCGCTGGTAACCGGCAGCCTTCTTTGCTTAAAATGAGCGCGTTTAGGGCCTTCCATGATGTCACGGCTTGTGATTGGTCGCGGCCGCCCATGTGACCGCCACGCGATGAATCACAAGCCGTGACGTCATCTAAGGCCCTTCACGCGCTCATTCTTAAGAAGGAAGGCTGCCGGAAAGAGCTAGGGCGCGTACGAGGGTGAGTATATACCTAATAGGAATATACTCCCTCTCGGCTTCTTTCCGGCAGCCTTCCTTCCTAAGAATGAGCACGTGAAGGGCCTTAGATGACGTCACAGCTTGTGATTGGTCACGGCCGCCCATGTGACTGCTCACGCGACCAATCACAAGCCGTGACGTAATTCTCAAGTCCTAAATTCCTAGAATTAGGAATTTAGGACCTGAGAATTACGTCACGGCTTGTGATTCGTCGCGTGGCGGTCACATGGGCGGCCGCGACCAATCAGAAGCCGTGACGTCATGGAAGGCCCTAAACGCGCTCATTTTAAGCAAAGAAGGCTGCCGGTTACCAGCGGCGATGTCCAGGGGCCTCCGGAGAGGTGAGTATATCAATATTTTTTATTTTTATTCTTTATTTTACACATTAATATGGATCCCAGGGCCTGAAGGAGAGTTTCCTCTCCTTCAGACCCTGGGAACCATAGTATCCCATTGCACTGCATTGGGTTTCGTGTTTCGGCCGACCCCGACCCCGACTTTTTTATAGGATCGGCCGATTTCACTCGACCCGACTTTTGAGAAAGTCGGGTTTCGTGAAACCCGACCCGATCCTATAAAAATAAAAGTCGCTCAACCCTAGTCTGGTTAATTTTTGGTATTAATTTTTTTTTTCCTTTTTTCACAGCACATGGAGCAGCACTGTTGGCCCAGGTTCTGGAGCAGTCCTTCATCAGACAGCCACGGACCCGTCCCAGCCATCCAGCAGCGCTGCAGCAAGTGGGCCTGCCACACTAACTGGAGACCAGGAAGCTGGTCCATCAGGTGTTCCCCTTTCCCAGTCCTCTGCCACTGCACCTTTTTTTGGGGGCTCCTCCTGGCAGCGGCAGAGGGCATCGGACAGGTCCCTCATGCCCGAGTTTTAGCCCTTGAGCTCGGTTTTTCACGAAGGACTCAAGGCTTTGGGTGACCGCATGGATATTTCACTTAGCCACATGAATACACGTATCCAGGAGGTTACCAAAGGCCTTGACCAAGTAAAAGCCGACCTCCGGAGGCCAGCACATCATTTTTTTAACCAAATTGAGCAGGGCATGTCGGAACACCTTACTCCTGATCTCCAGCTGAGTGTCATGCAGGCCTGCAATGCTGCTTACGTGCAGGCTATGCAGCAGAGTCGGTATTTTCAGCAGACAGTGGCGGCATATCCACCTGTGCCTTCACTGTCATGATTAACCTCAATGCCGACCTCTGCTGCATACCACTGCACGGCCACCTCTATTCCTAGCACTGCCGGACACCAGTACAGCACCACCACCATGCTCAGTGCTGTTGGACAGCCCACCGCCACCACCATGACAACCGCTGCTCCTGCTTGGACCTCCTGTACTGACACGACGATGCAGCAGGACCCAGGCATGGCCTTCCGTACGCCACCACGACGATGCAGCAGGACCCAGGCATGGCCTTCCGTACTGCCACCATGACGATGCAGCAGGACCCTGGCATGGCCTTCCGTACCGCCACCACGACGATGCAGCAGGACCCAGGCATGGCCTTCCATACTGCCACCATGACGATGCAGCAGGACCCTGGCATGGCCTTCCGTACCGCCAACACCATGATGCAGCAGGACCCAGGCATGGCCTTCCGTACCTCCACCACCACGATGCAGCAGGACCCTGGTATGGCCTTCCGTACCGCCACCACCACGATGCAGCAGGACCCTGGCATGGCCTTCTGTACCACCACCACCACGATGCAGCAGGACCCTGGCATGGCCTTCCGCTCTACAAGTGCTATGGACTCTGGCATGGCTGCACGCTCTACGAGCACTATGGAATCTGGCATGGCTGCACGCTCTATGAGCACTATGGACTCTGGCATGGCTGCACGCTCTACGAGCACTATGGACTCTGGCATGGCTGCACGTTCTACGAGCACTATGGACTCTGGCATGGCTGCATGCTCTACGAGCACTATGGACTCTGACACAGTGCAGCCGGAGCCTGACAGGTCACCCACCATGACTATGCCATGACATATGAGCCCACCGAGGCTTCCCAGAACCAGGCAAACCCAGAAAGGGAAAAAAAGACAGCGGACTCTTAGTATTCCTCCCCCTTCACCTCCCAGTGTGTCTGTAATGTCAGGTTTGTCTCACCCTTCCAGTGCGTCTCAAGCCTCTCATGTGTCAAGCCCTATCCCCGAACTACTAGACCCCACTAGTTTCATTGCCCCTTCTCCTGCCACCTCTGCGTCATCCACGGTTAGCCAGGCCTCACTGCTTCACACCCCCCGTTTACATCACTCTACCCCAAGCAGGCGCAGTTAAAGAAATATTTTGGTTGTTAAAAAATAAATACAAGTTTTTTTGCCCCAATTATGTTTGGCTTATTGTGTCTTTCGCCGCCGGCAACACACACCATGCGCCAAATAACATACTTCGCCACACACTTTATTTTTTGGCCACATCATAGCTCCAGTAGTTAGCAAGTACAAGACTTTGTGTGTCTTTAGTATAGAGCTATGAGGTGGACCAAAAAATTTATACTTGTATTTTCTCCTTAATCTCTTCATTCTGCTTAGTCTGTGACTAGTGTTGCAGACTGAAGAGAAAATGGTGGCAATACCATGCAAAACTATACTCTACAGGTCAGGTGTCCAAAAACTCATTAGTTGAGTCGCCTGACCTGGTGAGTAGAGAAGTGCATTGTATAGCCTCCTTTTTCTCTTCTGTGTACATAATCTATTTCACACAAACTCAAGGGACGATGGCGGTCATACACGGCATATCTATGCTCACCTGCACATGTGTCAGAAATAGTGAATTCATGAGGCTGTTATATGTGCATCATGAATTCATTATTTCTGACACCTGACTTGATGAGTATAGATCTGTTTTGTATGACAGCCATTGTCTCTTCAGTCTGTGTCCAATGGATACTGCATAGCAGAACAGAATCAGGACGCAATGACGTCAACAACCTTATTACTAAAACAATATGGCTGCCGTCACACTAGCAGTATGTGGTCACTATTTTATATTGGTATTTGTAAGCCAAAACAAGGAGTGGAACTATTAGAGGAAAAGTATAATATTAGCATATCTATCACTTCAGCCTTCATCACCCACTCCTGGTTTTGGATTACAAATACTGATAATAAATACAGACCAAATAATACTAGTGTGAGGACAACCTCAGTTTATAGAGGAAATACATATGAGACACGGTCAAGACAACAAAAAAAAGTTTATTAACGAGAAACATTAGTAACAGGTAAGAAAATAACTGGTACAGATAAAATAACAGCAGGACATTTACACAACATTGTCCTGCCATGACACACGTCCAATATCCGAATCAAAAAAGGAAGTAAATTGGTGCCGCATATGGCCAACTTCAGCTGTTGACCGCAGCGGGTGATGCTGGTAATCGGGCAGTGGGTGTGCAACTGGTTCATCCAGTTCAATGTTTGGCCGCTCCTTAGCCATAATGTAATTGTGCAGAACCACGCAGGCTTTGACCACCTCGTCAACTGTATCCATTTTTAGATTAATGGCTGATGCAAGAATGCGCCATTTTGAGACTAGTATCCCAAAGGTACACTCTACAGTTCTTCGTGCCCTGGTCAGTCTGTAGTTAAAGATCCTTTTAGTGTGGTTCAAGTCACGACTGGAATATGGCTTCAGTAGGTTTTCGCACATCTGAACGGCCTCATCCCCAACCATAACAAAAGGCATTGGTGGACCTTGAGTGTTGGGGAGAGGTTGTGGCCGTGGAAAATTAAAATTTTTACCATACACACGGCGGCCCATATCCGAGTTCTTGAAAGTCTGGGAATCGTTGCCACGGCCAAAAGCTCCAATGTCCACGGCGATGAAGCGACAGTCTGCATCGGCTATTGTCATGAGCACAAGAGAAAAATATTTTTTGTAATTGAAGTACTCCGATCCTGTTCTGGCTGGTTTGATAATGCGAATGTGCTTTCCATCCACCGCTCCTAAACAGTTGGGGAAATCACACACACTCCAGAATTTTTCCGCAATTCCAATCCACATGTCCAAGGTGGGTAGGGGTATAAACTCATCCCGGAGTACATTCCACAAAGCCCGGCAGGTGTCCGCAACTATTCCCGACAGGGTGGATATTCCAAGCCGGTATTGGAAATGGAGGGATGATAAACTATCTCCGGTTGCCAGAAATCTGGAAGGAAAGAATTAAAGAAAAATTACAATCATTTCTATTTAAGGTGTGGTTATGCTAAAGACAGAAAGGAAAATACCAAACAAAAAAAAAACATGTTTAGTACACCTAAAATTAGCACTGCCATTGGTTTACATTTCTTACGTACCTTAATGTAACCAGCAGACGTTCCTCAGGTGGAATCGCTCTACGGAGCTGGGTGTCCTGTCTCCGTATGGCTCCTTGGACACGAGCAAACAAATCCCGGAACGAGTATTGCGACATCCTTGTATATTCCGGGAATTTGTCCGGGTTGGCATTAAGCTCGCCATACAGTGTGTGATAGGCTCCACGGCTCTCATGTAGTTCAATAATGGGGTGTCTCCAAAAACACCTACGCCGTCTCCTTCTCCATCTTTCGCGATTTCTGTCTTGCTCCCAAGCAAATGCACAGGCAAGAAACAGCTTGATGCTTAAATCCAGGTTGAAATAAAAGCTCTCCATGTGAAGATCCATCATGACACAGGATACAGGAGCAAAATCTGAAGAATTCAGCTGTTCAAGGGTCTATATAAAGATATCCCATAATACACGCCCTCTGTAGTCACATTGGCGGTGTCTGGTTATCTAGATTTTTCTACTGTAAAATTTGTCATCATGCGCACCAAAAATGCAAACGCAGAAAAAAACGCATGGAAAAGTGTGCAAACGCTGCGTTTTTCTAAACGCATGTGTTCCCGCATGCGTCTAAAAACCGCCGCGTTTGTACATGTTTATATGCGTTTTTTCCAGCACTTGCGGATGCGGATTAAATGCTGCGGATTCTAACGCAAATGTGAAACTAGCCTTAGTTGAAACTCCTTTCATGTTGGGGTGCATCATGCAGAAATAGCAATTGGTTGTGTGATCGGTTGGTTCTCTCCAGATCATTGGGATTGCAAAAGTCATAGATTGCCTCTTCTTAATGAGCCACTGGATAAGATGTGATGCATCTCTATTGCAGCATATTTGTGGAGCCAAACTCTTTTCCTGATCTCCTATTCTGGAGCCAAAATGCAGGTTCTAGGCTTTCCTTATCATGGTAGTCAAATTTCGCCTTTGTGACACAAAAGTGTGTTCTCTGCTTATATAGCAAAAACTATCCGCTTTGTTAATGCAAGAACGAGGTATATCTGAAAAAGACATATATAAACATGTCAATATGCTAAGAAACTAAACTAAGAAATCCTGAAACTGTGTATATTACACAGAGAGCAGTTATAAAAGTAGGTGATACAACTGTAATTAGGATTATGTCATCGGAGTGGAGTTGACGTTGTTTGATTGATCACCCTAAGATGATGGAATACAGAAGGCTCAATAGACTAAATAGATGATGCAATAGACTACCTACTAACAATGCAATAATGATCATGAAAAAATAGTCAACATTTTTCTATAAGCCTTCACGAAAGGTGTCATAAGTAATTTCAACCTCATCTTGATCTTGAAAATTAGAACCAATCAGGAAATTTAAGCATCATATTTCTTTTCAGCACCTTAAAATCAGTTAAGTCCAACTGTTTTTGTCTTTGAACCAATTTGGCTACAGACAATCTATAAGATGTCGCCACAGCGGAGGCCTGTGCAAGCAGCTCAAAATGATGACATTAGCTTGCTTTCTGATGTTTTAGCAGTGGGAAACTATCCCGAGCATGTTTTTTTGCGAAACGCATTTCAAAATGTTTGAATTTGTGTGAAACCATAAATTTCAGGAAATTTAGTCTTATGAGGATTGATCTGCTCGTCTCTTGTCAGCTACCACATAACTTGGCTTGCAAGTGCTAAGAGCAAAATGGGCATTTTGCATATCCTAACCCGTGGACCCTTACCACTCTTCGAGTTCCTTCCAACAGTTGAGTACAAAACCCCTTAACCTTCAAGCACATGCAATGTATTTTTAATACATACTGATAAAATTATAGCTTGTCCTATTCTTTTCTTCGTTTTCCTGAAATTGACATACGATTTTAAAAATAGAAAGTTACATAATTTTATATTTATTTTTTACGTTTTTTATTACACTTGTTTTTAAATAAACTATGTTATTTCTCTACCCCTAAACCTAGCCCTAAGACCAGCCCTAACCCTAACTCTACTCTTTTTCATGTATCATTCATTTGGCCACCTGTTGTGAATTTGGATTCTGGGCTCCCCCGGTGGCTACTGGTGGAATTGAACTGGTGTCTTCATCTTCTCTGTTCACCTGTTCCCATCAAGATGTGGGAGTCGCTATATAACCTTGCTGCTCTGTTAGTTGCTTGCCGGTCAACAATGTTATCAGAAGCCTCTCTGTGCTTGTTCCTGCTCCTAGACAACTACTAGATAAGTTGGACTCTTGTCCATGTTTGTTTTTGCATTTTTGTTCCAGTTCACAGCTGTAGTTTCGTTACTGTGTCTGGAAAGCTCTTGTGAACAGTAATTGCCACTCTGGTGTTATGAGTTAATGCCAGAGTTTTAAAGTAATTTCTGGATGGTGTTTTGATAGGGTTTTCAGCTGACCATGAAAGTGTCCTTTCTGTCTTCTGCTATGTAGTAAGTGGACCTCAAATTTGCTAAACCTATTTTCATACTACGTTTGTTATTTCATCTTTATTCACCGCCAATACATGTGGGGGGCCTCTGTCTCCTTTCGGGGTATTTCTCTAGAGGTGAGCTAGGACTTATATTTTCCTCTGCTAGCATTATTTAGTCCTCCGGCTGGTGCTGGGCATCTAGAATCAACGTAGGCATGCTACCCGGCTACTGCTAGTTGTGCGTTAGGTTTAGTTCATGGTCAGCTCAGTTCCCATCTTCCAAGAGCTAGTTCCTATATATGCTTATGCTATGATCTCTTGCCATTGAGATCATGACAGTTTGACCGGCCCACTAAAGGGTTAAATTCCTTGGCTGAGAAAGGAGAGAAATAAGAAGTCTGCTGAGAATTTTTTTTTTTTTTTCCTAATCTTTGAATGGCTCTGTGTCCACCTGTTTGTAATGGATCTTCAGAGTGTAACTGCAGGTTTGAATAACCTCGCCACGAAGGTACAAAATTTGCAAGACTTTGTTTTTCATGCACCTGTATCTGAGCCGAGAATTCCTTTGCCGGAATTTTTCTCGGGGAATAGATCTGGGTTTCAGAATTTTCGAAATAATTGCAAATTATTTTTGTCCCTGAGATTTCGCTCTGCTGGAGACCCTGCACAGCAGGTCAGGATTGTGATTTCCTTGCTCCGGGGCGACCCTCAAGACTGGGCTTTTTCATTGACACCAGGGGATCCTGCGTTGCTCAATGTGGATGCGTTTTTTCTGGCCTTGGGGTTGCTTTATGACGAACCTCATTTGGAGCTTCAGGCAGAAAAAACTTTGATGTCCCTATCTCAGGGGCAAGATGAAGCGGAAATTTACTGTCAAAGATTCCGTAAATGGTCTGTGCTTACTCAGTGGAATGAGTGCGCCCTGGCGGCGACTTTCAGAGAGGGTCTCTCTGATGCCATTAAGGATGTTATGGTGGGGTTCCCTGTGCCTGCGGGTCTGAATGAGTCCATGACAATGGCTATTCAGATCGATAGGCGTTTGCGGGAGCGCAAACCAGTGCACCATCTGGCGGTGTCCACTGAGAAGTCGCCAGAGAGTATGCAGTGTGATAGAATTCTGTCCCGAAGCGAGCGGCAGAATTTTAGACGGAAAAATGGGTTGTGTTTCTATTGTGGTGATTCTACTCATGTAATATCAGCATGCTCTAAGCGCACTAAAAAGCTTGATAAATCTGTTTCCATTTGCACCTTACCGTCTAAGTTTATTCTATCTGTGACCCTGATTTGCTCTTTGTCATCTATTACCACGGACGCCTATGTCGACTCTGGCGCCGCTTTGAGTCTTATGGATTGGTCCTTTGCCAAACGCTGTGGGTATGATTTAGAGCCTTTGGAGACTCTTATTCCTCTGAAGGGGATTGACTCCACCCCATTGGCTAATAATAAACCACAATACTGGACACAAGTAACTATGCGTATTAATCCGGATCACCAGGAGATTATTCGCTTTCTGGTGCTGTATAATCTACATGATGATTTGGTGCTAGGATTGCCTTGGCTGCAATCTCACAACCCAGTCCTCGACTGGAGAGCTATGTCTGTGTTGAGCTGGGGATGTAAGGGGGCTCATGGGGATGTACCTGTGGTTTCCATTTCATCATCTATTCCCTCTGAAATTCCTGAGTTCCTGTCTGACTATCGTGACGTCTTTGAAGAATCCAAGCTTGGTTCATTACCTCCGCACCGAGAGTGCGATTATGCCATAGATTTAATCCCGGGTAGTAAATACCCAAAGGGTCGTTTATTTAATCTGTCTGTGCCTGAACATGCTGCTATGCGAGAGTATATAAAGGAGTCCTTGGAAAAGGGACATATTCGTCCATCGTCATCTCCCTTAGGAGCCGGTTTTTTCTTTGTGTCAAAAAAAGACGGCTCTTTGAGACCATGTATCGATTATCGGCTTTTGAATAAAATCACTGTAAAATATCAATACCCATTGCCGTTGCTGACTGATTTATTTGCTCGCATAAAGGGGGCCAAGTGGTTCTCTAAGATTGACCTTCGTGGGGCGTATAATTTGGTGCGAATCAGGCAGGGGGATGAGTGGAAAACCGCATTTAATACGCCCGAGGGCCACTTTGAGTATTTAGTGATGCCTTTTGGTCTTTCAAATGCTCCGTCAGTTTTCCAGTCCTTTATGCATGATATTTTTCGCGAGTATTTGGATAAATTTATGATTGTGTATCTGGATGATATTCTGATTTTTTCGGATGACTGGGACTCTCATGTCCAGCAAGTCAGGAGGGTTTTCCAGGTTTTGCGGTCTAATTCTTTGTGTGTGAAGGGTTCTAAGTGTGTTTTTGGGGTACAGAGGATTTCCTTTTTGGGATATATTTTTTCTCCCTCTTCCATTGAAATGGATCCTGTCAAGGTTCAAGCTATTTGTGATTGGACGCAGCCCTCTTCTCTTAAGAGTCTTCAGAAATTTTTGGGCTTTGCTAACTTTTATCGTCGATTTATTGCTGGTTTTTCGGATATTGCTAAGCCATTGACCGATTTGACTAAGAAGGGTGCTGATGTTGCTGATTGGTCCCCTGACGCTGTGGAGGCCTTTCGGGAGCTTAAGCGCCGTTTTTCCTCTGCCCCTGTGTTGCGTCAGCCTGATGTTGCTCTACCTTTTCAGGTTGAGGTCGACGCTTCTGAGATCGGAGCTGGGGCAGTGTTGTCGCAGAAAAGTTCTGACTGCTCCGTGATGAGGCCTTGTGCCTTCTTTTCCCGTAAATTTTCGCCCGCTGAGCGGAATTATGATGTTGGGAATCGGGAGCTTTTGGCCATGAAGTGGGCTTTTGAGGAGTGGCGCCATTGGCTTGAGGGGGCCAGACATCAGGTGGTGGTATTGACTGACCACAAAAACTTGATTTATCTTGAGACCGCCAGGCGCCTGAATCCTAGACAGGCGCGCTGGTCATTATTTTTCTCTCGGTTTAATTTTGTGGTGTCATACCTACCGGGTTCTAAGAATGTTAAGGCGGATGCCCTTTCTAGGAGTTTTGAGCCTGACTCGCCTGGTAACTCTGAGCCCACAGGTATCCTTAAGGATGGAGTGGTATTGTCAGCCGTTTCTCCAGACCTGCGGCGGGCCTTGCAGGAGTTTCAGGCGGATAGACCGGATCGTTGCCCACCTGATAAACTGTTTGTTCCTGATGATTGGACCAGTAGAGTCATCTCTGAGGTTCATTCTTCTGCGTTGGCAGGTCATCCTGGCATTTTTGGTACCAGGGATTTGGTGGCAAGGTCCTTCTGGTGGCCTTCCCTGTCACGAGATGTGCGAGGCTTTGTGCAGTCTTGTGACGTTTGTGCTCGGGCCAAGCCTTGTTGCTCTCGGGCTAGTGGATTATTGTTGCCCTTGCCTATTCCTAAGAGGCCTTGGACGCACATCTCGATGGATTTTATTTCAGATCTGCCTGTTTCTCAGAAGATGTCTGTCATCTGGGTGGTGTGTGACCGTTTCTCTAAGATGGTCCATTTGGTTCCTCTGCCCAAGTTGCCTTCTTCTTCCGAGTTGGTTCCTCTGTTTTTTCAAAATGTTGTTCGTTTGCATGGTATTCCTGAGAATATCATTTCTGACAGAGGGACCCAATTCGTGTCTAGATTTTGGCGGGCATTCTGTGCTAGGATGGGCATAGATTTATCTTTTTCGTCCGCTTTCCATCCTCAGACGAATGGCCAGACTGAGCGGACTAATCAGACCCTGGAGACATATCTGAGGTGTTTTGTGTCTGCTGACCAGGATGATTGGGTTGCTTTTTTGCCATTGGCAGAGTTCGCTCTCAATAATCGGGCCAGCTCTGCCACTTTGGTGTCCCCGTTTTTCTGTAATTCGGGGTTTCATCCTCGATTTTCCTCTGGTCAGGTGGAATCTTCGGATTGTCCTGGAGTGGATGCTGTGGTGGAGAGATTGCATCAGATCTGGGGGCAGGTGGTGGACAATTTGAGGTTGTCCCAGGAGAAGACTCAGCTTTTTGCCAACCGCCACCGTCGTGTTGGTCCTCGGCTTTGTGTTGGGGATTTGTTGTGGTTGTCTTCTCGTTTTGTCCCTATGAGGGTCTCTTCTCCTAAGTTTAAGCCTCGGTTCATCGGCCCGTATAAGATATTGGAGATTCTTAACCCTGTTTCCTTCCGTTTGGACCTCCCTGCATCCTTTTCTATTCATAACGTTTTTCATCGGTCATTATTGCGCAGGTATGAGGTACCGGTTGTGCCTTCCGTTGAGCCTCCTGCTCCGGTGTTGGTTGAGGGTGAGTTGGAGTACGTTGTGGAGAAAATCTTAGACTCTCGTGTTTCCAGACGGAGACTCCAGTATTTGGTCAAGTGGAAGGGATACGGCCAGGAGGATAATTCTTGGGTGAATGCATCTGATGTTCATGCCTCTGATCTGGTTCGTGCCTTTCATAGGGCCCATCCTGATCGCCCTGGTGGTTCTGGTGAGGGTTCGGTGCCCCCTCCTTGAGGGGGGGGTACTGTTGTGAATTTGGATTCTGGGCTCCCCCGGTGGCTACTGGTGGAATTGAACTGATGTTTTCATCTTCTCTGTTCACCTGTTCCCATCAAGATGTGGGAGTCGCTATATAACCTTGCTGCTCTGTTAGTTGCTTGCCGGTCAACAATGTTATCAGAAGCCTCTCTGTGCTTGTTCCTGCTCCTAGACAACTACTAGATAAGTTGGACTCTTGTCCATGTTTGTTTTTGCATTTTTGTTCCAGTTCACAGCTGTAGTTTCGTTACTGTGTCTGGAAAGCTCTTGTGAACAGTAATTGCCACTCTGGTGTTATGAGTTAATGCCAGAGTTTTAAAGTAATTTCTGGATGGTGTTTTGATAGGGTTTTCAGCTGACCATGAAAGTGTCCTTTCTGTCTTCTGCTATGTAGTAAGTGGACCTCAAATTTGCTAAACCTATTTTCATACTACGTTTGTTATTTCATCTTTATTCACCGCCAATACATGTGGGGGGCCTCTGTCTCCTTTCGGGGTATTTCTCTAGAGGTGAGCTAGGACTTATATTTTCCTCTGCTAGCATTATTTAGTCCTCCGGCTGGTGCTGGGCATCTAGAATCAACGTAGGCATGCTACCCGGCCACTGCTAGTTGTGCGTTAGGTTTAGTTCATGGTCAGCTCAGTTCCCATCTTCCAAGAGCTAGTTCCTATATATGCTTATGCTATGATCTCTTGCCATTGAGATCATGACAGCCACCATGTGGGCACTCACTGTGCTTTGCATTGCTCTAAGAAGAAGTGGTGGTTATTTGACAGTAGGTTTGGGTCCAAAATGTTCTAACCCTATAGAATTAGGCACACTGGACAACTTCCTCTGTGGTCCTCCAAGCTTCACCATTCATTGCTCTAGGGGCCCTATTAAAACTGCATCATGCATCTATACTATTGTGTTCAATGCTTTTTTCCCTAGTAAGAGCACCAATGGTGTAAAATAATTTTACAACTAAAAAGGTTCATTACTGCTAAACATATGGACCTGTAATTCTGAAAAGGATGACAAATAGATGGAGGAATAGATGTACCAAATGGCATATGCTCTTCTCTCCCGGGCAATGCATCGCATCATTACCCTGCTTCATTGCTCTGAGTTAATTAGTAAATGATATTGTTTGTCATCTGATAATTAGCAGAGAAAGTTGCATCTGGGTTAAGCGACCCCATCCTAAACATAAAGCCCTTTACTAATGATATAATACTTGTCTTCAGTGATAAATGGAGAGCAAGTGAGTGATTATAGCCAGGTATCATGAAAAAAATTGACACCACAACTATACATGGAGAGAAATATATCACTCTAGTTGAACCATTCATGAATAAGCTGGTTCCCATGTACAATAGGTGCATGTCTGCTTTTCGGATGTTCCTCATTTTCATGTACTTAACACAATGTGGTACTTCAGTATGAAAAGCAAACACATAGGTCCCAATTCATTGCAAATTTTACCCCCATAAAGTGGCATAAAAGCTTTGAAAAGTTTAAAAAATTTAGCATTTTTCAATGTTCTCACCAGAGTTTCTTTAAGCGGTCAAAATGGGTGGAGCTGGCGTAGGACAGGGTGTAGCGGAGAAGTGACACCACAGCTCTTCTTCATGATAAGCTGTGCTATTCCCTTCCTCAGAAATCTCACTCCCCTCCCTCACTGGAGTAAGCTTTTCATTTTTGTGCTCCTTAGATAATGTGGATTTCTGTAGAGGCTTTAACCTTTTCCTGGATCAGGAGCATCTGACTTCACCACGCCTCATCATCGAAACTGGTGAGAAAATCGTCAGTCTTTATGAATCAGAGCCATAAAGCCTACTCTGGTTGACTAGATTTAGTGCCATTCTTCATAATTATTTTCATAAAAATGAAGAATAAATTGGAAAATAAATTATATAAATAAGTCTCACAGCAAAATTAGTTTCTTCACTCATGGCACCATTAAGTACAACCCTTAAACCACATAATCTATGGTGCTTTTATTAATATTACCCACAATATAACTTGCATTAATAATGTCAGGAAGGTACCCCATTACTAGTGTCAGCAGACTGCTCCAATAAAAACTGTCAGTATATGGTCTTCATAAATAATAATTCCAGTAGAAGAACCACAAGAACAGCATAGTGTCCCATCTAAGTGTTTCGAAAAAAGTATTTCGAAAAAACAATATCTAGTGAATAGACGAATGCAACATCTCCTCTTACCTCACTCTGATTCCTACAACCATCCAATAGCGCCTTGCTGTGTTTCTTTTCTCTGTATTGAGTTGTGCCATCAGGGCTTGCATGATTTTTCCTGTTGTGTGTGGCATGTGAATCTTTACAAACCATACTTTCAATCAAAGACTGAAAAAGAAGTTCTGATTTGATGTCAATTTACAGTACAAAAAAAAATTAGAGAAATGCACCCTGTAATTAATTGTAAATATTGTTCCTGTAGTAAATTGCATTGATCCTGATATCATATCAATCAGCAAGTGGGTAGTCAAATTTCCTTCATTGTTCTTGATATTGCTTTTATATACCTTGTGTAGTGAGGCGGGGTTGGTGTAATGTGACAAATAGGCAAGGACCACAGAAAAGTTCAAAGTAAAGTGTCTTAAATGTCCAAAACTTACAAATGAAAAGCAAATGGGATCCTCTGGATTGCAGTCGGGGCGTCAAGACAGTCTGTATCTGAGACCAGTTGCTGTGGGAGACTGCACCTCCGTGTCACGCTGATGGGTGCAGGCGTTTTTTCTTCACTTGGTTCCATGCTACTTCATCACACCAGCCAGATGCTGCAGAGCCACCTGCTCTGCAGTTTGCAAATCAAAACTGACACATCTAACCCATTACTGCAGGGTTTTTAAGTGTAATTTGTGGCAATGGGCCACTTGTAAGACCCGGCCTGGAGAGAGCGAACTGCCCCACTACCATCCTGTAGTTCACTCCAAAAATAAAAGCCCATGCTGGGTTTTCTTAAATCTGCCTTGATGAAATAGCTTGCCCAAAACCAAGCTTGCTTTTATTTGACACTGCAATCACAGCTATATCTGTGACTGCAATGCACTCCAGTGGCCTTAATGTGCTCCAATTTGCATACTGGATGACACATATCGACCTTCGAATATTTTTCCCTCACTGCCTCACACTTGTTAGAAGATGCTGTGTCAGATCTGCAGCCAAACATTAGAATACCCCTTTCATGGCCTCCATAAAGTACAAGAAAAGTGCCCCCCGCCAAACATAGTATGATTCCCCCACAGAGAATTCCTCCATAGTACCCTCCACTCGCACAGTATAATGACCCTACTGTACCCCACTCCCTACAAATATTGATACCCTCACAGTGACCCCTAGATTGTATAATTGCCCCCACAGTCCTCACACACAGTATCATGGCCCTGACATAGTCCTTCCACACTGTATAATGGTCCCTACTCAACACTACACCGCATTCAGGCCTACTGTCAAGCTCACGCCCTGACTGGTGGCCGTGAGCCAGGGGGTTTGTGGACCCACTGTGCCACAAACCAGAGTACCCTGGAAGGGGCGTGACTAGGACAGCTGGCTTGGTTTTCACTGAAGCCTCTGATGGTGAGGTCAGGCTTGTGCGGCAGGCAGCTGCCAGGTGCCACTCCAGGGTAGTGTCTGGCTGTGGCTGCTGATCCCACTTGGGAGACAGGAACACTAGGACTGGTGCGGGTGACAGGCAGGACTGGCAGATGAGCACGGCTGAAACTCGGATGAGTAGGCAAGCAGGCACGGCTGAAACTCGGATGAGTAGGCAAGCAGGCACGGCTGAGACACATGGCAGGCATGCACGGCTGATACACAGAGCAGGCAGGTACGGCTGAGACAGGGCAGGCAGGCACGGCTGAGACACAGGGCAGGCAGGCACGGCTGGGACATAGGGCAAGCAGGTGTGGTGTATGATGGAACAGGTAGAGGCCTGTTCACACAGCGGATGCTAGTACTGGACAGGAGCGAGTGGAGTATGAAGGGACAGGTTGGGACCTGTTCACACAGGAGATGCAGGTATGGATACAAGCAGGAAGGAATGAAGTATGAAGGAACAGATTGGGACCTGTTCACACAGGAGGAGAACCGCAAGGTTGCAGACAAGAGCTGTGTAGCACCAAAAGATTCTGCAGCAGCAGAAGTAAAGCAGAGCGGAACTGCAAGGTATGCAGAGAGGAGCTGCAGCAAGAGATTTCTGCAGCAAAAGGAGCGGAGCAGAGGCAGAGCCACAAGAGGCGGAGCATAAGCAAAAAGAGAGGACACAAGGAAAGACACAGCAGGGAAAGAAACCACAGACAAGGAGACAGGGAAACAGAGGTAGGACAAAGTTCAGACAAGGTAGTGGAACGAGACAAGGAACAAGAACAAAGACACAGGGACCAGGATATTCTGCCTCCTGGAGGGCGGACATACAAGTACAAAGCAGGGCAAGAACAAAGACACTGAGACCAGAATATACAGCCTCCTAGAGGACAGACCAGCAAGATCATAGCAAGGCAAGGAGAAAAGCCTCCGGAGAAGGCAAAACACAGAGCAAGGCTTGGCAGCTCAGAAGCAAGACACTAACTGAGTTAACACATTGCACAGGCAAGTTCCACAGGGTAGAGCTGCCCTAAATACTAGAGGCTTCTTGGTAATTGGTCAGGGACATATTAGACAGGTGCACCCTGATTCCATAAGAACCAGAGAGTTCTGGAGCGGCCCCCCTATGCACACAACCAGGAAGCATGCAGAGAGCAGGCAGAAAGCAAGAGGCACAGAACATGGAGCCGGAAGACAGAAATCACAACATGACCTGGAACAGTGAGTAAGATGGTGTGTGAGGCTATGCAGTGATGCCAGCAGATTTGTTACACCTCCAAGTAGTATAATGATACTCAAATAACCCTCCAAATAGTATAACTTCCCCTACACAGCCTTCCAAATAGTTAATGGACGCTGGCTCTGGGCCCTTCCAGGCTCATGGACCCTCATGGCCCTATAGCGGCTGTGTGGTCTGTCGGTATTATCTGTACACTGCTAGGGGGTCCTGTTTGTGTAGGGACCTAGGAGCTTCAAGTTATTCCATCACTAGTCTCTATTGTTTATCTTTACAGCTCTCACAAATATCTTTCTCCATTCCACAGCCACATAATTCCAATACATAATCCTTAGATCTCTCCCATCCATCCCTCCCCCAACTTCCTTTTGAATGACGTTGTTAGCCACGAGGCCCCCAATTCAGAGGCTTCACACTGGTCACAAGAGCAGACGTATTAATCAGGAAGCATTAATCAAAATTTTTTATTATAAACCAAGGCTGCAAGCTTGAAGCATATGAAGACCTGCACTTATCTCACTGTCAGAAGCCAGGAACAAGTTGTTCTATATGGACACTGTTATAAAACAGCACACCCACTCCTAACTGTGTCGAAGGTTGATGGAAAAATAGAAGTTTTTTTTATATTTTAATCAATTGTATGTTTTTTGTAAAGCCTTAAGGAATCATGAGGCAAACTCCACTGATGGATTTCAGGTAAAAACGGGTGAAAGTTTTACTTCTGGAACTGAATACAGACAAATACATCCATAATCTCCACTGACCCATTTTCCCTCTAAACAAGCCATAATAGTATGATACTTTTGTCAGTCAGTTCTGTACTTCATTGTAATGATTTCCTTCTAAAAACTAGTGATGAACACTTTTTATATCCTACTTTAACCCCTTCACCCCTAGGTGATTTTCCGTTTTTTTGCTTTAGTTTTTTCCTTTCCTTCACCTTCTTCCAAGAGCCATCTAAATCAGCCATCATCTGCCGGGAAAGATGTGGGCTCAGCATGCGAGCCTTCATCAAAGACAGAGACATGACTTTTGACGTACACGTACATTATGGGTCGTGAAGGTATTAAAATTGTTTGCAAGTCTCACTACTTCACATAGTAATTAAACTTTTGTATTCAAATTTCTAAAGGTTAAAAAACATTTTGCCAAAATACTGTGTTACTGAAAACTAAGTAATATTATTTTATGTTTTTGTATATTCCAAAAGTTTTGCCGCTCACAGAAAGTAATGTGATATTCAAACAAATAATTAACTTAAAATACAAATATATGTTGGGTAACATTGGTGAATGAAGTTGTGGTGCTATTAGAGTCATATTTAATATTTTGTGTGACTTTCATGAGCTTGAAGGACTGCATCCATGCGGTTCAACAATGATTCATACAATTTATTAATTAAGTCATCAGGAATAGCAAAGAATGCCGTCTTACATGCCTCCCAGAGTTCATCTAGATTCTTTGGTTTTGTCTTCCAAGCTTCCTCTTTCATCCTACCCCAAACATGCTCAATGATATTCATGTCTGGTGACTGGGCTGGCCAGTCCTTGAGCACTTTGATCTTTTTTGCCTGGAGGAACTTTGTTGTAGAGATGGATGTATGAGATAGAGCACTATCCTGCTGCAGAATTTGACCCCTTTTATGATTTGGAATATAAGAGATAGCTAATACTTCTTGATATGTTAGGCTATTTATTTTGCCTTCCACCTTGCAAATGTTTTGCACACCCCAATACTGAATCTAACCCCAGACCATGTCCTTTCCACCACCAAATTTAACTGTTTTCTGGGTGTATTTTGGATCCATATGGGCTCCAGTAGGTCTCCTCCAGTATTTGCGGCGGAAGTGGTGTAATTCTACTGAAAATTCATCAGAGAAATCCACCTTCTGCCCTGCACTTTTCCAGTCTCCATCTGTTTAGCTGTGGGACTTTGCAAATGCCACACGGTTTTTTATTTGCCTTTTGTTTAGTGCTGGCTTCTGGGCACTGATTTGACCATGGAGGCCATTTCGAGACAGGATCCTACAAACTGTTCTAGTTGACACAGGGACTTGAGCTGTCCAGGACTGTTGGAGCTCTGCTGCAATGGAAGAGGGGCTTGCTTTGGATTTTCTAACCAACAAATGTTCCTCCTGAGCAGTTGTCTTGTGGGGTCTGCCGGACCTGGGCTTGTCAAACACATCTCCAGTCTCATCAAATCTTTTTTTAATTGTTTGTACTTGACTCTCAGACACATTAAAGGTGCCAGCCACCTCTGCAGTGGATCTGGTCTTCAGCCTCTTGATAATCCAGTCTTTTGGTCACAGGGTGGATTTTTGGCATTTTGTCAGAGCTCAAGTTGCAGTTCAAGTGAAGGTCTGGGGTGCTGGGTTTCTTTTTATACACACACACTAATTAACCGATCATTTACTGAGCATAGGTGAGGATGTATACTAGGATTGGGTGCATTATATGACCAGGCGGAAAAAAAATTTTCTTGCCAAAAGCTGACCATTCTGTGTCCATTAACTGATCAATATTTCTGCATTGATGCCGATTTATTTTTTTAACCTAAACCACATTTCAGAGGGTTTCAGCATTCAAAAGAATAATTTATACAACTATTGGAAGGATGAATTTAATGTCAGGTTATAAGCTTATATTTACATAACATGGAGAAGCGACATAACTTCTGTCAGGGAGTGTATGTGATTTTTCCTTAGTAGGGAAAAGTGAAGGTAGTGCTGATTGGCCACAGGATCCCAGGGAGGGCGAGTGCCAAAACTGTGGGAACGATGCTGATGCCAGAAGTGAGTATAGTTGTTATTTTACAAGATGAAAACATAGGGATTGAGAAGGTGTTGTCCAAGTAGGGGACAACTATTGTCAATGTACACTTTACAGTATCTTGCATCAACCACAAATGACACAGGCTCAACTGCACAAACTTACCTATAGTGTTTGGAAGCTATCATATCACATGGTATAGCACAGCCAATCAGGAAGGACTTTTGTAGCAGATATAAAAGCCAAGGCAGGGAATGCAGCAGCAATTTAATGTTGATTTCCAATAGTTAGAAGCAGGGCCGGACACTGACAACTTGAGGCCTCTGTGCAAGAAATATAACTGAGCCCCCTCCTTGCCCAGCATGCCGCTTATGATGAGGACAACCTGGCCATGGGACTCCCGGAGCCTTGGGCTCTGAGCGACAGGCCAGATTGCTCAAGTTATCACCGCCCTGCAAGCAGGGGCGCATATACAATTCACATTGCACTATAGCACAAGTTCTATTTGGGCCTCCCCACACTTCTAAAATTATATATTTATTTATATTTTTTACTGAGATGGGGAAATATATATCCGTTGGAATTCGGTTCTGCAACACGAAGGGATGAGGGAGCCCAACAGTAGGGAATAGGGGAGTGGAGACCCCCTAGGCACATCTAAAGTCACCCTGTCTGCTCTAAACATCTCTATATAGCATCAAACAGAAACCTAATCCCTCCCTGACCCTGGCAATAAGCCCTGCTAGGGAAGGAAGGAGTGTCACTAGTCAATCCCTACTACAACTAAAGACAGATGGGATAGACAAACGAGGGGAACACTTGTATTGAGTTGACTCAGGGAGAAAAACACAGACATTCTCCCAACAGCACCAAACAGGAAGATAGCCGACTGCTATAGTTCCAAGCCTCAACAGGAGGGAAGTGTCAATATCATCGGCAATTTCCAGAAGCAGCCAGGAAGTCTATAAAAACCCAGGTCCAGGTGTGCCAATTAGAGCCTGGGGGAGGTTGCCACTGGGACCAAGAGTCAGAAGGACTAGGAAGGCATCTGCAAAGCCAAACGCAGAGACCTTCTGCAGCCAGATGCTATGTGACTGTCTGCAGCCTCTGACACACTGTGATACCCAGCCACCCTTCCTCCTCAACCATTTCCACCCTGTTTAAAAGGATTAGATCCAAGGTAGCAGATGCCCTTCATTTTTCCTGGAAGATAAAGTTGTCAGCAAGAGAGGATAAGAATTTGCATGACCTGCTATTTTTGCCTGAGAGAGATTCCCTACAAATGTCTGGACTGGATATTTGAAATCTCCCATGATCACTATGTCATTTTTTTTGAGAACTTGGACATCTGATTCAAAAGAGTTCATCCATAGCTTCAGCTTGCCCTGGGGGCCTTTAGCAAAAGCCTACCATGGTGACCTTTCCGCTTTTCTTCCATTTATTCTTACCCAAAAAGTTTCCACAGAACTCCCAGTCTCTGAAGGTTCAAATTCGGTGGAGATACATGATTTTCTAACGTACAATACAACTACTCCCTGATTAAGTATGTTTCTAGAAAATAAGTTGTGTCCTTCTAGCGTTGTAATCCAATCATGTCTATCACCCCACCAAGTTTCATTGATGCCAATAACATCATATTTCTTTTCCTGCATAAGTAGCTCCTCCATTACCTCTCCATTATTAACCAGGCTTAATGTCACCTTACAATAGCAAGGTGACATTAACCCCTTATTACCCCTTATGCCACCACTACAGGGCAATGGGAAGAGAGAGGCTAAGTGCCGGCATAGGTGCATCTTGGTCCCTCTTAGGCTATTAATACCTGCCCTCAGTCACTGGCTTCCCTCTCTGGCAGAGAAAATTGCGTGGAAGCCCACACCAGATTTTTCCGTCAATTAATCCTTTAATTTAACACCTACAGCTCCAAAATTTTACACACGCACTACTAACATTATTAGTGAGGGACATATAAAAATATAACTGATGTGCAATGGTTTACTGTATGTAAACCATGTCTCATATCCTGTTGGCTTCTGGAATTATTTTACAAAACCCGACAATTGAATTATCGGCTATTCTGCTATCTCTCTATGAAATATTAAGATATATAGATATTTATGTGTGTCAATATATGTCTATTCTATTTTAACCTGTCAGTGTGATTTTATATTACACCGCACTGAATTGCTGGCTTTTCTACAGAACACCAGTGCATATTTCTCACAAGTCACACTGATGGTCCGTGTGGTGTGCGAGTTTTTCTCGCACCCATAGACTTTCATTGGCGAGTCTCGGCCATAATATGGTGCGAATCACAGCATGCTGCGATTTCTCTCGCACGTATAATACGGCCAAGAAAACAATGGATGATAGGAGCTGCCCCATAGATGAATACTGGTCCGAGTGCTATGCGATTTTTTATCATATATTCCTCTCTAGTGTGACTCCAGACTAATGCAAACTATGGCCACCGAGGCATCTATACTAGATCACGCAGTGCACATAGGCGGCCATAATAGTGCTTACACTGGACGATACACCATCAAGAACAATGATTTTTTTTGTGCTGCAGAAAAGATAATTTCACCCAATTGCCAAGCGTTTTCCTCAGCAGCGTGCTAACACAGCAAGAAAATCATGAATCAAGCTTTTTTAGCAACAATCATTCAAGATTATCTTGCAATATAAATGCCCCTGTAAAAACTCTCCCATCTTTCAATCTGAATAACCTCGCTGAAAAATTCTCAGTTTCCTCATTCTGCAGCCTAAAATAGTCAGTTAAACACAGAAGCTCTAGACGATAATTAGTACAACATTTTTAATGAAATTAAATGAAATGATAAAATTAATTAAATTAATGATTGCATAAAAATTGTTCACACCCCAAATACATTCATTTACATGGAAATAAAAGCCCCTTTAATAAGACATTTGTAGATTACAAGAGGAAAATGCTCGTTAGAATAAATTAATTAATTGTCTAATACAATATCATGGAGATAAGTTAAGGTCAAACAAATCAGAATTTTTATTTTTTATTTGCTGTCTTGTTTAACTCTCATCTTTTCTTTCGACATCATTTTTTCCTGTCGAATGTCTGAGTGCAGTGATCACACCATAGAGACGATCCCCCCTGATATACAGCTCATAAGAACAATGGGACAGTTCTTTAGCGGTGACAAATTATTAGGCGTCTGCCTTCTTAGGACAGGTCATAGCCCTCCCGGGGGACCCGGATGGTTTTGTGTCTCGACTGCTCGGTGACACCTTCAGCGAGGGGTGCTGAGTTATTGCCAGGTTAAAAGCTTATGATGGTGTCAGTATCGGAAGATGTGTTATTGTGTTATGAAAGTTCTGCCGCCCGGACATATTAGCCCTGCGATCAATCACCGCTGACAAGGGCTCTTTAGCCTGTCACACTCGCTATGTCTTGAAATCTTCAGACGGCCACTAACTGGCAAATTGCTAATTTAATTCCTGCCTAACGTGGTTAGGAGATGCATTAGTTCCAAATGGGGCCAGAGGTCCCTGCTGTCTGAGCGTTCCAATGTCTGCCTATGGTGGGAGCGCAGATATGATGGGCATAAGGTGATTGTGATGACCGTTGGTCCCGCGTCATCCGTCTGCACACAGGATACTCTGTACGCTACCTTATCTGTATATTACAGGTATCTCATGTGAAGCAATAGCCAATAGAGGATTAATAAATACTATTATCGTTATGCTTGATGAGACTTTTTTTTTTATCTAACGATCATGCAAGAATGGGAGATAGTTTTTGTGTAATAATATTTTTATTGGTCATTATTGGCCATTTTTCTCTTTTGCATGAGACAATTATGAAAAAAAATGGCTCTTTTTGAGTGATGAGTTTTATATAAATGGGCACTAAACGGTTTATCCAATGAAAATAAGTTAATTTCTATGAACATAATAAATGATAACTTTCTCATTAGTTTGTATATGATGGTTAGAACCTACACCGATCGGCAGAACGAGGAACTTTAATGCCCGATAGTATAAAGTTATCCCAAATAGAGTGGTAGGTTGGGCGCCCAACTGTTGCCCCATTCATTCTTTATCGGACTGCCGGAAAAAGGCGTTCACTGGTCTTGGCAGTGACATAGAGAATGAATGGAGAGGTGTTCGGGCATGAGCACTGCCACCAGTGGTGGATCACCAATGGCAGCAAGCCACACAGCTGCTATGGGGCTCACGAAACGGTGGGGCCTGGTGCAAGCGCCTGTGTGCCACCCCGGCAGGGCCGCTGCAGTTACAGTACTGGTCCGACCGGGGGCGCCCGCCAGTCTTTGTCAATTGTGGTGGTTAATAATAAAATAATAAAAAGGTTTGTGATGCCATTTGGGATGTTCAGACTGGTATGGCTTGGCACTGATGAGGGTCCCTGTGAGTTAGGTGGTGATGGACTGTGCCAGATTAACCCCTTCCCAACTAGGGCTGGCTCCCAGGGGAGTTGGAGCAGGAATGGTGCAGCAGAGAATAATCAGCATTAGACAGGGAAGTGATCAGTTTGTACCTTTAAATGCAGTTCCAAAAACTTTCATACAATTCACATACAGGGTGTTGGTCAGACCTGCATGATGAGAGTTCAGTTTCTCTGCTGTGACGTAGTGTAGCCTTCCTGCTGCTAATTATACCTCTGGTAAACGATTCCTTGGGCCCTCAAGGGTCCAAGATAAACAGTTGCTGGATCTGTGATCCCTTCCAGCGAGCAGGCAGCTTGAATCCTGTGGAAAACACTCTCTCTTGCAGCTCATTATATGAAAACCGAGCAGTCTTTCAGTTTAACACTGACCCTGGAAGTCTCTGTGCTCTAGCAACTGATACCCTGCCTCTTGCAGCTTGTCCTGGCAGAGAGAGCATGCTCCTCTCCTCTGCCTGTAGACCTCCATCTTGCTACATCTTCCTACATCTTCACTGCTTGGCACATGGCAACCTCTCAGAAGCACCGCCTCCTGTCTCAGGGATCGTACACTTCCTGATTCAAGTAAAAGTGCCCAATCTCCCAGTAAAGGATGGGGTAAAATGTGTGGATGCAGTTATAATAGCAGAGAACAAGGCCCTCACCATAGCTGACAATACAGATAAATTATATTACACAAACAGGTACCAAACACCACCGTTTGTCATCACACATTCAACGTATCCCTGATATTGACACAATAGAAAGTAATGCATAAGTAAGAAAATTGCCTGCACCATTCAAAGGATTCATTGCAGAAAATCACCCCAGACAACAACCTCTCATGGAATCCAGGTAAGTAGATGAATGGGTGGTACTCAGTGTCCAGTAGAAAAACTGTTATTTATTAGATAAACTTAAAACATTGATGCAGGGGAGAGGGTCACCTTCGGGAGGACGGCTGTTTCATGTCCAGTCGACACTTCAATGGGTCCAGAAAGATTTGTGTGGGGTCCATCATACTGTGTGAAGAGCTGTGTGTGGGCCATTATTCTGTTTGCAGGGCTTGTGGGGACCATTATACAGTGTGGTGAGGTGTGGGGCCTCTATACTGTGTGTAGGCCCATTATACTGCAAGGAGGGATGTATGAGGGGTCACTATTTGGGGATCATAATGTTTTTGGATCAACATACTTTGCCGGAGAAGTTTAGCTGGGATACAGTAGGGTCATCTCACTGTGCGTTTGGAGGAATTCACTGTGGGGATATAACACTTTGGGGGACATTTTGGTTGGCATAATACTTTATGGGTGGAATGAAAGGGAATCTAGGACTTCAGGAGGAGGAAAATTACTTTATGTAGACAGCAAAGTTGTGAGATATTCTCTTCTGTGACCTCGCTGAATATTATTTATTTTTTTTGTTGGGGGGGGGGAGGCAATTAAAACGTCTCCTGTGGGGCCCCATGTTTGTATGTATGCCCCTAATTGCCACTGCATTAAATTGGGGAAAAAAGTTAAACTTCCACCAGTCAACAAGTTGTTATCACCTATCCAGCAGATAGGTGACAACTTAATTTCACTGCTTTAATCCTGTTATAGAGTTGAGTTTGTGTAATGTACTAAAAGGGGTTGCCCATGTTGGGGCCCAACAGTGGAACTGACTCCAGGGGCCCACTCTAAATTTCCATGCTCAGGCTAGGTATACCTTTGTATTGTAGTATTTGTTAGGAAGCTCAGTCATCAGTTTCATTATATTCACTAGAAAGAGTGGCAGGAAAAGTTAACCCCACCATAACCAGGCCGGGGAAGGAAAAGCAAGAAGCAAACACTGACGTAGATCATGACAGTCACCGTGTGCAGAGCTGAGGTTTCAAAACAAGCAGCTTTTCTTGAAGCCCCTACAAATTACAATCACCACAAGAGGATGGGGGGGGGGATGGCAATTGAGGGGACAAAATGGTGCATCAAGCACTTGACCACACCAAGGGTGCACCAAAGATCCCTGTTTTTAAATATATATTAAAACAAGCAAAAATTGTACAAGTATGATTTTTATAGGGGCTAAGTCCCCTTAACCCCTTCACCCCCGAAGCTTTTTCCGTTTTTTCGTTTTCGTTTTTTGCTCCCCTCCTTCCCAGAGCCATAACTTTTATATTTTTCCATCAATGTGGCCATGTGAGGGTTTATTTTTTGCGGGATGAGATGTACTTTTGAACGACGTCATTGGTTTTACCATGCCGTGTAACAGAAAATGGGAAAAAAATTACAAGTGTGATGAAATTGCAAAAAAAGTGCAATATCACACTTGTTTTTTGTTTGGCTTTTTTGCTACGTTCACCAAATGCTAAAACTAACCTGCCGCTATGATTCTCCTGGTCATTATGAGTTCATAGACACCTAACATGTCTAGGTTCTTTTTTATCTAAGTGGTGAAAAAAAATCCCAATTTGCTAAAAAAAAATAAATAAAAAAATTGTGCGATTTTCTGATACCCGTAGCGTCTCCAATTTTCGTGATCTTGGATCAGGTGAGGGCTTATTTTTTGCATGCCGAGCTGACGTTTTTAATGATACCATTTTGGTGCAGATACATTCTTTTGATCGCCCGTTATTGCATTTTACTGCAATGTTGCGGTGACCAAAAAAACGTAATTTTGGCGTTTTGATTATTTTTTTGCTACGCCATTTAGCGATAAGGTTAATCCTTTGTTTTTATTGATAGATCGGGCGATTCTGAACGCGGCGATACCAAATATGTGTATGTTTGATTTTTTTTATTGTTTTATTTTGATTGGAGCAAAAGGGGGGTGATTTGAACTTTTATATATTTTTTATTTTTTTTATATTTTTAAACATTTTTTTTTACATTTTGGCATGCTTCAATAGCTTCCATAGGAGGCTAGAAGCATGCACAACTCGATCGCCTCTGCTACATAGAGGTGCAGTATAGATCACCTCTATGTAGCAGAAAGGCAGGTGTACTTTGAACGCCGACCACAGGGTGGTGCTCAAAGCAATCGGCCATCAACAACCATAGAGGTCTCAAGGAGACCTCTGGTTGTTATGGCAATGCACCGATGACCCCCGATCATGTGACGGGGGTCAGCGGTGCGAGCGCTTCCGGCCGCGCGACCGGGAGCGCTAGTTAAATGCCGCTGTCAGCTTGTGACGGCGGCATTTAACTAGTTAATGGGCGCGAGCGGATCGCGATGCCGCTCGCGCTCATTGCACGCACATGTCAACTGCACAGCGGCTTTGAGGTGTAATAGTCTACCTTTAAGAGTATGTAGAGTTCCTAAAACCCTGCCAAAAGCTATGTTTTTATCCTTGGAGTCTGAGTTACTAACAATTGATCATATATATATATATATATATATATATATATATATATATATATATATATATATATATATATATATATATATATATATATATATATATATATTTAAATATTAATATAATATAAAGAAATATTTAAATATAAATAAATATATATATATACAGTTAGGTCCATATATATTTGGACAGAGACAACATTTTTCTTATTTTGGTTATAGACATTACCACAATGAATTTTAAACAAAACAATTCAGATGCAGTTGAAGTTCAGACTTTCAGCTTTCATTTGAGGGTATTCACATTAAAATTGGATGAAGGGTTTAGGAGTTTCAGCTCCTTAACATGTGCCACCCTGTTTTTAAAGGGACCAAAAGTAATTGGACAATTGACTCCAAGGCTATTTCATGGACAGGTGTGGGCAATCCCTTCGTTATGTCATTCTCAATTAAGCAGATAAAAGGTCTGGAGTTGATTTGAGGTGTGGTGCTTGCATTTGGAAGGTTTTGCTGTGAAGTAAACATGCGGTCAAAGGAGCTCTCCATGCAGGTGAAACAAGCCATCCTTAAGCTGCGAAAACAGAAAAAACCCATCCGAGAAATTGCTACAATATTAGGAGTGGCAAAATATACAGTTTGGTACATCCTGAGAAGGAAAGAAAGCACTGGTGAACTCATCAATGCAAAAAGACCTGGGCGCCCACGGAAGACAACAGTGGTGGATGATCGCAGAATAATCTCCATGGTGAAGAGAAACCCCTTCACAACAGCCAACCAAGTGAACAACACTCTCCCGGAGGTCGGCGTATCAATATCCAAATATACCATAAAGAGAAGACTGCATGAAAGTAAATACAGAGGGTTCACTGCACGGTGCAAGCCACTCATAGGCATCAAGAATAAAAAGGCTAGACTGGACTTTGCTAAAAAACATCTAAAAAAGCCAGCACAGTTCTGGAAGAACATTTTTTGGACAGATGAAACCAAGATCAACCTCTACCAGAATGATGGAAAGAGAAAAGTATGGTGAAGGCGTGGTACAGCTCATGATCCAAAGCATACCGCATCATCTGTAAAACACGGCGGAGGCAGTGTGATGGCTTGGGCATGCATGGCTGCCAGTGGCACTGGGTCACTAGTGTTTATTGATGATGTGACACAGGACAAAAGCAGCCGAATGAATTCTGAGGTATTCAGAGACATACTGTGTGCTCAGATCCAGCCAAATGCAGCCAAACTGATTGGTGGTCTTTTCATACTACAGATGGACAATGACCCAAAACATAAAGCCAAAGCAACCCAGGAGTTTATTAAAGCAAAGAAGTGGAATATTCTTGAATGGCCAAGTCAGTCACCTGATCTCAACCCAATTGAGCATGCATTTCACTTGTTAAAGACTAAACTTCAGACAGAAAGGCCCACAAACAAACAGCAACTGAAAACCACTGCAGTGAAGGCCTGGCAGAGCATCAAAAAGGAGGAAACACAGAGTCCGGTGATGTCCATGAGTTCAAGACTTCAGGCAGTCATTGCCAACAAAGGGTTTTCAACCAAGCACAAAAAATAAACATTTTATTTAAAATTATTGAATCTGTCCAATTACTTTTGGTCCCTTTAAAAACAGGGTGGTACATGTTAAGAAGCTGAAACTTCTAAACCCTTCATCCAATTTTAATGTGGATACCCTTAAATGAAAGCTGAAAGTCTGAACTTCAACTGCATCTGAATTGTTTTGTTTAAAATTCATTGTGGTAATGTCTATAACCAAAATAAGAAAAATGTTGTCTCTGTCCAAATATATATGGACCTAACTGTATATATATATATATATATATATATATATATATATATATATATATATATATATATATGATCTATTGAAATGAACACATGAAAGTCAGACATTGCTTTTCAACCATGCTTTCACAGAATGAAAAGAAAAAAAAACCTCGTGAAATAGACCTGGACAGAAATGATGGTACCCTTAATATTTTGTTGCACAACTTTTTGAGACAATCACTGCAATCAAGTGATTCATGTAACTGTCACTGATACCTCTGCACCTCTCGAAAGGTGTTTTGGCCCACTCTTCAAGAGTAAGCTGCTCCAGTTGTCTCATGTTTGAAGGTTTCCTTTTCCAAACGGCATGTTTCAGCTCTTTCCAAAGATGCTCAATAGGATTTAGGTCAGGGCTCATAGAAGGCCACTTCAGAATAGTCCAATGTTTTCCTCTGAGCTATTCTTGGGTGTTTTTAGCTGTGTGTTTTGGGTCATTATCCTGTTGCAAGACCCATGACCTGCGACTGAGACCAAGCTTTCTGACACTGGGCAGCACATTTCTCTCTAGAATCCCTTGGTAGTCTTGAGATTTCATTGTACCCTGCACAGATTCTAGACACCCTGTGTCAGATGCAGCAAAGCAGCCCCAGAACATAACAGCCTCCTCCATGTTTCACAGTAGGGACAGTGTTCTTTTCTTGTTATGCTTCATTTTTCCATCTGTGAACATAGAGCTGATGTGCCTTGCCAAAAAGTTCCATTTTTGTTTCATCTGTCCATAAGACATTCTCCCAGAAGCTTTGTGGCTTGTCAACATGTAGTTTGGCAAATTTCAGTCTGGCTTTTTTATGATTTTTTTTCAACAATGGTGTCCTCGGCCGTCTGCAATGAAATCCACTTTGGCTCATACAAGGATAGATGGTGCGATCTGACACTGATGTTCCTTGAGCTTGAAGTTCACCTTTAATCTGTTTAGAAGTTTTTCTGGGCTCTTTTGTTACCATTCGTATTATCCGTCTCTTTAATTTGTCATCAATTTTCCTCCTGCGGCCACGTCCAAGAATGTTGGCTACAGTCCCATAGATCTTAAATTTCTGAATAATATGTGCAACTGTAGTCACAGGAACATCAAGCTGCTTGGAAATGGTCTTATAACTTTTACCTTTAACATGTTTGTCTATAATTTTCTTTCTAATCTCCTGAGACAACTCTTTCCTTCGTTTCCTCTGGTCCATGTGGAGTGTGATACACACCATGTCACCAAACAGCACAGTGAGTATCTGTAGCCCTATATACAGGCCTCTCACTAATTCCAAGATTGTAGACACCTGTGATGCTAGTTAGTAGACACACCTTGATTTTACATATCCCTTTTGTCACATTATTTTCAGAGGTAACATCATTTCTGTCCAGGCCTATTTCATGATTTTTTAAAAAATTCCGTGGAAGTGTAGTTGAAAAACAATGTCTGACTGTCATTTGTTCAATTTCATAGTTCTTTTATTTATTATTACTTTTGTCAGATTCAAGTTATTTTTGTGACCATTGTGGAAAACGGATTGTGATAGATCCACACGTATAAAGAAATGGCTTTTGTTTCTCAAGCGATCAGTCCAATGGTAGAGACTGTCACATCCAAACATAGACTAAGTGTGAACAGGTGCTGAACCTAGAGTCACCACTCGTATACAGTCAAATACATAAGATAGCACACTGCGGTGCTAAAACATGCAAACAAGAAACATGAAAATTGAACTACATTACTGCACTAGAAATATGAAAAAATTAGAGCGTTTAGCGCATAAATTGGCCAATTCATGTGTACCTGGTAGCCACATTAAGGCATCTCTCGTATACCAGGTCCTAAACTTTCCTTTTGTCGCTGAGAATAAACATCTTCATCTAAATGGGAACCTGTGAATCTTCTTCTTAGACTAAATTTCTCTCTCGGTGGAGGGGTAATGGACCTGCTGTGATTAAAACACCTGTGGCTAAGAGGTGGAGGAGTGCTCAGTCAGAAGGCTAATGAATACAAATTTCAAAAAACTGACCGTCATATCCAAACATAGACTAAGTGTGAACAGGTGCTGAACCTAGAGTCACCAACTCGTATACAGTCAAATAAATAAGGCAGCACACTGCCTTAAGAAGAGGATTCACAGGTTCCCATTCAGATAAAGACGTTTATTCTCAGAGAGGAAAGGAAAGTTTAGGACCTGGCATACGAGAGATGCCTTAATGTGGCTACCAGGTACGCATGAATTGGCCAATTTATGCGCTAAACGCTCTAATTTTTTCATATTTCCAGTGCAGTAATGCAGTCCCCTATGGATGACATGTTTCAACACTATATGTGTTTTCCTCCATGTCTTCCTCCAGGTCCTCCATGTAGTGTTGAAACATGTCGTCCATAAGGGACTGACTGAAAGCAAAATTGTTATTGAAGAGACCTGGAATTTTTTAATGGATAAATAAAAGTTATATTTTACTCTACCATTGGAATGATCGCTGGAGAAACAAAAGTTATATATATATATATATATATATATATATATATATATATATACTTACCCAATGTGAACCTTCGTTCTTCATGAGTAGCATACTCTGCAGTTTTTATGTCTGTGAGCCTTGTAGCTCCTAATGTAATTTCCTATCCAGATCCTTCCTCTAAAAGTATGTATAATTGTTTTCTCTGATCGCTGTATTCTTTCTGAAATATTGATCTTCAAGAGTCGGAGCAATATGAAAGGCAAAATCCTCATAATTCACAATGCACTAAGCTTATAGTTGCTGTGTAATTAAAAAATATATATATATTTACACCGGAAATCTGGGTTAATACTGGTTTGATTGGAAAGCGGCACTTTGCCAGCTCTCCTTCTACTGTTGATTGAAGAGGACTCCAGCAGAGAATCTGATACATTGCTCATATGAGAACTGCATGCAGAATGACGGCACTGAAATGTGTTCAATGCAAGTATATATACAGTTATGGCCAAGGTGTTGCCATCCTTGACATTGTTCCATAAAATAAAGTATTTCTCCCAGAAAATGATCACAATTACACGTTTGTTATACACATTTATTTTCTTTGTGTGTATTGGAACAACACAAAAAAAAAAGAAAAAAAGGCAAATTGTACAGAATTTCACCAAAAACCCCAGAAGGGGACAGACAAATTTGTTGGCATCCACAACTTAATATTTGGTTCCACACTCTTTGGGATAAATAACTGCAATCAATCGCTTCCTATAACCATCAACAAGCTTCTTACACCTTCTGCTTTGTTTAGCTTAGGGAGAGGATACAGCTGGAGTGAGAGACAGTATTAGCTTTTGTGTGTGCATCCTTTTACAAAAAGTGTCTTTGTGTGTACTCTGCACCCATGTCTATGGGAGTAGCGAACCTACAATCAATTTTGCCTACACTGCGTCCATGTTTGTGAGACTAGTGTACCAAAAACCATTTTTTTTATACTCTGCACTTGTGTCTGTGGGAGTAGCGTGCCTAAGACCAATTAATTTATACTTTGAACTCATGTCTGTGGGAGTACTGTGCTTAAAACCATTTTTTTCTACTGAGCAGCCTTGTCTGTGTGAGTAGTGTGCATAAAAACAAATTGTTCTACTCTGCACCTGTGTATGTGGGAGTAGTGTGCCAAAAAACATTTTTTTATACTCTGCACTCATGTTTGTGAGACTAGTGTGCCAAAAATTGTTTTTATTATACTCTGCACCTGTGTCTGTGAGAGTAGTGTGCCTAAAACCATTTTTTTATACTCTGCACCTGTGTCTGTGGGAATAGTGTCCATAAAAAAATTGTACTACTCGGCACCCATATCTGTGGGAATAATGTGTGTAAAAACAAAATGTTCTACTCTGCACCTTTGTCTGTGGCAGTAATGTGCCTAACATCATTTTTTCTACTATGCACCCGTGTCTGTCAAAGTAGTGTGCCTGAAACTAATATTTCTGCTCTGTACCCACGTCTGTGGGAGTACTGTTCCTAAAACCCATTTTTTATAATTTGCACCTGTGTCTGTGGGACTAGTGTTAGTAAAAATAAATTGTTCTACTCTGCACCAGTGTTTGTTTAAATTGTGTGCCTAAAATAATTTTTTTGTACTCTGCGCCCGTGTCTGTGGGAGTAGTGTTTGTAAAAAACAAGTGTTCTTCTCGGCATCCGTGTCTGTAGGAGTAGTGTGTGCAAAAACAAATATTTTACTCTGCACCTGTGAGAATAGTGTGCCTGAAACAAATTTTTCTACTCTCCACCCATGTCTGTGGGAGTAGTTTTCCTAAAACAATTTTTTTTTATACACTTTGCACCTTTGTTTGTGGGAATAGTGTGTAAAACAAATAGTTCTAATCAGCACTAGTGTCTGTTTGAGTAGTGTGCCTAAAACCAATTTTTTATATTATGCACCTGTGTCTGTGGGAGTAGTGTGCGTAAAACAAATTGTTTTACTCTGGACCTCTGTCTGTGGGAGTAGTGTGAGTGAACACAAATTCTTCTACTCTGCACAAGTGTCTGTTTGAGTAGTGTGCCTAAAACCATTTTTTTTATAGTCTACACCTGTGTCTGTGGGAGTAATGTGCCTAAAACCAATTTTTCTACTTTGCACCACTGTCTGTGGGAATATTGTGTCTAAAACCATTTTTTTATACTCTGAACTGTAATCCCAGCGTCCCTGCATGATTTTCTCCTCCCTCGAGAGGGACGCCAGATCACTCGACCGTGGGCCTCATTCCATTCCGCAGTTCCTCCTCCTCTGTTTCCAGCTGTTGCTTGTGATCTGTGCATGACATGCACATCCCCAGGCACTGTGCTTAGGGCACGAGTATGCATGCTCCCTCCTTCTTAAAGGGGCCATGCACGCCATTTTAATGTGTCCCCAGCCAATGGCATGGAGATTCTTACTGTATTATGTAAGGCACCCCTACCTGAATGGAGGTGCCCGAGCAATGTGTATAGTCCGTCCCCTGCATGCTTGTTGTTAGGCCCCCAGTACCCGCCGGTCAGTCTACATGTCCAGTATGCCTCCTGACGAAGCCTACTGGGCAAAAGGCGCAGCACAATGCGGTGCTGTGACGAATATCTGTCACTCTACAGAGGAACCATGGCCTCAGGTATTATTCAAGGCTATTTAGCCGCTTAATATTTCGTGCCAAACCCGTCTTTACCTATAGAGTGACTAATTCTTTATTGATATTGAGACTACAATCCCTTTATATATGGATTTAGTTCTTTCAGTCAGTAGATCTGAGCTATAAGATGGATGAAGGACTATATATTTAACCATCAAAGCTCTGCTTTCCATTTTTTGATTTTACTTTGCTCTTGGATATTTTTCTGTCTATATTTATAGGTGCACTTGTTTACATTCATATCCCCTGTGGTAGACTTCCTATTTAGGAGTCTTTAAGGACAGATGTTTTTACTCAGCCATACTGTTTTTGTTCTTTTTTCTTTTTTGTCTTTGTTTATTCTCCTTTTGGTTCTCACACTTTTTTTATATTATTTGTAACCCTAGCTACTTTGGATATGAAATTAATAAAGTATTGCATTATATAAACTAATTACTTCTGCTTCTTCTGATGTTCTTTATGGTCTCCATAGTTTATATTACTATACATGTAAGCACAAGGATGATATACATTATTTGATTGTCATGTCAGATGCTGTTCACACTAGGGCGTCCGACAGACAGCGGGGATTCCGCATTCGTCCACTATACGCTCAGTGGCGCCTACTAGATTTTATCTAGGTTGTCCGGGGTTAATTTAGCTGGTACTCGGGTTGGAGGCTGGGTCACGCCCACTGCCTTTAAATAGTTCTGCTGGACTTTGGGCGTCGCCGATTATAGCTTGCTCCTCGTGCCTAGTGATTCCGGTCTGAAGTGGTGGTCTTGGAGTAGAAATATCGTATCCGGAGGTGTATTATTTTGTCATATTTCTCCTTCCTATATTTGTATTTGTTTTGCCCTGTGCACGTTATAGTGTTTTCCTGTGTGTCTGCGGCGTGGTGCGTTTTTAGTTTTCCCTGTCTGTGCTTTCTGTTGAGGTTGGTGTGTGGTCTAATCACTGGGTGGCGTGTGGAGGTTTCAGCATAGGGCTGAAACAGGAGTCAGGGTCAGGCCTGGTGGCCCAGACAAGCATACCATTAGTGTAAATTCTGGGAGAGGGACAGACAGGGTTTTCCCTAGTCTGAGGCATATCGCAGGGGCCCGGGTAACCAGCCTTAGTCTACCCAGTACCCCCGTGACATTGATCTAGTGAGACTATCCTTTTATAGGTTACACATTCTAACACTCTGTCAGTGATTTAGAAGTTGTTTTTCTCATTGTAGATAGTTATAGGTTTCTTTACATGTCCAGTACCTGTCTGCCCATACTTTCCTTGTCTCTCTGTATTTCAGTTGGACCAACCTGCCCTTGTCAGCACTTATCTGTATACCAGCCATACCAGCCTGCACCTGCCAGTGCCTTTCTGTATACCAGCCAGACCAGTCCAAACCTGCCACGTTATGGTGGTGACCCTGACCTATATTGGGGTTTCATCAATCAGTGCACGCTGCACTTCAAACTTTTGGCTCATCAGTTTGTTTCTCATTGGGCTACAGTGGCTTTCATCATGTCTCATCTCACTGGCAAAGCTCTGGTGTTGCTCAATCACCTACTGGAGTGAGGGTATCCTCTTGTTTTGAACCTGCAGTCCTTTCTAGAAGCCTTCTGTAAGGTCTTTGATGAGCCTGGATGCATTTCCTCTCCTCAGATTGAGCCTGAGAAACCTGATAGTGGGTCAGTACACTGTCCGATTCCGTACCCTGCTTTCCGAGTTCACCTGGAATAATCTGGAAGGGTGTGGTTGCCACCTTCTGTGGGAGCCATCTGGTTGCCACCTTCTGCGAGAGCCTTTCTGGCAGAATCAAGGACAAGCTGGCCGGTTGTGATATACCCACCTCACTGGATGACCTGGTGTCCCTGGCAACTCGCATCGACATCAGGTTTCAGGAGCGTTCCAAGGAGGGGAACCGCAAGATAAGATTTTTGCGTCTGGCTCCTACCTATGAAAGGTTGATCATGCAGCAAGCTTCAGCTTTGACACCTTCCCCAGAGACCATTCAAATTGACCAGGTGAAGATGGCCAAGCATTGTCAGGAGGTCCGTCATGTCGAGGGACGGTGCTTCTATAGTGGCAGCCTTAGACATTTAATCCGCTTCTGCCCAGAAAACAGGGAAACTCCAGAGCTTATGGTGTGTTGGAAAGGCCACCCTGGGTGAGGATCACTCCTCACCATTGTTCGTCACCACCTGGTGCACTCGAGCAAGTGCCGGGACCCTAAGCAAGAGGGGGGCCCACTGGCCATTGAGGACATTGGCATGTTGGCATGCTATGGAGCCCATGAGTCAGGAGAGCCCAGTGCCAGTGCAGTCACTGCCCCCCGTGTTTAAACTGTTTGAAATTCTCACCTCTCCTCATTCCCCTCTCGTCTGCAGGTCCTTCCTCTTCCGCATCTTATGACTACATGACATCTCAGGACAGAGGGCGCAATGACATCACTACAGCTCAGCCTCTGCACTGAGCAATGCAGAGTGTCAGAAAATGCTAAAGAGACAGGACCTACGGCAAGCAGGGAACAAGGAGCAGTGAGTATTTGATTATTTTTGTATGGAGGACATTCTGTATGGAGCATTACTGTATATGGGACCCATTATACTGTATGGAGCCCTATTTGAGGTCCATTATGTATAGAGCATCATATGGGGCCCATTCTGTATGGATTAATACAGCAAAAAAGGGGCAGCAGTGTTTACCTGCACAGGTCTCAGAACGAATGCACTCTCAGGATGGAGCAAACCCATGTAGTAAAGATGACAGCAACACAGGTGCAAAATACTGATGAGACAACCACTCACAGCCTACCAATTCATGGAGGGGAAGATTGCTTAGTATTAAATTGCACAAAATTGCTTGCATAGGGTGCTGATCACACACATGTAACGCACAGTGTCTCACTTACAGCCTGTTAGTGATGCCCATACTATTAGATTAGGTGGGCTGCTCAGCACTATCTAAGTGCATCCCGTGGAAACAGACATCCTAGTTTGTAAGACCAAAAATGCTGAGACTGGCTGCACTCTGAAAAATGAAGTGCAAAAAAATGTATATACATATATATATATATATATATATATATATATATATATATATATATATACACATAACGTATGAGGTATTGGTTGATATTTTGTCTGTCCAAGATATGAAAGCTTGCAACCTGTGTCAAGGGTCCTCACACTTGATAGTCCTAACACTAAACTTAATAGCAAAGCCACAAAAAGAGGACTAAAAATCCTCACCCATTCAAGTCTATGGGTGTGTAAAATATAAAAATATTGGATCCCACACAGAATATCAGAGTGACATCTAATTTTTGATCATGTACATTTTTGAATGTAGATGTATGAAAGTGGACATCACACAGTCACAAAAAGTGGATAAATGGATGACATGCAGATGAAAAATGGATGAAAATTGTCTGACTTTTCAGAATGAAGCCTCGGACAATTATTCATACACTTGTATGTGTCTGACCCTACAGACGTTGAGAACACACCAGCCTTATCGCCTTGACATGTGAGTGCAAAGAGCTTTGGGGAACATGAATTCCTCTTGATCCTGTATACGCAGTAGGCGCCTAATAAACCAATGCATGGAGCCTTTATTTGTGCAGCACTATGGATATATTCCCAACTAGAACTTAGTATATTGAAACTTACTGAAAAACTTCTCTATGCCTCTCTATATTGTATGGCCTGATAGACTGCTAATGCAGAATGAGACGAGCTGAATTGATTACGCAGAGGTCCGCATGATAGTGATTGGGACAAGAGTAAAATAGAGTTTCATTGGGGGTTATAGGATTTGGTCATTAGGGGAAGGGAGGGGCAATATGACGGGGAGAATATAAAGGAAACCTTTGGGAATGGAGCCATTTTATGGGATCCTAAAGTCAAGAGTCACACCCACCCACCCCTTTTTGATGACCTGCTGTCATTCTGGTGATAAGTAAAAAAAATATATTGTCCTTTTAGTTCATCAGGTAATACTCAAGAATTTTTTATTAATATGGGTCGCGGTGGCCGAGGTGGTGGGGGGCGGTCCTGGGAGTTGGTGACATTTGTAATTGGGGGTGGGATTTACATGGATGATTCCCTTCAGGATTGGATTAGGCTGATCTGGCATATAATAGGGCTTTGGATGGGGATGTAACCTGGGAGTCAGTGGTGGCGTTCTTTTCGCCGTTGATGGTGGTGTGGTGCCATCGATCTGAGGATTACGGCTGTGGTTAGAATAATTCTGTTGGCAAATACTTTTTTACACGTGCCAGATCTTGTAGCTTCAAGGACTTTTTCAAATTTCTTATTGTTATTATTTGTTAACAAACGGTCTCTGTGGTCCAATATATCCAAAAAATGTCTCCTGTGTATTATTGTTAAAAGTTTCGAGGTACGGGGCTGGGAAGTGAATTAATGGGGGTGGTTTTATATTCAACGGAACAACTTAGTCATACACTGTCATGCTGTGTTACAGCTCCGTATAGGGCAAGTCCCAATATGTCATGTGCCTGGTTATTACCACCTTATGCAGACATAACACCAGTATTTGCCACCTCCTTATGCTTGGTGGGAACCCCCAGATTCTGAGAATATTGAAGGTATTCAGCTTCAGGGGCGTCTTCATTCTAAGCATCGGTGGGAGTCCGAGATGCCAGATCCCCACAATCAATAAGTGATGACACATTTGTTTTTTTATAATTCGGGTAATAATGCAATTGTGCGGCTGATATCTGAGGGAAAAAAACAGTCGGACCTCTTATGACCAACTAAGCTGAAATCAGAAAAAAATGCTTCTGTCTAGAGTTTAATCTGAATCTAAATAAATTCCCTCTAATTATGAATGAGAAAAAAAAAATACTTTCCCTTACTTTTAGTAGCAATCCATTAAGATGACTGCATTAATGTAGAGCTGTGTGCTGTGCGCATTATGCAGCTTGTACCGTCACATCAATAACCCTCGACATGTGTTATATTTCCACTGCTTCATTAGAGTACTTTACAGACTGAGTGCCAAGCATGGAGTTCTTGTAGCTAGAAATTGCAGTTATTTGTAGAAAACAAACAAAGCCAAATATTATATTCAGTGTTGTGTGAACTGCTTTCCATGTAGGTTAAGGACAGAGATGTAAACTAAAGCTTCTGGGCCCCAACGCAAAATCTGTAATGGCGCCCCACTCACTGTGTGCTAGTTATAATGCTGGTTTCTTTTATTGTGGCAATGATGTCTATCAGTTCTTCAGACCCTACCACCTGGGTGTGACTGTTACCTCTGCAAATCCTATAGCTATGGATACAAAATTATATATTAACGAGGTTGTCCACTACTAGGACAACCCATTCTTAAACTAAATGTTTGGCCCCAATAAAATAAATAAACCTATACTCACCTCCTGTGCCGGCGCCATTCCGGTAGTGTCGGCATTCGCGATCCCAGGGCTGTGATGCGGTGAAATGACAATCAGCACTGGTGCAGCGCCCCAGAGTCCTGGTCGTTGCAGTACTGGTGCTCCGCCGCTAAGGGGGGCTATGGTACGTCTGATGGCACTGAAGGAGTTCATCTGACCAGGTATCACAGACACCAATACACTTCACAGTCTGGCCTCCAGGGGGAGCTAAGGGTACTATTCATTAGGCCACTCCTCACAGTCTGGTAAAACTGGGGGTTAGATAGGAAGTTAGACAGAAAGCTGACTGGGTTGGAACCAGGCAACACCTTGTGGCAGAGGGTGTTGTAGGGGAAGATTCAGAGGGGTCCCTGTCAGGGGTGGGATCCTGACAGAGGCCTAGCAACCAGAGAGAATGTTACGGGACCGCGCCTGCACGATATAGCGGCGGTACCCCAAGAAAGGACAAGAAGCGAGGTTTATTGTGCTGAGTGAGAAACGAGATCAACGCAACAAGGAGAATACCAGTAGGAGTCGTGCTGTAAGACGAGGCAACATCCTATTGAGGCGCATAACCGGTGGCCGGAACGCCGAGGAAGTATAGAGCTCCAAGCCAAACTTCAAACCTACAGCAGGACAGTCAGTTACAGGCGGGCTGTCTCACCCAGACCCAGGAAGACACAGGGGGGTAACAACAGGAGTGGGGCGACGCTGGAGTCCCGGAAGAGCTCCGAGCCTCCCCGTCATACGGGTGCATCCTAACCGTAAGATCAGGGGGACGAAGAGGGAGAACATCAGATCGAGCTGTGAGGGAACACGAGAAACAGACACAACAGTTGTGGGGTACTATCCCGTAAGCACAGCAGGGGAGGACCACAACACAAGCGCAGGAAGGTAGGCACAGATTTCCACCTGCAAAGGGAACTCTGGAGGTGCCATCGGACCGGCCGGACTTGCACAGCCCTGTTAACCGTATTCCGGATTGAGGACTCAGAAGCCTTCAGTAAAGAGGTAAAGAGACTGCAACCTGGTGTCCTCGTTATTGACCGCGACCGGCACTACACCGCACCATAACATCAGCACCATACCACCACCTTTCACTGTGCGCCCCTCAGCAGGGTCACGGACCGGGTCTAGCCACCGTGACAACCCCAGAGCAGAGACTCAAGAGGCCCGGTACCGGGTACCCCTCGGCCCTGCAGCAGTGGGGGCGCTACAACGGCGTCACTGTCTCCACCTCCTGTCGAAATGAACATGAAGAGGAAGCCAGGGATCAGTTGAAGCTCGGACTTCCTATTCTTGATCAGTTTGTTCAAAGGCGGAGACAGTGATGCCAGAGCTGATTAGGTGCCGGCCATCATGTGTCATGTCACGACATCACAGTCCCTGGACCGCGAGTGTCCATACTGCTGGAAAGGAGATGGCACAGGAGGTGAATATAGGTTTATTTATTTCATCAGGGCTGAACATTTAGTTTAAGAAGGGGTTGTCCTAGTAGTGGACAACTCCTTTAAGTTGATGCTGTATCTTTTAATTACTAAATGTAAATTGCTTGTAATATCCTAAAATACCCTTCTCAGCCTTGAAATTGAAACATCGAGAAGGAAAACTTGTGGAATTGTGGATATCGCAGAATAGATAGACATGTTAATGATATACAATTTATGAAAATATGGAAACAACATTTTCTAAACCTCTCGATTTATTCAGTATGGAGTATGAGCACCACATGCAGAAATCCTAACACTTATATACCTTGGCTACTATCAGTGCTATCATGGGGATAGTAATGAATTGCCTGCCATGCTGAATGCACTTGGGCACAGAAATCATCAAGATCCTCTGCTGGCAGCTCCCCTTGCAATTGCCGATGATATGCTCAATGAGAGAGAATTCTGTAGAAGCTGCAGGCGATGGTAATATGTTTAGGTCTTTGGTTGCTTACAGCTTTGTTGTTTTGAAAAGCAGCTCCTTCACAAGGGAATATGGAAATGTTCCAAGAGCAGATTTTCAACATGACAACACCAGGCCGTGTGTTACCCGTGGCACAGAGAGCAGCCTGCGTGGCCTACACATGCTATCATGGTATGCAGTATCTCCAGTCTTGTCTCCCATCGGTCACATCTGGGACCTTATTGTTTGGCAATTGTAAAGGGAGCTGCCAACAGCTGATCTTGATGATTAGCATGTCAATTGCAGTCAGCGCGACAGAACATTCCTCAGTCAACCATTAATAACCTCATTGATAGCATCCAAGGTGTGCAAGTGCGAGGATTACTGAACATTACAATCATACGCTATATTGAATAAATCAAGATGTTTTGAAAAATTTTGTTTCCTGTTCTTTGTCATTTGCAGATCATTGACATGTCTATCCATCCTGTGATTTATATAATTCCATGACTTTTCCTTGACGCTACAATGTCAGTGTTGAGGAGTATTTTTTGAACACTTCCTTCCAGTAAATAATAGGCAAGTTGTCTATTGTTACTGAAGTTTGACATGTAAAACACTTAGTAAAAACTAAAACAACAGAGTGCAGTTATTCATATAAGTCTCTGACTCTATTGGTAGTCATGAAGAGTAGCTGCGATGGTTTGGCCAACAGATATCTGAGTTGTATATCCAACTTACAGAAGGTTTCAATCTTTCTTAGATGCGTATAAGTTGTCATATCTCCAGAAGAACCCGCTCCTGCGACTTATGCTTCTGCCACCAGGCATGTCCGTATTTACTCTCCGAGTAGTGCCGGTGATACAGGAGATGTCCGAACCAGAAGCTCTGGATGGCGGGCTCTATTCATTCAATAAGGGTAGAGTGGCTGGGATCTGGACTGCCATCCTGTCTGACAGTGTAGGTGTATGCATTGTAGTTATCAGCTCCCTAGTCCAGCAAATTGGAGAGCACTACACCTTACTAAAGCTTCCAGCTTGCTGCCAGATATAGCTTAGTGTTTCCTTGGCTAGGTGTGCATCTTCTGCTCCTCTTCATTTCTAGTGTATTCCTGTTTTGACCTCAACTTGATTCTGACTATTTTTTATGGATTCCAATGTTGTCCTTGACTTGGTTTTGACTCTGCCTGATGACCATTCCTACATCTAGATCGTAGCTCTTCCATGGTAGCATTCCACTGGGTCCTATTGTAAAATGATATCATTGTACAGGGATTAAAAGGTGTCGGGATTTCTTGAGAATCTGCCGGACAGAGTGGCTTGTGCCAAGTGTGTCCGAGACAGCCTTTTCAGCCAGTAGTCTCAGACAGACAATACACAAACCAACTAACAGCACTGTATTTGTTTTGTCTCACCTAGTGAACTGGATTATCAAAACCCTTTGTCCGAATGAGCAGTTCTTATGCAGCACAGGGCAGCAACGAAGGCAAGTTGGACTAGTAGTAACAGATGTGACAGAGCGGAAACAACCGCAACTAGAATAGGATGACCTGGAATTCCATATGAAGTAGAGTAAGTCCAAGATGTTCCAAAGTTGACACAGCTATGCAGTAAAATACAGTTTTCAATGTTCCAAAGTCCATGGCACCGGAAGTTCTCCTCCGAATAATCACTTTATTGATTACGGCATACAAAGAGCAAATAACATGCAACGTTTTGACCACATAAGGCCTTTGTCAGGCCGTAAGTGAATAGAAGTGACTCCACAGAATACGGAGTGGTGTATGGGACTATACCATTGGCAAATATTTTTCAGTGGTGGTACAGTGTAACAGAGCTGGCACAGTGATGCTGCAGAGTGATGATGACACAGTGATGTTGCAGTAGTGTAAAAGATCTGGCACAGCAATGACTGGTGTAATAGTACTGGAACTTTGAAAACTTAGCACTGAACAGCGGAGACTGAGGTTGCAGGTACTGGAACCACAGAATAGTAGAGCTGGACAGTGCAGATGGATGTAACATTGTTAAAACCACAGAATGACAAAACTGAGGCAAAGAAATGGCTACTAGCAGAAAACAGTGGCAGGACACTAACTACCTGAGCTAGGCTACATGGCCCTGGTGGGTAACTTCACAGCTGAACATCGGGTTCCGCCACAATCTGAAGTTCCAAAAAGCTGATGGACCCAGACACTGATGAGGAGTGACAGCGCCGGGCATTGGAGCCAGCAGAGGTGAACAACAATATTTATTTCAAGTGTAAGTGGAACTTACAAAATGAACACCAACACTTAGAGACTTATCATTCATATTAGGCGCTGGATATTAAGCAGATCACAGAGGTAATCTGTAAAGGATCCTGGCAGAGAGTATTTTAATAGAGCGCCACCATTACAGGACAGATAAATAATTACTTGGCTCTTATAAAGAAAAACGTTTTGGCAATTATCTGTATAAATGCCACTATTTGCTAAAAGACAGTGGATTCAGGACTACCCATTTTTGAGACCAAGGGGCACTAATCAAAATCTTGCAAACACTAATCTTTAGGGCTCATGCACAGGACTGTATTTTCGGTCAGAGTGAAACCTAACAAAATATCAGATCTCACTCAGACCAACATTATTCTGAGGGTCCATGCATACGTCAAAAAAATACTGCATGCCTGAGTTTGATCCGATATTTGGATCGTACTTTGCTATGCAAGTCAGTGAGTCCATGCATAACATCGGACTGCACTTGAACGACAAAATGGAGGAGATGGAGAATTCTTTTTCGTCATCTTCTCACCATCCGAGAAAATTGCATCACACTCTGATCAAAGTTTGATGAGTGTGATTTTCATAATTGGCCTGATTCTCTCGCCGTCACGTGCCCTTATCGAAAGTAATAACATGTTTGCCTTCAAGGAATCACAGTGTTCCTCCTAGGAAAACCTTGGGGTTATTGTGACCATAAGCCATAATGGAGTGCTAATCATCTGTAATGAACCTAGTTATGTAATTTAGCTCTATACATTTATGTAATTTAGCTCCATAATGACAGCACAACCATAACAAAGGATGTTCAAAAGTAAGATATAAAAAGTGTCAATGCTAATTCTGATCTTAACTATTACATTTTGCAGTATTTTCAATACCATCCATGTACTCCGTCATGAGTCATCTGAAATATCTGTTCAGAAAAGAAATAACCTCTGGATTAAAACCAGATCCAGGTGTCCTGTAGCAATTGGGGTCCTACCCTCAAACCAGTGATCCTGAAAATCCACATTAAATTTCATTTCAAATTGTTCAATCTTTAATTAAATCCTCCACATCCACCCACCCCGACCTTCCCTAAGTGTAAAAATCCTCATATTAAAACTTTTTATTAATTTACAACCTTCCTCCTTTTTTCACGAAATTAATGATTTATTATAACAATGTTGTATACTGTGACTGGTGCTACTGTACTGTATGTATTATTTAGGAAGGTGTAGGATGCATTCCAACACCGGTTTTTAGAGTTTTGCTTTTGCTTTATTCCTGTATAACTTTGTCTTCATTTTAATTGTATTTCTACCAACAGTTTTACATTTTCCAATGGTTGAGACACAATTAAAAATGTTATTGTTGATTTCACTGGGACAAGCTGACCACCAGAGAATTTGTCACTAAAACAGGAAAAATTAGGACATACTGATAAGTGACGTTTCATGAAATCCACCAGGTGAGAACAGATATTATTTCCATCATTTCGACCTATGTGGTCTTTGTCAATTATATCTGTATGTAGGGAAGGTCATTGTCTGATGGGTGTGCAGATAGTCAGGTTAATTTGGCCCAAAACAACCCATAACCTAAAACAAATTCCAACAAAAGGTCTGTGAACATTTTTTGTCTCTACTAAGTGTAGTGATCATCAGAAAAAAGTCTACCAAAATTTGCCAAACGGAAGTGGGTTATTTCCAAGAAGGCCGTTGAAATCGGCAAATTCCCCTAACGATCTTATTTCTAATGGTCTTCTACTTTCTCATTGTTTTTTGACTTTCTTATTTTATCAAACCAAGCAGTGTATGGTATTAACTGTATGTTTTCTTTTCTTCCAGGTTTGAAAAACAAGTACTAATCTTGTGTAAGTGAGAAGTGTCCCATCTGCAAAGAAAGTTTGACAGATGGTGCCGTAATCCAAGTTCTTGAGAAGGGCACTGGTGGCACGAATGCAACAAGTGTTCTGAGAGGTGGCAGTATTCACATTATGTGAGTAATAAAAGACATTAATTAGACAAAAGTGAGTTCAGTAAACGGAAAAGTGAACGAGCATCTGCCGAGCCTCTCGTCAGTAGGCGTGATTGTTTTTGTGTGGGACACTTGTTTCCCTTGGAGTTTCTTACTACAGCTATTCAAGGACAGATACATTTGTCGGACCATCAAGGAGTGCTGTGGAAGTCATTCAGATGACTGGTGATTGAAAGTAAAAGGGAGAATACTATGGTGAAGATCTTCATGCAACTGACTGCATATATCATCATGTATGTTGTGCCACACGAATTTCAGGATGCTTCATCTGGTTCTGTGGAAAGCCATAGGAAATGTGGGCTTCCTAAACATGCTGCCCAAGAACTAGGACCTAGTAGTGCTCTCATCACAAGAGTCACCACAAAAGCTTGACTAGGCCTGCACACCCACCAGGCACCAACCTTCCCTACATATCCTTGACAAAGACCACATTGATAAAAAAGTTGGAATTAATTATCTGTGCTCACCAGTCGGATATATGTACGGTATTGCAGAAGTTATGAGGATTTGCATAGTGCTGTTTCAGACGCTGAGCCCACTCCATTCCCAATGAGTTCCGGCTGTTTTCGACAGTAGACACAGAGCATAGACTGCTGTGATTGAAGCTGGCACTGATCACAGCATTTTAACCCCTTAGATACCATGGTGAACACTGCCCATGGCATCTAAGGTGTTACTTGTCCTCAGTATGATGATCATCAGAGTTTGCTATGTTAACAATTGTATTGGACCCATTAAAAAATGCGTGACATACAAATGGTAACCTCTATCGGAATCATTTTTTGCACTGCTATTGACTTATAATGGGCGAGTCTGGTGTGAAATACAGATCAAAGCAGCGAGTTTTTACATACCCATGATTGGTCCATGTATAAAAATGTTCATGTGAACTACTACATTGACTTACATTGGTCAGCCTGCTGTCCATATGCTAACTGTTTTGCATATGGCCATCACACAGATCGATTATATGGTCATCTAAACAAGCCCTTAGTGGCAGGTGTCAGTTGTATAATACAGCTAGCACCCTCCGTCCATGCACCCAATCTAAAAAATCATAAAAGCTCTTGTTCTTATTTGGGATAGGCTATCAGCAATGTGTCTGGCAACAGGTTACTCTTTTCTATCTATTGAGAATGCATTCGAGCTCAGCCTTGGTCATATGGATTATGAGGAACAACTGCGGTCTAAACTGTATAACCAGTTTTTTGTCTAATTTTATATCAAGATCTAAACCACTCTGCACAGCCCCCTTTCTTCTAACATGCCCCCTATGCCTGTATTACAGGATGTTATTATGCATCTCTTATATAGCACCATTATATTCAGCAGCGCTTTACAGTCAATGGGGCTCACAATCTAATTTCCCAAACAGTATGTTTGTGAAGTGTGGGAGGAAACCAAAGAACCTAGAGTAAACCCACGCAAACATGGGGAGAACCTACAAACTCCTTGCAGATGATGTCTTTGGTGGGATTTAAACCTAGGACCCTAGTGCTACAAAACAACAGTTCTAACCACTGAGTCACCATGCTGCTCTATTGAACATTTCTTATCTAGAGATTCCCTGATGCCTGAGGATCAGGGCCAATTCCTCCTTGAAGGCATCTCATTCATCTTCTAACATGATTGGCAGTGTAATATAGGGACCCACTTCACCATGTTGAAGGCATCTCATTCATCTCCTGACATAATCGGCAGTGTAATATGGGACCCACTCCACCCTGACCATGTTCAGCACTTTCAAGCATGAATAACATGGATTTGGACCAGTGGGTGCTTTACTGACCAGTTTAGGGCAATTTCACATGGTGAACCATTTGGCTGTAGGGCGCTATTTTCTCATACCGGTTCCTGATCATTCCTTATGTACTAGAAAATATTTAACCGACCAAATCCCTTAGTACTATGCTGTATGTATTTGATAGAGATGAGTCACCTTCTCACATCATGTATAATAATGAAGATTTCCAACCATACATTATCATTGATGATGACGAGCAGAGAAGAAGCAGAAGACGACTATTTCCTAGAGATTAGACATGGTTTGATGTCACTGGTTGTCCTCTAATGTCTTTATATATTATGTATCAGCTTTTCTGATGTATTGTTGAATAATACAGTAGCTACTAATTGCTTTCAGGCTGCATGCAACAGTCAGTTCTGGGGGATAGAGATTGGGGTCTCTTACCCTGAGAAGCTACAGAAGTCTATCTAGCAGTGGATTTTGAGATTATTGTGATCCCGAATAAGAGAGTCAGGGATAAGAGAGATGAGTATTACTCTGAATGAGTGAGACTTGACATCTGACTGTGAGAAGAATGAGAAAAGACGCTCGGTGAAGAGTGAAAGGCAGAAGCTCATCTAGACCCGAGGCAGATAAAAGGAAAGGCAGAACGAGAAAACCGAAGGAGAGGGAGAGAGGAGACTGACATGAGACGTATTGATTGGTAATAGTTAGACAGTAACAAAGTATTCCCTAATTAGTTGTTAAATGCCATCCCCGAATAAGGGAGTTCACTGTCAGGACTGCAGTGATCTGTAATTCTGATTGATCTGATTTTTAAGATCATGTTCTCCTGTGGGGATTTAAATAAAAGGGAAAGCGGAGCGTGAGACTCCTACCGGCGGTGTAATGATGAACAGAGAATTAACTCACTGGTGCCCACGGTGTCAGCCCAGGATGCCGCCATGAGTGCTATACTGTACAATCACTCCGAACAGGAAAGATTATTTTTTAATATGGTGTAAAATATATATTTTTTGAATAAACATCAATTTCAATATTATATAACATGGTCAGTGGCATAATTACAGGGGTCATACAATTGCTACCTGATAAAATGTCTAAATAAATAAATTGCCAAATAGCCGATTATGTAGCTTGCAAAAATTGTAACAGAAACTCTGACCCATAACCTGGGGACTAGTGATGGACAAGCATGCTCTATCTATCTATCTATCTATCTATCTATCTATCTATCTATCTATCTATCTATCTATCTATCTAATCATCCAGAAAAATGAAGGCAGCACTCCAATAGAAAAAATAAAGGTGGTTTATTGGCCCATGTGCACATGGGCCAATAAACCACCTTTATTTTTTCTATTGGAGTGCTGCCTTCATTTTTCTGGATTATAGCATGAGGTTTGGTATATACCTGGAAGGATTTTTTGCACCCTTTGTTTTCTTTTGGTGCTGCTTTTTGTTTTCTTTTTCTCTATCTATCTATCTATCTATCTATCTATCTATCTATCTATCTATCTATCTATCTATCTATCTATCTATCTATTTATCTATCTATAAATCCATCTACAGTCATGCTCAAAAGTTTACATACCTCATCAGAAATTTTGCTTTCTTGGCCTTTTTTTCAGAGAATATGAATGATAACACCCAAACTTTTTTTTCCACTCTTGGTTAGTGATTGGGTGAAGCCATTTATTGTCAATCTACTGTGTTTTTTTCTTTTTAAATCATAATGAGAACCCAAAACATCCAAATGACCCTGATCAAAAGTTCACATACCCCATTTCTTAATAAGGTGTATTGCCCCCTCTAACATCAATGACAGCTTGAAGTCTTTTGTGGTCATTGGGGATGAGGTTCTTTATTTTCTCAGATGTAAAGCTGCCCATTCTTCTTGGCAAAAGCCTCCAGTTCCTGTAAATTCCTGGGTTGTCTAGCATGAACTGCGCGCTTGAGATCTCCCCAGAGTGGCTCAATAGATAGCAAGGAAAATCCCAGTATGTAGCCGGCGCTCCCATATGGAGATTCTCATGGATGTTATATATAAATATCTGCTTTATTGAGGTAGTAAAAAATTACAGGACAACGCGTTTCGAATCCTACACCCTAGAGTCTTCTTCAGGTCATTAAAAAATAATAGTGGCTCAATGATATTGAGGTCAGGAGACTGAGAAGGCCACTCCCAAACCTGCACTTGGTTCAGCTGTAGCCAATGACAGGTCGACTTGGCCTTGTGTTTTGGATCATTGTCATGTTGGAATGCCCAAATATGTCCCATGTGCAGCTTTCAGGCTGATGATTGCAAATTTACCTCCAGTATTTGCTGATAACATCTTGAAACAGCTTCACCGCTAGTTTTCAGAGAGTCCTGTATTTCAGCTGATGTTATTCGTGGGTTTTTCTTTGCATCCCAAACAATTTTCCTGGCAGTTGTGGACAACAATTTTGTTGGTCTACCTGACAGTGGTTTTGTTTTTACAGAGCCCCTGATATTTCATTTGTTAATCACAGTTTGAACGCTGCTGACTGGCATTATAAATTCCTTGGATATCTTTTTTTTATCCCTTTCCTGTTTTATACAGTTCACCTACCTTTTCCCATAGATCCGCTGACAATTCTTTTGCTTTTCCCATGACTCACAATCCAGAAACAACAGTGGCTGGATGAAAGATGCAAGAGTCTGTCTGGATCCCAGAAACTCACTCAGCTTTTATGCACACACTGATTACAAGCAAACAGGTCACAGGTGAGGATGTTAACTTTAGTAGCCATTCAAACCCTTCTGTGCATGTTGTCAGGCCAAAATCACCAGGGTATGTGATCTTTTGATCGATCAGGGTCATTTGGATGTTTTGGGTTGTCATTATGATTTAAAAAGAGAAAATACAGTAGTTTGACAATAAATGGCTTCACCCAACCACTAACCATGAGTGGGTGTGTAAACTTTTGAGCATAACTCTATCTATCTATCTATCTATCTATCAAAGATAGAGCTAGATATAGCTCTCTCTCAACCTTTCTTTCTCTCTGTCTACAGGTCTCCCCGAAAAATGCTTGAGTCATTCTGTAACACATGTACACGGATGCAGTGACACAGATGGATAGAGCAAGGGTTAAACAATTATTCACTTTATCTAAACAGGAATAACCTCCTTGCAGGGAGAAAACAAGGGGAAATACCGTTAAAGGGCTGAGGGATAAACAGGGTAACAGTTATTCAGAGTAGCAATCTATCACTTTCACTTATCGTGACTCGGTCGTCTGTTTCTCTCTCAGAGTCCGATGGCTGTTTGGCTGCTACCTGAGGCCAGTGCTGAGTCTTCAGTATTCCCCGCCTATTAATTGGTCCTACTTCTGGGACACAGACGCACAGAGCAAGGGTCTTCTTCCTTACACTTCATTGACTTACATGATGTTTGGTACTTGAGTGTAGCAGATCCGAGCTTCTGACTTGCTCAATTCGAGTACCGAGCATGGCTGATCAAAACAACTGTTTGAGCTGTTGCATGAGGTATACAGACTCCCAGCACAGCAGCCTTACACCAGCCAATCACCCACCTCATCTTAATTTAGCCTAAATTCAATGCTTTAAATGCTGTCTCAGACCCTGATAGCTCATGGCTGCCTGCTGCTGTGCCATTATCAAATTTCTACTGTGGGTCAATTGTTGCCACTCTTCCTTGTGTCTGCCACTAATGGAAATGATTGGGTCTCCTTCATGTGTGTTGCCTGAATTTGGCAGAAGGGCTCTCAGAGCACCAGGCCTACACCTGTCACTTATCCACCTGTTACTGATGAATGATTAAGCTAGAAATGCTGGTCCAAACCCTGTCTCAGGCCTAGGCCTTATCCCATGCATCCATTCTGCGCGATTATACTATTTGTACTCTGAGTCAGTTGGGTGGTTGGAGAGTAGTGATGCCGGGAAATACAAGGGTAATTGGGGTGCCACCTCAGAGGACTAAATTGTGTGTGATACTAAGGTGGAGGAAGAAGAGGAGGGGCCACTTGATGCAGCACTTGCCATCCACTGAAGCACATGCTCTTTCTGGCCCTCATCTACAAGACACACGGCTGTACGGCTGCCAAAGAAAGGGAGTTGAGTAGCCCATCCAGTAACAGAAGTTGGCAGTTGTCTTTGAACAGGACGAGTCGGTGTTTGTTCAGTTTAGCTTTCAGCAACGTTACCACCTAGCCCACGTACACTTTGAACACCAAGCCTTTTCCTCTTCCACCAAGACCTCACTTTTCCCCACTAATGTTGAATGTACCCTTCCCCTCTTTTAACCAGCTGTTCCACAACACTAGGCCCGGACATGTCAGTCACCTGTCAGTAAATTAACAATCTGTATTTATTTGCTGAGATAGTGTGACTGGACGACAGAAATGGCACAAAAGATTTATATGCTGAAATGTGGACTGATGTCTGGAAAATCAATTAGCACAAATTATTTATATGATGATATGTGGACTCCTGGACAGACAACATTAGCAGAAAGGATATAGATTCAGAAATGTGGCCTTGTGTCTGGACGACACTATCAACAGAAAGGATATAGATTCTCAAATGTGGACTCCTGGCTGCACCATATCACGCTACACGGGGGTGAGCCTGAGAGAGAGAGGTGAACCCCGAAGTGGACCCTCTGGGTCACGGTCCCAGAGCCCCCTAGGGCGAGCAACCTGATGGATGCACCCCCTATACAGGGAGTGTTAGGAGCAGGCCCAGGGAGGATGGAACCGCAACTGCCGGAGCCAAAGGGACGACTGGGTGGAGCAGAAGAACAGGTACGCTGAGGATGATGAGGGTAACCGATGCGGAGAACAGAAAGGGAAAAAATACAAATAATAAATAGACAGCCGGAGCAGGAGGAATAAGGGAACGGAGGACGAGGGAAGAAGCTGAAGAAACTGAGCGCAAGGCAGGGTAGGAAACTCAGAGGCTATGCCTAGAAGGGGCCAGAGCACAACGCTGAACTACGGAGCAGAAACAACGAAGATACGCAGGCGCTTTACCTGGGAAAGCACCGAGCTGAAATACCTGATGGGTGCCGCCATATTGGAGGCGGGGCCACCGGGTCACGACCTCCCAGAAGGCAGAGCGGCAGAGGAGACCCTACGGCGCATGCGCGGACCGGCGACGCGCAGAGAGGCAGAGAAACTGGAGGCAGAAGAAGGAGCAGGGACACTGGGAGCGCGCCGGCCGGACAGGTAAGTATCAGGAATCGTTACAGTACCCCCTTTCTTACCCCCCTCCCTCCTGGAACTGGAAAGAAACCTCTTCAAAATATGGGGTGCATTGATGTTTTCTCGAGGTTCCCAGGATCTCTCCTCAGGACCAAAACCCTTCCAATCAATCAGAAACCATGTCCGACCCTTAACCGTTTTCTGGGCTAGAATGTCCCTCACCTCGAATTGTTCATCGGAGGAAGAGAAGGAAGGGACTACAGGAGAAGAAGAGTGAAAATGATTAAATACAGCAGGTTTTAAAAGTGAGACATGAAAGGCATTAGGAACACGCAAAGATGCGGGTAACTTTAACTTGTAAGCCACATCATTAATTCGGTTGGAAATTTCAAAGGGACCAATGTAGCGAGGACCAAGTTTATGAGACGGAATTTTCAACCTGATATACCGAGATGAGAGCCATACCTTATCCCCCGGTTGATAAGGAGGAGCATCAAGCCGCCTCTTATCCGCAAACCTTTTCATACGGTTACTGGCCTTAAGAAGTGACTCCTTAGTCTCTTGCCAAATTTTGGAGAACTCCTGGGACAAAGAATCAGCTGCCGGTACGCCTGAAGTGCAGGAAATGGGAAAAGGAATGCCAGGGTGCTGCCCGAAAACCACCAAGAATGGAGATTTAGAAGAAGATTCACAGGGATGATTGTTATAGGCAAATTCAGCCCATGGAAGCAAAGAGACCCAATCATCCTGGTGGGCATTGGAAAAATGTCGTAAATAGGACGTGAGAACCTGATTGACACACTCCACTTGGCCATTGGACTGAGGATGGTAGGCGGAGGAGAAATCCAAGGTCACCTTCATCAAGCTACACAGAGCCCTCCAGAAGCGAGCGGTGAACTGAACTCCACGATCAGAAACGATATGACGAGGAAAGCCGTGAAGCCGGAAGACATGAAGGATGAAGATCTTCGCCAATTCGGGGGCAGATGGCAATCCAGACAAGGGTATGAAGTGAGCCATTTTTGAAAATCGGTCCACTACCACTAGGACAACAGAGCAATTAGAGGAGCGAGGGAGATCCGTAATAAAGTCCATGGCAATATCACTCCAAGGACAAGAAGGTACAGGAAGCGGATGTAAGAGGCCGGTAGGTAATTGCCGAGGAACCTTATTCTTAGCACAAGAAGGACACGAGGCAATGAAATCCAGGATGTCTTGACGAACGGATGGCCACCAGTAGTGACGAGCAATAAGAGAAAGTGTCTTCTTGACTCCTGCATGCCCAGCAAATTTAGAGGAATGACCCCAGAGCAAAATTCGTCTTCTGTCTTTGCTTGCCACGAAGGTCTTCCCAGGAGGAGAGGAGACTACTTCCAGAGGAGCAACGGGAATAATCTTAGTTGGATCAATAATATGTGCAGGATTCTCCACCACATCCAAAGGTTGAGAGGACCGTGAGAGAGCATCAGCTCTGACATTTTTGTCTCCAGGACGGAAATGGAGTTCAAAATCAAAACGTCCAAAGAACAGGGACCATCTGGCCTGTCGAGGGTTTAGTCTTTGAGCAGTCTGTACATAGGCTAGATTTTTGTGATCCGTAAATATGGTGAAGGGATGAACGGCCCCTTCGAGAAGATATCGCCACTCTTCTAAGGCCAACTTAATGGCTAACAGTTCCTTATCTCCGATAGAGTAATTGCGTTCTGAAGAAGAAAATGATTTGGAGAAGAAACCACAAGTGACGACACGTCCGGAAGCAGACTTTTGTAAGAGGACTGCTCCGACTCCTACGGAAGATGCATCCACTTCAAGGACGAAGGGTCTGTTGGCATCAGGACGATGAAGCACCGGAGCTACAGCAAATTTTTGTTTTAAAGTAAGAAATGCATTTTGGGCCTCCGAAGACCAGTTGTTGGAAGCAATTCCTTTGCGAGTGAGAGCCGAGATGGGTTTGGTCAAAGAAGAAAAATGTGGAATGAATTGCCTATAGTAATTGGCGAAGCCGAGGAAGCGTTGAATGGCTTTAACACCAACAGGCTGTGGCCAATCCAGAACTGCGGACACCTTGGCTGGATCCATCTTCAGACCGGCATCAGAAACAATATATCCCAAGAAGGGTAAACTTGATTGTTCGAATACACATTTCTCGATCTTGGCAAAAAGATGGTTCTCTCGGAGGCGTTGAAGAACAAGACGGACATCTCGTCGATGGGCGGAGAGATTCGGAGAGAAGATTAGTATGTCGTCAAGATAGACTACGACACAGATATAAAGGCAATCTCTGAAGATGTCATTTACGAATTCTTGGAATACAGCGGGAGCGTTGCAGAGACCAAAAGGCATCACTAAGTACTCATAGTGGCCGTCACGGGTATTGAATGCAGTCTTCCATTCATCCCCGGCACGGATTCGAACAAGGTTGTAAGCACCTCGAAGATCTAATTTGGTGAAGACTCGTGCCCCTCTTAAGCGGTCAAAGAGTTCAGAGATTAAAGGTAATGGATATTTATTTTTCACTGTTATGTTGTTCAATCCTCTATAGTCTATGCAGGGACGAAGCGAGCCGTCTTTTTTCTTGACAAAAAAGAAACCGGCTCCAGCAGGAGAGGTGGACTTCCAAATGAATCCTCTAGCAAGGTTCTCCCGAACGTACTCCGACATGGCTTGAGTCTCCGCAGGTGAGAGAGGGAAGATTCTTCCTCGTGGAGGCACGGCACCAGGAACCAGATCTATCGGACAGTCGTAGGGCCGATGTGGAGGAAGGTTCTCTGCTTCCCTTTTATTGAAAACATCAGAAAAGGAAGAATAAGCAAAAGGCAGACCAGGAAGGGCAAGGGAAGAACAAGAGTCACCCACAGGACGTACCGACAACAGACACCGAGCCCGACAGGAATCCCCCCACGAGAGAATATTACCATTATGCCAATCTAACACGGGTTCATGGGTACGTAACCATGGTAAGCCTAGAAGTACCGGATGGGCAATATTGGCTAAAACGTAAAATGCAATTTTTTCCTTGTGTAAAACCCCTACTTGAAGTTCTACTACTTGGGTGACCTGGGTTATAGTCTCTTGCAAAGGCTTGCCATCCACTGAAGCAAGAAAAAGAGGGCTTTCAAGAGTCTTGACAGGAACAGAAAATCTTACTACCTCCTCTAATCTGATAAAATTCCCTGCAGCACCCGAGTCAATGTAAGCTTGCAGGGAATAGCGCTTACCAGAAACAAGAAGTAGAACAGAGAGCGTAAGGGGTAGAGAGGTATCACATGTACCTAGGGAGGCCTCTCTTACCTGACCTAGGCGGAGGGGTTTTCCGGACGATCAGGACAGGCACGAAGGAGATGGGAAGAACTGCCACAGTAGAAACACAGGCCCTGAGTGCGTCTTTCCTGGCGCCGTTGCTCAGACATCTTGAGCCGGTCTACTTGCATGGGTTCCGGCGCCGGTTCAGAGGTAGACACTCTGGGTCTTGGACTAGGTGACGTTCGAAGAGGCAGGGAAAGACGTGGAGTCCTTCTCTCTCGTGCTCGTTCCTGGAACCGGAGATCAATACGAGTAGCCAAGGATATTAGATCCTCCAAATTGGTAGGAGTATCTCGACCCGCCAATTCATCTTTTATGCGCCCGGATAGCCCAAGCCAGAATGCCCCTACCAGGGCATCATTGTTCCACCCAAGGTCAGAGGATAAAGTGCGGAACTGAATGGCGTACTGACCAACAGATAGGGTTCCCTGTTGTAAACTGAACAGAGACTCAGTACACTGTGTTCCAAATTATTATGCAAATTGGATTTAAGTGTCATAAAGATTTAATTGTGTTGTTTTTCAAATAAACTCGTGGATGGTATTGTGTCTCAGGGCTCAATGAATCACTGAAATCAATCTTAAACACATGTGATAATTAGTTTTCCAGGTGATTCTAATTAAAGGAAAACTACTTAAAAATGATGTTCCACATTATTAAGCAGGTCACAGGTTTCAAGTAACATGGGAAAGAAAAAGGATTTCTCTGCTGCTGAAAAGCATCAAATAGTGCAATGCCTTGGTGAAGGGATGAAAACATTAGAAATTTTCCAAAAACATAAGCGTGATCATCATACTGTTAAGAGATTTGTGGCTGTATCTGAGCACAAATGTGTTTGTGCTGATAAAGACATAATGAGGAAGATGTCTGCCAGGCAAGTTCATCGGATTAAGAGAGCAGCTGCTAAAAAGCCATTACAAAGCAGCAAACAGATATTTGAAGCTGCTGGTGCCTCTGGAGTCCCTCGAACCTCAAGGTGTAGGCTCCTTCAAAGGCTTGCTGTGGTGCATAAACCTACTATTCGGCCACCCTTAAACAGTGTTCACAAGCCGAAATGGTTGTATTGGGCCCACATATACATGAAGACTAATTTCCAAACAGTCTTGTTTACTGATAAGTGTTGAGCAACCCTGGATGGTCCAGATGGAAGGAGTAGTGGATGGTTGGTGGATGGCCACCATGTCCCAACAAGGCTGCAACGTCAGCGAGGAGGTGGAGGAGTCATGTTTTGGGCCGGAATCATGGGAAACAGCTGGTAAGGCCCTTTAAGGTTCCTGAAGGTGTGAAAATGACCTCTGCAAAGTATATAGAGTTTCTGACTGACAACTTTCTTCTATGGTCTAAAAAGCAGAAACGTGACTTCTGGAGCAAAATCATCTTCATGCTGACAATGCCCCATCTCATGCTGCAAAGAATACCTCTGAGTCATTGGTTGCTATGGGCATAAAAGGAGATAAACTCATGGTGTGGCCACCATCTTCCCCTGACCTCAACCCTATAGAGAACCTTTAGCGGATCATCAAGCAAAAGATCTATGAGGGTGGGAGGCAGTTCACATCCAAACAGCAGCTCTAGAGCAACTTCATGCAAAGAAATACAAACAGAAACTCCCCAAAAACTCACAAGTTCAATGGATGCAAGAATTGTGAAGGTGATATCAAAGAAGGGTTCCTATATTAACATATAACTTGGCCTGTTGGGATGTTTTGGCGTTAAATAGCTTTTTTGTTCAGTGAATGTGACCTCCTAATGCTGCAAATTCCACAAATGAGCATTTTCAGTTCTTTAAAACATATCAAATGTTTAGAAATTCTACTGTGCATAATAATTTGGAACAGTGCATTTTGAGTTTTTATTCATTTTGGAGACTATACTGTTATCATTGGGAAGTTTCTTCAATAAAATTCGATGTATAATCTAACGGGTGATGACTTTTATTAGACTGACTGTCATTTGCACTGACCATTTAGGAAAATCTGATAAAAATGTAATTTGCATAATAATTTGGAACATAGTGTAGTTGAGGCCAGGCGACCTGGTTCGTCGAACACTCGACGGAACGTTTCAAGGAAATTATCTAGGCGAGACATTAGTGGATCATCACGTTCCCAGAGAGGATTTACCCACGCTAATGCACTCCCCTCGAGATGGGAAATTATGAAGGCTATTTTAGCTCGATCGGTGGGGTATTGCAAGGGTAAGAGCTCAAAATGGAGGCGACACTGATTTAGGAATCCCCGACACACTTTGGGATCTCCATTGTAGCGTGGGGGTTTGGCCAAACGGGGAGGTGCGTGAGAGGCGTGAACAGGCGCGACTATAGATGAAGGAGTCTGTAGAGAGAGAAGGCGAGAATCTATAGCGGCCAGATAAGTCAGAATTTGCGTTTGGGTGTCGCGTTGCTGCGCCAGCTCCTGTTGCAGATTTAGCAACAACGAAGCATTCCCTGGATCGGAAGATTGAAGTGAGGACAAACGAGAGTCCATCGACTTCATAAAGGCCATCATACGGGACTGATTTTCGCGGAGAAAGAGCAACTCCTTTTGAGCAGCAGCGGCTCCAGCGGGATCCATGGCCTGCGTATACTATCACGCTACACGGGGGTGAGCCTGAGAGAGAGAGGTGAACCCCGAAGTGGACCCTCTGGGTCACGGTCCCAGAGCCCCCTAGGGCGAGCAACCTGATGGATGCACCCCCTATACAGGGAGTGTTAGGAGCAGGCACAGGGAGGATGGAACCGCAACTGCAGGAGCCAAAGGGACGACTGGGTGGAGCAGAAGAACAGGTACGCTGAGGATGATGAGGGTAACCGAAGCGGAGAACAGAAAGGGAAAAAATACAAATAATAAATAGACAGCCGGAGCAGGAGGAATAAGGGAACGGAGGACGAGGGAAGAAGCTGAAGAAACTGAGCGCAAGGCAGGGTAGGAAACTCAGAGGCTATGCCTAGAAGGGGCCAGAGCACAACGCTGAACTACGGAGCAGAAACAACGAAGATACGCAGGCGCTTTACCTGGGAAAGCGCCGAGCTGAAATACCTGATGGGTGCCGCCATATTGGAGGCGGGGCCACCGGGTCACGACCTCCCAGAAGGCAGAGCGGCAGAGGAGACCCTACGGCGCATGCGCAGACCGGCGACGCGCAGAGAGGCAGAGAAACTGGAGGCAGAAGAAGGAGCAGGGACACTGGGAGCGCGCCGGCCGGACAGGTAAGTATCAGGAATCGTTACACACCACACTATTAGCACAAATTATTTAGATTCTCAAATGTGGACTCATGTGGTGCCTATACTGAAGCCCCTAAGTCCATTAGTGTTCTCAACCACAATGCCCCTTTCATAACAATTATAGAGTATTATGCGCTTAAAAATGTCTCCACTCACACACAGAAAGTATGATATCCCTATAGTGAATCACTCCCTAAATTGTACCACACATGTATAGTATGACGCCCCTACAGTGCACTTAGCAAAGTATAATACCCCCACAGCATAATGCCCCTAAAGTGCCTCCCATCATAGCATAATGTTCCCATAGGCCTCCCACACTCAATATCATTACCCTTAGACAGTAAGATGGCCTGTCAGTATCATGACCCCTCACTCAATATGATCTCCCCACAGCCGCTCTCTGTCTAATAGCTCCACAGATGCTCACTCAGTATGATGGTCTCACAGCTTCTTACTCAGTATGATGGCCTCACAACCCCTCAATATGATGTCCCCTACTGCCCATCACTCAGTGTGATGTCGCCCACAGCCCCTCATTCAGTATGATGGCTCCCTCTTCCCACTATTCAGTATAAGAGTTCCCACATTCCCTCATTCAATATTATGCCCCTCCAGCCTCTCAGTATGACTGCTCCGACAGCCCCTCACTGAGCATGATGCCACCACAGCACCTCAATTAGTATGATGACCCTGAAGCAGGGTCGGGGCACATGTGTTTGTGTTTGTCTGGGTGGTGTGGTGGAGTACGTACCTTACTCACTTTTGTTTCAGGAGCCCTCATTACTTCCCCGTCCAACCATTCTGACATGGATTTTCAAAGTGAGTACAGCAGCCTCATCAAGTGAAAGTTATGTTTGTAATAATTATTGCAACTTTTTCCTTAAAATCCAGTGTGGCAATAACTACTTTGGATTCTATTCGGGTATAACTTTTGCATTAGTTCCCTAAGGTTTAATCTGGGTCTCCTTGATATGCCTAAATTTGACAACATCTTTCCATAAGCGCTGTTATAAGAGGAGGACTTTTATCATTAACCCCTTCTTGCTCTGGGGGACCTGAAGGAGACATGCACTGTTTTTTTTATATTATTAAAATCCTCTGTGCTGCTGTGAGCGCTCAGGAAAAATACTTACAATAAAAAAAAGTATCAGATCTTACAATTGTGATTCTAGATGAATAGATGTAGCAAATAGTGATGAGCGAATATACTCGTTACTGGAGATTTCTCGAGAACGCTCGGGGGTCCTCCGAGTATTTTTTAGTGCTCGGAGATTTAGTTTTCCTCCCCTCAGCTGAATGATTTACATCTGTTAGCCAGCTTGATTACATGTGGGGATTCCCTAGCAACCAGGCAACCCCCACATGTACTTATCCTGGCTAACAGATGTAAATCATTCAGCTGCGGCAAGAAAAACTAAATCTCAGAGCACAAAAAAATACTCGGAGGACCCCCGAGCGTGCTCGAGAAATCTAGAGTAACGAGTATATTCGCTCATCACTAGTAGCAAACTATAACTTTAGTTTCAATGTTATTCAACACATCACATACACATATCATGTTAACGTTTGCTACATCTGTCTTATGACTATAATTTAGGATTTGCTGATTTGTTCCATATTTTATTTAGATTTGACAAAGACTCATTGGTTTTGCACTGAAGAGCACACTTCTATATTATTCTCCCAGTTTCAATTAACCCCTGACCTTCCCTCATTGGAATGGCAGCGCTGACTGTTTCAGACGAGTGTTCTGACCTTATGTGAGAGAGTAGCTGGATAGTTATGCTAATGGCGCACATAAGCAGAGGGATATTGTCATCTCTAATGCGTCTTTCTGTACAACTTTACACAAACTGCACGTCTTTGCAATGAAATTGTGCACATGATTTGTCAAACACACCTGCAATAATAGAAATGAGATACACACACACACACATATATACGTATATATATATACACACACACACACACACAGGTGCTTCACACAAAATTAGAATATCATCAAAAAGTTAATTTATTTCAGTTCTTCAATATAAAAAGTGAATCTAATATTTTATATAGAGTCATTACAAACAGTGATCTATTTCAAGTGTTTATTTCTGTTAATGTTGATGATTATGGCTTATGGCCAATGAAAACCCTAAAGTCATTATCTCAGTAAATTAGAATAAGTAACAAGAAATCACCTGTAAAGGCTTCCTAAGCGTATAAAAAGGTCTCTTAGTCTGTTTCAGTAGGCTCCACAATCATGGGGAAGACTGCTGGCTTGACAGATGTCCAGAAGGCAGTCATTGACACACTCCACAAGGAGGATAAGCCACAAAAGGTCATTGCTAAAGGAGCTGGCTGTTCACAAAGTGCTGTATCCAAGCATATTAATGGAAAGTTGAGTGGAAGTTAAAGTGTGGTAGAAAAAGGTGCACAATCAACCGGGATAACCGCAGCCTTGAAAGGATTGTTAAGAAAAGGCCATTCAAAACTTTGGGGGAGATTCACAAGGAGTGGACTACTGCTGGAGTGAAGGACAAGGCCGCCCTTGTAGGCCGCATGATGCCGGTGACAACAGTTGGCCAGGACCAAACGTTGCAGAGCTCAATGAGGGAGACCATCACCTAAAGATAAACTGTCTTTTACTGATCAATCACGTATGGATGAGTATGTAAAGTGGAGAGCGGGTACAAATCTTCATGGACAGTTCTCTTAGCTAGAGATGAACCAACTTGTTCGGAAAACGTTCGGCAATCGCAAAGTTGTGGGAACTCAGGTCAATTTTTTTTTAATTATTGATTTATAGTGCAGTTGATGGGTCAATTAATGTCACTTTTCCTGGTGTCTGCCTCTAATTTCAGCTGTTTTGGCAGCTTTTGGGCTCCACTGAAGATGGGGTTCGGTTATGTTTGGCAATCATCGGGAAGTTCCCCGAACAGAGCCAAACCAATCCTTAAAAGGTTCGCTCATCTCTACTTTTAACCATAGAACATCTTTATACATTTCTTTCCTTCCTAAACTTGATTCTGCCACCATTATTTCCTCTGCCCTCACCACCACCCAGCATAGCGCTTCAGGAACACCCCGTCCTCCAACAACAGCACTACAGTCCAGTAAGTGAGAGTCCTGCACTTCAACTCACAGTTCCGCATCCTTTTTTCCTTTAGGGGGTTACATATGCCACTATGGCCGTTACGTAGCTCCTCTGCTGGCCGACATATTGGAAATCCAACATTGGGCATTCTCTTTGTCTATCTCTGTCCCATTACCTCTTTGGCTTACGAACTTGGGACCGTCCCGCTAGGCTTCCTGCCCCGGATCCCATCTCAGGCAAATGATTCACTCTGTCTATCACTTTTGTTGTAATACAACAAATCCAGAATCCAGAAAATAGCTAAACTCAAAAACATGATATAAATGATCATCAAAACTATAACTGACTTCTGATTGGTTGCTATGAGTAACAAAAATATTTATTCGTTTAGACAGCATTGAGCACGTAAAGGGAATTTGTGAGCAGATATTTGTTATGCAATTTGAGAGGAGCCTGACATAGGGACCGAAACTCCAGTGATGTTACTTACTGGGCTATTTGCTGTAGTTTTGGTATAATCACTGTTTAATCAGCAGAAGATTATCACCAGAGGACTAGTAATCCTGCTGCCAAGTAGTCCAACCTCACCCACACCACTGATTAGCAGCTTTCTGCCTATGCACAGTGTATTCAGAAAGTTGACAATCAGTGATTTCGGCAGAGTTATACAGAGCTCAGCATTCAGAAAACTGTGAAATCTGCAGCAGATAAAATGCTGATTTTATAAAAACGGCAGGAACCAGTAAAGTAAGTGTTATATCACTGGAATCAGGGTCACTGCACCTACTTCAAGCAGTTCTTCGATAGGGTAGCAAAAATCTGTTGACAGATTCCCTTTAAAGGCTATGGATACATTTGACATGAAAAATATGACATGAAAATTGATTTTTACAATTGATGGTCATTACAGCTAGAAAATGATATTGCACTAAGCTTCGGTCTATAATCTTCATTCCTGCCTTTATTTACAGACCTTCTCTGATATGTATATGGCAGCCTATATCCAACTTTCAAAATTTTCACTTGTACATGTGTCTCTCCCAGTAATCCATGCTGGACGTGAGCTCTATGTGTATCCAAGGTGATGTTGTCTTCAGTGTTTATGTATCAGCACAGCTTCTATCCTGCACTTATTTCCTCTTTTTGTGATGTCCTCCTTTTTTATAGGCTGTTTTCTCTGCCCTCATTAAGATAATATCTCCCCTCTCCATGCTGTTGAAATCTGTGTACAATCCTCTCACCTGCCCGCCTGCTTTCTCCAATACTAAGAGAAGGTAGGGGAGATAACTATCCTGCACTTATTTCCTCTTCATATGATTTGCTTCTTTTCTATTGTCTGTTTTCTCTTCCCTCTCTAAGATGCTTTATCCCCTCTCCATACTGTAAAAATCTGTGTACAATCCTCTCACTTGTCCTCCTGCTTTCTCCAATACCAAGAGGAGGGAGAGCATTATCATGCACTTATTTCTTCTTCATGTGCTTTGCTTCTTTTCTATAGCCTGTTTTCTCTTCCCTCTCTAAGATGCTTTCTTCCCTCTCTATGCTGTGAAAATCTGTGTACAATCCTCTCACCTGCCCTCCTGCTTTCTCCAATACTAAGAGGAGGGAGAGCATTATCATGCACTTATTTCCTTTTCATGTGCTTAGCTTCTTTTCTATAGCCTGCTTTCTATTCCTTCCCTAAGATGCTTTCTCCCCTCTCCATGCTGGAAAAAATTGTGTATAATTCTCTCACCTGTCCTCCTGCTTTCTCCAATACTAAGAGGAGGGGGAGAGCACTATCTTGCACTTATTTCCTCTTCATGTGCTTTCCTTCTTTTCTATAGTTTGTTTTCTCTTCCCTCTCTAAGATGCTTTCTTCCCTCTCCATGCTGTGAAAATCTGTGTACAACCACACTCTCACCCGCCCTCTTGTAGTCTCTAATACTAAGAGGAGGGAAGGGAGAACAGAGAAACTCAAAACTGAGCAGGAGCGCTGATGGCAGTGATGGGTTTGAAACATTTTTGCACAAGCAGTAAGCTAGATAAAGGACTTACAGACACAGTTTTTAATGAAAGTTGCTTAACTTTACATTTGGGAAAAAAGTGAACAAAAAACAAGAAAAAAAATGTATAGCTCTAAATAGCCTTTAATTTTTTGAGCGCTAAAAGTCAGGACTGATCAGACTGTACAGGGGCGAGCCTTGGATGCAGGAAATTTGGCTTTTTCATTTCCGAATGAGCCTAAATGAATATATTAAAATGCAAGAAATCCAATAAGTTTTTTTTTTTTCGATCTGCCAGATTTTACTAAAAATATCCATATTAAAAGGACCAAACCAATGTATTTTTTAATATTCATTTATTAAAAGAGGGTCACCTTTACATTCCAAATGTAACAAATGCAAATGTTATGCAGATCTTACGTGAACTGATCTTATATGAGCTGAATTATGCATGTGTTCTTGACTGATAATTGTCTTAAATAACTGATAATGCGGCCAGACTGAAAATAACGCACAAAGGCTTTAATATAACGATGATGGGGAGGGAATTTCCTCGGTCAGAATAGATTATATGCATAGTTAGGCAAAGTTTATAAATGTTCAATTTTTACACCCGCCTTCCTTTTCAGGCTCTATTCACACTTTATAGTTTCCATATGTGACAAAATGGCATCTGACAATTCTCACGTACAATGAATTCTGCCTAGGTTCCGCCAACGTTTTCTTGATGGCAAGAATTTCGCTATTTTTAGGGCTTGTTCTCTAATTCCAGAGAAAAATCTGCAGCCGATTACAGCAGAAGATTTTAAAGTTTCATAATTTTTGTGAGAAAATTGTGAGTGAGTAAATCTTCAGCATGTCAAATCCTTTAGTGGATTTTCACTGTGGACGAAATCTGCAACAAAATCCACAAGATAAATCCACAGGATTCGGAGTTTGTTGCGGATCCATGACAAAATCCGTGAACGAATACACACAGAATTTTTTCTATTACCTGAGAACCTAATGACTAAAGGTTTTGTCTGAAACCTGTTTGCTAAGTTTTTTTAACAGTTTTATGTGGTATTGGTATTGTCCCTTTGTTACTTTGTATGAGTAATTTCATGGCTTTTAACAGAAGATTCTGATGCTGGAATTCCTTCCGTGCCCTATTGACTTTCTTGTGGCACATAATTCTCCAGGCAAAGGACCTTTTTATAGGACCTTTTTATGGGTGAGCTGACTTTTTTTCTATTTTGATCCTAAGGGTTTATTATCATAGGGCTGATACACAGCAAATTTTCTGTCCAGATTTTCCAGATTGCGAGCATCCAATCTCATCCAAGTGATGTGTAAAAAAATCCGCTGATCTGATCTGATCTACATTGACATGCAGTGCAGATTTTCAATCCCCAAGATGTTAATTTATGCTGCTATTTTTGACCATTTATGTTAAGTTCCTACAATGAGTTTTTGTGTTTTTGCTGTGCGAAAGAAGTTGCGTCTTACAGTTCCAGCAAAGTGAATGGGATTTATAGAAATATCTTTCCCAGATCTTTTTTTTGTAGATTTTTCACCTTGAACTGCATCAGATAAAGATAATCCACAGGTAAAAGACTAATTTTATTTATTTTTTTACGTACAGGTCAAAAAAGATAAGCACAGAGCTGGAGCAACAATGCTCCAAGCACCATGTAGTGGTCATTCTGAGATACTGCAGCTCAGCTCCTATTCAGGTGAATGAGAGAATAAGTGCAATACTCATGATCAGCCACTATCCGTGCCCAAGATCAGTGTCCAGAGTTGTGCTGTTCCAGCTCTATACACTGTGCTGTTCCAGCTCTATACACTGTGCTGTTCCAGCTCTATACACTGTGCTGTTCCAGCTCTGTACACTGTGCTGTTCCAGCTCTATACACTGTGCTGTTCCAGCTCTATACACTGTGCTGTTCCAGCTCTATACACTGTGCTGTTCCAGCTCTATACACTGTGCTGTTCCAGCTCTATACACTGTGCTGTTCCAGCTCTATACACTGTGCTGTTCCAGCTCTGTACACTCTGCTGTTCCAGCTCTATACACTGTGCTCATCCGGCCACAAGGGGTGCTGTAAACAGCTGATTGTAGGTAGTGTTGGTAGACCACAGATTTGATATTGCATGATCACCTATTCTTAATAAGATCGATATATCAGCCTTGGACAACCCCTTTTAAGGCATAATTGACTATTGTCCTCAAAAGTTTAATTTGCTAATTATTTAGGGTGAAATAGAAGATCTAGGATAGCTGTAAAAATTAAATCGTAGAGCAACAGGAAATCATATAATATCCAAACAATTAATGGACTGGAGATCCGTTGTCTCTTCCTATAACGGATTTATATAACGCTCCAATAATCACTATAATAATACTGATACGAGACAGACAATACGCAATCATGTGTGTATTTTGCCCACTCGATGGAAAGAAAAAGGGCTGCACACATAATATCATTATCTCATACATTCAATCATGGGATTAACCCCTGCAAATGTTCTTTGGGCCCCAGATCTGGACTTCAAAGTATAAGTTGTGCCCCCCGTCGCTCCAAAAGTCCAAGACATCACAGGCAGGCGGCCAGCTTACACACGGGAGCTCAGCGCCTGGAAGAGTGCTCGGAGCTCTACTTCCCAGGTATGGATTAGTAGGGATTTATACAGAGAGAAAAAGGATGTAATGAGAAGAAAGATCTATTCCTCTATTAACCCTTCTTACACCCCTGTATTATATGGCATGCATGCAGTTAATGACGAGATTGTAATTACATTTCTGCAACCTGTGGTTATTATATTTTCATTTTGGTTATTATTTATGGTACATAACTTTGGGGAGTTTAGATGGCACAGATCAGTCTGTTAATTCTTCAATATTCCAATCTGCCGCATTAAACAATAGCTGTAAGGGCATTATCACCCTCTGTGCTCCAGTGCCAGATTCCAGCTGCACTGTTGGCACCTATGTAATTATGCAACACTCGTGCATCAGCATATGTCATCATGTGCACAATACTGTGAAATAATATGTCTGTATTATATTTTGCTATTTTTTTTTTTTTATAAATGGATACTCTGGGTTTTTAGCAAAAACAAGCTAATTAATTTTATAACGGAGTGTCATACAATTTTACTGATGATTTATTGAGATAGGGAATTATTTATAGATTGTCCCACAAGTAAAGTAGATCTTAGAATAATAATTTCCACTATTGAATGTGTTAAAAAAAATGTTCCTGTGCTGAGCTAATCTTATAAATGTGCCCCTGCTGTGTACTGTGTAATAGCTGTGTCTGATCGTGCTTGAATATGATTTACACATCTATTGACCAGAGGAAGAAAAATAAGTAATTATATAGATGATATAGCAGTGGCTTACAGGTTCTGCTTTCTGTGAGGTAAAACATTTCACTGCCTGCTTTATCACAGGAACAATTGTTTCTACTGCATCCACAGTTTCTACTGCATCCATACTGATCTCTTCACAAATCAAGTCAGGGAGGGTTGAGCTGCGGCTGCCAGTGAGTTCATATGTCACTGACTTGATTTATGATGATAATAGAGGGCTGCAGACAAGCAGAAGCACTCACTCCTATGATAAAACAGTCTGTGAAATGATTTGCATCACAGAAAGCAGTAACTGAAAGTTACTGTTATGTTGTCTATATGATCACTTATTCTTCCTCCCCTGGTCAGGAGATGTGATATGTGCCAAGCAAAAGCTGGAGCAGTTCTGCATGATCAGACACAGCCACTAAACAGCACATAGCAGAGGTACAATTTTAAGATTATCTAAGATTATTGTACCCCTTTATGACCTACTATTTAAGGCCTGGTACTCTTTTTACTAGAAAAAAAAGGCAGAGCAATAACTATTGATCATAATAAATTACCTCAAAAACTTTTGAAGAGCAGAAAGAGGGAGAAATTATGTGGCGCATGTCACGATATGGTATGAAATATCATAAGTTAGTTTTCTTGCTAGCATGCGGGGGCTAAACCCCCCTCTCTCTGGTTCTCTTTCCTTCCCTGTGTTTCTAACTGTGTAGAAGAGCTTGCCTTGTGGGGGAGTTTTATTGACGAAAGGTATTTACGACTGGCATAGCTGCAAGGGAAATTTGTGTTAGCAGGAACTGGTAGAGAAACTTCTAGAACGCATGGGAGTTCTTTGTTCTGTTTTTGGAAGATATTATGCAAACCGTTTAAGTTATGGACACGAAAATATATATTCTTATTTTTCCTCGATGGATCTACCCCTCACTCGAAACACAGGTTTCTAGCTCCATCTGGTACAGAGGTAGGGATTTCTCTGTCAGTGTGCGTGACAAATAGGACATATTTGATCTCATCGGAATGCCCACGATACTACGAGATGAATGATGGGTATGGTGCGATTATTTTATGTTCTGTAGCGAAGTTACGGGCATCAGATATATTTAATGCCCAGTGAGTAATACTGAAGAAGTAGGAGGGGTTGGAAAAGCCAGCCCTTTCTGTGAGGTCACAGCCTGCAGGTTTTAAGTTGCTGGGAGACTTTCAGGAGGCAGATTTGGAGTTTTTCCTGGACAGACCTGAGCACGCCCAATGAGCTGGGACGTGTGGTTGCCTGCAATGCAATGATCTAAGAACATGTGAGTGTTATCTTTTCTTCCTTTAATCCTTTTATTTTCATAATTACCTTGTACATATTTGCAATTGTCTCATTTGTAACATCTTTGTAAAATATTTTATAAACACTGCCTAAAAATCATTTATGGGGTATAATATTTATTACTAGTTCGTTCTCCATGCTCTAAAAACGTACCCTGTCTTTGAAGGGAATTTACGCTACTGTTTTGGGGTTGGCTCCAGACCCGTTCAATTGGAGCTGGTGGCAGCGACCGTGTGCCGGCTTTTGGGGGTCACTGTAGCGACTGCGGCTTGATAATTATTGTTCCTGCCTGAGTGGGAGTAGTTATCGCGTCGCTGCGTGCACCCAATAGCCAGTACATAGCAGGCAGCGTTTCTGGCGACTAATCACCCTAGGTGCAGTACCTAATCTGACCTGACAGTAAGGGGGGCGCCAGAGAGCTGCAAGGTTTAAGTGGAACTGTAAGCGGGATATACACAAATCCCTGCAGTTCATGGTATACTGAAGAGCAGTGGGATACCTAAAATAAGCCCCTGCTGGAAACAAGAGGTCAATAGCCTCGTGTGTGTTTTTTTTCATCACATTGTGGCAGTGGAGGGATAACTAAGATAAGCCCCCTGCACATGTGATAGCCGTCTGCTGGTCTAAAGTCACCCCAATCCGTGACATATTGTGGGCAGCGGCTAAGGGATCTTGACAATTGGTGACAGTCACGGAGTGAATCGTGACAGCGCACTTAGTCACACCCTAATCCACGCCCATTTATCATTTTTTTCTTCCCTGACAGTGGCAGAATACAGTCTGTAGACAAGGATTAGGGCTATGAAGTCCCTTGCAAAATATATAGCTGCGGCAATTTTTTTGTGTGCAAAAAAAAATGTATACATTGTGTGATCCATCAAGTATTACTTGCTTTGTGGTACATTTTGGTGTTATATAACACTCCAAAAAAGTGTTCAATTTCTTTCTGAATTAAATTACTCACCCATGGAGTATTCCTTGGCCTGGCGAAATTTTTTGGGTTAAATTTCTCACCCATTCTGTATTTTGTCATCTGAGGTACATTTTGTGTTCTTTAACACTCCAAAAAAGCATCCCATTTTTTAGCTGCCTTAAATTTCTTGGTCGTACAGTATTATGTGGTCTAGGGTACAGTACTGTGATGTCTATCTCTTCGAAAAAGCGTTGAAAATTTTAGCTGGGTGAAATCTCACACCCATATAGTATTCTGTGATCTGCGATACATTACTGTGATATCTACCCAAAAAAGCGTTTAAAAATGTTAAAGAGGCAATTCTGCTTGTCAACTGAAAATACTGACAGGCTGACTCTTATTAAAATGAACAAGGGCTGGATTGGCCCAGACGTTTCAACACCACCAGATGACAGCAGTGGAACATACACTCAAATCCATTGGTTATTTTCTTTTTTTCTGATCTATTCCCATGCACCCCTTACCACCTAAACATGGGTATACACTTTAGGATTTCATCTTTTTTGTGTCATCAACCTCCACCACCATATCAACAGGGTGATCATGCTACCCTCGCTATAAATTTTGTAAGGGTATTTATTATGCTCACATTAAGACTTTTGAGAGACCTAATGCTAACATTCTTTGATACACAGCTCTGGCAAAAATTAAGAGACTGCTGCAAAATGTTCAGTGTGTCTGATTTTTCTCTTTCTAGGTATATTTTTGAGTAAAATGTAAACTGTTCTTTTATTCTATAAACTTCTGACAATATGTCTCCAGAGTTCCAAGCAATAAATTTTGTATTTTTTTTGTGACAAAGAAAAATGGTCAAAATAAAAAGAAAACCCCAGTGCTTTCAGACCTCAAATAATGCAAAGGAAACAAGTTCATAATCATTTAGAAACAACAATACTAATGTTTTAACTCAGGAAGAGTTCGGAAATCAATATTTTGTGGAATAACCATGATTTTTAATCACAGCTTTCATGCGTCTTGGCATGCTTTCCACCAGTCTTTCACACTGCTTCTGGCACAAAAATGTAAGCAGTTCTTCTTTGTTTTATGGCTTGTGACTATCCATCATCCTCTTGATTACATTCCAGAGGTTTTCAATGGGGTTCAGGTCTGGAGATTGGGCTGCCCATGACAGGGTTTTGATGTGGTGATCTTTTAATTTTTGCCAGTGCTGTATTTGGCAATGGACTGCACAGGCCTAATCTCTTTCTAAAGACTGGATTCTGTCACTATCCCTGCTCCTATGACTCTGTCCCTCACTAGTTTGTGATACAAACAATTAGCACTTAGAAGGGTTGTTAGTATGATGGCTCAGCTTCAGTATCAACACTACAGGCCTTTGATTTGTTATGCTGAACACACTGGCCTTGACAAGCATTCTCTCCAATACGAAGTGTCACAGAGCTGTGCAGTGGAGTAAGTGTGCCGAGCCAGGTAGCACATTTCCTTTTATAGCCCCTAATGATATCACACGGCCAGCCAATCACAGTAATGCCACAACCAAGATGGCTACAGCATTACAGTACTTCACAGGCGACCCTAACATGCTTTTTGGCTGCTTAACAGGCACCAAAGATGGGAGGAGGGGATTTGTGTTTTACATCGAGCACCGCCCATTCCTCGACGAGTAACGAGCACATCGAAGCACCGTGGTACTAGAGTGATAACTGAGTATCACCGAACACTTTCGCTCATTCCTAGTAAAAAGGGTTAAACTGGCAATTTCAGAAAGCGGTCTTGTAATAGTCCATAATATAACCCACGATACTCAGCAGATATATGGGATATTACAATTGCCCCATAGATCCAAAATATCTTGGCAATCTAACCCCTGCATGCAATGCCAGAAGTTTAGCAACAGTCAGTCATGGATGTTCAGTTCTGCAAAGTTCTATCAGTTTTATCCCTTCTCTTGTATTTCGCTGTCTGATTGATGCTTCTTTGATCTACCGTACGCCTGTGATTAAAGAACTGTGGATTAAAACAGGAGGCAAGTAAGATGTTATATGATCTATTTTACGTTAGCTTTGTTCTGTTAACCATTTATGTACTCAACAGATCAGTAATTGAATAATGTCTGCGAGAAATGGGATGAAAACTTTACATCCGCTTTCAGTATGGTTGTGGATTGTGCTGCTAATATAAGCAGTAATGAACAGAAGTGCTCCTGCTGAAGCCAGTTGTCTTACCGCCAGACTAAGGATATGATCAGAAGGGAGGAGGGAAGAAAAGGAATGAGACCCTTAAACACATAATTCCATTTTTTTTAGAGAATTCTGACAGTTTGCTATTTAACCCCCTGGGTCTCTGACTTTCACTGCCAGTAAATTAGATTTGCTGCTTGACTTGTGCGCCTGTGCCTGCTGGTGGGGGTTTTCCTGATCCCTCCTGTTTTCTGACCTCAATATCAATTTTGACTGTCCTCTTGGTTTATGAGTTTGTCCTTGACTAGATCTCTGGGCACTGACCCTGCTTGACGACCCTTCCTGCCTCTAGTTCTGCCTCTAGCTGCCTTCCAGTTGGCAGCCCTTTCGTGGGAGAAATCCACTGATCCTCATTGTAAGGGCAGAGACAGACTGCCGTATAACTCATGTGATGATCACATCGCACTGCACGCACTGGCCCGGCACCCCTCCTGACCTGAGCAAGACAGTATGATGTATGTCTATGCAGCTGTCAAGCTCAGGTCAGGAGCGTGGACAGTCAGTACGAGGTTTACGACGCGATTCTCTCACGAGAAATACAGCAGTCTGTCTCCGCCCTAAGACAAGATCCCTGTACAGGGGTTAATGGGCGAATGTTGGGGAAGAAGCAGATTTCTCTGATATGATATCTTGCAAAGTTGCTTATGTTCATGTGTACTATTGATTTATAAAAAAAAAATTACAATGATGGTTATTCTGTATATAAAAAACAGCAGAGTTATGCTTTTTTGTTTCGTTCGATTGTTTTTCCTGTTTTTCAGCACATTATATTGAAAAATGAATGGTGCCATTTAAAACGATACCTGTTCTTGAAAAAAATATTTTTTTTCTAGATGTTGATGAAAATGGAAATTTGTGGATGTACTCCGCGCTGCTGAATAAGATGTAGATCCAGACGTATTTGAAAAATAAGATTGCGGTTTATTCTCTCGACGCGTTTCGAAGTTCAAATGACGTCTTCCTCAGGAGTAAACCAAATGTATGCATGTATGTGTGGTTTTTAGATGCAACATTTTTATTTTAAAGTCATGCCTCTTGTCAAAAGCGATAAAGGGGAGACAAAAAATTGAAAGGGCAAGAACGAAAATTGGAAAGTTGTATATGAAGGCCTGACAGCCCCTGTAAACTTTTGATCAGAGCAAGTGTCTCTGCTTTAATATTCTGGCTGAGGAACCTGCAAAGCCTAATTGTCTAAGTCCTCATGCACAGATGTATGATGTATGTGTGGGATCAGAGGCATATGGTGGTACATCTAGAGGTCCGGTTGGGTGTACTGTTATGGCTCCATACGGAAAGGAGTAGTAATAAACTAATGTTATTAGCCATTCCCAGTGTATGGATCATTAACTAAGGTGCAGACCCGTTGAATATATACCGTATTTGTCTATACATTTATGATGATGTGATGGAGCACAATAATTATAACTACATCTGAAATCTGTAAAACGTTATTAGAGCCAGTACAGACAAATCCCAGCGCTACAATAGAATTCCTGCTGAACTTGACAACGCTCACCTAAAGAAATGAAGTTCTTCCTTACCTTGTGATGACCCCATTGTCTTATCTATAATGCTAGACGTCCAGGAAAGTTTCCATCTCGGCCGCCTGATAGTGACGGTATAAATTCGCAGGGCGATGGAGCTAATTTGCGGTTGTGTATCTTTCCTTGATGTATAACTTTGCTTCACAGTTGATGTAACGGATCTGGGATGGCTGCCAGGCTTCGTACTGGTGTTCTTTGGAAGGTTTGGCAATATAGGATGTGATTGCTTTGGGGGGAAGTTTGCTCTTCAGTTGACTATTAGGCGCCTGTATTGGGTATAAATACTGGGTTTTGACAGTAGAAGCAATGTATACTTGTTCTGGGAGGTTTGCAGTTGGCTGTACAGGACGCCTGAACGGCACTAATCAGAAGAATGTATCATGTGCAATCATTGTCCTTGAGAAGACAACCTCGATCCCTATGGAAGGTGAATAGATCTCCATCATGTCGCACTGATAGGAACGCTAACTATACGATTTGGTCGGGACATGTCACCATTCTCTTGACAGATTGCAGGTAAGGGTTTAATAACATATTAAAGGAGAAGAGTTTTTATAACTTGCTGCATTGTTTCTATAAAACTTTGGCTTCCTTAAACTTTTTCACATTTTAACCCCTTTCGCCCTTGGGCGATTTTAACATTTTTTTTTACAGTTTTTTTTTTTCTCTCCCCTTCTTTCAAAAGAAATAACTTTTTATATTTTTTCATCGATATAGCCATTTGGGGCTTTTTTTTTCATGAGTCGAGTTAGAGCTTTACATGAAACCATTCACTTTACCATGCAGTGTACAGAAAAAATGGGGAAATGGCGAAAAAAAATGCCATTTATTATTATTATATTGTGTGAGGGGCTGTGGGGGCCATCAGATATAGTAGAAGACTGTGGGATCCCATTCTGTGTGGGGGGCTGTGGAAGCTCTTATTCTGTGTGGGGACCTACATACTGAGTTAGGGGGCTGAGAGGATCCTCATACTGTGTGAGAGGCGGTGGGGGCAGCATACTGACATGTGCAACACTGTATGTGTGAAGTGAAACTGTGGGGATACGGTATATAGTGTGTGTGTGTGTGTGTGTGTGTGTGGTGGGGGCATTCTTGGGAGCATCATGCCCTAAAAAAGGGGTATTGACGGTGAGAACACTAGGGGGCCTCAATAGGGATATACATTTTTTTTCTTTTGAGGAGTGGGCCCAATTAACACTTTTGCTATGGGGCCCTGTGATTTCTATGTACACCACTGATTGCAGCAGGCTGTAGGTAGTATGGGGTAGCCTGGGAATAGCCCTTAGTATAGGCCCATGGGAAAAGTGAACATAGGCCCAGTCAAGGATTAGTGAGGGATGTGCAGCATAAAGTGCAGTGCACCCTGACAAAATCATAAGCTTTTTTGGATCTAAGCATGATGACACCGCGTCTTTATTTCCAACAATAAAGAACAAACCAGAAAAGATTTAAAAAAATTAATTTTATTTTTAATTTTTCCTTTAACTTTCATAAACTTTCATCTTACGTATGGATATACTACATGCATCCTAGTTAGACATGAAAGTGTCAGGTATTTAATGTCTCCTTTCTTCCCAAAGATTTAATATCATCGTCATTTGCTTTAAAACTGTCAAGTGCTCCATTAAGTATGAAGAAACAGATTGTCTTGTCTATTCTACATCTTCTCCTGAAGCACTTTCATGTCAGCAAGACTTCACCGAAGAGCAACAACACCTCCTTCACCTCAGCCTGTCCTTCAGTATGACATTAGTACTATCTCCACGAGAGTAGATATGGGTTTGTAGCTAAACCATTGAAAATCATGGCTTCCCTTTTAATGGAGATTACTCTGCATGTAAGGGTGGTGATTAAATAATGTGGTTTTCAGATTGTCTATCAAATCAGGTCAAGTGACCACTATAATCCCGTACCAAACCCTCCATATCTAGTGGGAGTCTCAAAATCCTCAAAGCACAGCACCTTCTCCTTTGAAACGGATTTGCGATTCCCAGTTGTGCTGACTCATATACCCGCTTCCAAAGTAATTAATATATTTCAGAAGAAGGTGTTGTTGACTGAAGCCTCAGTTAGTTAATGCATTGGATTACAAGAAAGCCACATTTATCATTGATCCAAATAGAAGTTATTTTCTATTTGTCATAAAAATCCTTAAAATCCTTCAATTCTGTCTGGCACACAGAACCACGGTGATAGCAGACCCCTTCCAGATTTCCTCAGAATGGTTGTCTCTAGAGATGAGCGGATTTTATAAAATTTAAATTTGTGGGGTATGTCAAATTTTCCTCAAAAATTTGATTTGCGTCAAAGAAATGAGAGAGAGATCTATGATGATTAATACATGTCAGATCGTCAGAGATCTCCTGCTATATCTTGGTCTCTCATTTCTTTGACTGAAATCAAATTCTGGGGCAAAATGTGGCCAACCCCAAAGATCCAAATTTCTAAAGATGACATATATATTCTACTTACCAATGGGATGTGGAGAAGATTGAAGAAGACTCTACCATATTGACTGAAAGTCCTGTGCTCCATTGAGAACGCAGAGCTCTGGCTGACCGACCATGCACGAGGTATGACAATCTGATAATAGTCACGGCTGCAACTATTATGAGGTAGCAAGTAAGGCCAAGAAAAACGTCATTAGCCCCCACAATGATGGTGTAGAGTTGTTGTTTTTTCTGTTTACTTTGGGTTAATCGTGAATCGTCTTAAGTGTTTGTACTCATGTGAAGCTGCGATTATCAGAAAATTCTACTCAAACTTCATCCTCCGTGAATTGATCCGTTCATCGCTAGTTGTTACCTTCCCTCCACTCTTCGTAATTAGCCACATATTAATACTGTAGATACAATAATCTGTAGAATGTGGAACACCTCACACCGCAATGGGTGTTTTCCTCTCTTGGTTTGACAGGTCTTTACTCATTAGAATTTAGGGGGAGGCTTGTCAATCAAGTCAAGGAAAGCAGGAAGAGGCTGAATGGAACCACCCAGTGGACTCTTCTTCTTGAGCATGGACTATTCTCCTCCTGCTTGGCTTACCCTGAAATACGATAGTATGTCAGAATAAAATCTAGCTCTCTGATAAGTGGAATGTTTTCCTAATTTCATATTGCTAGTAAAAGCAAGTTCAGACGTGCGTGCAAATAGAGATATGACCATAAAACATTGGCTGACCATGGCTTTATTGACCCAAGTGTGACAGCTTCATAGAAATACATGATGCCGTCATACTCCGGCTAGGAGAGCCGTGGTCAGTCCGTGCATCTGACTGATTGGCACGGATGTCTGAATGCGCTCTAACACCTCCTCCACAGGTCTGCATAAAACTGGTACCAGAAAAAACAGTTCCGTATCATATGTGTTTTGGATCAGCGTGTCATGTGTATGTCATCAGTGTGTCATTGTTGTCATCCATATTTCATCAGTGTGTCATCAGTGTTTTGGATCACTGCGTCATCGGTGTGTCATTATTGTCATCCATATGCCATCAGTGTGGTCATCAGTGTTTTGGAACATTGTGTCACCAGTGTTTTGGATCATTGTCTCATCAGTGTGTCATCAGTGTCATTCATGTGTCATCATCAGTAGTGTTGAGCATTCCGATACCGCAAGTATCGGGTATCGGCCGATACTTGCGGTATCGGAATTCCGATATCGAGTTCCGATATTTTTGTGGTATCGGAAATCGGAATCGGAAGTTCCAGTGTATGCTTCCCAGGGTCTGGAGGAGAGGAGACTCTCCTTCAGGCCCTGGGATCCATATTCATGTAAAAAATTAAGAATTAAAATAAAAAATATGGATATACTCACCCATCCGGCGGCCCCTGGACCTTACCGATTGTAACCGGCAGCCTCCGTTCCTAAGAATGAGGAGTTTAGGGCCTTCGATGACGTCGCGGCTTGTGATTGGTCGCGTGCCGCTCATGTGACCGCTCACGCGACCAATCACGCGACCAATCACGCGACCAAACTCCTCATTGAGGAGATTAGAACCTGCGATGACGTCGCGGCTTGTGATTGGTCGCGTGAGCGGTCACATGAGCGGCACGCGACCAATCACAAGCCGCGACGTCATCGAAGGCCCTAAACTCCTCATTCTTAGGAACGGAGGCTGCCGGTTACAATCGGTAAGGTCCAGGGGCCGCCGGAGAGGTGAGTATATCCATATTTTTTATTTTAATTCTTTATTTTTTACATGAATATGGATCCCAGGGCCTGAAGGAGAGTTTCCTCTCCTTCAGACCCTGGGAACCATCCAGGATAGCTTCCGATACTTGTGTCTCATTGACTTGTATTGGTATCGGGTATCGGTATCGGCGATATCCGATATTTTTCGGGTATCGGCCGATACTATCCGATACCGATACTTTCAAGTATCGGAAGGTATCGCTCAACACTAGTCATCAGTGTTTTGGATTACTGTGTCATCAATGTTTTGAATCATTGTGTCATCAGGGTGTAAGGGGTGTACCGGGATCGGGTAGTACTCCACTCCCTCCTCTTGGGTTAATATGGTTATCATTAATTAGAAGTGTGTGCATGTTGCATGACTAAGGGTGCTATGTCACCAGAAACGCGTAGATAGTGTTTTTAATTATATTGTGCTGTTGTTTTATCCTCTATTTTTTGATATGAAGTGAATAAAGTACCAAGACTTTGCTTTTTCACCACCTCGTTGAGCTGGATTTTTTTCTATTTCCTGCATGTTGCTTTTACCTACTGTGAATATTTTATAATGCTGCTATGTACATAATGTAATGTATATAATTTGACATGTTGTGCACTTGTTACATAGGGAAAGTGTAGAACTCATTTCTGGCCACTAGATGGGGGCATAATAGTGTACATAGTTTATTGTAGGAGGGGTCAGCTGCAGTTAAGATAGAAAAGACTTACTGATTTGAGGGAGAAGGGCCAGGGTGCCCAGACAGTTCATACAGGCTTAAGTGCCCTGGACAATAGCAGCAACCACGCAACGTTCGCTAAGAGAGAAGCCCAGCCATCCACAGCATTGGGCCTGAGCAACAGTGGCCAGTACAGCATCGGGAAAGGAGAATAAAGTCAGCAACAGTGACAGGTGTTGTGAAATTGGATTCTGGGCTCCCCCGGTGGCCACTTGTGGAATTGAACTTGTGTGCATCATCCCCTCTGTTCACCTGCTCCTATCAGGATGTGGGAGTCGCTATATAACCTTGCTCCTCTGTCAGTTTCTTGCCGGTCAACAATGTAATCAGAAGCCTTCTGTGCTTGTTCCTGCTACTAGACAACTCCCAGCTAAGTTGGACTTTTGTCCTTGTGTGTTTTTGCATTTTGTTCCTGTTCACAGCTGCTGTTTCGTTACTGTGTCTGGAAAGCTCTTGTGATCGGAAATTGCCACTCTGGTGTTATGAGTTAATGCTAGAGTCTTAAAGGAATTTCTGGATGGTGTTTTGATAGGGTTTTCTGCTGACCATGAAAGTGTCCTTTCTGTCTTTCTGCTATCTAGAAAGCGGACCTCGATTTTGCTAAACCTATTTTCATACTACGTTTGTCATTTCATCTAAAATCACCGCCAATATATGTGGGGGCCTCTGTCTGCCTTTTGGGAAAATTTCTCTAGAGGTGAGCCAGGACTGTCTTTTCCTCTGCTAGGATTAGGTAGTTCTCCGGCTGGCGCTGGGCATCTAGGGTTAAAAAACGTAGGCATGCTACCCGGCCACTTCTAGTTGTGCGGCAGGTTTAGTTCATGGTCAGTATAGTTTCCATCTTCCAAGAGCTAGTTCTCATATATGCTGGGCTATGTTCTCTCGCCATTGAGAATCATGACAGTTTGACCGGACCAAAAAAGGGTTAAATTACTGGCTGAGAAAGGAGAGAAAAAAGAAGTCTGCTACAATTTTTTTTTTTTTTTTCCTCTAGTTCTGAGTGTGCTCTTAATTGAATCACTTGCTAGTCTGCCTATACTGCAGCCTTCCTCTCTTTCTCTCCTTCTAATCCTTGAATGGCTCTGTGTTCACCTGTTTCAAATGGATCTTCAGAGTGTAGCTACAGGTTTGAATAATCTCGCCACAAAGGTACAAAATTTGCAAGATTTTGTTGTTCATGCACCTATGTCTGAGCCTAGAATTCCTTTGCCTGAATTCTTCTCGGGGAATAGATCTCACTTTCAAAATTTTAAAAATAATTGCAAATTGTTTTTGTCCCTGAAGTCTCGCTCTGCCGGAGACCCTGCACAGCAGGTCAGGATTGTAATTTCCTTGCTCCGGGGCGACCCTCAAGACTGGGCTTTTGCATTGGCACCAGGGGATCCTGCGTTGCTCAATGTGGATGCGTTTTTTCTGGCCTTGGGGTTGCTTTATGAGGAACCTCATTTAGAGCTTCAGGCGGAAAAGGCCTTGATGTCCTTGTCTCAGGGGCAAGATGAAGCTGAAATATACTGCCAAAAATTCCGCAAATGGTCTGTGCTTACTCAGTGGAATGAGTGCGCCCTGGCGGCGATTTTCAGAGAAGGTCTCTCTGATGCCATTAAGGATGTTATGGTGGGGTTCCCTGTGCCTGCGAGTCTGAATGAGTCCATGACGATGGCTATTCAGATCGATAGGCGTCTGCGGGAGCGCAAACCTGTGCACCATTTGGCGGTGTCTACTGAGAAAACGCCAGAAAATATGCAATGTGATAGAATTCTGTCCAGAAGCGAGCGGCAGAATTTTAGACGAAAAAATGGGTTGTGCTTCTATTGTGGTGATTCAACTCATGTTATATCAGCATGCTTTAAGCGTACTAAGAAGCCTGACAAGTCTGTTTCAATTAGCACTTTACAGTCTAAGTTTATTCTATCTGTGACCCTGATTTGTTCTTTGTCATCTATTACCGCAGACGCCTATGTCGACTCTGGCGCTGCTTTGAGTCTTATGGATTGGTCCTTTGCCAAACGCTGTGGGTATCATTTGGAGCCACTGGAGGCTCCGATACCTCTGAAAGGGATTGACTCCACCCCATTGGCTAGTAATAAACCACAATACTGGACACAAGTGACTATGCGTGTTAATCCGGATCACCAGGAGGTTATTCGCTTTCTGGTGCTGTATAATCTACATGATGTTTTGGTGCTGGGATTGCCATGGCTGCAATCTCATAACCCAGTCCTCGACTGGAGAGCTATGTCTGTGTTAAGCTGGGGATGTAAAGGAACTCATGGGGACATACCTTTGGTTTCCATTTCATCATCTATTCCCTCTGAGATTCCTGAATTCTTGTCTGACTTTCGTGACGTTTTTGAAGAACCCAAGGTTGGTTCACTACCTCCGCACCGGGAGTGCGATTGTGCCATAGACTTGATTCCGGGTAGTAAATACCCTAAGGGTCGTTTATTTAATCTGTCTGTGCCTGAACACGCTGCTATGCGAGAATATATAAAGGAGTCCTTGGAAAAGGGACATATTCGTCCTTCGTCATCTCCCTTAGGAGTCGGTTTTTTCTTTGTGTCTAAGAAAGACGGCTCTTTGAGGCCGTGTATTGATTATCGACTTTTGAATAAAATCACGGTTAAATATCAATATCCGTTACCACTGCTTACTGATTTGTTTGCTCGTATAAAGGGGGCCAAGTGGTTCTCTAAGATTGATCTCCGTGGGGCGTATAATTTGGTGCGAATCAAGCAGGGGGATGAGTGGAAAACCGCATTTAATACGCCCGAGGGCCATTTTGAGTATTTGGTGATGCCTTTTGGTCTTTCAAATGCCCCTTCAGTCTTCCAGTCCTTTATGCATGACATTTTCCGCGATTATTTGGATAAATTTATGATTGTGTATCTGGATGATATTCTGATTTTTTCGGATGACTGGGACTCTCATGTCCAGCAGGTCAGGAGGGTTTTTCAGGTTTTGCGGTCTAATTCCTTGTGTGTGAAGGGTTCTAAGTGTATTTTTGGGGTTCAAAAGATTTCTTTCTTGGGATACATTTTTTCCCCCTCTTCCATCGAGATGGATCCTGTCAAGGTTCAGGCTATTGGTGATTGGACGCAACCCTCTTCTCTTAAGAGTCTTCAGAAATTTTTGGGCTTTGCTAACTTTTATCGTCGATTTATTGCTGGTTTTTCTGATGTTGTAAAACCATTGACTGATTTGACTAAGAAGGGTGCTGATGTTGCTGATTGGTCCCCTGATGCTGTGGAGGCCTTTCGGGAGCTCAAGCGCCGCTTTTCTTCCGCCCCAGTGTTGCGTCAGCCTGATGTTGCTCTTCCTTTTCAGGTTGAGGTCGACGCTTCTGAAATCGGAGCTGGGGCGGTGTTGTCGCAGAGAAGTTCCGACTGCTCCGTGATGAGACCTTGTGCTTTTTTTTCCCGTAAATTTTCGCCCGCCGAGCGGAATTATGATATTGGGAATCGGGAGCTTTTGACCATGAAGTGGGCTTTTGAGGAGTGGCGTCACTGGCTTGAGGGGGCCAGACATCAGGTGGTGGTATTGACTGACCACAAAAATTTAATTTACCTTGAGTCTGCCAGGCGCCTGAATCCTAGACAGGCGCGCTGGTCGTTGTTTTTCTCTCGGTTTAATTTTGTGGTGTCGTACCTACCGGGTTCTAAGAATGTTAAGGCGGATGCCCTTTCTAGGAGTTTTGAGCCTGACTCCCCTGGTAATTCTGAGCCCACAGGTATCCTTAAAGATGGAGTGATATTGTCTGCCGTTTCTCCAGACCTGCGGCGGGCCTTGCAGGAGTTTCAGGCGGATAGACCTGATCGTTGCCCACCTGGTAGACTGTTTGTTCCTGATGATTGGACCAGTAGAGTCATCTCTGAGGTTCATTCTTCTGCGTTGGCAGGTCATCCTGGAATCTTTGGTACCAGGGATTTGGTGGCAAGGTCCTTCTGGTGGCCTTCCCTGTCACGAGATGTGCGAGGCTTTGCGCAGTCTTGTGACGTTTGTGCTCGGGCCAAGCCTTGTTGTTCTCGGGCTAGTGGATTGTTGTTGCCCTTGCCTATCCCGAAGAGGCCTTGGACGCACATCTCGATGGATTTTATTTCGGATCTGCCTGTTTCTCAGAAGATGTCTGTCATCTGGGTGGTGTGTGACCGTTTCTCTAAGATGGTCCATCTGGTTCCCTTGCCTAAGTTGCCTTCTTCTTCCGAGTTGGTTCCTCTGTTTTTTCAAAATGTTGTTCGTTTGCATGGTATTCCTGAGAATATCGTTTCTGACAGAGGGACCCAATTCGTGTCTAGATTTTGGCGGGCATTCTGTGCTAGGATGGGCATAGATTTGTCTTTTTCATCTGCTTTCCATCCTCAGACTAATGGCCAGACCGAGCGGACTAATCAGACCTTGGAGACATATTTGAGGTGTTTTGTGTCTGCGGATCAGGATGATTGGGTTGCTTTTTTGCCTTTGGCGGAGTTCGCCCTCAATAATCGGGCCAGCTCTGCCACCTTGGTGTCCCCGTTTTTCTGTAATTTGGGGTTTCATCCTCGATTTTCCTCCGGTCAAGTGGAATCTTCGGATTGTCCTGGAGTGGATGCTGTGGTGGAGAGGTTGCATCAGATTTGGGGGCAGGTGGTGGACAATTTGAAGTTGTCCCAGGAGAAGACTCAGCTTTTTGCCAACCGCCGTCGTTGTGTTGGTCCTCGGCTTTGTGTTGGGGACTTGGTGTGGTTGTCTTCTCGTTTTGTCCCTATGAGGGTTTCTTCTCCTAAGTTTAAGCCTCGGTTCATCGGCCCGTACAAGATATTGGAGATTCTTAACCCTGTGTCCTTCCGTTTGGACCTCCCTGCATCCTTTTCGATTCATAATGTTTTTCATCGGTCATTGTTGCGCAGGTATGAGGTACCGGTTGTGCCTTCCGTTGAGCCTCCTGCTCCGGTGTTGGTTGAGGGTGAGTTGGAGTACGTTGTGGAAAAGATCTTAGACTCTCGTGTTTCCAGACGGAGACTCCAGTATCTGGTCAAATGGAAGGGATACGGTCAGGAGGATAATTCTTGGGTCACTGCCTCTGATGTTCATGCCTCTGATCTTGTCCGTGCCTTTCATAGGGCTCATCCTGATCGCCCTGGTGGTTCTGGTGAGGGTTCGGTGCCCCCTCCTTGAGGGGGGGGTACTGTTGTGAAATTGGATTCTGGGCTCCCCCGGTGGCCACTTGTGGAATTGAACTTGTGTGCATCATCCCCTCTGTTCACCTGCTCCTATCAGGATGTGGGAGTCGCTATATAACCTTGCTCCTCTGTCAGTTTCTTGCCGGTCAACAATGTAATCAGAAGCCTTCTGTGCTTGTTCCTGCTACTAGACAACTCCCAGCTAAGTTGGACTTTTGTCCTTGTGTGTTTTTGCATTTTGTTCCTGTTCACAGCTGCTGTTTCGTTACTGTGTCTGGAAAGCTCTTGTGATCGGAAATTGCCACTCTGGTGTTATGAGTTAATGCTAGAGTCTTAAAGGAATTTCTGGATGGTGTTTTGATAGGGTTTTCTGCTGACCATGAAAGTGTCCTTTCTGTCTTTCTGCTATCTAGAAAGCGGACCTCGATTTTGCTAAACCTATTTTCATACTACGTTTGTCATTTCATCTAAAATCACCGCCAATATATGTGGGGGCCTCTGTCTGCCTTTTGGGAAAATTTCTCTAGAGGTGAGCCAGGACTGTCTTTTCCTCTGCTAGGATTAGGTAGTTCTCCGGCTGGCGCTGGGCATCTAGGGTTAAAAAACGTAGGCATGCTACCCGGCCACTTCTAGTTGTGCGGCAGGTTTAGTTCATGGTCAGTATAGTTTCCATCTTCCAAGAGCTAGTTCTCATATATGCTGGGCTATGTTCTCTCGCCATTGAGAATCATGACAGACAGGATGGGGACACAGCTGAGGGAATTCTCAAATGCAGTGAGCTTGGAACAGGAGTAGATGGGTCACCACCAAATACAGTGCAGGAGGGCAGGTCACTCGCCAAGTTGCAACTGGCTGCGGAGACAGAAATTCTCTTGTCTGCTGTGAAACGGACTAAGGAAGGTCTAACAGTAACAGAGTTGAATTGGTAGGATTCTGAGGTACCATGTGGCATGGTCCGTCCCCGGGTGTGTGCTGTGTGAGAGGAAGGAAAGTGCAGGGAAAGAAGAAGTGATGCGTAATGAGAATCCTGTTGAAAATGCTGTGAAGACTCTGCATGTGTTGCGTAAAGAAAATAGTAAAATTGTTTATTTGAAAGTTGCAAAGGACTGTGTCTCAATCTTTACAACACCGACTGATGGGAACCTACAGCGAAGCAGAGGGGACTCTGACGGCGCAGAAAGTGGAGCCGCAGGTATGCAAAGTGATGGACAATGTTTTCATGTGATGGGAGACCAGGGCACAGATACCCGGGAGTCCTCGGCCATGACTATGGCCCTGGAACTTTCTCACAAGTGTGCCATCCTTAACCCATTAATGTGTTATCAGTGTCATCCGTGTGTCATCAGTGTTTTGGATCATTGTGTCATCAGTGTGCCATCAGTGTGTCATCAGTACCATCCGTGTGTCACCAGTGTGTTTTTACGTTATGGCTAAAGAAAAATAAATTAAAAAGCTTCTCGTATACTTTGCAATGTGTAAGATTGTGGTAGCATCATATGGAGTGAAGAGGCGGTGACCCACAAAGTTCAAACACAAAGTCTCATTAATGTGTTTCCTCACAGCATTAAAGTCCAATTCACACACATGCATATAACTTCAGTGTATATTATCAGTAGTGTTGAGCATTCCGATACCGCAAGTATCGGGTATCGGTCGATACTTGCGGGTATCGGAATTCCGATACCGAGATCCGATACTTTTGTGGTATCGGGAATCGGTATCGGGATTAATATCAATGTGTAAAAGAAAGAATTAAAATAAAAAATAGGGATATACTCACCTCTCCGACGCAGCCTGGACTTTACCGCCGTAACCGGGAGCCGTTGTACCTAAAAATGTGCACTTGAAGGGCCTTAGATGACGTCACGGCGCTCTGATTGGTCCGTAGCGGTCGCGTGACCGCTACGCGACCAATCACAAAGCAGTGACGTCACCTAAGGTCTTTCAAGCTCTTGAAAGACCTTAGGTGACGTCACTGCTTTGTGATTGGTCGCGTAGCGGTCACGCGACCGCTACGCAACCAATCAGAAGCTGCGGACGTCTTCTAAGGTATTTCAAGCGCTTGAAAGACCTTAGGTGACGTCACTGCTTTGTGATTGGTCGCGTAGCGGTCACGCGACCGCTACGGACCAATCAGAGCGCCGTGACGTCATCTAAGGCCCTTCAAGCGCGCATTTTTAGGTACAACGGCTCCCGGTTACGGTGGTAAAGTTCAGGCTGCGTCGGAGAGTTGAGTATATCCCTATTTTTTATTTTTATTCTTTATTTTTCACATTGATATGGATCCCAGGGCCTGAAGGAGAGTTTCCTCTCCTTCAGACCCTGGGAACCATACAGGATACCGTCCGATACTTGGTGTCCCATTGACTTGTATTGGTATCGGGTATCGGTATCGGATTAGATCCGATACTTTGCCGGTATCGGCCGATACTTTCCGATACCGATACTGTCAAGTATCGGACGGTATCGCTCAACACTAATTATCAGTGTTCAGTTCACACCAGTTCATAGCAATACATATCATATGGCTTAAAATTTGCAGTCCCTAAACAGGCCAGCCTTCCCTTTGTCTAGTTTTCCTGGGTGACCGCACGCCATATTACAGTCTCCATACACAGCCTCACATGTTGCAGACAATGCACACACCAGCCCTCCTCTGACTAATTCTTGTGGGTGTCCTGCATCGCTGTATCACAGTCTCTTTACTCACACAGCCATACACAGCCCAGGATATCCTCTGGATAGCAGCCGGGCACCATATCCACCTGTTTTCAATCGTTACACATGCTAGTCCTTTTTTCGGGCACAGGACATCCACCTCCGGGCACAGGACTGTCCACATCCGAGACCAGTACCATGGACGACTTGCAACACTGTATATGCTGCGGGTGCCAGGCCACTCAGCTGCCTTGGGTGCTGGCTCCGCTGGCCTGTGCCTCACCCAACGCTCTGCAGGCCTCTGCTCTGCACACCAGCACACACCAGACTGACACTGAGGTTGCACATCACACTTCACACACCCATACCTCTTACTGCAGAGTTTTTAACACACACAAACCTGTGGCCTTCAGCCACATGGAAAACCCAGACCGGAAATCTGTGACTCCCATGCACACCTATGGACTTCATCCATCTCCATGCACAACCTGGGGAGAACACACAGCGACCCCTACCTGTGACATGAGTCACTGCCTCACATTGCAATCACAGCTACACCTGCGACTGCCATGCACACTTATGGCCTTCATACGCCTCTGTGCGCATTCTGGGGAGCACAAACAGCGCCCCCTAGCTGTAACAGGGGTCACAGCCTCACAAATGTTAAACACTTACAGTACATAGATGGCACAGGGATGGGATCCATGTGCTGTACGTGTTTTTCACGGACCCACAGACTTGTATTTCCCTTGTAATTTGTGTTGCCAGTAAAAAATGGACATGTGACCTGCTCCATAGGTTCCAATGGATATGTGTGGGATCCGTCAAAAAATGGATGCCACACATACTGGAAACACGGACGTATGAAGAAGGCCTAACAGTGCTTATAGGTTTCCCTTTTAAACACGTGGATCTGGCCTGAAAGCCAAGTAACAATTCCCAATGAAATACATATTTACAGCTAACTTTCCTCAAAATTATAGCATTGCTAGCTCCACCAATCTGCTAACACCTGTGAAAAATACCTATCATTTTCTGGTGCTGGCTAAAATATGTTTTTTTTTATATGAGGATTTTGGTAGCACGAGAGTTTGGAGTTTTTAAATGTGAAGAAAGAGATATTCAAAAGGCTCACATTATCTGATATTTTGTCTTCTGGTAAAGGTTTTTCTGTTTTGAAAAAATATCAATAAAATATTTGATGCTGTTTAGATTTAACCCCTTCACCCCAAATCCTTTTTTCAAGTTACTGACTAGGCCAATTTTTTCAATTTTGACCAGTTTCAATTTATGTGGTAATAAATAGTGTTGAGCGATACCTTCCGATATCGGAAAGTATCGGTATCGGATTGGATCGGCCGATACCGGCAAAATATCGGATCTCGCCGATACCGATACCCGATACCAATGCAAGTCAATGGGACGAAAATATCGGAATTAAAATAAACCCTTTCTTTCCTTGTAGGTTCATTCTACATGAAGGAAAACAACTAAGAATAATGTAGGATGTATTGGGGGAGGTGGCGGAGTCATTAAAGGCATAGAGGTTTAGCCCAATCAAATAGAATAGCAGGAATTTTAATTTTGTTTTAAGATGTTCGGAGTTACAAAGATATTGACTATGTTAAGAATTTTTTTATTTTGTCAGATATTGATGTTTCACTACTTCCACGCCCTTCACCTTTTTTTAACTTCTCCCAGACTTTCTTCTTCATCATCATCAGCATCTTTGACATCAAATTCTTCTTCACCTTATACATCTTGTTCTTCATCTTCTACCTATTATTTTTTTTTGTTACATTCTTCATATTCTTTTTATTCAACTATTATTCTTCTTCATATTCTACTTCTTCATCATATTCTTATTTGTGACAGGCATTCCTGTAGTTGTTATCTATAAAAGTTTGAAGATTACACTTTCCGTTCTGCCTGTCACAAAAGAGTTACATTTGTCCGCGTTCAGTTTGGCCTGCAGCATCAGGCTTTATGCAGGGGCACCACGAGGAGGAACGGACTCACCCCCATACATTGCTTATTCTTCTTCTGCTTATAATTTAGATAATATCTTTTGCTCTGATATTTAGTGTTATGCTTAATGTTCTTCTGCTCTTTGTTCTGCAGCCTCTTGTTCTTCTGCTTCTCGGTCTTCCATATCGTCGTCTCCAGGGTCGTCATCTCCGGGGTCGTCATCGGGGTGGTCTTCAGGGTCATCGTCTCCAGGGTCGTCGTCATCTCAGTGGTTGTCGTCTCTGGTGTCGTCGTCATCTTAGGGGTGGTCTTCCGGGTCGTCGTCTTTAGGGTCTTGAACTTGGAAATGTAGCAGAAGGTACAAGAAGGCTGAGAAAATGCTGAGAACCAGCTGATGGAACTGGAACTCGGATGGCTACCCAAAGGTCCAAGAGCCAATGGAACTACCGAGGACCAGCTGACGTTACTGGAACCCGGTTACTAAGCAGGAGGTACCCGTGCCAGAAAGCACTACCAAGGACCACCTGACGTTGGTGGAACTCGGATACCCAGAAGGAGGCACCTAAGCCATAGGCTCTGCCCGGAACCAGCTGACGGTACTGGAACCAGGATGGGGAGCAGAAGGTACAAGAGCAAAAGTCACTGCCGAGAACCAGCTGACAGTACTGGAACCCGGATGGGTAGCCGAAGGTCCAAGAGCCCATGGATCCCAGGCCCGCAGTGTGATTAAATCAGAAGACACTGCGATGCGGGATCTCGGGCAGCGCGGCCGCACAGGCGCAGCCAGCCTGACACCAAATTATGTCAGAAGACGGGCAGCGCTAAGTGCGCCTGGCCAAGGGATAACATAACAGCGCAGGCTCCGGGACAGAATCAAACAACGCTGAGGAGGCAGCGCACGGCGCCAAGGGGGTAGGAATGACGGCTGTGCTGCGTCACATTACAAAGGAAAGTCCCACCTCTGGGACGGTTTAACGGTGTGAGGAGACACATTTCATAAGTGTTAGGTTCAGCGTGTGCAAGGAGCACAACGAAAAGAGGCACCTTTTCCTTGTGCAGCATTACTGCTGCACAAGGTGGCTCTTTCAGTAACAAACGCCTGGGGGGGGACAGGTTCCCTTAAATTTAAGTAGTTGTGCCAGCGTGGCGGTCGCATGACACGTTGCCGGATACACAGCAGGGGAGCAGCAGGCGTTGCTGAACCCTACTAACACATTTGCGAGGTGTTTGGCTCTGTGCAAACAGCACTTCCGGGCAGAAACCAGCAGTGTTGGAGCCCAGGGACAGCAGGAGGAGCAGAGTGTAGGCCGAAGCCTGCACTGGAGGCATGTAAATGTCTGTTAGTGTGCCAGCATGGAGGTTGCATGACACGTTGCCGGATACACAGCAGGGGAGCAGCTGACGTTACTGAACCCCAATAACACGGCACCAAGTGTTAACTGTGCAGCAAACACTTCCAGGCACCAACTAGCGGTGTTGTAGCCCAGGGACAGCAGGAGGAGCAGATTGGAGGTATTGCCGCACACACAGCTGGGGACCAGCTGACGTTACTGAACCCCAATAACAGAGGAGCGACTGTTGACTGTGCGGACAGCACTTCCAGGCACCAACTGGCGGTGTTAGAGCCCAGGGACAGCAGGAGGAGCAGATTGGAGGTATTGCCGCACAAACAGCTGGGGACCAGCTGACATTACTGAACCCCAATAACAGAGGAGCGACTGTTGACTGTGCGGACAGCACTTCCAGGCACCAACTGGCGGTGTTGGAGCCCAGGGACAGCAGGAGGAGCAGATTGGAGGTATTGCCGCAACACAGCAGGGGAGCAGCTGGCGTTACTGAACCCCAATAACAGAGGAGCGACTGGTGACTGTGCAGACAGCACTTCCAGACAGCAACTAGCGGTGTTGAAGCCCAGGGACAGCAGGAGGAGCAGAGGAACAGAGTGTAGGCCAAAGCCTGATTGGAACAAGTTGAAAGGGAACCTTTAACCCCCCCCCCCAAGGCGTTTGTAGCTGAAAGAGCCATCTTGTGCAGCACTAAGGATGCAAAAGGAAAAGGTGGCTCTTTTAATTATGCTCCTTGCAAACACAGAAGTAAACACTTATAAAATGTGTCCCCTGATACCGTGAGACTGTCCCGGAGGTGGGACTTTCCTTCATAATGGGACGCAGCAGAGCCGTCATTCCATCCCCCATGGTGCCGTGCGCCGCCTCCTCAGCGTTGTTTGAATCTGTCCCGGAGCCTGCGCTGTTATGTTATCCCTTGGCCATGCACACTTAGAGCTGCCCGTCTTCTGACATCATTTAGGTGTCAGGCTGGCAACACCTGTGCGGCCGCGCTGGCCGAGATCCCACCTCGCAGTGTCGTCTAATGTAATCCCACTGCGGGCCTGGGATCCATGGCCATGTGCAGTGCATATCCTCGCCTCTCACTCCCCTCCTTCCGGCTTCTTCAGACTGTGCGGCGTCACGGCCGTAGCATGCTATTAGGGATCAGCTGATGGCGCACAGTCTGAAGAAGGCGGAGGGAGATGAGTGAGAGCCTGAGGTGAACATATTCACTCCGCATGCCCATGGATCCCAGCTACGCAGTGTGATTAAATCAGAAGACACTGCGAGGTGGGATCTCGGCCAGCACGGCCGCACAGGCGTAGCCTGCCTGCAACCAAATGATGTCAGAAGACGGGCAGCGCTAAGCGTGCATGGCCAAGGGATAACCTAACAGCGCAGGCTCTGGGACAGATTCAAACAACGCTGAGGAGGCGGCGCACGGCACCAAGGGGGTAGGAATGACGGCTGTGCTGCGACCCATTACGAAGGAAAGTCCCACCTCCGGGACGGTTGTACGGTATCAGTGGACACATTTTATAAGTGTTAAGTTCTGCGTGTGCAAGGAGCTAAACTAAAAGAGCTACTTTTCCCTTGTGCAGCATTACTGCTGCACAAGGTGTCTCTTTCAGTAACAAATGCCTGGGGGGGGACAGGTTCCCTTACATTTCAGTTGTGTCAGTGTGGCGGTCGAAGGACACATTGCCGGCTACACAGCTGGGGATCAGCTGATGTTACTGAAACCCAATAACACTGCGTCGTATGTTTTTACTGTGCAGACGGCACTTCTGAGCCTCAACTGGCGGTGTTGGAGCCCAGGAATTACAGTTCAGGTGGTAGAAAGATGAACACAACAGGAGACCTGGATACTGTAGACACCCAATTATTTAATCAGGAAGAGGAGTGGCAAATTCCTGCGAGATCCAGGCCTGGTTCATTTTCAGAAAAGTAAGCCGGTCAATGTTATCGGAGGATAGTCGCATGCGACGGTCTGTTAGTACACCACCTGCAGCACTAAAGACGCGTTCCGATAATACACTAGCCGCAGGGCAAACCAGCACCTCCAATGCATACTGGCTTAGCTCTGGCCATGCATCCAGCTTAGAGACCCAAAACTTGAAAGGGGAAGAGCTGTCTGGGAGTACAGTAAGAGGGCAAGACATGTGGTCTGTCATCATCTGAGGGAACCGTTGCCTCCTGCTGACTGGAGCCGCCGGTGATGGTGTAGACATTTGTGGCGGACACACAAAGCTGTGCCACAGTTGGGCCATACTGGTCTTGCCTTGGGCAGAGGCACTGCTTCTGCTCCCTCTTTGTGCAGAGCCTCCTCCGCTGCCTCGATGCACTGAGCTGCTTTGTAACGCACTAGCAGCACTGCTCTCTGTTAGACTGGAGAAGATGATGGAATTCACCAGTGTGTCTTGGAACTCCCGCATTTTACGCTCCCGGTTCAACGGTGTGATGAGGCTTTGTACGTTGTCCCGGTAGCGAGGATCGAGGAGGGTGTACACCCAATAATCAGCCATGTTGAGAATGTGGGCGATGCGGCGGTCGTTTCTCAGGCACTGCAGCATGTAATCAACCATGTGCTGCAGACTGCCAACTGGCCAAGAAACGCTGTCCCCTGCTTGAGGCGTGATCTCTGCCCGCTCTTCATCACCCCACCCTCGCTGTACACACTGACTACTGGACAATTATGTAACTCCCTCCTCTGGACAGATGTCTTCCTCCTCCATTGACTACTCCTCTTCCTCCTCACAAAGTGTCCCCTGCCTACGCCTTTGTGAGGAACCAGGTGGCGCTGACTGTCCAGAAGCTGATGGAAATGGTGACTCCTCATCCTCCACCTCTTCCACAACATCATCCCTTAGCGCTTGCAGTGTTTGTTGAAGCAGGCAGATAAGGGGAACAGTCAGGCTGACTAGTGCATCATCTGCACTCGCCATCCACGTGGAATAATCGAAGGGATGCAAAACCTGGCAGACGTCCTTCATAGTGGCCCACTCTGTGGTTGTGAAGTCTGAACGGCGCGGAGTGCGACTTCTTTGCGCCTGATGCAGCTGGTACTCCATTACTGCTTGCTGCTGCTCACACAACCGCTCCAACATATGTAACGTGGAATTCCACCTGGTAGGTAGGTTGCATATGATGCGATGTTCCGGAAGGCGGAATCGGCGCTTCAGAGCCGCAATGCGCGATTTTGCCATGCTGGAACGCCGCAAGTGAGCACACTCTAGGCGGACCTTGTGCAGCAGTGCATCAAGATCCGGATAGTCCCTCAAAAAACTCTGCACGACCAAGTTGAGTACATGTGCCAGACATGGGATGTGAGTGAGGTTGCCGAGGCCCAGAGCTGCTACCAGATTTCGGCCATTATCACACACTACCATGCCTGGCTGGAGATTCGCTGCCACAAACCACACAGCGCTCTCCTGCTTGATGGCATTCCAGAGCTCCTGCGCTGTGTGGCTTCGATTCCCCAAAGAAATTAATTTCAAAACGGCCTGTTGACGTTTGGCCACGGCTGTGCTTATGTCGGTCGAAACAGGTAAACGTTCATCGGTCCATGTGGAGGTGGACTGTGACGGCTCCTGCAGCGATGATTCTGAGGAACTTGTGTATGAGGAGGAGTCAATACATACAGACTGGATTCCTGCAATCCTTGGAGTGGGCAGGACACGTCCTGTGCCACTCACACGATCTGTACCCGGCTCAACAACAGTAACCCGATGGGCAGTGAGGGAAAGGTATCGCCCCTGCCCATGGTGACTGGTCCATACATCAGTGGTGAGGTGGACCTTGCTACTGACGGCGTTCAGTAGCGCATGTTTTATGTGTCCCTCCACATTCTTGGGCAGGGCAGGGACGGCTTGCCTGCTGAAATAAAAGCGGCTGGGCACATTGTACTGTGGGACTGCCAATGCCATCAAGTCACGGAAGCTGTCAGTCTCCACCAGCCTGAATGAGAGCATTTCAAGGGACAGTAGTTTTGCAATGCCAGCATTCAGAGCCTGTGCTCGGGGGTGGCTTGCCGAGAGTGGCCACCTTTTCTCCCATGCCTGTACTACTGATGGCTGTAGACTGGGCTGGGAGTGTGAGGATGACTGGGAACGTGGTGCTGTGGGTGGAATTACAGTGGGTCTCTGGACAACAGTGCCAGAGGTTCTTCCATGGCGATCCTGGGAGGAAGCCGAACCAGCTGTGTGTGAGCTGGAGGAAGAGGCAACACGAGCTGAAGAGGTGGTAGCTGCCGCTGTTGGTTGGCCTAGGTCTTCAGTGTGTTTTTGTAACTCCACCGCGTGCCTGGTCCGCACATGTTTCCACATATTTGAGGTATTGAGGTTGCTGACATTTCTCCCTCTTTTGATTTTCTGATGACACACCTTGCAATTGACAAAGCAAATGTCATCTGCAACTGTGTGAAAAAAGGACCAGGCACTGCAAGTCTTGGGAGCGCCCTTTTTGGCTTTTGGAAGAGACATGCTCCTAACGGGTGCCAAAGTGGAGGCTACACGCTCCGCAGTCTTCCCCCTCCCTCTCCCTCTTTGGCCCGTTCGGGGAATCTCTTCCTCAGAGCTGCTCCCACGACCTTCCTGTTCCTCACGCCACGATGGGTCAAGGACCTCATCATCTACTCTACCCTCTGCCACCAACTGCTCCTCCTGGGTAGTCTCGGAAGCACAGCACGCACCAGAAAGTGGCACCTGAGTCTCATCATCAGATGCGTACTGCGGTGTGCACTGGCCCACCCGCCTCTTCAAAGTCAGAGAGACAAAGCTGTTGCGCATCACTGCACACTGCCTCTTCTTCCATTTCTCCAATGCTGCTTGGCTGGCCCCCTGTTTCCAAGCCAAGAGATTCAGAGAACAGAAGTAGAGATGACTCCTGTTGTGAATTTGGATTCTGGGCTCCCCCGGTGGCCGCTTGTGGAATTGGACTTGTCATCCTCTTTCCTGTTTCACCTGGTTCCATCAGTAGTGGGTGTCGCTATTTAAGCTCATTTCTCTGGTGGTTTCTTGCCGGTCAACAATGTTATCTGATGCCTCTCAGTGCTTGTTCCTGCTTCTAGACAACTACTAGATAAGTTGGACTTTTGTCCATGTTTTGTTTTGCCTATTTGTTCCAGTTCACAGCTGAAGTTTTGTTACTGTGTCTGGAAAGCTCTCGTTGATCAGGGATTGCTACTCTGGCGTTATGAGTTAATGCCAGAGTTTAAGGTAATCTCTGGATGGTGTTTTGTTAGTGTTTTTCTGCTGACCATGAAAGTATACTATCTGTCTTCTGCTATCTAGTAAGCGGACCTCAAATTTGCTAAGACTATTTTCCTGCTGCGTTTGTTGTTTCATCTGAACTCACCGTCATTATATGTGGGGGGCTACTGTCTTCTTTGGAATATTTCTCTAAAGGTGAGCCAGGTCTTATATTTCCCTCTGCTAGCTATTTAGGTCTTAGGCCAGAGCTGGGCATCTAGCGATAAATAGGAAATGCTACCTGGCTATTTCTAGTTGCGCGGCAGGCTTAGTTCATGGTCAGTATAGTTCCATCTTCCGAGAGCTTGTCCCTCTATAGGCTTGCTATGATCTCTGCCTGCAGAGATCATGACAGTTTGACCGGCCCGTAAAGTGTTAAAGACCCAGGTTGAGAAAGGAGAGTTATAAGAAGTCTGCTGGAATTTTTTTTTTTTTTTTTTTCCTTCAGTCTGCCTTGCTGCAGTCTTTTTTCTCTCTCTCCTCCTAATCTCTGTATGCTCTGTGTGCACCTGACAATAATGGATCTCCAGAGTGTAACTGTGGGTTTGAATAATCTCATCACGAAAGTACAAAATTTACAAGATTTTGTGGTACATGCTCCGGTATCTGAGCCGAGAATTCCTTTGCCGGAGTTCTTTACAGGGAATAGAGCTAGCTTCCAGAATTTCCGAAATAATTGTAAGCTTTATTTGTCCCTGAAGTCTCGTTCAGCTGGAGACCCTGCTCAGCAGGTTAGGATTGTGATTTCCTTGCTCAGGGGTGACCCTCAAGATTGGGCCTTCTCATTGCCAGCAGGGGATCCTGCGTTACGCGATGTGGATGCGTTTTTTCTGGCCTTGGGCTTGCTTTATGAGGAACCTCATTTGGAACTTCAGGCAGAAAAAACTTTGATGGCACTATCTCAGGGGCAAGACGAAGCTGAAGTTTTCTGCCAAAAATTCCGTAAATGGTCTGTGCTTACTCAGTGGAATGAGTGCGCCTTGGCGGCAACTTTCAGAGAAGGTCTCTCTGATGCCGTTAAGGATGTTATGGTGGGGTTCCCTTTGCCTGCAGGTCTGAATGAGTCCATGACAATGGCTATTCAGATTGATAGGCGTCTGCGGGAGCGCAAACCGGTGCACCATCTGGCGGTGTCTATGGAAAAGACGCCAGAAAGTATGCAGTGTGATAGAATTCTGTCCAGGAGCGAGCGACAGAATTTTAGACGGAAGAATGGATTGTGTTTCTATTGTGGGGATTCTACTCATGTTATATCAGCATGCTCTAGGCGTACAAAGAAGCTTGATCAGTCTGTTTCCATTGGCACCATTCAGTCTAAGTTTATTTTGTCTGTAACCCTGATTTGCTCTTTGTCATCCATTGCCACGGACGCCTATGTTGACTCTGGCGCCGCTCTGAGTCTTATGGATTGGTCCTTTGCCAATCGTTGTGGTTTTGATTTAGAGCCTTTGGAGACTCTTATTCCTCTGAAGGGGATTGACTCCACCCCATTGGCTAATAATAAACCACAATACTGGACACAAGTAACCATGCGTATCAATCCGGATCACCAGGAGATTATTCGTTTCCTGGTGCTGTATAATTTACATGACGATTTGGTACTGGGATTGCCATGGTTGCAGTCTCACAACCCAGTCTTGGACTGGAGAGCAATGTCTGTGTTGAGCTGGGGATGTAAGGGTATTCATGGGGACGTACCTTTGGTTTCTATTTCGTCGTCCATTCCCTCTGAAGTCCCTGAGTTCCTCTCTGATTATCAAGACGTCTTTGACGAACCCAAGCTTGGGTCGTTACCTCCGCACCGTGAGTGCGATTGTGCCATAGATTTGATACCGGGTTGTAAATATCCAAAGGGTCGTTTGTTTAATTTGTCTGTGCCGGAACATGCTGCTATGCGGGAATATATAAAGGAGTCTTTGGAAAAGGGACATATTCGTCCATCTTCTTCTCCCTTGGGAGCTGGGTTTTTCTTTGTCTCAAAAAAAGACGGCTCTTTGAGACCATGTATTGATTATCGGCTTCTGAATAAGATCACTGTTAAGTATCAATACCCATTGCCATTGCTTACTGATTTGTTTGCTCGTATAGAGGGTGCTAAGTGGTTCTCTAAAATTGATCTTCGTGGGGCGTATAATTTGGTGCGGATCAGGCAGGGGGATGAGTGGAAGACCGCATTTAATACGCCCGAGGGCCACTTTGAGTATTTGGTCATGCCTTTTGGTCTTTCTAATGCCCCTTCAGTTTTCCAGTCTTTTATGCATGATATTTTCCGCGATTTTCTGGATAAATTTATGATAATATATCTGGATGATATTCTGATTTTTTCTGATGACTGGGACTCTCATGTCCAGCAGGTCAGGAGAGTTTTTCAGGTTCTGCGGTCTAATTCTTTATGTGTGAAGGGGTCTAAGAGCGTTTTTGGGGTCCAGAAAATTTCCTTTTTGGGGTATATTTTTTCTCCCTCTTCCATTGAGATGGATCCCGTCAAGGTGCAAGCTATTTGTGACTGGACTCAGCCCTCCTCTCTTAAGGGTCTTCAGAGATTTTTGGGCTTTGCCAACTTTTACCGCCGATTTATTGCTGGTTTTTCGGATGTCGTTAAACCACTGACTGATTTGACCAGACAAGGCGCTGATGTTGCTAATTGGTCCCCTCATGCTGTAGAGGCCTTTCAGGAGCTTAAGCGCCGTTTTGCCTCTGCCCCTGTGTTGCGTCAGCCTGATGTGAATCTGCCTTTTCAGGTTGAGGTTGACGCTTCGGAGATCGGAGCTGGGGCAGTGTTGTCGCAGAAAGGTTCCGACTGCTCCGTCATTAGGCCTTGTGCCTTCTTTTCTCGCAAATTTTCGCCCGCAGAGCGGAATTATGATGTTGGGAATCGGGAGCTTTTGGCCATGAAGTGGGCGTTTGAGGAGTGGCGCCATTGGCTCGAGGGGGCTAGGCATCAGGTGGTGGTATTGACTGACCACAAAAATTTGATTTATCTTGAGACTGCCAGACGCCTGAATCCTAGACAGGCGCGCTGGTCTTTATTTTTTTCTCGCTTTAATTTTGTGGTGTCATACCTACCGGGTTCTAAGAATGTTAAGGCAGATGCCCTTTCTAGGAGTTTTGACCCGGACTCTCCTGGTAATTCTGAACCCACAGGTATCCTTAGGGAGGGAGTAATTTTGTCGGCCGTTTCTCCTGATCTGCGGCGGTCCTTGCAAGAGTTTCAGGCGGATAGACCGGATCGTTGTCCGCCTGATAGACTGTTTGTTCCGGATGATTGGACCAGCAGAGTCATCTCTGAGGTACATTCTTCTGCATTGGCAGGTCATCCCGGAATTTTTGGTACCAGGGATTTGGTGGCAAGATCCTTCTGGTGGCCTTCCCTGTCACGAGATGTGCGAGTCTTTGTGCAGTCATGTGACGTTTGTGCTCGGGCCAAGTCTTGTAGTTCTCGGGCTAGCGGACTGCTGTTGCCCTTGCCTATTCCTAAGAGGCCTTGGACACACATCTCGATGGATTTTATTTCAGATCTGCCTGTTTCCCAGAAGATGTCTGTCATCTGGGTGGTCTGTGACCGTTTCTCTAAAATGGTCCATTTGGTTCCTCTGCCCAAGTTGCCTTCTTCTTCTGAGTTGGTTCCTCTGTTTTTTCAGAATGTTGTCCGATTGCACGGTATTCCTGAGAATATTGTTTCTGACAGAGGTACCCAATTTGTGTCTAGATTTTGGCGGGCATTCTGTGCTAGGATGGGCATAGATTTGTCTTTTTCATCTGCTTTTCACCCTCAGACTAATGGCCAGACCGAGCGGACTAATCAGACCCTTGAGACATATCTGAGGTGTTTTGTCTCTGCTGACCAGGATGATTGGGTTGCTTTTTTGCCATTGGCAGAGTTCGCCCTCAATAATCGGGCCAGTTCTTCCACCTTGGTGTCCCCGTTTTTCTGTAATTCGGGGTTTCACCCTCGATTTTCCTCCGGTCAGGTGGAATCCTCGGATTGTCCTGGAGTGGATGCGGTGGTGGAGAGATTGCATCACATCTGGGGGCAGGTTATGGACAATTTGAAGTTGTCCCAGGAGAAGACTCAGCGTTTTGCCAACCGTCATCGTCGTGTTGGTTCTCGGCTTTGTGTTGGAGATTTAGTGTGGTTGTCTTCTCGTTTTGTCCCTATGAGGGTCTCTTCTCCTAAGTTTAAACCTCGGTTCATCGGCCCTTATAGAATATTGGAGAAAATTTTGGACTCTCGTGTTTCCAGACGGAAACTCCAGTATCTGGTCAACTGGAAGGGTTACGGCCAGGAGGATAATTCTTGGGTCAATGCATCTGATGTTCATGCTTCTGATCTTGTTCGTGCCTTCCATAGGGCTCATCCTGGTCGCCCTGGTGGATCTGGTGAGGGTTCGGTGCCCCCTCCTTGAGGGGGGGGTACTGTTGTGAATTTGGATTCTGGGCTCCCCCGGTGGCCGCTTGTGGAATTGGACTTGTCATCCTCTTTCCTGTTTCACCTGGTTCCATCAGTAGTGGGTGTCGCTATTTAAGCTCATTTCTCTGGTGGTTTCTTGCCGGTCAACAATGTTATCTGATGCCTCTCAGTGCTTGTTCCTGCTTCTAGACAACTACTAGATAAGTTGGACTTTTGTCCATGTTTTGTTTTGCCTATTTGTTCCAGTTCACAGCTGAAGTTTTGTTACTGTGTCTAATCCTGTTTCTTTCCGTTTGGACCTCCCTGCGTCCTTTTCCATTCATAACGTTTTTCATCGGTCGTGACACAGTAACAAAACTTCAGCTGTGAACTGGAACAAATAGGCAAAACAAAACATGGACAAAAGTCCAACTTATCTAGTAGTTGTCTAGAAGCAGGAACAAGCACTGAGAGGCATCAGATAACATTGTTGACCGGCAAGAAACCACCAGAGAAATGAGCTTAAATAGCGACACCCACTACTGATGGAACCAGGTGAAACAGGAAAGAGGATGACAAGTCCAATTCCACAAGCGGCCACCGGGGGAGCCCAGAATCCAAATTCACAACAGACTCCTGTCCTGGGCTCTCTGACTGCCTGGGCAATTTGGCAGGTGGTGAAGAGACAGATGGGTGCTGTCCAGTGCTCTGTGCCTGAGAGGATGTGGCACTAATTGAAGTCGATGCGTTAGCTGCCATCCATCCGACAACGGCTTCAATTTGGTCTTCACACAGCAGCGGTGTACGGCGCTCTCCGACTAAGCTGCACATGAAGGACTGTTCCCTGCTGAAACTGGGTGATGATGAGTCACCGGTGTCCGCAGCAGGCACAGAATCCCCACGTCCTCTCCCTGCTCCGCGACCACGCCCACGTGCCTTACTCCCTGCCTTCTTCATCTTGGTTGACTGATAAAGAGAAGCAGAAAAGTACTAAGGGCTTAGTGTGCTTATTCCTGAACAGCTCCTAACAGGTATAAGAAACACTAATTTTCTAAAGTGTGGACTAGACTTTAATATGAGCTAATGTGGCCTACACAACTGTAAAGTGGTGTGTTTGGTGAACTTTATTATTTATTTATTTATTTTTTGGCAGAACTGACTACAGGGAGAGCTGCACTCACACGGAGACCGTGCAGACAGCCGTAAATGGCGCTGCAAGGCCCAAGAAACCTCCTCTAGGTTATCCTATGTTATGTTTTTCCACAATTTAGCTGGATACGGGTGGAAAGCCACTAATAGGAATTATTTGAAAAAATGTGCAGCAGGCTGCACTATTTGCAAAAAAGGACAATGTATTTTACGGTATGAGGCAGTGACGCACCCTGAGCTGGATACAACCGGCTGTGGCTGCACACAGACTACAGGGCGAGCTGCACTCACACGGAGATCGTGCAGACAGCTGTAAATGGCGCTGCAAGGCCCAAAAAACCTCCTCTAGGTTATACTATGTAGTGTTTTTCCACAATTTAGCTGGATACGGGTGGAAAGCCACTAATAGGAATTATTTGAAAAAATGTGCAGCAGGCTGCACTATTTGCAAAAAAGGACAATGGATAGAACAGTATGAGGCAGTGAACCACCCTGAGCTGAATACAACTGGCTATGGCTGCACACAGACTACAGAGTGGGCTGCACTCACACACAAACAGAGACCTTGCAGATCGCTGTGAAAACAGCGCTGCAAGGCAAAAGCAAGGTGAACACACAGCGGTTGCTAAATTAGCCTGGGAAAAGCACAATGAAGCAAATTGCTATCTCAACTGGCCCTCAGTCAGAACACAGCATCCTATGCCTAACTGAATTCACAGCAGAGTGAGCCAGAAATGGCGGCAGCGTTTTTTATAGTGCATCATGACATCATTTCAGCAGCCAATCACAGCCTTGCCAGTAGTTACATGCCCACCATGCTGAACAGGATGTGCCCACACTTATTCCTCATTGGCTGAATTCATGCAGTTTGAATTCTGGGAACTTCGGATTCCGGTATCCGATATGCGGTAAATATCGGAACTCGGTATCGGAATTCCGATACTGCAAATATCGGCCGATACCCGATACTTGCGGTATCGGAATGCTCAACACTAGTAATAACCCAGGAACGCTTCAACAGATCCTAGTGGTTAAAAGACACCCATGACTGTTAGGCCGAGGTCACACTAAGCGTAGGGAAATACGGTCTGCATTTTATGGCCGTAATACGCAGTAATTGTTCCAAAACACTGTTCCGTATTCAATGCGAGGATGCGATTTTTACGCACAAATTTATCCGTGTGTCATCCGTATGGCTTCCGTACGGCGTTTTTTTCTCGCTGGCTTGCAAAATAGACATATCATGGATCCATCGGCTCAAATATTCTTAAAAACATATATACAGTCTATATATATATATACATATATATATATATATATATATATATATATATATATATATATATATATATTTGTAAAAAAGGAACAGCACAACTATTACTTATCTCTGGGTGCAAAGCCTCCACACAACCCGTCCACTGGTTGTCCACATTCCATAGTATCAAAAAAGAAGAAGGCAGCACTCTATTTCTTCAAAAAGTGTAGGTTTTAATCAGACCCACATACGTGCGACGTTTCAGCTCCACTGAGCCTTTCTCAAGCAATGGGTATAGCTTTGCAGTGCATATATATAGTGTTTAGAACTTCCTTAATTAAAGCCATTAACATTTGATCAAATACACGTGTTAAATATATATATTAAAGTGCCTCTGTGCATAATTACACCTTATGTTGTGCTTACGTTTTTCTGGACCATGCTCCTCATAGCGCCGCAAGGATCCTGTTGGTAATGGAGGACATCTGCCTGTCGGCATTCATAGGCACCTAATGCGCATGTCTGCTACGTCATATTACCCATAAGAACTGCAGGCCAATGGCTGCCGCAGGCGCATGCGCAGTAGCGCTAAATTTCGCCATCTTAGAGGTGGCACACTTCTGTATGCATATACACAGGCGCAGAAGCGTCTGACAGCGCTAATCTACCCAGTATGTTATATGGGCAGGCGCCATAACTTCTAATAGTGCCATCCATTGTAGTTAAGGGCAGCTCTATTTATTACTATTTAGAGCTTAAACCTCATTAACCAGCATAGATTATAATAATTACCAATAGATAATGGTTTCTCATTCGCCAATGGAGCGTTACTAATAACGCCCTGATACTGCAAGCACAGCCTTAATGGTCATATCCTACAGATCAGATAGTGCTCTACTGTGTGCCAGTTAAACTGTTCAGGTCCAACTGTCTACAGTCCGAACTCCTATATAGTGTAAAGTTACGTCCCGGCGTATACATTTATGTTATAACAATAAAATTGATATAGAGGTTTCTTTTTAATTGCTTTATGGCCTCAATTCAACATGGTATATGACTTGATAAATGTTATTATACAATAAAATAATTTCAAAAAGTCTTTTGAATCCATTACTGTATATGTCCTCCATGTCCACAGATACCCTCCGGGCCGACCAATAGTTTCAGGTGTTGGTTCTATCTTTAATAAAATTGGTGTCTTTTTAGACAGAATATTGAACCCTATTGCCAAAAAATGTAGGTCACACATTAAAGACACTACAGTTTTTTGGGGAAATTGGAGACACTACGATTGGAGGGGGAGGTGCTCTTGGCCTCCTTCGACGTGGTATCACTTTATACCTCCATTGATCATAAAAGAGGCTTAGAAGCCATTGATAGAATGCTGGACCCAGAGAAATACACGGCTGAGGGAAAAACCTTCCTCTTGAGACTATTGGAGATTACATTAAAACAAAATTATTTTCTCTTTGGTGACGCGTTTTACGCGCAAAAACAAGGTACAGCTATGGGGGCCAATATGGCCCCTTCATATGCTAACCTCGTTATGGAGGTCCTGGAGGAGGACCTTGTCTATGTGTCCCACCACTTCCGGCATGTGCTGGTGTGGTGGCGATACATAGACGATGTCGTCCTCCTTTGGACGGGTTCAATAAAGGAATTGGATGAGTTCCATGCATTCCTTAATACAATAGATCAAACCATTAAATTCACTCTAGTAAAATCAAAAAATGAGATACAATTTTTAGATGTTCTGGTAGAGCTTAATAATGACCAGTTGAACACCACTTTGTTTGTAAAAAATACAGACAAGAACAACTTGCTCCTATATGACAGCCAACATCCAAGATCTATAAAAAGATCTATCCCACTGAGCCAACTATTGAGGGTTAGGCGGATAATAAAAGAGGAGGATATAGCTGATTCAACAGTGGATGTGTTGATTAAGAAGTTTATAGACAGGAGGTACCCTAGGAAACTACTTGAACAGACGAAAGAGGTGGTAATGAAAAAGGATAGACTACAGTTAATAAATAAAGGTACAAATGTGAGAAATAAAAAGATGCCTAGCAGGATCCCGTTTGTCACTAAATATACAGAAGAAAGTGAGAAAATAGCCAACATAATTAAAAAACATTGGACAATGTTGGGGAGATGTCTCCCTGACATCCATGAATTTAAGATGCCTCCCCTTTACTCATATAAAAGGAGTAGGAACATTAAAGATATGCTAATCAAATCTGATATCGGTCCAATGAGGAGAAGCACTCAGGTATCCCTGACAGGGTCTGGAAGAACTGGATGCTTCCCCTGTCTAAATTGCGTAAAAAGCACATATATGATCAAAGGATCTTCATTCAAACACCCAGTGACGGACAAAATGTATAAAATCAAACATTTCTTGACGTGCAGTTCAGACTATGTTATTTACGTCCTTACGTGCCCATGTAATCTATGGTATGTTGGGGAAACAACTTGTGTGAATTCAAAACAAGACTGAACCAACATAGATACACCATTAGAAAAAATAGAACCGATCTCCCGGTCCCTAAACATTTCACTGACTGTAAACATACAGAGAGAGACTTGCGGTTCAGAATTATTGACACTGTCCCAATACAGAGGAGAGGGGGTGACAGAGAATTGGTCCTGAAAAGAAGAGAACTTATGTGGATATACGAGCTTAATACCCTGAAACCTGGGGGATTAAATGCGGATTTCAAAGTACATACTGTTATTTGATATAACTCTTGGATTGTATGGTTATAAAGTCCCAAGTTACTTTGGTTTTTAATATGGGAAATGTTTTGATGTATTTTAATGCATTTTCTAAATTTTATCATTTATACAGATGATCACTGGACCGTGCTTGAATACCGCCCTGAGGGTATCTGTGGACATGGAGGACATATACAGTAATGGATTCAAAAGACTTTTTGAAATTATTTTATTGTATAATAACATTTATCAAGTCATATACCATGTTGAATTGAGGCCAATTTAATAAAGCAATTAAAAAGAAACCTCTATATCAATTTTATTGTTATAACATAAATGTATACGCCGGGACGTAACTTTACGCTATATAGGAGTTCGGACTGTAGACAGTTGGACCTGAACAGTTTAACTGGCACACAGTAGAGCACTATCTGATCTGTAGGATATGACCATTAAGGCTGTGCTTGCAGTATCAGGGCGTTATTAGTAACGTTCCATTGGCGAATGAGAAACCATTATCTATTGGTAATGATTATAATCTATGCTGGTTAATGAGGTTTAAGCTCTAAGGGTACCGTCACACAGTGCAATTTTGATCGCTACGATGGCACGATTCGTGACGTTGCAGCGTCGTATGATTATCGCTCCAGCGTCGTAGACTGCGGTCACACTTTGCAATCACGGCGCTGGAGCGATGCCGAAGTCCCCGGGTAACCAGGGTAAACATTGGGCTACTAAGCGCAGGGCCGCGCTTAGTAACCCGATGTTTACCGTGGTTACCAGCGTAAAAGTAAAAAAAAACAAACCGTACATACTCACCATCTGATGTCCGTCAGGTCCCTTGCCGTCTGCTTCCCACTCTGTCTGCCGGCCGGAAAGTGAGAGCAGATCACAGCGGTGACGTCACTGCTGTGCTGTGCTCTCACTGTACGGCGGCGCTCAGTCAGAGCAGGAAGCAGACGGCAAGGGACCTGACGGACATCAGATGGTGAGTATGTACGGTTTTTTTTTTTTTACTTTTACGCTGGTAACCACGGTAAACATCGGGTTACTAAGCGCGGCCCTGCGCTTAGTAACCCGATGTTTACCCTGGTTACCAGCGAACGCATCGCTGGATCGCTGTCACACACAACGATCCAGCGATGACAGCGGGAGATCCAGCGACGAAAGAAAGTTTCAAACGATCTGCTACGACGTACGATTCTCAGCAGGGTCCCTGATCGCTGCTGCGTGTCAGACACAGCGATATCGTAACGATATCGCTAGAACGTCACGAATCGTGCCGTCGTAGCGATCAAAATTGCACTGTGTGACAGTACCCTAAATAGTAATAAATAGAGCTGCCCTTAACTACAATGGATGGCACTATTAGAGGTTATGGCGCCTGCCCATATAACATACTGGGTAGATTAGCGCTGTCAGACGCTTCTGCGCCTTTGTATATGCATACAGAAGTGTGCCACCTCTAAGATGGCAAAATTTAGCGCTACTGCGCATGCGCCTGCGGCAGCCATTGGCCTGCAGTTCTTATGGGTAATATGACGTAGCAGACATGCGCATTAGGTGCCTATGAATGCCGACAGGCAGATGTCCTCCATTACCAACAGGATCCTTGCGGCGCTATGAGGAGCATGGTCCAGAAAAACGTAAGCACAACATAAGGTGTAATTATGCACAGAGGCACTTTAATATATATATTTAACACGTGTATTTGATCAAATGTTAATGGCTTTAATTAAGGAAGTTCTAAACACTATATATATGCACTGCAAAGCTATACCCATTGCTTGAGAAAGGCTCAGTGGAACTGAAACGTCGCACGTATGTGGGTCTGATTAAAACCTACACTTTTTGAAGAAATGGAGTGCTGCCTTCTTCTTTTTTGATACTATATATATATATATATATATATATATATATATATATATATATATATATATGTCAGTGAGATACATTTATACATATATATATTTATATTTAATTCAGCGCTAGATAGCAGAAAAGTCGGTAATTCAATTGCCGGCTTTTGCTCTCTCCTTCACAAGCCCAACATGATATGAGACATGGTTTACATACAGTAAACCATCTCATATCCCTTCTTTTATTACATATTCCTCTTTACTAATGTAAGAAGTGTCTCTGTGTAAAATTTGGGGGCTTTAGCTATTAAATTAAACGGTTAAATCCCGGAAAAAATTGGCGTGGGCTCCGGCGCAATTTTCTCCACCAGAGTGGGAAAGCCAGTGACTGAGGGCAGATATTAATAGCCTAGGGAGGTACCATGGTTATTGCCCCCCCCCCCCGGCTAAAAACATCTGCCCCCAGCCACCCCAGAAAAGGCACATCTGTAAGATGCGCCTATTCTGGCACTTAGCCTCTCTCTTCCCACTCCCGTGTAGCGGTGGGATATGGGATAATGAAGGGTTAATGTCACCTTGCTATTGTAAGGTGACATTAAGCCAGGTTAATAAGGAGAAGCGTCAATTATGACACCTATCCATTATTAATCCAATAGTACAAAATGGTTAATAAAACACACTCACATTATTAAAAAGTATTTTAATGAAATAAAGACACATGGTGTTTTAATATTTTATTATACTCTTAATCCACCTGAAGACCCTTGTCACCTGGAACAAAGTTAAACAAAACAAATAACAATATTCCATACCTTCCGTCGTTCAGTCTTGTCCCACGCTGTAAATCCATCTGAAGGGGTTAAATCATTTTACATCCAGGAGCTCTGCTAATGCAGCTGTGCTTCTGTCTGTAAAACTTGGTGAATGAATGGAATGCAGGGGAATGTACTGTAGTTACCTCAAGTCACGGTGATGCGCCCTCTGCTGGATGAACTCATATGAACTCGAGCGTGAGAAAATATTCTGAAAAGTTTCCAGGCTCGAGTTCATGCTGTTCGGCCTTTATATAGGCCTGTGCACTTGGGATTGTGTCCAATATTTATTTATATATTATGCACTTTTTTGCACTTTTTTCACAGCGCTGTTGAGGCTTTTTTATATGTAATTTTTTACACCTATATATATTTTTTTATATTTACACACAAAATTTATGGAATTATTGCACGTTTCTATGTTTCAAAATCTTTTTAATACTATGTGATATGCACAACCAAAGAGGATAAATATGGCATTCCTTATTAATTGGGGGCGTTTTTTCTGAGTATGAATATCATCTTATGTAATCCTGACCTTGCGGTATTTTTATTTTTTTAACAAATTCATGTAATTTTTGCCAATTTTATAAATAAAGGCCTATTTTTAATTATTCCTATGCTCATAGACTATCTGGTGATTTCTTGTTCCATGGTGGTTTGGTATTTGTCTCATATTCAATAAAAGAAACTCCATAGGCAAACAAAATGCAGCACACTACTCACCGATGCGTTTCAGATCCTAGATGCATTTTGACTTTTGAGTCACAGCTGAGACCAAAATTCTACAAAATTTTGTTTTGTCAAACCAAACTTGCCAAACTATAACTTTATGGACTTCACTTCTGCTCAGTAGGATTTATATAACTCTCAATAGTACTGAAAAACAGCCTGTAACAAGTTTGACTGAAAGGATGCGGAAATCCTAAGACATCAAAAAAATAAAGACTTTATTTTTGTCTCCAGAGAGGAAAGGGTAAATCCGGAGCGGCATATTCCTATTGAAATAGAGGAATCTTAATAACAAGATGCATAAAAGCACTTTGAAATGCATAAGTAAGCAGAATTTTCTCCTTCGAAAGTGACAGTAATATACAATATTTAATTATAAAGCTATTGATTTTGTGCGGCGAGAGCCCAGAAAGTTTACACAATATTTATTTTTTGTTGTAAAGAAATATCGATGTTACATTTGGAGTTATTCTATCCGGCGTGGTTTATGAATGTTATTTTGTTTTTTATATACTTATTTCCTTTCTCGAAGAGTTTTGCTTCTAGACTAATGGCACAAGAGGATTCAGAGAAGTCCCACTACACCAAGCAACAACCAATCTGAATATTTTACCGTATTAAAGTAGAAAGGAAACTTAGATAAAAATGTTTCCATAGTAGATCCCAAGAGAGGGATAAAGCCATTCTTTATAAATAGTCTAAGTTAAGGACGTTTGGATTAATAAACTTTGGACATAGGAGAAAGCTGATAAATCTCTTTGTTTTCAATGAGCCTTTGTAACTGGCATGTAACAAATCAAAGAATTCTAAATTGTTCTCCATATTAATCACCAGCTCCACATTATTATTACCATTATTATTATTATCATTATTATTAGTATTGATATTAGTTTACCTTGGAGATGAACAAATCAGTTCTACGTAAATTGAATTTGAATTGAATGTTATGAAATTTGAGAAGTTTACAATTTGATTTGTGCAAATCACCCCCAAAAAATTCCAGTCACCATTTCACACTTGCAGAAGATCGCATCAACCACCGAAGGGTTCACTGATTTCAGGAGTTTAGACTTCCACATAGTACATTTCAACAATCACAGCAAATGGAGTAACGATCATGGTCGCCGAGGGTGTTGCCAAAAGAAAATAGTCTGGTGTGGACATAAAGTGTGTTCTGTGAGACCCATAAAGGGGATATCCGGTACTTTGCAAAAAACAAAAAAACGTATCTAAGCACTAACAGGCAGGTAATTGCAGCTTATCGGTCTGTTGGGCATGGCGCCGTTCTTCCCCGGCACAGAGCAATCACAGACAGCTTCTGCTGAGGATTCAGAAACCTCTGCTGATGTCACGTCTACAGAGTGGAGGCTTCTTTTCCAGTCCTTTCTGTTGATGAGGTGGGACTTGCGAGGTTATTCAGATTCACAGTCGGAATCCCGCTGCCAAACCGAGGAGCCGGCTATCAACCAGAATGTCCACAGAAGTCCCACCCCGTCACGTCAGCAGAGGCAGATGCATTCCCAGCAAGAATGGGCGGTGACTGCTCTGTGCCAGGGAAGAACAACAAGCAAGTAAGTTGGAATTGTCTGCCTGTTAGTGCTAAAGTACATTTTTTGTTTTTTGTAGAGTCACGGATATACCCTGCTCTGTTTTCTTGAGATATAGCCTCCACTCAAGGGATATACACCAAATATTTATTTACATTTTTTATTTAGTTTACTCGCTTATGGGGCACCACTACTTTTTCAGCACTTCACAAACATTATCATCGCTGTCCCCATTGGGGCTCACAATCTAAATTCCCCATCAGTACGTCTTTGGAGTGTGGGAGGAAACCAGAGAACCAGGAGGAAATCCACGCAAACACGGGAAGAACATACAAAAACTCTCTGCAGATGTTGTCCTTGAACCCAGGACTTCACCATTACAAGACTATGCTGCTAATCTAAAAGCCATTTTTTACTTTTTTCAGTATAAAATAATGCAGTGAAGCTGGTTTTACATAAAACCAACACTCTTTTGGCTATAGAGTCCCAGGAAATCAGTTAAAATTGGCAACTAAGGGGTAACGCTTGTCTTTGTGGAGAGGGATGTACTTGACCTGCGAGAGTAAGGAGACTTATAGACTATGCAATGCTTTTATGGTAAATTAAATAAGCAAATTGCCTCCTCAAAGATGAAGAGGACTTGAAATTTAGTGCTACCTGTTGGAAGTAGAAATCGTAAAAGTTAATATTGACGAAGCTTCCTACATGACTTAGGATAAAAGCCAAACCAGATTCTCAATTTGCAGACACATGTTTTGGGGTTTTGCCTCTCCTCAATGCAAAGCTTGAGATCTAATTTAGCTGTATGATAGGCCATTGATTGGGGCCTAAGGGATAAAATGTCTAATTCTGGAGAGTGACGTGCCAGTGTGTAGAGGCTTATAGGCCGCTCAATGCTCCACTTTGAGGATTGTTTCATCCAATAGGTTGCACTAGAGTTCAATATAATATCAATATAATGTTGGTGTCACCCATCAATATTTTCGATGCACAGCGTTGTACACATGATGGTGTCTGTTTCCAATTTTGTAGATTAACCCTTTTCATTAAAATGAGACTGAGATGCAATGGACTGTAACCTCCGATACAGATACTACCAGATGTACAAAGCTTTGACTGGTAAGCCATGCGGGGCACACATTCATCTGATAGGCAGGATTTCGGGACTTGGACCACTAATGATTAGTTATTTGTGGGTCCATTCAACAAAAAGAAGATGAAGATACTTTGGGAAAATAATTTTTGAAGTCCTGCTTTTGAAAATAATGAAGATTGTGATTAATTAAACTAAAACTAGTTCTAATATATGCTGAACACCTGTATACTCCAAGTCTATAAGCTCATGGCTTGTGCATAAAATAAGCCATAGGGGCTGTGTAGTTCCTGCGTCGTGATTTACGTGGCTTATCAGAACGTAATGCCATTTTTCTTCATAAGTCCTTTGTGACTCGTTACTAAGTAATACTGAAGATATCCAATTAAATGGATTATTGCACGATGTAAAACAAAACAAGCCTTTTTGTTCTTCAAGTCATGATCACAAGAATCCAGGCTAAGCTTGATTACATGGCGCCGAGGCGCTCTATAGCTGACAGGGGAGACTGTACACAAATACAAATCTGATACATTTATGTTCTACAAATCTTAAAGGACCCACAGATCAAAAAGATCAAGAACATAAAGTGAATGCTGTCTTCAGCGTATCTGTGATACTGCCAGCCAGCTGGATGTAGTGACAGCAATTTTACTGAGGAAACAGCATCTGGAACCCACAATAAGACTCGCTGCAAGATGGGACCTTTGAAGTCTATAAATGCTACATTTTGAAAAAAAAATAAAGGAGATGGAACGGTTTTGAGTTTTTGCAATCTACTCACTGCCTGATAGAAATCTTAGATGTAGGCATAGTCGGAGTGTTGACCAATTGCTGCCTCTCGTACAAAGTAAACCATAGAAGCACAAATCATGGCAACACTACTAAGAAGGAAAAGTCGTTCCAAAGGCTTTATGTTGGTCTATAGTAAAAAAAAAGTAATAATAATAAACATCTATCTTAATAATAAATTACACTGCGCAACAATTTCAGGGAAATTCTTGTCTCCTGAGAATATGTTATTGTATCTTATAGATATGTGCTCCAAAAGTCTGTATCACGTAAGGTTTTTAACCCCTTCATGACCGGAGCTTTTTTTCATTTTCGTTTTTCGCTCCCCTTCTTTCCAGAGCCATAACTTTTTTATTTTTCCGTCAATATGGCCGTGTGAAGGCTTATTTTTTGTGGGACGAGCTGAGGTTTTTAATTATATCATTTTTGTGCAGATACTTTGTTTTGATTGCCCGCTATTGCATTTTAATGCAATGTCACGGCGACCAAAACACCTCATTCTGGCGTTTTGATTTTTTCTATCGCTACGCCGTTTAGTGATCATGTTACTTTGTTTTTTTATTGATAGATCGGGCAATTATGAATGCGGCGATACCAAATATGTGTAGATTTGATTTGTTTTTATGGTTTTATTTTGATTGCGGTGAAAGGGAGGTGATTTGAACTTTTATGTTTTTAAATTTTTTTTATATTTTTAAACACTTTTTTTTTTTTTTTTTTACTTTTGGCATGCTTCAATAGCCTCCATAGGAGGCTAGAAGCTGCCATAGCGCGATCGTCTCTACTACATAGAGATGATGCTCAGATCACCTCTATGCAGCAGAATTACAGGCTTGCTATGAGCGCCGACCACAGGGTGGCGCTCATAGCATTCTGCCACCAACAACCATAGAGTTCTCGAAGAGACCTCTGGTTGTAATGGCAACGCAGCGATGACCCCCGATCATGTGACGGGGGTCGTCGCTGCGCATATTTCCGGACCGGATACCGGAAGTGCATTTAGATGCCCGCTGTCAGAGTTTGACAGCGGCATTTAACTACTTAATAGACGTGGGCGGATCACGATTATGGTTATGCCTATTGCGGGCACATGAAAGCTGTTAAAAACAGCTGACATGTCGCGGCTTTGAGGTGGGCTCACCGCCAGAGCCCACCTCAAAGCAGGGGATACTGCCAACTGGCGTACTATCCCGTCAGCTGGCAGTAAGGGGTGAAGAAACAACAGTTTATAGTCTATATTATGACATCCGAGTGCATCGATGTCAGTAGCAAAAGCAATTGTTCAAAAGTCTTTTGCAGACGACTTTCGTTTATAATCCATGCCAGATGCTTCTCGAATAAGATTCCAGCAATAATCAGCCAGCATTGACGTACTCCACTTTCCCTGGTAACTTTTCTCCATCAGTGCAATGTCTTGGTGAAATCTTTCACCGTGTTCGTCCCTAACGGCACCAAGATTGGCTGGAAAAAATTCCAAGTGACAATGTAGAAAATCATTTTTAGTGACATATTGCATTTTATATGCCGTGGAGCCTGTTGTCCACGAGTTGTTCAAAGTTCGGTGCCCTGCTGTTGCCAAGGACATGGGGTATAGGGGTTAAAAACAGTCAGTGAATACCTGACAAAAGAATTCCTCGGTGATCCCCTGCTGTAATGTCAGTATTATCTTTTGATTCCTCCCCTGCCAAGGAGATGTGGTATGCTCCGTACACGGTCAGACGAATAATTCACTGCGCCTGCGTGGAATTTGCATAATAAGTGCTTACATATGTGTTATGTGTAGATCAGCGATTTATGTTATTTCAGTGGAAAATTCAGAATATACTGTTTCAGAAAAAGTTCATATATGAGTTTTTTGAATTATAACAGAATATTATAATGTTTTGTATCATTTCTCAAAAACCTTACTTGATAGGAAGTCATTTCTGAAATCAGCATGAAAAAATCTATCAGGAACACTCAAAATTGTCCGAGGGACAAAACCTATGTAACACAGTGTTATTATTTATCATTATAGCGCCATTTATTCCATGGCACTTTACAAGTGGAAAAGGGTATACATAATAAAAACAAATATAATAATCTTGAACAAAACGAGTCAACGATTGGTAGAGGAGGAGAGAGAGGACCCTGCCCACGAGGGCTCACAGTCTACAAGGGATGGGTGAGGATACAGTAGGTGAGGATAGATCTGCTCGTGCAGCAGTACGGCGCATTGGGGGTTGCGGTAGGTTGTAGGCTTGTCGGAAGATGTAGGGCTTCAACCAGATTAAACCTAAATTAGGATCTTTCCCCTCTCCTGATGTTTGTTTTGCTAAATTATTATATTTCCCATAATGCATTAATTCTGGAGCATCTTTTCTTATGACTCTGTTATTCTGCATTGCTCTATTATCCATCATGTATGAATATATTGACAACTGGGTGGTACTGCCTCCACTCTGTCCAATCAGTTTGAGTAATGACACACTCTTTTAACAAGAGTTGTTGAACTCCAGGTGGTCTAGGAGGAGTAACTGAGGAACGGCATGGTGCAGATTTGTGAGATAAATTTGCAATTTTATAAGGAATATGTATGAACAAATATATATATATATATATATATATATATATACAGTATATATATATATATACTGTATATATATATAAACAATGCAAGAGGCTCAGGAGATAGAAGTTCTGGTTGACCACGCTGCTGTGAAGAGTAGTTCCCTGTCTACTAATACTTTAAGTAGGATTTGTTAACTCTTTCAAATTCGTACTGAACCTTTTTTCCAAACTGGACTACATATGGTCATCTCCTACTTCTCCTAAATCATCTACTGTATCCAACACGCTCATGTTCTCCCCCAGCTCTGCTCACATTGTCCAAGCTGGGCAAAAATGGCATGATACTGCCAAAAGTTGCAAAATTTGGGCATAACCTCTGAAAGAATTAGGAATTTTGCAGTAAGGTCTAACAGTTTATGACCAAGCCTGTTGATTGACTGCCTCACATTTGAGACCAACGTAATGTATCGTGTTGTTGGCATAAAGGGACAGGAAGCTCCTTAAAAGGTCCAAGCTTATGGAAAGCAAAATGTTTCAACTTCATGTTCCTAATGTTTAATTGCTAATACTATTAAACAAAGTATTAGGGGCAACCTGTGAGGGTAGCACAATGGCTCAGTGGTTGTTACTCTCCCACTAAGGACAACATCTGCTAGGAGTTTGAAGGTTCTCCCCATATTTGCTTGAGTTTCCTCCATGCTCTCCGGTTCCTCCCACACTCCAAAGACATAATGTTAGGGAATTTATATTGAGAGCCCCAATGGTGACAGTGGAGGTAATGGTGCAATATAAATAAATACTAAAACAAGTGATGGACGACTCTCTAACATGAAGCTCAAGGCAAAGATCAGATGTCCTCCTTCTGCAGTTCTACGCTCCCCAGCTCTGTTGCAAGTCTAAAGGTTGAAAAGAATAAAGCTGAGACGTGGCCTCCAACTGGGCAGCGTTATGAGCTGCGGATCACTACAGGCATTCACCGTCCTCTGACATCGGAATAATTATTGATTATTTCTCTGAAAGGATATTTAACTTCTTCCAGCATCCAGACAGCCATTAGGGATAAGAAAGAACCTTGTGAAGAAAATAGGCCAAATATTTCCTCAAGCCTGGGTAAGCGATGGAAGCACACACTGAACATAAAACACACGGAGAACAGTAAAAAATGAGAGGTGGGTTCGGAGTGATGGATCCTGGGGTTGCCATGGTAACATTGCATGATGATTTTTGGATAATGTATAACAATGCTAGACATAAGTGAAAATTGTAATTCACAGCATTACCTCGTCTTTCTTTCTATCATTAGTTAAACAGTCACAGATACACTCATGTAAGAAGCTGGATCACTGCTGATTTTCCAATATGTCTACATATCTCCAAATATGTTACCATGCCCATGATTTATAACCTCAGTGTATGTCACATTGTCACCTTTTAAAGGGAATTTGTCAGCAGGTTATTGTTGTGTAATCGGAAAGTGCCATGATGTAGGGTTTAGAGCCTGATTTCAGACTGTATCACTCACTAACTAATTCTTGCAGTTCTGATAGAATCCATTTTTTCTCCTGTAGATGCAGCAGTAAGAACTCTGAGCTGTGTATAATCCCGCCCACACCACTGATTGGCAGTGTTCTGTGCCAAGCTGCCAATCGGTGATAGGGGTGGAGTTACACATTACCTGGACTGCCTTGCAGTGATACCTAGTCCAACAATGCTAAATCTGTTGATAAAACACTGATTGTATGGAAACTATAGCACATAGCCTAGTAATTGATAATTTGCTGGAATCAAGGTATCTGCCCCTACATTATGCTGCTCTCAAATTAAATAGCAAAAACCTACTGACAGATTCCCTTTAAGGTTGGAGGCAGCCAACTACAGCAATATTCTAACAGTGAATTCACTGGCTTGGCATCCCTAACTTAGTGACCATACAAAAGGCTCTGTGTTCACAGTAGGGCAAGACTGCACCGTCTGACCCTGCTGTCTGCTTTACATCCATCTCTCCTACTAGTTGCTAACCTCGAATCATCCCATTTTTAGCAGGATGCTCTGATAAAAAGGCCAATAAGCGCGAGGAACTCATGCAAAATTTGTTAAAGATGGTCGTATCTTTGATGTATTGTGTGCATCCTCTGAAAATCGGCGGGCGAAAATTGTTTGCATATGTTTGAGGGCATTATTTATGTATGGTGCACAATAAAAAATATTACAGATGAGTGAATTCATTCGAATCAAATTACATAGTTACATAGTTACATAGTTATTAAGGTTGAAGGAAGACTGTAAGTCCATCTAGTTCAACCCATAGCCTAACCTAACATGCCCTAACATGTTGATCCAGAGGAAGGCAAAAAAAACCCCATGTGGCAAAGAGTAACTCCACATTGGGGAAAAAAATTCCTTCCCGACTCCACATACGGCAATCAGACTAGTTCCCTGGATCAACACCCTATCAAGGAATCTAGTGTATATACCCTGTAACATTATACTTTTCCAGAAAGGCATCCAGTCCCCTCTTAAATTTAAGTAATGAATCCCTCATTACAACATCATACGGCAGAGAGTTCCATAGTCTCACTGTTCTTACAGTAAAGAATCTGCGTCTGTTATTATGCTTAAACCTTTTTTCCTCCAGACGTAGAGGATGCCCCCTTGTCCCTGTCTCAGGTCTATGAGTAAAAAGATCATCAGAAAGGTCTTTGTACTGTCCCCTCATATATTTATACATTAAAATAAGATCACCCCTTAGTCTTCGTTTTTCCAAACTAAATAGCCCCAAGTGTAATAACCTATCTTGGTATTGCAGACCCCCCAGTCCTCTAATAACCTTGGTCGCTCTTCTCTGCACCCGCTCCAGTTCAGCTATGTCTTTCTTATACACCGGAGACCAGAACTGTGCACAGTATTCTAAGTGTGGTCGAACTAGTGACTTGTATAGAGGTAAAATTATGTTCTCCTCATGAGCATCTATGCCTCTTTTAATACATCCCATTATTTTATTTGCCTTTGTAGCAGCTGCCTGACACTGGCCACTGAATATGAGTTTGTCATCCACCCATACACCCAGGTCTTTTTCATTGACGGTTTTGCCCAGAGTTTTAGAATTAAGCACATAGTTATACATCTTATTACTTCTACCCAAGAGCATGACTTTACATTTATCCCCATTAAAGCTCATTTGTCATTTATCAGCCCAAGCTTCTAGTTTACATAAATCATCCTGTAATATAAAATTGTCCTCCCCTGTATTAATTACCCTGCAGAGTTTAGTGTCATCTGCAAATATTGAAATTCTACTCTGAATGCCCCCTACAAGGTCATTAATAAATATGTTAAAAAGAAGAGGGCCCAATACTGACCCCTGTGGTACCCCACTGCTAACCGTGACCCAGTCCGAGTGTGCTCCATTAATAACCACCCTTTGTTTCCTATCCCTGAGCCAGCTCTCAACCCACTTACACATATTTTCCCCTATCCCCATTACTCTCATTTTATGTAACAACCTTTTGTGTGGCACCGTATCAAAAGCTTTGGAAAAGTCCATATATACTACGTCCACTGGGTTCCCTTGGTCCAGTCTGGAACTTACCTCTTCATAGAAGCTGATCAAATTAGTCTGACATGAACGGTCCCTAGTAAACCCGTGCTGATACTGGGTCATGAGGTTATTCCTCTTCAGATACTCCAGCATAGCATCCCTTAGAATGCCCTCCAGGATTATACCCACAGTAGAGGTTAAGCTCACTGGCCTATAATTACCGAGTTCAGTTTTTGCCCCTTTTTTGAATATTGGCACCACATTTGCTATACGCCAGTCCTGTGGTACAGACCCTGTTATTATGGAGTCTTTAAAGATTAAAAATAATGGTCTATCAATGACTGTACTTAGTTCCTGCAGTACTCGGGGGTGTATCCCATCCGGGCCCGGAGATTTGTCAATTTTAGTTATTTTTAGACGCCGCTGTACTTCCTGCTGGGTTAAGCAGGTGACATTTAATGGGGAATTTTTATCACTAGTCATTTTGTCTGCCATGGGATTTTCTTTTGTAAATACTGATGAAAAAAAGTCATTTAGCATATTGGCTTTTTCCTCATCCTCATCCACCATTTCACCCAGACTATTTTTAAGGGGGCCAACACTGTCATTTTTTAGTTTCTTACTATTTATATAGTTAAAGAATATTTTGGGATTATTTTTACTCTCTCTGGCAATGAGTCTCTCTATCTCAATCTTTGCTGCCTTGATTTGCTTTTTACAGAATTTATTTAATTTTCTGTATTTATTTAATGCCTCCTCACTACCTACTTCCTTTAATTCTCTAAATGCTTTCTTTTTGTCCCTTATTGCGCCCCTTACAGCTCTATTTAGCCATATTGGTTTCCTCCTATTTCTAGTATGTTTATTCCCATATGTTTATTGACCCCCTGACGAAGGAAGGAATCCGAAACGCGCGTTGGGGTGCGTGGATTCAGGACACGGCCACTTACCAGGTATTAACCTATAATTTTGGTAGTCCTCCCAGGTTCGCTTTGCACATTATGCGATAGCGTTCTTTGCTTATTTTGCACATTTGGCTGCTTTATATTGGCTGATTTTTAGCCATAACACTATGCACTTTTTGTATGCCACTTTTTAGCACAGAATTGTGAGCACTGTGACACTTTTTTGCTATTAGCAACTCCATTCTAATTGTTATTATAGGGTGTTTCATTGGCGTTTTTTATTTTTTAGCACATTTTGCACTTTAGTTTATCCCTCACATACAAGCAGTGAGAATTAGGGAGTATGAGTTTAATTGGCCGGCATAATACATGCTATCATCTTTTGTCCTGTATTTAAATATTGATTTTAACTTATATAATATCTTAATCTGTTATTGTCAGAATATATTGAATAAAACATTATTTTTAAACATAGTCCCTTGTTCTGGTGCTCTCTGGTTATCCGTATATAGGTGTCTGGGTTATTGTCTCTTATTCCCATACGGTATATACTGTGCACAGGTCCTATCCAGGATGCTAATAAATGTCTCCCATTTTCTTTGTGTATTTTTGTGTCTCAGGATATCGTCCCAGTTAATTGCACCAAGATCCTCTCTCATCCGTTGGAAATTTGCCCTCCTGAAGTTTAGTGTCCTTGTCACCCCCCTACTACCCATCTTATTAAAGGTTACATGAAAACTTATTATTTTGTGATCACTATTCCCCAAGTGACCCCCAACCCTTATATTTGATATGCGGTCTGGCCTGTTGGTTAATATTAGGTCTAGCAGTGCCCCCCTCCTTGTTGGGTCCTGAACCAGTTGTGAAAGGTAATTGTCTCTCATAGTTGTCAAAAACCGATTACCTTTGCTGGAACTGCAGGTTTCTGTTCCCCAATCTATTTCAGGGTAGTTGAAGTCCCCCATAATAATGACTTCTCCTTGAGTCGCAGCTTCATCTATTTGCTTTACGAGGATATTCTCCATTGCTTCCATTAGTTTTGGAGATTTATAACAAACCCCTATCAGTAATTTATTATTTTTTCCCCCTCCTCTTATCTCCACCCACAGGGACTCTACATTTTCATTAAATTCACCTATATTATCACGCAGGATGGGTTTTAAGGAAGATTTTACATATAGACACACCCCTCCCCCTCGCTTATCTGTACGGTAATTTCTGAACAGGCTATAGCCCTGCAAGTTAACAGCCCAGTCATGGCTCTCATCCAGCCACGTCTCAGATATCCCCACCATGTCATAATTATGCTCCAACAACATTAGTTCTAATTCGTCCATTTTGTTGGCGAGGCTTCTGGCATTAGTATACATGCACTTTATGTTACTCTCTGTACCTCTATTCTTTCTTAAATTACTAACTGTTCTAACCCCACCCCCCATGCCCCTGCCACCCCCAACTTCCTTATTTGTGCCCAGGTCTCTATCTGCACTATCTTCCCCTCCTATAAAATGAATACCCTCCCCCCCAATCCCTAGTTTAAACACTCCTCCAACCTTCTAACCATTTTCTCCCCCAGCACAGCTGCACCTTCCCCATTGAGGTGCAGCCCGTCCCTAGCCTAGAGCCTGTAGCCAACTGAGAAGTCGGCCCAGTTCTGCAGGAACCCAAACCCCTCCTTCCTACACCAATTCTTGAGCCACTTATTAACCTCCCTAATCTCCCGTTGCCTCTCTGGCGTGGCACGTGGTACAGGTGGTATTTCGGAAAATACCACGTTGGAGGTCCTTGCTTTCAGCTTGCAGCCTAATTCCCTGAAATCATCTTTAAGGACCTTCCACCTACCTCTAACTTTGTCATTTGTGCCAATGTGCACCATGACCGCTGGGTCCTCACCAGCCCCTCCCAGTAATCTGTCCACCCGATCAGCGATGTGTCGGACTCGAGCGCCAGGTAGGCAGCACACCATCCGACGATCCCTGTCTTTGTGACAGATTGCCCTATCTGTTCCCCTAATAATTGAGTCCCCCACTACCAGCACCTGTCTGGCCTGCCCTGCTCTCCTTTTTCCCTCCTTACTGGAGCAGTCACTCCTCCGGCTTTCAGAGGACATGCCTGGCTGCAGCAGTGCTACCCCTGTACTGGCACCCCCCTCATCTGCCAACTTAGCAAACTTATTGGGGTGTGCCAGATCAGGACTAGCCTCCCTGGCACTCTTACCTCTACCCCGCCTTCTATCTGTCACCCAGCTAACTGCCACACTGTCCTGCAGCTCCATCCTACCATCCCCCTCCTCATCTATCCCATTGAGTGTCTGCTCTGTGAGCAGAAGACTCCTCTCCATATTGTCTATGGATCTCAGTGTTGCCAGCTGCACATTTAGATCCAGTATCTGGGTTTCCAAATGCACAATGTGCTCACATCTCGCACAGCAGTATGCACCCTCGACCGGCTGGTCAAGGAAATTGATCTTGAATTACTCCCAAAATGTATTATGCAAATTGCCTCTTTAGAGAAAAAGAGGACTTGAACTCTATAGTGCCACCTTTGTATAATTTTTATAATTTTAGAGAATTTGTTTCCTGAGAAAACATAAATATTGCAGCCTTCAAGCTGTAAATTAGGAAAATGCAAAGGGTCCTGGAAGGGGTTAAAAAATGGAAACAAAATATAGATATATGCTCACCTCTCCATGCCACTCACTTGTTGTTATGATCCTTAGTGGTTGAGGATCACAAATTACTCCAGCTAAGTAACATACATAGGACAAGCTCTAGGGAGGTGGCAAACTGGACTGACCGCAAATCTGAACCCATCCAAACACACTAGAAGTAGCCGGTGAACGTGTCTAAAAATCCTAGACGTCTCGAGCCAGCCTGAGGAACTAACTACCCCTAGAGAGAAAGAAAGACCTCTCTTGCCTCCAGATAAATAATCCCCAAAGATATAGAAGCCCCCAACATATAATAACGGTGAGGTAAGAGGAAGGCACATACACAGGGGTGAAAACAGATTTAGCAAATGAGGCCCACTAATACTAGATAGCAGAAAATAGTAAAGGGGTCTGTGCGGTCAGTAAAAAACCCTTACAAAATATCCACACTGAGATTTCAAGAACCCCCGCACCAACTAACAGTGTGGGGGGAGAAACTCAGTCCCCTAGAGCAACCAGCAAGCGAGGAAATCACATTTTAGCGAGCTGGACTAAAAACATAATAAATGCTGATAATCAAAAAATGATCAAACAAAAACTTAGCTTGTCTTGGAGAGACTGGGAGCAAGGTAGTCACAAGGAATCTGAAGAGCACTGAATACATTGAGAGCAGGCCAGGAACTGAGTATCCAGGTGAGTTAAATAAGAAACCAACCAAGGATAATGAACCAGCTGATGCTGCCAACCTGCAGAAAGACAACACTACACAGTACCGCTTGTGACCACTAGAGGGAGCCCAAAAACAGAGTTCACAACAGTACCCCCCTTTGAGGAGGGGTCACCGAACCCTCATCAAGACCCCCAGGGCGATCAGGACGAGCCGCGTGGAAGGCACGAACCAAATCGGCCGCATGAACATCAGAAGCGACAACCCAGGAATTATCCTCCTGACCATAGCCCTTCCACTTCACCAAATACTGAAGCCTCCGTCTAGAGATATGAGAATCCAAAATCTTCTCCACCACGTACTCCAATTCGCCCTCGACCAGCACCGGAGCAGGAGGCTCAACAGAAGGAACCATAGGTATCACATACCTCCGCAACAAAGACCTATGGAACACATTATGAATGGCAAACGATGCTGGGAGATCCAAACGAAAAGACACCGGGTTAAGGATTTCCAAGATCTTATAAGGACCGATGAAGCGAGGCTTGAATTTAGGAGAGGAGACCTTCATAGGAACATACCGAGAAGACAGCCACACCAAATCCCCAACACAAAGTCGGGAACCCACACCGCGGCGGCGGTTGGAAAAGCGCTGAGCCTTCTCTTGTGACAACCTCAAATTGTCCACCACATGGTTCCAAATCTGCTGCAACCTATCCACCACAGAATCCACCCCAGGACAGTCAGAAGGCTCAACCTGACCCGAGGAAAAACGAGGATGGAAACCAGAATTGCAGAAAAAAGGCGAAACCAAAATAGCAGAACTAGCCCGATTATTAAGTTCAAACTCGGCCAATGGCAAAAAAGTCACCCAATCATCCTGATCAGCAGAAACAAAACATCTCAAATAAGTTTCCAACGTCTGATTAGTTCACTCGGTTTGGCCATTAGTCTGAGGATGGAAGGCCGACGAAAAAGACAAATCAATGCCCATCTTAGCACAAAAAGTCCGCCAAAACCTGGACACAAACTGGGATCCTCTATCAGACACAATATTTTCAGGAATGCCGTGCAAGCGAACCACATTCTGAAAAAATAGAGGAACCAAATCGGAGGAAGAAGGCAACTTAGGCAAGGGCACCAAATGGACCATCTTGGAAAAACGATCACACACCACCCAGATGACAGACATTTTCTGAGATACCGGAAGATCCGAAATAAAATCCATGGAAATGTGCGTCCAAGGCCTTTTCGGAATAGGCAAAGGCAAAAGCAAACCGCTGGCACGAGAACAGCAAGGCTTAGCCCGAGCACAAATCCCACAAGACTGCTCGGCCCAGTTCTGCAGGAACCCAAACCCCTCCTTCCTACACCAATTCTTGAGCCACTTATTAACCTCCCTAATCTCCCGTTGCCTCTCTGGCGTGGCACGTGGTACAGGTGGTATTTCGGAAAATACCACGTTGGAGGTCCTTGCTTTCAGCTTGCAGCCTAATTCCCTGAAATCATCTTTAAGGACCTTCCACCTACCTCTAACTTTGTCATTTGTGCCAATGTGCACCATGACCGCTGGGTCCTCACCAGCCCCTCCCAGTAATCTGTCCACCCGATCAGCGATGTGTCGGACTCGAGCGCCAGGTAGGCAGCACACCATCCGACGATCCCTGTCTTTGTGACAGATTGCCCTATCTGTTCCCCTAATAATTGAGTCCCCCACTACCAGCACCTGTCTGGCTTGCCCTGCTCTCCTTTTTCCCTCCTTACTGGAGCAGTCACTCCTCCGGCTTTCAGAGGACATGCCTGGCTGCAGCAGTGCTACCCCTGTACTGGCACCCCCCTCATCTGCCAACTTAGCAAACTTATTGGGGTGTGCCAGATCAGGACTAGCCTCCCTGGCACTCTTACCTCTACCCCGCCTTCTATCTGTCACCCAGCTAACTGCCACACTGTCCTGCAGCTCCATCCTACCATCCCCCTCCTCATCTATCCCATTGAGTGTCTGCTCTGTGAGCAGAAGACTCCTCTCCATATTGTCTATGGATCTCAGTGTTGCCAGCTGCACATTTAGATCCAGTATCTGGGTTTCCAAATGCACAATGTGCTCACATCTCGCACAGCAGTATGCACCCTCGACCGGCTGGTCAAGGAAATTGATCTTGAATTACTCCCAAAATGTATTATGCAAATTGCCTCTTTAGAGAAAAAGAGGACTTGAACTCTATAGTGCCACCTTTGTATAATTTTTATAATTTTAGAGAATTTGTTTCCTGAGAAAACATAAATATTGCAGCCTTCAAGCTGTAAATTAGGAAAATGCAAAGGGTCCTGGAAGGGGTTAAAAAATGGAAACAAAATATAGATATATGCTCACCTCTCCATGCCACTCACTTGTTGTTATGATCCTTAGTGGTTGAGGATCACAAATTACTCCAGCTAAGTAACATACATAGGACAAGCTCTAGGGAGGTGGCAAACTGGACTGACCGCAAATCTGAACCCATCCAAACACACTAGAAGTAGCCGGTGAACGTGTCTAAAAATCCTAGACGTCTCGAGCCAGCCTGAGGAACTAACTACCCCTAGAGAGAAAGAAAGACCTCTCTTGCCTCCAGATAAATAATCCCCAAAGATATAGAAGCCCCCAACATATAATAACGGTGAGGTAAGAGGAAGGCACATACACAGGGGTGAAAACAGATTTAGCAAATGAGGCCCACTAATACTAGATAGCAGAAAATAGTAAAGGGGTCTGTGCGGTCAGTAAAAAACCCTTACAAAATATCCACACTGAGATTTCAAGAACCCCCGCACCAACTAACAGTGTGGGGGGAGAAACTCAGTCCCCTAGAGCAACCAGCAAGCGAGGAAATCACATTTTAGCGAGCTGGACTAAAAACATAATAAATGCTGATAATCAAAAAATGATCAAACAAAAACTTAGCTTGTCTTGGAGAGACTGGGAGCAAGGTAGTCACAAGGAATCTGAAGAGCACTGAATACATTGAGAGCAGGCCAGGAACTGAGTATCCAGGTGAGTTAAATAAGAAACCAACCAAGGATAATGAACCAGCTGATGCTGCCAACCTGCAGAAAGACAACACTACACAGTACCGCTTGTGACCACTAGAGGGAGCCCAAAAACAGAGTTCACAACAGTACCCCCCTTTGAGGAGGGGTCACCGAACCCTCATCAAGACCCCCAGGGCGATCAGGACGAGCCGCGTGGAAGGCACGAACCAAATCGGCCGCATGAACATCAGAAGCGACAACCCAGGAATTATCCTCCTGACCATAGCCCTTCCACTTCACCAAATACTGAAGCCTCCGTCTAGAGATATGAGAATCCAAAATCTTCTCCACCACGTACTCCAATTCGCCCTCGACCAGCACCGGAGCAGGAGGCTCAACAGAAGGAACCATAGGTATCACATACCTCCGCAACAAAGACCTATGGAACACATTATGAATGGCAAACGATGCTGGGAGATCCAAACGAAAAGACACCGGGTTAAGGATTTCCAAGATCTTATAAGGACCGATGAAGCGAGGCTTGAATTTAGGAGAGGAGACCTTCATAGGAACATACCGAGAAGACAGCCACACCAAATCCCCAACACAAAGTCGGGAACCCACACCGCGGCGGCGGTTGGAAAAGCGCTGAGCCTTCTCTTGTGACAACCTCAAATTGTCCACCACATGGTTCCAAATCTGCTGCAACCTATCCACCACAGAATCCACCCCAGGACAGTCAGAAGGCTCAACCTGACCCGAGGAAAAACGAGGATGGAAACCAGAATTGCAGAAAAAAGGCGAAACCAAAATAGCAGAACTAGCCCGATTATTAAGTTCAAACTCGGCCAATGGCAAAAAAGTCACCCAATCATCCTGATCAGCAGAAACAAAACATCTCAAATAAGTTTCCAACGTCTGATTAGTTCGCTCGGTTTGGCCATTAGTCTGAGGATGGAAGGCCGACGAAAAAGACAAATCAATGCCCATCTTAGCACAAAAAGTCCGCCAAAACCTGGACACAAACTGGGATCCTCTATCAGACACAATATTTTCAGGAATGCCGTGCAAGCGAACCACATTCTGAAAAAATAGAGGAACCAAATCGGAGGAAGAAGGCAACTTAGGCAAGGGCACCAAATGGACCATCTTGGAAAAACGATCACACACCACCCAGATGACAGACATTTTCTGAGATACCGGAAGATCCGAAATAAAATCCATGGAAATGTGCGTCCAAGGCCTTTTCGGAATAGGCAAAGGCAAAAGCAAACCGCTGGCACGAGAACAGCAAGGCTTAGCCCGAGCACAAATCCCACAAGACTGCACAAAGGAACGCACATCCCGCGACAAGGAAGGCCACCAGAAGGACCTAGCCACCAAATCTCTGGTACCAAAAATCCCAGGATGACCCGCCAACACCGAAGAATGAACCTCGGAAATAACTGTGCTGGTCCATCTATCCGGGACAAACAGTCTCTCTGGTGGACAACGGTCAGGTCTATCCGCCTGAAATTTCTGCAGCACTCGTCGCAAATCTGGGGAAATGGCAGACAAAATCACTCCCTCTCTGAGAATACCAGCCGGCTCAGAAACTCCCGGAGAGTCAGGCACAAAACTCCTAGAAAGTGCATCAGCTTTCACGTTCTTCAAACCAGGCAGATATGAGACCACGAAGTTTAAACGGGAGAAAAACAACGACCAACGAGCCTGTCTAGGATTCAGGCGCTTGGCAGATTCAAGGTAAATCAGATTTTTGTGATCAGTCAAGACCACCACACGATGTTTAGCTCCTTCGAGCCAATGTCGCCACTCCTCAAATGCCCACTTCATAGCCAACAACTCCCGATTACCAACATCATAATTCCGCTCGGCAGGCGAAAACTTTCTTGAAAAGAAAGCACATGGTTTCATCACAGAACCATCAGAGCTTCTCTGCGACAAAACAGCCCCTGCTCCAATCTCAGAAGCATCAACCTCGACCTGGAAGGGGAGAGAGACATCTGGCTGACATAAGACTGGAGCTGAAGAAAACCGGTGCTTCAGCTCCCGAAAGGCCTCCACGGCCGCAGGAGACCAATTAGTCACATCAGAACCCTTCTTGGTCAAATCCGTCAAAGGTTTAACCACGCTAGAAAAATTAGCGATGAAACGACGGTAAAAATTAGCAAAACCCAAGAACTTCTGAAGACTCTTAACAGACGTGGGCTGAGTCCAGTCATGAATAGCCTGGACCTTGACTGGGTCCATCTCCACAGTAGAAGGAGAAAAAATAAAACCCAAAAAGGAGACCTTCTGTACTCCGAAGAGGCATTTTGAGCCCTTCACAAATAAAGCATTAGCACGCAGGACCTGAAACACCATCCTGACCTGCTTCACATGGGACTCCCAATCATCAGAAAAGACCAAAATGTCATCCAGATAAACAATCATAAATTTATCCAGATATTCTCGGAAGATGTCATGCATGAAAGACTGAAACACAAAAGGAGCATTAGAGAGTCCAAAAGGCATCACCAAGTACTCAAAATGGCCTTCAGGCGTATTAAATGCTGTTTTCCATTCATCTCCCTGCTTAATGCGCACAAGGTTATACGCACCACGGAGATCTATCTTGGTGAACCAACTGGCACCCTTAATCCGAGCAAACAAATCAGACAATAGTGGTAAAGGATACTGAAATTTGACTGTGGTTTTATTCAGAAGACGATAATCTATACAAGGTCTCAAAGAACCGTCCTTCTTGGCCACAAAAAAAAATCCTGCACCAAGAGAGGAAGAGGATGGGCAAATATGTCCCTTCTCCAAAGACTCCTTTATATAACTCCGCATCGTGGCATGCTCTGGTATAGACAGATTAAAAAGTCGTCCCTTAGGGAATTTACTACCAGGAATTAAATTTATAGCACAGTCACAATCCCTATGAGGAGGCAGGGCACTGGACCTGGGTTCATCAAATACATCCTGGTAGTCAGACAAAAACTCAGGGACCTCAGAAGGAGTGGAAGAAGCAATAGACACCAACGAAGCATCGCCATGAATTCCCTGACAACCCCAACTTGACACAGACATAGCTTTCCAATCTAAAACTGGATTATGAGCCTGCAGCCATGGCAGACCCAAAACGACAACATCATGCAAATTATGCAGAACAAGAAAGCGAATCACCTCCTGATGTACGGGAGTCATGCACATGGTCATTTGCGTCCAATACTGAGGCTTATTCTCAGCCAATGGCTTAGCATCAATTCCCCTCAGAGGAATAGGAAATTCCAAAGGCTCCAGGACAAAACCACAGGGCCTAGCAAACGACAAATCCATCAGATTCAGGGCAGCACCCGAATCCACAAAAGCCATAACCGGCTAGGATGACAAAGAACAAATCAAAGTAACAGACAAAATAAATTTAGGCTGCATAGTACCAATGGTGACAGGTTTAGCGTTTTTTTTTAAGCGTTTAGAGCATGCTGAGATAACATGAGTAGAATCACCACAGTAAAAGCACAACCCATTTTGACGTCTATGACTTTGTGGCTCAATTCTGGTCAGAGTTCGGTCACATTGCATAGACTCAGGTCTCTGTTCAGAAAATACCGCCAAAGGATGAGCAGTAGTGTTGAGCGATACCGTCCGATACTTGAAAGTATCGGTATCGGAAAGTATCGGCCGATACCGGCAAAGTATCGGATCCAATCCGATACCGATACCCGATACCAATACAAGTCAATGGGACTCATGTATCGGACGGTATTCCTGATGGTTCCCAGGGTCTGAAGGAGAGGAAACTCTCCTTCAGGCCCTGGGAACCATATAAATGTGTAAAAGAAAGAATTAAAATAAAAAATATCGCTATACTCACCTGTCCGACGCAGCCGGGACTTCAGCGAGGGAACCGGCAGCGTTGTTTGTTTAAAATTCGCGCTATTACTTGGTTACGTGAATTCCCGGCTTGTGATTGGTCAGGTCGGCCATGTTGCCGGGACGCGGACCAATCACAGCAAGCCGTGACGAAATTACGTCACGGCTTGCTGTGATTGGTCCGCGTCCCGGCAATATGGCCGCCCTGACCAATCACAAGCCGTGACGTCACGGGAGGCTGGACACGCGCTCATTTTAAAATGGGCGCGTGTCCAGCCTCCCGTGACGTCACGGCTTGTGATTGGTTGCGCCGCGGTCAACCAATCACAAGCCGGGAGGCTGGACGCGCTCATTTTAAAATGGGCGCGTGTCCAGCCTCCCGTGACGTCACGGCTTGTGATTGGTCAGGGCGGCCATATTGCCGGGACGCGGACCAATCACAGCAAGCCGTGACGTAATTTCGTCACGGCTTGCTGTGATTGGTCCGCGTCCCGGCAACGTGGCCGACCTGACCAATCACAAGCCGGGAATTCACGTAACCAAGTAATAGCGCGAATTTTAAACAAACAACGCTGCCGGTTCCCTCGCTGAAGTCCCGGCTGCGTCGGACAGGTGAGTATAGCAATATTTTTTATTTTAATTCTCTCTTTTACACATTTTAACATTAATGTTGTTGCGATACCCGATACCCGATACCACAAGAGTATCGGAATCCCGGTATCGGAATTCCGATACAGCAAGTATCGGCCGATACCCGATACTTGCAGCATCGGAATGCTCAACACTAATGAGCAGATTTGCGCTCCCGCAAACGCAAATCAACCTGAATGGCTAAAGCCATAGAATCACTCAGACTTGTAGGGGTGTGAAACCCCACCATAACATTCTTAATGGCTTCAGAAAGACCTTCTCTGAAATTTGCAGCCAGGGCACACTCATTCCATTGAGTAAGCACCGACCATTTCCGAAATTTTTGACAATACACCTCTGCTTCATCCTGACCTTGAGAGATAGCCAGCAACGCTTTTTCTGCCTGATTCTCAAGATTAGGCTCCTCATAAAGCAATCCAAGAGCCAGAAAAAATGCATCTACATTAAGCAATGCAGGATCTCCTGGCGCCAAAGAGAAAGCCCAATCTTGAGGGTCGCCACGCAACAAGGAGATAACAATTTTAACTTGCTGAGCGGAATCACCAGAGGAACGAGGTCTCAGAAATATAAATAACTTACAATTATTCTTAAAGTTTAGAAACCTAGATCTATCACCAGAAAACAACTCCGGAATGGGTATCTTTGGTTCTGACATAGGGCTATGAATAACAAAATCCTGAATACTTTGCACCCGTGCAGTCAGATGATCCACACTAGAAGTCAGAGTCTGAACATTCATGTCTGCAGCTGAGCTCAAAACCACCCAGAGTTCAAGGGGATGAAAGAAGCTAAACAGACTGCAGCAAAGGAAAAGCGGGAGGAAAAAAAAAAAAATGTACTCAGGTCTTCTTCTTATCCCACTTCTGCGATGCATTAAACACTTTTGAGGCCTGCTCTACTGTTATGATCCTTAGTGGTTGAGGATCACAAATTACTCCAGCTAAGTAACATACATAGGACAAGCTCTAGGGAGGTGGCAAACTGGACTGACCGCAAATCTGAACCCATCCAAATACACTAGAAGTAGCCGGTGAACGTGTCTAAAAATCCTAGACGTCTCGAGCCAGCCTGAGGAACTAACTACCCCTAGAGAGAAAGAAAGACCTCTCTTGCCTCCAGAGAAATAATCCCCAAAGATATAGAAGCCCCCAACATATAATAACAGTGAGGTAAGAGGAAGGTACATACACAGGGGTGAAAACAGATTTAGCAAATGAGGCCCACTAATACTAGATAGCAGAAAATAGTAAAGGGGTCTGTGCGGTCAGTAAAAAACCCTTACAAAATATCCACACTGAGATTTCAAGAACCCCCGCACCAACTGACGGTGTGGGGGGAGAAACTCAGTCCCCTAGAGTAACCAGCAAGCGAGGAAATCACATTTTAGCGAGCTGGACTAAAAACATAATAAATGCTGATAATCAAAAAATGATCAAACAAAAACTTAGCTTGTCTTGGAGAGACTGGGAGCAAGGTAGTCACAAGGAATCTGAAGAGCACTGAATACATTGAGAGCAGGCCTGGAACTGAGTATCCAGGTGAGTTAAATAAGAAACCAACCAAGGATAACGAACCAGCTGATGCTGCCAACCTGCAGAAAGACAACACTACACAGTACCGCTTGTGACCACTAGAGGGAGCCCAAAACACTTGTTCACTTAGCTCCCTGCCCACTCGTTTGTTCTTCAGTCACAAGTGGTCCTCGTTCTTTTTCCCAGGTCCCATCTGATCTTCGGCACCTGATGAGGCCTCGGAACGTCATGACTTCGCAATGTGATATATTTCATGACGTTGCGCGAGGCTTAGGCATCTATGAGGCCAAAAGAACACCAATAAAAGCATTTAATAAATAAGTAACAGCACAAAGCTAAATGCAAACCTCACTAAACCACTGTGAGAAGTCAAAAACAACAATTATCTCATTATAGGGTGGCCAACCCAGTTACCATAGAAAATACAACACATTACATACTGTGTAAAGTGTCTAAGTGCAAGAAGAATCTGCAATATATGAAGATCAAAGAAGGTATACCAATAAATAATATCACAATCGATGACCCCTGAAGGAAGTCTTGTTTTTATTTGTAGTATTTACTTTGATCATTTTTACAATTAGTTATATACTCATATATATTTATTGGTGTCTCTTAAATATCATATCTTTTCTTGTGTTGCTGTTTGTGCTTTAGTGTTTTTTGCACAAGAGATGAGTGATGAATTTGAATGGAGTTGAATTCTACTCAATAGCGTAGTTACCGGGAAGGCGGAAGTGGTGATTACCCCGGGCCCCAAGCTCAGAGGGTTCCACCCGGAGCTACCGCCACCCTTAACTATATCGGAGCATGCAGCACAGTTCAGTTCTTCAGTAGAGCAGGGAGACACAATCCCCCTGCACTATCGCTCTCCATTTTATAGTCAGCAGTTTGCTTTATACCTGCGGTCTACAAAACAGCAGAATAATGCAGTGACCAAGGCGCCGGTTCACATACAGTATATCAATGTCCCGTTGCAGTGGCATCATTGTGCCGCATCAGGAATCTTATGTCCTCTGCGTGCGCCAGCGTGATGACAGCGCTTTTGTCTGCCCAGTGAACTCATCAGGATCCTGGATTAGGTGAGTATATGATGTTTTTTTTTTTTACTTAAAACTTTTGGTGTGACTGTTGGGGCATCATTTAGTGTGGAGGTCCCCGTACAGTGGTGAAGAGGGCCCTTATATATATATATATATATAGGAGCTACTGTTCAAAACAGCTGACATGTGACGGGAAAGATGTGGGCTCAGTTTCGGAGCCCACATCAATGGAGGGATTCTGACGTGGGCGTACTATTACTCCCAGTGTTGAAAAGGGGTTAAAGGAGTTGCTCCACAATGTACATTTAATTAATAGATCATAGAATTAAAATAATTCACCCAACTAGATCTTTTAAAAATGTTCCTGTGCGATAATCTTATACATGTGCCCCTGCTGTGTACTGTGTAATGGTTGTGTCTGACCATGCCGCAACATGGTCTGATCATACCACAGCTCCTGGGCAGGGGAGGAAGAAAAAGAGTATACAGACAGGACAGCACGGGGTCACAACTGAATATTTCTGTGAGTTTTTAAACAGGCAATGACATGTTTTTCCATACAGAAACAATCAGCTGTGATCCCATCCTGTCCTGTCTGTATACTCTCTGCTGCTTCCTCCCCTGCCCAGGAGCTGTGCTATGATCAGACTATGGTCCTGTACGGTCAGACACAGCCATTACACAGTACACAGCAGGGGCACATATATAAGATTAATGCAGCACAGGAACATTTTAATTTAACACATCCAATTATGGAAATTATTATTATTATCATTCCATGATTCATTGATTAAAGTATGTTTTGGTCATGGGCAACACCTTTAACAAAATAAAAAGAATTGTTATACTCACCTCTTTGGAGTCTTTGCTCCTCACTTCCACCCATCCGGTCCTTACTGCATCTACATCTTCTGATACCCCACCGCTTGTGTTGGAAGCTTTGGTTCTCTCACACTCTGCTAGACTTATAGGTATTATGGCTCTCAAAGGCATGCGAAAAAGGTCATGGGCTCATGGCACATGTCGTGACACCTGGAAGTCCAGCCTAGTGTGAGAGGACTGAAGTTTCCAACGTGAACAGTGGGAGGTTAAAAGATGGGTGATGGTGAGTAGTGGAAGGGTCAGAAAGCTAAACAGACAGTGAGAATAGTTATTTTTTTAACCATTTTATAGATTACATTTATTATAAGGAACATTATATAAGAGGCACCGGACCGTAATACACACCCCCAATTTTGGGGAGGAAAACAGGAAAAAAACTTTTTAATAAAATGGGGTTGCATCTTTTAGTCTACTTTTACTGGGTGGAGGGTGGGGTCCCAGGAGGTAGGGAAGAGGTAGATTGGCTTTCCATTTGGTCTTCTTTTTGTGGCCTTTACCCTTCAGAAAAAAATTTCTACAGGCCAAAAACATTGGCCTCCCTTTCCATTCTTCCACTCCACCATAGGGCTGTATTAGCCGAGTATCCTATGTATTAACATTCAGACTCATTCCTAGAAAGTCAAACAGATTATTCCACTCTTGCTGGGAAATAACAATCCTCCACTCCCCTTCGACTCCACATTAGTAAACAAAAATGGCTGGAAATATTAATATATATATTTTTTTTGCTTTCCTGTCAGATGACAAATTAACCTCTTTGTAGCTGCCAGGACGAAAAATAATATATACGGGATGTATGGTTTCTGGAGGAAGAGGTTGCAAACCATTAATGTTAATGATGGGAGACTTAAATAGAAAACACTATGAAATATGAAAAGTAATTAAAATATAATATGAATGCATCAGGGAAAATAATCACTGTAATCATACTGAGTGCACAACTTTATGTGGCCCTAATTCTTTTTAAAGTGATTCATTTTTTTTGGCTGGATGAGTTTAGAATAGTTTGATAACTGGTCCATAACAAGAAACTGAGTGGTTGAAGGTCATAGACCATGGGCAAAAGTGGAAGTTCACAGTTTTTTTTAGTCTAAATAGAAGGACTAATGCACACAGGAAAGTCATACGACCATGGTGCACTGACATACAGGCATTTTCTGAAAGTGTGTCTCAGAGTTTCCTGCTTGCCAGGCATTAAGGAGTTATTATTCTCATGTTCTTTAATTATTAAAATTGTAAATTGCTTGTAAAGTGAAACAAATTTGCAATTTACTTGTTATTAAAACTCATCTCTATTATCAAAAATGCAGGGATGTTATTTTGTATTGGTTACTGGCCACCAGCAAGAATGGGAAAACATGTGCAGTGCCTACAAGCTTTTTCTTATAAAGCTTGTAAACACTGCTCTGAAGCTGGCCAGATCACTGGAGCCTGATGTTAGCTCCCTCCCAACTGCACTCCACTGATGTTGCAGAGAGAAAACTGCCTAATAAAACAGCATCATAGAGCGCACAGCTTGGGCTAGTAGCACAATGATGCTGATGGTCGAGCTGTCAATCAAGAAAGAGCTGCTGTATGACTAAGTATCATTAGTTTGTTAGTGGAAGGGGGGTAAAATAGAGGTAATGATAGATCATTAATGTATCCTAGTACAGTATACTACTTGGAGGGCTAAGTAGGGCCCAATTATGCTGTTTGGAGGGCTATGTGGGGTCAAATTGTACAGTTTACATGACTATGTAGGGAAAATTATACTGATTGGAAGGATAGGTGGGAGAAATTATACTGTTTGGAGGGCAACTTGAGAAACCATTATATGTAGTGATGAGCGAATATACTCGTTACTCGAGATTTTCTGAGCACGCTCAGGTGACCTCCGAGTATTTTTTAGTGCTCGGAGATTTAGTTTTCATCTCCGCAGCTGAATGATTTACAACTATTAGCCAAGCTAAGTACATGTGGGGGCTGCCTGGTTGCTAGGGAATCCCCACATGTAATCAAGCTGGCTAACAGATGTAAATCATTCAGCTGAGGTGAGGAAAACTAAATCTCTGAGCACTAAAAAATACTCGGAGGATGCCCGAGCGTGCTCGGGAAATCTGGAGGAACAAGTATATTCGCTCATCACTAATTATATGGTTTGGAGGGCAGTTCGGGACCATTAGACTGTGTGAATGGTTGTGTGAAGACCATCATACTGAGCAGAGGTGTGGGGGCTATTATACTTTATGGAAGGCTAGTGGGGCTAGCATACTGTGAGTTTGGTTGTGTGAGGCCCATCATACTTTATGGAGGGATGTATGGAGGCCATCATATTGTGTGAAGGGCTGAGTGGGGCCTTGTACTGCATGAAAGGACTGTGTCGTGATCATCCTACTGTGTGTTGGAGCTGACATACAGAGTGTGAGGCAAAGAAACTGTGTTAGGGTCACTGTGGGAGTTTTTCACTTTACAAGATGGGGGTACTGTTGGGTTATCACATACTGTGCTTGTGGAGGGCACTGTGGAATAATTCACTGTGGGGTGCCTTACTGTTAGGGTTGAGCGAAACGGGTCGATCATTTTCAAAAGTCGCCGACTTTTGGCTAAGTCGGCGTCTCATGAAACCCGATCCGACCCCTGTGCTTGTCGGCCATGCGGTACGCGACTTTCGCGCCAAAGTCGCGTTTCAATGACGCGAAAAGCGCCATTTCTCAGCCAATGAAGGTGAACGCAGAGTGTGGGCAGCGTGATGACATAGATCCTGGTCCCCACCATCTTAGAGAAGGGCATTGCAGTGATTGGCTTGCTGTCTGCGGCGTCACAGGGGCTATAAAGGGGCGTTCCCGCCGACCGCCATCTTACTGCTGCTGATCTGAGCTTAGGGACAGGTTGCTGCCGCTTCGTCAGAAGCAGGGAGAGCGTTAGGCAGGGTCCACTAACCACCAAACCGCTTGTGCTGCAGCGATTTCCACTGTCCAACACCACCTTCGGTGTGCAGGGACTGTGGAAGCTATTTTTTTTTTTTTTCCCCTCAGCGCTGTAGCTCATTGGGCTGCCCTAGAAGGCTCCGTGATAGCTGTATTGCTGTGTGTACGCCACTGTGGAAACCAACTGCTTTTTTCAAAGCACATATCCTCTTGTTCCTTCCTTTCTGCACAGCTATCTTTTTTGTTTGTCCACACTTTTTATTTAATTTGTGCATCAGTCCACTCCTATTGCTGCCTGCCATACCTGGCTTACATTACTGCAGGGAGATAGTAATTGTAGGACAGTTTTTTTTTTTTTTTTGTTTGTTTTTTTTGTGGGAGATTAAGATTGGCATTTCTGCTACAGTGCCATCCCTGTGTGTGCCATCTCTCACTGAGTGGGCCATAGAAAGCCTATTTATTTTTTCCGTGATTTGTGTTCTAAATTCTACCTCAACACAAAAACACTACATCAATCAGTGGGAGAAAAATATTGGCCTCAGTCAGGGCTTGTGTGCCACTGCTGTGTGTGCTATCTCTCATTCAGTGGGCTATAGCAAGCCTATTTTTTTTTTTTTTTTTTTTAATATTATTTGGTTTCTAAAGTCTCCCTGAAAAAAAAAAAAAAACCTAAAAAAACAGTGGGAGAGTAATATTGCCCTTTCAGCTTGTGTGCCAGTCTTGACTCCTGGGTGTGCCACCTCTCTCCCTCTCATTCAGTGGGCCATAGAAAGCCTATTTATTTTTTTTTTAAATATTATTGGGTTTCTAAAGTCTCCCTTAAAAAACAAAAAATACATAAAAAAACAGTGGGAGAGTAATATTGCCCTTTCAGCTTGTGTGCCAGTCTTGACTCCTGGGTGTGCCACCTCTCTCTCTCATTCAGTGGGCCATAGAAAGGCTATTTTTTTTTTGGTTTTTTTAATATTATTTGGTTTCTAAAGTCTCCCTGAAAAAAAAAAAAAAAACATACAAAAAACAGTGGGAGAGTAATATTGCCCTTTCAGCTTGTGTGCCAGTCTTGACTCCTGGGTGTGCCACCTCTCTCCCTTTCATTCAGTGGGCCATAGAAAGCCTATTTATTTTTTTTTTTAAATATTATTGGGTTTCTAAAGTCTCCCTTAAAAAACAAAAAATACATAAAAAAACAGTGGGAGAGTAATATTGCCCTTTCAGCTTGTGTGCCAGTCTTGACTCCTGGGTGTGCCACCTCTCTCCCTCTCATTCAGTGGGCCATAGAAAGCCTATTTATTTATTTTTTTAAAATATTATTGGGTTTCTAAAGTCTCCCTTAAAAAACAAAAAATACATAAAAAAACAGTGGGAGAGTAATATTGCCCTTTCAGCTTGTGTGCCAGTCTTGACTCCTGGGTGTGCCACCTCTCTCCCTTTCATTCAGTGGGCCATAGAAAGCCTATTTATTTTTTTTTTAAAATATTATTGGGTTTCTAAAGTCTCCCTTAAAAAACAAAAAATACATAAAAAAACAGTGGGAGAGTAATATTGCCCTTTCAGCTTGTGTGCCAGTCTTGACTCCTGGGTGTGCCACCTCTCTCTCTCATTCAGTGGGCCATAGAAAGGCTATTTTTTTTTTGGTTTTTTTAATATTATTTGGTTTCTAAAGTCTCCCTGAAAAAAAAAAAAAAAACATACAAAAAACAGTGGTAGAGTAATATTGCCCTTTCAGCTTGTGTGCCAGTCTTGACTCCTGGGTGTGCCACCTCTCTCTCATTCAGTGGGCCATAGAAAGCATTTTTTTTTTTTTTTTCTCCTTGATTTGTGTTCTAAAATCTACCTCAACACAAAAACACTACATCAATCAGTGGGAGAAAAATATTGGCCTCAGTCAGGGCTTGTGTGCCACTGCTGTGTGTGCTATCTCTCATTCAGTGGGCTATAGAAAGCCTATTTTTTTTTTTTTTTTTTTTTTTAATATTATTTGGTTTCTAAAGTCTCCTGTTGTGAATTTGCTTTTTGCTCCCTCTAGTGGTTACTAGTTTTTTGACTCTGGTTTTTCTGTCATTCCTTTTATCCGCACCTGGGTCGTTAGTTGGGGGTGTTGCTATATAAGCTCCCTGGACCTTCAGTTCAATGCCTGGCAACGTAGTTATCAGAGCTAGTCTGCTGTGCTCTTGTCTACTGATCCTGGTTCCAGTTATATCAGCTAAGTCTGCCTTTTGCTTTTTGCTATTTGTTTTGGTTTTGTATTTTTGTCCAGCTTGTTCCAAATCTATATCCTGACCTTTGCTGGAAGCTCTAGGGGGCTGGTGTTTTCCCCCCGGACCGTTAGACGGTTCGGGGGTTCTTGAATTTCCAGTGTGGATTTTGATAGGGTTTTTGTTGACCATATAAGTTACCTTTCTTTATTCTGCTATCAGTAAGCGGGCCTCTCTGTGCTAAACCTGGTTCATTTCTGTGTTTGTCATTTCCTCTTACCTCACCGTCATTATTTGTGGGGGGCTTCTATCCAGCTTTGGGGTCCCCTTCTCTGGAGGCAAGAGAGGTCTTTGTTTTCCTCTACTAGGGGTAGCTAGATTCTCCGGCTGGCGCGTGTCATCTAGAATCAACGTAGGAATGATCCCCGGCTACTTCTAGTGTTGGCGTTAGGAGTAGATATATGGTCAACCCAGTTACCACTGCCCTATGAGCTGGATTTTTGTATTCTGCAGACTTCCACGTTCCTCTGAGACCCTCGCCATTGGGGTCATAACAGTTTGCCAGGCCAGTATTAAATGTTTAATGCATTGCAGAAGAGGGATTATAAGAAAGAAGATTCTGAGTTTTTTTTTTTTCTTTCTCCTTCCCCTTTACCTCAGAGTGGCTATGCTTGCTGCAGACATGAATGTCCAGACCTTGATTACAAGTGTGGACCAGCTGGCTACTCGTGTGCAGGGCATACAAGACTATGTTATCAGAAATCCTAGGTCAGAACCTAAAATACCGATTCCTGAACTGTTTTCCGGAGACAGGTTTAAGTTTAGGAATTTCGTGAATAATTGTAAATTGTTTTTGTCCCTGAGACCCTGTTCATCTGGAGATTCTGCTCAGCAAGTAAAAATTGTTATTTCGTTCTTACGGGGCGACCCTCAGGATTGGGCTTTTTCGCTGGCGCCAGGAGATCCGGCATTGGCTGATCTTGATGCGTTTTTTCTGGCGCTCGGTTTACTTTATGAGGAACCCAATCTTGAGATTCAGGCTGAAAAGGCCTTGCTGGCTATGTCTCAGGGGCAGGACGAGGCTGAAGTGTATTGCCAAAAATTTTGGAAATGGTCCGTGCTGACACATTGGAACGAGTGTGCACTGGCCGCTAATTTTAGAAATGGCCTTTCTGAAGCCATTAAGAATGTTATGGTGGGTTTTCCCATTCCCACAGGTCTGAATGATACTATGGCACTGGCTATTCAAATTGACCGGCGGTTGCGGGAGCACAAAACCGCAAATTCCCTCATGGTGTTGTCTGAACAGACACCTGATTTAATGCAATGTGATAGAATCCTGACTAGAAATGAGCGGAAAATTCATAGACGCCGGAATGGCTTGTGCTACTACTGTGGTGATTCTACACATGTTATCTCAGCATGCTCTAAACGTATAGCTAAGGTTGTTAGTCCTGTCACCGTTGGTAATTTGCAACCTAAATTTATTCTGTCTGTAACTTTGATTTGCTCACTGTCATCTTATCCTGTCATGGCGTTTGTAGATTCAGGTGCTGCCCTGAGTCTCATGGATCTCTCATTTGCTAAGCGCTGTGGATTTACTCTTGAACCATTAGAAAATCCTATTCCTCTTAGGGGTATTGATGCTACACCATTGGCAGCAAATAAACCGCAGTATTGGACTCAGGTTACCATGTGCATGACTCCTGAACACCGCGAGGTGATACGTTTCCTGGTTTTACATAAAATGCATGATTTGGTTGTTTTAGGGCTGCCATGGTTACAGACCCATAATCCAGTCCTGGACTGGAAGGCTATGTCAGTCTCAAGTTGGGGCTGTCGTGGTATTCATGAGGATTCCCTGCCTGTGTCTATTGCTTCTTCTACGCCTTCGGAAGTTCCGGAGTATTTGTCTGATTATCAGGATGTCTTCAGTGAGTCTGAGTCCAGTGCACTGCCTCCTCATAGGGACTGTGACTGTGCTATAGATTTGATCCCAGGCAGTAAATTTCCTAAAGGAAGACTGTTTAATCTGTCGGTACCTGAACATACCGCTATGCGTTCATATATCAAGGAGTCTCTGGAAAAAGGACATATTCGTCCGTCTTCTTCCCCTCTTGGTGCGGGATTCTTTTTTGTGGCAAAAAAGGACGGATCTTTGAGACCTTGTATTGATTATCGGCTTTTGAATAAGATCACTGTCAAATTTCAGTATCCTTTACCGCTGTTGTCTGACTTGTTTGCCCGGATTAAGGGTGCCAAGTGGTTCACCAAGATAGACCTTCGTGGTGCGTACAACCTTGTGCGCATTAAGCAAGGTGATGAATGGAAAACCGCATTCAATACGCCCGAAGGTCATTTTGAGTACTTGGTGATGCCTTTTGGGCTCTCCAATGCGCCTTCAGTTTTTCAGTCCTTTATGCATGACACTTTCCGGAAGTATCTGGATAAATTTTTGATTGTTTATCTGGATGATATTTTGTTTTTTTCTGATAATTGGGATTCGCATGTGGAGCAGGTCAGGTTGGTCTTTAAAATTTTGCGTGAAAATTCTTTGTTTGTCAAGGGCTCAAAGTGTCTCTTTGGTGTACAGAAGGTTCCCTTTTTGGGGTTCATTTTTTCCCCTTCTGCGGTGGAGATGGACCCAGTCAAGGTCCGAGCTATTCTTGATTGGACTCAGCCCTCGTCAGTTAAGAGTCTTCAGAAGTTCTTGGGCTTCGCTAACTTCTACCGTCGTTTTATCGCTAATTTTTCTAGCATTGTGAAACCTTTGACGGATATGACCAAGAAGGGCTCCGATGTAGCTAACTGGGCTCCTGCTGCCGTGGAGGCTTTCCAGGAGTTGAAACGCCGGTTTACTTCGGCGCCTGTTTTGTGCCAGCCTGACGTCTCACTTCCCTTTCAGGTTGAGGTGGATGCTTCGGAGATTGGGGCAGGGGCCGTTTTGTCGCAGAGAGGCCCTGGTTGCTCTGTTATGAAACCTTGTGCCTTTTTCTCTAGGAAGTTTTCGCCTGCCGAGCGAAATTATGATGTGGGCAATCGGGAGTTGTTGGCCATGAAATGGGCATTTGAGGAGTGGTGTCATTGGCTCGAGGGTGCTAAGCATCGTGTGGTGGTCTTGACTGATCACAAAAATCTGATGTATCTCGAGTCTGCTAAACGCCTTAATCCGAGACAGGCCCGCTGGTCATTGTTTTTCTCCCGCTTTGATTTTGTTGTCTCGTATTTACCAGGTTCAAAGAATGTGAAGGCCGATGCTCTTTCTAGGAGCTTTGTGCCTGATGCTCCTGGAGTCGCTGATCCTGTTGGTATTCTTAAAGATGGAGTTATCTTGTCAGCTATTTCTCCGGATCTGCGACGTGTGTTGCAGAGATTTCAGGCTGATAGGCCTGAGTCTTGTCCACCTGACAGACTGTTTGTCCCGGATAAGTGGACCAGCAGAGTCATTTCCGAGGTTCATTCCTCGGTGTTGGCAGGTCACCCGGGAATTTTTGGCACCAGAGATCTGGTGGCCAGGTCCTTTTGGTGGCCTTCCTTGTCAAGGGATGTGCGGTCATTTGTGCAGTCCTGTGGGACTTGTGCTCGAGCTAAGCCTTGCTGTTCTCGTGCCAGCGGTTTGCTCTTGCCCTTGCCTGTCCCGAAGAGACCTTGGACACATATCTCCATGGATTTCATTTCTGATCTTCCGCTATCTCAGGGCATGTCCGTTATCTGGGTGATATGTGATCGCTTCTCCAAGATGGTCCATTTGGTTCCTTTGCCTAAGCTGCCTTCCTCTTCCGATCTGGTTCCTGTGTTTTTCCAGAACGTGGTTCGTTTGCACGGCATCCCTGAGAATATTGTGTCAGACAGAGGATCCCAGTTCGTTTCCAGGTTCTGGCGATCCTTTTGTAGTAGGATGGGCATTGATTTGTCGTTTTCGTCTGCTTTCCATCCTCAGACTAATGGACAGACGGAGCGAACCAATCAGACTTTGGAGGCTTATTTGAGGTGTTTTGTCTCTGCTGATCAGGACGATTGGGTGACATTCTTGCCGTTGGCTGAGTTTGCCCTTAATAATCGGGCTAGTTCCGCCACCTTGGTTTCGCCTTTTTTCTGCAACTCTGGTTTCCATCCTCGCTTTTCTTCGGGTCATGTGGAGCCTTCTGACTGTCCTGGGGTGGATTCTGTGGTGGATAGGTTGCAGCAGATCTGGAATCATGTGGTGGACAACTTGAAGTTGTCACAGGAGAAGGCTCAGCGCTTTGCCAACCGCCGCCGCGGTGTGGGTCCCCGACTACGCGTTGGGGATTTGGTGTGGCTTTCTTCCCGCTTTGTTCCTATGAAGGTCTCCTCTCCCAAATTTAAACCTCGTTTTATTGGGCCTTACAAGATATTGGAAATCCTTAATCCTGTATCTTTTCGTCTGGATCTTCCTGTGTCGTTTGCTATTCACAATGTATTTCATAGGTCCTTGTTGCGGCGGTACATTGTGCCTGTAGTTCCTTCTGCTGAGCCTCCTGCTCCGGTGTTGGTTGAGGGCGAGTTGGAGTATGTGGTGGAGAAGATCTTGGATTCTCGCCTCTCCAGGCGGAGGCTTCAGTACCTGGTCAAGTGGAAGGGCTATGGTCAGGAGGATAATTCCTGGGTGGTCGCCTCTGATGTTCATGCGGCCGATTTAGTTCGTGCCTTTCATGCCGCTCATCCTGATCGCCCTGGTGGTCGTGGTGAGGGTTCGGTGACCCCTCACTAAGGGGGGGGTACTGTTGTGAATTTGCTTTTTGCTCCCTCTAGTGGTTACTAGTTTTTTGACTCTGGTTTTTCTGTCATTCCTTTTATCCGCACCTGGGTCGTTAGTTGGGGGTGTTGCTATATAAGCTCCCTGGACCTTCAGTTCAATGCCTGGCAACGTAGTTATCAGAGCTAGTCTGCTGTGCTCTTGTCTACTGATCCTGGTTCCAGTTATATCAGCTAAGTCTGCCTTTTGCTTTTTGCTATTTGTTTTGGTTTTGTATTTTTGTCCAGCTTGTTCCAAATCTATATCCTGACCTTTGCTGGAAGCTCTAGGGGGCTGGTGTTCTCCCCCCGGACCGTTAGACGGTTCGGGGGTTCTTGAATTTCCAGTGTGGATTTTGATAGGGTTTTTGTTGACCATATAAGTTACCTTTCTTTATTCTGCTATCAGTAAGCGGGCCTCTCTGTGCTAAACCTGGTTCATTTCTGTGTTTGTCATTTCCTCTTACCTCACCGTCATTATTTGTGGGGGGCTTCTATCCAGCTTTGGGGTCCCCTTCTCTGGAGGCAAGAAAGGTCTTTGTTTTCCTCTACTAGGGGTAGCTAGATTCTCCGGCTGGCGCGTGTCATCTAGAATCAACGTAGGAATGATCCCCGGCTACTTCTAGTGTTGGCGTTAGGAGTAGATATATGGTCAACCCAGTTACCACTGCCCTATGAGCTGGATTTTTGTATTCTGCAGACTTCCACGTTCCTCTGAGACCCTCGCCATTGGGGTCATAACAGTCTCCCTGAAAAAAAAAAAATACCTAAAAAAAAAAAACAGTGGGAGAGTAATATTGCCCTTTCAGCTTGTGTGCCAGTCTTGACTCCTGGGTGTGCCACCTCTCTCCCTCTCATTCAGTGGGCCATAGAAAGCCTATTTATTTTTTTTTTTAAATATTATTGGGTTTCTAAAGTCTCCCTTAAAAAACAAAAAATACATAAAAAAACAGTGGGAGAGTAATATTGCCCTTTCAGCTTGTGTGCCAGTCTTGACTCCTGGGTGTGCCACCTCTCTCTCATTCAGTGGGCCATAGAAAGCATATTTTTTTTTTTTCCTTGATTTGTGTTCTAAAATCTACCTCAACACAAAAACACTACATCAATCAGTGGGAGAAAAATATTGGCCTCAGTCAGGGCTTGTGTGCCACTGCTGTGTGTGCTATCTCTCATTCAGTGGGCTATAGAAAGCCTATTTATTTATTTTTTTTTTTCTTATTATTTGGTTTCTAAAGTCTCCCTGAAAAAAAAAAATAAAAAATAAAAAAACAGTGGGAGAGTAATATTGCCCTTTCAGCTTGTGTGCCAGTCTTGACTCCTGGGTGTGCCACCTCTCTCTCTCATTCAGTGGGCCATAGAAAGGCTATTTTTTTTTGTGGTTTTTTTAATATTATTTGGTTTCTAAAGTCTCCCTGAAATAAAAAAAAAACTTAAAAAAACAGTGGGAGAGTAATATTGCCCTTTCAGCTTGTGCGCCAGTCTTGACTCCTGGGTGTGCCACCTCTCTCTCTCTAATTGTGGGCCATAGAAAGCCTATTTTTTTTTTTTTTTAAATATTATTGGGTTTCTAAAGTCTCCCTTAAAAAACAAAAAATACATAAAAAAACAGTGGGAGAGTAATATTGCCCTTTCAGCTTGTGTGCCAGTCTTGACTCCTGGGTGTGCCACCTCTCTCTCATTCAGTGGGCCATAGAAAGCATTTTTTTTTTTTTTCCTTGATTTGTGTTCTAAAATCTACCTCAACACAAAAACACTACATCAATCAGTGGGAGAAAAATATTGGCCTCAGTCAGGGCTTGTGTGCCACTGCTGTGTGTGCTATCTCTCATTCAGTGGGCTATAGAAAGCCTATTTATTTATTTATTTTTTTTCTTATTATTTGGTTTCTAAAGTCTCCCTGAAAAAAAAAAAAAAAACCTAAAAAAACAGTGGGAGAGTAATATTGCCCTTTCAGCTTGTGTGCCAGTCTTGACTCCTGGGTGTGCCACCTCTCTCTCTCATTCAGTGGGCCATAGAAAGGCTATTTTTTTTTGTGGTTTTTTTAATATTATTTGGTTTCTAAAGTCTCCCTGAAATAAAAAAAAAACTTAAAAAAACAGTGGGAGAGTAATATTGCCCTTTCAGCTTGTGCGCCAGTCTTGACTCCTGGGTGTGCCACCTCTCTCTCTCTAATTGTGGGCCATAGAAAGCCTTTTTTTTTTTTTTTAATATTATTTGGTTTCTAAAGTCTCCCTGAGAAAAAAAAAAAAAAAATTAGGTGGGAGATTAATATTGACATTAGTGCTTGAGTGACAGTCCTGCGTGTGTGTCATCTCTGTGATTTTGTGCCACAGAAAACAGAGTGTGTAACATTGTGCCTGATTTTCCTTGTGGTCTCACCAACCTGTTAAGGGATATTGAAATCATACTGAAGTTATAGCTCACCGTGTAAGTTGTTTGACAGCAACAAATAAAGTTACTTTGGTTAAGATTTTAAAACAATGAGGAAGTCTGGTGCAAGAGGTCGTCGTGGGCGTTCATTGTCAGCTGGTAATGATGGTAGTGGTAGTGGAGCATCAGGTGGTCGTGGGGATAAAAATATTCCACCTAAGTCTGGAGCTGTGGAGCCAGTTTCGTCGTCAGGCTACACAAGGCCTCGAACGCTCTCTTTTCTGGGAGTAGGAAAACCGCTTTTAAAGGTGGAGCAGCAACAGCAAGTTTTGGCTTACATTGCAGACTCAGCCTCTAGCTCTTTTGCCTCCTCTTCCGAAACTGGTAAATGTAAAAGCAGCGCGTCGCTTGTGGATGTTCACGGTCAGGGACAAGTCGCTTCCTTGTCCTCCTCAGCAAAAACTACAACAAGAGAGAAGGATGCAGCAGGCGACACAACGGGTCACTCCATGGAGCTCTTTACACATACCGTCCCTGGCTTAGAAAGTGAAACATTTAACAGGCCATGCCCATTACAAGTAGATTCTGACATGGAGTGCACTGATGCACAGCCACAGCCAGAGTACTATGCTGCTCCTTTGACTCAGACCACCACATTGCCCTCTCAGGGTACAGATCCACAATCAGACCCTGATGAGACTATGTTGCCCCGCCACGAACGCTATACCACCGACCGACACAGTGACACAGACGAAGTTGCACACGAGCTCGAAGAGGAGGTAATAGATGACCCAGTTATTGACCCCGATTGGCAGCCATTGGGGGAACAGGGTGCAGGCGGCAGTAGTTCAGAAGCGGAGGTGGAGGAGGGGCCGCAGCAGGCATCAACATCGCAACAGGTTCCATCTGCCGGGCCCGTATCTGGCCCAAAACGCGTGTCAAAGCCAAAACCTGTTGGAGGACAGCGTGGCCATCCGGTTAAAGCTCAGTCTGCAATCCCTGAAAAGGGATCCGAGTCTAGGAAGAGTGCAGTCTGGCATTTTTTTAAACAACATCCAACTGATCAGCGCAAAGTCATCTGTCAAAAATGTTCAACTAGCTTAAGCAGAGGTCAGAATCTGAAAAGTCTAAATACTAGTTGCATGCATAGACACTTAACCACCATGCATTTTCAAGCCTGGACTAACTACCAAACGTCCCTTAAGGTTGTAGCACCCTCGGCCAATGAAGCTAGTCAGCAACGCAACATCCCTTCCGTCACTGTAAGGCCACCATTTTCCGCACCACCGGCAGTATCTGTGCAGGTTTCTTTGCCAGCCAAAAGCAGTCAGGGTCAGGGAACCACCAGTTTTGTAGGAGGAAATATTGCATCTAGGGCACCGGCGGAAACAATACCGTCTCCAACCGTCTCTCAGTCTGCCATGTACACCGGCACACCCGAAAGTTCCACGATCTCCAGCTCTCCAGTCCAGCTCACCCTACATGAGACTCTGGTTAGAAAAAGGAAGTACTTATCCTCGCATCCGCGTACACAGGGTTTTAACGCCCACATAGCTAGACTAATCTCGTTAGAGATGATGCCCTACCGGTTAGTTGAAAGCGAAGCTTTCAAAGCCCTGATTGGAGTACGCTGAACCACGATACGAGCTACCCAGTCGACACTTTTTTTCCAGAAAAGCCATCCCAGCCCTGCACCAGCATGTTAAACAGCGCATCGTCCATGCACTCAGGCAATCTGTGAGTACAAAGGTGCACCTGACTACAGATGCATGGACCAGTAGGCATGGCCAGGGACGTTATGTGTCCATCACGGCACACTGGGTGAATGTGGTGGATGCAGGGTCCACAGGCGACATCAATTTAGGGACAGTTGTGCCTAGCCCACGGTCTAGGAAACAGTTGGCTGTAGGCGTTCGCACCCCCTCCTCCTCCTCCTCCTCGTCCTCCTGCAGAAGCTACAGCTCTTCCACAGAACGCAGTCTGCCAACCACTCCATCGGCAGATGACACTGTTGCACACCAGTTGTCCCATTATGGGCCAGCTACTGCCAAGCGTCAGCAGGCTGTATTGGCTATGAAGTGTTTGGGCGACAACAGACACACCGCAGAAGTTTTATCCGAGTTCTTGCAACAAGAAACGCAGTCGTGGCTGGGCACAGTAGATCTTGAGGCAGGCAAGGTAGTAAGTGATAACGGAAGGAATTTCATGGCTGCCATCTCCCTTTCCCAACTGAAACACATTCCTTGCCTGGCTCACACCTTAAACCTGGTGGTGCAGTGCTTATTGAAAACTTATCCTGGGTTCTCCGACCTGCTCCTCAAAGTGCGTGCACTTTGCTCACATATCCGACGTTCGCCTGTACACGCCAGCCGTATGCAGACCTATCAGCGGTCTTTGAACCTTCCCCAGCATCGCCTAATCATAGACGTTGCAACAAGGTGGAACTCAACACTGCACATGCTTCAGAGACTGTGCGAACAGAGGCGTGCTGTTATTTATTTGTGGGAGGATACACGGGCAGGCAGTAGGATGGCAGACATGGAGTTGTCAGGTGTGCAGTGGTCTAAGATACAAGACATGTGTCAAGTCCTTCAGTGTTTTGAGGAATGCACACGGCTGGTTAGTGCAGACAACGCCGTAATAAGCATGAGCATCCCCCTAATGCGTCTGCTGATGCAAAGTTTGACGCACATAAAGGAGCAGGCGTCTGCACCAGAGGAAGAGGAAAGCCTTGATGACAGTCAGCCATTGTCTGGTCAGGGCAGTGTACAGGACGAGGTAGCGGGCGAAGAGGAGGTGGAGGACGAGGAGGATGATGGGGATGAGTATATTTTTAATGCCGAACCTTTCCCGGGGGCACAGGAAATTGGTTGCGTGTCACGCCCGGGTTCTGGTTTTTTGAGGGACACAAGTGACGTAGATTTGCCTGCAACTGCCCCTCAACCAATCACAACCGGAGATTTGACAACTGGAACTTTGGCCCACATGGCGGATTATGCCTTACGTATCCTAAAAAGGGACACACGCATTACGAAAATGATGAACGATGACGATTACTGGTTGGCCTGCCTCCTTGATCCACGCTATAAAGGCAAATTGCAAAATATTATGCCACATGAGAACTTGGAACTAATATTAGCAACCAAACAATCAACTCTTGTTGACCGTTTGCTTCAGGCATTCCCAGCACACAGCGCACGTGATCGTTCTCACACGAGCTCCAGGGGGCAGCAGACTAGGAGTGTTAGGGGTGCACACATCAGAAGTGGCGTTGGACAGAGGGGTTTTCTGACCAGGTTGTGGAGTGATTTTGCTATGACCGCAGACAGGACAGGTACTGCTGCATCAATTGAAAGTGACAGGAGACAACATTTGTCCAGTATGGTTACTAACTATTTTTCATCCCTTATCGATGTTCTCCCTCAACCGTCATTCCCATTTGATTACTGGGCCTCCAAATTAGACACCTGGCCAGAATTGGCAGAATATGCATTGCAGGAGCTTGCTTGCCCGGCAGCAAGTGTCCTATCAGAAAGAGTATTCAGTGCTGCAGGTTCAATATTAACCGAAAAAAGGACTCGTCTGGCTACCCAAAATGTTGACGATCTAACATTCATTAAAATGAACCACAACTGGATTTCGAAATCTTTTGCCCCACCTTGCCCGGCCGACACCTAGCTTTCCTATGAAAAGCTCTTGCCTGTGAATTACTTTTCTAATGTCTAATTTGCTGCAGCTGATTGTACAGCATACGACATGTTTACACCTCCCTAAATGGCAAAACTCCGCACACGGGGCCGTGGTATCGCGACTTGGCGCAAGCACCCGTGAGACTGCTGTTTGTCTGAAGAGGTGGGTGTGCTCGCTTTTGGTTGACGGCATTGCTACTGGGTCCCTCATAGTACAATGTAGTGTCTCTGGCGGTGGTGGTGCGCACCCAACGTCAGACACACCGTTGTAACATGAGGGGCCCTGGGGCGGTCCCGCCGGCCTCAAGAGAGTTCCCCCCTACCCCAGCTCAAAATGTGCTCTACCACGTGCAAAATTATGTCGCACAGCTCCACCAATCTTTAGTCTATTCGCTGACATCATTCAATGTCTGTGGCACTGACAATACAAATTTGTAGACATCTATGATGCAACTTAAAGTAGTCTGTGTCTGTGTCCTATATTGGCACCATTAAATAGTTACTGCCAAATTACTATGTCAGAAACTCAGTAGATGAGCCCACCCCTGTACCTAAGTATGCCACCTTTTTTTTTGTTTTGGTTGTTTTGCGAGACATTAACATCTATTTATATTTTGGGAGTACTGGGACAGACACTCCTTGCACTACTCCTCCACTCACCACCAAGCTGCCTGTGTATCCATGTAACCGCTGTAAAGCTGCCATGAGCCTATTGTTTGTTATTTTAGGCCTTTGATAGCCTGTCTGCGGTCCCTACTTTAAATACTCCTCCACTCATCACCAGCTGCCTGCCCGTGTATCCATGTAACCGCTGTAAAACTGCCATGAGCCTATTGTTTGTTATTTTAGGCCTTTGATAGCCTGTCTGCGGTCCCTACTTTAAATACTCCTCCACTCATCACCAGCTGCCTGCCCGTGTATCCATGTAACCGCTGTAAAACTGCCATGAGCCTATTGTTTGTTATTTTAGGCCTTTGATAGCCTGTCTGCGGTCCCTACTTTAAATACTCCTCCACTCACCACCAAGCTGCCTGCCCGTGTATCCATGTAACCGCTGTAAAACTGCCATGAGCCTATTGTTTGTTATTTTAGGCCTTTGATAGCCTGTCTGCAGTCCCTACTTTAAATACTCCTCCACTCACCACCTGTTGTGAATTTGGATTCTGGGCTCCCCCGGTGGCTACTGGTGGAATTGAACTGGTGTTTTCATCTTCTCTGTTCACCTGTTCCCATCAAGATGTGGGAGTCGCTATATAACCTTGCTGCTCTGTTAGTTGCTTGCCGGTCAACAATGTTATCAGAAGCCTCTCTGTGCTTGTTCCTGCTCCTAGACAACTACTAGATAAGTTGGACTCTTGTCCATGTTTGTTTTTGCATTTTTGTTCCAGTTCACAGCTGTAGTTTCGTTACTGTGTCTGGAAAGCTCTTGTGAACAGGAATTGCCACTCTGGTGTTATGAGTTAATGCCAGAGTTTTAAAGTAATTTCTGGATGGTGTTTTGAAAGGGTTTTCAGCTGACCATGAAAGTGTCCTTTCTGTCTTCTGCTATGTAGTAAGTGGACCTCAAATTTGCTAAACCTATTTTCATACTACGTTTGTTATTTCATCTTAATTCACCGCCAATACATGTGGGGGGCCTCTGTCTCCTTTCGGGGTATTTCTCTAGAGGTGAGCTAGGACTAATATTTTCCTCTGCTAGCATTATTTAGTCCTCCGGCTGGTGCTGGGCATCTAGAATCAACGTAGGCATGCTACCCGGCCACTGCTAGTTGTGTGTTAGGTTTAGTTCATGGTCAGCTCAGTTCCCATCTTCCAAGAGCTAGTTCCTATATATGCTGATGCTATGTTCTCTTGCCATTGAGAACATGACACCACCAAGCTGCCTGCCCGTGTATCCATGTAACCGCTGTAAAACTGCCATGAGCCTATTGTTTGTTATTTTAGGCCTTTGATAGCCTGTCTGCGGTCCCTACTTTAAATACTCCTCCACTCATCACCAGCTGCCTGCCCGTGTATCCATGTAACCGCTGTAAAACTGCCATGAGCCTATTGTTTGTTATTTTAGGCCTTTGATAGCCTGTCTGCGGTCCCTACTTTAAATACTCCTCCACTCACCACCAAGCTGCCTGCCCGTGTATCCATGTAACCGCTGTAAAACTGCCATGAGCCTATTGTTTGTTATTTTAGGCCTTTGATAGCCTGTCTGCGGTCCCTACTTTAAATACTCCTCCACTCATCACCAGCTGCCTGCCCGTGTATCCATGTAACCGCTGTAAAACTGCCATGAGCCTATTGTTTGTTATTTTAGGCCTTCGAAGCCTGTCTGCGGTCCCTCCTTCCACTAGGCCTCCACTGACCAGACCACTGCGGCCCGTGTACCCCTGGAACCAATTTTAAAGTGCCTACAGCCAGCCCATTTTATTGTGTTAGGGCTTCGAAGCCTGTCTGCGGTCCCTCCTTCCACTAGGCCTCCACTGACCAGACCACTGCTGCCCGTGTACCCCTGGAACCAATTTTAAAGTGCCTACAGCCAGCCCATTTTATTGTGTTAGGCCTTCGAAGCCTGTCTGCGGTCCCTCCTTCCACTAGGCCTCCACTGACCAGACCACTGCTGCCCGTGTACCCCTGGAACCAATTTTAAAGTGCCTACAGCCAGCCCATTTTATTGTGTTAGGCCTTCGAAGCCTGTCTGCGGTCCCTCCTTCCAATAGGCCTACACTGACAAAGGTACACCTGACAACAGACACATGGACCTGTAGGCATGGCCACGGAAGGTTACCTGTCCTTTGTGGCTCAATGGGTTAATGTATTGGATGCATGGTCCACACAGGGGACAGCCTGCTAAGTCTGTATGCAGTCCCTAATTCAAGTTGTCCTCAACTGAATAAAGCTGAGCTTCAACCTTCTGGCTCTCATTAAGTGTTTTTTAAAAAACAAAATGGTGGTTAGGGCCTACTAACGGCTTCTGCCCCTCCCTGGTGTTGCCCTCAACTGAATAAAGCTGAGCTTCTACCTTCCGGCTCTGATTAACTGCTGTTTTTAAACACATTGCTGGTTCCGGCCTACTAACGGTGTCTGCCCCTGCCTGGTGTTGCCCTCAACTGAATAAAGCTGAGCTTCAACCTTCTGGCTCTCATTAAGTGTTTTTTAAAAAACAAAATGGTGGTTAGGGCCTACTAACGGCTTCTGCCCCTCCCTGGTGTTGCCCTCAACTGAATAAAGCTGAGCTTCTACCTTCCGGCTCTGATTAACTGCTGTTTTTAAACACATTGCTGGTTCCGGCCTACTAACGGTGTCTGCCCCTGCCTGGTGTTGCCCTCAACTGAATAAAGCTGAGCTTCAACCTTCTGGCTCTCATTAAGTGTTTTTTAAAAAACAAAATGGTGGTTAGGGCCTACTAACGGCTTCTGCCCCTCCCTGGTGTTGCCCTCAACTGAATAAAGCTGAGCTTCTACCTTCCGGCTCTGATTAACTGCTGTTTTTAAACACATTGCTGGTTCCGGCCTACTAACGGTGTCTGCCCCTGCCTGGTGTTGCCCTCAACTGAATAAAGCTGAGCTTCAACCTTCTGGCTCTCATTAAGTGTTTTTTAAAAAACAAAATGGTGGTTCCGGCCTACTGACGGTGTCTGCCCCTGCCTGGTGTTGCCCTCAACTGAATAAAGCTGAGCTTCAACCTTCTGGCTCTCATTAAGTGTTTTTTAAAAAACAAAATGGTGTTTAGGGCCTACTAACGGTGTCTGCCCCTCCCTGGTGTTGCCCTCAACTGAATAAAGCTGAGCTTCAACCTTCTGGCTCTCATTAAGTGTTTTTTAAAAAACAAAATGGTGGTTCCGGCCTACTAACGGTGTCTGCCCCTGCCTGGTGTTGCCCTCAACTGAATAAAGCTGAGCTTCAACCTTCTGGCTCTCATTAAGTGTTTTTTAAAAAACAAAATGGTGGTTCCGGCCTACTAATGGTGTCTGCCCCTGCCTGGTGTTGCCCTCAACTGAATAAAGCTGAGCTTCAACCTTCTGGCTCTCATTAAGTGTTTTTTAAAAAACAAAATGGTGGTTAGGGCCTACTAACGGCTTCTGCCCCTCCCTGGTGTTGCCCTCAACTGAATAAAGCTGAGCTTCTACCTTCCGGCTCTGATTAACTGCTGTTTTTAAACACATTGCTGGTTCCGGCCTACTAACGGTGTCTGCCCCTGCCTGGTGTTGCCCTCAACTGAATAAAGCTGAGCTTCAACCTTCTGGCTCTCATTAAGTGTTTTTTAAAAAACAAAATGGTGGTTAGGGCCTACTAACGGCTTCTGCCCCTCCCTGGTGTTGCCCTCAACTGAATAAAGCTGAGCTTCTACCTTCCGGCTCTGATTAACTGCTGTTTTTAAACACATTGCTGGTTCCGGCCTACTAACGGTGTCTGCCCCTGCCTGGTGTTGCCCTCAACTGAATAAAGCTGAGCTTCAACCTTCTGGCTCTCATTAAGTGTTTTTTAAAAAACAAAATGGTGGTTAGGGCCTACTAACGGCTTCTGCCCCTCCCTGGTGTTGCCCTCAACTGAATAAAGCTGAGCTTCTACCTTCCGGCTCTGATTAACTGCTGTTTTTAAACACATTGCTGGTTCCGGCCTACTAACGGTGTCTGCCCCTGCCTGGTGTTGCCCTCAACTGAATAAAGCTGAGCTTCAACCTTCTGGCTCTCATTAAGTGTTTTTTAAAAAACAAAATGGTGGTTCCGGCCTACTAACGGTGTCTGCCCCTGCCTGGTGTTGCCCTCAACTGAATAAAGCTGAGCTTCAACCTTCTGGCTCTCATTAAGTGTTTTTTAAAAAACAAAATGGTGTTTAGGGCCTACTAACGGTGTCTGCCCCTCCCTGGTGTTGCCCTCAACTGAATAAAGCTGAGCTTCAACCTTCTGGCTCTCATTAAGTGTTTTTTAAAAAACAAAATGGTGGTTCCGGCCTACTAACGGTGTCTGCCCCTGCCTGGTGTTGCCCTCAACTGAATAAAGCTGAGCTTCAACCTTCTGGCTCTCATTAAGTGTTTTTTAAAAAACAAAATGGTGGTTAGGGCCTACTAACGGCTTCTGCCCCTCCCTGGTGTTGCCCTCAACTGAATAAAGCTGAGCTTCTACCTTCCGGCTCTGATTAACTGCTGTTTTTAAACACATTGCTGGTTCCGGCCTACTAACGGTGTCTGCCCCTGCCTGGTGTTGCCCTCAACTGAATAAAGCTGAGCTTCAACCTTCTGGCTCTCATTAAGTGTTTTTTAAAAAACAAAATGGTGGTTCCGGCCTACTAACGGTGTCTGCCCCTGCCTGGTGTTGCCCTCAACTGAATAAAGCTGAGCTTCAACCTTCTGGCTCTCATTAAGTGTTTTTTAAAAAACAAAATGGTGGTTAGGGCCTACTAACGGCTTCTGCCCCTCCCTGGTGTTGCCCTCAACTGAATAAAGCTGAGCTTCTACCTTCCGGCTCTGATTAACTGCTGTTTTTAAACACATTGCTGGTTCCGGCCTACTAACGGTGTCTGCCCCTGCCTGGTGTTGCCCTCAACTGAATAAAGCTGAGCTTCAACCTTCTGGCTCTCATTAAGTGTTTTTTAAAAAACAAAATGGTGGTTAGGGCCTACTAACGGCTTCTGCCCCTCCCTGGTGTTGCCCTCAACTGAATAAAGCTGAGCTTCTACCTTCCGGCTCTGATTAACTGCTGTTTTTAAACACATTGCTGGTTCCGGCCTACTAACGGTGTCTGCCCCTGCCTGGTGTTGCCCTCAACTGAATAAAGCTGAGCTTCAACCTTCTGGCTCTCATTAAGTGTTTTTTTAAAAAACAAAATGGTGGTTCCGGCCTACTAACGGTGTCTGCCCCTGCCTGGTGTTGCCCTCAACTGAATAAAGCTGAGCTTCATCCTTCTGGCTCTCATTAAGTGTTTTTTAAAAAACAAAATGGTGTTTAGGGCCTACTAACGGTGTCTGCCCCTCCCTGGTGTTGCCCTCAACTGAATAAAGCTGAGCTTCAACCTTCTGGCTCTCATTAAGTATTTTTTAAAAAACAAAATGGTGGTTAGGGCCTACTAACGGTGTCTGCCCCTCCCTGGTGTTGTCCTCAACTGAACAAAGCTGAGCTTCCACATTCTGGCTTTTGGCCTATACTATCAGATATTAAACTGCATTTGGCCTACTAGTGTGGTTAGGCCCTTGAAACAGTGTCTGCTGCTCTTGGGTTTGCTACTCCACTGAACAAAGCAATGCCGCCTGTTTAGTCCTGTTACCAATTTTGATCTGCATTTAGCCTACTTTATTCTTTGGCCCTATATCTGTTTCCTCATCATCCTGCCCATTGCCCAGCCACTGCTAGATGAGTCTGCTGGTACATTGACCTAGACCACTACATTCCCCTTGTACTCTACACAGCCAGAATCTGACCCTGCTGAAAGTAAGGTTCCCCTTCCCGCATATTATACCACCTTACACAGGGACAAAGATGAAGGTGCAGATGAAAGTGCAGGTTCCTTCATCAGGTGGGGGGGCATACTCGTTGGCGACGTCACTGGCACAGGGCCACTCAGAGTACGCAAAAGTGTCGCTGCTGGTGGGAGGCGCCCCCGCCATGCAAACACACCGCCGTACTTTGAGGGGCCCTGTGCCAGTGCCAATGCGAACGAGTGGGCCCCCCCTGCTTGCTCAGGATCACAGCACTTGCAACGTTGAAATACTTACCTCTCCCTGCTCCACCGCCATGACGTAGTCCATGTTTCCTGGGCCCACTAAAACCTTGAACCAGCCCTACCCCCACAACTTTTGCCAAATGACCCCCAATTTCCAGTGCCCAACTATTATTATAAAGTTAATTAAGATTGACAAGCTTCAGAAAACAAGAATGGATGTTTTTGGCAGTAAAATGTGCACTGTAGGTGTTTTCCTGGCCTCCACTCACTGCCGGCTATGCTTCCCCATTGACTTGCATTGGGTTTCGTGTTTCGGTCGATCCCCGACTTTTAGCGATAATCGGCCGACTTCACTCGACTCGACTCTGGACTAAATCGAGTTTCACAAAACCAGACTCGATCTTAAAAAAATGAAAGTCGCTCAACTCTAGCCCTGACCAAGTATTTACCAAGTTCATTTACATTTCAGTAGGCCAAGATTTCGGATTTTAAAATCATTTTTCAAGCTGGTGTTATAAAAAATTCTAATTTACGGAGATGACTTTTGGGTTTTCATTGGCTGTAAGCCATAAACATCAACATTAACAGAAATAAACATTTGAAATAGATCAGTCTGTTTGTAATGACTCTATATAATATATGAGTTTCACTTTTAGTTTTGAAGAATTGAAATAAATTAACTTTTAGATGATATTCTAATTTAGTGAGAAGCACTTATACATTTAATTCTCAGATCTACTTTAATCATTCACTGTTATTTTTACTTCTTACACCTTTCTTCAAATAGAATATGGGCCTAATACATTTTTAAGCAGCACAGCACAAGCTATGTCAGCAATTATGCCTTGGCCAGGAGCTGTCAAGTGAAATAGCTTTCATCAGAATTTGGGGCCCATTGAAGGACAGACATTTTGGATCCATGGCCAAGAAACTTCACCAATCCTAATCCCATTTGTAGTCAATCCTACAAAAAGTGGGTGGACAAGCATGTGTTGTTACTGTAGCGCCCCCACTGCCGCAGGGCCGAGGGGTACCCGGGACCGGGCCTCTGAGTCTCTGCTCTGGGGTTGTCACGGTGGCTAGACCCGGTCCGTGACCCTGCTGAGGGGCGTACAGTAATAGATGTAGGTAGATGATGGTGGTGGAGATGCTGTAATGGTGTGGTGCAGTAAATAACGAGGACACCAAGTTGCAGTCTCTTTACCTCTTTACTGAAGATCTCTGGGTCCTCAGTCCGGAATCCGGATAACCAGGCTGCGCAAGTCCGGCCGGTCCAATGGCACCTCCAGAGTTCTCTTAACAGGTGGAAATCTGCGCCTTCCTTCTAGCGCTATGTGTTGCGGTCCTTCCCTGCTGTGCTTACGGAAAGTCCCCACAACTGTTGTGTCCGTTTCTTAAGTTCCCTCACAACTCGATTAGATGATGTTCTGCTAATCCTCCGTCCCTCCCTGATGTTACGGTTGGAACGGCACCCGTATGACGGGTAGGCTCGGAGCTCTTCCGGGACCCTAGGGTCGCCCCTCTCCACAAGTTGCCCCCCAAGACTACATAGGTGATTTAGTTGAGACAGCCCGCCTTAGACTGACTGTCCTGCCGTTGGTTTAGAGAATTGCTTGAAGCTGATATTGTAATACTCCCTCGGCGTTCCGGCCGCCGGTTGTGCGCCTCAGTAGGATGTTGCCTCGGTCTTACAGCACGACCCCTACTGGTGTTCTCCTTGTTGCTTTGATCTTGTTTCTCACTCAGCACAATCGATCTCGCTTCCAATCCCTTCTTGGGCACCGCCGCTATACTGAGCAGGCACGGTCCCGTTACGTTCGCTCAAGTTGCCAAGCCTCTGTCAGGATCCCACCCCTGACAGAGACCCTACCGAATCTTCTCCCGCAACACCCTCTGCCACAAGGTGTTGCCTGGTTCCAACCCAGTCAGCTTTCTGTCTAACTTCCTGCCTGACCCCCAGTTTTACCAGTGTGTGGAGAGTGGCCTAATGAATAGAACCCTTAGCTCCCCCTGGTGGCCCGGCGGTGAAATGTATTGGTGTCTGTGATACCTGATCAGATGAACTCCTTCAGTGCCATCGGACGTACCATAGCTCCCCTTAGTGGCGGAGCCACAGTACTGCAACGACCAGGACTCTGGGGCGCTGCATTACCAGTCAGGATTTGGCCCAGAAGCTGACATCCAAATGATAGGGCGAAGAGCAAAGTCTTGAAAAATAAGGAACAGCATTCTAAATATAGGGTCTTTGCATAAATTTGATGTATTTGTCAAAAAAAGTTTAAAAACTTTTGAAATTATTTTTAATGTACTTGAGTAACCCGAGAAACATCCGACAAAAAGATCTACAAACACGGAAGCAGCAAATTTTATGCAGAGCAAAATATATGTCAGTCTCAAAACTTTTGGCCATAACTGTAGACATCACAAATTAATAAATGACATGAGGTTACCACATCGCGGTAAGTCTTTATTGGGTCACCAACAATTATAAGCATGTGTTACATTCTCAGCATGGACAGGTTGTCACGCCCACCAGGACCATGGGGTACTCAGTCCAGGCCAGAAAGTTCTTCGATGAATGTCACGGCAGCAGTGATCTGGTCCGTGGCCGTGGGCATGCAATAAAATGCAAGGGGGAAAGTTTTTAGTGGATTAAGTCGTGACGCCACCCGTGGTGTTCGAGAATAGATGGCCGACACTGTGATTCAGGTGCACTGGGGCGGTTGGTTTACGCAGCAGAGATGTTACAGCTCTCCACAGGTAGAGCGGGCTCCAGGGCAGCTATAGGGTTAATTTGATAATGGTAACTGTTGTAGTACAGGGCAGATGACGCAGTAAACAATTCTGAGGTCAAAGACAGGGTGCAGTCTCCACACTTTACTCACAGTCTTTAGGTTACAATCACCAGCCGGGTGCTGGGTCCTCCGGGTCGATGGTCCAGCCAGCTCTCGGGTTTTTGGGTGCACTTTTCCAGGCCCCCTTCTTGTGTGCCTTCCCAGGTCGTCTTTCTGCGCTGACTCACACCTTCCTGCCCTGCGCCTCACACACAGTGTCCTAAGACAGCAGCCTCAGGTCCTGTCGGGCGACGACCTCCTTGTCCCCTTGACCCTAAGTGGCTGCCTTTTTAGCAATTATGTGTCGATTTAGCTGTCACACATACAGATACTACAACCTCCGATTCGCTAGCTGAGTCCTACAGTCTCTCCACTAGTCTGGGGCCGGTCCCCACTGCGACCTGGTCCCTCCACCCGACTACAGTCGGCGTGCATTCGGGCGCCACAGGTGGATTCTTCACTTCCCTGGCCCCTAGGACCCCTTCCCTCTCCATGGAGTTCCTCTCTGACCCCTCCATCTCTCCTCTCTCCACACTTGCTCCACCTCTCTCCCGTTTCCATGACAACTCTCCACTACCAACTGTCAACTTTCTCTCCAACTGTCACTCTACCTCCAGGTCTCCTACCCTTATTTACTTCCTCCACCCACACCCTCTACCTAGTTCCCCCTCCAGCCTGAGATGGGACCCTCCCTAAATAGGGTCCACCCAGATCCCATGGCCTGGAGTGGTGTGGTTTTGGATGCTAGTGTGTGGGTACCAGGTAGTGCCCCCTCCTTACCCAAGAGTGGGGTACCACACCTCTGGCTGAGGTGCAGTACCTCTGTGGCGACTGGACCCTCAGGGGCACTACTACAACAAGACTCACTCTTCCGCTAGCTCATCGGGGATTTGAACCTCTTCAATTTCTGGGCATCTAGGGCCAACTTCCCCAACCTAGTAACCCCCGCTTTTGATGGGTACCCACAAAGAGGGGGTAGTGGCGAGCTTAGGAAACTGGCCAAGCACAGAGAGGTATGTGATCAGGTGATCTGATTTTCCCAACCTGATTTATCCAAATGACTTTATAGGCTCAGTGTTGGGCAGTGGAGCAGATCTGTATTCCACCAGTTGGAAACCTGGTCTCTGGGCTGATGGCCTGTAGAATCACAAAGGTGACAGGAGCAGGGCACTTTTATAACCTTAAGCTACCATTTCATGGCATTGTCCCAAAGGATTGGGGGAGGTAGTAATGGCTGTGACCCTCATTGTTTGATTTTTTCAATTAGTCTGCAGAATTGTCCTTCAAATGATGCAGACTTGTGCACTGCAAGGGGCTGCTGTTATCTGTAATCAGCAGACATTCCACAAACAAGAATGCATCAAGGGGCACCTTGCAGTCTCACATGAAACAATGGCTTATGTCCCTTGACTTACTGAACAAAAGAATAGTATTTGTGGCATAATTAAGAATAATTCACCCCCCCCCCCCCCCCCACAAGTGGCTAGACTGGTTCTGAATCGTCACAGTTATCATGACATAAAAATGTCACTGGTGCCTACCTTTATTATATACTGGGTTAATGAAAGAATTTGAGGTATAAGGTAGTCCACTGCAGCTCTTTTGCCCCAGTATTTCTTCTTAATTATGCCAGATGTAAATTCCGTAGCCCCAGAATCATAAACTGTTATCTTCTTGTAGGATGAATATTTACCTCTAATATTAGCTCCTACAGTTTATTTTCTGCGATCTTTGCAAAACTGCAATGCCTGGCCATTGAACAATGATATGCTGATATGTTGATTACATACATTGTCCATGCCAGCCAGTTTGCTGGAATTCAGAACAGAGGAGGAAAAACTATACAAATAAATTACATAATCGAACAATGCAGGTTGGCCATTTACATTTCTCTCTGACCTTTGGGTGTCAGGTAAAGGCCAGTTGACAACTATGCAAAGAGACTATTTCTTATGGTCCATGTGACTCTACAGGATGCCAGCTTAGGGGACCATGACCTCAGCTGGAAAAATGCAGGCCTGCTTCATTGACTATGACTGAAACCCCAGAGACATCTTAAAGAATCCAAGTGGGATCACCTGGCCACATACCTTGCTGCTCTCTGTTAGCTTCCTAAGCTTGTTTTTACCTCTACTCTGTGGGGGTATTTGGCCCTGGAAGCAGCTCTATTCCCAGTGAGTCAGCGGAAGGGTGAGACTTCTTCAGTATCTGTTGGGACTGTTCTGCGTGCTATTATGTGTTGGTAGTTCAATAAGTTATTACCACACTGTTTTGTACTCACCCTGTGTTGTATGAGTAGCGTTATGCTCCACATTATAAGGAGAGCGAGCGTTCAGTGGGATGATCTCTAATCCATGCAGTTTCGGCTAGCGGACTGGGATGGCCAACAACCCCCCATGTCTTCACAAAGACGTCTTTTGGTTTTAAAGAAGATCCTTCACCAAATTGTTCATGTTGAACTGGAAACATCATGTAATTGAGGCTGCAGAGTGGAATTAAACTATTTTTAAAAAATTTCCCATTGGAGAGATATAAGCAATAAAATATTTGCCACCTAATAAGTTAATTTTAGTTAAAGGAAAAAAATATATTTACCTGCAAATATGGGGAACCCTTTCCTTGGACTTGTAATATATCTTCTGTGCTTATTTAGGCTGCACACTCTGGCTGGCAGCATCTGTGAACTCATGTCAAGTGACTCTGATGACATCTTTACAGGTCATCTTCTTCAGGATGCCTATATTGCTGCCTGCATGTGATTGGTCAGTGCCATAAAGATGGTAAAAGTAAACGCCCCAAATGAAAACTATCTACTATAGTGGAGGGGGTGCAAATTCTACTGTATTTTAGGGTTGGTGAAGAGGAGTGATGCTATGAGAGGGGGAGAGCAGACATTATGTAGACATCTTGGAACAGCAGTCTGCTCTGTAGGAGACTCCAGGAAGCTGAATGGAGTCTCTTTACTATCTGGAGAAAACAGCAGCTAGATCAGAACACTGACTGCATGAGTTCCGCCTATGCCTTACGTGACTTCTCTCCAGCTCGAATTACAAACTCATATAGTAGCTGTCACATGTATGTGTTTGTACTCTAAGATGCAAGAGAGGAGTTAGGGACGGAACCTTTACTATATCAGGCAGCTCTTGAAAATTTCCCTGTATGAGAATCGGGGAAACCTGTTTTATTTTTTATCGAGGGGCTCAATTAAATAGGCTCCTAAAAAGAATTCAACATTTGTCTTTTCCACCACTTTGTTATTGGTCAACCATACTGTATCTTACATGTGCCATCTTACATTGGGTCTATAACTACGATTGAGCATGTGTAATCTCTATTTTCCACCTATGCGTTTTTAAAAGAAGCTCAAGTTTCATTCCATGAACATGTCACTAACAATGACACGTACATTGGGGTTGAAACTGGACAGAATAGATCACATGTGGGATGTAAAACACAAGTTCTCCTTGCAGAAAGAAGAACTTATTTGGGACCTATTGGGATTTTTAGAATAGTATTTAACCCCTTCCCGACCTTTGACGCCACGTAGGCGTCATGAAAGTCGGTGCCAATCCGACCCATGACGCCTATGTGGCGTCATGGAATGATCGCGTCCCTGCAGATCGGGTGAAAGGGTTAACTCCTATCTCAACCGATCTGCAGGGAGAGGGGGAGTTGTACTTCAGCCCAGGGGGGTGGCTTTGCCCCCACGTGGCTACGATCGCTCTGATTGGCTGTTGAAAGTGCAACAGCCAATCAGAGCAATTTGCAATATTTCACCTATGAAAATGGTGAAATATTGCAATCCAGCCATGGCCGATGCTGCAATAGCATCTGCCATGGCTGGAAATCATGTTCTGCCCCCCCCCCACCGCCCCCGATCTCCTCCCCAGTCCTCCGTTCTGTCCGGTACCCCCTCCGTCCCCCTGTCCGCTCCCCCGTGCTCCTGTCCGCTCCCCCCCGTCCTCCGATCCCCCCCTGTCCTCCGATCCACCCCCCCACCACCCCCTCATACTTACCGAGCCTCCCGAAGTCGGTCCGTCTTCTCCCTGGGCGCCGCCATCTTCCAAAATGGCGGGCGCATGCGCAGTGCGCCCGCCGAATCTGCCGGCCGGCAGATTCATTACAAAGTACATTTTGATCGCTGTGGTAGGTTCTATCACAGCGATCAAAATAAAAAAATAATAAATAAACCCCCCCCTTTATCACCCCCATAGGTAGGGACAATAATAAAATAAAGAAAATATATATTTTTTTCTTTTTCCACTAGGGTTAGGGTTAGAACTAGGGTTAGAACTAGGGGTAGGGTTAGGGTTAGGGGTAGGGGTAGGGTTAGGGTTACGGGTAGGGTTAGGGTTAGGGGTAGGGTTAGGGTAATGGCATGTGCACACAGTGCGGATTTGGCCACGGATCCGCAGCGGATTGGCCGCGGATCCGCAGCGGATTGGCCGCTGCGAATTCGTAGCAGTTTTCCATCAGGTTTACAGTATCATGTACACCTATGGAAAACCAAATCCGCTGTGACCATGGTGCGGAAAATTCCGTGCAGAAACGCTGCGTTGTATTTTCCGCAGCATGTCAATTCTTTGTGAGGATTCCGCAGAGTTTTACACCTGTTCCTCAATAGGAATCCGCAGGTGAAATCCGCACAAAAAAACACTGGAAATCTGCTGTAAATCCGCAGGTAAAACGCAGTGCTTTTTACCTGCAGATTTTTCAAAAATCGTGTGGAAAAATCTCACACGAATCCGCAACGTTGGCACATAGCCTTAGGGTTAGGGTTGGAATTAGAGTTAGGGTTGGAATTAGGGCTAGGGTTGGAAATAGGGTTAAGATTAGGCTTGTGGTTAGGGTTACGGATAGGGTTAGGGGTGTGTTGGGGTTAGGGTTGTGGTTAGGGTTGGGATTAGGGTTAGGATTAGGGTTGGAATTAGGGTTACGGGTGTGTTGGGGTTAGGGTTGTGGTTAGGGGTGTGTTGGGGTTAGGGTTGTGATTAGGGTTATGGCTACAGTTGGGATTAGGATTAGGGGTGTGTTGGGGTTCGTGTTGAAGTTAGAATTGAGGGGTTTCCACTGTTTAGGCACATCAGGGGTCTCCAAACGCAACATGGCGCCACCATTGATTCCAGCCAATCTTGCGTTCAAAAAGTCAAATGGTGCTCCCTCCCTTCCAAGCCCCGACGTGCACCCAAACAGTGGTTTACCCCCACATATGGGGTACCAGTGTACTCAGGACAAACTGGGCAACAACTGTTGGGGTCCAATTTCTCCTGTTACCCTTGCAAAAATAAAAAATTACTTGCTAAAACATAATTTTTGAGGAAAGAACAATTATTTTTTATTTTCACGGCTCTGCGTTATTAACTTCTGTAAAGCACTTGGGGGTTGAAAGTGCTCACCACACATCTAGATAAGTTCCTTCGGGGGTCTATTTTCCAAAATGGGGTCACTTGTGGGGTGTTTCTGCTATTTAGGCACATCAGGGGCTCTGCAAATGCAACGTGATGCCCGCAGACCATTCCATCAAAGTCTGCATTTCAAATGTCACTACTTCCCTTCCGAGCACTGACGTGCGCCCAAACAGTGGTTTACCCCCACATATGGGGTACCAGCACACTTACAACAAACTGGGCAACAAATATTGGGGCCCAATTTCTCCTGTTACCCTTGTGAAAATAAAAAATTGCTTGCTAAAACATCTTTTTTGAGGAAAGAAAAATGATTTTTTATTTTCACGGCTCTGCGTTGTAAACTTCTGTGAAGCACTTGGGGGTTGAACGTGCTCATCACACATCTAGATAAGTTCCTTGGGGGGGTCTAGTTTCCAAAATGTGGTCAATTGTGGGGTGTTTCTACTGTTTAGGCACATCAGGGGCTCTGCAAATGCAATGTGACGCCCGCAGACCATTCCATCAAAGTCTGCATTTCAAATGTCACTACTTCCCTTCCGAGCCCTGACGTGTGCCCAAACAGTGGTTTACCCCCACATATGGGGTATCAGCGTACTCACAACAAACTGGGCGACAAATATTGGGGTCCAATTTCTCCTGTTACCCTTGTGAAAATAAAAAATTGCTTGCTAAAACATCTTTTTTGAGGAAAGAAAAATGATTTTTTATTTTCACGGCTCTGCGTTGTAAACTTCTGTGAAGCTCTTGGGGGTTGAATGTGCTCACCACACATCTAGATAAGTTCCTTGGGGGGTCTAGTTTCCAAAATGGAGTCACTTGTGGGGGGTTTATACTGTGTAGGCATATCAGGGGCTCTGCAGACGTAACATGATGCCCGCAGACCATTCCATCAAAGTCTGCATTCCAAAACGTCACTACTTCCCTTCCAAGCCCCGGCATGTGCCCAAACAGTGGTTTACCCCCGCATATGGGGTATCAGCGTACTCAAGAGAAACTGGACAACAACTTTTGGGGTCAAATTTCTCCTGTTACCCTTGCAAAAATAAAAAATTCTGGGCTAAAAAAATATTTTTTGAGGAAAGGAAACACATTTATTATTTTCACGGCTCTGCGTTATAAACTTCTGTGAAGCACTTGGGGGTTCAAAGTGCTCACCACACATCTAGATAAGTTCCCTTGGGGTCTAGTTTCCAAAATAGTCAGTTGTGGGGAGTTCCTACTGTTTAGGCACATCAGGGGCTCTGCAAACGCAACCTGACGCCCGCAGAGCATTCCATCAAAGTCTGCATTTCCAAACGTCACTACTTCCCTTCCAAACCCCGACGTGGGCCAAAACAGTGGTTTACCCCCACATATGGGGTATCAGCGTACTCAGGAGAAACTGGACAACAACTTTTGGGGTCCAATTTCTCCTGTTACCCTTGGGAAAATAAAAAATTGTGGGCTAAAAAATCATTTTTGAGAAAAGAAAAATTATTTTTTATTTTCATGGCTCTGCGTTATAAACTTCTGTGAAGCACTTGGGGGTTCAAAGTGCTCACCACACATCTAGATTAGTTTCTTGGGAGGTCTAGTTTCCAAAATGGGGTCACTTGTGCGGGAGCTCCAATGTTTAGGCACACAGGGGCTCTCCAAACGCGACATGGTGTCCGCTAATGATTGGAGCTAATTTTCCATTCAAAAAGCCAAATGGCGTGCCTTCCCTTCCGAGCCCTGCGGTGCGCCCAAACAGGGGTTTACCCCCACATATGGGGTATCATCGTACTCAGGACAAACTGGACAACAACATTTGGGGTCCAATTTCTACTATTACCCTTGGGAAAATAAAAAATTCTGGGCTAAAAATCATTTTTGAGGAAAGAAAAATTATTTTTTATTTTGATGGCTCTGCGATATAAACTTCTGTGAAGCACCTGGGGGTTATAAGTGCTCACTATGCATCTAGATAAGTTCCTTGGGGGGTCTAGTTTCCAAAATGGGGTCACTTGTGGGGGAGCTCCAATGTTTAGGCACACAGGGGCTCTCCAAACGTGACATGGTGTCTGCTAGCGATGGAGATAATTTTTCATTCAAAAAGTCAAATGGCGCTCCTTCCCTTCCGAGCCTTACCATGTGCCCAAACAGTGGTTTACCTCCACATGTGAGGTATCTGTGTACTCAGGAGAAATTGTCCAACAAATTTTAGGATCCATTTTATCCTGTTGCCCATGTGAAAATGAAAAAACTGAGGCTAAATTAATTTTTTTGTGAAAAAAAAGTACTGTTTCATTTTTACGGATCAATTTGTGAAGCACCTGGGGGTTTAAAGTGCTCACTATTCTTCTAGATAAGTTCCTTGGGGGGTCTAGTTTCCAAAATGGGGTCACTTGTGGGGGAGCTCCAATGTTTAGGCACACGGGGGCTCTCCAAACGCGACATGGTGTCCGCTAACGATTGGAGCCAATTTTTCATTGAAAAAGTCAAATGGCGCTCCTTCCCTTCCGAGCCCTGCCGTGCGCCCAAACAGTAGTTTACCCCCACATATGAGGTATCAGCGTACTCAGGACAAATTGGACAACAACGTTCGTGGTCCAGTTTCTCCTTTTACCCTTGGGAAAATAATTTTTTTTCCGCTAAAATATAATTTTTGTGACTAAAAAGTTAAATGTTCATTTTTTCCTTCCATGTTGCTTCTGCTGCTGTGAAACACCTGAAGGGTAAATAAACTTCTTGAATGTGGTTATTGCACCTTGAGGGGTGCAGTTTTTAGAATGGTGTCACTTTTGGGTATTTTCAGCCATATAGAACCCTCAAACTGACTTCAAATGTGAGGTGGTCCCTAAAAAAAATGGTTTTGTAAATTTTGTTGTAAAAATGAGAAATCACTGGTCAAATTTTAACCCTTATAACTTCCTAGCAAAAAAAAAATTTGTTTCCAAAATTGTGCTGATGTAAAGTAGACATGTGGGAAATGTTACTTATTAACTATTTTGTGTCACATAACTCTCTGGTTTAACAGAATAAAAATTCAAAATGTGAAAATTGCAAAATTTTCAAAATTTTTGCCAAATTTCCGTTTTTTTCACAAATAAACTCAGAACTTATCGACCTAAATTTACCACTAACATGAAGCCCAATATGTCACGAAAAAACAGTCTCAGAATCGCTAGGATCCGTTGAAGCGTTCCTGAGTTATTACCTCATAAAGGGACACTGGTCAGAATTGCAAAAAACGGCAAGGTCATTAAGGCCAAAATAGGCTGGGTCATGAAGGGGTTAAACATGGGTTTATTAGAAATTGATAATGCTTGCCATTGTAGCACTATTGTTAAAAACTATCTAGAATGCCTTAAAGAGCAACTTTTATTTTGTCAGCAGAACTTCTTTGCCAAAAATGGTCACCACAAAAAGACAGACAAATATATGACGAGTCTAAGCTCAGGTGGTACTTTTCATTATTGCAGTATTGGACTGGGGTTCTTTGTGACTACATGAAAAAAATATTTTGAGGATCTACTCTCTGTCATTATGAAACATGTGTTAATACGATTTTAATGACATCATAATGTATATTATTATATTATTGCACTCACAGGATATATCATCAGTTAGGGCTCGTGCAGGAGATCGTATAACTAAAAAAATGTACGATTTGCCTCTTATAATTGGATAGCACTCAGCCATTCAAGTCTATGGGTCTGTGGAAAACATCGGACCGCACGCGGACATCAACCAAATGTGGTACGATATTCATGGATAGACTGAATGGAGAAGGTGGATAATCTTTTTTTTTTTTCTTCACCTCCGAAAAAATTGGACAATTCTCTAATCATGTTTTGAACAAACTCTGATTAGAGTGTGATCAGCATAATTGCCCTGATTTTCTCAGATGAAAGAAAAATGGTCTTGTGACCCTAGCCTAACAATATTATTTTATAGATTTGTATTTTGGGTTGTCATATGGAGAATATTGAAAGTCATTTTGCTAATCAACCTATAAAAAGTAGACCATAGTGGCAAACTATTGTCTCCACTATCAGCATCAAATGGGGTTGTCTTCTACAAGCCCATTATTACGTTACGTGAGAGTTTGGGTCCATTAAAAGATCATCTGGTATTACTCTTGTGGACTAGTTTGTCCCCTGTGTAGATGAACTTTGTGGACCTAAATTACTGCAGTAGTCCATTTCAGACTTTTCTGAAGATGTCTTCGTTTGTGAAGAGTCACTTTGATTAAAATAATTGAAATGCCAAGTGATGGCCTATACTTTTTGGTACTGACATTTTCTAGATAGTAGTTTAGAACAAAAAAATTGAATAACCAGATTGAAAAAAAATACAAACTGCAGTTTGGATGAATATGAAATTATTAAAAAAAATTGTTTCATACAGAACGCGGACAATATAAAAATTTCAAGGAACATTGTTAAAAAATAGGAAGGGAAATAAAAGAGAAGAAAATGAGAGAAGAAGCAAAGAAGCATGAAAAGAATTGACAGTCACCTTTCCTTTAGCATAGGATAACAAATTGAGCTTTCTCCTTCTCTTCCTGCTGGACAAGAGATCATTAGCGACAAGAAGACCCAAAAATAAAAAAAGATAATAGGAGAGCAGCTATGAGGTCAGATGCTCTACTGAAGATTTGTCAAGGAACAAGGCAGAGATATCAAACTTGTTAAAGACCAGAAGAAGGGGGAAAAAATAGAGTTTCATTCTTGGTTAAAAGGAAAATCCAGATATCCAGCTACAGAAACTTTCCCTCAACCGAACAAGAGCTCTGGCTAATGAATGATAGAAAGAAGCAGCATAACTTTTATAGGGATCCAGACAACCTTCAACATTGTTTGATGCCATGACTAGATCTATTCTCTAGGCTAATAAGAAAGCAACATCAAGGACCCTTGGATTGTATGACACCTTAATCTGCTTCCTTACTAGAGAGAAGCACCATGCAAGAAAAATTCTACAAAAGCAATATGTAATAAGTAAAATACTTTCTACCTATAAATGGGAAAATCTCAGATTAAAGCTCCTTTTTATGTTTTTAGGGTTCGTTAACTGAGGCAACGATAAAATAGGTCACATGCATGTCATTGCGAAGAACTCGTACTTTGTTGGAGATACTGTTGAGGTTGTTATGGTTGAGACTATATGAAATAGTCAGGAAAAGCTGCTCCTGGGTTTCTGTAGACATGAAACTGTATAGTTGTAAAACGACTTCTATGTCCAATCATAGCAGTTTTTTTGTAGTAAACATTGTCAGTGTTCATAATAAGGTATAGAGTAGGAAGGTTGAGCAATGGACAATGGGGAGAAATATCAAACTTGCTGCACCATAATCCTGGTAGAGTTTGGGCTTATAAATTTTTTTTATAGTTTAAACCATATTTATTGAATGATGTTTAATACACAAATGGGTCTGGCTTTTCTAAATATTTGAATAGGAGTAGGGTTCAGGGTGTGACTTAACATGCTAATTAGTACACCAAAAAATTACCCCAAATTTTGGTGCATATTACTGGTATAAAGGAAGCCAACCAATAGTCATATAAACTTGGACTAGACTGTCTATCTTTACGTAGTCCAAGAATTAGACAGTGCTGATAAATATGCTCCACCTTATTAGGGCATATGGTTGTCCACCATTTGGGGCCCCTTTTTATGCCAGAATGCAGAGTTGACCTGCAAGAGGAATCTCTAGATTGACAAGCCTGGCAAATCCATGGCAAATTAAACTGCTTGTCAAGTACTTTAATATTGACTGCTTATCCTTGGATAGGTCAACAATATCAGAACGGTGGGTGGGGGGGTGACACCCGGCACATTGGCAAATCAACCATTCCTAGTGGATGGGATCAGTTTGCAGAGCAAAGATGGCTTTTTCAACTGTATGGTGGCCACAGTAAGATACTATATAGTTGACATAGCTGTTTTACTTCGCATCTGATCATGTATGATTGCTGCCAGCACCACGATCAGCTGATCAGCTGATCAGCTGTATGACATGACCTCCTATCTCTGTGCTGTGAAAGCATAAAATGGCACTGCTTGGCCAACCCCGATCTTTTACACTGGCAATAATAGTTCCCCATGATTGGCATCACTAGACCATGTGATGTGACAGCTGCAATGCATTATCAGAAAGCCCGCCTTGCTGCACCTATCATAATTAACCTACTCTTTGACTCTTCCGCAGTGTGTGATGGTGCCGGACATTTTTTTTCCGGTTGGGGAGGCAAAATCAAAAACTGTTCAAATTTCTCGAAACCGGGACATTTTTGAAAATTCAACTCGAATTTGATTCACCAACGATCGATCCAATTATCTATACCAGCTATGCAAATTAGCTCACTGCTGTTCCATTATGCCTTAGAAATAAGGAAGTGAAATAAAGCATCCATAGGAGATTGTAGTCCGGACTAATTTGCATGTAGTGCCAAAAGAAGAGAACAGATAGAAAAGATGTAAAAAAAGTAAAGAGTTTTAAAAAGTCAGAGGGTCAGAGAAACAGAGCGATGAGGCAGAGTAGACCGGACAGAGGTTTAAGAATGAACTTTATGTAAGGGAATAATGGACGGCCGAGGCTTTGTATTTCATACCGTTTGTGAACAAAGTCTTCCAGCTGACTCTTCCTCTGCCAGATTTAATGCTAACATTCTTTTTAATCTTTTGTCTTTTAAGCAAACACAATGGCACTTGGCATTTGCACTAAGGTAAGGTATTTTTTTTTGTGTAGATCCCTGACTTTCAACTAACCAAGCAGATGAAAGCTTGCCAAAATTAATGTTCCACTTTCCGCTGTAAATTTATAGACAGTGTACTACTTGGCAAAGCTTGCAGTTTCGCGAGTGCAGAACAAACTGTGGAGTCTGCATAAAAGAAAATTTGTTTTTCCTTCGACTACTTGTCTTATTTACATCAATTCAATTCACACCCAGAGATGCCACAACCATTTGATATAAAATGAAAATAATTTGGGAACATTAATTTTATATAATCCATTATGAAAAAAGCGCAGAATCATGTGTCAGAGCACAAAAAATAGCAGGAGCTACTAGGGGAAGAGATGAAATGGCACACAAGAGGGAAGACAATTCCAAGCACTGCAGGGGCCCCAACAAGGTTCCTAGCAGCTGTTCAGAGAGACCACTTTGACATGGTGGGGGTCCTCGGAACAGCAATGTTGTTAGCAAATATTATTTAAATTGCTACCGTATTTCTAGCCATTCGTTTGACACAGTAATAACGCAGCCATGGCAAGAATATAATCGTCCAATTTGCTTGCCTGTAACAGCTGAGTAGACAGCAGTATGTTTGCGGTATATATAACTTATAATGAGATGGCGTTGTACAACATCAAGAGGTAAATGATTAGCAATTTGGATCCGTTGCCTTGCTGTTATTCTATTTGTTTGTCAATAGGGGATAAATAGAAATTCAGACTTTGAATGGTGATATATATTTTTGTAAACTTTGTCTATTAGATTTTTGTCTCATTGAGACATTCTTCTATATCAACACACAGTACTGTAATTTTAATGGTCAAACATAATAGACTGTAGAAAGGTTGTATCATCTGTGTTGGAAGAACAGATCACAGAAATGATTATGAAAGTAGGGGATCCATTTGTGGGACTACGGTCCAGAGTCCCGGTAAGTGGAATCTGGTATCTAGATGGAAGGCCCGCAGGACGTTTACCTTCCGATGTGCTCGGAGCAGTTTTTGATTAGCCAGGACTGGCGTATATTTTGTACAGTATAATTAAGTAAATAACATTAAAACCCAAAAAGCATTGGCAGTATTAAGCTTTTTTGTCACCATTTACTTTTTTGCCATTTTCCCTTATTCTATTGTAATCAATGGTGGAATTTCAAACTACAACTTGCCTCACAAAGAAATCTAGCTCTCGAACAATTATATTGGCAGAAAAAATTAAAAAGCTGGCTCTTTGACAAAGGAAAGGAAAAAATTAAAATACAAAAATTGACTGCATCCTTAACCCCTTAACGACCAGAGGTATTTTTGGTTTTGTGGTTTCAGTTTTTGCTCCCCTTCTTCCCAGAGCCATAACTTTTTTTTATTTTTTGCTCAAAATGGCCATGTGAAGGCTTGATTTGTGTGGGACAAGTTGTACTTCTGAGCAACACCATTTTAACATATCGTGTACTGGAAAATGGGAAAAAAAATTCCAAGTGCGGTGAAATTGTAAAAAAAAAGTTTTGTTTTTTAAACCATGTTCACTAAATGCTAAAACAGACTTCTAATTATGATTCTCCAGGTCCTTTTGAGTTCATAGACACCAAGCATGCCTAGGTCATTTTTTTTATCTAAGTGGTGAAAACAAAATCCAAAGTTTGTTTAAAAAAAAGGTGCCATTTTCCGATACCTGTAGCGTCTCCATTTTTCGTGATCTCGGGTTGGGTGAGGGCTTATTTTTTGAGTGCCGAGCTGATGTTTTTAATGATACCATTTTGGTGAAGATATGATCTTTTGATTGCCCGTTATTGCATTTTAATGCAATGTTGCACTGACCAAAAAAAAGTAATTCTGACGGTTTGACTTTTTTTCACGCCAAATTTGTTCATGCCAAATATGTATATGTTTGATTTTTTTATTGTTTTATTTTGAATGGGGCAATTTTTATATTTTAAATTTTTTTTAAATAATTTTAAAAACATTTTTTTTACTTTTTGCATGCTTCAATAGTCTCCTTGGGAGACTAGAAGCTGCCATTATTTGATCAGCTCTGCTATATACAGGCGCTGATCCGATCTCCTGTATGTAGCAGAATTGCTTCCTTGCTATGAGCGCCGACCACTGGGCGGCGCTCATAGCAATCCGGCAGTGAAAACCATAGAGGTTTGATGGAGACCTCTGGTTGTCATGCCAACCCATCGGTGACCCACGGTCATGTGATACAGGCACCGATGGGCGGGATTTCCGGCGCACTTGCCGGTAGCGTGAGTTAAATGCCGCTGTCAGAGTTTAACAACAGCATTTAATTAGTTAACAGCCATGGGTGGATCGCGATTCCACTCTCAGCTGTTGAAACTGCATGTCAGCTGTTCAAAACAGCTGACATGTGCCTGGAAAGATGTGGGCTCATCGCCAGAGCCCAAATCAAAGGGAGGGAGTCCAACGTCGGCGTACTATTGCTCCCGATGTCAGAAAGGAGTTAAAGTCCAGCAAATACATTTACATGGCCAGTCCATTCCTCTGTTACTGAAAAATCAGAGTTTTAATTAATATGCAAATGAGGTTGTAAATATGAAGTCTCTGTCACTCCAGTTCTATTACCTGCCCAGCACTGTCTCCTTCTGCTTGACTGTTGACCCCTTTGTCTGAAGTCAGACAGTATACAGGTTGTCTGTCATGCAGGAGGAGGCAGTGTTAGGCGGAGAATAGAGCTGGATTGACAAACGCATCAGTTCTACCATAGCTCTTCATTATCATTAGAATATCAATCTAAACATTGATTTCTTAACATCGGAGAAACGGACAGTCCATGTAAAGGTATTGATGGTTTTGTCTTTAAAAGAGCTACATGTGCATAAGAAATAGCTTGAGGGGTGAAATCCTGCTGACAGATTCCCTTTAATGGGTTAATGTGAACATGCTCATGTTTTAAATGAGATGATGGCCCACAGAACAATTCTCATTGGTGGTTCCAAGTCAGTGTAGTCTAAGACTAGACTGGCACTGTAATTTTAACTCCCTTGGGGACAGACGCCATGCTTGTGAATCCATTTGCTAATGATAAGACAAACTGTGCTCCCCCAGAAAATGTATTGGATGATGAATTTAGTTTTATTTGGTATTCACATGGATACAATGTATGGGTATAATAAGTTTGGCACCGACATTAATAAATAAGAGTATTTCCAAAGATTAAAGAATGATGCTATTTATCTGAGACATTAAACTAGATACATCCTGCATTTATTATTAGCTGATAACCACTGGCATATTTTCTGCCAAAGATATCAATTGTGGCTGAAAGTGAATGAAATGTCCAATAAACAAGCACAATTGCAACATATTTCTGTATTCACTGATTAATCATGTTATTATTCAGAATTTTTTAATACTTTGTTGACATATTTATGCAGATCAATTTGCACGTTCCGCAAATTGGCCCGAAGGTGGTTTCCTTAACTTTACAGAACGTGAGGGGAAGAGAAAAAAGAAGTGTAGAAATGATAAAAAGGATCCTGAGTTTTGATCTTGGTTAAAAGATTTTGATGAGAAAAATGTTGGGTGGGAGACGGAAAAGCAAATATGTTTATAGATCAAGGAGCTAATGGAAGCTTTGAACTGGAACTGAAAATAAATAGAACGTGAGATAAATTCATCACCTGAAGCTCATCCGGTTGAGTGGAAAGATTTAGGTGCTTCTATAATTTGTTACCATCCTTTTTTTTGAGGCCTTCCACGTAGAACACAAATGGAAAGATAAATTCTAAGAGCCTGGTTTTTGTTTTAAGCAATGTATATAAAAGAAGGATTTTGAAAGTGGGTAGGATATATTGATCCAGGCTCCAATCTTTTTTAGATCTCTACAAAGAGTATACTTGAAGAAGTTTGGAGGAATGTGCTGGGAATGTCAAATAAAAGATCAATTTAACACATATATTTGATGCCAGTTTTGTTTTAATATATTGGAAAAAATGTAGCAAATCTGCCAGACGTTACTTCAAGTCTTGCATGTGTTTGCGAGAGCCTGAGAGCACTAATGAATTAAAGAGTTTTCCCCTTACTGATAAATCATTTCTTGCCTCCATAGAACAAGGGCTTTTCTGTTTAGTTATTCCTATTGTTTTATTTTCTATGGTTGGTTCGGTGTACTTTTTTTTTTTAGTTTTGTAAGAACAGACCTTGGAACACAAACACCTTGAAGTCATTTTGTGGATCCATCTAACTGTGGCCCAAAATAAAAAAAAGTAAGAGTTTTGTCTAAGAGTAAGAGGATCAGAATATGACCTATTTCTGGGTCAAGATTTAATGTGAAAATTTCATGTGTTTTTTTAAATGCATCTATGCAAAAAAAATCACACTGTCCAATAAGCTGACACTTCTTGTTTTGTACAGACCAGTTTTCTGCAATCATCTCAAAATAATCATCACAGGCTGCATTAAAAAGTCAAAACTACTGTAGATATTGATGCCACATGAACCAAATAAAAATGAGTAGAGATGAGCGAACCCGAACTTAAAAATTTGGGATTTGTACTGGACAGTTAGTGTCCGGTGCTTAACACCGAACAAGGACTTCTCCAGAAAGTCCATCGCAATGTTTGGAATTTCAGGGGAAGAGAGAGAGATTTTCCAGCTCAAAAGTTCAAGTCTCCCTTGTTTTCAATGAAGTTCGGGTTCTGGTACCCGAGCTGAACTTTGGAATAAAGTTTTGGTCATGTACCAAAACCCAAACTTCCACAGGTCCACTCATTCCCTAAAATGGGTGTAGATCGTAGCTAATTTCCTTAATTTCCTCCCTGTCCATGGGCATTGACTTCTACACTGCTCACAGAGCTTGCCTAAAAATGTCAACTCAATGTATAATTAGAAAGTCACTGACTGAGAGCCGGACTATTGCTGTCTATGGTCCGTGAGTCTGCTGAAAAGTATGAATTTCAGGATTTACCCAAAATGATGCCCCAGATCCCCATTCAAGTAGCTCTTTCAATAGTACCTATATATTCATTTGTTGAAGATATGAAGCTACAAATAGGATAATTAATTAATAAGTTATAATATATTGCATAGCACAAGTCTGCCAAGACTTTAGTCTGCAGTGTGTATCCTATAAGTCTGTATCATACAAGTGTGAAGATCAGAATTAATTCCAGAATTGAACCAGAAGGGAACTGAAGGTAACTGGACACAGTCTCTGTAAACAATGTTTCTGTTTGTTTCACTCTCACCCCTATAATCCTTCACTTTCTATTTACTCCCCTAATCCCTACACCTAGTAAGGAACTGTTTATCTCTGCTTCAATCCTCCCCATCCATCTCACCTCCTCCTCAGAACTGTTCCTTAACATACAATCCTCTGTCTCCAAGCACAGACAGCCACCTCATGCTCTCTCCTGCTCCCACATGCTAACACTTTCTCTGCTCATTCTCACTGCTGGTGATATCTCTCCAAATCCTGGTCCTCCTCACCACATCCCCATAGTCATTTCTACCTCCCATCCACGCGCTTTCACAACTTTCCATAACCTCTTTAACCTTATACCCATTCGCCCAGCTCCCACTTCCCCAGTCCCACTAACAGGAGCTCTGTGGAAAGCTCACTCTGTCTGCAACAAGCTTTCCTACATCCATGATCTTTTTGTTACTGCCAAACTTTCCTTCCTTGCCATCACTGAAACTTTGCTCACCCCTTCTGAAACAGCCTCTCCTGTTGCACTTTTGTATGGTGGATTTCCACCTTTCCCACACACCCAGCCCCAGCAGCAAGCATTGTGGAGGAGTTGGTTTTCTCCTGTCAGATAACTGCTCCTTCACCCCAATCCTATTACCAGCCTCTGTTACCCTCCCTTCCTTTGAGGTGCACTCTTTGTGCATCTACTGCCCCTCCAACCTCCAACTAGCTGTCATTTACCGCCCCCCAGGGCCAGCCACCACCTTCTTTGCCACTTCACCACCTGGCTACTTCATTTCCTCTCTGCTGACATCCCCACTATCATCTTGGGTGACTTCAACATCCCCATTGACACTTTTCTCTCAGCTGCCACTAAACTTCTATCTCTCACTTCCTCCTTCGGCCTCACTCAATGGTCTTCTGCGGCCACCCACAAAGATGGCCACACACTTGACCTCATCTTCACCCGCCTCTGCTCCCTATCTAACCTCTCAACTCACCTCTTTCTCTTTCTGACCACAACCTACTCACATTCTCTTCCCTCTCCTCTCCTTGTCTACAATCCCCAACCCAAAAACTTTCACACCCTCGCAGAAATCTTAAACACCTCGATCTACACTCATTCTCTGAATCCCTCCTCCCTCTTACAGACATAAGTTCCCTACACAATGCGGATGCCGCTGCCGCTCTATATAACACCACAATAGCTGCAGGTCTGGAATCGGTTGCCCCTCTCACACATACCAAAGCTCCCAAAATCAACAGACAGCCCTGGCACACCAGATGGAAAAGATCCCATTCCAACTAGAACTTCATCGCATTCAAACAGTCCCTCACTACTTTCAAGGCAACACTCGCCACAGCTAAACAAACCTACTTCTCATCTCTCATATCCTCCCTGTCTCACAACCGTAAACAGTTATTCAACACCTTCAATTCTCTCCTCCGTCCTCCAGCACCTCCTCCCTCCCCACTCATCTCAGCTGAAATCTTTGCCTCATTTTTCAAGCAGAAGACTGATAACATCAGAGACCGTTTTGGTCGACAACCCCAGAGCCCTGCCTCCCAACTGCCCAGCTCTCCACCTCCATAACCAACTTCTCCACCATTACAGAAGATCAACTCTCCACTCTACTCTCAAGATTGCATCTCACCACCTGTGCACTTGACCCGATCCCATCCCACTTCATCCCAAACCTTGCCACAGTCTTCATCCCAACTCTAACCCATCTCTTCAACCTATCACTAACAACTGGTGTTTTCCCTCCAAGCTTTAAACATGCCTCAATCACACCTATCCTCAAAAAGCCATCTCTTGACCCATCCTCTGTATCTAGCTATCACCCTATATCACTTCTCCCCTATGCCTCAAAACTACTGGAACAACACGTGCATCTTGAACTGTCCTCCCATCTCTCTTCAACCGCTTACAGTCTGGCTTCTTGTCACATCACTCCACTGAAACTGCCCTAACTAAGGTCACCAATGACCTATTAACTGCCAAAGCCAAGCAGCACTACTCTATCCTCCTCCTCTTGGACCTGCCCTCTGCCTTTGACACAGTTGACCATTCTCTATTATTACAGACCCTCTCATCCCTTGGCATCACAGACTTGGCCCTATCCTGGATCTCGTCATACCTAACAGACCGGACATTCAGCGTCTCCCACTTACACACCACCTCCTCACCTCGCCCCTATCTGTCGGAGTCCCGCAAGGTTCAGTCCTAGGGCCCCTGCTCTTCTCCATTTACACCTTCAGCCTGGGACAGCTCATAGAATCTCACAGCTTTCAGTATTACCTCTATGCTGATGACACACAGATCTACATCTCTGGACCAGATACCACCACCCTACTAACCAGAATCCCACAATGTCTGTCCGCTATTTCATCCTTCTTCTCCGCTGGATTTCTACAACTTAATATGGACAAAACAAAATTCATCATCTTTCCCCCATCTTACGCGAACCCCCCAACGGACCTATCCATTACAGTAAATGGCTGCCCACTCTCCCCAGTCCCACAAGCTCGCTGCCTTGGGGTAATCCTTGACACTGATCTCTCTTTCAAACCACATATAGAAGCCCTTTCCACTTCCTGCCAACTTCAACTCAAAAATATTTAATGGATCCATACATTGCTAAACCAAGAATCTGCAAAAACCCTAGTCCATGCCCTCATCATCTCCCGCTTTGACTACTGCAACCTCCTGTACTGTGGCCTCCCCTCGAACACTCTCGCACCCCTCCAATCTATTCTAAACTCTGCTGCCCAACTAATCAACCTGTCCCCCCGCTATTCCCCAGCCTCTCCCCCCTGTCAATCCCTTCACTGGCTCCCCATTGCCCAGAGTCTCCAGTACAAAACCCTAACCATGACATAGAAAGCCATCCACAACCTGTCCCCTCCATACATCTGTGACCTCGTCTCCTGGTACTTACCTACACGCAATCTCCTTCTCTACTCCCCTTATCTCTTCTTCCCACAATCGCATACAAGATTTCTCTTGCTCATCACCCATACTCAGGGACTCTCTACCACAACAAATCAGACTCTCGCCTACCATCCAAACCTTCAAAAAGAACCTGAAGACCCACCTCTTCCGACATGCCTACAACCTGCAGTAACCACCAATCAACCAAACCGCTGCACGACCAGTTCTTCCCTCACCTACTGTATCCTCACCCATCCTTTGTAGACTGTGAGTCCTCGGGGACAGGGTCCTCTCTCCTCCTGTACCAGTCGTGACTTGTATTGTTTAAGATTATTGTACTTGTTATTATTAAGTATACCCCTCCTCACATGTAAAGCGCCATGGAATAAATGGTGCTATAATAATAAATAATAATAATAATAGATCCAAGTTTTTTCTCATCTCTGCATGGCCTCCTGGGATGATGTCTATCTACTGGCTAACACGGTACATGAATGATGCCCTATATTTAGGACCATAGATCCACTTTAAAGGATTATTCTCAGCATTAAAAGCTATCAAAAAGTTCAGTACTTGATATATTATGTATTGGTTGTGAATCGGTGCGGGTCTGAATGCTGGGATCCCAAGAATGATGGCCCTGCTCATGGCTTCATTTACTTTAGGACTGTCAGAAAAGGATGAGTGTGTCAAATCTTCTCTACCACATACCTTCCTGCTTGCGGTACCAATGACTTGGGTCCATAGACCCACCCAGACCTTGGACTTAGAGGATCCACTTCACCAGGTGAGCCTAAACTATAGTGATGCACTAGCTGTCTATTGCGACCTCCATGACATATCTGATTGACAAGTCATAAATGTCTTCTGTTAGGAAATCCCTGCACACATTTTCCACTGATAGACTTCCCTATCAAGATTGAAAATTTAAAAAGACACATATCAAAATATATCAATAAGACCAAATACAATGAATGCACTAGTGTTTTCCCCAAGAGGACTTTGAGCTTCTCAGTTAAAGAAAAAAGCCTTGTAAAATATAAGTCAATTTAACACTACATAAAGTACAAACATTACATAACAGAATACAAAATGAAAAGAATATAACACTATAATAAAGCTAGCCAATATTGTTTCTAATAACACAGGCTGATTGTATGTCAGGTTTAGTGGTACTTAAGTATAGAAAAAATCCTTGCCAAAGAAATCTTAGAATGGAGAAGTCAAAGAACAATTGCTTTTTGGTTATTATTTCAATTTATTTAGATTCAGGTCACCAAAAGTCAGACGTGCCATAAATAATAGAGACGCCAGCACCCAAAACGTCGTAAATCATATACAGCTACTTCTGTAAAAGGGCACAAAGGAAAAGCCTAAAACATCAGGACTTTGTGAATGAAGATTATTTCTTTGTGTCGATCTGAATAAGCCACAGAGAAAGTGGAAACTGTTATAAACTTTTCGCAGCAAATACAGATTTGGCGTTACGTACTGTCAAACAATGGCATGAACACTGCGCCTGCATGTTGAAGTGTCATTCTATGCGACCAATGGTAGTTCCATGACATGATCACATGGCATCAATGGCCTGCTATGAAAGCTGAGGGGTCTGTGGAAGACCTCCATGTCTGTCATCACGGAGCTCCCTTGAAACCCAGCTTGTTGCTGAGCTTGTTGCTAAACTGTGATTCTTGCTACATGCAGCAATGCATCCCAAATTGTTACGTAAATTGCATTTAAGTGTCATAAAGCTTAATTTTTTAATTTTCAAATAAACTCATGGATGGTATTGTGTCTTGGGTAGTGTTGAGCATTCCGATACCGCAAGTATCGGGTATCGGCCGATACTTGCGGGTATTGGAATTCCGATACCGAGATCCGATACTTTTGTGGTATCGGGTATCGGTATCGAAACAACATTAATGTGAAAATGTGTAAAAGAGAGAATTAAAATAAAAAAATATTGCTATACTCACCTCTCCGACGCAGCCTGGACCTCAGCGAGGGAACCGGCAGCGTTGTTTGCTTAAAATTCGCGCTTTTCCTTCCTTACGTGAAGTCCCGGCTTGTGATTGGTCGCGTGCCGCCCATGTGGCCGCGACGCGACCAATCACAGCAAGCCGTGACGTAATTTTAGGTCCTTCAGGATTTTAAAATTACGTTCTGGCTTGTGATTGGTCGTGTCGCGGTCACATGGGTGACGCGACCAATCACAATCCGTGACGTCACGGGAGGCAGGACACGCGCGCATTTTAAAATGCGCGCGTGTCCAGCCTCCCGTGACGTCACGGCTTGTGATTGGTCGCGTCGCCCATGTGACCGCGACGCGACCAATCACAAGCCAGAACGTAATTTTAAAATCCTGAAGGACCTAAAATTACGTCACGGCTTGCTGTGATTGGTCGCGTCGCGGCCACATGGGCGGCACGCGACCAATCACAAGCCGGGACTTCACGTAAGGAAGGAAAAGGCTGGAGGTGCTTCCAGGGGACAGGCCAGTACACCAGGAGATATGGAGGGGGCCGTATGAGGGCAACAACATAGCAGCAGGACCGCTACCTCTGCCTTTGTGCAAGAAGAGGAACAGGAGGAGCACTGCCAGAGCCCTGCAAAATTCCCTCCAGCAGGCCACAAATGTGCATGTGTCTGAACGGTTAGAAATCGACTCCATAACAATGGTCTGAGTGCCCGACGTCCACAAATGGGGGTTGTGCTCACAGCCCAACACCATGCAGGACGCTTGGATTTTGCCACAGATCACCAGGACTGGCAAATTCGCCACTGGCGCCCTGTGCTCTTCACAGATGAAAGCAGGTTCACATTTAGCACATGTGACAGATGTGACAGAGTCTGGAGACGCCGTAGAGAGCGATCTGCTGCCTGAAACATCCTTCAGCATGACTGGTTTGGCAGTGGGTCAGTAATGGTGTGGGCTTGCATTTCTTTGGAGGGCTGCACAGCCCTCCATGTCCTCGCAAGAGGTAGTCTGACTGTCATAAGGTACCGAGATGAGATCATCAGACACCTTGTGAGACCATATGCTGGTGCGGTTGGTCCTGGGTTCCCCCTAATGCAAGACAATGCCAGACCTCATGTGGCTGGAGTGTGTCGGCAGTTCCTTCAAGATGAAGGCATTGAAGCTATGGACTGGCATGCCTGTTCCCCAGACCTGAATCCGATTGAGCACATCTGGGACATCATGTCTCGCCCCATCCACCAACGTCACGTTGCACTACAGACTCTCCAGGAGTTGGCGGTTGCCTTAGTCTAGGTCTGGGAGGAGCTCCCTCAGGAGACCATACGCCACCTCATCAGGAGCATGCCCAGGCATTGTACAGTAGGGAGGTCATACAGGCACATGGAGGCCACACACAATACTGAGCATCTTTTCCTTGTCATGAGGCATTTCCACTGAAGTTGGATCAGCGCTGTAATTTGATTTTCCACTTTGATTTTGAGTATCATTCCAAATCCAGACCTCCGTGGGATATTCATTTTGATTTACATTGATAATTGTTATGTTTTATTGTTCTGAACACATTCCACTATGCAATGAATGAAAATTTGCAACTGGAATATTTCATTCAGAGATCTCTAGGATGTGGTATTTTAGTGTTCCCTTTATTTTTTTGAGCAGTGTCTATATAATTCTGACATTTGTATTTACAAGGGTCGTTAATGTTTGATATCAGCTGTGCGATATAGCTCATGTGCCAACATCATCACTTCGGGGATTGTACCGGCAAACAGTCACATAATATTACATCGCACAACAGAAAGGGATTAAAGAGAACCTGTCACTTGTCAAGTCTGTCATTTCTTAATATGGTCTAAATGCTGCTGTTCCACTTAAGCTAACATTTTTTCCATTCATGAAACATGGCTCAGTCTTCCTGATTGTGCCCTGTATGTAAATCTAGTTTTGTTAGCCAAGTGGGCATGGTCTTAAATCTCTCTGGGTGTCTTCATGAGGATCACTTCCACTTGGCTATATAGACATAATTTATGTACAGGGGGGAGGGGACTAAACTTCAGGAATTAAGCGGATGCCAGATTCAGGGGAGCAGCAGTTCTTAAAGGTTCTACAGGACAAATTTCTTAAAACTGGGAATTGGCTAAGAGAACAAGGAAAGTGCAATAGGGTGTTATCCGGATTAAGGTGGTGATAAAAGGTGGTTGTGCTACCTAGTGGGGTTGTGTGAGACACAATGCTTAAATGATATCAAACAGCATTCCTGCTTCTGCAACTCCACTGGTTTTCATATCCAACGTGGTAAAACAGGTAGTTTGGAGATAGCGGTTGACCTGGACTCTGACCAGGGTCAGAATCATTCAAAATTATTGGTAATGCGGTTTATTCTTTACATGTTTCGAACTATTCCAACTTGTTCAGGAGAGCCACAAAAATTTGCATTATTCATAGCAGTCTTAAGGCTCGGAGTACAATGTGGCCAAATTCATTATGAGGCACACACCACTTAATGAATTGGGCATGTCTTTTAAGTGTCCTCCCCCGAAATGCTACTCCGTTCACCTCACCAGAAATGCTCCTCCGTTCACCTTGCTAGAAATGCTACTCCAGTCAGGGAGCATGAAAATATAAAAAGTTGCAATTTTTGCACAACTCTGCATTGCACTAAAAATGTGCAACTTTTCAAAGCATCTTATGCCAGTTTTTAGGCATAAAAACTTTGGTAATTCGGCCCCTTCTTTTTTGGGAGATGGGGTAATTCTCACAATTATTGTTGGGCTCTATAACGTCTTTGTATAATGTAAGCTTATACTGCATGTGTCCAATATGTGATTGTCATATCCCCTATGTGTAGTGGTCCATGTGAGACTTCTGCCCAGTGTATGGTGTGTGCCCTGTATCCAGTGTGTAAGTGGCCCTTTAAAAGACTGTGTTCAGGATGTGTCCTGCATTTCCTGTGAAACAGGCCCCTAAAATCAATTTTACTGGTAGGCCTGGAACACCCCAATCTGACCTTGAAGGAGTTGCCAATATACTGTAAGATGATGGTGGAACAACAGTTATGTCCTCTAATTTTTGGATAAATACAATTTTGGAGTACGTATACGGTTCATGCTTAGAGATATGCACCAAATAGATCATGCCGTGTGCACCACGCTAAGAAACATAGTAAAATGTTCATACTTTTTGCCATCCTATAAAGGAATGCATTCTGCAACTGATCTCCTAGAATCTCTTCTTTTTTTAGTGCATTTGCTTCCTCCGTTCATTTAGATTCTCATCTATTCTAAACAGTATGATATATTTAATGCAATATCTTCTAATCATTGGTAAAGCAATAAGAGCAGCAGGAGCAGCAACTGCTACTGGTTCCAATGTCTGGCGCAACACAGCAGTAACCAATGCATTCTATACGTGCCAAGGCTGCTCGCTCATTTCCTCAGCTTGTGACTGCACGAACAATTATAAATGAAAGGAAGCTTCATAAATCTTCATGGTGTGACAAGTGCTGCTTACAGTATTTGTACTAGATGACTTAGTGGAGACATAAAGCATAATCCATGGTATAGGCGTTCCAGATCATATAGTTCCTCCATGTAGTAGAGAGAATTCTTGTGTACTTCCCTTCCTCCAGTTCTTATACTGTTCCTCAGGGGAAGGGTCTTATATACCATATTTATTACCTAATAATAAAGGAGATTAGAGTCATGATGTCTCTCCACAGTAGTTACATAGTCTGCCTACATGAAATCGTAAGCATCATCTCCACACTGTAATGTTGCAATGTCTTTTTTTATTATCATTTTTTTAAGCAAACAATCAAAAGGCGTCAAATGGTTCTAGGACAGATTTTGGTATAACACTAAGAATGGATTCAACTGGCATTGGTGCACTATGTTAGAGTACCCCCAAAATGGGAATAAGACATGACACTCTGTATATCCATTTGCTTTCTTGAGGCAACCAAGATGAAACATTTTGACTCTTTTGGTGTGAATCTGCTAGGGCTCTACCTGGACCTGCTCCTGTGAAGTTTGCCTCTGTCACCAGGTGCCTTGCGGGTTTTGCTGGTGCTCAAAAATATGTCATGGCCAACATCATTGGACGGCTTAGCCTCTGTCCCGCCAGGTATATGTGGCACTCCAGAGTCCGGTTGCCACCGTGACATTGCCTACCTTTGAAGGGTGATGTCATGCCTGGAAGCAGGAAGAGGTCCCCATGCCAGGTAATACACAGCATGCATCACAATTCCAGCTCCAGGCCAGAAGGCGAAGCTCTAGACCCGACTTCTGGGGAGCTACTCTCTCGGGTCGGGAGGAGGAGTCGGTGGAGGCTGTTAGGAAGTAGTCGGAGGAGAGGAGTGAGAGAGAAGCGGAAACAAGGGCTCTGGGGAATTGCAGCTGCGTTAGAGCTGAACCCAGAGCGGAGCGCTGACAGGAAGGACACCAGAGTACTTGGCTGTGCTGGAGTTGTACGCCCTGACATCCAAATCTGGAGGTCAGGGGATTGCAAGCTCCCTGGACACACCGAACACCTGGAGGCACCGCAACAGACCAAGAGCCTGGGGCTGCTAGTGAGCAGGCAGTGCCCATGATAGGCTTGTGCTGTCTGCCATACAGGCCGAAGCCAACACGCAGGAGAGGGCCACAGCTAGCTACAGGCTGCAGGGTCCCAATAAAAGAGCGCAGTAGGAAGGCCTCCAACCCCACCTGGCAAGGTGGAATCCCTGAATGCTTCCAGGCTAGCCAGTTCCCCGGACTGCATGTTCATCTACCAAGAAGTAAAGGTAAAGAAATCTGCACTTTTCTGCATCCCTTGCTTATTCTCATTACCACCTGAACCGACTGTTATATCTGCCCTGGGGTCCCACTCTACCCGTGGGGAGCTGTACCATCTTTGCTGCATCACCATCGGCCCCAGTGGACCTGAACCGCAGCATCGGCCATACCTAGCCGAACACCACGGGTGGCGTCACAAATCAATTCCATATCACTTTCCCCCTTGCATCATTTTTATTGCATGCCCAGGGCCATGGAGTCGGGTCACGGCCCTGTGACTTCACCACAGAACTGTCCGACCCAGTTCGGAGTACCCCACAGCCCTGGTGGGCGTTGCGTATACAGGTGTGACTAGACTTGTGGAACAGCCAAAATGAGTTTATGTGCTGTCCATCAGATCAGCAAGAGTAATTAGTTCACTTCTGTGGCCAATGAGGACTGCACCCTCTTTAAACTCCAAGCATACTGCAGGGATTTGGCAGGCATTGATTGGTTTTCTCTTTGTATTCTGGTATACCTCATGTTCTTTTTACCTGATCCTGACCTGATTTGTGACACAACTTTGTTTATTTTGTAATCCCTCACTTACTTTGTAATCCCTCACTAATCAGCTCACTTCTGTTGAACATGAGGCTGTACCACACCCTCTTTAAACTCCAAGCATACTGCAGGGATTTTCCAGGTATTTATTGGTTTTCTCTTTGTATTCTAGTGTTCTTCTTACCTGATCCGTACCTGACTTGCGACCCAGCTTTGTTTATTTTGTAATTCCTCCAGACTTAGATGTAGCCTAGCCTGACTTTCATCTATATATTCTGTTCCTGGTTATGTCCCTCCAGATACTGACCCAGTTTTGTTTGACTGTCTCTGCCTCATGCAGCTGTTCCAAGGATGCAACCCAGTGGGTTTCGTGGAAAGTCCAGATCCCTGTAAATGGATAAAAGGGAGAAGGTCAGGATTCCTTTTGGTTCTGCTAGACAAAGTAGCTAGCACCAAGTCTGAGGTAGCCTTATTAAGATGACGCTTTTTGACGAACTTTAGCTGAACATGATAGCGAAAAGTACCAGGCTTTTATGTCCCTGAAAAAAGATCTACACTACTGGAAACACATTGATCGAAATGCACATTTTCTTCTGTTTTTATCCTTAAATTGAATATATACACCAAGGCGTGCAACTGGATAGCGCTATGGAGTATTCAAGCATAACCATTAAAGGCATGCTCCATGTATAGCATCGATGTAATATCTATCTACCCCTGTGTAAGTTTTAAGTCCTGAAATCCCTCACTCTCACCATCTTGGATTGTGCTTCTTGACTGCTCCGTTTAGAGAAAACAGTGATCCTTGCATTTAGAAGCAACCTCACTGTACTTTGCCGACTCTGATCACTCCTACCTGGCTCTGAGCCCTGGATGCACTTGAAGATGAATTTGATGATGAATTCAAGAAATTTGGAGGGTCTAGTAAAGACGAGATGTCCACATGTCGTTCACCTGAAGTCAGGCATGTTGAATGACACTGATCTACTATTGTGAATTCTGAGCATCACAGTAATGTAATTTTTTTTCTCATTTTTCTATTGACATAGATTATAGACTTTGACCCTGATTCATCAAGATTAACAATTTTCTCAACAAGTTTGATGAGGGGGCTTGTTGGAGTCAGATGCTCATAATTCATTAAGAGGTGCATACCTCTTAAATGAATCAGGAGCATCTGACAAATTACGCCAACCTCCATGTGCCTTTCCACAAATCTTACTCCATTCATGGACTGGAGTTAGATTTCTGGTATAAGGAAAGCCATAACTCGTTATGAATTAAACCAGCTGTGTCATCACACCTCTTCGGTGCTCCTGTCCCACCCCAGCTCCACTTATTTTGGCAGATCAGGGAAAAACTAGAGTGAAAACCCAAGAGGACACATTTCAAAGTAATTTAAGACAGAATTCAACTTTTTGATAAACTGGAGCCTTTGACTTAATCAAAATGTTTATGCCAGAAAACTAAAACATTTTGAAAAGTTGCAAAGTCCCGGACAGCTTTTCTAAAGTAGGTGGAGCATGTGTGGGGTTGGAGAGCGACAAAGACCAATAGTCTAATTCATTGGCAGACATGGCATAAGTTGCACCAAAAATCTTACTCCAGTGCCTGACTGGAGTAGTATTTGTGGTGAGGCGCAAGAAGACACACTCCACTTGTGCACCTCTTAATGAACCAAGCACTTCCTACTTCTAAAAACAGACCAGCACCTCACAACAGAATAAAGCAAGTGTGAACAGGTGCAAGATGCTATGACTGCATAATACACAAACATGTATTTCATTGAAATTATGACATTTGGTCTGCATACCCACAAAATGAAGATACCTAGCACCCATGACCTAATATTTATCAAGCATGCCTACAAATTTGAAGTTCAGGTAGAATCCAAGACTAATAAAAAACAACATTAGACTAATAGGAGGATTGCAGCCAAATTTGGAGGTAGTTACCACCTCCAATAATATATTGCAAAAAACGGAAAAACACTTCTGAACAGAATAAAGCAAGTGTGAACAGGTGCAAACTGCATAATGTACAAACATAATATAACTACTATGACTGCATAATATACAAACAAATGAATCAGGTGCCTCTTATTATACCATGTTCAGTCACTTGTGGGGGTGGCGATGGTCTCTGATCACTAAGTACCCTGATCTGAGCTAGCAACACAGAGCGTGCGCTGTCAGTGTGCACATTGCACAATGACAGTGCAAAGGGACAATGCAGGGATGAGCACAGCCCAGGAAATGAGCGTCATTGATGACGCTTTGGTTTTACAAAGGAGGCAGAGGTTGTGACAGTGACCACAGCCCCTGCCTCTACTCTGATAACACTTAGTTTGAGTATCCCAGCATGCACTGGGATTCTCAAATGAAGCTCGTCCCATAGGAAATAGGTAAAAAAAAGGAAAATACCTGTTAGGAAGCAGTAGGGAATTTTTAATGCAAGCATATTAAAAACTAGTTTAGATTATAGCATAAAATAGATAGGGATTTAGATTAAAATTGATTTGATCTCCCTAACACACCATTAATGAATTGAGGCCTTAGTTTTTTGCAGGAAAAGTTGTAATCTTAGATGACACCATTCATTTTACGATGTAACGTACTGAAAATGGGAAGAATATTTCCAAGTGAAGCAAAATGGTGAAAAAACCCCAATCCTGACAGTTTTTTGGGGTTTTGTTTTTACAGTGTTCATTGTCATAAAAACATATAGTTTTAATTAATTTATAATTAAAAGTGTTTAAAAAAACCTCTGAACTTTCTAAGAATAAACAGTTGGTTTTTATTGGCATTTTCCCATAACGTTTTCATTTTTCCATCACTGGAGCCATATTGTTTTTGTCTGCCAAGTTGTAGTTTTTAATACCATTTTAAGACACATTCAAAATTTAGACAATTTTGCATTGTGTTTTTGGGGGACACATAATTAATGATCAGAAAACTGTATTACCGACATTTAAATTGTTCTTTTTTTTTGTTTGTTTTTATATTTCTGAAACAGTTTTATTTTCTACTTTATTGAATGAAGCTGTGATCGCCAAGATGGCAGCAACAGTCGCACCAAAATTGCTGTGTCAGGAGTAGTGTTGAGCATTCCGATACTGCAAATATCGAGTATCTGCCGATATTCGCTGTATCGGAATTCCGATACCGAGTTCCGATATTTTTGTGATATCGGAAATCGGAATCGGAAGTTCCTATAAGTTCCCAGGCGTGTGCGGTGCGTATGGTTCCCAGGGTCTGGAGGAGAGGAGACTCTCCTTCAGGCCCTGGGATCCATATTCATGTAAAAAAATAAGGAATAAAAATAAAAAATATGGATATACTCACCCCTCCGACAGACCCTGGACCTCAGCGGTGCAACCGGCAGCCTCCGTTCCTAAGAATGCAGTGAGTGTAGGACCTAGCGGCTTGTGATTGGTCGCGTGAGCGGTCACATGAGCGGTGACAGCCAGCGCTCGTCCGAGGGTGAGTACAGTATATCCATATTTTTTATTTTTATTCTTTATTTTTTACATGAATATGGATCCCAGGGCCTGAAGGAGAGTTTCCTCTCCTTCAGACCCTGGGAACCATCCAGGATCACTTCCGATATTTGTGTCCCATTGACTTGTATTGGTATCGGTATCAGCGATATCCGATATTTTTTGGATATCGGCCGATCCAATCCGATACCGATACTTTCAAATATCGGAAGGTATCGCTCAACACTCGTCAGGAGCAGTAAGACTGTGGCCCCCTGCAACTATGTTACAAAGGAGATGATGGGTCCTTGAATGGATGGCACATCAGAACAGTATCATTCAAAGACTGCTGTAAGTGAATGACAGTGGCATTTAAAGAGTTAAACAGCAGATTTGAGCTGTCAAAGGCAGAATCTGGCCAGTGGGGGGCACGGACACAAGAGAGCCCCTGTGCAAGAATAGTATATAGGCTCTTTGTAGTCCAATAACCCATAATAATTAACAATTTCACCTGATCTGAAGGTACTAGTGGGCCGCCTTACATCTCTGGCCTCTGTGCGGTAGCTCAAGTTACCCCAGTGTTATGTCCACCCCTGTTGCTGGCAGTGCAACACAGCAGTCACTCGTCCTGTTTCCATACACTGACCATCACAGGTGCCAAGAAGATGGAGAACTTAAAGGGAACCTGTCATCAGAAATAACACAATTAACCTGGAGATAGGGGCTAATCTGCATGTTAATAGTGTTACTAACCTGCCCGGAGCTTGCACTTAGCCAAATGCTGCGGGAAGAAAGTGAACTTTATTCCCCCCAGCAGCATTCCGGTTTTAGTCACGGGCCGACACTGGTTCAGTCATCGCTCTAAGGTTGGCAGTAACCATTCCCTGGTCCTGACTGATGCCCCGGTCCTGACTGATACTGGCTTGTCATTGGGGCTGGGTTTTAGTCAAGTCCAGGGGTTTGGTTACAGCCTCCACTCTGTATGCTCAGAGCGGTGATTAAACCCGCACTGGCGCTGCCCCCCCCCAACGTTGCTGGGGGGGAAATAAAGTTCAATTACTCTCCGCAGTATTCGGCTAAGTGCTGGCAGGTTAGTAACACTATTAACCTGCAGATTAACCCCATAGACTTGCATGGGTGTGCCAGATCCGATCATAGGATGTACTCTCAGCATGTTGCGATTGTGTCCTCTTGCCGAATCGGCTATGTTGTGCACTCGCTCTAACTATCATGAGTCCTTCACAATGCTAGTCTCCTCCTATGGGGCAGAGAGATACTTGTACCCATTCGCAAGGGCATTATTAGTACTGCAACCACTATACCCTCTAAGATCATGGCCCTAGACTCTGCAGTAGACAGGCTGAACATTTTCTCTTATACATACCGAATAATTTGCTGACTTTTCATCATTGTTAATCCTAATGCAGTAGGTTCCAGTTTCCTCATGGATGCGCTATTTTTCCGGAACACAACACACAAGCTAAAAACAAGAAGCTATTGAATGTATTTGCGTTTTTAAGGCTAATCCTTTAATGTAATGGCCCTGACAGTGTATAAAGCATGTACGTAACTTCCTCGTTTAAAAAGCTTTAGCATACATTTGTAGAAGAGAAGATGCCAAAATGACTAAACCAATTTCACGTAACAGTAACATAAGAAATTAAAACCAGGCTTTCAGCTTCCATCTATGAAATATAGGATAATAACACCAAGAGAATTCTGGAACAAACAGGACTATTATACATTTCTCAGAGAAATGGAGTATATTTGGTGGAACAAAAGTAAAAAATGTTTCTGAGTATGCAACACAGACTGCGAGAAACCGACATCTATGGTTCTTTGAAGAGGATTTAAAGTTAAAGGGAATCTGTCAGCGAAAACAGGAAAGAAATGTATTGACACCCTGGAAGTAAATAAGGAGAATCACAATCCTCTCCGAGAATATACTGAGTATATATCTAAAAGAGAAGTATTAAAAAAAACTTTTAAAGAACCGTATATTAGAATGAAAAATAATTAAGAGATACTTAAAAATAATTCAACCGGGATTCCTCGAAGAGGTAGATTCTAGACATGAGCAGATCAGGCAAAATTCAAATTCACATGTTTTTGTGATTTTTCCCTGGAAATTCAATTCCTGGAGAAGTTATTTTCCCAAACCGTAATTTGTAAAAAAGTCATATACTCACCTCCTCCTGTGGATTGATGACAATCTGAAGATGCGGCGAGGATCGGGCATGTGACGGTGACGAGCAGATGAGCCGGAGAGGTGAGCAGAGAGGTGAGTATAAGAATTTTTATTTTTTTTTAAATTGTGATGAATTTTCTTGGTTCAGAAAACTGGCGGCTCGCTGCTGCGATTTTGCTGAAATTACAAAAAATCCACATTTTGGCAAATGTAGTTTTTCGTAAATTAGAGGTAGAATTTAATTTCACTCAAACTTATTCACTCATTTTAGGTTGATTCACATAGTAACAAACTGCAGCGACCAGTTTCAGCAAGATCAGTGTAATTATCTGTAAAGCGTTGCTCATGAAAAACAGTGCATGAAAAATTAATTATTTTCAGGAACAGATCTGTGATGTCCACGGTCACCTAGGGGATCTAGAAAGTTAATGCTGATCTATACATTGTCTAAAAGGTTTTACCTCCCAGTCCTTCCCCGTGTGTTTGCTTCTGCTCTTACAAGGGCAGTGACCAAATGTGGCACTGTCACAAAGGCCTCATGTAGATGTCCGATCGAGGACCGATTTGTTGTACGGATGTCTGAATTAGCCCTAAATTTATTTAGAATGCCAAACAATCTTGCTACACATGTCTTCCTCTATCAAGAGGATTCCTCATGGGATGTACTAGAAGGGGGCTTAGAATAGATCAGAAAAAACATGTTCATCAGGACCACCGCAAAAGACATGCAAAGTAACACATTTCACATACTAAGTATCCTGCTCTGAGATATTTTAGGGGTAGGTTTTTCTGCTAATAATTTGTCAGCTTCATGCAATGGGAAAAAGTACACATCCCCAGTGAACATTATCTGAAAACACTTACTTCAAGTTAATTAATATTAACTCATTAGACTCCAAATAATTTGGTTGCTAATGTCTCCACAATAGAGTGGTAAAAAATCAAAAACATTTTATTCTGCTGTTTTTTAATATTTTTAAAAACATTTTTTTTTTACTTGGGAGACTAGAAGCTGCCATAACCCGATCGGATCTGTACATAGAGGCAATGATCAGATCACCTATATGTAGCAGAATTGCTCACTTGCTATGTGCGCCAACCACCGTCTGCTGGAGACCTCTGGTTGTCATGCAAACCAATCGGCGATCCGCGGTCATGTGACACGGGCACCGATGGGAGGGATATCCGGCGCGCTTGCCGGAAGACCATGTTAAATGCTGCTGTCAGAGATTGACAGCGGCATTTAACTAGTTAACAGCTGCGGGTGGATCGCGATTCCATCCGTGACTGTTATCAGCACATGTCAACTGCTCAAAACAGCTGACATGTGCCGGAAAAGATGTGGGCTTAGCGCCATGTCAAAGGGAGCGAGTCCAACATCGGCATAATATTACGCTCAATGTTGGAGAGGGGCTCATTATTTAAAAATCATACAATGTGATTTTCTGTTTTTTTATTTTTAGATTCTGTTTCACACAGTTGAAGTGTGTCTACTATACAAATTACCTCTCCATTCTTTGTAGGTGGGAAAATTTGCAAAATCGTCAGTGTATGAAATATTTATTTTTCCCACTGTATACTGTATAACCAGCTTTGTTTGAAATTTTGTTGGTTTGAAATAAAAAAAACAAAAATTGGACTGCTATCGGTGTACAAATTTGGTTGTTCAAATATTGACTATTGTCTTACATACTACAGAGCTTGTGTAATGACCAGGCCGAACGCGTCCTGTTATGCACCCCCACAAGGCGTCTCCACAGACGAAGGAATTATGACACACAACGGTCTCGGGGATAGTAGTTGCTTTTACTTCAGCAGGAATGTGAATTATAACTTGGAACAAATAAGGAACAGTCTCTCATGCTGAGATGTGATTGGGGTCTGGAGCTTTAAGAGCACTGGACAGTGTCTCCTGGTATTTTACAGAAGTAGGTAGACGCAGTAATTAAAGGTTACAGACCTGTACTTGGGGTTAACTCCACAGTGTGTCACGGCACGTGCCCAAGTACTTATAAGTGAATGTAAAAACTGAGGTGATTCCAGTCAGAAATATTTTAGAATGATGTCTATACAGGTTAGAGTGCGAACCCAGGCTCTTAGGCCTGCAGGAGATCTTGAGGTAAAAACAGCCTCCAAGTGTTGTTCTGCTCTCCCTGAAGGCATCCCTCAGACTAAAGAACATTCTAGATTTGCCTGAAAAACAGCTCCTCCTAATGACCATGTGACTAGGAGCTGGCCAATAGGACACCAAATTCACATCTCAGATCCTTACAAAACAATAATTATGAGTTGTTGTACACTTTCACCATTGGATGACGCCAGAACACAGCAAATGAGAAAAGCATTGCATCTAAAATGGAGGTGACTAGAAATAGAGAATTACAACTCACAAACGCAGGGGATAATGTATAGGGGCAGTTAGAGAGGGAGCTGTAGTGTACAGGAGCTACTCACAATCCAGGATTACTTAAAGAGAAGGACACACTCTCGACTGGGTCACTACACTTGGTTTGTGTGAAATTTTGTTGGTTTGAAATGGAAACAAAAATAGTACTGCTACAGGTTTATATTTTGTCCTTCAGTACTCGGTACCCAGCCGCCATTAGTTCTCCCAATGTGGCATCCCCACCTTGTACCAACACATGTCCAAGAACATCAAGTATGTCCTTACGAATGTGGTTGCTGGGATTGTCCACTTAACAACAGACGTGGACAAGCACTTGTGACCAGGGATGATGCATTTCCCTGATGGCAGACAGGGTAAACATTGCAACCGAGTTCCACCCTGGCACAGCACATGTACTGCCAACTACCAGAATTGCTGGCTCTATATCTATCAAGTTTTTTTTACACCTACTACACCAGTTCCTGCAACCCCTCCTGCATCTCTTTACCCTCCATCTCCAATGCGCTATCTCAGAGCATGTTGTCCATATCTGCTGGAAGCTGGAAGCTCTGCAGCACTGCCTCAGCCAAGAGGTAACAGGCTCTGCTAACAGACCAAACAGATCTGTGGCTCTCGCTGCTGAACCTCCAACCAGCCATGGTCGTGTGTGATAATGGCCGTAACCTGATGGCGGCTGTGAAGCTTGTCAAGCTCACACACTTACCATGCTTAGCCCAAGTGCTCAACTTGGTAGTTTAGTGGTTTCTGAAAATCTACCCAGATTTGACAGAGCTTCTGCTCAAAGTACTCCAGGTCAGAGCCCATTTCTGCAAGTCAGCTAAAGCTGCCACCTCTCTGGCAGTGCTGCAGCAGCGCATGTAAGTGGCAGCTAATCGACTGGTGTGTGCCGTGACCACGTTCTGGAACACCACACTGCACATGCTGGCAAGGTTTTGTGAGCAGTAGAGGTCAGCTGTGAAATACCAGCTCCAACATGCCCAATGGTATTCTGGTTAGCCTCCGCACATAACAACTGAAGTGTGGGCATAGATGTCTGACATTTGTCCAGTTCTCCAAGACTTTGAGGAATGACTCCACAATGATGGTGAGTGTCAATGACACCATAATCAGTGCAACAGTCCTGCTTTGTACCTTCTTAAACAGTTGATCACAATTAAACTTTACATGCGGACTAGGTGGAGATGAAAGAAAATGTAGGGGATGTGATAATAGTATTGTTCCTTTTTCTCCCCTAACCTCTGTTCATGTACCATGTGATACTGCTATATTACTTAATGTATTATCACTACTCGTATTGAGTACTGCTACGCATAAAGCATATTACTCTGCATTTATATATTTGTCTAATGTATAATATGTTTTACCATAATTTCACATGTACTGTTGTTAGGGAAAGTAAGCACCCCAGGGTCAGTTTAGTGTTAGGGGAGTAGTTTCCCTAGTTGGCCACTAGATGGGGGCATTATAGCAAATAGTTAGAATAGGAGGGGCACGGTGGGAATAAGTTAGTCTGGTTTAGTCAGTCGGGTTGAGGGCGTCCAGAGCACTTTGTGCTCCGCAACGTTCCTCAGAAGTGTGAGCCCAGCTTACGGGATCCAGGGGGCCGGAGATCTACAGAACACACATCAGCAACATTGATGGTTCAGAATTAGCGGGTCTGCAGTTGTCATCAGAAGGAGAAGCTAAGCAGCAGGTCACATGAAATGTGGGAGATCTTTGCGTGGGCAGCGGCTTTCAGATCCGGTGCATAACATTGGAGAACCCCCCCACAGGAGGCAAGAGTACAGGACAGAGAGTACATTAAGGGACCAAAGGATGCAGTCCGTCTCGGGGACAAGCTTAGTATACGTGAGAGAAGGCAAGGGAAAGTGGAAGCATTGCCTGATGAGAATTCTTGTGTGTGTATTGAATATGCCCTGGATAAAGTGCTGAGTAAAAGAGTTGATGTGAAAAGTTGGAACCGGATTGTGACTCTTACTTTGTGGAAACGTCTGTGAGGAATACATCCCCGTCCCTGGCAAGTTCAAATTGCAGTGAGGAACAATTCCGAGGTACTCAGAAAGATATACATGTTTGTATGGAGGGGGAAGGCCAGAGAGTGATAAAGAGATTGTTATTGGCCATTCCTACAGTCCTGGCTCCCCCTTCCTACAAAAACATGAGAGAGGGAGATATGTTGTGAATTCTGTTTTTGGGCTCCCTCTGGTGGTTACTGGTGGTACTGGTTGACTGGTGTCTTGTTTTTTCCAGTGCACCTGTTCCCATTAGGAAATTGGGAGTCTCCTATTTAGTCTGGCTTCCCAGTCATTGCAGTGTCGGCAATCAATGTTATCAGAGCACCTTGTTGCTTGCTTCCTGCTCCAAGTCTGCAAGTCAGCTAAGTTGAATCTTTGGCTTTTGTGTTTGTTTTGTCCAGCATGCATTTTCATATCTCGTGCGGCTGGAAGCTCTAGTGATCTGTTATGACCCCAATGGCGAGGGTCTCAGAGGAACGTGGAAGTCTGCAGAATACAAAAATCCAGCTCATAGGGCAGTGGTAACTGGGTTGACCATATATCTACTCCTAACGCCAACACTAGAAGTAGCCGGGGATCATTCCTACGTTGATTCTAGATGACACGCGCCAGCCGGAGAATCTAGCTACCCCTAGTAGAGGAAAACAAAGACCTTTCTTGCCTCCAGAGAAGGGGACCCCAAAGCTGGATAGAAGCCCCCCACAAATAATGACGGTGAGGTAAGAGGAAATGACAAACACAGAAATGAATCAGGTTTAGCACAGAGAGGCCCGCTTACTGATAGCAGAATTAAGAAAGGTAACTTATATGGTCAACAAAAACCCTATCAAAATCCACACTGGAAATTCAAGAACCCCCGAACCGTCTAACGGTCCGGGGGGAGAACACCAGCCCCCTAGAGCTTCCAGCAAAGGTCAGGATATAGATTTGGAACAAGCTGGACAAAAATACAAAACCAAAACAAATAGCAAAAAGCAAAAGGCAGACTTAGCTGATATAACTGGAACCAGGATCAGTAGACAAGAGCACAGCAGACTAGCTCTGATAACTACGTTGCCAGGCATTGAACTGAAGGTCCAGGGAGCTTATATAGCAACACCCCTAACTAACGACCCAGGTGCGGATAAAAGGAATGACAGAAAAACCAGAGTCAAAAAACTAGTAACCACTAGAGGGAGCAAAAAGCAAATTCACAACAGTACCCCCCCCTTAGTGAGGGGTCACCGAACCCTCACCACGACCACCAGGGCAATCAGGATGAGCGGCATGAAAGGCACGAACTAAATCGGCCGCATGAACATCAGAGGCGACCACCCAGGAATTATCCTCCTGACCATAGCCCTTCCACTTGACCAGGTACTGAAGCCTCCGCCTGGAGAGGCGAGAATCCAAGATCTTCTCCACCACGTACTCCAACTCGCCCTCAACCAACACCGGAGCAGGAGGCTCAGCAGAAGGAACTACAGGCACAATGTACCGCCGCAACAAGGACCTATGAAATACATTGTGAATGGCAAACGACACAGGAAGATCCAGACGAAAAGATACAGGATTAAGGATTTCCAATATCTTGTAAGGCCCAATAAAACGAGGTTTAAATTTGGGAGAGGAGACCTTCATAGGAACAAAGCGGGAAGAAAGCCATACCAAATCCCCAACACGTAGTCGGGGACCCACACCGCGGCGGCGGTTGGCAAAGCGCTGAGCCTTCTCCTGTGACAACTTCAAGTTGTCCACCACATGATTCCAGATCTGCTGCAACCTATCCACCACAGAATCCACCCCAGGACAGTCAGAAGGCTCCACATGACCCGAAGAAAAGCGAGGATGGAAACCAGAGTTGCAGAAAAAAGGCGAAACCAAGGTGGCGGAACTAGCCCGATTATTAAGGGCAAACTCAGCCAACGGCAAGAATGTCACCCAATCGTCCTGATCAGCAGAGACAAAACACCTCAAATAAGCCTCCAAAGTCTGATTGGTTCGCTCCGTCTGTCCATTAGTCTGAGGATGGAAAGCAGACGAAAACGACAAATCAATGCCCATCCTACTACAAAAGGATCGCCAGAACCTGGAAACGAACTGGGATCCTCTGTCTGACACAATATTCTCAGGGATGCCGTGCAAACGAACCACGTTCTGGAAAAACACAGGAACCAGATCGGAAGAGGAAGGCAGCTTAGGCAAAGGAACCAAATGGACCATCTTGGAGAAGCGATCACATATCACCCAGATAACGGACATGCCCTGAGATAGCGGAAGATCAGAAATGAAATCCATGGAGATATGTGTCCAAGGTCTCTTCGGGACAGGCAAGGGCAAGAGCAAACCGCTGGCACGAGAAGAGCAAGGCTTAGCTCGAGCACAAGTCCCACAGGACTGCACAAATGACCGCACATCCCTTGACAAGGAAGGCCACCAAAAGGACCTGGCCACCAGATCTCTGGTGCCAAAAATTCCCGGGTGACCTGCCAACACCGAGGAATGAACCTCGGAAATGACTCTGCTGGTCCACTTATCCGGGACAAACAGTCTGTCAGGTGGACAAGACTCAGGCCTATCAGCCTGAAATCTCTGCAACACACGTCGCAGATCCGGAGAAATAGCTGACAAGATAACTCCATCTTTAAGAATACCAACAGGATCAGCGACTCCAGGAGCATCAGGCACAAAGCTCCTAGAAAGAGCATCGGCCTTCACATTCTTTGAACCTGGTAAATACGAGACAACAAAATCAAAGCGGGAGAAAAACAATGACCAGCGGGCCTGTCTCGGATTAAGGCGTTTAGCAGACTCGAGATACATCAGATTTTTGTGATCAGTCAAGACCACCACACGATGCTTAGCACCCTCGAGCCAATGACGCCACTCCTCAAATGCCCATTTCATGGCCAACAACTCCCGATTGCCCACATCATAATTTCGCTCGGCAGGCGAAAACTTCCTAGAGAAAAAGGCACAAGGTTTCATAACAGAGCAACCAGGGCCTCTCTGCGACAAAACGGCCCCTGCCCCAATCTCCGAAGCATCCACCTCAACCTGAAAGGGAAGTGAGACGTCAGGCTGGCACAAAACAGGCGCCGAAGTAAACCGGCGTTTCAACTCCTGGAAAGCCTCCACGGCAGCAGGAGCCCAGTTAGCTACATCGGAGCCCTTCTTGGTCATATCCGTCAAAGGTTTCACCATGCTAGAAAAATTAGCAATAAAACGACGGTAGAAGTTAGCGAAGCCCAAGAACTTCTGAAGACTCTTAACTGACGAGGGCTGAGTCCAATCAAGAATAGCTCGGACCTTGACTGGGTCCATCTCCACAGCAGAAGGGGAAAAAATGAACCCCAAAAAGGGAACCTTCTGTACACCAAAGAGACACTTTGAGCCCTTGACAAACAAAGAATTTTCACGCAAAATTTTAAAGACCAACCTGACCTGCTCCACATGCGAATCCCAATTATCAGAAAAAACCAAAATATCATCCAGATAAACAATCAAAAATTTATCCAGATACTTCTGGAAAATGTCATGCATAAAGGACTGAAAAACTGAAGGCGCATTGGAGAGCCCAAAAGGCATCACCAAGTACTCAAAATGACCTTCGGGCGTATTGAATGCGGTTTTCCATTCATCACCTTGCTTAATGCGCACAAGGTTGTACGCACCACGAAGGTCTATCTTGGTGAACCACTTGGCACCCTTAATCCGGGCAAACAAGTCAGACAACAGCGGTAAAGGATACTGAAATTTGACAGTGATCTTATTTAAAAGCCGATAATCAATACAAGGTCTCAAAGATCCGTCCTTTTTTGCCACAAAAAAGAATCCCGCACCAAGAGGGGAAGAAGACGGACGAATATGTCCTTTCTCCAGAGACTCCTTGATATATGAACGCATAGCGGCATGTTCAGGTACCGACAGATTAAACAGTCTTCCCTTAGGAAACTTACTGCCTGGGATCAAATCTATAGCACAGTCACAGTCCCTATGAGGAGGCAGTGCACTGGACTCAGACTCACTGAAGACATCCTGATAATCAGACAAATACTCCGGAACTTCCGAAGGCGTAGAAGAAGCAATAGACACAGGCAGGGAATCCCCATGAATACCACGACAGCCCCAACTTGAGACTGACATAGCCTTCCAGTCCAGGACTGGATTATGGGTCTGTAACCATGGCAGCCCTAAAACAACCAAATCATGCATTTTATGTAAAACCAGGAAACGTATCACCTCGCTGTGTTCAGGAGTCATGCACATGGTAACCTGTGTCCAATACTGCGGTTTATTTGCTGCCAATGGTGTAGCATCAATACCCCTAAGAGGAATAGGATTTTCTAATGGTTCAAGAGCAAAACCACAGCGCTTAGCAAATGAGAGATCCATGAGACTCAGGGCAGCACCTGAATCTACAAACGCCATGACAGGATAAGATGACAGTGAGCAAATCAAAGTTACAGACAGAATAAATTTAGGTTGCAAATTACCAACGGTGACAGGACTAACAACCTTAGCTATACGTTTAGAGCATGCTGAGATGACATGTGTAGAATCACCACAGTAGTAGCACAAGCCATTCCGGCGTCTATGAATTTTCCGCTCATTTCTAGTCAGGATTCTATCACATTGCATTAAATCAGGTGTCTGTTCAGACAACACCATGAGGGAATTTGCGGTTTTTCTATCACATTGCACCGAATTAGGTGTCTGTTCAGACAACACCATGAGGGAATTTGCGGTTTTGCGCTCCCGCAACCGCCGGTCAATTTGAATCGCCAGTGCCATAGTATCATTCAGACCTGTGGGAATGGGAAAACCCACCATAACATTCTTAATGGCTTCAGAAAGGCCATTTCTAAAATTAGCGGCCAGTGCACACTCGTTCCAATGTGTCAGCACGGACCATTTCCGAAATTTTTGGCAATACACTTCAGCCTCGTCCTGCCCCTGAGACATAGCCAGCAAGGCCTTTTCTGCCTGAATCTCAAGATTGGGTTCCTCATAAAGTAAACCGAGCGCCAGAAAAAACGCATCAAGATCAGCCAATGCCGGATCTCCTGGCGCCAGCGAAAAAGCCCAATCCTGAGGGTCGCCCCGTAAGAACGAAATAACAATTTTTACTTGCTGAGCAGAATCTCCAGATGAACAGGGTCTCAGGGACAAAAATAATTTACAATTATTCACGAAATTCCTAAACTTAAACCTGTCTCCGGAAAACAGTTCAGGAATCGGTATTTTAGGTTCTGACCTAGGATTTCTGATAACATAGTCTTGTATGCCCTGCACACGAGTAGCCAGCTGGTCCACACTTGTAATCAAGGTCTGGACATTCATGTCTGCAGCAAGCATAGCCACTATGAGGTAAAGGGGAAGAAGAAAAAAAAAAAACTCAGAATCTTCTTTCTTATAATCCCTCTTCTGCAATGCATTAAACATTTAATACTGGCCTGGCAAACTGTTATGACCCCAATGGCGAGGGTCTCAGAGGAACGTGGAAGTCTGCAGAATACAAAAATCCAGCTCATAGGGCAGTGGTAACTGGGTTGACCATATATCTACTCCTAACGCCAACACTAGAAGTAGCCGGGGATCATTCCTACGTTGATTCTAGATGACACGCGCCAGCCGGAGAATCTAGCTACCCCTAGTAGAGGAAAACAAAGACCTTTCTTGCCTCCAGAGAAGGGGACCCCAAAGCTGGATAGAAGCCCCCCACAAATAATGACGGTGAGGTAAGAGGAAATGACAAACACAGAAATGAACCAGGTTTAGCACAGAGAGGCCCGCTTACTGATAGCAGAATTAAGAAAGGTAACTTATATGGTCAACAAAAACCCTATCAAAATCCACACTGGAAATTCAAGAACCCCCGAACCGTCTAACGGTCCGGGGGGAGAACACCAGCCCCCTAGAGCTTCCAGCAAAGGTCAGGATATAGATTTGGAACAAGCTGGACAAAAATACAAAACCAAAACAAATAGCAAAAAGCAAAAGGCAGACTTAGCTGATATAACTGGAACCAGGATCAGTAGACAAGAGCACAGCAGACTAGCTCTGATAACTACGTTGCCAGGCATTGAACTGAAGGTCCAGGGAGCTTATATAGCAACACCCCTAACTAACGACCCAGGTGCGGATAAAAGGAATGACAGAAAAACCAGAGTCAAAAAACTAGTAACCACTAGAGGGAGCAAAAAGCAAATTCACAACAGTGATCTGGAATTGCTACTCCGGTGTCATGAGTTGACAACGGAGTTAAGGTAATTCCAGGATGGCTGTTCAGGGTTTTGAGGTGACCGCGAAGTCCTCTTTTGTATATTCCGCTATCTAGTCAGAGGGCCTCGCTTTGCTGAATCTATATTCATACTGCGTTTGTGTTTTCCTCTTACCTAACCGTTATTATATGTGGGGGGCTACTATAACCTTTGGGGTTTCCCTGGAGGCAAGTCAGGTCTGTGTATTCCTCTATTAGGGGTAGTTAGTTCTCCGGCTGGCGCGAGGTGTCTAGAGACAACGTAGGCACACCCCCTGGCTATTTTTAGTTGCGTGTTAGGTTCAGTATCGCGGTTACCTAAGATACCATCCTTCCTAGAGCTTGTCCGTTTTTTGCCTAAGTCCCTGCCATTGGGAATCACGACAGTATTGCCGGCCTAATGTATTAAGAGTATTGGCTGAAGAAAGAGAGTAAAAAGAAGTTTCTGACACTTTTTTTTTTTTTTTTTTGCTCAGAAGTTCTCCTAGCCATAATTGCAGTCTGCTGTTTTTTTTTTTTTTTTTTTTTTTCTTCTTCTCTCAACCCCTGAATGGCTCAGATCTCTGCTGTTGAAAAATGGATATCCAGAGTTTAGCTTCAAACCTAAATGCTCTCGCTTCTAAGGTTCAAAATATCCAAGACTATGTTATGCATGCTCCTGTGTCTGAACCCAAGATCCCTATACCCGAGTTCTTTTCTGGAGATAGATCTCGTTTTTTGAATTTTAAGCACAATTGTAAATTGTATCTTTCTCTGAGATCTCGCTCCACTGGAGATTCCGCTCAGCAGGTTAAAATTGTTATTTCCTTGTTGCGGGGTGACCCTCAGAATTGGGCATTTGCATTGGCACCAGGGGATCCTGCGCTGCTCAGTGTAGATGCGTTTTTTCTGGCACTGGGGTTGCTCTACGAGGAACCTAATTTGGAGATTCAGGCTGAAAAGGCCTTAATAGCCCTCTCTCAAGGGCATGATGAAGCTGAAATATATTGTCAAAAATTTCGAAAATGGTCTGTGCTTACTCAGTGGAATGAGTGCGCCCTGGCGGCGAATTTCAGAGAAGGTCTCTCTGACGCCGTTAAAGATGTCATGGTGGGGTTTCCTACGCCCACAGGTCTGAATGAATCCATGACTATGGCTATTCAGATTGATCGGCGTTTACGGGAGCGCAAACCTGTGCACCATTTGGCGGTGTCTTCTGAGCAGGCACCAGAGATTATGCAATGTGATAGAATTCTGTCCAGAGGTGAACGGCAGAATTATAGGCGCAAAAATGGGTTGTGCTTCTACTGTGGTGATTCTGCTCATGTTATATCAGCATGCTCTAAACGCACAAAAAAGGTTGATAAGTCTTTTTCAATTGGCACCTTACAATCTAAGTTTATTTTGTCTGTAACTTTGATTTGTTCATTGTCATCTATCACTGTGGATGCCTATGTGGATTCTGGTGCTTCCTTGAGTCTTATGGATTGGTCCTTTGCCAGACGTTGTGGGTTTAGCCTAGAGCCTTTGGAAGTTCCTATCCCTCTGAAGGGTATCGACTCCACACCTTTGGCTAGGAATAAACCACAATTCTGGACACAAGTGACTATGTGTATGACTCCTGACCATCGGGAGGTGATTCGCTTCCTTGTGTTGCATAACTTGCATGATGTCTTAGTGCTTGGATTGCCATGGTTGCAAACTCATAATCCAGTCCTCGACTGGAAAACAATGTCTGTGTTAAGCTGGGGATGTTGGGGGGCTCATGGGGAAGTACCTTTGGTTTCCATTGCTTCATCTACTCCCTCTGAAATTCCGGCATTTTTGTCTGATTATGGTGATGTTTTTGAGGAGCCTAAACTTGGTTCTCTTCCCCCTCACCGGGATTGTGATTGCGCTATAGAATTGATTCCTGGCAGCAAGTTTCCCAAGGGTCGTTTGTTCAATCTGTCTGTGCCTGAGCATGCTGCTATGCGAGAGTATATTAAGGAGTCCTTGGAAAAGGGACATATCCGTCCATCCTCATCCCCTTTAGGAGCAGGTTTTTTTTTTCGTGGGTAAAAAAGATGGCTCCCTGAGGCCCTGTATTGATTATCGCTTGTTGAATAAGATTACAGTCAAATATCAGTATCCTTTGCCACTATTGACTGATTTATTTGCTCGTATTAAAGGGGCAAAGTGGTTCTCTAAGGTTGATCTTCGGGGTGCGTATAATTTGGTGCGGATTAAGCAGGGAGATGAGTGGAAAACTGCATTTAATACGCCCGAGGGCCATTTTGAGTATTTGGTAATGCCTTTTGGTCTTTCTAATGCTCCTTCAGTCTTTCAGTCCTTTATGCACGATGTTTTCCGTAGATACCTGGATAAGTTTATGATTGTGTATTTGGATGATATTATGATTTTTTCGGATGACTGGGAGTCGCATGTTCAACAGGTTAGGAAGGTTTTTCAGGTTTTGCGGTCCAACTCTTTGTTTGTAAAGGGTTCAAAGTGCATTTTTGGGGTTCAGAAGATCTCCTTTTTGGGGTATATTTTTTCCCCTTCTTCTGTTGAGATGGATCCTGTCAAGGTTCGGGCTATTTGTGATTGGACGCAGCCTACTTCCCTGAAGAGTCTTCAGAAGTTCTTCGGCTTTGCTAATTTCTATCGTCGATTTATAACTGGGTTTTCAAGTGTGGTTAGACCTCTGACTGATTTGACTAAGAAGGGTGCTGATGTTGCCAATTGGTCCTCTGCGGCTGTGGAGGCCTTTCGGGAGCTTAAGCGCCGCTTTTCTTCTGCCCCTGTGTTGCGTCAGCCTGATGTTTCGCTCCCTTTTCAGGTTGAGGTTGATGCTTCCGAGATTGGAGCAGGGGCGGTTTTGTCGCAGAAAGGTCCCGATTGCTCAGTGATGAGACCATGTGCATTCTTCTCTCGAAAATTTTCGCCCGCCGAGCGAAATTATGATGTCGGTAATCGGGAGCTCTTGGCTATGAAGTGGGCATTTGAGGAGTGGCGTCATTGGCTTGAGGGTGCTAGACATCAGGTGGTGGTCTTGACTGATCACAAGAATCTGATTTACCTTGAGTCTGCCAGGCGTCTGAATCCTAGACAGGCGCGCTGGTCTTTGTTTTTCTCCCGGTTTAATTTTGTGGTTTCATACTTGCCGGGCTCGAAAAATGTGAAGGCAGATGCTCTTTCTAGGAGTTTTGAGCCTGACTCCTCTGGTGATTCTGAGCCTACGGGTATCCTTAAGGATGGAGTGATTTTGTCTGCTGTCTCCCCAGACTTGCGGCGTGCTTTGCAGGAGTTTCAGACTGATAGGCCTGATCGTTGTCCGCCTGGGAGACTGTTTGTTCCAGATGAATGGACCAGTAGAGTCATCTCAGAGGTTCATTCTTCTGTGTTGGCAGGTCACCCTGGAATTTTTGGTACCAGAGATTTGGTGGCCAGGTCCTTCTGGTGGCCTTCCCTGTCTCGGGATGTGCGTACCTTTGTACAGTCTTGTGATGTTTGTGCTCGGGCCAAGCCTTGCTGTTCTCGGGCTAGTGGATTGTTGTTGTCCTTGCCTATTCCGAAGAGGCCGTGGACGCACATCTCTATGGACTTTATCTCAGACCTCCCGGTTTCTCAGAAAATGTCCGTCATTTGGGTGGTGTGTGACCGTTTTTCTAAAATGGTTCATTTGGTACCCTTGCCCAAATTGCCTTCTTCATCGGAGTTGGTTCCTTTATTTTTTCAGAATGTGGTTCGTTTACATGGTATCCCAGAAAACATCGTTTCTGACAGGGGATCTCAATTTGTGTCCAGGTTCTGGCGAGCGTTCTGTGCCAGGATGGGCATTGATTTGTCTTTTTCGTCTGCGTTCCATCCCCAGACTAATGGCCAGACGGAGCAAACTAATCAGACCTTGGAGACTTATTTGAGGTGTTTTGTGTCTGCTGATCAGGATGATTGGGTCGCCTTTTTGCCGTTGGCAGAGTTTGCCCTCAATAATCGGGCCAGTTCTGCCACTCTGGTTTCTCCTTTCTTTTGCAATTCAGGGTTTCACCCTGGTTTTTCATCTGGCCAGGTGGAATCTTCGGATTGTCCTGGAGTGGACACTGTGGTGGATAGACTGCACCAGATTTGGAGTCATGTGGTGGACAATTTGAAGCTGTCTCAGGAGAAGACTCAGCAGTTTGCTAATCGTCATCGTCGTGTGGGTCATCATCTCCGTGTTGGGGACTTGGTGTGGTTGTCTTCTCGTTTTGTCCCTATGAAGGTCTCCTCTCCTAAGTTTAAGCCTCGGTTTATAGGTCCTTATAAGATTTTGGAGATTCTTAATCCTGTATCTTTTCGTTTGGATCTACCAGCATCTTTCACCATTCATAATGTCTTCCATCGGTCGTTGTTGCGGAGGTACGAGGTACCGGTTGTTGCTTCTGTTGAGCCTCCTGCTCCTGTGCTGGTGGAGGGTGAATTGGAGTATGTTGTGGAGAAGATTTTGGACTCTCGCATTTCCAGACGGAGACTTCAGTATTTGGTTAAATGGAAGGGATACGGTCAGGAGGATAATTCTTGGGTGACTGCCTCTGATGTTCATGCTTCGGATTTGGTTCGCGCCTTTCATAGGGCGCATCCAGATCGCCCTGGTGGTTCTCATGAGGGTTCGGTGCCCCCTCCTTAAGGGGGGGTACTGTTGTGAATTCTGTTTTTGGGCTCCCTCTGGTGGTTACTGGTGGTACTGGTTGACTGGTGCCTTGTTTTTTCCAGTGCACCTGTTCCCATTAGGAAATTGGGAGTCTCCTATTTAGTCTGGCTTCCCAGTCATTGCAGTGCCGGCAATCAATGTTATCAGAGCACCTTGTTGCTTGCTTCCTGCTCCAAGTCTGCAAGTCAGCTAAGTTGAATCTTTGGCTTTTGTGTTTGTTTTGTCCAGCATGCATTTTCATATCTCGTGCGGCTGGAAGCTCTAGTGATCTGGAATTGCTACTCCGGTGTCATGAGTTGACAACGGAGTTAAGGTAATTCCAGGATGGCTGTTCAGGGTTTTGAGGTGACCGCGAAGTCCTCTTTTGTATATTCCGCTATCTAGTCAGAGGGCCTCGCTTTGCTGAATCTATATTCATACTGCGTTTGTGTTTTCCTCTTACCTAACCGTTATTATATGTGGGGGGCTACTATAACCTTTGGGGTTTCCCTGGAGGCAAGTCAGGTCTGTGTATTCCTCTATTAGGGGTAGTTAGTTCTCCGGCTGGCGCGAGGTGTCTAGAGACAACGTAGGCACACCCCCTGGCTATTTTTAGTTGCGTGTTAGGTTCAGTATCGCGGTTACCTAAGATACCATCCTTCCTAGAGCTTGTCCGTTTTTTGCCTAAGTCCCTGCCATTGGGAATCACGACAGAGATACTACCCAGCTCAGCCTCATCTTATCTTCTCAGCGCGGATTGGGTAACAATGAGGAGGTGAAGGCTGAGGAGGAAGAGGAACAGGATCTGGCTAATAGTGCAACAGAGGCTAGCACCCACGCAAGCTTTGTCCCATCTCTCCTACATGGATGGGCTGAGGAGGGGAATGAGGAGGAAGAGATGGAGGAGTAGGAGTTGGAGAGTAGTCATCATCGTGGATACAGGGAAGTGTTGGCCGTAGGGTGCTTGGCAAATATGGCAGATTTTATGTATTGCTGCCTTTCCCATTACCCTCACACTACATTCATCATCAAATAGAGTACTGGTTGTTCACTAGACTCATGCAACAAAAGCAACCTTGCATCTCTCCTTCCTGATGCGGAGAGGTCTACTAAAATGGTGCTATAGCAGAAGGCAATTGTTGAAAATGTGTTGAAATATTCCCATTTGACAACGTTAGCGGTAGGGGGCAAAATTCCTTGCCCAACCAAGAAGAAGAGGTGAGGGAAAAACACATGGTACAGCAGAGTCATGGGTACACTGTAAAAGGCCTGGGCCAATTTCATGACACCCTCCCAGCATCCAGGCCCTGATGACCGGGAATTTTTGATAAGGAGGTAAAAGTTTTTAAAGGTTGTCAAGCAATATCTGGACAACAAAACCGGCCTTCTCCCTAATTCATCTGCAACTTTCAGCTATTGGGTCTTCAAGCTAGTCACCAGGTTTGAGCTGTTCCTCTATGCCTTGGAGGTTTAGTGCTGCCCTTCCTCTATCGTATTGTCTAAGCACGTTTTTAGAGCCACTGGGGGGGTCAAAATAGACAGGTGCTCTCGCCTGTCAAAAGAAAGTACTGACAGGCTCATTTTGATAAAAATGAACAAAGCTTGGATTAACCCCAACTTTTCCACACCACCACATGACAGGAGTGCATAAAATGTTTTTAATCTTTAATATTTGAATGAGGCCCCTAAGTTGGCCACAACTTTCACATGAAGGGAAAGGTAATTGTTGAACGAGGAAGCAGAGATGAATTGTAACAACACCTATTTTGAAAGGTGGATCCTGTGTCATCTATAGCGTATAGAATTGTTACCTTTTATTGCAATCATGTTTGTGATGATAAAGAAACTGCTAAAAAGTCTTCTGAAAATTGAAAAAATATTGTAAAAAATGTAAGTTAACATTAAAGTCTGATGTAAAGTAGATTTTTTTCTAATGACACATTCCCTTTTTCTGACCAATGATAAGTAATCTATGACTCAAAGCTTGTATGAGCTCAAAACACTCTGGAGATTAATCGGTATTGCATGCTCTTTGTTTAGGGCTCTATCAGACATCCATGATATCAGTCTGATCTCGGATCACAATGTACGGACTGACCACTTGTCTCCCAAACAGAAATATATGAAGCTGTCACTCGCAGGTCTGGAGATTCGTGTCCAGTCTCGTACATTGTGATCCGAGATCACTGATTATCTTGCACATCTGAAAGATCCCTTAATAAGATGCATTGAGACTTTCCAATCCTGCATGAACTACTGAATATCAATACACTTGTCCATATTATGTGCCCCACTGGGCATTTCTATTCGTATGGCTGTATGCATTTTGGAATATTATATGGATTTTTCTAGATTAAATCTGCAATTTTATTTTAAAATAATAATAAAATCGACAGATCATGTGAAATCTAACAATTCATTTGTTTAAGCAGGAAATAGCCACCGTCCTTACGACTTCAGATAAGCTCTGCCTGCACTTCATTAAAACCACCTGCAAGTCAAATTTCCTGCCACCTTTAATTGTCTGTAAGGGAAAGTGCAAGGCGTATGCCGAGCCTAATGAGCATGGAGCTGAAAATCACATTGCCCATTAAAAAGTAAAATACGGTCGATTTTAAATTTAGAATAATAATGTTATCTTCAAGAAGAGTAAATCACAGATTCATGACATCCCAGAATTATTGGAGTAAATCACAGATTCATGACATCCCAGAATTATTGAGTCCTATATAGAGGGTACCATGGAATTCTGTAAATTTTTTATTTCCTATTTTTCCTGATTTTTACCTCATTGTTCAGACCAATGCACATATGTTTGAGCACAGATGACTCCTTACCTTTTGTACTTACAAAAACAAGGTCATACCTGTCTGTGGTGCTGACATACTTGATGTTCATATTTCCTGGTGCCTTAAAGGCCCAAGTGCCCTTTGGCTATGCCTTTATACCGCCTCTTAGTTGTCTTATTTTAGGCCATTTTTTTGATGCAATGGCCTATTTCCTTCTAAGCCTTGCCCTTTCCTCTAAGCCCCATCGGCAGGCTAAAGAGACATAAAATATGCCTTAAAAGGGTTGCCTGGTCTCCTGATAAAAGTCTGCAGTGACTGAATCTTGACAGCGTGTGGTGCACAAGCTGTCAGGATTCACAGGTATTGCCGTTGACTGCAAGTATGGGATTTGGATACTTTCAGTCGTATTCTGGCTAGACGTGCCTGGTTTCTCTCAATACAAATAAATTGAGAGAAGTCAAGCACGACTGGGCCCACGTGTATAAATTGTATACCTGCTCTCACTAGCAAAACCAATGAATCCTGACTGCGTAAGCACTGCACACAGTCAGGATTCAGAAGTCTACAGTCCTATAAAGTGACCAGTCCCAGAAGACCAGCGCTTAATAAAACTTGCACACATAAATTTACGGCATGCTCAACAAACGTTTCATGAACACATAGTACATGAAAATATAAGAAACTTTGTAATACATATCATTAGAAAATTCTGCTTCTTTCTCCCCTTACCTTCCACTTCTCCTCCACCACAACCCTCTTCAGAATTCACCATTGATTACAAAAAAAATGAGCTCAACTCTCTCTTCCTCTAGACAAGGCAGACTGCCAGAACATTGAGGCTACACTTACTCTTATAAATGTAGAAAGAAATTGCGGCACTCACATCTAGAATAATTGCTTATTTTATAGGGTGCATAGAAATCCAAGCAAATAGACTTTTCAGCCCATCCCAGACTTTTGTCAATAATAGGGTAGATCAAAATTATAATGGGGTTTTATATAGGGTAATATCAAGGAAGTGACATCAAAATGATTAACATATAAAACAAAATGCCAGGTAATCAAAATATGCAAAATATGTGAGCTTATATAATTAATACAAATAATAATATCCAAACCACAAACAAATAAGTACGTAAACTATTTACAGACTATACATAACATAATATAAATCTCATTACACAAATATATTATAATTCTCCCAATGGATACAAACACAATTGCATGGAAAGTGGAATAATGTTTACATTGAATGGCATAAATCTATATGTCTACAGCAATCACGAATATATCAATTCTCTAGCTAACACTAGAGAAGACAGAGGAAGGATTCAGAAGGATCTAGATAAGCTTGAACAATGGGCAGTGACTAATAGAATGGTATTTAAAAGGGAGAAAGCAAGATTTTACATCTGGGCAAGAAAAACGAAAATTCCATTTAGAGAATGGTAGGAATAGAACTAAGCAACAGCACGTGTGAAAAAGACTTGTGCATACTAATAGATCACAGACTGCACATGAGTCAACAGTGTGATGCAGCAGCAAAAAGGCAAACACAGTTCTAAGATGTATTAAGAGAAGCAGAGAGTCTAGATCACGTGAAGTAATTATCCCCATCTACTTCTCCTTGATCAGGCCTCATCTGGAATATTGTGTCCCGTTAATGGTACAAAATAAAAAAAAACAGTGAAAAACTGGAGCAAGTTCAGAGAAGAGCTACCAGGATGGTGAGCAGACTACAAAGTATGTACTATGAGGAATGATTAAAGGATCTGGGAATGTTTAGCTTTCAAAAAAGAGGAGACTTAAGATAGCTGTCTATAAATATCTGAAGGGATGTAACAGTGCAGAGGGATCATCATTATTCTCATTTGCACATGGAAACACGAGAAGAAATGAAATGAAACTGAAAGGGAGAAGATACAGATTAGATATAAAAAAATTGACATTGAGAGCGATCAATGAGTGGTACAGGCTGCCATTAGAGGTGGTGAGTTCTCTGTCAATGGAAGTCTTAAAACAGAGGCTGGACAGACATTTGTCTGAGATGGTATAGTGAATCCTGCTTTGAGCAGGTTGTTGGACATGATGAGCCTTAAGGTCCCTCCCAACTCTAACATTCTATGATTCTATGAATTAAATTGTGTCTAATATCTATCTTTTATTTATATTACATAATTTGTATTAATTGTATTTCTTTATTATCATTAATTATATCATTTTACTTATACTCATACTTAACAATGTATTATGAGATTTTCTAATTCCATATGAGTTATATATCTATTTGTCCACATGCATGATGTATAAATCTATATAGAGAAAAATTCATCCAATATTCAATAAACGCATTTGGGATGTCTACAATAAAAGAAAAGAGATTTAGAGAAGAGAAACAAAATAATTGAATGCACATGATACGACTAATCTCATAGTCTCTGTTCAGACCATGATTGGGGGGATAATGTGTTTAAAGTATATATCCAATATGCTTCTCTACGAAGGAGATATTTTTTAATATTCCCTCCCCTCCTAGGAAATTTGACTTGATCTAATATTTGATATTTCAATCGAGCAATTGCATGCAGCGCAGAGACCCGCCAGCTCGATGCATTGTAATATTATATGTTGATATATGAAAATTGCCAGTATCATACATTAAAACTGTGCCACTATGTAATCTCTGGCAAAGTGGATGGAGCTGGGGCAGCTAGTCCAACCCACTTGTCAAATTCATGATGAGTGGGTGGCATTCCCTACTCCATAAATCTTACTCCAGCGGATGCTGGACTAAGATTTGTGGTGAGGTGCACAATGCAGTGTGGCGCCCCTGAGGGTCCAGTCGCCACAGAGGTACTGCACCTCAGCCAGAGGTGTGGTACTCTGCTCTCGGGTAAGGAAGGGACAGTTGTGAGGAATTGTCATGGAAACAAGAGGGAGGAGTTATTTAGGGAGTTGGAACTGGGGACTTGAGGAGTGAGGAGCTCGTCCCAGCACCAGAGAACAGCAAGAGAGAGCAAGGAAGATAGAGAAGAAGAAGGGGTCCTAGGGGCACGAGTAGTGAGGAATCCACCCGTGGGGCCCGAATCCATGGCGACTGTAGTTGGGTGGAGTGACCAGGTCACAGTAGGTGACCGGCCACAGACTAGTGGAGAACTAGTGGAGAGCTAGCAAGCCGGAGGCTGTGATAATTGTATGTGCCACTGCCACAACCACACATATTCACTGAAAAGGCAGCCATATAGGATCAAGGGGATCAGGAAGATGTCGCCTGACAGGATCCAAGGCTGCTGGCTTGGGACACTGTGTTTGAAGGCACATGGCAGGAGAGGCGGGAGCTAGCGCAGTGAGACGGCCAGGGAAGGACATAAGAAGGGGGGTTCTGACAAATTGGACCCCAAATTACCTGAGAGCTGGCTGGACCACAGGCTCGGATGACACCGCACCTGGCTGGGACTGCATTTAAGAACTCTGAGTAAAAGTGTGGAAACTGCACCTTCCCTACTGTGTCCTCTGAATTATTACTGCGTCACCTGCCCTGCATCACAACATTCACCTTCCTTAACTTTAACTGTTTAACTGCCCTGGGGCCTAGCCCTACCCGTGGAGAGCTGAAACATCTCTGCTGCGTCATCATCTGCCCCAGAGGACTCGAATCGCAGTGTCAGCCATTTCCCTATTGCCGAACACCCCAGGTGGCGTCACAAACAAATACCCTATAAACTTTACTTCCCCTTTATTCACATTGACTCTTTTATTGGACGCCCAGGGCCGTGACCACCCCCTTAAGACGCTGGCATCTGCAAGGCGCGGGAGCGCCGCATTACAAGACAACCACCCCAGGTTCCGCACACGGGCAGCATACCACGACTGGTCATACACCGCCTTATCTGCTAATAGCACCACTTATACCTGTAAGCAAGAAATTCGCTATGTGTACCTATCATTGCTTCACTAAGCAATATTATGAGTAAGGCTCAGGAGAGCCGAAACGTCAATTGTTACTACGAGTGGTCGCTTACCTTATAATTGTACATTGCTCCCATGTGTCACTAACGTGTTATATTGAATAAACCTTGCACAATTTGCATTAATATCTACTAAGAGTGTGCGGTGTCTTCTAAATTTTACCACCCCCTTAAGAACCGTCGGACCCGGTCCAAGTACTCCACGGCCCTGGCAGGCGCTCCAGCAGCACACGCCACTATGTGCCTCACCTGATTCATTGAGTGGCATGAGCATCTGCACCCAAATGACTCCTCATCAAGACCGGTGAGAGAATTGCTAGTCTTGATGAAGTGCCATCGCAATGTCCTCTTCCTCCATCTTCTCTCAGCGCCAAGCCAAGCCTGTAATGTCACAATGCACTTCTTGAGCTCACAACATGGTCTCTTTAGTCCTAGTTGTGATATTAGATAATTACTCATCACTGGAAGATCCAGCGCAGATTGAAACTAAAGGAAGAGGATGTCACATTTGATGGAAGAGTTAAGAGAAGGCAAAAGAGAGCAATGTAGATGACCCAGATGGAGGGCTCCGGTGGCAGGACAGGTAAACAACAAATTTAGTATTACTTTTTTTTTTCACCCCATACTTATTCTATAGAGGGGTCTGGAGATACCAAAGAGCACGTGACTCATATTCGATTTGCATTAAATAGAGTTGATGCAAATTAATTTATTGACAAAATTTGAGCAAACTACCAAATTCAAGCTTCACTCATCAAAAGCCATTAATTAAGATGAGTTTCAGTGTTTGGGGAGCGCTAGAATGTGACACCTAGATTTCCACGTCCACACACTCACATCTCTCCCAGGCTGACAGCCCAGATGCTCTGGGAAATACAACTGCTTTTTCTTTGAACTAATTTTATAACTATCTCCAAAATGTTATAGTCAGTCCCAAAATAATGAAATATCAACAGTATAAATAATAAAATACAGTGGCTGTCAGATCTCATGTACCTATTCCGAGAGCTGGATCATGACTAGAATCTTTTCTGCTCTTTAGTCCACAGCATGTTCCATAAAATGAAAATACTAATAATGATAAAGGGAGCAGCACTCACGGTTTCATAATCAAAATGTATTCCCACGTTCATTTTTTATTTTGTCAGCGCTTCCATCCGACGTGCGAGAAACAGAAGCACAAGACAGATCCTTAACAGATGCATTAGGAATTATAATACCATCACAGCTCTAAAAGGCCCATTACATCTGAGGATTACTCTATCCACAGCATTACTCTTTGAGTTAGCAAACATATCTGTTCCTTTGTTGTATAGCTCAGCAAGCTTTGGAGGAAGGCGGTATCGGTGTCATTTTAACCCCAGCACTAGTTACCGACAATGCATTGTTACGTAGTATATGCTGTATTAATCCTGTGTCGGTTAAGATTCCACATTGTTGAAGCCTTGTTCTCAACTTTTGGAGAAAACTTATTCTAGAAGCTGTAAGACAAAGAGGAAAACATTGAATGTATATTTCTTTGCTGGTTTAGAGCAGGGCCGGATTGCAACTCTAATATTCAATATTACCATCCAAGACCAAGACTGTTTCAAAAGCAATATTAGCTTCTAGACCAAAAGTGTTCCAAGACCAATATTACTATCCAAGACCAAGACTATTCCAAGACCAATATTACCATCTAAGACTAAGACTGTTCAATAACACACTGGATGTTACCAACTATTTTAAAGTCAGGTCCCCTACTGTATGACACTAGGAACTGAAGAATTTTTTGGTGACCTCCGGATCAGGCCTCTATAGCTCACTAGATGCTGCAAACTATTTTAAAGTCAGGTCCCCTGCTGTATAACGTTAGGTGGAAAATAATTTTTTTGTGGCCCCTGGATCCGGCCTCTAGAACACACTCAATGCTACTACTACTACTTTAAAGTCAGGAGCCCTTCTGTAGGATACTAAGAGCAGAAGAAGTTTTTGGTGGCCTCTAGATCAGGCCTCTATAACACACTAGATGCTACAAACCATTTTACAGTCAGGTTCCCTACTGTATGAAGTTTAGCAACAGAAAAATGTTTGGTTATGTACGTGAGATCTGCAGACAGCTTAATTTCAACCCAACAAAATGACAAAGTGTGATACGGCAGGCTGTCTAACTTTTTGCAACAGAAAAATGATAATTTTTCTTAATGTGCGTTTGGTCTGCAGACAGTTTCGTATCAAGACAGCAATAAATGACAAGGTGGGATACAGCAGGCTGCTTCACATTTAGCTAGTGAAAACAATATTATTTAGAACGCTTTACTCATGCATGGAGCACAAAGAAGCATTGCACAACACACTTGTAGGACATGTGCCCTGCTGGTTTTGTCTGTGGACCAGGGTAATGGCCAAAAAAAATGCTGGAAGGTAAATTTAACAGTCACACTGGATACTAGCTACCCTCTCTGACTGATATACAACCTCCTAGCTAACTAGAAATCTTGCTGCTAACAGTGTCAGCTCCAGGAGCAGCCTCTCTGCGCTGTTACAGTGTCAAAATGGCGCTAAAACAAGATGTCCGATCTTTATATGAGGAGGGACATGTGATTTCAGCAGCCAATGACACAATCCGTGGTGTCAGAACATTGTGGATATTTCCTGTGCCCTGATTGGCTAGTCACAATGTGCACACATAAAGTTAGGGAGAAAAAAAAGTTTACAAGAACGCCACACCTCTGAGCTCTGCAAACCCCACTCCTCATCAAACACATGCAAAACGCTCATGATACACCACCATTACCGTTGCTAAAGTGCTGAAAATACTTTTGTGGCAACGCAAATATTTTCCCGCACCTTTTACGGATTGTTAACAATTTTTCCGATTTTAAAATATTTTGCTTATGTTTCCGATCACGAATCCGAATGTGCCATATTCGTGCCGAATTTATGCTTGGCGATCCTTTTCTGAACAAATTTGCTCATCACTAGTCACTATGTGGTGGTAATATGGGGTCTGGTAATGGTGTGGCGGTGTTTGTCCCCTGTATGTGGTATTATTCGGTCACTATGTGATGGCACTATGTGGTCTGGTCATAGTGTGATGGTATTTGTTCCTTGTATGTAGTATTATTCAATAACTATGATGTGGAACTGTTCCTTTTGTTATTATCCGGTCACTATATGATGGTAATATGTGATCTGGTCATGGTTTGGCAGTATTTGTCTCTTGTATGTGGTATTATTTGGTTAGTATGTGGTGGTAATATATAGTCTGGTCATCGTGTGATGGTATTTGTTCCTTGTATGTTGTATCATTCAGTCGTTGTGAGGTGGTAATATGTGGTCTGGCCATGGTGTGACGGTATTTGTCTCTTGTAAATGATGGTATTGGTCATTTTAAAAAATGTATGCAACAAATTCCCTTATATAAAAATAAATAAAATAGAGTATTGGATATTTTAAGAAATCTTTAGTAGGTTAGAGTAAAGTAGGAGAACACTTAACTCTTTGACAGAGAAATTCAAGAATGTTGGTGCTCTGCGGAACATTTGCCCGCCTTTTTCCTCTGTTCACCTCACTGACTCTTCCTGCCTGTTTCGGTGCTGCTGATCCCTCCCACTCAGAGCTGCTGGCCTTGCTCTGCATATCAGCTTCCCAGGTTGGGTCAGTGACTCCATCATTCACCAACTCATCTTACATCACCACACCCTGGTCCTCCTGACTTGGTGACAGCAACATGACTTATTGGAAACTGTGTCACATCATCATCTACCTCCTTAGACAGTATTTGGTGTTCCACAATGTCATCTTTTTTTGCCTGTGCATCACTAAGCAACATGTCCTCCTGTTCCTCTTGGAACATGCAGTGTGAGAGACCACAATCAAGAAACAATGATGTAAAGAGCTCCTCAGAGTGTCCTAGTGTGGGATCACTCGACATGGTGTTAGGACTGACGGAACACACCAAATAATAATTAGAGATGATATAAGGTGCATTCGCAGTCTGGGGTCCACCGTGCAGCTAAGACACCTGCTGCTTGGTAATGACGGACTATATGGCGGTATAATGTGAGTACACATACGGGTTGGCTTCACCCTGTTGCATCACAGGGCCATGATACCGTACAGAGAGTGCAAGCAAGGCGACACAGAACTCTGTCCGAAGACTCAGGGTAAGAGTCCCTCTAGATCTCTTGCGCTCGACACCGCTACTGCAGTGCCAGGGAAACAACTAAAGTAAATATTTACCACACAGGAGTGAGTGCAGCACCACTCTGGCGGACACCACTAACCACCCTAACTACGGCCAGGAAAGCGCAATATCTGCGCACGGCGCTGCTCTGGCGGTCACTGCTAACTGGATTCAGCAACTTGTGCAATTGTGCAGGATAGCACTGTCGGGCACTCGGTAGCTTTACCAATCGTGAGCAGGCAACAACACTAGGGATGGTAATGATTTGGAGCTTTCATCCATCGACAGGCATTCATCCACACACACACACACAAGTTAATAAGTTTACACTAACGCATGGCTGGGCGGCCATGCAAACCTTTTATGGCAGTAGCGCTGCGGGACCTTTCTGATGGTCCAATAGGAGCCGCAACAGGACCTGAGCATGTGACCCCCGACCTCCAATGGGAGGTAGTCCCGTGGGCATGCTCAGTGTGGGAAAATCAGGACTTAGTCCCTGAAATGCCTGCTCGCTGCTGAACAGTGATGGCTACAAAGGCAAAGCCTGGAAAGGTAGCAGTACCCAAGCGCACAGTATCAGCTTGAGCCAGATGCTGAGATCGACATCTCTGTTGAGTAGGTTCCACTGTGGCTGGAGAAGAATGGGAGACCGCAGTGGACATGGTTCGAGATTCCCCCTTTGCAGCGGCGGGAACTTGACACCTAACACATGGGCGGAGGAAGTAAGATCAGGGTGAGGATTAAGTGATGCAGACTCTTCTCTTGGGTGGTGAGACTGGACCGTGTGGAAGACTGTGTAGTGCTGCCAAACCTGATGGATGCATTGTCTGCTATCCAACTGACCACCTGTTCACACTGGTGTGGCTTTAGATGTTGTGTCCAGAGCCTCCTTGAAAAGTGGGACAGGAAGCTATGTTTAATGGATGAGTGTGTTACTTGTGCTCCAGGAAGAGGTGCAGTTGCACCTGACCCACGTCCTTGCCGGCAGCGTGCAAAATCATCAGCACTTCCATTTCCCCATCCCATACCACACACCCCACACCCTCACATATTTTGTAATTGCTAGGTCTCGGGAAACCAAGTTTCCTCAAATAATTGAAACTAAATTAAAAAAAATAAATAAATAAATCTGACTCCCTGTAGCAGGCCAAGCGCTTTTTAAATATTTCAAACCATCCTAATTTCACACAAAGCAGGTTAATCTCTATCTCTGACAATGATCATTTTTTAAAACAAAAAATCTTGTCACCTGTAGCAGGCCAAGCGTTTATAAAAAATTTCAAAACACCAAAATTTCACACAAAACACGTTAAACTGTATGGAAGAAAATAGTTAATGTTTGGACCAAAAAATGTGGTCATCGGTAGCAGGTCAAGATTTTTTTTTATTTCAGACCAACGTAATTTCACACAAAACATGTTAAACTGTATGGATGACAACAGTCAATTTTTGGATCAAAGAAAATGTGATCACTTGTAGCAGGCCAAGCTTTTTAAAAAAATGTCAAACCAACTGAATTTCACAAAAAGCAGGTTAAGCCATATGGATAACAACACAGTCATTTTTTTCGCAAAAAAATATGGGCACTTGCAGTAGGTATATACAATGGGAAAAAAAAGGATTTATTCAGCCACCAATTTTGCAAGTTCTCCCACTTACAAAGATGAGAGAGGCCTGTAATTGTCAACATACGTACTGCAGACCACAACTATGAGAGACAAAATGAGAAAATAAATCCAGAAAATGACCTTGTCTGATTTAGCAAGATTTATTTTTCAAATTATGGTAGAAAAAAAGTATTTGGTCATTAACAAAAGTTTATCTCAATATTTTGTTATATATCCTTTTGTTGGCAATGACAGAGGTCAAATGTTTTCTGTAAGTGTTCACAAGGTTGGCACACACTGTTAGTGGTATGTTGTCCCAATCCTCCATGCAGATCTCCTCTAGGGCAGCGATGTTTTGGGCCTGTCGATGGGCAACACGGACTTTCAACTCCCGTCAAACGTTTTCTATGGGGTTGGGATCTGGAGACTGGCTAGGCCACTCCAGGACCTTCATATGCTTCCAACGATGCCACTCCTTCATTGCCATGGCGGTGTGCTTGGGATTATTATCATGCTGAAAGACCCATCCATGTTTCATCTTCAAGGCCCTTGCTGATGGAAGGAGGTTTGCACTCAAAATCTCACGATACATGGCCCCATTCATTCTTTCATGTACACAGATCAGTCGTCCTGGTCCCTTTGCAGAGAATAATCACCAGCAAAAAGGATCAGTTCTCAACTAATCCAAAAAGTACCTGACCAGTCAGGCAATATATATATACAGCAGGCCAGGAGGAACATACAGTTAAGTTATATATATTTGGACAGAGACAACATTTTTCTAATTATGGTTATAGACATTACCACAATGAATTTTAAACAAAACAATTCAGATGCAGTTGAAGTTCAGACTTTCAGCTTTCATTTGAGGGTATCCACATTAAAATTGGATGAAGAGTTTAGGAGTTTCAGCTCCTTATCATGTGCCACCCTGTTTTTAAAGGGGCCAAAAGTAATTGGACAAATTCAATAATTTTAAATAAAATGTTCATTTTTAGTACTTGGTTGAAAACCCTTTGTTGGCAATGGCTGCCTGAAGTCTAGAACTCATGGACATCACCATACACTGCGTTTCCTCCTTTTTGATGCTCTGTCAGGCCTTCACTGCAGTGGTTTTCAGTTGCTGTTTGTTTGTGGGCCTTTCTGTCTGAAGTTTAGTCTTTAACAAGTGAAATGCATGCTCAATTGGGTGGAGATCAGGTGACTGACTTGGCCATTCAAGAATATTCCACTTATTTGCTTTAATAAACTCCTGGGTTGCTTTGGCTTTATGTTTTGGGTCATTGTCCATCCGAAGTATGAAACAACGACTAATCAGTTTGGCTGCATTTGGCTGGATCTGAGCACACAGTATGTCTCTGAATACCTCAGAATTCATTCAGCTGCTTCTGTCCTGTGTCACATCATCAATAAAAACTAGTGACCCAGTGCCACTGGCAGCCATGCATGCCCAAGCCATCACACTGCCTCCGCCATGTTTTACAGATGATGTGGTATGCTTTGGGTCATGAGCTGTACCACGCCTTTGCCATACTTTTCTTTTTCCATCATTCTGGTAGAGGATGATCTTGGTTTCATCTGTCCAAAGAATGTTCTTCCAGAACTGTCCTGGCTTTTTAGATGTTTTTTTAGCAAAGTCCAGTCTAGCCTTTTTATTCTTGATGCTTATGAGTGGCTTGCACCATGCAGTGAAACCCTCTGTATTTACTTACATGTAGTCTTCTCCTTATGGTAGATTTGGATATTGATACGCCGACCTCCTGGAGAGTGTTGATCACTTGGTTGGCTGTTGTGAAGGGGTTTCTCTTCACCATGGAGATTATTCTGCGATCATCCACTACTGTTATCTTCCGTGGGCACCCAGGTCTTTTTGCATTGATGAGTTCACCAGTGCTTTCTTTCTCAGGATGTACCAAACTGTAGATTTGGCCACTACTAATATTGTAGCAATTTCTCGGATGGGTTTTTTCTGTTTTCGCAGCATAAGGATGGCTTGTTTCACCTGCATGGAGAGCTCTCTTGACCGCATGTTTAATTCACAGCAAAACCTTCCAAATGTAAGCACCACACCTCAAATCAACTCCAGGCCTTTTATCTGCTTAATTGAGAATGACATAATGATGGGATTGCCCACACCTGTCCATGAAATAGCCTTGGAGTCAATTGTCCAATTACTTTTGGTCCCTATAAAAACAGGGTGGCACATGATAAGGAGCTGAAACTCCTAAACCCTTCACCCAATTTTAATGTAGATACCCTAAAATGAAAGCTGAAAGTTTGAACTTCAACTGCATCTGAATTGTTTTGTTTAAAATTCATTGTGGTAATGTCTATAACCAAAATTAGAAAAATGTTGTCTCTGTCCAAATATATATGGACTTAACTGTATATATAAAACTTAGCTTTTACTAGTTATTTTTTAAAATAACGGCCAAAATATTTCTCAGACCAACATACATGATTTTTTCACAGTTCATCAGTGCTCATTTTCAACAGTGCTCTATTAATAAAATTGGTTAAATCTCACCGAATGTTGATTCTCATTCATTTCTTCCGTAATTTTTCACTATGAAGGAAGATAATTAATAAGAGGGGAAAGAGGGGGGTTAAAAAAGTGCAAATCCCTATATACATCCTTGTCGTGCCCCTGCTTAGCTCCTGCCCTTAGAATGGTAGTACCCAAATATGAACCTATATGTCAATGGTCCATGGAAATTATATAGCCTCCCATATATAGTGTAGCTTTTCTGTATAATCTCCCTTATCGTTCATAGCGAAAAATTATGGAAGAAATTAATGAGAATCAACATTCGGTGAGATTGAAACAATTTTATTAATAGAGCACTGTTGAACATGAGCACTGATGCACTGTGAAAAAATCATGTATGTTGGTCAGAGAAATATTTTGTCCGTTGTTTTAAAAAATATAACTAGTAAAAGTTAACCCTTTGCAGAGAAACAGTCCCAAAGCATGATGTTGCAATCCCCATGCTTCAACAAGTTCAAACAGGTGCCATTACTACAGGTAATGATCGGAGGACAGAGGAGCCCCTTAAAGTTAAAGAAGCTACAGGCCTGGGAGAGCCAGAAATATTGCATGTTTTTAGGTGACCAACTACTTATTTCCACTATAATTTGCAAAATAAATCTTGCCATATCAGACAAGGTGATTTTCTGGATTTGCTTTCTCATTTTGACTCTCATAGTTGTGCTCTACCTATGATGTCAATTAAAGGCCTCTCTCATCTTTTTAAGTGACAAAACTTGCACAATTGGTGGCTGACTAAATACTTTTTTTCACCACTGTACGTATTTAGCAACAGGCTGCAAAGCCTTAAGCCCTGACAAGAAGCTGTATTCAGCCAATCTCCTTGCTCCAGCTTACCCTAGGCTAAATGCACAATGCATAGCATAGAAACAGCAAACACAAGATTAGTCCTAAAAAGGACTTTTTGTATCATGGTTCAGCAAAGTATTGCCACTAGAAGACTCTGATTGGTAAAACTGTGCATAAAGGCATGGACAATTACTCCCTCTCTCCAGTAAGAACTGTCCCTGAGCTGTGCAATGGTGTCAGTGTGCCAAGCGTGGCAGCGCCAGTCCTTTTACAATCTCTGATGAGACAATATGGCCAGCCAATCACAGAAATGCACTACAAAATGGCTATGTAATAATTATAGGGGATAACTCAGGAGACTCTTTACGTGGAACAAGAGAACTACAGGACGCAGTTTTATAAGTGGTAACGTCTATATTATCACACGGTGATTCAAACAAGTACGGAGAGAAACTCAAGTCCACAACACTTGGTGTAAATATAAAACGCAGCTTAGCAGTCTATAGGGAACTTCGGAGGAAAATGCAAACACGCAGAAAGTCTATGAAGCACAATTATTCTTGAGGATACTTGACATGAATAAATCCTTGTCTTAGTCCAAACACAGATAGATAAGCTTATAAGGCAGTTCAAATCATATCTTAGCTCAACCAGGGAGGCCTGGTTAATAGTCTCAGGTTTTTGCAGAGCAGAAACAGCTTACATGTCCAGCAAATGCAGATGGAAGTAAACATGAGCAGCAGATGAAGGAGGATTACTGGAAATTGGTGTATGCAGCAGGAACTCAGAGCAGAGTAGCAGGATCACCACACAGGTTCACAGGAGCAGGTATATAGCCAGGGAGTAATCAGAGGTCAGGAGCTGGATGCAAGGCAGAATACTCTAGCACAGACTGAAGGCTGGGGTGGAGTTTTATAGCAGGAAGACAGTGCACATGAGACCAAAGACGCCATCTTGGAAAAGGGCAGTAATGCACAAAAGGTAAAAAATGTTCAGAGTCCTGACAGGCTACGGCCATTATAGTGACTGGCTGGAAATCACCGCATGTTTATTGACTGTGTAACAGCAGTTATTCGAGCACTCAATCCAGGCACCAGACAATGCTCGACGAGTGGCAAGAATATCTGAGCACCCAGATACTCGAGTGATATCAGAGTATCACCAAGAACGTTGGCTCATCACTATATAATAAATACCATTTTTAAAGTCCTAAATGGACAGTAAATGAAAGAAGTGTATGAAACTGAAAATATTATAGATGTGTGTAGTAGGGTCAAAAAGAAAGGGGTCTTCATTTCTGAAAAATCTCCTTGTTTTTTTTACACATATGGGCACTGCACATATTCTGCACCTCCCCATCCCCTTCAGTTATAAGCATTTGGATCTTGCTATGTGATGCTCAGAATAATTGTAAATTGAACGTTCTTTACAAAAGACTCGGAAACAAATGGCTTTCTTCATTGTAATGTAATGTATTACTATACTGTTCATTGTGCCACTTGGGAACAGGTACTATTAGCACACACTTGACTTGAACACACAACACTTCACCCTGACCAGCATGAGGTACACAATGTAAAATAGACCGGAGCAGCCGTCATCAATGATAAGTACAAGGCTGTGAACTATCCAGAACTAAAGATGTTAAAGGACCAAAATATGAAATCTAGAAGCGGTCTTCAATTACTATGCTTTTTGTAGTCTTAAGATCATAGATCTTATATTTGATGTTGATTACCTGTTCTGGCTCAAGCGCCAGCCCGTGTGTCTCCCATGACAGTTTCCATCTGTCCAGCAAACACCACTAATGTCGTCTTGAGATCAAGCAAGCTACTTGCCACCTAAGTAGTGAATTATGAACACACTAATTTGGGCGTTCCTTATGCTAGCCACTAAACCTATTGGTTCTGTTAGAACTTATCCAAAATGTGTCACTTTAGCAAACACCCCTCTGTTTTACCTGACCGCTATTGAACATTCACCTCTGCTACAACCATGTGCCTTACTGCTGCCTTAACTTTGTAGTTGTAGGTGTTGTCTGCACTCTTGATTCTGCTACAACAAGGTGTCTGACTGCTGACTCAGCTCTGCTGTTCCTGGGTGCTTTACGCAGGGGTAGATTTACCATGTACATAGCATGTATAGTTGCACGTAGTAACCATAGACAAAAATGGCTCACTACCATAATGTTTAAGTTCTCCTACATTTTCATTCTTTGTTATTTAAAGAGGTTTTCCAAGTTCATTTTAATCAATAGATCTTGGATTAATCATAAGTTCCACAGTTGAATGTGTTTAAAGCAAAAAGGTTCCAGTGCTGAGATAATCTTATACATATGCCCCTGCTATGTGCTGTGTAATGGCTGTGTCTGACCGCACAGGAACATGGTCTGATCATACCACAGCTCCTGGGCAGTGGGGAGAAAAATAAATTTTCCAGACAGGACAGCATGGGATCACAAATGATTTTTTCTTTGAGGTAAAATATTGCTTAAAAACAGCACTGAAATGTTTTACCTCACAGAAAGAATCAGCTGTCATCCCCTGCAGTAATGTCTGCATATTGTTTTTTGCTTCCCCCTCTGGTATGAGATCTCAATTGCACTTGCGCCACCTCCGGAGGCCATTTTCCCAGGGTCAACAGCATTAGAAAGTATGGAAGGTGTGGGGCTCCTGGTGTTCACAAAATGTAGGCACAACCCCCGCACCACTGGATACCTTGTTGTACTAGCCTGCAGCCCACAGCCATGGGCCAACTCCTGCTACCGCTGAACACCCCATCCTACCAGTCTGGATCTCACAGCATCTCCTGCCCCCGCTAGCAGCGACCCTACCACCTGGGACACCATCCTACCACCATTATTATTATAACACGCTCCATTTTATTTAAAAAAAAACTTTTTTTAACTATTTTCCTTAAAAAAATAAGGGGTGCACTTTATAAACTGTGTCGTCTTTTAAGCCACAAAATATGGTAAGTAAAAAGAATGGTATTGCTCTCTACTAGATTAAATTGAAAGACGTGCGTTGCTACCCCTCATAATTCGGCAAGAACTCTTGGGGGGTTGATGTCATCAGTTTAACTGGCACATGAAGAAAGGAAGCAAGAGAGAGAAACTCTATAAGCCCATTGCCACTGATAGATCAGTAAATAGACAAACGTGCTTCTACTATCTATCTACAGTGGCTTGCAAAAGTATTCACTTCTTTAACATTTTACATGTTTTCCTACCTCACAACCTGGAATTTTGCAGGTATATTTTGTTGCTTCATTTACAGAGCACGCCTACATTTGTGAACATTTGGTTTTATTTTTATTATGACGCAAACAACAAATAGGACAATAACTGAAAACTTCAATATGCATAATTATCCCCCACCACCACTAAAGTCAGTACTATATAGAGCCTCCTTTTGCGGCTCTTACACCTACAAGTCACTTTGGATAAGTCTCTATGAGCTTTCCACATCTTCCCATTGGGATTTTTGCCCATTCCTCAAGGTAAAACTGCTCCAGCTCCTTCAAGTTAGATGGTTTACTCTGGTGAACAGAAATCTTCAAGTCTGACCACAGATTTTCAATTGGATTAAGGTCTGGCCATTGACTAGGCAAGTCCAAAACATTTCCCCTTAAACCACTTGAGTGTTGCTTTAGTAGGATTCTTTGGGTCATTGTCTTGTTGGAAGATGAACCTCCATCCCAGTGGTACATCTTGCTTAATGGTGTTGGAGCCCCTTTGACCTCTCTGAAAAGGTGTGTATATACTGACCGACATGTGACACTTAGATTGCACACAGGTGGACTTCCTTTAACTAAGCATGGGACTTATGATTTTTGTAGGGGCTTTATAGCAGAATGGGTAAATATATATACACTTTCCAATTTTTAGTTATTTGATCCAATAAATTTAATCTATGCTTATATTTTTCTCACTTCACCAATTTAGACTATTTAGTCCTGATGCATCACACACAAATCGGATTACAAAAATATTTAAACACAGATTGTAATGTCACAAAATAGGTAAAAGCCAAAGGGCGAATACTTTTGGAAGCCACTCTATCTATCTATTTATCTATCTATCTATCTATCTATCTATCTATCTATCTATCTATCTATCTAATCCATTCATCAATCTTTCCATTTTATCGATACACCTGTCTCTCTCGTCATAAAACATACAACCGGCAAACGAGTGATACAGAGATCCTGATGCAGAGAAGTAGAACATTGGTCACATACCAGCCGAAACATTGGCCTACTGCATAGAGCATAGAGGCTGCAATGTACTAAACATCAAAGTGGCAAGTGCATTTATCTATAATATTAAAGGACTCCTCCAACAGACTCTCTGTATCCCAATGTACTCTTTGTTTGATCTCCCCAGATAAAGGATAAGCGAAACACACGGTGGGATGCAGAAAGTCTGTTGGGTTGGTACTTCATATCTATTAATACATGCACCTGCCAATTTGTTATTTAGTAATTTATCAATTCTATTTTCTATGTTCTGTGCACTTAGTCAATGTTTTGACTGTTATACAGCTCTGGCAAAAATTAAGGGACCACCACACCAAAACCCTGTCATGGCCAGCCCAATCTCCAGACCTGAACCCCATTGAAATCCTCTGAAATGTAATCAAGAGGATGATAGATAGTCACAAGCCATCAAAGAACTGCTTAAATTTTTGCGCCAGAAGCAGTGTGAAAGACTGGTGGAAAGCATGCCAAGACGCATGAAATCTGTGATAAAAAATCATGGTTATTCCACAAAATATTGATTTCTGAACTCTTCCCGAGTAGTGTTGAGCGATACCGTCCGATACTTGAAAGTATCGGTATCGGAAAGTATCGGCCGATACCGGCAAAGTATCGGATCCAATCCGATACCGATACCCGATGCCAATACAAGTCAATGGGACTCAAGTATCGGACGGTATTCCTGATGGTTCCCAGGGTCTGAAGGAGAGGAAACTCTCCTTCAGGCCCTGGGATCCATATAAATGTGTAAAAGAAAGAATTAAAATAAAAAATATCGCTATACTCACCCTCCGACGCAGCCTGGACCTCAGCGAGGGAACCGGCAGCGTTGTTTGTTTAAAATTCGCGCTTTTACTTGGTTACATGAAGTCCCGGCTTGTGATTGGTCAGGGCGGCCATGTTGCCGGGACGCGGACCAATCACAGCAAGCCGTGACGAAATTACGTCACGGCTTGCTGTGATTGGTCCGCGTCCCGGCAACATGGCCGCCATTAACCAATCACAAGCCGGGACGTCACGGGAGGCTGGACACGCGCCTATTTTAAAAAGCGCGCGTGTCCAGCCTCCAGTGACGTCCCGGCTTATGATTGGTCACGGCGCCCATGTTGCCGGGACGCGGACCAATCACAGCAAGCCGTGACGAAATTACGTCACGGCTTGCTGTGATTGGTCCGCGTCCCGGCAACATGGCCGCCATTAACCAATCACAAGCCGTGACGTCACGGGAGGCTGGACACGCGCGCTTTTTAAAATGGGCGCGTGTCCAGCCTCCCGTGACGTCCCGGCTTGTGATTGGTTGCGCCGCGGTCAACCAATCACAAGCCGGGAGGCTGGACACGCGCGCATTTTAAAATTTTAAAATGGGCGCGTGTCCAGCCTCCCGGCTTGTGATTGGTTGATCGCGGCGCAACCAATCACAAGCCGGGACGTCACGGGAGGCTGGACACGTGCCCATTTTAAAATGCGCGCGTGTCCAGCCTCCCGTGACGTCACGGCTTGTGATTGGTTGCGTCTCCCATGTGACTGCGATGCAACCAATCACAAAGCCGGGACGTAATTTTAAAATCCTTAAGGACCTGAAATTACGTCACGGCTTGCTGTGATTGGTTGCGTCTCCCATGTGACTGCGACGCAACCAATCACAACGCCGGAACGTAATTTTAAAATCCTGAAGGACCTGAAATTACGTCACGGCTTGCTGTGATTGGTTGCGTCCCGGTCACATGGGCGGCACGCAACCAATCACAAGCCGGGACTCACGTAAAGGAAAGAAAAGCGCGAATTTTAAACAAAGAACGCTGCCGCTTCCTTCGGTAAGGTGCAGGCTGCGTCGGAGAGGTGAGTATAGCAATATTTTTTATTTTAATTCTCTCTTTTACACATTTTTACATTAATGTTGTTTCGATACCGATACCCGATATCACAAAAATATCGGATCTCGGTATCGGAATTCCGATACAGCAAGTATCGGCCGATACCCGATACTTGCAGTATCGGAATGCTCAACACTATTCCCGAGTTAAAACATTAGTATTGTTGTTTCTAAATTATTATGAACTTGTTTTCTTTCCATTATTTGAGGTCTGAAAGAACTGGGGTTTTTTTTAGTTTTCACCATTTTTCTTTGTCAGAAAAAATATACAAAATTTATTGCTTGGAAATTCAGAGACATGTTGTCAGAAGTTATAGACTAAAAGAACAGTTTATATTTTACTCAAAAATATACGTATAAAGAGAAAAATCAGAAACACTGAACATTTTGCCCTTGTCTCTTAATTTTTGCCAGAGATGTTTGTGACCAATCTACTAATTCAACATTTCTGCATCATATGTACTGCGTTTTATACAATACGAACCCCGTCTCTCTGTTTGTGTCTGTGAGTTTTCTAATCTTTTCATGTTTATTTTATGCAACTATTTAGGAAGCTATATTTAATAAAATTACCTTTTTTATTATGAAGTAGCGTGTGATTACTATTTTTGGTGGATACTTTTATCAATTCCATTAGCAAACTCAACACTGCCTCATGTATCACTTCTTCTCACTCTCCTTTCCTATCTCATTTCCTCCCTTGCCATAATACATTTCTTCTTATATGTATAAGAAAAAAAAAAACTAAAATGAGGATATCAGGTCTGTACAAGCAGCATTAGGACTGCAGCTATACAGGAACACTTTAGCCCTGCTCCTTTCGCACTTTAGGTTAGTTCCAGAGAACAAGTAGATTTGACAGTTGTGCTAATTGACATTGAGATGGCATACAGAGTAAATCTGTTTCAAATCAAATTGCTACCACAATGCAGATTTATCTCAATGTACTTTCCCAGACGTAAATGAGCTTGGTTCACAACATACTGTACAGTAGTGATTCATTCTGGTAAGAAATTATATACACTACAGGTGCTTCTCACAAAATCAGAATATCAGCAGAAAGTTAAGTTATTTCAGTTCTTCCATACAAAAAGTGAAACTCGCATTATATAGAGTCATTACAAAGAGAGTGATGTATTTCACGTGTTTTTTTCTGTTAACGTTGATGATTATGGCTTACAGCCAATGAAAACCCAAAAGTCAGTATCTCAGTAAATTAGAATAATTAACAAAATACATCTGCAAAGGTTTCCTAAGCATTTAAAATGATCCTTTAGTCTGTTTCAGTAGGTTCCACAATCATGGGGAAGACTGCAGTGCTGACTTCACAGATGTCCAGAAAGCAGTCATTGACACACTCCACAAGGAGGGTAAGGCAGAAAAGGTCAGTGCTAAAAAAAGCCGGCTGTTCACAGAGAGCTGTATCCAAGCATACTAATGGAAAGTTGAGTAGTAGGAAAAAGTGTAGTAGAAAAAGGTGCACAAGCAACCGGGATAACTGAGGCCTTGAAAAGATTGTTAAGAAAAGGCTATTAAAAAATTTGGGGGAGATTCACAAGGAGTGGACTGCTGCTGGAATCATTGCTTCAAGAGCAACCACACACAGATGTATCCAGGACATGGGCAACAAGTGTTGATTCCTTGTGTCAAGCCACTCATGATCAATAGACAATGCCAGAAGCGTCTTACCTGGGCCAAGGAGAAAAGGAACTGGACTGTTGCTCAGTGGTCCAATGTGGTTTAAGATAAAAGTAAATTTTGCATTCCATTTGGAAATCAAGGTCCCAGAGTCTGGAGGAAGAGTGGAGAGGCCACAATCCAAGCGGCTTGAGGTCTAGTGTGAAGTTTCAACGATCAGTGATGGTTTTGAGAGCCATGTCATCTGCTGGTGTAGATCCACTGTGTTTTATCAAGACCAAAGTCAGTGCCTCCATCTGCCAGGAAATTTTAGAGCACTTCATGCTTCCCTCTGCCGTCAAGCTTTTTTGGAGATGAAAATTCCATTCTCCAGCAGGACTTGGCCCCTGTCCACACTGCCAAAAGTACCAATACCTGGTTTACAAACAATAGTATCACTGCTCATGATTGGCCAGCAAACTCGCCTGACCTTAACCCCATTGAGAATCTATGGAGTATTGTCAAGAGGAAGATGAGAGACACCAGACCCAACAATGCAGACGAGCATAAGACTGCTATCAAAGCAACCTGGGCTTCCATAACACCTCAGCAGCGCCACAGACTGATTGCCTCCATGCCACGCTGCATTGATGCAGTAATTGATGCCAAAGAAGCCACAACCAAGTATTGAGTGCATTTATTGTGCATACATATCCGTAGGCCAGCATTTCGGATTTTAAAATCATTTTTCAAGCTGGTATTATAAAGTATTCTAATTTACTAAGATAATGACTTTTGGATCTATCTATATATCTATTATCTATAACATATCTGTATATCTATCTATCTACCTATATCTATTTATCTTCGCTTTTCTAGGTTGCCCGTGTATTGTCATTTTGGGATATTTGCAGTATATGTATTCTGTATTTATGCAAGAAGAATACAACCTTCTCTCGTTTGGACGTGGTTTGTTTTCTGTGCATTGCAGGTTTTTGGGAGCTTTCAATCAATCCCCTGCTTAAAATGGAGTGCAGCATACGAGTCCTGTGATTGACAGCAATCCTTTTTATATTCATTTCCAAAAGTTTTCCTCCACTCATCTCATTTTGTATGCAGATTAGGCATCACTAAGCCTCCTACAGGTACAATGCACCAACAGCTGTCACACAATCCTTAATGGACTGGTTCTCTTTCCCAGCAATAATTAAAGTTCCTTTTAAATATTACAAATAACTCAGTATTAGAGATTTCTATTTTTTCTTTTTGCAAGCATGGCTCACTTAAGACTGTGTTTTTCCACGGCTGAACTGGGAAATGTCAAATTAATAGGTTAAAAAAATCCAATTATTTGCATTTGTTCATCTATTATCAAGAAAGCAATGGGAGGTTTTTCCTTTATCATCATTAGGAAACCTTTGACAAGTCTATGTCGGAGCTGTAGACTCTGTACTTTCCATCATATTTAAAAGTTCTCTGATAAATGTGATTGTGTTTACTTCTATTTTCCCATGGAACCAACAGTAATTTTATTTCCTAGTCTGCGGATGGAATAAAGCTAATGAAACAAGAGGAAATAATTACAATACATCATGAAGATGAGTATACTTTGCTTTGAAATTACATTGAATTAAAGCTCAATAAACCTGCCGTAATGAATGAAGCGAGCGGGAAAAACCAACGATAATCAATAAAAATAACACTGCCATTATTAATGTGGCATTGTCATCAACTTGTCTGAGCGTTTGACTTTGTTTTAATTGGAGTCAGTGCAAAGTGGTCACAGTTGTTTAAATGAGAACTATGTGAAATGTATTTCTTTGTATCAAAGAGGCTGTTCACAGAGGCGCAGTTGGGGGGCACTTGATTGGGATACAATGGAGTGGATACAGGATAGGTTTGCCTGGAGAAGCGCTTCCTGACACTTGTCTGTTGTCCTTTAAGGGGTTTTCCAGTTAAAACAAGTTATTGCCTATCCCCAGGGGTGCACTGACTTTCACCATTTTATCCTTAGACAGTGACCTAAATTTAAGCAGGGACCCCTGAGTTGGAGCCACGGAGTAATCTGCTGGTTGATGGTGTAGGCTGGCAGGCAGGGGCAGTTTTAGACAAAGTGGGACCCTAGTCAGAAGCTAAAGTGGGGCTCTACATTTTGCACAAACATTTCGGTTGCGCTGAGTTCAGGCTACTAAATGAGCGTGATCGACAATATTGAAGTCGTTTGGCGCTTGTTTACCGGCCTCTTTACACAGGTTGACAAAAAATGATGGGCATAGAATGAACACTAGTAGGTCAATTTGTCCCCAAACATATCATGTTATCAGCAGCTTATCTGCATTTTACACCAGGCGATGTGCTGCCGAGAACAATGATTTTTGTTCCGCCATAAACAATCCAATCACCCATTGAATGAGCAGCATTTTGATCGTTCGTTGCCAACATGTTCACACCTATGCACTCTCATCTGTGCTGCAAGGATTTATAAATGTGGATGCTACGTACTCACACAGTATGTTATACATACACTGTATGTTACGCATAGATATGTATACTCATAATTTTACACCATGGACAGATCCAGGTTTTTGAGGGTCCCAGGCAAAAGAGTCTCAGTGGACCCCTTTAACACATACCACGGAATCATGATGTACAGATACGGCAGGGAAATATAGGTATAGTACAACGCCAAAGATTTCACTTCGTACATTACATTAGTGATATCTATTGTAAACACTACAGTGTAAGCTCTTCTCTATAATGGGCACCACATAGTGCTCCAAGCAGCATAATGCACCCCATATAATGCCCCAATGGACTCTGCATAACGTTCCATACAGAATGGGCCCAATATAATGCTCCATACAGAATGGACCTCATATATTGCTCCATACAGAATGGGCCCCATATAATGCTCCACACAGAATGAGCCCCATATAGCGCTCCATACAGAATAGACCCCATATAATGCTCCAGACAGTATGGGCCCCATAAAATGCTCCATAAAGCATGGGCCCCACATAATGCTTCCTACATAAAAAATATTTAAATATTCACCTCTCCTCGTTCCTTGCTGGCTGCAACTCTGGTTTTCTCCAAATATTCTGACCCTCTGTGCTGCTCAACACTGAGGACACGCTGTAGTGATGTCATCGCGCCCTCTGCCCTGAGACATCACAGAGCAAGAAGATGTGAAAAAGACAGGAGCTACGGACGAACAAGGAGAGGTAAGTATTTTGAAAAGTTTAAAGAACGATGTGGGGAGGGCGGAGGCAGCGCTTACTCTGGCACTGGGCCTCCCCCAACTCGTGGGCCCCATAGGGTGATTGGGTACAAGACAGCGAATGGGTCCCTTCATTTGCTCAGGGCTCCGACACTTGCCCAGGTACACCGAGTGGTGACGCCAGCCATAATGTACACACAGAGAATATGCACACAAATCTGAGTGGCTGGACAGATTCTGTGCTGCCCCAGTCTGTATGCTGCCTCCATCTGGTGATCTGGTGTTGCCCACAGAATGTGTCAGAAGGCAATTTTTGATAGGACAAGACTTCGCCAGGGTTGTTGACATGACTTTTTATTTTCTCTGGACAGCAAACAACAATATTTTTTTACGAACACATAGAAAAACCATAATAAATCATTATAAGTTATTCATGTCTATAGCCCAAAATTCTGATCAGAAGACGTCAGCTGCATTCACTGTAAATTATAAAATGATAATTACAGTCAAAATAGCTGCCAGCGGTGGATCTTGATGATTTACTGTCCACGTGCATTCCTCAAACAACCATTAATGACCTCATTGATGGCATTTTGAGGCTTGTTAATGTATGCGTTTCTGTGTGTGGCGCTCTTACAAGATACTGAATAAATTGAGATGTTTGAAAATTTTATTTTCAGTTTTTCAGCATTTGCATATCCTTAACATGTCTATTCATCCAGTAATTTCTACAATTCCATGACTTTTCTTTTTTGGATTGAGGTGTGGTGGTTCTATTTATGTATGCAGTATAATTGCATGTACAGTGGGGGAAATAAGCATTTGATCCCTTGCTGATTTTGTAAGTTTGCTTACTGACAAAGACATGATCAGTCTATAATTTTAAGGGTAGGTTAATTTTAACATTGAGAGATAGAATATCAAAAATCAAATCCAGAAAATCGCATTGTATCATTTATATAACTGTATTTGAAATATATATAGTACAGAGCAAAAGTTTGGACACACCTTCTCATTTAAAGATTTTACTGTATTTTCATGACTATGAAAATTGTACATTCACACTGAAGGCATCAAAACTATGAATTAACACATGTGGAATTATATACTTAACAAAAAAGTGTGAAACAATTGAAATTATGTCTTATATTCTAGGTTCTTCAAAGTAGCCACCTTTTGCTTTGATGACTGCTTTGCACACTCTTGGCATTCTCTTGATGAGCTTCAAGAGGTAGTCACCGGGAATGGTCTTCCAACAATCTTGAAGGAGTTCCCAGAGATGCTTAGCACTTGTTGGCCCTTTTGCCTTCACTCTGCCGTCCAGCTCACCCCAAACCATCTTGATTGGGTTAAGATCTGGTGACTGTGGAGGCCAGGTCATCTGGCGTAGCACCCTATCACTCTACTTCTTGGTCAAATAGCCCTTACTCAGCCTGGAGATGTGTTTGGGGTCATTGTCCTGTTGAAAAATAAATGATAGTCCAACTAAACGTAAACCGGATGGAATAGCATGCCGCTGCAAGATGCTGTGGTAGCCATGCTGGTTCAGTATGCCTTCAATTTTGAATAAATCCCAAAAAGTGTCACCAGCAAAGTACCCCCACACCATCACACCTCCTCCTCCATGCTTCACGGTGGGAACCAGGCATGTAGAGTCCATCCGTTCACCTTTTCTGCGTCGCACAAAGACATGGTGGTTGGAACCAAAAATCTCAAATTTGGACTCATCAGACCAAAGCACAGATTTCCACTGGTCTAATGTCCATTCCTTGTGTTCTTTAGCCCAAACAAGTCTCTTCTGCTTGTTGCCTGTCCTTAGCAGTGGTTTCCTAGCAGCTATTTTACCATGAAGGCCTGCTGCACAAAGTCTCCTCTTAACAGTTGTTGTAGAGATGTGTCTGCTGCTAGAACTCTGTGTGGCATTGACCTGGTCTCTAATCTGAGCTGCTGTTAACCTGCGATTTCTGAGGCTGGTGACTCGGATAAACTTATCCTCAGAAGCAGAGGTGACTCTTGGTCTTCCTTTCCTGGGGCAGTCCTCATGTGAGCCAGTTTCTTTGTAGCGCTTGATGGTTATTGCATCTGCACTTGGGGACACTTTCAAAGTTTTCCCTATTTTTCGGTCTGACTGACCTTCATTTCTTAAAGTAATGATGGCCACTCGTTTTTCTTAACTTAGCTGTTTTTTTCTAATACAAATTCTAACAGTCTGTTCAGTAGGACTATCAGCTGTGTATCCACCAGACTTCTGCACAACACAATTGATGTTCCCAACCCCATTTATAAGGCAAGAAATCCCACTTATTAAACCTGACAGGGCACACCTGTGAAGTGAAAACCATTCCTGGTGACTACCTCTTGAAGCTCATCAAGAGAATGCCAAGAGTGTGCAACGCAGTCATCAAAGCAAAAGGTGGCTACTTTGAAGAACCTAGAATATAAGACATAATTTCAGTTGTTTCACACTTTTTTGTTAAGTATATAATTCCACATGTGTTAATTCATAGTTTTGATGCCTTCAGTTTGAATGTGCAATTTTCATAGTCATGAAAATACGGAAAAATCTTTAAATGAGAAGGTGTGTCCAAACTTTTGCTCTGTACTGTATATTTGTACATATAAATTAATTTATATACATGTATTGGACTGGAAAGGGCCCATATATTGTTCTTTCCCTTTCCTGTCTCTGTGAGCAGAGTTGTGATACCATGTGACAATAGAAACATTCTATACATGTAAGAATAATGACTATTTCGCCAAACAGACTATATCCATGGCACACAATACCAAAGCTTATAAAGATGTTAATTTCAAATGTCAAAAGGCAATTAAACCCGCTGTGCAATCCTGAAAATACCTCCAGGTGTGTGACCTTATAAATGTGAGAAACAGTACATCCATTTATTCTGTATATTAAATATGGATACAGTACATGTATGTTAACTCTGTATCACTGTTTCTAGTCCAGTCTCCAAGGAGAAGCGTTTCTGCTCCTGCAGTGCGGGAGTTAACTGATTAACATTTACAAAGTTAGCTGGAATTTATATTTCTGAAACTCTACAAATAATCTTCACATTTGTGTGGATTAGACTTCTGTTTGCACTGATTAACTTATTTTTTATACTGTAATTTCCCTCTGCAATGCAATCCAGATTCCTTGCCCTGAGCGTTTAGCATGTGGAATCTGAGGAACAGACATTTCTTTACCTAGATATATGCAGGAGATTAAACATAACCCTCATCCTTTACATCTGCTTTGCTATAAAATTCTCACCTTGGTTTCTAGTTGAAAAGCGCTTCAAAAAAAAAAAAAGAATAAAAAAAGAGACAGAGAGAAAGAAAGAGAGATACGGCTGCAAAAGATTCAGTCACTGACATTTCTTAGAACCAATTCCTACTTATTAAACCACAATGTACAAGAAGAAATAATGGTTGCGTCGGGGAATAAAAGTATTTTTACAAAAATTCTATAAATTAGCTGAAAATATAACACAGTGCTGTTCGAATTGATTACGAAAATGGATGGCGCACCGTCGTGCTGCTCGTCAAGTTCTGCGTGAAGTTCTGTTTCATGGACTTACTTTTTACATTAAAGCACTGAAATTCGTGTTTTGTGGAAGAATGATCTGTTATAAAGAATTCAATGAACTCCATGTAAAGAAAAAATTTTCAAAACTCAATTTTTGATCTGAATGGTCCAACTGGAATCCATTATCACAATATTTAGTTCAGAACTGGGATGTCAAGAGATCACTAGTAAGGCCTCGCTCCTACTTACGTATAAAATCGGCGAGTGCAATATGAGAAAACATTGCATTACACTCGTACCTATGTTATTAAATGAGTCCGTGCCTATCTGAGAGTTTTTGCTCAGCTCACATCGATTGACTGCGTATATTGGGACCCAACGCAAGTCTACGGGTGTGATAAAAAAATCGAACTGCACACAAGCACATCTCAAAGAAAACCTAAAACATGTGCACTGTTTAGTTCCTTTCATGTGGCACTAAAGGGTGTTTCACCTTATTTAGCCTATTAAATAAATTATTCATTAAAAAAACAACAAGGGGTCCTGACTAATTTTTATAACCAGCTAAGGTAAAGCAGACAGTTGTGAGGTTAACCCCTTAATCCCATATGACGTACGATCCCGTCGAGGTGACCTGAGACTTAATTCCCAGTGACGGGATAGTACGTCATATGCAATCGGCCACCCTCACGGGGGGAGCGCGGCCGATCGCGGCCGGGTGTCAGCTGCCTATCGCAGCTGACATCCGGCATTATGTGCCAGGAGCGGTCACGGACCGCTCCCGGCACATTAACCCCCAGCACACTGCGATCAAACATGATCGCAGTGTGCCGGCGGTATAGGGAAGCATCGAACAGGGAGGGGGCTCCCTGCGTGCTTCCCTGAGACCCCCGGAGCAACGCGATGTGATCACGTTGCTCCGAGCGTCTCTTTCCTCCTATCCCTGCAGGCCCCGGATCCAAAATGGCCGCGGGGCTGCATCCGGGTCCTGCAGGGATTACTTCCGGGTCAAGTGCAGGCGCTGGTAAGCCTGCAGCGCTGTCAGTCAGATCGCTGATCTGACAGAGTGCTGTGCAAACTGTCAGATCAGCGATCTGTGATGTCCCCCCCTGGGACAAAGTAAAAAAGTAAAAAAAAAATTCCACATGTGTTAAAAAAAAAAAAATCCTAAATAAAGAAAAAAATATATATTATTCCCATAAATACATTTCTTTATCTAAATAAAAAAAAACAATAAAAGTACACATATTTAGTATTGCCGCGTCCATAATGACCCAACCTATAAAACTATCCCACTAGTTAACCCCTACACCGTAAGAAAAAAAAAAAAAACAACGCTTTATTATCATACCGCTCAACAAAAAGTGGAATAACACGCGATCAAAAAGATGGATAGAAATAACCATGGTACCACTGAAAATTTTTATCTTGTCCCGCAAAAAAAAAGCCCCCATACAGCATCATAGGCAAAAAAATAAAAAAGTTATAGTCCTCAGAATAAAGAGATGCCAAAATAATTATTTTTTCTATAAAATAGCTTTTATCGTATAAAAGCGCCAAAACATAAAAAAAGATATAAATGAGATATCGCTGTAATTGTACTGACCCGATGAATAAAACTGCTTTATCAATTTTACCAAACGTGGAACGGTATAAACGCCTCTGCCAAAAGAATTTCATGAATAGCTGGTTTTTGGTCATTCTGCCTCACAAAAATCAGAATAAAAAGTGATAAAAAAATGTCATGTGCCCGAAAATGTTAACAATAAAAACGTCAACTCGTCCCGCAAAAAACAAGACCTCACATGACTCTGTGGACCAAAATATGGAAAAATTATAGGTCTCAAAATGTGGAGACGCAAAAACTTTTTTGCTATAAAAAGAGTCTTTTAGTGTATGACAGCTGCCAATCATAAAAATCCGATATTAAAAAAACGCTATAAAAGTAAATCAAACCCCCCTTCATCACCCCCCTTAGTTAGGGAAAAATACTAAAATTAAAAAAATGTATTTATTTCCATTTTCCCATTAGGATTAGGGCTAGGGTTAGGGCTAGGGTTAGAGATATGGCTAGGGTTTGGGCTAGGGTTTGGGCTAGGGTTAGGGATAGGGTTAGGGTTAGGGTTAGGGTTGGGGCTAGGGTTAGGGCTAGGGTTAGGGTTAGGGTTAGAGCTAGGGTTTAGGCTAGGGCTAGGGTTAGGGTTGGGGCTAAAGTTAGGGTTAGGGTTGGGGCTGAAGTTAGGGTTAGGGTTTGGATTACATTTACGGTTGGGATTAGGGTTAGGGGTGTGTCAGGGTTAGGGGTGTTGTTAGGGTTGACTTTGGGATTAGGGTTAGGGGTGTGTTTGGATTAGGGTTTCAGGTAGAATTGGGGAGTTTCCACTGTTCAGGCACATCAGGGGCTCTCCAAACGCGATATGGTGTCTGATCTCAATTCCAGCCAATTCTGCGTTGAAAAAGTAAAACAGTGCTCCTTCCCTTCCGAGCTCTCCCATGCACCCAAACAGGGGTTTACCCCAACATATGGGGTATCAGCGTACTCGGGACAAATTGGACAACTACTTTTGGGGTCCAAGTTCTCTTGTTATCCTTGGGAAAATAAAAATTTGGGGGGCTAAAAATCATTTTTGTGGGAAAAAAAGGATTTTTTATTTTCACGGCTCTGCGTTGTAAACTGTAGTGAAACACTTGGGGGTTCAAAGTTCTCACAACATATCTAGATAAGTTCCTTGGGAGGTCTAGTTTCCAATATGGGGTCATTTGTGGGGGGTTTCTACTGTTTGGGTACATCAGGGGCTCCTCAAATGCAACGTGACGCCTGCAGACCAATCCATCTAAGTCTGCATTCCAAATGGCGCTCCTTACCTACCAAGCTCTGCCATGTGCCCAAACAGTAGTTCCCCCCAACATATGGGGTATCAGCGTACTCAGGACAAATTGGACAACAACTTTTGGGGTCCAATTTATCCTGTTACCCTTGTGAAAATACAAAACTGGGGGCTAAAAAATCATTTTTGTGAAAAAAAAATAATTTTTATTTTCACGGCTCTGCGTTATAAACTGTAGTGAAACACTTGGGGGCTCAAAGTTCTCACAACACATCTAGATAAGTTCCTTGGGGGGTCTAGTTTCCAATATGGGGTCACTTGTGGGAGGTTTCTACTGTTTGGGTACATCAGGGGCTCTGCAAATGCAACGTGATGCCTGCAGACCAATCCATCTAAGTCTGCATTCCAAATGGCGCTCCTTCCTTTCCGAGCTCTGCCATGCGCCCAAACAGTGGTTCCCCCCCATATAAGGGGTATCAGAGTACTCAGGACAAATTGGACAACAACTTCTGGGGTCCAATTTCTCCTGTTACCCTTGGGAAAATACAAAACTGGGGGCTAATAAATAATTTTTGTGAAAAAAAAAAGAATTTTTATTTTCACGGCTCTGCGTTATAAACTGTAGTAAAACACTTGGGGGTTCAAAGCTCTCAAAACACATCAAGATAAGTTCCTTCGGGGGTCTACTTTCCAAAATGGTGTCACTTGTGGGGGGTTTTAATGTTTAGGCACATCAGGGGCTCTCCAAACGCGACATGGTGTCCCATCTCAATTCCAGTCAATTTTGCATTGAAAAGTCAAACGGCACTCCTTCCCTTCCGAGCTCTGCCATGCGCCCAAACAGTCGTTTACCCCCACATATTGGGTATCAGCATACTCAGGACAAATTGCACAACAACTTTTGTGGTCCAATTTCTTCTCTTACCCTTGGGAAAATAAAAAATTGGGGGCGAAAAGATAATTTTTGTGAAAAAATATGATTTTTTATTTTTACGGCTCTGCATTATAAACTTCTGTGAAGCACTTGTTGGGTCAAAGTGCTCACCACACATCTAGATAAGTTCCTTAAGGGGTCTACTTTCCAAAATCACTTGTGGGGGTTTCAATGTTTAGGCACATCAGGGGCTCTCCAAACGCAACATGGCGTCCCATCTCAATTCCAGTCAATTTTGCATTGAAAAGTCAAATGGCGCTCCTTTCCTTCCGAGCTCTGCCATGCACCCAAACAGTGGTTTACCCCCACATATGGGGTATCAGCGTACTCAGGACAAATTGTACAACAACTTTTGGGGTCCATTTTCTCCTGTTACCCTTGGTAAAATAAAACAAATTGGAGCTGAAATAAATTTTGTGTGAAAAAAAGTGAAATGTTAATTTTTATTTAAACATTCCAAAAATTCCTGTGAAACACCTGAAGGGTTAATAAACTTCTTGAATGTGGTTTTGAGCACCTTGAGGGGTGCAGTTTTTAGAATAGTGTCACACTTGGGTATTTTCTATCATATAGACCCCTCAAAATGACTTCAAATGAGATGTGGTCCCTAAAAAAAAATGGTGTTGTAAAAATGAGAAAATGAGAAATTGCTGGTCAACTTTTAACCCTTATAACTCCCTAACAAAAAAAATGTTGGTTCCAAAATTGTGCTGATGTAAAGTAGACATGTGGGAAATGTTACTTATTAAGTATTTTGTGTGACATATGCCTGTGATTTAAGGGCATAAAAATTCAAAGTTGGAAAATTGCCAAATTTTCGCCAAATTTCCATTTTTTTCACAAATAAACGCAAGTTATATTGAATAAATTTTACCACTATCATGAAGTACAATATGTCACAAGAAAACAGTGTCAGAATCGCCAAGATCCATTGAAGCGTTCCAGAGTTATAACCTCATAAAGAGACAGTGGTCAGAATTGTAAAAATTGGCCCGGTCATTAACGTGCAAACCACCCTCGGGGTTTAAGGGGTTAAAGTATCAGGCTGAGAAGGTCTCCAATTATTGAGCCCTTCCCTGCCTAAAAATACCAGCCTGCAGAATTAAAGCATCACTTTAGAAGTGAAAATTCTGGCACTTTGCTTGGCTCTTCCTGATTGGCGTGGTGCGTTGGCAATCAGGACAATGGTAGTTGGGGTTGATATCAGCTATTTTTTGTCAAAAATCACAGCTGCCATCAATCCCTTGAGTGAGTAATGGAGAGATATCTATACCCCATTACTAATCTAGTAATAAAAAAAATAAAAACACACACAGAAAAAAAAACTTTATTTGAATAAAGACTCCCCTACACTATGCTTCATTTACCAATTAATTGGAAACAAATTCTAGCTTTAAGTTACATATAGAATTGCATTGCATACTGATGTCATATGGATGCTAGGTGAAAAAAAGATTGCACACTCGCATAGCACTCGCATTAAATACACATGACACTTGTCCTACTTTTTTGGATCAACATCGTAGCCATTTTTTTAATCAGATCTGAGCTAGGCCTATAATTTACTTTGGTTACCCATTGTAGAGCTACATGCAAATATTAATTTACCCTCATTCACAAATTTGCCTATGCTTCCTTGTAGTAATAAGCTGGGTAGTTTGTTAATTGAACGATGAGATGCCGCTGTTGTTTTTACATAGTAAATCAGATGTATTGTGTCAACTGTTGCTCATATAGGGAGGTGGCTGTCTGAATCGTGCACAGTAGCCTACCGGGGATTCACCTTTTTTCTGTGGGCCAGTCCGAGTCTGATCACACTCAGGGTCGGTTACGGATTACAGATCTATGATGCTTGTGTAATAGGGAGACATGTTTAGTCTTCCGTTATATTTTTTGCGTTGCGCCATTTGGGTTAGTGCTATCGCTGACTGGATCCATGCCTCAAGCGGACTTCGACACATGATGTTTTTTATTTTTGCATAACCTGAGCCACACCTGAACACACTGCACTCTGATTGGTCATATTGGCAAAATTAACATTTTTCTCTATGATGAAATATATAAAAAATGTGCTTCACATGCAAACTGGTGCCGGATGCTAACTGTGGCTGTGATGACAAGGGGTTAACTGTGAGCACTGCCTGAAGTGGAATATGTGACGTGTTGTTGAGTGAAATTTGTGAGTGACTTGTGGAGAGGAAAATAGAAAAGAAGGAATTTTCCCACTAAAAAAAAGGAAACAGTACTGAGGATGAGAAGTACAGGCAAGCATGTGGAGCAGTTATAGTTATCTAGCTAAGTCATGCTACAGTATAGTTAGTGAAGTCCCAGTCCCCAATGTAAGCCCCGGTTATGTAGGAATGATAAGAAACAATATAGAGGAGGAGGCCTGATATCCCACCAAAGGGAGGTGGCATAGTTCAAGACAGGGGACTTCTGTACTGTAGCCAATGTCCGGTGGCCAAAAGACAGACAGAAGTGGAGCTCAAGGAGGAGAGCCAGATAACCGCCCTAAGGGCTTGTTTCCATTTGCGAGAAACACGTCCGTGTCTCTCATGTGGAAACCAAGCTCCGTCGCCGGCACTTGGGAGCGGAGCGTGCAGCTCCATGTGTTGCTATGCGGCCGCACGCTCCGCTCCCAGTACTATATACTGCAATAATTGAGTATTGCCATTTAGGAGCTGGTCTCTACAGGAGCATCAACATACCCGTTTTGGGGGGCTTTAGCAGACCCCATTACAATGGAGCATTGCTGCACATGGGCTGGGGACACATAACAAATTTAATTACGAGCCTATAAGCTGCTATGGGACCATACTATACCTTTCTTGTTTCTGATCCTAGACACACAGGGGTTTTCAATATTAATGATTTTCATGAGAAATAAAGCATATTAAATAGGTATTTTTGCTTTAGTGGCAAAGCTTCTAAGAGCCTCAGATATAGACTAATTGGAAGTTTGCAGGACTGTGGACTTGGCAACGCCATTGTCACATGGTGACTAAGGATGGTGGACGCCTATCTGATCCCTTGAACTAGGTGGCGGCCAAGTCTATCCCTGTCCCCCGAATTACCTCGGAAGGTGAAGATGCCAGGGTCACATACCTATCTTAAACCTTATCTGTTCACTTCGCCACCCAGGAAGAAGCGAGGCTGAAGTGTATAGGATTACACTAACCAGGCAGACAAGGGTAGACAGACAGTGATGAATGAATACAACAATCATGCAAATAAAACCCCAAAACAAAAGAGTGGAACACATGGGAGGGATAGGTATGGAAAACCAAATAGGAGAGGATGAGGATAAGCATGCAAAGCCAACTCCAACCAGAAATATCTTGAACAATGCTCCAAACACCTATTCCAAACACTTAATATCTCCTTCAACACCGGACCAGAATGTAAGAACTATCGCTTCCAAGTCGTAAATACCAGTGGCAAGCATATATATCAGAACGGAGTGTCCAACACTAAACAGCTGAAGCAATTCAGGATGAAAATTTCCAGGAGATCAAATTAATTTATTAACCCTTGCAGTGACAGACCAAGAATAACCTGTATTATTTAATAGGATGGTGAAGCAGTTCTAATCATTGCAGGATTGTGTGTGACCAGACGTATCCCGATCACAGTCTTGTGTTTCAACCATATAGGCAGTTTTATAAGAAGCTAATAAAACTACAGATATAGTAAATAATTTCATTAAGAAATGTTCATGCTAAAAAGAAAGGTATGACATATCTGTCTCCCAATTCCAGTTCGCACCTCTAATTTTAGATGATCGAACCCATAGCATCGTGAATGTAAATGTAGCATCGTGAATGTGAATGTAAATCCAGTACAAAACTAGTACCCTCACCCACAAAGCACTCCATGGCTCAGCACCACCCTACATCTCCTCTCTGGTCTCAGTCTACCACCCTACCCGTGCCCTCCGCTCCGCTAATGACCTCAGGTTAGCATCCTCAATAATCAGAACCTCCCACTCCCGTCTCCAAGACTTTACACGTGCTGCACCGATTCTTTGGAATGCACTACCTAGGTTAATACGATTAATCCCCAATCCCCACAGTTTTAAGCGTGCCCTAAAAACTCATTTGTTCAGACTGGCCTACCGCCTCAACGCATTAACCTAACTATCCCTGTGTGGCCCATTCAAAAAAAAAAAAAACATAATCAGGTTCCTTGCATCATGTTCTCATACACTTTATGCAGTTAATAGCCTCTGTGTCTGTACTGTTACACACTTAGGCAGTTAACTGGTTCATGCAGCTTTACATGAACACCCGAGCCTTACACTATGGCTGGTCCAAATAACTAAAGCAATTGTTACCATCCACCTCTCATGTCTCCCCTTTTCCTCATAGTTTGTAAGCTTGCGAGCAGGGCCCTCATTCCTCCTGGTATCTATTTTGAACTGTGATTTCTGTTATGCTGTAATGTATATTGTCTGTACAAGTCCCCTCTATAAGTTGTACAGCGCTGCGGAATATGTTGGCGCTATATAAATAAAAATTATTATTATTATTATAAATGCCAGGGAAGCAGGCATGGAATCTGCAATGGGATCCAGAAACTGCAAGTTGCAAAGACTTGATTCATCAAAGCGTTTACACCAGAAAAATGGTGCAAACGTTTTGAAAAGTCACAAATATTGTGCACAATTGAGAGTTGCACCAAAAATTCACAATTTTTGTTGTTTTCACGCCAGTTTGAATAAGTTACATCATAACAGCAAGAACCATGAAAGATCTGAGGTCGGGGTCATTTTTAAATGTGTTGTCAGTTTTGTAGTCCCTTACAGAATTATCATGTCTGGCGCATTTCCCAGAGTCTGACATCACTCAGAAGAGGAGTTAAATTAATTAAAGGCATTGTCCAACTTTAATTATTTTGGCTTAATTAAGGAGACATCGGTAAAGTGCATGTGCAAAAATCATGGCTCACTGTGAATCTTCTAATGCTGTGAACTCACAAATAAAGATGCTATGCCAGCATGGTACACGTGCATATTTGAGTCACAATTGATGAAGCTAACCCATAATAAAGTGCAAGTGCAGGATACCACTTTACTGATGTCTCCTAGACTAACCATATATCTATGAGATTCATATGAGTGGTGAGTCTATTCTGCAGACTGAATTACTCTCCCTTACCCCAATTTTTGTTCTGTGCATTGCAACTTATGACTCTTTTTGCCAATTTATTTAAAATAGAGTCCTGAATAAACCCTTTAAGTGATATGTGTCACACTCGCGCCCAGACAGGTTGGCGTGGGAGTGCGGGGGTGTGGCCCCACTGGACCACAGACCAGACTTCCCTGGAAGGAGTGTAAATAAGTAGCTTCCTTGGTGTTCGCTGGAGCCTCTGATGGTGCGGTCAGGCTTGTGCGGCAGGAAGCTACCAGGTGCTACTCCAGGGTGGTGTCTGGCTGTGGCTGCTGATCCCTCTGGAGAACGGAACATAGACAGGCAAGCGGGCACGGCTGGCACTCTGGCAGACAGGTGGGCACGGCTGGGACACAGGAAGGCGGACGGGTACAACAGAGACACTGGCAGGCAGGCGGGTATGGCTGGCTCTCTGGTAGGACAGGCAGACAAGGCTGGTACACTGGAAAAACTGGTAGGGACCGGTCAGCAGGCAGGTATGTAAAACAGGTAAGAACCTGTTCAGACAGGAGGACTTAAGAATAGGTAGAGAAAGACAACAAGAGAGGATGCAGAGCGAAAGCACAGGAGCTAGAGCCAAGAACAGAGATGCAGGAGGCGGAGCCAGGAAGAGGAGCCAAGTGCAGAAACGCAGGAGGCGGAGCCAAGTGCAGAAACGCAGGAGGCGGAGACAAGTGCAGAAACGCAGGAGGCAGAGCCAAGAGCAGGAGGCGGAGCCATGTGCAGAAACACAGGAGGCGGAGCAATATGCAGAAATGCAGACGGCGGAGCCAAGAGCAGGAGATGGAGTCATGTGCAGAAATGCAGGAGGCGAAGCCAAGAGTAGGAGGTGGAGCCAAGTGCAGAAACACAGGAGGCGGAGCCACAAGCAAGAGACGTAGAACCGCAAGGAGCAGAGCCAGGTAGAACCGCAAGGAGCGGAGCCGCAGAGCGAGAGCTGAGCGGAGATGCAGAGCAAAGCCACAGAGTGCAGAGCAAGGTCAGAGTGCAGAGCAAAGCTACAGAGAGTAGAGCTGAGGGCAAAGCCACAGAGTGCAGAGCTGAGAGCAGAGCAAAGTCAGAGTGCAGAGCAAGACATAGAGTGCAGTGCCCAGAGCAAAACCACAGAGAGCAGAGCAAGGTCACAGAATGCAGAGCAAGGAGCAAAGCAAGGACGCAGAGAGCAGAGCCAAAAGCAGAGCAAAGCAAGACACAGAGTATGCACAGCAGGTAAAGGAAACCAAGGCAGGTATATAAACGGACACAGGAACAGGACTAGGCTAAGACAAAGTCAGGACCAGGACAAGGTACAGAGACATGGACACAAGCCAGGGTACGACGCCCCTCTGGGTGGCGCACATAGGCCAGGGTACGAAGCCCCACTGGATGGCAAACACAGGACACAAACCATGGTACAATGCCCCCCTGGGTGGCGGACATAAGAGTAACAGAGACAGGGCCTGGCACATCAGCAGCTAAGAACTGACTGAGGGAGTAAGTTGCACAGGCCCCCACCAATGGGTGGTGATGTCTTAAATACAGGAAGCCTCATGGCGATTGGCCAGGGACCCCTTAGCAAGGTTCACACAGTCTCTATAAGAAACAGGAGTTGCCGGCGCCGCCCCCATATGCACACAGACAGAGCATGCACAGAGCAAACAGCAGACATGAGGCACACAGCATGGAGCTGGCAGCAGAGAGAAGTCACAACAAGGCCCAGAGAAGTGAGTTTGAGTGTAGTGCAGGTGGGGGATGGGAGGCCATGCAGTGATGCCAGCAGGGTTGTTACAATATGCACCTTTTAATGAATTTGACTTCTTCTACTTTTTCAAGACTAGCATATTGCAAGCATGCATTAACCAGTCTTGATGCATCTGCAAATATGTCCACATGGAACTGTAAACTTTTTGTAGTTAAACAGTGTTGTGCGGTTGCATTCCTGCACCCCTGAAACATCTGCCATAAAAAGTGCAAATATTCTAAAAAATTCAAGAATGAAAAATAGAATAAAATTTACTGGGATATCAAAATCGGCAAAAAAAGCTGACTGGGGCATAAAAAAAACAGAAAATTCAAAAAGGAAATAATATTTCCATGTCCAAAACTTACATGACATTGAAGAGCATTAATGTGGAATGGAATCCCTATTCCATGGTAACTCCTTATGTTTCTGTAGAACATTATCGTTAGCAAAATTGCATGAAATTCAACAGCTAGTGAGACTGTTCCATAATATGAAGCTAATGGCATGGGGAGCAATGGGAAAACAGGAGAAGAGGAACCAGGACCCCTGAACTGCCCCTCAGGCTAGGGAAAACCCTATATTTCCTTAAATCAGGGGAACACTTGAAGGTAGAGAGGCCTGAGTCACCGACCTGTCCCTATCTCCTGTGCAGTACTGAGCTGAAACCCCCCAACCCTCACCCCCGGAGGTGAAACGTAAAGGAAACAACAGATTAAGACAAACAGGGATAAAGTAAACTGCACCACAAAGCAAACTAACAGGACAACACAATAAGTGTGTGAGAGGAACACAATTAAGATACAGTATGAGTAACAACAGCTACTCCAACAAAGGACCGGTATGCAAGAGGCACGCAAATGTTCTAGTCGGCATCCAGTCATGTTCTGAGCTGTAGTTAAAGGGAGAAGGCGTTTCCTGCAGCCTCAGCCTTCAATTGACACAAACCAAACAGTTAACTCCTGCAAAGCTGAAACTCTGAGAACACACCACCGCTGACGCCCACACTCAGGCTGAGCCACAGGAAGATCTAAGACTGCACATCTGACTCCCCAGTGTGAACAGAGTCCGAAGCCGGCATGACAGCTAAACTAGTATAGAAATTATAAATCACATGGCATTTCTGGTAAGGTTTTTTATTACTATTGACAATAATGTAACTATACAGTAAGTGATGAATGACATACCATAGCTGTAGAGAAAGACATGGGCATTAAATCCAATTCATATACATTATTCTATTGCGCCTAAGCGAAAATCTGCAAAACTGAATGAGGTTCTTAGTATAACTTTCTAATGATGTGCCTGTGGGGTGGTGTGACCTGGAGCCATGGGGTCTTTGCCTTGCAGCATGGGTGATGGAGGGCATAGGGTTGCTTCCACTGCTGCTTCGCTGCCACTCTGGCAGTGGTTGGTGCATGGCTCTATACCTTCAAAAGGTTTGCTGTAACATAGCAGTGGGCTTCATACAGTCTGATCAGAATGCTCAAATTTTGCCAGGAATGTAAATTTGAGATATAGTTAATCAAGGTCAATCGGATGTCCATTATTATGATCTAAGATGTCTCCAGACTCCAGACTATAGTAAACTTTGGTAAAACAAAAATAAAATGATTCAGCCCCCATATGTCCCACTTCATATCGCTGCTCACAATCCTTTTTGATCTGGTCACTACCAGTGCAGTATTCAATGGGCCATATTTGGCATCTGGTGCTCCGGGCATCTTAGGCATCTTTTATGTTGCCTTAGCTGAGACATCACAATGTTGCACGATGCACAATACATGATATCTTGATGTGAATTGTTTTATGTCACAGCCTGGACAATGCAGGAGACGCTGAAGATGCTAGTTGCTGGTAAATGGAAAAGGTGGCTAAGTGTAAACCACACCAATGACCAGACCAAACAAGATGGCTGGACTGGAGCATGGCTGAACAGTGAGATAGGTTAGAGCTTGGTGAGGATAATTTTAATAATTTTTTACCCCTTCTTAGGTCTATAAATTCCAACAAAATTGTGGCCGGACAGGCATAGTTTTGCTTGATTCGCGCAAATCGAATTGAAAGAAAAATTGGAATTTGGGGAATCCAAACTTTTTTGTGAGATTCAAGACAAATTAAATTTCTAGCAACCACTATGAGGTGGAAAAATAAAACATTGCAAAAGTACTATAGAAGTAGAGTCAGCAAAAATAATATAGAACTGGGCTCAGTTGGATTTTACTACATAAATGCAAATCTCTAGGAATTCAGATAAGAGTTGTGACATATGCTGAATTGACATCTAAGATTTGTAAGCAAAATCATAAATGCAAATGGCTCATATTTAAATGAAGACATAAACAACAATCCCCAGAAGAACAATGTAATATAATGGCTAAACTTCCCCTAAAATTTACCAACTCCACTTCTTAAATATGAAATTGTAAAATCTGAAGTTTTTCAGATTAAGGTCAGCTTAGTACGGAAAGTGTTAAATTTGCATGCGTCTCTCCACTCCATGCACTCTCAGCTCCTGCCCCCTTTTTCTCTGGGGCTATAAATCACTGTCTCGGCAGAAACACTGGCGGCACATCCTCATTTAGGGTATGTATGTATTTGTGTATTTCTTTTGACATTTTTATTATTACAAGATAGTTCCCCTGAAGGGGAAATGAATAATGAAACATAAGCGTTTGCATTTATAAGAAACGGTAAGCAAATTTGGAAAGCGATCCCGTACAGAAGGTGCGAGAAGGAAAATAAACAGCAAAATATAAAAGTAGGCCAAGATCTTTTTCTTAGACCCTTTATTTGCCAACTTTTTTTTTACAGAGCCGCAAGAATTTACATTTATTTCTGAGTTAAAAGAAAACTTTAAATGAAAAAATGAATCTAGGAATATCATAGATTTAATCAATTACTAACAACAAAGAATCTAGATATCAAAAACTCTGACTCTCGGAAGATCAAGGAGTCCTAAAAAAAAATATTCAATTATTATGATGTGTCTGTAAAGCAATGATCATACATTTCCAGAATGTGGCTTTTTATGGATGGAAAAGGTGAACAAGAAGCAGCCAAAACATATACATCGATTCATGAAAGTGAACTTGTCACCACGTTTTCCCAATATAAAGTAAAACCACCACCCTTAAAGGGAACCTGTCACCACGTTTTTGGAAGATGGGATAAAAATAGCGTTAAATAGGGGCAGAGGTGGGCGTTACAGTAGTGTGTTTGTTATGCGTTTATTACCCACCTAAGTTGCCGAAATAACTTTGCAAAGTCTCCGTTTTCGCCTGTCAATCAGGCTGGTCAGGTCGCATGGGCGTTGTCTTCCCCCAGATTTGGCGTAGTTTTCCGTTGGTGGCGTAGTGGTGTGCGCATGCCCAAAGTCCGGAATCCTCTTCCAGGGGATTTAAAATAGCGCGGTGTTCGTTATTGCATTGGTGATCGGTGGGCGCGGCCATCTTCCTTTGGCCGCGCGTGCGCAGAAGCGGCGCTCTGCTGGCCGCGGCTTCAGGAAAATGGCCGACGCGATATCCATCTGCGCACGCGCAGCATCCCGCGGCCATTTTCCTGAAGCCGCGGCCAGCAGAGCGCCGCTTCTGCGCACGCGCGGCCAAAGGAAGATGGCCGCGCCCACCGATCACCAATGCAATAACGAACACCGCGCTATTTTAAATCCCCTGGAAGAGGATTCCGGACTTTGGGCATGCGCACACCACTACGCCACCAACGGAAAACTACGCCAAATCTGGGTGAAGACACCACGCCCATGTGACCTGACCAGCCTGATTGACAGGCGAAAACGGAGACTTTGCAAAGTTATTTCGGCAACTTAGGTGGGTAATAAACGCATAACACACACACTAATGTAATGCCCACCTCTGCCCCTATTTAACGCTATTTTTATCCCATCTTCCAAAAACGTGGTGACAGGTTCCCTTTAAGGTTTCCTTTATAGCATATTACTAAGCTGTATGTAAGTTTCCAAGCCCCTCTGTAAAGCACAAAGTACTGTTATTATACGCCAATATGGTGCGGTCCGATCCAATGGGTGTCTCTCGTCTTGAACTGTCACCTCCTGGCTTCCTGCTGTTCTCTTTGCCTACTTCATGTGGATGACATATCCTATGTAGTGATGAGCAAGTGTACTCGTTGCTCGGGTTTTCCCAAGCATGCTCGGGTGGTCTTCGAGTATTTGTAACTGCTCAGAGATTTAGTTTTTGTTGACACAGCTGTATGATTTATGGCTGTTAGCCAGCCTGAATACATGTGGCGGTTGCCTGGTTGCTAGGGAATTCACACATGTTCTCAGGCTGGCTAGCAGCTGTAAATCATGCAGCTGAGGCAACGAAAACTAAATCTCCGAGCAGTTACAAATACTTGGAAACCACCTGAGCAATGAGAATACTCACTCATAACTAATCCTATGACATCCACATAATGTCCGCCAATTGCACTCCTGCACAGGTGCACTTTGCTCTGCCCTGTTGAGGGAAGGGCAAAGTGAAGTGCGCCTGTGGAGGAGTGCAATTGAGAGACACTTTGTGGAAGATGTAGGACACATCAAGCGATTATAGGAAGAGAGGAGGCACCGGATCAAGACCACCGACGCCCATAGGACAGGGTAGCGTCATCTGTGCATATAATAAAAGCTCTTTTTTGTGCTATGCAGTGAGGCTTGGGGGTATACATAGTAGCATACTAGAATTCTATAAATGAGCCTTAAAGGTGGTGGCCAAACTTTATATTGGGAAAACCTTGTGACAAGTTCCTCTTAAAGCAGACCTGACATTGTATACATGCTGTCCAATCCACAGGCAACAAGCATCAGGCGCTGGCTGCATGATTTCAGCCATAGATATTTGACTCTGCAACATTGTGGCATTTTAAAGAAGAACACAATTTAATAGAGTTTTCTCCCCATCCACTCCCCTTGAGTGATAGGTCTCTTCTAGTGATGAGCGAATGAGCTCGGATAAAGTGGGCAATCAAGCATATTTTTTCAAACATGCCGAAGAAACTTGGTTAGCACACGAGCATGCTTGGATAACACGTTATCCAAGTAAGTTCACTCATTCCTAGTCTCTTCCTATACACACACAGAGAGGACCTTTTTATTCCAGGGCAGTAGGCAGAGAGAAACTGCGGGGAACCCACCTGTATACCATTCAGAACTCTATGATTCCCAAGTCGTTGGGCAGGACACACAGTATCAGATGTCATGTCCTCTTTAAGACTCAATTTTCTCTACAGATTAACTTCCTGAAGACCAATGATAAAAGCCCTTAAAAGGGAACCTGTGACCAGAAAAAACGCTGATAACCTGCAGATATGGGTTAATCTGCAGGTCAACAGCATTACTATGCTGCCTGGCATCTCCACGTAATCAAATGCAGCAGGGAGAAAATTAACTTTATTCGGCTTCAATCATGGAGGCCCTGACACCGGCTCTACATTGAGGCCGACTCTCCATCAATGAAATGTATCACAGCATTCATGTCTGCATTGCAGTTTTAGAAATACTTTGACATTTAATTTTGGGTGAATGTTTGTTTTAGAGATATTCTTGAGAAAAAAGGATTACTGGATGCTGAAGAAGACACTAGGCCCGTAAAAGACTCTTCCATTTTATTGGGTCAGAATCTAGAATAATCAAATATATGATTGACGTTCATTCAAAGGCCAAAATAGAAAACAAATCATAATGTTTGTACAAAGGTCTTTTTTTTTGTGATAGTACTATTTATTTTTCATGAACAGTTCCCAATTAAAGTCCTCATAATGGCCACCGTCTCGAATGTCATTATCAAATTCATTTTTTTAAACTTTCCCTATTAATTTATTTCATTATAAACTAACTTTAACTCCAAGTTGTAGCAGAACTGTGTGAAATCTCCATCAAATTGATATTTCACCTATCCCCTAGAGGTCTATTTATCATTGTGGCATTGTGGGACAACCTATGGGCAAAATCTAAAAAGCAAGGATGCAAGTAGATGTAGCTTTCATGAAAAGTCTTGCACATATTTTTGGTCCCAATGTTACGGCAGCGAAAATTTAATTGCTTCCATTGGGATTTAATTTCATGCGGAAAATACAAACAAATATACAGTTTATTTTCTTCGTTTTAGAGATGAAAATATTACATTGATATTTTATATGGACCCTATTCTTGTATATTGGGAGAAACCTGTCAATGAAGTTAAGCTGCGTGAGAAAAAGTCTGAGGGGAAATGCCTACTGGACTGTTCCCTCAGTTCCCATATATTTTTCTCTAAGAAAAAAAAAGATGTGAAACATAGCTATCCTTGATTCTGGCAGCATGGATCTTCTGACTGGAGCATGCACGACCACCTTTCAATCCCAGCAGCATCAATAGGGTCCAGTTCTTTGGAAAGAGCCCACCTGATGGAACCGCATCTATGCGACATAGATTTAACATATCATGTGTGTAAGCTATTAATGTTCAAGATGGGCAGAGCCCTATAATCTTTGAAGTTCTCTTTCTTTGATAGATTCATTAGGTGACGGTCCCATCAGCACTGATTTTTGCAGACCGTTTGTGCTGTTGAGACAGAGGGATTCCTCCTGAATTGTATGAATTAATGATAATTACTGCTAGTACTGCATCCGAAGCTAGGAGAAGCACATCAGTTAGCCTGGGCTACTTTTATTCTAAATATATAAATGCATTATAATTGTATTTGCCAATTTGCGGCATCTCTATATTATACCTAGAGATGAGAAGATCAATCCACAGAGGATCGAGCTCAAATTAAATTTCCAGAAAAATTGCAGTTTTACATGAACTCAAACAATTGATATTCAAAATAAAAACTTTCCAGGCACCGTTTTCCACACTGTTGAAACATCCGAGAATCTTTTTTTGTGGCTGCATGGGTTTTCCTATAATGCCTAGCAGCTATTGGGTCGCCAAGCAGGGCCGTGGGGTACTCGGTACCGGGTCCATTACTTAAAGGGATGTGTCAAGGTGGCGGTGACCCAGTCCGTGGCCCTGGGCACCCATGTTAAATGGGACGGTCTTTAAAGGGGTTGTTGAAATAAAGTAAGTTCATGACGCCACCTGTGGTATTCAGTCAGTAGGGACCGACGCTGCTTAAAGGGGTCCACTGGGGGGATGTTATGGCAGCAGAGATTGTATGGCTTCCCACAGGTGAAGCTGGGTCCCCAGGGTTCCCGATGTTGTAGGTGATGGTGAGTGGTGTGGAAAGAATGAAGACACAGAGTTGCAGTCTCTTTACCTCTTTACTGAAGCAATTAAGGCAATCGCAGTCCAGGGTACCGGATCACAGATGCTGGTGGTGGTCCGGCCGGCTTGGAAGCAAGTTGGAAGTGCCCCTTACTAGGAGGGATTAGAAGCCTTCCTACTAGCGCTGTGGTGTAGTTCCTTGCTGCCTATAGCTGTCCAGGGTCCTCACAGTTCTCTCTGTCCTCCATGTAGGTTAGGACACAAACCCTTATGACTGGTGACTTGAACCTTTTTACAGGGTCTCTATCATGACCCGGGCTCTAGGTGTCACTGTGTCACCTGGATATTAGGGCGAACAGGTGATATATAATCCAGCTGTCCTGCCTGTTTCTGCTATGTGTCTTAGAGTGCCACAAAAGCCTTTGTCTTACGGCTACCGGTGTTTGCGCTCAATCAGGGATGTAGCCCAGTCGCTGCTATTCTCCCTGTTGTCAATCTCCTGTGCTTCGCTCTCCGGCACATTAGCTAAAAGCTGTTCTTCCTTCTGTATCTCACCATCTAGGAGCTACGGCACCTCAGGCTGTATGGCCCCTCACCTGTCCTTCTGCCTCAGACTGCTCCAGTCTGCTGTCTGGCACCAACTGTCAACTCTTCCCAACTGCCTAGCAACTGCCTAGCAACTAACTCCTCCTCCAGACCACAGAGAGCAGCTCCCCTGAAATCGGGTGTAGAGCTCCCCCTTCTGGCCTGGAGTCAGAACGGTGTTGTATGTGCTATGTGGTTACCTGATAAAAGGAATCTTCCATTGCTTTCAAGCGTGACATCACTCTCCCTGTGAGGAAAGCAATGCAACTGTGACAACCAGGACCCTGGGGCATCACACTATGACATCTAGCGGATTCTTATATCTTGTACTAAGGTGGTCAGTGCATCGGCCATCACATATCAGCGGTTCCCAGTGGAACATTGTTGTTACTTAATTCACAAGGTCACACATGACATTTAAGATCATAAATGGTCCCTGTATTTGCAGCACCCTAGAGTCCTGGTCGTTGCAGTACTGATGCTCCGCCGCTAAGGGGAGTGTTGGTACGTCTGATGGCACTGAAGGAGTTCACCTGACCAGGTATCACAGACACCAATACACTTCACAGTCTGGCCTCCAGGGGGAGCTAAGGGTGCTATGTATTAGGCAACTCCTCACAATCATGTAAAACTGGGGGTTAGATAGGAAGTTAGACAGAAAGCTGACTGGGTTGGAACCAGGCAACATCCTATGGCAGAGGGTGTTGCAGGGGAAGATTCAGGGGGGTCCCTGTCAGGGGTGGGATCCTGACAGAGGCCTAGCGAACAGAAAGAACATTACGGGACCGCGCCTGCACTTCATTGCGGCGGTACCCCAAAAAAGGACAAGAAGCGAGGTTTATTGTGAAGAGTGAGAAACGAGATCAACGCAACAAGAAGATAACACCAGTAGGAGTCGTGCTGTAAGACCGAGGCAACATCCTACTGAGGTGCGTAGCCGGTGGCCGGAAACGCCGAGGAAGTATTGAGCTCCAGGCCTTACTTCAAACCTACGGCAGGACAGTCAGTTATAGGCGGGCTGTCTCACCCAAATCACCTAAGCAGACATAGGGGGCAACAGTTGGAGAGGGGCGACTCTAGGGTCCCGGAAGACCTCCAGGCCTACCCGTCATACGGGTGCGTCCTAGCCATATCATCTGGGGGACGGAGAAGAACATCAGAATCAGTTGTGAGGGAACTTCAGAAACAGACACAACAGTTGTGAGGACTATCCCGTGGTGCTAAGCAGGGAAGGACTACAACACACAAGCGCTAGAAGGTAGGCACAGATTTCCACCTGTAAAGGGAACTCTGGAGGTGCCATCGGACCAGCCGGTCTCAGCCAGCCCTGTTAACCATACTCCGGATTGAGGATCCTGAAGCCTTCAGTAGAGAGGTAAAGAGACTGCAACCTGGTGTCCTCGTTATTCATCTCGACCTGCACCACACCATCATCACTCTTAACTTTCACTGGACGCCCCTCAGCAGGGTCACGGACCGGGTCTAGCCACCGTGACTCTCCCAGAATCGAGACAGAGAGGCCCGGTACCGGGTACCCCTCGGCCCTGCGGCAGTGGGGGCGCTCCAACTTGGCATCACAAACAGGATCTACTTAAGCCTGAAGAATCGGGTCATGTGTGCCTTGGAACTGTGATTTATTGTTCTTGGACTGTGACTTATTGCAAAGACTGTGTATTGCCACTTGCCGCCAAAAGTTCCCGCCAAAAAACGCCGCCATTGCAGCGCCACAGGGAGTGCAGGAGAAGAAGAAGGGCATGGAGTGGGCGAAGCTAAGCTGAAGGGCGCGAAAGGCAATGGCCGCCCACTCTAAATATTTCTGTACCTTGAGGACGTGTCCGTCAGCAGCCGAGATCCGCCTCCTAATCCAGAATGGAGGGTGGAGGCAGCGAAAACGAAACCGCCCACGAAGGAGAGAGCGGGAAAAAGACCAGGAAGTGACCCACGAGGAGGACGCAATGACTGACCGCTCAGACCCCGAATGTGGGGTTGAAGTGAAAAACTCCCCCAACTACCCGGAGGAGTGTAGCGGTCTCGTCTCCCCAGCTGAAGTGGGTCTCCTGCAACTTGAGATGGAAGACTTAATTGAACAGCTTCTCCAGCTGCGGATGGAAGCCAAGGCCGCACCCCAGGAGACGCCGGCGGAAGGATCCCCGACCTCGGATCCCGCACCGCCGATCGACTTGGTGCCGACATCTCCACCGATGGCACCGCCGGTGGGACCCGCCGCGAGGGAGGACGCTGCACCGGCCGGTAAGCCCGCCGACCCTGCCCCGTTAGCAGAGGACCTGCTGATAGGCTCCGTTGCAGCGCCACCTCCCTCTGGGACCTATCGGCTCCAGCACCTCCTTCCCTGGGACCAAGCCACAGGAATGGAGCACCTTCTGAAGCCCCCGATCTCGCCAGTCACCCTGCCAGGCGCGGTTTATGCAGAGCGCACGGTGTGCCGCTGGGTGAACCCCGGGGCCGATTTTATGGGGTTCCCCGGGGTGGCGGCCCAAGAGGGAGAGATGGTGCAGGCCCTTAGCTGGGAGGAATACCAGGCCCAGCTAGAACAGCAGTGGGAAGAGAAGGAGAAGGCGTACCAGGCTGGGCTGGAGGCCCATCACCAAAAATACTTGGCGGTAAAGGATTGGGCCCGCAAGGACCCCACCACTCATCAGGCCCCGCGCAGGCAGGGCATTGTCATCGCTTTCAAGCTTCGCGGAGGCTGGGGCTTTATTAAAGAGCCAGGCCTGTATGCGGAGGTGTTTGTTAACCGGAGGGATGTCGAGTCCCACCTGAGGGAGGGTCACCCGGCCCGGGACCTCCACCCAGGGGACAAAGTTACCTACACCTGGCACTTCAGGGAGAAGGGGTGGTTCGCTTTGAACGTCCGTAAGAAAGATCCCACGACACCCCCAACCAAGGTGCCCACAAAGCAGCCCCCTGTGGTGAAGACACCTTCCGGTGACCGATCCACCATCGTCACAAAGACCACAACCTGCACCGTTGCTACCACCACCACTGTGGTGGCCGGAAGCTTGGCTGCAGTGGTAACAGGTGCCCCAGCTGGCATTGAAACCAAAACGGTGGCCACCCAGACTCCTGTCTGGGACAAGGGGGCCACCTCCGGCTCAGCCAGAACCTGAGTAAGCATAAGTGCTTTACAAACTGTATATAGTTAACTGTTCGTCTTTCATGTGTCTTTCTGCTGCTACAACCCGACTAGGGTTAACTCTTAAAGGGATCCCTTAGTTTACCCAGGATCCCTATTTTTCCCTTTTTGGTTTTGTTTCCTGTTCATCACTGTTGAAAAGAACTGCTGGATCATGAACACTGCATGATTACAAACTTATTGTAAATAGTTTGCACCTTCTTAAAGGTGCTCCCTACTGGTTTTACAAGGAAAAGGACTCTTTGCGAAGAAACTGTTCCTGGAAACAGTACAGGAGTCCCTGCCTTACACGAACTTGCAGCTTGAGAAGTTGCACTACCTCCAAGAGACTTGGTCCCCTCTTAAAGGGAACATTCACCAAAAGCACTTAAAGTATAATAATGCTTTAAAAGAAGTAGTAATAATGCTTACATGTAAAAGTTATATGTAGTCAGTCAGTTGATTGTAATAAATGTTTAGTAATGTGTTAGAGAATGAGGACAGGAAGTGAACCCGTACGGGGTTAGTCGGTGAGTCCTCCTGGGAGCCATACAGAGATGGCTCGGTGATCTTGAACTGAGAGAAGGTACCGTATTTTCCGGCATATAAGACGACTGGGCGTATAAGACGACCCCCCAACTTTTCCAGTTAAAATATAAAATCTTCTTTTTATACACCGTATGTCATCTTATAGGGCCGGTGAATATGTGCCTTTTGGCGTGGGGAGTGGTCCCGATGACTAAGACAGGGGGCGTCTCACAGTAAAGTGTGAGTGAAGTATATCCCCCTATTACCTCAATGCATCAGCGTGGGGGTCTCTGTGCTGGGAGCGGCAGCTCCTCTTCGTGCCGTGGGTGCTCTGTGCCGTGGGTGCTCTGTGCCGTGGGTGCTGTGGGGCGGTGGCGGCGCATCTTGTTGCAGCGTCGGGGCTTCTCCGGCATCTCCTCCAGGCCTGGAGGCAGTCCGGCAGCCCCATTGCTGTGATGCGGTGGCCTCTGGGAAAATGGCCGCTGCTCAGATTCAGATCTCATCTCCCGAGAGCTCGGGAGACGAGATCTGAATCTGAGCAGCGGCCATTTTCCCAGAGGCTGCGATGCGGTGGCCTCCGGGAAAATGGCCACTGGGGGCGGCGCATGCTCAGATTCAGATCTCGTCTCCCGACACCTCGGGAGACGAGATCTGAATCTGAGCAGCGGCCATTTTCCCGGAGGCCACTGCATCAAAGCAATAGGGCTGCCGGTGCCTCCGGGCCTGGAGGAGATGCCGGAGAAGCCCCGACGCTGCAAGAAGATGTGTCGCCGCCGCCTCCCCACAGCACCCACGGCACGAAGATGCGCCGCCGCCCCACAGCACAGAGCACCCACGGCACGAAGAGGAGCTGCCGCTCCCAGCACAGAGACCCCCACGCTGCCGCAATGAGGTAATGGGGGATATACTCCACTCACACTTTACTGTGAGACGCCCCCTGTCTGAGTCATCGGGACCACTCCCCCCCCACCCACCATATGCACATTTTATCTCTACCCGGCGTATAAGACGACCCCCGACTTTTAAAAGATTTTGAGGGGTTAAAAAGTCATCTTATACGCCGGAAAATACGATAGATAAGTTCTATACTGTGTATAGTAGAAGAAAGGCAGTAGGCCCGGATGAGGAATGGGGCGGTCCTGCAACAGAGCGAGAGGCAGTAGGCCTGGGACAGATAGACAGGCGGTCCTGCGAATGTAAAGTTGGAAAATGAAGAAAAGTTGATTAGACTTATAGTGTTTTATAGTAAGCCTTTAGTGGATTCAGCTTATACGTCCTTAGAGGCAAAGTTAAATTATTGTTCAGTGATTGCACTAAGAAGAATACCCGGTTGGGTAACAGAAGTTATTTATAGTATGTTTTTTAAAATATTTAACCATGTTTGTAACGTTCAAGTGTCCTCACCTTCCATAAAGGGCAGCTCTGTTCAAAATTTACTTGTTATTGCATTTCAAAAATTGTATGTCTTTTTGCTGACACGTATTGTTGTTTTCTTCCCAGTCCAGGAGTACTGGATTTAACCGGGGGGGAGTGCAGCGCCCCAGAGTCCTGGTCATTGCAGTACTGATGCTCCGCCGCTAAGGGGGGTGTTGGTACATCTGATGGCACTGAAGGAGTTCACCTGACCAGGTATCACAGACACCAATACACTTCACAGTCTGGCCTCCAGGGGGAGCTAAGGGTGCTATGTATTAGGCCACTCCTCACAATCTGGTAAAACTGGGGGTTAGATAGGAAGTTAGACAGAAAGCTGACTGGGTTGGAACCAGGCAACATCCTATGGCAGAGGGTGTTGCAGGGGAAGATTCAGGGGGGTCCCTGTCAGGGGTGGGATCCTGACAGAGGCCTAGCGAACAGAAAGAACATTACGGGACTGTGCCTGCACTTCATTGCGGCTGTACCCCAAGAAAGGACAAGAAGCGAGGTTTATTGTGAAGAGTGAGAAACGAGATCAACGAAACAAGGAGAAAACACCAGTAGGAGTCGTGCTGTAAGACCGAGGCAACATCCTACTGAGGCGCGTAGCCGGTGGCCGGAAACGCAAAGGAAGTATTTAGCTCCAGGCCTTACTTCAAACCTACGGCAGGACAGTCAGTTATAGGCGGGCTGTCTCACCCAAATCACCTAAGCAGAAATAGGGGGCAACAGTTGGAGAGGGGCGACTCTAGGGTCCCGGAAGACCTACAGGCCTACCCGTCATACGGGTGTGTCCTAGCCATATCATCTGGGGGACGGAGAAGAACATCAGAATCAGTTGTGAGGGAACTTCAGAAACAGACACAACAGTTGTGAGGACTATCCCGTGGTGCTAAGCAGGGAAGGACTACAACACACAAGCGCTAGATGGTAGGCACAGATTTCCACCTGTAAAGGGAACTCTGGAGGTGCCATCGGACCGGCCGGTCTCAGCCAGCCCTTTTAACCGTACTCCGGATTGAGGATCCTGAAGCCTTCAGTAAAGAGGTAAAGAGACTGCAACCTGGTGTCCTCGTTATTCATCGCGACCTGCACCACACCATCATCACTCTTAACTTTCACTGGACGCCCCTCAGCAGGGTCACGGACCGGGTCTAGCCACCGTGACACTCCCAGAATCGAGACAGAGAGGCCCGGTACCGGGTACCCCTCAGCCCTGCGGCAGTGGGGGCGCTCCAACTTCATCACAGCAAGACTATAAAGACCTATGTTCCCTCTTCATAGAAAATTGTAACTTTTGATAGTGCCATGTACATCTGTTTGGACAGGTAGCTGAAAAGTAAGAACCAGAATTACTAACGCCTGGTGAGATAATTACTTTAATAAATGTGTGTTAAGGGCTCACTTGATGAGGTGGATTTTCTAAGCTGTAGGTCAGAATGAACTGTAAGTGATGAAGCAGCAGAAAAAGAAAGCATGTGGTTCAGCGAGGACTAGCTGATAGGCAAGTGATGCTAGAATCACTATATGCTGCTGGAAGGCACATGTGTACAGGAAACGATCAGAGAAGTATGTGCAGTCCAATAGTTGTTAATAGCATAGACGTATATATGCAATCAGGAACTTGCAGTAGGGATATGGATAATAGCAAAGATTTTTTTTGTCATTGGGGACTTGCAAACAGATACCGAAATTTCAAAAATTAGCTACTTATTTGTAGTTTGAATGGGCATATTTACAGGTCTGAGCCAGGAATTAGAGCTTAGATTCTGGAAATTAGATAGTAGTTGCTGGGAACATAATTAGCCAGTTGGCTGGAGCAAAGTTTTGAGTTAGATGAGGCTAACTCCTGCAAAAGTTTGCCGTAGCTGGTTACTATACCTTCTTGAATGCAACTACCCAAGCCAGTCTTAAAATGCCTTGGGTGATGACATCAGAGGTGTTTCCAGGTTAACGGAGATCCAAGAATTATCATTTCTCCTTGCGGAGAGTGGCATGTTTAGCATGTCAAGATGAGGAGACTTAAAGCCGCAATGCTCCTCTGGGAAAGATGCAAATTGTCTCTTCAGAGAGGAAGAGGACTAGAACTCTAGTGCCACCAGGTTAACAGAGTAATTTGAAGCTGAAGAAGCAAACCATTTGAGATGGTAGCAAGGTCCAGTGCAGGAGCTAGGACAGATAACAATACAATTAAATTTAGGCCATGGGTTTTTGGGTCACTTTTCACTTTTGTAGAATGAACAAAATCTGTAGTACTTTGTTTTTCAAAGTCAATGCCAGAAGGTCAAGACTATAGATGTGCGAATGGTTTGAAAATTTGAATGTGACAACTTCGCCGAATTTTCCCCAAAAATATGACTTGCGACAAATACATTTGTGAAAATTTTAATACTGGATAGCTTAGAATCTCTTGTAAAATACATGTGGGGAGAAGAAATAGGAAAAGAAGACCCCCTGATTATGAGAACTTACACTCTATAGGGTAGAGAGAGAGAGGACCCTACTGACCATAGGAGCTTAGCTTATACTTTACAAGCAAGAGAGAAAGCGAATCCTGCTTAAATCAATCTGCCCATCTCTAGTCAAGACCATGATCGTATCCTTTTAACAAAATATTTTCCTAGCTTTTAGTTATTATGAGCTCATAAGACTGTTAATAAAATACCATCAATGATCATTGAAAATAAGTCACATTGTCATCTATACAGTATATTGACACAAGAAGTTAGGTCGGTGGAAGTAAATAATGTTCAACCATATCAGTCAACTACACCAGAACTTTCAAAGTTGCTTTCTTTGCCAATTTAGCATTACTACTTTCCCAGTTAGCGGATTAATTATTAGCTTATAATTATATTGCTTGATTAAAAGAAACAGTGAAAATCTAAAACTTTACCTAGATGTCTATGATACCTTTCAACATCATCATCCTTTTAAAGCTCCGTAGATTTTAAGAGCATAGCATTAATGTCAGTATCTTAAATGTCAAAATTACCTTGTTATACACATCAGTTGCCCCCGTAGACTTTTATAATATCACCCCGTTAAAAGTCATGATCATTCTCTTACATAGTCTACTCAGTTGACGCCATAGATTTTAAAAGTGTCACAATCTTAAATGTCAAAACTCCTGCCTATCGTATACCGTGCAACCGACATATTACTTCATGCTACATTTATGGTATCTACAGTATTATTACTTTTAAAATTCCATTTACTTAATTGTTCTGTTAACTGTTGTAAAGAAGTAGAAAACTAATTATAAAAAAACAGCTACTTTATACTATATGAAAAGAACTTAAATTATGATGTTCAGATTTTACATTCCCCATCCCATGCATCTGTAAAACGAAAACAAAATTAACCTTGCAGAGAGTTTTGCTAAAAAATGTTCTATTATATTGAGCTCTTATGCCGATCTATGTGTGTATCTGCTGGGTAACAAAAAAAAGACAAAGGTGATATAGAACAGATGAAATAATCTGCTAGAGGCAAATCCTAAAGTAATTTGCAAAAAATGGGAGCATACAGTATGTGCACAGAAGATCTGTGGTTAGTTCTCCTACATGTTGGGAACAAACTCCCTGCCAAGTTGCTTCAAAACATAGTGCTATTGTATCTCACCTACCAAACTGGCAATACTCCATTAATGTTGGTGCTGTGTCTGTGATTGTCACACGAATGCGTGCAGATGCAATGTCAACATTATGTATAAGCGCCAATCTGGAAGGTGAGTATATGCACCTCGTCAAAGCTGACCATTTTTTGCCCTTATTTTATTACATCTGCTTCCTTTTTTTTATAAATCTGCCATAAGGTTCCAATGATATGGGTCTTTCAATTTAGTGGCAATTTTTCTGGTCTTTACCAAGGGGACTTGCCTCACAGTATTCTCTAGTGGTGTGTCTTTAGGCTGCACTCCATTATTAAACTGTGAGCAAAGCCCTGTTGGTAAAGACCCTTTCCCAAATATTTGTAAGAGAAGAATTACTAATATTTTACATAATTAAAGGGAACGTGTCACCCCCAAAATCGAAGATGAGCTAAGCCCACTAGCATCCGGGGCTTATCTACAGCATTCTGTAATGCTGTAGATAAGCCCCCGAAGTATCCTGAAAGATGAGAAAAAGAGGTTATATTATACTCACCCAGGGGCGGTCCTGCTGCGGTCCGGTCCAATGGGTGTCGCGGTCCGGTCTGGCGCCTCCCATCTTCTTACGATGACATCCTCTTCTTGTACTCACGCTGCGGCTCCAGAGCAGGCGTACCTTGTGTGCCCTGTTGAGGGCAGAGCAAAGTACGCCTGCTCTGGAGCCGCAGCGTGACTACAAGAAGAGGATGTCATCGTAAGAAGATGGGAGGCCCTGACCGGACCGTGACGCCCATAGTATCGGGACCGCCCCTGGTTGAGTATAATCTAATCCCTTTTTCTCATCCTTCAGGATACATCAGGGGCTTATCTACAGCATTACATAATGCTGTAGATAAGCCCCTGATCTATCCTGAAGGATGAGAAGAAGAACAACAGAATTCTGACACAACCCTTCAAAGAGGGTGAGTCACTGGGTAAAAGTGGCCAGTGCAACATCTGTACTTTTTCTTGTCTGCTCTGTTTCTGCTTCTGATGCTAGGTTGCTGAGTGCCTTTTTTGTGGGTGATTCGTGACAGCATCAGTCCTATTTTTTCCTCTGTCTTTTGGTCCTGTTAGATTAGGAAGCTACAAGGTTATTTGTTTCATACTCTTTTATTAGAGTCCTGAACATGGCTGTTTGGTTTTTAAGCCTCTGCATCTCTGATTCCTCTGCCAATAAATGAGTTCTGCTTACCTGGTTTGTAGCTCTAGTCCTTGCTCTGGTATTGTCTTCTTGATGTCTCCCATTTTTTGACAATTTTCTACTTCCCTTCTGATTTTGTCCCTGGTATGACCCCTTGGCATTGACCCCTCATGAGAGAACCTTTCTTGCCTTCAGTTTTCTCCATTAGTCAGCAGCTACTCTGTCGCCCCAGTTCAGGGGCCCCTGTGTATATATGAAGACTAGGGCAACCCCTTAGATCTGGTAATTGGAGCGGCTAGCACTAAACCTGTATATAGAGCCAGTTTTACTCTTAACCCCTTAGTGACGGAGCCAAATTTTTGACCAGTGTCACTTTATGTGGTAATAACTCTGCAACGCTTCAACAAATCCCAGTGATTTTGAGACTGTTTTTTCATGACACATTATACTTTATGATAATGGTAAATCTAGGTCAATATGTTTTGTGTTCATTTATAAAAAGTATCAAAAATTTTAGTAAAATGTTAAAAAATTTGCACTTTTCTAAATTTGAATGATTATCTCTTTAATCCAGATGGTCACACCACAGCGAACCAGTAATAAATAACATTTCCCACGTGTCGGCTTTATATCAGCACCATTTGTAAAATGTTATTTTGTTTTGTTAGCATTTTATGAGGTTTAAAAATGTAGCATCAATTTTTCATATTTTCAAGGAAATTTACACAATTTCTTTTTTTAAGGACTTATCCATGTTTGAAGTGACTTTAGGGGTCATATATATTAGAAAACCCCCAAAAGTGATACCATTTTAAAAACAGCCCCCCTGACATATTGAAAACTGCAGTCAGTTAGTTTGTTAACCATTCAGGTGCTTTACAGGAATTAATGCAGAGTGGCATGACAGAAATGAAAATGTCTATTTTTACCACCTAAATGCCTCTAACTTCTGAACAGATTACTACAGCAGTCAGACTGTAAGGCCGCTATTTGGTCATGAACTGACATGGCAAACATCAGGACCACACAATCATGATCTGAGGGCACCAATTTGGATAAAGAGGAAGCCCTCACACTCTGTTAACCATTTATAATGATGTAGTCACTACTGACAGCAGCATCTAAGGGGTTAAAAAGATTTGGATGGTGCAAATACTGATCATGGCTGATACAGCAAGTTGTCAGCTATAGTGCACAACCGACAGATGCTGGATTGTCACCTGTATGGGGAGGCTATTCTCTTATATCTCAGGTCAGTTAAAAGACGTATTGGCTGTCATTAAGGGGTTAATTCATTTCTGTTGCTCTCCTAATTTTTCCAGATTTTTTATATCTTCCATATGGATCCAGAAATATTGGCCTTTTTATTTAGTGCACCCAGTAAGATCATTTTTATGGCTTTTCCTAAGAGGCAGAGGCATAGCTAGGGTTTTGGTTCAGGGGGGTGAAGCTCCTGAGTGGGCCCCTAACCAGGCAACCTTGATTACAAGTCGGTTACATGCCCTAGTAGTGGAGGAACCACAGCAGATGACTGCGCTGTCACTGAAGATAATCTCTACATACAGACCAACATGGATACTACCGCCATATGGTCAGTGGTAAATACCAGCACTACAGAACATATAACAGATCACAGCACAGTTACAGATGGTGACTTACCGCTGATATTCTTTCTGATGGAATCATTCACTTTTCACGTCTTTCCATCTGGCCCAGACCGACATGACAACTTCTTCCAGCCATGACTCACCTGCAGAGAATACAACAAAGACACATTTCACTTCTCATATTCCAGCCCCATCACCATCTGTTCCCAACCTGCACAAAGTCATCATCCTACTAGTACCCCAAATACTGAGCCGCTGCTGTTGTATATGTCCCTATTACTGCACCTGCTGTGCGGTTCTCTGTGCTTTCTAAATTCTAAAGCAGCCCTCTATAATATAGTATAATATAGTAATGCCGGGTGCAAGTAGCCCTAAAAAACAGTGCCCATATTTTGCCCCCTAGAAAGTAATAATGCCCTGTGTGTGCCCCTTTGATAGTCACAGTAACCTGAGTTCCCCTATAACAATAAGTGCCCACTTTACATGTAATAAAGTCCCGAGTCTCCCTCCTGTACAGCTCCACTATACACAGTATGATGCTCTCTTGTACACAGTATAATGCCTCCTCACTGTATAGTATCACCCGCACAGTATACTGACCCCTTAGTAGCCCCCAAACTGTTTGATAGCTCCAACACTGTATGATGGTCCCTTTACTGTAATCCCCACATCGTGTGATTGCCCGATCACTGTAATCCCCACACTGTACGATGGCCCATTAGATAACTTCCATATAGTATAATGCACCAGATCGTCCTAAATATAGTATAATGCACTCCACATAGGCCTACTCTATATTGTATAATACACCCCCATAGGCAGACTCTATAGCACAAGGCAGCACCCCATAGGCAGACCCTGTAGTATAAGACAGCACCCCATAGGCAGACCCTGTAGTATAAGGCAGCACCCATAAAAAAAACAATAAATAAATAGTCACCTGTCTTCCTCCTTTTTACAGCAGTGATCCAAGCTCCCGCTCATCTCCTGACAGCGGGTGCCGGGTGGTCACTTCATCGTGCCCACTGTCAGTGTCGGCGTTGGTGACGTCAGACATTGACAAGGGGATGATGGGAGAAGGAGCCGAAACAGCTGACCTTGCGTTGATGGGTGGGGGGCCCATTGCTGGCACCGGGCCCCCCCACCTGCTTAGGGGCCCCATATCGGGCAGGCGGCACGCTGATACAGTTACAGTAGCGTAGCTCCGTGTGGGTCCCCTCTGAGCTCCGGGCTTCGTTCACAGGATTCCCTGGGGTTGTGACTTTAGCCTGCTCTGCATGATTACTCTATGAGCAGCACCCAATGGGTAAAATCCCTAAAAATTAGCGTATTGAACGCACTAAATAAAAAAGACAATAACCATCACAAACCTGGGACTATATGACAGATTTAAAAAATGAAATTAAAAAAACAAACAAAAAAGGAATTATCAAGGGAGTTTGAGAGTTCAATTCAACATACCCTTCACCAACGTTTCTTTCTTATCTAAGAAAGACCAAAGTTTATATATTGTTTTCTCCACTCTGCCTCCAACTGTTCTCATTGAACTAAAAGGTTCTGTAATATAAGGATAAATTTAAATAATATAATTCAGCTAATACTATGGCAACAATAATAAATCAGGAGCACGGCCTCCATTCCATACATTACATTTCAAGCTAGAGTTCATCTTTGTAAGGAATTAGTCAGCAGCATGTTCTGTACTATAGACACAATTTCACTGAAGTAATACAACTGGGAGATTTTTAATCAACTCCCTTGGAACAAAATGTAAATGATCCTTTATATTTTTGGAGTGCTGACTTCTGGATATAGGATTTAACAAAACTGGGAAAAAATATTGTCTCCAGCATAAAAGTTTGAGGAAAGAACACAAAATTGAGGACTATTTCTGTTTACAATACCTGCAGCTAAAAGTATGTGTCAAATAGAAGATCTTTTTCCTTTGATGTCACAGTGATGAGTTCAGAGTATAGGAAGGGTTTTTGACATAGATTTTTGCTACAAATTGGTGGTTATTAGGGTTGAGCGAAACGGATCGGACAAATTCAAAAGTCGCCGACTTTTGGCAAAGTCGGGTTTCATGAAACCCGACCCGATCCTAATATGGGATCGGCCATGTGGTCGGCGATCTTCGCGCCAAAGTTGCGTTTCGTATGACCCATTCAGCGTCATTTTTCAGCCATTGAAGGAGTGTGGGCAGCATGATGACATAGGTGTCAGGGGCGTGCACACCTATCGCCATATTATCGCTTGTGCTGCGATTTGCAATGTGAAACACTGCTTTGCTGTGCAGGGACGGAGGAGGAGGAGGAGGAATTTTTTTCCCTTTGAGTTGCATTGGGTTTCGTGTTTCGGTCTATCCCCGACTCTTCGCGATAATCGGCCGATTTCACTCGACTCGACTTTTGAGGAAGTCGGGTTTCGCGAAACCCAACTCGATCTTAAAAAAATGAAAGTCGCTCAACCCTAGTGGTTAGGGTTGAGCGACCTTTACTTTTATAGGATCGGGTCGGGTTTCACGAAACCCGACTTTTTCAAAAGTCGGGTCGAGTGAAATCGGCCGATCCTATAAAAAAGTCGGGGTTGGGGTCGGCCGAAACTCGAAACCCAATGCAGTGCATTGGGTTTCCAATGGTTCCCAGGGTCTGAAGGAGCGGAAACTCTCCTTCAGGCCCTGGGATCCATATTTAAGTGTAAAATAAAGAATTAAAATAAAAAATATCGCTATACTTATCCTCTGACGGGCCCTGGTACCAACCGGGAACCTTCCTTCCTTAGAATCAGCCTTCCAGGACCTTGCGGTGACGTCGCGGTGACGTCGCGGCTTGTGATTGGTGCGCGGCTGCCCATGTGACCGCTCACGCGACCAATCACAAGCCGTGACGTCACCGTGACGTCACCGAAGGTCCTGGAAGGGCTGATTCTTAGGAAGGAAGGCTGCCGGAAAGAAGCAGGGCATGTCCGAGAGTGAGTATATACCTAATAGGAATATACTCACCCTCGGCTTCGTTCCGGCAGCCTTCCTTCCTAAGAATCAGCCCTTCCAGGACCTTCGGTGACGTCACGGTGACGTCGCGGCTTGTGATTGGTCGCGCGAGCGGTCATATGGGCGGCCGCGCACCAATCACAAGCCGCGACGTCACCGCGACGTCACCGCAAGGTCCTGGAAGGCTGATTCTAAGGAAGGAAGGTTCCCGGTTAGTACCAGGGCCCGTCAGAGGATAAGTATAGCGATATTTTTTATTTTAATTCTTTATTTTACACTTAAATCTGAATTCCGATACCAATTCCCGATATCTTAAACATATCGGGAATCGGTATCGGAATTCCGATTCCAGATTCAGAAGATCGCCGACTTCATGGCCGACCCCGCACAGGGGTCGGGTCGGGTTTCATGAAACCCGACTTTGCCAAAAGTCGGCGACTTCTGAAAATTGCCGACCCGTTTCGCTCAACCCTACTAGTGGTTATTAAAGAAACATTTTTTTGAATCAATTTCTCAGATAATTAAAAAAAGTCTTAACATGTTTAATCTATCTATCTATCTATCTATCTATCTATCTATCTATCTCATATCTATCTATCTGTAAAAAATATGGATATATAATTTTATACCAATCATTTTTATTCTTTATGACATGGAATTATAAAACCTCCTTCAGCATGCAGCTGTATTAGAACACCTAGAAAGATGAGTATAAGGAGGCTGTATGCACAGGTTCAGGATTTTTTGAGTTTTTTTTCACGGTTTCTCGCGATAAAACCGCGAAAAAAACGCAAAAAAAACTCAAGCATTAAGTATCCTATTATTAGAATGCAATCCACAATTTTTGTGCACATGTTGCGTTTTTTTCCGCGGCGGAATCGCATTACGGAAAAAAACGCAGCATGTTCATTCATTGTGTGGAATCGCGGGGATTCCGCACTCATAGGAATGCATTGATCCGCATACTTCCCACATGTGGCTATGCCCACCATGCGGGAAGTAAACGGATCATGTGTGGTTGGTACCCAGGGTGGAGGAGAGGAGACTCTCCTCTAGCTCTGGGAACCATACTGTATAATTGTTAAAAAAAAAGAATTAAAATAAAAAATCAGGATATTCTCACCTTCCGGCGTCCCTCGTAGCGCTCCCGCTCCTCGCGATACTTCCGTTCCCAATAATGCATTGCGAAAATGACCTGAGATGACGTACGGTCTCGCGAGACCGCTATGTCATCTGAGGTCATTGCCGCAATGCATTATTGGACCGGAGCATCGTGAGGAGCAGGAAGACTGCCGGGGACGCCAGAAGGTGAGAATATCATGATTTTTTATTTTTTTTATTATTTTTAATGTTCTATTTTTTTACTATTGATGCTGCATAGGCAGCATCAATAGTAAAAAGTTGGTCACACTTGTCAAACACTATGTTTGACAGGTGTAAACAACCTATCAGTCAGTTTTCCAAGCGATGCTACAGATCGCTTGGAAAACGCTAGCATTCTGCAAGCTAAAAATGCTTGCAAAACGCTAGTGTTTAGCGGGAATACGCATGCCAATTCCACATGTCATATACCCGCAGCAGGAGATGCGGAATTGCAGCTGAAATTTCCACGGCAATTCTACAACGTGTGTACTTAGCCTAATAGTTTGCTGTTTTTTTTACTTTTTCCAGCTCTCAGAATTTAGCAAAATGGAAGACAGCTCTCTTTTTAAGAAATTTGTATTGAAATCCATTCTTTTATCTTCAAATATCTTTTTATTTGGGGATTTTTACAGTATTGGGGATAATGGGTCAGGAAAGCAATGAAGGGAAAGGAAGGTAAGCAAACAAAGGAAAAGAGGAGAGGGGATATTGAGCAAGAGGAGAGAAGGAAAATGAAGGGAAATGAAAATCATCTTAACATAGTTGCACCACAACAATTAACATACCAAGTGCAAAAACAACATAAAATAAAGTATAGATTGAAAGTATTCTGGCAAAGTAATAAGACATCAAACAAAAAGGCTTTTCTTGCTTGGAGAAAAAAATACGTTCCAAGAGGACCATTTGGAATTATATTTAGGTAGAGAGTTATTCCAAAGCAATTCAAGACATGTCAAAGGAGTTATGATAGAACATAATATCAATTATGTCAGAAATAGAGGGAGTATCCATTGATTTCCACTTTGATGCAATACAAGTTTTTATGACAGAAAAAATATGTAAAGAAACTTGGTCTAATTTTTTGAGGGAGGTCATCAGCTTCCAGAATAAGGAGAGCCAATTAGGAAGAAATTTTGACGGGAGACTCACTTATTTTATCCAATTGTAAAGACACATCTTTCCTAAGTATTGAAAGTTTGGGTCGTTCCCAGAATATGTGAAGAAGATTACCTCTTTGACCACAATTCCTCCAGCATAAATCAGATTGATCGGGAAATGCGTTTTTAAGTCTAGCGAGAGTGTAGAACCACCTAGATAAAATGTTAAAATTATTTTCATGTAAGTTTGCACTAATAGAAGATTTGTACGCTAGCTCCACCGCTTTTTCCCATTTATCTAGGAGGAAATTATTATTGAGATCTTTTTCCCATCTTCACATACAATTCAGTTTTTCAAAAAGAGACATCAGAGTTAGAAATCTCTGAGCCTTAACACATTAGTAGTTATGGTAGTGGTCTGATCTATATGCAACACCCGTTAGGACTGTGTGTTACTCGGAACCTGGTCGGACGGCTCTTAAAGAGGTTGTCACGGCAGCAGTGATTCGGTCCGTGGCCCTGAGCGCGCAATAAAAGGGATGAGGGAAATGTTTGTAGGGGATTATTCGTGATTCTGAAGCCACCTGGATCGCTATCCTGCATCTCTGCCCACTCATGGTGGGGCAATGAGTCTAAAGTGGCCTCCTGCATGATTCAGCACTTGTTCCTCACCCGCTGGGAGCATTGGCCGCAACTGGGTGGTGGAAGGCTGGTAACTCAATTTCTTCGAATGCTTCTGGATCTTCTGCCTCGTCTGGTAAATTGGGCCTTCTGGACAGCACTTCAGCATTAGCGTTCTTATGTCCCGCTCGGTACTTGATGGTAAACTCATAGTTGGACCGCCGTGCCTTCCATCGCTGCTCCAGTGCACCCAGCTTTGCCGCTTCAAGGTGGGTTAGCGGATTATTGTCCTTATAGATAGTAAACTTCGCAGATGCCAGGTAGTGCTTGAAGCGCTTCATTACCGCCAGACTATGGCGAGGAACTCTAGTTTAAAGGAACTGTAGTTGTTGGGGGTTCCTTTCAGTGGGATGAAGCTTCCTGCTGGCGTAGGCAAGCACTCTCTCCCTGCCTTTCTGCATTTGTAACAGCACTTCTCCTAATCCCTTGTTGCTGGTGTCTGTCTAAAGTACAAATGGTTGGTCATGGTCAGGGTAGGGCAGGACTTCATCTCCATGAGAGCCAGCTTCATCCGAGTGAAGGATTCTTCTAACCTGTTGTTCCACTTGAACTAAGGACTCTTGTTCTTAGCCTTCTTGGATTGGTCCACTAGCAAGTCTTGCAGAGGTGCGGATATCTTGGTGAAACCCCTGATGAATCTCTGGTAGTAGCCTACCCTAACATCCCGAGGAACTGTCATACTTCATGAATGTTGTTGGGTTTTGGCCTATCCCTGATAACAGTGACTTTGTCAGGGTCTGGTGCCACACCTTCAGCACTTACCCCGTGACCTAGGTACTGCACCTTGGGCTTCAGCAGGTTGCATTTGGATGGCGACACTTTCAGGCCAAAGTTGGACAGGGCTTTGAACACTTCGCCCAGGTGCTTCAAGTGATCTTCATAGGTCTTGGAGAAGACGATGACGTCATCCAGGTACAACAGAATGGTTTCAAAGTTCTTGTGCCTGAGGCAACGCTCCATCATCCTTTGGAACGTCCCTGGTGCATTGCAAAGCCCAAATGGCATGTAGTTGAACTCGCAGAGGCATATTGGTGTCACAAATGCTGTCTTCTCTCTATTCGCTCCTGCCACGGGAATCTGCCAGTACCCACTGGTGAGATCTAAGGTGGAGAAATAGTTAGCGGATCTCAGTGCAGCTAGTGATTCCTCGATTCTAGGTAACGGGTAGGCATCCTTGTGTATAATGCTGTTAAATCACCTGTAGTCAACACACATCTTCATGGTACCATCTTTCTTTTTAACGAGGACTAACGGAGCTGCCCAGGGGCTACAACTAGCTCTGATTACTCCAGCCTCCTTCATCTACTATAACATATCCTTGGCATGTTGATAGTGTGCTGGGGTTACATGTCGGTACCTTTCTTTAGCGGGCGGATGATCTCCAGTGGGGATATGGTGTTGGACCCCTTTTACCAGCCCAAAGTCTAGAGGATGTTTGCTGAAAACCTACTCATACTCTCAAGCCACCCAGTAAGCTGGGATTTAAGTGGATTTAGTGCCTATGTGTAGCTGTTGACACTAATCCTCCAGCTGCCCCTCATAGCCATTGTCCTTCACCTGGTCAGACGGATGCAAGGGTTCTGCTGTATCTATTGCATTGTTACTTACAGAGAACGGCTTAGCAAGGGTGGCATATTGGGGTAAATGGACCTCTTTTCACCCACAATTCAGGATGCGTATTGGTACTCTCCCCTTGCGGACATCGACTACCCCCTGGCTGTCAGGACAGTGGGCCTACTATCAGAGTACACTGGTTCTTCCTGGGCTTGGTAATCTTGACCCCTGAGGCCTATGGCTGCCCAACACCAAATTAACAATTCACACCTTGGGGTACTGCTATGGGGAACCAGACAACTCTACCTGTTGTCTCTGCATCAGTGCTTTGATCTCCTTTTGCAGGACTTGTTGCTGATTGGAACTGGCGGAACTGGCGGTCTCGGCTACCTGTTGCAACAAAACAATAATTTCTGCAAGACAATGTTCTATTACATTAGTGCCTAAAGTGATCATAGGATGGCATTCTCATTTGTCAATATCAACTATAATCAAACCTTGTGACTGCAATTCTACTCAGCCAATCTTAATGGTCACCTCCTTATACCCCACTTTGCTGGCGACTATGGTCAGATCATTGTCTGGGCCGTGGGTAATATCACAGTCAGCCCAGTACCATTTATAAATAATATATAGCATAGTCATCACCTGAGAGCCGGTGTCCAGTAAAGCGTTCATTTGGATGCCATCAATCACAACAGGGAAGACCGGTCATCCTCTGACGTACTTGTCTCGCCAGCTTTGTGGGCCTGGTCATCATACTCCTGGGGGTTGGCCCTCTGCCCCAAGGGTTACTCGTTTAAATTGCAGAATCTTTCAATGTGTCCCACCTTGCTGTAACGGTGACAAATGGGTCGTCCGTTCTGGTCGCAGCGATCATTGTCTCTCCCGCTGGTTGGTGAGATCCTCTTCTGCTGCCGCCATGGGACTTCATCTGGACTGGGAGCTAGCTGGATCTACTCCTTTGGGGACACTTGCAGGGACTGCACAGTATTAGTTAATGTAGCCATACTTTTGGTCAGCTCCTGGACCTGGATACGTAGGTCTGCAGAGGAGTTATTATCTAGGGTCTGCGCGTCGGCTTCCACAAAGGTCTGGGGAAAGGATGCTGCTTCCTGGTAGGCGCGAGTCATTTCCGGTGCATGGACGCCGGTGCATGCGCATGTACCGCTGTTCCTGGCATAATGGCATTACACCTTCCATGGTTTTCCACGTGGCTAAGAATAACAGCACAGCTGCATTACATGTTTAATTTTGGATTAAGGTATTTATACACGGGCATTCCTGGCGGAATTGCACACCTGACGAAGCCACTGGTGTGTGGCGATACGCGTTTGGCATCCGCTTTCTTAGTGTCTGGTCTTGCTAGTATGGGGTATCATGTATAACATTTTGGGGCTATGGTATTGGCTGGTGTATTAGCTGGTGTATTGCATTGTATGGGTCCGGTTTAAAGATATAGAGGCATGTTAATATCATTGCTCTGTCTATTATTTATTTATAGTCTTAAACTGCTGGCGGACCATCTGTTTTCTAGTTTTGTGCACACTTCATGGTCAATAATTGTATTTGCATAGATCAATACCGTGTTCTTGTGCAACTTAGCACTATATCTATATGACCTGTTAGAGGTGTCCCAATCTTTACATCATTTTATTGGTCTAACAGGGACCCAGTTGCTGTATTGATGACTATTAGGCCTTCGGTTGACAGAGTCTGTTAGACTTATCCTGTTTACACTGGTTTCTATTTCAGTGCCTATACACCTACTCATGGCTATATGCACTAGGCTTTTATATAACTTTCTATATTCTGCTATTGTCAATATAGAAGCACTGTGCATCTGGAATTTGGTTCATGCAGCACCCAGATGGCCCTATCTTTAAAGTGTTCAGAGTCCAGTTCAGGATTTTGTAGGGCCAAGATGTGCAGCTGTGTCCTGTGAGTGCTGAACAGCAGCCCTCAATAAACTGGTCCTTTAACAATCTATCCCCATTTTGCACCCTGTCTGGGTCAACTTGCTTAATGGCCCACAGCGCATCCTGGAGATTAAGGGCATAGTCCTGTATACTGTACTGCACCCTTTGTTTACACCCAAAGAATCTCATTTTTATCTCTTCTGCAGGGCGGGTGTCAAAGATGTCCTTCAGCCTGGCCAAGATTTGTTTAACAGTTCTTTTTTGGTGTCCAGTCAGGACTTTACTTCCCTCTGAGCTGCACCAGTTAACTGGCCAATGAGGATGCTAAATTTTTGATTCTCAGACAGGGGGTACACTTCAAACAAACTGCCGAGTCTCTCCTTAAAATCGCTCAGGGTGTGTGACTCCCCTGAGTACTGCGGTAACCAGGCTGCTCCCGGTATGTACGGCATTGACAATGGCATTATGGAAGCTGTGGCTGCGGCTACCGCAGAATCTCCACCCGGATTGGACATTTTCTCTTCCCCCTCTAGTTAACCTCAGCCAGGCCCTGCATTTCATTCCCGGAGTCAGCGGCTGCTCCACCGGCAATCTGGATAGTGCTCCTTCCGGTTTTCATGTCCTAGGCCTCCTGCTTTTTCCACCCACTGATGGCAGAGGACGGAGTGCAGCTCCTCTTCGCGCTCTTTCTTTGTCTCCGCCCATGAAGACACTCCTCCTATGCTTCTCGCACGCCACTTGGCGCAACAATGGCAGCAATCAAACGGGTCAATGCAGTCTGACGCATAGTGCGCAGTTTGCTAGGTCGGTCCATCCTGTTTGTGATGCCAGAAATACACACCCGCTATGGCCGTGGGGTACCCGAAAACGGGTCGGATGGCTCTTAAAAGGGTGGTCAAGGCAGCAGTGACCCAGTCCATGGACCTGGGTGCGCAATAAAAGGGATGAGGGAAATGTTTGTGGGGAATTATTCATGACGCCACCTGTGGTGTTTGGCTAGAGATGGCCAACACTGCTTAAGGGGACCGCTGGGGCCAGTGGTGTTGCAGCTGAGATGGTTTGACTCCCCACAGGTGGAGTGGGGCCCCAGGGCTACCAGAACAGTCTATGAGGGGTTGTGGACATTCAGGTGCAAGAATAATTGGAGGACACAGGCACTGTAGTTTCTTAACCTTTATTTGTAGGTGCAGTCTGGAGCACAGATAACAGGTGATATTAGAGATCTGGGCAGCCTGGAAGCAGTTCAGAATTCCCCCAGCCAGGTGGGGTTGGAAGCCTCCCTACTGCACTGCTCTCTTGGTTCCTGATGCTTCTATTTCTCCTCAAGTCCCTCTCTCAGTCTGTCCACTTAGTGAAACGCTACCTGCATGGCAGGCGGCTTGAGCCTTTTCCAGGTGTCACTCCCTAGTGGTGACTTCGGGCTCTGATATGCGGCTGTGCCTTTGGGTGTCAGTTGTGGCCAGGATACCTGCAATCTTCTGTCCTCCGGATTTGGCTGTGGGGCCTGTAGTTCCCACACAACCATGGACTCCGGTGTACGCTCTGTTGCGCTCAATCCCGAGGTGAGCTCAGTCACAGCTCCACTCTCAGGCTCTCCTCACATGCTTCGTCTCCCTTCACTGTCTCACACTGAACTCCCTAACCCCACCTCCAGGCCAGAATCTATAGGGAAGCTACCCTGAAACCAGGTTTAGAGCTCCCTCTTCTGGTCTGGAGTCAGGAAAAGTGTTGTATGCCAGCGTATCTGCTAAGGGAATCCCTTCTTGCTTCCAGGCATGGCATCACCCCCTGTGAGGGAGGCAATGCCACTATGGCAACCGGACTACTGGGGTGCCACATTTATGAGTATTCTCATAGTTGTGCCATTCCCCACTACTAATTATATTGCTTCTTTTTTTGGCTACGGCAAAGGATCATCATTGCTTTTAACTACTGATTTGTCCTAAACACAAGATTGCTCCAGCTGAATCAAATAAGATATGGCCTTTTTGCTTAAATAACAAAACAACGTGATCAAAACCCAAATGGTTGAAAACTGAAAAACTCACATGGTAGGGAAACATGTAAAATACATACAGATATGATGAAGACCATAACACTGTAATGAGCAGTAACTCTGATCAAAGTTGAATCAAGAGCATTCTGGGAAATGAGATGCAAATATATCCTTCTTGTCTAACTACAATCTATGTATAGTTAGTTGTCACAGAGTTAATTGTCACATATACAAGACATCAAAAATTCTAAGGTAGGGAAAAAAGAAAATTGCACTATTTTCTGCCATAAGTTACACGTCTTCTTTCATCTCCTTTACTTTGTTGGTAACTTCTGTGTCAGCTAGATATCGATTGGCCTTTACTTATAAAGATATTTTCATCCTTTTAAGTAGAAATACTAAATAAATTACTGGGAAATGTATAATACAGTATATTTCATTCCTTCATAGAAAAGAAATAGCTATAAGCCGTGAAAGCTCAGAACTCTCAGAAGTTTTTCGGAGCGCAAAGACACAATGACCATAGTAAAGATATTATAACCTAATAATTGCTCCACCACCCAACCATGTATATTCATTATTTTATTAAAAATGTCCAAATACCCTCAGATGCTCATTCATCCAATAACTATTCTTCTAGACTCCAAGTTTTTTAAAAGGTTTAAGACAAGGCTACTTTCCCCAATTCGTGACACAGGCACATTATGTTTTTTTTTATTTTTTATACAGGCATTTTAATAACTCTAACTCTTTTTCCCATTTGGCTATACAATATTTTGCCTCTTTTTCTTGTCTAATTTTTGTCATTTTTGCGCTCAGATTTATTTTATTTTTTATCAATATTGGAGAAAACAAAGAAAAGGTAGCATCTTTATTTCAAGGTGTTTCAATTTTTTTTAAGACTAAACTACACAATATATTGTATTGCTTATCTCCTATGGGGAAAAAATCGGCATATTTAACCCCTTACTAACAGCTGCCTTAAAGGTGCAGCAAAAGTCTCTAGATGGTTCATAGAGCAAACTCCTGAGATGCGCCTGCTCCATACCCCGAAGCTAGGACCCACCTCTAGCAGCAACCGGTAGTGCCGAGCCCACGACAGTTGACCTGTTATATGCTTCTGTCAAACTCTGACAGCGACATTAAAAGTTCTCTTTTATGGGGACCCATCATTCTTTGCATCCATCAGTGTACCCGTGACATGATCACAAGTGATCACGATGGTGAGTTGCTATGACTGCAGTTGAAGACCTCCATGCCTGTCATCACAGAGCTCCCATGAAACGCAGCCTATGTCTGGGCTTCAAAGAAGGCTGTGATTTTTACTATACACAGCAATATTGTGGTCCTGCCGTACAAGCAATCAAATGATCGTAGGTTTAAGTCCCCTAAGGGGACTAATAAATACATTGAAAAGTAAAGAAAAAGTTTAAAGAAAAATAAAAAAATAAAAAAAATAAAAGTTTGAATCTCTCTGCATTTCCCCTATTAAAAATAAGACTAATATATATATATATATATATATATATATATATATATATATATATATATATATATATATATATATATATATATACATATTTATTATTGTGTCCATACAAGTCCAATCAAAGATTAAGGATAATTATCCCAATTGGTAAACACTGTAAACAGGAAAAAAATTAAATATTGTAAATCATTTTGAAAAACGGAAATCAAGGTTGTAAGAATTGATCAAAATTTATGAAGCATCTCAAAATAAAATCGGTGTCTCGAACCGCAAAAATTAAACCCTCGCACAAATCCATCTATAGAAAAATGAAAACATTAAAAGTCTCAGAAAATGGTGACTCACTAATTATTTTTTCTTTTTTTTTTTTTTTTTACTAATTTCCAATTTTTTTCACTATTAAAATAATAAAAAAATGGACAAGGTTGGTGTCACTATAATTGTAAATGATGAGGAGATTCACAATGCCTTGTTATTTTTTACCACACATTGTTCGCCATAAAAACAATGTCAGAATTGTGAGGGTTTTTTTACAATTTTACCACACATGGTTTTTTTTCTGTTTTCCAGTACACTACGTGGTAAAATTAAAGGAGCAATTCAAAAATACAAATGGTCCCACAAAAAACAAGCCCTCATGTTTCTATGTGGACAGAAAAATAAAAAGATATGGCTCTGAGAAGATGGGGAGGAAAAAACAAAAATGTAAAAACGGAAATTACCCATGTCTGAAGGAAGTTCAATCTAACAATTACTCCAAAACTGCCATCAAGACAGTAGCTAAAAGCCATATACGAGTCATTTGGCAAGTTCTATTGATTTTCTTTAATATGTGTGGGCATGAAGCTATCCTCAGGAAATGACCTATTGTTTCAGTGTTGCATATACTTTTTTAAAAATTGGGTCCATTTTTTTTTTCCATATCACCATTTAAATTAAAAAAAGTTGTTTTGTAATTTTCACACTATTTTAGACTCATACAGTGGGGAAAATAAGTATTTGATACACTGTCGATTTTGCAAGTTTTCTTACCTACAAAGAATGGAGAGGTCTGTAATTTATATCATAGGTACACTTCAACTGTGAGAGACAGAGTATAAAAAAAATCCAGAAAATCACATTGTATGATTTTTACATAATTAATTTGCATTTTATTGCATGAAATAAGAATTTGATCACCTACCAACCAGCAAGAATTCTGGCTCTCACAGACCTGCTAGTTTTTCTTTAAGAAGCCTTCTACTCTGCACTCATTATCTGTATTTATTCCACATGTTGGAACCCATTACCTGTATAAGAGACACCTGTCCACACACTCAATCACAGTCCAACCTCTCCACCATGGCCAAGACCAAAGATCTGTCTAAGGATACCAGGGACAAAATTGTAGACCTGCATAAGCCTGGGATGATGAGCTACAGGACAAAAGGCAAGCAGCTTGGTGAGAAAGCAACAACTGTTGACACAATTATGAAAAAGTGGAAGAAACAAAAGATGACTGTCAAACTTTCTCGATCTGGGGCTCCATACAAAGTCTCGCCTCGTGAGGTAAGGATGAGTCTGAGAAAGGTCAGGAATCAACCCAGAACTACAAGGAAGGAACTGGTCAATGACCTGAAGAATGCTGGAACTACAGTCTCAAACATTATCGTTAGTAACATGCCATCATGGATTAAAATTCTACAGGGCACGCAAGGTCCCCCTGCTCACGCCAGCAAAAGTCCAGTCCCATTTAAACTTCACCAAGATGGCCTAGACAAGGCATGGGAGAAGGTCATGTGGTCAGATGAGACAAAAATAGAACTTTTTGGTATCAACTCCGCTCGCCGTGTTTGGAGACAGAAGAAGGATGAGTACAACCCCAAGAACACCATCCCAACCGTAAAGCATAGGGGGCAAACCGTAATGTTGGGGAAACATCATATTTTGGGGGAGCTTTTCTGCAAAAGGGACAGTCACAGGACAACTGCAACAAATTGAAGGGAAGATGGATGGGGTATGTATCACAAGATTTTGGTCAACAAACTCATTCCCTCAGTAAGAGCATTGAAGATGGGTCATGGCTGGGTCTTCCAGCATGACAATAACCTGAAACACATAGCCAGGGCCACTGAGGAGTGGCTCCGAAAGAAGCATTTTAAGATCCTGGAGTGGCCTAGCCAGTATCCAGACCTGAACCCAATAAAACATCTATGGAGGGAACTGAAACTCAATGTTGCCCAGCCACTGTCTCAAAACCTGAAAGATCTGGAGAAGATCTGCATGGAGGAGGGGGCCAAAATCCCTGCTGCAGTGTGTGCAAAATTGGTCAAGAACTACAAGAATCGTCTGACCTCTGCAATTTCAAACAAAGGTTTCTGTACCAAATATTAAGTCCAGTTTTTCTATTGTATCAAATATTTATTTCATGCAATAAAATGCAAATTCATTATGTAGATATCATACAATGTGATTTCCTGGATTTTTTTTAGATTCTGTCTCTCACAGTTGAAGTGTTCGGACGATAAAAATTACAGACCTCTCCATTCTTTGAAGGTAGGAAAACTTGCTAAATCGGCAATGTATCAAATACTTATTTTCCCTGCTGTACCTCCTGTCCTTTAAAGGAAGATTTTTCATTAGGGTCCTTATTAGCAGAGAAAGGATTACAATGACAGGAAATACCTCTATACACAACTGGTAACACGGCATCCACCAATCTCAATGTGTGATGTCACAGTTTACTCTACTCCCCTTGGATTCGCAATAACCTTTGCACATGCACATTAGATGCGTCAATACAAAAAAAAGTGTTCATTGTGACTTATGTATATGTTGATTTCCTGGAACAACACGAAGTTACATTATAAAAAAAAAGCCACAGTGGCCAGTGTGAAAGTTGAAAGATTTCTATTTTTTTATTTTTAACAAAAATTGTGATGTGGAAAAAAAAATTGCCATAAATGTTTAAAAAATACATTCGACATAAAAGCATGATTTAAACAATAGGTTATTTTCTGATGTAAGCTTCCCATTCAGGCTAGTATCATGGCTTCTATTCAAAATCCCAAAAATTTGTGGAACCCTATTAACTAATAGGATGATAAGAAGGCAAAGCTGAATAATTTTAGACATAGGAGACCTGCAAAAGAAAAATGTTACATTATGTAATGGGAATCCAGTAACACCTTGCAAGTAGATTAACTTGGTTACCAAATTTGAACCTTTTCACCTATGTCCTTATTCTACACAAGACACTACATTATTTTTTCAGTTTACTTTGGGAGTGTGAACAGCTCCATTTGTATTTTTTCGTTCTGATTTGGGAGAGAATGGTGACCAATGGTGTACCTAGAGTCTGATGGGCCATGGTGCAAGATTTGGACTGGGACGCCAATTCCTGATTATAAATGTCCTACACCCCATCCCGGTAGGTGTCCCTTATCCAGGTACCCTTACTGATATATATATCCCCCATCCTGGTATATGTCCCATATCCTGGACCCCATCCTGGTATATATATCCCCCAAGGGCGTACATACAAGTAATGAGGCCCAATAGCAGAAATATAACACCCTCTTTTTAGTCCTCCATATAGTATAAAGCACCCCCATAGCCCTCCATACAGTATAATGCACCCCCATAGTCCTTTATATAGTGTAATGCACCCCTCATAGTCCTCCATATAATATAATACACCCCTCATAGTCCTCCATATAGTATGCTGCACTCTCATTTGTCTTCCATATAGTATAATGCATAGCCCATAGTCCTCTAAATAGTATAATGCACTGTCCATGCAGTAGTTCTCCATATAGAATAATACACAGCCCATAGTCCTCAAATAGTTTAAGTCACCCTTCTTAGTACTTCATATAATATAAAGCACAGCCCAAAGTCCTCCATATAGTATAATGCACAGCCCATTGTAATCCATGTAGTAGTATGGCCACCATGCAGTCACAGATTTAAAAAAAAAATTGCTCACTTCCCATCCACTCCCCCATTGCGTGGCGTCCTCTCTGAAACTGGCTGCTGACATCAATGAGCAAGTGACTGAGGCCCATGATGCCACTGCCCTGCACCCCAGTCACGTACACTCCAACGTCAGTTGCTGGCCTCTGATTGGCCGGCAGCATGCATTGCTGTGCACGGACTTGAAGAAAACTCATCCAGCTGAAGTATTTACTGGCATCGGCAGGCCCAAAGCCGCCCTGCCTGGTCACTGTGGCAATGGCAGTAGTTGCGCCCATTTTGGTGACTTTTCTGTTTTTCTTGGACAGATTCATCTGTGCAGGTTTTCTATCCTTTTGTTAAATATACTGATCTCCTAATGGAAACCTAGAAATGTTGATGTGAGCAGAGTCTAAGATACTTTTGTACGGTTCAAAGGGAGAATAAATAGTATTGCTCCCTCAGAAAATCTGTTGTTCTGCCAGCCATAGACAATGTTAGTCTGGAATTGTACAGCTCTGGATCTTACATGGTAGACATAATGAGTTGGGAATATCAGGTGTCAAACAGTTCAGTCTCCTGACTGGTTCTAACACTGATGATGGGAACAATTTGTCAGGAGAAAGACATTCCTTAGAAAAGAAGTTGTTCCTTTATGTCAGATTCTTTTTAGTATAAAGCTTCATAATAAACTGTAGCAAATATCCCATTAGCGTTCTATTTAAACCAGCTACTAAATTAGCCTTTTGGCCATCAATGTTCTCACTACATTTTTCATCAGTATGTTATGAGAAAAATGTGAGGTAACAATAAGTAACAATAAGTCATAGAACTGTCCTACCTTCGGCAAGAAATTTTCAATCGAATTGCAAAATAATTAAAATGAGTCATACTCACCGGCTCCAACCCCACTGTGGCATCAGCGCAGTTGACTCCTCACGTCTGCACCAGATAGGAATGACGGTGTACCTTTCTTTTGTCTCCTGACCTGCCCACTGTTTGTGCAGCGCCCCAGAGTCCTGGTCGTTGCAGTACTGTGGCTCCGCCACTATGGGGAGTCATGGTGCGTCCGATGGCACTGAAGGAGTTCATCTGATCAGGTATCACAGACACCAATACATTTCACAGCCGGGCCTCCGGGGGGAGCTAAGGGTTCTATTCATTAGGCCACTCCCCACCATAGTGGGTAAACTGGGGGTCAGGCAGGAAGTTAGATCAGAAAGCTGACTGGATTGGACGAAGCAACACCTAGTGGCAGAGGGTGTTGTGGAGGAAGAGACAGTAGGGTCTCTGTCAGGGGTGGGATCCTGACAGAGGCTTGGCATTGAAAAGAACGTAACGGGTCCGCGCCAGCTCCGGGAAGCGGCGGGACCCAAGAAAGGACTAGAAGCGAGATAGATTGTGCTGAGTGAGAAACGAGATCAAGCAATAGGAGAATTCCAGTAGGGGTCGTGCTGTAAGACCGGAGCAACACCTGTTGTGAAATTGGATTCTGGGCTCCCCCTGTGGCCACTTGTGGAATTTAACTTGTGTGCATCATCCCCTCTGTTCACCTGCTCCTATCAGGATGTGGGAGTCGCTATATAACCTTGCTCCTCTGTCAGTTTCATGCCGGTCAACAATGTAATCAGTAGCCTTTCTGTGCATGTTCCTGCTACTAGACAACTCCCAGCTAAGTTGGACTTTTGTCCTTGTGTGTTTTTGCATTTTGTTCCTGTTCACAGCTGCTGTTTCGTTACTGTGTCTGGAAAGCTCTTGTGAGCGGAAATTGCCACTCTGGTGTTATGAGTTAATGCTAGAGTCTTAAAGTAATTTCTGGATGGTGTTTTGATAGGGTTTTCTGCTGACCATGAAAGTGCCCTTTCTGTCTTCATGCTATCTAGTAAGCGGACCTCGATTTTGCTAAACCTATTTTCATACTACGTTTGTCATTTCATCTTAAATCACCGCCAATATATGTGGGGGCCTCTGTCTGCCTTTTGGGAAAATTTCTCTAGAGGTGAGCCAGGACTGTCTTTTCCTCTGCTAGGATTAGGTAGTTCTCCGGCTGGCGCTGGGCATCTAGGGATAAAAAAACGTAGGCATGCTACCCGGCCACTTCTAGTTGTGCGGCAGGTTTAGTTCATGGTCAGTATAGTTTCCATCTTCCAAGAGCTAGTTCTCATATATGCTGGGCTATGTTCTCTCGCCATTGAGAATCATGACAGTTTGACCGGCCCAAAAAAGGGTTAAATTACTGGCTGAGAAAGGAGAGAAAAAAGAAGTCTGCTACAATTTTTTTTTTTTTCCTCTAGTTCTGAGTGTGCTCTTAATTGAATCACTTGCTAGTCTGCCTATACTGCAGCCTTCCTCTCTTCCTCTCCTTCTAATCCTTGAATGGCTCTGTGTTCACCTGTTTCAAATGGATCTTCAGAGTGTAGCTACAGGTTTGAATAATCTCGCCACAAAGGTACAAAATTTGCAAGATTTTGTTGTTCATGCACCTATGTCTGAGCCTAGAATTCCTTTGCCTGAATTCTTCTCGGGGAATAGATCTCACTTTCAAAATTTTAAAAATAATTGCAAATTGTTTTTGTCCCTGAAGTCTCGCTCTCCCGGAGACCCTGAACAGCAGGTCAGGATTGTAATTTCCTTGCTCCGGGGCGACCCTCAAGACTGGGCTTTTGCATTGGCACCAGGGGATCCTGCGTTGCTCAATGTGGATGCGTTTTTTCTGGCCTTGGGGTTGCTTTATGAGGAACCTCATTTAGAGCTTCAGGCGGAAAAGGCCTTGATGTCCTTGTCTCAGGGGCAAGATGAAGCTGAAATATACTGCCAAAAATTCTGCAAATGGTCTGTGCTTACTCAGTGGAATGAGTGCGCCCTGGCGGCGATTTTCAGAGAAGGTCTCTCTGATGCCATTAAGGATGTTATGGTGGGGTTCCCTGTGCCTGCGAGTCTGAATGAGTCCATGACGATGGCTATTCAGATCGATAGGCGTCTGCGGGAGCGCAAACCTGTGCACCATTTGGCGGTGTCTACTGAGAAAACGCCAGAAAATATGCAATGTGATAGAATTCTGTCCAGAAGCGAGCGGCAGAATTTTAGACGAAAAAATGGGTTGTGCTTCTATTGTGGTGATTCAACTCATGTTATATCAGCATGCTTTAAGCGTACTAAGAAGCCTGACAAGTCTGTTTCAATTAGCACTTTACAGTCTAAGTTTATTCTATCTGTGACCCTGATTTGTTCTTTGTCATCTATTACCGCGGACGCCTATGTCGACTCTGGCGCTGCTTTGAGTCTTATGGATTGGTCCTTTGCCAAACGCTGTGGGTATGATTTGGAGCCATTGGAGGCTCCGATACCTCTGAAGGGGATTGACTCCACCCCATTGGCTAGTAATAAACCACAATACTGGACACAAGTGACTATGCGTGTTAATCCGGATCACCAGGAGGTTATTCGCTTTCTGGTGCTGTATAATCTACATGATGTTTTGGTGCTGGGATTGCCATGGCTGCAATCTCATAACCCAGTCCTCGACTGGAGAGCTATGTCTGTGTTAAGCTGGGGATGTAAAGGAACTCATGGGGACGTACCTTTGGTTTCCATTTCATCATCTATTCCCTCTGAGATTCCTGAATTCTTGTCTGACTTTCGTGACGTTTTTGAAGAACCCAAGGTTGGTTCACTACCTCCGCACCGGGAGTGCGATTGTGCCATAGACTTGATCCCGGGTAGTAAATACCCTAAGGGTCGTTTATTTAATCTGTCTGTGCCTGAACACGCTGCTATGCGAGAATATATAAAGGAGTCCTTGGAAAAGGGACATATTCGTCCTTCGTCATCTCCCTTAGGAGCCGGTTTTTTCTTTGTGTCTAAGAAAGACGGCTCTTTGAGGCCGTGTATTGATTATCGACTTTTGAATAAAATCACTGTTAAATATCAATATCCGTTACCACTGCTTACTGATTTGTTTGCTCGTATAAAGGGGGCCAAGTGGTTCTCTAAGATTGATCTCCATGGGGCGTATAATTTGGTGCGAATCAAGCAGGGGGATGAGTGGAAAACCGCATTTAATACGCCCGAGGGCCATTTTGAGTATTTGGTGATGCCTTTTGGTCTTTCAAATGCCCCTTCAGTCTTCCAGTCCTTTATGCATGACATTTTCCGCGATTATTTGGATAAATTTATAATTGTGTATCTGGATGATATTCTGATTTTTTCGGATGACTGGGACTCTCATGTCCAGCAGGTCAGGAGGGTTTTTCAGGTTTTGCGGTCTAATTCCTTGTGTGTGAAGGGTTCTAAGTGTGTTTTTGGGGTTCAGAAGATTTCCTTCTTGGGATACATTTTTTCCCCCTCTTCCATCGAGATGGATCCTGTCAAGGTTCAGGCTATTGGTGATTGGACGCAACCCTCTTCTCTTAAGAGTCTTCAGAAATTTTTGGGCTTTGCTAACTTTTATCGTCGATTTATTGCTGGTTTTTCTGATGTTGTAAAACCATTGACTGATTTGACTAAGAAGGGTGCTGATGTTGCTGATTGGTCCCCTGATGCGGTGGAGGCCTTTCGGGAGCTCAAGCGCCGCTTTTCTTCCGCCCCAGTGTTGCGTCAGCCTGATGTTGCTCTTCCTTTTCAGGTTGAGGTCGACGCTTCTGAAATCGGAGCTGGGGCGGTGTTGTCGCAGAGAAGTTCCGACTGCTCCGTGATGAGACCTTGTGCTTTTTTTTCCCGTAAATTTTCGCCCGCCGAGCGGAATTATGATATTGGGAATCGGGAGCTTTTGGCCATGAAGTGGGCTTTTGAGGAGTGGCGTCACTGGCTTGAGGGGGCCAGACATCAGGTGGTGGTATTGACTGACCACAAAAATTTAATTTACCTTGAGTCTGCCAGGCGCCTGAATCCTAGACAAGCGCGCTGGTCGTTGTTTTTCTCTCGGTTTAATTTTGTGGTGTCTTACCTACCGGGTTCTAAGAATATTAAGGCGGATGCCCTTTCTAGGAGTTTTGAGCCTGACTCCCCTGGTAATTCTGAGCCCACAGGTATCCTTAAAGATGGAGTGATATTGTCTACCGTTTCTCCAGACCTGCGGCGGGCCTTGCAGGAGTTTCAGGCGGATAGACCTGATCGTTGCCCACCTGGTAGACTGTTTGTTCCTGATGATTGGACCAGTGGAGTCATCTCTGAGGTTCATTCTTCTGCGTTGGCAGGTCATCCTGGAATCTTTGGTACCAGGGATTTGGTGGCAAGGTCCTTCTGGTGGCCTTCCCTGTCACGAGATGTGCGAGGCTTTGTGCAGTCTTGTGACGTTTGTGCTCGGGCCAAGCCTTGTTGTTCTCGGGCTAGTGGATTGTTGTTACCCTTGCCTATCCCGAAGAGGCCTTGGATGCACATCTCGATGGATTTTATTTCGGATCTGCCTGTTTCTCAGAAGATGTCTGTCATCTGGGTGGTGTGTGACCGTTTCTCTAAGATGGTCCATCTGGTTCCCTTGCCTAAGTTGCCTTCTTCTTCCGAGTTGGTTCCTCTGTTTTTTCAAAATGTTGTTCGTTTGCATAGTATTCCGGAGAATATCGTTTCTGACAGAGGGACCCAATTCGTGTCTAGATTTTGGCGGGCATTCTGTGCTAGGATGGGCATAGACTTGTCTTTTTCGTCTGCTTTCCATCCTCAGACTAATGGCCAGACCGAGCGGACTAATCAGACCTTGGAGACATATTTGAGGTGTTTTGTGTCTGCGGATCAGGATGATTGGGTTGCTTTTTTGCCTTTGGCGGAGTTCGCCCTCAATAATCGGGCCAGCTCTGCCACCTTGGTGTCCCCGTTTTTCTGTAATTCGGGGTTTCATCCTCGATTTTCCTCCGGTCAAGTGGAATCTTCGGATTGTCCTGGAGTGGATGCTGTGGTGGAGAGGTTGCATCAGATTTGGGGGCAGGTGGTGGACAATTTGAAGTTGTCCCAGGAGAAGACTCAGCTTTTTGCCAACCGCCGTCGTCGTGTTGGTCCTCGGCTTTGTGTTGGGGACTTGGTGTGGTTGTCTTCTCGTTTTGTCCCTATGAGGGTTTCTTCTCCTAAGTTTAAGCCTCGGTTCATCGGCCCGTACAAGATATTGGAGATTCTTAACCCTGTGTCCTTCCGTTTGGACCTCCCTGCATCCTTTTCGATTCATAATGTTTTTCATCGGTCATTGTTGCGCAGGTATGAGGTACCAGCTGTGCCTTCCGTTGAGCCTCCTGCTCCGGTGTTGGTTGAGGGTGAGTTGGAGTACGTTGTGGAAAAGATCTTGGACTCTCGTGTTTCCAGACGGAAACTCCAGTATCTGGTCAAATGGAAGGGATACGGTCAGGAGGATAATTCTTGGGTCACTGCCTCTGATGTTCATGCCTCCGATCTTGTCCGTGCCTTTCATAGGGCTCATCCTGATCGCCCTGGTGGTTCTGGTGAGGGTTCGGTGCCCCCTCCTTGAGGGGGGGGTACTGTTGTGAAATTGGATTCTGGGCTCCCCCTGTGGCCACTTGTGGAATTTAACTTGTGTGCATCATCCCCTCTGTTCACCTGCTCCTATCAGGATGTGGGAGTCGCTATATAACCTTGCTCCTCTGTCAGTTTCATGCCGGTCAACAATGTAATCAGTAGCCTTTCTGTGCATGTTCCTGCTACTAGACAACTCCCAGCTAAGTTGGACTTTTGTCCTTGTGTGTTTTTGCATTTTGTTCCTGTTCACAGCTGCTGTTTCGTTACTGTGTCTGGAAAGCTCTTGTGAGCGGAAATTGCCACTCTGGTGTTATGAGTTAATGCTAGAGTCTTAAAGTAATTTCTGGATGGTGTTTTGATAGGGTTTTCTGCTGACCATGAAAGTGCCCTTTCTGTCTTCATGCTATCTAGTAAGCGGACCTCGATTTTGCTAAACCTATTTTCATACTACGTTTGTCATTTCATCTTAAATCACCGCCAATATATGTGGGGGCCTCTGTCTGCCTTTTGGGAAAATTTCTCTAGAGGTGAGCCAGGACTGTCTTTTCCTCTGCTAGGATTAGGTAGTTCTCCGGCTGGCGCTGGGCATCTAGGGATAAAAAAACGTAGGCATGCTACCCGGCCACTTCTAGTTGTGCGGCAGGTTTAGTTCATGGTCAGTATAGTTTCCATCTTCCAAGAGCTAGTTCTCATATATGCTGGGCTATGTTCTCTCGCCATTGAGAATCATGACAAACACCCTACTGAGGCGCACTACCGGTGGCCGGAACGCCGAGGGAGTATTATAACATTCAGCTTCAAGCAATACTCTAAACAGCGGCAGGACAGTCAGTTTAAGGCTACGTTCACATTTGCGGTCAGCGCCGCAGCGTCGGGCGCCGCAGCGGCGCCGCATGCGTCATGCGCCCCTATACTTAACATGGGGGCGCATGGACATGCGTTGTGCTGCGTTTTGCGCCGCATGGCCGCAAGCGTTGGACGCAAGAAACGCTTCAAGTTGCATTTTTTTTGCGTCCAACTTGCGGGCAAAAACGACGCATGCGGCGCAAAACGCAGCGTTTTAGCGTGCGTTTTGCCGCGTTTTTGTTTGCGTTGTGCGCTGCGGCGCCGACGCTGCGGCGCACAACGCAAATGTGAACGTAGCCTAAGGCGGGCTGTCTAACACATATCACCTATGAAGTCTTGGGAGGCAATTGCGGGAGAGGGGCGTCTCTAGGGTCCCGGAAGAACTCCAGGCCTATCCGACAAACGGGTGCCGTTCTAACTGTAACATCAGGAAGGGACGGAAGATTAGAAGAACATCGTTTAATCGAGTTGTGAGGGAACTTAAGAAACAGACACAACGGTTGTGGGGTACTTTCCGTAAGCACAGCAGGGAAGGACTGCAACACATAGCGCTAAGAAGGAAGGCACCGATTTCCACCTGTGAAGTGAACTCTGGAGGTGCCATTGGACCGGCCGGGCTTGCGCAGCCTGGTGAACCGTATTCTGGACTGAGGACTCAGAGATCTCCAGTAAAGAGGTAAAGAGACTGCAACCTGGTGTCCTCGTTATTTACCGCGACCTGCACCCCACAACTGCACCGTTACAACACCACTTATTGCACCGGACGTCCCCCACTGACAGACAGGGCCACGGACCGGGTCTAGCCACCGTGACAACCCCAGAGCATAGACCCAGAGGCCCGGCTCCGGGTACCCCTCAGCCCTGCGGCGGTGTGGGGGCGCTCCAAACTTGGCGTCACGAACAGGATCTACTTAAGCCTGAAGAATCGGGTCATGTGTGCCTTGGAACTGTGATTTATTGTGCTTGGATTGTACTTTATTGCAAAGACTGTGCTGCGCCATTTACCGCCAAAAGTTCCCGCCAAAAACCGCCGCCATTGCTACGCCAGAGAAGCAGGAGGGCGTGCCATGGGAGGAGACTACCAAAGTGGCGCCAGAAGCGGTGATCGCCCCCTGCGCCTCTTGTTGCAAAGCGATGACCTGCCTCAAAGCAGAGAACCGCCCCCTGACTTGCGATGGCGGGAACGAGGTGAAGGAGGAGCTCGACCTTGGAGAAATGGCAGGGTCAGATGCATGCATTGCCGCCGAATGCCGGACAGCGACGATGAACAGCAGGTGCCCGAACAACGGCGAGGTGATCCCGGTTTGTCCTCACCCATCAGAAGAGGACTCGCGTCCACCGCCGGTGAGGGACCTGGACTCCTTGGAGACACCAGTGGAGGAGCCGAGCCTGCCTATCCTAGTCACGGAATCATGGAGGGCGGAGTTACGTCAAGAGATGACTCCGGAGGAGCCGTGGTCCGGGCCGCAGCCGATTCCAGTGTCCTTGTCAACGGACCGGAGCGACATCGGTGGAATCACATCAGGTGCAGGTATGGACGACATCCCTACTCCCCTGGCCGATTCTGCTCTCCCGACCGATCCGGCTCCCTTGATCGATCCCACTCCCGTGACCGCTCCCCACCCCGGCAATGATCGTTCCTTCTTGGTGGAGCGGGTTATCCTCACCTCCAACGCGATGGGGAAGCTAGTGCCTCCGCTACCAACCAAGATGGGAGAACCCATAGGTGTGGGCCTAGACGGGGTGATCCTTCGGTGGGACACCCCCTGGACAGGGCCGGATGGGACCCGGGAGGATGGCCTCACCCTTGCGGTACTTACCTGGGAGCACTATAAGCAATGTCTGATCCAACACTGGAAAGATCGGGACGAGACCGAACCACCTGACACGCCACGTAAGAAGTCTGCTCCCGGCAGGAAAGACGTGGTAAAGCGGGGAACTGTACTGGCCTACCACCCGAAGAGGGGATGGGGCTCCATACAGGAACCGGGGCTACCAACTGATGTCTTTGTCACTAGCTATAATGTGAAGACCCCCTGCTGCAGTCGAAATGGTGACCCGTTACAAAGAGGGGATCAGGTGACTTACACCCGCCATCGGAGTGCACAAGGATGGTGTGCCCGGAACGTTCGACGGTGTGAGCCTGAGAGAGCGCCCCCTGGTGTCCCGATCATGACTGATCCCGATTTGCCGGACCTCGTTCCCATCACCACGGTACGTCTTGTAGCGGCTACCGAACTCGCAAGCAGGATTAGCCTTCAAATCCAGGCACCGGCTGATCTGATGGCATCTGAGAGACCAACTACCAGTATGGGTGCCACGTTGGCTGGGGGACAGGGATCGCCCCCAGACTTAAAAGAATAAACCTCGATACCATGAATCTGTAAATAGTTACTGTTTTCTGTTGGGCTGCTAAACCCGTTCAGGGTAAACTCTTAAAGGGATCCCTTTGTTGACCCGGGATCCTTATTGTTTGTTTTTGTTACCAAAAGTTTTGCACAAGTTTTAAAAACTGCTGAATCATGAACAGTGCATGATCCGAACTCTTTTGTATATAGTTTGCACCTTATTAAAGGCGCTCCCTACTGGTTTTACTTAAACAAGGACTCTTTGCGAAGATACCGCACTGGAACCTTTGATGAGTATGGACTGGTAGCTTGAGAAGATGTGCTACCTCACAGAGATTTGGTCCCCTCTTAAAGGGGATGTTCATTTGTTGCACGTAAATGGTGATATTGCTTTAAGACCGGTAGCAATAATGTCAATGGAAGAAAATGCTGATAATATTTACATGTAAAAGTTATATGTATGCCATTAGTTAATTGTAAAGGAATGCTGATAATGTTCTCTGAAAGAAAAAGTAAAAGGAAGTAATGAGAAAGTTTAATGTTGTGAAAAGAAGATAGTTGATAATGTTGATAAGAAAAGGTAGGGGATAGAAGGTAAACCCTGCGTTCCCCATCGAAAGTTAGTAATGTGTTACTAAGGACAGAAAGTGAACCCGTAAGGGTTAGTGGGTGAGTCCTTATAGGAGCCAAGTAGAGCCGGCTCGGTGTTCTCAAACTGAAAGAAAAGTTATGTTCTATACTGTGTATAGTAGTTGAAAAGGCAGTAGGCCCTGGCTGAACGGGGCGGTCCTGTAACAGAAAGGAGAGGCAGTAGGTCTGGTGCCGATAGGACAGGCGGTCCTGCAGATCCAAAGTAGGAGAATTAAAAAGTTAAAGTGCCTTATAATGTGATTATAGGAAGGTCTTTAGTGGATTTAGAGTGTGAGTCCTTAAAGGCAATGTTAAATTATTGTTCAACAATTTTGCACTTAAGTAGAATGCCCGGTTGGGTAACAGAAGTAAATTATAGCATGTTGCTATGATATTTTTGCCATGTTTGTAACGTTCAAGTGTCCTTACCTCCCATAAAGGGAAGCCTGTTCAAGTATACTTATTGTCATTGCACTCAACAAAATTGTATGTCTTTTTGCTAACTTGTATTGTTGTTTTCTTCCCAGTCCCGGAGTACTGTGTTTAACCAGGGGGGAGTGCAGCGCCCCAGAGTCCTGGTCGTTGCAGTACTGTGGCTCCGCCACTATGGGGAGCCATGGTGCGTCCGATGGCACTGAAGGAGTTCATCTGATCAGGTATCACAGACACCAATACATTTCACAGCCGGGCCTCCGGGGGGAGCTAAGGGTTCTATTCATTAGGCCACTCCCCACCATAGTGGGTAAACTGGTGGTCAGGCAGGAAGTTAGATCAGAAAGCTGACTGGATTGGACGAAGCAACACCTAGTGGCAGAGGGTGTTGTGGAGGAAGAGACAGTAGGGTCTCTGTCGGGGTGGGATCCTGACAGAGGCTTGGCATTGAAAAGAACGTAACGGGTCCGCGCCAGCTCCGGGAAGCGGCGGGACCCAAGAAAGGACTAGAAGCGAGATAGATTGTGCTGAGTGAGAAACGAGATCAAGCAATAGGAGAATTCCAGTAGGGGTCGTGCTGTAAGACCGGAGCAACACCCTACTGAGGCGCACTACCGGTGGCCGGAACGCCGAGGGAGTATTATAACATTCAGCTTCAAGCAATACTCTAAACAGCGGCAGGACAGTCAGTTTAAGGCGGGCTGTCTAACACATATCACCTATGAAGTCTTGGGAGGCAATTGCGGGAGAGGGGCGTCTCTAGGGTCCTGGAAGAACTCCAGGCCTATCCGACAAACGGGTGCCGTTCTAACTGTAACATCAGGAAGGGACGGAAGATTAGAAGAACATCATTTAATCGAGTTGTGAGGGAACTTAAGAAACAGACACAACGGTTGTGGGGTACTTTCCGTAAGCACAGCAGGGAAGGACTACAACACATAGCGCTAAGAAGGAAGGCACCGATTTCCACCTGTGAAGTGAACTCTGGAGGTGCCATTGGACCGGCCGGGCTTGCGCAGCCTGGTGAACCGTATTCTGGACTGAGGACTCAGAGATCTCCAGTAAAGAGGTAAAGAGACTGCAACCTGGTGTCCTCGTTATTTACCGCGACTTGCACCCCACAACTGCACCGTTACAACACCACTTATTGCACCGGACGTCCCCCACTGACAGACAGGGCCACGGACCGGGTCTAGCCACCGTGACAACCCCAGAGCATAGACCCAGAGGCCCGGCTCCGGGTACCCCTCAGCCCTGCGGCGGTGTGGGGGCGCTCCATTTGGTTTTCAAGGCCTCTCTCCACAGTCATGCACTGGTATCTTCATGACCTCCAAGGCCTAGTAGTGACTGGAAACCCTGTTCTAGAGTAAAGACACTGACACGTGTATGTGGAAAGAAGAGACCCTGGGACCGGGTATGGTCAGTAGGCATTGGTGGTAGCGAGGGTTGATGTGAAAGAAGGGAGGTGACAGGTGAGATATGTATTTTAATTTTTGGTCATTTCTTACTTTATGTTTCTTATGCTCTGGGTTCTAGATGAACACAGAGCACAATTTTGTATTTTAACTTTGCAGAAAATAACTTTACTGCAAATCAAATTTCTTGGTAAATTCTGCTCAATTTGGAAAATTCAAATCTCACCAGATTTGCTCATTTTTTTCTCCGCACCAATCATTAAACCACCACATGAGTCGCCTGTGCCTGACATGTCATATTACCTGGTTTTACAGGGAGTCATTGCATTCACCTATCCTCACCTGGATACCCTGTCAGCTATAGTTTTTACTTAATTTCTGGGGGAAGTGCACAACCGACATTTGAAAAAAAGTATATAATAACCCCTTCACAACATGGCCAATTTCTGTTTTGTGTTTCCTTTCTTTCCTTCCCTTCTTCCCAGAGCCACCATAACTTTTATTTTTCTGTCCACATAGACATATGAGGGTTTATTTTTTCGCAGGACGAGTTTTACTTTTAAATGACACCATTCATTTTACCACATAGTGTACTGGAAAACGTGAAGAATTGTGAAAAAAGCCAGTCAGACATTTGTTTTTTGGAAATTGTTTTTACGGTGTATATTTTGAGGCAAAAACCTTGTAATTTAACCCCTTCCCGACCTTTGACGCCACGTAGGCATCATGAAAGTCGGTGCCAATCCGACCTGTGAAGCCTATGTGGCGTCATGTAATGATCGCGTCCCTGCAGATCGGGTGAAAGGGTTAACTCCAATTTCACCCAATCTGCAGGGACAGGGGGAGTGGTACTTCAGCCCAGGGGGGGTTGCTTCACCCCCCCCTTGACTACGATCGCTCTGATTGGCAGTTGAAAGTGAAACAGCCAATCAGAGCGATTTGTAATATTTCACCTATGAAAATGGTGAAATATTACAATCCAGCCATGGCCGATGCTGCAATATCATCGGCCATGGCTGGAAACCCTAATCTGCAACCCCCCCACCGCCACCGATCGCCTCCCCAGTCCTCCTTTCTGCCCCGTACTGTGGTCCGCTCCCCTCCGTCCTCCTGTCCACTCCCCCGTCCTCCTGTCCGCTCCCCCCGTGCTTCGATCCACCCCCCTGTGCTCCGATCCCCCCCGTGCTCCGATCTCCCCCTCTCATACTTACCGAGCCTTGCGGTGTCCGTCCGTCTTCTTCATGGGAGCCGCCATCTTCCAAAATCTTCCGGCCGGCAGATTCATTCCAGGTACATTTTGATCACAGTGATCAAAATAAAAAAAAATAGTAAGTGAACCCCCTTTTATCACCCCCATAAGTAGGGACAATAATAAAAATAATGAGAATATATATATATATTTTTTCTTCCCCCACTAGGGTTAGGGTTAGGGTTAGGGTTAGGGCTAGGGTTAGAATTAGGGTTAGAACAAGAGTTAGGGTTAGATTAGACTATGTGCACACATGGTGCGGATTTGGCTGTGAATCCGCATCGGATTGGACGCTGAGGATTCGTAGCAGTTTTCCATCAGGTTTACAGTACCATGTAAACCTACTGAAAACCAAATCCGCTGTGCCCATGGTGCGGAAAATACCGCGCGGAAACGCTGTGTTGTATTTTCCGCAGCATGTCAATTCTTTGTGCGGATTCCGTTTCACACCTGCTCCTCAATAGGAATCCGCAGGTGAAATCCGCACAAAAAACACTGGAAATCGGCGGTAAATGCGCAGGTAAAACGCAGTGCCTTTTACCTGCGGATTTTTCAAAAATGGTGCGGAAAAATCTCACACGAATCCGCAATGTGGGCACATAGCCTTAGGGTTAGGGTTGGAATTAGAGTTAGGGTTGGAATTAGGGCTAGGGTTGGAAATAGGGTTAAGATTAGGCTTGTGGTTAGGGTTAGGGTAAGTGGTGTGTTGGGGTTAGGGTTGTGGTTAGGGTTGGGATTAGGGTTAGGGTTGGGATTAGGGTTAGGGGTGTGTTGGGTTAGCGTTGTGGTTAGGGGTGTGTTGGGGTTAGGGTTATATCTAGAGTTGGGATTAGGGTTTGGGGTGTGTTGGGGTTAGTGTTGGAGTTAGAATTGAGAAGTTTCCACTGTTTAGGCACATCAGGGGTCTCCAAACGCAACATGGGGCCACCATTGATTCCAGCCAATCTTGCGTTCAAAAAGTCAATTGGTGCTCCCTCCCTTCCGAGCCCCGACGTGCGCCCAAACAGTAGTTTACCCCAACAAATGGGGTACCAGCATACTCAGGACAAACTGGGCAACAATTATTGGGGTCCAATTTCTCCTGTTACCCTTGCAAAAATAGAAAATTGCTTGCTAAAACATAATTTTCGAGGAATGAAAAATTATTTTTTTTTTTCACGATTCTGCATTATAAACTTCTGTGAAGCACTTGGGGGTTGAAAGTGCTCACCACACATCTAGATAAGTTCCTTGGGGGGGGTCTAGTTTCCAAAATGGGGTCACTTGTGGGGGGTTTCTACTCTTTAGGCACATCAAGGGCTCTGCAAATGCAACATGACACCCGCAGACCATTTCATCAAAATCTGCATTTCAAAACATCACTGCTTCCCTTCCGAGCCCCGACGTGTGCCCAAACAGTGGTTTACCCCCACATATGGGGTACCAGCGTACTCAGGACAAGCTGGGCAACAACTATTGGGGTCCAATTTCTCCTGGTACTCTTGCTAAAATAAAAAATTGCTTGCTAAAACATAATTTTTGAGGAATGAAAAATTATTTTTTATTTTCACGGCTCTGCTTTGTAAACTTCTATGAAGCACTTGGGGGTTCTAAGTGCTCACTACACTTCTAGATCAGTTCCTTGGGGGGTCTAGTTTCCAAAATGGGGTCACTTGTGGGGGGTTTCTACTGTTTAGGCACATCAGGGGCTCTGCAAATGCAACATGACACCCACAGACCACGCCATCAAAGTCTGCATTTCAAAACATCACTACTTCCCTTCTGAGCCCCAACGTGTGCCCAAACAGTGGTTTACCCCCACATATTGGGTATCAGTGTACTCAGGACAAACTGGGCAACAACTATTTTGGTCTAATTTCTCCTGTTACCCTTGTGAAAATAAAAAATTGCTTGCTAAAACATCATTTTTTGAGGAAAGAAAAATGTTTTTTTATTTTCACGGCTCTGCGTTGTAAACTTCTGTGAAGCACTTGGGGGTTCAAAGTGCTCACCACATATCTAGATAAGTTCCTTGGGGGGTCTAGTTTCCAAAACGGGGTCACTTGTTGGGTTTTTTTACTGTTTAGGCACATCAGGGGCTCTGCAAACGTAACATGATGCCCGCAGACCATTCCATCAAAGTCTGCATTCCAAAACGTCACTACTTCCCTTCCGAACCCCGGCATGTGCCCAAACAGTGGTTTACCCCCACATATGGGGTATCAGCGTACTCAGGAGAAACTGAACAACAACTCCTGTGGTCAAATTTCTCCTGTTACCCTTGGGAAAATTAAAAAATTCTGTGCTAAAATATATTTTTGAGGAAAGAAAACACATTTATTATTTTCACGGCTCTGTGTTATAAACTTCTGTGAAGCACCTGGGGGTTCAAAGTGCTCACCACACATCTAGATAAGTTACCTTGGGGTCTAGTTTCCAAAATGGGGTCAATTGTGGGGAGTTTCTACTGTTTAGGCACTTCAGGGGCTCAGCAAACGCAATGTGACATCCGCAGAGCATTTCATCAAAGTCTGCATTTCAAAAAGTCACTACTTCCATTCCGAACCGCGACGTGTGCCCAAACAGTGGTTTACCCCCACAAATGGGGTATCAGCGTACTCAGGAGAAACTGGACAACAACTTTTAGGGTCCAATTTCTCCTGTTACCCTTGGGAAAATAAAAAAATGTGGGCTAAAATATCATTTTTGAGAAAAGAAAAATTATTTTTTATTTTCATGGCTCTGCGTTATAAACTTCTGTGAAGCACTTGGGGGTTCAAAGTGCTCACAACACAAATAGAGAAGTTCCTTGGGAGGTCTAGTTTCCAAAATGGGGTCACTTGTGGGGGAGCTCCAATGTTTAGGCACACAGGGGCTCTCCAAACGCGACATGGTGTCCGCTAATGATTGGAGCTAATTTTCCATTCAAAAAGCCAAATGGCGTGCCTTCCCTTCCGAGCCCTTCCATGTGCCCAAACAGTGGTTTACACACACATATGGGGTATGTGTTATGGTCTGGTGATGTAGGAGCGACATGCGACTAGCTCTGAGCAGGTGGTGACTATACAGACCGCAGTTCCTGATCTTAACACAAACACTAGCAGTAGCCGTGGGATGTTCCTGTCACTCCCTGGACACCTCGTCACAGCCGGAGAACTAGCTACCCCTAAAGGTAGAAACAGGAAAGCTATCTTGCCTCAGAGAAAATCCCCAAGGATACGACAGCCCCCCACAAATAATGACTGTGAGAGGAGAAGGAAATGACATACGTAGTATGAAACAAGATTTAGCAAAGGAGGCCACTTCTAGCTAGATAGAATTAGTACAGGACAGAACACTGTGCGGTCAGTAATAAAAACTAGAAAAAGTCCACCGCAGAGAAAGGCAAAAATCTCCACACCTGACTAAAGGTGTGGAGGGCAAACTCTGCTGCTCAGAGCTTCCAGCTTAGCTGAATAGGTTCATACTGATAAGCTGGACAAATGAGCAAAACATAGAAAGTGCTGAACAACAAAGTCCACAACAAGTGAACTGCAAAAGGACAAGCAAGGACTTAGCTTTGCTGAACTGGTCAGAGTGTCAGGGAAATCCAAAGAGCCATGACTCCAGGCTGGAACAATTGACAACTGGCATTGAATGAGGGAACAGGCCAGACTAATATAGCCGAGCCAGAAAGACGATCAGTGAAAACAGCTGCTGATGCTAAATCCCAGAAGCAGCCATACCACTCAAAACCACAGGAGGGAGCCCCAGAACAGAATTCACAAAAATGCCACTTACAACCACCGGAGGGAGCCCAAGAGCGGAATTCACAACAGTACCCCCCTTGAGGAGGGGTCACAAACCCTCACCAGAGCCCCCAGGCCGATCAGGACGAGCCAAATGAAAAGCAGGAACCAAATCGGCGGCATGGACATCGGAGGCAACCACCCAAGAATTATCCTCTTGGCCATAACCCTTCCACTTGACAAGATAATGAAGCCTCCGCCTCGAAAAACGAGAATCCAAAATTTTCTCAACCACATATTCCATCTCCCCCTCAACCAACACCGGGGCAGGAGGATCAACAGATGGAACAACGGGTACCACATATCTCAGCAACAAAGATCTATGGAAAACATTGTGGATGGCAAAAGAGGCTGGAAGGGCCAAACGAAAAGACACTGGATTGATAATCTCAGAAATCTTATAAGGACCAATAAACCGAGGCTTGAACTTAGGGGAAGAAACCTTCATAGGAACATGACGAGAGGATAACCAGACCAAATCCCCCAAACGAAGCCGAGGACCAACACACCGACGGCGGTTAGCAAAACGCTGAGCCTTTTCTGAGACAACGTCAAATTGTCTTCCACATGAGTCCAAATCTGCTGTAACCTGTCCATCACGGAATCTACACCAGGACAATCAGAAGGCTCAACCTGCCCTGAAGAAAAACGAGGATGGAAACCAAAATTACAAAAGAAAGGCGAAACCAAAGTAGCCGAACTGGCCCGATTATTAAGGGCAAACTCGGCCAACGGCAAGAAAGCCACCCAATCATCCTGATCAGCAGACACAAAGCATCTCAAATAGGTTTCCAACGTTTGATTAGTTCGCTCTGTTTGGCCATTTGTCTGAGGATGGAACGCCGAAGAAAAAGACAAATTAATGTCCATCTTAGCACAAAAGGCCCGCCAAAACCTGGAAACAAACTGGGAACCTCTGTCAGACACAATATTCTCTGGAATGCCATGCAAACGAACCACATGCTGAAAAAACAATAGAACCAAATCAGAGGAGGAAGGCAATTTAGACAAAGGCACCAAATGGACCATTTTAGAGAACCGGTCACAAACCACCCAGATAACAGACATCCTCTGGGACACAGGAAGGTCCGAAATAAAATCCATGGAAATATGCGTCCAAGGCCTCTCCGGGGCAGGCAAAGTCAAAAGCAACCCACTAGCGCGGGATCAGCAAGGCTTAGCCCGGGCACAAGTCCCACAGGACTGCACAAAAGAATGCACATCCCGCGACAAGGAAGGCCACCAAAAGGACCTAGCAACCAAATCTCTGGTACCAAAAATCCCAGGATGACCAGCCAACACCGAACAATGAACCTCAGAAATTACCTTACTTGTCCATCTATCAGGAACAAACAGCTTCCCCACAGGACAGCGGTCAGGTTTATCAGCCTGAAATTCCTGAAGCGCCTGCCGCAAATCAGGGGAGATGGCAGACAGAATCACCCCTTCCCTAAGAATGCCAACCGGCTCAAAGACACCAGGAGAATCAGGCAAAAAACTCCTAGAGAGGGCATCAGCCTTAACATTCTTAGATCCCGGAAGATATGAGACCACAAAGTCAAAATGGGAGAAAAACATGGACCACCGAGCCTGTCTAGGGTTCAGCCGCTTGGCCGACTCGAGGTAAATCAGATTCTTATGATCGGTCAAGACCACAATGCGGTGCTTGGCTCCCTCAAGCCAATGTCGCCACTCCTCAAATGCCCACTTCATAGCCAACAACTCCCGATTGCCGACATCATAATTGCGTTCCGCAGGCGAAAACTTTCGGGAAAAGAAGGCACATGGCTTCATCAAGGAACCATCAGAATTCCTCTGTGACAAAACGGCCCCTGCCCCAATCTCAGAAGCGTCAACCTCAACCTGAAAAGGAAGAGAAACATCCGGCTGACGCAAGACAGGGGCAGAAGTAAATCGGCGTTTAAGCTCCTGAAAGGCCTCAACAGCCTCAGAGGACCAATTTGTCACATCAGCGCCTTTCTTTGTCAAATCGGTCAGGGGTTTAACCACACTAGAGAAGTTGGCAATGAAACGGCGATAATAATTAGCAAAGCCCAAAAATTTCTGAAGGCTCTTCACAGATGTGGGTTGAATCCAGTCATGAATGGCTTGGACCTTAACAGGATCCATTTCTATAGATGAAGGAGAAAAAATAAACCCCAAAAAAGAGACCTTCTGAACTCCAAATAGGCACTTAGACCCCTTCACAAATAGAGCATTATCACGAAGGATCTGGAATACCATCCTGACCTGCTTCACATGAGACTCCCAATCATTGGAAAAAATCAAAATATCATCCAAATACACAATAAAGAATTTATCAAGATAATTGCGGAAAATATCATGCATAAAGGACTGAAATACAGAAGGAGCATTAGAAAGCCCGAAAGGCATCACCAGGTATTCAAAATGGCCTTCGGGCGTATTAAATGCAGTTTTCCATTCGTCACCCTGTTTAATACGAACAAGATTATATGCCCCTCGAAGGTCCCTATGTGGAGGAAGGGAACTGGACTTGGGCTCATCTAATACATCCTGGAAATCTGACAAAAATTCAGGAACATCAGAAGAGGGGGAAGAGGAAATTGACATCAAAGGAACGTCACTATGTACCCCTTGACAACCCCAACTAGTCACACACATCGATTTCCAATCCAGCACAGGATTGTGCACCTGTAACCATGGAAAACACAGTACAACAACATCATGTAAATTATGAAACACCAGAAAACGTTAGAAAGCATAGTTTTACTCAAAAAATAAAAAATAGTTTATTAAATATTTTAAATATTTTAAAAAACCACAACCCTGTGGCTGTCCCAAAAATCAAACAAAACACACTGTGAAAAAGCTGGTGATGGGACCTAGGAGACCCTATCTGCTGTCTGGCGTATGATCTACCTGTCAGCGGGGGTTGGCACCCTATGGGATATCGTTATGGCGCCCCCGCTTTGCGTCGGCTCGCCCTATAGTACCTATAAGGCCCTAATGCAGCCGTTGGACCCCTCTACCCACACAATATTGTAATAAAGGACTAATACAATGACCACACTAACGTCTAGGGAAACCTATACCCCACACCGTGATTATAAAAACAATTAGAGCACATGTAGATAAAGGCATATGGCAATTGTTATTTAGAAAAGAGATTACAGTTCACTCATATCTGTTTGCCCACACTGTCGTGGCTTGCTGAAGATTTGAATCGACTACAAATAAGTGCCACCGTGTGTTTAAGAAGATATAGCCCACTTTATCCCATATCATGGGCTAGCGTGGCTTTCTATCGGTTAATATGAACCATCTGACTTTGAGCAATTCACAGAAAATGGCCAATTGCCACGATGTTAATAGATATAGCGCTTATATACTGACCATACCACATATGGTGTTGAAAGGGCTCTACAAATAAATTGAGTTAATAGCCCCTCAATCTCTGATCTATCCCCTTTGGGATGTCTATCATCAGAACACCCTCAAATGTGCCACATAGAGCATTTGCATATGATACCACTTATGCCCCTTGAGGCCACAAAAGACCTCGCCATAAAGTTCACAACAGAAATATAGTCCATTAAGAAAACCACCACATTAGATACTCATTGTGGGGTTCATATGCCGTCCGCCTTGTCACTGTGTAGCCTCAACGCGTTTCGCCTCTCTGGCTCATCAGGAGGCTGGATATAGTGCCATGTGTCTCGATAGTTGATAAATCTTAGGAACAATGGTGCCATTACCTCATTTTAAACAGACCGCCAATAAATCCTGTGAGTGTACTTCCTGTTTGGAGACCGGAGATGACATAGCGCGTGAAGTCTCCCTTGCAAAGGCAGGCAGACTCTACTGCGCTTGCTCAGAGGTGGAGCGCTAAATTCATCCCTGCGCTTCACCGTGGCTAAGCTTCCTGTTCAGAGACCGGATGTGACGTATCGCAAAAGGTCTCCCTTCCAGATATGGGAAGATTCATCTGCGCTTGCTCACTAGGTGGAACGCTCACTGCGTTCCACCAGATACATCACGTGCCTACCCATATAAGACCAGGGAAAGAGTTATCTACAACGCCTATTGCCTGCGTACTGCCTGTCATAGGGACAGGAGTTCGAGCAGGCGAGAAACCACATTCCGGACGCCGATAGGTAGTGCGCCTACCAGGGGTGGGACGATAAATCCATCTTTAGATACAGCCCCAGTTTTATTTGCATATACCGCCCGATTGCCTTAGTTGCAGTCACCTTGCTATAATAAATGCATTTTTTTAATATATATACACTCACCGGCCACTTTATTAGGTACACCATGCTAGTAACGGGTTGGACCCCCTTTTGCCTTCAGAACTGCCTCAATTCTTCGTGGCATAGATTCAACAAGGTGCTGGAAGCATTCCTCAGAGATTTTGGTCCATATTGACATGATGGCATCACACAGTTGCCGCAGATTTGTCGGCTGCACATCCCAAAGATGCTCCATACAAGGCAGGATGGATCCATGCTTTCATGTTGTTTACGCCAAATTCTGACCCTACCATCCGAATGTCGCAGCAGAAATCGAGACTCATCAGACCAAGCAACGTTTTTCCAATCTTCTGTCCAATTTCGATGAGCTTGTACAAATTGTAGCCTCAGTTTCCTGTTCTTAGCTGAAAGGAGTGGTACCCGGTGTGGTCTTCTGCTGCTGTAGCCCATCTGCCTCAAAGTTCGACGCACTGTGCGTTCAGAGATGCTCTTAGGCCTACCTTGGTTGTAACGGGTGGCGATTTGAGTCACTGTTGCCTTTCTATCAGCTCGAACCAGTCTGCCCATTCTCCTCTGACCTCTGGCATCAACAAGGCATTTCCGCCCACAGAACTGCCGCTCACTGGATTTTTTTTCTTTTTCGGACCATTCTCTGTAAACCCTAGAGATGGTTGTGCGTGAAAATCCCAGTAGATCAGCAGTTTCTGAAATACTCAGACCAGCCCTTCTGGCACCAACAACCATGCCACGTTCAAAGGCACTCAAATCACCTTTCTTCCCCATACTGATGCTCGGTTTGAACTGCAGGAGATTGTCTTGACCATGTCTACATGCCTAAATGCACTGAGTTGCCGCCATGTGATTGGCTGATTAGAAATTAAGTGTTAACAAGAAGTTGGACAGGTGTACCTAATAAAGTGGCCGGTGAGTGTATATCATCCACATTCAAATCTCCTCAGGCCCAAATTGGGGGTAAAGGCAAAATTCAATTCATTGACTTAGATACTGGGTTAGACGATCTACGCCCAGTTTCTTAAAAAACTTAAATTGGAACAGTGCCCAGATTATAGGGTATTTATAATGCATCCCGCAGCAGGAATTGACCATCATATTCTATGAGGATTTCTATCATTCAAATAATACACATACTGATCTATGTATGCCCCTAAATCATGGAGGCCAATAAAGGTAGAGAGCAAGGTCAGGTACCTACGTATATCTTCCAAGTCCCTATAAACCAATAATAAAAAACATATACAGTTATTAATGTTTTTTGCACACATTTTAAGAAACAGGATCCTACAAAAAGCAAGTGAATGACTGTTGTTCATTTATCCCCTTAGGGAACATAGTATCCATTCTAAAAGTCCATTCACATTCCCTCTGTAAAATCACTCTGTCCCAGTCATCCCCCCTGGGACTAGGTTTCACTACTTCAATTATGGCAAATTTGATATTCAGCGGGTCGACCGCATGTTGTAATCTCATGTGTCATGCCAGAGATGTGTCTCGTCCGTTTTTGATATCCCCTATATGTTCCCCCACCCTCCTGCGAAATTCCCTCTTTGTTTTTCCGATGTAATCTTTGGGGCAGGGGCATGTGGCCATGTAAACGACCCCCACAGATTTGCAATTTGAGAAATCACGTTGATAAAAAATCTTTGCCCCTGCCCCAAAGATTACATCGGAAAAACAAAGAGGGAATTTCGCAGGAGGGTGGGGGAACATATAGGGGATATCAAAAACGGACGAGACACATCTCTGGCATGACACATGAGATTACAACATGCGGTCGACCCGCTGAATATCAAATTTGCCATAATTGAAGTAGTGAAACCTAGTCCCAGGGGGGGTGACTGGGACAGAGTGATTTTACAGAGGGAATGTGAATGGACTTTTAGAATGTTCCCTAAGGGGATAAATGAACAACAGTCATTCACTTGCTTTTTGTAGGATCCTGTTTCTTAAAATGTGTGCAAAAAACATTAATAACTGTATATGTTTTTTATTATTGGTTTATAGGGACTTGGAAGATATACGTAGGTACCTGACCTTGCTCTCTACCTTTATTGGCCCCCATGATTTAGGGGCATACATAGATCAGTATGTGTATTATTTGAATGATAGAAATCCTCATAGAATATGATGGTCAACTCCTGCTGCGGGATGCATTATAAATACCCTATAATCTGGGCACTGTTCCAATTTAAGTTTTTTAAGAAACTGGGCGTAGATCGTCTAACCCAGTATCTAAGTCAATGAATTGAATTTTGCCTTTACCCCCAATTTGGGCCTGAGGAGATTTGAATGTGGATGATATATATATATTAAAAAAATGCATTTATTATAGCAAGGTGACTGCAACTAAGGCAATCAAGCGGTATATGCAAATAAAACTGGGGCTGTATCTAAAGATGGATTTATCGTCCCACCCCTGGTAGGCGCACTACCTATCGGCGTCCGGAATGTGGTTTCTCGCCTGCTCGAACTCCTGTCCCTATGACAGGCAGTATGCAGGCAATAGGCGTTGTAGATAACTCTTTCCCTGGTCTTATATGGGTAGGCACTAGTGTTGAGCATTCCGATACCGCAAGTATCGGGTATCGGCCGATACTTGCGGTATCGGAATTCCGATACCGGGATTCCGATACTTGCCGCGTATCGGATACCGGAATCGGAAGTTCTAAGATTCAAAAAGCAGAAATTCAGCCAATGAGATTGATTCCAAGTGTGGGCACATCCTGTTTAGCATGGAGGGCATGAAACTACTGGCAAGGCTGTGATTGGCTGGTGTAATGATGTCATGATGCAGTTTAAAAGTCGCTGGCGCCATTTTGCGATCACTCTGCTGTGAATTCAGTTAGTGACAGGACGCTGTTTGCTGACTGAGGGACAGTTTAGAGATAGCGATTTGCTTCTTTGTGCTTTCCAAAGGCTAATTTAGCAACCGCTGTGTTCACCTACTATTCACCTTGCTTTTGCCTTGTAGCGCTGTTTTCACAGCGATCTGCAGGGTCTGTGTGTGTGTGTGTGTGAGTGCAGCCCAGTCTCCAGTCTGAGTGCAGCCACATAGGCCATCCATAGTTGGTTGTATTCAGTTCAGGGAGGGTGGTTCATTGCCTCATACTGTTCCTTTTTTTTTTTTTTTTCCCAAGTAGTGTAGTCTGCTGCTAATTTATTCAAAAAAATCCTATTAGTGTCTTTCCACCCGTCTCCAGCTAATTTGTGGAAAAACACTACATAGGATAAAGTAGAGGAGGGTTTTTGGGCCTTGCAGCGCCGTTTACGGCTGTCTGCACGGTCTCCGTGTGACTGCAGCTCGCCCTGTAATCTGTGAGCAGCTGTAGCCTGGTTGTCTCCAGCTCAGGGTTTTTCACTGCGTCATACCGCCAAATCAATTTTCTTTTTTTTCAAAGTAGTGTAGTCTGCTGCTAATTAATTTAAAAAAATCCTATTAGTGTCTTTCCACCCGTCTCCAGCTAATTTGTGGAAAAACACTACATAGGATAAAGTAGAGGAGGGTTTTTGGGCCTTGCAGCGCCGTTTACGGCTGTCTGCACGGTCTCCGTGTGACTGCAGCTCGCCCTGTAATCTGTGAGCAGCTGTAGCCTGGTTGTCTCCAGCTCAGGGTTTTTCACTGCGTCATACCGCCAAATCAATTTTCTTTTTTTTCAAAGTAGTGTAGTCTGCTGCTAATTAATTTAAAAAAATCCTATTAGTGTCTTTCCACCCGTCTCCAGCTAATTTGTGGAAAAACACTACATAGGATAAAGTAGAGGAGGGTTTTTGGGCCTTGCAGCGCCGTTTACGGCTGTCTGCACGGTCTCCGTGTGACTGCAGCTCGCCCTGTAATCTGTGAGCAGCTATAGCCTGGTTGTCTCCAGCTCAGGGTTTTTCACTGCGTCATACCGCCAAATCAATTTTCTTTTTTTTCAAAGTAGTGTAGTCTGCTGCTAATTAATTTAAAAAAATCCTATTAGTGTCTTTCCACCCGTCTCTAGCTAATTTGTGGAAAAACACTACATAGGATAAAGTAGAGGAGGGTTTTTGGGCCTTGCAGCGCCGTTTACGGCTGTCTGCACGGTCTCCGTGTGACTGCAGCTCGCCCTGTAATCTGTGAGCAGCTATAGCCTGGTTGTCTCCAGCTCAGGGTTTTTCACTGCGTCATACCGCCAAATCAATTTTCTTTTTTTTCAAAATAGTGTAGTCTGCTGCTAATTTATTCAAAAAAATCCTATTAGTGTCTTTCCACCCGTCTCCAGCTAATTTGTGGAAAAACACTACATAGGATAAAGTAGAGGAGGGTTTTTGGGCCTTGTAGCGCCGTTTACGTCTGTCTGCACGGTCTCCGTGTGACTGCAGCTCTATCTGTTGTCAGTTCAGCCCCCAAAAAATAAATAAATAATAAAGTTCACCAAACACACCAGTTACACCACTTTACATTTCTGTAGGCCACATTAGCTCATATTTGTGTCTAGTCCACACTTTAGATAATTAGTGCTTCTTATACCTGTTAGGAGGAGTTGCTCAGGAATAAGCACACAAATCCGTTAGTACTTTTCTGCTTATCTTTATCAGTCAACCAAGATGAAGAAGGCAGTGAGTAAGGCACGGGGGCGTGGGAGCCGTCGCGGAGCAGGGAGGGGACGTGGGGATTCTGTGCCTGCTGCGGGCACCGGTGACTCATCAGCACCCACTTTCACCAGGCAACAGTCGTTCATGCGAAGCTTTGTGTCCGAGCGCCGTACACCGCTGCTGCGTGAAGAACAAATTGAAGCTGTTGTCGGATGGATGGCAGCTAATGCATCAACTTCCATTAGTGCCACATCCTCTCAGACACAGAGCACTGGAGAGCAGCCATCTGTCTCTTCACCACCTGCCAAATTGCCCAGGCAGACAGAGAGCCCAGGACAGGAGCCGTCTCTACTTCTGTTCTCTGAATCTCTTGGCTTGGAAACAGGGGGCCAGCCAAGCAGCATTGGAGAAATGGAAGAAGAGGCAGGGTGCAGTGATGCCCAACAGCTTTTTCTGTCTTCCTCTGAAGAGGCGGGTGGGCCAGTGGCTCCGGTCACCACATCGCAGGCCGCATCAGCTGATGATGACACTCAGGTGCCACTTACTGGTGCGTGCTCTGCTGCTGAGACTACCCAGGAGGAGCAGTTGGGGGCAGAGGGTAGTGTAGATGATGAGGTCCTCGACCCATCTTGGCGTGAGGGACAGGAAGGTGGTGGGAGCAGCTCTGAGGAAGAGATTCCCCGTACGGCCCAAAGAGGGAGAGGGAGGGGGAAGACTGCGGATCCTGCAGCCTCCGCTTTGGCACCCGTTAGGAGCATGTCTCTTCCAAAAGCCAAAAAGGGCGCTCCCAAGACTTGCAGTGCCTGGTCCTTTTTTGACACAGTTGCAGATGACATTTGCTATGTCAGATGCAACGTGTGTCATCAAAAAGTCAAAAGAGGTCGAAATGTCAGCAACCTCAATACCTCCAACATGTGGAAACATGTGCGCAACAGGCACCCGGCGGAGTTAGAAAAACACACTGAAGAGGTAGGCCAACCAACAGCGGCAGCTACCACCTCTTCAGCTCGTGTTGCCTCTTCCTCTACCTCACACGCAGCTGGTTCGGCGTCCTCCCAGGATCGCCGTGGAAGAACCTCTGCCCCTGTTGTCCAGAGACCCGCTGTAATTCCACCCGCAGCGCCACTTTCCCAGTCATCCACACACTCCCAGCCCAGTCTACAGCCATCGGTAGTACAGGCATGGGAGAAAAGGCGGCCTTTCTCGTCAAACCACCCACGAGCACAGGCTCTGACTGCAGGCATTGCCAAACTTCTGTCACTGGAAATGCTGTCATTCAGGCTGGTGGAGACTGACAGCTTCCGTGACTTCATGTCATTGGCAGTCCCACAGTACAAAGTGCCCAGCCGCTTTTACTTCAGCAGGCAAGCCGTCCCTGCCCTGCAGAAGCATGTGGAGGGACACATAAAACACGCGCTACTGAACGCCGTCAGTAGCAAGGTCCACCTCACCACCGATGCGTGGACCAGTCAACATGGACAGGGGCGATACCTTTCCCTCACTGCCCATTGGGTTAATGTCGTTGAGCCGGGTACAGACCGTGCGAGTGGCGCAGGACGTGTCCTGCCCACTCCAAGGATTGCAGGAATCCATTCTGTACGCATTGACTCCTCCTCTTACACCAGTTCCTCAGAATCATCGCTGCAGGAGCCGTCACAGTCCACCTCCACATGGACCCGTGATGAACGTGTACCTGTTACGACCGACATGAGCACAGCCGTGGCCAAACGTCAACAGGCCGTCTTGAAATTAATTTTCTTGGGGAATCGTAGCCACACAGCGCAGGAGCTCTGGAATGCCATCAAGCAGGAGAGCGATGTGTGGTTTGTGCCAGCGAATCTCCAGCCAGGCATGGTAGTGTGTGATAATGGCCGAAATCTGGTGGCAGCTCTGGGCCTCGGCAACCTCACTCACATCCCATGTCTGGCACATGTGCTCAATTTGGTCGTGCAGAGCTTTTTGAGGGACTATCCGGATCTTGATGCACTGCTGCACAAGGTCCGCCTAGAGTGTGCTCACTTGCGGCGTTCCAGCACGGCAAAAGCGCGCATTGCGGCTCTGCAGCGCCGACACCGCCTGCCGGAACATCGCATCATATGTGACCTACCTACCAGGTGGAATTCCACGTTACATATGTTGGAGCGGTTGTGTGAGCAGCAGCAAGCTGTAATGGAGTACCAGCTGCTTCAGGCGCAAAAAAGTCGCAGTCAGCGCCGTACAGACTTCACAACCACAGAGTGGGCCACTATGAATGACGTCTGCCAGGTTTTGCGTCCCTTTGATTATTCCACGCGGATGGCGAGTGCAGATGATGCACTAGTCAGCATGACTGTCCCCCTTATCTGCCTGCTTGAAAAATCACTGCAAGCGCTAAGGGATGATGTTGTGGAAGAGGTGGAGGATGAGGATTCACCATTTCCATCATCTTCTGGACAGTCAGCGCCACGTGGTTCCTCACAAACGCGTAGGCAGGGGACCGTTTGTGAGGAGGATGAGGAGGAGTCAATGGAGGAGGAAGACATCCGTCCAGAGGAGGGAGTTACACAATTGTCCAGTACTCAGTGTGTACAGCGAGGGTGGGGTGATGACGAGCGGGCAGAGATCACGCCTCCAGCAGGGGACAGCGTTTCTTGGGCAGTTGGCAGTCTGCAGCACATGGTGGATTACATGCTGCAGTGCCTGAGAAACGACCGCCGCATCGCCCACATTCTCAACATGTCTGATTATTGGGTGTTCACCCTCCTCGATCCTCGCTACCGGGACAACGTAGAAAGCCTCATCACACCGTTGAACCGGGAGCGAAAAATGCGGGAGTACCAAGACACACTGGTCAATTCCATCATCTTCTCCATTCCAACTGAGAGAAGTGCTGCTAGTGCATTCCAAAGCAGCTCAGTGCGTCCAGGCCGTGGTGGAGGCTCTGCACAAAGAGGGAGCAGAAGCAGTGCCTCTGCCCAAGGCAAGACCAGTATGGCCGAACTGTGGCACAGTTTTCTGTGCCCGCCACAAAAGTCTACACCATCACAGACGGCTCCAGTCAGCAGGAGGCAACGGTTCCGTCAGATGGTGACAGACTACATGTCTTGCCCTCTTGCTGTACTCCCAGACGGCTCTTCCCCTTTCAAGTTTTGGGTCTCAAAGCTGGATACATGGCCAGAGCTAAGCCAGTATGCATTGGAGGTGCTGTCTTGCCCTGCGGCCAGTGTATTATCGGAACGTGTCTTTAGTGCTGCAGGTGGTGTACTAACTGACCGTCGCATGCGACTATCCTCCGATAACGTTGACCGGCTTACTTTCCTGAAAATGAACAAGGCCTGGATCTCGCCGGAATTTGCCACTCCTCCTCCTGATTGAATAATTAGGTCACTGTATACGTTATCCAGGTCTCCTGTTGTGTTCATCTTTCTACCACCTGAACTTAAATTCCTGGGCTCCAACACCGCCAGTTGAGGCTCAGACGTGCCGTCTGCACAGTCAAAACATACGACCCAGTGTTATTGGGTTTCAGTAATGTCAGCTGATCCCCAGCTGTGTAGCCGGCAATGTGTCATGCGACCGCCACGCTGACACAACAACTGAAATGTAAGGGAATCTGTCCCCCCCCCCCCAAGGCGTTTGTTACTGAAAGAGCCACCTTGTGCAGCAGTAATGCTGCCCAAGGAAAAGGTAGCTATTTTTGTTTAGCTCCTTGCACACGCAGAACTTAACACTTATAAAATGTGTCCACTGATACCGTAAAACCGTCCCGGAGGTGGGACTTTCCTTCGTAATGTGACGCAGCCCAGCCGTCATTCCTACCCCCCCGGCGCCGCGCACCGGCTCCTCAGCGTTGTTTTATTCCGTCCTGGAGCCTGCGCTGTTATGTTATCCCGTGGCCAGGCACACTTAGCGCTGCCCGTCTTCTGGCATCATTTGGTGTCTGGATGGCTGCGCCTGTGCGGCCGCGCTGGCAGAGAGCCCGCCTCGCAGTGTCTTCTGATTTAATCCCACTGGGGGCCTGGGATCCATGGACATGCGCAGTGCATATCTGAACCTCCACCTCTCACTCATTTCCCTATGGCTTCTTCAGACTGTTCGGTGTCAGCTGGTCCCTAACAGCATGCCACGGCCGTGACACCGCACAGTCTGAAGAAGCCATAGGGAGATGAGTGAGAGGTGGAGGTTCAGATATGCAGTGCGCATGTCCATGGATCCCAGGCCCCCAGTGGGATTAAATCAGAAGACACTGCGAGGCGGGCTCTCTGCCAGCGCGGCCGCACAGGCGCAGCCATCCAGACACCAAATGATGCCAGAAGACGGGCAGCGCTAAGTGTGCCTGGCCACGGGATAACATAACAGCGCAGGCTCCTTGACGGAATAAAACAACGCTGAGGAGCCGGTGCGCGGCGCCGGGGGGGTAGGAATGACGGCTGGGCTGCGTCACATTACGAAGGAAAGTCCCACCTCCGGGACGGTTTTACGGTTGCAGGGGACACATTTTATAAGTGTTTAGTTCTGTGTTTGCAAGGAGCATGATGAAAAGAGCCACCTTTTCCTTTTGCATCTTTTGTGCTGCACAAGCTGGCTCTTTCAGCTACAAACGCCTTGGGGGGGGGTTAAAGGTTCCCTTTCGACTTTCTCAGGCTTCGGCCTACATTGTGTTCCTCTGCTTTTCCACCTGTCCCTGGGCTCCAACACCGCCAGTTGCCGTCCAGAAGTGCTGTACGCACAGTCAACAGTCCCTCCTCTGTTATTGGGGTTCAGTAACGTCAGCTGTTCCCCTGCTGTGTGTGTGGCAATCCCTCCTACCTCCTCCAACCTCCTCCTCCTCCACCCGTCCCTGGGCTCCAACACCGCCAGTTGCCGTCCAGAAGTGCTGTACGCACAGTCAACAGTCCCTCCTCTGTTATTGGGGTTCAGTAACGTCAGCTGTTCCCCTGCTGTGTGTGTGGCAATCCCTCCTACCTCCTCCTACCTCCTCCAACCTCCTCCTCCTCCACCTGCCCCTGGGCTCCAACACCGCCAGTTGCCGTCCAGAAGTGCTGTACGCACAGTCAACAGTCCCTCCTCTGTTATTGGGGTTCAGTAACGTCAGCTGTTCCCCTGCTGTGTGTGTGGCAATCCCTCCTACCTCCTCCAACCTCCTCCTCCTCCACCCGTCCCTGGGCTCCAACACCGCCAGTTGCCGTCCAGAAGTGCTGTACGCACAGTCAACAGTCCCTCCTCTGTTATTGGGGTTCAGTAACGTCAGCTGTTCCCCTGCTGTGTGTGTGGCAATCCCTCCTACCTCCTCCTACCTCCTCCAACCTCCTCCTCCTCCACCTGCCCCTGGGCTCCAACACCGCCAGTTGCCGTCCAGAAGTGCTGTACGCACAGTCAACAGTCCCTCCTCTGTTATTGGGGTTCAGTAACGTCAGCTGTTCCCCTGCTGTGTGTGTGGCAATCCCTCCTACCTCCTCCAACCTCCTCCTCCTCCACCCGTCCCTGGGCTCCAACACCGCCAGTTGCCGTCCAGAAGTGCTGTACGCACAGTCAACAGTCCCTCCTCTGTTATTGGGGTTCAGTAACGTCAGCTGTTCCCCTGCTGTGTGTGTGGCAATCCCTCCTACCTCCTCCTACCTCCTCCAACCTCCTCCTCCTCCACCTGCCCCTGGGCTCCAACACCGCCAGTTGCCGTCCAGAAGTGCTGTACGCACAGTCAACAGTCCCTCCTCTGTTATTGGGGTTCAGTAACGTCAGCTGTTCCCCTGCTGTGTGTGTGGCAATCCCTCCTACCTCCTCCAACCTCCTCCTCCTCCACCCGTCCCTGGGCTTCAACACCGCCAGTTGCCGTCCAGAAGTGCTGTACGCACAGTCAACAGTCCCTCCTCTGTTATTGGGGTTCAGTAACGTCAGCTGTTCCCCTGCTGTGTGTGTGGCAATCCCTCCTACCTCCTCCAACCTCCTCCAACCTCCTCCTCCTCCACCTGTCCCTGGGCTCCAACACCGCCAGTTGCCGTCCAGAAGTGCTGTACGCACAGTCAACAGTCCCTCCTCTGTTATTGGGGTTCAGTAACGTCAGCTGTTCCCCTGCTGTGTGTGTGGCAATCCCTCCTACCTCCTCCAACCTCCTCCTCCTCCACCCGTCCCTGGGCTCCAACACCGCCAGTTGCCGTCCAGAAGTGCTGTACGCACAGTCAACAGTCCCTCCTCTGTTATTGGGGTTCAGTAACGTCAGCTGTTCCCCTGCTGTGTGTGTGGCAATCCCTCCTACCTCCTCCTACCTCCTCCTCCTCCACCCGTCCCTGGGCTCCAACACCGCCAGTTGCCGTCCAGAAGTGCTGTACGCACAGTCAACAGTCCCTCCTCTGTTATTGGGGTTCAGTAACGTCAGCTGTTCCCCTGCTGTGTGTGTGGCAATCCCTCCTACCTCCTCCTACCTCCTCCAACCTCCTCCTCCTCCACCTGCCCCTGGGCTCCAACACCGCCAGTTGCCGTCCAGAAGTGCTGTACGCACAGTCAACAGTCCCTCCTCTGTTATTGGGGTTCAGTAACGTCAGCTGTTCCCCTGCTGTGTGTGTGGCAATCCCTCCTACCTCCTCCAACCTCCTCCTCCTCCACCCGTCCCTGGGCTCCAACACCGCCAGTTGCCGTCCAGAAGTGCTGTACGCACAGTCAACAGTCCCTCCTCTGTTATTGGGGTTCAGTAACGTCAGCTGTTCCCCTGCTGTGTGTGTGGCAATCCCTCCTACCTCCTCCTACCTCCTCCAACCTCCTCCTCCTCCACCTGCCCCTGGGCTCCAACACCGCCAGTTGCCGTCCAGAAGTGCTGTACGCACAGTCAACAGTCCCTCCTCTGTTATTGGGGTTCAGTAACGTCAGCTGTTCCCCTGCTGTGTGTGTGGCAATCCCTCCTACCTCCTCCTACCTCCTCCAACCTCCTCCTCCTCCACCTGCCCCTGGGCTCCAACACCGCCAGTTGCCGTCCAGAAGTGCTGTACGCACAGTCAACAGTCCCTCCTCTGTTATTGGGGTTCAGTAACGTCAGCTGTTCCCCTGCTGTGTGTGTGGCAATCCCTCCTACCTCCTCCTACCTCCTCCAACCTCCTCCTCCTCCACCTGCCCCTGGGCTCCAACACCGCCAGTTGCCGTCCAGAAGTGCTGTACGCACAGTCAACAGTCCCTCCTCTGTTATTGGGGTTCAGTAACGTCAGCTGTTCCCCTGCTGTGTGTGTGGCAATCCCTCCTACCTCCTCCTACCTCCTCCAACCTCCTCCTCCTCCACCTGCCCCTGGGCTCCAACACCGCCAGTTGCCGTCCAGAAGTGCTGTACGCACAGAGCCAAACACCTCGCCAATGTGTTAGTGGGGTTCAGCACCGCCAGCTGTTCCCCTGCTGTGTATACGGCAACGTGTACTGCGACCGCCACGCAGGCACAACAAGTTAAATGTAAGGGAACCTGACCCCCCCCCCCCCCACAGGCGTTTGTTACTGAAGGAGCCACCTTGTGCAGCAGTAATGATGCAAAGGGAAAAAGTGCCTCTTTTCGTGATGCTCCTTGCACATGCTGAACCAAACACTTATGAAATGTGTCCCCACACAGCGTTAAACCGTCCGGTAGGTGGAACTTTCCTTTGTCGTGTGACGCAGCACAGCCATCATTTTTACCCCCTTGGCGCCGTGCGCCGCCTCCTCAGCGTTGTTTTAATCTGTCCCGGAGCCTGCGCTGTTAGGTTAGCCCTTGGCCATGCACACATGTTGCGCTGCCCGTCTTCTGACCTCATTTGGTGTCAGGCTGGCTGCGCCTGTGCGGGTGCGCTGGCCGAGATCCCGCCTCGCAGTGTCGTCTAATGTAATCCCACCGCGGGCCTGTGATCCGTGCCCGTGCGCAGTGCATATCCTCTCCTCTCACTCCCCTCCCTACGGCTTCTTCAGACTGTGCGATGTCAGCTGGTCCCTAATAGCATGCCACGGCCGTGACACCGCACAGTCTGAAAAAGCCGTAGGGAGGGGAGTGAGAGGAGAGGATATGCACTGCGCACGGGCACGGATCACAGGCCCGCGGTGGGATTACATTAGACGACACTGCGAGGCGGGATCTCGGCCAGCGCACCCGCACAGGCGCAGCCAGCCTGACACCAAATGATGTCAGAAGACGGGCAGCGCAAAATGTGTGCATGGCCAAGGGCTAACCTAACAGCCCAGGCTCCGGGACAGATTAAAACAACGCTGAGGAGGCGGCGCACGGCGCCAAGGGGGTAAAAATGATGGCTGTGCTGCGTCACACGACAAAGGAAAGTTCCACCTACCGGACGGTTTAACGCTGTGAGGGGACACATTTCATAACTGTTAGGTTCCGCATGTGCAAGGACCATAATTAAAAGAGCTAAGTTTACCTTTTCCAGCATTAGTGCTGTACACAATGGCTCTTTCAGCTACAAACGCCTGGGGGGGGGGGGGTTAAAGGTTTCCTTTCAACTTGCTCGAGTGCAGGCTTCGGCCTACACTCCGCTCCCCCTGCTCCTCCTGCTGACCCTGGGCTCCAACACCGCCAGTTGGGGCCCGGTACTGCTAGCTGCACAGAGAAAAACACCTCGCCAATGTGTCAGTGGGGTCCAGCACCGCCAGCTGTTCCCCTGCTGTGTAGCCGGCAACGTGTCCTGCAAAAGTCACGCAGACACAACACACCCAAAAGCTGCCGCCTGTGCAGGCTTCGGCCTACACTCCCCTCCCCCTGCTCCTCCTCCTCCTGCTCCTCCTCCTGCTGTCCCTGGGCTCTAACACACCGCCAGTTTTTGCCCAGATGTGCTAGCTGCACAGAGAAAAACACCAGCCAATGTGTCAGTGGGGTCCAGCACCGCCAGCTGTTCCCCTGCTGTGCAGCCGGCAACGTGTCCTGCAAAAGCCACGCAGACACAAGAACTGAAATTGAAGGGAACCTGTCCCCCCTCCCCCAGGCGTTTTTACGTTATCCAGCCACCTTGTACAGCGGTAATGCTGCATGTGTGCAAGGTGGCTCAGAAACGTATTCTCCTCGCACATGTGGAACTGAAAACACGTCTGCAATGTGTCCTCTGTGTGACCATTTAACCGTCCCGGTGGTGTGACTTTCCTTTGTAATGACACGCTGCAACCCCCTTGGTAGCGCTGCCCGTCTTCTGGCATCATGGTTTGGCTGCCTGCGCCTCTGCGGCCGCCCTGACCCACACAACGCCCCTCGGTGTCTTATTTATTGGGACTGCGAGGGTGTGATTGATGGGCAGGATCAGTGCATCAGTTCGCCTGTCCCTCCTCTCCTTCCGCCTTCTTCGGACTGTGCGGCTTCATGGCCGTGGCATGCGATAAGGGATCAGATGACGCCGCATAGTCTGAAGCGGGTGTAAGAACCCAAGCGAGAGGCGAACATATGTACTGCGCCAGGCCATGAATCCCAGCCCCGCAGTGTTTAAACTATGTCAATACACTGCGGGGCTGTGATTCATGGGCATCGCGAACCGCACCGGCCAACATTAAATGAGGTCAGAAGATGGGCAGCGCTAACGGCGCTAGGCCAGGGGATAACACGACAGCGCAGACTCCTGTACAGCAAATAACAACGCTCGGGAGGCTGCACCCAGCACCAAGGTGGGATTCTTGACACCTGTGCTGCGTCTCATTACAAAGGGAACTCTCGCCTCCATTACACAGTTTGACTGTCTAAAGGGCTGAATGTTATACGTGTTCCATTCAGCGTGTGCAAGGAGAAAAATTACAAGAGCAACCTTTGACTTGCGCAGCACTGCTGCTGCATAAGCTGTGGCTCTTCTACTTTGTAACCCCTGAGGGGGGGTTAAAGGTGACTTTTGAAATCGGTTCAATTAGGCTTCGGCCTACACTCTGCTCCACCTGCAGAGCCCGGGCTCCAACAACGCTAGTTGCTGTCCGGAAGTGCTGGCTGCACAGAGCCAAACACCTCGCCAATGTGTCAGTGGGGTCCAGCACCGCCAGCTGTTCCCCTGCTGTGTAGCCGGCAACGTGTCCTGCAAAAGTCACGCAGACACAACACACCCAAAGCTGCCGCCTGTGCAGGCTTCGGCCTACACTCCCCTCCCCCTGCTCCTCCTCCTCCTGCTCCTCCTCCTGCTGTCCCTGGGCTCTAACACACCGCCAGTTTTTGCCCAGATGTGCTAGCTGCACAGAGAAAAACACCAGCCAATGTGTCAGTGGGGTCCAGCACCGCCAGCTGTTCCCCTGCTGTGCAGCCGGCAACGTGTCCTGCAAAAGCCACGCAGACACAAGAACTGAAATTGAAGGGAACCTGTCCCCCCTCCCCCAGGCGTTTTTACGTTATCCAGCCACCTTGTACAGCGGTAATGCTGCATGTGTGCAAGGTGGCTCAGAAACGTATTCTCCTCGCACATGTGGAACTGAAAACACGTCTGCAATGTGTCCTCTGTGTGACCATTTAACCGTCCCGGTGGTGTGACTTTCCTTTGTAATGACACGCTGCAACCCCCTTGGTAGCGCTGCCCGTCTTCTGGCATCATGGTTTGGCTGCCTGCGCCTCTGCGGCCGCCCTGACCCACACAACGCCCCTCGGTGTCTTATTTATTGGGACTGCGAGGGTGTGATTGATGGGCAGGATCAGTGCATCAGTTCGCCTGTCCCTCCTCTCCTTCCGCCTTCTTCGGACTGTGCGGCTTCATGGCCGTGGCATGCGATAAGGGATCAGATGACGCCGCATAGTCTGAAGCGGGTGTAAGAACCCAAGCGAGAGGCGAACATATGTACTGCGCCAGGCCATGAATCCCAGCCCCGCAGTGTTTAAACTATGTCAATACACTGCGGGGCTGTGATTCATGGGCATCGCGAACCGCACCGGCCAACATTAAATGAGGTCAGAAGATGGGCAGCGCTAACGGCGCTAGGCCAGGGGATAACACGACAGCGCAGACTCCTGTACAGCAAATAACAACGCTCGGGAGGCTGCACCCAGCACCAAGGTGGGATTCTTGACACCTGTGCTGCGTCTCATTACAAAGGGAACTCTCGCCTCCATTACACAGTTTGACTGTCTAAAGGGCTGAATGTTATACGTGTTCCATTCAGCGTGTGCAAGGAGAAAAATTACAAGAGCAACCTTTGACTTGCGCAGCACTGCTGCTGCATAAGCTGTGGCTCTTCTACTTTGTAACCCCTGAGGGGGGGTTAAAGGTGACTTTTGAAATCGGTTCAATTAGGCTTCGGCCTACACTCTGCTCCACCTGCAGAGCCCGGGCTCCAACAACGCTAGTTGCTGTCCGGAAGTGCTGGCTGCACAGAGCCAAACACCTCGCCAATGTGTCAGTGGGGTCCAGCACCGCCAGCTGTTCCCCTGCTGTGTAGCCGGCAACGTGTCCTGCAAAAGTCACGCAGACACAACACACCCAAAGCTGCCGCCTGTGCAGGCTTCGGCCTACACTCCCCTCCCCCTGCTCCTCCTCCTCCTGCTCCTCCTCCTGCTGTCCCTGGGCTCTAACACACCGCCAGTTTTTGCCCAGATGTGCTAGCTGCACAGAGAAAAACACCAGCCAATGTGTCAGTGGGGTCCAGCACCGCCAGCTGTTCCCCTGCTGTGCAGCCGGCAACGTGTCCTGCAAAAGCCACGCAGACACAAGAACTGAAATTGAAGGGAACCTGTCCCCCCTCCCCCAGGCGTTTTTACGTTATCCAGCCACCTTGTACAGCGGTAATGCTGCATGTGTGCAAGGTGGCTCAGAAACGTATTCTCCTCGCACATGTGGAACTGAAAACACGTCTGCAATGTGTCCTCTGTGTGACCATTTAACCGTCCCGGTGGTGTGACTTTCCTTTGTAATGACACGCTGCAACCCCCTTGGTAGCGCTGCCCGTCTTCTGGCATCATGGTTTGGCTGCCTGCGCCTCTGCGGCCGCCCTGACCCACACAACGCCCCTCGGTGTCTTATTTATTGGGACTGCGAGGGTGTGATTGATGGGCAGGATCAGTGCATCAGTTCGCCTGTCCCTCCTCTCCTTCCGCCTTCTTCGGACTGTGCGGCTTCATGGCCGTGGCATGCGATAAGGGATCAGATGACGCCGCATAGTCTGAAGCGGGTGTAAGAACCCAAGCGAGAGGCGAACATATGTACTGCGCCAGGCCATGAATCCCAGCCCCGCAGTGTTTAAACTATGTCAATACACTGCGGGGCTGTGATTCATGGGCATCGCGAACCGCACCGGCCAACATTAAATGAGGTCAGAAGATGGGCAGCGCTAACGGCGCTAGGCCAGGGGATAACACGACAGCGCAGACTCCTGTACAGCAAATAACAACGCTCGGGAGGCTGCACCCAGCACCAAGGTGGGATTCTTGACACCTGTGCTGCGTCTCATTACAAAGGGAACTCTCGCCTCCATTACACAGTTTGACTGTCTAAAGGGCTGAATGTTATACGTGTTCCATTCAGCGTGTGCAAGGAGAAAAATTACAAGAGCAACCTTTGACTTGCGCAGCACTGCTGCTGCATAAGCTGTGGCTCTTCTACTTTGTAACCCCTGAGGGGGGGTTAAAGGTGACTTTTGAAATCGGTTCAATTAGGCTTCGGCCTACACTCTGCTCCACCTGCAGAGCCCGGGCTCCAACAACGCTAGTTGCTGTCCGGAAGTGCTGGCTGCACAGAGCCAAACACCTCGCCAATGTGTCAGTGGGGTCCAGCACCGCCAGCTGTTCCCCTGCTGTGTAGCCGGCAACGTGTCCTGCAAAAGTCACGCAGACACAACACACCCAAAGCTGCCGCCTGTGCAGGCTTCGGCCTACACTCCCCTCCCCCTGCTCCTCCTCCTCCTGCTCCTCCTCCTGCTGTCCCTGGGCTCTAACACACCGCCAGTTTTTGCCCAGATGTGCTAGCTGCACAGAGAAAAACACCAGCCAATGTGTCAGTGGGGTCCAGCACCGCCAGCTGTTCCCCTGCTGTGCAGCCGGCAACGTGTCCTGCAAAAGCCACGCAGACACAAGAACTGAAATTGAAGGGAACCTGTCCCCCCTCCCCCAGGCGTTTTTACGTTATCCAGCCACCTTGTACAGCGGTAATGCTGCATGTGTGCAAGGTGGCTCAGAAACGTATTCTCCTCGCACATGTGGAACTGAAAACACGTCTGCAATGTGTCCTCTGTGTGACCATTTAACCGTCCCGGTGGTGTGACTTTCCTTTGTAATGACACGCTGCAACCCCCTTGGTAGCGCTGCCCGTCTTCTGGCATCATGGTTTGGCTGCCTGCGCCTCTGCGGCCGCCCTGACCCACACAACGCCCCTCGGTGTCTTATTTATTGGGACTGCGAGGGTGTGATTGATGGGCAGGATCAGTGCATCAGTTCGCCTGTCCCTCCTCTCCTTCCGCCTTCTTCGGACTGTGCGGCTTCATGGCCGTGGCATGCGATAAGGGATCAGATGACGCCGCATAGTCTGAAGCGGGTGTAAGAACCCAAGCGAGAGGCGAACATATGTACTGCGCCAGGCCATGAATCCCAGCCCCGCAGTGTTTAAACTATGTCAATACACTGCGGGGCTGTGATTCATGGGCATCGCGAACCGCACCGGCCAACATTAAATGAGGTCAGAAGATGGGCAGCGCTAACGGCGCTAGGCCAGGGGATAACACGACAGCGCAGACTCCTGTACAGCAAATAACAACGCTCAGGAGGCTGCACCCAGCACCAAGGTGGGATTCTTGACATCTGTGCTGCGTCTCATTACAAAGGGAACTCGCGCCTCCAACACAGTTTGACTGTATAAAGGGCTAAATGTTATACGTGTTTCATTCAGCGTGTGCAAGGAGCGAAATTAAAAGAGCAACCTTTGACTTGTGCAGCACTACTGCTGCATAAGCTGTGGCTCTTCTACTTTCTAACCCCTGAGGGGGGGTTAAAGGTTACCTTTGAAATTGGTTCAAGTAGGCTTCGGCCTACACTCTGCTCCCCCTGCAGAGCCCGGGCTACAACACCGCTCGTTGCTGTCCGGAAGTGCTGGCTGCACAGAGCCAAACACCTCGCCAATGTGTCAGTGGGGTCCAGCACCGCCAGCTGTTCCCCTGCTGTGCAGCCGGCAACGTGTCCTGCAAAAGCCACGCAGACACTTGCTCTTGTACCTTCTGCTCCACATCCTGGTTCCAGTACCGTCAGCTGGTTCCGGGCAGAGCCTTTGGCTTAGGTGCCTCCCTCTGGGTATCCGAGTTCCACCAACGTCAGGTGGTCCTTGGTAGTGCTTTCAGGCACGGGTACCTCCTGCTTAGTAACCGGGTTCCAGTAACGTCAGCTGGTCCTCGGTAGTTCCATTGGCTCTTGGACCTTCGGCTACCCATCCGGGTTCCAGCACCGTCAGCTGGTTCTCGGCAGTGTCTTTTGCTCTTGTACCTTCTGCTCCCCATCCTGGTTCCAGTACCGTCAGCTGGTTCCGGGCAGAGCCTTTGGCTTAGGTGCCTCCCTCTGGGTATCCGAGTTCCACCAACGTCAGGTGGTCCTTGGTAGTGCTTTCAGGCACGGGTACCTCCTGCTTAGTAACCGGGTTCCAGTAACGTCAGCTGGTCCTCGGTAGTTCCATTGGCTCTTGGACCTTCGGGTAGCCATCCGAGTTCCAGTTCCATCAGCTGGTTCTCGGCATTTTCTCAGCCTTCTTGTACCTTCTGCTACATTTCCAAGTTCAAGAGACTAAACACGATGACCCGGAAGAACACCCCTAAGATGACGACGACACCAGAGACGACAACCACCGTGATGACGACGACCCTGGAGACGATGACCCTGAAGACCACCCCGATGACGACGACCCCGGAGACCACCCCGATGACGACGACCCCGGAGACGACGACCCTGGAGACGACGACGACCTGGAAGACCGAGAAGCAGAAGAACAAGAGGCTGCAGAACAAAGAGCAGAAGGACATTAAGCATAACACAAAATATCAGAGCAAAAAAATATTATGTAAATTATAAGCAGAAGAAGACTAAGCAGTGTATGGGGGTGAGTCCGTTCCTCCTCGTGGTGCCCCTGGATAAAGCCTGATGCTGCAGGCCAAACTGAACGCGGACAAATGTAACTGGTTTGTGACAGGCAGAACGGAAGGTGTAATCTTCAAACTTTTATAGATAACAACTACGGGAATGCCTGTCACAAATAAGAATATGATGAAGAAGTTGAATATGATGAAGATAATAGTAAAATAAAAAGAATATGAACAATGTAACCCAAAAAATAATAGGTAGAAGATGAAGAAGAAGATGAATAAGGTGAAGAAGTTGATGTCAAAGAAGCTGATGATGAGGATAATTAAGAAGAAAGCGTGGGAGAAGTAAAAAAGAAGGTGAAGGGCGTGGAAGTAGTGAAACATCAATATCTGACATAAAAAAAAAAAAAAATAACATAGTCAAATTCTTTCTAACGCCGAACTTCATAAAAAAAAATAAAAAATCCTGCTATTCTATTACATTGGGCTAAACCTCTGTCCCTTTAATATCTCCGCCACGTCCCCCAATACATCCTACATTATTCTTAGTTGTTTTCCTTCATGTAGAATGAACCTACAAGTTTATTAAGGGTTTATTTTAATTCCGATATTTTCGTCCCATTGACTTGCATTGGGATCGGGTATCGGTATCGGATTGGATCCGATATTTTGACGGTATCGGCCGATACTTTCCGATACCGATACTTTCCGATATCGGAAAGTATCGCTCAACACTAGTAGGCACGTGATGTATCTGGTGGAACGCAGTGAGCGTTCCACCTAGTGAGCAAGCGCAGATGAATCTTCCCATATCTGGAAGGGAGACCTTTTGCGATACGTCACATCCGGTCTCTGAACAGGAAGCTTAGCCACGGCGAAGCGCAGGGATGAATTTAGCGCTCCACCTCTGAGCAAGCGCAGTAGAGTCTGCCTGCCTTTGCAAGGGAGACTTCACGCGCTATGTCATCTCCGGTCTCCAAACAGGAAGTACACGCACAGGATTTATTGGCGGTCTGCTTAAAATGAGGTAATGGCACCATTGTTCCTAAGATTTATCAACTATCGAGACACATGGCACTATATCCAGCCTCCTGATGAGCCAGAGAGGCGAAACGCGTTGAGGCTACACAGTGACAAGGCGGACGGCATATGAACCCCACGATGAGTAACTAATGTGGTGGTTTTCTTAATGGACTATATTTCTGTTGTGAACTTTATGGCGAGGTCTTTTGTGGCCTCAAGGGGCATAAGTGGTATCATATGCAAATGCTCTATGTGGCACATTTGAGGGTGTTCTGATGATAGACATCCCAAAGGGGATAGATCAGAGATTGAGGGGCTATAAACTCAGTTTATTTGTAGAGCCCTTTTAACACCATATGTGGTATGGTCAGTATATAAGCGCTATATCTATTAACATCGTGGCAATTGGCCATTTTCTGTGAATTGCTCAAAGTCAGATGGTTCATATTAACCGATAGAAAGCCACGCTAGCCCATGATATGGGATAAAAGTGGGCTATATCTTCTTAAACACACGGTGGCACTTATTTGTAGTCGATTCAAATCTTCAGCAAGCCACGACAGTGTGGGCAAACAGATATGAGTGAACTGTAATCTCTTTTCTAAATAACAATTGCCATATGCCTTTGTCTACATGTGCTCTAATTGTTTTTATAATCACGGTGTGGGGTATAGGTTTCCCTAGACGTTAGTGTGGTCATTGTATTAGTCCGCAGGGGTCCTTTATTACAATATTGTGTGGGTAGAGGGGTCCAACGGCTGCATTAGGGCCTTATAGGTACTATAGGGCGAGCCGACGCGGAGCGGGGGCGCCATAACGATACCCATAGGGTGCCAACCCCCGCTGACAGGTAGATCATACGCCAGACAGCAGATAGAGTCTCCTAGGTCCCATCACCAGCTTTTTCACAGTGTGTTTTGTTTGATTTTTGGGACAGCCACAGGGTTGTGGTTTTTTAAAATATTTAAAATATTTAATAAACTGTTTTTTATTTTTTGAGTAAAACTATGCTTTCTAATAAATTCTTACTCTAAAAAGATTTATCCAAACTTTTTAAAAAAAACACCAGAAAACGGCAATCTTCCTGATGTGCTGGAGCCATGCACATAGTCAGCTGAGTCCAATACTGAGGTTTATTCTTGGCCAACGGTGTAGCATCAATACCCCTCAAGGGAATAGGACTCTGCAAAGGCTGCAAAGAAAAGCCACAGCGCCTGGTGAATTCTAAGTCCATTAAATTCAGAGCAGCGCCTGAATCCACAAATGCCATGACAGAAAAAGATGACAATGAGCAAATCAGGGTCACAGACAGGAGAAACTTAGGCTGTACAGTACTAATGGTAACAGATCTAGCGACCCTCTTAATACGCTTAGGGCAATCAGAAATAGCATGAGCAGAATCACCACAGTAAAAACACAGCCCATTCTGACGTCTGTATCCCCTCTGTTCCGCTCTAGTCAAAATCCTATCACATTGCATAGGTTCAGGGCTCTGCTCAGAGGACGCTGCCATATGGTGCACCACTTTGCATTCGCGCAGGTGCCGATCAATCTGAATGGCCAGAGACATAGATTCGCTCAAACCAACAGGCGTGGAGAACCCCACCATAACATCCTTAAGGGCTTCAGAAAGACCCTTTCTGAAAATTGCTGCCAGAGCATCCTCATTCCATTTAGTGAGCACAGACCATTTTCTAAATTTCTGGCAGTATAATTCTGCCGCTTCCTGACCCTGACACAGGGCCAAAAGTGTTTTATCAGCATGCTCTACAGAGTTAGGTTCGTCATACAATAATCCGAGCGATTGAAAAAATGCATCTACATTAAGCAATGCCGGATCCCCTGACTCAAGGGAGAATGCCCAGTCCTGAGGGTCACCACGCAGCAGAGAAATAACTATTTTAACTTGCTGAACGGGATTTCAGAGCAAAAAACAATTTGCACTTATTTTTAAAGTTCAAAAACTTAGATCTATCCCCATAAAACAAATCCAGAGTAGGAATTCTAGGCTCTAAGGCTGGAGTCTGAACAACATAATCTTGGATACTCTGTACTCTTGCAGCAAGCTGATCCACACGAGAAAACAACCCCTGAACATCCATGCCTGCATCCAAATCCTGAATCACCCAGAGATTAAGAGGAAGGAAAAAGACAAAACAGACTAAAGAAAAAAAAATGGCTCAGAACTCTTTTTCTTTTCCTTCTTTTGAGATGCATTCAGCTAATTTTTGGCCAGTTGTACTGTTATGGTCTGGTGATGTAGGAGCGACATGCGACTAGCTCTGAGCAGGTGGTAACTATACAGACCGCAGTTCCTGATCTTAACACAGACACTAGCAGTAGCCGTGGGATGTTCCTGTCACTCCCTGGACACCTCATCACAGCCGGAGAACTAGCTACCCCTAAAGGTAGAAACAGGAAAGCTATCTTGCCTCAGAGAAAATCCCCAAGGATAGGACAGCCCCCCACAAATAATGACTGTGAGAGGAGAAGGAAATGACATACGTAGTATGAAACAAGATTTAGCAAAGGAGGCCACTTCTAGCTAGATAGAATTAGTACAGGACAGAACACTGTGCGGTCAGTAATAAAAACTAGAAAAAGTCCACCGCAGAGAAATGCAAAAATCTCCACACCTGACTAAAGGTGTGGAGGGCAAACTCTGCTGCTCAGAGCTTCCAGCTTAGCTGAATAGGTTCATACTGATAAGCTGGACAAATGAGCAAAACATAGAAAGTGCTGAACAACAAAGTCCACAACAAGTGAACTGCAAAAGGACAAGCAAGGACTTAGCTTTGCTGAACTGGTCAGAGTGTCAGGGAAATCCAAAGAGCCGTGACTCCAGGCTGGAACAATTGACAACTGGCATTGAATGAGGGAACAGGCCAGACTAATATAGCCGAGTCAGAAAGACGATCAGTGAAAACAGCTGCTGATGCTAAATCCCAGAAGCAGCCATACCACTCAAAACCACAGGAGGGAGCCCAAGAACAAAATTCACAAAAATGCCACTTACAACCACCGGAGGGAGCCCAAGAGCGGAATTCACAACAGGTATCATCGTACTCAGGACAAACTGGACAACAACATTTAGAGTCCAATTTCTCCTGTTACCCTCGGGAAAATAAAAAATTCCGGGCTAAAAATCATTTTTGAGGAAAGAAAAATTATTTTTTATTTTCACGGCTCTGCGTTATAATCTTCTGTGAAGCACCTGGGGGTTTAAAGTGCTCACTATGCATCTAGATAAGTTCCTTGGGGGGTCTCGTTTCCAAAATGGGGTCACTTGTAGGGGAGCTCCAATGTTTAGGCACACAGGGGCTCTCCAAACAAGACATTGTGTCCGCTAACGATTGGAGCTAATTTTCCATTCAAAAAGTCAAATGGCACGCCTTCCCTTCCGAGCCTTGCCGTGCACCCAAACAGTGGTTTACCCCCACATATGAGGTATCTGCGTACTCAGGAGAAATTGCCCAACAAATTTTAGGATCCATTTTATCCTGTTGCCCATGTGAAAATGAAAAAAATGAGGCTAAAAGAATTTTTGTGTGAAAAAAAGTACTTTTTCATTTTTACGGATCAATTTGTGAAGCACCTGAGGGTTTAAAGTGCTCACTATGCTTCAAGATAAGTTCCTTGGGGGGTCTAGTTTCCAAAATGGGGTCACTTGTGGGGGAGCTCCAATGTTTAGGCACACAGGGGCTTTCCAAAAGCGACATGGTGTCCGCTAATGATTGGAGCTAATTTTCCATTCAAAAAGTCAAATGGCGCTCCTTCCCTTCCGAGCCTTACCATGTGCCCAAACAGTGGTTTACCTCCACATGTAAGGTATCGGTGTACTCAGGAGAAATTTCCCAACAAATTTTGGGATCCATTTTATCCTGTTGCCCATGTGAAAATGAAAAAATTGAGGCTAAATCAATTTTTTTGTGAAAAAAAAGTACTTTTTCATTTTTATGGATCAATTTGTGAAGCACCTGGGGGATGAAAGTGCTCACTCTGCTTCTAGATAAGTTCCTTTGGGGGTCTAGTTTCCAAAATGGGGTCATTTGTGGGGGAGCTCCAATGTTTAGGCACACGGGGGCTCTCCAAACGCGACATGGTGTCCGCTAAAGATTGGAGCCAATTTTTCATTCAAAAAGTCAAATGGCGCTCCTTCCCTTCCGAGCCCTGCCGTGCGCCCAAACAGTGGTTTACCCCCACATATGAGGTATCAGCGTACTCAGGACAAATTGTACAACAACGTTCCTTGTCCAGTTTCTCCTTTTACCCTTGGGAAAATAAAAAAATTGTTGCTAAAAGATCATTTTTGTGACTAAAAGTTAAATGTTCATTTTTTCCTTCCATGTTGCTTCTGCTGCTGTGAAACACCTGAAGGGTTAATAAACTTCTTGAATGTGGTTTTGAGCACCTTGAGTGGTGCAGTTTTTAGAATGGTGTTACTTTTGGGTATTTTCAGCCATATAGAACCCTCAAACTGACTTCAAATGTGAGGTGGTCCCTAAAAAAAATGGTTTTGTAAAGTTTGTTGTAAAAATGAGAAATCACTGGTCAAATTTTAAACCTTATAACTTTATACATTTTTTGTTTCCAAAATTGTGCTGATGTAAAGTAGACATGTGTGTAATGTTATTAATTAACTATTTTGTGTCACATAACTCTCTCGTTTAACAGAATAAAAATTAAAAATTTGAAAATTGCGAAATTTTCAAAATTTTAGCCAAATTTCCATTTTTTTCACAAATAAATGCAATAATTATCGACCTAAATTTACCATTATCATGAAGCTCAATATGTCACTAAAAACAAATCTCAGAACCACTAGGATCCGTTGAAGCATTCCTGAGTTATTACCTCATAAAGGGACACTGGTCAGAATTGCAAAAAATGGCGAGGACATTAAGGTCAAAATAGGCTGGGTCATGAAGGGGTTAATTCTGCTCATCAGGGCGATTACAACTATGCTAAAGATGTCATTTTTTTATTATTTTAGTGGTGAAAAAAACATTTTTTTGTGTTCTGTTGCCAAGACCATTAACGTTTTTATTTTTCGTTTTATGGAGATGTGGGGAATTGATGCTGAGATCATCTTATAAACTAATGCTATAGATTTGCTGCATATATCAAAAATCACAGTCTCCCTTGAAGCTGTAAAATCTGTAATGACATGCACAGCACAGGGATCTTTGGCATATCTCAGGCTGTCATAGCAACCCATCGGCAACCAGCGATGTGCCGATAGGTGCAAGGAATAATGCGTCCTCATGCGGGCTTATGTTAAATGTTGCTGTCAGACTTTGACAAAGTCATTTAACAGGTTAACTATCCCAGGCGGAGTTCTGCTCCACGCATGATTGTTAGAAGCAGGTCATTGCTATAACACAGCCATGACCTGCAGGCTATGGGGCAGGTTCACAAACATGTTCGGCGGATGTCTTGAGGGCTTTAATAGTAATAATAACAACAACAAAAATCGTTATAGAGAGGAAATTCCAGAGCTGCGGAACTTTGTTTGCAGCTTGCAGTCCAGGAATGCAGAAAAGGAGGAAAGATGGAGAGTAGCAGACCCTGCTCTACACATGGAGGGCAAGTATAGAGTGATATCCCCAAGTGTGGACTGGTTCAAGTTATTTGACCAAGTCAGTTGAGGACAACCTGTCTTGGCCCTTTATTTTTGGAGAGATCTGTGGGATGCTAGTGGCACTGATCTCTCTCTCCAGTCCAGGTCTTACAAGTGGCCCATTGCCATGGTTCTCATTTAAGCCTGCAGTTAAGATTTGGGTGTGTCAGTTTTGTGTTTAATTATTCATCAGTAGAGCTATCTCTGCATGCACAGTTAAACAAAGACAGCTGTAAGTCACTGATAGGACCGCTCAATGGATGAAAAATCCCAGAAAAGTGCATAGGCTAAAATGATAAGGCTTAAATGATAAAAAAAACAGGTTATACTGAATCTTCTCTCACAAAACTACATATTAGTCTATTCAGCTCCCACTCCAGCATAATATGATGCTTGCCGATTTGACTGCAGTTTGGTGGTGAAATATTCCCCTAAAATGTTATAATGTCCTTTGAAGCACCTAAGGATAAAAATGGTTGACACACCCCTAGATGAATTCCTTATGGGGCCTAATTTCCAAAATGAGGCCACTTCTGGGGGGGGGTTCTGCTGTTTTGGCAACTCAGGGGCTCTGCACATGCGATATAGTGTTCGCGATTTCTTCCAGTCAAATTTATGCTCCAAAAATCAAATAAGGCTTCTTCATTTTTGAGCCCCACCGTGTGCTCAAACTGCAGTTTTTGACCACATGTGGAAGATTGCCACATTTTGACAAAATTGTGTATTAACTTTTGTCCAATTTCTTGTATTACGTATCCCTTGTATAAATTAAAAATGTACAGCTAAAGCAATATTAGAGTGGAGAAAATGTAATTTTTCATTTTTTCATTACACTTTGCCTTAATTCTTGTGTATGACCAGAAGGGTTTATACATTTTATACATTTCTTAACTGTGGTTTAGAATAATTTGAGGGGTATAGTTTTTCCAAAAGGATAGGCTCCAATAAAGCTGAATAGGTTACAAAAAGAGACAGAAAGTCAGTTCCACAAATTTATTTCTCTTTCACGTGAAAAACATAGAGGTTTTACAATCTATGTCTACAGTATTTACTTGGTGGACACCTTGATGTTTCTATGAAATGAGCCCTAGTCAGTCTAGATGAACATCCTCATAACACAATGCAGAAAATCTCTACCAGTACATGGAATACTGGTCAATATAAAGGGAAATTGCTTTCTATTTTCTGCAATTAAATATTGAATACTCTAGATAAACGAGGTTGTAATAGTTTTTATTAACTTCCATTACATTTTCTTCCACCTATTTGCTGATAGCGTGAACATCTTTCTAGACCTCTTGACCTCTGAATAATAAACTAAGTATAACAAAATCATGAAGCACAGGATCAATACATCCACTCAGTCAGTATAATGCTTCCTTTCACAATCCCATATAGTAATTGTATTGTAAAAGTGATGGCGGTTGGTAATGAAGTGAAAATAAGGTAGGGTTATAACCTCAACTGCTAGTTGTTACCATTATTACAAAAGGTTAATGCCAGAGGAACTGGCATCTAGAAAAGGACCCTATGTGTGTATTGTGTAAATGTTTGGTTAGATATTTGCACTTTTTCTTAAAAGTTAAAAAAATCGGAAGAACACAGGATTATTTTTGCTGTCTAACAGCCTCAAAACTTGTGGCAGCGGGGACTCGAACATGTCACCCTCGATACTCGGTGCGTACCTGAGCACCCTTTGCAAACTCAAGTATGGGCACTTGCGCTCATCACTAGTGGAGATTCTGGAGAACTCTTTTATTTTGTTGGAGTAACATATCTTATTTCACGGTCCTCTAGTGATGAGCAGTTATCTTGAAATCAAATTCATTAGCGTTGCAGAATTTTTTTTCCCAAAAATTCAATTTGATTTGCTTGCTCCAAAAATTTGATTTGTGACAAATTTATTCTCAATAATTCAAAGTCTCTAATTGCCCAGAAAAGATGAGCGCAGGTGCAGATTACAGTAGTTTCGGTCTGAATGCAATCCAACAAAACATCAAATCGCACTCAGACCAGTATTATTCTAGGGGGCCATGTACATGTCCAAGTTTTTCCTCATATTGAGCTGGTCCGAGGAAAAAATGACTGCATGCCTGGGTTTGATCTGAATATTCAGTTCACACTCAGCTATGCAGGTCAAAGAGTGCATGGAAACTATTAGACTACAGTTAAAAGACATCTGATTGAAGTCCAGTTTCCACGAACTAACACAATAGAGAAACTGAAGAATTGTTTTCCTTTATTTTCTCCACATCCAAGAAAATTGGCCGCGATGAGAACACAGGTAACTCAGTGAGAAAATGTCTCACGGTGCAGCGGTGAGTTCACCACAGTTCATTGAGAGAAATTTCACAGCTGCACCTTGAGACTTTTTCTCACTGTGCTGTGATATCACTGAGGTCACTGCATTTCAGGGGCCCAGCAGGGAATGCCACCTCAGTTACCTGCGGTAACCTCGATGACATGACCGCTAGTCAATGAGGCTCATTCCCAAGTGGTTTTTCAGCATGGACACTCTCATCTTGGCACCGTTCAGGGTGAAAACTGTTTATGCCAGACACATATTACGGCGTGGGACAGAACAATGGACAGGTGAGGGATATGGTTTTTTTTTTTTTTTTTTTTTTACAAAAAACCATGGCTGAGTAGAATCGTCATTAGGTGAGTGTTTTTGCTGTTATTATTTTATGTTTTTTACAGGAGACTGTGGCTTCAGTAGAATGGGCATTAGGTGAATATAACTGTGTTTGTTATTTTTAAATAAAAAAGTTAACAGTGTTTTTTATTTCAAATATAGGACTTTATACTTGCTGTATGTTTATATAAATATAACTTTAGGATTAATAATGGAGAGGGGTATTATAGACACTTCTCCATTACAAAGCCATGGGCTCAACCTCACAAATGCAGAATTGGCGCATCTAATAGGCTGTGGGATGCTATTTTTAGGTTGGAGGGTGGCCAATTTCCATTGCCCCTTTCCAGTCTGAGAATACTAGCCTACAGCTGTCTACTTTAGCTTGGCTTGGGTGTCAAAAATGGGGTGGAACACATGCCATTTTTTAAAAATTATTTATTTAAAAAAAAGGCATGGCAACTCCTCTATTCTTGATTACCAAGTGTGCTAAAGCTGACAGCTGAGAGTTGCAGCCAGCAGCCGTCAGTTTTGCCTGACTGGTCATCAGACATACAGGTGAACCCTGTTATGACCTGGTGGTTAAGGAGCAACACTGATATGACCTGGTGGTTAAAACGAAACATGGGACAAGCTCTGAGGAGGTGGTAACTTTACTGACCGCAAACCCTACTCCTAACACCAACACTAGAAATAGCCGTGGGACGTTCCTGACTCTCCCTAGACGCCTCGTCACGGCCTAAGGACTAACTACCCCTAGAGATGGAAACAGAAAACTATCTTGCCTCAGAGAAGTTCCCAAAAGGAAAGATAGCCCCCCACATATATTGACTGTGAGTGGAGAGGGAAAAGACATACACAGAAATGAAAACAGATTTTAGCAAAGGAGGCCAATTTCTAATCTAGATAGACAGAAATAGGAAAGGATACTGTGCGGTCAGTATTAAAAACTAAAGATCCACGCAGAGTTTACAAAAATGATCTCCACACCGACTCACGATGTGGAGAGGCAAATCTGCTTCCCCAGAGCTTCCATCTAGCCTGAATATATCATAATGACAAGCTGGACAAAAAGAAACACAACATGAGCTGAGCAACAAAGTCCAAAGCAGATGGACTAACAAGAACTAGCAAGAACTTATCTTTGGCTGAAATGGACTGGCCATGAGAAATATCCCAGGAGAAAACTGAATCCACCCTGAAACATTGACAGCTGGCATGAACTGAAGGCCAGAGCCAAGTTAAATAGCAAGGCTAAGAGAAACGATAAGTGAAGGCAGTCACTACAGCAAAACTCAAGGAGCAGCAATACCACTTGAACCCACCAGAGGGAGCCCAAGAACGGAATTCACAACAGAACCCATGCCATTATTTTAATTATTCATTTGGAGTGCAGTCGCCAACTGATGAATACATAAATCAGCTGCCACCTGCTATCACTGATATTAGTGTTAGCAGATGTAGGCTGATGGGAGTAGTAGTCTCATTAGCCGATGCCAATGACCAAGGTAAACTTTTTTCATGCCTATGAAAAGTCCATCATCATTTTATTTTGTAAAACCACTTTACACTTCAGTTCAGTTAATATTTCAGACATACCATTTGCAAATTGATGAATCTTATTGAATTTGATAGGCATTAAAAATGTTTGGAATATGCTGTGTACAAGATGGCTATTGCTTTCAGTAACTTCCATTGGCCATGTTATAGGTCTATTTGCAAGATTTATTTCTGTACTTCTATATCACAATATAAACCAACAGAATAATTCTTCTGCAGATTCAACTTTTATTGGAATCAAAGAAGCTTTTACCCCATTTTGGCTGACTTTTAGCACTTTTGCCTTTACCTTATTTTCCAACACAAGAAAAAGTACGGTACCTAATGTTCTTCCAACATCCAGAAGGTGAAGAAGAAAATCTGATTTACCATGTAGCTAGTGTCCTCTAAATTTATTAAAACCTCATAGATTCATCTGCGTGGGCAATTGAAAGTGTGATAAAAAAGAATAGCTTTGAAAACAAAAAGGCTTTTTGAAAATTGTTATGAAAAGATCCTACAAAAAATATCTAGATATTGCTTTTCATAATTCTTTTCTGTATTTTTCTGATGAAGGCTTTACAATTCTGTGAATAATACAGGCGGGTAGCGGGCCTACACCATATGTGCATATGTGCCTACTATCTCTTTGTCTTTATAATAATAATGCAGAGGCATAACATAAGAGAGATTTTTGTATTGACGCTTAGAAATCCAATTTAATGAAGGCCAACATAGCACATTCATATATTACAAACTATACATTTGTATTTTCCTATAAAAACACACCTATAAAATATGAACAAGTTGGAAGACCCAAAAAATAAACCAGAAACAGGAATGTCTACATACTTGAGATGATATAATCAATTCAATGGAAATCAAATTTGAGTCCGATTTTATTAAATTGGCAGAACCCAGCAAATTTAAACAATTTGTGATTCAATTCATACAAATTGTCCAAAAAATGCTTGTTGAGTTTTTACACTTTGCAGAAGATTGCATGATTGATAGAAGGCTGACCTGACTTTTGGCATGACCACGTGGGCTTACTCAAAATGCATTCAACCTATCTCTTCACATGGTATAGCCAGTCAATGAAGAAGGATTATCATATCATGCATAAAAGCTGAGGCAGGGAATGCAGTAGCCATTTTAAGGTGCTTTACAAAAGTGTGAGGATAACAAGGCTTACCTTTCAGCAATAGAGATGGGAAGAGAAAGCCATATAACATTGGACAAACAATCCACGCAACAAAATATTCTACAATTACAGCAGTGAATGTGATGACTGGAGTATTCTGTGAATATTCTAGAGATTCAATTAATATAGGAAGAGAGGGAGAGAAAGAGACAGATAGGTGAGGTGCCAGTAGCAGTTCCAGACTCGATGTTATTGATCAGTGGAATGGTGTAGCTGGCATCTGTCCTACTGCATTTGAATTACTATTGAGCACAGTGGCGTATCTAGGGGGGGGCAGCCGGGCATGTGCCCCGGGCGCAGCTGGCAGGGGGGCGCAGTTGGGCCGCCTAATGCGGCAGTCCACAGTGTCTCCCCTGGCAGCTGCATTCTGCCGCCCCCCCCGGTCTGGGAGTCAGCTGTTCTCTGTGCCGACTGTCAAGCTGACAGCCGGCACAGAGAAGCTGCGGCGCACTGGCTCCCAGTATTCAATTGTACTCGTATCTTACAGACACAAGTACAATTGAAGATCTGACTGCAGGGTAGCGTCTAAATTGGAATTGATTTCCTGAGGGGGAGGAGTCGATTGCAGGAACGGAAGCTGCTGGAAGAGAAGAGAAGCCGGAAATGAGGAGCTGCAGCATAGAACCGTGTGAGGAGAGGACCCAGGGGCTGCAGCATGGAGCCCTGTGAGAAGAGGAGCTGCACCATGGACCAAGGGTACAAGGGAATGAGGACGCAGGACTCGGTGGGAGGCTCTCAGGATGTAATTTGGAAAGGGGCTGATGAGGAGCTGTGTGGGGAATAGGGGGGCTGATGAGGAGCTGTGTGGGGAATGGGGGATGATGAGACACTGTGTGGGGAATGGGGGGATGATGAGGAGCTGTGTGGGGAATGGGGGGTGTGTCATGATCTCCATGGCCAGAGAACTAGCATAAGCCTCTATAGGAACAAGCTCTTGGAAGATGTAACTATACTGACCATGAACTAAACCTACCGCATCATCTAGAAGTAGCCAGGTAGCATGTCCTACTTTTTATCCCTATATGCCCAGCGCCGGCCGGAGAACTAAATAATGCTAGCAGAGGGAAATTTAAGACCTGACTCACCTCTAGAGAAATGCCCAAAAAAAAGGAGACAGAAGCCCCCCACATATATTGGCGGTGATATGAGATGAAACAACAAACGCAGCAGGAAAATAGTTTTAGCAAATTTGAGGTCCGCTTTCTAGATAGCAGAAGACAGAAAGCATACTTTCATGGTCAGTAGAAAACCCTAACAAAACACATCCAGAAATTACTTTAGGACTCTGGCATTAACTCATAATACCAGAGTGGCAATTCCTGATCAACAAGAGCTTTCCAGACACAGTAACGAAACTGCAGCTGTGAACTGGAACCAAAATACGAAAACAAAACATGGACGAATGTCCAACTTATCTAGTAGATGTCTGGGAGCAGGAACAAGCACAGAGAGGCTTCTGATAACATTGTTGACCGGCAAGCATCTAACAGAGAAGCCTGGTTATATAGCGACACCCAGATCTAATCAGAACAGGTGAACAGGGAAGATGATGTCACAAGTTCAATTCCACCAGTAGCCACCGGGGGAGCCCAGAATCCAAATTCACAACAGTACCCCCCCCTCAAGGAGGGGGCACCGAACCCTCACCAGAACCACCAGGGCGATCAGGATGGGCCCTATGAAAGGCACGAACCAGATCAGAGGCATGAACATCAGATGCAGTGACCCAAGAATTATCCTCCTGGCCATATCCCTTCCACTTGACCAGATACTGGAGTCTCCGTCTGGAAACACGGGAGTCTAGGATTTTTTCCACAACGTACTCCAACTCACCCTCAACCAACACCGGAGCAGGAGGCTCAACGGAAGGCACAACCGGTGCCTCATACCTGCGCAATAACGACCGATGAAAAACGTTATGAATAGAAAAGGATGCAGGGAGGTCCAAACGGAAGGAAACAGGGTTAAGAATCTCCAATATTTTATACGGACCGATGAACCGAGGCTTAAACTTAGGAGATGAGACCCTCATAGGGACAAAACGAGAAGACAACCACACCAAATCTCCAACACAAAGCCGAGGACCAACACGACGGTGACGGTTGGCAAAAAGCTGAGTCTTCTCCTGGGACAACTTTAAATTGTCCATCACCTGCCCCCAGATATGATGCAATCTCTCCACCACCGCATCCACTCCAGGACAATCCGAGGATTCCATCTGACCGGAGGAAAATCGAGGATGGAACCCCGAATTACAGAAAAACGGGGAAACCAAGGTGGCAGAGCTGGCCCGATTATTGAGGGCGAACTCCGCCAATGGCAAAAAAGCAACCCAATCATCCTGGTCAGCAGACACAAAACACCTCAGATATGTCTCCAGGGTCTGATTAGTCCGCTCGGTCTGGCCATTAGTCTGAGGGTGAAAAGCAGACGAAAAAGACAAATCTATGCCCATCCTAGCACAAAATGCCCGCCAAAATCTAGACACAAATTGGGTTCCTCTGTCAGAAACGATATTCTCAGGAATACCATGCAAACGAACAACATTTTGAAAAAACAGGGGCACCAACTCGGAAGAAGAAGGCAATTTGGGCAGGGGAACCAAATGAACCATCTTAGAAAAACGGTCACACACCACCCAGATGACAGACATCTTCTGAGAAACAGGCAGATCTGAAATAAAATCCATCGAGATGTGTGTCCAAGGCCTCTTAGGAATAGGCAAGGGCAACAATAATCCACTAGCCCGAGAACAACAAGGCTTGGCCCGAGCACAAACGTCACAAGACTGCACAAAGCCTCGCACATCTCGTGACAGGGAAGGCCACCAGAAGGATCTTGCCACCAAATCCCTGGTACCAAAAATTCCAGGATGACCTGCCAACGCAGAAGAATGCACCTCAGAGATGACTTTACTGGTCCAATCATCAGGAACAAACAGCCTATCAGGCGGACAACGATCCGGTCTATCCGCCTGAAACTCCTGCAAGGCCCGCCGCAGGTCTGGAGAAACGGCTGACAAGATAACTCCCTCCTTAAGAATACCTGTGGGGTCAGAGTTGCCAGGTGAATCAGGCTCAAAACTCCTAGAAAGGGCATCCGCCTTAACATTCTTAGAACCTGGTAGGTACGATACCACAAAATTAAACCGAGAAAAAAATAATGACCAGCGCGCCTGTCTAGGATTCAGGCGCCTGGCGGTCTCAAGATAAATCAAATTTTTGTGGTCAGTCAATACCACCACCTGATGTCTGGCCCCCTCGAGCCAATGGCGCCACTCCTCAAACGCCCACTTCATGGCCAAAAGCTCCCGATTCCCAACATCATAATTCCGCTCAGCGGGCGAAAATTTACGGGAAAAGAAGGCACAAGGCCTCATCACGGCGCAGTCAGAACTTTTCTGCGACAACACTGCCCCAGCTCCGATCTCAGAAGCGTCGACCTCAACCTGAAAAGGAAGAGTCACATCAGGCTGACGCAACACAGGGGCAGAAGAAAAACAGCGCTTAAGCTCCTGAAAGGCCTCCACAGCATCAGGGGACCAATTAGCAACATCAGCACCCTGTCTAGTCAAATCGGTCAATGGCTTAACGACATCCGAAAAACCAGAAATAAATCGACGATAAAAGTTGGCAAAGCCCAAAAATTTCTGAAGACTTTTAAGAGAAGAGGGCTGCGTCCAATCACAAATAGCTTGAACCTTGACAGGATCCATCTCAATGGAAGAGGGAGAAAAAATATATCCCAAAAAGGAAATTCTCTGAACCCCAAAAACGCACTTAGAACCCTTGACACACAGAGAATTAGACCGCAAAACCTGAAAAACCCTCTTAACTTGCCGGACATGAGAGTCCCAGTCATCCGAAAAAATCAGAATATCATCCAGATACACTATCATAAATTTATCCAAAAAATCGCGGAAAATATCATGCATAAAGGACTGGAAGACTGAAGGGGCATTAGAAAGACCAAAAGGCATCACCAAATACTCAAAGTGGCCCTCGGGCGTATTAAATGCGGTTTTCCACTCATCCCCCTGCCTGATCCGCACCAAATTATACGCCCCACGGAGATCAATCTTAGAGAACCACTTGGCCCCCTTTATGCGAGCAAACAAATCAGTCAGCAACGGCAATGGGTATTGATATTTAACCGTGATTTTATTCAAAAGCCGATAATCAATACATGGTCTCAAAGAGCCGTCTTTTTTTGACACAAAGAAAAAACCGGCTCCTAAGGGAGATGACGATGGACGAATATGTCCCTTTTCCAAGGACTCCTTTATATATTCTCGCATAGCAGTATGTTCAGGCACAGACAGATTAAATAAACGACCCTTTGGGTATTTACTACCCGGAATTAAATCTATAGCACAATCGCACTCACGGTGCGGAGGTAGTGAACCAAGCTTGGGTTCTTCAAAGACGTCACGATAGTCAGACAGGAACTCAGGGATTTCAGAGGGGATAGATGATGAAATGGACACCAAAGGTACGTCCCCATGAGTCCCCTTACATCCCCAGCTCAACACAGACATAGCTCTCCAGTCAAGGACTGGGTTGTGAGACTGCAGCCATGGCAATCCCAGCACCAAATCCTCATGTAGATTATACAGCACTAGAAAACGAATAATCTCCTGGTGATCCGGATTAATACACATAGTCACTTGTGTCCAGTATTGTGGTTTATTATTAGCCAATGGGGTGGAGTCAATCCCCTTCAGAGGAATAAGAGTTTCCAAAGGCTCTAAATCATACCCACAACGATTGGCAAAGGACCAATCCATAAGACTCAAAGCGGCGCCAGAGTCGATATAGGCGTCAGTAGTAATAGATGACAAAGAGCAAATCAGGGTCACAGACAAAATAAATTTAGACTGTAAAGTGCCAATGGAAACAGATTTATCAAGCTTTTTAGTACGTTTAGAGCATGCTGATATAACATGAGTAGAATCCCCACAATAGAAACACAACCCATTTTTCCGTCTAAAATTCTGCCGCTCGCTTCTGGACAGAATTCTATCACACTGCATGCTTTCTGGCGTCTTCTCAGTGGACACCGCCAGATGGTGCACTGGTTTGCGCTCCCGCAGACGCCTATCGATCTGAATGGCCATTGTCATGGACTCATTCAGACCCGCAGGCACAGGGAACCCCACCATAACATCCTTAATGGCATCAGAGAGACCCTCTCTGAAAGTAGCCGCCAAGGCACACTCATTCCACTGAGTAAGCACAGACCATTTACGGAATCTTTGGCAGTAAATTTCAGCTTCATCTTGCCCCTGCGATAGGGACATCAAAGTTTTTTCTGCCTGAAGTTCCAAATGAGGTTCCTCATACAGCAAACCCAAGGCCAAAAAAAACGCATCCACATTGCGCAACGCAGGATCCCCTGGTGCCAATGCAAAAGCCCAGTCTTGAGGGTCGCCGCGGAGCAAGGAAATCACAATCCCAACCTGCTGTGCAGGGTCTCCTGCAGAACGAGATTTCAGGGACAAAAATAGCTTACAATTATTTCTAAAATTCTGAAAGCTAGATCTATTCCCTGAGAAGAATTCCGGCAAAGGAATTCTCGGCTCAGATACCGGAGCATGAATAATAAAATCTTGCAAATTTTGTACTTTCGTGGTGAGATTATTCAAACCTGCAGTTACACTCTGAAGATCCATTATTAACAGGTGAACACAAAGCCATTCAAAGATTATAAGGAGAGAGAAAAAAAAGAAAGACTGCAGCATAGACAGACTGGCAAGTGATCCAATTAAGAGCACAGAAAAAAAAAAAAAAAAAAACTCTCAGCAGACTTCTTATTTCTCTCCTTTCTCAGCCAAGGATTTTAACCCTTTAGTGGGCCGGTCAAACTGTCATGATCTCCATGGCCAGAGAACTAGCATAAGCCTCTATAGGAACAAGCTCTTGGAAGATGTAACTATACTGACCATGAACTAAACCTACCGCATCATCTAGAAGTAGCCAGGTAGCATGTCCTACTTTTTATCCCTATATGCCCAGCGCCGGCCGGAGAACTAAATAATGCTAGCAGAGGGAAATTTAAGACCTGACTCACCTCTAGAGAAATGCCCAAAAAAAAGGAGACAGAAGCCCCCCACATATATTGGCGGTGATATGAGATGAAACAACAAACGCAGCAGGAAAATAGTTTTAGCAAATTTGAGGTCCGCTTTCTAGATAGCAGAAGACAGAAAGCATACTTTCATGGTCAGTAGAAAACCCTAACAAAACACATCCAGAAATTACTTTAGGACTCTGGCATTAACTCATAATACCAGAGTGGCAATTCCTGATCAACAAGAGCTTTCCAGACACAGTAACGAAACTGCAGCTGTGAACTGGAACCAAAATACGAAAACAAAACATGGACGAATGTCCAACTTATCTAGTAGATGTCTGGGAGCAGGAACAAGCACAGAGAGGCTTCTGATAACATTGTTGACCGGCAAGCATCTAACAGAGAAGCCTGGTTATATAGCGACACCCAGATCTAATCAGAACAGGTGAACAGGGAAGATGATGTCACAAGTTCAATTCCACCAGTAGCCACCGGGGGAGCCCAGAATCCAAATTCACAACAGGGGTGATGAGGAGCTGTGTGGGGAATAGGGGGGATGATGAGGAGCTGTGTGGGGAATGGGGGATGATGAGACACTGTGTGGGGAATAGGGGGATGATGAGAGGCTGTGTGGGGAATGGGGGATGATGAGACGCTGTGTGGGGAATGGGGAGATGATGACACGCTGTCTGGGGAATAGGGGGATGATGAGGAGCTGTGTGGGGAATGGGGGGGTGATGAGGAGCTGTGTGGGGAATGGGGGGGATGATGAGGAGCTGTGTGGGGAATGGGGGATGATGAGACTGTGTGGGGGGGATGATGAGAGGCTGTGTGGGGAATGGGGGATGATGAGACGCTGTGTGGGGAATGGGGAGATGATGAGACGCTGTGTGGGGAATGGGGGATGATGAGGAGCTGTGTGGGGAATAGGGGGGCTGATGAGGAGCTGTGTGGGGAACGGGGGATGATGAGACGCTGTGTGGGGAATGGGGGGGTGATGAGGAGCTGTGTGGGGAATAGGGGGGCTGATGAGAAGCTGTGTGGGGGATGTTGGAACGTTGTGTGGGGAATGGGAGGGATGATAGGGAGCTGTGTGGGGAATGGGGGGGATGATGAGGAGCTGTATGGGGAATGGGGGATGATGAGGAGCTGTGTGGGGAATGGGGGGGATGATGAGACGCTGTGTGGGGAATAGGGGGATGATGAGATGCTGTGTGGGGAATGAGGGGAATGATGAGGAGCTGTGTGGGGAATGGGGGGATTTATTGTGTGGGGAGATTTGGAGAGGAGATGGGGGGATTTAAGGACACAATATGAAGAGCAAAGGGGGAGATGGGGGCATATATGTGGAAACAGTACAGGGGAATGGGTTGGCATGTATGAGGAAACATGTATGCGGGTGACTGCAGACTTCTGAATTCTCACAGTGCGCACTGCATGCTGTCAGGATTCTCTGGTGCTGGTGATTTACATACATGCGGTCACATGCTGACTAGACATGTGTGGCCTCACTCAATGAAAACGAACTGAGTGAGGCCAGGCACGTCTAGTCGGAATGTGGCCAGAAGTATACAAATCACATGCTTGTGCTGACATGACTGTCCACCAGCAAGGGAGAATCCTAAAAGTGTGCAGTGCATTAGTTGTGAGTAGTGTTGAGCGATACCGTCCGATACTTGAAAGTATCGGTATCGGAAAGTATCGGCCGATACCGGCAAAGTATCGGATCTAATCCGATACCGATACCCGATACCAATACAAGTCAATGGGACTCATGTATCGGACGGTATTCCTGATGGTTCCCCGGGTCTGAAGGAGAGGAAACTCTCCTTCAGGCCCTGGGAACCATATTAATGTGTAAAATAAAGAATTAAAATAAAAAATATTGCTATACTCACCTCTCCGACGCAGCCTGGACTTCAGCGAGGGAACCGGCAGCGTTGTTTGCTTAAAATTCGCGCTTTAACTTCCTTACTTGAAGTCCCGGCTTGTGATTGGTCGCGCGCCGCCCTTGTGATTGGTCGCGTCGCGGTCACATGGGCGGCGCGCGACCAATCACAAGCCGGGACTTCAAGTAAGGAAGTTAAAGCGCAAATTTTAAGCAAACAACGCTGCCGGTTCCCTCGGTAAGGTGCAGGCTGCGTCGGAGAGGTGAGTATAGCAATATTTTTTATTTTAATTCTTTATTTTACACATTAATGTTGTTTCGATACCGATACCCGATACCACAAAAGTATCGGATCTCGGTATCGGAATTCCGATACAGCAAATATTGGCCGATACCCGATACTTGCGGTATCGGAATGCTCAACACTAGTTGTGAGAATTCAGAAGTTTGCGATGTCAGGATTCAGCTCTGCAGGTTCCAGTAGTTGTCACATGGACACTTCACTCATATGTGATTTTCATACTTGTGGTCGTGTGACAACGAGCTTCTCTACTGCTTCTCTGTTTTTCACTGAACATTGAGAGCATTAGGGAGAGGAGCTCATGGGTACATGACCAAGTGTGAAAATCGCATATGTCCTGGGGGGGGGCACCAAAATGAATTCTTGCCCCGGGTGCCAGAAACTCTAGATACGCCTCTGATTGAGCACATATTTGTCTTTATTCTTAATGCAATAGAAAGCAGAAGGAAGCCACCACAATAGTTTTTACAGAAAAAATCTAAAATCCGCATCATTCAAAGACTGTGTGTTGGCTTGTCACAAGTGGCTGCAGTGTGTTTCTGTGTTACGTCTGAAACAATTTTTGTGAAGGGGGTAAAAATATATTTTTTTTAAATACAAAAGAAAATTCCTGAATATCGAGAAATTTATCTGAGATTGTCTAACTTGCAAAGTGTGTGTGTGCAAATCTGCAATTATTTTTTTGCACATCTGTTTTACTGGTCAAATTTTACATCTGGACACATGACATGAAAAGGTTGTCCTGTTGCAGCTCCTTGATTTTGATTGCTTTCTTACCTAGAATTTTCTATTTTTCATTTTTGGAAGGGGGTTAATTTTTTTTTTTTAATGTAGGCATATAATAGCGTATAGAAAAAATAGGAGACAAAATAGGAGTATCAAATAATCATAATTAAAATATATCAATTTTATTAAAGTATTCTTATAAAATAGCAATTAACTAAAATGACAAAATGCAAGACAGACACATAGGACAGGGTCATGTGCATTAAATATTACATATCAAGACATCACCCATGTACTTACTAAATAGTATGACAATGGGAATAGAACACAGGGTACATCCTGGCAGGCTAGGGGAACGCACCAAATAATATAAAGGGAGATAAGAGGTGCGTTCGCAGCCCGGGTCCACCGTCCAGAGATGGAACCTGCTGCTGAGTAATGGCGGATGGACGCTTGCTCACACATGGGTTTAGACGTCACCCAGTGTGAAATGGAAGCAAACTCTGTTGCTTCACAGAGTCAACCAAATATATGCTGCGCCCTGTTAGCAGTCACAGGGTGCAACTGAAAGACACTAGTGGGATCCCTATGAATCACCCCCACTAATCTGGTGATTGGACTCTCTCTGACCCTCGGTGGCTTTTGAGCCTGTGCCTGAGGACGCCCTGAGTCAGATGCTGAGTCTAAGTGGGAATTCCCACCCTACACTGACCCGTTGTCAGGACAGGACTAGCTAAAACATTTACCACACCGAGTGCGTACAGCGCCGCTCTGGCAAATGCCACTAACCACCCTAACTAGGGTCAGGAAGGCGCACTGATTGCGCACAGCGCCACACTGGCGGTCGCTGCTAATATACGCTGTAGCTAGTGCTGGATGGCACAGTCTGGTGCTAGGTAGCTCAATCACCGAAGTACTTTCAACAACACTAGGGATGGGAATGATTAAGGAGCTTTCACTAGATTCAGTCATACATCCACACACACACAATTTCAGTTTTATACTAGCGCATGGCCGAGTGGCCATGCAAACCTTTTATAGCTGTAGCCTACCGGGACCTTCCTAGTGATCCAATCAGAGATGCTACAGGACCTGAGCATGTGACCCCTGACCTCCAATGAGAGGTCGTCCCGTGGGCATGCTCAGAAGAGGAAAAGCAGGACTGATCAACGCTGGTTACAAAGACTGAGCCTGGAAAGGCAGCTGTAACCAAATGCAGAGTATCTGCTTGAGCCAGACACTGGGATTGATGTCTCTGCTGAGCAGGCTCCACTGCAGCTGGAGGTGAATGGGAGACATTCCCCCTGTGCAGCGACGGGAACTCGACACCTAACACACTGTCCCAGAGTTAGAAAATTACATAGTAATTAAAACTTTTAGTAAAGTAACAGGTGTATACCAGAGGCAGAGCTTACCAGAAAGCAAATACACAGACCTTGAACTGGATGGCAGAGACCCCATCGTGCATTTCAAGCGTTTCCAGACCACTTTCTTGAGAAATGGCTGCTATCCCTTTTGGCCCTAGTTTGGGAACAGAGGTAAAAGAAAAAACAAGTTAGCCACACAAAGGACTATACAAAAAAGTTGCAAAAAAGCCAATATAAGCTTGCTGTTGTGTTGTATCACAGGAAATAAAACCAAATATTTTCACCACCACCAAAAAGAATCACAGGGATTTGACTAGCCCTATTGCCCCTCTGAAAATCTCTACCTTGCCGTGTAGGTTGGCACCCTACATATAACACAAATAAAGTCATCACGGGTGGCGATTGAAGTTCTCCCCGGCCCTGAAAGCATGATTTTTCTTAGGGTTCTTTCAGACGTCTGAGATCATCGGTCCTATCTTGGATTTCAATGCACGTACATGCCACGCGTCTCCGGACCGATCGTGAAAGCTGTCAACCTTGGGTCAGGATTCAGCTGCCAGTCTATGGATCGTGACATACAGTATGATCACAGATGTCTGAAGGAGTCTTTATTGTATATACAGTGCCTTGTGTAAGTATTCGGCCCCCTGGAACTTTTCAACTTTTTCCCACATATCATGCTTCAAACATAAAGATACCAAATGTAAATTTTTGGTGAAGAATCAACAACAAGTGGAATACAATTGTGAAGTTGAACGAAATGTATTGGTTATTTTAAATTTTTGTGGAAATTCAAAAACTGAAAAGTGGGGAGTGCAATATTATTCGGCCCCTTTAACGTAATGCTTTGTTGCCCCTCCTTTTGCTGCAATTACAGCTGCAAGTCACTTGGGGTATGTCTCTATCAGTTTTGTAAATCGAGAGACTGAAATTCTTGCCCATTCTTCCTTGGCAAACAGCTCGAGCTCAGTGAGGTTTGATGGAGATCGTTTGTGAACAGCAGTTTTCAGCTCTTTCCACAGATTCTCAATTGGATTGAGGTCTGGACTTTGACTTGGCCATTCTAACACCTGGATACGTTTCTTTGTGAACCATTCCATTGTAGATTTTGCTTTATGTTTGGGATCGTTGTCTTGTTGGAAGACAAATGTCCGTCCCAGTCTCAGGTCTTTTGCAGACTCCATCAGGTTTTCTTCAAGAATTGTCCTGTATTTGGCTCCACCCATCTTCCCATCAATTTTAAACCATATTTCCTGTCCCTGCTGAAGAAAAGCAGGCCCAAACCATGATGCTGCCACCACCATGTTTGACAGTGGGATGGTGTGTTCAGGGTGATGAGCTGTGTTGCCTTTACCCCAAACATCATTTGGCATTGTTGCCAAAAAGTTTGATTTTGGTTTCATCTGACCCGAGCACCTTCTTCCACATGTTTAGTGTGTCTCCCAGGTGGCTTGTTGCAAACTTTAAACAACACTTTTTATGGATATCTTTGAGAAATGGCTTTCTTCTTGACACTCTTCCATAAAGGCCAGATTTGTGCAGTGTACGACTGATTGTTGTCCTATGGACAGACTGTCCCACCTCAGCTGTAGATCTCTGCAGTTCATCCAGAGTGATCATGGGCCTCTTGGCTGCATCTCTGATCAGTCTTCTCCTTGTTTGAGATGAAAGTTTAGAGGGACGGCCTGGTCTTGGTAGATTTGCAGTGGTATGATACTCCTTCCATTTCAATATGATCGCTTGCACAGTGCTCCTTGGGATGTTTAAAGTTTTAGAAATCATTTTGTATCCAAATCTGGCTTTAAACTTCACCACAACAGTATCACGGACCTGCCTGTTGTGTTCCTTGGTCTTCATGATGCTCTCTGTGCAGGGCCGTATTTAGAGTTTCTGCTGCCCTAGGCAATTTTAGCGCTGCCTCCCCCTTTGGTGAGTATGACACTATCGGCAGTGACTTTGGCAAGAATCGCTGATGTGAAAGTTGCCTTTTGCAGCAGATCCGGCAGTTTTTCTGCATCTGCCGCGTAACGGATCACTTACAGCAACACTGCGTTCGGCCTCATTCATTCCCTATGGGATTTGTGACACTTGCCATGATCTGGCAAATCCGGTACCATACCTCCCAACTTTTGAAGAAGGGAAGGAGGCACAAAGTTTGCGGCGCACATAGTGCGCCGTGGCAAATTTTAGGCCACGCCTCTAACCACACCCATTTCACAACTAGTCACACCCATATCCATGTTCCAACCACAGCCATTTAGCACTGCTGATCACACTGTTTTATATACAATAATTATAAACGAAAAAATATGGCCACAGTGCTCCATACTGTATAATGGCCACACATGATGCTCCATACTGTATAACGGCCACACATGATGCTCCATACTGTATAATGGCCAAACACAGTTATCCATACTGTATAATGATCCCACATGATGCTCCATACTGTATGATGGCCACACAGTGCTCCATACTGTATAAAGGCCACACATGATGCTTCGTACTGTATAATGGCCACACAGTGCTCCATACTGTATAATGACCACACATGATGCTCCATACTGTATAACGGCCACACATGATGCTCCATACTGTATAATGGCCAAACACAGTTCTCCATACTGTATAATGGCCAAACACAGTTCTCCATACTGTATAATGATCCCACATGATGCTCCATACTGTATGATGGCCACACAGTGCTCCATACTGTATAAAGGCCACACATGATGCTTCATACTTTATAATGGCCACACATGATGCTCAATACTGTATAATGGCCACATATGATGCTCAAAACTGTATAATGGCCACACAGTGCTCCATACTGTATAATGGCCACACATGATGCTCAATACTGTATAATGGCCACATATGATGCTCCATGCATACTGTATAATGGCCCACCCCCCTCCCATCATGTATGCATGGCTCATCTCCCCCTCCCTGTATGCATAGGTGGCTCATCTCCCCCCCTGTATGCCTGGCTCATCTCCCCCTCCCTGTATGCATGGGTGGCTCAGGCACTGGCTCATCTCCCATCCCCCCTGTATGCGTGGCTCATCTCCCCCTCCCTGTATGCATGGGTGGCTCATCTCCCCCCCCCTGTATGCGTGGCTCATCTCCCCCTCCCTGTATGCATGGGTGGCTCAGGCACTGGCTCATCTCCCATCCCCCCCGTATGCGTGGCTCATCTCCCCCTCCCTGTATGCATGGGTGGCTCAGGCACAGGCTCATCTCCCACCCCACTCCCCCCTGTATGCCTGGCTCATCTCCCCCTCCCTGTATGCATGGGTGGCTCAGGCACTGGCTCATCTCCCATCCCCCCCGTATGCGTGGCTCATCTCCCCCTCCCTGTATGCATGGGTGGCTCAGGCACAGGCTCATCTCCCACCCCACTCCCCCCTGTATGCGTGGCTCATCTCCCCTTCCCTGTATCTGCGTGAGTGGCTCGGGCACTGGTTTATCTCCCCCCGGGCCCCGCCGTATGCGTGGCTCATCTCCCCCCCTGGGCCTGGCTGTATGCGTGGCTCATCTATCCCCCTGGGCCTGGCTGTATGCGTGGCACATCTATCCCCCTGGGCCTGGCTGTATGCGTGGCTCATCTATTCCCCTGGGCCTGGCTGTATGCGTGGCTCATCTCCCCCCTGGGCCTGGCTATATGCGTGGCTCATCTCCCGACTCCCCCCTGGGCCTAGCTGTATGCGTGGCTCATCTCCCCCCCTGGGCCTGGCTGTATGCGTGGCTCATCTCCCCCCCCCTGGGCCTGGCTGTATGCGTGGCTCATCTATCCCCCCCTGGGCCTGGCTGTATCATATGCGTGGCTCATCTATCCCCCTGGGCCTGGCTGTATGCGATGCGTGGCTCATCTATCCCCCTGGCCCAGAGGGGTTAGATGAGCCACGCATACAGCCAGGTCCAGGGGGGGAGATGAGCCATGCATACAGCCAGGCCCAGGGGGATAGATGAGCCACGCATACAGCCAGGCCCAGGGGCCCTGGGCCTGGCTGTATGTGTGGCTCAATGGCTCCCCGACGTGACGCTCCCATCCTGTATCATATGGCTCGGCTCCCCGTCCACCATGGTCCTCCTTCATCCTCCCCGGCTCCCCCCGTCCTCCCTGGCTGTCATCATTCATACACTCACCGTCACCTCACACACCGCGCAGAAGAACGAAATCCGGCTCCAGCTCTGTCCCTGCGCAGCACAATACGGCTCCAGCTCTGTCCCTGCGCAGCACAATACGGCTCCAGCTCTGTCCCTGCGCAGCACGGTGCACCGTTCCCTGTCCTGTGTGAGCGCTGCGGTCAGGTGGTACCGCTCATTTAAGGTGATGATGAATATGCATGATGCATATTCATCATCTTAATGAGGCGGCACCATGTGACCGCTCACACAGGGCGAGTTGCAGTCGTGCAGCCGCTGAGAGCAGACCAGCCAGCACCGCTGGAGCAGGTGAGGTGAGTATAATGACAGTCAGACAGGAGGCATCAGTGGCGGCGCTGGGGGGGGGGGGCGGGGGCGGGGTTTTAGGTCGCTGCCTTAAGGTGACCACCACGGCCGGACCGGACTTTATAATTTCAAAAAAAAAAAAAAAACCTGCTCAGGTGCCGCCCCCTGCATTGTCCCCGCCCTAGGCACGTGCCCTCGAGTGCCTAGTGGGAAATACGGCCCTGTCTCTGTGCTTCAAACAGAACCCTGAGACTATCACAGAGCAGGTGCATTTATACGGAGACTTGTTTTCACACAGGTGGATTATATTTATCATCATTAGGCATTTAGGACAACATTGGATCATTCAGAGATCCACAATGAACTTCTGGAGTGAGTTTGCTGCACTGAAAATAAAGCGGCCGAATAATATTGCACGCCCCACTTTTCAGTTTTTGAATTTCCACAAAAATTTAAAATAACCAATAAATTTCATTCAACTTCACAATTGTGTTCCACTTGTTGTTGATTCTTCACCAAAAATTTACATTCAGTAACTTTATGTTTGAAGCATGATATGTTGGAAAAAGTTGAAAAGTTCCAGGGGGGCGAATACTTTTTCAAGGCACTGTATATACTTATAGTGACATAACTGAACATATGAAAAATCAATTTGAAGCTAATCAAATGTAATTCAAATTTAAAAAAATAAATAAAAATTTAGATTTGACCAATTTGTGATAATTTTTGCCATTTATTTCATGCACATCCGGCAAAAGAGTGCCTGGCTACCATTTTTGTAGAATCATAAAAAGCTGGGAAGGGGTTAAAAATACTAAAAAATATAATTACCTGGCCCCCACCTGTCCTGCCATGCAGCCATTCTCCAGTTTCACACTGGAAACACGCCATTTTATTAAAACTAGGATTTGGAGTCAGATTGTCTTTCAGATCAGTGTCCATTTGATAGCGTGGAACAGGCCATTAACATATGAGACCAATGTGGATTTCTCTGAAATAATACATTGGACAGCAGATATCAAGTAATTAGTTTTCATAGCTTCATATGACCTACATGCCCATAAGACAGTTTATGTGACTTGATCCTACTGACAAATTCCCTTAACATCTTAACCCTCAAGGGTGGTTTGCACGTTAATGACCGAGACAATTTTTACAATTCTGACCACTGTCCATTTGTGAGGTTATAACTCTGGAACGCTTCAACGGATCCTGATGATGCTGACAATGTTTTCTCATGACATACTGTACTTCATGACAGTGGTAAAATTTATTTGATATTGCCCGCATTTATTTGTGAAAAAAACGGAAATTTGGTGAAAATTTAGAAAATTTTAATTTTCCAAATTTTAATTTTTATGCCCTTAAATCACAGAGATGTATAACAAAAAATACTTAATAAGTAACATTTTCCACATGTCTACTTTACATCAGCACAATTTTGGAGCCAAAATTTGTTTTGTTTGGGAGTTATAAAGGTTAAAAGTTGACCAGCAATTTCTCATTTTTGCAACACCATTTTTTTAGGGACTACAGCACATTTGAAGTGACTTTGAGGGGTCTATATGATAGAAAATACCCAAATGTGACACCATTCTAAAAACTGGACCCCTCAAGGTGCTCAATACCACATTCAAGAAGTTTATTAACCTTCCAGTGTTTCACTGGAATTTTTGGAATGTTTAAAAAAATGAACATTTAACTTTTTTTCACAAAAAATTTATTCAGCTCCAATTTATTTTATTTTACCAAGAGTAACAGGAGAAATTGGACCCCAAACGTTGTTGTACAATTTGTCCTGAGTACGCTGATACCTCATATGTGGGCGTAAACCACTGTTTGGGCGCATGGCAGAACTCGGAAGGGAAGGAGCGCCGTTTGACTTTTCATTGCAAAATTGACTAAAATTGAGATAGGATGCCATGTCACGTTTGGAGAGCCCCTTATGTGCCTAAACATTAAAACCCCCCACAATTGACACCATTTTGGAAAGTAGACCCCCTAAGGAACTTATCTAGATGTATGGTGAGCACTTTGACCCACCAAGCGGATCACAGAAATTTATAATGTAGAGCTGTAAAAATAAAAAATAATATTTTTTCACAAAAATGATTTTCCGTCCCCAATTTTTTATTTTCTCCAGGGTAACAGAAGAAATTGGACCCCAAAAGTTGTTGTGCAATTTGTCCTGAGTACGCTAATATCCCATATGTGGGGGTAAACCACTTTTTGAGTGCATGGCAGAGCTCGGAAGGAAAAGAGTACCGTTTGACTTTTCAATGCAAAATTGACTGGAATTGAGATAGGATGCCATGTCGTGCTTTGAGAGCCCCTGATGTGCCTAAACAATGGAAATCCCCCACAAGTGACAACATTTTGTAAGGTAGACCCCTAAGGAACTAATCTAGATGTGTTGTGAGAACTTTGAACCCCCAAGTGTTTCATTACGGTTTATATCGCTGAGCCGTGAAAATAAAAATTCTTTTTTTTTCCACAAAAATTATTTTTTAGCCCCCAGTTTTGTATTTTCCCAAGGGTAACAGTAGAGAAATTGGACCACAAAAGTTGTTGCCCAATTTGTCCTGAGTGCGCTGATACCCCATATGTGGGAGGGAACCACTGTTTGGGCACATGGCAGAGCTCGAAAGGGAAGGAGCGCCGTTTGGAATGCAGACTTAGGTGGATTGGTCTGCAGGCATCACGTTGCATTTGCAGAGCCCCTGATGTACCTAAACAGTAGAATCCCCCGCACAAGTGACCTCATATTAGAAACTAGACCCCCCAAGGAACTTATCTAGATGTGTTGCGAGAACTTTAAACCCCCAAGTGTTTCATTACAATTTATAATGCAGAGCCGTGAAAATAAAAAATATTTTTTTTCCCACAAAAATGACTTTTCAGCCCCCAATTTTTTATTTTCCCAAGGGTACCAAGAGAAATTGGACCCCAAAAGTTATTGTCCAATTTGTCCTGAGTACGCTGATACCCCATATGTTCGGGAAGGGAAGGAGCACTGTTTTAGTTTTTCAACACAGAATTGGCTGGAACTGAGATCGGACACCATGTCGCATTTAGAGAGCCCCTGATGTGCCTAAACAGTGGAAACCCCTCAATTCTAACTCCAACCCCAACCCGAACACCCCCCTAACCCAAATCCTAACCATAACCCTAACCACACCCCTAACCCGAACACACCCCTAACCCTAATCCCAAAACTAACCACACCCCAAACACCTCTAATGCCAACACACCTCTAACCCCAATCCCAACCTTAACAACACCCCTAACTCCAACACACCCCTAACCCTAATCCCAACCATAACCCTAACCATACCCCTAACCCTGGAACACCCCTTATCCCAACCTTAATCCCAACTGTAAATGTAATCCAAACCATAACCCTAACTTTAGCCCGCACCCTAACTTTAACCCCAATCCTAACTTTAGCCCCAACCCTAACTTTAGCCCCAATCCTAACCCTAAATTTAGCCCCAATCCTAACTTTAGCCCCAACCCTAACCCGAACTTTAGCCCCAACCCTAACTGTAGCCCTAACCCTATCTTTAGCCCAAATCCTAACCCTAACTTTAGCCCCAACCCTAACCCTAACTTTAGCCCCAACCTTAACCCAACTTTAGCCCTAACCCTAACTTTAGCCCCAACCCTAACCCTAATGGGAAAATGGAAATAAATACATTTTTTCAATTTTATTATTTTTCCCAAACTAAGGGGGTGATGAAGGGGGATTTAATTTACTATTTATAGCGCGTTTTTAGTGGATTATTATGATTGGCAGCTGTCGCACAAAATAGTTTTTGCGTCTCCACATTTTGAGAGCTATAATATTTCCATATTTTGGTCCACAGAGTCATGTGAGGTCTTGTTTTTGGCGGGACGAGTTGACGTTTGGATTGCTACCATTTCCAGGCACATCACATTTTTGATCGCTTTTATTTCTATTTTTGTGAGGCAGAATGACCAAAAACCAGCTATTCATGAATTTCTTTTGTGGGGGGGGGTGTTTATACCGCTACACGTTTGGTAAAATTGATACTGCAGTTTCATTCTTTGGGTTAGTATGATTACAGCGTTACCTGATTTATATCATTTTTTATGTTTTGGCTCTTTTATACGATAAAAACTATTTTATATAAAAAATAATTATTTTTGCATCGCTTTATTCTGAGGACTATAACTTTTTTATTTTTCCGCTGATGATGCTGTATGGTGGCTCATTTTTTTTATGGGACAAGATGACATTTTCAGTAGTACCATGTTTATTTATATCCGTCTTTTGATGGCGTGTTATTCCACCTTTTGTTCTGCGGTATGATAATAAAGTGTTGTTTTTTGCCTTGGTTTTTCTTTACTGTTTTCACTGAAGGGGTTAACTAGTGGGACAGTTTTATAGGGCGGGTCGGTACGGACGTGGCGATACTAAATATATGTACTTTTATTGTTTTTTTTAATTTAGCCACCTCCCTGCAGGACCTGGAAGGAGCCCCGTGGCTATTTTGGATCCAGGGCCTGCATGGAGGAGATGCTTAGAACAACGCGATCAGATCACGTTGTTCCTCAGGTCTCAGGGAAGCATGCAGGGAGCCCCCTCCCTGCGCGATGCATCCCTATGCCGCCAGAACACTGCGATCATGTTTGATCGCAGTGTTCCAGGGGTTAGTGTTCCGGGAGCGATCTGTGGCTGCTCCTGGCACATAGTGCCGGATGTCAGCTGTAATAATCAGCTGACACCCGGCGGCGATCGGCCGCACTCCCCCCGTGAGCGCGGCCGATCAGGTATGACATAATATCCCATCCCTGGGAATTAAGTCCCTGGTCACCTCGACGGGATAGTACGTCATATGGGATTAAGGGGTTAAACTCCTTCTTCTGCCCGTGATTGCCTTCTTTGACCAACCTCAGTTCTGCAGAAGACATTGGAACACATTTTTTTAAAAAATCGACCGAATCAGACAATTCTCTACTGTTCAATCAGCACAATCTCTCTACTGTATATAACAGACCATTTCCTTCCACAATAAACTTCTTTCCCACTATTGCTGAACAAAAGCTTACTCATCTTCTTTCCCAATCTCACCACACCAGTTGCATAGTTGACTCCTTTCTATCCCACCTCCTCCCCAACTTCACCTCCTTGCTTATCTCAGCTGTAACCCATCTCTTCCCTTCCCCATTAAAACATGCAACACCCACGCTTATCCTGGAAAGGACATCCCTCGAGCTAAACTCTACGTTCAGCTATCGCCCCATATCACTACTCCCATTGTCTCCAAACTCATTGAACAGCATAACCATATTGAAGTTTCCTCCTATCTCTTATTCAACCCACTTTCTGAAAACATACAATCCGTCTACATCCCCACCACTTCACTGAAACAGCCCTAACCAAAATTACTATTGACTTACAAACTAGTAAAGTTAATAGACAATAATTTCTACTCCTACTTCTTGACCTGTCTTCTGCTGTGGACATTCGACCACATCCTCCTACTATTGATCCTTTCTTCCCTTGGTATCAAAGTCCTTGCCCTTACCGTGATCTGCTCATATGTCGCTAATCACACATCTAGTCTCCCATTCCACACTACTTCCTCTTCTCATATTCTCTGTCAGTGTCCTTCAAGGTCCTATTCTGGAACTCCTATTCCTTTCAATCTATTCCTTAAGCCTGGGATAACTCACAGAGTCTCATGTCTTCCAGTATCACCTGTTGTGTATCCGCTTTTTGGGCTCCCCTGGTGGTTGCTGGTGGTACTGGTGACTTGTTTGCACTTTGCTTCTTCTGTTCACCTGCTTCCATCAGTGTTTGGGAGTTTCCTATTTAGCCTTGCTCTCCAGTCATTTCCTTGCCGGTCATCATTGTAACCAGAGCCTTCGGTTGCATGTTCCTGCTACTAGTCTGCTGATCAGCTAAGTGGACTTTGTCCTTTTGTTTTGTACCTTTTGTCCAGTTTGCAGTTTTTGTAATTCTCTGTAGCTGGAAGCTCTTGCGGGCTGAAATTGCCACTCCTGTGTCATGAGTTGACACAGGAGTCTTAAAGTAATTTCAGGATGGTTTTTGAAAGGGTTTTCAGTTGACCGTGAAGTCCTCTTTTGTATCCTTCTGCTATCTAGTAAGTGGACCTCTCTTTGCTAAATCTACTTTCATACTGTGTATGTCTTTTCCTCTTAATTCACCGTTATTACATGTGGGGGGCTGCTATCATCTTTTGGGGTATTTCCCTAGAGGTAAGCCAGGTCTGTTTCTTCCTCTACCAGGCGTAGTTAGTCCTCCGGCTGGCGCGTGGCATATAGGAAGCCGTAGGTATGCTCCCTGGCTACTGTTAGTTGTGTGGTAGATTTAGCTCACGGTCAACTCGAGTTTCCATCACCCGAGAGCTCGTTCGTTACTTATGTGTTTTTTACGTTCCCTTGCCATTGGAAACCATGACAATCACCTATATTCTGCTAAACCTCACATCTACCTTTCTGGCCCATACGTCAACTCTCTCTTGTGAAGGATACCGGAGTGTCTGTAAACCATATTCTCATTCTTCTCATCACAATTTCGAAAACTTAGTGGACAAAACCAAACTAATTGTTTTTCTCCATCTCTCTTAAAACCCTATCTTACCTATCCACCACCATAAACGACATCATATGTAATTTTGATTTCTGATTTACTTTGACCACCATCCTGCACAGACCCTTAGGCATTGTTGCTTATTTATATAGATATCCAAATTTTTGCCTGACATTCTGAGCTGGGGTCTGGCTGGAAAATTCCACGACTTTCTTGAAGAGGAATAATGGTGCAGAACAAGACATTCATTTGAGCTCCACCACCAGTTGTATTCTTAGTTCTTAAACAGAATCCTATAGATTTTCTTCTGTATTTGCACTTTTGTATATATTTCTTCATATATTCTTTGAATATGTCATATAATATGACATATTCAAAGAATATATGAAGAAATATATGCAAATGTGCAAATACAGAAGAAAATCTATAGGATTCTCATATTCTACTCTTGAATAATTTTCAGGATAGAAAACCAATTTGAAAATCTGAGATCCAAGATTTCTTCATTTCTGATACTAAGTTCCTTACACCCATCTCAATACTTTAGTAATTGATAAGAGATTTATGAATGATTGAGTATCTTACTGCCTAGTTACCATGAGAAAATATCCATCTCTTGCTTCATAATGTACAGTAATCAGTTGCTACTACTAAGCTATCCACTCAAGTGTCGAAAGAAGATTCTTTCCTGGTGTTATATTGAACTTATATTGAACTTTTTCCCGCAATCAGTGGTTGAGTTGCACAGCTTGAGACAAGAATATTAGGGATAAGAACGGAATTAAATTAGGAATAAAATGGAAATATTGCAATCTATTACTATTTTTTCAAAGATGTGTTGCAGGGAAAAGGGTTCAGTCCAACTGAATGTGTTGAAATGTCAAGACCTAAACTTCCAGCCGGGGCACAAGATATGACTTGACCCCCTTCTGTTCCCCTCAGAATATGCATTCTAAGGGATGAACGTGTGTGTGGTGCAAGCAAGTATACCTGCAGCTAAGTATTCAGAAGCTGCAGTTAATTCAACGGCCGGGAATTAACATCCATCCCCTTTCCTCTCTTCACACAGGTATAACACAACATGGGAGAAGGGGAAAAAGGATTTTCACAGTGCTCACCAGAGTATCACAGTACCATGAGTGCCAAGTTCAATGTGGCTGGAGTCCACTTGTGGATGCAGGTTAAAAGGAAAAACCAGCACCAGATGATTTCCATAAAAATTCAAATTTTGTCTTTTATTTAATCCATTGTTTGTAAAAGTTACAAACATGCATGTCATAGAATGTCAAGGGGCAGACATCCACCGCATGCCTGACGCGTTTCGGGCTTTATGTCCTTACTCAAAGGCATTGAACGCTGAGCTCTGTATAACCCCACCCACACCACTGATTAGCAGCTTTATATGTACACTGTATATTGAAAGAAATCTGCTAATCAGTAGTTGGGGTGATGTTACACAGAGCAGTTAACTAGGAAGCACATCCTGAAGAAAGTCTTGAAGAAATAATCTACTGCTGATAAAACACTAGATTTGCTGAAACAGTAAGACACAGCCTAGTAAGTGAAACATGACTGTAATCAGGGTATCTGTGTCTGAATCATGCTGCTCTTAGATTACATAACAAAAACCTGCTCACAGATTTCCATTAATTTCTTGCTGATACGTTCCATCTTCTTCTGGTGTCTGTTTGAATCTCCAGCCCCATTAGGTTAGAGGCGGGCCTTTTGCTGTAGAGAGTTGTCTCACATCCATACACATGAGTATTGGTACATGGTGCAGGAGGTGACTGAACTTTTGGAAAAAAGAGAATATTGGGAGAGAAAGTGCTGGGAATCTTTTTTTTTATAAATAGTAAACACATTATTCCTTTTCTACGGATTTACTTTAAAATAAACAAAACTAAAAAACAAATACATTACCTTTTCACTGAGCTGGGTAGTTCATATATAGTCTCTCCAACGCTTGGTGTCCGGTTGGGACCTGATGACTCTCTGCCACTATTCATGCTAGGTAGGTTTTAACATTAGAGAGTGCAGTTACTGTCCCAGTTGGGTACACCTTGTCGCGGTGGGAACGCTTTATGCTTTTTTTTAATCAAAAACTGTGTTTACTAAATACCCTATGTTAATTATTTAATGCACTTGCTTTTTTACGTATTTATTTTCATTAGGGTATATGCACACATTGCTTTTCAGAGTTTGATAGAGGCATTTATCATGTTAACAGCTGCGGGTAGATCGCGATTCCACCCACAGCTGTTAGGGGCACATGAAAGCTGATCGGATCAGCAGTGCCGGAAAAGGTGCGGGCTCTTGGACGGAGCCCGAACCAAACAGGGGGAGGCTTCCAATGATGGATATATCCGTCATTGGATATTAAGGGGTTAAGTCATCCCGTCACTGTCTGTCAGGGGGAATACATCCACTATAAGTACCGTAGACGGAGTCTGCAGTTTACTTGAGTTCAGTTTCTGCATGATTTCTCTTTATTGATCGACTCTTTGCAGATACAGAAGACACATTTGGGTGTTTGTGTTTTGTTTTATTATTGTATCACACCACAGCTGCTTGCTAAGCTGCATAATAAAACCCATAAGTGATATAATTGCTTTTGTAATGTCGAAAGTATTGCTTTACCGTGAAGGAAGAGATGAGATGAAAATAGAGACAGAATGGTAGGTTAATTTCCTCTAGGCAAGTCTATTAAAAACTGCCATTATTTCAATTTACACATAACCTATAGGACTAAAAGTGATGGGAAAAAGTGTGAAAAATAATATTTATATGCTTTAATTTTTAACAATAACTGTATGAAAACAAAAGACATATGATTACATAATAAATAGGGAGATAGATAGTATTGGATGAACTGCTGAGAAGGCCTGAGCACCCACAATTGTAGTAGTGTGAGGTTCCAATTTTCATTTCTAGATAGATAGATAGATAGATAGATAGATAGATAGATAGATAGATAGATAGATAGATAGATAGATAGATATTTTAAAGTCTTAAAAAAACGCTTGTTATCTACAGTAGATTTTCCAAGACAGAATTTCAGTTCCATTATATATAAACTTTTTGACTGTCCTAATTCCGACTGGCTAATCTGGTGAATATGACCTAAAAAGGGAGAAGTTTATGCAAAATTTAAAGGGAATCTGATAACAACATTTTGCTATATAATCTGAGAGTACCAAAAAGTAGGCGTAGAGACCCTGATGACAGTGATGTGTCACTTACTAGACTGTGTTTTGCTGTTTCAATACAATCTGTGTTTTATCAGCAGATTATTACTACAGGACAACTGGCCTTGTGCATCCTAGTCCCACCAGTCCCCATGAAAGCTGTGGTATGGGTTTATGCACAGTTCAAAAACTGAACTCTGTTCGATCTGTAGCAGAAAAAAACTTGCCTCTATTAGAGCAGCCATACCTAGTAAACTAAGTGATACTAGCATGCTTACCTTATGCATTTTAGCATCTTTCAAAAGAATTAACTCTCTAGACCTGGGATGGGCAAATAATTTTCCAGATGGGCCACATGAGAGACTGCGACTGTTGTCAAGGCCGTACCAATAGGATGAAATTAATTCTGCTCAATATTAATATTAACATATTAATTACAATTATAATTATTATTTTACATTAATATTTTCACTTAATATTGAGCAGACGGCTACATACAGTATGAGACCCCAAATAACACTCTATGTATAGTATGGGTCCCCACATAGCCTCTCTATACAATATGAGAACTCACAAACATACAGTATCATCCCCCATGTAGTATCTGTATACAGTGTGAGCCTCATATAGCCTCTATATACAATTGTTCTCAAAAGTTTACAGTACTTACCCCTGCAGAATTTTTGCTTTCTTGGCCTTTTATCAGAGAATATGAATGATGGAAGCTTTTTGCCATGAAGAGTGGGTAGATTTACCATCTGAGAAAATAAAGAACCTCATCCACAACTACCACAAAAGACTTCAAGCTGTCATTGACGTTAGAGGGGCAATACACGGTATTAAGAAATGGGGTATGTGAACTTTTGATCAGGGTCATTTGGATGTTTTGGGTTGTCATTATGATTTAAAAAGAGAAAACACAGTAGTTTGACAATAAATGGCTTCACCCAACCACTAACCATGAGTGGAGAAAAAGTTTTGGTGTTATCATTCATATTCTCTGAAAAAATGCCAAGAAAGCAAAAATTCTGCCGGGATATGTAAACTTTTGAGCACAACTATATATAGTGTGAACCCCACACGTAGCCTCTCTCAATACAAAATGAGCCCTCACTTAGTCTCCCATATGAGCTCCAACATGGCCTACTATGTAACTATGTACAATATGAGCCCTCACATAGCCCTTTTATAAATATGAGCAGCCAAATAGCCTCCTGTATACAGCATGAGCCCCCACGTAGCCCCCTTATATACCATATGAACCACTACATAGCCTCTTAAATACATTATGAACCCTCACATAGCCTCCTAAATACATTATGAACTCTCACATAGCCTCCTACATACAATATGAGCCCCCAAATAGCCCCCTATATACATGCAAACATCCAACACATATGAAAAAAAACAAAACAAAAAAACAACACATACTCACCTGACTTCTGTTCCCCCGGCGCTCTGCTCCTGTCTCCGGTGCAGTGACTCTTTACATAGCAGATGTGATGTAATGATGTCATCATGTCTGCTGTCATACACACTGATTGATGGAAGAAGGAGTCAGCTCCCCCTCCTTAACCAATGTGTTCACTGCTGACTGCATCCTAAAGATGTGGGTGGTGGGAAAGAAGAATACTTTTTTCAAGTTTGCATATTTAAAAATGGAAATGTGTAGTATTTAATTGAATGAAAATGCACCGGACACCATAACAATGTATATCAGAATTCGTTAAACAACTGTTGAGACATTGACTGTAGACATAAGTTTGATATTGCTAAGAAAATATTGGATTTCGATGGCATGCTAGCTAAACTGTCCAAGTGGCATAATATATTTAACTTGTTAATCACATTAAGACAATTTCAGCTTGGTCAGCATTGCAAGTATAAATAGAAAATGCGCAAACTGTGCAATACCACTGCTGTAGATATGACATAATAATCAGTAACATGCTCTACAGATAGATAATTGATTGATATGTAAGGATATGGACATGCTGCCCACGTTTCCCCCTTGGAGAGACAAGTGTTAGCGTTGTTGTTGTTGAAGTGTATTATGTGGTATAATGTGAAATATCATGTACAATGTAATAAGTGTTAATGACATACACTCACTGGCCACTTTATTAGGTACACCTGTCCAACTTCTTGTTAACACTTAATTTCTAATCAGCCAATCACATGGCGGCAACTCAGTGCATTTAGGCATGTAGACATGGTCAAGACAATCTCCTGCAGTTCAAACCGAGCATCAGTATGGGGAAGAAAGGTGATTTGAGTGCCTTTGAACGTGGCATGGTTGTTGGTGCCAGAAGGGCTGGTCTGAGTATTTCAGAAACTGCTGATCTACTGGGATTTTCATGCACAACCATCTCTAGGGTTTACAGAGAATGGTCCGAAAAAGAAAAAAAATCCAGTGAGCGGCAGTTCTGTGGGCGGAAATGCCTTGTTGATGCCAGAGGTCAGAGGAGAATGGGCAGACTGGTTTGAGCTGATAGAAAGGCAACAGTGACTCAAATCGCCACCCGTTACAACCAAGGTAGGCCTAAGAGCATCTCTGAACGCACAGTGCGTCAAACTTTGAGGCAGATGGGCTACAGCAGCAGAAGACCGCACCGGGTACCACTCCTTTCAGCTAAGAACAGGAAACTGAGGCTACAATTTGCACAAGCTCATCGAAATTGGACAGTAGAAGATTGGAAAAACGTTGCTTGGTCTGATGAGTCTCGATTTCTGCTGCGACATTCGGATGGTAGGGTCAGAATTTGGCGTAAACAACATGAAATCTTTGGGATATGGTGGAACGGGAGATTCGCATCAGGGATGTGCAGCCGACAAATCTGCGGCAACTGTGTGATGCCATCATGTCAATATGGACCAAAATCTCTGAGGAATGCTTCCAGCACCTTGTTGAATCTATGCCACGAAGAATTGAGGCAGTTCTGAAGGCAAAAGGGGTCCAACCCGTTACTAGCATGGTGTACCTAATAAAGTGGCCAGTGAGTGTATAATGCGAACTATGTTGTGTATTGTGAATTGTGATGTGCGTTAGATATGTGTAGTTTGACTGTAGGAATGTTTGGAGTTACTGTGTGGGACTAGCCCACAGTGGGTAGTCGTGGGCGAGCTCTGGCTCCCACTCGCTCTGGCGTTCTACAGACAAGGGGTGTCTCAGTACTTGTGTGCTGTATGTGGTGCTCTCCACTTACTTGTGGCCAGAAGGCCTGTTCTGAGACCAGGAATCCCTCTTCTGGAACAAGGGAAGCAAACAGTCCAGGAGACACGTGATTCATAAAAAAAACATACTTTTACTGAGAGAATGGCAGTCTGTACGATATTTGCAAACAGGCTGAAAGGATAAGGTCCAACGGGTTGTCATCTTTCCCACAGGTATCGGATACAACTTTAGCCCTGGTTCTCAGGATAGGTGGCAAATCCTCATTTCTGGCTTTCCCAAGCCTTGGGGATCTTCCTCACCTCTAGCAGCATTTCTGGATTGCGATACCTTCTGCCACATGTAGTCTGAATCTATCGTTCTATCCAGGTTCACAAGCTGAGTGTGCCCCTGGCTCCCTACATCCATCTCTAGGTTGCCCTTGGCCATTAGATGGAATAACACAAAAGGTATTTACGGCAATCTGCTCTCCCAAATATTGAGCTCAGATTTTCCCATGGCAGCCTACTATCCCTGCTGCATATGTACTCCAGCCTTCACATTAACTGAACTATCACTTCCTGCCTCTGCCCCTAAGGCTGCCGTCACACTAGCAGTATTTGGTCAGTATTTTACATCAGTATTTGTAAACCAAATCCAGGAGTGGGTGATAAATGCAGAAGTGGTGCATATGTTTCTATTATACCTTTCCTCTAATTGTTCCACTCCTGGTTTTGGCTTACAAATACTGATGTAAAATACTGACCAAATACTGCTAGTGTGACGGCAGCCTAACACTCAGTTTCCCCACTCCCAACTGGGTTGATCACTACAGTTAACCCTTTCCTAGCTAATTGCTGCCCTTGGTGGATATTCTACCTGTACCACATACAAGTATGTAAACATATTTAACTCTTGAGTATCTGGAAGCAATACATGAGCTTCCCCAATCATTACATTCCCCCACACTTTAATCATGGTCGTCCCTGACCCTGCCATACCTTAAAAGGAAAAGTTAATACAGAGACAAGGCACTTTAAACACCATTTCTAAAACACTGAAGGCAAGTTGTCCTTGGTGTCTCCTCCTTAGAGCCAGCCCTTCTTGGTAAGGGCCCTGGAACAGTTACTGTAACAGTCCATGTCCATAAAACCTTTTAATACTACCAGTGTCACGATAGGACTGGTGTGTAAACTGGGACCAGGGGCACCTTTCCTGGCCCTAGCATTAGGGGGCGCTCTAACTTGCCCTGTTCCCCAGGATACCTCAGATGGCAACGATGCCGGGGCCTTCGCCCTTGCCCTGTCTACTAACTGCAGCCCTGCATCTATCCCCTTCCCCCACCTGGGGAAGAGAGGCGCTACCGTGTATTGCAGTACACCAACCCAACAGACAGGGGAACAAAGACAAGGGTAACAGCAAATTCCACTCACACAAATATACTCTCACTAATAACAAAGGTATTCACCAGGGTGTGAAGGACGGGTGAAGAAAATAAGGCAGGTAAGGTTGAGGAATTTCCAAGCATACAAACCAAGCAACAGTCGCACAATAAACTCCTCCAGCTCTCCAGACACTAGCTCTTCACTCTCCAGGTCTATTTAGCAAGTGCTATCTCAGACAAGGATCTGGCCTGAAGGCCTATCTTTTATAGGAGAGAGGAGTGGCTAACCGTGCACAGCTGAATGCAGGGATTACCACAAGGCTGACTAACCCCTGTCCTGCTGAAAGGAAAAAAACACATTTAATATACCGGAGAAGTGCTTCTTCTCAGCGGCAAAGCAGGAACCATCAGATGCTACGGTCTTCTGGTACTGCTCTGTTGCGGTAACTCCGTGACAGTACCCCCCCTCCTTTTGAGGAACCTCCAGAACCTCAGGGCCTGGTTTATCTGGATGGGCCACATGAAAGGCCCAAACCATTCTGGTCACATGGACATCAGAAGCTGGAACCAAAATCCTCTCCTCAGGACTGTATCCCTTCCAATGTACCATGTATTGAAGTGACCAATGAACAAGAGGAGAGTCTAAGACCTTTGCTATCTGGAACTCCAGATTACCATCGAAAAAGACAGGAGAAGGTGGCAGAGGTGAAGGTCCTGCAAATGTCATCTACTTCTTGAGAAGTGAACGGTGAAAAACATTATGTATCTTGAAAGTAGGTGGCAGAGCAAGGCGGAAAGCTACCGGATTGACGACGGCTAAGATCTTATAAGAATCAATAAACCTGGGACCCAATTTCCAAGATGGAACCTTTAGCTTAATGTTCCTTGAGGACAGCCATATCAAGTCACCAACACACAGGTCCGGACCCACCAAATATCTCCGGTCAGCCACACTGTTATATTTGGAACCCATCTTTTGCAAATTATTAATCACCCCGTGCCATATAGTAGAAATAGAAGAAGAGAACCATTCCTCCTCTCGTAAACCAGAAGGGCGATCACCATTGAACGAGCTAAACTGTGGATGGAACCCATATGCCTTGAACAACGGGGACTTACCGGTTGATTCCTGACAGCGATTATTAACTGCAAATGCAGCCAATGGTAAGTAGGTCATCCAGTTCTCCTAACTCTCAGACACAAAACATCTTAGATATGTCTCTAAATTCTGATTAACCCGTTCAGTCTGCACATTAGACTGCGGGTGAAAAGCCGAAGGAAAAGAGAAATGGATCCCCAGACAGGTGCAAAATGCCCTCCAGAATTTGGAGATAAACTGCAACCCCCCAATCCAAAACAATATCCGTAGCAATCCCATGCAGGCTTATTATTATTTCCCTGGCAAAGATTTGCGCCAAAGTTTTGGCGTTAGGCAAAGCTGGCAAAGCAATAAAATGAGACATTTTACTGAACCTGTAGACCACCACCAGGATTACAGTGTTCCCTGCAGACACAGGTAGATACGTAATAAAATCAACCCACAAATGAGTCCAAGGTCTGCTGGGAATCTCCAATGGTAAGAGAGCCCCTGACAGGCGAGTGTGTGAGGTCTTGGAATGCGCAGAGATATTGCAGGCGGCCACATACTCCTCAACATCCTTATAAGCACCTGGCCACCAAAAGCGCAGAGTAAGTAGATCCGCAGTGGCCTTATTCCCCGGATGTCCAGCCAGCACCGTATCATGATGTTCACTGAGGATTCTAAGACGGAGATTGACAGATACAAACAGTTTACTAAGAGGACAGGTAGCAGGGGCGTCCCCTTGAGCGTCAGCAACCTTTCTTTCAAGATTACAGCATATAGATGACATCACTACCCTTTTTTGTAAAATAGGTACCGGTTTGCACTTATCGCCTCCCCCAGGAAAGCAACAGGACAAAGCATCTGCCTTAACATTTTTGCTCCCTGGCCTAAAAGTAACAGAAGTTAAGCCTGGTAAAGAATAATGCCTATCTTGCCTGATGAGTAGTGTTGAGCGATACCGTCCGATACTTGAAAGTATCGGTATCGGAAAGTATCGGCCGATACCGGCAAAGTATCGCATCTGATCCGATACCGATACCCGATACAATACAAGTCAATGGGACTCAAATATCGGAAGGTATCCCTGATGGTTCCCAGGGTCTGAAGGAGAGGAAACTCTCCTTCAGGCCCTGGGATCCATATTAATGTGTAAAATAAAGAATTAAAATAAAAAATATTGATATACTCACCTCTCCGACGCAGCCTGGACCTTACCGCTGGTAACCGGCAGCCTTCTTTGCTTAAAATGAGCGCGTTCAGGGCCTTCCATGACGTCACGGCTTCTGATTGGTCGCGGCCGCCCATGTGACCGCCGCGCGACCAATCACAAGCCGTGACGTAATTCTCAGGTCCTAAATTCCTAATTCTAGGAATTTAGGACCTGAGAATTACGTCACGGCTTGTGATTGGTCGCGTGGCGGTCACATGGGTGACCGCGACCAATCACAAGCCGTGACGTCATCTAAGGCCCTGAACGCGCTCATTCTTAGGAAGGAAGGCTGCCGGAAAGAAGCCGAGGGTGAGTATATTCCTATTAGGTATATACTCACCCTCGGAAGCGCCCTGCTTTTTTCCGGCAGCCTTCCTTCTTAAGAATGAGCGCGTTCAGGGCCTTAGATGATGTCACGGCTTGTGATTGGTCGCGGCCACCCATGTGACCGCTCACGCGACCAATCAGAAGCCGTGACGTCATGGAAGGTGCTGAACGCGCTCATTTTAAACAAAGAAGGCTGCCGGTTACCAGCGGTGATGTCCAGGGGCCTCCGGACAGGTGAGTATATCAATATTTTTTATTTTAATTCTTTATTTTATACATTCATATGGATCCCAGGGCCTGAAGGAGAGTTTCCTCTCCTTCAGACCCTGGGAACCATACACTGGAAACTTCCGATTCCGATTCCCGATACCACAAAAGTATCGGATCTCGGTATCGGTATCGGAATTCCGATACCGCAAGTATCGGCCGATACCCGATACTTGCGGTATCGGAATGCTCAACACTACTGATGAGGTGTAAGACGTTTTGCTGACTCTATGTAAACCAGATTCTTATGGTCAGTGATCACCATCACTGGCTGAACCGCTCCCTTCAAAAAATGACACCACTCCTCAAATGTTCATTTGATAGCTCAGAGTTCCTTATTACCAATATCATAGTTTCTCTTAGCTGGTGAAAGTTTTTTAGAAAAGTATGTGCATGGTTGCCATTTACCAGGAGACGCACCCTGCGACAATACAGCTCCCACTCCCACCTCGGATGCATCCACCTCCACAATGAAAGGCTGAATGACATCAGGCTGAATAAGAATCGGTGCAGAAGCAAAACACCTTTTCAATGTGTCAAATGCCTCCCTGGCAGGACTGGACCACTTGGAGAAGTCCATCCCCTTTTTAGTCATATCAGTGAGCTGATTGGCTGCTACCAAAAAGTGTTTTATGAATTTACCATAGTAATTGGCAAAACCCAAAAACCTTTGTAGGGCCTTCAAATCCTCAGGACGATCCCACTCCAATACTGCCCAGACTTTCGCCGGATCCATGCGAAAACCGGTGGCAGATAATACATATCAAAGGATCTCCTCAACCGAGAACATACACTTCTCGGGTTTGACATACAATTTATTGTCACGTAATATGTGCAGGACTTGTCTGACATGTCGATGGTGTGACTCAAGGTCAGGTGAATAAACAAGAATGTCATCCAGGTAGACAACAACAAACCTGCCTACTAGGTGACTAAAGATGCCATTAATAAAGTGCTGGAAGACGGCGGGTGCGTTCGTCAACCCAAAAGGCATCATCAGATTCTCGTAGTGTCCTTCTGATGTATTGAACGCAGTCTTCCACTCATCCCCCTCCTATATGTGGATGAGGTTGTACGTTCCCCCCCCCGAAGTCCATCTTGGATAACCATTTTGCCCCAACAATTTGATTAAAAAGGTCAGGGATAAGAGGTATTGGATATGGATCACGGACAGTGATTGCATTAAGTTCAGGCAAGTCCAGGAAAGGACGTAACCCACCATCCTTCTTCTTGACGAAAAAGAACCCCGCAGCAAGGGGAGAAGAGTATGGGTGGATATGACCCTTAGCCAGACTGCTCAGAAAACACATCCTCGAAGTCTGACAGGTAATGGACCACGGACTTGGTATCCACCCTTGCCAACTGGGCCCAAAAACAGTGTCCTTGACAGTATGTACTCCACTTTACCACTTTCTGTGTCTGCCAATCAATTACTGGATTGTGCAGTGCAAGCCAAGGAAGTTCCAGCACCACAGGTGAGGGCAGGCCCTCAAGCACATAGCAGTTTAACACCTCAGAGTGTATGACCGCCACTTGTAGCTGTAAGTCACGGACCACCTGCGTGAAGTGCCCCTGTTTTAGAGGGCTGGAATCTATAGCTATAATTGGTATCAGTCTGGACAAGGAACGTGAGATAAGGCCTTGGTCCTGAACTAACCTAGCGTCAACCAAATTAAACCCCGCCCCACTGTCCAAGAAGGCGGAAATGTTCACCTTATTTTCACCCACGTGTAAAATAGCTGGAAGGAAAAAACGAGTCTTTCTCACAGAGGTTATGACTATATCCGAGTTGCCAACCTCCCTGCAACCCGGGCCCTCTTGTTTTCCAGCGGTTTTTTAAACAAGTGATGGGTAGTACATGTGCTCACGAAAGGACCCTTCTTGCCACAACAGAAACACACTCCCCCTTATGCCGGATTAATGCGAGTTTGCTAGGTTGAGACTCTGCACCCACTTGCATGGGTTCCACAGTGGAATCAGTACTTGTAACGCTCAAACTTGGATCTCCTAACCCCAGTGGTGTCTCCCTATGTCTCTGGCGAAGACGGCGATCAACCCGGATTGCCACAGACATGGCCGCCTCAAGGGAGTCAGGAGTCTCATAGAGAGCTAACGCATCCCTTCCTCTCACAGAGAGACCCTCAAAGAACTGACTACGGAGGGCCGGGTCATTCCACCTGGTGTCAGTGGTCCACCGCCGGAATTCGGAGCAGTATTCCTCCGCCAGATGGTCTCCTAGCTGAAGTTGGCACGGAGATGACTCAGCCAAGGAGACACGATCAGGGTCATCATACACCAAGCCCAAAGCCTTAAAGAAGCCCTCGACTGTCTGGAGTGACTGTGAGTCAGATGGAAGAGAAAATACTCATGCTTGTGGGTCCCCCTGCAGGAGCGAGATAACAATCCCCACCAGTGGCTCCTCTGTAAACGGAGGATACCGGACGCAGCCGGAAATAAAGTTTACAGGCCCCACAGAACACAACAAACTTGTGCTGCCTGCCAAAGAACCTGTCTGTCAGTGTGATCTTGGGCTCCACCATGGTTTGCCTGGAGGGTGAGATCCCCACACGAGATGTAACAGAGTGCTGTGAAACCACCGTGCATAAATCCGCCACCTCCAAACTGAACTGCTGCAACTGCCCTGTCAGCACTGTGATAGGATTCATCATGGATCAGAAAAGGCTTTCGGTCTGAGATAATGTCTCAATAGGACTAGCGAGTAAACTGGCACCAGGAGCACCTTTCCTGGTCCTAGCATTAGGGGGTGCCCTAATTCGCCCTGTTCCCTGGGATACCTGAGATGGTGAGGAAGCCGGGGCCGCCGCCCTTTCCCTGTCTCATAACTGCAGCTCTGCATGTACCCTTCCCCCTCCCGGGGAAGAGTTGCGCTACCGTGTACCGCAGTACACCAACCCGACAGACAGGGGAACAAAGACAAGGGTAAAAGAAAATTCCACACACACAGATACACTCTCACAAATAACAGAGGTATTCACCAGGGTGTGAAGGACGGGGGAAGAAAATAAGGCAAGTAAGGATGAGGAATTTCCAAGCATACAAACCAAGCAACAGTCACACAATAAACTCCTCCAGCTCTCCAGACACCAGCTCTTCACTCTCCAGGTCTATTTAGCAAGTGCTATCTCAGACAAGGATCTGGCCTGAAGGCCTAGCTTTTATAGTCCTGCTGAAAGAAAACAAACACATTTAATACACCGGAGTAGTGCTTCTTCTCAGCAGCAATGCAGGAGCCATCAGACGCTGCGGTCTTCTGGTACTCCTCTGTCGCAGTAACTCCGTGACAACCGGTTATTCTTGTTGAGAAGAGTGTCCATGTCCTTTAAAAACATAATGATGTAAGGCAGTGCTTAGATGACTCCCAGTAATGACACAGTCTCAAATGGTGCAATCTGAGTCAGGGAAGATGACAGCAACCCGCTGAGAGCACCATCTTCTGCTATTCCAGAAGAAAAAGGTGCAACAAAGCAAGAAAACAGTCTTACAGGTAAATGTCACTCACTTAACTTCAGCCTCTTCTGGCCCAGAGGGAAAAATAAACAGTTCCCTTTATCTTTATCTCAACAGTCCATAACAGACCAGGTTCCTGGATAGAGGGTCACTGCCCCCCCAGCGAAGATAAGCTGCAAACTGGCAACTCCTGAAGCGGGTTAGGCTGACCAGTCAGCAAGCTGCAGTACCGAAGGCGACGGTATGACCCTGCGATATTCCTGGAGAAGCGATGGACAGTACAGGGAATAGAATGGTGATATTTTGTGAAGAACCTTGTACTGTTGCTGTGACTGAACTGAATGAGCTGAGTAAACTTGTTGTGTTGAAACTGGATTTAGACTTTGTCTGTCATTACAAGGTGCTTAAAGGAACAAAGCCCCTGCAAACTGAGGTGGACCCTGAAGTAAGTGCACCACAGAAGGGACAATGTGTTTATGAGACAAAGGGCCATGGTGTGCCAATACTGCTACCCTCAGTCACGACTACCCACCTGGCCTCTGTTTCACTCTGGCCAGTCATTTCTTGTTACTGACTTCTCATCAGGCCAGTCCAACTCTCCCGCTTTAGGATCAGACTTGTTGCCCCCAACAGTAGGCCTGAATCCTTGTGGGGCCTCCCTGGCCCATTTTAGCCGAGCTGCTTTGGCCTCTCTAGCCTGCTGCTGCAGCGCCTTCCGCTGGTCCACTCGGTGGAATACCTCCTGATTAGTGTTGAGTGATACCGTCCGATACTTGAAAGTATCGGTATCGGAAAGTATCGGCCGATACCGGCAAAGTATCGGATCTAATCCGATACCGATACCCGATACCAATACAAGTCAATGGGACTCAAGTATCGGACGGTATCCCTGATGGTTCCCAGGGTCTGAAGGAGAGGAAACTCTCCTTCAGGCCCTGGGATCCATATTAATGTGTAAAATAAAGAATTAAAATAAAAAATATTGATATACTCACCCTCGGACGCAGCCTGCACCTTACCGAGGGAACCGGCAGCCTTCTTTGCTTAAAATGCGCGCGTTTACTGCCTTCTGTGACGTCACGGCTTCTGATTGGTCGCGTGCCGCCCATGTGACCGCGACGCGACCAATCACATAAGCCGTGACGTAATTTTCAGGTGCTGAATGCCTAGAATTAGGCATTTTAGGCAAAGAAGGCTGCCGGTTCCCTCGGTAAAGGGCAGGCTGCGTCGGAGAGGTGAGTATATCAATATTTTTTATTTTAATTCTTTATTTTACACATTATATCGATCCCGATACCGATTCCCGATACAACAAAAGTATCGGATCTCGGTATCGGAATTCCGATACCCGATACTTGCGGTATTGGAATGCTCAACACTACTCCTGATCCTTTTTAAGAATGTGCTCCCAAGTGTAAGGCTGCTCCACCGCTGCGGCGTGCCACCCCTTCCTACTTTGACTCTTGACAAAGTACACTATTTATCCCGGGTAAAAGCTGTGAGGGCAGGAAGGGAAATAAATCTGCTTCACTGCATATCGACCGATGTAGACCCAATCCGCAGTGAAAGCCTACTCCAGGAATCCATACCCCTCCGTAATTTGAAACTCCAGGACCCGGCCTCTGGTCTGGGAATCCTGAACTGACTCTCACCTGCCCACATGGGATCCTTTGAGCCACCCTCTTAGGAACATATCAGTAAACTTCCTTTCCCACTTTGGATCATGGGGTTGGTACATTGCTGGTATCCATTTTATTTTAGCCTTAGGGGAAGGGGCAGAATGTGTCCCTGAATAGTTAGCTGGCACCCATGGTGGTTGATAGTCAGATGGGGCGCAGGAGTTTTGTGATGCTTGCTGCACCAACTGCACCTTGGGCTGTGAGGAGATGTCCACAACTGATGGGTCATTGGTTGGATCGGGTGCAACCCACCTTAAGTCACCCACCTCAGCTGTTTCCATCCCAACCCCTTCTCTCATCTTTGGAGCCCTCCTACTCCTCCATCAGGACCGGCTCCTAAACACCCGGTACCGGATCTGTAGTCTCCTTTGTCAACACGGGTCACCGCTAAGGATTCTCCCACCTCCACTGAAGATACGGTTCCCATAGGTATCCGGCTCCAGCACTTGAGTCGCAGTTCATGCGTCAGTAGTCCCACTTCCGGCTGCGACAGCACTGACCACTGCAGTAGTACTTGTGGAGGCAGCACTGGTTCTGGGGTTACTCTTTTCCTTGGCTGACTGCTCGCTGCGGCCCCAGGAGTAATTGTTCTATCAATTTCATCCTCGATTCCTCCTCCTGAACGCCGATGCCCATCGCGAGGATCTGGGATATACTCTGCTAGCTTCATCGGGAATTCTTTGCAGTGCATCTCTCTTCCTCCACACTGCAGACAAAATGATGCCGAACGCCTTACAATGGCGTGCTTCCTGCACGCCCAGCTCTGAGTCTTCCTAGGCCGGACTTTCACACACAGTGGGCCATGCCCCATGCTATACCATGTTTCCCTCAGGAAAGTACCTCCTATTCCAGGCAGGCCTTCCTTCACCAGGCCTATCCTTCTTTGGGCAGTCACTGGTGGAGGCTGACTATGCCAAATATAAGATGCCCAAGTGAGGTAGCCGTGGGCAAGCTCTGGTCCCCACTCGCTCTGGCATCCTACAGACAAGGGGCGTCTCAGTCCTGGTGTGCTGCTGTGTATGTGGTGCTCTCCACTTACTTGTGGCCAGAAGGCCTGTTCTGAGCCCAGGAATCCCTCTTCTGGAACCAGGGTAGCAAACAGTACAGGAGACACATGGTTCACTTTTACTGAGAGAATGGCAGTCTGTACATTATTTACAAACAGGTTTAAAGGACAAGGTCCAACAGGTTGTCAAGTATATAAACATATTTAACCCTGGAGGATCTGGAAGCAATCCATGATCTTCCACTGCTTTTACATTAGATATGTGGTGCTTGACTGTAGGAACATTTGGAGTTACTGTGTGGGACTAGCCCACAATGGGAGAGGTTAGTGTTAGGAAAAGTGACTGTTTCCTGCTAGGAAGTCAGATAGGGCCTGAAGATTGTAGTGACTGGAGTGCAAGGTCCAAGATGGACTGTGCCGCGTTCTAGAGTGATCCTAAATGAGAGGAGTCTGAAGAGAAGGAATAGTTACTGGTAAAGTACTGGAGGGGAGATATGTGCCACTACGCTTACTCTTTGCCACATGAGGTTTTTTTTGCCTTCCTCTGGATCAACATGTTAGGGCATGTTAGGTTAGGCTGTGGGTTGAACTAGATGGACTTAAAGTCTTCCTTCAACCTTAATAACTATGTTACTATGGTAATATGTTACTATGTTAATGGTGCCAGTGATGTAAAACCCAGAGTTTTTTCCTCCAGCACACTGCATGCTGTGAGGTTTAAGCTAAGTTCTGTAATGGGCTGTTTTTTATGTGGTCATCCAAAGAATGGGTGGGAGGGTATCCACCTTTTCTCCCCTGCAGAGTCGGCACCGTTGTGTGCTGACAGGACCTGTGTGATGTCACAGTCATGTGTTCAGTCACATGGGGGAAGAGGAACATGGTCTGGGTGCTTAAATAGCTGGGCTCTAGAGGCAGTCTTTGGTCAGCAAGACTGGATAGAGGATTCTCCAGTGGTTTGTGTCTTGTGGAAGAAATACTGAACCTGTGTTGCTCCTGAGCGGGATGTTACCCGCACCATGTGGACTCTGTTACAACATGACAAAAGACATGCAACCAAATCAGAGAAGAGAGACTTTGTGTTGTTTTGTATCTTTAGTCATGTTACCAGGCTCGGGAAGAGTCAGACATTTACTAAGGGTATGTGCACATCTTTTAGACACTAGCATACCTGAATAGATTTTGCTGGTGGCATTTTACCTGAAGCGTCCTTTCTAAGGTCCTTTTGAATGTCTTTTGCGGCAGTTTTTTTTACATACTTCATACACAATAATGATGGCTTCCAAGCAGAAGCTAAAGAACGGACCAGTCACTTCTTGACTTTCGAAGCCTGAAATGTCATAAGACGGAACATATGCATAGCAAGTAGTTTTGATATTGTGTATATCAAAATTGTAGATTTCGGCAAAGCCTCTTATCAAGCTTTGTGGTTTTGTTTTCTTGTAAATATTGTTTTTAGCACCAGGAGCTAATCCTTGCTAGGACGCAGCAGTTTGGTCCCACACGCCCCTCCTGTGATAGGCAGCTCACTGTCTATGGACATTGCATATATAGAGCCTGGATTGGGCGGGATTATCTTCCTCCACTCTGCTTTATTGCTAAATCTAAAAGCTCTAATTGTGACTGAACGACTGCACCCAGTAAACTAAGTGATACATTGTTGGATTCAGCTTCTCTTTGCCTAAATTATGTTACTATCGGATGAGGTAGCAAAAACCTGCGGACATATTCCCTTTAATGCTTTTTCAGGTGGGTTCCAGGCAGAATCCACTTGAAAAGTATGTTGTGTGCTCATTCCCTTAGGGTAGCTGCTTCCAGAAAGTGACACTAGAAAAACAGCTTTTTCACTTTTGGAAGAGAGCTATTTTGCCTACATAATCAAGACCTAAACGCTTCAAATTATTCCTCTTACATAAGACTGAGATGATGACTAAGAGATGAATTGCTGTATGGGATAAACACATCATTTTCTGTTTTTAGAGCCAAAGCCTTTAAATATCGAGCTGAATCACTAAGAGGGTCCTTGCAAAACTCCAAAACTCACATGAAAAATCTTATTGCAAAAAATAACAAAAATGATTCTTGCCTGAAAACCAAGACTTAGCGTTATGCTGTAGAGTTATGGGCACTTTGGCTTCCATAACTCAACCCCTTGTGCTTGGCCATCTTGCACCTCTGAGACATCTCCCTCTTCTACGCAATTTATATGGCAGTAGATTATTTTTTTTTTCACCCAGACCATCAAATACATACGTTTGTCAGGGTAAATGAATGTTGATGCTATTTAGGTGGAGGAGAAGAGATTATGGGCTGCGGGTCCTTCATCACTCCATTCTCCATGCATTTACCACTTCTCTTGCAGGATAAATCTGATTTCTCTGTTTAATATTCATCCAGTTTTATCATCTTCTCATAAACAAGTCTTAGAAATGTTCCTGAATCTGTTGGAAACATATGTATATTCCCAGGAGGCATGGTAAATTTACTGCGTGTTCAATGACTGTTCGAGACTCCCTTCCGTAGAGTACCACCCATGACTTCAGAGTGGTCACACACAAATACACTTTATGCCGAGAACGCCCGGGGCAGAATCATACTCATTGCTTTATTACATATACACAGCCAGTCTTACATCCATAGAAAAGCATCTTAATAGATGCATAAAACTGCGGGTATTGGGAATCAAGAGGGTAATGGAGAAAATTAAGGCAGGAAAGTCTTCTTGACCTCATGTCAGGCCTTGAAGAGCCGCTACAATTGTTCTGGTTTTTAGTTTATGACAATGGAAATCTCCAAGTATATGAACCAATTTTTTATTAATCGGAAATACAAGTGGTCAGCTAGCAATTTAATGGAGCCGAGGATAAGGGGAAAGGTTAATTTTAATAACATCGGCTCTTTTAGGAAAAACTAAAGTTTTCCCCATAAGGCCAGTAGATGGCACCACTGCTGCACTTTAAAATCCTTCTGACATGAGAAACTTTCGGAATAATTGAAGGGGTATTAAACAGAGTGGGCAGAAAGCCATATTCATGCTGAAGCAACTTTCATTAGCGACCCCGCTCACAAAATCCTTAAGCCACGTGTCCGACAGCAGTTAACAATAAACCCAGATTGACACGGGCTCATTCAACGTGTATGTCTGGATGAAGGAGAAAGCGAATTTGATACGTAGGGTAGAAAGTCACATATGCAATAAAATTCTCAGCTTTATGGATTTTATGGGCTTTAAACAAGCTACACAAATTTTTATGCTGTCCTTATGTCTGCACCTGGAGCTCCTCTTTAACCCTTTGAAAATCTTCAGCGAGTATGAAGGGCTGCAGATGTTTCTGTGAAGATGCAGAGGAAAGTTCTTCAGCACATTGGTCATAGTTAGAAATGAATATACGGTATTCAATGGCGTATTCTTCGGTGGTCTGAGACTGATCTGTGCTTTAAAGGTCATGAACTTTTTACTATCAGTGGCATAGCCATTTTTTATAATTGTAAGGAGGCAAAAGTCAAATATTTGTACCAGTGATATCAAGAGTTATATAATAGTGCATGTGCTGACGAGTTACTATGTAATGGCCGATGAACATCAGGATTGTCAGGGCTTGGCTAAGTGTGGGATTGGCACCGGGGGAATCACCATGGGCAAAGCAGTATAGCACCTCTCCTTTTCCCTCCCCATGCCTCTCCTTTTCCCTCCCTATACCTCTAATTTTCCCTCCCCATACCTCTCCTTTTCCCTCCCCATATCTCTCCTTTTCCCTCCCCATACACACATCTCTTTTTCCCTCCCCATACTTTTCCTTTTCCCTCCCCATACATACATCTCCTTTTCGATTCCCAAACCTCTCCTTTTCCCTCCCCATACCTCTCCTTTTCCCTCTCTATAGCTCTCCTTTTCTCTCCCCATACCTCTCCTTTTCCCTCCCCATACCTCTCCTTTTCCCTCCCATACATACATCTCTTTTTCCCTCCACATACTTCTCCTTTTCCCTCCTCATACATACATCTCCTTTTCGCTTACCATACCTCTCCTTTTCCCTCCCCATATTTCTCCATTTCTCTCCCCATACCTCTCCTTTTCAATCCTCATACCTTTCCTTTTTCCTCACCATACCAATCTTTTCCCTCACCATACCTCTAGTTTTCCCTCCCCATACCTCTTCTTTTCCCTCCCCATACACCTCTCCTTTTCCCTCCCCATGCTTTTCCTTTTCTCTCCCCATACCCCTCCTTTTCCCTGCCCATACCTTTCCTTATCCCTCACCATACCTTTCCTTTTCCCTCCCGATACCTCTCCTTTTCCCTTCCCATATTCTACTTTTCCCTCCCATTACCTCTTCTTTTCCCTCCACATACACCTCTCCTTTTCCCACCCCATGCTTTTCCTTTTCTCTCCCCATACCTCTCCTTTTCCCTCCCCATACTTCTCCATTTCTCTCCCCATACCCCTCCTTTTCCCTGCCCATACCTTTCCTTTTCCCTCACCATACCTCTCCTTTTCCCTCCCCATACCTCTCCTTTTCCCTCCCCATACCTTTCTATTTCCCTCACCATACCTCTCCTTTTCCCTCACTATACCTCTCCCTTTCTCTCCCCATACCTCTCCTTTTCCCTCCCCATACTCTCCTTTTCTCTCCCCATACATCTCCTTTTCTCTCCCCATACCTCTCCTTTTCACTCCCCATACCTCTCCTTTTCCCTCCCCATACCTCTCCTTTTCCTTCACCATACCTCTCCTTTTCCCTCCCCATACCTCTCCTTTCCCTCCCCATACCTCCTTTCCCTTCCCATACCTCTCCTTTTCCCTCCCCATACACCTCTCCTTTTCCCACCCCATGCTTTTCCTTTTCTCTCCCCATACCTCTAGTTTTCCCTCCCATTACCTCTCCTTTTCTCTCCCCATACATCTCCTTTTCTCTCCCCATACCTCTCCTTTTCCCTCCCCATATTCTACTTTTCCCTCCCCATACCTCTCCTTTTCTCTCCCCATACCTCTCCTTTTCTCTCCCCTTCCCTCTCCTTTTCCCTCCCCATACCTCTCCTTTTCTCTCCCCTTACGTCTCCTTTTCCCTCCCCATACTCTCCTTTTCCCTCCCCATACCTCTCCTTTTCCCTCCCCATACTCTCCTTTTCCCTCCCCATACTCTCCATTTCTCTCCCCATACCTCTCCTTTTCTCTCCCCTTACCTCTCCTTTTCCCTCCCCATACCTCTCCTTTCTCTCCCCATACCTCTCCTTTCCCTCCCCATACCTCTCCTTTCCCTTCCCATACCTCTCTTTTTCCCTCCCCATACTCTCCTTTTCCCTTTCCATATTCTACTTTTCCCTCCCCATACCTCTCCTTTTCTCTCCCCATACCTCTAGTTTTCCCTCCCATTACCTCTTCTTTTCCCTCCCCATACACCTCTCCTTTTCCCACCCCATGCTTTTCCTTTTCTCTCCCCATACCTCTAGTTTTCCCTCCCATTACCTCTCCTTTTCCCTCCCCATACTTCTCCTTTTCCCTCCCCATACCTCTCCTTTTCTCTCCCCATACTTCTCCTTTTCTCTCCCCTTACCTCTCCTTTTCCCTCCCCTTACCTCTCCTTTTCTCTCCCCATACATCTCCTTTTCTCTCCCCATACCTCTCCTTTTCCCTCCCCATACCTCTCCTTTTCCCTTCCCATATTCTACTTTTCCCTCCCCATACCTCTCCTTTTCTCTCCCCATACCTCTCCTTTTCTCTCCCCTTACCTCTCCTTTTCTCTCCCCTTACCTCTCCTTTTCCCTCCCCATACCTCTCCTTTCTCTCCCCATACCTCTCCTTTTCTCTCCCCATACCTCTCCTTTTTTCTCCCCTTACCTCTCCTTTTCCCTCCCCATACCTCTCCTTTCTCTCCCCATACCTCTCCTTTCCCTCCCCATACCTCTCCTTTCCCTTCCCATACCTCTCTTTTTCCCTCCCCATACTCTCCTTTTCCCTTCCCATATTCTACTTTTCCCTCCACATACCTCTCCTTTTCTCTCGTAATACCTCTCCTTTTCTCTCCTTACCTCTCCTTTTCCCTCCCCATACCTCTCCTTTTCTCTCCCCATACATCTCCTTTTCTCTCCCCACACCTCTCCTTTTCCCTCCCCATACCTCTCCTTTTCCCTTCCCATATTCTACTTTTCCCTCCCCATACCTCTCCTTTTCTCTCCCCATACCTCTCCTTTTCTCTCCCCTTACCTCTCCTTTTCCCTCCCCATACCTCTCTTTTATCTCCCCATACCTCTCCTTTTCCCTCCCCATACTCTCCTTTTCCCTTCCCATATTCTACTTTTCCCTCCCCATACCTCTCCTTTTCTCTCCCTATACCTCTCCTTCTCTCTCCCCTTACCTCTCCTTTTCCCTCCCCATACCTCTCCTTTCTCTCCCCATACCTCTCCTTTTCCCTCCCCATACCTCTCCTTTTCCCTCCCCATACCTCTCCTTTTCTCTCCCCATACATCTCCTTTTCTCTCCCCATACATCTCCATTTCTCTCCCCATACCTCTCCTTTTCCCTCCCCATACCTCTCCTTTTCCCTTCCCATATTCTACTTTTCCCTCCCCATACCTCTCCTTTTCTCTCCCCATACCTCTCCTTTTCTCTCCCCTTACCTCTCCTTTTCCCTCCCCATACCTCTCTTTTCTCTCCCCATACCTCTCCTTTTCCCTCCCCATACTCTCCTTTTCCCTTCCCATATTCTACTTTTCCCTCCCCATACCTCTCCTTTTCTCTCCCTATACCTCTCCTTCTCTCTCCCCTTACCTCTCCTTTTTCCCTCCCCATACCTCTCCTTTCTCTCCCCATACCTCTCCTTTTCCCTCCCCATACCTCTCCTTTTCCCTTCCAATATTCTACTTTTCCCTCCCCATACCTCTCCTTTTCTCTCCCCATACCTCTCCTTTTCTCTCCCCTTACCTCTCCTTTTCTCTCCCCTTACCTCTCTTTTTCCCTCCCCATACCTCTCCTTTCTCTCCCCATACCTCTCCTTTTTTCTCCCCATACCTCTGCTTTTCTCTCCCCTTACCTCTCCTTTTCCCTCCCCATACCTCTCCTTTCTCTCCCCATACCTCTCCTTTCCCTCCCCATACCTCTCCTTTCCCTTCCCATACCTCTCTTTTTCCCTCCCCATACTCTCCTTTTCCCTTCCCATATTCTACTTTTCCCTCCCCATACCTCTCCTTTTCTCTCCCCATACCTCTAGTTTTCCCTCCCATTACCTCTTCTTTTCCCTCCCCATACACCTCTCCTTTTCCCACCCCATGCTTTTCCTTTTCTCTCCCCATACCTCTAGTTTTCCCTCCCATTACCTCTCCTTTTCCCTCCCCATACTTCTCCTTTTCTCTCCCCATACCCCTCCTTTTCCCTGCCCATACCTTTCCTTTTCCCTCACCATACCTTTCCTTTTCCCTCCCCATACCTCTCCCTTTCCCTCCCCATACCTTTCTATTTCCCTCACCATACCTCTCCTTTTCCCTCCCCATACCTCTCCTTTTCCCTCACTATACCTCTCCCTTTCTCTCCCCATACCTCTCCTTTTCCTTCCACATACTTTCCTTTTCTCTCCCCATACATCTCCTTTTCTCTCCCCATACCTCTCCTTTTCCCTCCCCATACCTCTCCTTTCCCTCCCCATACCTCTCCTTTCCCTTCCCATACCTCTCCTTTTCCCTCCCCATACTCTCCTTTTCCCTTCCCATATTCTACTTTTCCCTCCCTGTTATGACCCCAGTGGACAGGGTCTCAGAGGAACGTGTAAGTCTGCAAGATACAAAAATCCAGCTCATAGGGCTGTGGTAACTGGGTTGACCAAATAGCTACTCCTAATGCCAACACTAGAAGTAGCCGGGGATCATGCCTACGGTGATCGCTAGATGACACGCGCCAGCCGGAGAATCTAACTACCCCTAGGAGAAGAAAACAAAGACCTCTCTTGCCTCCAGAGAAAGGGACCCCAAAGCAAGATACAAGCCCCCCACAAATAATAACGGTGAGGTAAGAGGAAACGACAAACACAGAAATGAACTAGGTTCAGCAAAGAGAGGCCAGCTTACTAATAGCAGAATATAGCAAGATAACTTATCTGGTCAACAAAAACCCTATAAAAATCCACGCTGGAGATTCAAGAACCCCCGAACCGTCTAACGGTCCGGGGGGAGAACACCAGCCCCCTAGAGCTTCCAGCAAAGGTCAGGATACAGATAGGAACAAGCTGGACAAAAATACCAAACAAAACAAAAGCAAAAAGCAAAGAAGCAGACTTAGCTTGGAAAACAGGAACCAGGATCAGAGGACAAGAGCACAACAGATTAGCTCTGATTTCAACGATGCCAGGCATTGAACTGAAGGTCCAGGGAGCTTATATAGCAACGCCCCTGAACTAACGGCCCAGGTGAGGATATAGAAAAAGACAGACGCTCCAGAGTCAAATCACTAATGACCACTAGAGGGAGCAAAAAGCAAAATCACAACAGTACCCCCCCCTTAGTGAGGGGTCACCGAACCCTCACCACGACCACCAGGGCGATCAGGATGAGCGGCGTGAAAGGCACGAACTAAATCGGCCGCATGAACATCAGAGGCGACCACCCAGGAATTATCTTCCTGACCATAGCCCTTCCACTTGACCAGGTACTGAAGCCTCCGCCTGGAGAGACAAGAATCCAAGATCTTCTCCACCACGTACTCCAACTCGCCCTCAACCAACATCGGAGCAGGAGGCTCAGCAGAAGGAACCACAGGCACAACGTACCGCCGCAACAAGGACCTATGAAACACGTTGTGGATAGCAAACGACACAGGAAGATCCAGGCGAAAGGATACAGGATTAAGAATTTCCAATATCTTGTAAGGACCAATAAAACGAGGTTTAAATTTGGGAGAGGAAACCTTCATAGGAACAAAGCGGGAAGAAAGCCACACCAAATCCCCAACACGTAGTCGGGGACCCACACCGCGGCGGCGGTTGGCAAAGCGCAGAGCCCTCTCCTGTGACAACTTCAAGTTGTCCACCACAAGATTCCAGATCCGCTGCAACCTATCCACCACAGAATCCACCCCAGGGCAGTCAGAAGGTTCCACATGACCCGAAGAAAAACGAGGGTGGAAACCAGAGTTGCAGAAAAACGGCGAAACCAAGGTGGCGGAACTAGCCCGATTATTAAGGGCAAACTCAGCTAACGGCAAGAAGGTCACCCAATCGTCCTGATCAGCAGAGACAAAACACCTCAAATAAGCCTCCAAAGTCTGATTAGTTCGCTCCGTCTGTCCATTAGTCTGAGGATGGAAAGCAGACGAAAACGACAAGTCAATGCCCATCCTACTACAAAAGGATCGCCAGAATCTGGAAACGAACTGGGATCCTCTGTCTGACACAATATTCTCAGGGATGCCGTGCAAACGAACCACGTTCTGGAAAAACACAGGAACCAGATCGGAAGAGGAAGGCAGCTTAGGCAAAGGAACCAAATGGACCATCTTGGAGAAGCGATCACATATCACCCAGATAACAGACATGCCCTGAGACACCGGAAGATCAGAAATGAAATCCATGGAGATATGTGTCCAAGGTCTCTTAGGGACAGGCAAGGGCAAGAGCAACCCGCTGGCACGAGAACAGCAAGGCTTAGCTCGAGCACAAGTCCCACAGGACTGTACAAATGACCGCACATCCTTAGACAAGGAAGGCCACCAAAAGGATCTGGCCACCAGATCTCTGGTGCCAAAAATTCCTGGGTGACCTGCCAACACCGAGGAATGAACCTCGGAAATGACTCTGCTGGTCCACTTATCAGGCACAAACAGTCTGTCAGGTGGACAAGAATCAGGCCTATCAGCCTGAAATCTCTGCAACACACGTCGCAGATCTGGAGAAATAGCTGACAAGATAATACCATCCTTAAGAATACCAACAGGTTCAGCGACTCCAGGAGCATCAGGCACAAAGCTCCTGGAAAGAGCATCGGCCTTCACATTCTTTGAACCTGGTAAATACGAGACAACAAAGTCAAAACGGGAGAAAAACAATGACCAGCGGGCCTGTCTAGGATTCAGGCATTTAGCAGACTCGAGATACATCAGATTTTTGTGATCAGTCAAGACCACCACACGATGCTTAGCACCCTCGAGCCAATGACGCCACTCCTCAAATGCCCATTTCATGGCCAACAACTCCCGATTGCCCACATCATAATTTCGCTCCGCAGGCGAAAACGTCCTAGAGAAAAAGGCGCAAGGTCTCATAAAAGAGCAACCAGGGCCTCTCTGCGACAAAACGGCCCCTGCTCCAATCTCTGAAGCATCCACCTCAACTTGAAAGGGAAGCGAGACATCAGGCTGGCACAAAACAGGCGCCGAAGTAAACCGACGTTTCAACTCCTGGAAAGCCTCCACGGCAGCAGGAGCCCAATTAACCACATCGGAGCCCTTCTTGGTCATATCCGTCAAAGGTTTCACAATGCTAGAAAAGTTAGCGATAAAACGACGGTAGAAGTTAGCGAAACCCAAGAACTTCTGAAGACTCTTAACTGACGAGGGCTGAGTCCAATCAAGAATAGCTCGGACCTTGACTGGGTCCATCTCCACAGCAGAAGGGGAAAAAATGAACCCCAAAAAGGGAACCTTCTGTACACCAAAAAGACACTTTGAGCCCTTGACAAACAAAGAATTTTCACGCAAAATTTTAAAGACCATCCTGACCTGCTCCACATGCGAGTCCCAATTATCAGAAAAAACCAGAATATCATCCAGATAAACGATCAGAAATTTATCCAGATAGTTCCGGAAAATGTCATGCATAAAGGACTGAAAAACTGAAGGGGCATTAGAGAGCCCAAAAGGCATCACCAAGTACTCAAAATGACCTTCGGGCGTATTGAATGCGGTTTTCCATTCATCCCCTTGCTTAATGCGCACAAGGTTGTACGCACCACGAAGGTCTATCTTGGTAAACCACTTGGCACCTTTAATCCGGGCAAACAAGTCAGACAACAGCGGCAAAGGATACTGAAATTTGACAGTGATCTTATTTAAAAGCCGATAGTCAATACAAGGCCTCAAAGATCCGTCCTTTTTAGCCACAAAAAAGAATCCCGCACCAAGAGGGGAAGAAGACGGACGGATGTGTCCTTTCTCCAGAGACTCCTTGATATATGAACGCATAGCGGTATGTTCAGGTATCGACAGATTAAACAGTCTTCCCTTAGGAAACTTACTGCCTGGAATCAAATCTATTGCACAGTCACAGTCCCTATGAGGAGGCAATGCACTGGACCTGGACTCGCTAAAGACATCCTGATAATCAGACAAGTACTCCGGAACTTCCGAAGGCGTAGAAGAAGCAATAGACACAGGCAGGGAATCCTCATGAATACCACGACAGCCCCAACTAGACACTGACATAGCCTTCCAGTCAAGGACTGGATTATGGGTCTGTAACCATGGCAGCCCCAAAACAACCAAATCATGCATTTTATGTAGAACGAGAAAACGTATCACCTCGCGGTGTTCAGGAGTCATGCACATGGTAACCTGTGTCCAATACTGCGGCTTATTTTCTGCCAATGGCGTAGCATCAATACCCCTAAGAGGGATAGGATTTTCTAATGGTTCAAGAATAAAACCACAGCGCTTAGCAAATGAGAGATCCATAAGACTCAGGGCAGCACCTGAATCTACAAACGCCATGACAGGATAAGATGACAGTGAGCAAATCAAAGTTACAGACAGAATAAACTTAGGATGCAAATTACCAACGGTGACAGGACTAACAACCTTAGATATACGTTTAGAGCATGCTGAGATAACATGTGTAGAATCACCACAGTAGTAGCACAAGCCATTCCGGCGTCTATGAATTTTCCTCTCATTTCTAGTCAGGATTCTATCACATTGCATCAAATCAGGTGTCCGTTCAGACAACACCATGAGGGAATTTGCGGTTTTTCTATCACATTGCATCACATCAGGTGTCTGTTCAGACAACAACATGAGGGAATTTGCGGTTTTGCGCTCCCGCAACCGCCGGTCAATTTGAATAGCCAGGGACATGGTATCATTCAGACCTGTGGGAATGGGAAAACCCACCATAACATTCTTAATGGCCTCAGAAAGGCCATTTCTAAAATTAGCGGCCAGTGCACACTCGTTCCAATGTGTCAGCACGGACCATTTCCGAAATTTTTGGCAATACACCTCAGCCTCGTCCTGGCCCTGAGACATAGCCAGCAAGGCTTTCTCTGCCTGAATCTCAAGATTGGGTTCCTCATAAAGTAAACCGAGCGCCAGAAAAAACGCATCAATATCAGCCAATGCCGGATCTCCTGGCGCCAACGAAAAAGCCCAATCCTGAGGGTCACCCCGTAAGAATGAAATAACAATTTTTACTTGTTGAGCAGAGTCTCCAGACGAACAAGGTTTCAGGGACAAAAATAATTTACAATTATTCCTGAAATTCCTAAACTTAAATCGGTCTCCTGAAAACAGTTCAGGAATCGGAATCTTGGGTTCAGACCTAGGATTTCTGGTAACATAATCTTGTATACCCTGCACACGAGCGGCAAGCTGGTCCACACTTGTAATCAAGGTCTGGACATTCATGTCTGCAGCAAGCTTAAGCCACTCTGAGGTAAAGGGGAAAAGAAAAAAAAAAAATGAGAGAGGGAAAAAAAAAACTCAAAATTTTCTTTCTTATAATCCCACTTCTGCAATGCATTAAACATTTAATACTGGCCTGGCATACTGTTATGACCCCAGTGGACAGGGTCTCAGAGGAACGTGTAAGTCTGCAAGATACAAAAATCCAGCTCATAGGGCTGTGGTAACTGGGTTGACCAAATAGCTACTCCTAACGCCAACACTAGAAGTAGCCGGGGATCATGCCTACGGTGATCGCTAGGTGACACGCGCCAGCCGGAGAATCTAACTACCCCTAGGAGAAGAAAACAAAGACCTCTCTTGCCTCCAGAGAAAGGGACCCCAAAGCAAGATACAAGCCCCCCACAAATAATAACGGTGAGGTAAGAGGAAATGACAAACACAGAAATGAACTAGGTTCAGCAAAGAGAGGCCAGCTTACTAATAGCAGAATATAGCAAGATAACTTATCTGGTCAACAAAAACCCTATAAAAATCCACGCTGGAGATTCAAGAACCCACGAACCGTCTAACGGTCCGGGGGGAGAACACCAGCCCCCTAGAGCTTCCAGCAAAGGTCAGGATACAGATAGGAACAAGCTGGACAAAAATACCAAACAAAACAAAAGCAAAAAGCAAAGAAGCAGACTTAGCTTGGAAAACAGGAACCAGGATCAGAGGACAAGAGCACAACAGATTAGCTCTGATTTCAACGATGCCAGGCATTGAACTGAAGGTCCAGGGAGCTTATATAGCAACGCCCCTGAACTAACGGCCCAGGTGAGGATATAGAAAAAGACAGACGCTCCAGAGTCAAATCACTAATGACCACTAGAGGGAGCAAAAAGCAAAATCACAACACCTCCCCATACCTCTCCTTTTCTCTCGTAATACCTCTCCTTTTCTCTCCTTTACCTCTCCTTTTCCCTCCCCATACCTCTCCTTTTCTCTCCCCATACATCTCCTTTTCTCTCCCCATACCTCTCCTTTTCCCTCCCCATACCTTTCCTTTTCCCTTCCCATATTCTACTTTTCCCTCCCCATACCTCTCCTTTTCTCTCCCCATACCTCTCCTTTTCTCTCCCCTTACCTCTCCTTTTCCCTCCCCATACCTCTCTTTTCTCTCCCCATACCTCTCCTTTTCCCTCACCATACCTTTCCTTTTCCCTCCCCATACCTCTCCCTTTCCCTCCCCATACCTTTCTATTTCCCTCACCATACCTCTCCTTTTCCCTCCCCATACCTCTCCTTTTCCCTCACTATACCTCTCCCTTTCTCTCCCCATACCTCTCCTTTTCCCTCCCCATACTTTCCTTTTCTCTCCCCATACATCTCCTTTTCTCTCCCCATACCTCTCCTTTTCCCTCCCCATACCTCTCCTTTTCCCTCCCCATACCTCTCCTTTCCCTCCCCATACCTCTCCTTTCCCTTCCCATACCTCTCCTTTTCCCTCCCCATACTCTCCTTTTCCCTTCCCATATTCTACTTTTCCCTCCCCATACCTCTCCTTTTCTCTCGTAATACCTCTCCTTTTCTCTCCTTACCTCTCCTTTTCCCTCCCCATACCTCTCCTTTTCTCTCCCCATACATCTCCTTTTCTCTCCCCATACATCTCCATTTCTCTCCCCATACCTCTCCTTTTCCCTCCCCATACCTCTCCTTTTCCCTTCCCATATTCTACTTTTCCCTCCCCATACCTCTCCTTTTCTCTCCCCATACCTCTCCTTTTCTCTCCCCTTACCTCTCCTTTTCCCTCCCCATACCTCTCTTTTCTCTCCCCATACCTCTCCTTTTCCCTCCCCATACTCTCCTTTTCCCTTCCCATATTCTACTTTTCCCTCCCCATACCTCTCCTTTTCTCTCCCTATACCTCTCCTTCTCTCTCCCCTTACCTCTCCTTTTCCCTCCCCATACCTCTCCTTTCTCTCCCCATACCTCTCCTTTTCCCTCCCCATACCTCTCCTTTTCCCTTCCATTGCCTCTCCTTTTCCCTCCCCATACTTCTCCATTTCTCTCCCCATACATCTCCTTTTCCCTCCCCATATCTCTCCTTTTCCCTCCCCATACCTTTCCTTTTCCCTCACCATACATCTCTTTTTCCCTCACCATGCCTCTCCTTTTCCCTCCCCAAACCTCTCCTTTTCCCTCCCCATACCTCTCCTTTTCTCTCCCCATACCTCTAATTTCCCTCCCCATACCTCTTCTTTTCCCACCCCTTTTCCCTCCCCATACCTCTCCTTTTCTCTACCCATACCTCTCCTTTTCTCTTCCCATACCTCTCCTTTTCCCTCCCCATACCTCTCATTTTCCCTCCCCATACCTCTCTTTTTTCCCTCACCATACATCTCCCTTTACCTCCCCGTACCTCTCCTTTTCCCTCCTTGTACCTCTCCTTTTCCCTCCCATACCTCTCCTGCTGCCTGCCCTCCAATAAGCCCCTCTATCTCCTTTCTTCATTCCTGAGCCTCATAGAACATTATTTTTCACTAGACCGTCACACTATCACATGGGGTACAGCACACAGCATTGACGTTAATGACAGGATTGTGACTGCTTACTGTCCATGTGACGTCAATGACATGTGTAATGTGCACAAGTGATGTAGTCGTGGGTAGGGTTGAGCGAAACGGGTCGTTCATTTTCAAAAGTCGCCGACTTTTGGCAAAGTCGGCGTCTCATGAAACCGAGCCGATCCCAGCATTGCATCGGCCATGTGGTACGCGACTTTCGCGCCAAAGTCGCGTTTCAATGACACGAAAAGCGCCATTTCTCAGCCAATGAAGGTGAACGCAGAGTGTGGGCAGCGTGATGACATAGGTCCTGGTCCCCACCATCTTAGAGAAGGGCATTGCAGTGATTGGCTTGCTGTCTTCGGCGTCACAGGGGCTATAAAGGGGCGTTCCCGCCGACCGCCATCTCACTGCTGCTGCTCTGAGCTTAGGGAGAGGTTGCTGCCGCTTCATTAGAAGCAGGGAGAGCGTTAGGCAGGGTCCATTAACCACCAAACCGCTTGTGCTGTAGCGATTTCCACTGTCCAACACCACCTTCGGTGTGCAGGGACACTGGAAGCTACATGTTTTTTTTTTTTCTCTCAGCGCTGTAGCTCATTGGGCTGCCCTAGAAGGCTCCCTGATAGCTGTATTGCTGTGTGTACGCCATTGCGCAAACCAACTGCTTTTTTCAAAGCGCATATCCTCTTGTTCCTTCCTTTCTGCACAGCTATCTTTTTTGTTTGTCCACACTTTTTATTAATTTGTGCATCAGTCCACTCCTTATTGCTGCCTGCCATACCTGGCTGAGATTACTGCAGGGAGATAGTAATTGTAGGACAGTTTTTTTTTTTTTTTTTTTGTGGGAGATTAAGATTGGCATTTCTGCTAGAGTGCCATCCCTGTGTGTGCCATCTCTCACTCAGTGGGCCATAGAAAGCCTATTAATTTTTTTGCTTGATTTGGGTTCTAAAATCTACCTGAAAAAAAATCACTACATCAATCAGTGGGAGATTAATATTGCCCTTTCTGCTTGTGTGCCACTCCTGACTCCTGTGTGTGCCACTCCTGACTCCTGTGTGTGCCATCTCTCACTCAGTGGGCCATAGAAAGCCTATTTATTTTTTATTATTTTGTTTCTAAAGTCTCCCTGAAAAAGAAAAAAAAAATAAAACAGTGGGAGATTAATATTGCCCTTTCTGCTTGTGTGCCACTCCTGACTCCTGTGTGTGCCATCTCTCACTCAGTGGGCCATAGAAAGCCTATTTATTTTTTATTATTTGGTTTCTAAAGTCTCCCTGAAAAAGAAAAAAAAAAAGAAAACAGTGGGAGATTAATATTGCCCTTTCTGCTTGTGTGCCACTCCTGACTCCTGTGTGTGCCATCTCTCACTCAGTGGGCCATAGAAAGCCTATTAATTTTTTTGCTTGATTTGGGTTCTAAAATCTACCTGAAAAAAAACACTACATCAATCAGTGGGAGAAAAATATTGGCCTCAGTCAGGGCTTGTGTGCCACTCCTGACTCCTGTGTGTGCCATCTCTCACTCAGTGGGCCATAGAAAGCCTATTAATTTTTTTGCTTGATTTGGGTTCTAAAATCTACCTGAAAAAAAACACTACATCAATCAGTGGGAGAAAAATATTGGCCTCAGTCAGGGCTTGTGTGCCACTCCTGACTCCTGTGTGTGCCATCTCTCACTCAGTGGGCCATAGAAAGCCTATTAATTTTTTTGCTTGATTTGGGTTCTAAAATCTACCTGAAAAAAAATCACTACATCAATCAGTGGGAGAAAAATATTGGCCTCAGGGCTTGTGTGCCACTCCTGACTCCTGTGTGTGCCATCTCTCACTCAGTGGGCCATAGAAAGCCTATTTTTTTTTTTGCTTGATTTGGGTTCTAAAATCTACCTGAAAAAAAAAACACTACATCAATCAGTGGGAGATTAATATTGCCCTTTCTGCTTGTGTGCCACTCCTGACTCCTGTGTGTGCCATCTCTCACTCAGTGGGCCATAGAAAGCGTATTTATTTTTTATTATTTTGTTTCTAAAGTCTCCCTGAAAAAGAAAAAAAAAATAAAACAGTGGGAGATTAATATTGACATTTGTGCTTGAGTGACAGTCCTGCGTGTGTGGCATCTCTGTGATTTGGTGCCACAGAAAACAGAGTGTGTAACATTGTGCCTGATTTTCCTTGTGGTCTCACCAACCTGTTAAGGGATATTGAAATCATACTGAAGTTATAGCTCACCGTGTAAGTTGTTTGACAGCAACAAATAAAGTTACTTTGGTTAAGATTTTAAAACAATGAGGAAGTCTGGTGCAAGAGGTCGTCGTGGGCGTTCATTGTCAGGTGGTAATGATGGTAGTGGTAGTGGAGCATCAGGTGGTCGTGGGGATAAAAATATTCCACCTAAGTCTGGAGCTGTGGAGCCAGTTTCGTCGTCTGGCTACACAAGGCCTCGAACGCTCTCTTTTCTGGGAGTAGGAAAACCGCTTTTAAAGGCGGAGCAGCAACAGCAAGTTTTGGCTTACATTGCAGACTCAGCCTCTAGCTCTTTTGCCTCCTCTTCTGAAACTGGTAAATGTAAAAGCAGCGCGTCGCTTGTGGATGTTCACGGTCAGGGACAAGTCGCTTCCTTGTCCTCTTCAGCAAAAACTACAACAAGAGAGAAGGATGCAGCAGGCGACACAACTGGTTACTCCATGGAGCTCTTTACACATACCGTCCCTGGCTTAGAAAGTGAAACACTTAACAGGCCATGCCCATTACAAGTAGATTCTGACATGGAGTGCACTGATGCACAGCCACAGCCAGAGTACTATGCTGCTCCTTTGACTCAGACCACCACATTGCCCTCTCAGGGTACTGATCCACAATCAGACCCTGATGAGACTATGTTGCCCCGCCACGAACGCTATACCACCGACCGACACAGTGACACAGACGAAGTTGCACACGAGCTCGAAGAGGAGGTAATAGATGACCCTGTTGTTGACCCCGATTGGCAGCCATTGGGGGAACAGGGTGCAGGCGGCAGTAGTTCAGAAGCGGAGGTGGAGGAGGGGCCGCAGCAGGCATCAACATCGCAACAGGTTCCATCTGCCGGGCCCGTATCTGGCCCAAAACGCGTGTCAAAGCCAAAACCTGTTGGAGGACAGCGTGGCCATCCGGTTAAAGCTCAGTCTGCAATCCCTGAAAAGGGATCCGATGCTAGGAAGAGTGCAGTCTGGCATTTTTTTAAACAACATCCAATTGATCAGTGCAAAGTCATCTGTCAAAAATGTTCAACTAGCTTAAGCAGAGGTCAGAATCTGAAAAGTCTAAATACTAGTTGCATGCATAGACACTTAACCACCATGCATTTTCAAGCCTGGACTAACTACCAAACGTCCCTTAAGGTTGTAGCACCCTCGGCCAATGAAGCTAGTCAGCAACGCAACATCCCATCCGTCACTGTAAGGCCACCATTTTCCGCACCACCGGCAGTATCTGTGCAGGTTTCTTTGCCAGCCAAAAGCAGTCAGGGTCAGGGAATCACCAGTTTTGTAGGAGGAAATATTGCATCTAGGGCACCGGCGGAAACAATACCGTCTCCAACCGTCTCGCAGTCAGCCATGTACACCGGCACACCCGAAAGTTCCACGATCTCCAGCTCTCCAGTCCAGCTCACCCTACATGAGACTCTGGTTAGAAAAAGGAAGTACTTATCCTCGCATCCGCGTACACAGGGTTTTAACGCCCACATAGCTAGACTAATCTCGTTAGAGATGATGCCCTACCGGTTAGTTGAAAGCGAAGCTTTCAAAGCCCTGATGGAGTACGCTGAACCACGATACGAGCTACCCAGTCGACACTTTTTTTCCAGAAAAGCCATCCCAGCCCTGCACCAGCATGTTAAACAGCGCATCGTCCATGCACTCAGGCAATCTGTGAGTACAAAGGTGCACCTGACTACAGATGCATGGACCAGTAGGCATGGCCAGGGACGTTATGTGTCCATCACAGCACACTGGGTGAATGTGGTGGATGCAGGGTCCACAAGGGACATCAATTTTGGGACAGTTGTGCCTAGCCCATGGTCTAGGAAACAGTTGGCTGTAGGCGTTCGCACCCCCTCCTCCTCCTCGTCCTCCTGCAGAAGCTACAGCTCTTCCACAGACCGCAGTCAGCCAACCACTCCATCGGCAGATGACACTGTTGCACACCAGTTGTCCCATTATGGGCCAGCTACTGGCAAGCGTCAGCAGGCTGTATTGGCTATGAAGTGTTTGGGCGACAACAGACACACCGCGGAAGTTCTGTCCGAGTTCTTGCAACAAGAAACGCAGTCGTGGCTGGGCACAGTAGATCTTGAGGCAGGCAAGGTAGTGAGTGATAACGGAAGGAATTTCATGGCTGCCATCTCCCTTTCCCAACTGAAACACATTCCTTGCCTGGCTCACACCTTAAACCTGGTGGTGCAGTGCTTATTGAAAACTTATCCTGGGTTCTCCGACCTGCTCCTCAAAGTGCGTGGACTTTGCTCACATATCCGACGTTCGCCTGTACACTCCAGCCGTATGCAGACCTATCAGCGGTCTTTGAACCTTCCCCAGCATCGCCTAATCATAGACGTTGCAACAAGGTGGAACTCAACACTGCACATGCTTCAGAGACTGTGCCAACAGAGGCGGGCTGTTATGTTTTTGTGGGAGGATACACATACACGGGCAGGCAGTAGGATGGCAGACATGGAGTTGTCAGGTGTGCAGTGGTCGAAGATACAAGACATGTGTCAAGTCCTTCAGTGTTTTGAGGAATGCACACGGCTGGTTAGTGCAGACAACGCCGTAATAAGCATGAGCATCCCCCTAATGCGTCTGCTGATGCAAAGTTTGACGCACATAAAGGATCAGGCGTCTGCACCAGAGGAAGAGGAAAGCCTTGATGACAGTCAGCCATTGTCTGGTCAGGGCAGTGTACAGGACGAGGTAGCGGGCGAAGAGGAGGTGGAGGATGAGGAGGATGATGGGGATGAGTATATTTTTAATGCGGAAGCTTTCCCGGGGGCACTGGAAATTGGTTGCGTGGCAAGGCCGGGTTCTGGTTTTTTGAGGGACACAAGTGACGTAGATTTGCCTGAAACTGCCCCTCAACCAATCACAACCGGAGATTTGACAACTGGAACTTTGGCCCACATGGCGGATTATGCCTTACGTATCCTAAAAAGGGACACACGCATTACGAAAATGATGAACGATGACGATTACTGGTTGGCCTGCCTCCTCGATCCACGCTATAAAGGCAAATTGCAAAATATTATGCCACATGAGAACTTTGAACTAATATTAGCAACCAAACAATCAACTCTTGTTGACCGTTTGCTTCAGGCATTCCCAGCACACAGCGCACGTGATCGTTCTCACACGAGCTCCAGGGGGCAGCAGACTAGGAGTGTTAGGGGTGCACACATCAGAAGTGGCGTTGGACAGAGGGGCTTTCTGACCAGGTTGTGGAGTGATTTTGCTATGACCGCAGACAGGACAGGTACTGCTGCATCAATTGAAAGTGACAGGCGACAACATTTGTCCAGTATGGTTACTAACTATTTTTCATCCCTTATCGATGTTATCCCTCAACCGTCATTCCCATTTGATTACTGGGCATCAAAATTAGACACCTGGCCAGAATTGGCAGAATATGCATTGCAGGAGCTTGCTTGCCCGGCAGCAAGTGTCCTATCAGAAAGAGTATTCAGTGCTGCAGGTTCAATATTAACCGAAAAAAGGACTCGTCTGGCTACCCAAAATGTTGACGATCTAACATTCATTAAAATGAACCACAACTGGATTTCGAAATCTTTTGCCCCACCTTGCCCGGCTGACACCTAGCTTTCCTATGAAAAGCTCTTGCCTGTGGACTACTGTGAATTACTTTTCTAATGTCTAATTTTCTGCAGCTGATTGTCCAGCATACGACATGTTTACACCTCCCTAAATGGCCAAACTCCCCACACGGGGCCGTGGTATCGCGACTTGGCGCAAGCACCCGTGAGACTGCTGTTTGTCTGAAGAGGTGGGTGTGCTTGCTTTTGGTCGACGGCATTGCTACTGGGTCCCTCATAGTACAATAAAGTGTCTCTGGCGGTGGTGGTGCGCACCCAACGTCAGACACACTGTTGTAACATGAGGGGCCCTGGGCCTGTACCGCCGGCCACAAGAGAGTTCACCCACCCCCAGGTCAAACATTGCTCTACCACTTCCACAGTTATCTCTCACACTTCCACCAATGTTTAGTCTATGCGCTGACATCCTTCCATACCTGCCACTGACAATACCATTGTGTTGACATGTATGATGGTACTTAACATAGTCAGGGGCAGTGTCCTCTATTTACCACAGTAAATACTTTGCGCTAAATTAGTAGGTCTGAAACAACGCAGAGGATCCCACCCCTGAACCTAATGATTGCACCCTTTAGTGTTTTTGTTTTGTTTTAATGCGAGACATTCACATTTAATTGTTGTTTTTGACTACTAACTGGCAGACACTCATTACAATCGGCCTCCGTTGACCAGACCACTGCTGCCCGTGTACCCCTGGAAACAATTATAAAGTGCCTACAGCCAGCCCATTTTATTGTGTTAGGCCTTCGAAGCCTGTCTGCGGTCCCTCCTTCCACTAGGCCTCCACTGACCAGACCACTGCTGCCCGTGTACCCCTGGAAACAATTATAAAGTGCCTACAGCCAGCCCATTTTATTGTGTTAGGCCTTCGAAGCCTGTCTGCGGTCCCTCCTTCCACTAGGCCTCCACTGACCAGACCACTGCTGCCCGTGTACCCCTGGAAACAATTATAAAGTGCCTACAGCCAGCCCATTTTATTGTGTTAGGCCTTCGAAGCCTGTCTGCGGTCCCTCCTTCCACTAGGCCTCCACTGACCAGACCACTGCTGCCCGTGTACCCCTGGAAACAATTATAAAGTGCCTACAGCCAGCCCATTTTATTGTGTTAGGCCTTCGAAGCCTGTCTGCGGTCCCTCCTTCCACTAGGCCTCCACTGACCAGACCACTGCTGCCCGTGTACCCCTGGAACCTAATTTAGAGTGCATAGAGCCTATTTTTTTATTTTTTTTAATATTAATAAAGCCATGATGGACTACGCTGTACCACGCTATTAGCTACCCAGTTGACAATTCTTTTGCGAGAAAAGCCATCCCACCCCTCCACCAGCATGTTAAAGACCGCATTGTCCTTGCATTCTGTCAATCTGTGAGTCCAAAGGTACACCTGACAACAGACACATGGACCTGTAGGCATGGCCACGGAAGGTTACATGTCCTTTGTGGCGCAATGGGTTAATGTATTGGATGCATGGTCCACACAGGGGACAGCCTGCTAAGTCTGTCTGCAGTCCATAATTCAAGTTGTCCTCAACTGAATACAGCTGAGCTTCTACCTTCTGGCTCTGATTAACTGCTGTTCTTTTAAAAATTGGTGGTTCCGGCCTACTAACGGTGTCTGCCCCTCCCTGGTGTTGCCCTCAACTGAATAAAGCTGAGCTTCTACCTTCTGGCTCTGATTAACTGCTATTTTTTTAAAAATTGGTGGTTCCGGCCTACTAACGGTGTCTGCCCCTCCCTGGTGTTGCCCTCAACTGAATAAAGCTGAGCTTCTACCTTCTGGCTCTGATTAACTGCTGTTTTTTTAAAAATTGGTGGTTCCGGCCTACTAACGGTGTCTGCCCCTCCCTGGTGTTGTCCTCAACTGAATAAAGCTGAGCTTCTACCTTCTGGCTCTGATTAACTGCTGTTTTTTAAAAAATTGGTGGTTCCGGCCTACTAACGGTGTCTGCCCCTGCCTGGTGTTGTCCTCAACTGAATAAAGCTGAGCTTCTACCTTCTGGCTCTGATTAACTGCTGTTTTTTTTAAAAATTGGTGGTTCCGGCCTACTAACGGTGTCTGCCCCTCCCTGGTGTTGCCCTCAACTGAATAAAGCTGAGCTTCTACCTTCTGGCTCTGATTAACTGCTGTTTTTTAAAAAATTGGTGGTTCCGGCCTACTAACGGTGTCTGCCCCTCCCTGGTGTTGCCCTCAACTGAATAAAGCTGAGCTTCTACCTTCTGGCTCTGATTAACTGCTGTTTTTAAAAAAATTGGTGGTTCCGGCCTACTAACGGTGTCTGCCCCTGCCTGGTGTTGCCCTCAACTGAATAAAGCTGAGCTTCTACCTTCTGGCTCTGATTAACTGCTGTTTTTTTCAAAAAATGGTGGTTCCGGCCTACTAACGGTGTCTGCCCCTGCCTGGTGTTGTCCTCAACTGAATAAAGCTGAGCTTCTACCTTCTGGCTCTGATTAACTGCTGTTTTTTAAAAAATTGGTGGTTCCGGCCTACTAACGGTGTCTGCCCCTGCCTGGTGTTGTCCTCAACTGAATAAAGCTGAGCTTCTACCTTCTGGCTTTCGGCCTATACTATCAGATATTAAACTGCATTTGGCCTACTAGTGTGGTTGGGCCCTTGAAACAGTGTCTGCTGCTCTTGGGTTTGCTACTCCACTGAACAAAGCAATGCCGCCTGTTTAGTCCTGTTACCAATTTTGAACTGCATTTAGCCTACTTTATTCTTTGGCCCTATATCTGTTTCCTCCTCATCCTGCCCATTGCCCAGCCACTGCTAGATGAGTCTGCTGGTACATTGACCCAGACCACTACATTCCCCTTGCACTCTACACAGCCAGAATCTGACCCTGCTGAAAGTAAGGTTCCCCTTCCCGCATGTTATACCACCTTACACAGGGACAAAGAGGAAGGTGCAGATGAAAGTGCAGGTTCCTTCATCAGGTGGGGGGGCATACTCGTTGGCGACGTCACTGGCACAGGGCCCCTCAGAGTACGCAAAAGTGTCGCTGCTGGTGGGAGGCGCCCCTGCCATGCAAACACAACGCCGTACTTTGAGGGGCCCTGTGCCAGTGCCAATGCGAACGATTGGCCCCCCCTGCTTGCTCAGGATCACAGCACTTGCAACGTTGAAATACTTACCTCTCCCTGCTCCACCGCCGTGACGTAGTCCGCGTTTCCTGGGCCCACGAAAAACTTGAGCCAGCCCTACTCCCCCCACAACTTTTGCCAAATGACCCCCAATTTCCAATGCCCAACTATTATTATAAAGTTAATTAAGATTGACAAGCTTCAGAAACAAGAATGGATGTTTTTGGCATTAAAATGGGCACTGTAGGTGTTTTCCTGGCCTCCACTCACTGCCGACTATGCTTCCCCATTGACTTGCATTGGGTTTCGTGTTTCGGTCGATCCCCGACTTTCAGCGATAATCGGCCGACTGCACTCGACTCGACTCTGGACAAAGTCGGGTTTCACAAAACCCGACTCGATCTTAAAAAAATGAAAGTCGCTCAACCCTAGTCGTGGGCGATCTGCTGCTTCTGCACGCTCTGGCACCCTGCAGGAAAATAGTGTCCTAGTCCCAGTGTGCTGTTAGGTGTGGGGTGCATCGCACTCACTTGTGGGCCATAAGCCTCCGCTCACTCCAGGATTCCCGTTTTAGGAACCGCCGCACACATTCCAGGGGACACCAAGTGCTTTTCAACAGTCAAACTTTTACTGAGCAGTTCAGTCATTACAGGGGAGCATGTAGGATAGGGTACAGCAGTTTACAGTCTTTCCCTCAGGTACAGTACGTAACTTCAGCCCTAACACTCCCGAAATAGAGCGTCCCTTTTCCTGCTGTATCCATTACAACTAAGGATCCACCTCCACCAATGGCAGTGCACCAGGATTCCATTATTCTCCTCCTTTGAGGATCTGTGCCCATTATCTCTAGCACTTCCACAGGTGCGATGTGCCCATTGGCCCCGGCACCAATCTTGAGGTCCCGGGCCTGAAGAAAGGATCTGCATGGAGTTGTATGGCAATGCACTGCCCCAAAAATAATAGACCTGTGTTGGCCCTAGCAGCCCATTGCACCTGAGCTCCAAGAAGAACTTGCTTAAACTTTCTACTATTTCTAACTACCTATGACTAGCAAGTCCCTCTCCTTTTAGTAAAACAATTCCCCTCCCATCTGTGGGCTTGTACCTAACATGAACTATTCCTTATCTATTTCTTATCTCCTGCCGTATATTACTAATAACCCTTCCTTCCTTTTTTTTATAATCACTTATCTTTATACAGTGTCATGGGGTTTGGCCATTTGCCTCACAATTCTACATATTACAATAACATACTGTATTACATAGGGATTATACACATATACATTAAAGGCATAAAACGCATAACACTGTTCACATTACACATAAGCATATGGCATTTGTCTTCGGGTAGGAACAGGGTAAGACAATCCCCATCCTCACATTCATATTGGACTCTTTGTGATAGAGTGGGACATAGGGAATAGGCTTCTGGGGTCTTGCAGCTCGGTTACCCTCATTATGGTCTATTTCACCACCATAGTGGTACACATTGCTAGGCAAAGAGCATTTCTGCATCTCCACTCTTTGCAGTGAAAAATAGAAGCCATTCTTGTCTTCTTGTATTAATTGACCAGGAGACGCCAATACTGCTGAACGAAGCGGCACTGCAGGAGGCCATCTGAAGAATTAAGTGATTTCTTTTTTTTAGATCTACCCCAGGTCCGGCTACTACCGAAAAGAAGCCCCAAACCAAAACGTGATGGTGCCAGGACATTCTGAGAGTTGCAGTTTTCCAGACCTTAGGGTACCTATGTAATATATTAAATTTCTGGAAAAAAAAATCCAAGTTCTTTGTACGTTATTAACCACCCAGTAACATTTACAAACATGTCAAACACTTCCTATACTTTGACAGAACTTCATATATTTATAATTACATGATTCGCGCTGGGAGTATGATTCTGCTTGGCATTCTTCACACATTTTATTCCCTATATGCCTGCTCCCAGCTAGCATGTTTACATATGTATATATGCAAATATTCTAAAATAGCAGATTCCCAGCACAAAATGGTGAAAATTCCTATCCTACGCAGATCATTTCACACAAATGAACACTGCTATATGTTTACCTTAAGGAACAAAAATATATTAAGGGTTAATGAATTGTACCAACTTGTTTTAGGCACAATTAAAAAAAAAATCAGAATCACATTATCTTTTCTTTTAAAGTTTTCTACTACAAATTTTTACAATTTTACAGTTGTGCATGCTTTGCATAATGAGTTTTCAGGTTGTTCTGTATTCTCAGGGGCAGTGTCATCAGAGGACAGGACTACAATTAAAGGGAACCTGTCACCCCCAAAATCGAGGGTGAGCTAAGCCCACCGGCATCAGTAGCTTATCTACAGCATTCTGGAATGCTGTAGATAAGCCCCCGATGTATTCTAAAAGATGAGAAAAAGGGGTTAGATTATACTCACCTGGGTGGGCGGTCAGATCCTGTGGGCGTCGCGGTCCGGTCCGGGGCCTCCCATCTTCTTACGATAACGTCCTCTTCTGGTCTTCACGCTGTGGCTCTGGCGCAGGTGTACTTTGTCTGCCCTGTTGAGGGCCGAGCAAAGTACTGCAGTGCGCAGGCGCCGGGAAAGGTCAGAGAGGCCCGGCGCCTGTGCACTGCAGTACTTTGCTCTGCCCTCAACAGGGAGATAAAGTACGCCTGCGCTGCAGCGTGAAGACCAGAAGAGGACGTCATCTGATGAAGATGGGAGGCGCCGGACCGGACCGCGACACCCATCGGACCGGACCGGGACCACCCCTGAGTGAGTATAATCTAACCTCTTTTTTTTATCTTTTAGGATACTTCGGGGGCTTATCTACAGCATTCCAGAATGCTGTAGATAAGCCCCTGATGCTGGAGGGCTTAGCTCACCCTCGATTTTGGGGGGTTAAAGTTTACACCAGTATTATGAAGCTGGAGGCAAATGCAGCGCCCCCACTGCCGCAGGGCCGAGGGGTACCCAGTACCGGGCCTCTGAGTCTCTGTTCTGGGATGTCACGGTGGCTAGACCCGGTCCGTGACCCTGCTGAGGGGCGTACAATGAAAGGTGGTGGTATAGGATGATGTTTTGGTGCAGTGTATCGTGCCGGTCGCAGTAAATAACGAGGACACCAGGTTGCAGTCTCTTTACCTCTTTACTGAAGGCTTCTGGGTCCTCAGTCCTGAAGACGGATACCAGGGCTGCGCAAGTCTGGCCGGTCCAATGGCACCTCCAGAGTTCCCTTTGCAGGTGGAAATCTGTGCCTACCTGCTAGCGCTTGTGTGTTGTGGTCCTCCCCTGCTGTGCTTACGGGATAGTACCCCACAACTGTTGTGTCTGTTTCTCGTGTTCCCTCACAACTCAATTCTGATGTTCTTCTACGTCCCCCTGATCTTACGGTTAGGACGCACCCGTATGACGGGGAGGCTCGGAGGTTCTTCCTGGGCTCTATCGTCACCCCTCTCCTGTTGTTACCCCCCTGTGTCTTCCTGGGTCTGTGTGAGACAGCCCGCCTGTAACTGACTGTCCTGCCGTAGGTTTGAAGTTTGGCTTGGAGCTCTATACTTCCTCGGTGTTCCGGCCACCGGTTATGCGCCTCAATAGGATGTTGCCTCGATCTTACAGCACGACTCCTACTGGTATTCTCCTTGTTGCGTTGATCTCGTTTCTCACTCAGCACAATAAATCTCGCTTCTTGTCCTTTCTTGGGGTACCGCCGCTATATCGTGCAGGCGCGGTCCTGTAACGTTCTCTCTGGTTGCTAGGCCTCTGTCAGGATCCCACCCCTGACAGGGACCCCTCTGAATCTTCCCCTACAACACCCTCTGCCACAAGGTGTTGCCTGGTTCCAACCCAGTCAGCTTTCTCCCTAACTTCCTGCCTAACCCCCAGTTTTACCAGATTGTGAGGAGTGGCCTAATGAATAGAACCCTTAGCTCCCCCTGGAGGCCAGACTGTGAAATGTATTGGTGTCTGTGATACCTGGTCAGATGAACTTCTTCAGTGCCATCAGACGTACCATAGCCCCCCTTAGCGGCGGAGCACCAGTACTGCAACGACCAGGACTCTGGGGCGCTGCACTCCCCCCCGGTTAAATCCAGTACTCCTGGACTGGGAAGAAATCAACAATACATGTCAGCAAAAAGACATACAATTTTGAAAATGCAAGTACAAGTAAACTTTTTTAACAGAGCTTCCCTTTATGGGAGGTGAGGACACTTAAACGTTACAAGCATGGTTAAATACTTTAAATAACATACTATAAATAACTTTTCTTACCCAACCGGGTATTCTACTAAGTGCAAAATTTTTGAACAATAATTTAACTTTGCCTTTAAGGACATACTCGCTGAATCCACTAAAGACCTTCTTATAAAACATTATTAAGGCTAATCAACTTTTTCTTCATTTTCCATCTTTACATCTGCAGGACCGCCTGTCCTATCTGCTCCAGGCCTACTGCTTCTCCTTTCTATTACAGGACCGCCCCTTTCTGCCCAGGCCTACTGCCTTTCTGCTACTATACACGGTATAGAACTTATCATCCATCTTTCAGTTCAGGATTACTGAGCCATCTCTGTATGGCTCCTAGGAGGACTCACTGACTAACCCCGTATGGGTTCACTTTCTGTCCTCATTCTTCTATCAACATCATTAAACATTTCTCACAATCAACTAGTTAGCTACATTTAACTTCTTCTTTCAAGACATTATTGCCATTTAACCCTCTTAAGGCAACACTGTTCATAAGTGCAATATGTGAACATTCCCTTTAAGAGGGGACCAAGTCTCTATGAGGTAGTGCAACTTCTCAGGCTGCAAGTCTGTTCGCAGTAAGGACTCCGGTGCTGGTTCCAAGACCAGTGTCTTCGCAAAGAGTCCTTTCCTTGTGTAAAACCAGTAGAGGGCACCTTTAAGAAGGTGCAAACTATGTACAAAAAGTTTGTAATCATGCATTGTTCATGATTCAGCAGTTCTTTCAATGATGAATAAACAGGAAACAAGAAAACAAAAGAAGGGATCACGGGTAAACAAAGGGATCCCTTTAAGAGTTAACCCTGATCGGGTTGTAGCAGCAAAAACAGCAAAAAGACAATCAGTTAACTATTTACAAATGATGAAGCATTCTTGCTTACTCAGTTTCTGGCTGCGCAGGAGGCGGTCTCCTTCCGGGCCTCACCAGGCCAACGGGTCGCGTTGGCGTTGCAGAAACCGGTCCCAGTAACGATAGGATCCCTCGTCGGGACACCCTCCTCACTCGGGGGTGAGCATGACCCGTAGCCACACGGTGAGCCTGGATTCCTTGGGGTTCTGCGGGGGCAGGTTCCGGCACCTTCCCTGCAGGAGGGTCGTCCTCCGACATCCCGGCAGCAGCCTGGAGTGCTACACACCGTTGGACGCCCCGAGCTACCCAGCCAGTTTCGCCAGTTTCCCTCCTCCATCGCGTGTAGGTTACTGCATCCCCGGGTTCTAGGTCGCGGCCATACCTTCCTCCACAGGGCTCCACCTCTTCTCGGTCAACACGGACCTGTAGTGGCTCCCCGATCTCTTGAATAACTCCCCTTCCTTTCCGGGAGTTGAAGGACACCACAACACCCCAGTGTGACGGCGGGGTCTCTTCGACGCTTGTCAGATCGGCCTGGGCTGCAGGCTGGGGTCTGTTCTGCCATGCGGTCATCAGGCACCGCAGGTGTTCTACCTCCGGCAGGATCCTCAGGCCCTGTGCCTGCAGCTCACACTCTGCCGCTGCCGGGGTGGAGGAAGCAGGGGACACCGGAGTTAGGCGGACCTCCGTAGGCTGACTCAGCCGAGCGATCACACGAGCGTCGGCCTCAAGGCGACGTGCTATCTGCCGGGCCTCGGCTGTGGCCACACACTCCTCAGACAGCGGCCAGTTGGGTCTGCCCATTGGTAGCTCCATAAGGGCCAGTCCCTGCAACGATGGTGCATCTGGGGCTGTGTCGGGTGGTGCAGCCTCATGCTGGGTCGGGTCGTTCCCACACGGTGCTCCCGGCGTCGCCATCTTTGCTTCCTCTCCAGTGTCTTCTTCCCGCGGCCTCTTTCGTGGGTGGCCCCGTCTCCATGGTCTCCATCCTCCAAAGAGGATGAGAAGGCGGACCTCGGCCATTGACGGACACGTCCTCAGGATGCAAAAATGTTTAGACTGGGCGGCCATTGTCCTTTCGCGCTCTTTAGCTGATCCACGCCTACTCCACGCCCCTCTTCTTCTCCTGCGCTCTCCTTAGCGCTGTAATGGCGGCTGGTTTTGGCGGCAAATGGCAATCCACAGTCTTTGCAATAAGTCGCAGTCCAAGCACAATAAATCACAGTTCCAAGGCACACATGACCTGATTCTTCAGGCTTAAGTAGATCCTGTTCGTGACGCCAAGTTTGCAGCGCCCCCACTGCCGCAGGGCCAAGGGGTACCCGGTACCGGGCCTCTGAGTCTCTGTTCTGGGATTGTCATGGTGGCTAGACCCGGTCCGTGACCCTGCTGAGGGGCATACAATGAAAGGTGGTGGTATAGGATGATGTTTTGGTGCAGTGTATCGTGCCGGTCGCAGTAAATAACGAGGACACCCGTTTGCAGTCTCTTTACCTCTTTACTGAAGGCTTCTGGGTCCTCAGTCCTGAAGACGGATACCCGGGCTGCGCAAGTCCGGCCGGTCCAATGGCACCTCCAGAGTTCCCTTTGCAGGTGGAAATCTGTGCCTACCTGCTAGCGCTTGTGTGTTGTGGTCCTCCCCTGCTGTGCTTACGGGATAGTACTCCACAACTGTTTTGTCTGTTTCTCGTGTTCCCTCACAACTCAATTCTGATGTTCTTCTACGTCCCCCTGATCTTACGGTTAGGACACACCCGTATGATGGGGAGGCTCGGAGGTTCTTCCTGGGCTCTATCGTCACCCCCCTCCTGTTGTTACCCCCCTGTGTCTTCCTGGGTCTGTGTGAGACAGCCCGCCTGTAACTGACTGTCCTGCCATAGGTTTGAAGTTTGGCTTGGAGCTCTATACTTCCTCGGCGTTCCGGCCACCGGTTATGCGCCTCAATAGGATGTTGCCTCGATCTTACAGCACGACTCCTACTGGTATTCTCCTTGTTGCGTTGATCTCGTTTCTCACTCAGCACAATAAATCTTGCTTCTTGTCCTTTCTTGGGGTACCGCCGCTATATCGTGCAGGCGCGGTCCTGTAACGTTCTCTCTGGTTGCTAGGCCTCTGTCAGGATCCCACCCCTGACAGGGACCCCTCTGAATCTTCCCCTACAACACCCTCTGCCACAAGGTGTTGCCTGGTTCCAATTCAGTCAGCTTTCTCCCTAACTTCCTGCCTAACCCCCAGTTTTACCAGATTGTGAGGAGTGGCCTAATGAATAGAACCCTTAGCTCCCCCTGGAGGCCAGACTGTGAAATGTATTGGTGTCTGTGATACCTGGTCAGATGAACTCCTTCAGTGCCATCAGACGTACCATAGCCCCCCTTAGCGGCGGAGCACCAGTACTGCAACGACCAGGACTCTGGGGCGCTGCACAAATAACACAACTACAAGAAAAGACCACAGTTCAGCTCTTCCTCTTCCCTGCACAGTGACCTCTGCACATGCCACAGAGCATGCCCATAACAGTATAGCATAAAATTAAATAAGACAAATGGCTGATTAATCCATAGAGATGCACCCCATATTCTTATAAAAAAAATAAAAATAAAACAATTGAATCATTCCACAATAGGTTATGAGCTTTGAAAAGAAAACAATTAATTTGTTTCCTTAAAGTAGTTGTCCACTAAATTAACAATCCCTTCTCGATCACCATAGTTCACCCATGGAAAATAAAAGCAGATATACTCCCCTTCCATGCAGGCGCCATTCCAGCAATGTTGGCACCTTATATCCAGGGAGTCATTCAAGCCCTGCAGTCAATCAGCGGATTCTTCCCTCTCACTTCCTTTAGAAAAAACTGACACCAAGAAGAAGTGAGGATTTCAGTTACTCAAAACTTTATGATTCTTAAAGAAGATATCCGGGACTTTAAAAAGAAGACATGTAGTTGCTAATAGAGGCCATTACCTGCCTTTTGTACCCAAGGCTAATCATTCACCGCTCCTGCCAGAAATTAAGCTGCTCCCTGTCAAGAGAGCAGCAGTTCCTCTTCCTGTTGACAGGCCAGGACTACTGGTGTCATACTGATTGACAGCTGCCTTCTATTAATTAGGCAGTGGAGAGTCAGTAGTCAATCAGCATGACACCAGTAGTCCTGGCCTGTCAGCAGGAAGAGGAACTGCTGCTCTCTTGACAGGGAGCAGCTGAATCTCTGGCAGGAGCAGTTAATGACCAGGTCTAGGTGTAACAGACAGGTTGTTGCCTCTGTTAGCAGCTACATGTCTTTTTATTTTTAAAGTCCCGGATATCCCCTTTAATTGGAATTTGTGACTTCTTAATGTACCTATTGCTCATGACCAGACATTCTCAATGTTTCTAGCAAACGCTATTTGGGTGGAATTGTGAATGCTGACCTCAATCTGCGGCCAGTTGTTCATAAGAGAAGACAGAGTAGAGAAGCGCCACAGAAGTAGATATAGATTTTTTTTTTATTATTTCTTCAGCCCCCTTTCACCATTAATAAAAGTTTAATAAGGTTTTAAAGGGAAATGCAATAATTAACAGTGAGAGTGCTCATAGTCCTGTTCACAGATGCTAGAAACCTCCTTAAGGGGAATCTGTCAGCAGATTTTTGCTATGTAATCTGGGGATAGCATGGGATCAGAGCTGAGACACCGATTTCAGAGATGTGTCACTTATCAGGTTGTGTGTTGTCGTTTCCAAACAATGAAGATTTTATCCCCAGGAGATTATTAATGCCCAGACTAGCTATCTCCTGCCAAGTGGTCCGTCCACGCCCCCTCCTATGATAAGCAGCTCACTGTCAACATACAATGTACACAGAAAGCAGCGGTGTGAGCGGGGGCAGCTTTCTGAGCTCCGATACATCTAGAAACTCTGATTTTGTCACAACTGCTGCACCCAATAAACTATGTGAAACATCGCTTGATTCAGGGTCTATTTTCCTACATTATGCTGCTCTCAGATGAGGTAGCAAAAACCTGATGACTAGGGATGAACAAGCCCTCGGAAGTTTGGGTTTTGGAACTCAATCGAACTTTAGACCAAAGTTTGGTTCGGGTACCAGAACTGTATCCGAACTTGAACCAGAACCCAAACCCCATTGAAATCAATGGGGACCTGAGCCTTTAGAGATATTTCTCTCTCTATCTCTCTCAACTCTACTGCTGACAGATTTCTTTTAAAGTATTGAAACAGTGAAAACACCATATTTTCTGTGTTCATCTACTGACATTTATAAGACTAGTTATGCTACAGTAACATCCAGGCTCCAGATCGGCAGGACTTACAGAAAATCAGTGGGAATGCGCAGGTCTGCTAGCTGACCATTTACAGAGTTCAGCCCAATTCTTAATTCATTTTAATTGATTTATTTCTTCAATTTCTTGGATTTACTTCCGGATAAGTTGGTCATGTATCCATTATATTGCAGCTTCTACTACATGTATTGCACGTTCATGGGCGAGAAATTCAAGGGGACGTACGATAAACATTACATCAATGTCTCCTCTATTTTATTGCTTTCCAATTTATCTCCGTTTATATATTTACATGAGGTCATTCTCATTAAGGTTTGATTGATTGTAAATCTAATCTACCAGAAGGATATTGGGTGTTGTGGATGGACACGATAGCTCAGAAATATAAACTTTTGTCGTTTTTTAGGATGTAAAATATATAGAAGATACTTCAAATGATTGACCACAAAGAGGAGTCAAGGAGGCAATTTTATCTGTGTCTTCAGCATGTTGTAGACAAAATGTTCGCCAGCTACATCTAATGATGATGGCAATATATTAAGAGGATACACATTTTGATGGCAGTGATTGTTTAAAGAAAGAGGGGACAGACGATGCAATATGTTTGAAATGTAGAAAAACAAATGGACAGCATATTCAAAAATCATAAGTTGACCTAATGCTGCTAGTAGTGTTGAGCATTCTGATACTGCAAATATCAGGTATCGGCTGATATTTGCTGTATCGGAATTCCGATACCGAGTTCCGATATTTTTGCGATATCGGAAATCGGAATCTGAAGTGTTCCCAGTCATCTTCGGCGTGTGCGGTGCGTATGGTTCCCAGGGTCTGAAGGAGAGGAAACTCCCCTTCAGGCCCTGGGATCCATATTCATGTAACAAATAAAGAATAAAAATAAACTAGATGGGTATTTCCTGAAGGAACTACAGATAGTGCTTTGGAATGGTGCCCGGGCTGCCCCTGCAAGACTTTCACACTTGGGTGCCCCTCAGGCGGTCCGATTTGGTGGGTTGGGTCAATCTGGGTCTGATTTTGTGGGCGGGGTAAATCTAGGTCCGATTCGGTGGGCGGGGTCACTTTTGGTCCGATTCTGTGGGCGCGGCCACTCTGGGTCCGATTCGGTGGGCGGAGCCACTCTGGGTCCGATTTGGTGGGCGGGGCACCTTAGGGACCAATTTGGTGGGTGGGGTCACTCGGTCCGATTTGGTGGGCTGGGCACCTCAGGGTCTGATTTGGTGGGCTGGGCACCTCAGGGTCCGATTTGGTGGGTGGGGTCACTCTGGGTCCGATTTGGTGGGCGGGGTCACTCTGGGCCCGATTTGGTGGAAGGGGTCACTCTGGGCCCGATTTGGTGGAAGGGGTCACTCTGGGTCTGATTTGGTGGAAGGGGTCACTCTGGGTCCGATTTGGTGGGCGGAGCCACTCTGGGTCCGATTTGGTGGGCGGGGTCACTCTGGGTCTGATTTAGGGGGCGGGGTCACTCTGGGTCCGATTTGGTGGGCCGGGCCCCTCGGGGTCCGATTTGGTGGGCCGGGCCTCTCGGGTTCCGAATTGGTGAGCGGGGTAATCTACTATCTAATTATCTAAGGGCACTTCCGTCTTTCTGTCTCACAACACCGCTACGTCATCATCTCGTGAGACCGCAATGCACTCTTGGGACCGGAGCGCGCAACAAGCATCGGGTACCGGCCACTCCAGGTGCAACAAGCATCGTGTACCGGCCGCTCTAGGAGGTGCAACAACCATCAGATACCGGCCGCTCCAGGAGGTGAGTATGTAACTTTTTTATTTTAATTCTTTTTTTTTTTAACAGGGATATGCAGTATACTATGTGACTGGACAATATACTACGTGACTGGGCAGTATAACTACGTGGCTCTGCGCTGTATACTGCGTGGCTCTGTGCTGTATACTGCGTGGCTCTGCGCTGTATACTACGCGGCTCTGCGCTGTATACTACGCGGCTCTGCGCTGTATACTGCGTGGCTCTGCGCTGTGTACTGCGCGGCTCTGCGCTGTGTACTGCACGGCTCTGCGCTGTGTACTGCGCGGCTCTGCACTGTGTACTGCGCGGCTCTGCGCTCTGTACTGCGCGGCTCTGCGCTGTGTACTGCGCGGCTCTGCGCTGTGTACTGCACGGCTCTGCGCTTTATACTGCGCGGCTCTGCGCTGTGTACTGCACGGCTCTGCGCTGTGTACTGCGCGGCTCTGCGCTGTGTACTGCACGGCTCTGCGCTTTATACTGCGCGGCTCTGCGCTGTGTACTGCACGGCTCTGCGCTGTGTACTGCGCGGCTCTGCGCTTTATACTGCGCGGCTCTGCGCTGTGTACTGCGCGGCTCTGCGCTGTGTACTGCGCGGCTCTGCGCTGTGTACTGCACGGCTCTGCACTGTATACTGCGTGGCTGTGCAATATACTACGTGGACATGCATATTCTAGAATACCCGATGAGTTAGAATTGGGCCACAGTCTAATAATCATAAGACTACGGATAGTGGTTTGGAATTGTGCTGTACTGTCACTTTAAGAGCTGATATTATCTGACAAAACTTGTGACCTGGTGAGCTGATGTAGATTTCATAGGAGTTGGCATAGTAACTGTGTCTGACTGCGCATATCAATGAGCTAATCAGCCAGGTGGCAGTTATTTTTAGAAATTGCCTCAGAAACCAGCCCATTATAAACGTATAGGAAAATTTCTCCATTGAAACGCATTGAAAGACTTTTTTCAAACACAAATTGCGCAAAAACTACAAATCCGATCGACACGAAAAATACTTAGCACACCTCTTGGGGACGCTGGCTTCGAAATGACACCTCACTGGAGTCTGTGAGTTTAGCGGTTCGGGCCGCATTACGTGCGGACTGAATAATAAGAATAAGAAGAAGTTTACCACGGTGGAATAACAGTATAGTGCTTTGTTCCAAAGCACTATAAAAATATGGATATACTCACCCCTCCGAGAACCCTGGCTGTCACCGCTGCAAGCGTCTGCCTCCGTTCCTAGGAATGCAGAGGGTGAAGGACCTTCGATGACGTCGCGGTCTTGTGATTGGTCCGTGACCACTCATGTGACTGGTCACCTGACCGCGACGTCATCGAAGGTCCTTCACGCTCTGCATTCTTAGGAACGGAGGCAGATGCTTGCAGCGGTGACAGCCAGGGTTCTCGGAGGGGTGAGTATATCCATATTTTTTATTTTTATGGCAGTGGGCTTCTGAAATCATACAGAAGGGGAGTTTGTGGTTGTGGAAAAGTTTGGTCTGCAGCTTGTCAGACAGATGAGAAAATGTTTTTATTCCCTGGGAAGACAGCTTACCTAGCAAGAGATCTTACCATCTGGACCCTAATGAACCAGCGGCGGGATAACAGAACCAGTTACAAGCCTTAGCGTCATTTCTTGCTACCCCTAGTCAGGAGTCTCAGACTTGTATTGTGGTGCTGAGTGATCTCACGGAAAAGCCCATCTCTGAAACTTAGGAGAGGGTAGTGTGGGATACAGGAAGGGTGGGCCATAAGGTGGACTTGTGGAGCGATCTGTAAATCAGTCCCCCATGCCATCTCAAAAATGGGCTGTCATAGAAAATATTAAGATCCATAACACAGTGAGAGGGCATTCACCCCCCTCCTCTTTCACACAGAATTTCCAGTAGAAAAAAAGAGCTGACATTCGAAACCTCTTTTAGTTGCAGAAATACAAAGTTTAGCATATGGGAAGTGAGGAAATTATGTATAGTGAAAATGACAGAACAAATTAAAATTCCTTTTAAAGCACACACTCCCTAGTGGGGGCAAGTAATTAAGACAGGATACCTATTGTGAAGAAGTTTGGAGTTTGTTTGATTAGAGGAGGAGCAGCAGGCTCCTCTAAAGGATGAGCTGCTACAATGAAATAACTTCTGCAGGCTTTGTATCTGGAAAGTTATGAATATTAGAGTTTGTATAGATCAGATATTTATGAGATACATTTTTGGTGTCCTTAAAAGGGTACAGACGTGACACACTCATTCACTTTGCTGTGGGTTCACTAGAATCCCTCTAATTAACTAACCACCTGATAGATAGTGTGAACTGGGTCATATTTGGTCTCTATTTAAAGATAAAGCCATAATAAAAAAAATATGACAACAACGTTTTGCAAAATAGAAGAATTAATTTGATAGAAGGTCAAAAAGATCAATTGTAAGTACACAGTGCTTACGAAATATGACTGCAATATATTAAGAGGATGAAAACTTTGATGAGAGTGAATCTTTAAGGTCCCTATAATTTGTTGGGTCAAACACCACATGGCGAGATGGTGGTCTTTGTAACTAACCATTGTAGATAATTGTTTAAATAAATCACTTTTCTAAATGTATTTATATTTTAAGAATATAAAAAGTAAAAATCAAATCACAAAAAATCTAGCAATGCTACAAAGGGAATTACTTATAGAAGACAGCGCAGAGAACCCTAAATGAGTCAACCAAAATACTACTGCATGATAGACCCACCGCAATGTAAAGAAATACAGCTTTCTATGCATTGATGGTAATCTATTAGTGTAAAGGTTAGATAGGGTTAGTTGGGGTCTCATATCACAATAATTGACCATAACTTGTAAAATATCATCACTTTCCTACCACTTATAAATTCTCCCGATGCCTTTATGTACATATTAAGTATACCACCATTTGTATATTGAGTGCAATGCAAGAAGAGGTTAATAAAAACAGTTATTAATAAACCATAAAAATATGCATGCTAGCAAAGAGGGCGTAAAAACATAGAACCTATGACCCTTAATTCATACGGTGTCTGATGTAAGTGCCATCACAGTGCTACACTGGAAATATTCCACCGGATCACCTGACCGTGCCTTATTTATGTCACCAAGGCAAAATCTGTTATCGCTAATGGATGTCAGAGCAGAATGCATTAGCATTATTATATGGTGCTGCTGTTGTTTCTAAAACAATAGGGAAATTAGCATAAAGCTTGTCACGTTTCTTCTAGAAAGAAGTAGACAAGAAAATGGAAGCTGGAATCACATAGAGATAAACTGTATGAGGGAATATGATATCTATATATCTATGTATATATCTATTTATCTATATAGAATCTAAAAATAGACAGCACTGCAGAATATATTCCAAAATTATGGCAAATTTTATTACCCCATACATAGATATGTTGCATCTATAAATTGGAGCCAGGGAAAGGATGAGGGGTAGGCACTACCTCCTGCCTCCCCGAGGAAGCGCACTTTGGGAAAAAAAGTAACATGGCTGAATGCCTGCGGAAGCACATCAAACATCTTCCTGTGGCCGCAGACATTCAGCACGGGGACAGGCACAGAGGGGAGCAGTGTCAGTCACTGAAACTGCTCACCCCTCTCTCTGCCTGCTCTCCAGCCATTGCTCCTTCCCCGCACACAATTGTATTTATGTATGTTTGACAAGAATACAATTGCTCTCAGAGCTGAGCGGGAACTCCGGCAAAACACAGGACACTTCCGGTTTACGCCCTGTTGGTGTCGACGCTCACAGGGAATGTCGGATGGCATGATACGGTGATATCATCGTGCCATTCAGTGCTCATTGCTGTACAGGAAAGTAGAAGAGATGATGGCTATGGTGTACATGGAGCCTGAATTAGGTGAGTATATGCCTTTTTTAATTATTCTGATATGGTTCTGGGGACATAAGAGGGGCTGACTTTGGGGGACATAAGAGGGGCTGGATGTGGTGGATATAAGAGAGGCTGTATGTGGGGCACATAATTGGGGCTGCATGTGAGGGACATATGAGGGGCTGGATATTGGGGACATAAGAGGGTCTGGCTGTTGGGGACATAAAAGGGGCTGGATGTGGGGGTCAGAAAAGGGGCTGAATGTGGGGGACATAAGAGGGGTTGGTTTTGGGGGACATAAGAAGGCCTGGTTATGGGTGATATAAGAGGGGATGGCAATGGGAGACATAAGAGGGGCTGGTTGTGGGGGACATAAGAGGGGCTGAATGTGGGGGACATACGACTGCCTGTATGTGGGTGAAATATGAGGGGCTGGATGAGAGGGGCAAAAAGTGGGTTGGCTCTAGAAGGGACATGCAAGGGGCGGGCTGTAGGGGCTAACACAAAAAGGGATGTGAGGAACATCATATTATATTGGAGACATTAGTGTGCCAATGTTGTCTCTCTACTATTGATAATGTCTAGGATCTCCTTAGATCACAGAGCAACCCTTCCATTTTCAATATTGTAGTGACTGGAGTATATAGATTAAGGCTATGTTCACACGGTGCGGTTTTTGCTGCGGATCCGCAGCGGAATTGCACTGCGGATCCGCAGCAGTTTTCCATGTAGGTTACAGTACAATGTAACCCAATGGAAAAAAGGACCCGCTGTGCCGACGATCCTTTTTTCCACAGGCAAATCCGCAGCGGTTTTGCCTGCAGAAAAAAGAAGTAGCATGTCACTTCTTTCTGCAGATTCCGCTGCGGGTTTCCAGCAGCACCAATAGGAAACTGCATTTGGAAACCCGCAGTGGAATCCGCAGAAGAAAAAGGATCAAAAACCGCAGCTAAAATCAGCGCTGAATTTAGCTGCGGTTTTTCAAAACAGGACCTGAAAAAAAAAGGATGAAAAAAAGGATCGTGTGAACGTAGCCTAAAGGTAGCTTGATTGTCTCACTGCTAAGGATGTACACTGGTCTCTCTAGTGCTGCCTAAAACACAAACACAAAGCCACCCCAACAAGTTTTGCCACCAGGCTTCCTCTGGTGGCTGGGGATATAATAACCCCATCATTTTAGCCCCAGCCACCTGAGGAAGCCCTTGTGGCAAAACTTTTTTGGAGTTCAGCCAGGAGGCCCTATTTCATAATCCAAATAGTTTGTGACAAAACCGTGTTGCAGTGAGGAATGAGGAGGCCACATTTCCTCTTAAAAATTGTTACGACTAATATTGGGGTTCAGCCAGGAGACCCTCTTTACTAATCCAAATAATTTGGGATAAAAATGTGTTGCAGTGAGAAATCAAGAGGCAATATTTCCTCTTAAAAATTATTCGGCCTATTATTGGGTTTGAGCCAGGAGACCCTATTTGCTAATCAAAATCGATTGTGATAAAACTGTGCTGCACTGAGGAATCAGGAAGCCCCATTTGCTCATCAAAATCATTAGGTATAAGAGTGTTGTCCATGCACACTATCTAAGAAAATAAATAATGATTGTTTATTTAGTGACAGGTGACTGACAGCTGTGGGACTAAAGGTACCTTCACACTAAGCGACGCTGCAGCGATATAGACAACGATGCCGATCGCTGCAGCATCGCTGTTTGGTCACTGGAGAGCTGTCACACAGACCGCTCTCCAGCGACCAACGATGCCGAGGTCCCCGGGTAACCAGGGTAAACATCGGGTTGCTAAGCGCAGGGCCGCGCTTAGTAACCCGATGTTTACCCTGGTTACCAGTGTAAAATGTAAAAAAACAAACAGTACATACTCACCTTCGCGTCCCCTGGCGTCCGCTTCCCTGCACTGACTGAGTGCCGGCCCTAACAGCAGGGCGGTGACGTCACCGCTGTGCTGTGCTTTCACTTTACGGCCGACGCTCAGTCAGTGCAGGAAGCGGACGGCGGGGGATGCGAAGGTGAGTATGTACTGTTTGTTTTTTTACATTTTACACTGGTAACCAGGGTAAACATCGGGTTACTAAGCGCGGCCCTGCGCTTAGTAACCCGATATTTACCCTGGTTACCATTGTAAAACATCGCTGGTATCGTTGCTTTTGCTGTCAAACACAAGGATACACGGCGATCTGACGACCAAATAAAGTTCTGAACTTTAACCAACGACCAGCGATATCACAGCAGGATCCTGATCGCTGCTGCGTGTCACACTCAACGATATCGCTAGCCAGGACGCTGCAACGTCACGGATCGCTAGCGATATCGTTTAGTGTGAAGGTACCTTAAGGTTGTGAAACAGCAGGTTACAAGAGGTGAATTGTACATACAACTTGAGTGGGAAAATGTGAGGTCATAGTTGAAGAGGAATAGGCTTGGTATTCAACGTGCATGTGGATTAGGTGTTAATTAGGGTTGAGCGACTTTTCAGTTTTTGAGATCGAGTCGGGTTTCACGAAACCCAACTTTCTCAAAAGTCGGGTGGAGTGAAATCGGCCGATCTTATTGAAAAGTCGGGGTCGGGGATCGGCCAAAACACGAAACCCAATGCATTTCAGTCGGGTGGAGTGAAATCGGCCGATCTTATTGAAAAGTTGGGGTTGGGGATCGGCCAAAACACGAAACCCAATGCATTTCAATGGGGAAGCATACTTTTTTAATATTTGCTTCAGTGAGATAATGTTGAAAAGCCGGTAATTCAATTGCCGGCTTTTCATTTCTCCTGCCTAAACCCGACATGATATAAGACATGGTTTACATACAGTAAACCATCTCATTTCCCCCTTTTTTTTGCAATATTCCACACTACTAATGTTAGTAGTGTGTATGTGCAAATTTTCGGCGCTGTAGCTATTAAATTTAAGGGTTAAATCGCGGAAAAAATTGGCGTGGGCTCCCGCACAATTTTCTCCGCCAGAGCGGTAAAGCCAGTGACTGACGGCAGATATTAATAGCCAGGAGAGGGTCCATGGTTATTGGCCCCCCGTGGCTAAAAACATCTGCCCCCAGCCACCCCAGAAAATTCACATCTGTAAGATGCGCCTATTCTGGCACTTGGCCACTCTCTTCCCACTCCCGTGTAGCGGTGGGATATGGGGTAATGAAGGGTTAATGCCACCTTGCTATTGTAAGGTGACATTAAGCCAGATTAATAATGGAGAGGCGTCAATTATGACACATATCCATTATAAATCCAATTGTTTGAAAGGGTTAAAAAACACACACACATGATTAAAAAGTATTTTAATGAAATAAACACACCGGTTGTTTTAATATTTTATTGCTCTCTCAATCCATTTGAAGACCCTCGCTTGGCAAAATAATAAACCCACAATATACATACCCTCTGATGAACTGTCACGTCCCACGAGGTAATGCATCTGAAGGAGTTAAAATATTTTACAGGCAGGAGCCCTGCTAATGCAGCTGTGCTCGTGCCTGTAAGCCCCGGAGAATGAAGGAAATGTAGGTCAATGACCTATAGTTATCTTCAGTCGCGGTGATGCGCCCCCTGGTGGATGTCCTCATATGACCTAGAGCGTGGGAAAAAGTTCCCAGGCTGCAGTTCATGAGGACATCCAGCAGGGGGCGCATCACCGTGGCTGAAGGTAACGTCTGATGGCACTGAAGGAGTTCATCTGACCAGGTATCACAGACACCAATACATTTCACAGTCTGGCCCCCAGGGGGAGCTAAGGGTTCTATGTATTAGGCCACTCCTCACAGTCTGGTAAAACTGGGGGTTAGGCAGGAAGTTAGATGAGAAGCTGACTGGGTTGGAACCAGACAACACCTTGTGGCAGAGGGTGTTGTGGGGGAAGATTCAGAGGGGTCCCTGTCAGGGGTGGGATCCTGACAGAGGCCTAGCGAACAGAGAGAACGCTACGGGACCGCGCCTGCATGATATAGCGGCGGTGCCCCAAGAAAGGACAAGAAGCGAGGTTTATTGTGCTGAGTGAGAAACGAGATCAACGCAACAAGGAGAATACCAGTAGGAGTCGTGCTGTAAGACGAGGCAACATCCTACTGAGGCGCATAACCGGTGGCCGGAACGCCGAGGAAGTATTAGGCTCCAGGCAATACTTCAAACCTATGGCAGGACAGTCAGTTAGAGGCGGGCTGTCTCACCCAATTGACCTAGGAAGACTCAGGGGGGATAACAACAGGAGTGGGGCGACGCTAGAGTCCGGGAAGAGCTCCGAGCCTCCCCGTCATACGGGTGCGTCCTAACCTTAACATCTAGGGGCGCGGAAGAACATCAGAATCGAGTTGTGAGGGAACACGAGAAACAGACACAACAGTTGTGGGGACTATCCCGTAAGCACAGCAGGGGAGGACCACAACACACAAGCGCTAGAAGGTAGGCACAGATTTCCACCTGCAAAGGGAACTCTGGACGTGCCATCGGACCGGCCGGACTTGCGCAGCCCGGTTAACCGTATTCCAGATTGAGGACCCTGAAGCCTTCAGTAAAGAGGTAAAGAGACTGCAACCTGGTGTCCTCGTTATTTACTGCGACCGGCACTTCACCGCACCATAACATCGTCCCATATCTCCACCTTCATTGTACGCCCCTCAGCAGGGTCACGGACCGGGTCCAGCCACCGTGACAACCCCAGAACAGAGACTCAGAGGCCCGGTACCGGGTACCCCTTTGCCCTGCGGCAGTGGGGGCGCTACAAACTTGGCGTCATGAACAGGATTTACTTAAGCCTGAAGAATCAGGTCATGTGTGCCTTGGAACTGTGATTTATCGTGTTTGGACTGTGCTTTATTGCAAGGACTGTGTATTGCCACTTACCGCCAAAATCCGCCATTACAGCGCCATGAGGAGAGCGCAGGAGAAGAAGAGGGGCGTGGAGTGGGCGTAGACAATCTGGAGAGCGCAAAAGACAATGGCCGCCCAGTCTAAATATTTCTGCGTCCTGAGGACGTGTCCGTCAGCAGCCGAGGTCCGCCTTCTCATCCTCTTTGGAGGGTGGAGACCATGGAGACGGGGCCGCCCACGAAAGAGACCGCGGGAAGAGGACACTGGAGAAGAAGCAAAGATGGCGACGCCGGGAACACCACGTGGGAATGACCCGACTCGGCGTGAGGCTGCACAACCCGACACAGCCCCAGATGCGCCATCGTTGCGGGGACTGACCCTCATGGAGCTACCGATGGGCCCACCCCCCTTGCCACCGTCTGAGGAGTGTGTGGCTGCGGCTGAGGCTCGGCAGATAGCCTACCACTGGGAGGCCGATGCCCGTGTGATTGCCCGGCTGGGCCAACCCACGGAGGTTCGCCTGTCTCCGGTGTCCTCTGCTCCCTTCACCCCGACCGCAGCGGAGTGTGAGCTGCAGGCACAGGGCCTGAGGATCCTGCCAGAGGCAAAACACCTGCAGCGCTTGATGACGGCCTGGCGGAACAGACCCCAACCTGCGGCCCAAGTCGATCTGATGAGCATCGAGGAGACTCCACCGTCACACTGGGGTGTTGTGGTGTCCTTCAACTCCCGGAAAGGAAGGGGAGTTATTCAGGAGATCGGGGAGCCACTACAGGTCCGTGTTGACCGAGAGGAAGTGGAGCCCTGCGGGGGAAAGTACGACTCCGACCTGGAGCCTGGTGACGCAGTGACCTACACCCGGTGGAGGAGGGAGGTTGGCTGAATGGCTCGGGGCGTCCAGCGGTGTGTCGCACTCCAGGCCGCTGCCGGAATGTCAGAGGACGAGCCTCCTGCAGGGAAGGCGACGGAACCCGTCCCCGTGGAACCTCAGGAAGTCCAGACTCACCGCGTGCCTCGGGGTCGCGCTTGCCTACGAGTAAGGAGGACATCCCGACGAGGGATCCTGTCGTTGCTGGGGCTGGAACCGGTTCTTGGTACACCAATGCGACCCATTGGCCTGGTGAGGCCTGGAAGAAGACCGCATCCTGCTCCGCAAGAAACTGAGTAAGCAAGAATGCTTCATAATATGTATATAGTTCAGTTAACTGTTTCCTGCTGTTTTGCCGCTAAAACCCGTTTAGGGTTATTCTTAAAGGGATCCCTTTGTTGACCCAGGATCCCCATCGATTTATGTTTTTGCCCATGTTCATTATTGTTACCAAGAGACTGCTGAATCATGGACGGTGAATGATTCACAAACTGATGCTGTAAATAGTTTGCACCTTTTTAAAGGTGCCCTTTACTGGTTTTACATAAAGAAAGGACTTTTTGTGAAGAAACTGTTCCTGGAAACAGCACCAGAGGAGTCCTTACTGCAAACAGACTTGCAGCTTGAGAAGTTGCACTACCTCATAGAGACTTGGTCCCCTCTTAAAGGGGATGTTTGCATGTTGCACTTATGAACAGTGTTGCCTTAAGATGGTTAAATGGCAATAATGTCTTGACAGAAGAAGTTAAATGTAGCTAACTAGTTGATTGTAAGAAATGTTTAATAATGTTGATAGAAGAATGAGGACAGAAAGTGAACCCGTACGGGGTTAGTCAGTGAGTCCTCCTAGGAGCCATACAGAGATGTCTCAGTAATCCTGAACTGAAAGATGGATGATAAGTTCTATACTGTGTATAGTAGCGGAAAGGCAGAAGGCCCGGGCGGAAAGGGGCGGTCCTGTAACAGAAAGGAGAGGCAGCAGGCCTGGAGCAGTTAGGACAGGCGGTCCTGCAGACGTAAAGAAGGAGAATGCAGAAAAGTTCATTAGTATTATAATGTTTTATGAGTAGGTCTTTAGTGGATTGAGCGTGTACGTCCTTAAAGGCAATGTTAACTTATTGTTCAAAGTTTGCACTAAGTAGAATACCTGGTTGGGTAAAAGAAGTTATTTATAGTAAGTTATTCTAAATATTTAACCATGTTTGTAACGTTCAAGTGTCCTAACCTCCCATAAAGGGAAGCTCTGTTCAAATTTGTTTTTTGTTATTGCATTTCAAAATTGTATGTCTTTTTACTGACATGTATTGTTGTTTTCTTCCCAGTCCAGGAGTACTGGATTTAACCGGGGGGGAGTGCAGCGCCCCAGAGTCCTGGTCATTGCAGTAATGTCGCACTGCCACTAAGGGGAGTGATGTTACGTCTGATGGCACTGAAGGAGTTCATCTGACCAGGTATCACAGACACCAATACATTTCACAGTCTGGCCCCCAGGGGGAGCTAAGGGTTCTATGTATTAGGCCACTCCTCACAGTCTGGTAAAACTGGGGGTTAGGCAGGAAGTTAGATGAGAAGCTGACTGGGTTGGAACCAGGCAACACCTTGTGGCAGAGGGTGTTGTGGGGGAAGATTCAGAGGGGTCCCTGTCAGGGGTGGGATCCTGACAGAGGCCTAGCAAACAGAGAGAATGCTACGGGACCGCGCCTGCACGATATAGCGGCGGTGCCCCAAGAAAGGACAAGAAGCGAGGTTTATTGTGCTGAGTGAGAAACGAGATCAACGCAACAAGGAGAATACCAGTAGGAGTCGTGCTGTAAGACGAGGCAACATCCTACTGAGGCGCATAACCGGTGGCCGGAACGCCGAGGAAGTATTAGGCTCCAGGCAATACTTCAAACCTACGGCAGGACAGTCAGTTAGAGGCGGGATGTCTCACCCAATTGACCTAGGAAGACTCAGGGGGGGTAACAACAGGAGTGGGGCGACGCTAGAGTCCCGGAAGAGCTCCGAGCCTCCCCGTCATACGGGTGCGTCCTAACCTTAACATCTAGGGGCGCGGAAGAACATCAGAATCGAGTTGTGAGGGAACACGAGAAACACACACAACAGTTGTGGGGACTATCCCATAAGCACAGCAGGGGAGGACCACAACACACAAGCGCTAGAAGGTAGGCACAGATTTCCACCTGCAAAGGGAACGCTGGAGGTGCCATCGGACCGGCCGGACTTGCGCAGCTCGGTTAACCGTATTCCGGATTGAGGACCCTGAAGCCTTCAGTAAAGAGGTAAAGAGACTGCAACCTGGTGTCCTCGTTATTTACTGCGACCGGCACTTCACCGCACCATAACATCGTCCCATATCTCCACCTTCATTGTACGCCCCTCAGCAGGGTCACGGACCGGGTCCAGCCACCGTGACAACCCCAGAACGGAGACTCAGAGGCCCGGTACCGGGTACCCCTCGGCCCTGCGGCAGTGGGGGCGCTACACATACACACAACTAACATTAGTAGTGTGGAATATGCAAAAAAAAGGGGGATATGAGATGGTTTACTGTATGTAAACCATGTCTCATATCATGTCGGGTTTAGGCAGGAGAAATGAAAAGCCGGCAATTGAATTACCGGCTTTTCAACATTATCGCGCTGAAGTAAATATAAATATATATATATATATATATATATATATATATATATATATGTATGTGTCTCTCTATGACATATATATATATATATATATATATATATATATATATATATATATATATATATATATATATATATATAAACGAAACCCGACTTTGGATTACAGATCGTGTACCGCCGACCCGATCCCAGAGTGGGATCGGGTCGGGTTTCATGAAGCCTGACTTTGCTAAAAGTCGGCGACTTTTGAAAAGTGCCGATCTGTTTCGCTCAACCCTAGTGTTAATGATAATGAAAGTTCAATTAAACAATCACCATCTCATCCTATCCAAATACCACTGACAACATCTGTTACTGGACGGGCTACTCCACTCCCTTTATTTTTCAACCATGCAGTGGTATGTCTTGTAGATGAGGCTCAAAAAAAGCATGTCCTCCAGTGAATGGCAAGTGCTGCATCAGGTGCCCTCTCCTCCTCATCCTCCACCTTAACATCACATGCAGTACAATCCTCAGAGGTGGCAGTTCAATCACCTGTGTTTCCCCCACGTCACACATTTCCAAACACCCAAGTGATTGTGGAGAACCATGGATGGGCCATTCTACAGATTTGTTCACCCATTTAATTTCATAGGCATCAGAGGTCTGCTACAAATAATCACAGAATCCAGAGGAGGAAAGTATCTGCATCGATGCCAAACATTTTTTCATGTTGGATCCGGGGCCGGACGAAGTAGGATCTGAGCAGAATCCAGGCACTTGTCACCAGACATGGGGTTGTGGTGATCCTGATGAGACACAGATACCAGAAGCGCACGCAGACTTTACTGTGGTGTCAGGGCCGGAAGAGGAGGAGGGTGACTCTCAGGGTAAGTAGTAGATGTGTGCTTCCCCCTTTGTTTAAAACTAGCCAAGGGAAAACAGACTGCTATGATCTGATCTTAGGCTGGAAGAGGCCAATATCCATGGACCTTTCCAGCCTGTTAATATTAGCCCCCAGCTGTCTGCTTTCATTTTGCTGATTATTAAAAATGGAGGGACCCTAAAAAATGATGTGGGGCCCTTCCTATTTTTAATGATAATCTAAGGCAAAGCAAACAGCTGGAGGCTGATATTAACAGGCTGGGAACAGCCATGGATATTGTGGCCCATTCCCAGCACAATAATATCAGCCCTCAGCCACCCCAGAAATGGCGCTTAGCCTCGGCTCTTCTCAATTGCCCAGGTGCAAGGCATTACTAACCCAGTAGTCAAAAGAAATAAATACACACAAAAAAATCTTTATTTGAAATAATCTCCCAAACAATTTCCCTCTTTTATCCATTTATTTAAAAAAAAAAAACCCACACCAGTCCACCGTAGTCCAAATGGATGTCCCACAATACAATAATCCTAGTCTGTATCTTTCATGGACTGGAGCAGCAGCTGCAGCCAGGTCTCACGATGTTCTCTGCTGGGTCTCGTGGAGAACATCATGAGAGCCGAATGATGAGCAGTGACGTGTCAATGAGATACATATGGAACCTCGTTCTCAAGGCTGTATAGGTCACATCTCATGGGCGATGATGTCAGTAACGTCATCGCCTATTACACATGAACAGGAGTGACCTATAGAGCCTCATTCTTGAGGCTGCATAGGTCACTCACTGGAAGACGGAGACTGGGATCGTCATGGGACCTCCAGTTGGATTACGGCAGACTGGTGTGGATTTTTTTAATGAGGGGTGAAAGAGGGAAATTGTTGGGGATTCTTTTTTCAAATAAAGATTTTTTTAGTGTGTTTATTTATTTTCATTACTCGGTTAGTAATAGGGTGTCTGACAGACGCCTCTCTGTTAGCTGACATCAACCCCACAATCCCATTACCCTGATTGCCCTAGAAACAGGGCAATCAGAAAGAGCTGATGTTATGCTCCAGAATTGGTACATCTAATGAATGTGCCATTTCTGTGGCGGCTGAATACTGGTCTTATTAGGTTGTGAAGGGGCCAATATCCATGTTAATATCCTCCCCCAGCTGTTGTCTTTGCTATAGCTTGTTATTAAAAATAGGAGGGACGCCATGTAATTTTTTTCCCTCCATTTTTAATTACCAGCAAATTCAAAGAAGAAGACTGCTTATATTAATAGGCTGGGAATGTCAATGGATAGTAACCCTTTACCAGCATAAGACCAACTCAAAACTGTCTGCTTTCCCTTGGATTGTCATTAAAATTAGGAAGGACCTCACACCATTTTTTAATCTATTTATTAACAAGTACAGTAAACTACACAAATAAGGCACTAATCCACACCTCCACTTCAATCTCTGCCTCCTGGTTCAATATTATTATTTTTTTATTACATGTTATTTTAAGTTATTTCCCTATCGACATTTGTTTGTAGGGCAATTGTCCTGCTCATTCCTCCATTTTGCTTCCTTTTGAAGCCCTCTAGCCTCTCATAATTTTGAAAATTTATTTATTTTTTACTGTCAGACCAGGTCATTTGGTGCACCGGTCAATCACCGCCATATCATTACTTAGCAAAGCTGTGATGGGGCAGGAAGTGCCCACAGCCTGAAAGGTTGTTGATTGGCTGTGCTGCAGCTTTCATTAAGCTTTGTTAGGCTGCAGAACTCGAACAGCAGCATGAACATACAGTAAGAAGTCCATGTTCGAAGTTCAGCACCAGCCACTAAGTGTCCGGTACGAACCTCAAACAATACCGTTCGGATTCGCTAATCCCTATGGAAGATTGATAATGGTATGGGAATAATTTTCAGGGGTTGCCTAGGCACCTTAGTGAAATATAAAGCATACTAAGGCATTTAGGACAATTATATGCTTGGAACTTTGTGGGAACAGTTTGGGAAGGCCCTTTTCTTCTCTATCATGACTGTGCCCAGTGGACAAGGCAAGGTTCCCAAAGGCATGGTTGGGTGTGAAAGAACTTGATTGGCCATGTAGGTCCCTTTTCAAAACCCAAGAGAACATTTTTGGGACAAACTAGAATGGAGATTGTGAACCCTGTCCTCTCCTCGAACATCACTGTCTGACCTCAAAAATGTTGTTATGAATGAATGGGCAGAAATTCCCATAGACACCTCCAAAATCTTGTAGAAAACCTTCCCAGAAAAGTGGAAACATACATTTCTATGGGTTTAGAATGGGAGGCCATCAGAACCCCTGTAGGTGTAATGTGAAGGTGTCTCAATATTTTTGTCTATATAGTACAGAAAGTAAATTACAAGTAATAAATACTTTTCTGAAAATCATCCAAAAAAGCCTCCAGCACTAGTATACTAGTATAATACAGATGTGTTTATCCATAAATTAGTACTAAATCTATCATATCCTATTGGCCATTCATCACCCTTAGGCTCCTATGTTACAAAAATATGTACTGTATGTTAATGTGAACATTTTTACTGGAATGCTGAGATACATACCATCATCAGTCATCTGTCAACTAACCATCACCATAGGCTTACATGATAAGGGGTACTCTAGGAATACAAACTGAAAAAAGAAAATAAATGTTATTCTAATTATTTACTTATATAGCACCATTAATTCTACAGTGCTTTACAGATATTATCATTGCTGTCCCCTTTGGGGCTCTATATTCCCCATCAGTATGTCTTTGGAAAAGTGATTAATATCGAAATAAGTGTCCGCTGCCTTGTTGCACGACATAAGCCTGTCCTAGAATATTAATAGGAAAGGTGGTTGTGAGCATGTGCAGTAGGAAGCGCCTTTCCCTTCTTTCCTGTATAGGAGGAAGTAACTCCAGCAACCAAGTGGCATTTCTCATTTGGAATTTGTTTGCCATCATGTAGCAGCAATTGATCTTGGACAACCAAGGTAAAAATGTTGAAAAGCTTAACGGGAACGTGGCATCAAATTTTTGCCGCCCCATCTGGGAGCACCATAACTTAGGGTCAGGGACTCTGATTCAAGCGATGTGTAACTTACTGGGCTGCTAGCTGAAGTTTTGATAAAATTCCTGCTGCAGATCTACTAGTTCTCTGAATGCTGAGCTCTGTATGACCCCGCCCACACCACCGATTGGCTGTGTTCTGTTTACACTCTGCATAGGGGGAATTCTGCCAATCAGTGGTAGAGGTGGGGTTATACAGAGCACAAGACAACTAGTCTTTTAGTGATATTCTCCAGTGGTTTTATCAAAACTATAGCAAGCAACCCAGTAAGTGAAACATTGCTGGAATCAGGGTCTCTGTGTCTACATTTTACTGCTCTCCGAATAGGTGGAAAAAACCTGGTGAAAGATTCCATTTAAGGTATGAATGGAAGTCAATTAACTTAATTAATTTATTGTTTTACATTAACATTTTCTACTTCTTTCTGCATCTTGTAAAACACATCTAAATAAATGACCATGAAACATCTTAATAAAAACTAGGTTATCTGAGAAACGAATGTTTTTCTTTGTACGATGATATCTGACTTCTTCTTTGTAATAATACAACACAGCAACACAATATAATGTATGGGTGAGTAAAGCAGGAGCTATAGCATGTCCACCTATGAGCTGTTGTGTTTATTCTCCCCCAAAGGGCAGGAATAAATTAAGATATGCGCTTTTCATTACTGCGTGATACTTTCCTAAGTGTTTATCTTGTAAGGAAATAAAGAACAACGTATTTTATTCTGATAAACCGGACATATTTTAAAAAGAATCTAAACATTTTCTTAGGAATTTCACCAAATTAGAGAAATTAGTAAGTATTTACAAAGCATAGTGTACTAAGTGTTGTGAACGTCTGAAATGAAATCTTGGTGTATACAAGAGTAAAAATATACAAACTTGTTTGTTACTTTCCTTACAGAGGGGTATATTAGTTGGGGGTGTATGGAACCTTCTTATTCTCTTGTCTTAGGGGTATATAGACTAAATAGATTCCCAGTTCACACCCCAGAGTATCACTAAGGCCCCGATTCATCAGGACTGGCATTGGTCATCATTGGTGAATGCGCACTTACACGTTGCACTTATACCAACATGCGTTCCGGCTCATTTATTTGGTTTTGTATTAGCGTCACAATGCCAAACACAATAATAAGGCTGGATATTCATGTTTTTAAAAATAGTACAAAAAGCATTACCCAGACAGCAAGAGCATCTTTTAAACATGTTGCATCTTTAAAATGTACCTGGACATGAGGAGGGAGCGGGCAGACCTGTTAAGCTCACGCACTGTGAGGCCTGAATCTGTCCCGTGTCACTGGCTGCTCTCCAGCGAGTCTGAGTTTACCTTCTGGCAAACAGAACTATAGCAGCTGCACCAAAGAACTGACTTGTGGCGGTGACTGACCCAGTAGTGAACAGGTTAAGTTTGGCTGCTTGCCTTTTTGCCTGAATCTGTATTTAGACATCTTGTTTCAGGTTGTCTGCACACCAAACCATCTTTGTAACTATAGCTGAAAAATAGATATCTGCAAATTCTACTATTTACACCTTCCTCTATATATTCAATGCAAATCCTTAAAAACCACAGAGTCACTTTTTTACCAAAGCCCGAAATCTGTATAAGAGATCTACCTAAATTTCCCTCTTGGAAGTTCTTGGAAGACAAATGCAATAATATTGCAGTTTTAGTTCATTAGTGTGCACTCATAAAGAGATGATGTCCTAATTAAGGATAAGCGAACCCCAACGGTAAAGTTCGGGGTTCATATCGGACACTAGTATCCGTGAACACAGACTTCTAAGGGTACGTTCACACAGGACTTTTTTGCTGCTTTTTTTTGCTGCTTTTTTTATGCTAATTTTCAGCTGCTTATAGGTGCGTTTTTGGTGCGTTTTTGGTGCGTTTTTTTCATGCGTTTTTTTTTGTGGTATATGGTGAATCAAACATGTTTGATGACTACACCAAAGACACTCAGTTAGTAGTCAAGCACGCTCACATAACACGTTATCAGAGCACGTTCACATCACTAGTATTTACCTACTACCTGGTCATTTAATTTGTTAGAAAAGGACATATGTTAAGTTTTTTATTTACCAATCTCCCAGTGGAGCTTAGCATCGCCTTCATCCCAGCGGGGGAACAATTTACGGCAGATTACATGCCATGCATCTGCCTTTTTTTGACGATCACTGTAGTTTGGGCAAGCTAAATCCCAAATTACAGGCATTGTTTCCACCTTGCAAAAATAAATGAAAAAGTAATTACCAAATGCAAGATGAAATGAAGCCAACATTCATGACAAGGAAGCTACAGACATACACATGCAGAACACATGAACATGTACATAACAGCACATGAGCATCGCAAAGTGTACCATTGCAAACAATCGGATAGATAGATATATCACAAATTAAAAAAAATATTACCTCCATGATTAGTTGGGAAACATTAATGCCCATCCTCCTATACCAAGACATGGCTAACACCTCACTTCCAGAAACTCCCTCACAATAGATCACAATCAGGACACCTCACAATGGCTCTTCACACCTCACAATGGCTCACAATGGCTCTTCACACCTCACTACCAGGAACTCCCTCACAATAGATCACAATGGACACCTCACAATGGCTCTTCACACCTCAAAATGGCTCTTCACACCTCACTAACCACACCCCTAAGCTCTTGGCTGTGAGATCCCTTCCTGCTGGCCATGATGTTCTGCACAAAAAAAGCAGCAAATAATGCTACATGCGTTTTTGCAGCGTTTTTGCAGCGTTTTTTTCATCACCCATTCAAGTCAATGGGTGAAAAAACGCTGCAAAAACGCAGCAAAAACGCTGAAAGAAGTGACATGCCCTATGTCCAAAAAAAGCAGCAAAGCAGAAAAAACTGATCAAACAAAAAACCAACGTGTGTGCATGAGATTTCTGAAATCTCATAGGCTTTACTGGTACTGTAAAAAGCAGCTGAAAATTAGCATAAAAAAAAGCAGCAAAAAAAAGCAGCAAAAAAGTCCTGTGTGAACGTACCCTTACTGTACGTTTTGGTTAATATTCAGCAGAATAATAAAGCTTGTTGAAAGGCTGCAGCGCACTTTCGGCTTTAAGTAATGGCATGACTGTGATTGGCTGGTGCACCACGTGACCCAGCCTTACAGTGTAAAATAAATCATAATAATCATTTTAAAAAACGACATTTGGTCCCCCCTATTTTTAATAACCAGCCGAGGGAAAGCAGATCACTGTAAGCTGATCTTATTGTTCTAGGAAGGGGCCAATACCTAGGTAGGGGCTGATATTATAAGGCTGGGAAGGGCCATCAGTAATGGCCCTTCCCAGGGCCATTCTCAAGGCTTCATAGATCACTGGCAGTCATGTCTGATGGCTAATGTCATTACTGACATCATTGCCCGTGAGACGTGACCTAGGCAGCTATGAGAATGAGGCTGCATAAGTCATTCAAGGTCATGTTACAGCTAGTATTCCAGCTCTCATGCTGTATGCTATGAGACAAGGGGAAGTAAAGCATGAGACCTGGCAGTGGCTGCTGCTTCAGTCTATGGAGCCCCGTTCTCTGAATGGGGCTCCATAAACTTGAAGACAGAGGCTGAGATCTCCATTTGGACTACGTCGGACCTGCGTGGGACCTCCATATGGATTGCTGAGGACTTGTGTGGGTATTTCTTTTACATAAATGGGTGAAAGAGGGAAATTGTTGGCTCCAAAATGGCGTCACCAAACAGGTTTTTCAGTGTTTAGTACATTCTACATTTTTTTAAATTTTTATCTCTAATGAATGATCTGTTATGCATGTTTTGCACAAAGCTTTATAAAAAAGTTTTTTATTATGGTGTGTTAGTTGATCTGACAACCATGTTCTCCAGCAATTGCACATGACATGTGCAAATTAATTACATTGCAAAATCTATTTTTTTTACACCATTTTGGAGTGCATATAACTACCAGGATGCATCATGTGAGTAAATGTAGGCAAATTCATTGATTGTAAACTCCAACCTTTTGTTGAATGCCTTCCCTCTTTTACTCGAGATACTGGAGATTTTCTGAAGAAAATTGACGGTTTACATATTGAAAAGGATACAATTCTTGTCACTTGTGACGTTGAATCTTTATATACCAGCATAAAACACACAGACGGTATACGCGCTACAAAATGGTTTCTGACTACGTCGGATTATTCTGTGTCCATGATTGACTTCATCATTGAAGTCTTGGAATTTAGTCTAACACACAATTTTTTTATTTTTAAAGAGTCCCTCTACCTACAGCTCCAGGGCACCGCAATGGGCGCATCGTATGCGCCTGCGTATGCAAACCTATTCCTGGGGCTGTGGGAGAGGGACCTTTTCATGTCAGACAATCATCAATATATATGCCGTGTCCTATTTTGGACACGGTACATTGATGACATTTTCTTTATCTGGCAAGGAAGCATTGAACAGTTGGACTCATTTATTTCTCATCTTAATGACAATAATTTGAATATTCGGTTGACGCACCACTATCACAAATCCCAAATCGAATTTTTGGACGTTAATGTAAAACGGGATGGCGACAATATTTTGCAAACTGACATATTTCGCAAACAGACTTCAACCAACACATTATTACATGCCTCATCTGCCCATCCTAAGTCCTTAATTAAATCAATTCCGGTTGGTCAATTTTTAAGATTGAGACGTCTGTGTTCCACTGATATGGATTTTGAAATACGGGCACAAGAATTGAAATCTAGATTTTTGGATCGTGGATACAGTCACCATAGTTTAAAACGAGCATACAATCGAGCTAGGCATTCATCCAGGAATGATTTGTTATATTCAGTTCCAACAGTAGCCAACACTATGAATGTACGTTTTATCACGGACTACCATTCGGAGAATAAGAAAATGAGACAAGTGCTTGAGAAGGCGTGGCCTATTCTACTTGCGGATGAGACGCTTTCCAAATATCTTAATGAACAACCTAATATCACTTTCCGCAGATCTAGGAACATCCGTGATACGCTGGTCAAAAGTCATTATGAGAGCAGTCCAAAAACTTTTCTCTCCCAGACCCAACAAAAGAAAGGATCTTATCAATGTGGCCATTGTAAGGCATGCCCTAACATTGAAAGAATCAACACATTCAGCAATTCCTCCGGGTCTAAGCAATTTACTATCAGACATTTCATCAACTGTGAAACCAAGGCGGTTATTTATTATGCCACATGTCCTTGCCCAAAAATTTACGTTGGCCTCACTACTCGCCAATTCAAAGTGCGAGTACGGGAGCATGTTAATGGCATAATTACCGCACAGAATGATGAAATTGATCCATCCACTCTAAAAACCATCCCGAAACATTTTAAACAGTTTCATAATTGTGATCCGTCATGTCTTAAAATTAGAGGTATCGATAAAATCATTCCATCCATGCGCGGAGGCAATATTAGCCAAAAACTGGCACAGATGGAATCTAGATGGATCTGGTCACTAGATACAATACAACCCCGTGGTTTAAATGAAAATATCAGCTTTGTTCCATTCTTATAAATTTCCTGTGTCACCTTGTTATCCTATGTAGAGTTTATGTGTAACATATATATGTTTTTAATCTCACTTTGTTTTTATTTTTATTATTTCATTAAATTTTGTCTTTTTAACTTGTTTTTAATCTCTTGTGTCGAGCACCTATGTATGTATGTATATATGTGTGTATATATATATATATGCACACATACTGTATGTATTTATTCTGTCCTATGTGTATCATTTGTTTTTAACAGGTTTGTTTCGTTTTACTCATGTATATTTCATTATACTTACCATTTTTATCTTTCTTAGTTTTTTCTAGTTGTCACTTACCTGGTGTTTTTTTGGATGAAGGCCTCATTTGTTGGGTACATTACACCTTCGGAGCTGTGACAGCATCTTTCTATATATGTTGGACATTTCTATTTCTCTTCTTCCTGAGATATGAAAAGGAAAAATGATGGATTAGTTGTACTTATGTATTATTATTAATATTATTATCATTCTATTATTATGTATTTTATTTATTTATTTTCATATATTACTATATATTTTCTTTCTTTGTATGGCGTTATCGATCATTATTTATGATCTTCTTGTTATTAACACCATTTATTGATATATTTATACGTTTATTTGTGTGTTGGTCAATATACAGTCATATGAAAAAGTTTGGGCACCCCTATTAATCTTAAGCTTAATGTTTTATAAAAATGGTTTTTTTTGCAACAGCTTTTTCAGTTTCATATATCTAATAACTGTTGGACACAGTAATGTTTCTGCCTTGAAATGAGGTTTATTGTACTAACAGAAAATGTGCAATCTGCATTCAAACAAAATTTGACAGGTGCATAAGTATGGGCACCCTTATCATTTTCTTGTTTTAAATACTCCTACCTACTTTTTACTGACTTACTAAAGCACTTTTTTTTGGTGTTGTAACCTCATTGAGCTTTGAACTTCATAGCCAGGTCTATGCAATCATGAGAAAAGCTACTTAAAGTGGCCACTTGCAAGTTGTTCTCCTGTTTGAATCTCCTCCGAAGAGTGGCATCATGGGCTCCTCAAAACAACTGTCAAATGATCTGAAAACAAAGATTATTCAACATAGTTGTTCAGGGGAAGGATACAAAAAGCTGTCTCAGAGGTTTAACCTGTCAATTTCCACTGTGAGGAGCATAGTAAGGAAATGGAAGAACACAGGTACAGTTCTTGTTAAGGCCAGAAGTGGCAGGCCAAGAAAAACATCAGAAAGGCAGAAGAGAAGAATGGTGAGATCAGTCAAGGACAATCCCCAGGCCACCTCCAGAGATCTGCAGCATCAACTTGCTGCAGATGGTGTCACTGCGCCTCGGTCAACTATACAACGCACTTTGCACAAGGAGAAGCTGTATGGGAGAGTGATGCGAAAGAAGCCGTTTCTGCAAGCACGCCACAAACAGAGTCAGCTGAGGTATTCAAAAGCACATTTGGAGAAGCCAATTTCTTTTTGGAAGAAGGTCCTGTGGATTCATGAAACCAAGATTGAGTTGTTTGGTAATACAAAAAGGCGTTATGCATGGCGGCAAAAAAACACAGTGCATTGTATAGTTGACCGATGCACAGTGACACCATCTGCAGCAAGTTGATGCTGCAGCTCTCTGGAGATGGTCTGAGGATTGTCCTTGACTGATCTCACCATTCTTCTTCTCTGCCTTTCTGATGTTTTTCTTGTCCTGACACTTCTGGCCTTAACAAGAACTGTACCTGTGTTCTTCCATTTCCTTACTATGTTCCTCACAGTGGAAATTGACAGGTTAAATCTCTGAGACAGATTTTTGTATCCTTCCCCTGAACAACTATGTTAAATAATCTTTGTTTTCAGATCATTTGACAGTTGTTTTGAGGAGCCCATGATGCCACTCTTCAGAGGAGATTCAAACAGGAGAACAACTTGCAAGTGGCCACTTTAAGTAGCTTTTCTCATGATTGCATACACCTGGCTATGAAGTTCAAAGCTCAATGAAGTAACAAAACCAAAAAAAAGTGCTTTAGTAAGTCAGTAAAAAGTACCGTATATACTCGAGTATAAGCCGAGATTTTCAGCCCAAATTTTGGGCTGAAAGTGCCCCCTCGGCTTATACTCGAGTCATGATCGGTGGTGGGGTCGGCGGGTGAGCACTGTTATATACTCACCTGCTTCCGGGGCTCCTGTCGCCCCCCCTGCACGTCCCACTGTCTCCGGGTGCCGCAGCCTCTTCCCCTGAGCGGTCACGTGGGACCGCTCATTAGAGAAATGAATAGGCTGCTCCACCTCCCATAGGGGCGGAGCCGCCTATTCATTTCTCTAATGAAGTGGTGCCGGTGACCGCTGATAGAGGAAGAGGCTGAGGCACCGAAGACAGGCAGGGGGAAGGAGCGGGACGCCGGGAGCAGGTAATTATGTCATATTCACCTGTCCTCGTTCCACACGCCGGGCGCTGTCTCCATCTTCCCGGCGTCTCTCCGCTCTGACTGTTCAGGTCAGAGGGCGCGATGACGCATATAGTGTGCGTGCCGCCCTCTGCCTGATCAGTCAGTGCGGAGAGACTCCGGGAAGATGGCGCCGAGGAGCTGCAAGAGAGGTGAGTATGTGTTTTTGTTTTTTTTTTATTGCAGCAGCAGCAATGGCACAGCTTTATGTGGAGTATCTATGGGGCAATGGTGCAGAGCACTATATGGCAGAGCTATGGGGCAACGGTGCAGAGCACTATATGGCACAGCTATGGGGCAATGGTGCAGAGCACTATATGGCACAGCTATGGGGCAATGGTGCAGAGCACTATATGGCACAGCTATGGGGCAATGGTGCAGAGCATTATATGGCACAGCTATGGGGCAACGGTGCAGAGCACTATATATATGGCACAGCTATGGGGCAACGGTGCAGAGCACTATATATATGGCACAGCTATGGGGCAACGATGCAGAGCACTATATATATGGCACAGCTATGGGGCAATGGTGCAGAGCATTATATATATGTCACAGTTATGGGGCAACGGTGCAGAGCATTATATATATGGCACAGCTATGGGGCAACGGTGCAGAGCATTATATATATGGCACAGCTATCTATGGGGCAACGGTGCAGAGCATTATATATATGGCACAGCTATGGGGCAACGGTGCAGAGCATTATATATATGGCACAGCTATGGGGCAACAGCGCAGAGCACTATATGGCACAGCTATGGGGCAACGGTGCAGAGCACTATATGGCACAGCTATGGGGCAACAGCACAGAGCACTATATGGCACAGCTATGGGGCAACGGTGCAGAGCATTATATATATGGCAGAGCTATGGGGCAACGGTGCAGAGCACTATATGGCGCAGCTATGGGGCAACGGTGCAGAGCACTATATGGCACAGCTATGGGGCAACGGTGCAGAGCACTATATGGCAGAGCTATGGGGCAACGGTGCAGAGCACTATATGGCACAGCTATGGGGCAACGGTGCAGAGCACTATATGGCACAGCTATGGGGCAACAGTGCAGAGCACTATATGGCACAGCTATGGGGCAATAACGATGCAGAGCACTATATGGCACAGCTATGGGGCAATGGTGCAGAGCACTATATGGCACAGCTATGGGGCAACGGTGCAGAGCACTATATGGCAGAGCTATGGGGCAACGGTGCAGAGCACTATATGGCACAGCTATGGGGCAACGGTGCAGAGCACTATATGGCACAGCTATGGGGCAATAACGATGCAGAGCACTATATGGCACAGCTATGGGGCAATGGTGCAGAGCACTATATGGCACAGCTATGGGGCAACGGTGCAGAGCACTATATGGCAGAGCTATGGGGCAACGGTGCAGAGCACTATATGGCACAGCTATGGGGCAATGGTGTAGAGCACTATATGGCACAGCTATGGGGCAACGGTGCAGAGCATTGTATATATGGCACAGCTTTATGTGGAGTATCTATGGGGCCATAATGAACGGTGCAGAGCATTATATATGGCACAGCTTTATGTGGAGCATCTATGGGGCCATAATGAATGGTATGGAGTATCTATTTCTAATTTTGAAATTCACCGGTACCTGCCGCATTTTCCACCCTAGGCTTATACTCGAGTCAATAAGTTTTCCCAGTTTTTTTGTGGCAAAATTAGGGGGGTCGGCTTATACTCGGGTCGGCTTATACTCGAGTATATACGGTAGGTAGGAGTATTTAAACCAAGAAAATGATAAGGGTGCCCATACTTATGCACCTGTCAAATTTTGTTTGAATGCAGATTGCACATTTTCTGTTAGTACAATAAACCTCATTTCAAGGCAGAAACATTACTGTGTCCAACAGTTATTAGATATATGAAACTGAAATAGCTGTTGCAAAAAAAAAACATTTTTATAAAACATTAAGCTTAAGATTAATAGGGGTGCCCAAACTTTTCCATATGACTGTATATGTCACTCTTTCACTAGTATATGATGTTCCCTTGTATATACGTGTGTTTACATGTGTGTATAGATTTGTATTGTATTATATATATTTTCATATATAATTATTTTCTTATTTTCACTTCACTCATTACAGTATTATTATTATTTATTATTTATTATTCATTATTTATTATTTATCATTATTTTTTCTTTATGTATTTTTTCTGTATTTTAGCATTATCACCTTGCACTTTGTCATCTATTTTCACTCTATACACCAGCACATTCTTCACTTTTGTTACATATATATATTTTTTGATTTTAATTTATTTCACCTATTCACTCGTCATTTTTTAATTATTTTTATTTTTACATTCATTATTATTATTTTTCTTTTCCTTTTTTCTTCTTTTCTTTTCCTTTTTCATCATTTTTTCTTTTCACGTCTATTCTCATATATCTATAGAAACTACTATCAGGACCTTGCTGTTCACCTTTTTTCTTCCATCCACTAGGACCTGTGGGTCACATGGCCTGTATTCACCAATGACGGCAGGCCGGGTGGTACGCGCATCCCTGTTGGTTTCCTGGTGTCTCCGCCTGCCGGCTTCATGTCCCCCTGTGCTGCGTCAATCGCACGCGGCGCCGGGGATCACGTGAGCTGGCGGCGGGGGGCGTCGGGACAATGTCCAATGGTGGTGCGCGTCGTTCAACTCCCTTGCCCTCCGTTCGTTGGGTGCTCTGCATTTATATTCTTCCGCTCTGCTGGATGCCGCCACCCCCTGATGAAGGCTGACGCCGAAACGCGCGTCGGGGACTGGCACATCCAGGAGACAGTAGCGGTGCAGGTAATTTCTGCTTTATGTACTAATCCATCATGTCACCACATAGGATTCATTCCTTATGACTTTTCGCTGTACTACCTAACAGGATTTAGCAGGCACCTGCACATAACATATTATATTGCCAGTGTTTGTGTGTATACACTGGCTGCTCCTTATATTTGCACATTGGCCGCACTGCTGCACTTTATGTTGGCATATACACATATATACGTTCCCTACCGCATTTGCAGCTATTTGATGCACTTTGATTGAGAAGCACACTTTAAGCAAGTCGTAGGGTTATATATATATATTGGTTGCTCTTTATATTTGCACATTGGCCGCACTGTTGCACTTTATGTTGGTATACACACACGTTCCCTACCGCATTTGCAGCTATTATATGCACTCTAATTCAGAAGCACGTTTTAAGTAAATTGTGGGGATGTATTCTTGTATATTGTATCAATTTCTACATACATCTTTAGTCCTATAGTTTGGTGGCATATATTTATTTATTTATTTACTTATTCACACTGTGCCACCACTCTACTATTATTATTCCAGGACTTTATTCATAACATTGCTCTGTCTCCTTGTTATTGTGCCTTTTTTTTTGGTTTCTTTTTCCCCCTACCATTTGGTGTATATAATTTTCACTAATAAAGTACATTTAAACTTACCATCTGGGCATTAGTTCGGTTCTTTGTTCTTCTTTTTTTATGTGAGTATACATGCCTGAAGCAGGAGTTAGATCAGCTCTGGAAAACATAGCATAAATAAGGTTAAGCCACAAGGTAATCCGGCAGTAGTACCTATTTAATCCATACCTTTGGCAGCGCTCTCCATATACCCTGTTTCTCTCATTTTTTGTCTGTTGAAAATAGGGGTGACTCCACATTGTTTTTTTCATTTTTTTTTTATTTATTAACAAGTACAGTAAACTACACACGTAAGGCATTACTCCACTCCTCCACTCGGACCTCTGACTCCTTGGATTATTGTTTTTTATATTTTCTTATTCTCTGTTATTTTAAGTCATTTTCCTATCCACATTTTTTTGTGGGTCAATTGTTCAGCTCTTACCCCCATTTTTCTTCCTTTTTCATCCTATTAGCCCTTTCTACAACCATTTTACTGCACCAAAGTTTGGGTGCCCATTGACTTAAATGGGGTTCAGGTTCAACTTTGGGTCAAGTTTGAGTCTGAAATTAAACTTCCACAGGTCCGCTTATGAGTAGTCCTAATTAGGGATGAGTTGACTCGTTGAAGTTCAAGTTCTGGTACACAATCTGAACTTTATTAAAAAGTGTCAGAGCTGTACCTGAACTTGAACCAGAACCTGAACTCCACTGAAAAGAGTGGTGAACTGATCTCTCACTTTTCCCGGACTTCCCCGTCACTCCGAACATTGCAATATACTTTCGGGACAAGTCCATGCTCTGCGTTTTTTCCCTGAAGCTAACTGTTTTGTACGAAGCTCAAACTCATAAGTTCGGGTCCGCTCATCCCTAGTCCTAATAACAGAGTCTCGGAGTCAAACTGTTTGGACCATCTGGTGGTCAGAGATCTTCTGTGGTAGCACAAAATGATGTGTAGCATAAACATTTGTACTTAAACTTCAGGTACAAAGAATTGCACAAGCGACAAGTGTAATAGAGTACAGGGTAGACTATGTCACCACGGAACAGACAGACCAACTGTTGAGGGGGGTTTATTAACAGGGGCGGTACTCTCCTTGCAGGGAGAAAACAGTAGAATATAAACTGCAGAAATAACGGTGCAAAATATATGGGAAGCAGTATAACAGAAGTAAACGGAAGTTCTTGGGAAAAACACTTATCAGTCTAATGAGGACTTGCTTGTAGGGTCGTCTTCTCCAACGTAGGTGCCGGGAAACAGTGGCACTTGTCGTCCCTCTGTTATCCGTGAGCTGTATAGTCTCTGGGAACCCGCAACCTGGGGTTTGAGAGGTTACTGTGGTGAGTAGAGGGGATGCTAGGCAAACGGGGTCCCCTGTGCTCTGAGTCTTCTGCCTCAACAGTGCAGCCTATCTCAGGAGAACGATGCTCAGTCTATTATTGGGTCTCCCAACAGGAATCAGGGGCTCTGCACTAATGCCGTGGGTGCTAGGGGCTACTGTCTCTGCACGGTACACTGTCTTTGCACGGGTCAATGTCTTTGCATGAGTGTCAGGGTGCACCTCTCCAGTCACAGCAGAGTCCTCTTTCACATACTCACAAGATGCAGTCTTTCTGGACAATCTTCCTGTCTCAGTCCTCCGACTGGGAGCTCTCTCTCTCCTCCCCGGAGCGCAGCTGCGTGCTGTTCTGTCCACTGTATCCGCTGCTCGCTCTGCTGCACATGCTGCTCTCTCTGCTGTGCACACTGCTCTCTCTGCTGTGCACGCTGCTCTAGCCCTGGAAAGTCCGCCATTTTTCTCTCTCAGCCCGGCTTCCTTCCTGTCCCAGCCTCTAAGTCTGCCCCCAGGGAAACCTGCTGCACAGCTAAGTGGTTCCAGGCATGGAGCAGAGAAGGTAACCCCCTTACACATGCACAGAAGATCCGTGGTTAGTTCTCCAAGAAGTTTGGAACAACCTCCCTGTTCCTTCAAAACCTGTGTGCAAGTGATAAGTCTAAGTAGAAGAATTGATATTTTAATGCTGTTTTGATTGCAAAAGTTGGTCACTCCAGATATTGATTTAGATTTCTCATTTGTTCATTCACTTTACATTTTGCTAAGTATTCAGAATAAACTATTAATTCTCCTGTTTTTTGCAGCATTCTTATTATCAGGAGAAATCAATTTATTTTTCTTTCCCTCTTTCTTTTCTCTGTAATATCCCATCTTAACATTTATTTTTGACACAACCTAGAGATTAGCAAAAGTGAGTAAATTTACGGGACCCTGGTCCAGGAGCCAGGTCAGTACTTCGTGGTCACTGGACAGGAGCGCTGCATGCTGCCTCCCTACTGACATCATCCACAGCTCCTTTTTTGATTAGCCCTCCTGGCATGATGGATAATCAAAAGAGGAGCCAGGGATGCTAGCACTTAGAGGACAGTTCGCATGACTCCCATCCAATGGCCATGGAATACAGACTTGATCGTTTCACCAGGGTCCTGCTTATCAATTCGCTCATCTCTATTATTAACGAAAACCTAAGCTTTCTCCTTATCTTTTTTTAGGATATTACATTAGACAATAATCTCCCTCAGGTACCTCGGACTGTTCTGCAAGTAAATTCTTAGTATTGAGTGAAATGAAATTCTTCCTTCCTTTCTTGAGTCCTTAAGTTTCTGTTTCCATTTTTCCAACTCCTTTTTTCTACCTATTGTAACGATGGAGGGCATTAGGTAGAGTTCACCCAGGCAATACAGTTTGGTCCAAATTTGTGCAGTTTTATTGCTTTTATAAAACTCCAAGGGGTACAAAACCAAAACAGCCTCTTCTGGGAACAAAGGTATAACAACAAATAAATAGTTCATCAGCAGGCAAGCAGATATCAGTGCAGGCTAGTCACCGGAAAAGATAATAGTCTGTTTCTCTCTTTGGAGAAACGCATTTGGGGTGTTTGTCCCTCATTAGTGCAAAGCAAGAGAGCTATTTTCTTACCTTTCATTTTTTACTTTTGTTCACGTTATTTAGTCATAACCATTATCCCTTTTATTATTTAGTACTCAACATGTTTTCGATCTGACATGTTCACTAGAGATGAGCGAGTATCCTCGTAGCTCGGGTTTTCCAGAGCACGCTCGAGTGGTCTCCGAGTATTTGTGACTGCTCGGAGATTTAGTTTTCCTTGCCGCAGCTGAATGATTTGCGGCCACTAGACAGCTTGATTACATATCTAGCAACCAGGCAACCCCCACATGTACTCAGGCTGCCAAGCAGCCGTAAATCATGCAGTTGTGTCAACAAAAACTAAATCTCCGAGCAGTCACAAATACTCGGAGACCACCCGAGCATGCTCAGGAAAACCCGAGCAACGTGTACACTCGCTCACCACTAATGTTCACCTCTTTTGTTGGTCCAGTCACTTTTATTCTAATGCCATTTACCAACATACTGTAATGCAAACTACTAAACTACTAAAAACCTCTGAAAAGCAAGTCTTTCCATTAGTTTTCAAAAGTATTGAAGAATTTGAAGCTGGATGTTGCTGTAATAGACATAAGAAAAAAATATTCTTTCTCTCCATTACAATGGAATGTCTTTGAAATGTGGAGCTCAGTGATGCATACATTTTTGATGCGACAGAATCTTTAAAAGAAATCAATCAGTTCAAGATCTTAAATGCCATTCTGATTGAAAAACACGGACAAATATCTTTCTCACTTTATCTGAGATGTACATCCTTCCCTCTAGCTTTGAGATTTCATATTTGTACTTTTTTAATATACTTCTTTGTTGTTTAAACATAACTCCAAGTCTTCCGCCTTTCTCCTCACTTATTTCTCTTTTCATCTTTGTCTTCCAAAATCTATTAACTGGTTCTCAGATGAAAAACTAAAAAAAAGAGACTCTCTCTACTTTCAGAAACTTGATCAAGAACCTAAGGAGTTTGTGGAATTAGGAAAACAATGAGCTAAATGCTTATCCGTAGATTAGGATTTGGTCACTTTCGTCTTAATTGTATCTTATTACATACATCTCAAGATCTGGAACAGGTTTGCAGTCCTGCTGCTGAGGCAATCATGGAATCATGAAGGATAGTCTCATGAAGTGAGATTGCCAAAGTTAACTAGAGACCATGAACATGAACCTGGCAATCAGGACTTGCAAGCATAAGTTTTAGGGCAGGTGCTGATGATCAAATTATTGGTCCGAGTGCAATCAGACAAAATATTGGATCACACTCAGACCAATGTCATTCTGTGGAGCCAGGCACATGTCCAATTTTTTTTCCCTGGACCAAATCTGTCTGAGGAGAACGTTGCGGCATGCTCGATTTTCATCTGATATTTGGGTCACACTCGACCATGCAAGTCAATGAGTTCGTGGAAAATTTTGGACTCCTCTCAGATAACATCTCAGTGAAGTCCGATTTGTACAATGGAGAAGAAGGAAAATTTTATTTTCCATCTTTTTCTCATCCATGAAAATCGGATCACACTACGAATGTGACTATGATCAAACTCTGGTTAGAGTGTAATTAGTATAATCGGCCCAATTCTCTCAGGTGATAAAAAATATGATGTTCCTAACCTTATGTAGAAATTCAGAAGATATGAGAGCTAAACAAATCTGGTGCAACACTAACTTTTGAAAGGGAGCTGTCCAACATCTCAGGCTGCTCAGTAAGTATTGGTGAATCCTGGAAAAGGAGATTTAAATCTTTAGATTTTAGATTTTAACACCTAATGATCGTTAGATCTTTTGGAAATAGCATGGATCGATTGTGAAGCATGGATACAACGCTCTCTGTATAGGTATGTGCACACATTTGGTATTTGCAGAAATACTGGAATGTTGGTGGAAAAAATTCTATGTAAAATATGCAACTTTTCGGCATGTTTTTCATTCGTTTTTTATGTATGTTTAATGTGGTTTTTTTCCTGTTCATTTGGAAAAAGTTGCAAAAACGCTGGAAGAAATGACCTGCAAGATTATGATTGCATAAATATGGTCAACAAAATTTACAGACGTTGTCAACACTGTTCCCATTGGGACTCACAATCTAAATTCCCTATCAGTGTGTCACTGGAGTGTGGGAGGAAACCAAAGAAAACAAACACAAATATGGGGAGAACATACAAACTCCATGGTGATGTCCTTGGTGGGATTTGAAGCAAGATGCTAACCACTGAGCCACCATGCTGCCCATCTGCTTCTCCTCTCTGCTGACAACTACACCAAAAATATTTTATGGCAATGTTACTCTAATAATCTCCTGTTGAAAGCTAAGCCCAATCGGGACCCCGAATATTTGTCAAATAGTTACCATTAGGAAGGGAGGCACAGTATAAGCCCAATACTGAGACACAATTTCTTCCAGAACATTGCTGCCTTCCAAAGACCCATTGAAAACTATTTAATAACATCAACATCAGCAATTTTCAAGATAATTATCTGACCGTGCAACTGAAATTGCGACAATTCAAGAGTCTGGCATACCTTACTCAGATTCTTCATCATCTGGGTTAGATTTGCCACCTGTTCGCAGAGTGGTGAAAAAGAAAAACGTATGGGCCAGTCGGAATGTGACCCTGAGTCACTTCTCACGGACAAGCCGTGAGTCAGGGTAGTCAAGGAGTCTGAGGTCAGGGGCCAGGAGGGTACATCATAAAGAGAGGATAGAAACAAAGGCATAATCAGGTCACTGTCCAGAGACAGAATTCCAAGGTCAGAGTGCATCAAGGCAAAAGGGTACACAAACGGGAGGTCAAAAGGCAAATTCAGGGTCTAAATTCAGAGCACAAAGCACAGAGAACACACCACACTGACCTGAAAGCTATGACTGGCAGCAATCTGGGACCCAGCTCCGTTAAGTAGCTGGGTAATCACTTGGAAATGGGAACCCCTGAAGGAAGCTCAGCACCTCTCAGTCTCAGATTGGATGACTGGGCTGTCACTGGCAGCTTAGCATGCCCCTGCACTAGATTGGATGTCTGAGATGTCAGTCACTGTGTAAGGAGGTGGCGGGAACCCTCACATGCCTCCTCTCTCCTATATGGCGGGCACGTGTGCTGCATGCGGCACCCTGATTGTTCACCCCTGTGTTAATGTATAATGCTATGTATTAATGTGTTACCACATGCAATGGGCAGTGTTTGTTCCTGTATTGTGTAAACTGTACTGAATATGTTATCTGTTGCACATGTTGAGATTAGGGATAGAAGGAGTTAAATAAGGGGAACAGCCCAGCAGGCGTACAGGAGAAGGATTTCCTGCTTCTGCAGCAGAGCCCGGGCAGGCTTGCCGAAGGCAAGATGTGCTCCACTGTTGGCAGCAGAATATATCCCTGGAGGGGAATGGAATATTGCCATGGACTGCCTGGCAGTGTGTTGTGAATTTACTTTTTGCTCCCTCTAGTGGTTACTAGTTTTTTGACTCTGGTTTTTCTGTCATTCCTTTTATCCGCACCTGGGTCGTTAGTTAAGGGTGTTGCTATTTAAGCTCCCTGGACCTTCAGTTCAATGCCTGGCAACGTAGTTATCAGAGCTAGTCTGCTGTGCTCTTGTCTACTGATCCTGGTTCCAGTTATATCAGCTAAGTCCGCTTTTTGCTTTTTGCTATTTTGTTTTGGTTTTGTATTTTTGTCCAGCTTGTTCCAAATATATATCCTGACCTTTGCTGGAAGCTCTAGGGGGCTGGTGTTCTCCCCCCGGACCGTTAGACGGTTCGGGGGTTCTTGAATTTCCAGTGTGGATTTTGATAGGGTTTTTGTTGACCATATAAGTTACCTTTCTTTATTCTGCTATCAGTAAGCGGGCCTCTCTGTGCTAAACCTGGTTCATTTCTGTGTTTGTCATTTCCTCTTACCTCACCGTTATTATTTGTGGGGGGCTTCTATCCAGCTTTGGGGTCCCCTTCTCTGGAGGCAAGAAAGGTCTTTTGTTTTCCTCTACTAGGGGTAGCTAGATTCTCCGGCTGGAGCGTGTCATCTAGAATCAACGTAGGAATGATCCCCGGCTACTTCTAGTGTTGGCGTTAGGAGTAGATATATGGTCAACCCAGCTACCACTGCCCTATGAGCTGGATTTTTGTATTCTGCAGACTTCCACGTTCCTCTGAGACCCTCGCCATTGGGGTCATAACAGTTTGCCAGGCCAGTATTAAATGTTTAATGCATTGCAGAAGAGGGATTATAAGAAAGAAGATTCTGAGTTTTTTTTTTTTTTTCTTCTTCCCCTTTACCTCAGAGTGGCTATGCTTGCTGCAGACATGAATGTCCAGACCTTGATTACAAGTGTGGACCAGCTGGCTACTCGTGTGCAGGGCATACAAGACTATGTTATCAGTAATCCTAGGTCAGAACCTAAAATACCGATTCCTGAACTGTTTTCCGGAGACAGGTTTAAGTTTAGGAATTTTGTGAATAATTGTAAATTGTTTTTGTCCCTGAGACCCTGTTCATCTGGAGACTCTGCTCAGCAAGTAAAAATTGTTATTTCGTTCTTACGGGGCGACCCTCGGGATTGGGCTTTTTCGCTGGCGCCAGGAGATCCGGCATTGGCTGATATTAATGCGTTTTTTCTGGCGCTCGGTTTACTTTATGAGGAACCCAATCTTGAGATTCAGGCAGAAAAGGCCTTGCTGGCTATGTCTCAGGGGCAGGACGAGGCTGAAGTGTACTGCCAAAAATTTCGGAAATGGTCCGTGCTGACACATTGGAACGAGTGTGCACTGGCCGCTAATTTTAGAAATGGCCTTTCTGAAGCCATTAAGAATGTTATGGTGGGTTTTCCCATTCCCACAGGTCTGAATGATACTATGGCACTGGCTATTCAAATTGACCGGCGGTTGCGGGAGCGCAAAACCGCAAATTCCCTCATGGTGTTGTCTGAACAGACACCTAATTCGGTGCAATGTGATAGAAAAATCGCAAATTCCCTCATGGTGTTGTCTGAACAGACACCTGATTTAATGCAATGTGATAGAATCCTGACTAGAAATGAGCGGAAAATTCATAGACGCCGGAATGGCTTGTGCTACTACTGTGGTGATTCTACACATATTATCTCAGCATGCTCTAAACGTATAGCTAAGGTTGTTAGTCCTGTCACCGTTGGTAATTTGCAACCTAAATTTATTCTGTCTGTAACTTTGATTTGCTCACTGTCGTCTTTTCCTGTCATGGCGTTTGTAGATTCAGGTGCTGCCCTGAGTCTTATGGATCTGTCATTTGCTAAGCACTGTGGTTTTACTCTTGAACCATTAGAAAATCCTATTCCTCTTAGGGGTATTGATGCTACGCCATTGGCAGCAAATAAACCGCAGTATTGGACACAGGTTACCATGTGCATGACTCCTGAACACCGCGAGGTGATACGTTTCCTGGTTTTACATAAAATGCATGATTTGGTTGTTTTAGGGCTGCCATGGTTACAGACCCATAATCCAGGCCTGGACTGGAAGGCTATGTCAGTCTCAAGTTGGGGCTGTCGTGGTATTCATGGGGATTCCCTGCCTGTGTCTATTGCTTCTTCTACGCCTTCGGAAGTTCCGGAGTATTTGTCTGATTATCAGGATGTCTTCAGTGAGTCTGAGTCCAGTGCACTGCCTCCTCATAGGGACTGTGACTGTGCTATAGATTTGATCCCAGGCAGTAAATTTCCTAAGGGAAGACTGTTTAATCTGTCGGTACCTGAACATACCGCTATGCGTTCATATATCAAGGAGTCTCTAGAGAAAGGACATATTCGTCCGTCTTCTTCCCCTCTTGGTGCGGGATTCTTTTTTGTGGCAAAAAAGGACGGATCTTTGAGACCTTGTATTGATTATCGGCTTTTAAATAAGATCACTGTCAAATTTCAGTATCCTTTACCGCTGTTGTCTGACTTGTTTGCCCGGATTAAAGGTGCCAAGTGGTTCACCAAGATAGATCTTCGTGGTGCGTACAACCTTGTGCGCATTAAGCAAGGTGATGAATGGAAAACCGCATTCAATACGCCCGAAGGTCATTTTGAGTACTTGGTGATGCCTTTTGGGCTCTCCAATGCGCCTTCAGTTTTTCAGTCCTTTATGCATGACATTTTCCGGAAGTATCTGGATAAATTTTTGATTGTTTATCTGGATGATATTTTGGTTTTTTCTGATAATTGGGATTCGCATGTGGAGCAGGTCAGGTTGGTCTTTAAAATTTTGCGTGAAAATTCTTTGTTTGTCAAGGGCTCAAAGTGTCTCTTTGGTGTACAGAAGGTTCCCTTTTTGGGGTTCATTTTTTCCCCTTCTGCTGTGGAGATGGACCCAGTCAAGGTCCGAGCTATTCTTGATTGGACTCAGCCCTCGTCAGTTAAGAGTCTACAGAAGTTCTTGGGTTTCGCTAACTTCTACCGTCGTTTTATCGCTAATTTTTCTAGCATTGTGAAACCTTTGACGGATATGACCAAGAAGGGCTCCGATGTAGCTAACTGGGCTCCTGCTGCCGTGGAGGCTTTCCAGGAGTTGAAACGCCGGTTTACTTCGGCGCCTGTTTTGTGCCAGCCCGATGTCTCACTTCCCTTTCAGGTTGAGGTGGATGCTTCAGAGATTGGAGCAGGGGCCGTTTTGTCGCAGAGAGGCCCTGGTTGCTCTGTTATGAAACCTTGTGCCTTTTTCTCTAGGAAGTTTTCGCCTGCCGAGCGAAATTATGATGTGGGCAATCGGGAGTTGTTGGCCATGAAATGGGCATTTGAGGAGTGGCGTCATTGGCTCGAGGGTGCTAAGCATCGTGTGGTGGTCTTGACTGATCACAAAAATCTGATGTATCTCGAGTCTGCTAAACGCCTTAATCCGAGACAGGCCCGCTGGTCATTGTTTTTCTCCCGCTTTGATTTTGTTGTCTCGTATTTACCAGGTTCAAAGAATGTGAAGGCCGATGCTCTTTCTAGGAGCTTTGTGCCTGATGCTCCTGGAGTCGCTGATCCTGTTGGTATTCTTAAAGATGGAGTTATCTTGTCAGCTATTTCTCCGGATCTGCGACGTGTGTTGCAGAGATTTCAGGCTGATAGGCCTGAGTCTTGTCCACCTGACAGACTGTTTGTCCCGGATAAGTGGACCAGCAGAGTCATTTCCGAGGTTCATTCCTCGGTGTTGGCAGGTCACCCGGGAATTTTTGGCACCAGAGATCTGGTGGCCAGGTCCTTTTGGTGGCCTTCCTTGTCAAGGGATGTGCGGTCATTTGTGCAGTCCTGTGGGACTTGTGCTCGAGCTAAGCCTTGCTGTTCTCGTGCCAGCGGTTTGCTCTTGCCCTTGCCTGTCCCGAAGAGACCTTGGACACATATCTCCATGGATTTCATTTCTGATCTTCCGCTATCCCAGGGCATGTCCGTTATCTGGGTGATATGTGATCGCTTCTCAAAGATGGTCCATTTGGTTCCTTTGCCTAAGCTGCCTTCCTCTTCCGATCTGGTTCCTGTGTTTTTCCAGAACGTGGTTCGTTTGCACGGCATCCCTGAGAATATTGTGTCAGACAGAGGATCCCAGTTCGTTTCCAGATTCTGGCGATCCTTTTGTAGTAGGATGGGCATTGATTTGTCGTTTTCGTCTGCTTTCCATCCTCAGACTAATGGACAGACGGAGCGAACCAATCAGACTTTGGAGGCTTATTTGAGGTGTTTTGTCTCTGCTGATCAGGACGATTGGGTGACATTCTTGCCGTTGGCTGAGTTTGCCCTTAATAATCGGGCTAGTTCCGCCACCTTGGTTTCGCCTTTTTTCTGCAACTCTGGTTTCCATCCTCGCTTTTCTTCGGGTCATGTGGAGCCTTCTGACTGTCCTGGGGTGGATTCTGTGGTGGATAGGTTGCAGCGGATCTGGAATCATGTGGTGGACAACTTGAAGTTGTCACAGGAGAGGGCTCAGCGCTTTGCCAACCGCCGCCGCGGTGTGGGTCCCCGACTACGCGTTGGGGATTTGGTATGGCTTTCTTCCCGCTTTGTTCCTATGAAGGTCTCCTCTCCCAAATTTAAACCTCGTTTTATTGGGCCTTACAAGATATTGGAAATCCTTAATCCTGTATCTTTTCGTCTGGATCTTCCTGTGTCGTTTGCTATTCACAATGTATTTCATAGGTCCTTGTTGCGGCGGTACATTGTGCCTATAGTTCCTTCTGCTGAGCCTCCTGCTCCGGTGTTGGTTGAGGGCGAGTTGGAGTACGTGGTGGAGAAGATCTTGGATTCTCGCCTCTCCAGGCGGAGGCTTCAGTACCTGGTCAAGTGGAAGGGCTATGGTCAGGAGGATAATTCCTGGGTGGTCGCCTCTGATGTTCATGCGGCCGATTTAGTTCGTGCCTTTCATGCCGCTCATCCTGATCGCCCTGGTGGTCGTGGTGAGGGTTCGGTGACCCCTCACTAAGGGGGGGGTACTGTTGTGAATTTACTTTTTGCTCCCTCTAGTGGTTACTAGTTTTTTGACTCTGGTTTTTCTGTCATTCCTTTTATCCGCACCTGGGTCGTTAGTTAAGGGTGTTGCTATTTAAGCTCCCTGGACCTTCAGTTCAATGCCTGGCAACGTAGTTATCAGAGCTAGTCTGCTGTGCTCTTGTCTACTGATCCTGGTTCCAGTTATATCAGCTAAGTCCGCTTTTTGCTTTTTGCTATTTTGTTTTGGTTTTGTATTTTTGTCCAGCTTGTTCCAAATATATATCCTGACCTTTGCTGGAAGCTCTAGGGGGCTGGTGTTCTCCCCCCGGACCGTTAGACGGTTCGGGGGTTCTTGAATTTCCAGTGTGGATTTTGATAGGGTTTTTGTTGACCATATAAGTTACCTTTCTTTATTCTGCTATCAGTAAGCGGGCCTCTCTGTGCTAAACCTGGTTCATTTCTGTGTTTGTCATTTCCTCTTACCTCACCGTTATTATTTGTGGGGGGCTTCTATCCAGCTTTGGGGTCCCCTTCTCTGGAGGCAAGAAAGGTCTTTTGTTTTCCTCTACTAGGGGTAGCTAGATTCTCCGGCTGGAGCGTGTCATCTAGAATCAACGTAGGAATGATCCCCGGCTACTTCTAGTGTTGGCGTTAGGAGTAGATATATGGTCAACCCAGCTACCACTGCCCTATGAGCTGGATTTTTGTATTCTGCAGACTTCCACGTTCCTCTGAGACCCTCGCCATTGGGGTCATAACACAGTGAGAATGGGCACCTGGGCTGTGGAAGTGCCCACAGAAAGACTGTTGGTTCCCTGTTACCAGAGGAGAGCTGACAATGGTGCATGTTGTGATAGGGAAAGCGCAGCAAATGTTACCTCATTCATCTCATCTTTATTAAATGTTTGCTACCGTGTGGTGTGTGGTGCATCCGGAGGACGCCATTCCAGTACGGAGAGCAACCATGTGCTGGAGATAATCAACTATGCCATTGGGCTGGAATTATGTGATTCAAGGTGCACCACAATACATAAATATTAAGTGAAGCAATAATAGAGTACGCTGAGGTGTTACATCAGGTAGAGTAAACAATGAAGAACAAAAGAAGGAGAAGGCTACCTGTAAACATGTGCACACTCTAAGTAGCATAAAAAATATACATGTTTATCGGACACAAAAACAACAAGCAAAAGAATCATTAAAAACAATTAAAATAATACTACCGGGGTTCCCAGGCCGAAAAACAACCCCAAAAAAACAATGATCAATCCTGTGTACAGAATAATGTAAACCCATGATAATGTGCAATAAATAAACAATCCAATTATTCATAACATAAACATATGTGCACAAATGGAAGATCACATAAACCACACCTGTCCACATCCCTGTTAAAAAAGCATGAATTGACCTCATGGGCATGAATGGGTTAAGTGGAACCTATAGGTCTTGTCCTTAACAGAAAATGAGTGCGAAAGAACTTCACTCACTCTTCAAAAAATTGTAAGGAGGCCTGCAGAATCTGGCAGAAAGCAATGCCAAAGACTGCGTCAATATAATTAAAGACACAGAATCAAAATTATAATGATTGTCAGGAAAGCAATGCTCTCAATATACTCCTGCGAACCCTCATAGGATATACCTACATCAAGAGGAGGAATCTCCGGGAGAAGAACAAAAAATTGCCAGGGAACTTGAGTAGTGTGGAGAGGTGGGGGCTGAGATGCAGAAAAAGCCACCAGGGGCCTGGGAACTGACCCCACGCGGTATCGCTGCTTCTAGCGCAGCTTCCCCTGATGAAGCTTTCTGCCAGATTCTGCAGGCCTCCTTACATTTTTTTGTAGAGTGAGTGAAGCTCTTTCGCACTCTTTCAAGGACAAGACCTATAGGTCTTAACCCATTCATGCCCATGAGGTCAATTCGTTGTGCACATATGTTTATGTTATGAATAATTGGACCATGTATTGCACATTATCATGGGTTTACCTTATTCTGTTTTTTTGGGGTGTTTTTCAGCCTGGGAACCCCGGTAGTATTATTTTAATTGTTTTTAATGATTTTTTTGCTTTTTGCTTTTGTGTCCAATAAACAAGTATATTTTTTATGCCAGTTAAAGTGTGCACATGTTTACAGGTAGCCTGCTCCTTCTTTTGTACCATTACGCTGGGACTTTATCTGTAGTTTTCATGTGCAAGGGACCGGGGTGCTTTAATGGACTCGGTCATGACTACCAACTCATGCCCCCTTGTTATAACTGCGTCCAAGACAAATTAAGAGGAGGAATCTTGACAGATTGCTAATATTACATAGTTACATAGGATGAAAAAAGACCTAGGTCCATCACGTTCAACCTTTCTCCACTATTTATACATTTTAGCACTAAATTTACTATAACCCACAATATTATTTGTACTGAGGAAATCATCCCGCCCTTTTTTAAAGCTTAAAGCTGTTATAGTGTCTGCCATTACTACCTCTTGGGCCTTCCACATTCTGACTGTTCTAACTATAAAGAACCTTTTTATACCACAAGAATAACAAAGAATTCCCCCAAACGATATGTCCTTAAAATAACAGATAAAAAAAGAGTCCATTGGACTTTTTTAGATCTGAAAATCTTTAACATTTACGATAAGGAATGACTAATTCGATCATGCTCAGTGCTGTTGTTAACACATCTGAGCCAGAATATACTAATAATTAATGTTATATTTTACCATTCATCAAGCTACTTTTGAGATACAAATGAAATAGAAATTCACTGGGATTTACACATTTTTAAGGGTTTCTCCATAGTGTTAAGATTTGGGATCTGCATTAACATACTAGAGAGATCCAGATATTAAGAATTTTTTATATATTGTTATTTTTTTACTTTAAGCTTATTTAAGCCTTAAATTGAAATTCTAATATCTAAAATAACAATATTTCTGGTTGGGTAAAATACTCAGGAAATATATTTTTGGAGTTGGCAAATTTTGAAATGTACTAATCATTTCTTGTGTTCCTTTTGTTTTACCTTTGTCTTTTTTCCACTATACTCGGTGCTATTGTAACCACCTCTTAGGATGCATGTCTACGCTTCCCTTGTCCTCCTCATTCTCCCTGTACTCTCATTTAATTAATTCTTGCAAATAGCAGGGAACTCGAGCCGGTCGTCCGCAGGAAGCTTTGTGTTCTGATCTCTCTGCTCTCTTTATTTTATAGAACATTTCATCTTTCCTGTTAAGAACCTGTGGCCATCGCGTGTGCAGCTTTACATAACAACGAGTCCCCGATATGGAGCGACAGATTACAAGCACCGGGACTGGAATCAAAGGCTCGCAGCTGAGTTCAGAGACAGACGAGGACAAATCTGAACCCTGCTTATAACAAACGGTTTACCTGTGTGGAAAGGCAGATGGGACAGTTGTGAAGAGAGAAACGAGATTAAATAGAATGCATCCATATAAAAGGCGAGCTTGTGTATAGCCCCCCATATTCTCTTATCTGGAAAATGATTTATCTAAACCCTTAAAATGTCTGTTTTTTATATCCAATTTAGGCATCACAAAACAGTGGGCTGCCATCATAGGAATAAACCATTATTCTGTTTCTAAGGACTTGGGCAGATGACCGTATTTTTTTTGTCTGAGTGAGATCAGTCAAAACATTGCATGATGTTAGTCTATGGGGCCATAAACATGTCTGATTCGTTCCTCAGACCGGTCTGGGGAAAGAGTCAAGCCATGCCCGAGTTTGATCCTAAATTCAGATCGCACTCAGCCATGCAAGTCAATTAGTCCATGGAAAAAAATTGCGGACTATCACAATGGAGAAGATGGAGATTTTTTTTTCCATCTTCTCCTCATCCAAGAAAATTAGATAACACTATGATGACACTCTGATTCTCTCGGATGAGAAGATTATACACTGGTGGGCACCTGCCCTTAGGGTCCTGAGTGGAAATAATTAGTGTAACCAATTTCAGCTTAAAACCTTTTTTTACACCCAAATTCTTGCTGACATCCAATTTAGGGGGATAGCAAGAAAAGGGACAGATGGAAGAGAGCTTGTCTGCAGGATCGGAAAACATAGGGTTTGTTTGGAATTTTTAATCAATAATTTTACAAATATTTTTTTACATGGATTTTATAACATGACTTTTTGTTAGGGGGTGGGTATTGGATATTTTTCTGCTTTTTGTGTATATGATTTTTTCCCCTCTTCTTCAAGTTGATTTAGTAGGCAAATTGAATTGACAGGATGCTTTTTCCCAGGCGTAACAAGATATGCCATACTATGAGAAATGTAACGTAGCAACCATATGCAAATCAGGATGGAAGTGCACTAAAACAGTGTTCATGTACGTCATCTGTGGTTTTCCAGCGCATTGACCTGCCCCCAGTGCACTTCCCGCCTGATTTGCATATAGATTCTACAGTAGAATATTCATGACTAGCAAACATATCCTTTCTATTGAGGGACAAGTACCTACACAGCTTAATGTAAAATTTTTCTGATAGGTTCCCTTTAAATTTAGATCCGTCAGATATTTTGTGCCTCACTTCTTTTTTATCTTGTCACATACTGCTGCATAATTTTTAAAAAATGCACATTTTCTCTCTTCATGTTTGATAAGTGAGAAGTCACATTTGGGTGTGACCCCAGTGCTTTGTGCTGTACAAATCAAAAATTTCCCAGTTGCTGCTCTACCTCCCCTCTCACAGCGAGCAGTTTCACAGGAAGAGGGAAACAACAGCAGCCTACTTCTATCTTAATCTTCTGTTTCCATATTTTCGGGGAGCTAGGCCATTTTAAATATCTCCAAGGACACCAGGCAGGTGTGCGCTGTATTTCAGAGCAGCATCTGTTTTTCTGCTCTGTTCTGTTGACGAGATGTGACTGCTAACATCATGCTGATTGACAGCCGGCTCCCCCACTGCCTAACTGCAGGGAGTCGGTTATCAAACTAGCATGTGTAAGTGGGTTGAGAGCTGGCTCAGGGATAGGAAACAAAGGGTGGTTATTAATGGAGCACACTCGGACTGGGTCACGGTTAGCAGTGGGGTACCACAGGGGTCAGTATTGGGCCCTCTTCTTTTTAACATATTTATTAATGACCTTGTAGGGGGCATTCAGAGTAGAATTTCAATATTTGCAGATGACATTAAACTCTGCAGGGTAATCAATACAGGGGAGGACAATTTTATATTACAGGATGATTTATGTAAACTAGAAGCTTGGGCTGATAAATGGCAAATGAGCTTTAATGGGGATAAATGTAAGGTCATGCACTTGGGTAGAAGTAATAAGATGTATAACTATGTGCTTAATTCTAAAACTCTGGGCAAAACCGTCAATGAAAAAGACCTGGGTGTATGGGTGGATGACAAACTCATATTCAGTGGCCAGTGTCAGGCAGCTGCTACAAAGGCAAATAAAATAATGGGATGCATTAAAAGAGGCATAGATGCTCATGAGGAGAACATAATTTTACCTCTATACAAGTCACTAGTTCGACCACACTTAGAATACTGTGCACAGTTCTGGTCTCCGGTGTATAAGAAAGACATAGCTGAACTGGAGCGGGTGCAGAGAAGAGCGACCAAGGTTATTAGAGGACTGAGGGGTCTGCAATACCAAGATAGGTTATTACACTTGGGGCTATTTAGTTTGGAAAAACGAAGACTAAGGGGTGATCTTATGTTAATGTATAAATATATGAGGGGACAGTACAAAGACCTTTTTGATGATCTTTTTAATCATAGACCTGAGACAGGGACAAGGGGGCATCCTCTACGTCTGGAGGAAAGAAGGTTTAAGCATAATAACAGACGCGGATTCTTTACTGTAAGAGCAGTGAGACTATGGAACTCTCTGCCGTATGATGTTGTAATGAGTGATTCATTAATTAAATTTAAGAGGGGACTGGATACCTTTCTGGAAAAGTATAATGTTACAGGGTATATACACTAGATTCCTTGATAAGGCGTTGATCCAGGGAACTAGTCTGATTGCCGTATGTGGAGTCGGGAAGGAATTTTTTTCCCCATGGTGGAGTTACTCTTTGCCACATGGGGTTTTTTTGCCTTCCCCTGGATCAACATGTTAGGGCATGTTAGGTTAGGCTATGGGTTGAACTAGATGGACTTACAGTCTTCCTTCAACCTTAATAACTATGTAACTATGTAACTATGTAACTATGTAGCATGGGGACGGCAGTCGTGCCCGATTGTCAGAGCAGCCTGGAAAAGGAAGATCTGGTCTGTTGTTGTAGAACAGCTGAATCTCTGGCAGGAGCGATCGGTGAACGCTCTATACTGGCATCTGTTAGCAATTTTCTGCCTGTTAGTTTTTAGGCCCATTGTAAGAAAGAATACAATTTCCTTTGGACAGCCTCTTTAACTAAGGATTAAAGAATTAAATCTAGGCAAATCAAATTTGTTTAGAATTTCCCAAGTTACAAATTAATTTGCCGATCCAAATTTTTGGAAATTTGACTTGTATGATTCCATAAAAATGGCAGAAAGTCAGCTGCAATTTTACAAGATTCACATACTCCCCTCCTTGAGTTTCTAGGAGTTGAAGTGACAAAATATTTTATTGTTTTTAACCCTTTCCTTGCCCATTTTTTTTTACACTTTTGGGTTATGAGATCTCACTGCATAATAAATGGCTTTTATTAATGGATTTCAAGTCACATTCAGTTTGTGTCTAATTATACATTTACTAAATATTAATTTCCTGACCAAACTCTCACGGATCTGCTAAATTTAAATTTTGCCAGATTTGCTCATCTCTAGATTTAGCGCGTGGATTGACAGCCCACTTTTTTTTATCTAATATTACTGCTTAAACTCCTACACATAAAACTCGCTGTACACCATGACTATATTTTTATCTTTGATTTTGTTCTTGGCCTTATTTCCCTTTTCTGTGCCCATTTTTATTGGCTCCACAGTGAATTTCAAATTTTTGATGGCAACTTTGTCATACTAAATGTTTGCCATTGTGGATGTGCATCTTAAAGGCTTCATCCAGGGCATTTTGTTTTACTATGGGTCTAAAAACTAACCGGCAGGTGAGATGCAGGGAGAGGGACGAAGGAGCTTACCACGGTAAGAATTTGTAGCGGAAATTTGGCCCGGAGTTCCTCCTGACGGTGCTGTTTCCACTGGTGATCACAGAAAGGTAGACAAAAAAATTAGGAAAGATTCCGGCACAACCATCCAGGAATAAAATAGATTCTTTATTCAAACGTATTTAAAACATGTAAAGACGAGGCCTCGTACCTGACGCATGTCAGGTGTATACACACCCTTAGTCATAGGCTAACTGAGGCATAAGTGTAACAATCCAACATATATACATTGTCTAAACATAAGCACAATTACAATAGGTTAGAACAAAGTCAATGCCCATAAGTTGGAACCTGTGGCTGGAGAGGAGAGAGGAACACACATGATGGTAAAAGAATAAATGCAATGCACTCAATGAAGTGCACATAATATCCACATTCTAGTAGCCAGAAGTAAAAAAAAAAACTTAAGCAAAAGCATAAAACACATGAAAAGGCACAAAAATGTTTCTACCATATACAGTGGGGCAAAAAAGTATTTAGTCAGTCAGCAATAGTGCAAGTTCCACCACTTAAAAAGATGAGAGGCGTCTGTAATTTACATCATAGGTAGACCTCAACTATGGGAGACAAACTGAGAAAAAAAAATCCAGAAAATCACATTGTCTGTTTTTTTATCATTTTATTTGCATATTATGGTGGAAAATAAGTATTTGGTCAGAAACAAACAATCAAGATTTCTGGCTCTCACAGACCTGTAACTTCTTCTTTAAGAGTCTCCTCTTTCCTCCACTCATTACCTGTAGTAATGGCACCTGTTTAAACTTGTTATCAGTATAAAAAGACACCTGTGCACACCCTCAAACAGTCTGACTCCAAACTCCACTATGGTGAAGACCAAAGAGCTGTCAAAGGACACCAGAAACAAAGTTGTAGCCCTGCACCAGGCTGGGAAGACTGAATCTGCAATAGCCAACCAGCTTGGAGTGAAGAAATCAACAGTGGGAGCAATAATTAGAAAATGGAAGACATTCAAGACCACTGATAATCTCCCTCGATCTGGGGCTCCACGCAAAATCCCACCCCGTGGGGTCAGAATGATCACAAGAATGGTGAGCAAAAATCCCAGAACCACGCGGCGGGACCTAGTGAATGAACTGCAGAGAGCTGGGACCAATGTAACAAGGCCTACCATAAGTAACACACTACGCCACCATGGACTCAGATCCTGCAGTGCCAGATGTGTCCCACTGCTTAAGCCAGTACATGTCCGGGCCAGTCTGAAGTTTGCTAGAGAGCATTTGGATGATCCAGAGGAGTTTGGGGAGAATGTCCTATGGTCTGATGAAACCAAACTGGAACTGTTTAGTAGAAACACAACTTGTCGTGTTTGGAGGAAAAAGAATACTGAGTTGCATCCATCAAACACCATACCTACTGTAAAGCATGGTGGTGGAAACATCATGCTTTGGGGCTGTTTCTCTGCAAAGGGGCCAGGACGACTGATCCGGGTACATGAAAGAATGAATGGGGCCATGTATCGTGAGATTTTGAGTGCAAACCTCCTTCCATCAGCAAGGGCATTGAAGATGAAACGTGGCTGGGTCTTTCAACATGACAATGATCCAAAGCACACCGCCAGGGCAATGAAGGAGTGGCTTCGTAAGAAGCATTTCAAGGTCCTGGAGTGGCCTAGCCAGTCTCCAGATCTCAACCCTATAGAAAACCTTTGGAGGGAGTTGAAAGTCCGTGTTGCCAAGCAAAAAGCCAAAAACATCACTGCTCTAGAGGAGATCTGCATGGAGGAATGGGCCAACATACCAACAACAGTGTGTGGCAACCTTGTGAAGACTTACAGAAAACGTGTGACCTCTGTCATTGCCAACAAAGGATATATTACAAAGTATTGAGATGAAATTTTGTTTCTGACCAAATACTTATTTTCCACCATAATATGCAAATAAAATGATAAAAAAACAGACAATGTGATTTTCTGGATTTTTTTTTCTCAGTTTGTCTCCCATAGTTGAGGTCTACCTATGATGTAAATTACAGACGCCTCTCATCTTTTTAAGTGGTGGAACTTGCACTATTGCTGACTGACTAAATACTTATTTGCCCCACTGTATAAAGGCAATTATTATTAACCAAATAAACATGCATAGAATGACAGAAGTGTACTAAATACACAAAAAAAACCCTTCAGACTTAGATGAAAAACAGGCACATAGTTGATAACCATTTGCCTGTTCTAGCCAAAGACAGTACAGAGTAGACACTGACCGCTCCTGACGGTGATTCAGGTGCTCCACATCAACATGGCAGCTCTTCTCCTTCTGACCTGCTCTGTGGACAGAGCGTGATCGAAATAGTCATGCTGATTGACAGCCAACTCCCTTCAGTTATACAGCAGGGTGTCAGTTGTCAATGAGTATGACGTCACCAATCACAACCCATTAACAGAGCAAAGCCATTGCTCTGTCTACATGATGTCAGCTGAAGCTGCTGAACCTCAGGCAGGAGCGGTCCCGGATAATCCCTTTAATAAAACAGTTTTCTTTGTTTCCAGCACTGGCAAGTAACAAGAATATTTTACAGACATAGATACAATTTGCAGTTCAGTTTTCCTTACTATGTTTTATTTAAATTGAAAGTGATCTCAAGTATGATCAAGTTTTTATTGTCTACAACTTGCCATGTTTGTGTTAAAAAGTGTGGACTTATGAAATTTCATGCAGACATCTGAGAAAAAAAGGCAATTTTAGGACACAAACAATACCATTATGAAAACTAGACCGAGGAGAAAGGTTCCATATTTTCTGCTTTCTTTCCTCTCTGTGACTTTTCCACCCTACACAAGTAGCTGTGTCAGTCTCATTTGCTTCTGCAGCTGCTTTTTCATTTTATTTTTCCAGCAAATGTATACAATGTTGAAGTTACTTGTTTAATATGTCAAGTTTTATGTTGGAAATGCCTACTTGTGACAAACAGAAATGACTTTTTGTGACCTTTTAAAAAGTTTCATTTCAAACACATAACAAAAAAGTAATTTTGACTAGAACTATACAGTATAACTTTGCCTGTATCAGATATGATCAAGTTCACAAAATAACAAATTGCATCACTAACCAATTGGAATCAAGCATCAATTGGGAAAATGGACATTAGCAGCAATAAACTGTGTATAGAGGTGTAACCTTTTATTGTTATCATGTCTATGATGATAATAAGACCACTGAAAAGTCTTCCGAAATTGTAACAAATAAGTGATGCACAGAGCTTGATCCTTGTGGTCTGTTAGCCATTCCAATAATATAAATAGGCGGACATTATTATAGAACGACTGGACTGGTAGCTATAACTAGCTATAACTCACTTACCTCTCCTGGAATTCCAACCTTCCAAGTTCCCTTTGGATACACTGGTGGAGCTGTCATAAAGAATGTGCAGATAGGTGGCACACGTGCATGCAAAGTCAATCTGGTCTAGGACCATTTTTCCTGAGTGCCCCTATCAGCTACAGTGTTGGCTTCTATGGCAAGTTTGCCATTGATATACAGCATACTTAGGAATTAATAGAACTGCAACAAACTACCTAGAAATTAGCAGGCTGGTTAATATACTTTTGCAATGTCATTGAAACAAAATGTAACTCACACTCCTGAAGTTTCGAGCTAACCTTCCGAATCTTCACAAAAGAATGCAAGTCACCTTGGCACCACAGAAGCCTCCCGGAACCTCATGTAAAGCAACTCATCCTTAAACTTGACTTTTTCCTTTACCTTTGGCTCTGGAAAAGCTCTCTACTAATCAGTCTCCCACTTTCTAAACCCTCCCCTTTCTACTCCACCCTGAATACAGCCACCAGGATCATAATTATGTGCAACCCCTACACTGGAGCCTGTTGTGAATTCTGCTCTTGGGTTCCCTCCGGTGGTTGTTGGTAGTAATGCAGTTGTCCCTGGGTTGCAATCCTGGGCAGGTGTCCCTGCTGATTGCAGCTCTGACTGGGATATTTAGGTGTGCAGGATTCATTAGCCCTTGCCAGTTGTCCATTGTTCTTGGAGGTTTTGTATCTCTGTCTGGTTCCTCCTGCCCTGCTGCCAAATCAGCAAAGATAAGTGTCTGGTTTTGTTTCTGCAGCACACATGCTGTGTGCTTTACAATTCAGTACTAATCAATGTTTTTTCTTGTCCAGCTTAGACTGTGTTTAGATATTTCAGTCAAGTTGGATTCTCAGGAGATGCAGATATACATTCCATGTCTTTAGTTAGATGGTGGAATTTTTGTATCATCTGCTGTGGATATTTTTAGGGTTTTAATACTGACCGCTTAGTATTCTGTCCTATCCTTTTCTATTTAGCTAGCGTGGTCTCTTTTGCTAAATCCTGATTTCTGCCTGCGTGTGTCTTTCCTCTAATACTCACAGTCAATATTTGTGGGGGGCTGCTGTTGTGAATTCCGCTCTTGGGCTCCCTCCGGTGGTTGTAAGTGGTACTTTTGTGAGTTCTGCTCTTGGGCTCCCTCCAGTGGTTATAAGTGGTACTGCTGCTCCTTGGATTTAGTAGTCAGCAGCTGCTTCCACTGATTGTCTTTCTGGCTCGGCTATTTAGCCTGGTTCTATCCTTCAGCCTGTGCCAGTTGTCAATGGTTCCTGGTTGGATTCACGTCTCTGCTTGGATTTCCCTGATATTCTGACCAGTTCAGCAAAGATAAGTCCTTGCTTTGTTCTTTTGCAGTCCACTTGTTGTGGACTTAATCTTTCTGCACTTTCTATGTTTTTTCTAGTCCAGCTTGTCAGTATGGATTTATTCAGTTAAGCTGGAGGCTCTGGGAAGCTGATTTACCCTCCACACCTTTAGTCAGGTGTGGAGATTTTTGTGAACTCTGTGGTGGATTTTTCTAGTTTTTAATACTGACCGCACAGTATTCTGTCCTGTTCTATCTATCTAGCTAGACTGGCCTCCTTTGCTACATCCTGGTTTCATTCTGCGTATGTCATTTCCCTCTCCACTTACAGTCAATATTTGTGGGGGCTGTCCTATCCTTTGGGGATTTTCTCTGAGGCAAGATAGCTTTCCTGTTTCTATCTTTAGGGGTAGTTAGTCCTCCGGCTGTGACGAGGTGTCTAGGGAGTGACAGGAACATCCCACGGCTACTTCTAGTGTTGTGTTAAGCTCAGGAACTGCGGTCAGTACAGGTACCACCTCCTCCAGAGCACGTCCCATGTTGCTCCTAAACCACCAGCTCATAACAGGCTGCCTATCCTTTGGGGTTCTGCTCTGAGGCAAGATAGAATTCCCATTTCCATCTATAGGGGTATTTAGTCCTCCGGCTGTGTCGAGGTGTCTAGGATGTGTTAGGTACACCCCACGGCTACTTCTAGTTGCAGTGACAGTTTAGGGTTTGCGGTCAGTACAGGTTCCACCTACTCCTGAGAAAGTCTCATGCGGCTCCAAGGTCACCGGATCATAACAGGAGCTTCCACTTTGTCATTGCGCTGATTTCCCATCCACCACAGAATACAATAGAAACTTGTCACTTTCATTCACAAAGCTCTCCACAATTCTGTACTGCCCTAAATCTCCTCCCTCATATTTGTCTACCACCCTACTTGTTCTATCTGCTCCGACTACAAATAATCAACAATCCAAACCTCACAATCTCATCTCCAAGACTTCTCTCATGCTGAACCAATTCTCTGGAATATCACCCCATTAATATAAGTTGTAACGGGGTCTACCATGCTGGAGTACCTCTTTCAGTACCACCCCGTGTTTCAGGAGGTCCACTCTGCTTTGGCTGGAGTCTGAATGAAGGACGCTGGCTGGAATTGCTTGGTTATATGGGCGCATATAAAAGATCACTGCTTCTCCACGTATTTCCAGTGTGACAACACTTTACTCACAGGACACAGAATATATCACACAGATACAGAGGGCAGGCCAATTGAAAAGCGGCAAGCCAGACATACATTACAATAGCCGCAGGTGGCCGGAGCCTGCCGATATTTACTGTGGGAACAAAGGTGGGGGAGGTCAGAAGGGGAATATCTTGCCCCTCTGCCCAGGGGCGCAGCCTGTGGGCTGATGCATTAGGGACATGCATCTCACATGGAACCTATCATACATACACAGAACTGCACAACATATTCTGGGTGCTGGGGGGTTCCGTAACATAAGTCTTCCATTATTGCTCTTCCTAAATTTTCCTCAGAATCTTGTCTTTTGTACAATCTATTTCCACATCCTCCATCCACTTAATACCATTCTGTGTCTGTACTTGTACGCACACTGGCTGGTGACCGGTTCATGCAGCATTATTTGAGTATCTATTTATTATATTGATGGCTGGACAGTATATTTGTAAGCTTGCTAGTAGTTCCCTTACTTCTCTTGGTATCTGTTGCTCGTATGTGTTACTCTGTAATATACTTATTGTCTGTAAAAGTCCACTCTGAAATGTAAAGTGCTGAGAAAAATTTTGGGGTTATAGAAATATTATTTTTTTTCATTTCCTGAAGCCAAAAAGCCCAGAGGCAAAACCAAAGCACAGTAGATAGTGCCTATCTCAAAGAGTGTTATGGTATAATAAAATAGGAGCCTAACTTGTATGATGTCCTTATGACAGAAGACAATTTGGTAAACTAGACTAGTTTGAAGTAATTGGACTTCTTCCTTCCCAATCGACTGAGGCTTGTGTTCAGTCTAGAAAAAGAGAATAAGACAAAGGGTAAAAAGGAGAATTAAACTCTTTGGAATTTTATTACAAGCTTTAAAACACATAGCCTAAATGTCTTTTGTCCATATTACTGGAAGTATGCTTGTAGAGATGTATGACTACAGCACAGTTGGTAAATCTTGTCCTTCATGTGCCGTGACTGTATTGCTTTGCAGACAATAATAAAATACTGCTAACACCGACTCATGCACCAAACTCAAAATGAAATTTTAACAAATAATTTATCTAAAAATGCAATAGCAGCTTGAGTATCTATATCTTCAAAGACTGCTTTTTAATCTTCTGGGCTTTTCTAGGGGTGCCATACATCTTTTAAGTCTTGTAAGGGACTTATGTTGGCTCAACAAATTTTCGGAGTGACTTATAATACTGTGTCTAGAGCCATCTTCTTCAGTGAAGAGGATTTAGGAGCCATATTCTTTTAATCTAAATCCGGCAAGCTGATTTTTGACAAATAGTTTTTATATTATTGATTAGTTTATATTTCATACAAGAGTTCAATTTTACAGCAAAAGTCAGAATGTTCATCTGTACTTATTTCAACAGAGGTTTGGGCCACTGAATGTTTCAGATGTCCTATTTCTGGATGAACTCAATAATGAAAAATAAGCTTTTCGCTAATTCCTTATAACATTTGGTAAAGTCGTATTTGGCATTAAGTAAAATGTCTTGGGCTTTTCAGTTCTTACAAAAAGACTTTTTTTGTACATGTTGTAATTACAAGGATTTTGAGAAGTTTCGTGGTATGTGGAGTACTGTTATATAGAACGTCACGATCTATACTTCTTAGTAAACTAAAACATTGTAATGAATTTCTGATCCGGAACAATGTCTTGAGACACACAGTTGCCTTGGCACAGACTAGATTAAGATGTGGAACCTAAGGGACTATCTAGTCTTCACCCTTGCCTCTCTGACTGCAGGAGAATCCTCATGTTGAGATCCATAGACTGGTCACTAATTGGTGGCAGAAGAGAAGAATAACTAAAGTAGAAGTGTAAGTAGAAGGTAGAGATGGTCAAATCGATCAACAGATGATTGAGTTTGAGTCAAATTTCTTGAGTTTCATGAATTTGATCACTCTGTGATTCTTGAAACTGTTTCTCAGCTGTCGAGGTTTTGACTCGAATTTCCGAATCTCCTATCCTTCAGAGCTAGCTCTGCTCCTCTCCTACATGAGTTATCATGGTAATCTAACTGGCAAAAAGTACATCATTCCCCTAGATCATTTTATACCTGACTCCAAGAGCAGAACCTCACCTGTTATGACCCCAATGGCGAGGGTCTCAGAGGAACGTGGAAGTCTGCAGAATACAAAAATCCAGCTCATAGGGCAGTGGTAACTGGGTTGACCATATATCTACTCCTAACGCCAACACTAGAAGTAGCCGGGGATCATTCCTACGTTGATTCTAGATGACACGCGCCAGCCGGAGAATCTAGCTACCCCTAGTAGAGGAAAACAAAGACCTTTCTTGCCTCCAGAGAAGGGGACCCCAAAGCTGGATAGAAGCCCCCCACAAATAATGACGGTGAGGTAAGAGGAAATGACAAACACAGAAATGAACCAGGTTTAGCACAGAGAGGCCCGCTTACTGATAGCAGAATAAAGAAAGGTAACTTATATGGTAAACAAAAACCCTATCAAAATCCACACTGGAAATTCAAGAACCCCCGAACCGTCTAACGGTCCGGGGGGAGAACACCAGCCCCCCTAGAGCTTCCAGCAAAGGTCAGGATATAGATTAGGAACAAGCTGGACAAAAATACAAAACCAAAACAAATAGCAAAAAGCAAAAGGCAGACTTAGCTGAAATAACTGGAACCAGGATCAGTAGACAAGAGCACAGCAGACTAGCTCTGATAACTACGTTGCCAGGCATTGAACTGAAGGTCCAGGGAGCTTATATAGCAACACCCCTAACTAACGACCCAGGTGCGGATAAAAGGAATGACAGAAAAACCAGAGTCAAAAAACTAGTAACCACTAGAGGGAGCAAAAAGCAAATTCACAACAGTACCCCCCCCTTAGTGAGGGGTCACCGAACCCTCACCACGACCACCAGGGCGATCAGGATGAGCGGCATGAAAGGCACGAACCAAATCGGCCGCATGAACATCAGAGGCGACCACCCAGGAATTATCCTCCTGACCATAGCCCTTCCACTTGACCAGGTACTGAAGCCTCCGCCTGGAGAGGCGAGAATCCAAGATCTTCTCCACCACGTACTCCAACTCGCCCTCAACCAACACCGGAGCAGGAGGCTCAGCAGAAGGAACTACAGGCACAATGTACCGCCGCAACAAGGACCTATGAAATACATTGTGAATAGCAAACGACACAGGAAGATCCAGACGAAAAGATACAGGATTAAGGATTTCCAATATCTTGTAAGGCCCAATAAAACGAGGTTTAAATTTGGGAGAGGAGACCTTCATAGGAACAAAGCGGGAAGAAAGCCATACCAAATCCCCAACGCGTAGTCGGGGACCCACACCGCGGCGGCGGTTGGCAAAGCGCTGAGCCTTCTCCTGTGACAACTTCAAGTTGTCCACCACATGATTCCAGATCTGCTGCAACCTATCCACCACAGAATCCACCCCAGGACAGTCAGAAGGCTCCACATGACCCGAAGAAAAGCGAGGATGGAAACCAGAGTTGCAGAAAAAAGGCGAAACCAAGGTGGCGGAACTAGCCCGATTATTAAGGGCAAACTCAGCCAACGGCAAGAATGTCACCCAATCGTCCTGATCAGCAGAGGCAAAACACCTCAAATAAGCCTCCAAAGTCTGATTGGTTCGCTCCGTCTGTCCATTAGTCTGAGGATGGAAAGCAGACGAAAACGACAAATCAATGCCCATCCTACTACAAAAGGATCGCCAGAACCTGGAAACGAACTGGGATCCTCTGTCTGACACAATATTCTCAGGGATGCCGTGCAAACGAACCACGTTCTGGAAAAACACAGGAACCAGATCGGAAGAGGAAGGCAGCTTAGGCAAAGGAACCAAATGGACCATCTTGGAGAAGCGATCACATATCACCCAGATAACGGACATGCCCTGAGATAGCGGAAGATCAGAAATGAAATCCATGGAGATATGTGTCCAAGGTCTCTTCGGGACAGGCAAGGGCAAGAGCAAACCGCTGGCACGAGAACAGCAAGGCTTAGCTCGAGCACAAGTCCCACAGGACTGCACAAATGACCGCACATCCCTTGACAAGGAAGGCCACCAAAAGGACCAGGCCACCAGATCTCTGGTGCCAAAAATTCCCGGGTGACCTGCCAACACCGAGGAATGAACCTCGGAAATGACTCTGCTGGTCCACTTATCCGGGACAAACAGTCTGTCAGGTGGACAAGACTCAGGCCTATCAGCCTGAAATCTCTGCAAAACACGTCGCAGATCCGGAGAAATAGCTGACAAGATAACTCCATCTTTAAGAATACCAACAGGATCAGCGACTCCAGGAGCATCAGGCACAAAGCTCCTAGAAAGAGCATCGGCCTTCACATTCTTTGAACCTGGTAAATACGAGACAACAAAATCAAAGCGGGAGAAAAACAATGACCAGCGGGCCTGTCTCGGATTAAGGCGTTTAGCAGACTCGAGATACATCAGATTTTTGTGATCAGTCAAGACCACCACACGATGCTTAGCACCCTCGAGCCAATGACGCCACTCCTCAAATGCCCATTTCATGGCCAACAACTCCCGATTGCCCACATCATAATTTCGCTCGGCAGGCGAAAACTTCCTAGAGAAAAAGGCACAAGGTTTCATAACAGAACAACCAGGGCCTCTCTGCGACAAAACGGCCCCTGCCCCAATCTCCGAAGCGTCCACCTCAACCTGAAAGGGAAGTGAGACGTCAGGCTGGCACAAAACAGGCGCCGAAGTAAACCGGCGTTTCAACTCCTGGAAAGCCTCCACGGCAGCAGGAGCCCAGTTAGCTACATCGGAGCCCTTCTTGGTCATATCCGTCAAAGGTTTCACAATGCTAGAAAAATTAGCGATAAAACGACGGTAGAAGTTAGCGAAGCCCAAGAACTTCTGAAGACTCTTAACTGACGAGGGCTGAGTCCAATCAAGAATAGCTCGGACCTTGACTGGGTCCATCTCCACAGCAGAAGGGGAAAAAATGAACCCCAAAAAGGGAACCTTCTGTACACCAAAGAGACACTTTGAGCCCTTGACAAACAAAGAATTTTCACGCAAAATTTTAAAGACCAACCTGACCTGCTCCACATGCGAATCCCAATTATCAGAAAAAACCAAAATATCATCCAGATAAACAATCAAAAATTTATCCAGATACTTCCGGAAAATGTCATGCATAAAGGACTGAAAAACTGAAGGCGCATTGGAGAGCCCAAAAGGCATCACCAAGTACTCAAAATGACCTTCGGGCGTATTGAATGCGGTTTTCCATTCATCACCTTGCTTAATGCGCACAAGGTTGTACGCACCACGAAGGTCTATCTTGGTGAACCACTTGGCACCCTTAATCCGGGCAAACAAGTCAGACAACAGCGGTAAAGGATACTGAAATTTGACAGTGATCTTATTTAAAAGCCGATAATCAATACAAGGTCTCAAAGATCCATCCTTTTTTGCCACAAAAAAGAATCCCGCACCAAGAGGGGAAGAAGACGGACGAATATGTCCTTTCTCCAGAGACTCCTTGATATATGAACGCATAGCGGTATGTTCAGGTACCGACAGATTAAACAGTCTTCCCTTAGGAAATTTACTGCCTGGGATCAAATCTATAGCACAGTCACAGTCCCTATGAGGAGGCAGTGCACTGGACTCAGACTCACTGAAGACATCCTGATAATCAGACAAATACTCCGGAACTTCCGAAGGCGTAGAAGAAGCAATAGACACAGGCAGGGAATCCCCATGAATACCACGACAGCCCCAACTTGAGACTGACATAGCCTTCCAGTCCAGGACTGGATTATGGGTCTGTAACCATGGCAGCCCTAAAACAACCAAATCATGCATTTTATGTAAAACCAGGAAACGTATCACCTCGCGGTGTTCAGGAATCATGCACATGGTAACCTGTGTCCAATACTGCGGTTTATTTGCTGCCAATGGTGTAGCATCAATACCCCTAAGAGGAATAGGATTTTCTAATGGTTCAAGAGTAAAACCGCAGCGCTTAGCAAATGAGAGATCCATGAGACTCAGGGCAGCACCTGAATCTACAAACGCCATGACAGGATAAGATGACAGTGAGCAAATCAAAGTTACAGACAGAATAAATTTAGGTTGCAAATTACCAACGGTGACAGGACTAACAACCTTAGCTATACGTTTAGAGCATGCTGAGATAACATGTGTAGAATCACCACAGTAGTAGCACAAGCCATTCCGGCGTCTATGAATTTTCCGCTCATTTCTAGTCAGGATTCTATCACATTGCAGTAAATCAGGTGTCTGTTCAGACAACACCATGAGGGAATTAGCGGTTTTTCTATCACATTGCACCGAATTAGGTGTCTGTTCAGACAACACCATGAGGGAATTTGCGGTTTTGCGCTCCCGCAACCGCCGGTCAATTTGAATAGCCAGTGCCATAGTATCATTCAGACCTGTGGGAATGGGAAAACCCACCATAACATTCTTAATGGCTTCAGAAAGGCCATTTCTAAAATTAGCGGCCAGTGCACACTCGTTCCAATGTGTCAGCACGGACCATTTCCGAAATTTTTGGCAATACACTTCAGCCTCGTCCTGCCCCTGAGACATAGCCAGCAAGGCCTTTTCTGCCTGAATCTCAAGATTGGGTTCCTCATAAAGTAAACCGAGCGCCAGAAAAAACGCATCAAGATCAGCCAATGCCGGATCTCCTGGCGCCAGCGAAAAAGCCCAATCCTGAGGGTCGCCCCGTAAGAACGAAATAACAATTTTTACTTGCTGAGCAGAATCTCCAGATGAACAGGGTCTCAGGGACAAAAACAATTTACAATTATTCACGAAATTCCTAAACTTAAACCTGTCTCCGGAAAACAGTTCAGGAATCGGTATTTTAGGTTCTGACCTAGGATTTCTGATAACATAGTCTTGTATGCCCTGCACACGAGTAGCCAGCTGGTCCACACTTGTAATCAAGGTCTGGACATTCATGTCTGCAGCAAGCATAGCCACTCTGAGGTAAAGGGGAAGAAGAAAAAAAAAACTCAGAATCTTCTTTCTTATAATCCCTCTTCTGCAATGCATTAAACATTTAATACTGGCCTGGCAAACTGTTATGACCCCAATGGCGAGGGTCTCAGAGGAACGTGGAAGTCTGCAGAATACAAAAATCCAGCTCATAGGGCAGTGGTAACTGGGTTGACCATATATCTACTCCTAACGCCAACACTAGAAGTAGCCGGGGATCATTCCTACGTTGATTCTAGATGACACGCGCCAGCCGGAGAATCTAGCTACCCCTAGTAGAGGAAAACAAAGACCTTTCTTGCCTTCAGAGAAGGGGACCCCAAAGCTGGATAGAAGCCCCCCACAAATAATGACGGTGAGGTAAGAGGAAATGACAAACACAGAAATGAACCAGGTTTAGCACAGAGAGGCCCGCTTACTGATAGCAGAATAAAGAAAGGTAACTTATATGGTAAACAAAAACCCTATCAAAATCCACACTGGAAATTCAAGAACCCCCGAACCGTCTAACGGTCCGGGGGGAGAACACCAGCCCCCCTAGAGCTTCCAGCAAAGGTCAGGATATAGATTAGGAACAAGCTGGACAAAAATACAAAACCAAAACAAATAGCAAAAAGCAAAAGGCAGACTTAGCTGAAATAACTGGAACCAGGATCAGTAGACAAGAGCACAGCAGACTAGCTCTGATAACTACGTTGCCAGGCATTGAACTGAAGGTCCAGGGAGCTTATATAGCAACACCCCTAACTAACGACCCAGGTGCGGATAAAAGGAATGACAGAAAAACCAGAGTCAAAAAACTAGTAACCACTAGAGGGAGCAAAAAGCAAATTCACAACACTCACCTAGATAATCTCTCGGCCGAAGCATGCCGCCGCTAGTCTGTCCAGCTACACAGCAGCAACGTAGGCTTCCCCATCTGCCCAGGGAGGACGCTCCCTCGGTGGCATGCTATACCTCCACTTAACCCTTGCTGCGATCCTCACCAGACTTCATGCTGGCCAACTTTGCGAGTGCACTCTGCATCACCCCCAGTCAAGTGGATTTGTGATCAACTACCCTGCACCTAAAAGGCACGTGGGGGCAATTTTTTTATTGCAGGTGATCTTTACACAGTTACTGAGACCTGTCAAACATACTCATCTGCCGCAACAGCCTATTTGGTTATTTCTAGCGCAGGTGTCTTTTTGCACTCTTTCTCACCAGTATAACACTGTGAGAACTGGCACAGAATCTGACCTGATACCAGCAGCTTATTGTACCTCATTTCCGGAGTGCCAATGTATACTCAAGTCTATATAGATATTCTAGTAGTTGGCATTCTTGCCTTTAACTTTGCAAATTTAATCTGTGCTACAAAAGCCTCGGCTGTTCAAGACATTGTTATTTCAACGTGATAACATCAGCCAATGCTGCTAAATCTCTGATATTCTAGTCATCATTGTTCCATCTCTGCTTCATCAGTCATTGTTGTTCCAGCTCTGCTTCATTATTTATTGATGTTCCAGCTCTCTAACTCATTTTAAGCAGAGAAAACAGGACTTGAACCATAAACGGGCCAAATTAGTTCATGCCAGCAATCGGTTGGTCAACATGATGGAAAAGTAAAGGTTCTTCACATGGAGGATACTTTTGCTCACAATAAGCAGTAGATTTACCAGCTTTACATGGGTCCAGTAGGTAGTGGGCACCAATGTCACCTTCAAAGCTGTTTCCTACATGTGAGCAACGGAAGCAATAAATCTGTAGCTTACAATTGCTGGTTTGAGAAATTATGGCGACCAATTGACCCAATGTATGATTCTTGAACAGGTCCTCTGCTGTTTGTTTCCACCCCTGCCATTCTTCATTTATTGTGAGAGTCAGGCATCAAATCACTTATTTGTCCTACTTCTTCATCCCCCTCATGGAGAAGATCATTGTTATTATCCCTGAAAACATCAAGATCACAATTACATATCCCATCGTTTTCATTATCATAAAGCACTCGACTTTTGTAGTAGTACCTGGTTTTAATATTTCCAATTTTCTTCCAACCGTATATATCCCATATAATTGATGCAATAAAGCTCACTATAACTACAACTCCCTAGTGTTTTGTGGTTGTTCTTGCCTAGGTGGCTTTCTCATAGATAAGCTGGTTATTTTAATAAATGGTCCTTGGGAACAAAAATAATGTAATATACTATAGGCAGTAAACTAATGAAAGACAAATAAAATTATAACCAGCATTCAAAATGCCACGTCAGTGTATCATGTATCCCAATTAGAACAATTCCATTGTTTTATCGAATTTAATACCCTTCTTTTTTCATACATTTTTGTACTGATCTGTATTGTCCTTTTTGTATTGAATTTATGATATGAATTAGAATACTTTATGTAAATTATACATGTGATAACTAGAGATAAACAAATATAAAATTAAAATTTGTTTGACTTGCTGAATTAAAAAAAATATGATACTCACTGCCAAAGCACAGCATAGGTTGCCAGCTTCTGGAACAAGGAAGGTTTTTTGCACTTTCTTTGTCATATGGATGGACCATTATGCTTTTAGTTCCTTCCTTCCACCACTTCAGTATCTGAATTCTTTACTGGTCAAGAGTTCTTTTTTAAAATACTGCAGTAATTAAAATAAGCCTTAGTTCACATTTTCGAAAATTCCAGAATTCATCTGGAAAAGGATCCATTTGCATCCAATATGCAAACGGAAGTACAGAGGTCACATTGATTATTATGAGTTTTATTTGGTTTTCGCATTACACCAGGTTTTAGAATGGGAAAAAAAAATTCTGAATAAAAAATTAACCCAGATGGACCCCATAATAACCAGTGGTGCCCCTCTGCTTTTGTTTGCACTAATAATGCAATGAATCCTTTTCGCAAGTTTCAAGTGCTCCGAAATAGCGAAAAAGCGTAATTCTACAATTGTTTTGGGGGGGTTTCATTTAAAAAGTTCAATTTATGGTACAAATGACCGGGCAATATGCTTTACCAGGTCAGTACAATTATAGAGATACTAAAAATGCATCTTTTTTGTGTTTTTTTGTCTTTAAAATTGTGGTGAAAAAATGCCAGCATTTTCCGAGAGCTGTAATGGTTTCAATTTTTGGAATATGGAGCCATTTTCTGTGTTGTTGCGGCAGCCTAAAATACCTCAATAATGGCATTTGATTTTTTTTTCCTCATGATAGACTGGAAGTTTACAAACACAGGGATATCTAATATGTGGGGTTTTGGTTATCTCTTAATTATTAATCAGGGGGAAAAGGAGGTGATTTCAACCTTTTTATTTTTTTTTCATATTTTTAAAACATTTTTCTTCACTTTTACTATATTTGTTAGTCAGATAAACTTTAATGTGTGATCATCTGATTGCTTGTGCAATACACAGCAATTCCACAGCAAAAATCACGGTCTCCTGTGAACTTCAGTCATGGGCTGGTTTTCAGAGGAGTACTATGATGACTGCCAGAAGGATCTTCAGCAGATCCCTGGCCATAATGCCAGCCCATCGGTGCTCTGTGATCACATCATAGGAGCTCCAATGGGCTCATAGAATGACGTGCCCCCTGCCGGTGATGTTAGGCTACGTTCACATTTGCGTTGTGCGCCGCAGCGTCGGCGCCGCAGCGCACAACGCAAACAAAAACGCAGCAAAACGCATGCACAACGCTGCGTTTTGCGCCGCATGCGTCGTTTTTTTCATTGAATTTGGACGCAGCAAAAATGCAACTTGCTGCGTCCTCTGCGCCCCGACGCGGGCGCCGCAGCGACGCATGCGGCGCAAAACGCAAGTGCGCCGCATGTCCATGCGCCCCCATGTTAAATATAGGGGCGCATGACGCATGCGGCGCCGCTGCGGCGCCCGACGCTGCGGCGCTGGCCGCAAATGTGAACGTAGCCTAAGTTCCAGTGTCAGAATTTGCGAGGCTGTTTTAGGCAGATGATGGCTGAATTTCACAGCCATCATCTGCCAGCAAATAAGTGGTTTCAGCTTGTGAGTCTAAGTCAGGGACCCAACACATGTTGTACTAGTACATTATATATCAGTAAGTGGTTAATAAGACATAAAAACAGAAAGTTTACCTTACCTCCAGCCCAACACCTCCGTACCCACATTTGTAATCATCTTGCTACTCCTGCACTGCAACTTGCATGATGCATAGATTGATTCAATCATAGGCTTCACTCTACATGAATACTACTGGTGTCCTGAAGTTATTTCCCCGATCAATCACAATGTCACTGCCTACACCTGTGAGACCTGAGAATAGCGCCTCCTGCCTCAGTCAATATAGTCTTAATGAATTTGGCACACCTTACTTGAGCGATTCTTTCATTAAAACTAGCATACAAAACTCAAGCCTTAAAGAATCACCATGAAAAGAGTAAAAATGAAAGAAACACTACAGTAAGATGCACAAAATTTGTCTAAAGTCATGCGCCCGCTGCCATTCTCTAAATTATGCTGGTGCTTCCACCAGGTTCTATCTGCTCCCATTCACTGCTAGTAGAAGCGGTGTGTGCCAGCCACGCAATGAAGACTCCACAGGGGCTGTTACTGCCATCCTAGATCAAATTAATCATAGAGGGACATGAAATTTTATACCTCAATAGAATTTTGCATCAGGCGTAGCTACCATTTTGGCCCCCACATGTTATGTCTCTTGTCATAGAAAACATTAAAATCCATAACGCATCTCCAGGGATGGAGCATTCACCCCCTGCTTGCTCACACAAAATCTCTCAAGGAGAAAGAGTTTGCAATCTAAGAGCCTTCTTGATGTAGAATTGCACAGTTGACATATGGGAATTGAGGAAATTACATATAGATGAGAAGTGACAAAACTATTGAAAATCCCCTTTGAGGCTGACCCAAGTAAGTAAGGCAGGATATCTATTGTGGGAATGGACATGGAGTCTGGGGTTTGTTTGGTTAAAGGAGGAGCAGTAGGTTCTTCTACAAGATGAGCTGCTATGATGAAAGTACTTTCCCCAGATGATGTGTCTCAAATGTGCAGTTATAAACATCGGGGTCTGCATAGATCAGATATTGATGGTACGTACATTTTCAGCTTTACGACTAATAAGGGAAGAATATGCATATTTTTTCATAACTGTGACACATGCATATAAGCCCAAAATCAATAATAGCCAGAACGCTGACAATAGCCATGCCATGTTTCCTATCGTTTTGGATGATTTGTGCAAAGCAAAAACATAAAGATTTCAAATTTGCCAGTGTCGTCAAATAGCTAATTAAATTTGTTCTTCTATAGTGATAAATGTTCCACTTCTATTAATTATTGGAATCAATAATGAATAGTCACAAAAAATATTACATGGCCATATAAAAGCTAAAAGTGTGAGGCCACATGCTGAGTGCACTTATACAGAACAACAAAGTTTACTTCCAATATTGCTCTATTTTATAATAGCTGGAACATTGTTATCAATAAACCACCACTAAGCTTCTGCAGAACCTCTTTTGACATGTAAGAAAAACTTCCTGTCCTTATTGATTGCTGTTAAACTCCTATACTTTTTATAATGATCCAGATGTATGCTCAGTGTACTTTTATCGAAGCAGTGAAACAATCAGTCTTTTCAGCAACTCACTACAGTGGGTAAAACCACCTACAGCAATAGTCTTCCTTTCTGCAATGCAAATGGAGGAGAGGAGACTTCCATTCTCTTAGGAGACAGGAGTTTGGGAAGTGGTTCTATTCCAAGCATACATTTATTATAAATACTTCTCGTAAGTCATAAATGTTTCAGGTATTACCCCTTTAAGTTAGTTTATGACTTTTGGGATTGATTAAATCTGACATTGTTTCCTTCAGAACAGAGTCAGGTTGAGCAACTCTGCCTTAGGAAAGTCTCACACTTACAACTTTCACAAGCCAAGCATGGGCAGCGATGTCCTGATCGACCACTGGTCTCCATACCCACTCAACAGCCTCATACATAGCTGTGTGGCTGTTGGGTCAGAGTTAGAAGACCTGCTACTGATCCAGACATTGACATCTATACTTAGACTGTGAAACTTGGAACTATGAATATACCCTAATACTTATAGGGGTTATGCGGGACAAAATTATTCTTTTACTCTAGGCTTAAGAATTCACAGGCAGCTAGTTGTTAACTACCTGACTGTTCATCCCACTGCCGATCTCTGTCCGGTCAGATGGGTCATAGACCACTCATGCCGGTGACTCTGTTGCTTCCGCTGGTATTATGTTGATATTCCAGCAGCTTCTCTTCCCCTCTGCTCTGTTGACGAGATGTGACTGTCGATGTCATGGTGATTGACAGTCAGCTCCCTGCTGCCTAATTGCGGGGAGCCAGCTGTCAATCAGCATGATGCCATTATTTACGCCACATCGACAGAGCAGCTCAGAAGAGGAAGGCCTTCTCCATTGACATGAAGCAGCGGAATAGCTGGCAGGAGCAGTCCGTGAACACTCTGAGCTGACACCCTTTAGAAAAGATAGGCAGTTAGCAACTGCCTACCTGTTAGTTCTTAAGCCCATAGTGAAAAGATTAAACAGTCTCAGAAAACCCTTTTTTTTAACACTCAGCAAAGTGAATGCTATCATACCCACTACCCAACCAACTACTTAGATAAAAAGCATCTTCTGAAAAATGCTTCGTGTTTTCATAAAACGAATGCAAAAATTATGTTCTGAAAAGCCAGTGAAAGTTTTCAATTCCAGTAATGAAAAGATTACTGGAAGAAATTATACATTTCAGAATGGTGAGAAATAGTACATTTTAATGATAATTTGAAAGCAAAATGCAAAATAGGTTGAATAAAAGATTGAAAAAAAAAAGTTAAAAAAGTTTTTAAAAAATCCCTTGTATTCTAGAAACATAAAAAATTCAAATGGAAAAGAGATCCACAAATGGCTCATTGGAAATAATCTAAATGACAAAAGCACACTGGGTCTGTGTAAGGAGTTGGGATCTTCTGCTGCATGTTAGAAAGCCAGGACCTAAATTAATAAGCTGAGCCGTGCATAATTTCAAGATTTATATCAATTGCAGATATATTAAACACAAAAGGGACGAAAAAAATCCTTCTTCATAAATTGCAAGTAAATGCATATTTTGAATATGTTCCCAGAACAATAGCTCCAGTCTTCTCTTACAATCTCCCAGGTCTGCTCATCCTTCATCTCCATTTAGATATACAGCCCCCGGCATGAATTCCACACATTTGGATGAGTCAGCATCAAAGACGGGGAAAAAAAAAGGAAAAGAAACTGGATAATATCAGTGCAAATAGTAAGTGGGAGACTCAGAGGCAGACAGGGCTTTTTCGAGTGTGGATTAGTCTCGAGCAAATAATGATCACTGGCTCTTTGCTGCTCATTATTGACACAGCTTTTTGATCATTACACATCTTCTGCGGCCTCGTACTGTCACAGGATGTTACCTCTTGGGCTAATTCCTTTGTGCAAATAAAGTCAGATGAGTGGAATTTCATGTCTGTGTCTCCTGCCGAGTGCTCAATGTTTAACCTCAGAGAACATGGGGAGTAGTTTAACCCAGTTATAAGAAAGTCTGGAATACCATAAGCTAAGCTGAAGCAAGCTGTGCTATGAAGACATTCGCAACGTCTTGGGTGGTGGTAACTTCTATTCACTATGGGAGATGCAGACTCAGCATTGCTCATCTGGGCTTGGCTGTTCCCCAAGAGACTCCTTCTGTAGCTATGCTTGTGATACTCCCATCTGAGCCATGAACCACTGAGCTGAGGATAACCCTTTTATAAAGCTACAATATTCAACATATGTGAAGGGTTCCTTGCCCTTTAATACTTAGTTCCATTGGCACTGTGCTGCCGTTGTTTTTCCAGTGCAGCAAATTTTGCTTTTTTTTTTATCCACTAATGGTCCATCCACAACATTTAAAAGTCTCAAATTATACCATCACACGCTCAATATATATTGGACATCCAAAGGTTACCTCTGCAACTGTCTCTGCAACTCGCCCAAGGTGGACATCAGACCTTTTTAGTAACATCCAACCCTGACACTAAAACGGATAGCTAAAGTGAAACAACACTAAACTGAACACTGATGGTAGAAAAGTATATACATAAAAAAGTGTAAAAAAAATCCTCCTTTGTTAAAGTGTAATTTTAAAAAATACTAAATGTTTTGGCTCACCTGGTGAAGTGGATCCTTAAAGCCCAGCGTCTAGGTGGACACATGGGAGAAAGTTCATCAGGAAGTTGGGGCACGCAGTAAATGGGTAGTAGAAGCAGTGAAGGCTGCAGGCAGACAGGAGACTGTGAAGCATCTAGTTGAGGTGCTGGAGGCCGCATGCAGACAGGAGACCGGGAAGCATCTAGCAGAGGTACTGGAGGCCACAGGCAGACAGGAGACTGGGAAGCATCTAGCAGAGTTTCTGGAGGCCACAAGCAGACAGGATACCGGGAAGCATCTAGCAGAGGTACTGGAGGCTGCAGGCAGACAGGACTAAGAAACAATAAAAGTCTTAATCCCAAGACACAGGTGTGTGTCTTCATTGGCCTTCTATAGGCCCAGGCAGATGATCACAAGGGAGCACTTGAGGCCACCTGCAAAGCACGACGTGGAGAACAACAGAGTTCAGCGGACCGGGGTGAGGGGAGCAGGTGTGTAACACTAAGTTATTCCTTCAGCGATAGGATAAAGGATAACTTGCTTATCACTGGTGGTCTGACCAATGGGATATTCAGTAATCCTGAGAGCAGGCACTGCAGCTTTAGCTTGCATGGAGAAGTGAGCATGCTTGACCAACACTCCATTCATTGTCTATGGGAATGCCGGAGAAAGCTGAGCACTGTACTAGGGACTCTTTCTGGCAGTCTCATTGACAGAGAATTAAACAAAGTTCAAGCATGCTCACCTCCCTTTCACTCAAGACAAAACTTCAGGTCCCCTTTTCTGGACTCCAGAGCCCTCTTCTTGTCCCAGGAGTCAGACTCTCAGTGATCAGCAACTTATCCTTACCCAGTGGATAGGAGATAACTTGCTTTTTATCAATAAACTATTCACTTCCTCCCCTCTTTTAAAGGGAATCTATCACCAGGATTTTACCACTCCCCAAACTATTTACAAGTGCATGAAGCTTTTTTAAGGGGAAGTCCAGCAATTCCTTTACATGGTCCGTTCCTTCAATACTGTGAAATCAGTGTTTGAATTATTATCCAAATGAGGCAGAAATGCTATTAAAGATCTGTAGTCTCTGTCACTTTGGTTCTTTTATAGCGACTCCTCCTACTTATTTGACAGCCTCTACACCAGTGTTCCCCAACTCCAGTCCTCAAGAGCCACCAACAGGTCATGTTTTCAGGATTTCCTTAGTATTGCCCAGATGATTGACTTGTTGCCTGTGCAGGTTCTGCAATTATCACCTGAGCAAAACTAAGGAAATCCTGAAAACCTGGAGTTGGGGAACACTGCAGTCTACACTGTGTGACTTAAGCAAAGGAGCTGTCAGTCAAACAGGAGGAAATGGAACTGGGTGGGATACAGAGCTGGAGTGACAGAATCTTCAGATCTACAGCTTCATTTGCATTTAATTTCAAACACTAATCTCTCAATAAAGGTAAAACCAAAAAAATTCTCACTAGAGCATACCAAAACAGTGTCTGTAATTGATTTCACTTTTTAATATAAAAATGTATCATAAGACCTAATATGATTAGGGATGATCATGGAAGTTTGCATTCTGGTACTTCATCCGAACTTTATTTCAAAGTTCGGATCGGGTATCAGAACTTTTACTCGAACTTGAAACCGAACTGAAACCCCCATTAAAAACAACGGGGATGTGAAAATTCTCCCTCTCTCACCTCCCGGAACTCCGAACATTGCAACAGTCTACCGGGAGAGGTCCATGTTCGGTGTTTAGCACCGGACACTAAATGTCCGGTACGAACAGCGATGTTTTAAGTTTGGGTTCGCTCATCTCTGATTATGATATTAAAGGGAATCTGTCAGCTGATACATGCGGTGCAAACCGTGGGCAGCACGTATCAAACACTGGCTATATTATCCTAGCCATGTATGTTTGTCTAAGTAGCACTATAGCATAAAAATATACTTTTAGTAGCTGGAGACCTATTGACTAATCCGACTCCTGCGGCTGACAAGACATTGCCTGCCCGTGCTTCAGGCAGCATGTGTCAGCTGACAAGTTCCCTTTAATAAAAGTAATTGGCAGAACTTTGCTACTATACCAAACCGATAAATAATAATATGTATCAGTTGATCAGTTTGGTAGAACCATATCATATCATTATGAGCTCCGATCCCAATGTTCACTTTAACTATAGCACAATCGAAAAATTTACATATTTTGTGTTTTTAATTTACAGAAAAATAGGATTACTTTAAAAACAATTTCCCCCAATGTCCTATTTTTTGTTTTTGAATCCGACATTTTTATCTCTATCTATCATAAACGACTGTATTCATTTTGTAGTATAAGTTCAATCTTTGCAACATGCTGTGCCATCTGAACGCGCTGAGATTTTTGCAGACTGGGGAATGTGTCAAATCGCTCATTCATGAAATTGCGCAGTGTCTTCTGGAAACACAGCTGAGTAAGATGTTACGTCATATGTTTATTTGTAATGGATCTCCAAACATTGAGATGTGATACATGGGACTGAATAAGAAAAGAAAATAAACTTTATTTCTATTTTTTTTTTAAATCTTCCTCTCCCATAGGAACCTGGAGAGTGTTCCAATTACACCACACCGCCGAGAATTACAATGAGTGTGGAAATCAAAGAGCACGATAAAAATATTATATGAACAGTGAATAATGGAAGGCAGGCATGGAGTGCTTGACAGATGGATGTGCATTAATTAAATGCCTGGGTAAACAGATGAGACAAGCCTAGTTTTACTGTTAAGGGGGCGTTTTGGGTTGTATAGGGCAAATGAGTCCTATGAGCAGAAGCATCATGGATACAAGATCGAACAGCTTGGATTTGGGTTCAAGAACAAATAAGACATTAATCATTGGGAAAAAAAAGCTGTCCACGTACCAATGAATGAGGATACCTTGGGCCCACCACATGAAATTAATTGGAGGTCCCACTGCCAATCTACAAAACATATACAAATCCACTACAAATTATTTGCATTATACATTTTGTTCACTTGCGACATATTACTAAAGGTGTCTTAAAAAGATGACCAACTGTTTATATCGAGTATTTAATACAATACATTTAAAAAAAAAATTATTTTGTGTTCTACATTTTTTAGATCACTGTTAGTGATGAGTGAATGTGTTGGGATAAGGTGTTATTGGAGCATGATCGGGTGCTAACCAAGAGTCTTCGCCATGGTGTGATGAGCGAATGTGTTGGGATAAGGTGTTATCGGAGCATGATCGGGTGCTAACCAAGAGTCTTCGCCATGGTGTGATGAGCAAATGTGTTGGGATAAGGTGTTATCGGAGCATGATCGGGTGCTAACCAAGAGTCTTCGCCATGGTGTGATGAGCAAATGTGTTGGGATAAGGTGTTATCGGAGCATGATCGGGTGCTAACCAAGAGTCTTCGCCATGGTCATGGCTGTTCAACAGCCGCAACACTGAAGGGGCTGGCTGTTTGATACGTAATCCCTGCATGTGTTGTGGCTGTTGAACAGCCACGAGATATCCATCTGCAGGGTCTCAAACAGATTTTTTTCGAAGACACTCGGTTAGTACACGAGCGAGTACGGATAACACCTAATCCAAGCACGTTCGCTCATCACTAATCACTATCTAAATTTAAAAAAAAATACACATTGCAATTTTTCAATCCTGTAAAGGGAATCTGTCAGCAGGATTTCCTCCTAAACTATTTATACGCAGATGTAGTTCCTTCACGATTCAGCAATGCCTTTAGATAGTCAGTACGTTCCTCCATTACTGAGATATGAGCACTTGAATAGATGTAAAAATAAGGCTTTTGGCCAATGGTAGATGGGATCCTCAAATAATTAAAATGGTCAGTAGGAATATGGCACTCCTGGATAAGTGGGGGGTTGGATAGGGTCCCAATGGTAATCCAGAAAGAATCCGGCACTCAAATGGGGGATATAGTGAAATCAGATGAAAAATGTGTTATGCAGTCCAAACTGTGTGCACAATATGTGACGTTTCAGTCTTACGTAGACCTTTTTCAAACATACACACTAATCCTGGGAAATTCTGTTCAGGGTAAATTGTCAGGCATTTTTCATATAAACGTGTTAAACTGGATTCATCAGGAGTCGACCACCGACGTGTGGGTGAGAAAGCAATGCATTGAAATTAAGTAATGTGACCTCCGTTGCTTGTGGTGCAGGGCACTGTCACCTTAGTCACTCCAGCTCTATGGCCACCCAGAGCTGACTCTTCACGCTTGACTGACAGCCTCTAGGGCAGTGTTCCCCAACTCCTGTCCTCAAGAACGACTAACAGGTCATGTTTTCAGGATTTCATTACTATTGAATAGGTGATAATTGCATCACCTGCACAGGCAATAATTTCATCACCTGGGCAATACTAAGAAAATCCTGAAAATATCACCTGTTGGTGGGTCTTGAAGCCTGGGGTTGGGGAGCACTGCTCTATGGTGTGTGACATCAGGTAAAGGAGCCATCAGTCAAGCAGAAGGGGGCAATGCTTGGAAGTGAATAGAGCTGGAATGACTGAGGCATTAGATCTAGCATAGTCGTTCTGCCTGATTTACATATTAGTTCAATCTTTGATTTTTCAGAAATGGAGGAATGGATTGGTCATGTAAAGGAATTGCTTGACTTCTCTTTGAAAGAGCAACATGCATGTATAAATAGTTGGGGGTGAAATCATGTTGGCAGATTACCTTTAATATTAGGATGATGCTTCCTGCCTTGTAGAGATCACTTCTCATTAGTCATACCATCTTCACCCAACAGTGAAAGATAACATATATAATGCATCTAGATAACACATGAGCCATTATTCATCATAGGTAACAGATACAGCTCACCTTCTCATCCTCCTTGCACAATAATATCTCCACAAGTCATGAAGCATGACTAGAAAACTCTCCTACAGAAGTCAGTTGGTCATCTCATCTGTAGACAATTATGGTGTAAAATCCACGTGGCTGCTGTAAAGAATATATCTGAGTTCCATTATCAGAAGCAAGATGGCCAAACTCAACATCAAGTACAGAAGATGGAAAAAAATACTTTTAGAAAAGAGAAAAGGGGCTCGTTAAGTTCTCTGGGGGCAGATCTCTGCATAATTTCCCTGTGAGCAATGCCCTTTTGGTAAAGACCATAAAAATTAATAAAAAGGCCAATATCTTTGGAAAAGTTGGCAGATTTTGAAAAAACTAAAGTGAAAAAAATAAAAATACAAACAAAATACTCAGGGAAGCAGGTGGAATAACATAAGAACCAAAAACTAAATACAAACATCAATATCTTTGTAAATGTATGGTAGATTTTAAAGAATAAAAAAACGCAAAAACTCAGGGAAGCATGAGAAATAACATGAGAGCCAAAAACCAATACGTTTTACCTGTTGGCAGCCTAGGTGAGAAAAAAAGTATAGATGAATACAAATCAGTACAATACTTAGACGTCGGGAAGCCCACGCGTATCTTCATTTACATGACTTCATCAGAGATCATTCTTTTTTATGTGTGCTTGCTTTCTTTAGTATGCTCAGGTTTGTTCAGACATCAGTGGCGCGCCGTCGTCTTCATTGTTTTGCTGTGCCCGCTTCCTCTGGTTCACCACTGCTTTTATGCACCATTTATGAACACATGACTGGAAACTCCTGATGTTGTGTAGGTGGATCACTGTGACGTTGTCTCCTAACAACATCATCGTTACTGAACTTGGTTTGCATGTCATTTCCTTTAATGTTATTACTAACGTACAATCATGAAGATATTCATCTGAATACCAGGTGTTTCTGTATATGCTGTAAATAGTAATAAGATAATTTGCAAATATTTTAGATTCTCTGACCCCAGTGGTCTATTTAGACAAACCAATAATTGATTAAGGAACATGTCGAAAATCCCACAATGAGCAAACAAGATGTCTGATGGGTGAGATGATTTTCATGCTTATGTAAAAATTATTATTATAGGCAGATTATCAACCGATGTAAATAGGAAATATGCTGCTGATGCTGAACAGTACATGATGTATGGGGATAGTAGGATCATATTAGCAATCATTCTGTCCTGACCATTGTTTGATTAGCCTGTTTAAACAGGCTAACAGAATAATAGAATGTTAGGGTTGGAAGGGACCTCCAGGGTCAGCATGTAAATGACAGCTCATCAACTTCACCAATCAGTGGTCGTTTAACAGCCTGGATAGACATGTAGGCTGTCTAATCTGTCAGGAAGATTTCAACCTACAAACTATTTGTATGTACAGTAGCTCTTTCAAAGACAAATCCAGCAAAACCCTTAACATGGCCAGTCCATTTCTCCATTACTGAGAAATCAGTGATTGAATTGATATGCAAATGAGGCTAAAGAGCTATGGTAGATCTGAAGCATCTATCATTCCAGCTCTATTGCCCGCCCAGCACCACCTCCTCCTGCTTGACTGACAGGCATTATGCTTTGTGATTTCAAGCAAAAGAGCCATCAGTCAAACAGAAGGAGAATAGAGCTGGAGTGACAGAGGCATCAAACCTACAAATTGTTTTTCAGCCTCACTTGCATATCAATTCAGACACTGATTTTTAAGTAATAAAGCCATGTAAAGATATTGCTGCAGTTGTCTTTGAAAGAACTACATGAGCAAATAAATAGTTTGAGGGGGTGAAATCCTGCTGACGGATTCCCTGCCCGACACAGCATGACTTTCACTGATGAAAGGTATATTAAAATCAGGGCACTTCTAGCTATAATTTTTCTTGCTAAAGGGATTATGTACTATCAGGAAAGTTTGCCCCAAACTGTGTAAAATACGGAAAACAGCAAACTTAGGAGCTTCTCGGTCTCTTGGGTCCAGCCACTGCCTTAGTTCCAGTGTTTTGGCAGTCTCACTGCTCTAAGCAGTCACTGATCTCAGTGCTCATGCATCAACCTCATCAAAGCCGGTGAACTCAACGCACATGATGCCACCGCTGCATTAAAAGCACTGGCCGAGCAGCAGTAGGGAGCCAGCACCAGACCTAGGGAGGGTGAGAACCTGCTTTGTTTTTGTAGGTATTTTACACATTTTGGGGCCCAATTTCCTAAAAGTACACATACCATTTAAGTATCTACCAAAAATAAGCTTTTCACATTTTTTTCCTCCACAAGGAGCCCTTGCTGTAATCTGCAGAGTAAGCTAGCAGCAAGAGTTCATCTTTTTTGCAGCGCCATCACAGGGGAAATGAAGCATTACATTCTATCCCTTTGAAATGTCTAGCCCTAGAAGTGTAGACCCTGGACCTAATAAAAACTCTGTAACAGGCCAAAGACATGCACATTTTTAAAAGGAATCTAACATGGTTTTTATGCCTGTTTCTCTTGCCTACATAAAATAAGATTTCAAAACTTCAATTACCCAATAAATGAGAAAAGAACAGATAGCACTCAGATGAAACTCAAACTGTAAACCTGTGCTGTCCTTTTTTTTTTTTTGCAAAACCATTTACTGAAATGGATGATTTTGATCCTCAATTTGATTCAAAATTGGACAAGACATAAAAAACCTACAATGTGTAGGGATTCTATCCATAAATACATGCATATAACATGTATGAGATTTTCAGTCATGTGAAATGGGCCTTAGGTATACACAGCGATACCCTTGCAACCATGACCGGGCACATAGGAGTAGGCGGGTCGATGGCCATGTAAAGCATGCCAATGCCGATTGAGGACTGGATGACTAAATGTTATGGAGGAGGCTAGAGATGAGCAGTTCACTCAACGGAAGATTGGGTTTGATTAGAATTTTATGACGTTTGCAGTTTCACGCAAATTCAAACATTTTGAGATTTGATTTGCGTTTTTAAAAAAAATTGCCTGACCTTCTTTCCTATTTTTCCATACTGAAACATCAGAAAGTGGGCTAACTGTCATGGGGTCACCATGACAGTTTGAAGCCAGAAGACGGCAACTTCTGATTGCTTCTACTCCAGCGCTGAGAAGCATTTGTCCTTCATTTTAATGGTGTTTATTCCTTCTGACAGAACAAGTGTTAATTGGCTATGGAGGAAATATCTGAGCTCGCAAAAAGGTCAGTTAGCCACTCCTTTCCCCTTTATAATCTGGGCTGTGATGCAAATACTTGTCAGAGCTAGCATTCGCTGCATGACTTCAGGAAGGAGTGGTGTTCATATGGGAAGGAGAGTTGGAGGAGTTATCTGTGACTGTTGCTTGGTTTGTAAGTGTGAAATTCCCTATCCTTCTCTATTTTGGTTTCTTCCCCTACCTCCAATTCCTTCTGTAATATGTGAATGAATATTTTGTATGCCTGGAGTTTTCTGTTAACCCTTATTTGTGTTGCCTTGTTTGTCGGGTTGGTGTACTATGGTGCGCAATAGCACACCTCTTCCCTGGTTGAGGGAAGAGAACAAATGGAGGGCTGACTCAGGAGATAAGGCAAGGGTGGAGGCCCTGGCATCTTCACCTTCAGAAGTATCGCAGGGAGTAGGGTGAGCTAGGGCACCAACTAGTGTTAGGGGCAGGGAAGGAGCCCCTGGTCCCTTGTCACCTGATAGCTGTGTCGTGACTCTAACCTTATTTTTTGATGCTGCTCAGACTTGCCCATAATGCCCTGGAGCTTTGACTTTTTATGGATTATCATACCTTATACAGTGGTGGTGAGTATCTTGACCATCACAGATCAGCGGTTCCCAGTGGAAAACAGTTTGAATGGTAGAGTCGTTTTCCATCTCAAGAGTCATTGGGTAAGTCTCCCTCTCCTGGAGAGTATAAGGTCTTATGGTCAGCAAAGTCCTCTCTCTCACCTATAGACTATAGGCTCTTATGTCAGTGGTGTCATTGCTCTCTCTCTTTTGCTCTCTAACTTGTAGAGTGCAATCTCTTTTGGTCAGCAGGGTCCTTTCTCTCTTACTTGTAGACTATATTATGGTCAGTAGAGTTTTCTACCTGTTCTTTCCAATATTGAGATTCACGTAAATTTGCCGCACATCAAATTTTGGTGGAAAATTTGTTGAAGTTGGCAAATTCAAATTTTAAAAGATCTGCTCATTTCTAATCCTTCGTACTAACCTCTTCTTGAGTCCTCTTTTTGTTAATAACACAGTAGAACTAAACAGACTGAGTATTACACATGGACAGAATCTGAGTGGCAAATCATTTTAAGCAGGACCCCATGTACACGTCCTTCGAGGAAGGTCTGTTCATTGACTGCAGACAATTTGGTCACACATGCATGAATAGTTCCCTGTTAACTAGAGTCTATTTATGGATCTAACTCAAAAGCAACACAAATAGGATGTTTGTGACAGACGCATGGAAGTAAAAAAGAAGAAAAGGTAAATATAGAAAGTGCTAAACTAACTAAATTACCCCCATCTAGAACATGAATTAGTCACCAAAAATGAAATTTTGACTCTTTAAACTCACTCAATAAAATACCCGATTTGCAATAAAGCACCAGATAAATTTGGACCTGGATGGAGTTGGAATCTTCTCCTGCTATTAGCATAGGATTCCTCTAAATATTCACATTTGCATCTATGCTGGAAATTCACAAATAGATACATATGACAAACAATCATGGTAAATAAATCTAAGTTTTTTTTTATAAAGAATTGTATAATACAATTTATATGAGTTTTTTATATAACATGAAATCAATCGGACTTATGCAGCCTATCATCAACTACTACATAGATCAGGACGAAAAAGATGATCACAAGGCCATTATTAGGTAATAAGAAGACAAATATTTATTGAAAAACGTCATTTTAAAACCATCCTACCAAGGTGAAACAAAGAGACAAACCTCCCACTCGTCACAATCACCCATAATCCACGCACCGCTGCAGGTGACACAAAACTAGTATACACAAATCTAACAAGATGGGTGGCTAACTATGGATATTAAATAAATAAATAAACCTCAGGAGGACAAGTCGGATAAACAGTTAATCTGTATGGTTAACACATATATAGTTGTGCCGAGAATCCAAGTCCCAGTATATGACTAACATGTTATTCACCCCTGTTTTCCTCCACCCACCCCCGGCTACATCCTACCACAACGGGTAATATACCCTTCTATGAGACCATGCTTGAATGAAAATACTTCAGTATAATTACCTTAGAAGGACCATGGTAGATATTGCCGCTATCACCTGCAGCAGCGCATCCGCCCCGACGCACGTTTCGGACTCCTTTCTCAAGGGGCCTACCAGTCATCCACTGTCTCCTCTATTTATGTCCCCTGGCTGCAGCGTCATGCGCCGCACAGCCGGAAATAGCATTACCTCCCTAGGATATGACACGCACCGTTGCCCAGTCGACGGCAATGCCGGCAAGTGTCAGCATCACAACGTAGGTGGAGCCGGGACGGGCCCGTACCACGTCACAAGCAAGTAGGCGCATCAGCGAGTGGGCCCCGTGCGCGTCAGGGGGAGGGAATTCGGAAACCATCAATACACATTTACACCATTATAGATAACCAATAGAAATAGAGCAGATATACAACAGTCAGTGGCACTTCACCATTTACTGCATCTATCCTTATATTAACACCCACAAATGCATATAATATAAATCGCAATACAATGCAATATCTTATGTCACTAAAGAGTGGTATAACAAATGTATTATAACAGAATAATAACGGTAGTTGAGCATAAAGTCTTTATAATTAAAAGATGTTATCGTCGAGACTAATTCACTTCATATCTCTTCCAGAGTATGTGGGGCCATATCCTGCCACTTCCCGCAGCTCCTCGGAATAGCGAAATGTGCACATAGAATAAATACTAAAAAACATAAAACAATATAATTAGAATTAAAAATAGCATGGTCTCATAGAAGGGTATATTACCCATTGTGGTAGGATGTAGCCGGGGGTGCGTGGAGGAAAACAGGGGTGAATAACATGTTAGTCATGTACTGGGACTTGGATTCCTGGCACAACTAGGAGATATGTGTTAACCATACAGATTAACTGTTTATCTGACTTGTCGACTTGTCCTCCTGACTATTATTTATTTATTTATTATCCATGGTTAGCCACCCATCTTGATAGATTTGTGTGTACTAGTTTTGTGTCACCTGCAGTGGTGCGTGGATTATGGGTGATTGTGATGAGTGGGAGGTTTGTCTCTTTGTTTCACCTTGGTAGTATGGTTTTAAAATGACGTTTTTCAATAAATATTTGTCTCCTTATTACCTAATAATGGCCTTGTGATCATCTTTTTCGTCCTGATCTCTCGAAATTCGCAAAGCAGTAAGTGGACTTCAGCACCAGAAAAGTGTCCATTAGGCTCTCTGTGTACAGTGATCTAAGGGGTAAGGTTTCTCCTTATGGAGAGTGACATACCAGCTGGCTTGTCAAGGTAAGGAGGCTTATTCGCCGTGCAATGCTCCTCTGGGAAATTAAATATTCAAATTGCCTCTTCAGAGAAAAAGAGGACTTAAACTCTATAGCGCCACGTGTTGGAAGTAGCGATCCTACAAGTCACAATCAACCCTTTAACGAGTCCTGCAATATGACTTAAGATAAAAGCCAAATACAGATACTAATTTGGCTTTTATCCTAAGTCATATTGCATGACTCGTTAAAGGGTTGATTGTGACTTGTAGGATCGCTACTTCCAACAGGTGGCGCTATAGAGTTTAAGTCCTCTTTTTCTCTGAAGAGTAGTGTCGAGCGATACCGTCCGATACTTAAAAGTATCGGTATCGGAAAGTATCGGCCGATACCGGCAAAGTATCGGATCTAATCCGATACCGATACCCGATACCAATACAAGTCAATGGGACTCAAGTATCGGACGGTATCCCTGATGGTTCCCAGGGTCTGAAGGAGAGGAAACTCTACTTCAGGCCCTGGGATCCATATTAATGTGTAAAAGAAAGAATTAAAATAAAAAAATATTGCTATACTCACCTCTCCGACGCAGCCTGGACCTTACCGAGGGAACCGGGAGCCTTCTTTGCTTAAAATGCGCGCGTTTCCTGCCTTCCGTGACGTCACGGCTTGTGATTGGTTGCGTGCCGCCCATGTGGCCGCGACGCGACCAATCACAGCAAGCCGTGACGTAATTTTCAGGTCCTGAATGCCTAATTCTAGGATTCTAGGCATTCAGGATTTGAAAATTACGTTACGGCTTGTGATTGGTCGCGTCGCGGTCACATGGGCGACGCAACCAATCACAAGCCGTGACGTCACAGGAGGCAGGAAACGCGCGCATTTTAAAATTACGTCACGGCTTGGGATTGGTTGCGTGCCGCCCATGTGACCGCGACGCGACCAATCACAGCAAGCCGTGATGTAATTTTCAGGTCCTGAATGCCTAATTCATAATTAGCTGTGATTGGTCGCGTTGCGGCCACATGGGCGGCACGCAACCAATCGCAAGCCGTGACGTCACGGAAGGCAGGAAACGCGCGCATTTTAAGCAAAGAAGGCTCCCGGTTCCCTCGGTAAGGTCCATGCTGCGTCGGAGAGGTGAGTATATCCCTATTTTTTATTTTAATTCTTTATTTTACACATTAATGTTGTTTCGATACCGATACCCGATACCACAAAAGTATCGGATCTCGGTATCGGAATTCCGATACCCGCAAGTATCGGCCGATACCCGATATTTGCGGTATCGGAATGCTCAATAGGGTTGAGCGACTTTTGCTTTTTTAGGATCGAGTTGGGTTTTGTGAAACCCGACCTTCTCAAAAGTCGGATCGTGTGAAATCGGCCGATTCTACTGTAAAGTCGGGTTCCGGTCCCGGAACACGAAACCCAATGCAAGTCAATGTGCATTCATATCTCTCTCTCTCTCTCTCTCTCTCTCTCTCTCTCTCTCTCTCCTCCGTGCATATATTGTATTTGACTCCGGAAATCACTGCAGCCCAAACGGTAATATGGCTCTATGACGCCGCAGAAACCGGGCCGGAACCTATGTCATCACGCTGCCCACAATTAATTGGCTGAAAAAATGGCGGGGAAGGCGTCATTCAAAACGCGACTTTGGCGCCAAGATCGCGTACCGCATGGCCGACCCCACGCTGGGATCGGGTCGGGTTTCATGAGACGCCGACTTAGCCAAAAGTCGGCGACTTATGAAAATGACCGATCCGTTTCGCTCAACCCTAATGCTCAACACTACTGAAGAGGTAATTTGCATGTGTACAGAGAAGGACATTTCTCCTGCAGACAATGTAGCAAAAGGAGCAGACTGCGGAACAAATGAATGCTGCTCAATGTTAGCTTGTAGTGTGCTAATATAAAGTGTCAATGGTATTATTACGATGATTGCGTATCACACCCGGTTTTGTTATTGCATGTATGCTTAATATTGCATTGGTTCCATTATCAGTATCAGACAGATGCCCCCCCATACATGGCAATGTATTTCTGACAAAGTTATCAGTTAAGGTACCGTCACACTCAGCGACGCTGCAGCGATATAGACAACGAGCCGACCTAAACTAGATCGCTGGAGCGTCACTGTTTAGGTCGCTGTAGAGACATCAAACACAGCAGCTCCAGAACGATGCAGGAGCGATCTAGTGACGTAACGGCGACTCACTTCTCGTTCTCGCTGGTTTTTAGCTCCATTACATCCATTGTTAGCGTTGTTGCTTTTGATGTCAAACATGATGATACACGCCGACCTGGCGACGAAATAAAGTTATGGACTTCTAGCTCCGACCAGCGATGGCACAGCGGGATCCAGATCGCTGCTGCGTGTCAAACACAATGAGATCGCTATCCAGGACGCTGCAACGCAACGGATTGTTGTCTTTCTCATTGCAAAGTTGCTGAGTGTGACGGTACCTTTAGCTTCTTGTTATACAATTGATATTCTGTGTATTTGCTCTGATTGTATCGGTTTACCACTCAAATGCCGCACTCAGGGCCGGTATTAGACAAAGTGGGTCCTTGGCCAAAAGTTTAAAGTGGGGCCCCAAATGCTGACATAATGCACCATCACACAGAAACATTTTGGTTGTATTTACATGCGCTGATTTCAGGCCGTTACATGAGCGTGATCGACAATATTGAAGTCGTTTGATGCTTGTTTCCAAAATTCTGTACACAGACTGAGGAACAATGATGGACACGGAGCAATCTGTCCCCATACAGTATCATGTTATCAGAGCAGCCTATCTGCAGTTTTCACCGGGTGTGTGCTGCTGAGAACAGTGATTTTTGTTCTGGCATAAACAATCCAATCACTCTATAAATAGGCTGCATTTTGCTTATTTAATATAAGACACCCCATAGTCCTCCACACAGTATAATGCACCTCATAGTTCTCCATATAGTATAATGCACTCCCCATAGGCCTCCATATAGTATAATACACTCCCCTTAGTCCTCCATTTAGTATACTACACTCCCCATAGTCATCTATATAGTATAATACAACCCATAGTCCTTCATATTGTATAATGCACCCACCATAGTTATCCATATAATACAGTGCCCTCTCCATAGTATAAAGCACCCCATAGTCCTTCAAATACTACAATGCATTCTCCATAGTCTTCCATGCAGTATAATGAACTCCCCAAAGTCATCCATACAGTATAATGCACTCCATAGTCCTTGATAGAGTATAATGCAGACCCCATGTAGTACATTTAGCATAATGCACAGCACATAGTCCTTTATAGAGTATAATGCAGCCGCCATACAGTATATATAGTATAGTGCACGCTCCATATTCCTTGAAAGAGAATAATACAGCCCCCATATAGTATAATGCAACCCCTATATTGTATAATGCAGCGCTCATATGGTATAATGCAACCCCATATTGTATAATTCAGCCCCTATGTAGTATAATGCAGCCCCCATATGGTATAGTGCACTCCCCATAGTTTTTGACAGAGTATAATACAGACCCCATAAAGTATAACGCAGCCCCTATATTGTATAATGCAGCCCACATATGGTATAATGCAGTCCTCATATAGTATAATGCAACCCCCATATGGTATAGCTCAGTCCCTATATAGTATAATGCAGCCCCATGTGGTATATTTTAGCCCCTATATAGTATACTGCACTACCCATAGTCCTTGACAGAGTTTAATAAAGACCCCATATGGTATAATGCAGCACCTATGTAGTATAACGCAGCCCCTGTAATGTATAATGCAGTCTTCATATGGTATAATGCAGCCTCCCTATGGCATAATGTAGTATCAATATAGTATAATGAAGCCCATATAGTATAATGCAGCCCCCATATAGTATATGCACACCCTAAAGCCCTCCAGTATTATGGCCACCACGTACTCACTGATTAAAAAAAAATACTCACCAGCAGCTTTACAGTGTGGCATGATGACTTGATATAATCGTGCCCACTGGCTGAGATGTCAGATTCAGAGGGGAATTGATGGGAGAGGGAGTGTCACCTGGCGCTCCGTCCTCCAACATTGTTTTCAACTGCATCTAGGATGCTGAAGTTAAATGCGCTATGCCGGGCATGGGGGGTGGAGTCAGCGGTGGCATCGAATCTCCCTGACTCATGGGCCCCATAGCGGCCACGTGATCTGCTGCTATTAACAGCACGCCACTGGCTGGGGGTCCCTGGGGGAGTAACGACACTAGACGAATGCTTAGTTTGCCCTTCCCTAACTCCGGCACAAGCTCGGTCCCTGCCAAGTGTCCTGTCTTCCCGCTCAAACTGCTATTTATGTCGCCCCCATCAGTCAGGTGCCCTGAACTGCACCGGTCAGCAATCTCTTACCCCTGCAACACTGGTGACAGCCCCGACGGTTCCAGCCCAGACATGCAGGAGAGACCGTTAGCTTGGATCTCTTCCCTCCTCTAAACCCACTACTAAAGACATGAATTAAATTCCAATTACTTTTTTTCCTTGCATGTAGTATTATTTTTATGAGGAATTTTTGAGATCTCCATCCTTGAAGATTTAATCACGAGTAGTGATGAGCAAATTTGTTCGGAAAACGATCGCCAAACATAAATTCGGCACGAATATGGCACATTTAGAATTGTGATTGGAAACACGAACAAAATTTTATAAAATTGGAAAAAATCGGAAAAATTCAGTAAAAGTGCGGGAAAATATTTGCTTTGCCACTAAAGTATTTTCAGCACTTTTGCTACGATAATGGTAGTGCATCATGAGTGTGGGGCACGTGTTTGATGAGAGGAGGGGGTTTGCAGAGCTCAGAGGTGCGGCGTGCTTGTAAACAGTATTTTTTTTCCTAACTTTATGTGTGCACATTGAAGCTAGCCAATCAGGACAAAGGAAACACCCACAATGTCCTGACACCATGGCTTGTGTCATTGGCTGCTGAAATCACATGTCCCTCTGCATATAAAGAGTGGACATTTTGATTTAGTGCCATTTTGTAAATGTAACAACGCAGAAAGGCTGCTCCTGATGCTGGCAGTGTTAGCAGCTAGATTTGATGAACAAGTATGGATCTCCAAGAACTTTTGCACCCCAAAGGTAGACTGTACAGACTAGGCGATATTGCATTTTTTAGTATGATGCATTAATGTCACGTAACTGCACTCTATGATATTTTTTGCGCTCTGTGATATCTTTAGTGTGGCTTCTGTGCCTGCTGTGCATGCTGCTGCTGCAGATGTTAACACAAATTTTTTGAAATGTGAACAGTCATAGTTGGTCTACATCTGATGGGTTGGCTGTAGTGGAAGACGTCGGTCCATGTATTGTTATGCGGCTGCACGCTCCGCTCTGGAGTGCCGGTGCCAGAGCTTGATTTTAACCTGCGAGACTCAGCCGTATCTCGCTGTGTGTGATCCCGGCCTAACTGTTGTAAATGTGTAGACTCCTCGTTAGGTCTCCTTCTTGTGTGTTGCCTGTAGGCCTCCGAGACCATTAGGTCACCACTTCATTGGAATCAACTACACATGTTACCACTATCCTTAGATTTTTCTGACAATAGCAGTACTAAGAAATTTATATGATATTTGTGTCACCTGAGTGTGTTTCAGCATGAAAGCACGTTGAGTTGTTGCATGTGGTATCACGGCTCCAAGCACAGTGGGCCAACACCGATCCCTCACCCATCTCGTCTTACTTTGAAGTTCAATTAAAAGCTGTAAATGTCGGCCCAGACCCCGATACCTCATGCATGGCTGATTGCTACCATGCCATGCTACAATTTGTACTGTGGGTTCATTTAGGCCACTTTCCTGGTGTCTGTCCCTCATTTATTGTGTTTTGGCAGCTTTTTGAGTCATTAGAATGTGTTATGCATGCGTTTGTTTTCTGTCTCCCATTGACTTGAATGGCATTCTTCTATGTTCGATGAATATTCAAAAAATAAATCGGGAAATATTGCAAATTTGGGGATCATAATCCAAACCAAACATTGAAATATTCGCCCATCTCTAATCACAAGTGCATTGGGTTTGGTCCTCTCTTCCTTTTCCCCACCTACCACCAGCCTCACAGGTCACTTTTCTCTCAGTGCACAGCCAATTCGAAGTCCAAGTCTCATAAGCGGGACTAAAAATGTAAAAAAGAAGCTTTTTAAGCATTTTAATTATTACAATTCTATAACTAAAATATAATAAGCTTTAATCTTTCTTTTCCCAATTTTCAAATTAAAACAATCAATAACCTCTATAGTATTATTAGCCCAATGATTCATTGGTTATCACTGGGGTCCTGCTTTAAACCCCACCAAAGAGTACATCTTCGAAGAGTTTGTATGTTCTCCCCATGTTTGTGTGGATTTCATCCGACTTCTCTGGTTTCCTCCCACACTCTAAAGACATACTGATAGGAGATTTAAATAGTAATCTCCAGGGGGAACATTGATAACAATGTCGGAGGTGCTACTGTATATAAATATTTTACTTTTTTTAAATCACTTTCTGTACCAAATAATAGAACAAAACATAATAATGAAGTTATATTTATCCTAATATATTATTAAAAAAATAAAAAGAAAGTTATGGGTCTCAGAATATGGAGACACAAACCAATTTTTTATTAAGACTTTTTTTTAAAGTAAGTAAAACATTAATTTGGTATCTTGTCCTTTTTTTATATGATGAATTTTATCATAATGGCTTGGATTGCTGTTTATACATTCAACTCCGCAAAGATCTTTTTCTACCATTTTTCGACATGGTACATGTCAAATCAATGGGGCTGTAAAAAATTCTCCACTTCCAAGAATTCAGCTCTTAAAGGGAATCTCTCAGCAGGTTTTTGCTATCTCATTTGAGAGCAGCATGATGCAGGCAAAGAGAATCTTAATCCAACAATGTATCGCTTAGATTACTGGGTGCAGTTGTTCTGACACAAATAGAGTAATTAGATTTAGAATGAAGCAGAGCTGAGGAAGCTAACCCCGCCCACACCAGTCTTTATATGTACAATGTCCATAGACAGTGAGCTGCTTATCACAGAAGGGACATGTGCTGCTGTGTCCCAGTAATGATAAGCTCCTGGTACTGAAACAATCATTGCAAGCAAACAAAACTACGGCGCTTGATAAGAGAGTCATTGCTGGAATCTGTGTTTTAACTTCTACAGCATGCTGTCTTCAGATTATATAGCAAAAATCTGCTGACAGATTCCCTTTAACTGGAATGAAAAACAAAAGCAAAAAATAAAAAAAAATATCTGTGGTACAAATGGGTTATTATCTGATAATGCTAATTACCATTCTATCCATTTTTAACCCCTTTCTGCCAGCTGACGGAATAGTACATCAGCTGGCAGTATCCTTCTTTGAGGTGGGCTCCGGCGGTGAGCCCACCTCAAAGCCGTGACATGTCAGCTGATTTGTGATCCGCCCGCACCCAGTAACTAGTTAAATGCAGTTCCGGCCACGCGGCTGGAAGTACACACACCGCTGATCACGTGATCGTCTCCTCAAGACCTCTATGGTTGTTGATGGCAGATTGCTGTGAGCACCACCCTGCGGTCAGCACTCATAGCAAGCCGGTAATTCTGCTGCATAGAGGTGATCTGTGCATCGCCTCTATGTAGCAGAGGCGATCGAGTAGTGGATGCTTCTAGTCTCCCATGGAGGCTATTGAAGCATGCCAAAATAAGAGAAAAATGTATTTAAAAATATATATTTTTTTAAATAGTATAAAAGTTCAAATCACCCCCCTTTCGCTCCAATCAAAATAAAACAATAAAAAAAAAAATCAATCTCCGCATTCAGAATCGCCTGATCTGTGAACAAAAAAAAAAAGGGATATTAACCTGATCACTAAACGGTGCAGCGAGAAAAAAAATCAAAACGCCAAAATTACTTTTTTTGGTCACCGTGACATTGCATTAAAATGCAATAACGGGCGATCAAAAAAAACGTATCTGTGCAACAGTGGTATCAGTAAAAACATCAGCTCGGCACACAAAAAATAAGCCCTCACCCGACCCCAGATCATGGAAAATGGAGACGCTACCGGTATCAGAAAATTAAAGTAATAAACGGAAAAACACATACAACTATGGGGCTGCAGCATATTGGCATTAATTACCATAACTATGTATATAACCCATAGTATATCTCAGGACATGTATGGACACACTGAAATCCAACTGGAAAATACCACAAACACTATTCAGTGTAATAACGTCAAACAATGACATAAAGGTATATTGCAAAGTTTATTAATTAATTACAAAAGATCAAATGGCAGAACACATGGCTAAAAAGTGACAAATCTAACCACTACACAAAACGGCGGTGAGAGAGCATGTGAACCCTGGGAGACATCACAAAGTTATAAACATTAGTAAACAAAGGTCATAACACTCAGTGGCAGAGTCTCCAATCACATACCTATTGGCACCGCAGGGACACACGCACTCTCCCGCCCTCCCCGACGCGCGTTTCGGAAAATTGCAATTTTTTTTTTTTTCTAGCAAACTTTGGAAATGTTTTTACCACTTAGATAAAAGAGAACCTAGACATGTTTGGTGTCTACGAACTCGTAATGACCTGGAGAATCATCATGGCAGTTTTAGCATTTAGTGAACCTAGCAAAAAAGCCAAACAGACCAAAAAGAAGTGTCGGATTGCACTTTTTTTTGCAATTTCATCGCACTTGGAATTTTTTTTGTTTTCCGTTTTCTGTTACACTACATGGCAAAACCAGTAGTATCATTCATAAGTACAACTTGTCCGCAAAAACTAAGCTCTCACATGGCCATATTGACGAAAAAAATAAAAAAACTTATGGCTCTGGAAAGAAGGGGAGCGAAAAACGAAAACAAAAAAGAAAAAAGCTCCAGGGATTAAGGGGTTAGTATACCTGCTTGTTGTCAGTGAATTGTATTTATATCCAGAAGCTGATTACGCCCTGCTACATAAGTATAATGAGATACAATCTGTGAAGGAAATTATTCTGAGTCGTTACACTCTCCTATGAACTTATATATTAAGTGTCCCAGATTCTGTTTTTAGACATTTTAGCGTCATAACCATCGAAAGCTGCCATGTTAATTAAAGGTGGATGATATTAATATTCATTATGATCAGCTGATAATGAGATCCGGGTAATAAAATATTTTCCATTGAAAACTCTACACTTCCATTATAAGGAGCTATACACGTATTGGCAGTGCTGATTTTACAACCATTGCTCCCGCACCATATATCTCGCTGGAAGCCATTAATAATCTGTAGAAGCAGAGACAGATTGGGTTCAGCAGAAATACCACTGATCAGCAATATAGAATAGCTCATTGTAGCTGTCAAGGGGATGCATCACTCTCTGGTTAATCAGTCCCTTACATGCATGTGGTTCTCAGGGCCTCCCTATCGCCATGAATTACATGTGGGAGCCATGAAGGGTTAATAGAGGACTGTATCTGGTTGGATACATCTGGAACTACTGCTCCTCCTCGCCTTCACCTTCCTTTGATTAGAGGTTCCCCTGCTTGAAAGGCAGGTACACAGAGGGCTAATGACTCCCATAGGGAGTTTCGTGATGGTGAATCAAAGTCCTCGTCAACCCGGGGAGGGTGCGTAGGGAAGGAGAGACGCTGCCGAGCTGGGAGCATAAATTGCACCACACAGTCTAATGGCCAAAGAAAGGACATTACTTTTACAAGACTCTTCCTTCTATCACCTGAATTAGGCCTCAACCTCCTCTCCGATCAGAACATGTCCTGGTCAGTCTCCCTGGAAATAGAAGTTATTAAGTTGCTCGGGTTTAGTACTTGTAATTCTCCATGTGTAGCTGCAAGGCCGAAAGTTATAGATCGTGATCTTTGAAAATATTTTCCTGTGTTTAAGACATGGAGTCTTATAATCCAAAATTATTCAATTTTCTAATATAGTTTCTACCCCTCAAAGGCAATTTTTTTGTTTAATTTTTGAGTTTTCGTCACCCTTCTCCCTCCATCCATCAAAAGCCAAAAGTTTTGAATGACACCATTCATTTTACCATTTACTCCTGGGCTACTCTGCAACTTTTTGTAGCATTACTGATTGATTTTAACAATTTAGCTACAACTGCAGTCCAAATAAATATATTGAGTTGTATGCAGTTGGGTGGACTGCAGCTGCCACGTAAGGACTCATACTCATCTGCGTTAAAAATTCAAGAGTGCTCAGCTCATATTAATAGGCTGGGAAGGGGCCATGGATATTGGCCCCCTCCCAGACTAAGAACATCAGCCCTGCGCTGCCCCAGGAATGGTGCATCAATATGATCAGCTGATGATAGATAGATATGGGATAGATTGATTGATAGATTTTATTGTGATATATAATCAGTGCAGGGTGTATATAGTTTAGAATACATAGTTTAAGAAAAAATTAAATAAACTTAAAAAAAATGGCGTGGAGTCCCCCTTACTTCTTTTTAACCAGCTGAGGGAAAGTTGACAGTTGGGGGCTGATGTTTATAGTCTGGGAAGGGGGATTGTAAGATATAATCCATCTATCATGTCTTACTAACATCAGATGATGTTACTAAGCCCCATGCTGCCATAAAAACGTATCAGCACCCAACAATCTTTTTGTGGGTTGGGGAAACGATGGGTGCCCAAATGAGTGTGAAAGCCCATCACAATAATTTAAATGCCACTGTCAGTAGTCTCTGTTAGTCTCATCCTCTTAAATGGGTAAAATTGCAAAATGCATTCTCAAGAATGTAGGAGATTTTTAATTTCATTGCATAGGTTACTGATCACCACTGCAGTCTTGCATGCTATTCTATGCTCTATTCTTTTCCGTATTTCAAATATGTGAATGAGCTCTTTCCGCCAGAGCTTATAAGAGCTGCTCTAAAGCGTTGGGGAAAGAAATTGTCTGGGATTAGGAGCTAATTATGTGAAACCACTGATCCGAACTGTGAATCAAGTAAAACTCCTAAAAAGCATGAAGCTTGGAGATACAGTACACACATGTTCAACAAGTTGAGACAATTCCTTTAACATCCAGAGGTGATAAATCTGAAATTATCGTGTCCAACAATAGACACAGGACCAATAGAGAGAGAGGTTTAGTACAATGTAACTGTGAGGCTCACCTAGTGAGGTGGATCTGCTAAACCCCTTGTCCAGTAAGTGACACATAGCCGAAACCAGGGTCTCTTCCATGGTGCTTACAGATTACACTGCAAAAACCTGCTGACAGATCTAATGCGAGTTTATCCATATTAAAATCAAATAGCACACTGACCAACATTATTCAATAGGGCTGTTCAGATGACCATTTGAAAAAAAATCAAAGCATGGACTATTCTCTTCCATATTTCAGATGAGATTCGCCTTTCAACGCCCATCGGAGCACAGAAAAATTGCATCTCATGCAGCTCATCTGGAAAGCCAGGTCTAGCGTCAACACCAGGTGCACGTGGACAAGTGACAGTGCCCTGGACAAAGAAAGGGGCCCACTCAGTGGCATCAACGGCGGCAGACCATGTGGCCGATGTGGGGCCCCCCTGACATCGCATTTTTAACTGTTCAAGCACTAAATGGAGCAATAAATGTTTCCATTATACTGTATTGAACAAAATATAGGGCCCATTAAACTGAATGGAACAATATAAGGGGCCCATTATACTAAATAGGGCAATATATGGGGCCCATTATAGTGAATGGGGCAATATGTGGGGCCCATTAGACTGAATGAAGCAATATTTGGGACCCGTTGGGAGTGCAAAAACAATTGCAAATTTTTGTGCTTCTTTCTAACACAATTTGTGCACATGACAAGTAAAACATCTCCCCACAGTAGATTAAAAGTTGTTTCATTTTACAAGAAATGGTAAATTTTAAGTTAATTTTATGACATCCCAACAGGTATCTGTAGATGTGTGTCAATGACCCTGCTCACCTCCTAATGTGGAATTGAGCAACGCCAAAATAATCCTATAAAGTCAGATCACATGAAACTTTGAGGTGACTCAGTGTTTTTTACGTCTATAGCATCACGTGATCAAGAACTGGCTAGCTGAATCCTTCTAAGCTCTATGTAGAACTAGGAGGACAATTTTTTCTGCACAAGTCATGAGTCACTGCAAAAGTCTATGATAGGGGTAAGGAGTGGAGCAGCCAAAGCCTTCCTGTTTCCCTATAGAGCAGAGAAGAGAGAAAAATGAACTGGGTAGAAAGGCAAAATGAGCAATTGTTAGCACACAGTGCTACATAATATGATGATTGCAATATATTAAGAGGATAAAATCTTTGATGGTAGAGCTTCTTAATGACGTCTTTTGCACCTCACAGGTTCATGGCACATAGGGCATAGCACATGTCATTAGTGTCAATAACATGCATTGCACCCTGTGTGACAGGGTGGAACCCAGTGAAGAACATCAGTCTTGAAAGTAAAGAAGATAGCAAACAGAAGAGAAAATACAAAAGAATTGAAAATTAATTGGGAGACTGGTGATGATAGTAGATGGTTGGGGATGGCCAAAGAGAGGTGAGTGTACGATTTTTTAAATTCTTTCTCGGCCAATTTGATTCACATCAAATTTATTTGATGCAAATCGAACGTTCGGGACAAATTTGAGCAAATCCGCCAAACTCGAATGTCCTCAGATTCGCTCATCTCCACCGTAAACCTAATAGAGACCGGGACTGATGCGAACGATGGAAGTCTCTGTACAGCGCTACAGAATATGCATGCGATGCATGTTAAGGACGTTTTGCACCACACAGGGTCATGTTGGATATGATACATGGCATTGGTGTCAATAACATCCATTATGGCCAATGTGACAGTGTGGGACTAGTGAAGAACATCAGCGTCGAGGGCCCAGAAAGAGAAAAAGAAAGCAGATGGAAGAGAAAAGACAACAGACTTGGGAACTGATCGGTGGACCGATGGTGGCGGGAGATGGGTAGGGAGGGCCAAGGAAAGGTGAATGTACCCTTTTTTAACCTATGCTCTGCTGATTTGATTAGGACTAAATTTATTTTCTCTAAATCAAATATTCCGGGCCGAATGAGAATGAATTTGGAAAACTCAAATGTCCTCATAGTTACTCTTTTTCATTGTAAACTCATTAGAGACAGGGAAAAAACACAAAAATTGAGCTTCATTTAAGTTGGTATACATGCAGCACATAAACGCATGTTCACATTGGCCATAAAGCATACAAAACCTACAAAAAGCAAAATGAGCAAAAACCCTGCTGTAACTAAATAAACAAAAAGCTAAAGTGCATTTAAATAACACAGGGTTCCTAGTAATACTGTTCCCGATCAAAAACAGCACAAAAGCCATCCCACCGTAGACAAGGTGACAAGCCGGGGTGTGGCCTCCCTCTCCTGAGCTGGAAATTACATTTAAAGGCTTCCCCAGACTGGTGTCCACAGGTCGGGACCCGGTCCTTTTGTCTGCCCTTATTCACACACTGAGATCAACTCTGACACATGGCAAGGTTTTTGATATTAGACAGCGTAGGAACGTCCCTATCAGGGTCACCTTGTTGACGGTGCGATGGCTTTTACTCTATTTTTTTTATCAAAACAGTATTAATAAGAAACCTAAGTTATTTAAATGTGTTTTTGCTTTTTACTTATTTAGTTACAGGAGGGTTTTTGCTCATTTTGCTTCTTGTAGGTTTTGTATCTGTTAGAGACAGGGATTGATGTGAATGTGGCAGTCTCCGTACAGCGCTGTGAAATATGCTGCCGCAGTACAAGGAAGGCAAAATAAAATAGATAAATAGGTCCACTACGACTCAAGTGCATTTATCAAATAGATTTACATTCATGTTGCCATATGAAAAGCTCTTTTTAGTTGAAGCTACTCTAGTTTATATATTATTAGACGTCCAAGTCCCCAAGTCGCTGATGTGGATTTATACTTTTCATGTTGAAGTCAATTTCCCTGCATCATTATCACTAATTCCTTTTAAAAGAAGCCGGCGCGATGTCCTGTTCTCTGCCAGAGACGGTCTAGCCTTGACTGTTATCTAAGTGACAGACCCTATTACTGCCAGGCGTGCCAGGAACAGTTGTCCAAACTCTGCTAGAATCTTACAATGGAGACTCGTGAAAACCATTTATCAGTGCGTATACATATCAGGAGGATTAGTAAAATCGCATTTAAGAGTGTAATGCATTTACTACTTCCTAAAAAAAAGCTCATTGCGTTCATTTGTTTGTTTGTTTTTTGTTGTGAATTTTTGTCATAAGTCAATCACATCTTGCCGATTCTAACTAGGAGGGATTGTGTTTTATGACAGTGAGAAATGACCCAACCAGAATATCTAATTAATTATCTAATCATCAATGTGCAAGTGATCACACTTTCTGTCATCGATGGGGGAAAGAATTGATTTTAATATTCCGAGTGGCTTATTTCAACTGTGTAAAAAATAAATCAATTATAAAATATTGTTTCGCTGCAGTGAATTGTGTATGAGGCCTACTGTGTATGAAGAGCATCGCGGGATAATGTATGAAAAAGATTGTAAAGCATCATCACCTCTTACTTTTCTTTTTAAATGCATTTTATTTAGGTTTTTGTTGTTTTTCTATATTCACTAATAGAACTACTACCACTATGATGACTTACTTTCATGCGGGCTAATCTGTACTTAGATGTAGTCCCTCTGGGGTGGAATGGAGAATCATACTGTGCAATTTATAATTAGAAACGTAAAAAAATATTTCACACTTCATTTCTTAATCTCATCCTTTTCTTGACCTTGATCTTTATGTGTCATATTACAATAATTAAAGAAATGGCCTCCTACTTACCGTCTGGCCGTAAGACAACTGGCTGCAGCAGAAGTCTCTAACATCTGCCCTTCCTGCAGAATACCTTGGACAATAAGACATGGCTTTAGCCAGCTACCAGTCAAAAATGGGACTGATTTGCAGGAGATTAACCCTTTTTGAAATAGACTCAGAGAACCATGACAGTTGATTCATGCTGTACGATCTACGGGCAGGATGTATCAGACACTGGTTATATGATTTCAGCCACGTACATCTGACTCTTCAACACTACAGAGTTTCAGAGAAAACCATACTTTAAAAGCCCTAAAGGACCGAGCTGCACAGGAGACTAGTCAGACAGGCGGGTCACCACCTGTAACTATGTAACTATGGCCATAGAATATGAAATGGACCTTAGACACAGAAACCGCCCACTGAAATTAAGAAATAGAGTCAGGGGGATGGTGGTGACTACCAGCCCTTGACTAGGATCTGATTGGGCATAAGACATTGGTGATCTATCTCTAGAATAGGTAATCAATATCAGATCAGTATCACCGGTGCCCCCCATTGATCAGCTGTTATTTGCTGTGGCAGTCAGATGTAAACATTACATGGAGCTACGTTGCATAGCTCTATTCAATGTGTAGTGGCTGCTGCTGGATACTGCAGAACTATTCCTGTACACTAATGCATAATGCACAAATTTATGTCACAGAACATGGATATTCACTTGATGAGGCAGGGGACGTCAGCATCACGGGTATCTGTTTGCCGGAGCCATAACTGTTGAGGCGGCATCCCTTGTTTCCGGGAGGAAGCAATAGCAAATTGGAGCTTCCTCCAGACCAAGAGGAGCGAGGGCACATAAAAGAGAAAGCACGCAGTAGAGCAGAGCTTGGCACCAACCCGGGGCTGCACGCACTCAGGTGAACAGAGTGCCCCGCCCTGGCGCCATGACAGGCTGCATTGAGAGGGTTCCCCGCCGTCTGCAGGAGGACCTCTGCGATGAGGGGGAGCTGTGCACTCAGCAGAAGCTCAGAGAGAGACTTGGCGGGAACAGTTAGTGCGCAGTTTGGGCCAGTGAGTGAGGGTGGTTTCACACTTGCGTTTTTGTCTGCAGCGTTTTTTGCACAAAAAACGCATGCGTTTTTTCCCCTATATTTAACATTGAAAACGCATGCGGTTTTTTGTACGCGTTTGGTCGCGTTTTCAAACGCATGCGTTTTTTTCTGCATGCGTTCATTTTCAGAAATGCTACCTGCAGTATTTTCTTGCCCGTTTTTTTTTGCCGCGAAAAAACGCATGCGTTTTTTTGCAGCAAAAAAATGCATTGCTGTCTATGTAAACGCATGCGTTTTTAAGCACATGCGTTTGTGTTAAAAACGCATGCGTTTTTATTGGAAAAAAACAGAAAACACACTGAAAAGTCACCCACCACCATCAAGGTGATAAAGGGATCCAAACCCTAACCCTACCCCTAACTTCACCCCTAACCATTTAATGAACATTTTCTGACAGTCATAGTGCCACGTATTTCAGTGCCACGTATTTCAGTGCCACGATATTTCAGTGCCACGTATTTCAGTGCCACGATATTTCAGTGCCATGTATTTCAGTGCCACGTATTTCAGTGCCACAATATTTCAGTGCCACGATATTTCAGTGCCACGTATTTAAGTGCCACGATATTTCAGTGCCACATATTTCAGTGCCACGTATTTAGGATAGGGTTAAGTGTAGGGTTAAATGCGTGGCACTGAAATATCATGGAATTTACGTGAAATATGTGGCACTTAAATACGTGGCACTTAAATACGTGGCACTTACGTGGCACTTAAATACGTGGCACTTAAATACGTGGCACTTATATACGTGGCACTTAAATACGTGGCACTTACGTGGCACTTAAATACGTGGCACTTATATACGTGGCCACTGAAATATCGTGGCACTTATATACGTATATATGTATATACGTATATAAACGTATTTCAGTGCCACGCATTTCAGGTTAGGGTTAGGGTTAGGGGTAGGGTTAGGGTTTTTTGGTTTTTTCTTGTTTTCTTGTGGTTTTCTATAAAAACACATGCGTCTAAAAAACGCATGCGTTTTACCGCGTTTACATGCGTTTTTTCACACATGCGTTTTTTAAAAAACGCATGCAGATAAAAACGCAAGTGTGAAACCAGCCTGATGTGGTCCCGGAGCATCCGTACAGTGCAGCCCCACGCTCAAGCACCCCCACTGCCACCGCTGATAGAGACCGTGAGGAGAGATGTGCAGGGTGCCCATTGGTCACCATGGAGCGAGGGTTGAACATTCCGGGCAAGTGAGTACTGTGTGCGTGCTGCCAGAGAGACATCGGGTGCAGTGCCTCACCAGAGAAGCAGCACGCCAGTGGTTGTGGGCACTTTAGTCTTGGCCGGAACAGGCAGCGCGCAGCATAGAGAGGAAAGTGCAGTGTGCCCAGTAGCTGACAGAGATCGAGGTGCCGTGTGCTTCATGATATGCTGCAAAGAGAGAACTGGATAGACTTTTGTAACTCACCTTACCAGCATATACTTTCCGGCTCCCGGGAGACCCTGACATTGCCAGTGTATACTTGCAGTGCCACGTTGGGCTCATACAGGTCTGTGTCTGTGGCCCGTACCTTTGTCAGCGACTGCCCACTGCAGCATATGGACTAGGGGTAGTGGAAGGTACTGAAGACCGACTGCTGCCGCCGGAAGACGGGGCATTGTTGCCCACAGGACCCCTTTGGAAAAGACTCCGCACCAGCCTTTGTCGGCGCTATTTGCTTAATGGACTAAGGCTATGTGCACACGTATTCTTGAGGTCTGCGGATTTTTCCGCAGCAGATTTGAGAAATCCACAGGTAAAAGGCACTGCGTTTTACCTGTGGATTTACTGCGGATTTACAGCAGATTTTGTGCGGATTCCACCTGCGGTTTTATACCTGCGGATTCCTATAGAGGAGCAGGTGTAAACCGCTGTGGAATACGCACAAAGAATTGACATGCTGCGGAAAGAAGGGGGCTGTATGGGGCGCAGCTAAAAGGAAGCCCCCACATGACTGCGTTGCCATGGGGAGGAGTGTAGTATTTTTTAAATATGAATAGGTTGGCCCAGGTTTGGTAGTTTAGGAATGGGGCGGGGGATTTTGTGGGAGGTGGACGCAGGGGCTTAGGGAAAAGTGTGGGAATGGGATCAGTTTGGAGCTGACAGGCGAAGAGAGTGGACCTGCTGCCACAGCGTTCACTTACCATGGCCACCGTGGACAGCCTGGTCGCCCAGCTTCGGAGGGAAGCACGGTCCAGGAGGGCCGGTTGGCTTGAAGAGCAGCTCGCCGGGTTGCTAGGGGACAGCGGGAGCCGGGGCAGCAGGACCAGGAGGACGAGGCCACCCGAGAGACTGTCCCCCGACGTGACACCGCGTGACAGACGCAGGCCGTGGAGCCCCTCTGGGGACCCTGCGGGGGCTGTGGGACGCGGCGCAGCCACTTCGCCCACCCTCTCCTCCGGCAGGAATCCACCTGGTGGCTCTGCCGGCGCGAGGCGATGTGGCGCTGGGAGGACGGTGCAGGAGCGGCAATACGCCAGCGCTGCACAGGAAGCCAGGGCCGCACCAGAAGTGCGGCCTGGCACTGGGCGTGATGGCGCCACAGCGCCGGGGACTACACCCAGGACCCGCCGGGGAGCAGCTCCAGCAGCGGCTGCCTCAGCGACGGGGCGAGGAAGGAGCCCAGCGACAGCGGCAGCGTCCAGGAATCTGCAGGCAGACGGGACAGCGGCAGGCGCACCGGGACCACAGCCACACAATGCACCCGGCTCGGGGACAGGTCGGCAGAGCAGGATGTCGGGCAGGCCGGCGGCAGTGCTTCGCCATGGATCCAGACGCGGTCGCGCCGCGGGAGCGGCGGCCAGAGGGGCCAGTCCGGCTGCAGCGCACAGAGGACCTACGGAGGCTGCCAGGTCCACATCGAGCAGGAGATCGAGGGACCGGTCGCCTTCGCCAATCTCGGTCCCCCCTGGTGACGTAGAGGCCAGGGGTGCGGGTCTGGGGCAGATGAGTGGCAGCGACGAATCTGGGAGCGAACATCGTGACGAGGGAGAGCGGCAGGAGTCAGGAGGCACGGCTGGTGGGGACACAGCACCTGCGCAGCCCCGTGAGTATATGTCCAGTCCTTTTCCGGTGCTGGGTGTGGCGGGGTTAGCGGAGCGGGGTGGGGGTGGTAATGCAGGGGTTCCGGGCGTTAGAGAGCTTTTGGCGGATATGTCGCAGATTCTGAGAAGATTGGATGGTGGGGTTGGGGATAGTGTTGGAGCGTCGCCCGCAGGGGCTTGGTTGCCGGTTGCGGTTTCCGGAGCGGGGGGTGCTAGCGAGATTGTGAGCTCTGGTGGCGGTCCGCCGGCTTCAGTGGCTGGGGTGTCGGTTTCAGTGCAAACGGAAACAGGGAAGAGCGATACGGTGAAGTTAGACGATAGGGCAAAGGGCGAGGTCTATGTGCGTTTTGAGGGCCCGCTGGGGGCCCATTTGAAGAAAGAGGTCAAAGAAAAAATTTGGAAGGATGAATACGTGGAGATTTTCTCTCTCCTTCCTTTGGAAAAATTTAATTTGGATAAAGGAAAGAAAGACGATAGCAAAAAAGAGGAGGAGGAAAAGAGACGTTGGCGCCTTATTCCTCAGACGTTTGTAAGCTGGCAGCAGGCCTTTGCCGTTCTGGCAAGTGTCATAGGTAGGGTTGAGCGACTTTCATTTTTTTAAAATCGAGTAGGGTTTTGGGAAACCCGATTTTGTCCAGAGTCGAGTCGAGTGCAGTCGGCCGATTATCGCTAAAAGTCGGGGATCGACCGAAACACGAAACCCAATGCAAGTCAATGGGGAAGCATAGTCGGCAGTGAGTGGAGGCCAGGAAAACACCTACAGTGCCCATTTTAATGCCAAAAACATCCATTCTTGTTTCTGAAGCTTGCCAATCTTAATTAACTGTATAATAATAGTTGGGCATAGGGAATTGGGGGAAAGTTGTGGGGGGAGTAGGGCTGGCTCAAGTTTTTCGTGGGCCCAGGAAATGCGGACTACGTCACGGCGGTGTTGCAGGGAAAGGTAAGTATTTAAAAGTTGCAAGTGCTGTGATCCTGAGCAAGCAGGGGGGGGGGGGGCCACTCGTTCGCATTGCCACTGGCACAGGGCCCCTCAAAGTACGGCGGTGTGTTTGCATGGCGGGGGCGCCTCCCACCAGCAGCGACACTTTTGCGTACTCTGAGGGGCCCTGTGCCAGTGACGTCGCCAACGAGTATGCCCCCCCACCTGATGAAGGAACCTGCACTTTCATCTGCACCTTCCTCTTTGTCCCTGTGTAAGGTGGTATAACATGCGGGAAGGGGAACCTTACTTTCAGCAGGGACAGATTCTGGCTGTGTAGAGTACAAGGGGAATGTAGTGGTCTAGGTCAATGTACCAGCAGACTCATTTAGCAGTGGCTGGGCAATGGGCAGGATGAGGAGGAAACAGATATAGGGCCAAAGAATAAAGTAGGCTACATGCAGTTCAAAATTGGTAACAGGACTAAACAGGCGGCATTGCTTTGTTCAGTGGAGTAGCAAACCCAAGAGCAGCAGACACTGTTTCAAGGGCCTAACCACACTAGTAGGCCAAATGCAGTTTAATATCTGATAGTATAGGGCGAAAGCCAGAATGTGGAAGCTCAGCTTTGTTCAGTTGAGGACAACACCAGGGAGGGGCAGACACCTTTAGTAGGCCGGAAAAGCCTATTGCATTTTTTAAAATGGTAATTTGGAGCAGAAGGTTGAAGCTCAGCTTTATTTAGTTGAGGGCAACACCAGGCAGGGGCACACAGACAGACACCTTTAGTAGGCCGGAAAAGCCTATTGCATTTTTCAAAATGGTAATTTGGAGCAGAAGGTTGAAGCTCAGCTTTATTTAGTTGAGGGCAACACCAGGGAGGGGCAGAAGCCGTTAGTAGGCCCTAACCACCATTTTTTTTTTTTAAAACCACATAATGAGAGCCGGAAGGTTGAAGCTCAGCTTTATTTAGTTGAGGACAACACCAGGGAGGGGCACACAGACAGACACCTTTAGTAGGCCTGAAAAGCCTATTGCATTTTTCAAAATGGTAATTTGGAGCAGAAGGTTGAAGCTCAGCTTTATTTAGTTGAGGGCAACACCAGGGAGGGGCAGAAGCCGTTAGTAGGCCCTAACCACCATTTTTTTTTTTAAAACCACATAATGAGAGCCGGAAGGTTGAAGCTCAGCTTTATTTAGTTGAGGACAACACCAGGGAGGGGCAGAAGCCGTTAGTAGGCCCTAACCACCATTTTTTTTTTTAAAACCACATAATGAGAGCCGGAAGGTTGAAGCTCAGCTTTATTTAGTTGAGGACAACACCAGGGAGGGGCACACAGACAGACACCTTTTGTAGGCCTGAAAAGCCTATTGCATTTTTCAAAATGGTAATTTGGAGCAGAAGGTTGAAGCTCAGCTTTATTTAGTTGAGGACAACACCAGGGAGGGGCAGAAGCCGTTAGTAGGCCCTAACCACCATTTTTTTTTTTAAAACCACATAATGAGAGCCGGAAGGTTGAAGCTCAGCTTTATTTAGTTGAGGACAACACCAGGGAGGGGCAGAAGCCGTTAGTAGGCCCTAACCACCATTTTTTTTTTTAAAACCACATAATGAGAGCCGGAAGGTTGAAGCTCAGCTTTATTTAGTTGAGGACAACACCAGGGAGGGGCAGAAGCCGTTAGTAGGCCCTAACCACCATTTTTTTTTTTAAAACCACATAATGAGAGCCGGAAGGTTGAAGCTCAGCTTTATTTAGTTGAGGACAACACCAGGGAGGGGCAGAAGCCGTTAGTAGGCCCTAACCACCATTTTTTTTTTTAAAACCACATAATGAGAGCCGGAAGGTTGAAGCTCAGCTTTATTTAGTTGAGGACAACACCAGGGAGGGGCACACAGACAGACACCTTTAGTAGGCCTGAAAAGCCTATTGCATTTTTCAAAATGGTAATTTGGAGCAGAAGGTTGAAGCTCAGCTTTATTTAGTTGAGGGCAACACCAGGGAGGGGCAGAAGCCGTTAGTAGGCCCTAACCACCATTTTTTTTTTTAAAACCACATAATGAGAGCCGGAAGGTTGAAGCTCAGCTTTATTTAGTTGAGGACAACACCAGGGAGGGGCAGAAGCCGTTAGTAGGCCCTAACCACCATTTTTTTTTTTAAAACCACATAATGAGAGCCGGAAGGTTGAAGCTCAGCTTTATTTAGTTGAGGACAACACCAGGGAGGGGCACACAGACAGACACCTTTTGTAGGCCTGAAAAGCCTATTGCATTTTTCAAAATGGTAATTTGGAGCAGAAGGTTGAAGCTCAGCTTTATTTAGTTGAGGGCAACACCAGGGAGGGGCAGAAGCCGTTAGTAGGCCCTAACCACCATTTTTTTTTTAAAACCACATAATGAGAGCCGGAAGGTTGAAGCTCAGCTTTATTTAGTTGAGGACAACACCAGGGAGGGGCAGAAGCCGTTAGTAGGCCCTAACCACCATTTTTTTTTTTAAAACCACTTAATGAGAGCCGGAAGGTTGAAGCTCAGCTTTATTTAGTTGAGGACAACACCAGGCAGGGGCACACAGACAGACACCTTTAGTAGGCCTGAAAAGCCTATTGCATTTTTCAAAATGGTAATTTGGAGCAGAAGGTTGAAGCTCAGCTTTATTTAGTTGAGGGCAACACCAGGGAGGGGCAGAAGCCGTTAGTAGGCCCTAACCAAAGTTGAAGGCCAAATGCAGTTTAATTTCTGATACTATAGGCCGAAAGCCAGAAGGTGGAAGTTCCGATTTAGACAGTGGAGGACAATTTGAATTAGGGACTGCAGACAGACTTAGTAGGCTGTCCCCTGTGGACCATGCATCCACCACATTAACCCATTGCGCCGTAATGGACACGTAATCTTCCGTGGCCATGCCTACAGGTCCATGCGTCTGTTGTCAGGTGCACCTTTGTACTCACAGATTGCCAGAGTGCATGGACAATGCGGTCTTCTACATGCTGGTGGAGGGTTGGGATGGCTTTTCTCGCAAAAGAAGTGTCGACTGGTTAGCTTGTAGCGTGGTACAGCGTAGTCCATCATGGCCTTATTAATAGTAAATAAAATATATAACTAGGCTCTATGAACTTTTAAATAGGTTCCAGGGGTACACGGGCAGCATTGGTGTGGTCAGTGGAGGAGTATTGCAAGTAGGGGCTGCAGACAGGCTATCAAAGGCCTAAAATAACAAACAGTAGGCAGTCATGGCAGTTTTACATCGGTTACATGGATACACAGGCAGGCACTCCAGGCAGCATTGTGGTCAGTGGAGGAGTATTGCAAGTAGGGGCCGCAGACAGGCTATCAAAGGCCTAAAATAACAAACAATAGGCTCATGGCAGTTTCACAGCGGTTACATGGATACACGGGCAGGCAGCTTGGTGGTGGTGAGTGGAGGAGTATTTAAAGTAGGGACCGCAGACAGGCTTCAAAGGCCTAACATAAGAAAATGGGCTGGCTGTAGGCACTTTATAATTGGTTCCAGGGGTACACGGGCAGCAGTGGTCTGGTCAGTGGAGGAGTATTTAAAGTAGGGACCGCAGACAGGCTATCAAAGGCCTAACATAACAAACAATAGGCTCATGGCAGTTTCACAGCGGTTACATGGATACACGGGCAGGCAGCTTGGTGGTCAGTGGAGGAGTATTTAAAGTAGGGACCGCAGACAGGCTATCAAAGGCCTAAAATAACAAACAATAGGCTCATGGCAGTTTTACAGCGGTTACATGGATACACGGGCAGGCAGCTTGGTGGTCAGTGGAGGAGTATTGCAAGTTGGGGCCGCAGACAGGCTATCAAAGGCCTAAAATAACAAACAATAGGCTCATGGCAGTTTTACAGCGGTTACATGGATACACGGGCAGGCAGCTTGGTGGTCAGTGGAGGAGTATTTAAAGTAGGGACCGCAGACAGGCTATCAAAGGCCTAAAATAACAAACAATAGGCTCATGGCAGTTTTACAGCGGTTACATGGATACACGGGCAGGCAGCTTGGTGGTCAGTGGAGGAGTATTTAAAGTAGGGACCGCAGACAGGCTTCAAAGGCCTAACATAAGAAAATGGGCTGGCTGTAGGCACTTTATAATTGGTTCCAGGGGTACACGGGCAGCAGTGGTCTGGTCAGTGGAGGAGTATTTAAAGTAGGGACCGCAGACAGGCTATCAAAGGCCTAACATAACAAACAATAGGCTCATGGCAGTTTCACAGCGGTTACATGGATACACGGGCAGGCAGCTTGGTGGTGGTGAGTGGAGGAGTATTTAAAGTAGGGACCGCAGACAGGCTTCAAAGGCCTAACATAAGAAAATGGGCTGGCTGTAGGCACTTTATAATTGGTTCCAGGGGTACACGGGCAGCAGTGGTCTGGTCAGTGGAGGAGTATTTAAAGTAGGGACCGCAGACAGGCTATCAAAGGCCTAACATAACAAACAATAGGCTCATGGCAGTTTCACAGCGGTTACATGGATACACGGGCAGGCAGCTTGGTGGTCAGTGGAGGAGTATTTAAAGTAGGGACCGCAGACAGGCTATCAAAGGCCTAAAATAACAAACAATAGGCTCATGGCAGTTTTACAGCGGTTACATGGATACACGGGCAGGCAGCTTGGTGGTCAGTGGAGGAGTATTGCAAGTTGGGGCCGCAGACAGGCTATCAAAGGCCTAAAATAACAAACAATAGGCTCATGGCAGTTTTACAGCGGTTACATGGATACACGGGCAGGCAGCTTGGTGGTCAGTGGAGGAGTATTTAAAGTAGGGACCGCAGACAGGCTATCAAAGGCCTAAAATAACAAACAATAGGCTCATGGCAGTTTTACAGCGGTTACATGGATACACGGGCAGGCAGCTTGGTGGTCAGTGGAGGAGTATTTAAAGTAGGGACCGCAGACAGGCTATCAAAGGCCTAACATAACAAACAATAGGCTCATGGCAGTTTCACAGCGGTTACATGGATACACGGGCAGGCAGCTTGGTGGTGGTGAGTGGAGGAGTATTTAAAGTAGGGACCGCAGACAGGCTTCAAAGGCCTAACATAAGAAAATGGGCTGGCTGTAGGCACTTTATAATTGGTTCCAGGGGTACACGGGCAGCAGTGGTCTGGTCAGTGGAGGAGTATTTAAAGTAGGGACCGCAGACAGGCTATCAAAGGCCTAACATAACAAACAATAGGCTCATGGCAGTTTCACAGCGGTTACATGGATACACGGGCAGGCAGCTTGGTGGTCAGTGGAGGAGTATTTAAAGTAGGGACCGCAGACAGGCTATCAAAGGCCTAAAATAACAAACAATAGGCTCATGGCAGTTTTACAGCGGTTACATGGATACACAGGCAGCTTGGTGGTGAGTGGAGGAGTAGTGCAAGGAGTGTCTGTCCCAGTACTCCCAAAATATAAATAGATGTTAATGTCTCGCAAAACAACCAAAACAAAAAAAAAAGGTGGCATACTTAGGTACAGGGGTGGGCTCATCTACTGAGTTTCTGACATAGTAATTTGGCAGTAACTATTTAATGGTGCCAATATAGGACACAGACACAGACTACTTTAAGTTGCATCATAGATGTCTACAAATTTGTATTGTCAGTGCCAGACATTGAATGATGTCAGCGAATAGACTAAAGATTGGTGGAGCTGTGCGACATAATTTTGCACGTGGTAGAGCACATTTTGAGCTGGGGTAGGGGGGAACTCTCTTGAGGCCGGCGGGACCGCCCCAGGGCCCCTCATGTTACAACGGTGTGTCTGACGTTGGGTGCGCACCACCACCGCCAGAGACACTACATTGTACTATGAGGGACCCAGTAGCAATGCCGTCAACCAAAAGCGAGCACACCCACCACTTCAGACAAACAGCAGTCTCACGGGTGCTTGCGCCAAGTCGCGATACCACGGCCCCGTGTGGGGAGTTTTGCCATTTAGGGAGGTGTAAACATGTCGTATGCTGTACAATCAGCTGCAGCAAATTAGACATTAGAAAAGTAATTCACAGGCAAGAGCTTTTCATAGGAAAGCTAGGTGTCGGCCGGGCAAGGTGGGGCAAAAGATTTCGAAATCCAGTTGTGGTTCATTTTAATGAATGTTAGATCGTCAACATTTTGGGTAGCCAGACGAGTCCTTTTTTCGGTTAATATTGAACCTGCAGCACTGAATACTCTTTCTGATAGGACACTTGCTGCCGGGCAAGCAAGCTCCTGCAATGCATATTCTGCCAATTCTGGCCAGGTGTCTAATTTGGAGGCCCAGTAATCAAATGGGAATGACGGTTGAGGGAGAACATCGATAAGGGATGAAAAATAGTTAGTAACCATACTGGACAAATGTTGTCTCCTGTCACTTTCAATTGATGCAGCAGTACCTGTCCTGTCTGCGGTCATAGCAAAATCACTCCACAACCTGGTCAGAAAACCCCTCTGTCCAACGCCACTTCTGATGTGTGCACCCCTAACACTCCTAGTCTGCTGCCCCCTGGAGCTCGTGTGAGAACGATCACGTGCGCTGTGTGCTGGGAATGCCTGAAGCAAACGGTCAACAAGAGTTGATTGTTTGGTTGCTAATATTAGTTCCAAGTTCTCATGTGGCATAATATTTTGCAATTTGCCTTTATAGCGTGGATCAAGGAGGCAGGCCAACCAGTAATCGTCATCGTTCATCATTTTCGTAATGCGTGTGTCCCTTTTTAGGATACGTAAGGCATAATCCGCCATGTGGGCCAAAGTTCCAGTTGTCAAATCTCCGGTTGTGATTGGTTGAGGGGCAGTTGCAGGCAAATCTACGTCACTTGTGTCCCTCAAAAAACCAGAACCCGGCCGTGACACGCAACCAAATTCCTGTGCCCCCGGGAAAGGTTCGGCATTAAAAATATACTCATCCCCATCATCCTCCTCGTCCTCCACCTCCTCTTCGCCCGCTACCTCGTCCTGTACACTGCCCTGACCAGACAATGGCTGACTGTCATCAAGGCTTTCCTCTTCCTCTGGTGCAGACGCCTGCTCCTTTATGTGCGTCAAACTTTGCATCAGCAGACGCATTAGGGGGATGCTCATGCTTATTACGGCGTTGTCTGCACTAACCAGCCGTGTGCATTCCTCAAAGCACTGAAGGACTTGACACATGTCTTGTATCTTAGACCACTGCACACCTGACAACTCCATGTCTGCCATCCTACTGCCTGCCCGTGTATCCTCCCACAAATAAATAACAGCACGCCTCTGTTCGCACAGTCTCTGAAGCATGTGCAGTGTTGAGTTCCACCTTGTTGCAACGTCTATGATTAGGCGATGCTGGGGAAGGTTCAAAGACCGCTGATAGGTCTGCATACGGCTGGCGTGTACAGGCGAACGTCGGATATGTGAGCAAAGTGCACGCACTTTGAGGAGCAGGTCGGAGAACCCAGGATAAGTTTTCAATAAGCACTGCACCACCAGGTTTAAGGTGTGAGCCAGGCAAGGAATGTGTTTCAGTTGGGAAAGGGAGATGGCAGCCATGAAATTCCTTCCGTTATCACTCACTACCTTGCCTGCCTCAAGATCTACTGTGCCCAGCCACGACTGCGTTTCTTGTTGCAAGAACTCGGACAGAACTTCCGCGGTGTGTCTATTGTCGCCCAAGCACTTCATAGCCAATACAGCCTGCTGACGCTTGGCAGTAGCTGGCCCATAATGGGACAACTGGTGTGCAACAGTGTCATCTGCCGATGGAGTGGTTGGCAGACTGCGTTCTGTGGAAGAGCTGTAGCTTCTGCAGGAGGACGAGGAGGAGGAGGAGGAGGGGGTGCGAACGCCTACAGCCAACTGTTTCCTAGACCGTGGGCTAGGCACAACTGTCCCTAAATTGATGTCGCCTGTGGACCCTGCATCCACCACATTCACCCAGTGTGCCGTGATGGACACATAACGTCCCTGGCCATGCCTACTGGTCCATGCATCTGTAGTCAGGTGCACCTTTGTACTCACAGATTGCCTGAGTGCATGGACGATGCGCTGTTTAACATGCTGGTGCAGGGCTGGGATGGCTTTTCTGGAAAAAAAGTGTCGACTGGGTAGCTCGTATCGTGGTTCAGCGTACTCCATCAGGGCTTTGAAAGCTTCGCTTTCAACTAACCGGTAGGGCATCATCTCTAACGAGATTAGTCTAGCTATGTGGGCGTTAAAACCCTGTGTACGCGGATGCGAGGATAAGTACTTCCTTTTTCTAACCAGAGTCTCATGTAGGGTGAGCTGGACTGGAGAGCTGGAGATCGTGGAACTTTCGGGTGTGCCGGTGTACATGGCAGACTGAGAGACGGTTGGAGACGGTATTGTTTCCGCCGGTGCCCTAGATGCAATATTTCCTCCTACAAAACTGGTGATTCCCTGACCCTGACTGCTTTTGGCTGGCAAAGAAACCTGCACAGATACTGCCGGTGGTGCGGAAAATGGTGGCCTTACAGTGACGGAAGGGATGTTGCGTTGCTGACTAGCTTCATTGGCCGAGGGTGCTACAACCTTGAGGGACGTTTGGTAGTTAGTCCAGGCTTGAAAATGCATGGTGGTTAAGTGTCTATGCATGCAACTAGTATTTAGACTTTTCAGATTCTGACCTCTGCTTAAGCTAGTTGAACATTTTTGACAGATGACTTTGCGCTGATCAGTTGGATGTTGTTTAAAAAAATGCCAGACTGCACTCTTCCTAGACTCGGATCCCTTTTCAGGGATTGCAGACTGAGCTTTAACCGGATGGCAACGCTGTGCTCCAACAGGTTTTGGCTTTGACACGCGTTTTGGTCCAGATACGGGCCCGGCAGATGGAACCTGTTGCGATGTTGATGCCTGCTGCGGCCCCTCCTCCACCTCCGCTTCTGAACTACTGCCGCCTGCACCCTGTTCCCCCAATGGCTGCCAATCGGGGTCAATAACTGGGTCATCTATTACCTCCTCTTCGAGCTCGTGTGCAACTTCGTCTGTGTCACTGTGTCGGTCGGTGGTATAGCGTTCGTGGCGGGGCAACATAGTCTCATCAGGGTCTGATTGTGGATCTGTACCCTGAGAGGGCAATGTGGTGGTCTGAGTCAAAGGAGCAGCATAGTACTCTGGCTGTGGCTGTGCATCAGTGCACTCCATGTCAGAATATACTTGTAATGGGCATGGCCTGTTAAATGTTTCACTTTCTAAGCCAGGGACGGTATGTGTAAAGAGCTCCATGGAGTGACCCGTTGTGTCGCCTGCTGCATCCTTCTCTCTTGTTGTAGTTTTTGCTGAGGAGGACAAGGAAGCGACTTGTCCCTGACCGTGAACATCCACAAGCGACGCGCTGCTTTTACATTTACCAGTTTCGGAAGAGGAGGCAAAAGAGCTAGAGGCTGAGTCTGCAATGTAAGCCAAAACTTGCTGTTGCTGCTCCGCCTTTAAAAGCGGTTTTCCTACTCCCAGAAAAGAGAGCGTTCGAGGCCTTGTGTAGCCTGACGACGAAACTGGCTCCACAGCTCCAGACTTAGGTGGAATATTTTTATCCCCACGACCACCTGATGCTCCACTACCACTACCATCATTACCAGCTGACAATGAACGCCCACGACGACCTCTTGCACCAGACTTCCTCATTGTTTTAAAATCTTAACCAAAGTAACTTTATTTGTTGCTGTCAAACAACTTACACGGTGAGCTATAACTTCAGTATGATTTCAATATCCCTTAACAGGTTGGTGAGACCACAAGGAAAATCAGGCACAATGTTACACACTCTGTTTTCTGTGGCACAAAATCACAGAGATGACACACACGCAGGACTGTCACTCAAGCACTAATGTCAATATTAATCTCCCACCTAATTTATTTTTTTTTTTTTCTCAGGGAGACTTTAGAAACCAAATAATATTAAAAAAAAAAAAAAAAAAAGGCTTTCTATGGCCCACAATTAGAGAGAGAGAGGTGGCACAACCAGGAGTCAAGACTGGCGCACAAGCTGAAAGGGCAATATTACTCTCCCACTGTTTTTTATGTTTTTTTTGTTTTTTTCAGGGAGACTTTAGAAGCCAAATAATATTAAAAAAACCAAAAAAAAAAAAGGCTTTCTATGGCCCACTGAATGAGAGGGAGAGAGGTGGCACACCCAGGAGTCAAGACTGGCACACAAGCTGAAAGGGCAATATTACTCTCCCACTGTTTTTTTAGGTTTTTTTTTTTTTTTCAGGGAGACTTTAGAAACCAAATAATATTAAAAAAAAAAAAAAAAAAAAAAAAAAAAAAAAAAAGGCTTGCTATAGCCCACTGAATGAGAGATAGCACACACAGCAGTGGCACACAAGCCCTGACTGAGGCCAATATTTTTCTCCCACTGATTGATGTAGTGTTTTTGTGTTGAGGTAGAATTTAGAACACAAATCACGGAAAAAATAAATAGGCTTTCTATGGCCCACTGAATGAGAGGGAGAGAGGTGGCACACCCAGGAGTCAAGACTGGCACACAAGCTGAAAGGGCAATATTATTCTCCCACTGTTTTTTTAGGTTTTTTTTTTTTTTTCAGGGAGAATTAGAAACCAAATAATATTAAAAAAAAAAAATAAATAGGCTTTCTATGGCCCACTGAATGAGAGGGAGAGAGGTGGCACACCCAGGAGTCAAGACTGGCACACAAGCTGAAAGGGCAATATTACTCTCCCACTGTTTTTTTAGGGTTTTTTTTTTTTTTCAGGGAGACTTTAGAAACCAAATAATATTAAAAAAAAAAAAAAAAAAAAAAAAAAATAGGCTTGCTATAGCCCACTGAATGAGAGATAGCACACACAGCAGTGGCACACAAGCCCTGACTGAGGCCAATATTTTTCTCCCACTGATTGATGTAGTGTTTTTGTGTTGAGGTAGAATTTAGAACACAAATCACGGAAAAAATAAATAGGCTTTCTATGGCCCACTGAATGAAAGGGAGAGAGGTGGCACACCCAGGAGTCAAGACTGGCACACAAGCTGAAAGGGCAATATTACTCTCCCACTGTTTTTTTAGGGTTTTTTTTTTTTTTCAGGGAGACTTTAGAAACCAAATAATATTAAAAAAAAAAAAAAAAAATAGGCTTGCTATAGCCCACTGAATGAGAGATAGCACACACAGCAGTGGCACACAAGCCCTGACTGAGGCCAATATTTTTCTCCCACTGATTGATGTAGTGTTTTTGTGTTGAGGTAGATTTTAGAACACAAATCACGGAAAAAATAAATAGGCTTTCTATGGCCCACTCAGTGAGAGATGGCACACACAGGGATGGCACTGTAGCAGAAATGCCAATCTTAATCTCCCACAAAAAAAAAACAAAAACAAAAAAAAAAAACTGTCCTACAATTACTATCTCCCTGCAGTAATGTAAGCCAGGTATGGCAGGCAGCAATAGGAGTGGACTGATGCACAAATTAAATAAAAAGTGTGGACAAACAAAAAAGATAGCTGTGCAGAAAGGAAGGAACAAGAGGATATGTGCTTTGAAAAAAGCAGTTGGTTTCCACAGTGGCGTACACACAGCAATACAGCTATCACGGAGCCTTCTAGGGCAGCCCAATGAGCTACAGCGCTGAGGGGAAAAAAAAAAAAAAATAGCTTCCACAGTCCCTGCACACCGAAGGTGGTGTTGGACAGTGGAAATCGCTGCAGCACAAGCGGTTTGGTGGTTAGTGGACCCTGCCTAACGCTCTCCCTGCTTCTGACGAAGCGGCAGCAACCTGTCCCTAAGCTCAGATCAGCAGCAGTAAGATGGCGGTCGGCGGGAACGCCCCTTTATAGCCCCTGTGACGCCGCAGACAGCAAGCCAATCACTGCAATGCCCTTCTCTAAGATGGTGGGGACCAGGATCTATGTCATCACGCTGCCCACACTCTGCGTTCACCTTCATTGGCTGAGAAATGGCGCTTTTCGCGTCATTGAAACGCGACTTTGGCGCGAAAGTCGCGTACCGCATGGCCGACAAGCACAGGGGTCGGATCGGGTTTCATGAGACGCCGACTTAGCCAAAAGTCGGCGACTTTTGAAAATGATCGACCCGTTTCGCTCAACCCTAGTCATAGGGGAGAAATCCCCTGAGAATTGCTCGGGCCTGTTTTGTTATTTTGATGCCATTGGAGAAGCACATCATACCTACAGGGGCCAGGCCTGGCTTCGATACGATGAACAGTTCAGGCAGCGGAAGGCGGTTAGGCCCGAGATAAAATGGGATCAAAAGGACATTGGATTGTGGTTGAAGGTGATGGCCCCGGTGCGATATGGGCAGTCCTTTCAAGGGGGTGGGGGGGTAGCTGTCAGCAGTCAGGACAAGGTGGGGGAGGTCAGGGGTCACAAGGGGCAAAAGAGAGAACGGGGACATGCTGGCAGTTTAATGATGGCCAGTGTAAATATGGTGCCACCTGTAAGTTTAAACACATGTGCTCCCATTGTAACTGGGCCTCGCACCCGGCTTCTAAGTGTTTCAAAAAATCACGGGGTAAGCCACCAGTGGGTGGCGGTCAAGGGGGTGATGCCAGTGAAGCTTCCAAGGATGGTCCCCTATCTAAATAGATACCCGGACTATCAAAAGGCGGAGGTTATTAGGGATGGTTTTCTTGAAGGGTTTAAGATTCCTCACCCGCTGCACGTGGTCCCCTTTTCTACGAAGGGTTTGAGATCGGCAAGTTTGCATAAGGAGGTTGTTACGGCTAAGTTGGCGAAAGAGGTTGAATTGGGAAGAATGGCGGGGCCGTTTAGTTCGTTGCCCATAGCTGGTGTGATTGTTTCCCCGCTTGGGGTGGTGCCCAAGAAGGAGCCGAACAAGTTTCGGCTAATTCAGCACCTGTCATATCCCAAGGGATCCTCTGTTAATAATGGGATTGCGGAGGAGTTGTGCTCCGTTGTGTACACGTCATTTGATGCGGCTGTCCAGTGGGTGCGAAGGTATGGGGCAGGGGCCTTGTTGGCGAAGACAGATATTGAGTCAGCATTTAGGCTTTTGCCGGTACACCCGCAGAGCATTCCTTTGTTAGGTTGTTGGTGGGAGGGCGGTTTTTACTTGGATAGGTGTTTGCCTATGGGATGTTCGATTTCTTGTTCATTGTTCAAGACTTTCAGTACTTTTTTGGAATGGGTAGTTCGAGACGTTTCAGACGTTCCTTCGGTCATTCATTACTTGTATGATTTTTTGTTTGTTAGTCCACCGGATTCTGCGGTTTGCGGGAATCTACTTGCTACCATGGAATGGGTGGCCAGACAGTTTGGTGTTCCTTTGGCACAGGACAAAACGGAGGGCCCTTGTACGGTTTTGAGTTTTTTAGGGATTTTGATTGATTCCGAAAAAATGGAGTGCAGGTTGCCAGACGACAAGTTGTTGTTGCTTAAGCAGGAGGTGTTCAGGATCGGAAAATTGCGGAAGACAACTTTGAAGGAGTTGCAGTCGTTGCTTGGCCGCCTGAATTATGCATGCCATATTATGCCGGTGGGCAGGATTTTTTGTCGCAGATTAGCCAGGGCTACGGCGGGCGCCCGGTCAGCCCATCATTTTATGCGTCTGGGTAGAGAGCATAAGGATGACCTTCTTGCTCCACCTCTCGTGTCTCCCCTTTTCCTCATAGTTTGTAAGCTTGCGAGCAGGGCCCTCATTCCTCCTGGTATCTGTTTTGAACTGTGATTTCTGTTATGCTGTAATGTCTACTGTCTGTACAAGTCCCCTCTATAAGTTGTAAAGCGCTGCGGAATATGTTGGCGCTATATAAATAAAAATTATTATTATTATTATTGTTTGGCAGCGATTTTGTAGAATTATAACAGCAGGTCGCTTATTCATCTGGAGGATCTGAATGCATTTGACTGCGAGATCTACACGGACGCAGCGAGTGGAGTTGGTTATGGTGTCTATTGTGGAGGAAAATGGAGTGTGGGTGTGTGGCCTGAAGATTGGCGGAAAAATGTGCTTACCAAGAATTTAGCGTTGTTGGAGCTGTTCCCCATTGTGGTGTCGGTGTTCATTTGGGGCGACATTTTTAGGGACCGGCGTGTACGTTTTCATTGTGATAACTCAAGCGTGGTGTCAGTGATTACCAGCCTATCGTCTTCCTCCCCTCCAGTAATCAGGTTGGTCAGGGAATTGGTCTTGAAGTGCTTGGATTTGAATGCATGGATTTCGGTGGTGCATGTGCCAGGTGTTCAAAACACTATAGCTGATGCTTTGTCTCGTCTGCAGTGGGAATGGTACCGGGAATTGGCTCCAGATTCGGAGGCGACAGGAGCAGCATGTCCTTCGCATTTGTGGCAGATTGTTGCGGAAGGGGAGGCCGATTGATCCAAGCTTCAGTGTTGAGCAGGACATGGTCAGATTATACGGTGGCATGAGGTATGTGGGAAGGTTGGTTGGCCCAATGCGGCTCGGCTGAGTCCGACAGCGATAGGACGATGGCGTTATTGGCCCTGATAGGTAAGGTGGTGGAGTGGGGTTGGTCTGTGTCAAGGTTAAACAAGCTTATTGCAGGTTTGGCTTTCGGTTTTCAGCTGCAAGGGTTAAGGGATGTTACAAACGATTTTGTGATTTGGCAAGTGTTGAAGGGTTTTAGAAAGGGCAATGTGACTTTTAATAGGCGTAGGCCCATTTCTTTTGGGATGTTGCAGAGGTTAGGTGAAGCATTAGGTTACATTTGTTGTTCCCAGTTCGAGGCGGTACTGTTTCGGTTGGCCTTTTCTTTAGCATTTTTTGGCGCTTTGCGTTTAGGAGAGTTGGTTTCCTCGAGCAAGGACAAGGCAGGTCGTCTTTTAGCGGAAGATGTGGATTTTTGGGATGGTGGTATCGCTTTTTGGATCAGGCGTTCAAAGACTAATCGGCTGGGTAGGGGAAAGAAGGTCGTGTTGGGCAGGGTGGCTGGTAGCGGTATGTGCCCGCAACACTGTTTGGAAGCATATTGGAGTTTGTGCCGGGTTAGGTCCGGCCCTTTGTTACAACACCAAGAAGGGGATTTTTTGTCGCGCTTCCAATTTGTAGCCATATTGAAGAAAGGCTTGGGATTCCTGGGTGTTAACCCGGATAATTTTGGGTCACACTCTTTTAGGTTTGGGATTAGGTCCGGATGTGATCAAGAAAATAGGCAGATGGAGTTCAAATCGTTATCTGTCATACGTTCGACATTGAGTCGACGATGCTGGGGCATGCTTTTGCGTTGTGTTAATTGTGGTTATGTTTTCCAGGTCGGACCCCCTTCCTGGCTTGGATTGTTGGACACTCTTTTGTTTACTGGGGGGCCCTCCGGGCTGATGCTAGGCCGAATGGTAGGCAATTGGGTTTTGGTAGGGAGGCTGTGGTTATTCGTTGGATGGGTTTTTGGGGTATGTTGTGGCGTAGTTTGTTGCCGGAATTCTCCCGGGCCGCCCGTTTGGATCACCCCCCGGACATCGTGGTTGTTCATCTTGGAGGTAACGATTTGGGGGCAAAGCCAGTCAGGGAACTGATTCGGGATATCCGGTTTGATTTGATGAGACTGTGGGTATCTTTTCCTGGAGTATGGACGGTTTGGTTGGACATTATGCCACGGCGGACGTGGTGGGACGCCCGTTCTCATAAAGGGATTAACAGGGCCAGGGTGAAGCTGAATAGGGCGGTGGCAAGCTTTGTGTCTCGGGAACGGGGGTATTGCCGTGAGACATTTTGAACTTGATTCTGGGATTGGTAATTTTTGGAGGGGTGATGGAGTGCACCTCAATGACATTGGTTTGGATTTGTGGGCCCTCGGTCTGCAGGAAGGAGTCGAAAGGGCTTTGGCGGTGGTGGGGCACTCACGAGCCTGAGGTGGTCAGGGCTGTGCGTGTGTGGCGGGGGGTGGGGTTCTTGGAGTTGGTGATGATGCTTATAGGGTGGATCTGGCTTTTGTTATGGGCTCTGGATGGGGAGTTTACCTCAGGAGCTTTGGGGGTTGTTTGCACGAAAAGGGTTACATGGTGCCCTCGAGCTGGTGGTCACGGCTGAGGGTAAATAGGTGTTTTTTGGTTAAAATTTTGTGGTAGGCTTTCTGCCTATTATGAGCCAGATTTTTTAGCTCCAAGAACCCTCCCCTCTAGGTTTTTTACATTTACAATGTTTACATGCTGTTATTCATGTATTTGTTTGTTAATAAAATGGCCACTGTGGCCGAATTATCCAAAAAGAAATTAATGTGTTCGTGTGAATTTCTAGGGTGGGTAAATGGAATTGTTTAAGGGGAGCAGGGTAGTCGAGGCGGAAGGTTACCTACGGAAAGGATCCAGTATTGGCGATACGCGGTCATGTAACGTGCAACGTTTCTGGGTGTTTTTTTCCGCAGCATGTGCACAGCGGTTTCTGCTTTCCATAGGTTTACATTGTACTGTAAACTCATGGAAAACTGCTGCGGATCCGCAGCAAAATCCCCAACGTGTGCACACAGCCTTAGGAACCACTGACTTTCATCAGAACTGAGGTTATCTGAACCTCACAATATCCTTTGCCATTTGAACTGTTTAATCCCCTGTTTAACCCTTTATCTCCCTGCATGGAGTATTTCCCTATTATTAAACCTGATAACCCTTGCTCTGCCTCCTGTCCGTCACTGCATCCCGCAACATGCTCACAACAGCATAAAGGTAATACACACAGTAAGGGTATAATGAGATCAATTGGATTATAGCACAGAAGTCATGCACAAAATGATATCAGAATAGCAAGCTAATATCTAAGGTGATGTTTACATATGGATTATAAGCAATGTTTCACAGTGCAGTGATGTCACAGTACAGGGATAATACACACAGTGATGTCACAGTACACTGAACTGCACATAACGATGTCAAGGTACAGGGATAATACACATAGTGATGTCACAGTACAGGGATAATACACATAGTAATATCACAGTACACTGAACTGCACATAGTGATATCACAGTACAGGGATAATGCACACAGTGGTGTCACAGTACAGGGATAATACACACAGTGGTGTCACAGTACACTGAACTGCACACATGATGTCACAGTACAGGGATAATACACACAGTGATGTCACAGTACAGGGATAATACATAAAGTGATGTCACAGTACACTGAACTGCACATAATGATGTCAAGGTTCAGGGATAATACACATAGTGATGTCACAGTACAGGGATAATACGCACAGTGATGTCACAGTACAGTATTAATACGCACAGTGATGTCACAGTACACTGAACAGGGATAATACACAGTGATGTCACAGTACAGGGATAATACACACAGTGATGTCACAGTACAGGGATAATACACACAGTGATGTCACAGTACAGACATAATACACACAGTGATGTCACAGTACACTGAACTGCATACAGTGATGTCAAGGTGCAGGAATAATACACACAGTGATGTCATAGTACAGGGATAATAGTGATGTCACAGTACATTGAACTGCACACAGTGATGTCATAGTACAGGGATAATACATATAGTAATGTCAAAGTACAGAGATAATACACACATTGATGTCACAATACAGGGATAATACACAGTCATGTCACAATACACTGAACTGCAAACAGTGATGTGGCAATATAAAGATAATACACACTGTGATGTCACAATATATGGATAAAACACATAATGATGTCACATTACAGTGATTTGTGCATTACGATGTCATTATACTGGGACATTTTGCTTAGTGAAGTCAGAACACACGAAGTATCTCCACTGTTATGTCTCAGTACAGAGGTATACCAAAAGATATTAATACACAAGAATATACACACGGCAATATTGACCATACCTGTACAATGATATCACAGCATAGGAGTAACTCACTATAAAATAATATTATACATCTGGAATTGAAGTTAATAAAATGTCCCATACTCCCAGGCCATCTAAATGTCGCTTATGATTGTTGGTTTAATTAATGTGTTATCTGCTAGTGACAAATTTGCTGCCTCTTCTCTGCAGAACCAATATCCCCATTGCTGCGTCTGCGCTAATATCACAAGAGGAAAGCATTATTTACAGTGTATACAACGTGGAAACTAATGGCCAGAGTGGGAAATTGTTGCATGTTCAGAGCAATTAACATGGGGTAAAGATCCATCTCACGGAACAAAGCCAAATAGATTTTATAGCACAAACTGCACATATTTTAATGAGACATAATTAAGATTGTGTAGCAACATGGAGCAGTTGTCATATTAATACAATTTATGTTACAATGTTACATTTGTTTATTTCCATGTTGAAATGGCTGCAGAACCGATGAAGCAACAGGAGCCGTGTACTAGTAAGAAGTGTGGACTGACTACTCCAAGAACAGTGGGTGGCATGGTGATGAAGCTGCTGCAGGGCATGGTGGACTCATTAGAGCATCTCAGACCCAATAGATATTGATGGAAGGTTGCCTTTCTTATCAAGTCGTAAGACACAACGTACAATCTTCTAAACCTGTAAAAGAATCAGAACTGTAAAAGAACCAGAATTTTCACCTTTCCACTTGATAAATGGTAGTTTGGAAGAAGTCCTGAAATCCCATGGAACAGTGGTAGGACATTTCCCACTCCGACAGTTCACATAGGGAATTTGTGAGCATTGGTCTGGCAATTGTTGGAAGTCCCGGTGATCAGCCCCCTACCAATTCACCAATTATTACCAATCCAGGGAATATTTGGTAAACAAAAGTTTTGACCATTACAGACCCTTTATTTTTCAATTTGAGATGAGTGTAGGAAATCTCCATTAACCACAAGAAAACGAAGGATTGACTTTTACAATCAGATTCTAAGGTCCCAGAATAACCATTACTTGGCTGTAGGCACGGCTGCTATTGATATCTGGAGAAAGAGTAAAATCAAAGTCAGGAATTGAACAAGGAGTTGTCAACAGGACAGAGGTCAGTATGTGTCAAGCCATTTTAGGAGGCCAAGATGAAATTCATAAATAGACGCAAGTTAAAACAAGGGATTCAGACATGAGTAGCATGAAATAAATCCAAAGGAACGAGAAAAAAATCTGAATTTATTAATAAGGCATGATTAATTGGTTACTCGAGGGAGATATGTGTTCATATTGACATACTGTAACTTCATAAAATATCAAGGTGTACATCCATAATAGTGTTTTCAATAGCCACAATATGTGCTACTCAGAACTACTGTCATAGTGATGGAGCCGTCTCTTCTGGGACCCTACATCACAGATCAAGGGGCGTGGATTGATACTGGCTTCTAGTACACACCTACGCCCCTGATAATGCCTTTTTCCTTCATTCTCAAATCAGAAGCCTAGATTTCTCATTGTTTTATATGCCAGCCAGTTCTCTCATCACTAGTGTTGAGCATTCCGATACCGCAAGTATCGGCCGATATTTGCGGTATCGGAATTCCGATACCGAGTTCCGATATTTTCCGTATATCGGATACCGGAATTGGAAGTTCCCAGAATTCAAACTGCCCGAATTCAGCCAATGAGGACTAATTAGAAGTGTGGGCACATCCTGTTCTGCATGGTGGGCATGGAAGTACTGGCATGGCTGTGATTGGCTGCTGAAATGAAGTCAAGATGCACTATATAGGTCGCTGCCGCCATTTAGGGCTCACTCTGCTGTGAATTCAGTTAGGGACAGGACGCTGTGTTCTGACTGAGGGCCAGTTTAGAGATAACGATTTGCTTCATTGTGCTTTACCCAGGCTAATTTAGCAACCGCTGTGTGAGAACCGTGCTTTTGCCTTGCAGCGCTGTTCATAGCTGTCTGCAAGGTCTCTGTGTGTATGTGAGTGCTAGTGTTGAGCATTCCGATACCGCAAGTATCGGGTATCGGCCGATACTTGCGGAATCGGAATTCCGATACCGAGATCCGATACTTTTGTGGTATCGGGAATCGGTATCGGGATTAATATCAATGTGTAAAAGAAAGAATTAAAATAAAAAATAGGGATATACTCGCCTCTCCGGCGGCCCCTGGACTTTACCGCCGTAACCGGGAGCCGTTGTACCTAAGAATGCGCGCTTGAAGGGCCTTAGATGACGTCACGGCGCTCTGATTGGTCCATAGCGGTCGCGTGACCGCTACGCGACCAATCACAAAGCCGTGACGTCACCTAAGGTCTTTCAAGCGCTTTTAAGACCTTAGGTGACGTCACGGCTTTGTGATTGGTCGCGTAGCGGTCACGCGACCAATCAGAAGCTGCGGACGTCTTCTAAGGTATTTCAAGCGCAGAAATTTGCCACTCCTCTTCCAGATTAAATAATTGGTTGGCTACAGTATCCAGGTCTCCTGTTGCGTTCATGTTTCTACCACCTGAACTGTAATCCCTGGGCTCCAACACCGTCAGTTGATGCTCAGAAGTGCAGGCTGCACAGTCAAAACACATGACCCAGTGTTATTGGGTTTCAGTAACGTCAGCTGATCCCCAGCTGTGTAGCCGGCAATGTGTCCTGCGACCGCCACGCTGACAACAACTCTAATTTAAGGGAACCTGTCCCCCCCAGGCGTTTGTTACTGAAAGAGCCACCTTGTGCAGCAGTAATGCTGCACAAGGAAAAGGTAGCTCTTTTAGTTTAGCTCCTTGCACATGCAGAACTTAACACTTATAAAATGTGTCCCCTCATACCATGAAACCGTCCCGGATGTGGGACTTTCCTTCGTAATGTGACGCAGCACAGCCGTCATCCCTACCCCCTTGGCGCCGTGCGTCACCTCCTTAGCGTTGTTTGAATCTGTCCCTTAGCCTGCGCTGTTATGTTCAACCTTCGCCATGCGCTGTTTGCGCTGCCCGTTTTCTGACATCATTTGGTGTCAGGCTGACTGGGCCTGTGCGGCCGTTCTGCCCGAGATCCCGCCTCGCAGTCTCTTCTGATTTTACCATACTGCGGGCCTGGGATCCATGGGCATGCGCAGTGCATATCTTCACCTCAGGCTCTCACTCATCTCCCTCCGCCTTCTTCAGATAGTGCGCCATCAGCTGATCCCTAATAGCATGCCACGGTCGTGACGCCGCACCCTGTGAAGAAGCCGAAAGTAGGTGAGTGAGAGGCGAAGATATGCACTGCGCATGCCCATGGATCCCAGGCCCGCAGTGTGATTACATTAGACAACACTGCGAGGCGAGATCTCGGGCAGGGCGGCCGCATAGGTGCAGCCAGCCTGACACCAAATGATGTCAGAAGACGGGCATCGCTAACTGCACATGGCCAGGGTTGAACATAACAGCGCATGCTAAGGGACAGATTCAAACAACGCTAAGGAGGCGGCGCACGGCGCCAAGGGGGTAGACACATTTTGTAAGTGTTTAGTTCTGCGTTTGCAAGGAGCATAATTAAAAGCGCCACCTTTTCCTTTTGCATCATTGGTGCTGCACAAGGTGGCTCTTTCAGCTACAAATGCCTGGGGGGTTAAAGGTTACCTTTTAACTTGCTCCAATTAGGCCTCAGCCTACACGCTGCTCCTCCTGCTTTCCCTGGGCTTTAACACCGCCAGTTGCTGCCCAGAAGTGCTGTCTGCACAGTCAACAGTCACTCCTCTGTTATTGGGGTTCAGTAACGCCAGCTGCTCCCCTGCTGTGTAGCGGAAATACCTCCAGCCTGCTCCTCCTGCTGTCCCTGGGCTTTAACACTGCCAGTTGCTGCCCGGAAGTGCTGTCTGCACAGTCAACAGTCGCTCCTCTGTTATTGGGGTTCAGTAACGCCAGCTGCTCCCCTGCTGTGTTGTGGCAATACCTCCAGCCTGCTCCTCCTGCTGTCCCTTGACTTCAACACCGCCAGTTGCTGCCCAGAAGTGCTGTCTGCACAGTCAACAGTCGTTCCTCTGTTATTGGGGTTCAGTAACGCCAGCTGCTCCCCTGCTGTATTGCGGCAATACCTCCAGCCTGCTCCTCCTGCTGTCCCTGGGCTTCAACACCGCAAGTTGCTGCCCGGAAGTGTTGTCTGCACAGTCAACAGTCGCTCCTCTGTTATTGGGGTTCAGTTACGCCAGCTGATCCCCTGCTCTGTTGCGGCAATGTGTCCTGCGACCGCCACGCTGACACACCTACTGAAATTTAAGGGAACCTGTTCCCCCCAGGCATTTGTTACTGAAAGAGCCACCTTGTGCAGCAGTAATGCTGCACAAGGAAAAGGTGCCTCTTTTCGTTGTGCTCCTTGCACACGCTGAACCTAACACTTATGAAATGTGTCCCTTCACACCGTTAAACCGTCCCGGAGGTGGGACTTTCCTTTGTAATGTGACGCAGCACAGCCGTCATTCCTACCCCCTTGGCATTGTGTGCCGCCTCCTCAGCATTGTTTGATTCTGTTCCGGAGCCAGCGCTGTTATGTTATCCCTTGGCCATGCGCACTTAGCGCTGCCCATCTTCTGACATCATTTGGTGTCAGGCTGGCTGCGCCTGTGCGGCCACGCTGCCCGAGGTCCCGCCTCGCAGTGTCTTCTGATTTAATGACACTGCGGGCCTGGGGTCCATGGGCATGCGCAGTGCATATCTTCACCTCAGCCTCTCACTCATCTCCCTCCACCTTCTTCAGACTCTGCGCCGTCAGCTGATCCCTAATAGCATGCCACGGCCGTGACGCCGCACAGTCTGAAGAAGCCGGAAGGAGGGGAGTGAGAGGCAAGGATATGCATGGATCCCAGGCCCGCAGTGGGATTACATTAGACAACACTGCGAGGCGGGATCTTGGGCAGCGCGGCCGCACAGGCGCAGCCAGCAAGACACCAAATGATGTCAGAAGACGTGCAGCGCTAAGTGCGCATGGCCAAGGGATAACATAACAGCGCTGGCTTCGGGACAGAATCAAACAATGCTGAGGAGGCGGCGCACAACGCCAAGGGGGTAGCAAAGACGGCTGTGCTGCATCACATTACAAAGGAAAGTCCACACATTTCATAAGTGTGTAGTTCAGCATTTGCAAGGAGCTTAATTGAAAGAGCCACCTTTTCCTTTTGCAGCATTAGTGCTGCACAAGATGGCTCTTTCAGCAACAAACGCCTGGGGGTGGGGTTAAAGGTTCCCTTTCAACTTGCTCCAGTGCAGGCTTCGGCCTACACTCTGCTCCTCCTTGACTCCCTGGGCTCTAACACCGCCAGTTGGTGCTCGGAAGTGCTGGCTGCACAGAGAAAAACACTCGCCACTGTGTCAGTGGGGATCAGCAATGCCAGCTGTTCCCCTGCTGTGTAGCCGGCAACGTGTCCTGCAAACGCCACGCAGGCACAACAGATATTAAACTGCCTCCTGTGCAGGCTTCGGCCTACACTCTGCTCCTCTCGTCCTCCTTGATTCCCTGGGCTGTAACACCGCCAGTTGGTGCTCGGAAGTGCTGGCTGCACAGAGAAAAACACCCACCTCGCCACTGTGTCAGTGGGGTTCAGTAACGCCAGCTGTTCCCCTGCTGTGTAGCAGGCTTCGGCTTACACTCTGCTCCTCTGCTCCTCCTTGATTCCCTGGGCTCTAACACTGCCAGTTGCTGCTCGGAAGTACTGGCTGCACAGAGAAAAACACCCGCCACTGTGTCAGTGGGGTTCAGTAACGTCAGCTGTTCCCTTGCTGTGTAGCCAGCAACGTGTCCTGCAAACGCCACGCAGACACAACATACACTAAGCTGCCTCCAGTGCAGGCTTCGGCCTACACTCTGCTCCTCTCCTCCTCCTTGATTCCCTGGGCTGTAACACCGCCAGTTGGTGCTCGAAAGTGCTGGCTGCACAGAGAAAAACACCCACCTCACCACTGTGTCAGTGGGGTTCAGTAACGCCAGCTGTTCCCCTGCTGGGTAGCCAGCAATGTGTCCTGCAAATGCCACGCAGACACAACATACACTAAGCTGCCTCCAGTGCAGGCTTCGGCCTACACTCTGCTCCTCTGTTCCTCCTTGATTCCCTGGGCTCTAACACCGCCAGTTGCTGATCGGAAGTGCTGGCTGCACAGAGAAAAACACCCGCCACTGTGTCAGTGGGGTTCAGTAACGCCAGCTGTTCCCCTGTTGTGTAGGCGGCAACGTGTCCTGCAGACGCCATGCAGGCACAACAGATATTAAACTGCCTCTAGTGCAGGTTTCGGCCTACACTCTGCTCCTCCTTGATTCCCTGGGCTCTAACACCGCCAGTTGGTGCTCGGAAGTGCTGGCTGCACAGAGAAAAATACCCACCTCACCACTGTGTCAGTGGGGTTCAGTAACGCCAGCTGTTCTCCTGCTGTGTAGCCGGCATCATGTCCTGCCATCTCCACGCAGACACAACAGATATTAAACTGCCTCCAGAGCAGGCTTCGGCCTACACTCTGCTCCTCCTTGATTCCCTGGACTCTAACACCACCAGTTGGTGCTCGGAAGTGCTGGGTGCACAGAGAAAAACACTCGCCACTGTGTCAGTGGGGTTCAGCAACGCCAGCTGTTCCCCTGCTGTGTAGCCGGCAACATGTCCTGCAAACGCCACGCAGACACTTCAACAAAAATTAAAGGGAACCTGCCCCCCCAGACGTTTGTAACTAAAAGAGCCACCTTGTGCAGCACTAATGCTGCATTTGGACTGGACAAGGTGGCTTTTAGTTTTACTCCTTGCACACGCTGAACTAAACACTTATAAAATGTGTCCCCTGATACTGTTCAACCGTCCTGGAGATGTGACTTTCCTTCGTAATGACACGCAGCAACCCCCTTGCCGCTGTGCGCCACCTCCTTAGCTTTGTTTAAATCTGTCCCGGAGCCTGCGCTGTAATGTTATCCCTTGGCCATCCGCAGTTAGCGCTGCCCGTCTTCTCACATCATTTGTAGTCAGGCTGGCTGCGCCTGTGCGGACTCGCTGCCCAAGATCATACCCCGCAGTGTCTTATATATTCTCACTGTGGGGCTGGGATTCATGGGAATGTGCTGTGCATATCTTCGCCTCTCACTCCTCTCCTTCTGCCTTCGTCAGACTGTGCGGCTTCACGGCCGTGGCATGCGATAAGGGGTCAGCTGACGCCGCACAGTCTGAAGCAGGAGTAAGGACATGAGTGACAGGTGCCGATATTTACTGCGCAAGGCCATGAATCCCAGCCCCACAGTGTGAAGAAATCAGAAGAAACTGCGGGCCTGGGATTCATGGCCTTGCGCAGCAACAGCGCATGGCCAAGGGATAACACAACAGCGCAGACTCCGGAACACAAAAAAGCAACACTCAGGACGCAGCGACCAGCACCAAAGGGGTATGTTTGACATCTGTTCTTCGTCTCATTAAGAAGGAAAGTCCCGCCTCCGAGACGGTATCACGGTATGAGGGGCAAAATTTTATAAGTGTTTCATTCAGCGTGTTCAAGGAACATAATTAAAAGATCCACCTTTTCCTTGTGCAGCATTACTGCTACACAAGGTGGCTCTTCTAGTTACTAACACCTGGGGAGGTTTAAAGGTTCCCTTTCAATTTGCTCAAATTAGGCTTCGGCCTACACTCTGCTCCCCCTGCTGACCCTGGGCTCCAACACCGCCAGTTGGTGCTTGGAAGTGCTGGCTGCACAGAGAAAAACACCCGCCACTGTGTCAGTGGGGTTCAGTAACGCCAGCTGTTCCCCTGCTGTGTAGCCGACGTGTCCTGCAAACGCCACGCAGGCACAACAGATATTAAACTGCCTCCAGTGCAGGCTTCGGCCTACACTCTGCTCCTCCTTGATTCCCTGGGCTCTAACACCACCAGTTGGTGCTGGGAAGTGCTGGCTGCAAAGAGAAAAACACCCGCCACTGTGCCAGTGGGGTTCAGCAACGCCAGCTGTTCCCCTGCTGTGTAGCCGGCAACGTGTCCTGCAAATGCCACGCAGACACAACAGATATTAAACTGCCTCCTGTGCAGGCTTCAGCCTACACTCTGCTCCTCTGATCCTCCTTGATTCCCTGGGCTCTACACCGCCAGTTGGTGCCCGGAAGTGCTGCCTGCACAGAGAAAAACACCCGCCACTGTGTCAGTGGGGTTCAGTAACACCAGCTGTTCCCCTGCTGTGTAGCCGGCAATGTGTATTGCAAATGCCACGCAGGCACAACAGATATTAAACTGCCTCCAGTGCAGGCTTCGGCCTACACTCTGCTCCTCCTTGATTCCCTGGGCTCTAACATTGCCAGTTGGTGCTCGGAAGTGCTGGCTGCACAGAGAAAAACACTCGCCACTGTGTCAGTGGGGTTCAGTAACGCCTGCTGTTCCCCTGCTGTGTAGCTGGCAACGTGTCCTGCAAACACCACGCAGACACAACAGACAATAAGCTGCCTCCCTCCAGTGCAGGCTTCGGCCTACACTCTGCTCCTCTGCTCCTCCTGTTGTCCCTGGGCTCTAACACCACCAGTTGGTGCTCGGAAGTGCTGGCTGCACAGAGAAAAACACTCGCCACTGTGTCAGTGGGGTTCAGTAACGCCAGCTGTTCCCCTGCTGTGCAGCCGGCAACGTGTCCTGCAAACGCCCCGCAGGCACAACAGATATTAAACTGCCTCCTGTGTAGGCTTCGGCCTACACTCTGCTCCCCCTGCTGACCCTTGGCTCCAACACCGCTAGTTGGGGCTCTAGGAAGACAATCTTGAATAGCTCCCCATCCTGGTTCCAGTACCGTCAGCTGGTTCCGGGCAGAGCCTTTGGCTTAGGTGCCTCCTTCTGGGTATCCGAGTTCCACCAACGTCAGGTGGTCCTTGGTAGTGCTTTCTGGCACGGGTACCTCCTGCTTAGTAACCGGGTTCCAGTAATGTCAGCTGGTCCTCGGTAGTTCCATTGGCTCTTATACCTTCGGCTACCCATCTGGGTTCCAGTACCGTCAGCTGGTTCTCGGCAGTGTCTTTTGCTCTTGTACCTTCTGCTCCCCATCCTGGTTCCAGTACCGTCAGCTTGTTCCTGGCAGAGCCTTTGGCTTAGGTGCCTCCTTCTGGGTATCCGAGTTCCACCAACGTCAGGTGGTCCTTGGTAGTGCTTTCTGGCACGGGTACCTCCTGCTTAGTAACCGGGTTCCAGTAACGTCAGCTGGTCCTCGGTAGTTCCATTGGCTCTTGGACCTTCAGGTAGCCATCCAAGTTCTCGGCATTTTCTCAGCCTTCTTGTACCTTCTGCTACATTTCCAAGTTCAAGACCCTAAAGACGACGACCCGGAAGACCGAGAAGCAAAAGAACAAGAGGCTGCAGAACAAAGAGCAGAAGAACATTAAGCATAAGACTAAACTTTTGTGACAGGCAGAATGTAAGGTGTAATCTTCAAAATTTTATAGATAACAACTACAGGAATGCCTGTCACAAATAGGAATATGATGAAGAAGTAGAGTATGAAGAAGAATAGTTTAATAAAAAGAATATCAAGAATGTAACAAAAAAAAATAGGAAGAAGATGAATAAGGTGAAGAAGAAGTTGATGTCAAAGATGCTGCTGCTGAGGATGATGAAGAAAAGTGTCGGACAAGTAAAAAAGAAGGTGAAGGGCATGGAAGTAGTGAAACATCAATATCTGACAAAATATAAAAAATCTTAACATAGTCTATATCTTTGTAACTCCGAACGTCTTTAAAAAATTTTTAAAATTCCTGCTATTCTATTTGATTGGGCTAAACCTCTATGCCTTTAATGTCTCCGCCACCTCCCCCAATACATCCTACATTATTCTAAGTTGTTTTCCTTCATGTAGAATGAACCCACAAGGAAAGAAAGGGTTTATTTTAATTCCGATATTTTGGTCCCATTGACTTGCATTGGTATCGGGTATCGGCGATATCCGATATTTTTTGAATATCGGCCGATCCAATCCAATACCGATACTTTCCGATATCGGAAGGTATCGCTCAACACTACTCATCATGCATAATGTCTTGTATGTGGCTTTGTAACATCATTCCATATTTTGTCCTCTATCTGGGTGACTCTGCCTATGATCTATGCCTGCTTCTTCACAACTTATCTGTGACAGTCATAGCTTCCCTCCACGGTGCTTGACATTTCACAGATAAGCTGTAAGCTGCAGGCTGTATCATTCACGTAGTCTAATTCCCCCTAACTAGCACTGTTTCTCTTCCCCCCACATTTCGCTCATATTTCACAGACCATTCCCCACACATAATCAGACCAAATGCCGGAAGTTCTTTATCCATCCAGAAGAAGCATTGGCAGCGCAAAGACTCACACAGGTATTGAAAATGATCCTATGTTACCATTAGCCACAAAGACCTTTTGTAAGATAACGTTTTTCCCCTACCCAACATGCCATGATGAAGCTAGGCGAAACGCGCATTGGGGTGGAGGAAAGGAACACATGGCTAACAAATCATTATACTGATAATAACTGATTTCTTTATACTTATGGCTTGTTTATTGGCTGTTTTTTTTTTAATTGGCTTCCACACATTTATGAGGCACATTCTATGTGAAGTTATCATTGCCCATTGCAATTTACTGTAGATACTTAGCCAAATACTAATTCTTATCCAGAATTTTCTACTTTGTAGTATTGCTATTTAAGCTATTTACATGTCCACTTAATGAGTTACCTTTAATTTTATGGTATTTATAAGTTACTAAATAGTGATATACTTATCGTACATTCAAAAAAATTATATATATATTTTTTTTTTTCGTAGCCAAAGTCTTTACTCTATTTTAAAGTTTTTTTCATGGTATTTGGAGTGTAGTCCAAGGTTACATATATTTGTGTCTCATAGTGAAGACATATGGTAATTTATAGTACTCCCATAGTTTATTTCCCACTCACCAGCGCTGCTCCCCCTCTGTCCACACTCCCTCAGTTGTACTCTTATATCAGACATGCCCCTCCAGCCTGAGGACATGCATACTAAGGGGAACTGCTAGGGTTATATGCCTGATATTATTTATTATCTTATCCCACAACGCTTTACATAAATTATCATCACTGTCCCCAATGGGGCTCACAATTTAGATTCCTATCAGTATGTCTTTGGAGATAGTGACACAATAGATTGCAGGAGTTAAGAAACTGTAAGGGGTTGTAAAGTCTACCCCCTTATGTTGTCTATGCTGCTATATATGTAAAACGTAATGTAATGTATTATATTGATATTAGTGTAAGAGAGAGTTTTTATGCCCATTTTTGGCCACTAGATGGGGGGCATCCTATTGTATGTTTAGTAAAAATTGGTTTCCACACTGTAGGAGGGGTCACCATAGTAAGAGGAAGGGAGCTTCCTGATTAGAGGCAGAAGAACGAGGGTGCCCATAGAGCTCAGGTGGGCTTTAGTACCGGGCAACTGTAAGACCCTGTAACATTAATCTCAAGGAAGTGCCCAGTCATTCAGTGTGTGGGGAACAGCACAGACGCAGCTACAGGAGTTACAGAAGATTGAGCTTCAAGTATGGAAGCTAAAAAGGTGGACACGCAGGACAGACAGGCGGGTTGCTCACCATGTGGCTGGTTCTAGCCTGGGTAGATGCCCTCGGATCCAGGGCGAAACAGCTGAAGGAACACCCAGTGCAGTGAGTCTGGACAGGAAGGATGCCGAGAAAATGTACACTGCGATGTGACCTGATCTCGAGCTGTGTGACAGGGAGTAAAGCGAGGGAAAATCTGTAATGACGTGTAATGTGAAATCTGATGAGAATGCTGTGTTGAACCCGGATGTACTGCCAAGTTATGAAAGTAAAGTTCTGCGTTATGAGTTACTACTGGACTGTGTCCCTGTTATTACACAAATGGCCAAAGGTGACTCTGGAGAACCAAGGAAGAACCCTGATGGCGCCGTGTACAGAGAAACAAGTAAGCTGAAAGCGAAATGTGATTTATATGTGGAGGGAGGTCAGGGTGCGCAAAACATGATAAGTTCAGCCATGACTACAGCCCTGGCTGACCTCTACAAAACTAGTGAGCAACTGAGGAAGTATGGAGGGAGAGCAGTGCTGGTGATGGGGAAATAGACTTTAGGAGGGATACAGCCTGCGACTCACAGCTTATCTGTGAAATGTTCAGGAGTGTGGTGGGAAAGTATGACTATCACTGATAAGCTGTGAAGAAGCAGGCATAGATCACATGTGGCGTCACCAAGGCACAGCACAAATAATCCAATGACATTATGACTCCGCACACAGAACACCAAGCTTTGTCAGGGGGTAGCTTGCATTAAAAACCAGACAAGTCACGCCTCTGATCTGTGACTGTATTTAGGAAGCATTATCAGGGGGCGTAGCTTGTATTAGAAACCAGTATCAGACCACGTCCCCTGATCGGAGACTTAGGAGCCCAGTAAGGAGTGGAAGCACTTAGCAGCTGAATCTCCGTCACTGTGAATAGTTCTGAGTAGCACATACTGAGATAATTGAACACACTTCTATGGATGTAAGCTTTACAGTTTTTTAAGTTCTGTCGATATGAAACATTTTTATCTCCCCGAAGTAAACCTTTAAAGTTAGAGGCAAAAAGCTAGCCATATGAACACCTTGTTCCAAAGGCAAGGATTTCGGTCTGGTTTCTTCTGTAAATGGACTGCCAGTGCGACAATCACCGGTGTTGACAGGTTATCGCAGCATGCAGATGCTACCAGCGGCTGCAAGTATAGAGCCACGACCGCCAACAGACAATGTCTTTGGTTTGTGGAAAGGTGAGCAACAGCACTTGCCAAATTCGCATATTCCTGCCGGCAATGAAACTCTTTTTTATAAATGTGTCTCTATGTGTCAGGCTGGGCTATTTAATCCCGAGAGAAAGCACAGAGAAAAATAAGCATGGCCTAAAGCCTGGATAAAACCCTGCCGGATTTCTGTAGTCCTTCCTCATTGCCAGATTTGTCTTCTGTTTTTGAGAATTTAACCCTCGTCCTGCAAATAAGTAAGTACATAAAAGCGGCACCATTCATTAACAGTCCGGCAAATCGAACAGCTGCATTAAAAATTCCCATGAATAATTGAAGCTACATGCCGGCATATCATTTTATCTAAAAACTATTGACTGACAGGGCAGGCACCGCAATGTTATGCAGGATGGTGCCAGGAATAATCAAAGCCTTAGATGGAGGAGTATGTTCTGCTCATTAGTCAGTCTCCTATTAGTAAGATCACACTGCAGTCCATAGAAGTACATTAGTTAAGTGTACAATCTGTACATACATAATATCAATATCTCCTACTTACAGAGGAACAGAACCTTGCAGCAGAAAATTTTAAAGGGGTTGTCTAGCGTAAAAAAAAACTAAGTGAGAGCTGATTATGCTTTAAAATAAATAAAAAAGTAGTACTAGTTACAGACGCCCTTGTCATTGTCCATTACCCCCCTCCCCAACAAGTCATTATTGACAGGGGCTTCAGTGGTGATATCACATACTGTATTCATCATGTGATTGATTTAGCCAATCAGTGAGCTCAGCTGCGTTGGCTTGAGAACACTGAGCACAGGGATTGGCTGATAAAGTCATGTGTTTTAGATGTGACACCAGCACTTTAGTCCTGTCAACAAAGGTCAGTAGAGAATACAGTAGAAAGGTACCAAGGGCTTCAGTAGGTAACTACTGCTCATTTCTATTATAAAGCAGCCTTGAAATAGACTTTGTAATCAGAACAAGTCTGAATAAGACTTCCGATAATCTAGCAATTCTGTAAATCGGGCAAATAATAAAAAATCTAATGAGACCAGGTCAGGGTACTGAACAACTATGAATCTTTTCCATACTATGTAATACTTTTACATGACCAATCCCGACTTTTCTCCATAATGTTGTGACTGAGATAAAAAGAATTGTATTTTATCCACACCAGTGTTGCTAATCTATTTATTTTGTGCTATATATCCGTCATATACTGTATATATATTTTTTTCTCAAATTAGTGTATTAAAATTGTACAATAAGCAAATATTACAACAAATGCCAATGGTATACATGTAGTCTCATTATCAGGACATACAATGCAATGTTGATAAGAATCTATATATATAATTGTCTAAGGGTTTTTCCGTCTGTCTGTCTGTCTGTCTGTCTGTCTGTCCTGGAAATCCCGCGTCTCTGATTGGTCGAGGCCGCTAGGCCTCGACCAATCAGCGACGGGCACAGCATGGCGACGATGATGTCATAATGGAAATCCCGCGTCTCTGAGTGGTCGAGGCCGCCAGGCCTCGACCAATCAGCGACGGGCACAGTATCGACGTAGATGTCATAATGGTTGCCATGGCGACGATGATGTCATAAAGGTTGCCTCGACCAATCAGCGACGGGCACAGTCTGCCGCGAATTTTGGAATCATCATTGTCCATATACTACGGGGACATGCATATTCTAGAATACCCGATGCGTTAGAATCGGGCCACAATCTAGTCTACTATATAATTGTCTAAGGGTCACTTCCGTCTGTCTGTCTGTCTGTCTTTCTGTCTGTCTGTCTGTCACGGATATTCATTGGTCGCTGCCTCTGTCTGTCATGGAAATCCAAGTCGCTGATTGGTCGTGGCAAAACGGCCACGACCAATCAGCGACGGGCACAGTCCGGCGGCAAAATGGCCGCTCTTTACTCCCCGCAGTCAGTGCCTTCTCCTTACTCCCCCCCAGTCAGCGCTCACACAGGGTTAATGGCAGCAGTAACGGACCGCGTTATGCCGTGGTGTAATGCACTCCGTTACCGCTGCTATTAACCCTGTGTGACCAACTTTTTACTATTGATGCTGCCTGTGCAGCATCAATAGTAAAAAGATCTAATGTTAAAAATAATAATAAAAAAAAAAATAGTTGTATACTCACCGTCCATCGGCCCCTCTGATCCAGAACCGACCTTTCCCGCTCCTCGCGACGCTCCGGTCACCGCTCCATACATTGCGGTCTCGCGAGATGATGACATAGCGGTCTCGCGAGACCGCTATGTCATCATCTCGCGAGACCGCAATGCACTCTTGGGACTGGAGCGCGTGAGGAGCATCGGTAAACGCTTTGCCTGGATCCGGGGCCACCGGAAGGTGAGTATATAACTATTTTTTATTTTAATTCTTTTTTTTAACAGGGATATGATGCCCACATTGCTATATACTGCGTGGGCTATGCAATATACTACGTGGGCTGTGCAATGTACTGCGTGGGCTGTGCAATATACTATGTGGGCTGTGCAATATACTACATGGCTGTGCAATATACTACATGGCTGTGCTATATACTACGTGGGCTGTGCAATGTACTGCGTGGGCTGTGCAATATACTGCGTGGGCTGTGCAATATACTGCTTGGGTTGTGCAATATACTGCGTGAGCTGTGCAATATACTGCTTGGCCTGTGCAATATACTGCGTGGGTACTGCGTGGGCTGTGCAATATACTGCTTGGGCTGTGCAACATACTACATGGGCTGTGCAATGTACTGCGTGGGCTGTGCAATATACTACGTGGGCTGTGTAATATACTACATGAGCTGTGCAATATACTGCTTGGGCTGTGCTATATACTGCGTGGGCTGTGCAATTTACTACGTGGGCTGTGCTATATACTGGGTGGGCTGTGCAATATACTATGTGGGCTGTGCAATATACTACATGGGCTGTGCAATATACTACGTGGGCTTTGCAATGTACTGTGTGGGCTGTGCAATGTACTGTGTGGGCTGTGCTATACACTACGTGTGCTGTGCAATATACTACGTGGGCTGTGCAATGCACTACGTGGGCTGTGCAATGTACTATGTGGGCAGTGCAATGTACTACATGGGCTGTGCAATATACTGCATGGGCTGTGCTATATACTACGTGGGCTGTGCAATATACTACGTGGGCTGTGTTATACACTACATGGCCTGTGTTATACACTACGTGGCCTGTGTTATACACTACGTGGGCTGTGTTATACACTACGTGGACTGTTTTATATACTGTGTGCGTGGGCTGTTATATACTAAGTGAGCTGTGTTATATGCTACGCGTGCTGTTATAAACTACATGGCTATGTTATATGCTATATGGGCTGGTAAACACTCCGTGGGCTGTGTTATATACTACGTGGCTGTGCTATATACTCCGTGGGCTGTGGTATATACTACGTGGCTGTGCTATATACTCCGTGGGCTTTGCTATATACTCCGTGGGCTGTGCTATATACTACGTGGCTGTGCAATATACTACGTGGCTGTGCAATATACTACGTGGCTGTGCTATTTACTACGTGGGCTTTATATACTACGTGGCTGTGCTATATACTACATGGCCGGCCGCGAACAATCACCGTCAGGCGCAGTCTGGCTGCGAATTGGCACAGGATTTGAACCACGCTTCGCTAATTGGTCGCGGCCTGTGTATTCAATGTATTATTCTAAAATCTTCATAAATAATCTACATACATATTCTAGAATACCCAATGCATTAGAATCGGGCTACCATCTAGTGTAGCATAATTGTTGAATGCATTAAGAATCCAATGATGCAGATAATATCACTATGTATTGGAGACATTACATAACATAGCAATGAAATGATACTAAAGATAATACACTAAGAGATAGGATTTTAAAAAAACCTGCCAGAATGATTTTGAAAAGCAAATACATGGCTGTACTTGCACTGTAATACTGATTATATTGATAAGTTTGGTGAAGAAATCAGCTTTGTGGTTCTTCTTTAATCACTATTTGAATTTTTCTGGTAATCAGATTTCGGTGCACATGGGCCGGACTGTACACTAAGTCTTCTACTCCCTTTCTGTGATTCCCCAATCCCTCTGCCTGCCTCCGGTCTTTGCATGACCTGCCGCCTTTGTTTGAAATTTCAGTGCTGCCTTGTCATTCATTTAGGAATCACAGACAGGGAGGAGAAGACCCAGTGTACAGTCCGACCCCTGTGCACCGAAGTCTAATTAGCAGAAAGCTTAAAATGGTGATTAAGGAAGAACCACAAAGGGGATTTCTTCAGCAAAGCTATCAATCTAATATATGTTACAGTGCCATAACAGCCATGTTTTTACTTTATATTACAAAATCATGCTGACAGGTTTGCTTATGCCCTTTGCAGCCCAGAGGACAATAAAATAGTTGAAGGTCAACACACCTTTTATACTTTACTAAACTTTGGAGGACAATGTCTACTTTTATAGACTATATTTTCACTAGATACATTATTTTTCGATTATTGGAATACCCCAGGAGGATTTCTCTCCATCCAACGCATGAACAGAAGTACATGTATTCTGGACTAGAAACAGAGATTCCAAAAGCATAATTCCAAAGTGGTGGGGCCACTCTATCTCATTGAAAAGTCCCAAAAGCATACTAAAGGGGAAAACTGGGATCCTCTGTTATGTTAATCGCAAATTCTCTCTATTTTAATGGAGTTGTTATAGGTGGTGGAAATATTAGTCACCTCCTGATTTATTATCTTTGACAGCTAAAAATTCTCTTTGCACAGAGGACAACAGTTACTGGACAACTACATGCTGCAAATGTGAACTTCCATTGGGTAGGTAACTGTACCTTGTCTTAGATAGAAATAGATAAATACCATAGAGTCATTTTTGCTGTAGATATAATTTCACCCAGTGCCATACTATGGTGAAAGGGGTGGGATGACACAAGACCAGTTGCCCTGGGTACACAATTAAAAAAAATATATATATGAAGATGGGGCAATGTTCATGCATATTTTTGGTGGTGGGGGATACAAAAATTGTATTGTTACTGTGAAGACACAGCATTGTATCTCAATTAGCCAGATGACTATTTTTAGCAAACCAGATAAAATAGACTGTTATCTATATGTTGACTTTTTAATTAATGTGTTTCTGTCTAGTAGGTCAATTAAACAGACTTTTGCTTGTGTAAACCTGTAATATTGACTAGTAAGTTGGCATTTAGTGTAACATATTGTGCTCTTATCCTTGATGACTAGTCATGCTTGCTGACATGCTAATTATACATTGTCTAGGCCACATAGCTGGTTCATTTTTAAAAGAGAGGAGGAAAATCTATGCAAATAGATTACATAATGAAACAAGGTGACTAGGTCATCACTATTCTTCTCCTTATCTGTTGCTGGATTGAAGGACACTTGTTGAACATGAAAAGAGGTGATATGCCTCTATGAGACAGAGAGAGAGAGAGACATCCAGACATCAAAAGGACCAGAGACACCACAGCAGCCAAGACATCATGACTCCATCATGAGGGACACAGATTTATTTTTCTACAGGATGCCGGCTTAGGGAACATCGACTCCACCTGAAAGATCAAGCCAGGCTGTGACCCTCGGGTCAACTGGCCTTGCATCAGAATGGACTGTCATCTTCCTACACTTGCCGTTACCTCCTCTCTGTGTGCATGCCACATTTGGGGTAATTGACCCTGGAAGCTCTGAAGTAACAGATGCCATCATCCCGGCGAGTCAGTGGAAGGGTGAGACTGTAATATTCACCATCTTGGGGTATTTTGCTTGGATTGTTCTACGTGTTATCTGACTGTTTTGTGGTTCAATAAAGCAATACCACTCTGTTTTACCCTCACCCTGTGTTGTCTGAGTAGCATTACACCCACATTAAAAGGAGAGCGGGCGTTCAGCGGGACAATTCCTGGTCCATGTGGTTTCAATTAGCGGACTGGGGCACCCACCAATCCCCCCCCCCCCCCGTGTCTCGACAGTTACTTTTGGCAATCATGGGACTTCATTACTTTTAAAGGGGTCTCTAATGGGGCAATACTATTTTCTAAAGGAAGCATAAGGCATTATTTATTTTAAGGGGGCCCTTGGGTGCATGATTATTTTTAATGGGGCACTCGGGGTATAATACTTGCTTTGTCCCTGATGCTACTAGTTGTGCCTGATGTATACAAGTAGAGCTCATAATACAAGAGATAGGTAGAGCCCCTTTCATAGGTAAACATCCTTTGCAATAGATAAGCATAGAACCACCTACAGTTAGATTCACTTTGATAACTATTTCCCATAAGTAAACTGAAGACAAGTAAAGCTTCCCCTGAAGATGAGAAGTAGGGCATTCCATAGGATAGATAGATAGATAGATAGATAGATAGATAGATAGATAGATAGATAGATAGATAGATAGATAGATAGATAGATAAGTAGAAAAAAATGTAACAGCACATGCAATCAAGTGGGTGCACAGGCATCCCAGCAACTAATCCATATACTTGCCAAAATATATAAGAATTAGTGATGAGCGAGTTTACTCGTTGCTCTGGTTTTCCCAAGCACGCTCGGGTGATATCTGAGTATTTGTTAGTGTTCGGAGATTAAGTTTTCATCGCCTCAGCTGAATGATTTACAGCTATTAGCCAGGCTGAGTACATGTGCCTGGTTGCCAGGGAATCCTCACATGTAATCAAGCTGTCTAGTAGCTGTAAATCATTCAGCTGCAGTGATGAAAACTTAATCTCTGAACACTAATAAATACTCGGAGATCACCCAAGCGTGCTCGTGAAAACCCGAGCAACGAGTACACTCGCTCATCACTAATAAGAATCAAAAAATGGAAAGCAGCACTCCAGGTTTAGCAAAAAATATAAGTGGACTTTATTGGGCCCACATGGCATGGTGCAAACGCATTTGGAAGCCGAAACGTTGCACCACGCCATGTGTGTCCAATAAAGTCCACTTATATTTTTTGCTAAACCTTGAATGCTGCTTTCCATTTTTTGATTCTTAAATAGATAGATAGATAGATAGATAGATAGATAGATAGATAGATAGTAAAGCTTCCCCTGCAGTAGATATATATTGCTTCCTCTGTGGTAGACATGTGTTTTGCAACTCCCATTGCACTGGCTAAGTGTTACCCACTTTGCAGTAAATCTCTCCCTCCGTATTAGAGAATTACAGTCCCCCTGCAGTAAACATTTACTGCTGACCCCAAGATAAATAAGTTAAACCCACCATCCCACAGTAAATTTCTGTATTTCCCTCTAATATAACCAGGCATAGCCCCCCCTGCAGTAGATCCGTATAACTCATCGTTTAGTAGATTCTGCATCTACAGCTCTATTGCATTAGATAAGTGTTGCTCACTCTGCAGTAAATCTATTCCTCTGAAATAGATAAGTCAAAGCTCTACCAATAGATATGTATATCTTCCTCTTGGATAGATATGTACATTCCCACAGTAGATATAGCTCAGTGGTAAACATTATATATTAAAATCTTCTCTTTAAAGGAACCTGTCACCGTGAAAATGCGATCCAATCTGCCAGCATTATGTTATGGAGCAGGTAGAGCTTAAAGGCTGCAATGCACTTTTCTGAGCAATCACTCAGCATATCCTGTGATTTAACCACTGTGATGCAGTGACCCCTGTTACAGGTAGGGGGCACTGCATGGTCTCCCCAGAATACACATGGAGGCATATTGAGGCCATAGGAATGCATGGCAATCGCAGGCATAACTGTGGTGATGAATAAAAGTCTGGCATTATTGTGAATGGCCGGTATGTGTGTCGCAGAGGAAGATACTCTGCACTGTCAGCCTGAAGTAAGGTTGCTCTGGAACCTGTAGTCCCACAAGTAAATGTGTTGTTTTAGAGGGAGGCTGGAAGGGCTTGTTCTGAGAGCTGGGCGGGTCAGACTAGCCACACACACACACACACCACCCATCTATGGGAGTGGTTACAGCTTGATAATGTGACCAGGGTGTGGGTCATATAGTTCATGTGTGGTTTCTGTGTATGGACCTAAATGGATCTTGGGCTGGAAGGTCCTGTGTAAGGAAAGGACTGGGTGTTGGGAGGTCCAGAGTGGGGACCAGATCCCTGAATAGCACCTGTGAGGCCGTGATCCTGAGTGGCCTGGGTGTTGGGAGGTCCAGAGTGGGGACCGGATCCCTGAATAGCACCTGGTGAGGCCGTGATCCTGAAAGGTCAGGGTGTTGGGAGGTCCAGAGTGGGGACCGGATCCCTGAATAGCACCTGGTGAGGCCGTGATCCTGAAAGGTCAGGGTGTTGGGAGGTCCAGAGTGGGGACCGGATCCCTGAATAGCACCTAGTGAGGCTGTGATCCTGAGTAGCCTCTGTGTTGGGAGGTCCTGGGAGTAGGACCGGATCCCTGAAGAGCATGAGGTGAGGCCAAGGACTTGTAGAGCCAGTGACGGCTGCTGTGTTGGGGAAGCTACCGTCCTTCGGTGGGTCTGGACAGACTGAGGTGTGTTTGCCAGGCAAGTTGGTGATCCCCATAAGACAACTTTCCCAGGGAGAGAGGACTGACAAGGAGTCAGCAGGTGGGGCAGGAGCTCATGTAAGGTACCTCCATAGACTGTTGGTGCTTATTATGTTCTATGAACTGTGCGATCACCCACGGCAACTGGTCAGAGGAGGACCAGCATGTTTAGTTGCCGCAGACTAATGATGTGAATCTTAATATGATGTCCTGATACATTGTGTTATGGACTGTTCATGATACGGTTTATGATTCTTTAATAAACCGCATAGACTTTTATGTGCAAAAATTGTTCCTGTGTACCTTGAATCCTGTTGCTAAGCGAGTATTCCCCTACACGTTAGTGAGTGCTATCTCACACCACTTAAACCTCTGCTATTTTTTAGGATTTTTGGTCCTACAAGTGATTGGCAGCTTTCTTTGTATAAGTGACTGTACAGAGATCGATGTCAATCATTGATAAGACTACCCATTGGACCAAAAAATCCAGACATATCAGAGGATTAAATAAATAATAAAGAGGCTTACATAGAACTCATGATGACCCATTGCAGACATTCTAATTAATAATAATAATAATAATCTTTATTTATATAGCGCCAACATATTCCGCAGCGCTTTACAGTTTAACAGTTTCAAACACAACAGTCATAGGTAACAATGTTAACAATACAGCAATAAAGCAAAATAAGACGACCCTGCTCGTGAGAGCTTACAATCTACAATGAGGTGGGGAGATACAAAGTACAGGTGTGTATTTACAATGATGTATTTACAATGATGGTCCAGCCATCTTCAGGGGGTGGGGGGTAGATGAGATAGTGAATGGGCTACACACACACACAAACATAAAATGACTGATTAGGGAACGTGATAGGCCGCTCTGAACAAATGAGTTTTGAGTGAGCGCCTAAAGCTATGCAAGTTGTGGATGGTCCTAATAATTGGGGTAGAGCATTCCAGAGGATTGGCGCAGCACGGGAGAAGTCTTGGAGTCGGGAGTGGGAGGTACGGATTAGTGCAGAGGTTAGTCGAAAGTCGTTTGCAGAGCGCAGCGGTCGGCTAGGCCGATAGACAGAAATGAGGGAGGAGATGTAAGGCGGTGCCGCACTGTGGAGAGCTTTGTGGGTGAGAACAAGTACTTTGAATTGTATCCTGTAATGAATGGGCAGCCAGTGTAATGACTGGCGAAGAGCGGACACGTCCGAGTAACGATTAGCCAGATGGACGACCCTGGCTGCTGCATTAAGGATAGACTGGAGAGGGGAAAGTCGCGTGAGGGGGAGGCCAATTAAAAGAGAGTTACAGTAGTCCAGGCGGGAGTGGATTAGGGCGACAGTGAGAGTTTTTGTTGTCTCCATGGTGAGAAAAGGGCGGATTCTAGAGATGTTCTTTAGGTGTAAGTGGCACGAGCGGGCAAGAGATTGTATGTGGGAGGTGAAGGAGAGATCGGAGTCAAACATGACACCCAGACAGCGTGCCTGCTGCCTAGGTGTTATTATGGTGCCACCCACGGAGAGGGAAATGTCAAATTTAGGGAGGTTAGTAGAAGGCGGGAGCAGAAGAAGTTCAGTTTTGGAGAGGTTGAGCTTCAGATAGAGAGCGGACATGATGTTAGAGACTGCAGACAGACAGTCAGTGGCGTTCTGTAGTACAGCGGGGGTAAGGTCAGGGGCTGACGTGTATAGTTGTGTGTCATCAGCGTAAAGATGGTACTGAAAGCCAAATCTGCTGATGGTCTGTCCAATTGGGGCCGTGTAGAGGGAGAAGAGAAGGGGGCCAAGGACTGAGCCCTGAGGTACCCCGACAGTGAGAGGAAGAGGAGATGAAGTGGAGCCGGAGAACAGAACACTGAAGGAGCGGTCAGAAAGATAGGAAGAGAACCAGGAGAGAGCAGTGTCCTTAATGCCTAGTGACTGGAGCCTAGAGAGTAGGAGAGGGTGGTCAACAGTGTCGAAAGCTGCAGAAAGATCGAGGAGAATGAGCAGAGAGTGGTCACCGTTACATTTTGCTGTCAGAAGGTCATTGGTCACCTTGATGAGTGCAGTTTCTGTTGAATGTAGGGGGCGGAACCCGGACTGTGAAGGGTCTAGGAGGGAATGAGTGGAGAGGTAACGGGTAAGGCGGGAGTAGACTAGGCGCTCCAGGAGTTTTGAGATGAAGGGTAGATTGGAGACCGGTCTGTAGTTGTTTGCACATGATGGGTCAAGGGTGGGTTTTTTTAGTAATGGAGTAATGATAGAGTGTTTGAAGGAGGAGGAGAAAATGCCAGAGGAGAGGGAGAGATTAAAGATTGCAGTTAGGTGAGTTGTGACGACTGGAGAGAGAGACTGGAGGAGGTGTGAGGGAATGGGGTCGGTGGTGCATGTAGTCGGACGAGAAGAGGAGAGGAGCTTGGAGACTTCTTCTTCTGTGATGGGATCGAATGTGGAGAGTGAGCCAGGGGAGATGCAGGGAGGAATGGGAGTCATTGCACTTGGTGTCTGGGAGCGGATTTCCTGACGGATGTTATCTATTTTCTCTATAAAGTGGGAGGCCAGGTCATCAGCACAAATGTCTGTGATAGGGTCTTGTGCTTTTGGTCTGAGGAGGGAGTGAAACGTGTCAAAAAGTTTCTTGGGGTTGTTGGATAGTGAGGAGATCAGGGTGGTGAAGTAGGTCTGTTTGGCAAGGTGAAGGGCAGAGTTATAGGTCCTTAACATAAATTTGAAGTGCAAGAAGTCTTCTGGGGTGCGAGTTTTCCTCCATAAGCGTTCAGCACACCTGGAGCATCGCTGGAGAAATCGGGTTTGCGATGTGAGCCAGGGCTGTTTCACTCTGTGTTTGGAGGTTCTGAAGGTGAGGGGAGCTACTTGGTCTAGGGTGCTTCTAAGAGTGTCATTGAAGTAATGTACAGCCAGATCAGGACAGGAACAAGAGGAGACTGGGGACAGTGATGAGTGTAAGGAGTCTGAAAGTGTGTGAGGATTAATAGCATGTAGATTTCTGAATGTGTGGTAGGTAGGAGAGTGCTGGGGTGGGCGAGGAATTGTGAGTGTGAAGGAGAGAATGTTGTGGTCAGAGAGGGGAAGTGGTGAGTTATCTAGGTGGGGAATTGAACAGAGCCGGACAAAGACCAGGTCCAGGGTGTTACCGTCTTTGTGAGTTTCAGAGGTTGAGAGCTGTGAGAGGCCGAGAGAAGTGGTTATGTGCCCTTGCCAAAAAAATTATAAAATAAAATAATATTCTGCTGGGTCACAGTATAGCATATCTCTCAACTTTGCAGCACTTTGCAGAACTTGGCAGTAATTTTGCCCCTATTGAAGCCTTCAACTGCTCCCATGCTCTAAGATAACATTTTCATTGCCAACATAAAGTATGATGCCAACAAAAGTGCACCCCAAACATAGTATGATACTACCACAGTGAACCCAACACAAAATTAAAGCCTCATACATATTAAGATGGTACTCACAGTCCCCCCTCACAAAGTTTGATGGCCATAACAAAATCATCCACAAAGTATGATGGCCCCCAGACGGTATGGTGTGTCTGGCCCTCCATACATTATGATGGCCTTCCTTACAATTCTCCCTGCATAGCCCACCAAACAGTATAATGGCCCCCAAATAGCCCTCCAAACAGTATAATGTCCCCCACATAGCTCTGCAAACAGTATAATGTCTCCCACATAGCCCTCCAAACTGTATAATGCTCCCCCACATAGCCCTCCAAACAGTGTAATCGCCCTTACATATCCCTCCAAACAGTATAATTTCCCCTACATAGCCCTCCAAACAGTAAAATGTCCCCCACAATAGCCCTCCAAGCAGTGTAATGGCCCAACACATAGCCCTACAAACAGTATAATGGCCCTCCACGTAGCCCTCCAAACAGTATAATGGCCCCCACATAGCCCTGCAAACAGTATAATGTCTCCCACATAGCCCTCCAAACTGTATAATGCTCCCCCACATAGCCCTCCAAACAGTGTAATTGCCCTTATATATCCCTCCAAACAGTATAATTTCCTCTACATAGCCCTCCAAACAGTAAAATGTCCCCCACAATAGCCCTCCAAGCAGTGTAATGGCCCAACACATAGCCCTCCAAACAGTATAATGGCCCTCCACGTAGCCCTCCAAACAGTATAATGTCCCCCACATAGCCCTCCAAACAGTGTAATGGCCCGCCCCACATAGCCCTCCAAACAGTATAATGGCCCTCCATATAGCCCTCCAAACACTGTAATGGCCCCCCACATAGCCCTCCAAACAGTATTATCAGCCCCCATATAGCCTTCAAAATAGTATATTGACCCCCACATAGCCTTTCAAGTAGTATAGTGGCCCCACATAGCCTCTAAAACAGTATAATGGCTCCCATAATGTTTTCCCTGATTTTGGAAAAAAATCTCACTTTTCCCCGTTCCCCTGGTGCTTTGGTCTCTGCTGCCTTTTGTTTGAAGCTCTGAAGAGGGGGCGCGATGTAGTAACATTGAAATGTCTGGTGTTTGTACATGAGTCCAGTGGACAGACCTACTCAATGATTGACAGCTATCTCTACATGCACAGTCATACGGGGAATAATGTCAATCATTGAATAGCACCACCCACTGGACTCATATGCAAGCAAACACCAGGAATTTCAATGAATAAAATGCAAATGATCTCTTCAGAGAGGACGAGAACTAGAAGTTCTAGTTCTCTTCCTCTCTGAAGAGACAATTTGCATATTTCCCAGACCAGCATTGTAGCTTTAAGTCTCCTCATCTCGGCATACTTAGCATGTCAATTTCCGCAAGGAGAAACGGTACTTCTTGGATAATGAATAAAATGAAAATTTTACTGAAACTTTCCCCACAAAAAATGTATATCAATCTGATCCATCCCTACTGTTCTGTAACATCCCGCCTACAGATCAAATACCATTTTCAACAAGACAGATTATCTTTAAAGTTAACATAACACGTTCTCTTTAAAGGGTAACCATTTAAGTTTTTTTTTTTTTCCAGAAATCAATAGTACAGAGGAAATTAAGATATTTTGTAATATACTGTATCTTATTAAAGACCAATCCTGGACCTGTCTTTCATTCAGAAAATTTTCAATTCATGGGTGAAATCTCAGCGAGTGTAGATTTTCCCATTACTGAGAGAGGAGATGACAATTGGTGCTCATAAAGTTCTTTAAAACGTGCAGCAGAATGTCTCTAGCTCCTCCCTCCTCCCCTCTCCATAGAATTTTAAAAGCACCAACTGTCACCTCCTATCTCAGTAATGGAAATGCAGAGTTTACAGATTACCAATGAATTGAGAGTGAAAGATCAATTCAAGAGGAGAAAGAAGCACATTTCTAGGATAAGATATATTACAATATTGCTAATTTTCACAGGTACTACTGATTTATTAAATAGAATTTAAAACGATGTATATGCTTCTTTCCCACCAACTTTGATGGCTGATTTAATGGCTGTTAACCTGGCAAATCCCACTATCAAATACTGACATTATAAACTGCAGAATTATAAAAAATAAACTATACAAGTTTGGTATCTGCATACTCGCACTGACCTGAGGAATCATATTGACAGGTCAGTCTTACCATATAGTACACATGGTAAAAAAAAAAAAAAAAAAAAAAACACTTGTGGAATGGCACTTTTTTTGCAATGTTACCACACTTACAATTTTTTTTCTGTTCTCCAGAACATATGGTAAAATCAATGGCGTCGATCAAAATTACAACTCGTCCCGCAAAAAAATAAGCCCACATATGGCTGTATTGACCGAAAAGTAAAACGTTATGGCTCTTAGAAGAAGGGGAGGAAGAAAATGAAAGTGCAAAACGGAAAATCACAAGGTGGTGAAGGAGTTTGAGATGTTTTTAGATTTATTCTAAGGCTACTTTCACACTTGCGTCGTTTGGGCTCTGTCGCAATTCGTCGTTTTGGGAAAAAAGCGCATCCTGCAAATGTGCCCACAGGATGCGTTTTTTCCCATAGACTTGTATTGCCGATGGATCACGACATATGGCCATACGTTGCGTCCATCGTGCACTGGATGCGTCGTGTTTTGGCGGACCGTCGTCACGAAAAATTGTTCAAGGGAATGTTTTTTTGTACGTCGCATCCTGCATTTCCTACCGCGTATGCGCGGCCGGCACTCCGCCCCCTCCTCCCCGGGACTTTAGAATGGGCAGCGGATGCGTTGAAAAACTGCATCAGCTGCCCACGTTGTGACAAATTTTCACAACGTCCATCGGTACGTCGCGATGGCCCCGTACCGACGCAAGTGTGAAAGTAGCCTAAGTCTAAAAACTATAGAACTATAAGCGATTTCTGCATGTGAGATGAGGTCATATACGTATACCTTTATAGGATCCAGGACAACAAAGGGTTAAGGGGAACCTGTCACCTGGAAAAACGCTATTGACCTGCAGATATTTGGTAATTCTGCAGATTAATTGTGTTAATAATCTGCCTGGCGCCCTCACTTAACTGCGGGGAGAAAATTTACTTTATTTCCCCTGCAGCGTTCCGGTTTCAGTCACGGCAGGGCTTCCGGTACCGGTTCAGTCACTGCTCTGTGTATGGTGAGCGACGGCTGTACCTGCACACCAGCCCTGACTTACAGCCGGCCCCAATGCAGAGACAGTGTCAGTCAGAGCTGGGAGCAGTTACTGAACCAGCGCCGCCCCGTTACTGGAACTGGAACGCTGCGGGGGTAAATAACATTCATTTTCTCCCCGCAGCATTCAACTAAGTGCGGGCTCCCGGCAGGTTAATAACGCTATTAACCTGCAGATTAACCCTATATCTGCGAATTAATAGTCTTTCCTATTGACAGATTACCTTCAAATTACCAAATGTTCTCTAGGTTTATATTATTTGGGATATTAGCTGAAAGTCGGTTCACTAAATTGACTTAGAAAAAATATTTACCTCATAGATTTATGGGCTCAGGATGGAAATATCGCTGAGGAATATAAGACCTGATTAATCGTGGCAAAGCCCCTTTTTTTGCAGATAAGGGCTTGTGCTAACGAAGGATCCCATCCGTCTTGCTGGTCCAGGCAGACTCGTGAATATTTCATACGGTTATACGTTTGAGTAAGAAGTGCTGAATGCGAGGTGTGAGGCTGGGGGCAGGGAGAGCACGGGCTGGTGCTGATGCAGCACTAGGGGTAGGCCCGGCTTTTCAGGGGATAATTAATATTACCTCATACAAGCCTTAGAAGTGTGAGGGGGAGACTTATCGAAGGGCAAGAGGTTCAGGGGGAGACCTCTCTACATCACAGCAGTGAGAATGGCGATGAGATATTGTGAAGGGGACTGCAATACACCAAACTGCTCCTATTCCGAATTACTACGGTTGTCCATCCTTTCTCTTATTTCCAGATTTCTATTATTTTCACAAGAGGAGCAGATCTCTGCAATGCAGAACATTCCGGCTTCCCTCGCACTGCAGACTATTCTCTCAGCGCTGGATCGATAGCTTTAAAGGGATGCAAACTATTACACGCCATCATTCTTCTAACTGCTAGAAACCTGCAGACTACAACTCCATCAACCCATTAGCTGCTAGGAAAACCTGACGATTATCTGCCTGTTAGCTGGAAGGCTGCTTGAGAGGCTTTTTATGTGGGTCTAGCAGGAAGAAATGTGTGAAATATGGTATTAAGTAAGAAGGAATCCCCCGTTGGCCTTACTCAGCCTGAAACCATTTCCTGCAAACTCAGTAGGCCTTAAAACAAATACGCCACGGAACGAGGAGACATTGTCTTCCAGGGGTTATTCCTAATTCAGCATTTAAAGCTTAATGGAATAACAAAACATGGGGTAATTGACTTATAATATTCTTTATGGATAAAATCATATCCGTTAGCAAGTTCTCTGCTCACAGTTATTGACTTAAAAAGGGAAAGAACACACATACATTTATCAAAAGAGTACAAAATGGCTGTCTGTTGCCCATAGCAACCAATCCCTGCACAACCTTTATTTCTTAAAGGAGTTTCTGAATTGTCATTCATGGTATATGTGCATTTATCTCGAAAATGTGGGCCACCATTAGATGTTTTTAGTGAAGAGGTAGTCAGAATTTTCCTTACAAATTAATAAGAATTTCGACTATCTCTCCATCCGCAGTTCTGCAAAAGGGCCGTGTTCTCAACACGCATGGGTTACATGGCAATTTCGGCATCTGCCTGACTCATATATCTGGAAACCTAAAAAATGGTATGCAAATATAGTCAATGACTAGATGGTCAAAATTCTCATACAAATAAATGAGAATGGTAACTGTAACACCCCAGGTTCCTGGTTGTTACAGTGGCATTGCTTTCCTCACTGGGAGAGTGATGTCATGCTTGGAAGCAAGGAAGGATCCCTTTAACAGGTATCACAAACATGCAACATGTTCTTACTGCAGGCCAGAGGGGGGAGCTCTGAGCCCAGTTTCAGGGAACTACCCTAGATAATATATTTTGGTCTGGAGGAGGAGTTAGTTAGTTGGTGCCAGGCAGCAGTATGGAGCAGTCTGTCAGAGGAGCAGAGCAGAGAGAAAGAGAGGGGCTGTGCAGCCACGTGAGGTGCTGCAGCTCCTGAAAGGAAAGGAAAGGAAAGAATGGAATAAGTTGTAGAGAGTGTGAAGGAGGAAAAGAAGCAAAGGAGAGAAAAGAGCTGGAGAGAAGCTACGACTTAGCTTCCTCAATGCTGAAGCGCATGAAACAGGTGGCTGGAAGACCGAGGTTGTGGGGGTAACTTTATGCCCCACAGCATAAACCGGCAGACAGCAGATTGCAAGTCACCTGTCCACCATAAACACCTGAAGGCACAGTAACAAATAGAGCCCGGGTCGTTATAGAGATCCTGTAAAAAGGCTCGAGTTACCTGTCATACGGGTTAGTGTCCTACCTAAAGGAGGTCAAAGAAAACATGAGGACCTTGTGAGAGGCCTAAGGCAGCAAGGGACTTCCACACAGTGCTAGAAGGAAGGCTTCCAACCCCACCTGGTTAGGGGGATTCCTGAATAACTTCCAAGCCGGCCGGACTATACCAGCACCTGTGATCCAGTACCCTGGAATGAGGCTACCTTACACCAGTAAAGAGGTAAAGAGACTGCAACATTGTGTCCTCTATTTCTTTCTACACCACATACCATCTGTCCCTACCCCACCGGAAGCCCTGGGGACCCCAGCTTCACCTGTGGGAAGCCATACCATCCCGGCTGCCATAACATCACCCCAGTGGACCCATTTAAGCAAAGTCGGTCATCCCTGACCGAATACTACAAGTGGCATCACGAATAGTGATGGGCGAGCACTAAAATGCTCGGGTGCTCGTTGCTCGGGTCGAGCAAATTGGAATATTCGGGTACTCGGCCAGAACAACGAGCCCAATGTAAGTCTATGGGATACCCGAGTATTTTTACTGCGATCCCCCGGGGTCCTTTTAAGGTCTAAAAAGTCTGAAAATGATAGAAACGCTTCTCAAATTACACAGTAACATCATGGGGATCGCCCCTGGAAGCATTCCTGACTCCTAGTTCACAGCTTTAATCATTATTTTCCGAGATTCATGCCATTTTTCCCGGTGCCACAAAAAACACATGAAAACGAAACCAAAACGGGTTTTGCTTGGAAATATGTCAAGGTACATCCTTTGCAGGTTAATGACTTGCCTGTAAGGCCAAATAATTAACCCCAGACTGAAAATTTCCTCTCCCAGCTTAGTTCAGATGCAGCGTTTTTGAAGCGTTTTTAACATTGCTTTCAACCACTACAAATGCATTCACTGGGAAATGTCATTGTAACATTTAACACCCCTAGCTGGCCATGTTGTGTGTGACACATAAGAAGACCCATCTTGTTTCATTTACGAAGGAGGGACTCTTAAAGTCACAGAGCCTATTTTTACTGGTGCATCAGGCAGCATTAATTTTCTTAAAGGGCCATTATGAAACAGTGAGTTGTAGCCTATGCTGTGACTGAATGGGCTGCCAAGAATTACAACGCACCACAATACCCCTGTCAAAAGATGTCCAGGGGGGACTCCTGAAAAAGTGTTGCATTGAATTCAAGGCCTGCCCTGCAACCAATTCATATACACCCCAATAAGCCTTTGAACCCACATAGTGGATGGGCCCATGAAAATCCACTTCACAATATGCATTGTGTGCTCCGTACTCCTTTGTTTTATACATTGGCAGGGAGTCGAGCCCTGCTGCATAGTCATATGCAACCCGTTAGGGCTTGGAACCCACATAGTGGATGGGCCCATTAAAATCCACTTCACAATATGCATTGTGTGCTCCATACTCCTTTGTTTTATACATTGGCAGGAAGGCGAGCCCTGCTGCATAGTCATATGCACCCCATTCGGCATTGGAACCCACATACTGGATGGGCCTAAGAAAATCCACTTCACAATATGCATTTTGTGCTCCATACTCCTTGGTTTTATACATTACCAGGAAGCCAAGCCCTGCTGCATAGTCATATGCATCCCATTAGGCATTGGAACCCACATACTGGATGGGCCCAGGAAAATTCACTCGTATTTTTTAATGGTATGATGGTTCCCTCTTTGCACAATTATTTACAGGAGAATTTTGCAATTTTATTTGACATGTTTTTAACACTAAGGTTCAGATATGGCTTAAAAAAAGGCAAATACTTGCAATACAAGGCAATTTTATTGCAAACTACAAAATTCAAGGAATTGAATAGTGTGAGCGCGTACACTTTTGTATGTGTTAACATACACAGGTTAATAAGTACATATAAGGATTAAATAAATGTGATACTACGTATATATGAAGATTTACTACATACAGTATAGTTAGATCATCACCAAGAGGCTTTTAAACATCATCCGTCTGGAATATCAGAGAAGCAACACCAAGACAGAGAACCCCTGGGAGATTACCTACACTGCATGGGCATCCCCAATTGCAGTTTTGGCATCTGTCTTAGTCATGTTTCTCTGGTCTTATATAGTGAATAACACTATGTAGTAACTCTAGTTTCACCCACACCTTCAAGTGGCCACTTTTCAAGGTTGGATGAAACTGAGATATCCTGGAGTCATCAGACGAGGGGCCACAAACCCCTAGAAAATAAAAGCCACAAGGATTTTGATCAAACCACCACCGGCATAGTTTCAGTAAACCTTAATGTTTTACAATGGCAAACAGCAAACATATAGAGGCTTAGAACTGTTTGTGAAGTGAATAAACAAACATTTATCAAGATTGTGTCACTATGAGCATTGTCTGTCACGTCTCTAAATGTTTTACAAGAAATGCAGCTATGTGATTGTCTGAATGCATTCAGTATACAGTATTTCAATCTTGTTTACAAATTGCCATTTGTATACTAGTCTCCATTTGTACATTTGAGGCAGAGAAAGTAAAGGCACGGAAGGAGAGAAACAAATATAGTGGAGAAAGCTATATTTTTAATGAACTACTGAGGCAAAGTAACAGCATTGCTTTATCAAATTTATATGAAGTGTATTGTGTCCAATTTTAGCAACCAGGCAACACAAAAAGGAGCTTTTCAAGTGAGCTCTTTAAGGTACACAAATGTTATGAAGTGTTTTCCAAGAAGGATGTGGTTTCACCAATGGAGGGTACCTTTTGTAAAACTAGTGCCATCACAGCCCCCCTTGACCAAACTTCAACGGCCTATAACAGTACAAAGCACGTTCAACCTTGTGATCTAGTGGCAGTTAAACAAGAGACACCTAAATGCCTCGTACAGACCACGTTCACCCTGGTCATCTAGTGGCAGTTAAAGGACACATTGCAGGAGACAGACTTAAGAAGTAGGCCCAATGTAATGTAATGCCCAATTCCCCAATGTGGGGTCCAGTTTTTACAAAATGAAATAGTGCTTTCACAGCGCCTGTGCCCAAAAATCACCGGCCTATAACAGTATTGAGCACATGCACCCTGGTCATCTAGGGTGCACCTGAGGTCCTATGTGTGGAGTCTGACCTGAAATTCGACGGCCTTGTTGATGTTGGTAGTCATCAACGGCCCTCTTCTGCTCACAAATCCTTTCCAACATATGCAGCGTAGAGTTCCAGCACTTGGGGACATCACACAACAGTAGGTGAGCTGGAAGCTGAAAACGCTGCTGAAGCACGGCAAAGGCGGCTGAAGCTGTAGCTGACTTTCTAAAATGGGCAGACAGATGGTGTATTTTCACTAGCAGACCCGGCAGCTCCGGGTAGCTCTTCAGAAAACTTTGAGCCACGAGGTTAAGCACATGGGCTAAACAAGGTACGTGTGTGAGCTCACCTTGCCTCAGAGCTGCCACCAGGTTACGGCCATTGTCACACATGACCATGCCTGGCTGTAGGTTCAGCGGTGTCATCCAAACATCTGACTGCTCTTTCAGCGCTGTCCACAACTCTTCTGCATTGTGCAGTTTGTCACCTATGCAGATTAGCTTCAGCACAGCCTGTTGCCGCTTGGCTGAGGCAGTACTGCAGTGCTTCCAGCTTCTGACTGATGTGTTGATTTCAGACATGGAGGATGAAGAGGAGGAGGAGGAGGTGCAGGAGCTGTAGACTGTGGGGGCAACCCTGATTGAAGTAGGGCCAGCAATCCTCGGCATGGGGAGGATGTGTTCCATCCCAAGATCCAACTGGGTCCCAGCTTCCACTATGTTAACCCAGTGTGCCATAATTGATATTTTCCGTCCCTGCCCACAAGCACTTGTCCACGTGTCCGTAGTTAAGTGGACTTTCCCGGTAACAGCATTGTTGAGGGCACGCCTAATGTTGTGGGACACACGCTGGTGTAATGCCGGTATGGCACACCGAGAGAAACAGTGGCGACTGGGGTCTGAGTACCTTGGGATGGCCGCCTGTTGTGAATTTACTTTTTGGCTCCCTCTAGTGGCTACTAGTGATTTGACTCTGGGTTTGTCAGTCATTCCTTTTATGCTCACCTGGGTCGTTAGGTCAGGGGTGTTGCTATATAAGCTCCCTGGACCTTCAGTTCAATGCCTGGCAACGTTGATATCAGAGCTAATCTGTAGTGCTCTTGTCTACTGATCCTGGTTCCTGCTTGATTAAGCTAAGTCTGCTTTTTTGCTTTTTGCTATTCGTTATTGTTTGCATTTTTTGTCCAGCTTGTATATTATCTGTATCCTGACCTTGCTGGAAGCTCTAGCGCGGCTGGTGTTCTCCCCCCGGGCCGTTAGACGGTTCGGGGGTTCTTGAATCTCCAGCGTGGATTTTTGATAGGGTTTTTGTTGACCATATAAGTTATCTTACTATATTCTGCTATTAGTAAGTGGGCCTCTCTGTGCTAAACCTAGTTCATCTCTGTGTTTGTCATTTCCTCTTACCTCACCGTTATTATTTGTGGGGGGCTTGTATCCTACTTTTGGGGTCCTTTCTCTGGAGGCAAGAGAGGTCTTTGTTTTCCTCTTCTAGGGGTAGTTAGCTCTCCGGCTGGCGCGAGACATCTAGCGACCAACGTAGGCATGTTCCCCGGCTACTTCTAGGGTTGGCGTTAGGAGTAGATATATGGTCAACCCAGTTACCACTGCCCTATGAGCTGGATTTTTGTACTTTGCAGACTTGCTGATATCTCTGAGACCCTCGCCATTGGGGTCATAACAGTTTGCCAGGCCAGTACTAAATGTTAAATGCATTGCAGAAGTGGGATTATAAGAAAGAAAGTTCTGAGTTTTTTTCTCTCTCTCTCATTTTTTTTTTTTTCTTTTCCCCTTTACCTTTGAGTGGCTTGTGATTGCTGCAGACATGAATGTCCAGACCTTGATTACAAGTGTGGACCAGCTTGCTGCTCGTGTGCAGGGCATACAAGATTATGTTACCAGAAATCCTATGTCAGAACCTAAGATACCGATTCCTGAACTGTTTTCCGGAGACCGATTTAAGTTTAGAAATTTCAGGAATAATTGTAAATTGTTTTTGTCCCTGAGACCCTGTTCCTCTGGAGACTCCGCTCAGCAAGTGAAAATTGTTATTTCTTTTTTACGGGGCGACCCTCAGGATTGGGCTTTCTCGCTGGCGCCAGGAGATCCGGCATTGGCTGATATTGATGCGTTTTTTCTGGCGCTCGTTTTGCTTTATGAGGAACCCAATCTTGAGATTCAGGCAGAAAAAGCCTTGCTGGCTATGTCTCAGGGCCAGGACGAGGCTGAGGTGTATTGCCAAAAATTTCGGAAATGGTCCGTGCTGACCCAGTGGAACGAGTGTGCATTGGCTGCAAATTTTAGAAATGGCCTTTCTGAAGCCATTAAGAATGTGATGGTGGGTTTTCCCATTCCCACAGGTCTGAATGATTCCATGACCCTGGCGATTCAAATTGACCGGCGGTTGCGGGAGCGCAAAACCGCAAATTCCCTCATGGTGTTATCTGAACAGGCACCTGATTTAATGCAATGTGATAGAATCCTGACTAGAAATGAGCGGAAAATTCATAGACGCCAGAATGGCTTGTGTTACTACTGTGGTGATTCTGCACATGTTATCTCAGCATGCTCTAAGCGTCTTACTAAGGTTGTTAGTCCTGTCGCCATTGGTAATTTGCAACCTAAGTTCATTCTATCTGTAACTTTGATTTGCTCACTGTCATCGTATCCTGTCGTGGCGTTTGTAGATTCAGGTGCTGCCCTGAGTCTTATGGATCTGTCATTTGCCAAGCGTTGCGGTTTTGTTCTTGAGCCATTAGAAAATCCTATCCCTCTTAGGGGTATTGATGCTACGCCATTGGCAGAAAATAAGCCGCAGTTTTGGACACAGGTTACCATGTGCATGACTCCTGAACATCGGGAGGTGATACGTTTTCTTGTTCTGCATAAGATGCATGATTTGGTTGTTTTGGGGTTGCCATGGTTACAGACCCATAATCCAGTCTTGGACTGGAAGGCAATGTCAGTGTCAAGTTGGGGCTGTCATGGAATTCATGGAGATTCCCTGCCCGTGTCTATTGCTACTTCTACGCCTTCGGAAGTTCCGGCGTATTTGTCTGATTATCAGGATGTCTTCAGCGAGTCTAGGTCAAGTGCATTGCCTCCTCATAGGGAATGTGACTGTGCAATAGATTTTATTCCAGGCAGTAAGTTTCCTAAGGGAAGACTGTTTAATCTGTCGGTACCTGAACATACCGCGATGCGTTCATATATCAAGGAGTCTCTGGAGAAGGGGCATATCCGTCCTTCTTCTTCCCCTCTTGGTGCGGAATTCTTTTTTGTGGCTAAAAAGGACGGATCTTTGAGGCCTTGTATTGACTATCGGCTTTTGAATAAGATCACTGTCAAATTTCAGTATCCTTTGCCGTTGTTGTCAGACTTGTTTGCCCGGATTAAAGGTGCCAAGTGGTTCACCAAGATAGACCTTCGTGGTGCGTACAACCTTGTGCGCATTAAGCAAGGAGATGAATGGAAAACCGCATTCAATACGCCCGAAGGTCATTTTGAGTACTTGGTGATGCCATTTGGGCTCTCTAATGCACCTTCAGTTTTTCAGTCCTTTATGCATGACATTTTCCGGAAGTATCTGGATAAATTTTTGATCGTTTATCTGGATGATATTCTGTTTTTTTCTGATGATTGGGACTCGCATGTGGAACAGGGCAGGATGGTTTTCAAGATTTTGCATGAAAATTCTTTGTTTGTTAAAGGCTCAAAGTGTCTCTTTGGTGTACAGAAGGTTCCCTTTTTAGGGTTCATTTTTTCCCCTTCTGCTGTGGAGATGGACCCAGTCAAGGTTCAAGCTATTCATGATTGGACTCAACCCTCGTCAGTTAAGAGTCTTCAGAAGTTCTTGGGTTTTGCTAACTTCTACCGTCGTTTTATCGCTAATTTTTCTAGCGTTGTTAAACCGTTGACCGATATGACCAAGAAAGGCTCTGATGTGGCTAACTGGGCTCCTGCTGCCGTGGAGGCTTTCCAGGAGTTGAAGCGCCGGTTTACTTCAGCGCCTGTTTTGTGCCAGCCTGATGTCTCACTTCCCTTTCAGGTTGAAGTGGATGCTTCGGAGATTGGGGCAGGGGCCGTTTTGTCGCAGAGAGGCCCTGGTTGCTCTACTATGAGACCTTGTGCCTTTTTCTCTAGGAAGTTTTCGCCGGCAGAGCGAAATTATGATGTGGGCAATCGGGAGTTGTTGGCCATGAAGTGGGCATTTGAGGAGTGGCGTCATTGGCTCGAGGGTGCTAGGCATCGTGTGGTGGTCTTGACTGATCACAAAAATCTTATGTACCTCGAGTCTGCTAAACGCCTGAATCCTAGACAGGCCCGCTGGTCATTGTTTTTCTCCCGTTTTGACTTTGTGGTTTCGTATTTACCAGGTTCTAAGAATGTGAAGGCCGATGCTCTGTCTAGGAGCTTTGTGCCTGATGCTCCTGGAGTCGCTGAACCTGTGGGTATTCTTAAGGAAGGAGTTATCCTGTCAGCTATTTCTCCAGATCTGCGACGTGTGTTGCAGAGATTTCAGGCTGGTAGGCCTGACTCTTGTCCACCTGACAGATTGTTTGTGCCTGCTAAATGGACCAGCAGAGTCATTTCCGAGGTTCATTCCTCAGTGTTGGCAGGGCACCCGGGAATTTTTGGCACCAGAGATCTGGTGGCCAGGTCCTTTTGGTGGCCTTCCTTGTCAAGAGATGTGCGGTCATTTGTGCAGTCCTGTGGTATTTGTGCTCGAGCTAAGCCTTGCTGTTCTCGTGCCAGCGGGTTGCTCTTGCCCTTGCCTGTCCCGAAGAGACCTTGGACACACATCTCTATGGATTTCATTTCGGATCTTCCGGTGTCTCAGGGCATGTCTGTCATCTGGGTGATATGTGATCGTTTCTCCAAGATGGTCCATCTGGTTCCTTTGCCCAAACTGCCTTCCTCTTCTGATCTGGTTCCTGTGTTCTTCCAGAACGTGGTTCGTTTGCACGGCATTCCTGAGAATATTGTGTCGGACAGAGGATCCCAGTTTGTTTCCAGGTTCTGGCGATCCTTTTGTGGTAGGATGGGCATAGATTTGTCGTTTTCGTCCGCTTTTCATCCACAGACTAATGGACAAACGGAACGAACTAATCAGACTCTGGAGGCGTATTTGAGGTGTTTTGTCTCTTTTGATCAGGATGATTGGGTGACCTTCTTGCCGTTGGCTGAATTTGCCCTTAATAATCGGGCTAGTTCTGCCACCTTGGTTTTGCCATTTTTCTGCAACTCTGGTTTCCACCCTCGTTTTTCCTCGGGACATGTGGAGCCTTCTGACTGTCCTGGGGTGGATTCTGTGGTGGATAGGTTGCAGCGGATCTGGAATCATGTGGTGGACAACTTGAAGTTGTCACAGGAGAAGGCTCAGCGTTTTGCCAACCGCCGCCGCGGTGTGGGTCCCCGACTTCGTGTTGGGGATTTGGTATGGCTGTCTTCTCGATTTGTTCCTATGAAGGTCTCCTCTCCCAAATTTAAGCCTCGATTCATTGGTCCTTACAAGATATTGGAGATCCTTAATCCTGTATCCTTTCGCCTGGATCTTCCGGTGTCGTTTGCCATTCACAACGTATTTCATAGGTCCTTGTTGCGGCGGTACGTTGTGCCTGTGGTTCCTTCTGCTGAGCCTCCTGCTCCGGTGTTGGTTGAGGGCGAGTTGGAGTACGTGGTGGAGAAGATCTTAGATTCTCGTCTCTCCAGGCGGAGGCTTCAGTACCTGGTCAAGTGGAAGGGCTATGGTCAGGAGGATAATTCCTGGGTGGTCACCTCTGATGTGCATGCGGCCGATTTAGTTCGTGCCTTTCACGCCGCTCATCCTGATCGCCCTGGTGGTCTTGGTGAGGGTTCGGTGACCCCTCACTAAGGGGGGGGTACTGTTGTGAATTTACTTTTTGGCTCCCTCTAGTGGCTACTAGTGATTTGACTCTGGGTTTGTCAGTCATTCCTTTTATGCTCACCTGGGTCGTTAGGTCAGGGGTGTTGCTATATAAGCTCCCTGGACCTTCAGTTCAATGCCTGGCAACGTTGATATCAGAGCTAATCTGTAGTGCTCTTGTCTACTGATCCTGGTTCCTGCTTGATTAAGCTAAGTCTGCTTTTTTGCTTTTTGCTATTCGTTATTGTTTGCATTTTTTGTCCAGCTTGTATATTATCTGTATCCTGACCTTGCTGGAAGCTCTAGGGCGGCTGGTGTTCTCCCCCCGGGCCGTTAGATGGTTCGGGGGTTCTTGAATCTCCAGCGTGGATTTTTGATAGGGTTTTTGTTGACCATATAAGTTATCTTACTATATTCTGCTATTAGTAAGTGGGCCTCTCTGTGCTAAACCTAGTTCATCTCTGTGTTTGTCATTTCCTCTTACCTCACCGTTATTATTTGTGGGGGGCTTGTATCCTACTTTTGGGGTCCTTTCTCTGGAGGCAAGAGAGGTCTTTGTTTTCCTCTTCTAGGGGTAGTTAGCTCTCCGGCTGGCGCGAGACATCTAGTGACCAACGTAGGCATGTTCCCCGGCTACTTCTAGGGTTGGCGTTAGGAGTAGATATACAATCAACCCAGTTACCACTGCCCTATGAGCTGGATTTTTGTACTTTGCAGACTTGCTGATATCTCTGAGACCCTCGCCATTGGGGTCATAACAGCCGCCACCATCAGGCTGCGGAAGGCTTCCGGTCTCAACAAGGATAAAAGGCAGCATTTCTAGCGCAAGCAGAAGAGAAATATTAGAATTGAGGACTGTGGCCTGTGGGGCGTTGGCTGGGTATTTCCGCTTGCGTTCCAAAGACTGGGTTGTAGACAACTGAATGCTGTGCTGGGACATGAACATGGACTCACTTGCTGATGGTGCTGCTTGACTGTGTGCCACAACAGGTGTAGGGCTAGAGGCATCTTCACATGCACGGTGTACTGGGGATTGGCTTTTACGCAAAACAGTGGGAGAAGCAGTGGTGTGACCAGCAGGCAATGGTTCTGGAGCCTGGGGTTCGGCCCACAAAGTCGGGTGCTTTGCTTGCATGTGCCTGATCATGCTGGTGGTGGTTAGGCTGGTTGTTTTGCTACCCCTGCCAATGCTGGCATGTCAGGTGCTGCAAATGGCCTGTTTGGGGTTATTGGCAGAGTCTTTAAAAAATAGCCAGACTCGGAAAGATCTCACAGGTGGAATGGCAACTTCACTCATGTTGGTGTTATGGGGAATGGATGCACGCCTTCTGTCGGTGGCCACCACACTGCTTCTTCCTGCCTGTTGGGGGGATATGCGTCCTTCCCCATTTGTGCTGCTGTCCTCACTATGCATGTCCTCCTGCCAGGTTGGGTCAGTCACTATGTCATCCACCAACTCGTCTTCCACATCCGCACCCTGCTCCTCCTCTTGACTTTCTGGCAATTGTGTCTCATCATCGTCCAGCTCTTGTGACACTTTCCCACCATCGTCTTCGTGTGACAGGGGCTGGTCAAAGCTTTGGGCAGCTCTACATGTGATCTCATCTTTAGCCACTTCAAGTTGACCGGCAGAGATTTCTGAATCTTGAAATGGAAAACTGAACAGCTCTCCAGAGTGTCCAAGTGTGGGATCAGTTGTCTCAGGGCACTCGGCATAGTGGGAAGAAGGAGGATCAGGGTGAGGAATATCTTGGCCACACTCACGGCTACTCAGACTTGACCATGTGGAAGACAAGGTGGTGGTGGTGGCTAAGTACCTGGAAGCATTATCCGCTATCCAACCAACAACTGCTTCACACTGCTCTGGCTTCAATAGTGGTGTGCTGGGGTCCCCTAGAAACTGGGACAGTAAGGTCGAGTGAGAACATGTGGGTCTTTGTTGTTGCCCACTTTCACCTTGCCCACGGCCTCGTCCTCTGGATGCACCATCAGCATCACGTCCACTTCCCCATCCCTTGCCCCTTGCCTTGCCCATTTTAAATGGACTACTGCAGTATTTCAAATGCTCAACACAAATGTCCTTATTAGTAGCAAAATAATATGTAATCAGTATGCCTGCAAATCTAAGATTTTTCAAGCCCAAACACCAGGCAGGCCTCTGCCTGACCTAACAGACTGTATTCAATTTTTTTTTTTAAAGGTAATTTATGCGAAATAGCGCTATATAGAATTTGAGCATCACACAACCACAAAGTAAGTACACCGGCCTCCAATGGCAAAACTTGGAGCAGAGATATATGACTGCTGTAACAGAAATACCACACTGGCAAATCTGTGGCCTTTTTTATTTTTTTTTAGCACCAGGCACCTAGGAACAGCTCTAACTGTACGGCTTTCCCCAGATGACAATATGTGTCACACTGATGAAACATAGATGTCATTAGTGCATCATCAGTGTGCAATTGTACCGCATGCATTTTGTCCTTTGTTCTGGTTAAAAACGGACGTGTCTGAGGGTTTTTCACACTGACCCAAGGTCCTTGTGAAAAACCTGACATGTGCGCACAACCACTGAATGCAATGGGTGTGCGTGTGTCCATATTTGCGGTCCTTAAAAAATGGACCGCAAACCAACGTGTGAAGGGGGACTAGCTCCGAATGTGCAGGTAGCATTTTATCCCTTTCCCAGGTGCCTGTGAAGATTTAAAAGTGCCTCAGACACACAAGAAGACACCTGCATTATAAAGTGCACAAAGAGTGGGGAAAAAGTATTTACTCAGCCACCAATTGTGCAAGTTCTCCCACTTAAAAATATGCGAGAGGCCTGTAATTTACATCATAGGTAGACCACAACTATGAGAGTCAAAATGAGAAAACAAATCCTGTTTGAACTTGTTATCACTATACCGTAAAAGACACCTGTCCACAACTTGAAACAGTCACACTCCAAACTCCACTATGGTGAAGACCAAAGAACTGTCGAACAACACCAGAAACAAAATTGTAGCCCTGCACCAGGCTGGGAAGACTGAATCTGCAATAGGCAAGCAGTTTGGTGTGATGAAATCAACTGTGGGAGCAATAATAAGAATATGGAGGACATGCAAGACAACTGATAATCTCCTTCGCTCTGGGGCTCTACGCACGATCTCAGTCATTTTTTTATGTTGGAGTGTGCTAAAAGAATGGTGGGCTTAGTGAACTTGTTACTGACTGACATGCCAGCATTATGGAAGTTTGTAGATGCAAGCATAATCAAACTATTATGGGCCGAAAGCTTGGCAAGCAATCATTTGGGAATGTGGTGTCCTCGGAGAACCAGCACATTAAAAAAATACATATTCGGAGGCTTTGCTGCAGTATTTACAATGCTGACTTTTTCTTCTTTTTTTTCAAAAAGTGTCTGAACACAGCTTTAATTCTTTAAAATCAATACAATTTACATTAAAAGTATATTTTAGTGCAGTACTGTGTGCAAACATAACATATTGTTCACAGTGGAGCCTGTGAATGAATGCAGCATTATTGAATGCTTTTAATTTTACATTTTAAATGACCCTGAAGATTTCCGGCTATTTTAAACCTAAAAAGAACCATTGATTAAATAAAAAAATATATAATATTTGGTTGTACACATTCAAGGCTCATACGGTGACATAAAAAGCTTTTTCAATGCCGGCCAGAAAAAGGTTTATACAAACAGTTGGATCTCGCCGGAAACAAAGGAACTTTCACCTTAAAAATGTACAAACATTTCTCAGTAGGCAACCATGGTTTTAAAGAACAATATATCAGAAAAGTTTCTTGTTTAGGTATTTGATGCTCTTTAACATAAGCGAACAAGCATTTGTCGAACATTTAAGCATTTAGCTGTTTACAAATTGCCGGTATTAATATATACACAAATGCATTTCTACTTTAGATGTGATGTACCTAGAAGAGAACCTGCTGCTTTAATTAGAGGAATAAAAAGAAAAAGAGTGAAAATTGCATAGTAAAAAGAGCAGATAGCTAGTAAAATACACATTTTAATAGCACATTAAAATTTGATAATAGTTCTGCTTCATTAGTCGATTTCTCTAGAGAGAGGTTCCAGGTAATATTACTTACAGCCAGAAGCTTTAGTAATGAGATATAAGTCTTGGGTACAAATTGAAAAAAAATATATAAATTGAAGGAGTCTGTGATAAATATGTTCAGTAAGTAAAATATGGGCTGTCCCTTTAAGAAGGAGCTGCCATCTATGACCTATCTGTTTTTTTTTTTACTTAAAGGGAATATCGCTATATTACAGTTTGCACATTGACATAATATTTATTTTACTCTCTTATATAGTGTCATTAATTAATTTATTGTATTATTTATTTAACTCACATATACAGTGCCATTAATTCCACAGCGCTTTACAGACATTATCATTGCTGTCCCTATTGAGGCTCACAATCTTGATTACCTATCAGTAGGGTTGAGCGACTTTTATTTTTATAGGATCGGGTCGGGTTTCACGAAACCCGACTTTCTCAAAAGTCGGGTCGAGTCACAAGCCGTGACGTCATCTAAGGCCCTTCACGCGCTCATTCTTAGGAAGGAAGGCTGCCGGAAAGAAGCCGAGGGTGAGTATATTCCTATTAGGTATATACTCACCCTCGGACGCGCCCTGCTTGTTTCCGGCAGCCTTCCTTCTTAAGAATGAGCACGTGAAGGGCCTTAGATGACGTCACGGCTTGAGATTGGTCGCGGCCGCCCATGTGACCGCTCACGCGACCAATCACAAGCCGTGACGTTATTCTCAGGTCCTAAATTCCTAGAATGAGGAATTTAGGACCTGAGAATTACGTCACGGCTTGTGATTGGTCGCATGGCGGTCACATGAGCGGCACGCGACCAATCAGAAGCCGTGACGTCATGGAAGGCCCTAAACGCGCTCATTCTTAAGAAGGAAGGCTGCCAGTTAGTAACAGGGCGCGTCCGAGGGTGAGTATATCAATATTTTTTATTTTGATTCTTTATTTTACACTTAAATATGGATTCCGATATCGATTTCCAATATCGCAAACATATCGGAACTCGGTATCGGAATTCTGATACCAGATTCAGAAGATCGCCGACCTCATGGCCGACCCCACTCAGGGGTCGGGTCGGGTTTCATGAAACCCGACTTTGCCAAAAGTCGGTGACTTCTGAAAATGGCCGACCCGTTTCGCTCAACCCTACCTATCAGTATATCTTTGGACTGTGGGAGGAAATCGGAGAACTCCTTCCCTTCAGAGCCCTGCCATACACCCAAATGGTAGTTTTTCATCACATGTGGGATATCAATATTCTCTGGAGGTGTGTTATTTGCAAAATGGGGTCACTTGTGAGGGGTTTCCATTGTTTAGACATGTCAGGTGGTCTGCAAATGCTATACCAGACAATTTTGCACTCCAAAAGTCAAATGGTTCTCTTTCCCTTTCGAGCAGTGTCATGCGCCCAAACAGTAGTTTTCCACCACATATGGGATATGCATGTTCTCAAGAGAAATACACAACAAATTTTGGGGTCGATTTTCCTCTATTACGCTTGTTAAAATGAACAATCTGGAGCTAAAGCAACATTTTGTGTGGGAGAAAAATGTTTTTTTTTTATTTTCACTGCTCAATTTAATAAAATTATTTGATGCACCAGATGGCTCAAAGTGCTTACCACACATGTAGATAAATAGCTTGAGGGGTGTTGTGTCCAAAAAGGGGTCACTTGTGGGGGGTTTCCATTGTTTAATAACATTGTGGGCTCTACAATGCTACATGGTGTCTGCTGTTATGATCCTTAGTGGCTGAGGATCACAAATTACTCCAGCAAGGTGACTAAACATAGGACAAGCTCTAGGGAGGTGGAAAACTGGACTGACCGCAAAACTGAACCTGTCCAACCACACTAGAGGCAGCCGGTGAACGTGTCTAAAATCCTAGACGTCTCGAGCCAGCCTGAGGAACTAACTACCCCTAGAGAGAAAGAAAGACCTCTCTTGCCTCCAGAGAAATAATCCCCAAAAGATATAGAAGCCCCCAACAGATAATAACGGTGAGGTAAGAGGAAGGCACATACACAGGGGTGAAAGCAGATTCAGCAAAAGAGGCCCACTAATTCTAGATAGCAGAAAATAGAAAAGGGGTCTATGCGGTCAGTAAAAAACCCTTACAAAATATCCACACTGAGATTTCAAGAACCCCCACACCAACTAACGGTGTGAGGGGAGAAACTCAGTCCCCTAGAGCAACCAGCAAGTAAGAAATCACATTTTAACAAGCTGGACAAAAAACATGATGAACGCTGATAATCAGAAACTGAACAAACAAAAACATAGCTTTTCTAGGAGACACTGGGAGCAAGGTAGTCACCAGGAATCTGAAGAGCACTGAATACATTGATAGCAGGCAAGGAACTGAGTATCCAGGTGAGCTAAATAGGAAACCAACCAAGGATAACGAACCAGGTGATGAAGCCAACCTGCAGAAAGACAACACTACACAGTACCGCTTGTGACCACTAGAGGGAGCCCAAAAATAGAGTTCACAACAGTACCCCCCCCTTGAGGAGGGGTCACCGAACCCTCATCAAGACCCCCAGGGCGATCAGGACGAGCTGCGTGGAAGGCACGAACCAAATCGGCCGCATGAACATCAGAGGCGACAACCCAGGAATTATCCTCCTGACCATAGCCCTTCCACTTAACCAGATACTGAAGTCTCCGTCTAGTTATACGAGAATCCAAAATCTTCTCCACCACATACTCCAATTCGCCCTCGACCAGCACCAGAGCAGGAGGCTCAACAGAAGGAACCACAGGTACCACATACCTCCGCAACAAAGACCTATGGAACACATTATGGATGGCAAACGATGCCGGGAGATCCAAACGAAAAGACACCGGGTTAAGGATTTCCAAGATCTTATAAGGACCGATGAAGTGAGGCTTAAACTTAGGAGATGAAACCTTCATAGGAACATACCGAGAAGACAGCCACACCAAATCCCCAACACGAAGTCGGGGACCCACACCGCGGCGGCGGTTGGCAAAGCGCTGAGCCCTCTCCTGTGACAATTTCAGATTGTCCACCACATGGCTCCAAATCTGCTGCAACCTATCCACCACAGAATCCACCCCAGGACAGTCAGAAGACTCAACCTGACCCGAGGAAAAACGAGGATGGAAACCAGATTTGCAGAAAAAAGGCAAAACCAAGGTAGCAGAACTAGCCCGATTACTAAGGGCAAACTCGGCCAATGGCAAAAAAGTCACCCAATCATCCTGATCAGCAGAAACAAAACATCTCAAATAAGTCTCCAACGTCTGATTAGTTCGCTTGGTTTGGCCATTAGTCTGAGGATGGAAGGCCGACGAAAAAGACAAATCAATGCCCATCTTAGCACAAAAAGTTCACCAAAACCTGGACACAAACTGGGATCCTCTATCAGACACAATATTTTCAGGAATGCCGTGCAAGTAGTGTTGAGCATTCCGATACCGCAAGTATCGGGTATCGGCCGATACTTGCGGGTATCGGAATTCCGATACCGAGATCCGATACTTTTGTGGTATCGGGTATCGGTATCGAAACAACATTAATGTGTAAAAGAAAGAATTAAAATAAAAAATATTGCTATACTCACCTCTCCGACGCAGCCTGGACCTCACCGAGGGAACCAGCAGCGTTCTTTGCTTAAAATGCGCGCGTTTACTTCCTTCCGTGACGTCACGGCTTGTAATTCTGCATTCAGGACCTGAAAATTACGTCACAGCTTGCTGTGATTGGTCGCGTCGCGGTCACATGGGCGGCACGCAACCAATCACAAGCCGTGACGTAATTTTAAAATGCGCGCGTTTCCTGCCTCCCGTGACGTCACGGCTTGTGATTGGTCGCGTCGCCCATGTGACCGCGACGCGACCAATCACAGGCCGGAACGTAATTTTAAAATCCTGAATGCCTAGAATTAGGCATTGAGGACCTGAAAATTACGTCACGGCTTGCTGTGATTGGTCGCGTCGCGGCCACATGGGCGGCACGCGACCAATCACAAGCCGTGACATCACGGAAGGAAGTAAACGCGCGCATTTTAAGCAAAGAACGCTGCCGGTTCCCTCGGTGAGGTCCAGGCTGCGTCGGAGAGGTGAGTATAGCAATATTTTTTATTTTAATTCTTTCTTTTACACATTAATATGGATCCCAGGGCCTGAAGGAGAGTTTCCTCTCCTTCAGACCCTGGGAACCATCAGGGATACCGTCCGATACTTGAATCCCATTGACTTGTATTGGTATCGGGTATCGGTATCGGAGTAGATCCGATACTTTGCCGGTATCGGCCGATACTTTCCGATACCGATACTTTCAAGTATCGGACGGTATCGCTCAACACTATGTGCAAGCGAACCACATTCTGAAAAAATAGAGGAACCAAATCGGAGGAGGAAGGCAGCTTAGGCAAGGGCACCAAATGGACCATCTTGGAAAAACGATCACACACCACCCAGATGACAGACATTTTCTGAGATACTGGCAGATGCGAAATAAAATCCATGGAAATGTGCATCCAATGCCTTTTCGGGACAGGCAAAGGCAAAAGCAAACCGCTGGCACGAGAACAGCAAGGCTTAGCCCGAGCACAAATCCCACAAGACTGCACAAAGGAACGCACATCCCGCGACAAGGAAGGCCACCAGAAGGACCTAGCCACCAAATCTCTGGTACCAAAAATCCCAGGATGACCCACCAACACCGAAGAATGAACCTCGGAAATAACTCTGCTGGTCCATCTATCCAGGACAAACAGTCTCTCTGGTGGACAACGGTCAGGTCTATCCGCCTGAAATTTCTGCAGCACTCGTCGCAAATCTGGAGAAATGGCAGACAAAATCACTCCCTCTCTGAGAATACCAGCCGGCTCAGAAACTCCCGGAGAGTCAGGCACAAAACTCCTAGAAAGTGCATCAGCTTTCACGTTCTTCGAACCAGGCAGGTACGAGACCACGAAGTTGAAACGGGAGAAAAACAATGACCAACGAGCCTGTCTAGGATTCAGGCGCTTGGCAGACTCGAGGTAAATCAGATTTTTGTGATCAGTCAGGACCACCACACGATGTTTAGCTCCTTCGAGCCAATGTCGCCACTCCTCAAATGCCCACTTCATAGCCAACAACTCCCGATTACCAACATCATAATTTCGCTCGGCAGGCGAAAACTTTCTTGAAAAGAAAGCACACGGCTTCATCACAGAGCCCTCAGAGCTTCTCTGCTACAAAACAGCCCCTGCTCCAATCTCAGAAGCATCAACCTCGACCTGGAAGGGGAGAGAGACATCTGGCTGACATAAGACTGGAGCTGAAGAAAACCGGTGCTTAAGCTCCCGAAAGGCCTCCACGGCCGCAGGAGACCAATTAGTCACGTCAGAGCCCTTCTTGGTCAAATCCGTCAAAGGTTTAACCACACTAGAAAAATTAGCGATGAAACGACGGTAAAAATTAGCAAAACCCAAGAACTTCTGAAGACTCTTAACAGACGTGGGCTGAGTCCAGTCATGAATAGCCTGGATCTTGACTGGGTCCATCTCCACAGTAGAAGGAGAAAAAATAAAACCCAAAAAGGAGACCTTCTGTACTCCGAAGAGGCATTTTGAGCCCTTCACAAATAAAGCATTAGCACGCAGGACCTGAAACACCATCCTGACCTGCTTCACATGGGACTCCCAATCATCAGAAAAAACCAAAATGTCATCCAGATAAACAATCATAAATTTATCCAGATATTCTCGGAAAATGTCATGCATGAAGGACTGAAACACAGAAGGAGCATTAGAGAGTCCAAAAGGCATCACCAAGTACTCAAAATGGCCTTCGGGCGTATTAAATGCTGTTTTCCATTCATCTTCCTGCTTAATGCGCACAAGATTATACGCACCACGGAGATCTATCTTGGTGAACCAACTGGCACCCTTAATCCGAGCAAACAAATCAGACAATAGTGGCAAAGGATACTGAAATTTGACTGTGATTTTATTCAGAAGGCGATAATCTATACACGGTCTCAAAGAACCGTCCTTCTTGGCCACAAAAAAGAATCCTGCACCAAGAGGGGAAGAGGATGGGCGAATATGTCCCTTCTCCAAAGAATCCTTTATATAACTCCGCATCGCGACATGCTCTGGTATAGACAAATTAAAAAGTCGTCCCTTAGGGAATTTACTACCAGGAATTAAATTTATAGCACAGTCACAATCCCTATGAGGGGGCAGGACACTGGACCTGGGCTCATCAAATACATCCTGGTAGTCAGACAAAAACTCAGGGACCACAGAAGGAGTGGAAGAAGCAATAGACACCAATGGAGTATCGCCATGAATTCCCTGACAACCCCAACTAGACACAGACATAGCTTTCCAATCTAAAACTGGATTATGAGCCTGCAGCCATGGCAGACCCAAAACGACAACATCATGTAAATTATGCAGAACAAGAAAGCGAATCACCTCCTGATGAACGGGAGTCATGCACATGGTCATTTGCGTCCAATACTGAGGTTTATTCTCAGCCAATGGCGTAGCATCAATTCCCCTCAGAGGAATAGGAAATTCCAAAGGCTCCAGGACAAAACCACAGCGCCTGGCAAATGACAAATCCATCAGATTCAGGGCAGCACCCGAATCCACAAAGGCCATAACCGAGTAGGACGACAAAGAACAAATCAAAGTAACAGACAAAATAAATTTAGGCTGTATAGTACCAATGGTGACAGGTTTAGCAACCTTTTTTAAGCGTTTAGAGCATGCTGAGATAACATGAGCAGAATCACCACAGTAACAGCACAACCCATTTTGACGTCTATGACTTTGTCGCTCAATTCTGGTCAGAGTTCGATCACATTGCATAGACTCAGGTCCCTGTTCAGAAAATACCGCCAAAGGATGAGCAGATTTGCGCTCCCGCAAACTCCGATCAACCTGAATGGCTAAAGCCATAGAATCACTCAGACTTGTAGGGGTGGGGAACCCCACCATAACATCCTTAATGGCTTCAGAAAGACCTTCTCTGAAATTTGCAGCCAGGGCACACTCATTCCATTGAGTAAGCACTGACCATTTCCGAAATGTTTGACAATACACCTCTGCTTCATCCTGCCCTTGAGAGAGGGCCAGCAACGCTTTTTCTGCCTGATTCTCAAGATTAGGCTCCTCATAAAGCAATCCAAGAGCCAGAAAAAACGCATCCACATTAAGCAATGCAGGATCTCCTGGCGCCAGAGAGAAAGCCCAATCCTGCGGGTCACCACGCAACAAGGAGATAACTATTTTTACTTGCTGAGCGGAATCACCAGAGGAACGAGGTCTCAGAGATAGAAATAACTTACAATTATTCTTAAAATTCTGAAACCTAGATCTATCTCCAGAAAACAACTCAGGAATGGGTATCTTTGGTTCTGACATAGGGCTATGAATAACAAAATCCTGAATACTTTGCACCCGTGCAGCAAGATGATCCACACTAGAAGTCAGAGTCTGAACATCCATGTCTGCAGCTGAGATCAAAACCACTCGGAGTTCAAGGGGATGAAAGAAGCTAGACAGACTGCAGCACAAAAAAAAATGTACTCAGTTCTTCTTTTAATCCCACTTCTGCGATGCATAAAACACTTTTTGGCCTGCTATACTGTTATGATCCTTAGTGGTTGAGGATCACAAATTACTCCAGCAAGGTGACTAAACATAGGACAAGCTCTAGGGAGGTGGAAAACTGGACTGACCGCAAAACTGAACCTGTCCAACCACACTAGAGGCAGCCGGTGAACGTGTCTAAAATCCTAGACGTCTCGAGCCAGCCTGAGGAACTAACTACCCCTAGAGAGAAAGAAAGACCTCTCTTGCCTCCAGAGAAATAATCCCCAAAAGATATAGAAGCCCCCAACAGATAATAACGGTGAGGTAAGAGGAAGGCACATACACAGGGGTGAAAGCAGATTCAGCAAAAGAGGCCCACTAATTCTAGATAGCAGAAAATAGAAAAGGGGTCTATGCGGTCAGTAAAAAACCCTTACAAAATATCCACACTGTGATTTCAAGAACCCCCACACCAACTAACGGTGTGAGGGGAGAAACTCCCCTAGAGCAACCAGTGTCATGAATCCCAATGGCTAGGGATAGCACAGGACAAGCAAGGTACAAATATATAACGGACGAGCTCTAGGGTGATGGAACCTGGGCTGACCGCTGCCCTACGCCTGACAAACGCAACTAGAGATAGCCAGGGAGCATGCCTACGTTGGTTCTAGACGCCACGCACCAGCCTAAGAGCTAACTAGTACTGCAGAGAAAATAAAGACCTCACTTGCCTCCAGAGGAACGAACCCCAAAAGGTATAGTTGCCCCCCACATGTATTGACGGTGAAATGAGAGGAAGGCACACACATAGAGATGATATATATAGGTTTAGCAAATAGAGGCCCGCTGTAAACGAGAAAGCAGAACGATACAAAAGGGGTCTGAGCGGTCAGCAAAAAACCCTAATCAAAAAACCATCCTGAGATTACAAGAACCCATGTGCCAACTCATGGCACATGGGGAGAACCTCAGTCCACTAGAGCTACCAGCTAGCATAGAGACATAATAAGCAAGCTGGACAAAAAACCAAACAACTGAAAATCAGCACTTAGCTTATCCTGAAAGATCTGGGAGCAGGTAGGCAGGAACAAAACAGAGCACATCTGAATACATTGATAGCCGGCAAGGAAATGACAGAAAGGCCAGGTAAAATAGGAAACACCCAGCCTCTGATGGACAGGTGGAAACCAAAGGCCGCAACCCACCAAAGTCACCCAGTACCAGCAGTAACCACCAGAGGGAGCCCACAAACAGAATCCACAACAGTACCCCCCCCTTGAGGAGGGGTCACCGAACCCTCACGAGAACCCCCAGGGCGATTAGGGTGAGCTCTATGGAAGGCGCGGACCAAATCAGTCGCATGAACATCGGAGGCGACCACCCAGGAATTATCCTCCTGACCATAACCCTTCCACTTAACCAAATACTGGAGTTTGCGTCTGGAAACACGAGAATCCAAGATCTTCTCAACAACATACTCCAATTCTCCCTCCACCAGCACCGGAGCAGGAGGCTCAACCAAAGGAACAACGGGCACCTCATACCTCCGCAACAACGACCGATGGAACAGATTATGAATAGCAAACGATGCTGGGAGATCCAAACGAAAAGATACAGGGTTAAGAATCTCCGAGATCCTATAAGGACCGATGAACCGAGGCTTGAACTTAGGAGAAGAGACCTTCATAGGGACAAAACGAGAAGACAACCACACCAAATCCCCAACAAGAAGTCGGGGACCCACGCGGCGACGGCGATTAGCAAACTGCTGAGTCTTCTCCTGAGATAACTTCAAATTGTCCACCACATGATTCCAAATTTGATGTAGCCTGTCCACCACCACGTCCACTCCAGGACAATCCGAAGACTCCACCTGACCAGAGGAAAAACGAGGATGAAACCCCGAATTACAAAAAAAAGGAGAGACCAACGTGGCAGAACTAGCCCGATTATTAAGAGCAAATTCGGCCAGTGGCAAAAAAGCAACCCAGTCATCTTGGTCAGCAGAAACAAAACACCTCAAATAAGTTTCCAAGGTCTGATTAGTTTGCTCCGTCTGGCCATTCGTCTGAGGATGGAATGCAGACGAGAAACACAAATCAATGCCCATCATGGCACAAAATGTCCGCCAAAATCTAGACACAAACTGGGATCCCCTGTCAGAAACGATATTCTCCGGAATCCCATGCAAACGAACCACGTTCTGAAAAAATAAAGGGACCAACTCAGAGGAGGAAGGCAACTTAGGCAAGGGCACCAAATGAACCATCTTAGAAAAGCGGTCACACACAACCCAGATAACGGACATTTTCTGTGAAACCGGGAGATCAGAAATAAAATCCATGGAAATGTGCGTCCAAGGCCTCTTCGGGATGGGCAAGGATAACAACAACCCACTGGCCCGAGAACAGCAAGGCTTAGCTCGAGCACACACTTCACAAGACTGCACAAAGGTACGCACATCCCTAGACAAGGAAGGCCACCAAAAAGACCTGGCCACCAAGTCTCTAGTACCAAATATTCCAGGATGACCAGCCAACACAGAAGAATGGACCTCGGAGATGACTCTACTGGTCCAATCATCCGGAACAAACAGTCTTTCTGGTGGACAACGATCCGGTTTATCCACCTGAAACTCCTGCAATGCACGTCGCGAGTCTGGGGATACGGCGGACAATATTACCCCATCCCTAAGGATACCAGTAGGCCCAGAATCTCCAGGAGAGTCAGGCACAAAACTCCTGGAAAGAGCATCTGCCTTCACATTCTTTGAACCTGGCAGGTATGAAACCACGAAATTGAAACGAGAAAAAAACAACGACCAACGAGCCTGTCTAGGATTCAAACGCCTGGCAGACTCAAGGTAAATGAGATTCTTGTGATCAGTCAAGACCACCACACGATGTTTAGCACCCTCAAGCCAATGACGCCACTCCTCAAATGCCCACTTCATGGCCAAAAGCTCCCGATTACCCACATCATAATTGCGCTCGGCGGGCGAGAATTTTCTAGAGAACAATGCACATGGCTTCATCACCGAGCCATCAGAACTTCTCTGTGACAAAACCGCCCCCGCTCCAATCTCGGAAGCATGAACCTCAACCTGAAAAGGAAGTGAAACATCTGGTTGACACAACACAGGAGCAGAAGAAAACCGGCGCTTAAGTTCCTGAAAGGCCCCCACAGCCGCAGGAGACCAATTAGCAACATCAGCACCCTTTTTAGTCAAATCAGTCAAAGGTTTAACAATACTGGAAAAATTTGCAATGAACCGACGATAAAAATTAGCAAACCCCAAGAACTTCTGTAGGCTCTTAACAGATGTAGGTTGTGTCCAGTCACAAATTGCCTGAACCTTGACGGGATCCATCTCAATAGTAGAAGGAGAAAAAATGTACCCCAAAAAAGAAATCTTCTGGACTCCGAAGAGACACTTTGAGCCCTTCACAAACAGAGAATTGGCCCGCAGAACCTGAAACACCTTCCTGACCTGTAGAACATGAGACTCCCAGTCATCAGAAAACACCAAAATATCATCCAAATACACAATCATAAACTTATCCAGATATTCACGGAAAATATTGTGCATAAAGGACTGAAAGACTGACGGAGCATTGGAGAGTCCAAAAGGCATTACCAAATACTCAAAATGGCCCTCAGGCGTATTAAATGCGGTTTTCCACTCATCACCTTGTTTTATCCGCACCAGATTATACGCACCGCGAAGATCTATCTTAGTGAACCACCTAGCCCCCTTAATGCGAGCAAACAAGTCAGTCAATAATGGCAATGGATACTGATATTTGACTGTAATCTTATTCAAAAGGCGATAATCTATACAAGGCCTCAGGGAACCATCTTTTTTTGCCACGAAAAAAAAACCTGCTCCCAGAGGGGACGAAGATGGACGAATATGTCCCTTTTCCAAGGACTCCTTAATATAATTCCGCATAGCAGTATGCTCTGGCAGTGACAGATTAAATAAACGACCCTTAGGGAACTTACTGCCAGGAATCAATTCTATAGCACAGTCACAATCTCTATGAGGAGGGAGCGAATTGAGCTTAGGCTCCTCAAAAACATCCCTATAGTCAGACAAAAACTCAGGGATCTCAGAAGGAGTAGATGAAGCGATTGAAATCGGAGGTGCATGATCATGAACCCCCTGACATCCCCAGTTTAACACAGACATTGTTTTCCAGTCCAGGACAGGATTATGAGTTTGTAACCATGGCAGCCCCAGCACTAGTACATCATGTAAATTATACAGTACAAGGAAGCGAATCACCTCCTGATGAACGGGAGTCATGCGCATGGTCACTTGTGTCCAATACTGCGGTTTATTCATAGCCAATGGTGTAGAGTCAATTCCCTTCAGAGGAATAGGAACTTCCAGAGGCTCCAGACTAAAACCGCAGCGTTTAGCAAATGACCAATCCATAAGACTCAGGGCAGCGCCCGAATCCACATAGGCATCAACGGAAATGGAAGACAGTGAAAAAATCAGAGTCACAGACAAAATGAACTTAGGCTGCAGAGTACCAATGGCAAAAGATTTATCAAGCTTTTTTGTGCGTTTAGAGCATGCTGATATAACATGAGCTGAATCACCACAATAAAAACACAATCCATTTTTCCGTTCTTCTTTTTGGGTGTCTGGAAAGTACTGATGAACCATCTGGCCTAGCTCATGTAGTCAAGTCGAGCAATTGATTATAAACTAGCTGAGTATATATTAGCTGTGGATATATGAGTATATATGATTATAGAGGAGTATACATGCAAGTGAGATCTACAGGATATAGATAGAAATATATATATATATATATATATATATATATATATATATATATATATATATATATATATTTCTATCACAACAGTTTGCACACATTATCAACGCTGTCCCCGATGGGGCTCACAATCTAAATTCCCTATCAGTATGTCTTTGGAATGTGGGAGGAAACCGGAGAACCCGGAGGAAACCCACGCAAACACGGGGAGAACACACAAACTCCTTGCAGATGTTGTCCATCTTCTCCATTATGTGTGGTCACAGAAATTAGACTATGCTCAGATGTCCTCTGAGAACAGTTTAAGGATTTCCACACATCCGTGGACTTTAATGGGTGTTTGACATCCGATTTGCTCTGCAAATCGATGCATGCTGTAATTTTTTTTAACACCATGTGTGCTTACCGAGTGTCTTCGTCGTGCTCGAAAAATATGAGTCCCCGCTCCTGCATGTCTCGCAGCTGTTCGTCAGCCACAACACATGCAGGGATTGTCTAACAAACAGGCAATCTCAAACATATATTTCGAGCACGCTGAAGACACTCGGCTAGCACAGGAGCATGCTCTGTTAACATTATCCGAGCATATTCGCTCATCACTAGTGCCTAATTACATGTCACCAAGAGTACAAATGGGTGCCACATAATTAGGAGTTAAACTTGTTTAAACTACACTCCTTTAACTATATACCATGAAGAAGGTAATACAAAATGAAGGGATATACTACGGACATCTGCAAATGTCCCTCTCTGAGAATACCAGCCGGCTCAGAAACTCCCGGAGAGTCAGGCACAAAACTCCTAGAAAGTGCATCAGCTTTCACGTTCTTCGAACCAGGCAGGTACGAGACCACGAAGTTGAAACGGGAGAAAAACAACGACCAACGAGCCTGTCTAGGATTCAGGCGCTTGGCAGACTCGAGGTAAATCAGATTTTTGTGATCAGTCAGGACCACCACACGATGTTTAGCTCCTTCGAGCCAATGTCGCCACTCCTCAAATGCCCACTTCATAGCCAACAACTACCGATTACCAACATCATAATTTCGCTCGGCAGGCGAAAACTTTCTTGAAAAGAAAGCACACGGCTTCATCACAGAGCCCTCAGAGCTTCTCTGCGACAAAACAGCCCCTGCTCCAATCTCAGAAGCATCAACCTCGACCTGGAAGGGGAGAGAGACATCTGGCTGACATAAGACTGGAGCTGAAGAAAACCGGTGCTTAAGCTCCCGAAAGGCCTCCACGGCCGCAGGAGACCAATTAGTCACGTCAGAGCCCTTCTTGGTCAAATCCGTCAAAGGTTTAACCACACTAGAAAAATTAGCGATGAAACGACGGTAAAAATTAGCAAAACCCAAGAACTTCTGAAGACTCTTAACAGACGTGGGCTGAGTCCAGTCATGAATAGCCTGGACCTTGACTGGGTCCATCTCCACAGTAGAAGGAGAAAAAATAAAACCCAAAAAGGAGACCTTCTGTACTCCGAAGAGGCATTTTGAGCCCTTCACAAATAAAGCATTAGCACGCAGGACCTGAAACACCATCCTGACCTGCTTCACATGGGACTCCCAATCATCAGAAAAAACCAAAATGTCATCCAGATAAACAATCATAAATTTATCCAGATATTCTCGGAAAATGTCATGCATGAAGGACTGAAACACAGAAGGAGCATTAGAGAGTCCAAAAGGCATCACCAAGTACTCAAAATGGCCTTCGGGCGTATTAAATGCTGTTTTCCATTCATCTCCCTGCTTAATGCGCACAAGATTATACGCACCACGGAGATCTATCTTGGTGAACCAACTGGCACCCTTAATCCGAGCAAACAAATCAGACAATAGTGGCAAAGGATACTGAAATTTGACTGTGATTTTATTCAGAAGGCGATAATCTATACACGGTCTCAAAGAACCGTCCTTCTTGGCCACAAAAAAGAATCCTGCACCAAGAGGGGAAGAGGATGGGCGAATATGTCCCTTCTCCAAAGACTCCTTTATATAACTCCGCATCGCGACATGCTCTGGTATAGACAAATTAAAAAGTCGTCCCTTAGGGAATTTACTACCAGGAATTAAATTTATAGCACAGTCACAATCCCTATGAGGGGGCAGGACACTGGACCTGGGCTCATCAAATACATCCTGGTAGTCAGACAAAAACTCAGGGACCACAGAAGGAGTGGAAGAAGCAGTAGACACCAATGGAGTATCGCCATGAATTCCCTGACAACCCCAACTAGACACAGACATAGCTTTCCAATCTAAAACTGGATTATGAGCCTGCAGCCATGGCAGACCCAAAACGACAACATCATGTAAATTATGCAGAACAAGAAAGCGAATCACCTCCTGATGAACGGGAGTCATGCACATGGTCATTTGCATCCAATACTGAGGTTTATTCTCAGCCAATGGCGTAGCATCAATTCCCCTCAGAGGAATAGGAAATTCCAAAGGCTCCAGGACAAAACCACAGCGCCTGGCAAATGACAAATCCATCAGATTCAGGGCAGCACCCGAATCCACAAAGGCCATAACCGAGTAGGACGACAAAGAACAAATCAAAGTAACAGACAAAATAAATTTAGGCTGTATAGTACCAATGGTGACAGGTTTAGCAACCTTTTTTAAGCGTTTAGAGCATGCTGAGATAACATGAGCAGAATCACCACAGTAAAAGCACAACCCATTTTGACGTCTATGACTTTGTCGCTCAATTCTGGTCAGAGTTCGATCACATTGCATAGACTCAGGTCCCTGTTCAGAAAATACCGCCAAAGGATGAGCAGATTTGCGCTCCCGCAAACTCCGATCAACCTGAATGGCTAAAGCCATAGAATCACTCAGACTTGTAGGGGTGGGGAACCCCACCATAACATCCTTAATGGCTTCAGAAAGACCTTCTCTGAAATTTGCAGCCAGGGCACACTCATTCCATTGAGTAAGCACTGACCATTTCCGAAATGTTTGACAATACACCTCTGCTTCATCCTGCCCTTGAGAGAGGGCCAGCAACGCTTTTTCTGCCTGATTCTCAAGATTAGGCTCCTCATAAAGCAATCCAAGAGCCAGAAAAAACGCATCCACATTAAGCAATGCAGGATCTCCTGGCGCCAGAGAGAAAGCCCAATCCTGCGGGTCACCACGCAACAAGGAGATAACTATTTTTACTTGCTGAGCGGAATCACCAGAGGAACGAGGTCTCAGAGATAGAAATAACTTACAATTATTCTTAAAATTCTGAAACCTAGATCTATCTCCAGAAAACAACTCAGGAATGGGTATCTTTGGTTCTGACATAGGGTTATGAATAACAAAATCCTGAATACTTTGCACCCGTGCAGCAAGATGATCCACACTAGAAGTCAGAGTCTGAACATCCATGTCTGCAGCTGAGATCAAAACCACTCGGAGTTCAAGGGGATGAAAGAAGCTAGACAGACTGCAGCACAAAAAAAAATGTACTCAGGTCTTCTTTTAATCCCACTTCTGCGATGCATAAAACACTTTTTGGCCTGCTATACTGTTATGATCCTTAGTGGTTGAGGATCACAAATTACTCCAGCAAGGTGACTAAACATAGGACAAGCTCTAGGGAGGTGGAAAACTGGACTGACCGCAAAACTGAACCTGTCCAACCACACTAGAGGCAGCCGGTGAACGTGTCTAAAATCCTAGACGTCTCGAGCCAGCCTGAGGAACTAACTACCCCTAGAGAGAAAGAAAGACCTCTCTTGCCTCCAGAGAAATAATCCCCAAAAGATATAGAAGCCCCCAACAGATAATAACGGTGAGGTAAGAGGAAGGCACATACACAGGGGTGAAAGCAGATTCAGCAAAAGAGGCCCACTAATTCTAGATAGCAGAAAATAGAAAAGGGGTCTATGCGGTCAGTAAAAAACCCTTACAAAATATCCACACTGTGATTTCAAGAACCCCCACACCAACTAACGGTGTGAGGGGAGAAACTCAGTCCCCTAGAGCAACCAGCAAGTAAGAAATCACATTTTAACAAGCTGGACAAAAAACATGATGAACGCTGATAATCAGAAACTGAACAAACAAAAACTTAGCTTTTCTAGGAGAGACTGGGAGCAAGGTAGTCACCAGGAATCTGAAGAGCACTGAATACATTGATAGCAGGCAAGGAACTGAGTATCCAGGTGAGCTAAAGGATAACAAACCAGGTGATGAAGCCAACCTGCAGAAAGACAACACTACACAGTACCGCTTGTGACCACTAGAGGGAGCCCAAAAATAGAGTTCACAACAGTCTGCTATCTATACCAGACAATTTTGCACTCCAAAAATCAAATGGTTCGCTTTCCCTTCTGAGCCTTGCCATGCACACAAACAGTAGTTTTCAGCCACATATGGGGTATCAGTATACTCAGCAGAAATTGCACAACAAATTGTACATTCCATTTTCTCTTGTTACCCTTTTGGGGCTAAAGCACCATTTTTGTGGGAAGAAAGTAAGAAAATAATTTTTTCCTTCCACATTGCTAATTGCTGTGAAGCACCTGATGGGTTAATAAACTTCGTGAATGTGGTTTTAAGCACTTTGGGGTATTTTATTTCACATAGGCCACAAAGATTCTCTTTAAATGTGATGCAGTCCCTAAAAAAAGATTTTGTCATTTTTTTGCAAAAATTAGAAATTGCTGACAAACGTATCATTTAAAAAATGATAGTGATGTAAAGTAATCATGTGATAAATGTTATTTATTACCTATTTTGTGTGATATAACTATCTGGCTTCAGGGCATAAAACTTAAAACATTGAAAAGTGCAAAATTTTCAAACTTTTTGCCAAATTTTTATATTTTCATAAATGCAGACAATATTGACTTAAGTTTACTGCTACCATAAAGTACAATGTGTCATGAAAAAGTATTCTCAGAATTACTGGCATCTGTTGAAATGTTTCAAGAACATAGATAACATAACACTGGGATCTCACAGCAAAGAAAAATGTAATTTGACACTTGGTCAACTTTAAATGGCTCTCCTATACCAAATGACTCAAGTAGTAGCATTGGCAGCCTCGATGGTACACATGTCTATTAGGTTATTTCTATATTTGCATGGTTTTTATTGCCCCAATACATGTAAAATAACAGCAGCACAACAATAACAACAGCTACAGACTTATCCTGGAGGGACTGTGTTCAGCAAACCACAGCTTGCACTGTGTTAAGTGTTACAGTTTGTTAGTATGTATGTAGCTACTCTCCAGACTGTACTGTATTATCTCTGAGTTTTGTTTTTATATTAGTTATTCCTTTCAAGGCTCAATCACCCGAGCGTAGATTCTCTCTTGTGAGAGTATCGGGGAAATTATGTTAATTACACTCGAATTAAACTCTGATAAGAGGTTGATCATAGAGTCAGCTTACTGTATCACAGGTGAGGAGAAGATGATCAAAATTTCCCCATCTCTTTATTTCTCTCATAATCTTTATTTTTTTTAAATATAACGCTAACATATTCCGCAGCGCTTTACAGTGTTATGGAAATTTGTTTTGGATAAATCCCTGTGTGTGCTGCGGCCGATCCCAATAAGACTGAGTATTTTGAGCGCTCATCAAGAATGGACTATACACCATTGTAACAGAAAAACATTCCATCAATACTGATGATTTATTGCACATACATGGATTTATAATTGCATATAGAAAGGGGTGGTTAGGGGTGGTTAGTTAATTACCATATTGTCTAGCTCTTCTGTTATTGGTTATCTAAATATATATGGAATATTGTGATTAATGCACATATGAATGCTGATTAAGCAACTAACGTGTAGCTCTCTGCATCTAGGACAAAGTTGAGACATCTGATCATCACTTAATACATCTGGTACTGTTCTGCTTTTTGGGTGTCTGGAAAGTACTGATGAACCATCTGGCCTAGCTCATGTAGTCAAGTCGAGCAATTGATTATAAACTAGCTGAGTATATATTAGCTGTGGATATATGAGTATATATGATTATAGAGGAGTATACATGCAAGTGAGATCTACAGGATATAGATAGAAATATATATATATATATATATATATATATATATATATATATATATATTTCTATCACAACAGTTTGCACACATTATCAACGCTGTCCCCGATGGGGCTCACAATCTAAATTCCCTATCAGTATGTCTTTGGAATGTGGGAGGAAACCGGAGAACCCGGAGGAAACCCACGCAAACACGGGGAGAACACACAAACTCCTTGCAGATGTTGTCCATCTTCTCCATTATGTGTGGTCACAGAAATTAGACTATGCTCAGATGTCCTCTGAGAACAGTTTAAGGATTTCCACACATCCGTGGACTTTAATGGGTGTTTGACATCCGATTTGCTCTGCAAATCGATGCATGCTGTAATTTTTTTTAACACCATGTGTGCTTACCGAGTGTCTTCGTCGTGCTCGAAAAATATGAGTCCCCGCTCCTGCATGTCTCGCAGCTGTTCGACAGCCACAACACATGCAGGGATTGTCTAACAAACAGGCAATCTCAAACATATATTTCGAGCACGCTGAAGACACTCGGCTAGCACAGGAGCATGCTCGGTTAACATTATCCGAGCATATTCGCTCATCACTAGTGCCTAATTACATGTCACCAAGAGTACAAATGTGTGCCACATAATTAGGAGTTAAACTTGTTTAAACTACACTCCTTTAACTATATACCATGAAGAAGGTAATACAAAATGAAGGGATATACTACGGACATCTGCAAAATCCACTACTTTTATTTAATTTCAGACTCGTACTGTTAAAAATTGGTTGCAAAAGTGCAAATATTGTTTAATTTGAAATTGTGGATTTTTTTTTACATATGTCCATATTACTGTTATATGGGGATAGGTCAGGAATCAGTTCCTATAATAAAAGCATGTAAATATTATCTACTTGTTGTTGCAGCAACTTTGCTTTTCTCAAACGACTTAGTAAACATTTTCCAACTTTCGAAAGTCATCTAAGCAACTACACAAGACAGCCAGAATTCGACAAGGAAAACCAGATTGAATTAGTAACAGTCTTGAAAATAGATAATTAATAAGTTTAATGCTATTAATGATGCTAATTAAATCTTCCTGGCTCCAGGGCGGTCAATGTGGATAGGCGATCTGAGTATAATTAGCTCATCCGTAAATTGAGGGCTGTTGACTCCTATCTGACCTTGAGAGTTGTTTACAGTGGACCTCCCTGTCACTCTGCGACTGTGGCACTGTCACCGCTCATTCTTCAGATGACTGACAGCGTCCATCAACAACATAACTTCCATCAAAGCAGAATAGACTGTTAAAGAGGGCTTCTTCATTAATTGAGTTCTAAAAAAATATATATATTCTAATGTTAAAATAATAATTTTTGATTTTGCTTTCTGCAGAGGATGTGTTTAACGGCTCCCGGCTAGAAGTATGAGGCTGTATATCAACACCATGCATCATTTAAAAAAACCCAAAATAATATATTCAGCATTAAACATTGGGAATGTGGAGATGAGGCTGTGACCTAATCTCATTACTGTTACAAACTGCTGCTGTAAATGCAGATCTGAAAGAACGGTATGTACTGCCGCGTGAACCTGAGTTCATTTTTTTTTACTATTTGCGGAATTAGAGCTTAAAATTCAACTTTAGGTCTGGTAATGTTACTTTAAAAAAGATATTGGTAATTTTCAATTTGCATGTTATTTTGTGATTCAGTAATGTACTTAATGTGTCAGTGATAGTATGGCAACTATAAGTGAGGACAGTATTGTGGAGAGATTATGATCTGTCACCGGGCCAAAAGTTGTATTCCTTATTTTTTCCTTTCATTCTGCCAAACAGTTTCGAATGATTTAGAAAATATGGTCTTTTCTATAGTGCACCCAATATACTAAATGTTATGGTGCTCACAGGTTAATTATGCAGATTAGCCTGAAGATACACTCCCAGAGAATCCTGTGAGCAACGCTCCCTTGTAAAGACCATAGGAAAAAGCATAATGGTTTTATATTAAAATTGGCCACTTTTGATCTGGTCACAGGTCGTCTTTAAAGCGAATCTGATTTCACATCCTTTGCCTGAAGTCACACAGCAAAGACGCTGTCAGTCAAGTCAAGTTGGAGGAGGCAGTGCTGAACAGAGAATAGAGCTGGGGTGACAGAGGCTTCCGATCTAACATAGTCCTTCAGTCTCATTTGCAGATCAATTCAATTGCCGATTTCTCAGTAATGGAGGAATGGACTGGCCATGTAAAGGTATTGATAGACTTGTCTTTGAAAGTGCTGCATATGAATATAATTAGTTTGGGTAGAGTGGTGAAATCCTGCTGACAGATTCCCTTTAGCTCCTTCACAGCATTCCTCGTGCATGTACGTGGCATCTGGGAAGCAGGTCTATGGAGCAGCACACCCACGTCATACCCAATAGGTAGCTGTGTATTACAGTCAGGACCTGCCCCTAAAATTGCTCCACCCATGATTGTTAACTTGTTAAATGCCACTGTCCATCTCTGACAGTGGTATTTAACACGCGTCAATGTGCATGTATGTCTTTTTCTCTGCCCATCGGCGCATCCGTGACTTGATCACGTGTCACCGATGGGTTGTCATGTTAACAGGGGGGGTCAGCTTATGACCGTGCCTGTCACTACAGAGCTCTCGTGAAAACCTCCCTAACAATTAACAATATCTGTAAAAAAAAAGTTTTAAAAAAGATGAAAAAAATTACAATAAATAAAATTTCAAATCACCCCCCTTTTCCCCTCTTGAAAATAAAGATATTACAAAAATAAAAAATATACAAGTATGTTATATCGGCACATTCTAAAAAGTCCGATCTATCAAAATATAAAAGCAATTAACCCAATCAGTAAACACCGTAAACGGGAAAAAAAAAATCAAGAATGCCAAGTTATCTTTTTTGGTCTTCACATTTCCCCCCCCCAAAAAAAATGCTGTTACAAGTGATCAAAAAGTCTCATCTATTGCTCAATGGTTCTAATAAAAACTACATCTCGCTCCACAAAAAATTAGCCATCGGACAGATCCATCAGCTGAAAACAAAAATGTTAGAAAATGGGGACACAACTTAAAGGGAACCTGTCACCCCCCCAGGCGTTTTTAACTAAAAGAGCCACCTTGTGCACCACTAATGCTGCATTCTGACAAGGTGGCTCTTTTAGTTCTGGGTGCTGTAACTGCAGAATTAATCAGTTTTATAATTTGTCCTAAATACCTTGTCTTCAGACAAGGAGGCAGGCGTTTCTCCCCTGCTGCAGACACCACACAGCCTCATATGCAGCCCAGCTGACTGCGCCTGTGCGGCCGCCCTGCTTGTGAATCCCAGCCCCGCAATGTGAATAAATCATAAGTCACTGCGGGGCGGGGATTCACAAGCAGGGCGGCCGCACAGGTGCAGTCAGCTAGACTGCATATGAGGAAAGATGGGCAGCACTCACTGCGCCTGCCCAAGGCAGGACAAAAGAGCGCAGGCGCCGGCTATTTTCAAAACAGCGCTGCTGAGGAGGCGGCGCCCGGCGCCAAGAAGATTTGAGTGACGGCTGTGTGGCGTCTGAAGCAGGGGGGGGAAACACCAGACTCCTTGACTGAAGACAAGGTATTTAGGACAAATTATAAAACTGATTATTTCGGCAGTTACAGCACCCAGAACTAAAAGAACCACCTTGTCAGAGTGCAGCATTACTGCTGCACACGGTGGCTCTTTTAGCTAAAAACGCCTGGGGGGGAGGGTGACAGGTTCCCTTTAAAATATTTATTTTTGCAAAGCACAGATTTTTTTTAACACTAACATAATAAAAAAAATAGACATTTGGGGTATCAACATAATAGTATTGACGAGGAGAATCATATTGCATTGTCATTTTCACCACAAAATACACAGTAAAAAAAATTCCACCCCAAAAATGTCAGAATTGTGTTTTTTTTCACAATATCATCACACTTGGAATTTTTTTTCCCATTTTCCAGTACACTATGTGGTAAAATTAATGGTGTTATTAAAAAATGCAACTCACCCTGCAAAAAACAAGCCCTCATATGTCAATTTGGACAGAAAAGTAAGAGAGTTATGGCTCTGGGAAGAAGGGGAGGAAAAAATGGAAAATCAAAAATGGAAATTGGTTGCGGCGTGACGGGGCTGCACAGTGTTAGAAAATGTGACTGCATTGTCTGGTCTGTTGTGAACTCTATTTTTAGGCTCCCTCTAGTGGTCACAAGCGGTACTGTGTAGTGTTGTCTTTCTGCAGGTTGGCTGCATCAGCTGGTTCGTTATCCTTGGTTGGTTTCCTATTTAGCTCACCTGGATACTCAGTTCCTTGCCTGCTATCAATGTATTCAGTGCTCTTCAGATTCCTTGTGACTACCTTGCTCCCAGTCTCTCCAAGACAAGCTAAGTTTTTGTTTGTTCATTTTTTGATTATCAGCATTCATCATGTTTCTTGTCCAGCTTGCTAAAATGTGATCTCCTCGCTTGCTGGTTGCTCCAGGGGACTGAGTTTCTCCCCCCACACCGTTAGTTGGTGCGGGGGTTCTTGAAATCTCAGTGTGGATATTTTGTAAGGGTTTTTTACTGACCGCACAGACCCCTTTTCTATTTTCTGCTATCTAGTATTAGTGGGCCTCATTTGCTGAATCTGTTTTCACCCCTGTGTATGTGCCTTCCTCTTACCTCACCGTTATTACATGTTGGGGGCTTCTATATCTTTGGGGATTATTTCTCTGGAGGCAAGAGAGGTCTTTCTTTCTCTGTAGGGGTAGTTAGTTCCTCAGGCTGGCTCGAGACGTCTAGGATTTTTAGGCACGTTCACCGGCTACCTCTAGTGTGTTTGGATAGGTTCAGTTTTGCGGTCAGTCCAGTTTACCACCTTCCTAGAGCTTGTCCTATGTTTGTTACTTAGCTGGAGTAATTTGTGATCCTCAACCACTAAGGATCATAACACTGGTCTGCCTCACGTCACTTACATAGAGCTGACCCCGACATTCAACGTTTACACTCTCATACATTCTTCTTCTGATCATTCCTTGTGGAGTCTTAAACTGGCCTTACACATAAGATTACTATCAGCCAATTGATCACTTGGCAGTAGTGATGAGCGAGTGTACTTGTTGCTTGGGTTTTACCGAGCATGCTTGGGTGATCTCCGAGTATTTGTTAGTGTTCGGAGATTAAGTTTTCATCGCCTCAGCTGAATGATTTACAGCTACTAGCCAGCTTGATTACATGTGAGGATTCCCTAGCAACAAGGCAACCCCCACATGTACTCAGTCTTGCTAGTAGCTGTAAATCATTCAGCTGAGTCGATGAAAACTTACTCTCCAAACACTAACAAATACTCGGAGGTCACCCGAGTGTGCTCGGGAAAACCAGAGGAACGAGTACACTCGTTCAACACTACTTGGCAGTAATCTATTTCTCCCAACTCCTCCATACACAGTATCCATCGCCCAAGTGTTCCTGTGTTCTCTATGGGGAGAGCAGAGTAAGCCGCTGCCAGAATCATCTGGCAGTAGCTTACCCTTTCATAAAACAATAGGAACAGGCAATTGAATTTCACCCATCTGATTCATGTCCCAAAATAATCTGGGCACATGCAAGAGGCTCCTCATACATATTATATGGTCAATTAATCATGTCGAAATCAGCAAGATCATACATCCTTTAACTAATGTGGATGCATTCCTTAAATATATGGACCTAACCAGAACTTAACTAGCTTTGGTCTCATGTGTGTGATGCTTTTGCATTGGGACTTGGGAGCTTCACAATTTATAGAGCAGCATATTTAACAATTGATTCCAATGGAATTACACCAAACACCAATCTGTTTTTTCAGTCCCGTTGACTACAGCTGAGTTTGCATATATAGATTTTTCTCTTAATCAGATTTACTTTCCCATAACTCAACCCATCAATTACTAAGAATCTGTTTACCAGCACTGCACTAACACAATAATACAAAGGATGTACAAAACTATTTCAGTAACGCAAATATTTCTGTACCCTAAATGATTAGGTTTATTTGGTAATTGAAAAACTAAACAAAAAGGAAATGGACCACGGCCAAAAAAGGTAACAATCCCGAAACATCACAATGACAATTACAAATCCTTACCAGTTCTATGAGGTGACTTCTACCCAATGTTCTCCATACATGGCTGACCCTGAGGACATGTTCCCAAAAAATTAGACTATCATTTGTGCTTTTCTGTCAGACACTTACTCACCAACTTTGTGCTTTGCTATTTGTGCATCCAACATGACTCATCTAATGATTTTCCTTGTGAGTCTTGCCCACCTACTCCTATCCTCATTAGTTTAACCAAGAATTACTCATCATATATACTTGCTGTTAGGACTGGCAGAATGCACCAAATAATAATGTAAGAGAATATGAGGTGAGTTTGCAGTCCGGGGTCCACCGTGCAGAGATGACACCTGCAGCTGAGTAATTGCGGATGGACGCTTGCTCACACGTGGGTTAGACCTCACCCAGTGTGAATAGAAGCGAACTCTGTTGCTTCACAGAGTCGCCGTAAACACGCTGTGCCGTGTTAGCAGTCACAGGGTGCAGCTGAAAGACACTAGTGGGATCCCAATGAATCACCCCCACTAAACTGGTGATTGGACTCGCTCTGACCCTCGGTGGCTTTTGGGCCCGCGCCTGAGGACAGTCAGATGCAGAGTCCAAGCAGGAGTTCCCACCCTACACTGACCGGCTGTCAGGAAAGCGCACTGATTGCTCACTGTGCCGTATAAGCAGGCACTGCGATTAGATGCTGAAACGTGTGCTAAGTGTGCAGGTAGCACTGTCAGGCGCTAGGTAGCTTCCACCATTCACGAGCAGTCATCATCACTATGAATGGGAATGATTAAGGAGCTTTCATCCATCGACAGACATTCATCTACACCCACACGTTATCAAGTTTATACTAGCGCATGGCCGTGCGGCCATGCAAACCTTTTATAGCAGTAGCAGAACGGGACCTTCCAGATGGTCCAATAGGAACCGCAACAGGACCTGAAAATGTGATCCCCGACCTCCAATGGGAGGTCGTCCCGTGGGCATGCTCAGTATGAGAAAAGTGGCACTTAGTCCCAGAAAGGCCTGCTTGCTGCTGATCAGTGCTGGCTACAAAGATAGAGCCTGGAAAGGCAGCAGTAACCAGTCGCACAATCTCAGCTTGAGCCAGATGCTGGGACCGACGTCTCCACTGAGCAGGTTCCACTGCGGCAGGAGTAGAATGGGAGACCGCAGTGGACATGGTTCGAGATTCCCCCTGTGCAGCGGCGGGAACTCAACACCAAACGCTTGCCTTATAAAATTGAAACCACTTTCTTAAAGAAGTCTTCAGCATAAATATTTTTTTTTCAATAAATGTGTGTACAGGTCCTTCTCAAAAAATTAGCATATAGTGTTAAATTTCATTATTTACCATAATGTAATGATTACAATTAAACTTTCATATATTATAGATTCATTATCCACCAACTGAAATTTGTCAGGTCTTTTATTGTTTTAATACTGATGAATTTGGCCTACAACTCCTGATAACCCAAAAAACCTGTCTCAATAAATTAGCATATTTCACCTGTCCAATCAAATAAAAGTGTTTTTTAATAACAAACAAAAAAAACATCAAATAATAATGTTCAGTTATGCACTCAATACTTGGTCGGGAATCCTTTGGCAGAAATGACTGCTTCAATGCGGCGTGGCATGGAGGCAATCAGCCTGTGACACTGCTGAGATGTTATGGAGGCCCAGGATGCTTCAATAGCGGCCTTAAGCTCATCCAGAGTGTTGGGTCTTGCGTCTCTCAACTTTCTCTTCACAATATCCCACAGATTCTCTATGGGGTTCAGGTCAGGAGAGTTGGCAGGCCAATTGAGCACAGTAATACCATGGTCAGTAAACCATTTACCAGTGGTTTTGGCACTGTGAGCAGGTGCCAGGTCGTGCTGAAAAATGAAATCTTCATCTCCATAAAGCATTTCAGCCGATGGAAGCATGAAGTGCTCCAAAATCTCCTGATAGCTAGCTGCATTGACCCTGCCCTTGATGAAACACAGTGGACCAACACCAGCAGCTGACATGGCACCCCACACCATCACTGACTGTGGGTACTTGACACTGGACTTCAGGCATTTTGGCATTTCCTTCTCCCCAGTCTTCCTCCAGACTCTGGCACCTTGATTTCCGAATGACATGCAAAATTTGCTTTCATCAGAAAAAAGTACTTGGGACCACTTAGCAACAGTCCAGTGCTGCTTCTCTGTAGCCCAGGTCAGGCGCTTCTGCCGCTGTTTATGGTTCAAAAGTGGCTTTACCTGGGGAATGCGGCACCTGTAGCCCATTTCCTGCACACGCCTGTGCACGGTGGCTCTGGATGTTTCCACACCAGACTCAGTCCACTGCTTCCTCAGGTTCCCCAAGGTCTGGAATCGGTCCTTCTCCACAATCTTCCTCAGGGTCCGGTCACCTCTTCTCGTTGTACAGCGTTTTCTGCCACATTGTTTCCTTCCAACAGACTTACCATTGAGGTGCCTTGATACAGCACTCTGGGAACAGCCTATTTGTTGAGAAATTTCTTTCTGGGTCTTACCCTCTTGCTTGAGGGTGTCAATGATGGCCTTCTTGACATCTGTCAGGTCGCTAGTCTTACCCATGATGGGGGTTTTGAGTAATGAACCAGGCAGGGAGTTTTTAAAAGCCTCAGGTATCTTTTGCATGTGTTTAGAGTTAATTAGTTGATTCAGAAGATTAGGGTAATAGGTCGTTTAGAGAACCTTTTCTTGATATGCTAATTTATTGAGACAGGTTTTTTGGGTTATCAGGAGTTGTAGGCCAAAATCATCAGTATTAAAACAATAAAAGACCTGACAAATTTCAGTTGGTGGATAATGAATCTATAATATATGAAAGTTTAATTGTAATCATTACATTATGGTAAATAATGAAATTTAACACTATATGCTAATTTTTTGAGAAGGACCTGTATATGTGCATGTAATGTAGTGTGAGTTTACTAATATACCGTACTCAACTACCACTGCTTTCTCCGGGATCCAGCAGCATTCTTCTCTTCTCTTCAGTGACGTCATGAAATTCAGACTAATCATCTCACTCTATGCATGAGCTAGAAGTCTCTGATGCCACATGCACATGTTCAGTATTTGGTCAGTATTAGTGTTGAGCATTCAGATACCGCAAGTATCGGGTATCGGCCGATACTTGCGGTATCGGAATTCCGATACCGAGATCCGATACTTTTGTGGTATCGGGAATCAGAATCGGAAGTTTCCAGTGTATGGTTCCCAGGGTCTGAAGGAGAGGAAACTCTCCTTCAGGCCCTGGGATCCATATGAATGTGTAAAATAAAGAATTAAAATAAAAAATATTGATATACTTACCTGTCCGGAGGCCCCTGGACATCACCGCTGGTAACCGGCAGCCTTCTTTGTTTAAAATGAGCGCGTTCAGCACCTTCCATGACGTCACGGCTTCTGATTGGTCGCGTGCCGCTCATGTGACCGCCACGCAACCAATCACAAGCCGCGACGTCATCCCTCAGGTCCTAAATTCCCTTCTAGGAATTTAGGACCTGAGGGATGACGTCATGGCTTGTGATTGGTCGCGTGGCGGTCACATGAGTGGCACACGACCAATCAGAAGCTGTGACGTCATGGAAGGTGCTGAACGCGCTCATTTTAAGCAAAGAAGGCTGCCGGTTCACAGCGGTAAGGTCCAGGCTGCGTCGGAGAGGTGAGTATTTCAATATTTTTTATTTTAATTCTTTATTTTACACATTAATATGGATCCCAGGGCCTGAAGGAGAGTTTCCTCTCCTTCAGACCCTGGGAACCATCAGGAATACCGTCCGATACTTGAGTCCCATTGACTTGTATTGGTATCGGGTATCGGTATCGGATCAGATCCGATACTTTGCCGGTATCGGCCGATACTTTCCGATACCGATACTTTCAAGTATTGGACGGTATCGCTCAACACTAGTCAGTATTTGTAAGCCAAAACCAGGAGTGGGTGATAAATACAGAAGTGGTGACCTTTTTTTATTATTATTCTTTTCCTCTGATTGTTCCACTCCTGGTTTTGGCTTACAAATACTGAGGTAAAGTACTCACCAAACAATGGACATGTGAACATTGGCCTAATAGAGACACGTGCACCACTTCTTCATTTTTCAACCACTAATGTAAAATACTGACCAAATACTGAACTAGTGAATTTAGTATCAATGTTAGCCTATGGGTCCTCACTGATGTTCCATAGACTTACATTGTAAAAGCCATTTGTGGGTCACACAGAGTGCAGTGTGACCCAAGGAGTCTGCAGAATGGTGCCATCACTGAGACGCATAGCAGAACAGTGCAGGATACTGGAGAAAGCAACGGTGAGTGAGTACTGTACATTAATACACTCACACTACACACTGTTACACACTTGTCCCGGGTCCACTAAAATTTTCAGAGCTGTAATTGTCTGCCTAGGCCTAGATAATGCCCATCAAGACACACACCAGTGTCTTGATGTTCAGAGCCTAAGTTTCTTCAATTACCTTCTCCATATCCATACCTACTTTCCAGTCTCCCTACTCTCTCTCAGTACTTGTATTCTTGCATCCCGCATGCCTTACCTGCTGCTCCAATGCTCATGGCCAGTGTACCCACCTGGACCAGAGGATCCACCTATTCAGCTGAGATGAAACACACAAATACACACACACAATTAGTGATAAAAAATATTCATGGCAGTGCTATGTTACTAAGACCTTCATCTAAATTTTGCAATTTGCCCATTAAATAAAAAAGGGATTAAGCTTAGGAATGTTCATAATGGTGCCGATGATATTTTCTTGCCTGCTATGTTATGATTGGCAGAGCATAACCCTTTCAAGGAGCAACCAAGGGTGGAAGTCAGTAGCTGAAATGTAGTTGTCAACATTTTTTTTTTAAATGCAGGATTTTGGATTTTGCTTCATGGCTCCATTATAGGACACCCATCTGAGTTTATTGTATTGAAAAAGGTGCGCACTTCCAAAGGATTAGGAATAGTGATGAGCGAATATACTCGTTACTCGAGATTTCTCGAGTACACTCGGGGGTCCTCCGAGTATTTTTTAGTGCTCGGAAATTTAGTTTTTATTGGCGCAGCTGAATGATTTACATCTGTTAGCCAGCATAAGTACATGTAGGGATTCCCTAGCAACCAGGCAACCCCCACATGTACTTATGCTGGCTAACAGATGTAAATCATTCAGCTGTGGCAAGAAAAATGAAATCTCCGAGCACTAAAAAATACTCAGAGGACCCCCGAACGTGCTCGGGAAGTTTCGAGTAACGAGTATATTCGCTCATCACTAATTAGGAACAAACGCCATACAATAATACCTGAGCTGGACTTCCAGTGTCATGTCCCACATTGTTCAAAGGAGCTGCTCCTATGGAATACATGACAGTGATTTCATATTGTGACATACAGTTCATTTGCTATATATATATATATATATATATATATATATATATATATATATATATATTGCAATGCTAAAATATAAAGCAGCAATACCGAATATCCCAAGACATGCATTTACACTTACACAATAAACTAAAAATACGAGCTATGCAATCGTTGTATCAAACAATGGAGGGCTTGTTACCAACACATTGATATTAATTGTGCAGCATATTTGAGAAAACAGCAGGACATTTCAAGACACATCAGGCAAATGCTCAGGGAATTATACCCCTGGAGCTTTCTCCATACAGTTTAATGGATTCTGAATATTTTGCTCCTCGTAAAAATTTTTATAGACCATAAGATCTGCAGGGAGTATATTATAGACTATAGGAAGCAGTAGGGCTGTGGAGAAGCCATAAGGAAACGGCAATAATTGCTTCCAATAATAAAGGAATGTATTGATACATTAACATGGGCATAAAATAAGCATTAATTACAGACCAAAATAATATACATTTCTGATTTTAAATTTCAATTTTACGTGTATTTACATAAAATAACATTGTGCATTTGAGTGTAGCCAGCATAGGTTTTAATCTTTTTTTTATTCTACATGAGAAATTTTTCAATTTTTAAATTGTTCTAAGGAAGAAGAAAAATATCATTGAGGACAATTTTCATGGCAGACAGAGTTTACAGCTTACTGGAAATATTTCTAAATTGATGAAATAAAGACAAAACAGAAGAAAAATGAAGATGGATGATAGATAATAATAAAATAAAACAAATCTGAAGTCCCCTATTCAAAGTACTTTTAAATAGCAAGTTTAAAAACAGCAGCACTCCAAATAGCAATGTGAAAGTGGGGAACATTATTCATCCATGCCATGCAAGTTCCAACTCCCACAGTAGTGATAGATAGATAGATAGATAGATAGATAGATAGATAGATAGATAGATAGATAGATAGATAGAGTTGAAACTAGAAGTTTACATACACTATATAAAAAGACACATACAGTATGCATGTTTTTCTCAATATCTGACATGAAATCAGAATAAACCTTTCCCGTTTTAGGTCAATTAGGATTACCATAATTATTAATATTTGCCAATATTAATATTATATAATATATTCCAGAATAATGAGAGAGAGGGAGAATGTTTTAAGGCATTATATTACTTACTGTAAAGTCAAAAGTTTACATACACTAAGATTACTATGCCTTTAAACAATTCTGTACTGCCCATATGATGATGTAATGTGTTTGGAAGCTTCTGATGTACACCTGAAACACACTGCTTCTTTGTGTATCACCATGGGAAAGGCTCAAGAAAAAAGCCAAGATATCAAGATATCAGGAAGAGAATGGTAGACTTGCACAATTCTGGCTCGTCCTTGGATACAATTTCAAGATACCTGACGGTGCTGCATTCATCTGTACAAACAATTATATGCAAATACAAACAAGATGGAAATGTCCAGCCTTCATACCGCTTAGGAAGGAGATGGGTTCTGTGTCCCAGAGATGAACGTACTTCGATCAACATGTGCACATAAACCCAAGGACAAAAGCAACAGACCTTGTGAAGATGATGATGAAGATGATGGCAGAAGCTGGCAAGAGTGTGTCAATATCCACAGTGAAATGAGTACTGTAATACCATGGGCTGAAAGGCCATTCTGACGGGAAGCCATTACATAAAAAGCAGATTAATGTTTGCAAATGCACACAGGAAGAAAGACCTTAATTTTTGGAGACATGTTCTGTGGTCTGATGATACTAAAATTGACCTTTTTGAATATTCTGACCATCGTTATGTTTGGAGGGAAAAGGCATCATGTTGTGGGGTTGTTTTACTGCAGGAGGGACTAGTGCACTAAGATTATGTGGCCATACTGAAACAATATCTCAAGCCATCAGCCAGGAAGTTAAAGCTTAGGCGGAAATGGGTCTTCCAAATGGACAATGACCCGAAGCATACTGCCAAAATGGTAACAAAGTGGCTTAGGCTGGTTTCACACTTGCGTTTTTATCTGCATGCGTTTTTTAAAAAAACGCATGTGTGAAAAAACGCATGTAATCGCGGCAAAATGCCGCGTTTTTTAGACGCATGCGTTTTTTTTTTTCCCATGAAAAAATCAACTAGAAAATCCACTAATAGTAGAATTAACTAGGGTTAGGGTTAGGGGTAGCTTTTTATTAGAAGAATGTCCTGGTCACCGTAACCCTAACCCTACCCCTAACCCCTAAACGTAACTGAAATACGTGGCACTGAAATACGTGGCACTGAAGTACGTGGCACTGAAATACGTGGTACGTGGCACTGAAATACGTGGCACTGAAATACGTGGCACTGAAATACGTGGTACGTGGCACTGAAATACGTGGCACTGAAATACGTGGTACGTGGCACTGAAATACGTGGTACGTGGCACTGAAATACATGGTACGTGGCACTGAAATACGTGGCACTGAAATACGTGGCACTGAAATACGTGGCACTGAAATACGTGGTACGTGGCACTGAAATACGTGGCACTGAAATACGTGGTACGTGGCACTGAAATACGTGGCACTGAAATACGTGGCACTGAAATACGTGATACGTGGCACTGAAATACGTGGTACGTGGCACTTAAATACGTGACACTTAAATACGTGGCACTATGACTGTCAGAAAATGTTCATTAAACGGTTAGGGGTGAGGTTAGGGGTAGAGTTAGGGTTAGGGTTTGGATCCCTTTTATCACCTTGATGGTGGTGGGTGGCTTTTCAGTCTGTTTTCTGGTTTTTTTCTATAAAAACGCATGCGTTTTTAACGCAAACAAACGCATGTGCTTAAAAACGCATGTGTTTACATAGACAGCAATGCATTTTTTTGCCGCGAAAAAACGCATGCGTTTTTTCGCGGCAAAAAAAACGCGCAAAAAAATACTACAGGTTGCATTTTTGAAAATGAACGCATGCAGAAAAAAAACGCATGCGTTTGAAAACGCGACCAAACGCAAACAAAAAAAACGCATGCATTTTCAATGTTAAATATAGGGGGAAAAAACGCATGCGTTTTTTGTGCAAAAAACGCTGCAGACAAAAACGCAAGTGTGAAACCAGCCTTAAGGATAACAAAGTCAATGTTTTGGAGTGGCCATCACAAAGCCCTGATCTCAATCCTATTAAAAATATATGGGCCAAGCTGAAAAGGCCGGTGCGAGCAAAGTAACCTACACACCTCGATCAGTGACACCAGTTTTGTCAAGAGGAATGGGCCCAAATTCCAACCAACTACTGTGAGAAGCTTGTGGAAGGATATCCCAAATGTTTGACACAAGCTATTCAGTTTAAGGGCAATGGTACCAAATACTAATGAAATGTATGTAAACTGTTGACTTTGCAGTAAGTAATAAAAATGCCTTAAAACAGTCTCTTTCTTATTATTCTGGCATTTGGCAAATATTATTAATTATGGTAATTCTAATTGGCCTAAAATGGGAAAGGTTTATTCTGATTTCATGCCAGATATTGAGAAAAACATGCATATGTATCTTTTTATATAGTGTATGTAAACTTCTGGTTTCAACTGTAAATAGAGCAATCCTCTCCATAGTTATGAAGGACTGGAAGAGTTACTCGGCACCAAACAGTAATCTATTATTTACAATCAATAATTTCCCTGTCATACAAGCTATGTGATGTTACAGATGTACTAAAATGCTCAGCTGCAAGAAGATTAAAGTTCATGCATGAAGAGAAAGAAGAGCGGCACTCACCGATGAAGGGGGTATGGTGCGAGGAAGGACAGAGGCTGACGCCCATTTCGCTTTATTGCAACCTTTCACACTTGGACCCATAGAAGCGTCAAACTAAGGCAAAACGGCCGTCATCCTCTGTCCTTTCTCTCCCCAGACCCCATGCACACCATGTCTACTCTATGTCCCAAAGATTTTAATAAAGGACTTACATTTTTAATCAGATCGGTGAGTGCCGCTCTTCTTTCTCTTCATACATGAACTATCCATAATTATGCAGCCGATTGTGACAAATGCCGAATGGCTTAGGTGGGCTAAACCTATAATTAGGGAAATGTTTTATTGGGAAACTACACGTTTCGGAGTTTGTCCAATTCCTTCATCAGGTACATTCAAACAGGATGTCTCCTCCGACCTTTATAGGAGCCTGTAGTGATGTTACAAACTGGAATTACAAACAAAAAAATAATCAACAATATGCAACAATATACACCCATAGGAATTGAATATTATTGAAGGTAATCATCCTTTCATAACTATATGTATATGGAAAAACTACAGTATATTCCAATTTTATGTATAAAAAGATAAACTGTAATTGGAACATCTCCTATAGAAACATTCGATTTCGAGGTTGGTCTTGCAGTTACAATTTGATTATGTTATTCCCTTTCCACAATCTACTTACATGTACAGTATTTGTCTCTCCTGTTAAGGCGGTGTTCTTTAGCAATATAGCTACTATAGGATTCCGGTAATCTGGCTGTGGCTCTCTAGACTTTTCTGACTATACTGACCAGCTTTGTATTAGAATTGATCACAAGCACAGTACCTTCTATTGCATTTTCAGTTGTTTGAGCCTTTTCTCTCAGCTTTATTTTTGCCGTTCCCATACTGCAGCCTATGTTACTGTGACATTAAGTCATGATGTGAGACAACTTGTTGAGGCTTTTCTATAAAGTAATACTGGGATAAATTGAATATGGTTTCTCTTGCATTTACAATCCAACCACATCGGACGTGGCACTTAGGTGTCACTTTTCCGTTTTTCTGTATTTTGTGTATTCATTTTATATAACTCTTTTTTGTACAATACTTATAATAAAATAATTATTTAATAATTTTTAATTGCTCTGAGGCCCATTTCTTTTTTCTGGTTATATTGTTAATTAAAAACATCGTTACGATTAGTGATGATCATATAGTTAAATATTCGAATTTGGGAAAATCGGCACGAATAATTTCTAATATCCGTGTGCTCGTACCGAATAAAGAATACAATGCAAGTCAATTGGAAAGCCGAATATTTTTCTGCTGAACCCAACAAACAGGATTGGGGGCATGGAAAAAAAGCTGAAATTGATAAGAAAGAGCTGAAACTAAATGGGAACAGTATGGGGAAGATGCCTGCATGCCTTTGTGACTCACGTATGGTATCTGGGAAAAATGTTGTCAGATTATTGCACCACTTTTACAGATTTTTTTTAAAAAGACCTACCAAACCAAAAAATGTTTTTAAAGGAAAAATGCTAAGACATATTATTTCCTTCATAAATATATGTACATAACGCAAAATAAAAATGAAAAAAAAAATATACCCTCCCTTTAGCAGAAGTTCATACGGAGCATTTTGGCTTTAATTTTTCCTTTAACATTTGTGAGGGCTCTCACTCCTACACTTGGGAGGTCCCTCCTTCATGGCAAATAGTTAGCAAGAGAGTGGAATATATATTCCACATCCCTTTACAAGGCCATTTCAAACATGCCCATTTGAATTTTGGAAATCGCATGCCACCACCACCATGTCACTATGCAGCCTTTGCTATTAGTTTTCAGTGGGCCACCAGGTGCTGTGAAACCTGCATTTTGTAAGGTACACAGTTCATTTTTGCCACTGTATCCCATTGGAACCACGGTCATAGCGGGTGAAGCCGCTGTAAGGTGAATATAATAAAGGAGTTGGGTGAGCTGTATGATCAATGTCAGCAAATTGGATTATAACAACTTGATTCCAGCTCACTTAGCAGCTCTATGCTCATCCACCTGTGGCTCAGACACCGGCCTCACCCAGGCCTCACATCAAGGAAAATAGAAAAAATTGGAGTCCGGCTCAACAGACTCAAGAGTAAGACTGCTTAGGGAAGTCGAAATGCATCGACTGGGTTATGTCATGTAAATTTTTCTTTTGTATGTGCAGCGCCCCAGGGTCCTGGTCATTGCAGTAATACCATTCTCCTCTAGGGGGGTGATGTTACGTTTGAAGGCAATAAAGGAGATCTCTTCACCTGGTAAACACAATGCATGCAACATGTTCACACTCCAGACCAGAAGGGGGAGCTCTAAGTCTGTTTTAGGTGAGTTTTCCTATAAAACATCCTGATCTGGAGGGAAGGGGAGTTCATAGTTCAGTTCCTGTCAGGAAGACAGACGGAGAGGAAGGAGTCCTGGAGCCTGAAGGGCTGCAGCTCCTGGAAGAAGACACTAAAGCAGAACATATTGCAGAGAGTGTGCAAGAAAGCAGAGCACAGGAGAGGAATATCAGAGGGAGATCAGCCAGGAGCAGGCTGCTTCCCTCTGAGGCACAGAAATCCAGTAGCCAGAATACCAAGGGAGTAAGGATCTCTACGCTTTACTTCAGAGACTGTCAGGACAGCTAATTGCAAGTTACCTGTCCGCACCTACACCCAAGAGTCGTGGCACCGATGAAAGGCTGGGGCGTGCTAGAGTCCCTGTAAAAAGCCTCAGGCCACCAGTCATATGGGTTGTCCTATCCTTACCATCAGGGGGACAGAGAAAGAGACATAACATCTAGAACATCTTCAACAGTTGTGAGGACCTTATGAGAGGCTCAGCAGTAAGGTACTACAACACCCAGGTGCTAGAGGAAGGCTACTGATTTCCACGTGGATAAGGGGACTCTGGATTTGCCTTCAGACCGGCCGGACTCTGCCTGCCCTGTGATCTGGTGCTCTGGACTGTGGATGCTGAAGCCTTCAGTAAAAAAGTAAAGAGACTGCAACCTTGTGTCCTCGTTCTTCACTGCGCCTTACATCATTTACCATCCACCATCTGCACACTGGGAAGCCCTGGGGACATACTTCACCTGTGGGAAGGTACAGTATACCATCTAGCTGCCATAACATCACCCCAGCGGACCCCTAAGCAGCATCGGTCACCCTGACCGAATACCACAGGTGGCGTCACGAACATTATCCCTTTAAAGACCCTTACAACGGACGTCCCTAGGGCCACGGACTGGGTCAGCCACCGTGACATCCCCCTTGAGAACCGAAGGACCCGGCACCGAGTACCCCTAGCCCTTGGGGGCGCTCCATATGCACTATATTTTCTTTTGAAAAAGAAAAAGAAAAGGAAAATCCAGTCCTGTTGAGCCGGACTCCAATTTCTTCTAAATTCCTAAATTGGATTATATCAGACACCAAAAGCTTAAGGGTATGTGCACACGCTGCAAATTTTGCTGAGGATCCACAGCTACGGGTCCGCAGCTGCAGGTTCGCAGCTGCGGGACCGCACCTGCGGGACCGCAGCAGTTTCCCATGCATTTACAGTATAATGTAAACCTATGGGAAACGAAATCCGCAGTACACATGCCGAGGAAAAAACCGTTGAAAAGCGGAAATGCAGCGGTTTACATTCCGCAGCATGTCAATTCTTTGTGCGGATTCCGCTGCGGGTTTACACCTGCTCCAATAGAAAACTGCAGGTAAAAACCCGCAGCGGAATCCGCAATATAAACCGCGATAAATCCGCAGGAAAAACCACAGTGGTTTTGCAGTGCGGATTTATCAAATCCGCTGTGGAAAATTCTGCAATGGAATCCGCAGCCTGTGCACATGGCCTTAGAATTAAATTCGGAATTCAGTGTATGCAAGTGAGGGCCTGTATTGTGGTCAGTCTGCCAGGCCTGAAACCCATGTCAGGAACATGTACAAGCCTCATTTTACTTGGAAGCAGCCTCCTCAAGGAAAAGAGCCAGGAGTGCCATTTACCAATCTGCACAAGACCAAGCACTTTTTCTGGAGACTACCCAACCAGGCATAATGTATCTTTTGCATGGTTTTGAGCAACAATGGAGTAATTACAAGATATGTCCCAGAGGGTGTTGAGGTCTGTGGAGTGTATTACTCAGGTGACAGGCAGTGCTACAGAGCTCAGGGAAAGGCCTTAGCGTGGCAATGACCATGTTCCAATTTGTGTAAGGCTGCGGCCTGAATAGATCTGTGAAGAGTATTAACCCAGTCTCTTACACCGGACTATATAAATTGCTACCGAATATATATGCCCTATCTAACTAACAATTTGTGAACAGACATATATGCTGACAAGGGACAACTGAAAGCTGCAATGGGACAACGAACTGGACATGGTTGCTGACTTTTGTGTCTATGTAACTGCAGGGTGTGGACAGGAGGCCTCAGTGCCTCCTTCCTGGACAGCAGAGTGGAAATGACGTAACCAGGGGAAGGACCAGTGGTTTCACTATCAGACAGATATTGAATATTTAGAGATGGAGAGTAGAAATTTGATCATTTCACAATGTACAAAGGTTTCCAAAAATTACCCAAAGGGGGTGTATCATGTATGCTGAAAGAGATCATGATGGGGCTATCACAATACACTTAGCAGTTATTACAAGTAGGGTTGAGCGAAACGGGTCGGCAATTTTCAGAAGTCGCCGACTTTTGGCAAAGTCGGGTTTCATGAAACCCGACCCGACCCCTGTGTGGGGTCGGCCATGAAGTCGGCGATCTTCTGAATCTGGAATCGGAATTCCGATACCGATTCCCGATATGTTTAAGATATCGGGAATTGGTATCGGAATTCAGATTTAAGTGTAAAATAAAGAATTAAAATAAAAAATATCGCTATACTTACCCTCTGATGCACCCTGGTACTAAGCGGGAACCTTCCTTCCTTAGAATCAGCCTTCCAGGACCTTGCGGTGACGTCGCGGTGACGTCGCGGCTTGTGATTGGTCGCGCGGCCACCCATGTGACCGCTCGCGCGACCAATCACAAGCCGCGACGTCACCGTGACGTCACCGAAGGTCCTGGAAGGGCTGATTCTTAGGAAGGAAGGCTGTCGGAAAGAAGCAGGGCGCGTCCGAGGGTGAGTATATACCTAATAGGAATATACTAACCCTCGGCTTCTTTCCAGCCCTTCCAGGACCTTCGGTGACGTCACGGTGACGTCGCGGCTTGCGTTTGGACGCGCGAGCGGTCACATGGGCGGCCGCGCGACCAATCACAAGCCGCGATGTCACCGCGACGTCACCGCAAGGTCCTGGAAGGCTGATTCTAAGGAAGGAAGGTTCCCGCTTAGTACCAGGGCGCATCAGAGGGTAAGTATGGCGATATTTTTTATTTTAATTCTTTATTTTACACTTAAATATGGATCCCAGGGCCTGAAGGAGAGTTTCCGCTCCTTCAGACCCTGGGAACCATTGGAAACCCAATGCACTGCATTGGGTTTCGAGTTTCGGCCGACCCCGACCCCGACTTTTTTATAGGATCGGCCGATTTCACTCGACCCGACTTTTGAAAAAGTCGCGTTTCGTGAAACCCGACCCGATCCTATAAATGTAAAGGTCGCTCAACCCTAATTACAAGTAGAAGATATATAGAGTACAAGTTTCACCATTGCACAATGTGCAAAGTTTTCCAAAAATCATCCAAGGTGTCTATATCATACACGCTGAGAGGCATCATAATGGGGACATCACAATAAACTTAGCAGTTGTTACAAGAGTTAGAGATATAGAGTACAAGTTTCCCCATTGTACAATCTGCAAAAGGTTTCAAAAAAATTAGCCAAGTGATCTCTCTCAGACCAGCTGAAAGACGCCGTGATGGGGGCATAACAGTATACTTATCAGTTATGACAAGAGATAGAGATATAGAGTACAAGTTTCACCATTGCACAATGTGCTAAGTTTTCAAAAAATTAGCCATGGGGTCTCTATCAGACCAGCTGAAAGACGTCATGATGGGGACATCACAATACACTTAGCAGTAACTACAAGAGGTAGAGATATAGAATACAAGTTTCACCATTGCACAATGCGCAAAGGTTTAAAAAAAAATGAAACTTATATATTATATAGATTACAAACCGAGTGATCTATTTCAAGTGTTGATTTCTGTTAATTTATTGATGATTATGGCTTACAGCCAATGAAAACCCTAAAGTCATTATCTCAGTAAATTAGAATACCTTATAACACCAGCTTGAAAAACTATTTTAAAATCCGAAATGTTGGCCTACTGAAATGTATGTTCAGTCAATGCACTCAATACTTGGTCAAGGCTCCTTTTGTATCAATTACTGCATCAATGCGGCATGGCATGGAGGCGATCAGCCTGTGACACTGCTGAGAGGTTAAGGAAGCCCAGGTTGCTTTGATAGCAGCTTTCAGCTCACCTGCATTGTTGGGTCTGGTGTCTCTCATCTTCCTCTTGACAAAACCCCATAGATTCTCTATTGGGTTAAGGTCAGGCGGAGTAATGAAGATTATTGCCCCTGATAAATTGTCACGTATGATTATCAAGATTGCGCCAGTTGCACAATTGCTTGACAAATATTAGGTATTTTAAGTGGAAAATAGCAGAAGCATGTACTTCCAGTGATGAGAACACTCTGGCGCCTGCCTTTCACCCACTCTCCCTCCTATTAAATATCTCCTTACTAAATCCCAACCTACCAAACAAGAACAAGTAATCTTGACAATCTTCAACTCTTTAAAGAGCATTTGGAACAAATAACGTTCATTATAACTTTCTTTTACTGTCCCTAAGCTCCTTTCACTGTCCCTGAAACTATGCTCTCCCTACCCTGTTACCGGCTGCAATGTGCACAAGATGGTGTCGGCAGCCTTTAAATAGTCACTATGACGGTGGAAGGCCAGCCAATCACAGTAATGCCACACAAATGATGGTGCTGGCATTACTGTGACTGGCAAGCCAGCCCAGCATGTTCATTGGCTGCATGTAAAGCAACCAACATGCTAGGCAGGTCACTCGAACATACCAAGGCGAATGCCTAACTAATTGCCGAGTAACGAATAGTCCGAATACCGTACTATTCGTGAGAGTAACGAATAGCGCCGAACGTATTCGCTCATTACTAGTTATGATAGATCCTATTGTGCATTCTCAATAATTTCAACCCTTTGGTGTTAGAGTAGATAATTTAAAGATCCAAAAAGATTCCCTGTTGCTCAACCTCTGGAATCAATCAGGATAATTATCTGCTACCTACTCAAGTATAGTTACATGTAAATTACTGGGGTCTTTTTGATGTTGTGCCACAAAATATCTGGACAAACTATGATTAAGTATCCCATTCCTAATAATATGTTCATTCATTCTGTTCTGAGCATATTGAATCATTCTATCAACATACTGAAGTTTTCAACTGCATTCTTGTGGATAAATGACATGGGATGTGCTACGATTAGTGTTGAGCATTCCGATACCGCAAGTATCGGGTATCAGCCGATACTTGCGGTATTGGAATTCCGATACCGAGATCCGATACTTTTGTGGTATCGGGAATCGGAATCGGAAGTTCCCAGTGTATGGTTCCCAGGGTCTGAAGGAGACGAAACTCTCCTTCAGGCCCTGGGATCCATATCCATGTAAAAAATAAAGAATTAAAATAAAAAATAGGGATATACTCACCCTCTGACGCGCCCTGGTAGTAACCGGCAGCCTGCTTTGCTTAAAATGAGCGCGTTCAGCACCTTCCATGACGTCACGGCTTCTGATTGGTCGTGTGCCGCTCATGTGACCGCCACGCGACCAATCACAAGCCATGACGTCATTCTCAGGTCCTAAATTCCTAATTCTAGGAATTTAGGACCTCAGAATGACGTCACGGCTTGTGATTGGTCGCCTGGCGGTCACATGAGCGGCACGCGACCAATCAGAAGCCGTGACGTCATGGAAGGCCCTAAACGCGCTCATTTTAAGCAAAGAAGGCTGCCGGTTAACAGCGGTGAGGTGCAGGGGCCTCCGGAGAGGTGAGTGTATCAATATTTTTTATTTTAATTCTTTATTTTACACATTAATATGGATCCCAGGGCCTGAAGGAGAGTTTCCTCTCCTTCAGACCCTGGGAACCATCAGTATACCTTCCGATACTTGGTATCCCATTGACTTGTATTGCTATCGGGTATCGGTATCGGCGAGATCCGATACTTTTCGGGTATCGGCCGATACTATCCGATACCGATACTTTCAAGTATCGGACGGTATTGCTCAACACTAGCTACAATTCAAAAAATTGAATGACAATAAAATTCGCTCTGGCAGCCGCTAATCTAAAATCCCTACAACCATGTTTGACCATAGGACCATATTGGTATTTGAAGCCATAACATAGAAAGGATCCACTAAAATCTGGAAGAAAAGGACAATTTGCTTTCTTACATGCCCATTGGTTTTGTGGGTTTAAACACTTCGCACCATGGCTATCTCCTATTTTTTCGGTATTACTGCCCTTCTTCCAAGAGCCATAACTTTATTTTTATGTCAATATGGCCATATTAGGGCTTGATTTTTGTGGGACAAGTTGTGCTTTTTATTGTCACCATTTATTTTATTATGAGATGCACTGGAATGTGCAAAGAAAAATTCCAAGTGTGTTGAAGTTACAAAAAAATTGCAATTTACCAATTTTTTTTTGAGTTTTTAAATTACCATGCTCACTATACTATAAACCTTACCCGGCAATATGATTCTCCAGGTCAGTATGAGTATACAGATATACAACATGCACAGTATTTTTTTTTATTGAAGTGGTGAAAATAAATTCAGAAATTCATAAGAATAAAATACTTTTTTGTGTGGTAATGTTTTTGTTTTGCGAGCTGTGTGAGGACTTATTTTTTGCAATCTGAGCTTACACTTTTACTAATACCATTTTGGGGTAGATACAATGTTTTGATCTCTTCTTATTGCATTTTATTGCATTGTTGTGGGGGCCAAAAAATTTTGATTTTTTTTCTGATTAGACTGTTTACCAATTGGATTAATTTACTTTATATTTTGATATATCAGGCTTTTAAAAAGTGCAGCGATATCAAATATATGTTTTTTTTTTTATTTTTTTAATTCTTTTATTTTTAACTTCTTCACTAAGTCTGTTTACCCCATCATGACCAGGTAAAATTTTATAATTCTGACCAGTGTCACTTTATGTGGTAATAAGTCTGGAATGCTTCAAGGAATCCCACTGATTCAGATAAACTTTTTTCATGACATATTGCTCTGTATTACAGTGGTAAAATTTGTTATGGCTTGTGATCCTTTGTGAAAGAATCAGAAACTTGACGAAAATTTAGAAACTTTTGCAATATTCACATTTATTTTTAATGCCCTTAAATCAGAGAATTATGTAACACTAAATAGTCAATAAATTATAATAGCACGATTTTTTACACATATAAAATAATGTGCTCAAAACCACATTCAAGAAGATTATTAACCCTTTAGGTGCTTCACAGGCAGTGAAGCAACGAGAAAGGAAAAAATTAACTTTAACTTTTTTTTCATAAAAAGTTTACTTTAGACCCTTTATTTTTATTTTCAGAAGGGTAACAGTAAAAAATGGACCATCCAAATTGCTGTGCAATTTTTCTCTGAGCACGCAGATATCCAATATGTGGGGGAAAACTACTGTTTGGGCGCTAGGCAGTGATTGGAAGGGAAGGAGCACTATTTGATTTTGTGAAAGCAATACAGACTGAAATTGAGACAGGACAACAAGTCACATTTGGAGAGCCTCTAATGGGCCTAAACAGTGGAAATTCCTCACAAGTGATGACATTTTGAAAACTAGACCTCCCACAGAACTCATCTAGATGTGTGGTGAGCACCGTGAACCCTCAGGTGCTTTACAGAAGTTTATAATGTTGAACAGTGAAAATAAAAAATATTATTTTTTCCACAAAAATGATCATTTAGCCCCAAATTTTTTAATTTTCATTAAAGTAACAGAAGAAAACGGACCACAGCAATTAGTGTGCAATTTCTTCTGAGTACACCGATACCTTATATGTGGGGTTAAATTACTGTTTGGGTGCACGGCAGGGCTTAGAAGGAAAGGAGCACTGTTTGATTTTTTAAAACAAAATTGGCTGGAATGATTAGTGGATGCCATGGCACATTTAAAGAGCCCCTGATGTGCCTAAACAGTGAAAAAACCCACAAGTGACCTTATTTTAGAAATTAGACCAATCAAGGAATGCATGAATCCTCAGGTGCTTCACAGAAATTTATAACGTTGATCTATGAAAATAAAAAAAATCTAATTTTTCCCACAAAAATGTTCTATTACCCAAATTTTATTTACAATTTGTTGTACAATTTCTCCTAAATACACTGATATGTGATATGTTTTTTAAAAAACTACTTTTAACCCCTTAGTGACAGAACCAATTTGGTACTTAATGACCGAGCCAATTTTTACAATTCTGACCACTGTCACTTGAAGAGGTTATAACTCTGGAACGCTTTATCGGATCCCGCTGATTCTGAGATTGTTTTTTCGTGACATATTGTACTTCAAGATAGTGGTAACATTTCTTCGATATTACTTGCGATTATTTATGAAAAAAAATGGAAATATGGCAAAAATTTTTTAAATTTTGCAATTTTTAAACTTTGTATTTTTATGCCCTTAAATCAGAGAGATATGTCACGAAAAATAGTTAATAAATAACATTTCCCACATGTCTACTTTACATCAGCACAATTTTGGAAACAAAATTTTTTTTTGTTAGGGAGTTATAAGGGTTAAAAGTTGACCAGCAATTTCTCATTTTTACAGCACCATCTTTTTTTTAGGGACCACATCTCCTTTGAAGTCATTTTGAGGGATCTATATGATAGAAAATAACCAAGTGTGACACCATTCTAAAAACTGCACCCCTCAAGCTGCTCAAAACCACATTCAAGAAGTTTATTAACCCTTTACGTGCTTCACAGGAACTGAAAAAATGTGGAAGAAAAAAATGAACATTTAACTTTTTTTTGCAAACATTTTACTTCAGAACCATTTTTTTTAATTTTCACAAGTGTAAAAACAGAAATTTTACCACAAATTTCGTTGTGCAATTTCTCCTGAGTACGCCGATACCCCATATGTGGAGGTAAACCACTGTTTGGGCGCACCGAACAGGTTGGAAGAGAAGGAGTGCCGTTTTACTTTTTCAATGTAGAATTGGCTGGAATTGAGATCGGACGTCATGTCGCGTTTGGAGAGCCCCTGATGTGCCTAAACAGTGGAAACCCTCCACAAGTGATACCATTTTGGAAACTAGACACCTTAAGGAACTTATCTAGATGTGTGGTGAGCACTTTGAACCCCCAAGTGCTTCACAGAAGTTTATAACGTAGAGCCGTGAAAATAAAAAATCTCATTTTTTCGACAAAAATGATCTTTTTGCCCCCAAATTTTTATTTTCACAAGGGTAACAGGAAAAATTAGACCACAAAAGTTGTTGTGCAATTTCTCCTGAGTATGTCGATACCCCATATGTGGGGGTAAACTGCTGTTTTGGCGCATGGCTGAGCTCGGAAGCAAAGGAGCGCCATTTGACTTTTCAATGCAAAATTAACGGGAATTGAGATCGGACGCCATGTCGCATTTGGAGAGCCCCTGATGTTGCTAAACAGTAGAAACCCCCCACAAGTGACCCCATTTTGGAAACTAGACCCCCCATGGAACTTATCTAGATGTTTGGTGAGAACTTTGAATGCCCATGTGCTTCACGGAAGTTTGTAATGCAGAGTAGTGAAAATAAAAAAATGTTTTTTTTCCACAAAAAAGATTTTTAGCCCCCAAGTTTTTATTTTCACAAGGGTAACAAGAGAAATTGGACCACAAAAGTTGTTGTCCAATTTGTCCTGAGTATGCTGGTACCCCATATGTGGGGGTAAACCACTGTTTGGGCGCACGGCAGAGCTCGGAAGGGAAGGAGCGCCGTTTTGGAATGCAGACTTTGACAGAATTGTCTGCAGGCATTATGTTGCGTTTGCAGACCCCTAATGTACCTAAACAGTAGAAACCCCCCACAAGTGACCCCATTTTGGAAAATATACCCCCCAAGGAACTTATCTAGATATGTGGTGAGAACTTTGAATGCCCATGTGCTTCACAGAAGTTTATAATGCAGAGTAGTGAAAATAAAAAATATATTTTTTTCCCACAAAAAAGATATTTTAGCCCCCAAATTTATATTTTCACAAGGGTAACAAGAGAAATTGGACCCCAAAAGTTGTTGTCCAATTTGTCCTGAGTATGCTGGTACCCCATATGTGGGGGTAAACCACTGTTTGGGAACACGGCAGAGCTCGGAAGGGAAGGAGCGCCATTTTGGAATGCAGGCTTTGATAGAATGGTCTGCGGGCGTTATGTTGCGTTTGCAGAGCCACTGATGTACCTAAACAGTAGAAACCCCCCACAAGTGACCTCATTTTGGAAACTAGACCCCCAAGGAACTTATCTAGATATGTGGTGAGAACTTTGAATGCCCAAGTGCTTCACAGAAGTTTATAATGCAGAGTAGTGAAAATAGAAAATATTTTTTTTTCCACAAAAAAGATTTTTTAGCCCCCAAGTTTTTATTTTCACAAGGGTAACAAGAGAAATTGGACACCAATATTTGTTCTCCAATTTGTCCTGAGTATGCTGGTACCCCATATGTGGGGGTAAACCACTGTTTGGGCACACGGCAGAGCTCGGAAGAGAAGGAGCGCCATTTTGGAATGCAGACTTTGATAGAATTGTCCGTGGGTGTTATGTTGCGTTTGCAGAGCCCCTGATGTACCTAAACAGTAGAAACCCCCCACAAGTGACCAAATTTTGGAAACTAGACCCCCTAAGGAACTTATCTAGATATGTGGTGAGAACTTTGAATGCTCAAGTGCTTCACAGAAGTTTATAATGCAGAGTAGTGAAAATAAAAAAAATATTTTTTTCCACAAAAAAGATTTTTAGCCCCCAAGTTTTTATTTTCACAAGGGTAACAGGAGAAATTGGACCCCATAAGTTGTTGTCCAATTTATCCCGAGTACGCTGATGCCCCATATGTGGGGGTAAACCACTGTTTGGGCGCACGGCAGAGCTCAGAAGGGAGGGAGCACCATTTGACTTTTTTAGCGCAAAATTGGCTGTCGTGTTTGGAGACCCCCTGATGTACCTAAACAGTGGAAACCCCCCAATTCTAACTCCAACCCTAACCCCAACACACCCCTAACCCTAATCTCAACCCGATCCATAATCCTAATCACAACCCTAACGATAATCACAACCCTAACCCCAAAACAGCCCTAATCTCAACCCTAACCATAACCCTAATCAAAACACTAAATCCAACACACCCCTAATCCTAATCTCAACCCTAACCTCAAACCTAACCCTAATCCCAATACACCCCTAACCCTAATCCCAACCCTAACCTTAACCCTAATCCCAACCCTAACCTTAACCCTAATCCCAACCCAAACCCTAATCCCAACCCTAATCCCAAACATAACCCTAATCCCAACCCTAATCCCAAACGTAACCCTAATACCAACCCTAATCCAAACCCTAACCCTAATCCCAACTCTAACCCTAACTTTAGCCCCAACCCTAACCCTAACTTTAGCCCCAACCCTAACCCTAATTTTAGCCCCAACTCTAGCCCTAACCTTAACTTTAGCCCTAACCCTAACCCAAAATTTAGCCCCAACCCTAACCCTAAATTTAACCCTAACCCTAGCCCTAACTTTAGCCCCAACCCTAACCCTAGCCCTAAGGCTACTTTCACACTTGCGTCGTGTGGCATCCGTCGCAATCCGTTGTTTTGGACAAAAACGGATCCAGCAAATGTGCCCACAGGATGCCTTTTTTGCCCATAGACTTCTATTGCCGACGGATGGCCACACGTCGCGTCCATCGTGCACTGGATCCATTGTGTTTTGGCGGACTGTCGTCACAAAAAAAGTTCAATGTAACCTTTTTTGTGTACGTCGCGTCCGCCATTTCCGCGCATGCGTGGTTGTAACTCTGCCCCATCCTCCCCAGAACATAGACTGGGCAGCGGATGCGTTGAAAAACTGCATCCGCTGCCCACGTTATGCACAATTTTCACAACGTGCGTTGGTACGTCGGGCCGACGCATTGCGACCGCCCCGTACCGACGCAAGTGTGAAAGAAGCCTAAGGCTACTTTCACACTAGCGTTGTACTCGGCCCGTCGCAGTGTGTCGGGCCGACGTACCGACGATAGCGTTGTTTGTAAGCGCCGCACAATGGGTGCAGCGGATGCTGTTTAACAACACATCCGCTGCCCCATTGTGAGGTGCGGGGAGGCGGGGGCGGCGTTCCGGCCGCGCATGCGTGGTCGGAAATGGCGGACACGTCGCACAAAAAAAGTTACATGTAGCGGTTTTTTGTGCCGACGGTCCGCCAAAGCACGACGCATCCGTCGCACGACGGATGCGACGTGTGGCAATCCGTCGCAATGTGTCGCTAATGCAAGTCAATGGAGAAGAAACGCAGCCTGCAAGCACTTTTGCAGGATGCGTTTTTTCTCCAAAACGGCGCATTGCGACGGAAGCCAAAAAATGCTAGTGTGAAAGTAGCCTAACCCTAGCCCTAACCCTAACCCTAAATTTAGCCCCAACCCCAACACTAACCCTAACCCTAGCCCTAACCCTAACCCTAACCCTAATTTTAGCCCTAACTCGTCTCTCCTGCCGGCCGGCAGATGGCAGCAGATGGCGGGCGCACCGCGCATGCGCCCGCCATTTTCTTTCCCGAGGAAGAAGCCGGCCGGCAGGAGGAGATGCAGGAGGACCCAGGGACACTGGTAAGTATGATAGGGTCCCCGAATCCCCCTTTTTCTCTGTCCTCTGATGTGCGATCACATCAGAGGACAGAGAATTACAGATCGCTTTTTTTTTTTTTTTTTTTTGCGGTCGCCGGTAAACAGTTAATTACCGGCGATCGCAAAACAGGGGTCAGTAAAAACCGACCCCGATCATGTTCTTTGGGGTCTCGGCTACCCCCGGCAGCCGAGACCCCAAAGATCTTCCGGGGGCCGGGCGGCGGGCGCACTGCGCATGTGCCCGCCATTTTTTCCCCGGAAAAAGATGGCGGCGCCCATTGGGAGCCACGAGGAGCGCCGGGGGAGATAGGTGAGTATTGGGGGGCTATCGGGGGCCATCGGGGACCCTATTTCTCTGCCCTCCGATGTGCGATCACATCGGAGGACAGAGAAATTAAATGGCAAATTGCGTTTTTTTTTTTTGTTGCGACCGCCGGTAAACGGTTAATTACCGGCGATTGCAACTCGGGGGTCGGTAAAAACCCCCCGAATCATGTTCTCTGGGGTCTCGGCTACCCTCGGCAACCGAGACCCCAGAGAAAATCCGACTCTGGGGGGCGCTATTCACTTTTTCCACAGCGCCGTTAATTAACGGCGCTGTGGTTTAAGTACACTTAGCAGCCGCCGTTAAAAGGCGTTTCGGCGGTCGTTAAGGGGTTAAGGTACAGTGCAAAGCTCAGAAGGGAAGAAGTGCCATATTAAAGATTTTACTGGAATGGTTTGAAGGTGCCATGTCACATTTCTCCTGAGTTCACTAATACCCTACATGTAATCAGGATCCGCTTTTGAGGCAAAGTACAAAACTCAGAAGGAAGGAACACCGTAATTTTATGCAGATTTTACTGTGAGGCTGGAGTCATACACAACGTATAAAAATACGATTCGTTTTTTACAGACCAAATACACAGAAATGTTCCCTGAACAGTGATCCGTATGTCATCCGTAGGCAAGGTGTGGCTGCGTATTTTGCACACGTAAACCTCCGGATGGCATCCGTATGGCATCCGTACGGCAAGATTTTCTACACGGCTTGCAAAATGGACATAGAATGGATCCATGGGCTCAAATATTCGTGAAAACATATAGTCTATATATACTGTATATATATATATATATATATATATATATATATATATATATATATATACACACATATATATAAAATATAAAGCTGACTGTGTGTGTGTGTGTGTATGTGTGCGTGTGTGAATGTCCGGGTTTGGCATCTGCACCGTCGCAGCTACAGCTACAAAATTTTGCACAGTCACACGTCTGGACCCCGAGAGCGTCATAGGCTATGTTGTGAAGCAAAATTTTAACCCCACACGTTCCAATTCACCAAACAATTTTGCCTCTATCTACATAATGGGGAAAAAGTGAAAGGAAAAGTGTTGGAGGCAAATTGACAGCTGCCAGATGTGAACAAGAGGGACTTAAAGAGTGAGAGCGATGGCGCCAAAGAGTATATACCGTACAGTTGCTAAGGTGGGGCCCCGACATGGGATGCTCACCACACACGGGGATATGAACACACACACAAAATGCGCCACACACTACCACGTGCTTGAACACATATACGACCCTCAGCGCACATTTCACCACACATACACCAACCTCGCCACATAAAAGTCGAAACACAAAAGTCGCCGCACAAAACTCGCCAAGCGCAAAATTCGCCACATGCAAAACTAGGCTCACGCAAAACTCACCGCACATGCAAAACTCACCTAATGGAAAACTCACCACACGCAAAACTTGCCACATGCACAAAAGTTGCAACACATGCAAAAATTGCCTCACACAAAACTTGCACATATTCAAAACGCACCACACATAAAACTCGCCATGTGCAAAACTTGCTGCACACAACTTGCTGCACTAACCTGTCACATGCAACTCGACACACAATTAGTTGCTACACGCATGTCGCCACACAAAACTCATCTCACAAAAGTCGCTACATGCATGTAGCCACATGCAACTCAACACACACAACGTGACACATGAAACTCGCCCTAAAACACACACAAGTCTGGTATTATCCTTCAAAAATAAAAATCTGATTAATAAGCAGACAAACTACAAGAGCAACAAATGTACCATATAGGAAATACGGCAGCTGTCAGTCACATGACTTGTCTATTATGTGTATGTTTGAGCTAATATATACTGCCAGAGGAGAGGGCTTCCTGTTGGCTGGGGATTTATCAGGCTGCCAATTTAGCTTACAAATACTGAGGTAAAAATACTGAGCAAATAACGTGTGAACGAGGTCTAGTACAGGAGGAGATGTCACACAGATATATACTATATACAGGAGGAGATGACACACAGGTATATACTATATACAGGGGAGATGACACACACATATATACTATATACAAGGGAGATGACACACAGGTACATACTATATACAGGAGGAGATGACACACCGGTATATATTATATACAGGGGAGATGACATACAGGTACATACTATATACAGGAGGAGATGACATACAGGTATATACTATATACAGGAGGAGATGACACACACATATATACTATATACAGGAGAGATGACATGCAGGTACATACTATATACAGGGGAGATGACACACAGGTATATACTATATACAGGGGAGATGACACACAGGTATATGCTATATACAGGGGAGATGACACACAGGTATATACTATATACAGGAGATGACACACAGGTATATACTATATACAGGAGGAGATGACATACAGGTACATACTATATACAAGAGGAGATGACATACAGGTACATACTATATACAGGGGAGATAACACACAGATATATACTATATACAGGAGGAGATGACACACAGGTATATACTATATACAGGGGAGATGACACACGTACGTATATACTATATACAGGAGCAGATGACACACAGGTATATACTATATACATGAGGAGATGACTTACTGGTATATACTATATACAGGAGGAGATGACATACAGGTATATACTATATAAAAGAGAAGATGACACATAGGTATATAGAGGAGGAGATGACATACAGCAGGTATATACTATATGCAGGGGAGATGACATACAGGTATATACTATATACAGGAGATGACATGCAGGTATATACTATATATAGGAGGAGATGATATACAGGTATATAGTACATACAGAAGAGATGACATACAGGTATATACTATACAGGAGGAGATGACACATAGGTATATACAATATACAGGAGGAGATGACATACAGCAGGTATATACTATTTACAGGGGAGATGACATACAAGTATATACTATATACAGGAGATGACATACAGGTGTATACTATATATAAGAGAGATGACAAACATGTATATACTGAGGGGAAAATGAGAGGTGTGAGGTGAAAATGAATAGGTGTGAGTGCAAAATGAGAGGAGTGAGGGAAAATAGTGGAGTGATCGGAAAATGACAAATGTGAGGTCGAAATGACAAGTGTTAGGGGGGAATGAGAGGAGTGAGGTGGAAAATAAGAGGACTGAGGGGGAAAATGAGAGGTGTAAGGGAGAAAATGAGAGATGTGAGGGGGAAAATGAGAGGTGTGATGGGAAAATAAGAGAAGTGAGGTGCTATAACTAACCACAGATATTTACTATGCCCAGGCAACGCCGGGCTCTTCAGCTAGTATATATATATATATATATATATATATATATATATATGTAGAAAAAGAAAAGAAAAAGCAGCACCAAAGAAACCAAGGGGTGCAAAAAATCCTTCCAAGTATGTACCAAACCTCATGCTATTATCCAGAAAAATGAAGGCAGCACTCCAATAGAAAAAATAAATGTGGTTTATTGGCCCATGTGCGACGTTTCAGTCCAAGATGTTGACCTCTCTCAAGCTTGAGAAAGGTCCACATCTTGGACTGAAACGTCGCACATGGGCCAATAAACAACATTTATTTTTTCTATTGGAGTGCTGCCTTCATTTTTCTGGATAATATATATATATATATATATATATATATATATATATATATATGTACAGTGTATACAGGTCCTTCTCAAAAAATTAGCATATAGTGTTAAATTTCATTATTTACCATAATGTAATGATTACAATTAAACTTTCATATATTATAGATTCATTATCCACCAACTGAAATTTGTCAGGTCTTTTATTGTTTTAATACTGATGACTTTGGCCTACAACTCCTGATAACCCAAAAAACCTGTCTCAATAAATTAGCATATCAAGAAAAGGTTCTCTAAACGACCTATTACCCTAATCTTCTGAATCAACTAATTAACTCTAAACACATGCAAAAGATACCTGAGGCTTTTAAAAACTCCCTGCCTGGTTCATTACTCAAAACCCCCATCATTGGTAAGACTAGCGACCTGACAGATGTCAAGAAGGCCATCATTGACACCCTCAAGCAAGAGGGTAAGACCCAGAAAGAAATTTCTCAACAAATAGGCTGTTCCCAGAGTGCTGTATCAAGGCACCTCAATGGTAAGTCTGTTGGAAGGAAACAATGTGGCAGAAAACGCTGTACAACGAGAAGAGGTGACCGGACCCTGAGGAAGATTGTGGAGAAGGACCGATTCCAGACCTTGGGGAACCTGAGGAAGCAGTGGACTGAGTCTGGTGTGGAAACATCCAGAGCCACCGTGCACAGGCGTGTGCAGGAAATGGGCTACAGGTGCCGCATTCCCCAGGTAAAGCCACTTTTGAACCATAAACAGCGGCAGAAGCGCCTGACCTGGGCTACAGAGAAGCAGCACTGGACTGTTGCTAAGTGGTCCCAAGTACTTTTTTCTGATGAAAGCAAATTTTGCATGTCATTCGGAAATCAAGGTGCCAGAGTCTGGAGGAAGACTGGGGAGAAGGAAATGCCAAAATGCCTGAAGTCCAGTGTCAAGTACCCAGTCAGTGATGGTGTGGGGTGCCATGTCAGCTGCTGGTGTTGGTCCACTGTGTTTCATCAAGGGCAGGGTCAATGCAGCTAGCTATCAGGAGATTTTGGAGCACTTCATGCTTCCTGGCACCTGCTCACAGTGCCAAAACCACTGGTAAATGGTTTACTGACCATGGTATTACTGTGCTCAATTGGCCTGCCAACTCTCCTGACCTGAACCCCATAGAGAATCTGTGGGATATTGTGAAGAGAAAGTTGAGAGACGCAAGACCCAACACTCTGGATGAGCTTAAGGCCGCTATTGAAGCATCCTGGGCCTCCATAACATCTCAGCAGTGTCACAGGCTGATTGCCTCCATGCCACGCCGCATTGAAGCAGTCATTTCCAAAGGATTCCCGACCAAGTATTGAGTGCATAACTGAACATTATTATTTGATGGTTTTTTTGTTTGTTATTAAAAAACACTTTTATTTGATTGGACGGTTGAAATATGCTAATTTATTGAGACAGGTTTTTTGGGTTATCAGGAGTTGTAGGCCAAAATCATCAGTATTAAAACAATAAAAGACCTGACAAATTTCAGTTGGTGGATAATTAATCTATAATATATAAAAGTTTAATTGTAATCATTACATTATGGTAAATAATGAAATTTAACACTATATGCTAATTTTTTGAGAAGGACCTGTATATATATATGTCAGTGAGAGCTCTAGGTGTTAAAATAAAGGGTGAAATCACGGAAAAAACTGGCGTGGGCTCCCACGCAATTTTCTCCACCAGTTGGAAAGCCAGCGACTGAGGGCAGATATTAATAGCCTAGAGAGGGACCATGGTTATTGCCCCCCTCCCCGGCTAAAAACATCTGCCCCCAGCCACTCCAGAAAAGGCACATCTGTAAGATGCGCCTATTCTGGCACTTAGCCATTCTCTTCCTACTCCTGAGTATGCCTATGCAGCATCAATAGTAAAAAGATATAATGTTAAAAATAATAATAAAAAAAAAAAAATCGTGCTATTCTCACTTTCCGGCGTCCACCGAAACTGTCCCACTCTTCGCGATGCGGCTGGTAGCTTCCGTTCCCAGTAATGCATTGCAAAATTACCCAGATGACTTAGCGGTCTCGTGAGACCGCTACGTCATCTGGGTAATTTCGCAATGCATCACTAGGAATGGAAGCTGTTGGCCGCATCGCAAGGAGCGGGACAGCTTCAGTGGATGCCGAAAGGTGAGTATATAACTATTTTTTATTTCAATTCCTTTTTTACAGGGATATGGTGCCCACACTGCTATATACTAAATGGGCTGTGTTATATACTATGTGGGCTGTGTTATATACTGCATGGTCTGTGCTATATACTACGTGGCTGTCTGTGTTATATACTATGTGGCTGTGCTATATACTACGTCGCTATGCTATATACTACGTGGCTATGCTATATACTACGTGGCTGCTATATACTACATGGCTGTGCTATATACTACATTGCTGTCTGTGTTATACATTACGTGGCTGTGCTATATACTACATGGGCTGTATTATACACTACGTGGCTGTGCTATATACTACGTGGCTGTTATATACTACATGGTTGTGCTATATACTATGTTGCTGCTATATACTACGTAGCTGCTATATACTATGTGGCTGTGCTATATATTATGTGACTGTATGTGTTATATACTATATGGGCTGTGCTATATACTATGTGGCTGTGCTATATACTACGTGGCTATGCTATATACTACGTGGCTGCTTTATACTACATGGCTGTGCTATATACTACATGGCTGTCTGTGTTATATATTACTTGGCTGTGCTATATCCTACGTGGGCTGTGTTATACACTACATGGCTGTGCTATATACTACGTGGCTGCTTTATATACATGGTTGTGCTATATACTATGTTGCTGCTATATACTACGTGGCTGTGCTATATACTATGTGGACTGTGTATATACTGCATGGCCTATATTACATACTACGCAGCTGTGCTATATACTACATGGGCTGTGTTACATACTACGTGGGCTGTGCTATATACTACGTGGCTGTGTTATATACTACATGGCTGCTATATACTACGTGGCTGTGCTATGTACTATGTGGCTGCTATATACTACGTTAAAGATAGAGCAGCTGACCGACAGCACAACAGATGGGTGGATGCACGTCCTAGTTCCACTGGACCCCCATGGAAAATAACATACCGCATAAGAAAGGAAGGACAGCATCCAATCCAGGTGAAAGTGTTCAAAAGCAGGTTCCTTTATTAGCCACGGTGCGACGTTTCGACCCAGATGGGTCTTTATCAAGCATAAAAACAACTTGGTAATGGCGGACTTTTATAGGGAGTGGATTACCATAAGCCAATCCCCACAAAGGACCCACCTACATCATAAATATCATAAAAAACAGTACAAAAATACATATACATGTAGCACATCTCATATGCATAATAAATATCAGAGCAGAGTTAGAGAAATCAATACAAATATGCCAATATATTATACAAAAACACACTGGCTGGGAACGGTTGTTAGTAAACATGACACACTCCTGTGGTGTAATTGGTGGAGTGCACATGGTGCCGGTATGAGCGGCTCATCTATTGGCTGGGAGCGAGTGTTAGTAAATATGGCACACTCCTGCAGTGTGATTGGTGGAGGAGGTGAGCATTGCATTTCGGATGTTAAGGGTGATTGGTGTGATGTGGATTGGTGGTTTCCATACATGTGTCTGAGTTAGATACTAGCTTAGACCTGATAGGTAGGGCTATAACGCGCTGGATAAAACACACCCAATTATTGGTTCATGGTCCCTTTGGACATATGGACGGACTCATAATGAGGCTGTAGTGGGTGTTTTTGTATAATATATTGGCATATTTGTATTGATTTCTCTAACTCTGCTCTGATATTTATTATGCATATGAGATGTGCTACATGTATATGTATTTTTGTACTGTTTTTTATGATATTTATGATGTAGGTGGGTCCTTTGTGGGGATTGGCTTATGGTAATCCACTCCCTATAAAAGTCCGCCATTACCAAGTTGTTTTTATGCTTGATAAAGACCCATCTGGGTCGAAACGTCGCACCGTGGCTAATAAAGGAACCTGCTTTTGAACACTTTCACCTGGATTGGATGCTGTCCTTCCTTTCTTATGCGGTATGCTATATACTACGTGGCTGTGCTATATACTATGTGGCTGTGTTATATTCTACGTGGCTGTTCGATATACTACGTGCCTGCTGTATACTTCGTGGCTGTGCTATATACTACGTGGCTGTGCTATATACTGCGTGGCTATGTTATATGCTGCATGGCTGTTATATACTACGTGGCTGTGTTATATACTACATGGCTGTGCTATATACTATATGGGCTGTGTTGTATACTACGTGGCTGTGCTATACATTACATGGCTGTGTTATATACTATGTGGCTGTACTATATCCTTCGCCCCAAACCCCCGACATCCTGCGCCCCGAACCCCTGACATCCAGCGCCCCCAACCGCCAACGTCCTGCGACTAATCAATGACAGACGCAGTCCAGCCATGAATTGACGCGGGATTTGTACCACGCTTTGCTGATTTGTTGCGCCCGGCTGGCCGCGAACAATCAGCGATATTGGCGCGGGATTTAAACACCGCTTCGGTGATTGGTCGTGCCTGGCCAGCTGTGACCAATCAGCGACAGGCGCAGTCCGGCCGCCAATTGGTGCGGGATTTGAACCACGCTTTGCTGATCGGCCAGCCAGGTGCGACCAATCAGAGATAATGGCGCGGAATTTAACCCCCACTCACAGCGCGACGTACATACATACATACATATTCTAGAATACCCAATGCGTTAGAATTGGGCCACCATCTAGTATATATATATATATATATATATATATATATATATATATATATATATATATATATATATATATACAGGGGTTGGACAAAATAATGGAAACACCTGAAAATATCAACACAAGTTAGTTTACTATGGTGTAAGTCCACCTTTTGCGGCGATTACTGCCTCAATTCTCCGAGGTATGGATTCATACAAGGTGTGAATTGTTTCCAAAGGAATTTTAGCCCATTCTGCAGTTAAAACACCCTCCAGTTCTTTGAGCGACGATGGCAGCAGAAATCAACGTCTAACTTGAATCTCTAAAATCGACCATAAATGCTCAATAATGTTGAGGTCTGGGGATTGTGGGGGCCAGATGAGATGCTCAACTTCATTGAAATGTTCCTCGTGCCATGCTTTAACAATTCTAGCTGTATGAATTGGTGCATTATCATCCTGAAAGATGACGTTCCCCTCTGGGAACAGTGCTTGAACCATTGGATGCACTTGGTCGTCCAAAATGCCTAAATAATCTCGGCTGTTAATTCTTCCATGAAGGGATATCATTGGCCCGGTGGATCTCCACGAAATAGCACCCCAGATCATCACAGAACCTCCAGCATGTTTTACAGTTGGGAGAAGGCAGTCTGGATGGAAGGCTTTTTTCGGCTGTCTCCAAACGTACACTCGGCTGGAGGTCGGAAATAGGGTAAACGATGATTAGTCTGAGAATATCACGTTTCCACTGCTCGAGGGACCAATTCTGGAGGTTTCTACACCACTCAAAACGCTTGGAAACATTTGTAATTGAGAGCAGCGGTTTTCACATTGCAGCTCTTTCGTGGAATCCTCACAACTCCCGACGAACAGTTTTTGTGGAAACTAGGTTCTGTAGGTGTTCATTGAACTCAGCAGTGATTTTTGGAGCCGTGGTCTTGCGATCCTCTCTCACAATTCGCTTTAGAGTCCGATGGTCTCTCTCAGTCAACTTTGACTTTCGGCCGGACCTGTGCTTTGCTGCGGACGTTTTTCCTTCTCTTTCAAAAGCAGTCATTACTTTGGAGACAGTACCTCTGGACACGCCAAGCATTCGGGCATTTTCTGTTACACTAACACCTGCCATACGAGCACCAACAAATTGGCCTCTTTGAAAATCCGAGAGGTTCGCCATTGGTATCAGGTTCTCATCAATATTCTTACAATTCAGCAAAACAAACAGTTAATTTACATACACATATCACATAACACAAATAATCAACTACAAAACATTACCATATGTCACGGTTTGCATGCTTATCACATGTTCGAAGATTATGATGCCAAAACGTTAGGTGTTTCCATTATTTTGTCCAACCCCTGTATATATATATATATATGACATGATTTTTGTGTGGGACGGCCCCGAGCAGACATTTAACTCCTTTGTTTCCTATTTGAATGATAACCATATGAATATGTCTTTCACTTCCGAATTTGGTGGCTGTAGTCTTAATTTTCTGGATGTTACCGTTGAGGCAATAAATGGCACTCTCAGTACAACATTGTATAGGAAGCCAGTGGCAACAAATTCCCTACTTCATTATAACAGTTATCACCCTACACATGTCAAACGATCCCTCCCATATAGCCAACTTTTACGGGTAAAGAGAGCCAACAGTACACAAGAAGGTGCTAGGGCACAATCTAATGAATTAATACACAGGCTAGAAAATAGAGGGTATCCTGTTAAACTGTTACATGAAGCAAGAGAAAAATCCGTCAGTAACTACAATAACAGTAATAGGGATATGTCCGCAGGTAAACGTTTTAATTTCAGTTTTCAATTTAGTCCAATTGATAGCTTCATACGGAGCGCCATACGCAAGAATTGGCACATCCTTGAAAAAGATAGAGATCTTGTTGACATTGTGAAAAGGGGTCCTTTGATATCAAATAAACGTAGCACAAATTTGAGAGACATTTTAGTGCACAATCGTTTACCGGGTGAGTGCAATAATTGGTTAAAATCAGGTACACCAAAAGGAAATTTCCGTTGTGGACATTGCGCATATTGCAAAAATCATCTAACAGGACGGCACTTTAATATTGGACCAATTAAACACACAGTTAATTCTCTCATAACATGCAAAACCAAATACGTGGTCTATGTTATATATTGTCCTTGCGGACGTTTTTACATAGGCAAGACAATTAGGTGTTTATACATGCGCTTTCGTGAACACTGTAATACCATTTCAACTGGCAAAGGCGTACCCCGCCTTATTGAACACGTTCGGGATAGACACGGTGGGGACCCTAATGTCCTGTCATTTGCAGGCATAGACACAGTCACTTTACCCAAAAGAGGGGGCGATTTGCATAATATGCTCCTACAGAAGGAAGCTAGGTGGATTATGCAATCACAAGCGATGGGCCCTTTAGGTTTTAATGATAGGGTAGACATGTCCATTTTTCTGTAACTTTAATAGCCGTTTTAGTTGCCCGTTTTCTATAATTATTTCTGAGTCCCATAATAGCCTGGTAGTTATCATAGTCCGTGCAGAGCTTCGCTTTGGAATAGAATAAATTCTTCCTAGTTTCAGTATTTTTCTATATTAGAATTATATGTTAAACTCTCTTTTTTTTCTCTTGTCCTTATTTGATTGTTTCTATTTTGACATTTTTTGTATAAATCAGTGCATTGTTTTTAAAGTATGTTTTATCTCGTCACAAGGTGAGGTGGAGGTGGAATTGCATGGGGGGAAGTGGGTGGGAGGTATACACCCTCCCCACACCTGACCCTATTTCACCCAGCGTTCTTGCAGCCATTCTCACGGACCTGTTGAAGCGCCAGTCAAGCGCGAAACAGCTGTTGTCCCGCACAGCCACACTCCCTCCCCAGCACCCTCGGCCGTGAAGATGTACTACGTGCTTCAATAAAAGTTACCTGCAATGGACTTCCTGTGAGTGCGCTCCTTCTTCTCTCTTCATTGATATATATATATATATATATATATACAGTATATACAGTATATATATATATATATATATATATATATATATATATACCTATACTATGTGTAGACATTTATTTTATCTATTCTATTCTAACCTGTCAGTGTGATTTTACTGTACATCGCACTGAATTACCGGCTTTTCTATAGAACACTGGTGCGTATTTCTCGCAAGTCACACGCATGGTCCGTGTGTAATCCGTATTTTTCTGGCCCCCATAGACTTTCATTGGTGGATTTTTTGCACAATACGCTGACAAACGCAGCATGCTTCGATTTTCTCAGCCCATAAAATATGGCCGAGAAATATACGGCAGATAAGAGCTGCCCCATAGAAAATCATTGGTCCGTGTGCAATGCGTTGTTTTTGCGCCTCTCATACATCCGTATTCCTTTCTAGTGTGACCCCGACCTTATGGTTTGTGGGTGCGATGACCCACTGGGAGAGTCTCTGAGGTGCTAGAACAGCAGAACACCCCATATAGACAACACAGGCATGTGGCAAAATTTTATATCATTGGGCAATGTAGAAAATTACATTTTTACCACAAAAATTTTGTTTTAGTCCCAGATTTTACATTTTCACTAGGGAACCCGGAAAAAATGGCACGAAAATTTGTTGCACAATTTCAGCTGAACATGGAATTATATGTGGCTGTACAGTACTGCTTAGTCACTCAGCAAGGCTCAGGAGGGAAGGAGCGCTATTTGTCTCCTGGAGTGCAGATTTTCCTAGAATAGCTTGCAGACTCCATACACAAAGCCCCTAAGTGCTAGAAGAGCAGAATACCTCTCTCAAGTGACTTTATTCTGGAAATGATTCCCCTTTGTGAATTTATCTACAGGTGTAGTGGTGATTTTAACTCCACAGGTGTTTTCCAGAAACAAGCAGCAGTGGATGTTGCTGATTGAAAATTGCAAATCTGCAATTGTAGTGCCCAGTACGCAGTAATGCTCAGTACGTTATACCCAGCTCTTGCTTCTGGAAACATGCACCAATAAATTAAGCGGGCTCTCATTGCTCCAGAAATACCAATCATGTGGACGCTAAATTTGATTTAGGCACACTGTGGGGATCAGAAGGGTGGTGGGGGGGCATTTGGATTTGGGAGTGCAGACTTTGCTGAATTTCTTTTGGAGGAGAAAAGCCTTAGTGATTTCCAGAACCTTTCTACAACCAGTAACCCGGAAGCCCCCTATATTTCCATTAACAGATGACAGACCTGAGTGGGGCCTTGCTTTCTTTTTGGATTCAGATGAAGCTTTTATTGGGAACATTTTACATAACTTTTGGGATCACATTTATCCTGTGCACTATGCTGAGCACTTATATCTGGGTTTTCATCTAACTCTCCAAAGTCACTCTTGTCTCCATCTGGCCTCTGTTCAGCGGTGTCCTTCTTTTCAGAAGAGCACAAAACTGCAGCCGACCGCACTTTTATGCACGCCTAAAAAGACGGACACTGCCGGATCACAAGCCAGACAGCATCCACAGTGGCTCCATCTGCCTCATTAAAGGGAATCTTCCACTGGGGGGTCTGTCTGAATCATGTATAAGTAAACAAGTATTTTACATGTAAACGCTCAGTGCAGAGAGGCAGGATAAATGTGAGTGGGGGCCTTAATAAAATCTTTGGGAGACAGAATGAACAAATCAACAGCAGATTAAGAATTGGATTTATTTTTTATGCCGTTTCTCATGTGGTATAAGTGATTAGGCGACTTTATTCTTTGGGTCGGTGCTATTACAACGATACCAGGTTTACATCGAGTTTTTATGTTTGGCTGCTGTCACAAGCTAAAAGATGCTTTTTATTGCATGGCCATATTTTGAGAGTTATAATTTTTTAATATTACTGCTGGCAGAGTCATGTGAGGGCTTGTTTTTTGCGGAACGAGTTGACTTTTTTTATTGGTACCATTTTCGGGCATATGACATTTTTTTTTTTACGTTGTCTATTCCGATTTTTGAGAGGCATAAAGAAAAAAAACATCAATTTATTTTTATTTTTTTTAATGCCGTTCCGCGTATGGTAAAATTGATAATGCAACTTTAGTCTTCAGATCCGTATGATTACATCAATGCCACATTTATATATTTTTTTCTTGTTCTGGCGCTTTTACACAATAAAAACTATTTTATAGGAAAAAATTATTATTTTTGCATTGCTTTATTCTGACAGCTATTATTTTTTTTATTTTTGCAGACAGCGAGAACAGGGAGTACAAAGAAAAAATATTTTATTAAATGATATTATATCATTAAAAATAAATAGTAGAAAGAGATTACATGGACAAAGGAATTAAAAATGAAGGACACAAACAATAAAGGGTATGAGGCAAACACAAAATTATATATGGATCAGGAAGTTACCCTCCCATGAGCACTATGTTGTAACAATGTATTTTATGATAGCCTTACTGCAGTATAACCAGTACGATATGGAAGGCTGCTATATAAACAATCAGTTTAAAAGTAAAACTGCCATCAATGCTGCAATCATAAGGAAACATCAAGAATCAGTAACCATATATCACAGTGTCATAGGAGGGTTCTTACCCATATAACTCCCTGTGCGCCTTCAAACCACACAGCCCTGCGTCAAACCTCATTTGTCTCAGCTGTCAGCTTTATCATGGCTCATTATCAAAAATAGAGGGGTCCTCACAACTTTTTTTTAAATTATTTAAATAATTGAAAAAAACAGTGTGAGGTCCCCCTTTTTTGACAACCAGCCAAGCTAAAGCAGACAACTGGGGGCTGGTATACTCAGGCTGGTAAGTGGCCATGGATATTAGCCCCCTCAGCCTAAAAATAGCAGATCACAGCAAACCCACAAAGGGTGCATCTATTACATGTGCAAATTCTGGTGCTTTGCCCGACTCTTCCCACTTGCCCTGGTGCGGTGGCAAGTAAAATTTGTGAGGTTGATGTCAGCTGTTTTATCGCAGCTGACATCAAGCCCACATATTAGTAATGGATAGGTGTCTATAAGACTCCCCTCTATTACGAACCCCATCATTAGATTGTAAAAATGACACAGCCAGAATAAAGTCCTTTATTTATAGAAAAAAAACACTGATTCTTTTATGTGAAATAAAAATAAAAAAGCACAGTAACACTCACCTTACAACCATTCCATTGAAGCCTTTGTCCACTGTATAAACAGAAAATAATAAATTAAACTGATACTCACCTTAAGCCCATTCGATTGAAGCCCTTGTCCCCTGTAAAAAAAATAAAAATAATAAACAACCATATCCCTCCCTTATCCGAAGTGAAGATGTCCAAATGCTGTAATCCATGTCTGCAATATCTGGTTTACGACCTGAACAGTGCCAAGATTCGACCATAGCGGCTGAAAGCCATGGGAGAATGAAGTACTGCGAGCACAGCTTCAGTGGTTAGCAGTGTCGTCACTGAGGTCACTTCAGGTCACTGATTCTGCTTTTTCGCTGGCACTTCACTGTGAGCCGAGATGATGAATTACGGTGACCTCAATGAGATCACCGCGAACACCGTGAGAATCTCTGGAATCATGGTCCGTGTCCCTATTTCAGGTTGCTCTTGAGTTAGGTGGCAAAATCATGAGGATAGAAAAAAAGTCATGAAAAGGAAATGGTGACAGGTAAAACACAAGATAAAAAGTCAAGGTCAGTTTTGACATTCAAGCAAAAGGCAAAAACTACATTAAGTTTAAAGGCATGAGTAACCACAAAACAAGATCTTGTCCAATCAAAAAGAGCTTATCTTTTTCTCATGATACCACTTTCTGGAGTTTTTGCTATAGTTTGGATAAAACATTGTTTCATCTGCTCTGCTGTGGCCTTCTAGTCCTCTCAGTGATGAACTTCTGCTATTGTCCATGATATTCAAGAGATCTGTAGACAGAAAAATTCCACTTGGTGACACTTGGTGACACGGATGAGCTTAGACAAAGCTCATCAATGAGAAAGCCATGATATCGCAGAAGAAAAAACATTGATATTATCAAAACTGCAGCAAAGCTAAGTAAGAAACACATCTCTGGAATTAAGGTTGCTTTTCCTTATTTTATGATGTACTAAGGTAAGAAAGCTCCTGGTGACATTTTTAATTGGATAATGAAATTGCTTCAAAATAGAAATAAAGGGTTACATCCATGTAGCAGCTATTAGTGACAGACAAAAATGCAACAAAAAACTGATGAGATGTTTGATGGATTTACATCGGACCCCTTTGAATTATTCGATTTTTTCATGGTAATAAATGGGTGAAAAAGGGCAGGCAATGTTTTGTACAGATTAGGGACTTTTCTCTGTGTGTATCCTTTGCTTTAAAGATACGGGGTTAGTAATTGGGGAGTCTTATAGACGCCTCTCCATTATTAACCCCTTGGCTTGATGTCAGCGGACATTACAAAGCTGATATCAACTCCAAAATACTACCCTGTTTGCCAACACACCAGGGCAAACAGGAAGAGCGAGGCAAAGTGCCAGAATTGGCGCATCTAATGAATGCGCCTTTTCTGGGGTGGCTGCGGGCTATTTTTAGGCTGGGGAGGGCATTTGCACTGGCAGTTTGGCATTTGCACTGCCCTCATGAGTACTAGCCGCTGTGAACAGACATAACCTTACTAAGGTCACCTCAGTTCACAGCAGCCAATTCTCATGAGGTTAGAGCGAGTACCAGACTGATGAGCGACTGCTCATCAGTCCAGCACTCGTGCTGCCCTCATGAGAACCGCCGCATGTGAACTGAGGTAATCTTACTGACGTCACCTCAGTTCACAGCAGCTGAACAGAGCTCCATAGACTGGATGAAGAAGAATGGGAGCAACGTAGGACCTCCATTTGGACTACGGCAGACTGGTGTGAATTTCAATTATTTACTTGTTTCTTTAAATAAATGGGAGAAAAGGGAAATTGTTGGGAAGGTTTTTTTCAAAAATATTTTTTTTTTCTGTGTGTTTTGTTCTCTTTTTACTTACGGGGTTGGAAATGGGCATGTCTGATAAATGAAATAGAAAAAAGTCCAGCTCACCGTAGTAGACATCCTTAGGTGTTCAGAGCAATTAAAACGCTGTGTCAAAGCGTGGAGCAATCAAAACATGAGAAATCCAGCTCACAAGCTGGATTTCGCAAGTTTTGATGTCTGATAAATATCGCCCATTACTAACCTTTGGGCTTGATGTCAGCAGACATTGCACAGCTGATATAAACCACAAAATATTACCCCACTTGACAATGCACAAGGGCAAGCGGGAAAAGCTAGACAAAACACCAGAATTGTCGCATCTAGTTGATGCTCCTTTTCTGGAGCAGCTGTGGGCTGCTATATTTAGGCTGCAGAGGGGTAAATATCAATAGGACTTTTCCATTATAGAATACCAGCCCCCATCTGTTTGCTTTAGCTTGGCTGGTTGTCAAAAATGAGGTGGACGCAACATTGTTTCTTTATATTATTTATTTAGATAAACACAAAAACTGTCCTTGGTCCCCTCTGTTTTTGATAACCAGCCAAGATAAAGCAGACAACTGAAGGCTGCAACCCACAGCTGTCTACTTAACCTGCACTGGTTCATAAAAAATAGAGAGGACTGCAAGTCTTTTTATTTTATTACTGTTATTATTTTTTTACATGGTTTGCCAGTCATTCATAGCCATTCCAATACTTGACATGGCTGTGATGAGGTTGAAAGGTCCACAGAGGAAAAGCTTGCTGATTGGCTTCACTGCAGCCTTTCAACAAGCTTTGTTCAGGTTGCCGAACACAACCGTAACCCGAACTTCTGGAAGAAGTCATTGTTCAGGGGACAGTCCAAGGACACTAGGTGTCCAGTATGGACTTCGAGCTTTACCGTTAGGGTTTGCCCATCTATTCTCATCGCTATTAATAATTATATTTCTCTATTGCAATTCTAAATCTCTTTATTGTATTTATGGTTCTTATTCAGTGGCGTAACTAGAGTTCGATGGGCTCTGGTGCAAAATTTGCACCTGCCCCCTATGCATGTTGGTCAGCTGTATGAGCATTTATAGCATCCTAAATCATGTACTAATGTACCCCATCCTGGCACAATTCTGATATACATGTCCCACATTTTGTCACTGTTCTTAAACTCATAAAGAAATTACATGATTCTACTCACCTTTCCCCACTCCAACGCAGAGTGTTGTCCTCTTTTTAGCCATGGCAACATGCAAGTGATGGGAAGCATATGATGTCACTGCCATGCGCCGCAAGTGTCTTGCATGCTGACGTCAACTGCAAGTCTCTGATTGGTCGGCAGCTCATATTGCAATGCAGGTACCCAGTGGGTCTCTGAGCCACAATGCATTTCAAGTGAATGTGCATTCTTAGACGCATATACAGCTGAAATATGTGCTGGTGTCAAAGAGCCTTCCTCCAGCAGGGCCTCTGCGATTGTAATCATTAAGCCCCTGTTCTTATTTAGTTTAGGTTTTTCATCCTTTACAGGCTCACAGAATCCAACAAAGTGTCACAAGATAAATCACCCAAAATTCAGAGTCACCTGAATCCACGAGTTTTGGGAAACTTTAAACTTATTCTAATTGTTTAGAATCTTTTGTTCATCTGTAAATACTGAACCAAACCCTTTTTCAGTCATAAATAGTAAATTATATATATTTTCAGCATTATTATTGTTTTTTGAAGATATTTGATACAATTTTGTATTTTTAAAATAATTTAGTGCATAAAAATGCACAAATTTAATAGGTATCTTCAAAAGCCTGCTCTAGTCTCTTTAAGAACTGTAACCTAGTTCTCGACTCTTTGCTTCCGAAAACTGTTCTGCTCTTAATGCACATTCCATGTGAACATGAGGTTGTGTTCAGAGCAGAAGGTGAAGAGGCACATTAATCACGAAGGTGACGGCAGATGTGTCCCTGATAAGACTATAATGCTTCATGCAGCTTGAATAAAGACAGGTGGAAGCCTTGGAGGTAGTACATGGCCACCCATCTCTCTACTATGGTTTGTGTCCTCTTCTTATCCAGTAAACATGTGAGCTGGCCAGACAGCCGTGACCAACAGTCTCCACTCAAGTGCCTCAATGCCCTGGGAGACGAGCAGTAAGTTGATTCTATAGATGATTATTGACCTGGAGAAAAGGGTCACTCAGAACACTAAACAAAGTTATTGGTGAAATTGGATTAGTACGAAAATTCATCTATAATATTTAATATTAATATAACTATTGGTATTAATACTAATAATATTTTTTAACTGTCACAATAGTACAATGTTCGCCATTGTTATACAGAGCTAGAAGAAATCATCATAAAGCTTAAGTTCAAGCTGAAATAAAAGGAGTTGTCTGGTTTCGAAAACTCAATTTCAAATCTTCAGAATTCAAAGTTAAAAGAAGAGAATTGTCCATTTAAGACTTTCATATGTCAGCCAGAGCAAAGATCAGCTAGAAAAAATATGTCTCGGAAAGGTTCAGCATATCCATTGCTTTACATAGTAGATTTCTATGAGAACCTTGTAATAGTTCACCTCTCCCTTAGAGGCGCTTTAGAGGAGTTTACTAAACCAGCGCCACCCCGGTAAGTGAAACCGAGTGCTCCTGGGGAAAATAAAGATCATTTTCCCCCAGCAGTGTCCAGCTATGTGAAGTTGCCGAGCAGGTTTGTAATGCTAACCCCAGATCTGCAGGTTAATAGTGTTTTTGCTGGTAGTAGGTTCCCGATAAAGGGAATCTATCTTTATCACCTGATGATGTCTTGTTTCACAGTTAGAAGATGCGGCAGTAGAGACAGAAGCAGAGTGTGAGCACTGCACTCACCTCTCCCACAGCGTCTACCACCATTGATCCAGGACAGCTTCAGAGGACGGTGATGTAAGAAACTGCAGCGCTGCCCACTGACGACGTCCTATTCTACAAGGGGTGATAGATGGTGCAGGGAAGTGAGTGCAGCCCCAGCCTTCTGTGACAGCCTACAGGCTTATGGGGATCCGCATTGTACTATATTGAGGACTATCTGGTGTATTATACTATATGGAGGTTGTTTATGGGCCCATCGTACAGTGTGGGGATTAAATCGAGGGGTCCATCATAAAGTGTGGGAGATAATGTGGGGCCTTTGTAGAGCGTGGTGGCCATCAGGCAGTTTTGTAGCCATCAAACAGTTTGGGGGATACTAAAGGGTAAGTATACTGTGTAGGGGGTACTATACAGTGAGGGGGCATTATACTGTGTATAATAGAGCATCATACTGTGCAGAAGGAAGCTGTACAGGGGGGGAGACTCAGGACTTATTATATATTAAGTGGGTACCTTTTGTTATAGGGGAACTTAGGTTATTGCGACTGAAAAGTGGAACACTGAGGGCATTCCTACTTTCTAGGGGGAAAATATGTGCACTGTGTTCTAGGGCAGTTGCATGGGGCATTAATATATTCTGCAGGGCTCAGTCCTAGGCCCCCTCCTCTTCTCTCTATACATGGCCCCTATTGGACAAACAATCAGCAGATTTGGGTTCCAGTATCATCTTTATGCTGATGACACCCAATTATACACTTCTTCCCCTGTCATCACCCCTACCCTAATTCAAAATACCAAGGATTGTCTGTCTGCTGTCTCTAACATCATGTCCTCCCTCTATCTGAAACTAAATCTCTCCAAAACGGAACTTCTTGTGTTTCTCCCTTCTACTAACCTCACTCTTCCCAACATCGAAATTACTCTGGAGGGTTCAACCATAACTCCCAAGCAGCATGCCCGCTGTCTTGGGGTCATATTCGACACCGAACTTTCCTTTACTCCCTATATCTGATCACTCACTCGCTCTTGTCACCTGCATCTTAAAAACATCTCCAGAATCCGACCTTTTCTCACCTTTGAAACTGCTAAGACTCTTACTGTCGCTCGTATTCATTGTCGTCTGGACTACTGCAACTCTCTTCTGATCGGTCTCCCTCTTACCAAACTTTCTCCTCTCGAATCCATCTTGATTGCTGCAGCCAGGGTCATATTTCTGTCCAACCGCTTCACCGATGCCTCCATCTTGTGCCAGTCATTACACTGGCTACCCATTCGCTACAGGGTCCAGTATAAACTCATCTCTCACCCACAAAGCCCTCCACAGTTCTGCACCGCCTTATATCTCCTCTCTCATCTCTGTCTATCGCCCTACACGTGCCCTCCGTTCTACAAATGACCTAAGACTAACATCCCGTTATCCGAACCTCACACCTCCATCTCCAAGACTTCTCTCGTGCTGCGTCAGCTCTCTGGAATGCACTTCCCCAGACGATCAGACTGATACCTAGCCCCAACCTATTCAAGCGCGCTCTAAAAACCCATCTCTTCAAACAAGCCTACCACATCAACTACTCAGTAAACTAACTTTGCCCTGTTCCCTCCTTCCAAATATTATTCTGAATCTGCACCCTAATATTCATCTGTCTCCACACCCTCCAGGCACATGATAACTGCACTTGATACTTGACTATTGCACTTAAACACACGGGCTGATGACCGGATCATGCAGCTTTATATGAAAATCCCTATTTATTATAATTGCCAGACCTGAAATAACGAGCACTTTTCACCTATTGTGTCCCCCCATTTCCTTGTAGATTGTAAGCTTGCGAGCAGGGACCTCACTCCCAATGTCACTGTTTAAATTGTCTTAACTTGTATTGAATTTGTCTGTATATGTCCCCGCTTAATTGTAAAGTGCTGCGGAATATGTTGGCGCTATATAAATAAAGATTATTATTATTAAAGATTATTATTATTCTAAGGGTTTGTTTTACCACCTAGAGGGCGCACAGTACCACACAGTAGGTGCAGTAATAGGGACAGATATGGCAGCAGCGGCTCAGTATTAGGGTATCAGCCAGATGAGGTGTGTGTGCAAGTTAGGGGATAGATGGGACCGAAGTAGGAAATGTAAGTAGGCAGATGTGTCTGTGTTGTATTCTCTGCAGACGAATCGTGGCTGGAAGAAGTTGTCATGTCGGTCTGGGCCAAATGGAGAATATGTGAAAAGTGAACGATTCCATCAGGAGGAATGTCACCTGTAAGTCACCATCTATAACTGTGCTGTAATCTCTTACATGTTCTGCCTCACTGGTATCCACCACTATATGTCACCATATGACGGTAATATCAATATTGGTCTTTGTATGGAGATTATTTTCAGTAAGAGCCCTGTCATCTGCTGAGGTTTTCCGACATCCACTATCAGGATGTGCCACCATACTTGTAATCACGGTTACCTGATTAGGGGCCAACTCAGGATCTCCCCCCCCCCAGAACCAATACCCTAGCTACACCTCTGAGTAAAGGGTATTATATAATAAAGCTAATTACAAAAGTGCTTAGGTTGTAAAGATAGATATTTAGAAAGGAAATTTAGGTGCTGGAATACCCCTTTACATGTTTTCACTATGTATAAGACAGGTGCCTAGAGTGTCCCTTTAATCAGATGCCAGCATTAAATAATTGCATCTAGAGCGTTCTTTTAATAAGTCTGAAAGTCTTGTTATTTGGACAGTATGAGGTCACAGACTTATGGATTTTCCTAAATTGATTCTTGAATATTCTTGAAAACATGAACAACCTAATAAGCCATTTTAAAGAGTTTTCCGCACTTGAACTAAATTCAAAGCGCTGCGGAATATGTTGGCGCGATATAAATAAAATTATTATTATTTATTATTATTATGTCTCATTGAGAGTATTGGATGAGAATGTAGCCTGCACATGACCACCAAGGTACAGATCATACACTGGTGGTCACGTTACCTTCCATACAATTGAGTAAATCCTTGATGATCTGCATAACATACATTCTCTGGATTCTCCATTCTGATGTCAGATTGAGAGGCTTCAGAAACTTTCCTCAATCCCGTAAACCCCTATATTGACCGGACCTACCTGTGTTACTCAGAGACAAATATTTCATTCATAATTCCTGAATTTTTGCGCCAATCTTCTCAGCTCTTCCTCATTACTGTAAATGAATGCTAGATGTGTCAGGCTGAGTATCCATTTCTGTTTCCAAACTGCAGCAAAGTGCTTCAGGGGAACTGTGACGGTTTTAGTGTCATTTGCATGAGCGAGCAATAAAGGTGAAGGTTTTACACAGTAATAAGATGAGTTCGGGGATAACTACGACGATGTAACATCGCGCAGATTGATTTGAAAATGTTTGTCTCATGGTAAAATTAAAATGGAGTTTTGTAATGAAAGATCTTATCAGTTTTATTACTAAAATATTACTCTCATTTATTTACATCTTAAATGTTTCGCAGAATATTAAAACCAGATAAATCTGAGGCATGGTAAATTAAAATCAATGCTTGTTGAGCTTTTCAGCAAATTTAAAAGGTTGGTCCAATACCCATGAAGCCCTTATGAATAACTACCTTTCAGTTCTAACCAGTTTTTCTATTAGCTTTATTGTTAAAGGGGTGGTCCAGTAACTAAAAAGTCATTTCTAAGTATCTATTTTTGTACTCTAACCACTTTTATAATTGCTTCATTATACAATATTCTACATTTCTCCCTATACAGCTAATCATATCCTGTTGATGTTTTGTCTGAGAGGAGTCTCAAATGGGACGTCACTGGAAGCTGGGGCTGCACTCGCTTCCCTGCAACATCACTCCCCTGCAGCGGTCAACTCCCTTACAGGAACAGGACGTCATCAAGAGGAAGTGCTGTAGTTACTTACTACAGTTTCTTGCATCGCCGCCCCCTCTGAAGATGTCCTGAATTCATGGTTATAAATGATGTGGGAGAGGTGAGGAGTGCAGCGCCAGCGTAAGCAGGTTCCTTGGATGCAACAGACATTGGCACTTAGCCAACACTATTTATTTAATTAACACAAAATAGAAAATCTATTTATAAGTATATATAAGCCCTACATGGCTGGTTAGAGTAACAGGGTTAACCCCTTCACGACTTGAGGTTTTTACTTCATCGTTTTTTGGTCCCTTTTTTCCCCAGATATAAGTTTTTTGGTCAATATGGCCTTGTGAGGGCTTGTTTTTTGTTTGATGAGTTGTACTTTTGAACAACGACATTGGTTGTGCAGTGAAATTATAAAAAAAGTGCAATTCCACAATTGTTTTCACTAAATGCTAAAACTAATCTGCCATTATGATTCTCCAGGTCATTATGAGTTCGCAGATACTAAACATGTATAGGTTCTTTTTTCTTTAACCCCTTAATCCCATATGACGTACTATCCCATCGAGGTGGGGTGGGCCTTAATTCCCACCGACGGGATAGTACGTCATATACGATCGGCCGCGCTCACGGGGGGAGCGCGGCCGATCGCGGCCAGGTGTCAGCTGACTATCGCAGCTGACATCCGGCACTATGTGCCAGGAGCGGTCACGGACCGCCCCGGGCACATTAACCCCCGACACACTGCGATCAAACATGATCGCAGTGTTCCGGCGGTATAGAGAAGCATAGCGCATGGAGGGGGCTCCCTGCGTGCTTCCCTGAGACCCTCGGAGCAACGCAATGTGACTGCGTTGCTCCGAGCATCTCTTACCTCCTCTCCCTGCAGGCTCTGGATCCAAAATGGCTGCGGGGCTGCATCCGGGTCCTGCAGGGACTACTTCTGGGTCCAGAGCAGGCGCTGGTAAGCCTGCAGCGCTGTAAGTGAGATCGCTGATCTGACAGAGTGCTGTGCAAACTGTCAGATCAGCGATCTGTGATGTCCCCCCGGGACAAAGTAAAAAAAAAAAATTCCACATGTGTAAGAAAAAAAAAAAATATCCTAAATAAAGAAAAATATATATATATTATTCCCATAAATACATTTCTTTATCTAAATAAACAAAAAAAACAATAAAAGTACACATATTTAGTATTGCCGCGTCCGTAACGACCCAACCTATAAAACTGTCCCACTAGTAACCCCTTCAGTAAACACAGTAAGAAGAAAAAAAAAAAACGAGGCAAAAAACAACGCTTTATTATCATAACGCCGAACAAAAAGTGGAATAACACGCGGTCAAAAAGATGGATATAAATAACCATGGTACCTCTGAAAACGTCATCTTGTCCTGCAAAAAACACAGCATCATAAGCAAAAAGAGTTACGGTTAGGGCTAGGGTTAGGGCTAGGGTTAGGGTTAGGGCTAGGGTTAGGGCTAAGGTTAGGGTTGGGGCTAAAGTTAGGGTTAGGGTTGGGGCTAAAGTTAGGGTTAGGGTTTGGATTACATTTACAGTTGGGATTAGGGTTGGGATTAGAGTTGGGGTGTGTCAGGGTTAGGGGTGTGGTTAGGCTTACGTTGGGATTAGGGTTAGGGGTGTGTTTGGATTAGGGTTTCAGGTAGAATTGGGGAGTTTCCACTGTTCAGGCACATCAGGGGCTCTCCAAACACGACATGGCGTCCAATCTCAATTCCAGCCAATTCTGCGTTGAAAAAGTAAAACAGTGCTCCTTCCCTTCTGAGCTCTCCCGTACGCCCAAACAGGGGTTTACCCCAACATATGGGGTATCAGCGTACTCGGGACAAATTGGACAACAACTTTTAGGGTCCAAGTTCTCTTGTTATCCTTGGGAAAATAAAAATTTGGGGGAATAAAAATCATTTTTGTGGGAAAAAAAAGAATTTTTATTTTCACGGCTCTGCGTTATAAACTGTAGTGAAACACTTGGAGGTTCAAAGTTCTCACAACACATCTAGATAAGTTCCTTGGGAGGTCTAGTTTCTAATATGGGGTTACTTGTGGGGGGTTTCTACTGTTTGGGTACATCAGGGGCTCTGCAAATGCAACGTGACACCTGCAGACCAATCTATCTAAGTCTGTATTCCAAATGGCACTCCTTCCCTTCCGAGCTCTGCTATGTGCCCAAACAGTGGTTCCCCCCTACATATGGGGTATCAGCGTACTCAGGACAAATTGGACAACAACTTTTGGGGTCCAATTTCTCTTTTTACCCTTGGGAAAATACAAAACTGGGGGCTAAAAAATAATTTTTGTGGAAAAAAAAATATTTTTTATTTTCACAGCTCTGCGTTATAAACTGTACTGAAACACTTGGGGGTTCAAAGTTCTCACAACACATCTAGATAAGTTCCTTGGGAGGTATAGTTTCCAATATGGGGTCACTTCTTGGGGTTTTCTACTGTTTGGGTACATCAGGGGCTCTGCAAATGCAACGTGACGTCTGCAGACCAATCCGAGCTCTGCTATGTGCCCAAACAGTGGTTCGCCCCACATATGGGGTATCAGCGTACTCAGGACCAATTGGACAACAACTATTGTGGTCCAATTTATTCTGATACCCTCGTGAAAATACAAAACTGGGGGCTAAAAATCATTTTTGTGAAAAAAATAAAATTATTTTCACGGCTCTGCGTTATAAACTGTAGTGAAGCACTTGGGGGTTCAAAGCTCTCAAAACACATCTAGATAAGTTCCTTAGGAAGTCTACTTTCCAAAATGGTGTCACTTGTGGGGTTTTTTAATGTTTAGGCACATCAGGGGCTCTCCAAACGCGACATGGTGTCCCATCTCAATTCCAGTCAATTTTGCATTGAAAAGTCAAACGGTGCTCCTTCCCTTCCGAGCTCTGCCATGCGCCCAAACAGTTGTTTACCCCCACATATGGGGTATCAGCATACTCAGGACAAATTGCCCAACAACTTTTCGGGTCCAATTTCTTCTCTTACCATTGGGAAAATAAAAAATTGGGGGTGAAAATATCATTTTTGTGAAAAAATATGATTTTTTATGGCTCTACATTATAAACTTCTGTGAAGCACTTGTTGGGTTAAAGTACTCACCACACATCTAGATAAGTTCCTTAAGGGGTCTACTTTCCAAAATGGTGTCATTTGTGGGGGGTTTCAATGTTTAGGCACATTAGGGGCTCTCCAAACGCAACATGGCGTCCCATCTCAATTCCAGTCAATTTTGCATTGAAAAGTAAAATGGTGCTCCTTCCCTTCTGAGCTCTGCTATGCACCCAAACAGTGGTTTACCCACACATATTGGGTATCGTCATACTCAGGACAACTTTCACAACAACTTTTGTGGTCTAATTTCTTCTCTTACCCTTGGGAAAATAAAAAATTGGGGGCGAAAATATCATTTTTGTGAAAAAATATCATTTTTCATTTTTACGGCTCTGCATTATAAACTTCTGTGAAGCACTTGTTGGGTCAAAGTGCTCACCACACACTAGATAAGTTCCTTAAGGGGTCTACTTTCCAAAATGGTGTCACTTGTGGGGGGTTTCAATGTTTACGCACATCAGGGGCTCTCCAAACGTGACATGGTGTCCCATCTCAATTCCAGTCAATTTTGCATTGAAAAGTCAAACGGCGCTCCTTCCCTTCTGAGCTCTGCCATTCGCCCAAACAGTTGTTTACCCCCACATATGGGGTATCAGCGTACTCAGGACAAATTGCACAACAACTTTTCGGGTCCAATTTCTTCTCTTACCCTTGGGAAAATAAAAAATTGGGGGTGAAAAGATCATTTTTGTGAAAAAATATGATTTTATATTTTTACGGCTCTGCATTATAAACTTCTGTGAAACACTTGTTGGGTTAAAGTGCTCACCACACATCTAGATTAGTTCCTTAAGGGGTCTACTTTCCAAAATGGTGTCACTTGTGGGGGGTTTCAATGTTTAGGCACATCAGGGGCTCTCCAAACGCAACATGGCGTCCCATCTTAATTCCAGTCAATTTTGCATTGAAAAGTAAAATGGCGCTCCTTCCCTTCCGAGCTCTGCTATGCGCCCAAACAGTGGTTTACCCCTATATATGGGGTATAATCGTACTCAGGACAAATTGCACAACAAATTTTGTGGTCTAATTTCTTCTCTTACCCTTGGGAAAATAAAAAATTGGGGGCGAAAATATCATTTTTGTGAAAAAATATTATTTTTTATTTTTACGGCTCTGCATTATAAACTTCTGTGAAGCACTTGGTGGGTCAAAGTGCTCACCACACATCTAGATAAGTTCCTTAGGGGGTCTACTTTCCAAAATGGTGTCACTTGTGGGGTTTTCAATGTTTAGATACATCAGGGGCTCTCCAAATGCAACATGGCGTCCCATCTCAATTCCAGTCAATTTTGCATTGAAAAGTAAAATGGCGCTCCTTTCCTTCCGAGCTCTGCCATGCGCCCAAACAGTGGTTTACCCCCACATATGGGATATCAGCGTACTCAGGACAAATTATACAACAACTTTTGGAGTCCATGTTCTCCTGTTACCCTTGGTAAAATAAAACAAATTGGAGCTGAAATAAATTTTGTGTGAAAAAAAGTTAAATGTTCATTTTTTTTTAAACATTCCAAAAATTCCTGTGAAACACCTGAAGGGTTAATAAACTTCTTGAATGTGGTTTTGAGCACCTTGAGGGGTGCAGTTTTTAGAATGGTGTCACACTTGGGTATTTTATATCATATAGATTCCTCAAAATGACTTCAAATGAGATGTGGTCCCTAAAAAAAAATGGTGTTGTAAAAATGAGAAATTTCTGGTCAACTTTTAACCCTTATAACTCCCTAACAAAAAAAAATTTGGTTCCAAAATTGTGCTGATGTAAAGTAGACATGTGGGAAATGTTACTTATTAAGTACTTTGCGAGACATATCTCTGTGATTTAAGGGCATAAAAATTCAACTTTGGAAAATTGCGAAATTTTCTAAATTTTCACCAAATTTCTGTTTTTTTCACAAATAAACACAAGTTATATAGAAGAAATTTTACCACTATCATGAAGTACAATATGTCACGAGAAAACAATGTCAGAATTGCTAAGATCTGTTAAAGCGTTCCAGAGTTATAACCTCATAGAGGGACAGTGGTCAGAATTGTAAAAATTGGCCCGGTCATTAACGTGCAAACCACCCTCGGGGCTTAAGGGGTTAAGTGGTGAAAAAAAATCAAAGTTGTTTTTTTTTTTTAAATACACCATTTTGGTGTAGATATGATGTTTTGATTGCCTCTTATTGCATTTTATTGACCAAAAAAATGTAATTCTGGCATTTTAATATTTTTCTTGTTACACTGTTTACTGATCAGATTAATTATTTTTATATTTGAGAGATCGGGCGATTCTGAATTCTACGATACCAAATATGTGTATTAATCTTAACATGTACTATGTGACGACCTAATGAAAGAACTTTTGATAACATTCTATTGAAAAAACACACACACCCTGTTATGTAGTTTTACATTATTGTTTATTTGTGTTATATAACCCAATAAAAAAAAGTTAAAAAAAAAACAAAAAACTAAACAAATATGTGTATTTTTAATGGTTTTATTTTTAATGGGGAGAAAGGGGGATGATTTGAGCTTTAATATTTTTCTAATTTTTTAAAATATTTTTAAAACCATTTTTCTACTTTTTACTTGCTTCAATTATCTCCATAGGAGATTTGAAGCTGCGATACGCCGATCTCCTGTTCCTCACATAGCAAAGCTTCAGCCATGCTATGTGTAACAGAATTGATCATCTACTATGAAAGCCAGCCGCTGGGCGGCAATGGAAGAAAATGTAGTAAGTAACTGAAAGTGAGTGCAGCGTCAGCATCCTGTGTTGTCCTGTTTGCTTTTACTTCTTGTGACATTTGGCTTGAGAAAAGTCGCAAATTGGACATCAGAGGAGGCTGAAGCAAGTTTCCCTTCTCTGCACCATCTATCCCCTCTCCTGACATAGGACGTCAACATGGAGCAGTCACATGCCACAGCTACGGTCAGGATATCCCTGATGACATCCTGGTTCAGAAGATGTGATAGAGAAGTGACCACATCTTCAGTTCTAACGCCGCAGTCTCTTTGTCATGTCAGACGCTGTTCATACCAGGGCGTTCGACAGACAGCGGTAATTCCGATTTTGTCCACTATGTGCTCAGTGGCGTCGGCTAGATTTTATCTAGCTGGTCCGGGGTTATTTGTATTTATTTTGCCCTGTGCACTTATAGTGTATTCCTGAGTGACTGCGGCATGTTGCATATTTTTCCGTTATCCTTTTCTGAGCTAACTGTGGGTACTGGTGTATGGTCTCTTCACTGGGTGGTGGGTGGAGGTTTCAGCCTAGGGTCTGACATCATTTCTGATAGGGGGTCTCAGTTTGTGGCAAAATTTTGGAAAGCATTTTGCTCACGGCTGGGGATCAAGTTGTCTCATTCTTCGGCGTTTCATCCTCAGTCAAATGGTCAGACCGAGCGTATGAACCAAAATTTGGAACAGTACTTACGCTGCTTTGTTTCTGATAACCAGGAGGAGTGGTCGACGTTCCTTCCTTTGGCTGAGTTTGCCATCAATAATCACCGCCAGGAGTCGTCTGGGGAGTCTCTGTTTTTTTGTGTTTAGGGGCTACATCCTCAATTTTGTACTTTGAGTCAGGGGGGCTCTTCCGGCGTCCTGGAGGAAGACCAGTTAGGAGCACAATTATCAGCAGTCTGGAGGAGAGTTAAACAGCGCCTGTTGAGTGTGGGTGCTAGGTACAAACATGTGGCTGACAGTAGGCGTGTGCCAGGTCCGGACCTGAGTGTAGATGACTGGGTGTGGTTATCCACAAAAAACATAAGACTCAAAATACCATCCCTTCAATTGGGTCCAAGGTTTATTGGTCCATTTAGGGTCGCCGCCGTCATTAACCCAGTAGCGTACCGGTTGGAGCTTCCTACGGTGTATAAGATACACAACGTGTTCCACAGATCGTTGCTAAAAAAGGTGGTGGGTCTTTTGGACGCGACACCAACGCCTTCTCCAGTCTTGGTGGATGGTAATTTGGAATTCGAAGTCTCCAAGGTGGTTGACTCTCGTGTAGTGCGCCGCACTTTACAGTACTTGGTACACTGGCATGGTTATGGGCCTGAGGAAAGGTCCTGGGTACCAGCCTCGGACGTTCATGCGGATCGGCTGGTCAGTATGTTTCACCGCCGTCATCCAGACAAGCCGGGTCCTATAAGCCGTGAGGGCCCTGGGGTCCCTCGTAGAAGGCAGGGTACTGTCATGTCAGACGCTGTTCATACCAGGGCGTTCGACAGACAGTGGTAATTCCGATTTTGTCCACTATGTGCTCAGTGGCGTCGGCTAGATTTTATCTAGCTGGTCCGGGGTTAATTTAGCTGGTGCTCGGATTGGAAGCTGGGCCACGCCCACTGCCTTTAAATAGTTCTCCTGAACATTGGGCGTCGCCGATTATAGCTTCTGTCTTGTGCTTGGTTATCTCGGTCTGGAGTGGTGAGCTAGGAGTTGGAGTATCGTTGCTGGTGGTGTATTTCCCTTTGTCTTATTTTCTCCTTCCTATATTTGTATTTATTTTGCCCTGTGCACTTATAGTGTATTCCTGAGTGACTGCGGCGTGTTGCATATTTTTCCGTTATCCTTGTCTGAGCTAACTGTGGGTATTGGTGTATGGTCTCTTCACTGGGTGGTGGGTGGAAGTTTCAGCCTAGGGTTGAAACAGGAGACAGGGTGAGGGTGGAGGCCCAGACATGCACACCATCAGTGTAAACTCTGTGAGAGGGTCAGTCAGGGTTTCCCTAGTCTGAGGGAAATCGCAGGGGCTCGGGTCATTAGCTCTTGCATACCTAGGTCTCCCGTAACAGTCTTTCCCTGAAATTACTCATAATCAGGGGTTGGACCCTCCGTTTGTGCATCTAAAATAGATGAGAGTAAGCCACCCATAATATTGTTTCACTGTGTCACTTTTAAATTATGTAGGCACAGATAGTACTGTGTTCCTCACTTCATCTGTAAACAGTCAGCCAGTACTACCTTCTTGTCTCTAAATGGAAAATCCTGTTGCTGTCTATTTTATCTTTTTATAAACCACTAAACATTTAAAAACATTTAAGAAATAAATAATGGGTATTGCATATCACAATGGGCTTGGTCACTGGTGAGAGTAACAACTTGTCTTTTAACACATGAAAACATTTCTAAAAATGAATGTTCTGCCTCAAAACTTTTTGAACTTTTTAAAAATAACAAAGTTCCATAATAAACAAATGGAAAATGTGAGTCTCTTTTGGCAGCATCCTCCTTATAATAAAAGATGGCATTAGTGTTCCATACATAAATTACATGCTTTCATAAAATATATTTTCACAGGTTCTTATCTAGATCCAGCCATGCTTGATATAAAAATAAACAGTTCAAACAGATGATTACGTCCCCCTCCCCATTCTCTTTTATCCGGATCCCCCTGCTGCCGTTCTCTACACCCCCTTGCACACAGCTGACCCCGTTCGTGGTGGGAATAACCTGACTTAATCCCATGCCTGTTTGAGTCTTTCTGACCTATTTGCATAATGTGCGTGCGGTTAAATGAGAAGTGAGCACCTAATTAAATCATGCACCACAGATAAAGGATTAAAAATATTCATCCTGCTTTAAAAAAAAAAGTACTAATTATTTCCTTCATGTGGCTCCCTTCTCTGTAATTCCATGTCATTTAATCTGCTAAATACTTTCCCTTCAGAGGCTTTATGTTTGTCTGTTAAAGCCAGAGTTGACTTAGTGGGTTGAAAAAACATAGGAAAGTTCAAAGGGTTTATAGCCGGCTTGTGACTTTTTGAAGACCACAAAGAGTAATGCGCCGGTTGATTAAACAAATAATGTCAGTCTCCGTAAGTGATCTGATCCAATGGCAAATGTGGGACATTTTATTAAAGCTAAATTTTATCTCCTTTAAAGCATCATCCCATTTTTTTATTTTTATTTCTCAGTTTACCATGTAGGGAGTCAAACACTTTTCGAAGGACTTGCGTGATCGTATAATTCAGATGAGTTCTGTCCGTCGTCAATTTTAGCGGATAGCATTTGTCTTAATATTATTTTATGTCGATGTGCACAAGTCCAATTATTTCCTCGGGCTGACTCAACTGAGAATCATATGGCTCTTACCCATTCAACTCTATGGGTCCGTAGAAAAAACAAAACGGATGACATCCGAATGCAGTCTGACTTTCACAGACTGACATTACAGAGAATTGATTGCAAATGGATTTAACAAATTGGAAATCCATGGTGGCAAATGGATTTAACAAATGGATGGAGCTATTACAAAATGAAGAGGAACTATTTCATACATTTAACACATTATTAAAATCAGATCATTAAGGCCACATTCACACATTGAGTATTTGGTGAGTATTTTACCTCAGTATTTGTAAGCCAAAACCAGTAGTGGGTGATAAATACAGAAGTGGTGAATGTGTTTCTATTATACTTTTCCTCTACTCGTTCCACTCCTGGTTTTGGCTTACAAATACTGAGGTAAAATACTGACCAAATACTCAATGTGTGAGCAAGGCCTAAAGGATAGAATAAAATAGCTTAGCTTTCCCTCTTCCCTGATACTTTTGTCTGACAGGTCTCTCGGTATGCCCACGTATAGGGATAGATCTGCCACCTGTTGGAAGCAGCAATCCTACAAGTCACAAATGACCCTCTAACGTGCCTTAAAATTCCTCTGAAAAAACTTTAGAGAAAGTGTGTGGCAAAACAACAGTGAAGAAGATTAGTGTGTGTGGAAAAAAAAGAATAGAATCATCTATTTTCCTCAGGATAATTGGAGGCATTGAAATACTTTTAATTTGCAGTGAATCGATGAGCCAAGAAGCAAATTTCCTGATTAAATTCGGCAAATCTGGTGAATTTGAAATTCAAAAGATTCACTCCTCTTTAGTGCAAATTGATTTTTTTGTTTCCTTCCTTCTAATGGTCACTCATTATATGCCCATGTGAATGATGCAGCCAATCGATGGCCTCGGGGGAATGGCTGAATGTATGTCTCGAGCCTGCTGAAGCCAGTGATTACTTGTATGATCACGAGGATATGCGACACCTCAGTTGTGACTTCCACTGACTAAACAGGGACATATTCATTCTCAGTGTTCAGCATGAATGGTAAATATGGCTGTGGTTAGTGTGGGCCAAAAACGTTCATCTTCAATAAAACAGTAACTAAGGACACAGAGGAGAGGGAGAAGACGCAAGTCTCACTTTCAGCATTTGTATGAGACACGTGCTGTGAGAGGGGAGATGCAGCCACATGGTTGAGGTATCTGATCAGTTGACTAATAGATTGGCGCACGGAAAGGTTTGGAGGCGCACAGAGAGTGATCTGCTCATGAATTTTATGAATAGCATTGTTATAGTTTGATGATGGATCTACCCTAACTAAAATATCAATATAAAACAATGTAATAGCCTAGTCCAAATTGGTGATTAATATACAATACATTAAAATTTTATGGAAATTATTCCCATGGAGAAACATTGATGAGCAATAGTCAGAGAACTGACCAGGATTGAGGAGGTGTCAAAGAACTTTCAGTATGTGTATGAAGGAAACATTAGTTAATGGATGTGTCAAGTTTATGTTATGGTAGATAACTAAAGGAATTTTCCACTAGTGGACAAGGCCAGTTTAATGATTTCAGAAGCCTCCTGCAGCGGAGCCATTCTAACGACATTGACACCGCTGGTCCTCGAGAGTGACTTGCTGTGTCACGTGCCGGTTGTAGGAAACTGGCAGCCGCACTGTGGCTTCAGCACATCAGGACAGATGGAATAGTAGAGGATGCAGTTGAAGAGCAACTGCTCATTGGCTCCACGTAAAACAAGTTGACACCACTGGAATGGCGCCGCTGTGGAGGGTGAGTATGCACTGTTTTTAATTTTAATTAGGGTTCTGAATGGATTAAAAAAGTTGACCACTAATTTTTTATTGATGTCCTATTCTTTTGAATAAGGAATGCATCTGAAGTACACTACTGCTGGCACTATGGAAATGGCAAAGCAGCATCCAAGAACTTATGGAGGGTGCCGGTAACAGCTGATCGTGATCAGATATTGATTGACTATCCTAAGTATAGGCTATCAATAAAAAAGTAATGGCCAACCCCTTTAAGCTAGGGTTATCCAGTAATGGACAACCACTGTAACATGTAACTTTGTAAGTGTATATCTTCTTGTTAAAATCTCTTTACTCTACTTTTCTTGTAATGTGCTAATAGCGAGCTTTATGCCTTATAACCCATTAACATTCAATGGTGCATTCAGAATTCTGTTGGTTGCTTAGCTAGCATTTCCCTACAGCTCATGCTGGTTGGACATCTGCATGAAGCATATCCTATTGGTTTTCATGGTGGGAGATATTGTCTTACTACTGAGCTTTTTATTTTCACAGAGAATTAAATCTAAACTTACAAATAATACTCTACAGCTTTCGCTTTTCTGCCCAGTCTAAAACTACTTGAGGAGCTTCGGTAAAAACTATAAAATATTGAAAAAAATCACAGGGGTTTTATGGCTTTTTTAAAAATATTTACAGACAGAAAACATGCAGGTTATAGAAAAAGATAAGAAGATATACTCACACTGCTCCCTGTTCCATTGCTCGGACTTGCTCCACCAGACCAAAAGTGATAATGTCATGACCACCAATGGTAGAAACAGGCCAGAAGATGTTTCAGCAGATGTGAAACGGATGTAAGATTGAGTGCATCACCCTACTCTGCCAGGTTTTAAATATGTACTTGTTTACGGCTATTTTGAGATCAAGAGAAGAATTTATCATTGGTGAGTGCCGCTAATTTCCTTTTTTTACACTTATGCAATGAAACTATATCTGTAGTAGCATACTGTACATATAAATGTATAAATCCAGTTGTACACCAGGATCAACAAATTAAATAACCATAAGAGCAATAATACCGGCCTTTCCAGGTTTCTTTGGACGGCCATGACCACCAGTCATCTGGACCTCCATGGCTACTGATCTGCTAGAGGGTCTATACTGTAGAGCAGTGTTCCCCAAGTCCGGTCAAGAGTAGTGTTGAGCATTCCGATACTGCAAGTATCGGGTATCGGCCGATACTTGCTGTATCGGAATTTCCGATACCGAGATCCGATACTTTTGTGGTATCGGGTATCGGGTATCGCAACAACATTAATGTAATAATGTGTAAAAAAGAGAATTAAAATAAAAAATATCGCTATACTCACCTGTCCGACGCAGCCGGGACCTCAGCGAGGGAACCGGCAGCGTTGTTTGTTTAAATTTCGCGCTTTTACTTGGTTACGTGAAGTCCCGGCTTGTGATTGGTCAGGGCGGCCATGTTGCCGGGACGCGGACCAATCACAGCAAGCCGTGACGAAATTACGTCACGGCTTGCTGTGATTGGTCCGCGTCCCGGCAACATGGCCGCCATTAACCAATCACAAGCCGTGACGTCACGGGAGGCTGGACATGCGCGTATTTTGAAAAGCGCGCGTGTCCAGCCTCCAGTGACGTCCCGGCAACATGGCCGCCATTAACCAATCACAAGCCGGGACGTCACGGGAGGCTGGACATGCGCGTATTTTGAAAAGTGCGCGTGTCCAGCCTCCAGTGACGTCCCGGCAACATGGCCGCCATTAACCAATCACAAGCCGGGACGTCACGGGAGGCTGGACATGCGCGTATTTTGAAAAGCGCGCGTGTCCAGCCTCCAGTGACGTCCCGGCAACATGGCCGCCATTAACCAATCACAAGCCGGGACGTCACGGGAGGCTGGACATGCGCGTATTTTGAAAAGCGCGCGTGTCCAGCCTCCAGTGACGTCCCGGCAACATGGCCGCCATTAACCAATCACAAGCCGGGACGTCACGGGAGGCTGGACATGCGCGTATTTTGAAAAGCGCGCGTGTCCAGCCTCCAGTGACGTCCCGGCAACATGGCCGCCATTAACCAATCACAAGCCGGGACGTCACTGGAGGCTGGACACGCGCGCTTTTCAAAATACGCGCATGTCCAGCCTCCCGTGACGTCACGGCTTGTGATTGGTTAATGGCGGCCATGTTGCCGGGACGCGGACCAATCACAGCAAGCCGTGACGTAATTTCGTCACGGCTTGCTGTGATTGGTCCGCGTCCCGGCAACATGGCCGCCCTGACCAATCACAAGCCGGGACTTCACGTAACCAAGTAAAAGCGCGAATTTTAAACAAACAACGCTGCCGGTTCCCTCGCTGAGGTCCCGGCTGCGTCGGACAGGTGAGTATAGCGATATTTTTTATTTTAATTCTTTATTTTACACATTAATATGGTTCCCAGGGCCTGAAGGAGAGTTTCCTCTCCTTCAGACCCTGGGAACCATCAGGAATACCGTCCGATACTTGAGTCCCATTGACTTGTATTGGTATCGGGTATCGGTATCGGATTGGATCCGATACTTTGCCGGTATCGGCCGATACTTTCCGATACCGATACTTTCAAGTATCGGACGGTATCGCTCAACACTAGTCAAGAGCCACCAACAGGTCATGTTTTCAGGATTTCCTTAGTATTGCGCAGGCAATGTACTTGTTGTCTGTGCAGGTTCTGCAATGATCACCTGTGCAATACTAAGGAAATCCTGAAAACATGACCAGTTGGTGGCTCTTGAGTACCAGACTTGGGGAACACTGCTGTAGAGAGTGGTTGGGACGTCATCACTTCTGGACCAATGGAGAAAATTGGAATGGAAGCACTGGAACAAGGATTGGATGGCCAGAGTAAGTATAGCTTCTGTTCTTCTTTTACCGGATGGCTTTCCAATGTAGTTTGAGAAGAAAAAACTTTAAAACAGGAAAACAGTATCACAGTGATGAAATTCATGATAGTATGGGCCTAGTAGTCTGCCACAAATATTCCAGACTGTAAAGAAAGTCAGAACTTATTACATTAATTCCCTCGCTGTGAGTTTCAAAGCCTTCAATAATGTTTAGTGCACTTCCCCCACTTTCAAGCCCCCAATGCTTGCTGTCATGATTCCCAATGGCAGGGACACGGGCAAAAACGGACTAGCTCTAGGAAGATGGTATCTCAGGTAACCGCGATGCTGAACCTAACACGCAAATAAAAGCAGCCAGGGGGTGTGCCTACGTTTTATTCCTAGACACCTCGCGCCAGCCGGAGATCTAGCTGCCCCTAGAAGAGGAACACACAGACCTGGCTTGCCTCCAGGGAAACCCCAAAAGTTATAGTAGCCCCCCACATATAATAACGGTTAGGCAAGAGGAAAACACAAACGCAGTATGAATATAGATTCAGCAAAGTGAGGCCCTCTGACTATATAGATGAAAATACAAAAGAGGACTTCGCGGTTACCTCAAAACCCTAAGGAGCCATCCTGAAACTACCTTGACTCCGTTATCAACTCATGACACCAGAGTAGTAATTTCAGATCACTAGAGCTTCCAGCAGCACGAGAAATACAAATGCATGCTGGACAAAACAAACACAAAAAATGCCAAAAAATTCAACTTAGCTGAATTGCAGACTTGGAGCAGGTAGCAAGCAACAGAGGTGCTCTGGTAACATTGATTGCCGGGCTAGAGTGACTGAGAAGCCAAACTAAATAGGAAACTCCCAATTTCCTGATGAAAACAGGTGCACTGGAAACACAAGACAAAAGTCAACCAGTACCACCAGTAGCCACCAGAGGGAGCCCAAAAATAGAATTCACAACAGTACCCCCCCCTTAAGGAGGGGGCACCGAACCCTCATGAGAACCACCAGGGCGATCTGGATGCGCCCTATGAAAGGCGCGAACCAAATCAGAGGCATGAACATCAGAGGCAGTCACCCAAGAATTATCCTCCTGACCGTATCCCTTCCATTTAACCAGATATTGAAGTCTCCGTCTGGAAATGTGAGAGTCCAAAATCTTCTCCACAACATACTCCAATTCACCCTCCACCAGCACAGGAGCAGGAGGCTCAACAGAAGGAACAACCGGTACCTTGTACCTCCGCAACAACGACCTATGGAAGACATTATGAATGGTGAAAGATGCTGGAAGGTCCAAACGAAAAGATACAGGATTAAGAATCTCCAAAATCTTATAAGGACCTATGAACCGAGGTTTGAACTAAGGAGAAGAGACCTTCATAGGGACAAAACGAGAAGACAACCACACCAAGTCTCCAACACGTAGACGATGATCCACACGACGACGACGAATAGCAAACTGCTGAGTCTTCTCCTGAGACAACTTCAAATTGTCCACCACATGACTCCAAATCCGGTGCAGTCTATCCACCACAGAATCCACTCCAGGACAATCTGAAGATTCCACCTGACCAGATGAAAAACGAGGGTGAAACCCAGAATTGCAAAAGAAAGGAGAAACCAGAGTAGCAGAACTTGCCCGATTATTGAGGGCAAACTCTGCCGACGGCAAAAAGGTGACCCAATCATCCTGATCAGCAGACACAAAACACCTCAAATAAGTCTCCAAAGTCTGATTAGTTCGCTCCGTCTGGCCATTAGTCTGAGGATGGAACGCAGATGAAAAAGACAAATCAATGCCCATCCTGGCACAGAACGCTCGCCAGAACCTAGACACAAATTGAGATCCTCTATCAGACACGATGTTTTCCGGGATACCATGTAAGCGAACCACATTCTGAAAAAATAAAGGAACCAACTCCGATGAAGAAGGCAATTTGGGCAAGGGTACCAAATGAACCATCTTAGAAAAACGGTCACACACCACCCAAATGACGGACATTTTCTGAGAAACCGGGAGATCCGAGATAAAGTCCATAGAGATGTGCGTCCACGGCCTCTTCGGAATAGGCAGGGACAACAACAATCCACTAGCCCGAGAACAGCAAGGCTTGGCCCGAGCGCAAGCATCACAAGACTGTACAAAGGTACGCACATCCCGAGACAGGGAAGGCCACCAGAAGGACCTGGCCACCAAATCTCTGGTACCAAAAATTCCAGGGTGGCCCGCCAACACAGAAGAATGAACCTCTGAGATGACTCTACTGGTCCACTCATCTGGAACAAACAATCTCCCAGACGGACAACGATCAGGCCTATCAGTCTGAAACTCCTGCAAAGCACGTCGCAAGTCTGGGGAGACAGCAGACACAATCACTCCATCCTTAAGGATACCCGTAGGCTCCGAATCACCAGAGGAGTCAGGCTCAAAACTCCTAGAAAGAGCATCTGCCTTCACATTTTTCGAGCCCGGCAAGTATGAAACCACAAAATTAAACCGAGAGAAAAACAATGACCAGCGCGCCTGTCTAGGATTCAGACGCGTGGCAGACTCAAGGTAAATCAGATTCTTGTGATCAGTCAAGACCACCACCTGATGTCTAGCACCCTCAAGCCAATGACGCCACTCCTCAAATGCCCACTTCATAGCCAAGAGCTCCCGATTACCGACATCATAATTTCACTCGGCGGGCGAAAATTTTCGAGAGAAGAATGCACATGGTCTCATCACTGAGCAATCGGGACTTTTCTGCGACAAAACCGCCCCCGCTCCAATCTCGGAAGCATCAACCTCAACCTGAAAAGGGAGCGAAACATCAGGCTGGCGCAACACAGGGGCAGAAGAAAAGCGGCGCTTAAGCTCCCGAAAGGCCTCCACAGCCGCAGAGGACCAATTGGCAACATCAGCACCCTTCTTAGTCAAATCAGTCAGAGGTTTAGCAACACTCGAAAACCCAGTTATAAATCGACGATAGAAATTAGCAAAGCCCAAAAACTTCTGAAGACTCTTCAGGGAAGTAGGCTGCGTCCAATCACAAATAGCCCGAACCTTGACAGGATTCATCTCCACAGAAGAAGGGGAAAAAATATACCCCAAAAAGGAGATCTTCTGAACCCCAAAGATACACTTTGAACCCTTTACAAACAGAGAATTGGACCGCAAAACCTGAAAAACCTTCCTAACCTGTTGAACATGCGACTCCCAGTCATCCGAAAAAATCAAAATATCATCCAAATACACAATCATAAATCCATCCAGGTATCTACGGAAAATATCGTGCATAAAGGACTGAAAGACTGAAAAAGCATTAGAAAGACCAAAAGGCATTACCAAACACTCAAAATGGCCCTCGGGCGTATTAAATGCAGTTTTCCACTCATCTCCCTGCTTAATCCGCACCAAATTATACGCACCCCGAAGATCAACCTTAGAGAACCACTTTGCCCCTTTAATACGAGCAAATAAATCAGTCAATAGTGGCAATGGATACTGGTATTTGACTGTAATCTTATTCAACAGGCGATAATCAATACAGGGCCTCAGGGAGCCATCTTTTTTACCCACGAAAAAAATACCTGCTCCTAAAGGGGATGAGGATGGACGGATATGTCTCTTTTCCAAGGACTCCTTAATATACTCCCGCATAGCAGCATGCTCAGGCACAGATAAATTGAACAAACGACCCTTGGGAAACTTGCTGCCCGGAATCAAGTCTATAGCACAATCGCAATCCCTGTGAGGGGGAAGAGAACTAAGTTTAGGCTCCTCAAACACATCACAATAATCAGACAAAAATGCCGGAATTTCAGAGGGAGTAGATGAAGCAATGGAAACCAAAGGTACTTCCCCATGAACCCCCTGACATCCCCAACTTAACACAGACATTGTTTTCCAGTCAAGGACTGGATTATGAGTTTGCAACCATGGCAATCCAAGCACTAAGACATCATGCAAGTTATGCAACACAAGGAAGCGAATCACCTCCCGATGGTCAGGAGTCATACACATAGTCAATTGTGTCCAGTATTGTGGTTTATTCCTAGCCAATGGTGTGGAGTCGATACCCTTCAGAGGGATAGGAACTTCCAAAGGCTCTAGGCTAAACCCACAGCGTCTGGCAAAGGACAAATCCATAAGACTCAAGGAAGCGCCAGAATCCACATATGCATCCACAGTAATAGTTGATAATGAACAGATCAAAGTTACAGACAAAATAAACTTAGACTGCAAGGTGCCAATTGCAAAAGAATTATCAACCTTTTTTGTGCGTTTAGAGCATGCTGATATAACATGAGCAGAATCACCACAGTAGAAGCACAACCCATTTTTACACCTATAATTCTGCCGTACACTTCTGGACAGAATTCTATCACATTGCATAATCTCCGGTGTCTGCTCAGAAGACACCGCCAAATGGTGCACAGGTTTGCGCTCCCGTAAACGCCGATCAATCTGAATAGCCATAGTCATGGATTCATTCAGACCTGTGGGCGTAGGAAACCCCACCATGACATCTTTAACGGCGTCAGAGAGACCTTCTCTGAAATTCGCCGCCAGGGCGCACTCATTCCACTGAGTAAGCACCGACCATTTTCAAAATTTTTGACAATATACTTCAGCTTCATCATGCCCTTGAGAGAGGGCTATCAAGGCCTTTTCAGCCTGAATCTCCAAATTAGGTTCCTCATAGAGCAACCCCAGTGCCAGAAAAAATGCATCCACATTGAGCAGCGCAGGATCCCCTGGTGCCAATGCAAATGCCCAATTCTGGGGGTCACCCCGCAACAAGGAAATAACAATTCTAACCTGCTGAGCGGGGTCTCCAGCGGAGCGAGATCTCAGAGAAAGATACAATTTACAATTGTGCTTAAAGTTCAGAAAACGAGATCTATCTCCAGAAAAGAACTCAGGTATAGGGATCTTGGGTTCAGACATAGGAGCATGTATAACATAATCTTGGATATTTTGAACCTTAGAGGCAAGAGTATTAAGATTTGAAGCTAAACTCTGGATATCCATTTCTCAACAGCAAAGATCTGAGCCATTCAGGGGTTAAGAGGAGAAAAAAAAAAAAAAACAGCAGATGGCAATTATGGCTAGACAGAACTTCTGAGTAAAAAAAAAAAAAGTGTCAGAAACTTCTTTTTCTTTTCTCTCCTTCTTTAGCCAATACCTTTAATACATTATGGCCGGCAATACAGTCATGATTCCCAATGGCAGGGACACGGGCAAAAACGGACTAGCTCTAGGAAGATGGTATCTCAGGTAACCACGATGCTGAACCTAACACGCAAATAAAAGCAGCCAGGGGGTGTGCCTACGTTTTATCCCTAGACACCTCGCACCAGCCGGAGATCTAGCTGCCCCTAGAAGAGGAACACACAGACCTGGCTTGCCTCCAGGGAAACCCCAAAAGTTATAGTAGCCCCCCACATATAATAACGGTTAGGCAAGAGGAAAACACAAACGCAGTATGAATATAGATTCAGCAAAGTGAGGCCCTCTGACTAGATAGATGAAAATACAAAAGAGGACTTCGCGGTTACCTCAAAACCCTAAGGAGCCATCCTGAAACTACCTTGACTCCGTTATCAACTCATGACACCGGAGTAGTAATTTCAGATCACTAGAGCTTCCAGCAGCACGAGAAATACAAATGCATGCTGGACAAAACAAACACAAAAAATGCCAAAAAATTCAACTTAGCTGAATTGCAGACTTGGAGCAGGTAGCAAGCAACAGAGGTGCTCTGGTAACATTGATTGCCGGCGCTAGAGTGACTGAGAAGCCAAACTAAATAGGAAACTCCCAATTTCCTGATGAAAACAGGTGCACTGGAAACACAAGACAAAAGTCAACCAGTACCACCAGTAGCCACCAGAGGGAGCCCAAAAACAGAATTCACAACAGCTTGCTTCTCATTAATTCATTATAATTCTATCTCTTCCATACTTTAGTGTTCCCATTGCGCTCCTTTGCAGGTGCACTTATCTCTTCCCCGCAAAGTACTGTAATGCGCATGCACCAGATTTAGTTCTGGGTCATCTGATCTCTCTGACTTTTTACGTCACACGTCGAAGCGTCATCAAGTCCTGGTTCATTGTGAGAAGCCTGGGATCTCAGCACTGATGGCCAAAATCAGAAGATGCAATAAGGACAGGAAGGGTGACGGTGAAGAGTGGAGGGGCTGGAGAGATGAGACGTGTGGTGATTATATGGATTTTTTTTTCCATTTTTTTATATTATGTGTGTTATGTTTTGGGATATGGTGACAACCCTTAACATTGAAAGGAACTTAAATGTGCGGAGAATAACTTTTTTGCTAATTGAATTTCCCGGGTAAATCCACAAGACACTGGCAAATGCAAATTTTGTGTGATCTTCTCATTTCCTATCAGCACTGTTGCCCTATGTCACCTCTCTTTCATTGCTTTACGTACCATTAACTTTACTAGGATTATTGATGAGATGCAACTGGGTGATCCAAGATCCACATGGAAGAGTTGCCTCGGAGAGTCCAAGTGCTAACAATCAATCCACAATGTGGAATATTTGGCTGATCGAAAAAATCTATGGTGACAACTGATCACTAGGTACACTATAAATGACAGTCTTTCTGAAAAATTAGAAACTGTAAATATACAGACAAAATATTTGTCAAATCAAGATACTGAAAACATGACAACTTTATTTAATGACTTAGAAGGTAAAAGAAGACACAAACTGTTCCATCAAGTGGACATCTCTTTTCATAGTCTGTATACAAAACAAAAATATATCCCCTTGACGTCTTTACTTAACATATATTTTTCCATTTAAAAAAGATGCATCCTTCTCTGCCGATTTAGAAACATACATAGAACTTTGCTCACTGGGCATGATAGAAGGAATTACCTGTAAACGCACAAGGGAAAGTGATACTCTATCAACTCAAATTCATGATATCATTGATCAAATACGGACCTTTTCTTCACATCCTGACTTTTGTCAAATCAATAGCAATATCACTACATGGATACTTAAACTGGAACAAACAATCATTGGAAAAAAGTCACTTAAATTACATCAGTATAGACAGGGTTATTCTAGTGGTCAGCCCGATCCTGGCCCACTCCCAATACAGCACCTAGAATATTTAAAGAAGATACTGAGACAGATATAAAATTAAAACAATACAGTAATACTATTAATAAAGACAAATTAGGGTTCAATAGCAATTACAATTGTAAAAAACCTAGTCAGTAAAGATGCTTTTAGAGAAAGAAATCAAAACTCACTTCTCATCCTCTCTCATATTTTGCACTGATGAGTGCAAATAGCCTGAAACACCATGTCTGCAAACTGAGATTGTGATTTGGCTTTTATCCCAAGTCAAGTTGCAAGGCTCATTAAAGGGTCGATTGTGACTTGTATGTTTGCAGCTTCCAATAGGTGGCGCTATAGAGTTCAAGTCCTCTTACTCTCGGGAAGAGGAAATTTGCATACTGAGTTCATTTTAGGAAGACATCCCACCTTTCCAACCATACACCCATCCAGCTGCTTCCCACCAATAATACCATCCATCATTTCTCTAAAGTTTATTCTATGGTTGATATGAACTCCAATCCACTTCTCCAACCCCACTTCCTCAAGCCTCTCATTCTCTTTCCCTCTCTGGACCGGCCATCCAACAATACTGATTTCCTCAATTTTACAGTACATTACAGAACTTACTACCCTCATATAAGGTCTTATGCGGACTAGGAAGGAGATGGGATCCACGCTTAGGTTTTGGTTGGGTCTAAGTCTCGATCCCATCTCTTTCCAAGTTCATATGACACCGGTTTGGGCACATTGAGAGGTGAATCATTAGAGCTAGGCACCATCCAGTATGAAGAAACGTCGTGACGTGCTTGCATGGCTTTTACACTTTTTGCTAACAAAATGTTAACTACCGTAAGTACCTTACATTAGAAAAAACTTTTAAACCAGAAAATGACCATACAGAAAATATCCAACTATTAATACATTGATATTGTGCAGCTACGCAAAATTTTCACAACTTATATCTTAAGATTTATAAGCTAACTACAATCTCACAGTGAACCTTAGTGGAACCCTAACCAACCTGGTATATGTAGCGCTATTTGAGGACAACTTTTACCCACATATTCCACAGCACTTTATAATTAAGCGTGGACATGTTCAAATAAAAAAATATACACTACAAAGCAACACATAGTTCAACAACTATAAGAGGAGTGAGGGCCCTGCTCACTTACCGACTATAAAAAAAATAAGGGGATCTTAAAGATAGCGCATGCTTGTCATATATGGTCCAGCTATCTTTATAATAAATAAGGTTTTTCATGCATGATCCGGTCATCAGCCGGCATTTGTCTAAGAACAGTCACCAAGTGGTATTGGGTGCATGGAGGTTGTGGACGCAGATCAATAGGAGAGATCAGATTATGGTTGATATTTAGAAGTAGGGTTGAGTGAAACGGATAGGACAAATTAAAAAATCGCCGACTTTCGGCAAAGTCGGGTTTCATGAAACCCAACCCGATCTGCTCGCCAAAGTCGCGTTTTGTATGACGCTTTCAGCTCCATTTTTCAGCCAATGAAGGAGGACGCAGAGTGTGGGCAGCGTGATGACATAGGTCTCGGTCCCCACCATCTTAGAGAAGGGCATGACAGTGATTGGCTTGCTTTCTGCGGCGTCACAGGGGCTATAAAGGGGCATGCACGCCGACCGCAATCTTACTTCTGCCGATCTTAGCAAAGGGAGAGGTTGCTGTAGCTTCATCAGAAGCAGGGATATTGTTAGGGAGGGAAGATTAACCCCCAAACCGCTTGTGCTGTAGCGATTTCCACTGTCCAACACCACCTTTTTTTTGCAGGGACAGTGTAGGCAAGATTTTTGTGCATCAGCTCTGTAGCTTATTAGGCTGCCCTAGAAGGCTCCCTGATAGCTGCTTTGCTGTTTGCACCGCTGCTGTGCAAACCAGCTGCTTTTTTAAAAGCAAAAATCCTGGTACTCCTTTCTGCACAGTTATCTTGTTTATTTGTCCACACTTTTGTGTGCAGCAGTCCTTTTTATTGCTGCCATACTTGTCCTGAGATCATTGTAGGGAGATTGAAATTGTACTACAGTCCTTGTATTTTTTCATATATCTTCCAGCTACTTTCTGCCACTTACATTGTGTTGTTTTATACACTGGGCCTGAGTTTTGGTTCAGTCTCCAAAAAAAAAAGTGAGATTCAAATTCTCACAAAGTGGATATACTTCTGTCCTGTTAGTTTATCGTATATCAGCCACTTTCCGCCACTTACATTGTGTTGTTTTATACACTGGGCCTGAGTTTTGGTTCAGTCTCCCCCCAAAAAAGTGAGATTCAAATTCTCACAAAGTGGATATACTTCTGTCCTGTTAGTTTGTCGTATATCAGCCAGCCACTTTCTGCCGCTTACATTGTGTTGTTTTACACACTGGGCCTGAGTTTTGGTTCAGTCTCCCCCCAAAAAAGTGAGATTCAAATTCTCACAAAGTGGATATACTTCTGTCCTGTTAATTTGTCGTATATCAGCCAGCCACTTTCTGCCACATACATTGTGTTGTTTTATACACTGGGCCTGAGTTTTGGTTCAGTCTCCCCCCAAAAAAGTGAGATTCAAATTCTCACAAAGTGGATATACTTCTGTCCTGTTAGTTTGTCGTATATCAGCCAGCCACTTTCTGCCGCTTACATTGTGTTGTTTTACACACTGGGCCTGAGTTTTGGTTCAGTCTCCCCCCCAAAAAAGTGAGATTCAAATTCTCACAAAGTGGATATACTTCTGTCCTGTTAATTTGTCGTATATCAGCCAGCCACTTTCTGCCACTTACATTGTGTTGTTTTATACACTGGGACTGAGTTTTGGTTCAGTCTCCCCCCAAAAAAGTGAGATTCAAATTCTCACAAAGTGGATATACTTCTGTCCTGTTAATTTGTCGTATATCAGCCAGCCACTTTCTGCCACTTACATTGTGTTGTTTTATACACTGGGACTGAGTTTTGGTTCAGTCTCCCCCCAAAAAAGGTGAGATTCAAATTCTCACAAAGTGGATATACTTCTGTCCTGTTAGTTTGTCGTATATCAGCCAGCCACTTTCTGCCACTTACATTGTGTTGTTTTATGCACAGGGCCTGAGTTTTGGTTCAGCCTGTAATAATTATAGGTGATAACTAAGGAGACTCTTTGCGTGGAACAAGACAACTACAGGACACAGTTTTATAAGTGGTAAAGTCTATATTATCACACGGTGATTCAAACAGGTGCAGAGAGAAACTCAAGTCCACAACACTTGGTGCAAATATGAAATGCAGCTCAGCAGTCTATAGGAAACTTCAGAGGAAAATGCAATCATGCAGAAAGTCTATGAAGCACAATTGTTCTTGAGGATACTTGACACAAATAAGTCCTTGCTTAGTCCAAAACACAGATAGATATGCTTATAAGGCAGTTCAAGTAATATCTTAGCTCAACCAGGGAGGTCTGTAATAATCTCAGGTTCTTGCAAAGCAGAAACAGCTTACATGTCCAGCAAATGCAGATGGAAGTAAACACGAGCAGCAGATGAAGGAGGATTACTGGACCTGGTGTATGCAGCAGGAACTCAGAGCAGAGTAGCAGTATCACCACACAGATTCACAGGACAGGTATATAGCCAGGGAGTCACCAGAGGTCAGGAGCTGGATGCAAGGCAGAATACTCTAGCACAGACTGAAGGCTGGGGTGGAGTTTTTTATAGCAGGAAGACACAGTGCACATGAGACCAAACACACCATCTTGGAAAAGGGCAGTAATGCACAAAAAGGTAATAAAAATTGTTCAGAGTCCTGACATTACTCCCTCCTTAGAAGCGGCCTCAGGACGATCCTGGACCTGGTTTTTCAGGGAATCTCTGATGAAAACGAGAAATCTTCTGTTGGGCATTGATGTTTTCCACAGGTTCCCAAGAGTCTTCCTCAGGGGGATATCCCTGCCATCTTATCAGATATTGGAGCCGATTCCTGCGGATCCTGGAATAAACAATTTCCTCCACCACAAATTGTTCTTGCCCATCAATCACCACAGGCTGTGGAGGTGGCACAACATGTCCCTGGAAGGTATTAGGAGATACAGGCTTTAGTAAAGATACATGAAAAACTGGGTGTACCTTCATAGTCCTAGGCAGCTTCAGCCGGCAGGCCACAGAGCTCACAATACCGTTGATCTTGAAAGGGCCAATGAATTTCTGTCCAAGTTTTTGTGAAGGAACGTTTAACTTCAGATTCTTAGTTGCTAACCACATGGAATCTCCTACCTTGAATATGGGTGCAGGTTTATGGAATCTATCAGCCGATCTCTTATAACGTTCTTGATTTGTGGTCAGGGATTCCTTCAGAACCTCCAGATTTTGCCTCATTGCAGTCAGCCTTTCCTCACTGCTGGAACCGGAGAATTAATTGGAGACCTAGGTAAGATACATGGATGATAACCCAGATTGGCAAAGAAAGGTGTAAATTTAGTGGAGGCGCTCTGAGAATTGTTATATGAAAATTCGGCTAACTGCAGCAACTCCAACCAATCATCCTGGAGATGGCTGACATAGCATCTTAGATATTGTTCCAGCGTCTGGTTGGTACGCTCAGTCTGACCATTTGTCTGGGGATGGTAAGCGGAAGAGAGACAGACATTAATATTGAGTGCAGAGCAAAACCTCTTCCAGAATCTTGAAGTGAACTGCACTCCACGGTCAGAGATGATCTCATCCTGCACCCCATGCAAATGAAAGACATTCTGTATAACCAAGTTCACTGTATCTTTAGCTGAGGGGAGGCCGGTGCACGGAACAAAATGAGCAGCTTTAGTCAGGCGATCAACTACCACCATGATTGTATTCATGCCCCCCGATGTAAGCAGCTCCACAATAAAGTCCATTGATATAGACCCCCAAGGGCGGGACGGAACAGGTAATGGTTGTAGAAGACCCGTAGGTGCCACATGAGGAGTCTTGGAACGAGCACATACCTCGCAAGAGAGAACATAGACCTTGGTATCCTTCAGGCAAGTTGGCCACCAGAAGAATCGGCTCAGGAACTCTTGAGTCTTCTGTACCCCCCTGTGACCAGCCAACTTGGAGTCATGTACCAACTTGAGGATCTGCAGACAGACGACCTCAGGGACGTAGATACGTTGATCTCTGAACCACATGCCACCCTTAAAGACAAGATTAATATCCACAGGTGGGTTGGCCAGAAATACATCACCGTCATAGGCCTCCCTGCACTCCTTCCACAAGTGCTGATCATGGATAATGTCATGAATCCCCAATGGCTAGGGATAGCACAGGACAAGCAAAGTACAAATAAATAACGGACGAGCTCTAGGGTGATGGAACCTGGGCTGACCGCTGCCCTACGCCTGACAAACGCAACTAGAGATAGATTTAGCAAATTGAGGCCCGCTGTAAACTAGAAAGCAGAACGATACAAAAGGGGACTGAGCGGTCAGCAAAAAACCCTAATCAAAAAACCATCCTGAGATTACAAGAACCCATGTGCCAACTCATGGCACATGGGGAGAACCTCAGTCCACTAGAGCTACCAGCTAGCATAGAGACATAATAAGCAAGCTGGACAAAAAACCAAACAACTGAAAATCAGCACTTAGCTTATCCTGAAAGATCTGGGAGCAGGTAGGCAGGAACCAAACAGAGCACATCTGAATACATTGATAGCCGGCAAGGGAATGACAGAAAGGCCAGGTAAAATAGGAAACACCCAGCCTCTGATGGACAGGTGGAAACCAAAGGCCGCAACCCACCAAAGTCACCCAGTACCAGCAGTAACCACCAGAGGGAGCCCACAAACAGAATCCACAACAGTACCCCCCCCTTGAGGAGGGGTCACCGAACCCTCACGAGAACCCCCAGGGCGATCAGGGTGAGCTCTATGGAAGGCGCGGACCAAATCAGTCGCATGAACATTGGAGGCGACCACCCAGGAATTATCCTCCTGACCATAACCCTTCCACTTAACCAAATACTGGAGTTTGCGTCTGGAAACACGAGAATCCAAGATCTTCTCAACAACATACTCCAATTCTCCCTCCACCAGCACCGGAGCAGGAGGCTCAACCGAAGGAACAACGGGCACCTCATACCTCCGCAACAACGACCGATGGAACACATTATGAATAGCAAACGATGCTGGGAGATCCAAATGAAAAGATACAGGGTTAAGAATCTCCGAGATCCTATAAGGACCGATGAACCGAGGCTTGAACTTAGGAGAAGAGACCTTCATAGGGACAAAACGAGAAGACAACCACACCAAATCCCCAACAAGAAGTCGGGGACCCACGCGGCGACGGCGATTAGCAAACTGCTGAGTCTTCTCCTGAGATAACTTCAAATTGTCCACCACCTGATTCCAAATCTGATGTAGCCTGTCCACCACCATGTCCACTCCAGGACAATCCGAAGACTCCACCTGACCAGAGGAAAAACGAGGATGAAACCCCGAATTACAAAAAAAAAGGAGAGACCAACGTGGCAGAACTAGCCCGATTATTAAGAGCAAATTCGGCCAGTGGCAAAAAAGCAACCCAGTCATCTTGGTCAGCAGAAACAAAACACCTCAAATAAGTTTCCAAGGTCTGATTAGTTCGCTCCGTCTGGCCATTCGTCTGAGGATGGAATGCAGACGAGAAAGACAAATCAATGCCCATCTTGGCACAAAACGTCCGCCAAAATCTAGACACAAACTGGGATCCCCTGTCAGAAATGATATTCTCCGGAATCCCATGCAAACGAACCACGTTCTGAAAAAATAAAGGGACCAACTCAGAGGAGGAAGGCAACTTAGGCAAGGGCACCAAATGAACCATCTTAGAAAAGCGGTCACACACAACCCAGATAACGGACATTTTCTGTGAAACCGGGAGATCAGAAATAAAATCCATGGAAATGTGCATCCAAGGCCTCTTCGGGATGGGCAAGGATAACAACAACCCACTGGCCCGAGAACAGCAAGGCTTAGCTCGAGCACACACTTCACAAGACTGCACAAAGGTACGCACATCCCTAGACAAGGAAGGCCACCAAAAAGACCTGGCCACCAAGTCTCTAGTACCAAATATTCCAGGATGACCAGCCAACACAGAAGAATGGACCTCGGAGATGACTCTACTGGTCCAATCATCCGGAACAAACAGTCTTTCTGGTGGACAACGATCCGGTTTATCCACCTGAAACTCCTGCAATGCACGTCGCAAGTCTGGGGATACGGCGGACAATATTACCCCATCCCTAAGGATACCAGTAGGCCCAGAGTCTCCAGGAGAGTCAGGCACAAAACTCCTGGAAAGAGCATCTGCCTTCACATTCTTTGAACCTGGCAGGTATGAAACCACGAAATTGAAACGAGAAAAAAACAACGACCAACGAGCCTGTCTAGGATTCAAACGCCTGGCAGACTCAAGGTAAATGAGATTCTTGTGATCAGTCAAGACCACCACACGATGTTTAGCACCCTCAAGCCAATGACGCCACTCCTCAAATGCCCACTTCATGGCCAAAAGCTCCCGATTACCCACATCATAATTGCGCTCGGCGGGCGAGAATTTTCTAGAGAAGAATGCACATGGCTTCATCACCGAGCCATCAGAACTTCTCTGTGACAAAACCGCCCCCGCTCCAATCTCGGAAGCATCAACCTCAACCTGAAAAGGAAGTGAAACATCTGGTTGACACAACACAGGAGCAGAAGAAAACCGGCGCTTAAGTTCCTGAAAGGCCCCCACAGCCGCAGGAGACCAATTAGCAACATCAGCACCCTTTTTAGTTAAATCAGTCAAAGGTTTAACAATACTGGAAAAATTTGCAATGAACCGACGATAAAAATTAGCAAACCCCAAGAACTTCTGTAGGCTCTTAACAGATGTAGGTTGTGTCCAGTCACAAATTGCCTGAACCTTAACGGGATCCATCTCAATAGTAGAAGGAGAAAAAATGTACCCCAAAAAAGAAATCTTCTGGACTCCGAAGAGACACTTTGAGCCCTTCACAAACAGAGAATTGGCCCGCAGAACCTGAAACACCTTCCTGACCTGTAGAACATGAGACTCCCAGTCATCAGAAAACACCAAAATATCATCCAAATACACAATCATAAACTTATCCAGATATTCACGGAAAATATTGTGCATAAAGGACTGAAAGACTGACGGAGCATTGGAGAGTCCAAAAGGCATTACCAAATACTCAAAATGGCCCTCAGGCGTATTAAATGCGGTTTTCCACTCATCACCTTGTTTTATCCGCACCAGATTATACGCACCGCGAAGATCTATCTTAGTGAACCACCTAGCCCCCTTAATGCGAGCAAACAAGTCAGTCAATAATGGCAATGGATACTGATATTTGACTGTAATCTTATTCAGAAGGCGATAATCTATACAAGGCCTCAGGGAACCATCTTTTTTTGCCACGAAAAAAAAACCTGCTCCCAGAGGGGACGAAGATGGACGAATATGTCCCTTTTCCAAGGACTCCTTAATATAATTCCGCATAGCAGTATGCTCTGGCAGTGACAGATTAAATAAACGACCCTTAGGGAACTTACTGCCAGGAATCAATTCTATAGCACAGTCACAATCTCTATGAGGAGGGAGCGAATTGAGCTTAGGCTCCTCAAAAACATCCCTATAGTCAGACAAAAACTCAGGGATCTCAGAAGGAGTAGATGAAGCGATAGAAATCGGAGGTGCATCATCATGAACCCCCTGACATCCCCAGCTTAACACAGACATTGTTTTCCAGTCCAGGACAGGATTATGAGTTTGTAACCATGGCAGACCCAGCACTAGTACATCATGTAAATTATACAGTACAAGGAAGCGAATCACCTCCTGATGAACGGGAGTCATGCGCATGGTCACTTGTGTCCAATACTGCGGTTTATTCATAGCCAATGGTGTAGAGTCAATTCCCTTCAGAGGAATAGGGACTTCCAGAGGCTCCAGACTAAAACCGCAGCGTTTAGCAAATGACCAATCCATAAGACTCAGGGCGGCGCCCGAATCCACATAGGCATCAACGGAAATGGAAGACAGTGAAAAAATCAGAGTCACAGACAAAATGAACTTAGGCTGCAGAGTACCAATGGCAAAAGATTTATCAAGCTTTCTTGTGCGTTTAGAGCATGCTGATATAACATGAGCTGAATCACCACAATAAAAACACAATCCATTTTTCCGCCTATAACTTTGCCGTTCACTTCTGGACTGAATTCTATCACATTGCATAGTCTCAGGTGCCTGTTCAGAAGACACCGCCAACTGGTGCACGGGTTTGCACTCCAGCAAACGCCGATCAATCTGAATGGCCATAGCCATAGACTCATTCAGACCTGTAGGCGTAGGGAACCCCACCATAATATCCTTAATGGCCTCAGAAAGACCATTTCTGAAGTTTGCAGCCAGGGCGCACTCATTCCACTGAGTAAGCACCGACCATTTCCGAAATTTTTGACAATATATTTCCGCTTCATCATGCCCCTGAGAGAGGGCTAATAAAGCCTTTTCAGCCTGAATCTCCAGGTTGGGTTCCTCATAGAGCAATCCCAATGCCAGAAAAAACGCATCCACACTGAGCAATGCAGGATCCCCTGGTGCCAATGCAAATGCCCAATTCTGAGGGTCGCCCCGCAGGAAAGATATTACAATCCTGACCTGTTGAGCAGGGTCTCCAGAGGAGCGAGATTTTAAAGAAAGAAACAATTTACAATTGTTCCTGAAATTCAGGAAGGTAGATCTATCTCCAGAGAAGAACTCTGGAATAGGAATTCTAGGTTCAGACATGGGAGTGTGAACAACAAAATCCTGTATGTTTTGAACTTTTGCCGCGAGATTACTCAGGCTGGAAGCCAAACTCTGGACATCCATGTTAAACAGCTAAGATCAGAGCCATTCAAGGGTTAAGAGGAGGTAAGAAGCAGCTAGACAGCAATTAAGGGCTAGGCAGCAAAACTCTGAAGGGAAAAAAAAAAAAAAAAAATTTCCCTTAAACACTTCTATTTCTCCTGCTTCAGCCCAAACAATTAACACTTTGTGGGCCGGCTATACTGTCATGAATCCCCAATGGCTAGGGATAGCACAGGACAAGCAAAGTACAAATAAATAACGGACGAGCTCTAGGGTGATGGAACCTGGGCTGACCGCTGCCCTACGCCTGACAAACGCAACTAGAGATAGATTTAGCAAATTGAGGCCCGCTGTAAACTAGAAAGCAGAACGATACAAAAGGGGACTGAGCGGTCAGCAAAAAACCCTAATCAAAAAACCATCCTGAGATTACAAGAACCCATGTGCCAACTCATGGCACATGGGGAGAACCTCAGTCCACTAGAGCTACCAGCTAGCATAGAGACATAATAAGCAAGCTGGACAAAAAACCAAACAACTGAAAATCAGCACTTAGCTTATCCTGAAAGATCTGGGAGCAGGTAGGCAGGAACCAAACAGAGCACATCTGAATACATTGATAGCCGGCAAGGGAATGACAGAAAGGCCAGGTAAAATAGGAAACACCCAGCCTCTGATGGACAGGTGGAAACCAAAGGCCGCAACCCACCAAAGTCACCCAGTACCAGCAGTAACCACCAGAGGGAGCCCACAAACAGAATCCACAACAGTACCCCCCCCTTGAGGAGGGGTCACCGAACCCTCACGAGAACCCCCAGGGCGATCAGGGTGAGCTCTATGGAAGGCGCGGACCAAATCAGTCGCATGAACATCGGAGGCGACCACCCAGGAATTATCCTCCTGACCATAACCCTTCCACTTAACCAAATACTGGAGTTTGCGTCTGGAAACACGAGAATCCAAGATCTTCTCAACAACATACTCCAATTCTCCCTCCACCAGCACCGGAGCAGGAGGCTCAACCGAAGGAACAACGGGCACCTCATACCTCCGCAACAACGACCGATGGAACACATTATGAATAGCAAACGATGCTGGGAGATCCAAACGAAAAGATACAGGGTTAAGAATCTCCGAGATCCTATAAGGACCGATGAACCGAGGCTTGAACTTAGGAGAAGAGACCTTCATAGGGACAAAACGAGAAGACAACCACACCAAATCCCCAACAAGAAGTCGGGGACCCACGCGGCGACGGCGATTAGCAAACTGCTGAGTCTTCTCCTGAGATAACTTCAAATTGTCCACCACCTGATTCCAAATCTGATGTAGCCTGTCCACCACCATGTCCACTCCAGGACAATCCGAAGACTCCACCTGACCAGAGGAAAAACGAGGATGAAACCCCGAATTACAAAAAAAAAGGAGAGACCAACGTGGCAGAACTAGCCTGATTATTAAGAGCAAATTCGGCCAGTGGCAAAAAAGCAACCCAGTCATCTTGGTCAGCAGAAACAAAACACCTCAAATAAGTTTCCAAGGTCTGATTAGTTCGCTCCATCTGGCCATTCGTCTGAGGATGGAATGCAGACGAGAAAGACAAATCAATGCCCATCTTGGCACAAAACGTCCACCAAAATCTAGACACAAACTGGGATCCCCTGTCAGAAACGATATTCTCCGGAATCCCATGCAAACGAACCACGTTCTGAAAAAATAAAGGGACCAACTCAGAGGAGGAAGGCAACTTAGGCAAGGGCACCAAATGAACCATCTTAGAAAAGCGGTCACACACAACCCAGATAACGGACATTTTCTGTGAAACCGGGAGATCAGAAATAAAATCCATGGAAATGTGCGTCCAAGGCCTCTTCGGGATGGGCAAGGATAACAACAACCCACTGGCCCGAGAACAGCAAGACTTAGCTCGAGCACACACTTCACAAGACTGCACAAAGGTACGCACATCCCTAGACAAGGAAGGCCACCAAAAAGACCTGGCCACCAAGTCTCTAGTACCAAATATTCCAGGATGACCAGCCAACACAGAAGAATGGACCTCGGAGATGACTCTACTGGTCCAATCATCCGGAACAAACAGTCTTTCTGGTGGACAACGATCCGGTTTATCCACCTGAAACTCCTGCAATGCACGTCGCAAGTCTGGGGATACGGCGGACAATATTACCCCATCCCTAAGGATACCAGTAGGCCCAGAGTCTCCAGGAGAGTCAGGCACAAAACTCCTGGAAAGAGCATCTGCCTTCACATTCTTTGAACCTGGCAGGTATGAAACCACGAAATTGAAACGAGAAAAAAACAACGACCGACGAGCCTGTCTAGGATTCAAACGCCTGGCAGACTCAAGGTAAATGAGATTCTTGTGATCAGTCAAGACCACCACACGATGTTTAGCACCCTCAAGCCAATGACGCCACTCCTCAAATGCCCACTTCATGGCCAAAAGCTCCCGATTACCCACATCATAATTGCACTCGGCGGGCGAGAATTTTCTAGAGAAGAATGCACATGGCTTCATCACCGAGCCATCAGAACTTCTCTGTGACAAAACCGCCCCCGCTCCAATCTCGGAAGCATCAACCTCAACCTGAAAAGGAAGTGAAACATCTGGTTGACACAACACAGGAGCAGAAGAAAACCGGCGCTTAAGTTCCTGAAAGGCCCCCACAGCCGCAGGAGACCAATTAGCAACATCAGCACCCTTTTTAGTTAAATCAGTCAAAGGTTTAACAATACTGGAAAAATTTGCAATGAACCGACGATAAAAATTAGCAAACCCCAAGAACTTCTGTAGGCTCTTAACAGATGTAGGTTGTGTCCAGTCACAAATTGCCTGAACCTTAACGGGATCCATCTCAATAGTAGAAGGAGAAAAAATGTACCCCAAAAAAGAAATCTTCTGGACTCCGAAGAGACACTTTGAGCCCTTCACAAACAGAGAATTGGCCCGCAGAACCTGAAACACCTTCCTGACCTGTAGAACATGAGACTCCCAGTCATCAGAAAACACCAAAATATCATCCAAATACACAATCATAAACTTATCCAGATATTCACGGAAAATATTGTGCATAAAGGACTGAAAGACTGACGGAGCATTGGAGAGTCCAAAAGGCATTACCAAATACTCAAAATGGCCCTCAGGCGTATTAAATGCGGTTTTCCACTCATCACCTTGTTTTATCCGCACCAGATTATACGCACCGCGAAGATCTATCTTAGTGAACCACCTAGCCCCCTTAATGCGAGCAAACAAGTCAGTCAATAATGGCAATGGATACTGATATTTGACTGTAATCTTATTCAGAAGGCGATAATCTATACAAGGCCTCAGGGAACCATCTTTTTTTGCCACGAAAAAAAAACCTGCTCCCAGAGGGGACGAAGATGGACGAATATGTCCCTTTTCCAAGGACTCCTTAATATAATTCCGCATAGCAGTATGCTCTGGCAGTGACAGATTAAATAAACGACCCTTAGGGAACTTACTGCCAGGAATCAATTCTATAGCACAGTCACAATCTCTATGAGGAGGGAGCGAATTGAGCTTAGGCTCCTCAAAAACATCCCTATAGTCAGACAAAAACTCAGGGATCTCAGAAGGAGTAGATGAAGCGATAGAAAGGTGCATCATCATGAACCCCCTGACATCCCCAGCTTAACACAGACATTGTTTTCCAGTCCAGGACAGGATTATGAGTTTGTAACCATGGCAGACCCAGCACTAGTACATCATGTAAATTATACAGTACAAGGAAGCGAATCACCTCCTGATGAACGGGAGTCATGTGCATGGTCACTTGTGTCCAATACTGCGGTTTATTCATAGCCAATGGTGTAGAGTCAATTCCCTTCAGAGGAATAGGGACTTCCAGAGGCTCCAGACTAAAACCGCAGCGTTTAGCAAATGACCAATCCATAAGACTCAGGGTGGCGCCCGAATCCACATAGGCATCAACGGAAATGGAAGACAGTGAAAAAATCAGAGTCACAGACAAAATGAACTTAGGCTGCAGAGTACCAATGGCAAAAGATTTATCAAGCTTTCTTGTGCGTTTAGAGCATGCTGATATAACATGAGCTGAATCACCACAATAAAAACACAATCCATTTTTCCGCCTATAACTTTGCCGTTCACTTCTGGACTGAATTCTATCACATTGCATAGTCTCAGGTGCCTGTTCAGAAGACACCGCCAACTGGTGCACGGGTTTGCGCTCCCGCAAACGCCGATCAATCTGAATGGCCATAGCCATAGACTCATTCAGACCTGTAGGCGTAGGGAACCCCACCATAATATCCTTAATGGCCTCAGAAAGACCATTTCTGAAGTTTGCAGCCAGGGCGCACTCATTCCACTGAGTAAGCACCGACCATTTCCGAAATTTTTGACAATATATTTCCGCTTCATCATGCCCCTGAGAGAGGGCTAATAAAGCCTTTTCAGCCTGAATCTCCAGGTTGGGTTCCTCATAGAGCAATCCCAATGCCAGAAAAAACGCATCCACACTGAGCAATGCAGGATCCCCTGGTGCCAATGCAAATGCCCAATTCTGAGGGTCGCCCCGCAGGAAAGATATTACAATCCTGACCTGTTGAGCAGGGTCTCCAGAGGAGCGAGATTTTAAAGAAAGAAACAATTTACAATTGTTCCTGAAATTCAGGAAGGTAGATCTATCTCCAGAGAAGAACTCTGGAATAGGAATTCTAGGTTCAGACATGGGAGTGTGAACAACAAAATCCTGTATGTTTTGAACTTTTGCCGCGAGATTACTCAGGCTGGAAGCCAAACTCTGGACATCCATGCTAAACAGCTAAGATCAGAGCCATTCAAGGGTTAAGAGGAGGTAAGAAGCAGCTAGACAGCAATTAAGGGCTAGGCAGCAAAACTCTGAAGGGAAAAAAAAAAATAAAATTTCCCTTAAACACTTCTATTTCTCCTGCTTCAGCCCAAACAATTAACACTTTGTGGGCCGGCTATACTGTCATGAATCCCCAATGGCTAGGGATAGCACAGGACAAGCAAAGTACAAATAAATAACGGACGAGCTCTAGGGTGATGGAACCTGGGCTGACCGCTGCCCTACGCCTGACAAACGCAACTAGAAATAGATTTAGCAAATTGAGGCCCGCTGTAAACTAGAAAGCAGAACGATACAAAAGGGGACTGAGCGGTCAGCAAAAAACCCTAATCAAAAAACCATCCTGAGATTACAAGAACCCATGTGCCAACTCATGGCACATGGGGAGAACCTCAGTCCACTAGAGCTACCAGCTAGCATAGAGACATAATAAGCAAGCTGGACAAAAAACCAAACAACTGAAAATCAGCACTTAGCTTATCCTGAAAGATCTGGGAGCAGGTAGGCAGGAACCAAACAGAGCACATCTGAATACATTGATAGCCGGCAAGGGAATGACAGAAAGGCCAGGTAAAATAGGAAACACCCAGCCTCTGATGGACAGGTGGAAACCAAAGGCCGCAACCCACCAAAGTCACCCAGTACCAGCAGTAACCACCAGAGGGAGCCCACAAACAGAATCCACAACAGGATAACTCCGATGAAATTGGCATCAGATAGAATGGTCTTGGACGGGGATCCAGGTACGGAATCCACAGCATGGATTCGGGATAAAGCATCAGCCTTCCCATTACAAGAACCTGGACGGTACGAGATAACAAAGTTAAATTGATTTAAAAATAAGTTCCAACGAGCCTGACTAGGAGAAAGACATCTAGCGGATCTAAGGAACTCTAAATTGCGATGGTCAGTTAGCACTATGATCTGTTGTGCAGCTCCTTGCAGATGATGCCTCCATTCTTTGAAAGCCGCAATATTAGCCAGCAATTCCTTGTCTCCCACGTCGTAATTCTTCTCTGCTGAGGTTAGTCTATGGGAAAAGAAAGAACAAGGATGTAGCAGACCCTTCTCTCCAGTTCTTTGGGAGAGAATAGCCCCCAAAGCATTATCAGAAGCGTCCACCTCCACAATAAAAAAAAGTGTTGGATCTGGGTGTATCAACAGCGGTGCTGATGTGAAACAGATCTTAAGCCAATCAAAAGCTTCTTGAGCCTGTGATGACCACTTAAAGGGCTTTTCCTTCTTTGTCAAGGAAGTAATGGGACGGACAATATCAGAAAAATTTCGAATGAAGCGTCTGTAGAAATTTGCAAAACCAGTAAAACGTTGGACCTCCTTAACATTCTTAGGTACCGGTCAGTCAAGGATAGCCTGAATCTTACTAGATTCCATGTTCAGCCCCTGGGGAGAGATGATATAACCTAAGAACTGTATCTCAGAACGATGTAACTCGCATTTCTCCGGCTTAATATACAAATGGTTCTCTTTCAGACATCTTAAAACAGTTTTGACATGTTCTTCATGCTCCTGTAGAGAGTCAGAAAATATTAGTATATCATCCAAATAGATCGCTACAAACTGGTCAAACAAATCTCTGAAAATGTCATTAGCAAGGTGTTGAAACGTTTCAGGGGCGTTACAAAGCCCGAAGGGCATCACAAGAAATTCAAAGTGTCCATACCGGCATCTGAATGATGTCTTCCACTTATCCCCTAGACGAATACGCACCAAATTATAAGCCCCACGAAGATCCAGTTTAGAGAACACCTTAGCATGGCGGACTCTTTCCAGTAATTCGTGAATCAGAGGCAAAGGGTAACGGTTTCGTACGGTTGCCTTATTGAGTTCCCGATAGTCACAGGGTCTCAGGGTCCCATCCTTCTTCTTTGCAAAAAAGATAGGTGCCCCTGCTGGTGAGGAAGAAGGACGTATGAAGCCTTTGGCCAGATTTTCATCAATATACTCCTTTAAGGCTTGAAGCTCAGGTGCCGCCAAAGGGTATACGTTACCAAAAGGAATAGCTGCCCCAGGAAGCAACTCAATGGGACAGTCATAATTAGTGTTGAGCATTCCGATACCGCAAGTATCGGGTATCGGCCGATATTTGCTGTATCGGAATTCCGATACCGAGATCCGATAGTTTTGTGGTATCGGGAATCGGAATCGGAAGTTCCCAGTGTATGGTTCCCAGGGTCTGGAGGAGAGGAGACTCTCCTTCAGGCCCTGGGATCCATATTAATGTGTAAAATAAAGAATTAAAATAAAAAATATTGATATACTCACCTCTCCGGAGGCCCCTGGACATCACCGCTGGTAACCGGCAGCCTTCTTTGCTTAAAATGAGCGCGTTCAGCACCTTCCATGACGTCACGGCTTCTGATTAGGAATTTAGGACCTGAGAATTATGTCACGGCTTGTGATTGGTCGCGTGGCGGTCACATGGGCGGCCGTGACCAATCAGGGATACCTTCCAATACTTGAGTCCCATTGACTTGTATTGGTATCGGGTATTGGTATCGGATTAGATCCGATACTTTCCGATACCAATACTTTCAAGTATCGGACGGTATCGCTCAACACTAGTCATAATGCCTGTGTGGAGGAAGCTGATCTGCATTCTTCTAGTCTCAGATGTCAGAGAACTCTTTATATGCTGGAGGTAAAGAAAATACCTGTACATGTGGTTCCGTAGCCGTGGACTCAGGGACAGCTTCTGTTAACGCTGAGTTGCTCCTTGTTGGAAAGATAATCTCCTTGGTTTCCCAGTTGATAATTGGGTTCTGAGAACGCAACCAAGGAATGCCTAAAATCACAGGAAAATCAGGAGAAGAAATTAGCAAGAAAGAAAGTTGCTCCTGATGATTAGGCTCCAACAAAATTTCAAGGGGTACGTGTTATGACCTGGTGGTTACGGAGAAGCACTGATATGACCAGGTGGGTAATACGAAACATGGGACAAGCTCTGAGGAGGTGGTAACTTTACTGACCGCAAACCTTACTCCTAACACCAACACTAGAAATAGCCGTGGGACGTTCCTAACTCTCCCTAGACGCCTCGTCACGGCCTAAGAACTAACTACCCCTTAAGATGGAAACAGAAAACTATCTTGCCTCAGAGAAATTCCCAAAAGGAAAGATAGCCCCCCACATATATTGACTGTGAGTGGAGAGGGAAAAGACATACACAGAAATGAAAACAGATTTTAGCAAAGGAGGCCAATTTCTAATCTAGATAGACTGAAATAGGAAAGGATACTGTGCGGTCAGTATTAAAAACTAAAAATCCACGCAGAGTTTACAAAAATGATCTCCACACCGACTCACGGTGTGGAGGGGCAAATCTGCTTTCCCAGAGCTTCCAGCTAGCCTGAATATATCATAATGACAAGCTGGACAAAAAGAAACATGACATGAGCTGAGCAATAAAGTCCAAAGCAGATGGACTAACAAGAACTAGCAAGAACTTATCTTTTGCTGAAATGGACAGGCCATGAGAAATATCCAAGGAGAAAACTGAATCCACCCTGAGACATTGACAGCTGGCATGGACTACAGACCAGAGCCAAGTTAAATAGCAAGGCCAGTGGAGCCGATTAGTGAAAGCAGCTGCTGCAGAACCTCAAGGAGCAGCAGTACCACTCGAAACCACCAGAGGGAGCCCAAGGGCAGAACTCACAAAAGTACCATTCATAACCACAGGAGGGAGCCCAAGAACGGAATTCACAACAGTACCCCCCCCTTGAGGAGGGGTCACCGAACCCTCACCAGAGCCCCCAGGCCGATCAGGACGAGCCAAATGAAAAGCACAAACCAAATTGGCAGCATGGACATCGGAGGCAAAAACCCAAGAATTATCCTCCTGGCCATAACCCTTCCACTAAAAAAGATACTGAAGCTTCCGCCTCGAAAGACGAAAATCCAAAATCTTCTCCACCACATACTCCAACTCCCCCTCAACCAACACCGGAGCAGGAGGGTCAACAGAAGGGACCATGGGCACAACATATCTCCGCAACAAAGATCTATGGAACATATTATGAATGGAAAAAGAAGCTGGAAGGGCCAAACGAAAAGACACATGATTGATAATTTCAGAAATCTTATAAGGACCAATAAAGCGAGGCTTGAATTTAGGGGAAGAAACCTTCATAGGAACATGACGAGAAGACAACCAGACCAAATCCCCAACACGAAGCCGGGGACCAACGCACCGACGACGGTTAGCAAAACGCTGAGCCTTTTCCTGAGACAACGTTAAATTGTCCACCACATGAGTCCAAATCCGCTGCAACCTGTCCACCACAGAATCCACACCAGGACAGTCTGAAGGCTCAACCTGCCCCGAAGAAAAACGAGGATGAAAACCGGTTACAAAAAAAGGCGAAACCAAGGTAGCCGAACTAGCCCGATTATTAAGGGCAAACTCGGCCAACGGCAAGAAGGTCACCCAATCATCCTGATCAGCAGACACAAAGCATCTCAAATAGGTTTCCAGGGTCTGATTGGTTCGCTCCGTTTGGCCATTTGTCTGAGGATGAAATGCTGACGAAAAAGACAAATCAATGCCCATTCTAGCACAAAAGGACCGCCAAAACCTAGAAACGAACTGGGAACCTCTGTCAGACACAATATTCTCCAGAATGCCATGCAAACGAACCACATGCTGAAAGAACAATGGAACCAAATCAGAGGAGGAAGGCAACTTAGGCAAAGGTACCAAATGGACCATCTTAGAAAACCGGTCACAAACCACCCAGATGACAGACATCTTCTGAGAAACAGGCAGATCAGAAATAAAATCCATGGAAATATTTGTCCAAGGCCTCCCAGGGACCGGCAAAGGCAAAAGCAACCCACTAGCACGGGAACAGCAGGGCTTGGCCCGGGCACAGGTCCCACAGGACTGCACGAAAGAACGCACATCCCGCGACAAGGAAGGCCACCAAAAGGACCTGGCAACCAAATCTCTGGTACCAAAAATCCCAGGATGACCAGCCAATACAGAACAATGAATCTCAGAAATTACCTTATTAGTCCATATATCAGGAACAAACAGTTTCCCCACTGGACAGCGGTCAGGTTTATCAGCCTGAAACTCTTGAAGCACCCGCCGCAAATCAGGGGAGATGGCAGAAAGAATCACCCCCTCCTTGAGAATACCAGCCGGCTCAAGGACTCCTGGAGAATCAGGCAAAAAACTCCTAGAAAGGGCATCAGCCTTCACATTCTTAGATCCCGGAAGATACGAGACCACAAAATCAAAACGGGAGAAAAACAGAGACCATCGAGCTTGTCTAGGATTCAACCACTTGGCAGACTCGAGGTAAATCAGATTCTTATGGTCGGTCAAGACCACAACGCGATGCTTAGCTCCCTCAAGCCAATGTCGCCACTCCTCAAATGCCCACTTCATAGCCAACAATTCCCGATTGCCGACATCATAATTACGCTCAGCAGGCGAAAACTTTCTGGAGAAGAAAGCACACGGTTTCATCAAAGAGCCATCAGAACTTCTCTGAGACAACACGGCCCCTGCCCCAATCTCAGAAGCGTCAACCTCAACCTGAAAAGGGAGAGAAACATCTGGCTGACGCAGTACAGGGGCAGAAGTAAAGCGACGTTTAAGCTCCCGAAAGGCCTCCACAGCCGCAGAGGACCAATTCACCACATCAGCACCTTTCTTCGTTAAATCGGTCAGAGGTTTAACCACACTAGAAAAATTAGCAATGAAGCGGCGATAAAAATTAGCAAAGCCCAAAAATTTCTGAAGGCTCTTCACAGATGTGGGTTGAGTCCAATCATGGATGGCCTGGACCTTAACAGGGTCCATTTCAATAGCCGAGGGAGAAAAAATGAAACCCAAAAAAGAAACCTTCCGAACTCCAAAAAGGCACTTAGACCCCTTCACAAACAATGCATTAGCACGAAGGATCTGAAATACCATCCTGACCTGCGTCACATGAGACTCCCAATCATCGGAAAAAACCAAAAAAACCAAAATATCATCCAAATATACAATCATGAACTTATCCAGATAATCCCGGAAAATATCATGCATAAAGGACTGAAACACAGATGGAGCATTAGAGAGCCCGAAAGGCATCACAAGATATTCAAAATGGTCTTCGGGCGTATTAAATGCTGTTTTCCATTCATCGCCCTGTTTAATACGAACAAGATTATACGCCCCTCGAAGGTCGATCTTGGTAAACCAGCTAGCCCCCTTAATCCGAGCAAACAAATCAGAAAGCAAAGGTAAAGGGTACTGGAATTTGACCGTGATCTTATTGAGAAGGCGATAATCTATACAGGGCCTCAAGGAGCCATCCTTCTTGGCAACAAAAAAGAACTCCGCTCCCAACGGTGACGAAGACGGGCGAATATGCCCCTTCTCTATGGACTCCTTTACATAACTCCGCATAGCGGCATGCTCTGGCACAGACAGATTGAAGAGTCGACCCTTAGGGAACTTACAGCCTGGAATCAAGTTAATAGCACAATCACAGTCCCTATGAGGAGGTAGGGAACTGGACTTGGGCTCATCAAATATATCCTGGAAATCCGACAAAAACTCAGGAACTTCAGAAGAGGGGGAAGAGGAAATTGACATCAAAGGAATATCACAATGCATCCCTTGGCAACCCCAACTAGTCACAGACATAGATTTCCAATCCAGCACCGGATTATGTAGCTGCAACCATGGAAAACCCAGCACAACAACATCATGCAAATTATGCAACACCAAAAAACGAATATTTTCCTGATGTGCTGGAGCCATATACATGGTCAACTGTGTCCAGTACTGAGGTTTATTCTTGGCCAATGGCGTAGCATCTATCCCCCTCAAAGGAATAGGACTCTGCAAAGGCTCCAAGGAAAAACCACAGCGCTTGGCAAATTCTAAGTCCATTAAGTTCAGTGCAGCGCCAGAATTCACAAATGCCATTACAGAAAAGGACGACAATGAGCAAATCAGGGTAACAGACAAGAGAAATTTAGGCTGTACAGTACTAATGGTAACAGACCTAGCGACCCTCTTAGTACGCTTCGAGCAATCAGAAATAGCATGAGTAGAGTCACCACAGTAAAAACACAGCCCATTCTGACGTCTGAATTCCTGCCGTTCTGCTCTAGTCAAAATCCTATCACATTGCATAGGCTCAGGACTCAGCCCAGAGGACACCGCCATATGGTGCACAACCTTACGCTCGCGCAGGCGCCGATCAATCTGAATGGCCAGAGACATTGATTCGTTCAAACCAGCAGGTATGGGGAACCCCACCATAACATCTTTAAGGGCTTCAGAAAGACCTTTTCTGAAAATAGCTGCTAGGGCATCCTCATTCCATTTTGTGAGCACAGACCACTTTCTAAATTTCTGGCAGTATACTTCTGCTGCTTCCTGACCCTGACACAGAGCCAGCAATATTTTTTCTGCCTGATCCACAGAATTAGGTTCGTCATACAGCAGTCTGAGTGCTTGAAAAAATGTGTCTACATTGAGCAATGCAGGATTCCCTGGCTCTAGGGAGAATGCCCAGTCCTGCGGGTCTCCACACAGCAGAGAAATGACAATCTTCACCTGCTGAATGGGGTCACCAGAGGAACGGGTTCTCAAAGCAAAAAACAATCTGCAGTTATTTTTAAAGTTCAGAAACTTAGATCTATCCCCAGAAAACAAATCAGGAATAGGAATTCTAGGCTCTAGAACCGGAGTCTGAACAACATAATCTTGGATACTCTGTACCCTTGCAGCGAGCTGATCAACACGCGAGAACAGGCCCTGAACCTCCATATCAGCACCAAAATCCGGAACCACCCAAAGATTAAGGGGAAAAAAAAGATAAAACAAGCTGCAAAGGAAAAAAAAAATGGCTCAGAACTTTCTTTTCCCTCTTTTGAGATGCATTCAACACATTGTGGGCCAGCTGTACTGTTATGACCTGGTGGTTACGGAGAAGCACTGATATGACCAGGTGGGTAAAACGAAACATGGGACAAGCTCTGAGGAGGTGGTAACTTTACTGACCGCAAACCCTACTCCTAACACCAACACTAGAAATAGCCGTGGGAGGTTCCTAACTCTCCCTAGACGCCTCGTCACGGCCTAAGAACTAACTACCCCTTAAGATGGAAACAGAAAACTATCTTGCCTCAGAGAAATTCCCAAAAGGAAAGATAGCCCCCCACATATATTGACTGTGAGTGGAGAGGGAAAAGACATACACAGAAATGAAAACCGATTTTAGCAAAGGAGGCCAATTTCTAATCTAGATAGACAGAAATAGGAAAGGATACTGTGCGGTCAGTATTAAAAACTAAAAATCCACGCAGAGTTTACAAAAATGATCTCCACACCGACTCACGGTGTGGAGGGGCAAATCTGCTTTCCCAGAGCTTCCAGCTAGCCTGAATATATCATAATGACAAGCTGGACAAAAAGAAACATGACATGAGCTGAGCAATAAAGTCCAAAGCAGATGGACTAACAAGAACTAGCAAGAACTTATCTTTTGCTGAAATGGACAGGCCATGAGAAATATCCAAGGAGAAAACTGAATCCACCCTGAGACATTGACAGCTGGCATGGACTACAGACCAGAGCCAAGTTAAATAGCAAGGCCAGTGGAGCCGATTAGTGAAAGCAGCTGCTGCAGAACCTCAAGGAGCAGCAGTACCACTCGAAACCACCAGAGGGAGCCCAAGGGCAGAACTCACAAAAGTACCATTCATAACCACAGGAGGGAGCCCAAGAACGGAATTCACAACAGGTACGGTCTCCTGATCCACAGGCCCAGATATTAAAGGTGACCCATCCACTGTTTCCATGGTAATTGGAGAAGCTCTGCTGAATTTCAATACCATGTTCCTTGACAAATGCGATATCCATGAAATTGCCACCTGCACCAGGGTCAATCATAGCTGCACTGGAAATTCAATTGTCCTGAACACAGGATCTTAATAGGGAGAGAACAGTGAGAGTTCTTTTCCTTAAGCTCCTTGGGGGGTGAAGTCATAGAAAGTGAATGGAATACAGAGTTTAAAGGCAGGCTACATTCAGAGACGTCAGATTCATCATCACAGTTGTCATACTCCCCTACTGCTGCTAGCACCATGTTAGGCCGTCTAGGACACTTAGGACAATTGATCAAGAAGTGGTCAGACTGGCCGCAGTAGAAACATAGACTTTCACGAAGGTGATGCTCCCAGCACTCATTGATCTCGCTCCTCTGAATGGAATCAATTTGCATGGGCACCTCCTCCACCTCCCAAGATGTTTTACCTGCAGGCTCTTTGGAAGGAAGGGAAAAGTTAGAAATACGGTTATATGCAGCAATCTTCTCCTGTCTACGCTCAGTAAGGCGAATGTCAATGCGCACACAATGCTGCATAAATGTCTCTAGCTCTTGTGGTGACTCAGAGCGAGCTAGTTCATCTTTTACAATACTAGACAGACCCCTTTTAAAAATAGGCAATTGGGCATAACTGTCCCAATTGGTTTCTACCGCTAATCTCTTGAATTCAGTAGCATACTTAATAACAGAACGTTTAGCCTGGCGTAAAGACAATAAAGCAGATTCAGCGGTTGCACGGCGATTAGGATCATCAAACATTAATGCCATAGCTGCCAAGAAATCATCCAAGTTATTTAACCGAGGGTCACGAGTCTCAATCATCGGATTCGCCCAGGCGAGCGCTCGTGCGGTCAGCAGCATTGTTACACACAATACTTTGGATCTATCATTAGGAAAACGGTCAGCATGCACATCAAAATATAGCATACATTGATTCACAAAGCCACAAAATTTGTCGCGATCACCATTAAATCTGAATGGGGGCAACTTAGGTGGGCTAGCTGGTGGCGGTTGCCCAGAGGGAAAAGTTGCTTGTGCAGCTATTTGCGTGCTTATGTCCTGAAAAGCTTGTTTTCCTGGGCTGCCATGCGGGTGCTTAAGTCCTGCAAAGTCTGTCCAAACACTTGTTGATTGTGTTCAAATCTTCCAAACTTCTTTTGCAGACCTTTCACATCTTTCTGCAGTGATCTAATTATGGAAAACACCTGCTCTAGTCTGCTTTCTGCAGTCATTGTTCCAGCAGTCTCCTTTTTTTTAGGCTCGAGTATCCTGTAAAAATTATAGGGGTTAACTAAGGAGACTCATTGCTTGGAACAAGACAACTACAGGACACAGTTTTATAAGTGGTAAAGTCCACATTATCACACGGTGATTCAAACAGGTGCAGAGAGAAACTCAAGTCCACAACACTTGGTGCAAATATCAAATGCAGCTCAGCAGTCTATAGGAAACTTCAGAGGAAAATGCAATCATGCAGAAAGTCTATGAAGCACAATTATTCTTGAGGATACTTGACACGAATAAGTCATTGCTTAGTCCAAAACACAGATAGATATGCTTATAAGGCAGTTCAAATAATATCTTAGCTCAACCAGGGAGGTCTGGGTAATAGTCTCAGGTTCTTGCAAAGCAGAAGCAGCTTACATGTCCAGCAAATGCAGATGGAAGTAAACACAAGCAGCAGATGAAGGAGGATTACTGGAACTGGTGTATGCAGCAGGAACTCAGAGCAGAGTAGCAGGATCACCACACAGGTTCATAGGAGCAGGTATATAGCCAGGGAGTCACCAGAGGTCAGGAGCTGGATGCAAGGCAGAATACTCTAGCACAGACTGAAGGATGGGGTGGAGTTTTTATAGCAGGAAGACACAGTGCACATGAGACCAAAGACGCCATCTTGGAAAAGGGCAGTAATGCACAAAAAGGTAATAAAAAATGTTCAGAGTCCTGACACAGTCTCCCCAAAAAAGGGAGGTTTTAATTCTCAACAAGTTAATATACACCTTCTACCTTGTTTTACAGTACCATATAACGGTTGTTATTTTGGTTAGATTTTCCAAAAAATGAGGAAGTCTGGTAGAAGAGCCCGTGGGCGGTCATTGCCAGCTGGTACTGATGGTGGTGGTGGTGGTGCATCTGGTGGTAGTGGGAAAAGCACAATAGCACCTAAGGCTGGAGGTGTTGAGCAGCGTCATCGTCTGACTACACAAGGCCTCGAAGGCTCCCTTATCTGGGAGTAGGAAAACAGCTTTTAAAGCCGGAGCAGCAGGAAAAAATTTTGGCTTTCCTTGCTGACTCAGCCTCTAGCTCTTTCGCCTCCTCTTCAGAAAGTTCCAAATATAAAAGCAGCGAGTCGTCAGTGGATGCTCCCGGTCAGGAACAAGATGTTTCCTTGTGTCCTTCACCCAAACCAAAAGTGAAGGATGTGTCAGGCGACACTACAGGTTACTCCATGGAGCTCTTCACACATACCGTGCCTGGGTTAGAAAGAGAAATTGTTAACTGCCCATTACAAGATGAATCAGACATAGATTGCACTGATGCACAGCCACAGCTAGCTTATTATGCTGTTCCATTGACTCAGATGACTACATTGCCCTCGCAGTGTACTGAGCCAGAATCTGACCCTGATGAGACTATGGTGCCCCATCTCAAACGCTATAGCACCTTACACGGTGACACAGAGGAAGGTGCACATGACATTGAAGAGGTGGTGATTAATGACCCAGTTGTTGACCCAGATTGGCAGCCATTGGGGGAAGAGGGTGCCGCTGCCAGTAGCTCAGAAGAGGAGGAGGATGATCTGCAGCAGCCATCTACATCACAACAGCTGTCATCTGGCAGGCCCGTATCAGGCCAAAAATGTTTGTCAAAAACAAAAACAGTTTTAGGACAGCGTGGCCATCCGGTGAAAGTAGCACAGCGTGCAATGCCTGAAAATGTATTCCATAGTAGGAAGAGTGTAGTGTGGCAATTTTTTAACCAAGATCCGAATGATCAGTGCAAAGTTATCTGCTCAAAGACGTTTAGCAGAGGGAAGAGTCTGCAAAATTTAAATACAACCTGCATGCTAGGACATTTAACCAGCATGCACTTGCAAGCCTGGACTAACTACCGAACGTCCTGTACCTTTGGTGCACCTGCTCAGAATGAAGGTAGTCAGCAACTCTACATTGCTTCCCTCACTGTAAGCCCACCGGTTAGGACACCACCAGCAGCAAATGTGGAGGTATCGTCGTAAGGCCAAAGCAGTCAGGGAATCACAGGGTTATTGGTAGGAAACACTGTATGTAGGCCAACATCAAGAATACCATCACCAACCCTCTCTCAATCCGTCCACCACCACCACCACCGCTAGTTCCACCATATGCAGCTCTCCAGTCCAGCTCACCCTACAAGAGACTCTCGTTAGGAAAAGAAAGTAGTCATCCTCTCATCCGCGTACACAGGGTTTGAACACCCACATTGCTATTCTAATCTCGTTAGAGATGATGCCCTACCAGTTGTTTGAAAGCGAAGCTTTCAAAGACCTGATGGCCTACACAGTACCACGCTATGACCTACCCAGCCGGCACTTCTTTGCGAGAAAAGCCATCCCAGCCCTCCACCAGCATGTCAAAGACCGCATTGTCCATGAACTGAGGCAATCAGTCAGTGGAAAGGTGCATCTCACAACAGATGCATGGACCAGTAGGCATGGCCAGGGATTTTACATGTCCATCACGGCGCACTGGGTTAATGTGGTGGATGCAGGGTCCACAGGGGACAGCCATAGTGGGACAGTTCTGCCTAGCCCATGGTCTAGGAAACAGTTGGCTGTAGGCATTCGCCACCCCTCCTCCTCCTCCAGAAGCGAAAGCTCGTCCACACAGCGCAGTCGCACGACCACTCCATTCGCAGCTGCCAGTGTTGCACAAAAGGTGTCCCATTATAGAACAGCTAGTGGTAAGTGTCAGCAGGCTGTGTTACAAATGAAGTGTTTGGGCGACAACAGACACACCGCGGAAGTACTGGCCGAGTGCTTGCAGCAACAAACTCAGTCATGGCTGGGCAGTGTACATCTTGAGGCAGGCAAGGTAGTGAGTGATAACGGAAGGAATTTTATGGCTGCCATAGCCCTTTCAGAACTGAAACACATACCTTGCCTGGCTCACACCTTGAACCTGATGGTGCAGTGCTTCCTCAAAAATTATCCGGAGTTACCAGCCCTGCTCCTGAATGTGCAAAGACTTTGATTGCACATCCACCGGTCGCCCGTACACTCCAGCCGTATGCTGAACCATCAGCTATCATTGAATCTTCCCCAGCACCGCCTAATAATCGATGTTGCAGCAAGGTGGAACTACACACTACACATGGTTCAGAGGCTGTGCGAACAGAGGCATGCGGTAATTAATTTGTGGGAGGATACACATACTGTACAAGGGCAAGCACTTGGATGGCAGACATGGAGTTGTCTGGTGTGCAGTGGTCGAAGTTACAAGACCTCTGTCAAGTCCTTCAGTGTTTTGAGGAATGCACACGGCTGGTAAGTGCAGACGACGCCATCATAAGCATGAGCATCCCACTAATGCGTCTGCTGATGCAAAGTTTGACGCACATTAAGGAGCAGGCGTCTGCAGCCGAGGAGGAAGGAAGCCTTGATGACAGTCAGCCATTGTCTGCTCAGGGAACTCTCCTGGACGAGGTGGGGGATGAAGAGAAGGAGGAGGAGGATGATGGGAATGAATATTTATGGGAGGAGGATGCTTCTCAGCGGGCAATAGAAACTAGTGGCGTTGCAAGGTCAGGTACAGGGTTTTGCGGAACACAAGTGATGTTGATTTGCAAGAAAGTGCTCCTCAACCCAGCACAAGCAGTGAATTGACACCTGGAACATTGGCCCACATGGCTGATTATGCCTTGCGTATCCTAAAAAGGGACCCCTCCATTATCAAAATGATGACCGATGACGATTACTGGTTGGCCTGCCTCCTGGATGCACGATATAAAGGAAAATTACAAAATATCATGCCACATGAGAACCTTGAGCAAATATTGGCTACCAAACAAGAAACTCTTGTAGACCGTTTGGTTCAGGCATTCCCAGCACACAACGGCGGTGATGGTTCTCACACGAGCCGTAGGGGGCAACATGGCAGAGGTGTTAGAGGTGCACAAATCCAAAGTGGCGTTGGACAAAGGGGTTTTATGACCAGGGTGTGGAGTGATTTCGCAATGACCGCTGACACGACAGGTACTGCTGCATCGATTCAAAGTGACAGGAGACGTCATTTGTCCAGTATGGTTACGATCTACTTTTCCTCCCTTATTGATGTTCTCCCTCACAGGTCATTCCCCTTTGATTACTGGGCATCTAAAATAGACACCTGGCCTGAATTGGCAGAATATGCAATACAGGAGCTCGCTTGCCCTGCTGCTAGTGTGCTATCAGAAAGAGTCTTCAGTGCTACTGGTTCAATACTGACCGAAAAAAGGACACGTCTGGCTACCCGAAATGTTGATGATCTAACCTTCATTAAAATGAACCAATCATGGATTTCAAATTATTTGGCCCCACCTTCCCCTGCTGACACATAGCTTGCCTGAAAAATGTCTTGCTTTTGGCCTCCTCGTACTGACTTCTCCAATTCCTCCTTTTGCAGCTGCTGAATGTCCACCATAGGCCATTTTTATACCTCCCTAAATGGGCTGACTCCCCCCACAGGGCCGTGTTCACCACCTGGCGCAATCACCCGTGCGAGTGCCATTTGCCTGGACAGGTGGGTGTGCCCACTCTTGGGCGATGGCACTGGCACAGGGTCCCTCATAGTACAAAGAAGTGTCTCTGATGGTGGTGGTGCACAACCAACGTCAGACACACCATCGTAATATGAGGGGCCCTGTGCCAGTACCGCCACCCATGAGAGAGTAATCCCCCAGCTCGAACAGTGCTCTACCACTTGCAATACTTACCTCTCCCTGCTCCACCACTGTGTAGTCTGTGCTGTTAAATCCTTCAATGGCACTGCCAATACAAATTTGTTAAAATGATACATGATAGTTAAAATATACAGGGGCCCTGGCCTCCATTTAGACCAGTTAATACTTTGCGCCTACTACCACTGTCTACTACTCAGCAGAGGAGCCCACCCCTGTACCTAGCTATGCCACCTGTTTAGTCCTGTTACCAATTTTGAACTCCATTTAGGCTACTTTTTTATTTGGGCCTACTGTGTTTGCCACTCATTACAGTTGTCCTCCACTGAACAAACCAATGCCGCCTGTTTAGTCCTGTTACCAATTTTGAACTGAATTTAGGCTACTTTATTATTTGGGCCTACTAACGGTGTCTGCCACTCATTACAGTTGTCCTCCACTGAACAAAGCAATGCTGCCTGTTTAGTCCTGTTACCAATTTTGAACTGCATTTTGGCTACTTTATTATTTGGGCCTACTAACTGTGTCTGCCAATCATTACAGTTGTCCTCCACTGAACAAAGCAATGCCGCTTGTTTAGTCCTGTTACCACATTTGAACTGCATTTAGCACACATTATTATTTTGGCCTATATCTGTGTTTTCTTCTCATCCTGCCCATTGCCCAGCCACTGCTAGATGAGTCTGCTGGTACATTGACCCAGACCACTACATTCCCCTTGCACTCTACACAGCCAGAATCTGACCCTGCTGAAAGTCAGGTTCTCCTTCCCGCATACTATACGACCTTACATGGGGACAAAGAGGAAGGTGCAGATGAAAATGCAGGTTCCTTCATCAGGTGGGGGAGCATACTCGTTGGTGACATCACTGGCACAGGGCCCCTCATAGTACGCAAAAGTGTCTCTGCCGGTGGGAGGCGCCACCCGCCGTCAAACACACCACTGTACTATGAGGGGCCCTGTGCCAGTGCCAATGCCAACGAGTGGGCCCCCTCTGCTTGCTCAGGATCACAGCACTTGCAAAGTTGAAATACTTACTTCTCCCTGCTCCACCGCCGTGACGTATTCCGCGCTTCCTGGGCCCATGAAAATCTTGAGCCAGCCCTACCCCCCCACAACTTTATCCAAATGACCCCCAGTTTTCAATGCCTAACTATTATTATAAAGTAAATTAAGATTGACAAGCTTCAGTAATAAGAATTGATGTTTTTGGCATTAAAATGGGCACTGTAGGTGTTTTCCTGTCCTCCACTCACTGCCGACTTTGATTCCCCATTGACTTGCATTGGTTTTCGTGTTTCAGTCGGCCCCCGACTTTTCGCAATAATCGGCCGATTTCACCCCACCCGACTTTTGACAAAGTCGGGTTTCGTGAAACCCGACCCGATCCGAAAAAAGTAAAAAACGCTCAACTCTATTTAGAAGGAGAAGGGAATAGTTAGGTTCTACTGTGGCTAAGATTCGGATTATGGAGCACTGCACATCCACCACACATCAAAAAATTATGCATTGTTCTACTGTAACTATGGTTCGGATTATGGAGCACCACACATCCAAATATAATACATTGTGCTACTGTGACTAAGGCTCGGATTGTGGAGCAGCACACATCCACCACATATCCAAATATTATACTTTGTGCTACTGTGGCTAAGGTTCGGATTATGGAGCACCACACATCCAGATATCATACAGCATTCTACTGTGGCTAAGGTTCGGATTACGGAGCACCGCACATCGAGATGTCATACATTGTTCTGCTGTGGCTAAGGTTCAGAATATGGAGCACCGCACATCCAGATATTATACATCATTCTACTGTGGCTTAGGTTTGGATTATGGACCACCGCACATCCACCACCCATCCAATATCCACATCTAAAAACTTTCAAAACCATGCCCATGGTTTTTAGTTAATATTTTGATCATAGTGTATAAATCTACTTCCATGTCAACGTGCACATCGTCATAAAGCCCTAACTTGTTAGGCATAGCACAAGGTATTTTTAGATAGCTAGTGAGCAAGTTCTGCTATGTGAAGTTGAATGCACACAGAGGCAAACAGAGATGAAAAAAAGCCAAAATGGAACAAGAAAGAAACTTTATTTTTTACTTAGTCTGCATATTGTAGCGTTTCCCCTACTACGTGTCTTGGGGGACACTCGCTTGGCACAGGATTAACGCATACAGGCACAGTTTTTTTACAAAAACACAGTCTCTTATGTTTATTTCACATCACTATAAACCACATCCTCAGGAACTTAGCAACAGCCTGAACACCATCTGTACATATTCAGCTTTACCACAGTCCCTCACTGACCCCAGTCAGCATAACACACGGACCCCTGTCTGTTACCTGTTGGCGACCTTCATAGGTTCCTGGACGCCTCTTGTCCTCAGAGGTGTCCCATACACAATGTCTCTCTCTCTCTTTCTCTCTCTGACCCCGGTCAGTATAACACGGATCCCTTTCCGTTACCTGTTGGTGCCGCACATGTTCTCGGATACTTTTTTCCTCAGAGGTATCCTACAGACGTTCTCACTGACCCCGGTCAGTATTACCCATGGTTATCAGACCGTTCCACACACTGGCATGTGCCAGGTCCAAAGCCCCACCATTTCAAAAAACTGACCGTCATATCCAAACATAGATCAAGTGTGAACAGGTGCTGAACCTAGAGTCACCAACTCGTACACAGTCAAACAAGGCAGCACACTGTAGCGCCAAAACATGCAAACATGAAACATGAAAGTTAGACTGCATTACTGCTCTAGAAATATGAAAAAATTAGAGCGTTTAGTGCATAAATTGGCCAATTTACGTGTACCTGGTAGCCACTTTACGGCATCTCTCGTATACCAGGTCCTACGCTTTCCCTGCTGAGAACAAACTTCTTCATCTGAATGGGTACCTGTGAAACCTCTTCTTAGACTAAATTTATCTCTCTCTCTGTGGAAGGGTAATGGACCTGCTGTGATCAAAACACCTGTGGCTAAGAGGCGGAGTGCTCGGTCAGAAGGCTAGTAAAAACAAATTTCAAAAAACTGACCGTCACATCCAAACATAGATCAAGTGTGAACAGGTGCTGAACCTAGAGTCACCAACTCGTACACAGACAAACAAACAAGGCAGCACACTGTATGTTTGGATGTGACAGTCATTTTTTTAAAAATTGTATTTACTAGCCTTCTTTCAGGGAAAGCGTAGGACCTGGTATACGAGAGATGCCATAAAGTGGCTACCAGGTACACATAAATTGGCCAATTTATGCGCTAAACGCTCTCATTTTTTCATATTTCTAGTGCAGTAATGCAGTCTAACTTTCATGTTTCCTGTTTGCATGTTTTGGCGCTACAGTGTGCTGCCTTGTTTGTTTGACTGTGAACGAGTGCACACTACTGCCCAGCATATGATAGCAAAAAAGATGGCACTTGCCACAACGGACTGGTAAAACATTTTAATGACTAAGGGTGCTATGTCACCAGAAACGCGTAGATAGTGTTTTTAATTATATTGTGCTGTTGTTTTATCCTCTATTTTTTGATATGAAGTGAATAAAGTACCAAGACTTTGCTTTTTCACCACCTCGTTGAGCTGGATTTTTTTCTATTTCCTGCATTCCTCACGCCTTGACACAGTGTTTCCGTGCTCCGAGCCTCCAAAAAAGGGACTACAACTATGGTGAGCTGGATTTTTTCTTTTGTCAAAACATTTTACTGCACACATTGAACGTACTGAGCTTCCATAGAAAATACAGTCTGCTCATTCCCTTATTGTAAACCTTTTACTGTATGACACCTCCAATCTAGTTTACTGTCAAGGTGAACCCCCAAATATTTGTAGCTTTCAACAATCTCAACCTCCTGGCCTGCAATATTGATCGGGTAAGTAAGTCTCCTTTTTCCTTCTATAACTCACCACCAACTCCTTGGTTTTCTTTACATTTAGTTCTAGACAGTTAGTCCGGAACGAATCCACAAAGTCAGAAACCATCCTTCTATTTTCCTCCTCCCCCTGGCCCCCCACAATGCCCCCTATTATCACTGAGTCATCTGAGAATTTGTGAAGGTGGCAAACATCTGATTTATACTGAAAGTCAGCTGTATACAATGTGAAGAGTAAGGGCGACAGCACTGTACCCTGAGGGGCTCCAACACTGCTCCGTACACTACCAGATACCACCTCCCCCATCCTTACAACTGCAGCCTGTCCGTCAGGTAGTCGTTTATCCAGTTCACCATCCCCTCATCTACCGCCATATCAGTCAACTTATTAACGTAGTAAGGGCGGCTGTAAAGTATTGAAAGCACTTGAGAAGTCAAAGAACATGGCTCGAACTACAGATCCATCATTTTGTCCAAAAATGAATGTACTGTATGTAGCAGAGACACTACCGCATCATCCACCCCCAATCTCTGCTGGTACGCAAACTGTAGGGGGTCAGTCAAAGCCCTCACCCTCGGACACAAGTAGGCGAGTAGTACTCTCTCCAAGGACTTCATAGCATGTGATGTTAAGGCCACTGAACGACAGTCTTGTGGAAAAGTGGTCTTAGGAACCGGCACCAGGCAGGTGGTCTTCCACAGTTCTGGTACACCCTGTGATTGAAGGCTCCAGTTAAACAGGTGCTGAGAGACAGTACACAGTTGGTTTGCACAAGCATGAGGACATGTGGACTGAGGCCATAGGGCCCAGCTGCTTTGCCAATAACTAGTCTACTAAACTGTTTTCATGTCGCTTTGGGAGACTGAAAGCAGGCAGTTTATCCCCCAATGTCAGTGCTGCTGGTCGTTTCCCAGCTCTGTCCCCTATTCCTGATGACGCTGTGCATGTGATGGTGAATCTTGCTAAGATCTTGGTGTCGAAGACTACAAGGCACCTTCTGGTCTGGAAGCCTTCTGGAGTTCATACATGTCATTTAGCTGGTGTTTTCTTTATATAACTAATCAGTGTTGTCTGGTATAATTTGGATCTGCATTTTTTTCTTAAAAAAGTGTGAGATCTTTTGTAACACCTGGAGTGGACCCGCAGATCCACGACAACGAACCTCCCAAGGGTGAGCTGACCAGGTAGACCACCCCATATAGAGGGAACTTAGGGGCAGACCCAAGGGAGACTATTGCCGCAGAAGCTGGGACCCAGAGACAGGTAGTAGGAGGTACAAAATAGAGAAGCTGGGTGTAGGATGGACAGAGCGGGATAAGATGAAGTACCGTTTGGTAAGAGCTGAGTACAGGCGAGACCAAAGGAGCACTGGGAAGAGGAAGACACAAAGGAAGCAGGACAGGACAGAGACACCAGACTAACAGAGTACAGAGCGGACACTGGGAAGACTGGACTGGATGAGGAGACAGGGAAGCCTGGGAAAGGCAGAGAAGCTGAACTGGCTGGACAGAGCGGAGACTCAGAACAGGCAGTGCAAAGACAAAGGTGGACCTGAGTCACAGAAGCACAAATGACAGACAGGCAAGGAGCAGAGGAAGGAATTGCCTTAAATACATGGAGTGCTGAAGGACTTCCGGGTCACGGTTCTCCAGGATCACAGAGAGGAGATACAGAGCGCCTGTAAATCAGAAAGAGGAAGTGCTGGAGTGGGCGGTGCGTATGCGCACCCGACGAGAACCAGGGAGCGGAGAAGCATGAATGAGAGAACGCGCCACAGCGGATAAGTATGAGCGGGGGGAGTGGCGGTGGTCCCGGCAGCAGGCACGGCCGCAGAAGGAGTGGCCGTGACAAAAAGTGTTCTAGTTGTTACCGACAACATTTCTAACTTTTTGCTCTAATTTACTTGTGGCTACTTTTTAACAAGGCGAGTTATTTAAGTGCTTCGTGTATAATTAATCAATTCTTTTCTGTTATGAGCTCTCCTGATTAAATACCCATTGATTGTCGAAAGAGCGCTCATTGAAGTTTAATAGGTGCAGAAAAGGTAAGACTGTGTGTCGTGTAATTAATTCATGGAACAATAAGTGTATAACTGAGTTCTTATTAATATATGAAAGAGTTTTCTACATAATAAATGTGACCCAGATCACATGGCTGACAGCTCATGAGCAAATTCAGGTGAACTCCAACATTTCTACAAAGACATCCCACAGCTTGATTCTCTTCTTTGAGCAATGGATTTAGTCACATTGGATTAAAAATGACATACTCCAGCAGCTTCACGTCTAGCTGGTAGCAGCACTCAGAAACCAGAAACTCCAGAATTCTAAACCAAATTCTCGGGATATTCTGATGTGACAAGCTAGAAGTGTCTATAACTCCCATAAACTTTAATGGAAATAGACATGCACATGTTATGGTTTTCATCATTTTGTAAGGTGTGCAGGGCGGTAGTCCAACTTTACTTAACAATTCGAGTTCAATTGATGATACAGCACAGTACGTTTCCATGTTCCTCGGTAATTCCGCCTGAGTTATCCCTTTGCTTACTGGCTCCTTCAGCCCCCCCGGGGATACTCTGTCCTGCTCCTCAGTATTAACAAGATCCATCCTGTCTCACACACGCATTTCCCCGTCCGGCTTTCACTTTTTGGAAGAGAATAAGGCAAGCTGCCCAGTGCCTAGTTCAGGCCATAGGGCCCGGACATTACTGGAATGTCTGCTGAAGGTCGTTGTTGATGTTTTTGTACTGCCATGACAGTGTGTACTTCTCGTGCCTTCCTGACCTCTGTCCTTGAACTCTTAATAAACCTTATCTTTCTCTAATCTAACCAGGAATTGCTTCCCTTTTGATATCACTATATCGCTTCCCATCCTGGGCTGGTCCCAAACATGTTATCTTTATGTAACCAAGTGCTCCACTTTCTATTCCTAATATGCCCTCTTCTGCATATTTCCCTCTCCTAAATCTATCAGCCTAATACTATATCTTATCTAAAGTCACTAGTTATCTCTAATAGTGATGAGCGAATATAGTCGTTGCTCGGGTTTTCCCAAGCATGCTCGGGTGATCTCCGAGTATTTGTTAGTGTTCTGAGATTAAGTTTTCATCGCAGCAGCTGAATGATTTGGATCACCCCCCCAAGGGCAGTGTAGTACTCGGTACCGGGTCCTGCGGTTCACAGGGGAATGTCACGGTAGCTGACACAGTCCGTGGCCCTGGGACGTCCATATAAAAGGGAAAGGTCTTTAAAGGGATAAAGTTTATGTTCGTGACTCCACCTGTGGTATTCGTCAGGGTGACTGACGTTGCTTTAAGGGGTCTACTGAGGTGATGTTATCGCAGCTAGATGGTATACCTTCCCACAGGTGAAGCGTGTCCCCAGGGCTTCCCGGTGTGTAGATGGTGGTATGGTGAGAGGCACAGAGAAGAACGAGGACACAAAGTAGCAGTCTCTTTACCTTTACTGAAGACTTCAGCATCCACAGTCCAGAGCACCAGATCACAGGGCAGGCAGAGTCCGGCCGGTTTGGAGGCAAGTCCAGAGTTCCCTTGTCCAGGTAGAAATCAGTAGCCTTCCCTTGCGCTGCGGTGGTGTAGTCCCTTACTGCCTATGGCTTCACATAAGGGTCTCACAGATGTGATGTTTCACTCACTCTGTCCCCCGTATAGGATAGGACAAAACCCGTATGACTGGTGACTTGAGCCTGTTAATAGGGTCTCTTAGATAACCCGGCTCTGTAGGTGTCACCGTGCCTCCTGGGTGTAGGTGCAGACAGGTAACCTGCAATTAGCTGTCCTGCCGGTCTCTAAAATAAGGCGTAGAGGTCCTTACTCCCTCGGTGCTCCTGCTACCAGGATTTTGTGCCTCAGAAGGAGGCAGCCTGTGCGGGGCTGGTCCCCTTCTGGTATCCTCTCCTTTGCTTTGACTTCCTTCACGCTCGCTGCAATACAATTCTGGCTTTCAATGTCTCTTTCTGGGAGCTGCCGCTCTGAGGGCATGCACAGCTCCTTTAACCTTCTGTCCTCCTCCGGCTCCGATTTGGAACTAACTGAGCTGAGCCGGCAACTAACTCCTGTCTGGAACTGACCGACTTTCCCTACAGACTCCCATATATATGGAGGAAAGCAATACCACTGCGATGACCAGGACCCTGGAGCGCCACAGATTTACAGCTATTAGCCAGCTTAATTACATGTGGGGATTCCCTAGCAACCAGGCAACCCCCACATGTACTCAGCCTGGCTAACAGCTGTAAATCATTCAGCTGCGGCAATGAAAACTTAATCTCAGAGCACTAACAAATACGTACTCTGAGATCACCTGAGTGTGTTCGGGAAAACACGAGCAACGAGTATATTCGCTCATCACTAATCTCTAACCTAATCATTAAACTGCAGCCCACTAACTGATTCACAATAACATTGTTCCTTATTCACAATACATTAGGAGAATCTCATACGTTAGTGCCTGTAAAAGTCTATGCGGTCTCACATATCACAAAAGTCACAAAAATGCAATAACCACCTGCCTGTGTCCGGTCTTCGCTATATCTTTTCATTGCTGTGAGTGCTGAATCATGAGGCCTCCTCAACATAAAGCTGGACTTCAACTTCTGATGAGGCCTGGAAGAGCTCTGCAAAAGTCCACATAAGGTCACAGTTAGTGATGTGCGAGCCGGCTCAGCACTGCTCAATACTCTTTTTGGTGCTCAATCGATTATTGCGCAGTGGAGAGTATCACATGGTGTTCGAGTGCTCTGGTTCCTGTTTGAATCTGATGCCGGGAATTCCCCTGCTGGGAATTCAGGGACTCCTTTGTCAGCTGGACACAGCAGCACAGAGGATGTCAGGATACCCTGCCACAGCAGCACAGAGGATGTCGAGAGAGTCAGCCACAACAGCGCGGAGGATATTAACAGAGCCAGCCACAGCAGAGCATAGGATGTCTCTAGAGGTCCTTTGTGCTGCTGTGGCAGGGTCTCCTGACATCCTCTGTGCTGCTGTGGCAGACTCACCTGACATCCTCTGTACTGCTGTGGCAGGTTCTCCTGATATTCTCTGTGTTGCTGTGTCAGGTTCCCCTGATATCCTCGGTGCTGCTGTGGCAGGTTCTCCTGACATCCTCTGTGCTGCTGTGGCTGGCTATCCTGAAATCCTCTGTGCTGCTGTGGCTGGCTATCCTGACATCCTCTGTGCTGCTGTGGCTGGCTATCCTGACATCCTCTGTGCTGCTGTGGCTGGCTCTCCTGACATCCTCTGTGCTGCTGTGGCTGGCTCTCCTGACATCCTCTGTGCTGCTGTGGCTGGCTATCCTGACATCCTCTGTGCTGCTGTGGAAGGCTCTCCTGACATCCTCTGTGCTGCTGTGGCTGTATTTCCTGACATCCTCTGTGCTGCTGTAGAAGGCCCTCCTGACATCCTCTGTGCTGCTGTGGCTGTATTTCCTGACATCCTCTGTGCTGCTGTGGAAGACTCTCCTGACATCCTTTGTGCTGCTGCTGTGGCTGGCTCTCCTGACATCCTCTGTGCTGCTGTGGCTGTATTTCCTGACATCCTCTGTGCTGCTGTGGCTGTATCTCTGGAGGGGGCAGCGTACATATAATTGGTTTATGTAGGTGAGAGAGCTCACACAGAATCCGGCTGACAGAGGAGTCCCTGTGCTCCCAGCAGGGGAATTCCCGGTTTCAGTGCTGCTGGTGGCTCAGGTTCAAATCAGCTTATTACAGGGACCGGAGCATCTCTCGCTCTTCTCCTACCCTACCGTCAAGTGCAAGTCTCCCAGAAAAATGCTTTGACTCCTTCATTGACTTACATTATGCTCGATATCCACATTGAGCCCCCGAGCAGTCCGACATGCCCAATTTGAGAACCGAGCACCTGGGCAGTTTACTGCTCGATCATCACTAGGCATGAAATAGCCATTTTTCTGAATCTATACAGAAGTGAAAAATAAAAGAGCGCATTTTGGCAAAAGAATTACAATATTCGAGTCAAGTTCAATTCCACCTGAATATATTCATTCAACTCTATATACAATACATTAATGTCAATTCCAAAATGGTGCCATTTAAAAATAAAAACAAAGTCCTCCAATCAACCAGCAATATTAGAAAGCTATAGATTTTTAAAGCACCAGGTTTTTTAGTAATTTCAGCACTGGAGTGGTGCCACTAATGTAAATTTCTTGCCCTTAGTATTATATTCACCAGCCGCCGTCTTCATCTGTTATTGGTGCCGCTCTGGTTTTCTTCTGCAGGTTATGACCAGCCGGATCGCTCCACCATCTGCTGGATGAGTCTAAGGTCACTTCTCAATGTAAGTCTATGACAGCCTCAACAAGGATCTCTTAGGGCAGGTACGGACTGGGACTGATATTCAGCCCTGGCATTTGAAATCACACAGGCCCATGCTGTCCCTGACCCCAAGCACCAGATGGGATATATTACTAATATTACCATGAAAGGAGGAAAGCAAGATCTACTACCAGACAAATATCTCTAATGATTCCCGTGGCCTGCTGGGGTAAGTGACGGCGTCAGCGACTTTGTGTTCCGTCACAACTCTTAACAGTATGAACACCGATTCATACTGTTAACAATATCAACAAGGCAGCCCATGACCAGACAGGCCCTTCTGGCATTTGCCAGAATTGCCAGATGACCAGTCCGGCCCTGTCTTAGGGTATGTGCACACGTCAGGATTTCTTGCAGAAATTTCCTGAAGAAAACCAGAAATTTTCTACAAGAAATCCGCTTTTCTTTTTTTTTGCGTTTTTTTCCCCGTTTTTTTAGCATTTTGCAAGCGTAATTAGCTTGCAGAATGCTAAAGTTTTCCAAGCGATCTGTAGCATCGCTTGGAAAACTGATTGACAGGTTGGTCACACTTGTCAAACATAGTATTTGTGACCAACTTTTTACTATAGATGCTGCCTATGCAGCATCAATAGTAAAAGATAGAATGTTTAAAAATAATAAAAAAAATAAAAAAATTGTTATACTCACCTGCAGACAGCCGATCTCAGCGGCGTCCGTTCCTATAGATGGTGTGTGTGCAGGACCTTCGATGACGTCGCGGTCACGTGACCGTGACGTCATCGCGGTCATGTGACGGCGAAGTCATCGCAGGTCCTGCACACACACCATCTATAGGAACGGAAGCGGCAGCATGCACCGCTGAGAGGCGGGAAGACTCCGGGGGCCATCGAAGGTGAGTATATGACTATTTTTTATTTTAATTCTTTTTTTTTTACCAATTATATGGTGCCCAGTCCGTGGAGGAGAGTCTCCTCTCCTCCACCCTGGGTACCAACCGCACATAATCTGCTTACTTCCCGCATGGTGTGCACAGCCCCGTGCGGGAAGTAAGCAGATCAATGCCTTCCTAGGTGTGCGGAATCCCCGCGATTCCGCAAATTTAATGAATATGTTGCTTTTTTTTCAGTACATATAACATACAGTTACTAATTTCGTATTTCTATGCGCTTTTATCTGCTTTGACCTTGCGGAAATATAAGACGTAAGCTGTATAGATGTTTAACTAATCGCCATTAAAGTCTGCACATGAAGTGAGGATGTGAAGAAATGTAACATAAGCGCTGGCTTGTTTTTCTGTTTACTCTAAATAATTATTACAGAACTATTTATTATCGGAATTAATAATTGAAGATGATAATTTGACTTTTTTAATATATTTAATTGGATGATAACATGTTACATTTATTGAATTAGTGCAGTCAATAGACATTATGGCTGAGAACAAATAGGATTTTTTTTTTCATTTATATTTTGTGGCGTGATCCGGAAATTATATGAATTGAGGATAAAAAAGCACAAACAAGCTAAAATGATAGGGTAGGAATATAAAAGGTTTGGTATTAAAAATTTTAAGTGCAAAGGAAAATGTTACAGTAAGACTGAAAGGTTGTGATTGTTCACTTTGTGTTAGCACAGATCTGTAGATAAATCGGGTTCCCTCTGATCTCTTATTTCCGATGCTCCAGCAAAAATACTGATACACAAAATAGATATGATGTGGTCCAATTGTAAGGTGCAAAGTCATGGTCGAGGGGCTGCCGCACATCAACCTGGCTCCTTATAGGTAAAAGGTGCCCCAGTTCATATGTGCTGTGTGTGTGGTGCAGAACGCTCACTTTCCGGCTGCAGAGCTCTGCTATCTCCATGCTTCCAGGTCCAGGAACGGCCGCCCATAAATCAGGGGACACCAGGTTCGGTATAACCAGTTCAACTTTCCTTAACAGTCCAAGTGCCACAGATGACAACATGCAGTATTGGGCACCACTTGGTTTTCTGCTTAAGTCCATAGCACAGAACATTTTCATGTTCTCGGTTTGTTCAGTCTGGACTATCCCTCCTCTTACTAGCTCCAGGGATTTTCCATCTGGCTCCACAGCACCCACGAGAACTGCTATGTTCTCCTCACACGGGTTCAAGTATAACTTTCTCAGTATTGAAGTGTTGTTGGCACTCTAGATAGCCAAAGACTCTAGCCCAAGGCTCCGGAAGTTGCAGGAATGTCTGCAGGGAATTTCAAATGAACCCATACTGCCAGAACAATAGGTACGTCTCATGCTTCCAGCCTACTGCCTTTGAACTCTCTTTTTTATCTGTCTAATCCTGTCTGACGAAAATTAGGAAATGCTTCCTGTTTTGTTTGACCATAACCACCTCCTATGCTTGGCTGGTCCCAAAATTTGTACAGTATACTATCCTGTTCACTATTTCTTACTACCAATATACCCAATGTTACATATCTTTCTTCCTAGCCTACCCTTTAAGCCAGTGTTCCCCAACTCCAGTCCTCAAAAGCCACCAACAGATCAGGTTATCAGGATTTCCTTTGTGTTGCTCAGGTGATAATTGCAGAACCTGGACAGACAACAAGTCCATTGCCTGCGCAATACTAGGGAAATCCTGAAAACATGACCTGTTGGTGGCTCTTGAGGACCGGAGTTGGGGGAACACTGCTTTAAGCCCTATACTAAACCTTATGTAATAAATCTGACTCTATACTTCCCCTATGAACTACATATTACATTGTACACTCACATTACATTACAGGAGCCACATCAATCAGTACCTATAAGATTCGATGCAATCTTACATATTACATCATCGGTTTATGAAATCCAGCACTTAGCCACACAGTCTGCCATTCTTAACCTTTAAATGTCGCATGGAGTCCATAACCTAAAGCGAGTTTGCTTTCATCATATTTCCGCCAATATGTAAGAAATGTAGGTAACCATCCATTTCAGTAGCTTCAAAGATGGGTGCCCCTCCCTCCTCAGTACATTGCGTCGACTGCATGAGCCATAGCGAGGTGCATGTGACTAATAGTACAAGTAACTGAAGGTTACCATTGGTTAACATTGTTCTAAAGATTTTACTAAATTTGAGTATGGTACTCTAATCATATGCCACTAGTGTAACAAGTTAGTTCATGGCATTTCTTCCCACCTAAATATTCCACCATCAACCCAGACCGCAGCTCAGACACAAAAAGTTACAGAGCGGGGTTGACGGAGGTTGAAGAGCAGAGGGCATACAAGTCATCTATGTTCTGTTGATTCCATAAATGCGTATTGACATCAGAACCTGTGCTCCTTGAGTTTCAAGATATGGGTTTCCAAGGCCGAGCAGCTGCATGCAAGCCTTACATCACCAAGCTTGGATGTATTGGGGTATAGAAGCCACTATTAGACTTTGAAGCAGTGAAACCATGTTCAGAGGAGAGATAACTCATGCTTCTCTATCTGGCATGCTGGTGAAAGGTGTCTAAATTTAGCAAAAGCCATGTTCAGCTTTGATCACCAAATTTAGACTTAAACTCCAAGCTAAATACAATATTTGTACAAAAATATTGTGACACATACTTCTATTTCGGGCAGTTGAATGGACAATTTTGGGGAGAACATTACCTGCCTGATTGTATTGTGCCAACAGTAGAGTTTAGTAGAGGAGGGAACAGAGGTGTATCAAGGGTGGGGCTGACGGGGCATGTGCCTCAGGTGCAGCCATCATGAGGACACAGGATGTATAATCCGGTGGGCCGAAGTGTCTCACCTGGCAGCTGCATTTTTCCAGCCCCCCCAAGCCTGAGAGTCGGCAGTTCTCTGAGCCAGCTGTCAGAGAAGCTGCAGTGTGTCGGCTCTCAGTGATCAATTGTTCTCGTGTGTTTCAGACATGAGTACATTTAAAGCTCTGACCGCCGGGTCAGTGCAACGTCAGAAGCATGATCAGGCCATGTGATAATACTGCTGACATCACTCACCGGAACAGAGAGGCGCACATTGGTGGTAAGTACTCCAGTGGAGCTGAGGATACTGAAGTTTGAATGTAGAGTTGGGGTGATTTAGTGTGGAGGCATTCACTAGATTGGGGATGGTGTGGAGGTATTTTCTGTGCGTGGGTAGATTTACTTAACACGGCTGGGTGAGATTTACTGTGTGTAGGGGTTTTTACTGTGTATGGGAGTATTTACCTTGTAGGCATATTTACTATGTTGTGGAGATTCAGTGTAACGGGGCTATGGGAGATTTACTGTGTGTGTGAGTATTTATTGGTTGTGGGAGTATTTACTGTGTTGGAGGAGACTTACTATGTTTGGGGGTATTTACCATGTGTGGAAGAGTTAGTGTAACGGGGCTGGGTGAAATCTCCTGTATGGGGGTATTTATTGCGTGTGGGGTATTTACTGTGTGGGGAAGATTAAGTGTAGGGGGCTGGAGGAAATTTACTGTATGTGGTGGATGAGACTTACTGGGGTGGGGGAGATTTAGTATAAAGGGTATGATTTGAGGACACATGTTTGGGGAGCAAGGAAGGGACAGATGCAGACACAATAAGGGGAGTGGGAGAAATTTGAAGACATAATATGAGGAACAAGGGGAGATATGGGTGCATGTATGAGGAAACAGAATGGGGAATGGGTGCAGACACTGTATGAGGAGCGAGGTGAAAATACTGTTGTGCTCAAAAGTTTACATACCCCGGCAGAATTTTTGCTTTCTTGGCCTTTTTTCAGAGAATATGAATGATAATACCCGAACTTTTTCTCCACTCATGATTAGTAGTTGGGTGAAGCTATTTATTGTCAAACTACTGTGTTTTCTCTTTTTAAATCATAATGACAACCCAAAACATCCAAATGACCATGATCAAAAGTTTATATACCCCATTTCTTAATACTGTGTATTGCCCTAACATCAATGACAGCTTGAAATCTTTTGTGGTAGTTGTGGATGAGGTTCTTTATTTTCTCAGACAGTAAAGCTGACCATTCTTCTTGGCAAAAAGCACCCAGTTCCTGTAATTTCCTGGGATGCCTAGCATGAACTGCATGCTTGAGATCTCCCAAGAGTGGCTCAATGATATTGAGGTCAGGAGACTGAGATGGCCACTCCAGAACCTTCACTTTCTTCTGCTGTAGCCAATGAGAGGTCGACTTGGCCTTGTGTTTTGGATTGTCGTCATATTGGAACGTCCAAGTATGTCCCATGCGCAGCTTCCGTGCTGATGATTACAAATTTGCCTCCAGCATTTACTGATAATTTGCTGCATTCATCTTTCCTTCAACTTTGACCAAGTTTCCTGTGCCTTTGCAGCTCACACATCCCCAAAACATCAGCGATCCAACGTCATGCTTTACAGTAGGAATGGTGTTCCTTTCATCATAGGCCTTGTTGACCTCTCTTCAAATGTAACGTATATGGTTGTGATCAAGTTCAATTTTGGTCTCATCACTCCAAATTACCTTGTTCCAGAAGTTTTGAGGCTTGTCTCTGTGCTGTTTTGTGTATTGTAGGCAAAGTACTTTTGTGGTATTTGTGCAATAATGGCTTTCTTCTGGCAACTCGACCATGCAGCCCATTTTTCTACAAGTGCCTCCTTATTATGCATCTTGAAACAGCGACATCGCTAGTTTTCAGAGAGTCCAGTATTTCAGCTGCCATTATTTGTGGGTTTTTCTTTGCTTACCGAACAATTTCCCTGGTAGTTCTGGATGAAATTTTTGCTGGTCTACCGGACCGTGGTGTTGTTCTTACAGAGCCCCTGATTTTCCATTTTTTAATCACAGCTTGAACACTGCTGATTGGCATTATCAATTCCTTGGATATCTTTTTGTATCCCTTTCCTGTTTTATACAGTTCAACTACCTTTTACCGTACATCAGTTGACAATTCTTTTGCTTTCCCCATGACTCACAATCCAGAAATGTCAGTGGCTGGATGAAAGATGCAAGAGTCTGTCTGGATCCAAGAAAATCACTCAGCTTTTATGCACACACATTTATCACAAGCAAACGGGTCATAGGTGTTACCTTTAGTAGCCAGTCAAACCCATTTATGTCAACTTGTCAGGCCAAAATCACCATGGTATGTAAACTTTTGATCAGGGTCATTTGGATGTTTTGCGTTGTCATTATGACTTAGAAAGAGAAAACACATTAGTTTGACAATAAATGGCTTCACCCAACCACTAACCATGAGTGGAGATAAAGTTTTGGTGTTATCATTCATATTCTCTGAAAAAAGGCCAAGAAAGCAAAAATTCTGCCTGGGTATGTAAACTTTTGAGCACAACTGTATATCAGGACAAAGTAAGGGGAGTTAAGTAGATGCATGAGGAGGCAGTATGGAGAGTGAGAGGGTAAATGTATGAGGAAACTATTGAGAGTAATAGTGCATAGAGATGGTATGTGGGGAGAAAAGTGTGAGTGAGCACAGAATAATAATACTTTTAATAATAATAATTTTATTTATATAGCGCAAACATATTCCGCAGCGCTTTACAAATTATAGAGGGGACTTGTACAGACAATAGACATTACAGCATAACAGAAATCACAGTTCAAAACAGATACCAGGAGGAATGAGAGCCCTGCTCGCAAGCTTACAAACTATGAGGAAGAGGGGAGACACGAGAGGTGGATGGTAACAATTGCTTTAGTTATTTGGACCAGCCATAGTGTAAGGCTCGGGTGTTCATGTAAAGCTGCATGAACCAGTTAACTGCCTAAGTATGTAGCAGTACAGACACAGATTGCTATTAACTGCATAAAGTGTATGAGAACATGATGCGAGGAACCTGATTATGTTTTTTTTTTTTTTTTTTTCGAATGGGCCACACAGGGATGGTTAGGTTAATGCATTGAGGCGGTAGGCCAGTCTGAACAAATGAGTTTTTAGGGCTCGCTTAAAACTGTGGGGATTGGGGATTAATCGTATTAACCTGGGTAGTGCATTCCAAAGAATCGGCGCAGCACGTGTAAAGTCTTGGAGACGGGAGTGGGAGGTTCTGATTATTGAAGATGCTAACCTGAGGTCATTAGTGGAGCGGAGGGCACGGGTAGGGTGGTAGACTGAGACCAGAGAGGAGATGTAGGGTGGTGCTGAGCCATGGAGTGCTTTGTGGATGAGGGTAGTAGTTTTGTACTGGATTCTGGAGTGGATGGGTAGCCAGTGTAATGACTGGCACAAGGTAGAGGCATCGGTGTAACGGTTGGTGAGGAATATGATCCTGGCAGCAGCAGTCAGGACAGATTGGAGCGGGGAGAGTTTGGTAAGAGGGAGGCCGATTAGTAGAGAGTTACAATAGTCCAGACGAGAATGAATAAGTGAGACAGTAAGAGTTTTTGTAGAGTCGAAAGTAAGAAAAGGGCGAATTCTAGAAATGTTTTTGAGATGCAGATAAGAAGAGCGAGCCAGTGATCGGATGTGGGGGGTGAATGAAAGCTCGGAATCAAGGATGACCCCAAGGCAGTGGGCATGTTGCTTTGGAGTAATGGTGGAACCACACACAGAGATGGCAATGTCAGGCAAAGGTAGGTTAGTAGAGGGAGAGAACACAAGGAGTTCAGTTTTTGACAGGTTCAGTTTCACATAGAGGGAGGACAGAATAAAGACTTAGTAGTGTGTGGTGTAGCATGGGGGAATATCAATTTGCATACTGTACATATGGTCACGTGTTGACTAGATATGCGTGGCCCCACTCAATGAAAATTAATTGAGTGAGGCCGGACATGTCTAGTCAGAATGTGGCCAGAAGTACAAATCACATACTTATGCAAGGTGGAATCCTGAATGTGTGAAGTGCATGCGCTGTGTGAAGTGCATGCGCTGTGAGAATTCAGAAGCCTGCAGCCACCTATAGTGACTGCAGACTTTCATCTCAAACTTTTTCACACTTACGGTCACGTGTCAACGAGCTTCTCTTCTTGCTTCTCTCAGTTTTTCACTGAACATTGAGAGAGTTAATGTTAGGGCTAGCGGAACGCACCAAATAGTTATAAGGATAGTATAAGGTGCGTTCGCAGCCTGGCGTCCACCGTGCAGAGATGGAACCTGCTGCTGAGTAATGACGGACTATATGGCGGTATAATGTGGATACACACATGGGTTAGCTTCAATCGGTATGAAGGAAGTGAACCCTGTTGCGTCACAGGGCCGCGGTACCGCACAAAGAGCGCAAGCAAAGAGTCACAGAACTCTGTCCCAAGACTCAGGTAAAGAGTTCCAGTAGACCTCTTGCGCTCGACACTGCTACTGGGGTGTCAGAGATTAACAGATCTAATCATTTTCTGCACAAGAGTGCGTGCAGTGCCACTCTGGCGGACGCCACTAACCACCCAGACTTGGGTCAGGAAAGCGCTCTATTAGCGCGCGGCGCCGCACTGGCGGTCACTGCTATCAGACGCTGTATCGTGTGCTAGCTGTGCGGGATAGCACTGTCAGGCGCTAGGTAGCTTCCACCATTCACGAACAGTCAACAACACCAGGGATGGGAATGATTCGGAGCTTTCATCCATCAACAGGCATACATCCAGACACACACAATAATAAGTTTATACTAGCGCATGGCCATGCGGCCATGCAAAACTTTTATAGCGGAAGCTCTCCAGGACCTTCCTAGTGGTAGGAGCTGCTACAGGATCTGAGAATGTGACCCCAGACCTCAAATGAGAGGTCGTCCCTTGGGCATGCTCAGAAGAAGAAAAGCAGGACTTAGTCCCAGGGATGCCTGCTCGCCGCTGATCAGTACTGGTTACAATGACTGAGCCTGGAAGCAAAGCAGTAACCAGCCACACATTATCAGCTTGAGCCAGATGCTGGGACTGACATCTCTCCTGAGCAGATTCCACTGTGGCTGGAGGAGAATGGGAGACCGCAGTGGAGATGGTTCGAGATTCCCACTGTGCAGCGGCAGGAACTCAACACCTAACAGTTAATGAGCATAGCTTACTGGCACGAGACTAAGTGTGCAAATCACATATATGCTTGGGATAGGTAAGCGCCAAACTATATTTTTGCCCTGGGTGCCAGAAAACCTAGATAAATCTCTGAAAGGGATAATGCTATGGTGCTGTTTAGCAAGGATCGGACTGGCCCACCGGAGAACCGGAGGATTCTCCAGTGGACCCAGGCACTGACACCTGCTGGCATACTGGCCAGCAGCTGACTAGGGTCCCCACTGCTCCAGGGGCACCCAGCCAGTGGCTATCGGGCCCCTGAATCAAGGGGGCCCGCCCTGTGCCAGTAGCAGCAGCTGGAGACAGGATCCTGTCCCCATTGCTAAAACAAAATGAATATTCACGCTTCCTCATGCCCCTATGGGCGTGGAGAGGCGTGAATACCATTTCTCTTTAATAGTGGGCAGCATTAGCTGCAGGCTGCAGCAGCTAACACTGCCCGCATGTAAAGCCACACCACCGCACCACATACACACAGCACCGCACACATACACACGCAGGCACACAGACTCACACAGAGCAGCTCAGCTTCCGGCGTCCTGCTTCCTGTCTGAGACAGCCCAGCTGGATGATGTCATCATCCAGCGTGCTGTCTCAGTCAGAAAGCTTCCAGTGAGGAAGAGGCTGCTGGATGAGCTGCTGCTGAAGGGAGGTGAGCTGTGCTGTGTGCCTGCCTGCGTGTGTGTGTGTTTGTGCCTTTGTGTGTGTGTGTGTGCCTGTTCCTGCATGTGTGTGTGCCTGTGTGTATGTGTGTGCCTGTGTGTGTGTGTGCCTGTGTGTGCCTGTGTGTGTGTGTGAGAGAGAGTGTGTGTGCTCCTGCATGTGTGTGATGAGCTGCTGCTGCGGTGAGGTGTGTGTGTGTGGTGGTGAAGGACAATGATATTGGTGGGGGGAGACAATGATGGAGGTGATGGGCAATGATGGTGGTGGGGGAAACAATGATGGAGGTGGTGGTGGGGAGACAATGATGGAGATGATGGGCAATGATGGCGGTGATAGGCAATGATGGAGGTGATAGGCAATGATGGTGTGTGTGTGTGAGAGAGAGTGTGTGTGCTCCTGCATGTGTGTGATGAGCTGCTGCTGCGGTGAGGTGTGTGTGTGTGGTGGTGAAGGACAATGATATTGGTGGGGGGAGACAATGATGGAGGTGATGGGCAATGATGGTGGTGGGGGAAACAATGATGGAGGTGGTGGTGGGGAGACAATGATGGAGATGATGGGCAATGATGGCGGTGATAGGCAATGATGGAGGTGATAGGCAATGATGGTGGTGGGGGGAGGCAATGATGGAGGTGATGGGAAATGGTGGTGGTGGGGGCAATGGTGGTGGTGGTGGGAGGCAATGATGGAGGTGATGGGCAATGATGGTGGTGATAGGCAATGGAGGTGATGGGCAATGATGGAGGTGATAGGCAATGGATGTGATAGGCAATGATGATCGGGAGGCAATGATGGAGGTGACGGGCAATGATGGTGGTCAGGGAGGCAATGATGGAGGTTATGATGGAGGGGATGAAGGAGGTGCTGAAATGGACAATGATGGTGGGGGAGGAAGCAATGATGCAGGTGGTGGAATGGACAGTGATGGAGGTGGTGGGGGAGAATGATAAGGGTGGAGGGGGAGAACGCCATGATGGAGGTGGTGATGAGGACAATGATGGGGGTGGAGAGGGGCTGCATTATACTTTATGAGGGGGCTACAGTATATTCTGTGTGGGGACTGCATTATTCTCAGGGTACTACATTATATTATGGGGGTACATCATACTATATGAGGGGTTACAGTATACTCTATAGGGGGCTGCATTATATTTTGTGGTGGGGCTGCATTGTTCTCTCAGGGGACTACATTATATTATGGGGGCTACATCATACTATATGAGGGGGCTACAGTATACTTTATGGGGGGCTGCATTATATTCTGTGGTGGGGCTGCATTCTCTCAGGGGACTACATTATATTCTGTGGTGGGCTGCATTATACTATACTAGATCGTGGCCCGATTCTAACGCATCGGGTATTCTAGAATATGCATGTCCACGTAGTATATTGCACAACCACGTAGTATATTGCCCAGCCACATAGTATATTGCACAGTCACGTAGTATATTGCCCAGCCACGTAGTATATTGCCCAGTCACGTAGTATATTGTCCAGCCACATAGTATATTGCCCAGTGACGTAGTATATTGCCCAGTGATGTAGTATATTGCCCAACCACGTAGTATATTGCCCAGCCACGTAGTATATTGCCCAACCACGTAGTATATTGCCCAGTGACGTAGTATATTGCCCAGCCACGTAGTATATTGCCCATTTACATAGTATATTGCCCAGCCACGTAGTATATTGCCCAGCCACGGAGCATATTGCCCAGCCACGTAGTATATTGCCCAGCCACGTAGTATATTGCCCAGTGACGTAGTATATTGCCCAGTTATGTAGTATATTGCCTACTGACATAGTATATTGCGCAGCCACGTAGTATATTGCCCAGCGACGTAGTATACAGCACAGAGCCACGTAGTATATTGCACAGTGACGTAGTATATTGCCCAGACACGTAATATATTGCCCAGCCACGTAGTATATTGCCCAACCACATAGTATATTGCCCAGTGACGTAGTATATTGCCCAGCCACGTATTATATTGCCCAGTTACGTAGTATATTGCCTACTGACGTAGTATATTGCACAGCCAAGTAGTATATTGCCCAGTGACGTAGTATACAGCACAGAGTCACGTAGTATATTGCCCAGCTACATAGTATATTGCCCAGCCACATTTGTCAAAGGTTAAAAAATAAAAAATAAACATATACTCACCTTTCCGAGGGCCCCTTGTAGTCCACGGCAGCTTCCGGTCCCAGGGTTGGTATGAGTGCAGGACCTGTGATGACGTCGCGGTCACATGACCGTGATGTCATGGCAGATCTTTCTTGTGCAGGCACGCAAGGCCTGTGATGACGTCGCGGTCACATGACCGTGACATCATGGCAGGTCCTTCTCGGGCCTGTGATGACGTCGCGGTCACATGACCGTGATGTCATGGCAGGTCCTTCTCCTATACCATCTTTGCCACCGGAACCTGCAACAGAAAATGGCGGCCGGCGCGAGCGACTCAGCGGACTACGGAGGGTGAGTATAGCAGGTTTTTTTTTTATTATTATTTTTAACATTACATTTTTTACTATTGATGTCGCATAGGCAGCGTCAATAGTAAAAAGTTGGGGACACACAGGGTTAATAGCGGCGGTAACAGTGCGTTACCCGTGGCATAACGCGGTCCGTTACCACCGACATTAACCCTGTGTTAGTGGTGACCAGAGGGGAGTATACGGGCGCCAGGCACTGACTGCGGGGAGTAAGGAGTGGCCATTTTCTTCCGGACTGTGCCCGTCGCTGATTGGTCACGGCAGCCATGACAGGCAGCTGCCGAGACCAATCAGCGAATGAATAACCGTGACAGAAAGACAGAAGGACAGAAGGACAGAAAGACGGAAGTGACCCTTAGACAATTATATAGTAGATGAGGGGGGCTGCATTATACCCTATGAGGGTGCTACATTATATTCTATGGTGGGGACTGCATTATACCTGAGGGGGTTGCATTATATTTTGTGGGGTGCTGCATTATATTCTATGAGAGGGGACTGCATTATATTTTATGAGGGGACTACATTATATTCTGTGAGGGGGCTACACCAACCCTTGCTACATAATTAAGACGTGAACTACCTTATATTATACCCTGATATTAGCACTTTTTACCCCACAATTGGTGGTCTTGTATCTATTTCTATGTAGCTACATAGTGGGCCCCAAGAATGATTTTCTCTGGTGGGCCCAAGGTGCTCCAGTTCGACACTGCCTAGGCCTCTTCAATTAAATTAAAGTAGATCTCAATGCTTCAGCAAACCAACCCATTTTGGATATGTGCAGCTTAAAAACTTGTGAGAATAGTTTGGAGAAGACTCTTTTCTATTCCAGGCCAGTATGACTGTGCCAAGCGCAAAAAGTAAGGTACATACAGGCATGGTTGGGGAGTTTGGTTTGGAAGAAGTCCTGACCTGAAATACGTCCGACACCTTTGGGAACAACTAAATGGAGATTGTGAGCCAAGTCCTCTCCTCTCCAGCATCCGTGTCTGACCCCAAAAATGTTCTTCTGGTCAAATGTTCAAATATTCCCACAGACATCTCCAAAGTCTTTTAGAAACCTTGCCAGAACAGTGGAGGCTGTTATAGCTGCAGAGGGGGATAATTCAATATTAATACCTGTGGAGATATACAGTATATATACAGGCGCTTCTCACAAAATCAGAGTATCATCAAAAAGTTAATTTATTTCTGTTCTCATATATTATATAGAGTCATTACATGTAGAGTGATCTATTTCAAGTGTTTATTTCTGTTAATGTTGATAATTATAGCAGCTAATGAAATCCCAAAAGTCATCATCCCAGTAAATCAGAGTAATTAAAAGAAAACACCTGCAAATGCTTCCTAATCATTTAAAAAGGTCTCTTAGTCTGTTTCAGTAGGCTCCACAATCATGGGGAAGACTGCTGGCGTGACAGATGTCCAGAAAGCAGACATTGACACATTCCAGAAGTAAAGTAAGTTTTGCATTTCATTTGGAAATTTGTTCGTATGGTGGTTTTCCTCACAGTGTGTGACTCGGCCTAAACTCTGAACCCCGTCCCTTGCTTTCCGTCTCTGATACCTCGCTCCCCAAATGGCTTTGACTTCTGCCTTGTACCCCGACTTTGTCTTATGTCTCATATTTTGGATACCGCACTCCCATTTGGCTCTGACTTCTGGCTTGCCTCTGACTTTGTGCATTCTATCACCTCTGGTACCTCTGCTCCTGACAGTTTCTGACTCTGCCTGTCTGACCACTCTTTCGTTACCTGTGACACCTGTGCTGCTGCTCAGGGTTGCTACACTGTTAGGGTGCAACCTCTCTTCCCTCACCAACACCCCCTGGGGGAGGTTACGCTAAACTGCACTGCAGCCGCATCACACATACATTTCGGTAGGCCAACATTTGGGATTTTAAAATAATTTTTCAAGCTGGTGTTATAAAGTATTCTAATTTACTGAGATAATGACTTTTGAGTTTTCATTGGCTATAAGACATAATCATCAACATTAACAAAAATTAACACTTGAAATAGATCACACTGTCTGTAATGACTCTATATAATATTTGAGTTTCACTTTTTGTATTGAAGAACTGACCCCCAGCAGGCCACAAATGTGCATGTGTCTGCACAAACGGTTAGAAACCGACTCCATGTGAATGGTCTGAGTGCCCAACGTAAACAGATGGGGTTGTGCTCACAGCCAAACACCATGCAGGATGCTTGGCTTTTGCCTCAGATCACCAGGATTGGCAAATTCACCACTGGTGCCCTGTGCTCTTCACAGATGAAAGCAGGTTCACACTGAGCTCATATATATAGTAAATAACTTGGCACTCAACTTGTGTATAGTGGTGATTTTAAAGAAATTGATATTTATTACTTGAATAGCAGTCCAGCATAAACGTTTTGGTCAAAACAATAAGACCTTCTTCAGTAAACTGCGTTACAAATATATAACAAAACAACAATAGGTATATAGAAAACAACAACAAAGGATAAATTAACCAAAAGATAAATCTCACAATAATTACGTGATATGTGACAAATTGGAAGGAAGGAGAGATGGGATAAGGATAAGGTAACATCTTTTGACATACCCGACTGCTTATATGATGTAGGATATTGCTGGAGATGGACCAGGTCATATATCGCGGTTATGATGGACCTGGGGAGGGTGTTTCCCTATAGTAATGGAAGATAATTATATGATGGAATATATGGTAAAAAAATTGGGACAGTGATGGTATACTAACCAGGTAAGCTGTGTGTGTACGCCTGGCGTTCCAAATATATGGAAAGAAAGAATATGGCGAGGATGAAGACTGCAAGATAACATATAAATAAATTGGAGGAGCTGGTGTCAGAGAGTGAATATATCTACATGGGAACACGTGGAGATTCTCACCTAATGTAGCCGTATTAGAGTATGGACTCAGGTATGTATGATCGTGGTATCAGGTGAGAGGACGTTTTGGCTATAAAAAGATGTGAAATACTGTCATTTACATACATAGGCGTAGATAAGTCTCTGTATAAATAAAGAAAATGTCTCACCACGAAGAAGTGTAATCCTCATCAGGAAGAGACTAAATCTCATAAATTGGCTATATATATCAGCGTAATTGCGTAAGACCTAAAGAATGCATAATACAGTGATATACACTCACCGGCCACTTTATTAGGTACACCATGCTAGTAACGGGTTGGACCCCCTTTTGCCTTCAGAACTGCCTCAATTCTTCGTGGCATAGATTCAACAAGGTGCTGGAAGCATTCCTCAGAGATTTTGGTCCATATTGACATGATGGCATCACACAGTTGCCGCAGATTTGTCGGCTGCACATCCCAAAGATGCTCCATACAAGGCAGGATGGATCCATGCTTTCATGTTGTTTACGCCAAATTCTGACCCTACCATCCGAATGTCGCAGCAGAAATCGAGACTCCTCAGACCAAGCAACGTTTTTCCAATCTTCTACTGTCCAATTTCGATGAGCTTGTACAAATTGTAGCCTCAGTTTCCTGTTCTTAGCTGAAAGGAGTGGTACCCGGTGTGGTCTTCTGCTGCTGTAGCCCATCTGCCTCAAAGTTCGACGCACTGTGCGTTCAGAGATGCTCTTAGGCCTACCTTGGTTGTAACGGGTGGCGATTTGAGTCACTGTTGCCTTTCTATCAGCTCGAACCAGTCTGCCCATTCTCCTCTGACCTCTGGCATCAACAAGGCATTTCCGCCCACAGAACTGCCGCTCACTGGATTTTTTTTCTTTTTCGGACCATTCTCTGTAAACCCTAGAGATGGTTGTGCGTGAAAATCCCAGTAGATCAGCAGTTTCTGAAATACTCAGACCAGCCCTTCTGGCACCAACAACCATGCCACGTTCAAAGGCACTCAAATCACCTTTCTTCCCCATACTGATGCTCGGTTTGAACTGCAGGAGATTGTCTTGACCATGTCTACATGCCTAAATGCACTGAGTTGCCGCCATGTGATTGGCTGATTAGAAATTAAGTGTTAACAAGAAGTTGGACAGGTGTACCTAATAAAGTGGCCAGTGAGTGTATATGTGTATAAGTAACTGTGCCTGGACCCCAAGAGGAGTAATGACTCACCTATTACTATAGGGCTCTGCTGAGAGTGCTCCTGGATTAGGTGTGTTTATGATCCCGGCTCCTATAGTATAGTAAAGTATAAGACATAGTCCGTGCTAGCTACGGGGGAAAGAGCAAAAAGAACTCACCAATATAAGGTAGGTGGAGGGTGCACATCAACGCGGTATCCGCCGCTGGTTGAATGCACAAGGGCCAGTGGTCTGTGTTTTAATAGTGGCAGGGCGGGATCATACTGTCGCCGGAACCGGAAGTGTGTCATGTATCATGACTAGTGTTGAGCGATACTTTCCGATATCGGAAAGTATCGGTATCGGAAAGTATCGGCCGATACCGTCACAGTATCGGAATCCAATCCGATACCGATACCCGATCCCAATGCAAGTCAATGGGACGAAAATATCGGAATTAAAATAAACCCTTTATACACTTGTAGGTTCATTCTACATGAAGGAAAACAACTAAGAATATTGTAGGATGTATTGGGGGACGTGGCGGAGATATTAAAGGGACAGAGGTTTAGCCCAATGTAATAGAATAGCAGGATTTTTTATTTTTTTTTATGAAGTTCGGCGTTAGAAAGAATTTGACTATGTTTTTTTTTTTTTTTTTATGTCAGATATTGATGTTTCACTACTTCCACGCCCTTCACCTTCTTTTTTACTTCTCCCACGCTTTCTTCTTAATTATCCTCATCATCAGCTTCTTTGACATCAACTTCTTCACCTTATTCATCTTCTTCTTCATCTTCTACCTATTATTTTTTGGGTTACATTGTTCATATTCTTTTTATTTTACTATTATCTTCATCATATTCAACTTCTTCATCATATTCTTATTTGTGACAGGCATTCCCGTAGTTGTTATCTATAAAAGTTTGAAGATTACACCTTCCGTTCTGCCTGTCACAAAACAGTTACATTTGTCCGCGTTCAGTTTGGCCTGCAGCATCAGGCTTTATCCAGGGGCACCACGAGGAGGAACGGACTCACCCCCATACACTGCTTAGTCTTCTTCTGCTTATAATTTAGATAATATTTTTTGCTCTGATATTTAGTGTTATGCTTAATGTTCTTCTGCTCTTTGTTCTGCAGCCTCTTGTTCTTCTGCTTCTCGGTCTTCCAGGTCGTCGTCGTCTCCAGGGTCGTCGTCTCCGGGGTCGTCGTCATCGGGGTGGTCTTCAGGGTCGTCGTCTCCGGGGTCGTCGTCATCGGGGTGGTCTTCGGGGTCATCGTCTCCAGGGTCGTCGTCATCACGGTGGTTGTCGTCTCTGGTGTCGTCGTCATCTTAGGGGTGGTCTTCTGGGTCATTGTGTTTAGTCTCTTGAACTTGGAAATGTAGCAGAAGGTACAAGAAGGCTGAGAAAATGCCGAGAACCAGCTGATGGAACTGGAACTCGGATGGCTACCCGAAGGTCCAAGAGCCAATGGAACTACCGAGGACCAGCTGACGTTACTGGAACCCGGTTACTAAGCAGGAGGTACCTGTGCTGAAAGCACTACCAAGGACCACCTGACGTTGGTGGAACTCGGATACCCAGAGGGAGGCACCTAAGCCAAAGGCTCTGCCCGGAATCAGCTGACGGTACTGGAACCAGGATGGGGAGCAGAAGGTACAAGAGCAAAAGACACTGCCGAGAACCAGCTGACGGTGCTGGAACCCGGATGGGTAGCCGAAGGTCCAAGAGCCAATGGAACTACCGAGGACCAGCTGACGTTACTGGAACCCGGTTACTAAGCAGGAGGTACCCGTGCCTGAAAGCACTACCAAGGACCACCTGACGTTGGTGGAACTCGGATACCAAAGGGAGGCACCTAAGCCAAAGGCTCTGCCCGGAACCAGCTGACGGTACTGGAACCAGGATGGGGAGCAGAAGGTACAAGAGCAAGTGTCTGCGTGGCTTTTGCAGGACACGATGCCGGCTGCACAGCAGGGGAACAGCTGGCGGTGCTGGACCCCACTGACACATTGGCGAGGTGTTTTTCTCTGTGCAGCTAGCACATCTGGGCCCCAACTGGCGGTTTGTTAGAGCCCAGGGTCAGCAGGAGGAGGAGCAGGAGGAGGAGGAGCAGGGGGAGGGGAGTGTAGGCCGAAGCCTGCACTGGCGGCAGCTTTGGGTCTGTTGTGTCTGCGTGGCTTTTGCAGGACACGTTGCCGGCTACACAGCAGGGGAACAGCTGGCGGTGCTGGACCCCACTGACACATTGGCGAGGTGTTTGGCTCTGTGCAGCCAGCACTTCCGGACAGCAACTAGCGTTGTTGGAGCCCGGGCTCTGCAGGTGGAGCAGAGTGTAGGCCGAAGCCTAATTGAACCGATTTCAAAAGTCACCTTTAACCCCCCCTCAGGGGTTACAAAGTAGAAGAGCCACAGCTTATGCAGCAGCAGTGCTGCGCAAGTCAAAGGTTGCTCTTGTAATTTTTCTCCTTGCACACGCTGAATGGAACACGTATAACATTCAGCCCTTTATACAGTCAAACTGTGTAATGGAGGCGCGAGTTCCCTTTGTAATGAGACGCAGCACAGGTGTCAAGAATCCCACCTTGGTGCTGGGTGCAGCCTCCCGAGCGTTGTTATTTGCTGTACAGGAGTCTGCGCTGTCGTGTTATCCCCTGGCCTAGCGCCGTTAGCGCTGCCCATCTTCTGGCATCATGTAATGTCGGCCGGTGCGGTTCGCGATGACCATGAATCCCAGCCCCGCAGTGTCTTAACATTGTTAAAACACTGCGGGGCTGGGATTCAGGGCCTGGCGCAGCACATATGTTGGCCTCTCACACTCGGGTCCTTACACCCGCTTCAGACTGTGCGGCGTCATCTGATCCCTTATCGCATGCCACGGCCATGAAGCCGCACAGTCCGAAGAAGGCGGAAGGAGAGGAGGGACAGGCGAACTGATGCACTGATCCTGCCCATGAATCACACCCTCGCAGTCCCAATAAATAAGACACCGAGGGGCGTTGTGTGGGTCAGGGCGGCCGCAGAGGCGCAGCCAGCCAAACAATGATGCCAGAAGACGGGCAGCGCTACCAAGGGGGTTGCAGCGTGTCATTACAAAGGAAAGTCACACCACCGGGACGGTTAAATGGTCACACAGAGGACACATTTCAGACGTGTTTTCAGTTCCACATGTGCGAGGAGAATACGTTTCTGAGCCACCTTGCACACATGCAGCATTACCGCTGTACAAGGTGGCTGGATAACGTAAAAACGCCTGGGGGAGGGGGGACAGGTTCCCTTCAATTTCAGTTCTTGTGTCTGCGTGGCTTTTGCAGGACACGTTGCCGGCTGCACAGCAGGGGAACAGCTGGCGGTGCTGGACCCCACTGACACATTGGCTGGTGTTTTTCTCTGTGCAGCTAGCACATCTGGGCCCCAACTGGCGGTGTGTTAGAGCCCAGGGTCAGCAGGAGGAGGAGCAGGAGGAGGAGGAGCAGGGGGAGGGGAGTGTAGGCCGAAGCCTGCACTGGCGGCAGCTTTGGGTCTGTTGTGTCTGCGTGGCTTTTGCAGGACACGTTGCCGGCTACACAGCAGGGGAACAGCTGGCGGTGCTGGACCCCACTGACACATTGGCGAGGTGTTTGGCTCTGTGCAGCCAGCACATCTGGGCCCCAACTGGCGGTGTTAGAGCCCAGGGTCAGCAGGAGGAGCAGGGGGAGCGGAGTGTAGGCCGAATCCTGCACTGGAGCAAGTTGAAAGGAAACCTTTAACCCCCCCCCCCAGGCGTTTGTAGCTGGAAGAGCCATCGTGTACAGCACTAATGCTGGAAAAGGTAAACTTAGCTCTTTTAATTATGGTCCTTGCAGATGCTGAACCTAACACTTATGAAATGTGTCCCCTCACAGCGTTCAACCGTCCGGTCGGTGGAACTTTCCTTTGTCATGTGACGCAGCACAGCCGTCATTTTTACCCCCTTGTCGCCGTGCGCCGCCTCCTCAGCGTTGTTTGAATCTGTCCCGGAGCCTGCGCTGTTAGGTTACCCCTTGGCCATGCACACATTTTGCGCTGCCCGTCTTCTGACATCATTTGCTGTCAGGCTGGCTGCGCCTGTGCGGGTGCGCTGTCCGAGATTCAGCCTCGCGGTGTCGTCTAATGTAATCCCACCGCGGGCCTGGGATCCGTGTCCATGCGCAGTGCATATCCTCGCCTCTCACTCCCCTCCCTACGGCTTCTAAAGACTGTGCGGTGTCACGGCCGTGGCATGCTATTAGGGACCAGCTGACACCGAACAGTCTTTAGAAGCCGTAGGGAGGGCAGTGAGAGGCGAGGATATGCACTGCGCATGGACACGGATCCCAGGCCCGCGGTGGGATTACATTAGACGACACCGCGAGGCTGAATCTCGGACAGCGCACCCGCACAGGCGCAGCCAGCCTGACAGCAAATGATGTCAGAAGACGGGCAGCGCAAAATGTGTGCATGGCCAAGGGGTAACCTAACAGCGCAGGCTCCGGGACAGATTCAAACAACGCTGAGGAGGCGTCGCACGGCGACAAGGGGGTAAAAATGACGGCTGTGCTGCGTCACATGACAAAGGAAAGTTCCACCGACCGGACGGTTGAACGCTGTGAGGGGACACATTTCATAAGTGTTAGGTTCAGCATATGCAAGGAGCACCACGAAAAGAGGCACTTTTTCCCTTTGCATCATTACTGCTGCACAAGGTGGCTCCTTCAGTAACAAACGCATGGGGGGGGGGGGACAGGTTCCCTTAAATTTAACTTGTTGTGCCTGCGTGGTGGTCGCAGTACACGTTGCCGTATACACAGCAGGGGAACAGCTGGCGGTGCTGAACCCCACTAACACATAGGCGAGGTGTTTGGCTCTGTGCGTACAGCACTTCTGGACGGCAACTGGCGGTGTTGGAGCCCAGGGACAGGTGGAGGAGGAGGAGGTTGGAGGAGGTAGGAGGGATTGCCACACACACAGCAGGGGAACAGCTGACGTTACTGAACCCCAATAACAGAGGAGGGACTGTTGACTGTGCGTACAGCACTTCTGGACGGCAACTGGCGGTGTTGGAGCCCAGGGACAGGTGGAGGAGGAGGAGGTTGGAGGAGGTAGGAGGGATTGCCACACACACAGCAGGGGAACAGCTGACGTTACTGAACCCCAATAACAGAGGAGGGACTGTTGACTGTGCGTACAGCACTTCTGGACGGCAACTGGCGGTGTTGGAGCCCAGGGACAGGTGGAGGAGGAGGAGGTTGGAGGAGGTTGGAGGAGGTAGGAGGGATTGCCACACACACAGCAGGGGAACAGCTGACGTTACTGAACCCCAATAACAGAGGAGGGACTGTTGACTGTGCGTACAGCACTTCTGGACGGCAACTGGCAGTGTTGGAGCCCAGGGACAGGTGGAGGAGGAGGAGGTTGGAGGAGGTTGGAGGAGGTAGGAGGGATTGCCACACACACAGCAGGGGAACAGCTGACGTTACTGAACCCCAATAACAGAGGAGGGACTGTTGACTGTGCGTACAGCACTTCTGGACGGCAACTGGCAGTGTTGGAGCCCAGGGACAGGTGGAGGAGGAGGAGGTTGGAGGAGGTAGGAGGGATTGCCACACACACAGCAGGGGAACAGCTGACGTTACTGAACCCCAATAACAGAGGAGGGACTGTTGACTGTGCGTACAGCACTTCTGGACGGCAACTGGCGGTGTTGGAGCCCAGGGACAGGTGGAGGAGGAGGAGGTTGGAGGAGGTAGGAGGGATTGCCACACACACAGCAGGGGAACAGCTGACGTTACTGAACCCCAATAACAGAGGAGGGACTGTTGACTGTGCGTACAGCACTTCTGGACGGCAACTGGCAGTGTTGGAGCCCAGGGACAGGTGGAGGAGGAGGAGGTTGGAGGAGGTAGGAGGGATTGCCACACACACAGCAGGGGAACAGCTGACGTTACTGAACCCCAATAACAGAGGAGGGACTGTTGACTGTGCGTACAGCACTTCTGGACGGCAACTGGCAGTGTTGGAGCCCAGGGACAGGTGGAGGAGCAGGAGGTTGGAGGAGGTAGGAGGGATTGCCACACACACAGCAGGGGAACAGCTGACGTTACTGAACCCCAATAACAGAGGAGGGACTGTTGACTGTGCGTACAGCACTTCTGGACGGCAACTGGCGGTGTTGGAGCCCAGGGACAGGTGGAGGAGGAGGAGGTTGGAGGAGGTTGGAGGAGGTAGGAGGGATTGCCACACACACAGCAGGGGAACAGCTGACGTTACTGAACCCCAATAACAGAGGAGGGACTGTTGACTGTGCGTACAGCACTTCTGGACGGCAACTGGCGGTGTTGGAGCCCAGGGACAGGTGGAGGAGGAGGAGGTTGGAGGAGGTTGGAGGGATTGCCACACACACAGCAGGGGAACAGCTGACGTTACTGAACCCCAATAACAGAGGAGGGACTGTTGACTGTGCGTACAGCACTTCTGGACGGCAACTGGCGGTGTTGGAGCCCAGGGACAGGTGGAGGAGGAGGAGGTTGGAGGAGGTTGGAGGAGGTAGGAGGGATTGCCACACACACAGCAGGGGAACAGCTGACGTTACTGAACCCCAATAACAGAGGAGGGACTGTTGACTGTGCGTACAGCACTTCTGGACGGCAACTGGCGGTGTTGGAGCCCAGGGACAGGTGGAGGAGGAGGAGGTTGGAGGAGGTTGGAGGAGGTAGGAGGGATTGCCACACACACAGCAGGGGAACAGCTGACGTTACTGAACCCCAATAACAGAGGAGGGACTGTTGACTGTGCGTACAGCACTTCTGGACGGCAACTGGCGGTGTTGGAGCCCAGGGACAGGTGGAGGAGGAGGAGGTTGGAGGAGGTAGGAGGGATTGCCACACACACAGCAGGGGAACAGCTGACGTTACTGAACCCCAATAACAGAGGAGCGACTGTTGACTGTGCGTACAGCACTTCTGGACGGCAACTAGCGGTGTTGGAGCCCAGGGGCAGGTGGAAAAGCAGAGGAACACAATGTAGGCCGAAGCCTGAGAAAGTCGAAAGGGAACCTTTAACCCCCCCCCCAAGGCGTTTGTAGCTGAAAGAGCCAGCTTGTGCAGCACAAAAGATGCAAAAGGAAAAGGTGGCTCTTTTCATCATGCTCCTTGCAAACACAGAACTAAACACTTATAAAATGTGTCCCCTGAAGCCGTGAAACCGTCCCGGAGGTGGGACTTTCCTTCGTAATATGACGCAGCACAGCCATCATTACTACCCCCCCGCCGCCGTGCCCCGGCTCCTCAGCGTTGTTTGATTCCGTCCCGGAGCCTGCGCTGTTATGTTATCCCGTGGCCAGGCACACTTAGCGCTGCCCATCTTCTGACATCATTTGGTGTCAGGCTGGCTGCGCCTGTGCGGCCGCGCTGGCCGAGAGCCCGCCTCGCAGTGTCTTCTGATGTAATCCCACTGGGGGCCTGGGATCCATGGCCATGCGCAGTGCATATCCTCGCCTCTCACTCCCCTCCCTACGGCTTCTTTTTCAGACTGTGCGGTGTCACGGCCGTGGCATGCTATTAGGGACCAGCTGACACCGAACAGTCTGAAGAAGCCATAGGGAGATGAGTGAGAGGTGGAGGTTCAGATATGCACTGCGCATGTCCATAGATCCCAGGCCCCCAGTGGGATTAAATCAGAAGACACTGCGAGGCGGGCTCTCGGCCAGCGTGGCCGCACAGGCGCAGCCAGCCTGACACCAAATGATGCCAGAAGACGGGCAGCGCTAAGTGTGCCTGGCCACGGGATAACATAACAGCGCAGGCTCCGGGACGGAATCAAACAACGCTGAGGAGCCGGGGCGCGGCGCCGGGGGGGTAGGAATGACGGCTGTGCTGCGTCATATTACGAAGGAAAGTCCCACCTCCGGGACGGTTTTACGGTATCAGTGGACACATTTTATAAGTGTTAAGTTTTGCGTGTGCAAGGAGCAAAACCAAAATAGCTACCTTTTTCCTTGTGCAGCATTACTGCTGCACAAGGTGGCTCTTTCAGTAACAAACGCCTTGGGGGGGGGGGGGACAGATTCCCTTACATTTCAGTTGTTGTGTCAGCGTGGCGGTCGCATGACACATTGCCGGCTACACAGCTGGGGATCAGCTGACGTTACTGAAACCCAATAACACTGGGTCGTATGTTTTGACTGTGCAGACGGCACGTCTGAGCCTCAACTGGCGGTGTTGGAGCCCAGGAATTTAAGTTCAGGTGGTAGAAAGATGAACACAACAGGAGACCTGGATAACGTATACAGTGACCTAATTATTTAATCAGGAGGAGGAGTGGCAAATTCCTGCGAGATCCAGGCCTTGTTCATTTTCAGAAAAGTAAGCCGGTCAACGTTATCGGGGGATAGTCGCATGCGACGGTCAGTTAGTACACCACCTGCAGCACTAAAGACACGTTCCGATAATACACTGGCCGCAGGGCAAGACAGCACCTCCAATGCATACTGGCTTAGCTCTGGCCATGTATCCAGCTTTGAGACCCAAAACTTGAAAGGGGAAGAGCCGTCTGGGAGTACAGCAAGAGGGCAAGACATGTAGTCTGTCACCATCTGACGGAACCGTTGCCTCCTGCTGACTGGAGCCGTCTGTGATGGTGTAGACTTTTGTGGGGGGCACACAAAACTGTGCCACAGTTGGGCCATACTGGTCTTGCCTTGGGCAGAGGCACTGCTTCTGCTCCCTCTTTGTGCAGAGCCTCCACCACTGCCTGGACGCACTGAGCTGCTTTGGAATGCAGTAGCAGCACTTCTCTCAGTTGGAATGGAGAAGATGATGGAACTGACCAGTGTGTCTTGGTACTCCCGCATTTTTCGCTCCCGGTTCAACGGTGTGATGAGGCTTTCTACGTTGTCCCGGTAGCGAGGATCGAGGAGGGTGAACACCCAATAATCAGACATGTTGAGAATGTGGTCGATGCGGCGGTCGTTTCTCAGGCACTGCAGCATGTAATCCACCATGTGCTGCAGACTGCCAACTGCCCAAGAAACGCTGTCCCCAGCTGGAGGCGTGATCTCTGCCCGCTCGTCATCACCCCACCCTCGCTGTACACACTGAGTACTGGACAATTGTGTAACTCCCTCCTCTGGACGGATGTCTTCCTCCTCCATTGACTCCTCCTCATCCTCCTCACAAACTGTCCCCTGCCTACGCGTTTGTGAGGAACCACGTGGCGCTGACTGTCCAGAAGATGATGGAAGTGGTGAATCCTCATCCTCCACCTCTTCCACAACATCATCCCTTAGCGCTTGCAGTGATTTTTCAAGCAGGCAGATAAGGGGGACAGTCATGCTGACTAGTGCATCATCTGCACTCGCCATCCGCGTGGAATAATCAAAGGGACGCAAAACCTGGCAGACATCCTTCATAGTGGCCCACTCTGTGGTTGTGAAGTCTGTACGGCGCTGACTGCGACTTTTTTGCGCCTGATACAGCTGGTACTCCATTACAGCTTGCTGCTGCTCACACAACCGCTCCAACATATGTAACGTGGAATTCCACCTGGTAGGTAGGTCACATATGATGCGATGTTCCGGCAGGCGGTGTCGGCGCTGCAGAGCCGCAATGCGCGCTTTTGCCGTGCTGGAACGCCGCAAGTGAGCACACTCTAGGCGGACCTTGTGCAGCAGTGCATCAAGATCCGGATAGTCCCTCAAAAAACTCTGCACGACCAAATTGAGCACATGTGCCAGACATGGGATGTGAGTGAGGTTGCCGAGGCCCAGGGCTGCCACCAGATTTCGGCCATTATCACACACTACCATGCCTGGCTGGAGATTCGCTGGCTCAAACCACACATCGCTCTCCTGCTTGATGGCATTCCAGAGCTCCTGCGCTGTGTGGCTACGATTCCCCAAAAAAATTAATTTCAAGACGGCCTGTTGACGTTTGGCCACGGCTGTGCTCATGTCGGTCGTAACAGGTACACGTTCATCACGGGTCCATGTGGAGGTGGACTGTGACGGCTCCTGCAGAGATGATTCTGAGGAACTGGTGTAAGAGGAGGAGTCAATGCGTACAGAATGGATTCCTGCAATCCTTGGAGTGGGCAGGACACGTCCTGCGCCACTCGCACGGTCTGTACCCGGCTCAACTACATTAACCCAATGGGCAGTGAGGGAAAGGTATCGCCCCTGTCCATGTTGACTGGTCCACGCATCGGTGGTGAGGTGGACCTTGCTACTGACGGCGTTCAGTAGCGCGTGTTTTATGTGTCCCTCCACATGCTTGTGCAGGGCAGGGACGGCTTGCCTGCTGAAGTAAAAGCGGCTGGGCACATTGTACTGTGGGACTGCCAATGACATCAAGTCACGGAAGCTGTCAGTCTCCACCAGCCTGAATGACAGCATTTCCAGTGACAGAAGTTTGGCAATGCCTGCAGTCAGAGCCTGTGCTCGTGGGTGGTTTGACGAGAAAGGCCGCCTTTTCTCCCATGCCTGTACTACCGATGGCTGTAGACTGGGCTGGGAGTGTGTGGATGACTGGGAAAGTGGTGCTGCGGGTGGAATGACAGCGGGTCTCTGGACAACAGGGCCAGAGGTTCTTCCACGGCGATCCTGGGAGGAAGCCGAACCAGCTGCGTGTGAGCTAGAGGAAGAGGCAACACGAGCTGAAGAGGTGGTAGCTGCCGCTGTTGGTTGGCCTAGCTCTTCAGTGTGTTTGTCTAACTCCGCCGGGTGCCTGTTGCGCACATGTTTCCACATGTTGGAGGTATTGAGGTTGGCGACTTTTTGACCTCTTTTGATTTTTTGATGACACACCTTGCATCTGACATAGCAAATGTCATCTGCAACTGGGTCAAAAAAGGACCAGGCACTGCAAGTCTTGGGAGCCCCCCTTTTGACTTTTGGAAGAGACATGCTCCTTACGGGTGCCAAAGCGGAGGCTGCAGGATCCGCAGTCTTCCCCCTCCCTCTCCCTCTTTGGGCCGTACGGGGAATCTCTTCCTCAGAGCTGCTCCCACCACCTTCCTGTCCCTGACGCCAAGATGGGTCAAGGACCTCATCATCTACACTACCCTCTGCCCCCAACTGCTCCTCCTGGGTAGTCTCAGCAGCAGAGCACGCACCAGTAAGTGGCACCTGAGTGTCATCATCAGCTGATGCGGCCTGCGAGGTGGTGACCGGAGCCACTGGCCCACCCGCCTCTTCAGAGGAAGACAGAAAAAGCGGTTGGGCATCACTGCACCCTGCCTCTTCTTCCATTTCTCCAATGCTGCTTGGCTGGCCCCCTGTTTCCAAGCCAAGAGATGATTCAGAGAACAGAAGTAGAGACTGCTCCTGTCCTGGGATCTCTGTCTGCCTGGGCAATTTTGCAGGTGGTGAAGAGACAGATGGCTGCTCTCCAGTGCTCTGTGTCTGAGAGGATGTGGCACTAATGGAAGTTGATGCATTAGCTGCCATCCATCCCACAACGGCTTCAATTTGGTCTTCACGCAGCAGCGGTGTACGGCGCTCGGCGACAAAGCTGCGCATGAACGACTGTTCCCTTGTGAAAGTGGGTGCTGATGACTCACCGGTGCCCGCAGCAGGCACAGAATCCCCACGTCCCCTCCCTGCTCCGCGCCCACGCCCACGCCCACGTGCCTTACTCACTGCCTTCTTCATCTTGGTTGACTGATAAAGATAAGCAGAAAAGTACTAACGGCTTTGTGTGCTTATTCCTGAGCAACTCCTCCTAACAGGTATAAGACACACTAATTTTCTAAAGTGTGGACTAGACTTGAATATGAGCTAATGTGGCCTACACAAATGTAAAGTGGTGTGTAACTGGTGTGTTTGGTGAACTTTATTATTTATTTATTTTTTTGGGGCTGAACTGACAACGGATAGAGCTGCAATCACACGGAGACCGTGCAGACAGCCGTAAACGGCGCTGCAAGGCCCAAAAACCCTGCTCTACTTTATCCTATGTAGTGTTTTTCCACAAATTAGCTGGAGACGGGTGGAAAGACACTAATAGGATTTTTTAAAATAAATTAGCAGCAGACTACACTACTTTGAAAAAAAAGAAAATTGATTTGGCGGTATGACGCAGTGAAAAACCCTGAGCTGCAGACAACCAGGCTACGGCTGCTCACAGACTACAGGGCGAGCTGCAGTCACACGGAGACCGTGCAGACAGCCGTAAACGGCGCTGCAAGGCCCAAAAACCCTCCTCTACTTTATCCTATGTAGTGTTTTTCCACAAATTAGCTGGAGACGGGTGGAAAGACACTAATAGGATTTTTTAAAATAAATTAGCAGCAGACTACACTACTTTGAAAAAAAAGAAAATTGATTTGGCGGTATGACGCAGTGAAAAACCCTGAGCTGCAGACAACCAGGCTACGGCTGCTCACAGACTACAGGGCGAGCTGCAGTCACACGGAGACCGTGCAGACAGCCGTAAACGGCGCTGCAAGGCCCAAAAACCCTCCTCTACTTTATCCTATGTAGTGTTTTTCCACAAATTAGCTGGAGACGGGTGGAAAGACACTAATAGGATTTTTTAAAATAAATTAGCAGCAGACTACACTACTTTGAAAAAAAAGAAAATTGATTTGGCGGTATGACGCAGTGAAAAACCCTGAGCTGGAGACAACCAGGCTATAGCTGCTCACAGATTACAGGGCGAGCTGCAGTCACACGGAGACCGTGCAGACAGCCGTAAACGGCGCTGCAAGGCCCAAAAACCCTCCTCTACTTTATCCTATGTAGTGTTTTTCCACAAATTAGCTGGAGACGGGTGGAAAGACACTAATAGGAATTTTTGGAAAAAATGTGCAGCAGCCTGCACTACTTCAAAAAAAAAAAAAAAAAGGACAGTATGAGGCAATGAACCACCCTCCCTGAACTGAATACAACCAGCTATGGATGGCCTATGTGGCTGCACTCAGACTAGAGAGTGGGCTGCACTCACACACACACACACAGAGAGACCTTGCAGATCGCTGTGAAAACAGCGCTACAAGGCAAAAGGAAGGTGAATAGTAGGTGAACACAGCGGTTGCTAAATTAGCCTTTGGAAAGCACAAAGAAGCAAATCGCTATCTCTAAACTGTCCCTCAGTCAGCAAACAGCGTCCTGTCACTAACTGAATTCACAGCAGAGTGATCGCAAAATGGCGCCAGCGACTTTTAAACTGCATCATGACATCATTTCAGCAGCCAATCACAGCCTTGCCAGTAGTTTCATGCCCTCCATGCTAAACAGGATGTGCCCACACTTGGAATCATTCTCATTGGCTGAATTTCTGCATTTTGAATCTGGGAACTTCCGATTCCGGTATCCGATACGCGGCAAGTATCGGAATCCCGGTATCGGAATTCCGATACCGCTAGTATCGGCCGATACCCGATACTTGCGGTATCGGAATGCTCAACACTAATCATGACAGACACTGCCAGTAAGTGAGGGTCCGCCCTGCTGCATAGGGACCTAGCAGCTTGTGCGGTCACATGTTCGCCGCTCCTGGGGAATTGTGGGAGATGTAGTTCAGTGTTACATGGAAACCGGAAGTGCGTCACTGTACCTGACGCTTACTTCCTGTTTCTGTGATGCCTGTATTATGATTATGGTAATCAGCTAAAACGGTCACATGATCGCTAACTAATGTGATATTTGGAGGCATAACTCTGTATTTTGCTGTGGGGAAGGTATGAGCTTAACGTACGAGACAAATATAACAGTGAAATCGCTGAAAATAAGGAAACAAACTGCAGTCGGGTAGGGAACAGATGGGAGAGTCCAAAGGTGGGGAGGGATCAAGAAGTGACTTGCGTGTCGATTATCAATAAAGGCGACTCTGCAGAAAAAGACAAGTATATTAATATACATCATAAAGCATATAGCCATAAGTCACAGAATCAGCAAGAGTTACAAGATTATGAATAATGGTTGAATAACAACAAAGTTATAATAATGTCAATTTCTAGGTGAAGGCCAAAGGGTCGTAGTCCCTGTTTAAGCCCCTTGGAGCAAGGGTCTGTAACTCATGAATCCAATATGCCTCCCTCTTTTTCAGGAGGTGGATTCTATCGCCCCCCCCCCCCCCCCCCGTCTGGGTACAGGGATATGCTCCAGGACTTGGAACCTTAACTGTGATATGGCATGACCCTTAGAAATGAAATGACTTGGAAGTGGTAACAACAGGTTCTGACAACGAATGGTAGATTTATGTTTAGAGATAAGGGACTTGATTGGCTGACACAACGCTTTCTCAATCAACCTAAAAACGGCACATTTCCGTGCCTGAATTGCAATCAGTGCAATAATGTTATTCGGGGGGACTGTTTCTATCATCCTCACTCTGGCAAGAGATATAGGATAAAATGCTATTCGACATGCGACTCGTCTTTTGTAATCTATGCCATAAATGTAACACTGAACTACATCTCCCACAATTCCCCAGGAGCGGCGAACATGTGACCGCACAAGCTGCTAGGTCCCTATGCAGCAGGGCGGACCCTCACTTACTGGCAGTGTCTGTCATGATACATGACACACTTCCGGTTCCGGCGACAGTATGATCCCGCCCTGCCACTATTAAAACACAGACCACTGGCCCCTGTGCATTCAACCAGCGGCGGATACCGCGTTGATGTGCACCCTCCACCTACCTTATATTGGTGAGTTCTTTTTGCTCTTTCCCCCGTAGCTAGCACGGACTATGTCTTATACTTTACTATACTATAGGAGCCGGGATCATAAACACACCTAATCCAGGAGCACTCTCAGCAGAGCCCTATAGTAATAGGTGAGTCATTACTCCTCTTGGGGTCCAGGCACAGTTACTTATACACATATATATCACTGTATTATGCATTCTTTAGGTCTTACGCAATTGCGCTGATATCTATAGCCAATTTATGAGATTTAGTCTCTTCCTGATGAGGATTACACTGCTTCGTGGTGAGACATTTTCTTTATTTATACAGAGACTTATCTACGCCTGTGTATGTAAATGACAGTATTTCACACCTTTTGTTATAGCCAAAACGTCCTATCACCTGATACCACGGTCATACATACCTGAGTCCATACTCTAATACGGCTACATTAGGTGAGAAACTCCACATGTTCCCATGTAGATATATTCACTCTCTGACACCAGCTCCTCCGATTTATTTATATGTTATCTTGCAGTCTTCATCCTCGCCATATTCTTTCTTTCCATATATTTGGAACGCCAGGCGTACACACACAGCTTACCTGGTTAGTATACCATCACTGTCCCAATTTTTTTACCATATATTCCATCATATAATTATCTTCCATTACTATAGGGAAACACCCTCCCCAGGTCCATCATAACCGCGATATATGACCTGGTCCATCTCCAGCAATATCCTACATCATATAAGCAGTCGGGTATGTCAAAAGATGTTACCTTATCCTTATCCCATCTCTCCTTCCTTCCAATTTGTCACATATCACGTAATTATTGTGAGATTTATCTTTTGGTTAATTTATCCTTTGTTGTTGTTTTCTATATACCTATTGTTGTTTTGTTATATATTTGTAACGCAGTTTACTGAAGAAGGTCTTATTGTTTTGACCGAAACGTTTATGCTGGACTGCTATTCAAGTAATAAATATCAATTTCTTTAAAATCACCACTATACACAAGTTGAGTGCCAAGTTATTTACTATATATATGTTACTGGTGTGGGCAACCTATCTTGAGCACCTACGCAGCTGTGCCATGATATACTTCACACTGAGCTCATGTGACAGACGTGACAGAGTCTGGAGATGCAGTGGAGAGCGAGCTGCTGCCTGCAACATCCTTCAGCATGACCAGTTTGGCAGCGGGTCAGTAATGGAGTGGGGTGGCATTTCTTTGGAGAGCCGCACAGCCCTCCATGTGCTCGCCAGAGGTAGCCTGACTGCCATTAGGTACCGAGATGAGATCCTCAGACACCTTGTGAGACCATATGCTGGTGCAGTTGGCCCTGGGTTCCTCCTAATGCAGGACAATGGCAGGCCTCATGTGGCTGGAGTGTGTCAGCAGTTCATGCAAGATGAAGGGATTGAAGCTATGGACTGGCCCGCCCGTTCCCCAGACCTGAATCCGATTGAGCACATCTGGGACATCATGTCTCACTCCATCCACCAACATCACGTTGCACCACAGACTGTCCTGAAGTTGGCAGATGCTTTAGTCCAGGTCTGGGAGGAGATCCCTCAGGAGACCATCTGCCGCCTCATCAGGAGCATGCCCAGGCTTTGTACAGTATGGAGGTCATACAGGCACGTGGAGGCCACACACAATACTGAGCATCTTTTCCTTGATATGAGGCATTTCCACTGAAGTTGGATCAGCCTGTAATTTGATTTTCCACTTTGATTTTGAGTATCATTCCAAATCCAGACCTCCATGGGATATTCCTTTTGATTTACATTGATAACTGTTATGTTTTATTGTTCTGAACACATTCCACTATGCAATGAATACAAATTTACGACTGGAATATTTCATTCTGAGATATCTAGGATGTGGTATTTTAGTGTTCCCTTTATTTTTTTGAGCAGTGTATATGACTCGGTGCAAACACTTCTATGCTTTTTTCACTTACAGTATGCGCTGGATGAAAGGTGAGAGTGAACAAACCTCTAAATATTTTAGGAACATTGGATAAGTATCAAGGAACAAGAAAGCAAGCTTTGCCTTAATCCCAATTTATTTATTTTGTAAGCATGGTGTTTCACATATAAGGATTATTACATTTTACCGGTATTCATTACCGGTATGTACAGTTTAGACAACTTCCATTTGATTTAGGTATATATTATTAAGTAATGCAATGTAACTATTACATTCTTCCCTTATGACACAGACAAGAATGACAAAATGCACCTTCTATTTATTTTTCTCACAGAGAAAACCTACAGGGAACCTTAAGCATTGATGAGATTTTGAGAAGTGAGTACACAGAACATAATGAAAGATGCACTGGCAAAACAAGCAGTGTAGCCCTGTGCCCTCCAGCTAACACTGTGCTGGTCTTTAGGTAGCAAATCTGCTATGGGAAATTCTCATGGGATTGAGCGTCAGGCATAGGAGAGGGAACAGCGAGCACAGATAAAAGTGATCTTTGTAGGATGAGCAGAGCTTGCCAGTGCTATGTGCCAGCAAAGAAACTAATTGGCATCTCAGTTATAATCCTGACATACCCATTACTGAGCAGATGTGTGTACATTAATATGAATATATGCAGGGAGAGGAAGAGTGAGGGAGTCTTTTTTGCATTCGCGGGGCAGAGACAGAGTTATAGGTCGTGAAAAATAACACATTGCACCTAAGCCCTAGACTCAGAGGAGCCTGAAGGCCCCTCTGTCACATATTAAGACACTAATATTATGAATGACTAGAGATGAGCAAATCTGTTGACAGTTAAATGAAGTTGCCTCAAATTGTTCCCAAAAATTAGCATTCCAAATCAGTATTTTTTGTTATTGGCTTTGTGGAAATTCTGCAAAAGTGTCACCTACCAGAGGGCTGTGAAAAGTGTTAAGAAAAAATATAAAAATATTTACCTTGCTGCTCACCTGTCCGGCCACCACAGCCTCCCATCTGGTCCTCCTCAGCCTTGCATCTTTCAGCATCTTCTTTTTTTTTTGCACCACATGTGAATTCCTCTTCCTCTGTCTTCACTCTGCTCTGGGGATTCCAGCACTGAGTAGGCTTCTGATATCATGACATATGTTGTGATGCATTGATCAAGGCCTAGTCAGCATCTCGGGTGACACAGTTGTGATGCCAGAGTTCTTCCTTTTGTCAGAAGCGAAGAGCCAACATGGAAGAAGAGGACATCGAGTGCTGTCCAGAAGTAAGGACGAAGCTGGAGGAAGCTGCATTGAAATCCAGACAGAGACTGTAGTGGCTGGACAAAGTTAGTTGAGGAGCATCACTACCACCACCACCATCACACTTCACAGATGACATATTCTTGAGCTGTATTATTGTTTTGGACCATGGGATGTAACTGGCCAGTCTCATTCATGTGGTGACCCAAAGTGTGAGCTTCCCAGGGCCTTGCTTCCCAGGGCCTTAGGCAGGAAAAAGCAATTCTGGTATCTATCAGAAAAGCTGAGTTCGGAGGAACTGTTCTGAACAAACTGCCTTAATGGACTTTGCTTTGTGTTTTGGGGTATAGTCATGCCTGAACACAGAAGGACCTTATGCCAATGTAAGGGGGTCATAAAAACGGTCTTGTACCCCAAACACGTCCCAGTTATCTGTATGTATATTGCTGCATTGTAATGCCGTCACACTGTGTATTTATCGTTGTATATAATTATATGTATAATGTTCCTGATGCTGCTATGTACATATGTTGTGTAGATAGGGAAAGCACAGTACCTCTAGGTGGACACTAGATGGGGTACAACAGTGTATATAGTTCACATAGGAGGAACTAACCATGGATAAGATAGAGGTTTTTCCTGTTCCTATTCAGTCAGCCCAGCCATCCAGGGCCAGTGGGCCAGAAGTGCAGCAGTATAAGTACGCAGTCGCACCAAGATGTGGCAGCTTTCTACGTGGGCAGATGCCCTCATGTCTGGTGCGAAATAGACAGGGGAACTCCTAAACGTAGTGAAGCTGAACAGGGAGTACGCTGCGGTACCAGTCAAGACTGGACAAACCGAGTACAACCTAAAGGACATAGAGAAGAGCACAGGAAAAGTGAAGGATGCAATCGGTGCAGAGCTCTGTGTTAATGCTGTAACTGCTGTGGACATGCTGCAATTGAAAATGAGTAAAGTTCTACATTTAAAGTTAGAATTGGACTCTGTCTTTTTATGTGCCAGATCATAGGAAGGAGTGCCTCTGTGTCTGAGGGAGGCCTCGGAAAACCAGGCAAGTGAGACAGTGGGACTGTATATATGTGATGCGGGTGGTCAGGGCACGCTAAAGGAGACACCTATGTGGGCCATGACTCAGGCTCTCTCTGCCCCTCACACCAACCGCTCCAACAAATTTGTTCAAAATGTCTTCCCCTTCAATGGAATGAAAGGGCTTAATCCAACTGCTACATAGCCCCTTCCCAACTGAACTGTATAGATGACAAAATGCAGATTTGTAGGTAATCTTCTCCTGGTATTTGCCAAAATCAAAATTGTCCACCAAATTGCCAGATAAATGTGTTTCCCAAAACTTTTGCCCATAGTTTATATTTATTTTATGGTTAAAAACTAAATTTCCCAGTGGTCAAAGGTGATCAGGGGCGGATCATCAGAGGGTCAATATGGGCGGTAGCCCAGGGCCCAGTGGCTTGGGGGGGCCCTGGGCCACCGCAGATTGACCCTCTGATAATCCACCGGAGTGTGACTGAATGCCCGGCCCGCCGGCATTTATGTGCCCCGCCCCCCGGACCCGGTGGGCAGAGAGAGGGGGCCCGCATCGGGCCCCTTCTCATCTGCTCACCGGGCCCCTTCCGGCGCTGCGGAGCTTTCCTTTTGAACAACAGCCGCCAGCCAGCCAATTGGAGGCTGGCAGCTGAAGTCGGCCGCAGCGCACACGTCACCGGCATCTAACGTCATTGTCAGTCGCCGGCGAGTGTGCGCTGCTGGAGGGAGCTCGCCGCGTGGAGCGCTGGTAAGGTGAGGAGACTGTTTGTTTTTTTTTTTGTTTTTTTTTTTATAAGTTAACGGTGGACTGTGGACACATTGGGGGCAATGCTGTAGACACTGGGGCAGATAGCTGTAGACACTGGGGCAGATTGCTGTAGACACTGGGGCAATGCTGGAGACACTGGGGCAGATTGCTGGACACACTGGGGTAATGCTGGAGACACTGGGGCAGATTGCTGGAGACACTGGGGCAATGCTCTAGACACTGGGGCAGATTGCTGTAGACACTGGGGCAGATTGCTGTAGACACTGGGGCAGATTGCTGGACACACTGGGGGCAATGCTGGAGACACTGGGGCAATATGCTGGACATATTGGGGCAGATTGTTGAACACACTGTCTGGGGGCAATGCTGGAGACAGTGGGGCAATGCTGGACACACTGGGCAATGCTGGACAATTGGACATACTGGGGCAGATTGCTGGACACACTGGTGGTAATATGCTGGACACACTGGGGCAGATTGCTGGACACACTGGGGCAGATTGCTGGACACACTGGGGGCAATATGCTGGAGTCAGACACGGGGCAGATTGCTGGAGACATTGTCTGGGGGCAATGCTGGACACTGGGGCAGATTGCTGGATACCGGGGCAATATGCTGGACATACTGGGGCAGATTGCTGGACACACTGGGGGTAATATGCTGGACACACTGGGGCAGTTTGCTGGACACACTGGGGGCAGGACTGGAGGCATGGGCAGAATGTAGACACAGGGCAGAATGAAAGACAAGGGGCAGGATTCGATCATGGGGCAGGATGGATACGATGGAGACAGATGGGGCAGGATGGGGAGATCACATGGGGTAGAATGGATACTCATGAGGGCAGGATGGGAGAACATATGTCTGGAGCCAGGAATGAGACACACGGGGCCAGGGTGTGGGAATATTATTACCATAGGGGCTAATTAAGGGACATTATTACAGCAGTGATGTATTTATTTTATTTTTTGAGTATACTGTTTTAAATGGGGGGGCGGTCCTGTTACTATGCAGAGTGAAACTATATCGCCTTTTTTTCTCCATGTGATGTCATTTAGAAGTTGTGAAAAATTAAGTAATGTGTTCTGCAAGCAGAGCTCGAGATAACTGTGTTATTTCTTGCAGAAACGAGTCCTGGCTGGAAGAAATGATGGCGGTCTGTGCTGGATGAAAGATGAAGGACTTCACCTAGAGACGTCACTGGTGAGTCAGTGTTACCTATACACTGACACTATACACTGTATACTATATACAGAGGTCCTGTGTACAATGTCACCAGTGATCACTGTATTACCTATACATTACATACAGCGCTCTTGTGTATAATACCACCAGTGATCTCTGTATTACCTCTACACAGACCCTGCATACTAAGTACAGATCTCCTGTGAATACTGGCACTTATGGTGATAGTATTGTGTTTTGTTTTTTTTAATTACTGATCAGTAGTGTTGAGCGATACTTTCCGATATCGGAAAGTATCGGTATCGGAAAGTATCGGCCGATACCGTCAAAATATCGGATCCAATCCGATACCGATACCCGATCCCAATGCAAGTCAATGGGACGAAAATATCGGAATTAAAATAAACCCTTTATAAACTTGTAGGTTCATTCTACATGAAGGAAAACAACTAAGAATAATGTAGGATGTATTGGGGGACGTGGCGGAGATATTAAAGGGACAGAGGTTTAGCCCAATGTAATAGAATAGCAGGATTTTTAATTTTTTTTTATGAAGTTCGGCGTTAGAAAGAATTTGACTATGTTATTTTTTTTTTTTTTTATGTCAGATATTGATGTTTCACTACTTCCACGCCCTTCACCTTCTTTTTTACTTCTCCCACGCTTTCTTCTTAATTATCCTCATCATCAGCTTCTTTGACATCAACTTCTTCACCTTATTCATCTTCTTCTTCATCTTCTACCTATTATTTTTTGGGTTACATTGTTCATATTCTTTTTATTTTACTATTATCTTCATCATATTCAACTTCTTCATCATATTCTTATTTGTGACAGGCATTCCCGTAGTTGTTATCTATAAAAGTTTGAAGATTACACCTTCCGTTCTGCCTGTCACAAACCAGTTACATTTGTCCGCGTTCAGTTTGGCCTGCAGCATCAGGCTTTATCCAGGGGCACCACGAGGAGGAACGGACTCACCCCCATACACTGCTTAGTCTTCTTCTGCTTATAATTTACATAATATTTTTTTGCTCTGATATTTTGTGTTATGCTTAATGTCCTTCTGCTCTTTGTTCTGCAGCCTCTTGTTCTTCTGCTTCTCGGTCTTCCAGGTCGTCGTCGTCTCCAGGGTCGTCGTCTCCGGGGTCGTCGTCATCGGGGTGGTCTCCGGGGTCGTCGTCATCGGGGTGGTCTTCAGGGTCATCGTCTCCAGGGTCGTCGTCATCACGGTGGTTGTCGTCTCTGGTGTCGTCGTCATCTTAGGGGTGTTCTTCCGGGTCATCGTGTTTAGTCTCTTGAACTTGGAAATGTAGCAGAAGGTACAAGAAGGCTGAGAAAATGCCGAGAACCAGCTGATGGAACTGGAACTCGGATGGCTACCCGAAGGTCCAAGAGCCAATGGAACTACCGAGGACCAGCTGACGTTACTGGAACCCGGTTACTAAGCAGGAGGTACCCGTGCCTGAAAGCACTACCAAGGACCACCTGACGTTGGTGGAACTCGGATACCCAGAGGGAGGCACCTAAGCCAAAGGCTCTGCCCGGAACCAGCTGACGGTACTGGAACCAGGATGGGGAGCAGAAGGTACAAGAGCAAAAGACACTGCCGAGAACCAGCTGACGGTGCTGGAACCCGGATGGGTAGCCGAAGGTCCAAGAGCCAATGGAACTACCGAGGACCAGCTGACGTTACTGGAACCCGGTTACTAAGCAGGAGGTACCCGTGCCTGAAAGCACTACCAAGGACCACCTGACGTTGGTGGAACTCGGATACCCAGAGGGAGGCACCTAAGCCAAAGGCTCTGCCCGGAACCAGCTGACGGTACTGGAACCAGGATGGGGAGCAGAAGGTACAAGAGCAAGTGTCTGCGTGGCTTTTGCAGGACACGATGCCGGCTGCACAGCAGGGGAACAGCTGGCGGTGCTGGACCCCACTGACACATTGGCGAGGTGTTTTTCTCTGTGCAGCTAGCACATCTGGGCCCCAACTGGCGGTTTGTTAGAGCCCAGGGTCAGCAGGAGGAGGAGCAGGAGGAGGAGGAGCAGGGGGAGGGGAGTGTAGGCCGAAGCCTGCACTGGCGGCAGCTTTGGGTCTGTTGTGTCTGCGTGGCTTTTGCAGGACACGTTGCCGGCTACACAGCAGGGGAACAGCTGGCGGTGCTGGACCCCACTGACACATTGGTGAGGTGTTTGGCTCTGTGCAGCCAGCACTTCCGGACAGCAACTAGCGTTGTTGGAGCCCGGGCTCTGCAGGTGGAGCAGAGTGTAGGCCGAAGCCTACTTGAACCGATTTCAAAGGTCACCTTTAACCCCCCCTCAGGGGTTAGAAAGTAGAAGAGCCACAGCTTATGCAGCAGTAGTGCTGCACAAGTCAAAGGTTGCTCTTTTAATTTTTCTCCTTGCACACGCTGAATGAAACACGTATAACATTTAGCCCTTTATACAGTCAAACTGTGTTGGAGGCGCGAGTTCCCTTTGTAATGAGACGCAGCACAGGTGTCAAGAATCCCACCTTGGTGCTGGGTGCAGCCTCCCGAGCGTTGTTATTTGCTGTACAGGAGTCTGCGCTGTCGTGTTATCCCCTGGCCTAGCGCCGTTAGCGCTGCCCATCTTCTGGCATCATGTAATGTCGGCCGGTGCGGTTCGCGATGACCATGAATCCCAGCCCCACAGTGTCTTAACATTGTTAAAACACTGCGGGGCTGGGATTCAGGGCCTGGCGCAGCACATATGTTGGCCTCTCACACTCGGGTCCTTACACCCGCTTCAGACTGTGCGGCGTCATCTGATCCCTTATCGCATGCCACGGCCATGAAGCCGCACAGTCCGAAGAAGGCGGAAGGAGAGGAGGGACAGGCGAACTGATGCACTGATCCTGCCCATGAATCACACCCTCGCAGTCCCAATAAATAAGACACCGAGGGGCGTTGTGTGGGTCAGGGCGGCCGCAGAGGCGCAGCCAGCCAAACAATGATGCCAGAAGACGGGCAGCGCTACCAAGGGGGTTGCAGCGTGTCATTACAAAGGAAAGTCACACCACCGGGACGGTTAAATGGTCAGTCACACAGAGGACACATTTCAGACGTGTTTTCAGTTCCACATGTGCGAGGAGAATACGTTTCTGAGCCACCTTGCACACATGCAGCATTACCGCTGTACAAGGTGGCTGGATAACGTAAAAACGCCTGGGGGAGGGGGGACAGGTTCCCTTCAATTTCAGTTCTTGTGTCTGCGTGGCTTTTGCAGGACACGTTGCCGGCTGCACAGCAGGGGAACAGCTGGCGGTGCTGGACCCCACTGACACATTGGCTGGTGTTTTTCTCTGTGCAGCTAGCACATCTGGGCCCCAACTGGCGGTGTGTTAGAGCCCAGGGACAGCAGGAGGAGGAGCAGGAGGAGGAGGAGCAGGGGGAGGGGAGTGTAGGCCGAAGCCTGCACTGGCGGCAGCTTTGGGTCTGTTGTGTCTGCGTGGCTTTTGCAGGACACGTTGCCGGCTACACAGCAGGGGAACAGCTGGCGGTGCTGGACCCCACTGACACATTGGCGAGGTGTTTGGCCCTGTGCAGCCAGCACTTCCGGACAGCAACTAGCGTTGTTGGAGCCCGGGCTCTGCAGGTGGAGCAGAGTGTAGGCCGAAGCCTACTTGAACCGATTTCAAAGGTCACCTTTAACCCCCCCTCAGGGGTTAGAAAGTAGAAGAGCCACAGCTTATGCAGCAGTAGTGCTGCACAAGTCAAAGGTTGCTCTTTTAATTTTTCTCCTTGCACACGCTGAATGAAACACGTATAACATTTAGCCCTTTATACAGTCAAACTGTGTTGGAGGCGCGAGTTCCCTTTGTAATGAGACGCAGCACAGGTGTCAAGAATCCCACCTTGGTGCTGGGTGCAGCCTCCCGAGCGTTGTTATTTGCTGTACAGGAGTCTGCGCTGTCGTGTTATCCCCTGGCCTAGCGCCGTTAGCGCTGCCCATCTTCTGGCATCATGTAATGTCGGCCGGTGCGGTTCGCGATGACCATGAATCCCAGCCCCGCAGTGTCTTAACATTGTTAAAACACTGCGGGGCTGGGATTCAGGGCCTGGCGCAGCACATATGTTGGCCTCTCACACTCGGGTCCTTACACCCGCTTCAGACTGTGCGGCGTCATCTGATCCCTTATCGCATGCCACGGCCATGAAGCCGCACAGTCCGAAGAAGGCGGAAGGAGAGGAGGGACAGGCGAACTGATGCACTGATCCTGCCCATCAATCACACCCTCGCAGTCCCAATAAATAAGACAACGAGGGGCGTTGTGTGGGTCAGGGCGGCCGCAGAGGCGCAGGCAGCCAAACAATGATGCCAGAAGACGGGCAGCGCTACCAAGGGGGTTGCAGCGTGTCATTACAAAGGAAAGTCACACCACCGGGACGGTTAAATGGTCACACAGAGGACACATTGCAGACGTGTTTTCAGTTCCACATGTGCGAGGAGAATACGTTTCTGAGCCACCTTGCACACATGCAGCATTACCGCTGTACAAGGTGGCTGGATAACGTAAAAACGCCTGGGGGAGGGGGGACAGGTTCCCTTCAATTTCAGTTCTTGTGTCTGCGTGGCTTTTGCAGGACACGTTGCCGGCTGCACAGCAGGGGAACAGCTGGCGGTGCTGGACCCCACTGACACATTGGCTGGTGTTTTTCTCTGTGCAGCTAGCACATCTGGGCCCCAACTGGCGGTGTGTTAGAGCCCAGGGACAGCAGGAGGAGGAGCAGGAGGAGGAGGAGCAGGGGGAGGGGAGTGTAGGCCGAAGCCTGCACTGGCGGCAGCTTTGGGTCTGTTGTGTCTGCGTGGCTTTTGCAGGACACGTTGCCGGCTACACAGCAGGGGAACAGCTGGCGGTGCTGGACCCCACTGACACATTGGCGAGGTGTTTGGCTCTGTGCAGCCAGCACTTCCGGACAGCAACTAGCGTTGTTGGAGCCCGGGCTCTGCAGGTGGAGCAGAGTGTAGGCCGAAGCCTACTTGAACCGATTTCAAAGGTCACCTTTAACCCCCCCTCAGGGGTTAGAAAGTAGAAGAGCCACAGCTTATGCAGCAGTAGTGCTGCACAAGTCAAAGGTTGCTCTTTTAATTTTTCTCCTTGCACACGCTGAATGAAACACGTATAACATTTAGCCCTTTATACAGTCAAACTGTGTTGGAGGCGCGAGTTCCCTTTGTAATGAGACGCAGCACAGGTGTCAAGAATCCCACCTTGGTGCTGGGTGCAGCCTCCCGAGCGTTGTTATTTGCTGTACAGGAGTCTGCGCTGTCGTGTTATCCCCTGGCCTAGCGCCGTTAGCGCTGCCCATCTTCTGGCATCATGTAATGTCGGCCGGTGCGGTTCGCGATGACCATGAATCCCAGCCCCACAGTGTCTTAACATTGTTAAAACACTGCGGGGCTGGGATTCAGGGCCTGGCGCAGCACATATGTTGGCCTCTCACACTCGGGTCCTTACACCCGCTTCAGACTGTGCGGCGTCATCTGATCCCTTATCGCATGCCACGGCCATGAAGCCGCACAGTCCGAAGAAGGCGGAAGGAGAGGAGGGACAGGCGAACTGATGCACTGATCCTGCCCATGAATCACACCCTCGCAGTCCCAATAAATAAGACACCGAGGGGCGTTGTGTGGGTCAGGGCGGCCGCAGAGGCGCAGCCAGCCAAACAATGATGCCAGAAGACGGGCAGCGCTACCAAGGGGGTTGCAGCGTGTCATTACAAAGGAAAGTCACACCACCGGGACGGTTAAATGGTCAGTCACACAGAGGACACATTTCAGACGTGTTTTCAGTTCCACATGTGCGAGGAGAATACGTTTCTGAGCCACCTTGCACACATGCAGCATTACCGCTGTACAAGGTGGCTGGATAACGTAAAAACGCCTGGGGGAGGGGGGACAGGTTCCCTTCAATTTCAGTTCTTGTGTCTGCGTGGCTTTTGCAGGACACGTTGCCGGCTGCACAGCAGGGGAACAGCTGGCGGTGCTGGACCCCACTGACACATTGGCTGGTGTTTTTCTCTGTGCAGCTAGCACATCTGGGCAAAAACTGGCGGTGTGTTAGAGCCCAGGGACAGCAGGAGGAGGAGCAGGAGGAGGAGGAGCAGGGGGAGGGGAGTGTAGGCCGAAGCCTGCACAGGCGGCAGCTTTGGGTGTGTTGTGTCTGCGTGGCTTTTGCAGGACACGTTGCCGGCTACACAGCAGGGGAACAGCTGGCGGTGCTGGACCCCACTGACACATTGGCGAGGTGTTTGGCTCTGTGCAGCCAGCACTTCCGGACAGCAACTAGCGTTGTTGGAGCCCGGGCTCTGCAGGTGGAGCAGAGTGTAGGCCGAAGCCTAATTGAACCGATTTCAAAAGTCACCTTTAACCCCCCCTCAGGGGTTACAAAGTAGAAGAGCCACAGCTTATGCAGCAGCAGTGCTGCGCAAGTCAAAGGTTGCTCTTGTAATTTTTCTCCTTGCACACGCTGAATGGAACACGTATAACATTCAGCCCTTTATACAGTCAAACTGTGTAATGGAGGCGAGAGTTCCCTTTGTAATGAGACGCAGCACAGGTGTCAAGAATCCCACCTTGGTGCTGGGTGCAGCCTCCCGAGCGTTGTTATTTGCTGTACAGGAGTCTGCGCTGTCGTGTTATCCCCTGGCCTAGCGCCGTTAGCGCTGCCCATCTTCTGGCATCATGTAATGTCGGCCGGTGCGGTTCGCGATGACCATGAATCCCAGCCCCGCAGTGTCTTAACATTGTTAAAACACTGCGGGGCTGGGATTCAGGGCCTGGCGCAGCACATATGTTGGCCTCTCACACTCGGGTCCTTACACCCGCTTCAGACTGTGCGGCGTCATCTGATCCCTTATCGCATGCCACGGCCATGAAGCCGCACAGTCCGAAGAAGGCGGAAGGAGAGGAGGGACAGGCGAACTGATGCACTGATCCTGCCCATCAATCACACCCTCGCAGTCCCAATAAATAAGACACCGAGGGGCGTTGTGTGGGTCAGGGCGGCCGCAGAGGCGCAGGCAGCCAAACAATGATGCCAGAAGACGGGCAGCGCTACCAAGGGGGTTGCAGCGTGTCATTACAAAGGAAAGTCACACCACCGGGACGGTTAAATGGTCACACAGAGGACACATTGCAGACGTGTTTTCAGTTCCACATGTGCGAGGAGAATACGTTTCTGAGCCACCTTGCACACATGCAGCATTACCGCTGTACAAGGTGGCTGGATAACGTAAAAACGCCTGGGGGAGGGGGGACAGGTTCCCTTCAATTTCAGTTCTTGTGTCTGCGTGGCTTTTGCAGGACACGTTGCCGGCTGCACAGCAGGGGAACAGCTGGCGGTGCTGGACCCCACTGACACATTGGCTGGTGTTTTTCTCTGTGCAGCTAGCACATCTGGGCAAAAACTGGCGGTGTGTTAGAGCCCAGGGACAGCAGGAGGAGGAGCAGGAGGAGGAGGAGCAGGGGGAGGGGAGTGTAGGCCGAAGCCTGCACAGGCGGCAGCTTTGGGTGTGTTGTGTCTGCGTGGCTTTTGCAGGACACGTTGCCGGCTACACAGCAGGGGAACAGCTGGCGGTGCTGGACCCCACTGACACATTGGCGAGGTGTTTGGCTCTGTGCAGCCAGCACTTCCGGACAGCAACTAGCGTTGTTGGAGCCCGGGCTCTGCAGGTGGAGCAGAGTGTAGGCCGAAGCCTAATTGAACCGATTTCAAAAGTCACCTTTAACCCCCCCTCAGGGGTTACAAAGTAGAAGAGCCACAGCTTATGCAGCAGCAGTGCTGCGCAAGTCAAAGGTTGCTCTTGTAATTTTTCTCCTTGCACACGCTGAATGGAACACGTATAACATTCAGCCCTTTATACAGTCAAACTGTGTAATGGAGGCGAGAGTTCCCTTTGTAATGAGACGCAGCACAGGTGTCAAGAATCCCACCTTGGTGCTGGGTGCAGCCTCCCGAGCGTTGTTATTTGCTGTACAGGAGTCTGCGCTGTCGTGTTATCCCCTGGCCTAGCGCCGTTAGCGCTGCCCATCTTCTGGCATCATGTAATGTCGGCCGGTGCGGTTCGCGATGACCATGAATCCCAGCCCCGCAGTGTCTTAACATTGTTAAAACACTGCGGGGCTGGGATTCAGGGCCTGGCGCAGCACATATGTTGGCCTCTCACACTCGGGTCCTTACACCCGCTTCAGACTGTGCGGCGTCATCTGATCCCTTATCGCATGCCACGGCCATGAAGCCGCACAGTCCGAAGAAGGCGGAAGGAGAGGAGGGACAGGCGAACTGATGCACTGATCCTGCCCATCAATCACACCCTCGCAGTCCCAATAAATAAGACACCGAGGGGCGTTGTGTGGGTCAGGGCGGCCGCAGAGGCGCAGGCAGCCAAACAATGATGCCAGAAGACGGGCAGCGCTACCAAGGGGGTTGCAGCGTGTCATTACAAAGGAAAGTCACACCACCGGGACGGTTAAATGGTCACACAGAGGACACATTGCAGACGTGTTTTCAGTTCCACATGTGCGAGGAGAATACGTTTCTGAGCCACCTTGCACACATGCAGCATTACCGCTGTACAAGGTGGCTGGATAACGTAAAAACGCCTGGGGGAGGGGGGACAGGTTCCCTTCAATTTCAGTTCTTGTGTCTGCGTGGCGGTCGCAGGACACGTTGCCGGCTACACAGCAGGGGAACAGCTGGCGGTGCTGAACCCCACTGACACATTGGCTGGTGTTTTTCTCTGTGCAGCTAGCACATCTGGGCAAAAACTGGCGGTGTTAGAGCCCAGGGTCAGCAGGAGGAGCAGGGGGAGCGGAGTGTAGGCCGAAGCCTGCACTCGAGCAAGTTGAAAGGAAACCTTTAACCCCCCCCCCCCCCCCAGGCGTTTGTAGCTGAAAGAGCCATTGTGTACAGCACTAATGCTGGAAAAGGTAAACTTAGCTCTTTTAATTATGGTCCTTGTACATGCGGAACCAAACATTTATGAAATGTGTCTCCTCACAGCGTTAAACCGTCCGGTAGGTGGAACTTTCCTTTGTTGTGTGACGCAGCACAGCCATCATTTTTACCCCCTTGGCGCCGTGCGCCCCCTCCTCAGCGTTGTTTGAATCTGTCCCGGAGCCTGCGCTGTTAGGTTAGCCCTTGGCCATGCACACATGTTGCGCTGCCCGTCTTCTGACCTCATTTGGTGTCAGGCTGGCTGCGCCTGTGCGGGTGCGCTGGCCGAGATCCCGCCTCGCAGTGTCGTCTAATGTAATCCCACCGCGGGCCTGTGATCCGTGCCCGTGCGCAGTGCATATCCTCTCCTCTCACTCCCCTCCCTACGGCTTTTTCAGACTGTGCGGTGTCACGGCCGTGGCATGCTATTAGGGACCAGCTGACATCGCACAGTCTGAAGAAGCCGTAGGGAGGGGAGTGAGAGGAGAGGATATGCACTGCGCACGGGCACGGATCACAGGCCCGCGGTGGGATTACATTAGACGACACTGCGAGGCGGGATCTCGGCCAGCGCACCCGCACAGGCGCAGCCAGCCTGACACCAAATGAGGTCAGAAGACGGGCAGCGCAACATGTGTGCATGGCCAAGGGCTAACCTAACAGCGCAGGCTCCGGGACAGATTCAAACAACGCTGAGGAGGGGGCGCACGGCGCCAAGGGGTTAAAAATGATGGCTGTGCTGCGTCACACGACAAAGGAAAGTTCCACCTACCGGACGGTTTAACGCTGTGTGGGGACACATTTCATAAGTGTTAGGTTCAGCATGTGCAAGGAGCATCACGAAAAGAGGCACTTTTTCCCTTTGCATTATTACTGCTGCACAAGGTGGCTCCTTCAGTAACAAACGCCTGGGGGGGGGGGGGTCAGGTTCCCTTACATTTAACTTGTTGTGTCTGCGTGGCGGTCGCAGTACACGTTGCCGTATACACAGCAGGGGAACAGCTGGCGGTGCTGAACCCCACTAACACATTGGCGAGGTGTTTGGCTCTGTGCGTACAGCACTTCTGGACGGCAACTAGCGGTGTTGGAGCCCAGGGACAGGTGGAGGAGGAGGAGGTTGGAGGAGGTTGGAGGAGGTAGGAGGGATTGCCACACACACAGCAGGGGAACAGCTGACGTTACTGAACCCCAATAACAGAGGAGGGACTGTTGACTGTGCATACAGCACTTCTGGACGGCAACTGGCGGTGTTGGAGCCCAGGGACAGGTGGAGGAGGAGGAGGTTGGAGGAGGTTGGAGGAGGTAGGAGGGATTGCCACACACACAGCAGGGGAACAGCTGACGTTACTGAACCCCAATAACAGAGGAGGGACTGTTGACTGTGCGTACAGCACTTCTGGACGGCAACTGGCGGTGTTGGAGCCCAGGGACAGGTGGAGGAGGAGGAGGTTGGAGGAGGTAGGAGGGATTGCCACACACACAGCAGGGGAACAGCTGACGTTACTGAACCCCAATAACAGAGGAGCGACTGTTGACTGTGCGTACAGCACTTCTGGACGGCAACTGGCGGTGTTGGAGCCCAGGGACAGGTGGAGGAGGAGGAGGTTGGAGGAGGTAGGAGGGATTGCCACACACACAGCAGGGGAACAGCTGACGTTACTGAACCCCAATAACAGAGGAGGGACTGTTGACTGTGCGTACAGCACTTCTGGACGGCAACTGGCGGTGTTGGAGCCCAGGGACAGGTGGAGGAGGAGGAGGTAGGAGGAGGTAGGAGGGATTGCCACACACACAGCAGGGGAACAGCTGACGTTACTGAACCCCAATAACAGAGGAGGGACTGTTGACTGTGCGTACAGCACTTCTGGACGGCAACTGGCGGTGTTGGAGCCCAGGGACAGGTGGAGGAGGAGGAGGTTGGAGGAGGTAGGAGGGATTGCCACACACACAGCAGGGGAACAGCTGACGTTACTGAACCCCAATAACAGAGGAGCGACTGTTGACTGTGCGTACAGCACTTCTGGACGGCAACTGGCGGTGTTGGAGCCCAGGGACAGGTGGAGGAGGAGGAGGTAGGAGGAGGTAGGAGGGATTGCCACACACACAGCAGGGGAACAGCTGACGTTACTGAACCCCAATAACAGAGGAGGGACTGTTGACTGTGCGTACAGCACTTCTGGACGGCAACTGGCGGTGTTGGAGCCCAGGGACAGGTGGAGGAGGAGGAGGTAGGAGGAGGTAGGAGGGATTGCCACACACACAGCAGGGGAACAGCTGACGTTACTGAACCCCAATAACAGAGGAGGGACTGTTGACTGTGCGTACAGCACTTCTGGACGGCAACTGGCGGTGTTGGAGCCCAGGGACAGGTGGAGGAGGAGGAGGTTGGAGGAGGTAGGAGGGATTGCCACACACACAGCAGGGGAACAGCTGACGTTACTGAACCCCAATAACAGAGGAGCGACTGTTGACTGTGCATACAGCACTTCTGGACGGCAACTGGCGGTGTTGGAGCCCAGGGACAGGTGGAGGAGGAGGAGGTTGGAGGAGGTTGGAGGAGGTAGGAGGGATTGCCACACACACAGCAGGGGAACAGCTGACGTTACTGAACCCCAATAACAGAGGAGGGACTGTTGACTGTGCGTACAGCACTTCTGGACGGCAACTGGCGGTGTTGGAGCCCAGGGACAGGTGGAGGAGGAGGAGGTTGGAGGAGGTAGGAGGGATTGCCACACACACAGCAGGGGAACAGCTGACGTTACTGAACCCCAATAACAGAGGAGCGACTGTTGACTGTGCGTACAGCACTTCTGGACGGCAACTGGCGGTGTTGGAGCCCAGGGACAGGTGGAGGAGGAGGAGGTTGGAGGAGGTAGGAGGGATTGCCACACACACAGCAGGGGAACAGCTGACGTTACTGAACCCCAATAACAGAGGAGGGACTGTTGACTGTGCGTACAGCACTTCTGGACGGCAACTGGCGGTGTTGGAGCCCAGGGACAGGTGGAGGAGGAGGAGGTAGGAGGAGGTAGGAGGGATTGCCACACACACAGCAGGGGAACAGCTGACGTTACTGAACCCCAATAACAGAGGAGGGACTGTTGACTGTGCGTACAGCACTTCTGGACGGCAACTGGCGGTGTTGGAGCCCAGGGACAGGTGGAGGAGGAGGAGGTAGGAGGAGGTAGGAGGGATTGCCACACACACAGCAGGGGAACAGCTGACGTTACTGAACCCCAATAACAGAGGAGCGACTGTTGGGACTGTGCGTACAGCACTACCAGGCAACAACTAGCGGTGTTGGAGCCCAGGGACAGGTGGAAAAGCAGAGGAACACAATGTAGGCCGAAGCCTGAGAAAGTCGAAAGGGAACCTTTAACCCCCCCCCAAGGCGTTTGTAGCTGAAAGAGCCAGCTTGTGCAGCACAAAAGATGCAAAAGGAAAAGGTGGCTCTTTTCATCATGCTCCTTGCAAACACAGAACTAAACACTTATAAAATGTGTCCCCTGCAACCGTAAAACCGTCCCGGAGGTGGGACTTTCCTTCGTAATGTGACGCAGCCCAGCCGTCATTCCTACCCCCCCGGCGCCGCGCACCGGCTCCTCAGCGTTGTTTTATTCCGTCCAGGAGCCTGCGCTGTTATGTTATCCCGTGGCCAGGCACACTTAGCGCTGCCCGTCTTCTGGCATCATTTGGTGTCTGAATGGCTGCGCCTGTGCGGCCGCGCTGGCAGAGAGCCCGCCTCGCAGTGTCTTCTGATTTAATCCCACTGGGGGCCTGGGATCCATGGACATGCGCAGTGCATATCTGAACCTCCACCTCTCACTCATCTCCCTATGGCTTCTTCAGACTGTGCGGTGTCACGGCCGTGGCATGCTGTTAGGGACCAGCTGACACCGAACAGTCTGAAGAAGCCATAGGGAAATGAGTGAGAGGTGGAGGTTCAGATATGCACTGCGCATGTCCATGGATCCCAGGCCCCCAGTGGGATTAAATCAGAAGACACTGCGAGGCGGGCTCTCTGCCAGCGCGGCCGCACAGGCGCAGCCATCCAGACACCAAATGATGCCAGAAGACGGGCAGCGCTAAGTGTGCCTGGCCACGGGATAACATAACAGCGCAGGCTCCTGGACGGAATAAAACAACGCTGAGGAGCCGGTGCGCGGCGCCGGGGGGGTAGGAATGACGGCTGGGCTGCGTCACATTACGAAGGAAAGTCCCACCTCCGGGACGGTTTTACGGTATCAGTGGACACATTTTATAAGTGTTAAGTTCTGCGTGTGCAAGGAGCTAAACAAAAATAGCTACCTTTTCCTTGGGCAGCATTACTGCTGCACAAGGTGGCTCTTTCAGTAACAAACGCCTTGGGGGGGGGGGGACAGATTCCCTTACATTTCAGTTGTTGTGTCAGCGTGGCGGTCGCATGACACATTGCCGGCTACACAGCTGGGGATCAGCTGACGTTACTGAAACCCAATAACACTGGGTCGTATGTTTTGACTGTGCAGACGGCACGTCTGAGCCTCAACTGGCGGTGTTGGAGCCCAGGAATTTAAGTTCAGGTGGTAGAAAGATGAACACAACAGGAGACCTGGATAACGTATACAGTGACCTAATTATTCAATCAGGAGGAGGAGTGGCAAATTCCGGCGAGATCCAGGCCTTGTTCATTTTCAGGAAAGTAAGCCGGTCAACGTTATCGGAGGATAGTCGCATGCGACGGTCAGTTAGTACACCACCTGCAGCACTAAAGACACGTTCCGATAATACACTGGCCGCAGGGCAAGACAGCACCTCCAATGCATACTGGCTTAGCTCTGGCCATGTATCCAGCTTTGAGACCCAAAACTTGAAAGGGGAAGAGCCGTCTGGGAGTACAGCAAGAGGGCAAGACATGTAGTCTGTCACCATCTGACGGAACCGTTGCCTCCTGCTGACTGGAGCCGTCTGTGATGGTGTAGACTTTTGTGGCGGGCACAGAAAACTGTGCCACAGTTCGGCCATACTGGTCTTGCCTTGGGCAGAGGCACTGCTTCTGCTCCCTCTTTGTGCAGAGCCTCCACCACGGCCTGGACGCACTGAGCTGCTTTGGAATGCACTAGCAGCACTTCTCTCAGTTGGAATGGAGAAGATGATGGAATTGACCAGTGTGTCTTGGTACTCCCGCATTTTTCGCTCCCGGTTCAACGGTGTGATGAGGCTTTCTACGTTGTCCCGGTAGCGAGGATCGAGGAGGGTGAACACCCAATAATCAGACATGTTGAGAATGTGGGCGATGCGGCGGTCGTTTCTCAGGCACTGCAGCATGTAATCCACCATGTGCTGCAGACTGCCAACTGCCCAAGAAACGCTGTCCCCTGCTGGAGGCGTGATCTCTGCCCGCTCGTCATCACCCCACCCTCGCTGTACACACTGAGTACTGGACAATTGTGTAACTCCCTCCTCTGGACGGATGTCTTCCTCCTCCATTGACTCCTCCTCATCCTCCTCACAAATGGTCCCCTGCCTACGCGTTTGTGAGGAACCACGTGGCGCTGACTGTCCAGAAGATGATGGAAATGGTGAATCCTCATCCTCCACCTCTTCCACAACATCATCCCTTAGCGCTTGCAGTGATTTTTCAAGCAGGCAGATAAGGGGGACAGTCATGCTGACTAGTGCATCATCTGCACTCGCCATCCGCGTGGAATAATCAAAGGGACGCAAAACCTGGCAGACGTCATTCATAGTGGCCCACTCTGTGGTTGTGAAGTCTGTACGGCGCTGACTGCGACTTTTTTGCGCCTGAAGCAGCTGGTACTCCATTACAGCTTGCTGCTGCTCACACAACCGCTCCAACATATGTAACGTGGAATTCCACCTGGTAGGTAGGTCACATATGATGCGATGTTCCGGCAGGCGGTGTCGGCGCTGCAGAGCCGCAATGCGCGCTTTTGCCGTGCTGGAACGCCGCAAGTGAGCACACTCTAGACGGACCTTGTGCAGCAGTGCATCAAGATCCGGATAGTCCCTCAAAAAGCTCTGCACGACCAAATTGAGCACATGTGCCAGACATGGGATGTGAGTGAGGTTGCCGAGGCCCAGAGCTGCCACCAGATTTCGGCCATTATCACACACTACCATGCCTGGCTGGAGATTCGCTGGCACAAACCACACATCGCTCTCCTGCTTGATGGCATTCCAGAGCTCCTGCGCTGTGTGGCTACGATTCCCCAAGAAAATTAATTTCAAGACGGCCTGTTGACGTTTGGCCACGGCTGTGCTCATGTCGGTCGTAACAGGTACACGTTCATCACGGGTCCATGTGGAGGTGGACTGTGACGGCTCCTGCAGCGATGATTCTGAGGAACTGGTGTAAGAGGAGGAGTCAATGCGTACAGAATGGATTCCTGCAATCCTTGGAGTGGGCAGGACACGTCCTGCGCCACTCGCACGGTCTGTACCCGGCTCAACGACATTAACCCAATGGGCAGTGAGGGAAAGGTATCGCCCCTGTCCATGTTGACTGGTCCACGCATCGGTGGTGAGGTGGACCTTGCTACTGACGGCGTTCAGTAGCGCGTGTTTTATGTGTCCCTCCACATGCTTCTGCAGGGCAGGGACGGCTTGCCTGCTGAAGTAAAAGCGGCTGGGCACATTGTACTGTGGGACTGCCAATGACATCAAGTCACGGAAGCTGTCAGTCTCCACCAGCCTGAATGACAGCATTTCCAGTGACAGAAGTTTGGCAATGCCTGCAGTCAGAGCCTGTGCTCGTGGGTGGTTTGACGAGAAAGGCCGCCTTTTCTCCCATGCCTGTACTACCGATGGCTGTAGACTGGGCTGGGAGTGTGTGGATGACTGGGAAAGTGGCGCTGCGGGTGGAATTACAGCGGGTCTCTGGACAACAGGGGCAGAGGTTCTTCCACGGCGATCCTGGGAGGACGCCGAACCAGCTGCGTGTGAGGTAGAGGAAGAGGCAACACGAGCTGAAGAGGTGGTAGCTGCCGCTGTTGGTTGGCCTACCTCTTCAGTGTGTTTTTCTAACTCCGCCGGGTGCCTGTTGCGCACATGTTTCCACATGTTGGAGGTATTGAGGTTGCTGACATTTTTCCCTCTTTTGACTTTTTGATGACACACGTTGCATCTGACATAGCAAATGTCATCTGCAACTGTGTCAAAAAAGGACCAGGCACTGCAAGTCTTGGGAGCGCCCTTTTTGGCTTTTGGAAGAGACATGCTCCTAACGGGTGCCAAAGCGGAGGCTGCAGGATCCGCAGTCTTCCCCCTCCCTCTCCCTCTTTGGGCCGTACGGGGAATCTCTTCCTCAGAGCTGCTCCCACCACCTTCCTGTCCCTCACGCCAAGATGGGTCGAGGACCTCATCATCTACACTACCCTCTGCCCCCAACTGCTCCTCCTGGGTAGTCTCAGCAGCAGAGCACGCACCAGTAAGTGGCACCTGAGTGTCATCATCAGCTGATGCGGCCTGCGATGTGGTGACCGGAGCCACTGGCCCACCCGCCTCTTCAGAGGAAGACAGAAAAAGCTGTTGGGCATCACTGCACCCTGCCTCTTCTTCCATTTCTCCAATGCTGCTTGGCTGGCCCCCTGTTTCCAAGCCAAGAGATTCAGAGAACAGAAGTAGAGACGGCTCCTGTCCTGGGCTCTCTGTCTGCCTGGGCAATTTTGCAGGTGGTGAAGAGACAGATGGCTGCTCTCCAGTGCTCTGTGTCTGAGAGGATGTGGCACTAATGGAAGTTGATGCATTAGCTGCCATCCATCCGACAACAGCTTCAATTTGTTCTTCACGCAGCAGCGGTGTACGGCGCTCGGACACAAAGCTTCGCATGAACGACTGTTGCCTGGTGAAAGTGGGTGCTGATGAGTCACCGGTGCCCGCAGCAGGCACAGAATCCCCACGTCCCCTCCCTGCTCCGCGACGGCTCCCACGCCCCCGTGCCTTACTCACTGCCTTCTTCATCTTGGTTGACTGATAAAGATAAGCAGAAAAGTACTAACGGATTTGTGTGCTTATTCCTGAGCAACTCCTCCTAACAGGTATAAGAAGCACTAATTATCTAAAGTGTGGACTAGACTTTAATATGAGCTAATGTGGCCTACAGAAATGTAAAGTGGTGTAACTGGTGTGTTTGGTGAACTTTATTATTTATTTATTTTTTGGGGGCTGAACTGACAACAGATAGAGCTGCAGTCACACGGAGACCGTGCAGACAGACGTAAACGGCGCTACAAGGCCCAAAAACCCTCCTCTACTTTATCCTATGTAGTGTTTTTCCACAAATTAGCTGGAGACGGGTGGAAAGACACTAATAGGATTTTTTTGAATAAATTAGCAGCAGACTACACTATTTGGAAAAAAAAGAAAATTGATTTGGCGGTATGACGCAGTGAAAAACCCTGAGCTGGAGACAACCAGGCTATAGCTGCTCACAGATTACAGGGCGAGCTGCAGTCACACGGAGACCGTGCAGACAGCCGTAAACGGCGCTGCAAGGCCCAAAAACCCTCCTCTACTTTATCCTATGTAGTGTTTTTCCACAAATTAGCTGGAGACGGGTGGAAAGACACTAATAGGATTTTTTTAAATTAATTAGCAGCAGACTACACTACTTTGAAAAAAAAGAAAATTGATTTGGCGGTATGACGCAGTGAAAAACCCTGAGCTGGAGACAACCAGGCTACAGCTGCTCACAGATTACAGGGCGAGCTGCAGTCACACGGAGACCGTGCAGACAGCCGTAAACGGCGCTGCAAGGCCCAAAAACCCTCCTCTACTTTATCCTATGTAGTGTTTTTCCACAAATTAGCTGGAGACGGGTGGAAAGACACTAATAGGATTTTTTTAAATTAATTAGCAGCAGACTACACTACTTTGAAAAAAAAGAAAATTGATTTGGCGGTATGACGCAGTGAAAAACCCTGAGCTGGAGACAACCAGGCTACAGCTGCTCACAGATTACAGGGCGAGCTGCAGTCACACGGAGACCGTGCAGACAGCCGTAAACGGCGCTGCAAGGCCCAAAAACCCTCCTCTACTTTATCCTATGTAGTGTTTTTCCACAAATTAGCTGGAGACGGGTGGAAAGACACTAATAGGATTTTTTTGAATAAATTAGCAGCAGACTACACTACTTGGGAAAAAAAAAAAAAAAAGGAACAGTATGAGGCAATGAACCACCCTCCCTGAACTGAATACAACCAACTATGGATGGCCTATGTGGCTGCACTCAGACTGGAGACTGGGCTGCACTCACACACACACACACACAGACCCTGCAGATCGCTGTGAAAACAGCGCTACAAGGCAAAAGCAAGGTGAATAGTAGGTGAACACAGCGGTTGCTAAATTAGCCTTTGGAAAGCACAAAGAAGCAAATCGCTATCTCTAAACTGTCCCTCAGTCAGCAAACAGCGTCCTGTCACTAACTGAATTCACAGCAGAGTGATCGCAAAATGGCGCCAGCGACTTTTAAACTGCATCATGACATCATTACACCAGCCAATCACAGCCTTGCCAGTAGTTTCATGCCCTCCATGCTAAACAGGATGTGCCCACACTTGGAATCAATCTCATTGGCTGAATTTCTGCTTTTTGAATCTTAGAACTTCCGATTCCGGTATCCGATACGCGGCAAGTATCGGAATCCCGGTATCGGAATTCCGATACCGCAAGTATCGGCCGATACCCGATACTTGCGGTATCGGAATGCTCAACACTACTGATCAGTATTGTAGTATTCAGTCACTATGTGGTGGTAATATGTGGTCTGGATATGGTGTTGTGGTATTTGTCCCTTGAATGTGCTATTTGGTCACCAAGTAGTGGTAATATGTGGTCTTGACATGGTGCGGTGGTATTTGTTCCTTGTATGTGATATTATTCGATCACTGTGGTTGTAATTTGTGGTCTGGTCATGGCGCGGTGGTATTTGTTCCTTGTATGTGATATTATTGGTCAAAATATACCTAAATTGTATTGCAGATTTTAACAAATATTTAATAGGTTACAGTGGAGTAGGGCCCGGCCATTTTTCTGGAATAATCTGGTTCGGGTATCACATGACCCCCGTCACATGACCCCCGTCACATGACCGGGGGGGGGCCCACAGTGTCTGAACAGCCCGGGGCCCTGGCTACCCTTAATCCACCCCTGAAGGTGATCTTAAGTTTATTTACTCTTCCTCATGATCTTGACTAACTTGTAGATTAAAAAACTGATATAGTTAGTGAAATAAGGCAGCTTTCTGTCACTGCTAACATACATGGTTTTCTGGATAGACTAGTCGTAATGGATATCATCCAAAATGACGTACAATAAAAAAAAGGGGCTGACATATCATTGTTGCAACACAGGGGCCCTAGAGGTAAGCGGGCCGATTTCCATTGCCAACGCATCCGTAATTATGCATTATAATGAGCTCTAGGGCTGCAACTGGCCCATATATTGTTCTGGTGCAAGGGCCCTCTTCTGTCCATGTCTGCCAGTGGGGAAAAATAATCATGTTATTAAATCTACTGTAGATTCATTTTTATCATTAACTAATTATATGAATAAGTAATTTTTTCATTGTCACATTGGATAATGCTATTAACCTGCAATTTTTGAATTAATCTACAGGTCATTAGACAGGTCCTCCTTACTGAAGGTGCGGTTCCTGGGAAAACATGAGCTTTATTCGTTTTGAGAGTCACCGGATTTCAATTGTACAAGTGTTCCAACATAGCTACAGTCACTGCTCATAGAACTTTGAGCACAGGCTGTAAGCACTCCGATCGCTTGGACTAATAGCTCGAATTCCAGTTCATCAGTACAGAGCCAGCTGTCAGTCAAAAGTGCAGGGGTGTGCTTACGGCCACCACTTATGGTGCTATGAGCGATAATTGTAACCACTGCAGGCACATCTATATAGCTGAAAGCTGGCGGCTCCTGGGAGGAATAATGTTCATTTTCTCCCAGGTGCTGCGCTTTCGAAACAAAGACTGGGAATTTTTTTAACACTGTTGACCTGCAGATTAACCCTACATTTACAGGTTAATAGCATTATCTACTGAAGAGGTTCCCTTTAAGCCAATGGAATTTGTATATTTTTATTGTACTTTTGCATAATAGCAAACATACAAAATAACAAATATGAAAAGTGTCACAGAATGGTACTGCCTGGTTCATTATTTCCCAAACTGGCAGAGAAAAAAAAATGGGTGACTATTTTCCATAATAACTTCACAGTATCTCAATTTCTTTCCTTCTATAGCCAACAGTTTGTGCAAATGTCAGAAGTCAAGATGACTGAAGCTTTTTTCCCAGTGAGCATCAGTGCTGGGAATGTATTATTACTTCATTACTGGATACTGAATGATAGCTTTAACAAACTGAAGTCTTTAATGTAAAAATAAAATTAAATACCCTACAAAAATAGACTGATAAATATGAATAACAATCACAGCATTTATCTCATAATTGCTAAAAAAAAATCTGCTAAAGACATGCCGAATTTATAAGCTATGAATGATTGTCCTGTGGTACAAAGCTTACGCCATGTTTTTTGTAGCCACATTTACTGTTATAAATAAAATATAACAGGGTTGATTTCATGTCATTCAGATTAATACAGATTTACAAAACAGAATTTGTCATCTAGAAGGAACATATATACAGATCTACAGTTCCCCACAAAATTAGTTTGCAGTATAGTCAATATGGGCATTGAAATTGGAAAAAGAAAAATATTGAGGCAATCTCCCTCACTTTTATGATTTCCATGGCACCTCCATTATACTAATCTCCCAACCTTCAAGTTAAAGTATAATTGGCAACTGTCCTACAATATCCAGGAGATTCCTGGAGAAAGGTGATGACCTCCTAGTCTCCTGGAAAAAATGGCAAACCTTCCAGATGATGGCAAAGCCTCCTGGAAATCAGCAATTCCAGAAGAAATTTTGTGTCCTGGTATCTAATATGTAGTGCCGACATCCCTGCGCGATTCCCATCCATCACCCCTGCGGTAGGAACAACTCACTTCCCGCCTCGGACCTAGGCCAGCCCTTCCTCCTGCCTGTGCGGTCTAAGGGCACGCGTGCACATACTCCCAGTCTCTGATGGAGACCGTGCACATTTTCCTTAAATGTCCCCAGCCAATAGTTGGGAGACACTTATTGTTTAAGGCGCTTCCACCTGTTGAGAGGTGCCTGAGCAACGTGTCCTGTCAGTTTCTTTGCATGCTTTCTATTTGCCAGGTCTCCTATTCATGTATCATATGTACATACCTGCATATCAGTCTTGCCCACCAGTACTGTTATGACCTGGTGGTTACGGAGTGGTACTGAGATGACCTGGTGGGTAAAACCAATCATGGACAAGCTCAGAGGAGGTGGCAGCTCTACAGACAGTAATCACCTATATGACCTAGTGATTACGGAGCAGCACTGAAATGACCTAGTGGGTAAAACAAATAATGTACTAGCTCTGAGGAGGTGGTAACTTTTCTGACCGCAATCCCTACTCCTAACACCAACACTAGAAATAGCCGTGGAGCGTTCCTATCTCTGCCTAGACGCCTCTTCACAGCCTAAGAACTAGCTACCCCTGAAGATGGAAACGGAAAACTATCTCGCCTCAGAGAAACCCCCAAAGGAAAGATAGCCCCCCACAAATATTAACGGTGAGTGAAGAGGGAAATGACAAACTCAGAACTGAAACTAGATTTTAGCAAAGGAGGCCACTACTATCTAAATAGACAGAGATAGTAAAGGCTACTGTGCGGTCAGTATAAAAACTAAATGTCCACGCAGAGTTTACAAAAATAACCTCCACACCGACTCACGGTGTGGAGGGGCAAATCTGCAACCCCAGAGCTTCCAAATAGCCGGAATATTTCATGATGACAAGCTGGACAAAAGAGACATAACTTAAACTGAACAAAAGGTCATAGGCAGGGAAACACCCAAAAACTAGCAGAACTTATCTTAAGCTGAAATGGACTGGCCAACAGAGAACTTCCAGGAAAGGACTGAATCCACAGGAAGGAACATTGACAGCTGGCATCCACTACAGCCCAAAGCCCAGTTAAATAACAAGGCCAGGGAACCGATTAGTGAAAGCAGCTGCTAAGTTCCACTTGAAACCACCAGAGGGAGCCCAAGAGCAGAACTACCAAAAATACCATTTGCAACCACAGGATGGAGCCCAAGAACGGAACTCACAACACAGTACCAGCCATATCTACCTGTATAGCAGCCGTGCCTGCTAATACCTACTCTACCTACCTGTATAATAGCAATGCCTACCAGCACCTGCCTTACCTGCCTGTATACCTGCCAGCACCTGCCCTACCTTTCTGTATACCAGCCGTGCCTGCCGTTCGTGCCTGTATACGAGCTGTGACTACTACCTGCCTCACCTGACTGTATACCAGCCGGGCCTGCCGTTCCAGCAGTATACTGGCTGTACTTGCCAGCGTCCACCTGTATACCAGCCGTTCCTGTCCAGCACGCATCTGTGCCTGCTGTGCTATCCATTACTGGCTGTTCCAGCTTCTTACCCCATTGTATGATTTTTCAATAATTACATTTCATTTTAATGCATGAAATAAATATTTGATCACCTACCAACCAGCAAGAATTCTAGCTCTCATGGACCGTAATTTTTTTCTTTACAAAGCCCTCCTACTCCGCACTCATTACCTGTATTAATTGAACTTGTTTGAACTTGTAACTTGTAGAAAAAACACCTGTCCATGCAATCAATCACACTCCAACCTCTCCACCATGGCCAAGATGAAAGAGCCATCTAAGGACACCAGTGACAAAATTGTAGACCTGCAAGAGGCTGAGATGGGCTACCGGACCACAGGCAAGCAGCTTGGTGAGAAGGTAACAACTGATGGTGCAATTATCAGAAAATGGAAGAAACACAAGATGACTGTCACCCTTCCTCAGTCTGGGGCTCCATGCAATACCTCGCCTGTGGGGTAAGGCTGATTCTGAGAAAGGTCAGGAATCAGCCCAGAACTACACAGGAGGATCTGGTCAATGAAATGACGAGATCTGGGACCACAGTCTCAAACATTACTGTTACTAACACACTACGCCATCATGGATTACAATCCTGCAGGGCATGCAATGTATATATATATATATATATATATATATATATATATATATATATATATATATATATATATATATATATATATATACTTCATTAGTTGGGAAGTCCTTCCCTTCTATGTTATTATTATTATTATTTATTATTATAGCGCCATTTATTCCATGGCTCTTTACATGTGAGAAGGGGTATACATAATAAAAACAAGTACATATATATACTTCAAATTTCGGAAAGGGGTTAACTGGAGCTGGTGATATATACATGTATATGGTATATATACATGTGTTTTTTTATCTATTTTTTTCTGTAACCTACATTTTTTTGAAGTCCTGGTACAGTATGTAAAATCCATGGTGACCCCGGCCTCTTCCTACTATACATATGTTATATAGCACAGCTCATGGCGACTTGTGAATGATGTGGGTTTAATATGCTCCCCCCACCGAAGGACAGAGAAGGAGCAATGCCAATGCTCATCCCTAGACATACCCCCCATGGCAGGATGCAAGGCCTGAAACTAAGGCCAGTTTGTTTAATACAAGCTGACACGGAGCAGGAGCTGGCAAGGGAGGGAGATACACTCAGCCTGAAGCCTGCAAATGACAAGAACAGCAACAGTCAACAACAACAAGAAAGACAAGAAATATGTCCAAGCAAGTGCTGAACATAAACTATACGCATGCACTGCTTTTCTGCCTCTATTTAGTGGTAAAATATTCATTTTCTTTGTCCTTTACAACCTGTGGGTGAAGCCCATGAGTACAATAGGGATCATCTACAGCCATATAAAGTGGCAATCACATCAGACATGCTTAATCTCTGTTCCTATAACAACTTTGCATGTTTTGTTGAGGAGGAACAAAGGTCCAGAGTCCCATAATACTTTGTGGATCGCCACAATGAGCAGAACCTATTCATGAGAAAGGAAAATGAACCTTAGGCTGTCATTTATGGGGGGAGATCTGTCACCACGAGGGGGCATACTGCCTAGAACTTTATGGTATGTGGTTACTACTTACATTGTCTAGGTCCTGCTCCAATTGCAAATTAAATGCATACAATGGCACCCTCTGCACATTATTTTTGCAATTATGCCTCATCACATTATTTACAGTGGGTATGGAAAGTGTTCAGACCCCTTTACATTTTTCACTCTTTGTTTCATTGCAGCCATATGGTAAATTCCAAAAAAAGTTTTTTTTTCTCATTAATGTACACTCTGCATCCCATCTTGACTGAAGATAAAACAGAAATGTAGTAATATTTGCAAATTTATTAAAAAAGAAAAACTGAAATATCACATGGTCATAAGTAGTCAGACCCTTTGCTCAGTATTGAGTAGAAGCACCTTCTGAGGTAGTACAGCCATGAGTCTTCTTGGGAATGATGCAAGAAGTTTTTTACACCTGGATTTGGGGATCCTCTGCCATTCTTCCTTGCAGATCCTCTCCAGTTCCGTCAGGTTGGATGGTGAACATTGGTGGACAGCCATTTTCAGGTCTCTCCAGAGATGCTCAATTGGGTTTAGGTCAGGGCTCTGGCTGGGCCAGTCAAGAATGGTCATGAGTAGTGTTGAGCGATACCGTCCGATACTTGAAAGTATCGGTATCGGATAGTATCGGCCGATACCCGAAAAGTATCGGATATCGCCGATACCGATACCCGATACCAATACAAGTCAATGGGACACCAAGTATCGGAAGGTATCCTGATGGTTCCCAGGATCTGAAGGAGAGGAAACTCTCTTTCAGGCCCTGGGATCCATATTAATGTGTAAAATAAAGAATTAAAATAAAAAATATTGATATACTCACCCGTCCGGAGGCCCCTGCACCTTACCGCTGTTAACCGGCAGCCTGCTTTGCTTAAAATGAGCGCGTTCAGCACCTTCCATGACGTCACAGCTTCTGATTGGTCGCGTGCCGCTCATGTGACCGCCACGCGACCAATCACAAGCCGCGACGTCATTCTCAGGTCCTAAATTCCTAGAATGAGGAGTTTAGGGCCTGAGAATGACGTCGCGGCTTGTGATTGGTCGCGTGGCGGTCACATGTGCAGCACGCGACCAATCAGAAGCCGTGACATCATGGAAGGTGCTGAACGCGCTCATTTTAAGCAAAGCAGGCTGCCGGTTACAACCAGGGCGCGTCAGAGGGTGAGTATATCCCTATTTTTTATTTTAATTCTTTATTTTTTACATGGATATGGATCCCAGGGCCAGAAGGAGAGTTTCCTCTCCTTCAGACCCTGGGAACCATACACTGGGAACTTCCGATTCCGATTCCCTGAGCATGCAGTGCCCCACTGTTTGTATGATTTTTTCCATTCCCCATCCCAGCAGGGCCCAACAGGGGTAGCAGGGAGAGTCGTCGAGGTGCGGCGGTGCCAATGCGCAGGTGATAGGGTGCCAACCTCCGCTGCTAGGTAGGGCATGCTCAGTGGAGTGTAGGGCCTGGCACCACCCTGACTTTTTCTATAGTATGTTAGTGTTGTGGTGATGGTTTAAGTAGTGCACATATTTGGTCATTTTAATAATTGTGGTAATAAAGGTTAATTTTTATCTTTTAAAATTTCTGGGGATTCCTCTGTGAGCTTGTAAAAATATATCCCCAAGAGCATTTTTTTCTCTTCTGAAAAACACCCCCATAGCATGATGCTGCCACCACCATGTTTCAATATTGAGATTGTATTGGACAGGTGATGAGCAGTGCCTGGTTTTCTCCACACATACCGCTTAGAATTATCAACAAAAAGATCTATCTTCATCTCATCAGACCAGAGAAGATTATTTCTCATAATCTGGGAGTTCTTCATGTGTTTTTTAGCAAACTTTAAGCGGGCTTTCATATATCTTGCACTGAGGAGAGGCTTCCGTTAGGCCTCTCTGCCATAAAAGCCCGACTGGTTGAGGGCTGAAGTGATAATTGACTTTGTGGAACTTTCTCCCATCTCCATGCTGCATCTCTGGAGCTCAGGCACAGTGATCTTGGGGTTCTTCTTTACCTCTCTCACCAAGGCTCTTCTCGCACGTTTGCTCAGTTTGGCTGGATGCCCAGGTCTAGGAAGACTTCATGTGGTCCCAAACTTCTTCCATTTAAGGATTACGGCGGCCACTGTGCTCTTAGGAACCTTGAGTACAGCAGAAATTCTGTTGTAACCTTGGCCAGATCTGTGCCTTGTCACAATTCTGTCTCTGAGCTCCCTGACCTGTTCCTTTGACCTCATGATTCTCATTTGGTCTGACATGCACTGTGAGCTGAGAGGTCTTATATAGACAGGTGTGTGCCTTTCCAAATCAATTCCTATCAGTTTAATTAAACACAGCTGGACTCCAATGAAGGAGTAGAACCATCTAAGGGCAGTCTCACACGTCCAGATAATTCCGGTACCGGAAAAAAACGGTACCGGAATTATCCGTGTCCGTGTGCCCCTGCGTTTCTGTGGCACATCAGTGTGGCACATGTGTGCCTCCCGTGAGCCCACTGGGTACCACATGCACCGTGCAGGAGACAGCGCTAAAGTTTAGCGCTGTCCCCTGCATCGTGCTGAAGCCGCGATTCATATCTTCTGTGCAGCAGCGTTTGCTGTAAAGAAGATATGAATAATCCGTTTTTTAAATGGTATTTCATGTTTAAAATAAAGCTCCATGTCCCCACCCCCTGTGCGCCCCCCCCGCTGTTATTAAAATACTCACCCGCCTCCCTCGCAGTGTCCTGTCCTGGCCGCACCTTCTACTGTATGCGGTCACGTGGGGCCGCTCATTTACAGTTATGAATATGCGGCTCCACCCCTATGGGAGGTGGAGCCGCATAATCATGACAGTAATCGGCGGCCCCACGTGACCGCATACAGTAGAAGCTGCGGTCAGGACAGGAAGCAGTGACAGCCAACGAGGGAGCCGGGGGAGTATTTTCAGAACAGCGGGGGGGCGCACAGAGGGTGGGGACATGGAGCTTTATTTTAAACACGAAATACCACTAAAAAAATGGATTATTCATATCTTCTTTACAGCAAACGCTGCTGCACAGAAGATATGAATCGCGGCTTCAGCACCATGTGGGGGGGACAGCGCTTACTGGAGCGCTGTCTCCTGCACGGCACACGGAGAACGTCCGTGTGCGGTACGTGTTTTACACGGACCCATTGACTTTAATGGGTCCGTGTAATACGTGCGCTCCCACGAACATTGACATGTCTCCGTGTTTGGCACACGGAGACACGGTCCGCAAAAAAGCAATGACATCTGCACAGATGCATTGATTTTAATGTGTCTACGTGTGTCAGTGGCTCCGGTACGTGAGGAAACTGTCACCTCACGTACCGGAGCCACTGACGTGTGAAACCGGCCTAAAGGAGGATCACAAGGAAATGGACAGCATGTGAGTTAAATATGAGTGTCTGAGCAAAGGGTTTGGATACTTATGACCATGTGATATTTCAGCTTTTCTTTTTTATTAAATTTGCAAAAATTTCTGCATTTCAGTTTTTTTCAGTCAAGATGGGGTACAGGTTAATGTGAAAAAAATGAACTTTTTGGAATTTACCAAATGGCTGCAATGAAACAAAGAGTGAAAAATTTAAAGGGGTCTGAATACTTTCCACACCCACTATATGCACATTTAAGCAGCATGCACAGAATTTTGTGACTATGGAAATAATTGCATAGTTCATGCATGCTTGCACAAACACACACATACAGTGGCATATAAAGATTTGGGCACCCGTGGAAATACTTACTGTAATTGGGAACAATTAAGCAAGTTGAAGTCTAAATGAACTCTAAAAGGCCTAAAGTTAAAGATGACACATTTCCTTTGTATATTAGGCAAATATATATATATATATATATATATATATATATATATATATATATATATATATATATGTATATTTTCATAGTTTACATTTAAAAAATCTAAAAAAATTACTAAAAGAAAAATGGGCCAATGTTGTTAGTAAATTTTGTTAGTTTGTGCACCCTGCATGATTAGTATCTAGTAGCACCCCCTTTTGAAAGTGTCTCAACTTGTAAATGTTTTTGTAGCCAGACAAGAGTCTTCCAATTCTTGTTTGAGGGATTTTCATCCATTCTTCCTGGCAAAATTCTTCCAGTTTTGTGAGATTCCTGGGTTGTCTTGCATGTACTGCTATTTTGAGGTTTAGCCACAGATTTTCAATGAAGTTTAGATCAGGAGACTGTGAGGGCCATTGTAAAACCTTTTGAGGTCAACTATTGTGGATTTTGATGTGTGTTTAGCATCATTATCCATTTGTAGAAGCCATACTATTTTCAATTTCAGCTTTTTTTACAGATGGTGTTATGTTTGCATCAAGAATTTGTTGAAATTTCATTGAGTCCATTCTTCCATCTACCCATGGAATGTTCCCCATGTCATTGGCTGCAAAACAAACACAAAGCATTATTGATCCAACCCTATGCTTACTGCCTGTCAAGATATTATTTTCCTGAAATTATGTGCCCTTTTTTCTCCACACATTCATTTGATCATTGTGGCTAAACACTCTATTTTAACCTCACCGGTCCACAGGATTTGTTTCCAAAATGCATGATGCTGAATTTTATGGTGAGGACAAAGGAGAGGTTTTCTTTTGATGACTCTTCTATGGAGGCCATATTTGGTCAGGTGTCTCTGAACAGTAGAACAATTAACCACAACTCCAGGGTCTCCTAAATCTTTCTGAAGGTCTTTTGCAGTCAAGCGGGGGTTCTGATTTGCCTCTCTAGTAATCCTATGATCTGCTCTCACTGAAATTTTGCTTGGTCATCCAGTAAAGGCAACTTGAAAATGCTTTGCTATCTTCTTATAGCCTTCTCCTGCTCTGTGGACCTCCACCATTTTCATATTCAGAGTCCTAAGGCAGCTGCTTAGAAGAACCCATGGCTGCTGTTTTTTGGCACAAGGTTAGAGCAAGGGATTTTATAAAGCTGGGAAATTTGCATCACCTGGCCTTTCCTAATGATACTAGTGAACAAGTCAGAACCCTTACAGGCTAATTAAGGTCTGAAACCTTGGTCAAAGTTAAAGTATCTGAGCACTCAAATCTACAACGGTGCACAAACTTTGGCATCTGCCCACTTTCCTTTTGACAATTTTTAGAAAGTAAAACATGAATATATATATATATATATATATATATATATATATATATATATATATATATATATATATATATATTGGCTAAAATACAAAGTTAATGTGTCATTTTTTACTTTTGGCTTTTAGAGCTCATTTCATCTACAAGTTGCTTAAAGGGAACCTATCACCCCGTTTTTTAAAGATTAGATAAAAATAGTGTGAAATAGGGGCAGAGCTGGGCTTTACATTAGTGCCTTTTTGGTGCCTTTACACCCCCGTTAGGCTGCCGAAATACCTTTGTGAAGTGGCCGTTTTGTCCTGTCACTCAAGTTGGTCAGGTCGGATGGGCGTGGTCACAGCGCTGTTTCTCCCCCAGATCAGGCTCATCATTACGTTGGTGGCGTAGTGGTGTGCGCATGTCCAAGGTCCCGAATCCTGCACAGGGGTGTGAAAATAGCAGCGATGTCCGTTATTCCATTGGTGGTCGGTGGGCGCGGCCATCTTGCTTTGGCCGCGCGTGCGCAGAAGCGGCGCTCTGCTGGCCGCGGCTTCAGGAAAATGGCCGCGGGCATCCGCGCGTGCGCAGATGGCTATCGCGGCGGCCATTTTCGTGAAGCCGAGTTCGCATCTCGGCTTCACGAAAATGGCCGCCGCGATAGCCATCTGCGCACGCGCGGATGCCCGTGGCCATTTTCCTGAAGCCGCGGCCAGCAGAGCGCCACTTCTGCGCACGCGTGGCCAAAGCAAGATGGCCGCGCCCACCGACCACCAATGGAATAACGGACATCGCTGCTATTTTCACACCCCTGTGCAGGATTCGGGACCTTGGACATGCGCACACCACTACGCCACCAACGTAATGATGAGCCTGATCTGGGGGAGAAACAGCGCTGTGACCACGCCCATCCGACCTGACCAACTTGAGTGACAGGACAAAACGGCCACTTCACAAAGGTATTTCGGCAGCCTAACGGGGGTGTAAAGGCACCAAAAAGGCACTAATGTAAAGCCCAGCTCAGCCCCTATTTCACACTATTTTTATCTAATCTTTAAAAAACGGGGTGATAGGTTCCCTTCTGTTCACAATAACATTAATTTTAACCAGGGTGCCAAAACCTTTACATGCCACTGTATACAAACAGTAACAAACAAAGTGAAAATGGCAGTGGACGGGGTAATGGAAAAGAAAACTAAAAGCATACAATGCATAAGAACATGTGAGCAGCTAGCAGCAGCACCACAACCATTGGCACCAACTATCCAGGCTCTAGTACTGCACTTGGATTGCTTTACTTCTGGTAAGGGTGTTATGGGTGTAAGAAGCGGAGGTTATTGTTATAGAATCTATGGCACATCACTCAGCTTAGTCATAGCAGGATGATGTTTCCTCTGATAGTGTAAACTATCAGCTATTCAGGCTCCAGTACTACACTTGGCTTGCTTTGCTTCTGGAAAGAGTATTATGGGGGTAAGAAGAGGTGGTTATTGTTATAGAATGTATGGCACATCACTTCTCTCAGTCACAACAGGATGATGTTACTTCTGATAGTGGTCTAAGGGGTAACGTTTCTCCTTATGGAGGTAACATACCATCTCTGGCTTGTCAAGGTAAGGAGGCTTATTTGCCGTACAATGCTCCTCTGGGAATTTAAATATGCAAATTGCCTCTTCTGAGAAAAAGAGGACTTAACTCTATAGCGCCACCTGTTGGAAGTAGCGATCTTACAAGTCACAATCAACCCTTTAACGAGTCGTGCAATATGACTTAGGATAAAAGCCAAATCAGTATCTCAATTCGCAGACACGGTGTTTCGGGCTGTTGGCCCTCGTCAGTGCGAAGCATGAGAACTGATTTGGCTAGGTGAGAGGCTCTGGACTGGGGTCTAAGGGGTAACGTTTCTCCTTATGGAGAGTAACATACCATCTCTGGCTTGTCAAGGTAAGGAGGCTTATTTGCCGTACAATGCTCCTCCTCAGAAGAGGCAATTTGCATATTTAAATTCCCAGAGGAGCATTGTAAGGCAAATAAGCCTCCTTACCTTGACAAGCCAGAGATGGTATGTTACTCTCCATAAGGAGAAACGTTACCCCTTAGACCCCAGTCCAGAGCCTCTCACCTAGCCAAATCAGTTCTCATGCTTCGCACTGACGAGGGCCAACTGCCCGAAACACCGTGTCTGCGAATTGAGATACTGATTTGGCTTTTATCCTAAGTCATATTGCACGACTCGTTAGAGGGTTGATTGTGACTTGTAGGATCGCTGCTTCCAACAGGTGGCGCTATAGAGTTAAGTCCTCTTTTTCTCAGAAGAGGCAATTTGCATACTTCTGATAGTGACACTATCAGCTATTCGGGCTCCAGTACTACACTTGGTTGCTTTGCTTCTGGTAAGAGTATTATGGGCGTAAGAAGAGGTGGTTATTATTTTAGAATATATGGCACATCGCTCGTCTCAGTGGCAGCAGGATGATGCTACCTCTGACAGTGATACTATCAGTTTGAGTCAGTGTTCTGCACAGAACCTTCTGTTTAGTCACAAATGAATAAGAAATATATTTTTGACCATTTTGTAATGTTCAAAAACATTAAAAGACTGTCAGTGAGCTATGCTATTAAATATGCTATTGGATACTACCAGGTTACTATCTTTCTTATGGTGACGTCACTCTGACATTACTAAGGCTATGATTGTGTTAAAGAAATTCAAAGGGGTTGGCTACAGTCATATGACTGCTATATTGCTGTCAATTGATTTGGTGCAAATTGTAGATTTCATGAAAAAAATCTTACACAAAGCACACTTTTTAATATTTACGAATTTACAGTATGTTTTTTCTATGTAATCCATGAATAAGATCTGAGTACACAAGACAAGAGGCCTATGTCCATGCACATAATATTATCCAGCAAGATGACGGTCAGCATGCATTATTGTATTACAATCCTGCGGCATTACTGTTTACAAGCACTGTGGCTTATATACATAATGCGATTATCCTGGAAAGCAGCTGCAGACGCATAAAGATGATCATAGGGCAAGTCACTCTTACATGGAAATATCAGCGCAGGGTAAGACGCTTCAGCTGAGTGTAAAGTTCATTCTAGAGGTTTCGAGTTAAGTGCTTTTTGTCAAATAGATGTCTGTAATTGCACCGGTCTCAGGCATAAAAAAAGATGACGCCATGTCACAATCATGACTTTGTATATCACCTTTTTATATGCAGAAAACAAGGCTTCATGGCGCCTCCACGTGACACCATCTTCACCAAGCAATTGACCTATGGCTCCCAGTTATATTGTGGACATAGCGTCCAAAGCAGAAGGAAAATCTTGGCATACATTCTTTCTTTCTTTTCCTTTTTCTTTATGTCTTTATGTCTATCAGTCGGAATCTTGGTGATTTAACTCTTCCGCAGCCTTTCATTACTTTGAGTCAGTCTGTCTATCTCAAGCTGTGCGTTGACCATAGACCTATTTAAGTCTAATTACATCTTTTTCAACTCCCTCAATTTTCTCCTCCACTGAATAACGCAATGGTCCTCAATCCTACATTTCGCTGTCTCTTTTCCCCTCCTGATATCTTTTGCACATCGTTCCATTTCTCAAAAAATAAAGATAGTTATTCTGCATGGACATGCATTTTAGTAATGAGATATTATGTCTTTAGGGTTCACCAGTTCTTGGGCTTATAAATCTGATTAGAATAGTCTTATATATTTCACTTATTATCTTAAAATTCTAATTTTGAATGTCATCAGGAAAAAAATGATGGCACACTTTACATTAGATCATTTTATTTAAATAGAAACTTTAGAAGTGTCCTTTTCTCTCATCGCAATTTTTTTTGATAGACCTAATGGTGTAGCAATCACCTAAATACAGATTCTGCCTCTCCATCATCTCAAAGCAAGATAGCCAGTACACTTTTTGCCTACTAGAGGAAATCTAACCGTTAATCTATACAGAACAGTTGCATATCCAGTTTTATCTGAACCCTAAACTATGTTTTTTCATTGTGAACTTAAGAGTCCATTTAGAATGGCCAACAGTGGCAATAAAAAAAAACTCACTGATTGACTACATGCAAGTTAATCAACAGTTGTTTTATTGACTGCATTAGACGGGCCGAAAACACTTTTATGAGTACAGAATGATGGTATTAATGGCATGATATCATTTTATAAGCAGAACATCTTATGTTTATACAGGTTGATGTGCTGCCAAGAACTTGGACAAACAATCAGTAGATTTGGTTTCCAGTACCATCTCTATGCTGACGACACCCAATTATACACCTCTTCTCCTGCTTTCACGCCGACCTTCTTAGAAAACACCAGTGATTGTCTTACCGCTGTCTCTAACATCATGCCCTCCCTCTATCTGAAACTGAACCTGTCAAAAACTGAACTCCTCATGTTCTCTCCCTCTACTAACCTACCTTTGCCTGACATTGCCATCTCCGTGTGCGGTTCCACCATTACTCCAAAGCAACATGCCCGCTGCCTTGGGGTCATCTTTCATTCCGAGCTTTCATTCACCCCCCACATCCGATCACTGGCTCGCTCTTCTTATCTGCATCTCAAAAACATTTCTAGAATTCGCCCTTTTCTTACTTTCGACTCTGCAAAAACTCTTACTGTCTCACTTATTCATTCTCGTCTGGACTATTGTAACTCTCTACTAATCGGCCTCCCTCTTACCAAACTCTCCCCGCTCCAATCTGTCCTGAATGCTGCTGCCAGGATCATACTCCTCACCAACCGTTACACCGATGCCTCTACCTTGTGCCAGTCATTACACTGGCTACCCATCCACTCCAGAATCCAGTACAAAACTACTACCCTCATCCACAAAGCACTCCATGGCTCAGCACCACCCTACATCTCCTCTCTGGTCTCAGTCTATCACCCTACCCGTGCCCTCCGCTCCGCTAATGACCTCAGGTTAGCATCCTCAATAATCAGAACCTCCCACTCCCGTCTCCAAGACTTTACACGTGCTGTGCCGATTCTTTGGCATGCACTACCTAGGTTAATACGATTAATTCCCAATTCCCACAGTTTTAAGCGTGCCCTAAAAACTAATTTGTTCAGACTGGCCTACCGCCTCAACGCATTAACCTAACTATCCCTGTGTGGCCTATTAAAAAAAACAAAACAAAAACATAATCGGGTTCCTCGCATCATGTTCTCATACACTTTATGCAGTTAATAGCACTCTGTGTCTGTACTGCTACATACTTAGGCAGTTAACTGGTTCATGCAGCTTTACATGAACACCCGAGCCTTACACTATGGATGGTCCAAATAACTAAAGCAATTGTTACCATCCACCTCTCGTGTCTCCCCTTTTCCTCATAGGTTGTAAGCTTGCGAGCAGGGCCCTCATTCCTCCTGGTATCTGTTTTGAACTGTGATTTCTGTTATGCTGTAATGTCTATTGTCTGTACAAGTCCCCTCTATAAGTTGTAAAGCGCTGCAGAATATGTTGGTGCTATATAAATAAAAAATATTATTATTATTGTTATTATTATTATTATTATATGATAATTTTTAGACTTGCTTAAAAATCATCTCACTTGACAAACAGGTGTTTTACTTGTTCATCGAATGATTGCCTATCTGGATCACTCGTTCATGATTATCAGCCTGCCTAAATGGGCATAAATATTAGTACTCAATTGTAATATGTTGCTATTGGCTAAACTCTTTTAGGATAGTTCATAATGGTAAATCTTGGCTCCAAATCAGTTAAAATGAGATTGACTTCTGCTAGACCATTGAAAGCCATTAATAGGCCAGAAATTGGCTTACACAATCATCGCCTGGCACTCTGGTGGGCCAGTCTCACTTTTGAGATGGCATTACAAGATTATTTTATTGAATACCATCCAAAAATTCTGGATCCAGAGTTTAAATTGTGTGATTATTTTGGGATTAAAGAATACAGTGTTATCCTTCAGCTTGTTTGGTCTGCAATTATGCCTGCCAGAAGGATAAAGAGATTCACAACAAGCAAAAGACCTTAACTGATCATCTACAGTGGCTTGCAAAAGTATTCACATCTATCCTTGGCATTTTTTAGGCTACCGCACAACCTGGAATTTCCCTGTTTTTGTTAGGGTTTGCATCAGTGCATGTAAAGAACTTGCCTACAACTGTGAACATTTGGTTTTCTTTTTAATGTGAAGCAAACTACAAATATTCCAAAATAATTGAAAACGTCAGTACTTTGTAAAAATTCCTTTTGCGACAAATACAGCTGCAAGTTGCCTTGGATGAGTCTCTATGCTTTTCCACTTCTCATCCATGGGATTTTTGCACATTCCTCAAGGCAAAACTGCTCCAGCTCCTCCAAGTTAGATGATTTCCTCTGGTAAACTGCATCCTCAAACGGACCACAGATTCTCAATTGGATTAAGGTCTGGGCTTTGACTAGGCCACTCCAAAACATTTACATGTTTTCCCTTAAACCATTTGAGTGTTTCTTTAGCAGTGTGCTTTGGGTCATTGTCTTGTTGAAAGGTGGACCTCTGTCTCAGTCTCAAATCACTGACAGAAAGTGTTGAGCATTCCGATACCGCAAGTATCGGGTATCGGCCGATATTTGCTGTATCGGAATTCCGATACCGAGTTCCGATATTTTTGTGATATCGGAAATCGGAATCGGAAGTTCCCAGTGTATGGTTCCCAGGGTCTGGAGGAGAGGAGACTCTCCTTCAGGCCTTGGGATCCATATTCATGTAAAAAATAAAGAATAAAAATTAAAAATATGGATATACTCACCCTCGGACGGACCCTGGACCTTAGCGGTGCAACCGGCAGCCTCCGTTCCTAAGAATGCAGTGAGTGTACAGGACCTGCGATGACGTCCCGGTCTTGTGAGTGGTCGCGTGACCGCTCATGTGACCGCTCACGTGACCGTGACGTCATCGAAGGTCCTTCACTCACTGCATTCTTAGGAACGGAGGCTGCCGGTTGCACCGCTAAGGTCCAGGGTCCGTCCGAGGGTGAGTATATCCATATTTTTAATTTTTATTCTTTATTTTTTACATGAATATGGATCCCAGGGCCTGAAGGAGAGTTTCCTCTCCTTCAGACCCTGGGAACCATCCAGGATACCTTCCGATATTTGTGTCCCATTGACTTGTATTGGTATCGGGTATCGGTATCGGCGATATCCGATATTTTTTGGATATCGGCCGATCCAATCCAATACCGATACTTTTGAATATCGGAAGGTATCGCTCAACACAAGTTTTGTTCAAGAATATCCCTGTATTTTGCTCCAAACATCTACCCCTTGAGTCGTACTTTTTTCCCTGTCCCTGCTGCTGAAAAATCCCCATAGCATGATGCTGCCACCACCATGTTTCACTGTACCCATGGTGTTCTTGAGGTGATTAGCTGTGTTGGTTTGGTGCCAGACATAGCGTTTACCTTGGTGGCAAAAAAATTTGGTCTCATCTGACCACAAAACTTTCCTCCATACATTTGGGGAGCCTCCCATATTTCTTTTGGCAAACTCATACCGAGCCTTACAATTTTTGTGTGTAAGTAAGGGCTTTTTCTGGTCACTCTTCCATAAAGGCCACCTCTATGGAGTGTATGGCTTATTATAGTCCTATGGAAAGATACTCCAGTCTCAGCTTGGGAACTATACAGCTCCTTTGGGTTTACCTTTGGTCTCTGTGCTGCCTCTCTGATTATTGCTCTCCTTGCCAGGGCAGAGAGTTTTGGTGGGCGACAGTCTCTTGGCAGGTTTGATGATTGATGATAGTGGATTTGATGGTGCTCCGGGGAATCATCAATTATTTTTTTTTATAACCCAACCCTGAATTGTACTTCGAAAACAACTTTGTCCCTGACTTGTTTGGAGATCTCCATGGTCTTCATGGTGTTTGGTTAGTGGCGCCTCTTGCTTAATTGTGTTGCTGCCTCTTAAGCCTTTAAGAAAAGCTGTGTATATACTGACAGACCATCTGACACTTAGATTGCACACTGGTGGACTTCCCTTCACTAAGAATGTGACTTATAAAGGTAATTGCTTGCACCAGAAATTTTTAGGGGGTTCATAGCAAAAGGGGCAAGTACATAAGTACATGCCAATTTTTTGCTATTTGATCCCAGAAATTTAATTTATGCCTATATTCTTCTCACTTCACTTCATTAACTTAGACTAATTAGTGTGAATGTATCACACAATTTGGATTACAAAGTTATTTAAACACAGGTTGTAATGTAACAAAATAGATAAAAAGTCATACTTTTGCAATCTATTGTAGATTGCACACAGGTGGACTTCCTTTCAACAAGCATGTGTCTTATGAACGTAATTGCTTGCACCAGAATTTTTTAGGGATTCATAGCAAAATGAGTGAATACATATGCACATACCAAATTTTAGTTATTTGATCCCATAAATGTAATTTATGTCTATATTTTTCTAAGGGGTAAGGTTTCTCCTTGTGGAGAGTGACATACCAGCTCTGGCTTATCAAGGTAAGGAGGCTTATTTGCCGTACAATGCTCCTCTGGGAAATTAATTATGCAAATTGTACTCTATAGCACCACCTGTTGGAAGTAGCGATCCTACAAGTCACAATCAACCCTTTAACGAGTCCTGCAATATAACTCTGTGACAACTTATAAAAATCCAATAGTTGTAGGGCCGCACCCTCAAATTATATAGTCTCTCTGGACATATTGGCGCAAGTCCTTACCGGGGGGTCCAACCCAGTCCACAAGTCCAAATATAGATAAAGAAAAGACAGCGCCACATCAGAGTGTGAAGAAAGCAACTTCCATTTTAATCTGCCTCCTGCGGCAACGTTTCGGCCCGAGGACTTGATAAAGGTCCTCGGACCGAAACGTTGCCGCTGGAGGCAGGTTAAAATGTAAGTTGCTTTCTTCACACCCTGATGTGGCGCTGTCTTTTCTTTATTTATATTTGGATCTGTGACAACTTATGACTTACTACATGGACACAGTTCATACCTCCACCAGACCGACTTCAGATCTCTAAACTATCACTACCACCACTTCTCCATTTGTAAGGGTGTTTTCACACACCCTTCAGTGATCCCGTCGGGGCTTGCACCTGAACTTCTTGCCAAAGGGTCTTCAGGCGTAAGGGCCGATGGGATCATTGATTGTAATGGTGCCGACAGAGCAAAGGTGTATCATTTTCGGGAGTGCTACTTCTGAGTTTCGGCCTCCAGCAGACTCCTGATAATGATGCGTGACAGAGGCACCTTCGCTCTCTCTTGGCACCATTACAGTCAATGGCCCAGTCGGTGCACACACTTGAATCCCGTTTTGCAGGGGGTTCGGACGCAAGACCCAACATGGCCAAGGAATAGGTGCCTGAACGTAATGTAAAAGCACCCTTACAAAAACCTTAATTTGATTTCCTTGACTTATCTTTAGGAGGCACCACCCCATCCACCCTATGCACAAATGCCCTGTAATAATATCTCATAAATGTTGTGCTCTTGTCTCAGTAATTTATTTGTAAACCTGCCTGAAGAAGGAGTCCCTGTGCTCGGAAAGCTGCAAACATAGTTCTTCTGTTTACCCAATAAAGATATCACTCTTAGAAAACTTCTGTCATTTTTGGGCTTAAAAGTATTCGCTCCCTTTAAATCTAAATATCTATTTTTTTATTCTATAGTGATAGTTCAAAGCTAAAAGCTACATTCAGCTCCTCTCCGTAGGTTAACAAATGTCATGTTTTCTCTTTTTCACCTTTAAAGGAGGAATATTTTCTTTCCTTTTGTGTTCCGTTTCTATGTATTAAAACAATGATAGAAAAGTGTTACCTTGAAACTATTCAATCCAAATGTACTGAGAGAGAGCTTAAATTCTCAGGAAAAATAATAATTGCAAATTAATCAGGACTCACAAGCGCATGTTCAGGTTTACAATGAGAACATTCTTTTGTTTAGAAAAATAACTTTGTATGGTATGTGGGCGGCAAATAATCCAAACACAATCAAATGCATTGAAAATACAATCTTAAATATGAAATAAAATCCCAAATAATAAGTCAATTATGAATTGCAATGCTGAAAATAACACAGTCATTGGTAAGTATAAGCAGTGCTATGTTGTTGGAGGCATTACCAGCCCTTGCAAGGAATTATTCTTCCCCTTGCAATTGAGGCTTAGACATAATCTTCTGGCCACTAATGCGAAATCCTTAAAAGAGCATTGTACATACTAAGCGCCATGTATTTTAATGTGGCCTTCTTATGCATCAGAGGAGCCTTTAGGCTTCCCTAGGTACAAGGTCTGGGAAGAACAACTGGTATCACTGGAACTGTCCACAGGGGAAAAAAACTCTTCCAAAAACTCCCCAAAGAAGGAAAATTTTCCTATAGTGGTTTCTACTTGAAAAACTCATTGTTTTTGACAACCTCAAAAAACTCCATCTGAACATAGCCTTGAGCTAGGTGGACACGGCATTTTTAATCCAACAGTGAATTTCACAAAACTGTTTCAGGATAAAGCTGGTGCACTTTTTTGCCTCTTTTTCAGGCAGATTCCTTTCAGAAAAATGTGTCATGTGTACAGGTTTGGACTGGAGTGCGTAAGCCCCACAGGGGGATTTGATTCCACCCTACTTCTACTCAACAAAGACATTTTACCGGTTCATACTCCGGCCTCAGGTACATGTACGCGAGGCACAACACACAATGTGATGTAACATAGTGTGTGCGTCCTAATAAATTTGGCACATTTTTCAGCTTACACACACCACTTCAAGATATGTCCTATTGTCAGGGACTAGCTGATATTTCTGTTGTATCTACACCACTTTTGTCAAGTAAATAATGTTGAAAATTCTTCTTCAAGAGACAGATCGGCTCCTTTTATTTGGCCTCATACTACCTGTATAGTGACGTCAGTCCCGATAATGTTGCAGAGGCCGGTGACCACGTCTACAAGAAGGTCTGCTGGGTCAGAAATTCCTCTGATCTCGGCAATTTCAGGAGGGCAGCTGTTCATTACCACCATCCTCCTCGTGATGTTGATTCTCTGAACATAATGTCAGTATCTGCACCATCACTTTGATGTCACAGTAAGTTAGAACAACTTTTGTGGCACATGTAAAAAGATTTACTCTTGTTACATTTTTTTAGGGAGAAACAGGAGGATGGGAAAAAATAATGAATCCATAACCATTTTTTGATGCATGTGCAATTGCATCGTATATTTATTATTTCAAGGTGCCACGGCCAAGACTGACTGTGTATCTGAAGGGAAAGCACCAGCAAGTGACAGCGCAGGCAATGGTTGTGTAACTAAACGATTACTGCATCATAATAGCACTGCAGTATGTGGTGAGGGAGACTACAATTACCAGCAAGTGACAGCTCAGGCACAGGTCGGGTTCCATGGCCCCCCATGAAAAAGCAACTGTGAAACGTGCGTCGGGGTTTTGTCTGCCTGAGCAGCTTCACCGTACAGGTATTGGCAGCACTCTCATTTAGTTCTCATGCTCAAACCCATTTGCATCAACTTCTTTGCATGTTATCAGGCCAAAATCACCAGGGTATGTGAACTTTTGATCAGGGTCATTTGGATGTTTTGGGTGGTCATTATGATCTAAAAAGAGAAAACACAGTAGTTTGACAATAAATGGCTTCACCCAACCACTAACCATGAGTTGAGAAAAAGTTTTGGTGTTATCATTCATATTCTCTGAAAAAAGGCCAAGAAAGCAAAAATTCTGCTGGGGTATGTATACTTCTAAGCGCAACTGTAATATGATGATTGCAATGTATTAAGAGGATAACAATTTTGCTGTAAGTGCTACTGTAAGGTTGGAAAAAATTAACACTCATCAAATTCGGATTTCCTTACCTTAAGCTACTGGATTATATGTCCATTGCTAAAGTTAGCAGGTTTATATATCTTTTAACTTACAAGTTTCCTAAAATAGTGAAATGATTGTATTGATATGTATCATTCTCTCAGATATCCCCACTTCCTGCAGTGTTCATTTATTTACTATGTTTCCACTTTTCTTGATTTTTCTTTCTAACATTTCTTACTTGCTAAATAGACCTGTACACTATTTCCTCTCATAGGGAACAATTATTTTCTCTTTGATCTTGAATACAGAATATCGGTAAATATCATGGGATCCGCATTTATGTTCATGACAGTAGTTCCGTAATGAAATGACTGTGTGATCACAACACGCCTCAATATGTCTGTACATCATTCGGATGTGCGTTCACTCAGATTCCGCCTGTTTGTCTCATTGCCATAGAATTATTGGTTTATGGAGGCTGGCAGAGCTCAAATGTTGATTTTGATTTTTTTTTTTTTTTATCAACGCTGCTGTATGAATCGGTTTTTTTAAGAAAAGTTTAATTTTTTTTAAGGGAACCATTGTGGAGTACATAGAATTTATTGATTTACTTTTATTTATTTTTTTTAACAGTGCAGTGATGGAAAAAATTGAATTTCTGGCAATGTTTTTTTCATGCTATTTAACTTGTTACGTATTTTTTCATGGATGTAAGGGCCGAGCAGGACCTAGACCCCGACTAACGGACACCCAGCCATGAGGAACTATATAAACGTAATGTCGAGCTCAAAGAAAAGAAAGGACTCGCCCTACTTTGCACAAGAACTTAAAACAAAAACCTAAAGAGATTACCTGGAATATTAGTTGGTATGCATGCTATATCCAATTTTAGTGATGTTTTCTATGAAGACGTGTTGAACCTCCATTGGCTCGCGGTGAGATATAGCACTTAGTACAACTACAGAACTACAGCACCATCTCTCTGCCTCTTTTTCTTTCCTCCTATCTCATCCTTCACACTCTCCATAAACTGTAATATGCATCTGTAATCTGATCCCTCACTGATCTGGCAATTTAACTGTATCTCTGAGAGAATAATTATCTTGGGAGTCAAGGTGGAGAATAAAATATGGCTCATAGGAGGAGAAACAAGCAAAATTCTCTATTAAGATCTATTAAAGTTTCATATGTTCACTTGTGCTATTGATTTAGGAAAATTTTCTTGAAAAGATTGTGACTGTTCAAGCAACTTTTGTTCAAGTCCATGTAATTTAGTTTGATAAAAAAACATTTTGCACAATTGCTCTTTATAGGAGTCATGTCTAGTTTATAACAGAGCATTGCAAAGTGGAACTTTGATGGATCGATAGGGGTATGGGTACCTTAACCTTCACTGCATGATAAGTTAAGATGTTAAAAAAATGGTAACATCCATTTCTGTTGCTTTTTTTATAACTCTAAATTGTGCAATTGTTCTGTTATTCATCCTAAAAATGTATGAATGACTTAACAACTGGACATTACGATTCCCAGAGTTGTGTCTCCATACATTCTGATATCATCACCAGTGATTGTACAGTTTCAGTATATATATATCTCCCCAGATGGAAATACCCATATAGCACCGACATCCCTGCAAGCTGCCCCTCTTCCCCAGCAGGGACGCCAACTTACTCATTGCTTCAGCCTCCGTCCCACACTTACTTCATGTCTGCTGCTGCCCAGGGTGTGTGCAGATACCTGGGTACTGTGCGTAGGGGCTGAACGCACCATCCTAAAGTGTCCCCAGCCAAGAGCTGAGTGACACCTTCTATTTAAGGCACCTCCTCCAGCATGGTTAGTTAGCCCTTAGCACCCTTGCAAGTTGTCAGATCCACAGTACCCATCAGTCAGTCTACCTCTCCTGTACCTGTCTGTCCATACTTGCTTGTCTACCTCAATTTCAACTGGTCCAGTCCGTATCTTCCAGTTCTCATCTGGACACCATCTGGTCCAGTTTGCACTTGCCAGTGCTCATCTGAATATCAGCCGGTACAGTCCACACCTACCAGTGCTCATCTGTGCATTAGTCGGTCAAGTCCGCACCTGCCAGTGCTCATCTGTACTTCAGCCAGTTCAGTCTGCACCTGCCAGTGCTCATCTGAATATCATCCGGTTCAGTCTGCACCTGCCAGTGCTCATCTGAATATCAGCAGGTCCATTCCACACCTGCCAGTTCTCATCTGATTATCAGCCTGTCCAATCCACACCTGCAGCACTCATCTATACATCAGTCGGTCCAGTCCACACCTGCCAGTTGTCATCTGTACATCAGGTGGTCCAGTCCGCACCTGCCAGTGCTCTTCTGTATATCAGCTGGACCAGCCTGCATCAGCCAGTGCCTATCTGTATAACAGCCGGACTCATCTGTATCTGTGATCCTTGCATTCCTTCAGTGCCTGCATGCATCTGCATTCCCTCTTTCCAGGCCATCCCTGCTACCAGTCCCTTGGGGGTCAGCTGCCATGCGCCTGTCCTGGAGTAGCACCTGTTGTTCATCAGGAGGCAAGCCCAACTCCATCATCAGGGAGACTAGTGAAGAGACAGGTGCTCACCTAGTTACGCCCCTCCAGACTGTGCTTGGGCCACGGCACAATGGTTCCATCACTCCCGTTACAACTTATTTTGTCAATTTGTTTATAAATGTTCTGGAATAACAGAGGAGCGGCACAATGCAGAGGTTCTATGAAAAATATTGCAATTTCATAGATTTCTGTTCATTATTACTAAAACTGACAAGTCAAGACAACTGACAGGTCCTCGGTAAAGCCATACGTCTTAATTTACTCATAATCGATTTTAACAGAAATACATAATTCAGGAGCAGCGCTGTGATTTATCCTAATTTTTGACTGACCCTGCTGTTCATGTTTTTCTGATTTATAGGGAAATGTTTCTAGTAGACTAACAAGCCTTTCCTTTCTCTGGTATGAGTTATGTACAGTTAGAGCGAAAAAGAGAAAGGCAATGGTGCAGCCAATGTGGAAGCAGTATTTAAGCATAGCTGAAGAGGTTAATAACAGGGAGATTCAGCATTCACAGCAGTAGAGTGTTCAAAATGGCTCCACATATTATAGAAAAAGGTGGAATCACAAAAAAGTTTGTGCCGCACATGCTGTAGCCTGCACAGAGGAAATTGCTGATGTCCTTAGTTAGAGATGCATAGGCTTCACTAGAAATTAACAGATCGATCCACGGAGGATCATGTTTGAGTTGAATTTCCATGCAAACTCTTACATTATTATGATTAATTTCATTAAAAAAATCTATTTAGGGCCACAGATGGTGAATAAAAACCCTTCTCACCTCACTGCTCACCTCTCCTGACACTCTACTACTCCCTGTCCGCCATACAGTCCTCTTCCTTCCACTGTATCTACGACCCCTTCACTATAGGCCAGGAGTTCCGGCATCGATCAGATCTTGGGGGTCACTGTATGTACTAAAGTCGTGAAGCCGTAACGTGCACCAAGACCTTACAACATGCAGTGTCTGGGAAGGATATCCTGGCATATAGTAAAGAGGTCATCGATATAGTGGAAGGACGCAATGCTAGAAAGAAAAAGACCAGACTTCTGGCAGCAAGCTGTTTGGAATCGGAGAGATAAGTGATGTGAGTGACGAGTATTTTTTTATATGTATTATTCTTTAACTATGCTGTAGGGTCTAGACCCTGGATTATAATAAAAAAACATTCAATTCAACTAAAATCTATTTTATTGGGAAAATTTGATGGAGTTCGAATCACAAATAGTGTTGAGCGATACCTTCCGATACTCAAAGGTATCGGTATCGGATGGGATCGGCCGATATCCAAAAAATATCGGATATCACCGATACCGATACCCGATACCAATGCAAGTCAATGGGACACAAGTATCGGAAGCTATCCTGGATGGTTCCCAGGGTCTGAAGGAGAGGAAACTCTCCTTCAGGCCCTGGGATCCATATTCATGTAAAAAATAAAGAATTTTAAATAAAAAATATGGATATACTCACCCCTCCGGCGGCCCCTGGACCTTAGCGATGTAACCGGCAGCCTCCGTTCCTAAGAATGAGGAGTGAAGGACCTTCGATGACGTCGCGGCTTGTGATTGGTCGCGTGACCGCTCATGTTACCGCTCACGCGACCAATCACAAGCCGCGACGTCATCGCAGGTCCTAAACTCACTGCATTCTTAGGAATGGAGGCTGCCGGTTACATCGCTAAGGTCCAGGGGCCGCCGGAGGGGTGAGTATATCCATATTTTTTATTTTAATTCTTTATTTTTTACATGAATATGGATCCCAGGGCCTAAAGGAGAGTCTCCTCTCCTCCAGACCCTGGGAACCATACACTGGGAACTTCCGATTCCGATTTCCGATATCACAAAAATATCGGAACTCGGTATCGGAATTCCGATACAGCAAATATCGGCCGATACCCGATACTTGCGGTATCGGAATGCTCAACACTAATCACAAATGATGCGCTCATCGCTTGACTTTACATTTGCAACTTTTTTCGTATGTGCCTTATTTCTTATGTACTGTCTATAGCATTTGTACATGTATGAGTGTATTTCTTTATAGGATGTGGTCTGCTAAAATGTTGCAAAAGCATGCTGCATAAAAAACACAATTATGAAAAAATTACTGTAATACTGGCCATAGATAAAGTTTGAAGGACGGAAGAGTCAGACAGTTGGAACTTTAACCTTTCTTTTGTTTAAGTTGTCCTTTTTCTTTCGAGACCAAAAGCTCCAGAAATACCTGACCTTCTCTATTAAAGACTATTAAATATATATGTGACCAATTCAACAGTTCATTTATGCTTTTTATTATGGTACTTTATAATTTTATTTATTAGAAATAAATAGTGAAACATAGTGCCAGAGTTGGACTGAAATTCAGCCCTGGCTTTTGATTGCATACATGTCCACTTGCTCTGCAGTGAATGTAAAATGTTTATGCACTTGAGCAGGGGTGGGCACTTAATTTTCCTGAGACTCCACATGAGAGACATCAGCTGTGGAGGTCAAACCAATAGGCTGAATTAATTCTGCTCAATAATAATATATACATTATATTAATTATGTTATATTAAAAATAATTGTATCACTCAATATTGAGCAGATTTAGGTATGCTGACACCTCTACATACCTTGTGAGCCCAAAAACAGCCCCACACATACAGTCCCTATCTACAGAATGAGCCAATAGGTGGCCTCCTATATACAGTACAAGCCCCACACAGTCCCTTATATACAATAAGAGCCCCCACTTAGCCCACTATATACAGTATGTGCCTTCACATAGCCTCCCTACAAACAATATGAGCACCGCACAGTACCCTTATATACAGTATGAGCCTCAACTTAGCCACTACATACAGTGTGATCCCTCACATGTCCTCTCTATGTACAGAATGAGCCCTCACCTATCCCCTATATACAGTATGAGCCCCCATAGCCCTGTATATATAGCATGAGCCCTCACATAGCCCCCGTTTATGTAGTATACAGCATGAGCCTCCACATAGCCTCTCTATATACAGTATGAACCCCCACATAACCCCCTATGTACACTGTCAACCCCCACATAGACCCCTATATACAGCATGAGTCCCCACGTAACCTCCCTATATTCAGTATGAACCATCAGCCAAACTTCCCCATAAACATCTAAAAAATAGCAACACATACTCACCTTGCTTCCATTCCTCCAGCGCTCTTCTCCAATTTCCGGTGCACTGACTGTCCGCACAGCAGACGCGGTGAGGTTACCTGGAGGCTCCATTCTCCACTAATGTATTCACTGCTATCTGAATCCTCCTTGGTCAACTTAGGCCGGCGTCACACTAGGCATAAGACAATACGGTCCATTTTTTATGGCCGTAATACGCAGAAAAGTCCCCAAAATAGTGATCAGTATGTCATCCGTAGGCAGGGTGTGTCAGCGTATTTTGCGCATGGCATCCTCCGTATGTAATCCGTATGGCATCCATACTGCGATATTTTCTCGCAGGCTGGCAAAACCGACATCTAATGGATTTATGGGCTCAAATGTTCATTAAAACATATACACAGTATATATATATATATATATATATATATATATATATATATATATATATATATATGTCATTGAGACACATATATATATATATTCTGTATTTATATTTAATTCAGCGCGTTCATGTCCTCATGAACTGGAGCCTGGTAAAAGTTCCCACGCTCGAGTTCATATGAGGACATCCAGCAGAGGGCGCATCACCGCAACTCAAGGTAACTACAGGACATTCCCCTGCAATCCATTCATTCCTGGGGGTTTAACAGCCACAAGCACTGCTTTAGCACAGCTCCTGGCTGTAAAATGATTTAACCCCTTCAGATGGATTTACTTCGTGGGACTTGACCTGAGCGACGGAAGGTATGAGATATTGTTGAGTTTTTATTTTTCCTTTGTTACAGGACGAGGGTCATCAGGTGGATTACCAGTATAATAAAATATTACAACAACCTGTGTCTTTATTTCATTAAAATACTTGTAAATAATGTGTGTGTGTTTTATTAATCATTTCGTACTATTGGATTAATAATGGATAGGTGTCATAATTGACGCCTCTCCATTATTAATCTGGCTTAATGTCACCTTACAATAGCAAGGTGACATTAACCCTTCATTACCCCATATCCCACCACTACACGGGAGTGGGAAGAGAGAGGCCAAGTGCCAGAATAGGCGCATCTTCCAGATGTGCCTTTTCTGGGGTGGCTGGGGGCAGATGTTTTTAGCCAGGGGGGGCCAATAACCATGGACCCTCTCTAGGCTATTAATATATGCCCTCAGTCACTGGCTTTCCCACTCTGGCGGAGAAAATTGCGCGGGAGCCCACGCCAATTTTTTCAGCGATTTAACCCTTTATTTTACAAGCTACAGCGCCCAAATTTTGCACATACACACTACTAACATTAGTAGTGTGAAATATGCAAAAAAATAAAGGGATATGAGATGGTTTACTGTATGTAAATGTAAACCATGTCTCATATCCTGTCGGGTCTGTGAAGGAGAAATGAAAAGCCGGCAATTGAATAACCGACTTTTCTATAGAACACTGCTGCGTATTTCTCGCAAGTCACACTGCTGGTCCGTGTGTAATCCGTATTTTTCTCACCCCATAGACTTTCATTGGCGATTTTTTTGTGCAATACGGTGACAAACGCAGCATGCTACGATTTTGTACGGCCGTAGAAGACCGTATAATACGGATCAGTAAAATACGGCTGATAGGAGCTGGGCCATAGAGAATCATTGGGCCGTGTGTTATGCGTATTTTACGGGTGTATTTTCTGCGCTCATACGTCCGTAAAACTCGCCAGTGTGACGCCGGCCTTACTCTGGCAAATTCCTACCCCTAGCCATGGGGCCACGGCAGGTGGAATTACATCTCATACTTATTTGGGGGTTGTGCCTCACACAACCCCACCATGACAGCACCACCGATTGTTTCCGTATCCTCCTCCTCTAGGGGTTTTACCGTAAGTTCTGTGCACGTTATTCCCTACACAGCTCCATTTTCAGCTTTTTTCTTAGCGTTATACATTTTGTGTATTGTACATAGTCTGTGCATTTATAGAAGAGAGACACATAATAATCTGTCCGTATCCTAGCATTAACCTCTTCTTCGGCAGAAGTGGTTGGAGATTCTCTCTCCGTCTCTGTCTCTTGTGTAGCCTTTGAAAATGAGAAGGAAGTCGTTAATAAAAATTGAAATTGGGACGAGCAGCTTGTAGGCTGAGATCGTTTAAATTACAGTCTGTTTAGCTCCCGTGTCTGTTCCACTCAAAGCTGATAAACCAACAGTATGTCTGGAAGGAAATAATTCCAGTGCAAACATGAAACGGAATAAAGCCATGTTAGATATATGTGAATTCTGAATCAATATCATGTTTAATGAAGAGAAAAATGTAATCAGATTTCATCGCAGCTCTGTGTAATCAGCGGATATACACCTTGGGAGGCACAGCTACGGCTCGGAGGCCTTTGGCCATTGTGCTCTCAGGCTATTTTCCATCAGTCTACATAGAATACTTCTCTATTTTAAATGTATAAGATGCTTTAATCTTGTATAACACTGATCCAGAATGTTACCATATTGATTAACAGATTCTTGTTACCATGGCAATTCAACATGGAATACATTTTTCCGTTTCAATTTAAAATAATACATGTTGATTGACATTTACTGTCTACATGTATTCTGTAAGTGACTGCAGGACATCTCCTGTAGAAATGAATAATGGAGGAAAGTGGTCTCCGAGTTCTGCCAGGTTTGATGTAGCTTCTTTTTTTGGTCAGTGTATGACTGGTGTTCCTTGGTTCTACAAGTGGGATATAACCATAGTAAACATTGTAATCTGTATAGTAAGCTCCAATATAATTTCAAAGTCAGGTTAAATGTCCCATACATATCCATAGGCTATGAATAGAGATGACCGAACCCAAACGGTGTGTTAGGACTGGTGGAATGCACCAAATAATATTTAGAGAGGATAGGAGGTACGTTTGCAGTCTGGGGTCCACCGTGCAGAAAAGGCACCTGCTGCTTGGTAATGGTGGACTAGATGGCGGTATAATGTTTATACACACACGGGTTAGCTTCACCCGGTATGAAGGAAGCGAACCCTTTTGCGTCACAGGGCCGTAATACCGCACAGAGAGCGCAAGTAAAGGGTCACAGAACTCTGTCCCAAGACACGGGGAAGAGTTCCTCTACACCTCTTACGCTTGACACCTTTCCTGTGGTGTCAGGGGTAGAACTGAACTAATAATAATAATTTATTGCACAAGAGTGCATACAACGTTGCTCTGGTGGATGCCACTAACCACCCTAACCAGGGCCTGGAAAGCGCACTAAGGGCATGATGCCGCACTAGCGCTCCAGGACCTTCATGATGGTTCAATAGGAGCTGCAACAGGACCTGAGCATGTGACCCCTGACCTCCAATGGGAGGTCGTCCCGTGGGCATGCTCAGTATGGGAAAAGCAGGACTTAGTCCCAGAAAGGCCTGCTTGCTGCTGATCAGTGCTGGCTACAAAGGCAGAGCCTGGAAAGGCAGCAGTAACCATTTGCACAGTATCAGCTTGAGCCAGACACTAGGACCGACGTCTCTGCTGAGCAGGCTCAACTGCAGCAAGAGGAGAATGGGAGACCGCAGCGGACATGGTTTGAGATTCCCCCTGTGCAGCGATGGGAACCCTACACCTAACATTACCCCCCCTCCACCTTGGGCCTTGCTACGTTCAAAGGCTACAATGAGCAGCGGAGCCTGAATGTGCTCTAGGTTCCCAGGTTCTGTCCTCTGTGCTGTGACCATTCCAGTCCACCAGATAATATTTTTTGCCATGTACCACCTTGCACGCCAAGATAGAGTTCACCTCGTACTCGTCCGTGAACGAACCCGATGTCCCGGCAGATGACTCAGAAAACCAGGATATATAGACGGGCTTTAAGAGGGATACATGAAAAGTGTCAGTGATACCTAGGCGTGGAGGAAGAGCCAAGCGGTAGACCACAGGGTTAACCTGTTCCAGAACCTTGAAAGGCCTATGTAGCGAAGCGCAAATTTAGTGGACTCAACTCGCAGCCTGATGTTACGGGCGGAGAGCCACACTAAGTCGCCGGGAGCAAAGGTCGGAGCGGGGCGCCGGTGTGCATCGGCAGAAACCCTCATTCTCTCCTTGGAGGCCCGGATGGCATCCTGTGTACAGTCTCAAATGTCGTGTGCCTCCACCGCTCAGTCTGCCACCCTAGAATCGGTGGATGACACGGGCATGGGCACAGGGACAAGCGGATGCTGGCCGTAATTAAGGAGGAATGGGGTCTGCCCGGTGGAGTCGGCTACAGCGCTATTCACAGCAAATTCCACCCATGATAGCAATGATGCCCAGTCATACTGCCTGGTGGAGACAAAATGTCGCAGGTATGTGACCAGAGTCTGGTTGGCCCTCTCCACCAGCCCATTCGTCTCGGTATGGTACGCAGAAGAGAGATTCAGCTCAATGCTGAGTAAACGACAGAGCTCTCTCCAGAACCGAGATGCAAACTGGGGACCCCGGTCACTGACAATTTTGTCAGGCATGCCATGTAGATGGAAAACATGTTTAATGAACAACGCCGCCAAGGCCCGTGCAGAAGGTAACCGTGGAAGGGGAACCAAGTGCACCATTTTAGAAAAATGGTCGGTGACTACCCAGATAATGGTGCAGTTACGAGTCTTGGGTAAGCCCACCATGAAGTCCATCCCGACCATCTCCCAGGGCCTGTCTGCCACCGGCAGGGGGTAAAGTACCCCAGCAAGCTGTTGCCGAGGAGACCAATTATTGGCGCAGGAGACCCAAACCCGAATATAGTCCCCAAGCCACGGGTCATATGCAGCCACCAGTAAGTCCTCGTCAGAAGCTCAGATGTCCTCTTGGTCCCAAAATGTCCACCCACCCTGGATGAGTGAGCCCAACAGAGAAACTCCGGTTGCAAATTAGATGGAACGAAAGTCTTGCCTGGGGGCACAGACTCTAGCGAAACTGGAGCCACAATTCTCAGGCTCTCTGAAGGGACAATAAGCAGAGGCTCCTCCTCTGATGATGATGATACTAAGGAGCGGGAAAGAGCGTCAGCATGAATGTTCTTCTCCCCAGAGAGAAAATGGAGTGTAAAGTGGAACTGGGAGAAAAACTGGGACCATCTGGCCTGGCGAGAGTTCAGCCACTGGACGGTTTGCAAATACACCAAATTTTTGAGGTCGGTGTAAACTTGGAAGGGAAAGCGAGCCCCCTCCAGGAGGTGTCTACACTCTGAAAAGGCCAACTTCATGGCTACCAACTCCCTATCCCCGATGGAATAATTCTTCTCTGTCGGTGTGAAGGTCTTGGAAAAGAAGAAGCAAGGATGCTTCCGACCTTGAGCATCCTTCTGGAAGAGGACTGCTCCAGCACCGACGGAAGAGGCATCCATCTCCATGATAAATGGTTTATCAACATCGGGGCAATGTAAAATGGGAGCGCCAGTGAAGTGTGACTTGATAGAGAGGAAGGCCTTGGAGATCTCCTCCGACCACAATTTGGGATTAGCTCCCTTCTTGGTGAGGGCAACCAGAGGAGCTACCAAAGTTGAGGAGTCGGGAATGAACTGGCGATAATAGTTGATGAACTCCATAAAGCGCTGCACCACTTTGAGAGAATGAGGTTCCTGCCAGTCTATCACAGCCTGTAGCTTGGCGGGATCCATAGCCAATCCTTTGGTGGAGAGGATATAGCCCAGGAATGGCAAAAACTTCTGCTCACACAGTTTTCCAACTTGACATAGAGGGAGTTTGCCCGTAGGAGGTCAAAGACTTTGCAAACATCTCTCCGATGGGAGTCTATATCTGGAGACTAGATGAGAATATCATCCAGATAGACTACAACCGAGGTGAAGAGCATATCCTGGAAGATATCGTTCACAAAGTCTTGGAGAATGGCTGGGGCATTATAGAGCCCAAAGGGCATCACCAGGTATTCATAGTGCCCATCCCTGGTGTTAAAAGCTGTCTTCCATTCGTCCCCCTCACGGATGCGAATCAGGTTGTAAACACCCCGCAGATCAAGTTTAGTAAATACCCTCGCTCCCTGCAACCTATCGAATAGCTCAGATATCAGAGGCAGAGGGCATTTGTTCTTAATGGTGATGGCATTAAGACCCCTGTAGTCTATGCATGGATGTAGTTCTCTGTTTTTCTTCTGCACGAAGAAGAACCCAGCCCTTGCGGGTGTCACTGACTTAAAGAATCCTCTTGCCAGATTCTTCTGGATGTACTGAGACATTGCCTCCGTCTCCGGGAGAGATAATGGATAGACTCGACCCTGGGGAGGCTCAGCACCAGGCAAGAGGTCAATGTGACAGTCATAGGGGTGGTGAGGCTGAAGGGTCTCTGCAGCCCTCTTGGAGAACACGCCCGCATAGGGCCAACAGTGCTTGGGGAGAGAGGAAAGATCTGCGGTACTTCAGTTGCGGGTACCTCAGTAGTAGCAACCTGAACGCACTCTCTCTGACATCTACCCTCACAAGATTCACTCCATCCCAAAATTCTGCCTGTGGACCACTCTATATGAGGGAAGTGGTCCCATAGCCAAGGTATCCCTAACAGGACCTCATCAATTCCCTCAGGAATGATGAGTAAAGAGATAATCTCCTGATGGGATGGCGACATAGAAAGAGTAAATGGGATGGTCTGGTGTGTTATTTGTGTTTCTACCCATTCACCACTCGTACGGTCACTGGTTTGGCGAGCATCACCAGAGGTATTGCGTGCCATTGGGCGAAGGCAGAAGACATGAAGTTGCCCTCCGCCCCGGAATCCATGCCAAGCTGTACCGTATAAGTGGATGGGCCTAAGGTAATTGTCGCCTTGAAGGACAATTTGGAGGAAAACGTTGCCATGTCTAGTGTACTTCCTCCTACTACCACTTGAGGCTGACATTTTCCCGACCGCTGGGGATATTTCCTGGCATAATGTCCCAACTGCTGGCAGGCCGGACAGACCTTGAGTGCACGAGTGGTCCGGGACTTAGACCCGCTCGTGACACCTCCACGGCCTCATATGGCTCGGACGCCTGGACCGGAGATCCCAGAGGTTTAAGGAATGTGGGAGCCAGCCGAAACCTCTGCCTACAATGGGCTCGCTCCAACCTTCACTCGTTAAAACGAAGGTCGATGAGGGTAGATATAGTTATTAGCTCCTCCAGTGTGGCAGGAATCTCCCTAGTGGCCAAGGCGTCCTTCACATGGTCAGCCAGCCCCCTCCAAAATACAGGGATGAGGGCTTTATCCGGCCACTCCTGCTCAGATGCTAATGTCCAGAAGTGGGCAGAAAAATGACTGACCATGGATGAACCCTGTGTCAATGCCAGCAGTTGGAGCGCTGTATCATGGGTGACTTGGGGTCCCAAGTCACCGCTACTGCGGTAACATTCAGAGCTGAGGTTGTGCACTCGAGAGCCGCCAACATGCCCTCCAGCTGCTGGATGTACCACTGCAGTCGCTGTTCGTCCGCCATTACTAGCCAGACCCTGGCGCTAGTGTAATGTTAGGACTGGCGGAACGCACCAAATAATATTTAGAGAGGATATGAGGTAGTTCGCAGTCCGGGGTCCACCTGGCAGAAAGGACACCTGCTGCTCGGTAATGGTGGGCTAGATGGCAGTATAATGTTTATATACACACGGGTTAGCTTCACCAGGTATGAAGAAAGTGAACCCTGTTGCATCACAGGGCTGCGATACTGCACAGAGAACGCAAGTAAAGGATCACAGAACTCTGTCCCAAGACACGGGGAAAGAGTTCCTCTAGACCTCTTACGCTTGATACTGTTACTGTGGTGTCAGGGGTAGAACTGAACTGATAATAATAATTTATCGCACAAGAGTGCATACAACGCCGCTCTGGGGAATGCCACTAACCACCCTAACCAGGGCCCAGAAAGCGCACTAAGCGCACGGCGCCGCACTGCTGGTCGTTGCTGAGAGACGTTGATTTGTGTGCTGGATGTGCAGAGTAGGACTGTCTGGCACTACGTAGCTTCCACCATTCGTGAGCAGGCAACAACACTAGGGATAGGAATGATTTGGAGCTTTCATCCATCGACAGGCATTCATCTACACACACACACACACACAAGTAAATAAGTTTACACTAGCGCATGGCCGAGTGGCAATGCAAACTTTTTATAGCAGTAGCGCTCCAGGACCTTCCTAATGGTCCAATAGGAGCTGCAACAGGACCTGAGCATGTGACCCCCGACCTCCAATGGGAGGTCGTCCCGTGGGCATGCTCAGTATGGAAAAAGCAGGACTTAAGGTACTTTCACACTAAGCGACGCTGCAGCGATACAGATAACGATGCCGATCGCTGCAGCGTCGCTGTTTGGTCACTGGAGAGCTGTCACACAGACAGCTCTCCAGCGACCAACGATGCCGAGGTCCCCGGGTAACCAGGGTAAACATCGGGTTACTAAGCGCAGGGCCGCGCTTAGTAACCCGATGTTTACCCTGGTTACCAGTGTAAAATGTAAAAAAACAAACAGTACATACTCACCTTCGCGTCCCCCGGCGTCTGCTTCCTGCACTGACTGTGAGTGCCGGCCCTAACAGCAGAGCGGTGACGTCACCGCTGTGCTGTGCTTTCACTTTACGGCCAGCGCTCAGTCAGTGCAGGGAAGCGGACGCCGGGGGACGCGAAGGTGAGTATGTACTGTTTGTTTTTTTACATTTTACACTGGTAACCAGGGTAAACATCGGGTTACTAAGCGCGGCCCTGCGCTTAGTAACCCGATATTTACCCTGGTTACCACTGTAAAACATCGCTGGTATCGTTGCTTTTGCTGTCAAACACAACGACACACGGCGATCTGACGACCAAATAAAGTTCTGAACTTTAACCAACGACCAGCGATATCACAGCAGGATCCTGATTGCTGCTGCGTGTCAAACACAACGATATCGCTAGCCAGGACGCTGCAACGTCACGGATCGCTAGCGATATCGTTTAGTGTGAAGGTACCTTAAGTCCCAGAAAGGCCTGCTTGCTGCTGATCAGTGCTGGCTACAAAGGCAGAGCCTGGAAAGGCAGCAGTAACCATTTGCACAGTATCAGCTTGAGCCAGATGCTGGGGCCGATGTCTCTGCTGAGCAGGCTCCGCTGCAGCTGGAGAAGAATGGGTGACCGCAGTGGACATGGTTCAAGAATCCCCCTGCACAGCGGTGGGAACTTGACACCTAACACGGTGTCACCTAGATTCCAGTGTTGAGCTTCAAACATGTACTGCTCCCAGAAATCTGTTATAGTGTTCTTGTTCAGAATTCTCTGGAATAAGGTATTGGATCGCAGATATATTACTTTATTCAGCTTGCTATGGCCATATAAACGGCTTAGGAGTGACGATCCTACTGACTGATTCTCTTTAATATTATGATTTTTAAGTCCCATACATTAAGTACCAGATATTTTAATTTCTCTTTGGGGCATGACAGACTCCACTTAACTCCTTAACCCCCCAAGTCTGTTTTCACATTCATAAACAGGCCAAATTTTACAATTCTGACCACTGTCACTTTATGTGATAATAACTCTGAAAGGTTTCAATGGATCCCGGTGATTCTGAGATTCTTTTTAAGTGACATATTGTACTTCATGATAGTGGTAAAATTTGTTCGATATGACTTGCGTTTATTTGTGAAAAATCCGAAATTTGGTGAAAATGTGGAAAGTTTAGCAATTTTCTAATTTTTATTTGTATGCCCTTAAACTAGAGAAGTTAGGTTACACAAAATAGTTAATAACATTTCCAACATGTCTACTTTACATCAACACAATTTTTGAAACAAATTTTTTTTAATTAGGAAATTAGAAGGGTTACAAAATTATGCATGTAGATAGCACACATGGTTCGTGAACCCACTGTGACACGGACCGGACCTACCCAAGATAGGCATAATTAAGCAGATACCTTGGTGTTCACCTCTAGTGGTGAAGTAAGGCCTGTGTGGCAAATAGCAGTGTGGTGCCACTCCAGTGCAGTGTCTGGCAGTAGCAGCTGACCCAAAGGGTCTAAGCCATAAATCAGATTCCTAGACAGGGCAGGATGGCCATTTGGGAAAGGTTCAGACTGTGCAGACAAGACGGCCACTTGGGATCGGTTCAAATTCACAGTTTTCGAGTTCCAGTTCTGGTACAACCGATGCAGCTACAGGGTATAGATGCAGCGCCCCAGAGTCCTGGTCATTGCAGTAATGTCGCTATCCCACCAGGGTGAGTGATATTATGTCTGATGGTACTAAAGGATTTCACCTGATCAGGTATCACAGTCACACACTACACTTCACATTCCAGTCCACCAGGGGGAGCTTTGCTTCTATCTATTAGGGCACTCCTCACACATGGGTAAAACTGGTGAGTTGGATAGGAAGTCAGTCAGAAGCTACCTGGGTTTGCCCCAGAGAGGACCTGTCAGGCAGACAGGGGGAGAAGGAGGAACATCTGAGCTGCAGACAGAGGGTCCCTGTCAGGGGTGGGATCCTGACAGAGGCCAGGCACAAGATAGAGCGTTACGGAGCTGCGCCTGCACCCATTGCGGCAGCATCCTAAGAAAGGACACCAAGCGAAGTGTATTGTGGAGAGTGAGAAATGAAGTCACAGCACAAGGAGACAATACCGGGAGGAGTCCTGCCCCAAGATCAGCAGCCTCCTTCTGAGGTGCGTAGCCGGTGGCCGGAACACCAAGGGAGTAATAGGCTCAACGCATTACTTCAGAAATAGGCAGTACAGTCAATTCCAAGTTGCCCGACCTTAATACCTAAGAAGACATGGAGGCAAAATTGTGGGAGAGGGGCGACACTAGGGTCCCTATAAAAAAGCTCCAGGCCTACCCCATCATACGGGTTGTCCTATCCATACCATCTGGGGGACAAAGAGAGAAGATCAGAAACATCCACGAATGTTGTGAGGACTATCCCGTGGTGCTCAGCGGGGAGGTACTACAACACACAGGCGCTAGTAGGAAGGCTACTGATTTCCACCTGAGTAAGGGAACTCTGGATGTGCCTTTGGACCGTCTGGATTCCAACTGCCCTGTGAACGGTACTCTGGACTATGGACCCCGAAGTCTTCAGTAAAAGGTAAAGAGACTGCAACCTTTGTGTCCTCATTATTCACTGCGCCTCACATCATCCACCATCAACACCTACACATCTGGGAAACCCTGGCGACCTACTTCACCTGTGGGAAGGTATACCATCTAGCTGCCATTCCATCACCCCAGCTGTCCCCTAAGCAGCGTTACTCTGACCGAGTAACACAGGTGGCGTCACGAACACCGTTCAAACAACTACACCTTTAATTGGACACTCCTTAAAGGACCACGGACCGGGTCGGGCCACCGTGACATCCCCAGAATCCAGAAAGAGATAGACCCGGTACCGAGTACCCCATTGACCTACTACGTGGGGGCGCTCCATAGACACAGGTTCAGGATCCGGACACTGATGAAGTGAAGAGAGGAAACAAGGACAACCTATACTGGACTAACAGGACACAGAATACGCTAATAGCCTTTAAGAGACTAGGGATGGGGAGTACATACAGTTACACACACCTAACACTAAACTAAAGGGGTTGCTCAGGCACTTTCCCTTTTATTCAGGATGCCTCCCAGCAATAGGCTAGGAGACCTCCTGCATGAGCATACATTAATTACATTTTACCATGTACCATGTGCACTCGCTGCCCCTTTAAGACCAGGGTTGCGCCACCCGGAACTATGGTGCACACACAGACTAGGAAGCAGGATAATGTCAGGGACCATGTCGAGACTGAGATGATGAGTAAACCGGCATCCCTGAATGGAGGGAGAAGGGGACACTATGCAGGGGTGCAGGCCATAACACTACAGGTTAAAAGTTGACCAACGATTACTAATTTTTCCAACAACACTTGCAAAACCATTTTTAACGACCACATCACATGTAAAGCGTCTATATGACAGATAATACCGAAAAGTGACTTCATCCCTTTGAGTCCTCAAAGCCACATTCAAGAAGTTTATTTGTCCTTCAGGTGCTTCATAGGAAGGAATGGAATGTGGAAGGAAAAAAATTAACATTTAACTTTTTTACAAGGGAAACAGGAGAAAATGGAAACCAAACTTTGAATTTATCCTGAACACACCGATCTCCGATATCCTACATGTGGGGTAAACTACTGTTTGGGTGCATAGCATTGCTTGGAAGGGAAGGATCACAACTTGACTTTCTGAAGACTGGAATCGAGAGTGGATGCTATGTTACATTTGGAGAGTCCTTGATATGCCTAAACAGTGGGAACCCCCCCACAAGTTACCACATTTTGCAAACTAGAACCCTCAAGGAATGTATCTAGATGTGTGATGAGCACCTTGAACCACCAAGTGCTTCACAGATGTTCATAATGTAGAATGGTGAAAATATAAACATCTAATTTTTCCCATAAAAAAGTTTTTTTAGCCCCTAATTTTTTATTTTCATAACGGTAACAGGAGAAAATGGACTCCAAAACTGTGCAATCTCTTCTAAGTATGCTGCTATCTCATATATGGGGGAAAACTTATGCATGGGTGCACGGCAGGGCTCGTAAGGGAAGGAGCCCAATTGTCTTTTTGAATGCAAAATTAGCTGGAATCATTAGCAAATGCTATGTCACATTTGGAGAGCCCTTGATGTGCCTAAACAGAGGAAACCCCACACAAGTAACGCCATTTTGGAAACTAGACCCCTTAAGAATTGTATCCAGATGTGTGGTGTATGCCTTGAACCCACAGGTGCTTCACATAAGTTTATAACGTTGAGCTTTCCCACAAAAAATGTAATTTTTTTCCCAGAAAAATAATCTTTCAGCCCAATTTTTTAAATTTTTACAAGGGTAACGAGAATTTGCACCATAGAGTTTGTAGTGGAATTTATTCTCAGTACGCCGATACCACATATGTGGTCAAAAACTACTTTTGAGGCACAGCTCAAAGCTCGGAAAGGAAGAAGCGCCATATTGGAGTTCAGATTTTCTGGAATGGTATAATCGTGCCATGTCACCTATAAGTGTCATTATTTTACAAACTACATCTCTGAATGAATTCATCTATAGATGCAGTGAGCATGTTGACGCCACAAGAAAGAATTATTACATCGTTAACGCTAAAATGTTGTTTTAGCCTTATTTTTTTATTTTTATAAGGGTTAACTGGAAAAAATGGCCTCTCACTTTTTGGTGTAATTTCTCCTGAGTACAGCAATGCCATACATGTAATTCAAAACTACTCAGAAGGGAAGGAGTGCCATAATTTAGTTCAGATTTTAGTTATGGTATGTGGGTGCCTTGACCCACTGAGAGAACCTTTGAGAGGCTAGAACAGCAGAATCCCCCCATAAGTGATCCCACTTTACAAATTAAACCTCTCTGTGAATTCATCTAAGAGTGCAGTGATCATATTGACACCACGGGTGTGTCACAGAATTTTATACCAATGGGCAATGAAGAAAAAATAATTACATTTTCACAAGGGGAAAATGGGCAAAAATAACACCCACATTTTTTACACAATTTCTGCTGGACATGGAAATACCCCATCTGTGGCTGTTTAGTACTGCTTAGCCATACAGCGAGACTTGATATGGATAGAGCACTTTTTGCCTTTTGGAGTGCACATTTTCCTAGAATAGTTTACAGACTTTATATGCAAAGCTCCTAGGTGCTAGAAGAGCAGAATACCACCCTAAAGTAACCCCACTTTAGAAATTATACCTCTTTGGGAATTTATCGACAGGTGTAGTGATGATTTTGACTCCTGGGGGTTTCTAGAAACAAGCAGCAGTGTATGCTGTTGAGCAAAAATTGCAAATCTGCTATTGCAGTACCCAGTACGTTGTATTGCCCAGTACAATATCCCCAGCTTGTGTGTCACTCTCGGGTGCGGGTAAGTCCGGCAGACAGCACAACAGACACCAACAACGAGATGGAATAGGAAGAGGAAGGCCCTTACAGTAGGGAGCGAGGGACAGGGCACCTACTGACTCCAACCTGTGCCTGTCCCTAATCTTCCCTAACACCCTATGCAGATCCTTCCCCCTGCCACCAACATGTGCCTGGTCCCTGATTTTCAAATAAATGAGCCCTGGATGGTGCACTGGCCTGCATGGACACTAGCCTCACCAATGCAGATGATAACAACACACGGGAAATGACAAACACGAGACAGACAAAAAAAGGGAAACAAGACTCTTGTGCTGCTACAAAACTCCAAATAGCAGAGGAAACAGCACTAGGAACACAAACACCACAGCAGCAGCAGCTACACCACTGACACCAGAAAGCTCCTAACTCCAGGCTGGTCTGCAAAGGATTACTTTATTACCCACAGTCAGCTGATGGGTCACGTGACTATTTAAAGGATGGTTGGAGTGGTCACCATCCACATCAGCTGACCAGCCAAAAAGCAGTTGCCAGCAAGGATACTGACAGTAACTCTTGTTGGCCCAAAAATATATTATTATTATAGCAGAACCAGAGCTGCCAGGAATCCAAAAATGATTTGTTACATCTTGCTTCTGAAGACACGCAAACATAAATTAGGTGGGCTCTCAGCGCTACAGAAATTCCAAATATGTGGCCGCTAAATATGGTTTAGGTACACTGTGTGGCTCAGAAGGGCTTTTGTATATGGGAGTGTAGAATTCCCTGGATTTCTTTGGGGGGGCGAGGAGCCATAATGCTTTTCCAGATTCTTTGTGCCACCAGTAACATGGAAGCCCCTTACATTTCCATTAACGGATGATGGACCTGAGTGGGGACTTGTTTTTTTGTGTGGATTGAATTGAAGTTTTTATTGGGAATATTTTACATAACGTTTGGGATCACATTTATCCTGTGCTCTGCGCTGAGCACTTACATAGTTGTTTCTATCTAAATCTCCAAATTATGTGATTCAGATTAAACCCCCGAGGGAACCATTCACTATAATGAGACAATAGAGTTACTTTAGACTCAGTCAGGCCTCTGTTTAGCAGTGTCCTTCTTTTCAGATGTGCATAAAACTGTGGCAAACCGTGCTTTTAAGCTCGCAAGTAGAGACAGACAGTGCCAGATCACAGGTCAGATGGAGCCCAAAATATCTCCATCTGCCTCATTATAGGGAATTTTCTGCTGGAGGTTGCTTCTAAATCACGTATTTTTAAGAGATTTACATTGAAAGCCCAGTGTAAGCGCTCAGTGCAGAACACAGTATGGATTTGAGCTGAGCCATATTGCGATATTTGTGAGGCAGAATGAACAAATCAACAGCCAGTGAAGAATTAGTTTTATTTATTTTTTATGTCGTTTCTCTTGCAGTATAAGTGATTAGACTCTATTCTTCGGGTAGGTGCGATTACAGTGATAACCAGATTTATCGATGTTTTTTCTGTTTGGCTGCTGTCACACACTAAAAGATGCTTTTTGCATCGCCATATTTTGAGAGCTATAATTTTTCCATAATTCTGTTGACAGAGTCATGTGGGGGCTTGTTTTTTGAAGGACAAGTTTATGTTTTTATTGGTACCTTTTGTGGACATGACATTTTTTGATAGTTTTCTATTCTAATTTTTTGGAAGCAGAATCAACAAAAACTAGCAATTCAGGAATTGTTTTTATTTATTTATTTATTTATTTTCCTTGCCATGTGTGGTAAAATTGATAAGGCAGCTTTATTCTATGGGTCAGTATGATTAAATTGATGCCTCATTTATTTCATTTTTTATGTTTTGCTGCTTTTACACAATAAAAACTATTTAATAGAAAAAAATCATTATTTTTGCATTGCTTTATTCTGAGAGCTATAATTTTTTTTTACTTTTTCGCTATTGGAGCTTTGTAGTTGGTTGGTTTTTGTGGGACAATATGAACAAGTTTTTAGCAATATTATTTTTATTTACATTAGTGTTTTTGATCAGGTTTTAGTCCACTTTTTGTTCGGCATTGTTTTTTACCTTGTCTTGTATTTATTTATTTTTTACTGTGTTCACTGAAGGGGTTAACTAGTGGGACAGTTTTATAGGCCAGGTCATTCCGGACTCAGCGATACCAAATATGTGTACTTTTTTTTATGTTTTTCATATAAATATTTACTTATTTTTTAATATTTAATGATTTAAAATATACTGCATATTTTTGCATACAAGTCATAATGCATAGCAATGCAGGAGTACTCTTATGATGTGTAACTTGTCAGTGCTGCAGACACAAGTTAGTTAGATCATGTACTGCGCTAACTTAGTAGAGCCTGGTGACACCGATGTCTTCATGCTGACATCAGGTCACTGTGTCAATGATCGACCCCTCGAAATGGTGTTGCGGGGGCGCAGATTGGAGGATAGAAGGGGCTCCCTCCCTCTGCCTTCCTTTTAAATGCTGTCATGTCAGCTGATCACCCAGTGGCGATCGCGCAGGCACTGCTCCTGTGTGTGCAAAATCGCCTGGACGTATCCATACTTTCAAAGTTGGTAAGTTATTACCAACCTTGGCGCATGGATAGGTCCAAGATCGTGAAGAGGTTAAATATGCTCGTATTTAAAAAAGGGCTGGATGATGTCCCAGTAAAAATAATATTGTGGGTTACAGACGATTTAGAGACATAAAATGTATAAATGGTGGATAAAGGTTGAACATGATGGACCTAGGTCTTTTTTCAACCTATGTAATAATCGTTGTAATAATTCTCTGATCAGCTGATATAAATAAAATGGGAGCAGGTCCATTATTTCAATACATACCCAAACTTCAAACAAATACATCTGAAAGTGTAAGGCAGATGAAGTGACATCGATCCACTAAGCCTCCGGTCCGGATGGGCACTCACACTCCAGGTGTTGGTGCACCTTGTGGACACATGGAACTGTGAGGACTTGGACTGACAGCAATCATGGAAGCAGTAGGACAGAAGAAGTGGAATCCAACAAAGATGAATGGAAGTAAAGGCATAATAATAAGCACAGATGGTAAAGCACACTAAGGCCGGGACCACTCTAGCTAGTGTGATGCGAGAAACTCGCACGAATTTCTCGCATCAATACCAGGCACTGCCGCTGGCACTCAGGACCGAAGCATTCAGCTGCATAGAAATACTGTATATGCAGCCGCACGCTCCGGTCCCGAGTGCCGAGAGACTCGTGCAAGTTTCTCTCATCACACTCGCAAGTGTGACCCCAGCCTAAACATAAAAGTCTGGAGTCTAATTCTAAAACATAGGTGTGTGTCTTAGTGGGCATAAAATGGAATTAGGGAGATTATATCATTGAGCCCTGCTGAGCAACCTGCAACTTGATATGGAGCACAACAGAGGGCAGTGGACAGAGGTGAAGGAAGCAGAGCCCATGATACCCAGGACAGGTGTAAAACAGACCGAAGAACAACTAGAAAAAAATCCTGAACCACATCTTAAGGCCCACAGACATAATAGACTAATGTCTGTCGAACATGCGAATACTGACAGGTTCAGTGGACAGTCTGTTGTCTATGAGGGTCCTGACAGATGATGTAATGATCTGGGATGTCCAATTTCAGACTGTTAACCTTTTTATTTTGTAAGGCCGGGATCACACATGTGAGAAACACAGCCGAGTCTCGCATGTTAATACCCGGGACTCCCGCCGGCACTCAAGAGCGGAGCGTGCGGCTCCATGTATTGCTATGCGGCCACACGCTCCGCTCTGGAGTGCAAGCGGCAGGGCCAGGTATTAACATGCGAGACTCGGCCGTGTTTCTCACATGTGTGATCCCGGCCTAAGCGATAGGCCACCGCCTGAGATGTATTTAACCCCTTCCCGACCTGTGACACAGCGTATGCGTCATGAAAGTCGGTGCCTTCCCGACCTGTGACGCATATGCTGTGTCACAGAAGGATTGCATTCCTGCGGGTCGGGTGACCGGGGTTAATGAAAGGTCACCCGACCCGCAGGTTCAGGGGGACCTATACTTCACCCCAGGGGGGGTGGCTTTGCCCCCCCGGGGCTACGATCGCTCCTGGCGACCTTTTTTTCACCCCCCTCTGATCTGATTGGAGCTAGCGTCCATGTGACGCTAGCCCTCCAATTAGATGTGGAGGGGCGGAGAAAAACAACGTCTGCCTCGCTCCTCAGCTTCATCCCATCCGTGGAAGCTGAGGAGCGACGTGCCTGACAAGTCACCTGCCCCCCCAGACGCCGCGATCGCCGCCGCCGCTGCTGCACACTTCTTTAGTGTCAGCGCCGCCGCTGCCACCGCCTCCCCCACTGCCACTGCAGGCACCGCCGCTGCTGCGGAGGACAGGTACCTCCCCTCTCCTGTCCTCCACTCCCCCCAACCTCCGCTTCCTCCCCCCTGATCACCCCCTGCTCCGGTGAGCGCCCCCCCCAGCTGCCGTTCTTATTGATCTTTTTACCGCTCCCTGCACCTGTCAGCCCCTCCTCCCCTGGTGATCACTCTAGTCAGTGATCACCGCTAATCACCCCCTGCCCCCCCCCGATCACCCCCTGCCCCCCCGATCACCCCCTGCCCCCCCTGATCACCCCCTGCCCCCCCCTGTCCACCTGATCACCCCCCTGCCCCCCTTTGTCACCTGCTGCTGCGTGCTCCATTTTCTCCTCTCCTACCCCCCACGCCTGTCAGCCCCTCTTCCCCTAGTGATCACCCTCTTCAGTGATCACCCCCTGCCCCCCCCACCCCCCTGATCACCCCCTGCCCCCCCACCCCCCTGATCACCCCCTGCCCCCCACTGATCACCCCCTGCACTCCTTTATCACCTGCGGCTGTCGCGCTAATTTCTCTTCTACCGCCCCTGCGCCTGTCAGCCCCTCCTCACCTGGTGATCACCCTCTTTAGTGATCACCCCTAATCACCCCCTGCCCCCCCCCACCCCCCTGATCACCCCCTGCCCCCCACTGATCACCCCCTGCACTCCTTTATCATCTGCGGCTGTCGCGCTAATTTCTCTTCTACCGCCCCCTGCGCCTTGTCAGCCCCTCCTCACCTGGTGATCACCCTCTTTAGTGATCACCCCTAATCACCCCCTGCCCCCCCTGATCACCCCCTGCCCCCCCACCCCCCTGATCACCCCCTGCCCCCCACTGATCACCCCCTGCACTCCTTTATCATCTGCGGCTGTCGCGCTAATTTCTCTTCTACCGCCCCCTGCGCCTTGTCAGCCCCTCCTCACCTGGTGATCACCCTCTTTAGTGATCACCCCTAATCACCCCCTGCCCCCCCTGATCACCCCCTGCCCCCCCCCACCCCCCTGATCACCCCCTGCCCCCCACTGATCACCCCCTGCACTCCTTTATCATCTGCGGCTGTCGCGCTAATTTCTCTTCTACCGCCCCCTGCGCCTTGTCAGCCCCTCCTCACCTGGTGATCACCCTCTTTAGTGATCACCCCTAATCACCCCCTGCCCCCCCTGATCACCCCCTGCCCCCCCACCCCCCTGATCACCCCCTGCCCCCCACTGATCACCCCCTGCACTCCTTTATCATCTGCGGCTGTCGCGCTAATTTCTCTTCTACCGCCCCCTGCGCCTTGTCAGCCCCTCCTCACCTGGTGATCACCCTCTTCAGTAATCACCTCTAATCACCCCCTGCCCCGCTGATCACCCCCTGCCCCCCTGATCACCCCCTGTCCACCTGATCACCCCCCTTTATCGCTGCTGCCAGCTCCATCTCCATCTGACGCTGCATCTCCTCAGCCCCTTCCTCCCCCCCGCGCCTGACAGCCCCCCCGCGCCTGACAGCCCCCCCGCGCCTGACAGCCCCCCCCCCCGCGCCTGACAGCCCCCCCTGCAGAAGAGTTTCACCAAACACTCGCACATACACACGCACACGCAACACTATAATAAAGTTTAGATTTTTTTTACACACGCACACACACCACACACACAATGTCCCGCTCATCCCAGTCACAAAGGCTGTACTCAGCTGAGGAGGCATATTCCTTTCTTGCCTCCGACGCTGATAGTGAGGGTGAGGACCCTACTTTTTTGTATTCCTCCCCCTCTTCCTCCTCCAGTGACACGGACTCGCCACCCCCAAGATGTCGCAGGACGAGAAATCGCCCGGAACCCAGGAGAGGAGAGCCGGAGCCCAGGAGAGGAGAGCCGGAGCCCAGGAGAGGAGAGCCGGAGCCCAGCGGAGGAGAGCCGGAGCCCAGGGGAGAAGACACACACCCAAGGGTAAGTAACCCCCAACCTAGTGCTAGTCACGCCCAACCTAGCACTAGTGCCCCCACCTGGACCCCCGTCCCTGAAAATTTTGCTCCACGGATTCCTGATTTCATTCCCCAATCAGGAATCCAATTTGAGACTGCCAACCTCAGGGAAATAGACTTTTTCAAAGTCTTTTTCTCGGAGTCAATCGTCAGTCTCATGGTGGAGCAAACAAATTTGTACGCCATGCAATTTTTTTCCCAAAACCCGATTTCATCATTTTCTGCTTGGAGTCCCGTTGACTCTGCAGAAATGTTGAAATATTGGGGACTGGTCCTTCACATGGGGATTGTGAAGAAACCAGAAATTCGCCAATACTGGAGTACTGATATTTTATATCAAACTCCAATATATGGCATGGTTATGAATCGCAAACGGTTTGAGGCGATTCATAAATTTCTCCATTTTAGGGACAACACTGACATCCTTCCCCGCGATGACCCGAATTTTGACAGACTGTTCAAAATTCGGCCTATCATCGAACACTTCAGCAACAAGTTTGCTGAAGTGTACATTCCCCAAAGGGAAATTTGTGTGGATGAATCCCTCATCCACTTCAAAGGGCGGCTTCAGTTCCGTCAGTACCTGCCCAGCAAACGGGCAAGGTACGGGATTAAGCTCTATAAGCTCTGCGAGAGTACCTCAGGGTACACGCTCAGCTTTAGAGTTTATCAAGGAAAGGACAGCAGGATCCAGCCCCCAGAATGTCCACCCGCTCTGGGGGTGAGTGGGAAAATAGTGTGGGATTTGGTCCACCCACTGCTTGATAAAGGTTACCATCTGTACGTTGATAACTTTTATACAAGCATCCCACTCTTTCAATCCCTCTCTGCCAGAGCTACCGTCACTTGCGGTACCGTGCGGAGAAACCAGAGGGGTCTCCCTTTGTCACTAATTGAGCAGGTTCTCCCAAAGGGTGAGAGCCGGGCCCAATGTAGCGGCAACATGCTTGTGGTCAAGTTCAAAGACAAAAGGGACGTCTTTTTCTTGACCACAATCCATGGTCCCGGCACCACGGCCACCACCGTTCGAGGTACCCCAGTATAGGTCCAAAAACCGGACTGTGCCCTGGGGTACAACAAACACATGGGGGGAGTTGATCTTTCTGATCAAGTCCTCCAGCCCTATAGTGCCATGCGGAAAACGAAGGTGTGGTATAAAAAACTGGCTGTGCACATCGTACAAATGGCACTGTATAACGCATTCGTGCTATCACGATGTGCAGGCCAGACCAACAACACCTTCCTTCAGTTCCAGGAGGCGGTGATAAAGGCCCTGATGTTTGGAGGCGAGGAAGGAGCGGGCCCCAGCACCTCTGGAACTCAAGCTTCCCGTATTGTACCAGGGCAACATTTTCCCAGAGAGGGGATAAGAAAAAGGTGCCGAGTGTGCTATAAAAGGGGGACAAGAAAAACAACTCGTTTCCAATGTGAAACGTGTCCTGACAAACCTGGACTGTGTTTGAATGAATGCTTCAGAATTCATCACACGTCCATTGACTAAACACATCCTGACATGGACTCACCCACACCAGGCTGACATACACAACACCACACACACCAACCTGACGTACACTATACCACACCACACACCAACGTGACGTACACTACGCCACACACACCAACCTGACACACTACGTCAGGTTGGTGAGTGTGGTATAGTGTATGTCAGGTTGATGTTTGGTGTAGTGTACGTCAGGTTGGTGTGTGTGGTGTAGTATACACCACACACACACCAACCTGACGTACACTATGCGACACCAACCTGACGTACACCACACCACACACACCAGCCTGACGTAGCGTGTCAGGTTGGTGTGTGGCGTGTACGTGAGGTTGGTGTGTGGGGTGTATACTACACCACACATGACGTACACTACACCACACAACAACCTGACGTACACTACACCACACACCAACCTGACGTACACTACACCAAACACCCCAACCTGACGTAGTGTACGTCAGGTTGGTGTGTATGGCGTAGTGTACGTCAGGTTGGTGTGTGGTGTGGTATAGTGTACGTCAGGTTGGTGTGTGTGTGTATGGTGTACACTACACCACACACACCAACCTGACGTACACTACACCACACACACCAACCTGACGTACACTACACCACACACCCCAACCTGACGTAGTGTACGTCAGGTTGGTGTGTGGTGTAGTGTACGTCAGGTTGGTGTGTGTGGTGTAGTGTACACCATACACACACACCAACCTGACGTACACTATACCACACCACACACCAACCTGACGTACACTATACCACACCACACACCAACCTGACGTACACTATACCACACCACACACCAACCTGACGTACACTATACCACACCACACACCAACCTGACGTACACTACGCCACACACACCAACCTGACACACTACGTCAGGTTGGTGAGTGTGGTATAGTGTATGTCAGGTTGATGTTTGGTGTAGTGTACGTCAGGTTGGTGTGTGTGGTGTAGTATACACCACACACACACCAACCTGACGTACACTATGCGACACCAACCTGACGTACACCACACCACACACACCAGCCTGACGTAGCGTGTCAGGTTGGTGTGTGGCGTGTACGTGAGGTTGGTGTGTGGGGTGTATACTACACCACACATGACGTACACTACACCACACAACAACCTGACGTACACTACACCACACACCAACCTGACGTACACTACGCCATACACACCAACCTGACGTACACTACGTCAGGTTGGGGTGTGTGGTGTAGTGTACGTCAGGTTGGTGTGTCTGGTGTAGTGTACGTCAGGTTGGTGTGTGGTGTAGTGTACACCATACACACACACCAACCTGACGTACACTATACCACACCACACACCAACCTGACGTACACTACGCCATACACACCAACCTGACGTACACTACGTCAGGTTGGGGTGTGTGGTGTAGTGTACGTCAAGTTGGTGTGTCTGGTGTAGTGTACGTCAGGTTGGTGTGTGGTGTAGTGTACACCATACACACACACCAACCTGACGTACACTATACCACACCACACACCAACCTGACGTACACTACGCCATACACACCAACCTGACGTACACTACGTCAGGTTGGGGTGTGTGGTGTAGTGTACGTCAGGTTGGTGTGTCTGGTGTAGTGTACGTCAGGTTGGTGTGTGGTGTGGTATAGTGTACGTCAGGTTGGTGTGTGTGTATGGTGTACACTACACCACACACACCAACCTGACGTACACTACACCACACACCAACCTGACAAAGTGTGTCAGGTGGGTGTGTATGGCGTGTACGTCAGGTTGGTGTGTAGATTGGTATAGTGTATGTCAGGTTGGTGTGTGTGGTGAATACTACACCACACACACCAACTTCACATACACTACATACCTTCCACACGCAACATGGTGTCCGCTAATGATTGGAGCTAATTTTCCATTCAAAAAGTGAAATGGCGCTCCTTCCCTTCCGAGCCTTGCCGTGCGCCCAAACAGTGGTTTACCCCCACATGTGAGGTATCGGTGTACTCAGGAGAAATTGCCCAACAAATTTTAGCATCCATTTTATCCTGATGCCCATGTAAAAATGAAAAAAATTGAGGCTAAAATAAAATTTGTGTGAAAAAAAAGTACTTTTTCATACTTATGGATCAATTTTTGAAGCACCTTGGGGTTCAAAGTGCTCAATATGCATCTAGATAAGTTCCTTGGGTGGTCTAGTTTCCAAAATGGGGTCACATGTGGGGGAGCTCCAATGTTTAGGCACACAGGGGCTCTCCAAACGCGACATGGTGTCCGCTAAAGATTGGAGCTAATTTTCCATTCAAAAAGTGAAATGGCGCTCCTTCCCTTCCAAGCCTTGCCGTGCGCCCAAACAGTGGTTTACCCCCACAGGTGAGGTATCGGTGTACCCAGGAGAAGTTGCCCAACAAATTTTAGCATCCATTTTATCCTGATGCCCATGTAAAAATGAAAAAAATTGAGGCTAAAATAAAATTTATGTGAAAAAAAAGTACTTTTTCATACTTATGGATCAATTTGTGAAGCACCTTGGGGTTCAAAGTGCTCAATATGCATCTAGATAAGTTCCTTGGGTCGTCTAGTTTCCAAAATGGGGTCACATGTGGGGGAGCTCCAATGTTTAGGCACACAGGGGCTCTCCAAACGCGACATGGTGTCCGCTAAAGATTGGAGCTAATTTTCCATTCAAAAAGTGAAATGGCGCTCCTTCCCTTCCAAGCCTTGCCGTGCGCCCAAACAGTGGTTTACCCCCACATGTGAGGTATCAGTGTACTCAGGAGAAGTTGCCCAACAAATTTTAGCATCCATTTTATCCTGGTGCCCATGTAAAAATGAAAAAAATTGAGGCTAAAATAAAATTTGTGTGAAAAAAAAGTACTTTTTCATACTTATGGATCAATTTGTGAAGCACCTTGGGGTTCAAAGTGCTCAATATGCATCTAGATAAGTTCCTTGGGTAGTCTAGTTTCCAAAATGGGGTTACATGTGGGGGAGCTCCAATGTTTAGGCACACAGGGGCTCTCCAAACGCGACATGCTGTCCGCTAAAGATTGGAGCTAATTTTTCATTCAAAAAGTGAAATGGCGCTCCTTCCCTTCCGAGCCCTGCCGTGCCCCCAAACAGTGGTTCCCCCCCACATATGAGGATTCAGCGTACTCAGGACAAATTGGCCAACAACTTTTGGGTTCCAGTTTCTCCTTTTACCCTTGGGAAAATAAAAAAAATGTTGCTAAAAGATCATTTTTGTGACTAAAAAGTCAAATGTTCATTTTTTCCTTCCATGTTGCTTCTGCTGCTGTGAAACACCTGAAGGGTTAATAAACTACTTGAATGTGGTTTTGAGCACCTTGAGGGGTGCAGTTTTTAGAATGGTGTCACTTTTGGGTATTTTCAGCCATATAGAACCCTCAAAGTGACTTCAAATGTGAGGTGGTCCCTAAAAAAAATGGTTTTGTAAATTTTGTTGTAAAAATGAGAAATCGTTGGTCAAATTTTAACCCTTATAACTTCCTAGCAAAAAAAATGTTGTTTCCAAAGTTGTGCTGATGTAAAGTAGACATGTGGGAAATGTTATTTATTAACTGTTTTGTGTCACATAACTCTCTGGTTTAACAGAATAAAAATTCAAAATGTGAAAATTGCAAAATTTTCAAAATTTTTGCCAAATTTCCATTTTTTTCACAAATAAACGCAAAAATTATCGACCTAAATTTACCACTAACATGAAGCCCAATATGTCACGAAAAAACAATCTCAGAACCGCTAGGATCCGTTGAAGCGTTCCTGAGTTATTACCTCATAAAGGGACACTGGTCAGAATTGCAAAAAACTGCAAGGTCATTAAGGCCAAAATAGGCTGGGTCATGAAGGGGTTAAGAAGCTCTCTCATAGAGAACACAGGAGCACTCGGCAGCATGAGCCATGCTGTGTGTGGGAGAGCTGTTCGGCTGACAACTATCTAAGGTCGGTTTCACACGTCAGTGGCTCCGGTACGTGTGGTGACAGTTTCCTCATGTACCGGAGACACTGACACACGTAGACACATTAAATGTGTCTCTGCAGATGTCAGCGTGCTTTCACGGACCGCGTGTCCGTGTGCAAAACACGGAGACATGTCAGTGTTCGTGGGAGCGCACGGATCACACAGACCCATTAAAGTCAATGGGTGCGTGTAAGCACGTACCGCACACATATGCCGTCCCTGAGCTGTCCGTGTGCATTTTTTAAGTCATAGGGTTAAAATGTAAACAAATTGCTTCAAAACACGGACACGGACAGCGCACGGACAACACACGGATGAGAAACATGGACTGCACATGGATGACACACGATGGCCTACGTGCACACCCGGACACACGGACACGGAAAGCTCCGGGACCATTTCTTCACGTACCAAAAAAATCTGGACGTGTGAGACTCGCCTATGGTGTATGAAGTGTGGTGGGCTTTACAGTATAACATGGTGTGGGAGTACAGCACCACGAAACACAGTTCTTCGCAATGGCCTCAAAATAGATAGAGATAATAGCACTACACATTAGGACCGAAAACAGGATTTCTCTGTGTTTAATTTTCAAACACCCCCTATCAAAAATGCACACATCATTTAATTAAAGATGCAGAATTTGAATGGCCTTTTTGGTGCAAATTAGCAAAAATGCATGATTTTTTGCCAAAAATACATTTTTTTAACCTTATTTGCACTTCATCCACTCTGTGTAAAGCCAGGCTAAAAGATTCTGCTTGCACTAATTGAGTGGGGTCCCACCTTTCTCTCCCCACTACAGGAAAGGTGCTCTGTTCAGGTTGCTGTTAACTGAGCCTGATCCATATTCCATTTTTCCCCCATACACTAGCACTCATATCTTGTCATGTTTCTTAGGATTCATGCACATGACTGTAAAAATTGGGTGAGTGCTGACTGTTGTTTGACGGATATCACTTGTCCCCATGTTATTACATGGGGCTGTGCACATGTTAAATTTTTTCCTCAGACTGATTTGGTCCTAGAAAAAATATCAGTATGCCTGAGTTGGATCTGATTATCGGATCGCACTTGGCCATTCATTCCTGTGGGTCCGTGGAAAAAACATCAGACTGCAGTCAGATAGCCAGTAGTTCGCGAAGTTTGGGTTAAAAAAACAATGATCCTTTTGAAACTTTGAGATATATGGACAAATTGACTCCATTTTTCTTGAAATCGTTTTTTGGATCACCGTGTATTTTGGAGTGTATATGTACACTGGGGCCAGTGGTTTGGTGATTGAAGATGTGCACCATGGAGTGTGCAGTATAAATTTCTTCCATTAGTTCCTAAACTATATACTCCTGGAAAATATAACTATGTATATTATTCTTACTTGGTTGCATAGGAATGCAGATAATCTAGCGAGACCTTTAATTTCCTGAATTCTTATCGTGCAATTTCAGGTATTTTTTTGGCAGCAGAAATGACCTGAATCTATTGCCAAAATATTATGCATCATTATTATTGCCAATCTTATAAATAACTCTTGCTGCTGTTCCCAGTGGTGCCCACAACCAGCACCTGGGACTTTTGCCACGCCAACCCTCCCACAGCTACGACCGTGGAGAATTTTCCTATTAAACTGAACAGTATGTAATGGTATAGAGACATCACAAACAACCCGATAGCAGCACATTAAGTCAAATGCAAACTAATACAAAATACTTTTTTACTATCTGACAATGCTGGGGTGTAATTCCAAGCACTTTTAATACAGACACAATAACATCCTGCTTCAAGGGTTATTTTCCAATCATGCTGAGAAAAAGACATAGAGAGCTTCCAATTTGCGAGAATCCTTACGCACCCCCATCAGATCTACGGCAGACTAATCAAGAAACCCTTAAGAGTTTGCATTTCACTCTATTTTTATGATTATTAAAATGTGACACCAATGTATGATTTGTATTGATTCTATGTTCCATTAGACAGGTTTCTCCTATTTACACTCGGAGAGATGTACCTAGGGGCAGAGAGACCGCAGAGGAAGACTACAGTAAAAAGTCATAAAGAGGCAGAAATAATCAGACATAAAGGCTGCACCAGAGCGTAAAAAGATGAAATTGTAGTTTCGGCTAGGAGATGTAAATCATTATCTGCAGAGCAAAAAAAAAAACAAGAAAAAACAAGGAAAATATGTTTTATTATCTACTACCCGTTCATCTTTTGTAGCATATCTTCATTGCACGAAGTGATAGAGGATGGATTCATTAAATAGGATGTTGCACTGGGCAACTGAAGGTTGAAAATCAGCTAATATCGCTGCAGGAAATTGTATGTAGTTCAGGTTGTAGACATTGTAGCCCGTTAAACGGACAGCCCATTCATTTTTCTGATAAGTGTGTAATGCTTTTCTTATCCTGCGGAGGCACTGTGGGTTATGTGGACACTTATCAATGAGTTTCCAAAAAGGTAACAGTTGATTGCTAGGGTCTCAAGTCATGAGCTAATAAGTGAGGTAAATAGATTGTCCATACAAAGATACTCCATGATGATGTACAGTACAGCCAAACCCCCAACATATTAAAAGCATGTATCTACAGTTATAAACCACATATAAAGACTGTCAATTTATAGAGTTGAGTGGAATTTTAAAGATTCAAATTCACCAACTTTTCCACATTTTCCCAAAATTGTGATTTGCAGAGATTATATTCACAAGAAGATCAATACTGGAAAGCTTGTAATTGAGGAGAGAGAGGTCCCTGCTGATCATAAGAGCTTATACTCTACAGAAGAAAGAGAAAGACCACTGGTCACCATAAGAGCTTACAATCTACATGAAAGAGAAAGGACCCTGCTCACCATAAGAGCTTATACTCTACAAAAGATTGAGAGAGGACCCAGCTAACCATAAGATCTTAGAATCTACATGAGAAAGTGCATCCCACTGACCTTAAGAGCTTACACTCTACAGGAGAGAGAGAGGACGCCGCTAACCATTAGAACTTACACTCTACAGGAGAGAAAGAGAGAGAGGACCCTGCTGATCATAAGAGCTTACACTCTACAGGAGAAAGAAAGAGGACCTCGCTTACCATAAGAGCTTATCCTCTACAGAAAAGAGAGAGAGAGGACTCTGCTCACCATAAGAGCTTACACTCTACAGAAAAGAGAGAGGACATCGCTGACCATAAGAACTTACACTCTACAGGAGAGAGACAGGACATCGCTTACCGTAAGAACTTACACTCTACAAGAAAGAGAGAGAGAGAGGACCCCACTGACCATAAGAGCTTATAATCTACAGGAGAAAGAGAAAGGACCCAGCTGACCATAAGAGTTTACACTCTACAGAAGATAGAGAGAGGACCCCGCTAATCATAAGAGCTTACACTTTAGAGGAGAGAGAGAGGACCCCACTAACACTAAGAGCTTACAGTACACTCTACAGGAGAAAGAGAAAGGAATCTGCTCCCCATAAGCAATAACACTCTACAGGAAATAAAGAGGACCTCGCTTACCATAAGAGCTTATCCTCTACAGAAAAGAGAGAGAGGACCACGCTTACCATAAGAGCTTACACTCTACAGGAGAAAGATAAAGGACCCTGCCCACCATAACAGCTTACACTATACAGAAAAGAGAGAGAGAGAGAGGACCCCAATAACAATAAGAGCTTACACTCTACAGGAGAAAGTGCACCCCACTGACCTTAAGAGCTTACACTCTACAGGAGAGAGAGGACCCCACTGACCTTAAGAGCTTACACTCTACAGGAGAGAGAGAGGACCCTGCTGGTCATAAGAGCTTACACTCTACAGGAGAAAGAGAAAGGACTCTGCTCCCCATAAGCGATAACACTCTCACACTCTACAGGAAAGAGAGAGATTCAGAGTTTTCTGTCAGCTTGTATAGTTATATATTTGAGATAAGCGAATATCTTGAAATTTGAATACGCCAGCTTCATCAAATTTTTCCAAAAAATCACCTTGCAGTCAATCACAAGAACTGATTCTATTTGACCTAATAAGATGTTTTTAACACTCTAAAGTTGCCAAGAACTTCATTTAACACCTATAAAGAGCTTTAACACAATCTAAGAAAAGTGACCAAAACGTGTACCTTATGTATATTGGTAAACAGATTATAGCTGACCTGTTAAAAAACTATCCGAAATGTTTATTCAATGTTCTAAGAATTTCTCCACATATATTTGTTGCTAAGCTCTTCCTATCCAGATTCCCTACAAAATGGCAGCTGCATTCTCTTCCTTTGCTTTTATACAGGTTAAGTTAGTCCCTCCAGATTGGCTGTGCTGTATCATGTGATGTGATAGCTGAAAGGCATTGTGGGGAAGCTCGTATTGCTAAGGCCATGCAGTCTTTAGTTTAGTTTAAAACGGTGGCAAAAATGTTTTTGGTGTAAATGGAAAGCAAATGACTTGAATTTACTGGGACCAGCAAATTTCATAAAGTTCAAAACAAATTCCATTCACGTTGGATCGATCTGAGTATCCCTATAATTTATTCTAGCATTTGCCCTGGACTCTTTGTTTATATATACTGTGTGTTGTTGAGGAATGTAGATTTGTAGTTATAATTATTTTATATGTACAAAGACAGTACATTCAAAAAATTCGGAAAGTTCTAATGATATTCGACCTTAAAAATTGATCTATAGTTAAATTGACAGAGGTTTATTCTAAAATATCTAGGTATTTTGCCTGAATTATTAAACCTCACACTAAAATTGACGTTAAAGGGAACCTGTCACATAAAAAAACGATATTAACCTGCAGATATGGGGTTAATCTGCAGGTCAATAGCATTCTGAACCTGCCCGGCCCCGGATTTAAAACTCCGCAGTCATGAGAAAATTAACTTTATTCCTCCTAGCAGCATTCGGGTTTCAATGTATAGAGAGCAGCAACTGTAACCACAACCCCAGCACTGACTGACAGCTGGATCAGCATTAGGACTGGCTGTTAGTCAGTGCAGGAGGCGCCGTTACAGTTGCTGCTTTCTATACAGAGAGCGGTGACTGAACCCCCACCAGTGCCGCCCATATGACTGAAATTCAAACGCTGCCAGAGGTAATAAAGTTCCATTCCTCCTGGCAGTGGGGCTGTAGGCAGGGCCGTATTTGCCACTAGGTATGGGAGGGCACGTGTCATGGTTCCCAATGGCAAGGGAACATAAGAAACATATAAATAACGAACGAGCTCTCGGGTGATGGAAACTCGAGTTGACCGTGAGCTAAATCTACCACACAACTAATAGTAGCCAGGGAGCATACCTACGGCTTCCTATATGCCACGCGCCAGCCGGAGGACTAACTACGCCTGGTAGAGGAAGAAACAGACCTGGCTTACCTCTAGGGAAATACCCCAAAAGATGATAGCAGCCCCCCACATGTAATAACGGTGAATTAAGAGGAAAAGACATACACAGTATGAAAGTAGATTTAGCAAAGAGAGGTCCACTTACTAGATAGCAGAAGGATACAAAAGAGGACTTCACGGTCAACTGAAAACCCTTTCAAAAAACCATCCTGAAATTACTTTAAGACTCCTGTGTCAACTCATGACACAGGAGTGGCAATTTCAGCCCGCAAGAGCTTCCAGCTACAGAGAATTACAAAAACTGCAAACTGGACAAAAGGTACAAAACAAAAGGACAAAGTCCACTTAGCTGATCAGCAGACTAGTAGCAGGAACATGCAACCGAAGGCTCTGGTTACAATGATGACCGGCAAGGAAATGACTGGAGAGCAAGGCTAAATAGGAAACTCCCAAACGCTGATGGAAGCAGGTGAACAGAAGCAGCAAAGTGCAAACAAGTCACCAGTACCACCAGCAACCACCAGGGGAGCCCAAAAAGCGGATACACAACAGTACCCTCCCCTTAAGGAGGGGGCACCGAACCCTCACAAGAACCGCCAGGGCGATCTGGATGAGCCCTATGAAAGGCACGAACCAAATCCGAGGCATGAACATCAGAGGCAGTTACCCAAGAATTATCTTCCTGACCATAGCCCTTCCATTTAACCAGATATTGAATTCTCCGCCTGGAAATACGGGAGTCCAAGATCTTTTCTACCACGTACTCCAATTCACCCTCCACTAGCACAGGAGCAGGAGGTTCAGTAGAAGGAACCACCGGTACCTCATATCTCCGCAACAACGACCGATGGAACACATTATGGATAGCGAAAGATGCCGGGAGGTCCAAACGAAAGGAAACAGGGTTAAGAATCTCCAAAATCCTATAAGGACCGATGAATAGGGTTGAGCGACTTTCATTTTTCTAAGATCGAGTAGGGTTTTGGGAAACCCGATTTTGTCCAGAGTCGAGTCGAGTGCAGTCGGCCGATTATCGCTAAAAGTCGGGGATCGACCGAAACACGAAACCCAATGCAAGTCAATGGGGAAGCATAGTCGGCAGTGAGTGGAGGCCAGGAAAACACCTACAGTGCCCATTTTAATGCCAAAAACATCCATTCTTGTTTCTGAAGCTTGCCAATCTTAATTAACTGTATAATAATAGTTGGGCATAGGGAATTGGGGGAAAGTTGTGGGGGGAGTAGGGCTGGCTCAAGTTTTTCGTGGGCCCAGGAAATGCGGACTACGTCACGGCGGTGTTGCAGGGAAAGGTAAGTATTTAAAAGTTGCAAGTGCTGTGATCCTGAGCAAGCAGGGGGGGGCCCACTCGTTCGCATTGCCACTGGCACAGGGCCCCTCAAAGTACGGCGGTGTGTTTGCATGGCGGGGGCGCCTCCCACCAGCAGCGACACTTTTGCGTACTCTGAGGGGCCCTGTGCCAGTGACGTCGCCAACGAGTATGCCCCCCCACCTGATGAAGGAACCTGCACTTTCATCTGCACCTTCCTCTTTGTCCCTGTGTAAGGTGGTATAACATGCGGGAAGGGGAACCTTACTTTCAGCAGGGTCAGATTCTGGCTGTGTAGAGTACAAGGGGAATGTAGTGGTCTAGGTCAATGTACCAGCAGACTCATTTAGCAGTGGCTGGGCAATGGGCAGGATGAGGAGGAAACAGATATAGGGCCAAAGAATAAAGTAGGCTACATGCAGTTCAAAATTGGTAACAGGACTAAACAGGCGGCATTGCTTTGTTCAGTGGAGTAGCAAACCCAAGAGCAGCAGACACTGTTTCAAGGGCCTAACCACACTAGTAGGCCAAATGCAGTTTAATATCTGATAGTATAGGGCGAAAGCCAGAATGTGGAAGCTCAGCTTTGTTCAGTTGAGGACAACACCAAGGAGGGGCAGACACCTTTAGTAGGCCGGAAAAGCCTATTGCATTTTTTAAAATGGTAATTTGGAGCAGAAGGTTGAAGCTCAGCTTTATTTAGTTGAGGGCAACACCAGGGAGGGGCAGAAGCCGTTAGTAGGCCCTAACCACCATTTTTTTTTTTTAAAACCACTTAATGAGAGCCGGAAGGTTGAAGCTCAGCTTTATTTAGTTGAGGACAACACCAGGCAGGGGCACACAGACAGACACCTTTAGTAGGCCGGAAAAGCCTATTGCATTTTTTAAAATGGTAATTTGGAGCAGAAGGTTGAAGTTCAGCTTTATTTAGTTGAGGGCAACACCAGGGAGGGGCAGAAGCCGTTAGTAGGCCCTAACCACCATTTTTTTTTTTTAAAACCACTTAATGAGAGCCGGAAGGTTGAAGCTCAGCTTTATTTAGTTGAGGACAACACCAGGCAGGGGCACACAGACAGACACCTTTAGTAGGCCGGAAAAGCCTATTGCATTTTTTAAAATGGTAATTTGGAGCAGAAGGTTGAAGCTCAGCTTTATTTAGTTGAGGACAACACCAGGCAGGGGCACACAGACAGACACCTTTAGTAGGCCGGAAAAGCCTATTGCATTTTTTAAAATGGTAATTTGGAGCAGAAGGTTGAAGCTCAGCTTTATTTAGTTGAGGGCAACACCAGGGAGGGGCAGAAGCCGTTAGTAGGCCCTAACCACCATTTTTTTTTTTTAAACCACTTAATGAGAGCCGGAAGGTTGAAGCTCAGCTTTATTTAGTTGAGGACAACACCAGGCAGGGGCACACAGACAGACACCTTTAGTAGGCCGGAAAAGCCTATTGCATTTTTTAAAATGGTAATTTGGAGCAGAAGGTTGAAGCTCAGCTTTATTTAGTTGAGGGCAACACCAGGGAGGGGCAGAAGCCGTTAGTAGGCCCTAACCACCATTTTTTTTTTTTAAAACCACTTAATGAGAGCCGGAAGGTTGAAGCTCAGCTTTATTTAGTTGAGGACAACACCAGGCAGGGGCACACAGACAGACACCTTTAGTAGGCCGGAAAAGCCTATTGCATTTTTTAAAATGGTAATTTGGAGCAGAAGGTTGAAGCTCAGCTTTATTTAGTTGAGGGCAACACCAGGGAGGGGCAGAAGCCGTTAGTAGGCCCTAACCACCCTTTTTTTTTTTTAAAACCACTTAATGAGAGCCGGAAGGTTGAAGCTCAGCTTTATTTAGTTGAGGACAACACCAGGCAGGGGCACACAGACAGACACCTTTAGTAGGCCGGAAAAGCCTATTGCATTTTTTAAAATGGTAATTTGGAGCAGAAGGTTGAAGCTCAGCTTTATTTAGTTGAGGACAACACCAGGCAGGGGCACACAGACAGACACCTTTAGTAGGCCGGAAAAGCCTATTGCATTTTTTAAAATGGTAATTTGGAGCAGAAGGTTGAAGCTCAGCTTTATTTAGTTGAGGGCAACACCAGGGAGGGGCAGAAGCCGTTAGTAGGCCCTAACCACCCTTTTTTTTTTTTAAAACCACTTAATGAGAGCCGGAAGGTTGAAGCTCAGCTTTATTTAGTTGAGGACAACACCAGGCAGGGGCACACAGACAGACACCTTTAGTAGGCCGGAAAAGCCTATTGCATTTTTTAAAATGGTAATTTGGAGCAGAAGGTTGAAGCTCAGCTTTATTTAGTTGAGGACAACACCAGGCAGGGGCACACAGACAGACACCTTTAGTAGGCCGGAAAAGCCTATTGCATTTTTTAAAATGGTAATTTGGAGCAGAAGGTTGAAGCTCAGCTTTATTTAGTTGAGGGCAACACCAGGGAGGGGCAGAAGCCGTTAGTAGGCCCTAACCACCATTTTTTTTTTTTAAAACCACTTAATGAGAGCCGGAAGGTTGAAGCTCAGCTTTATTTAGTTGAGGACAACACCAGGCAGGGGCACACAGACAGACACCTTTAGTAGGCCGGAAAAGCCTATTGCATTTTTTAAAATGGTAATTTGGAGCAGAAGGTTGAAGCTCAGCTTTATTTAGTTGAGGACAACACCAGGCAGGGGCACACAGACAGACACCTTTAGTAGGCCGGAAAAGCCTATTGCATTTTTTAAAATGGTAATTTGGAGCAGAAGGTTGAAGCTCAGCTTTATTTAGTTGAGGGCAACACCAGGGAGGGGCAGAAGCCGTTAGTAGGCCCTAACCACCATTTTTTTTTTTTAAAACCACTTAATGAGAGCCGGAAGGTTGAAGCTCAGCTTTATTTAGTTGAGGACAACACCAGGCAGGGGCACACAGACAGACACCTTTAGTAGGCTGGAAAAGCCTATTGCATTTTTTAAAATGGTAATTTGGAGCAGAAGGTTGAAGCTCAGCTTTATTTAGATGAGGGCAACACCAGGGAGGGGCAGAAGCCGTTAGTAGGCCCTAACCACCATTTTTTTTTTTTAAAACCACTTAATGAGAGCCGGAAGGTTGAAGCTCAGCTTTATTTAGTTGAGGACAACACCAGGCAGGGGCACACAGACAGACACCTTTAGTAGGCCGGAAAAGCCTATTGCATTTTTTAAAATGGTAATTTGGAGCAGAAGGTTGAAGCTCAGCTTTATTTAGTTGAGGACAACACCAGGCAGGGGCACACAGACAGACACCTTTAGTAGGCCGGAAAAGCCTATTGCATTTTTTAAAATGGTAATTTGGAGCAGAAGGTTGAAGCTCAGCTTTATTTAGTTGAGGGCAACACCAGGGAGGGGCAGAAGCCGTTAGTAGGCCCTAACCACCCTTTTTTTTTTTTAAAACCACTTAATGAGAGCCGGAAGGTTGAAGCTCAGCTTTATTTAGTTGAGGACAACACCAGGCAGGGGCACACAGACAGACACCTTTAGTAGGCCGGAAAAGCCTATTGCATTTTTTAAAATGGTAATTTGGAGCAGAAGGTTGAAGCTCAGCTTTATTTAGTTGAGGGCAACACCAGGCAGGGGCACACAGACAGACACCTTTAGTAGGCCGGAAAAGCCTATTGCATTTTTTAAAATGGTAATTTGGAGCAGAAGGTTGAAGCTCAGCTTTATTTAGTTGAGGGCAACACCAGGGAGGGGCAGAAGCCGTTAGTAGGCCCTAACCACCCTTTTTTTTTTTTAAAACCACTTAATGAGAGCCGGAAGGTTGAAGCTCAGCTTTATTTAGTTGAGGACAACACCAGGCAGGGGCACACAGACAGACACCTTTAGTAGGCCGGAAAAGCCTATTGCATTTTTTAAAATGGTAATTTGGAGCAGAAGGTTGAAGCTCAGCTTTATTTAGTTGAGGGCAACACCAGGGAGGGGCAGAAGCCGTTAGTAGGCCCTAACCACCCTTTTTTTTTTTTAAAACCACTTAATGAGAGCCGGAAGGTTGAAGCTCAGCTTTATTTAGTTGAGGACAACACCAGGCAGGGGCACACAGACAGACACCTTTAGTAGGCCGGAAAAGCCTATTGCATTTTTTAAAATGGTAATTTGGAGCAGAAGGTTGAAGCTCAGCTTTATTTAGTTGAGGGCAACACCAGGCAGGGGCACACAGACAGACACCTTTAGTAGGCCGGAAAAGCCTATTGCATTTTTTAAAATGGTAATTTGGAGCAGAAGGTTGAAGCTCAGCTTTATTTAGTTGAGGGCAACACCAGGGAGGGGCAGAAGCCGTTAGTAGGCCCTAACCACCATTTTTTTTTTTTAAAACCACTTAATGAGAGCCGGAAGTTTGAAGCTCAGCTTTATTTAGTTGAGGGCAACACCAGGGAGGGGCAGAAGCCGTTAGTAGGCCCTAACCAAAGTTGAAGGCCAAATGCAGTTTAATTTCTGATACTATAGGCCGAAAGCCAGAAGGTGGAAGCTCCGATTTAGACAGTGGAGGACAATTTGAATTAGGGACTGCAGACAGACTTAGTAGGCTGTCCCCTGTGGACCATGCATCCACCACATTAACCCATTGCGCCGTAATGGACACGTAATCTTCCGTGGCCATGCCTACAGGTCCATGCGTCTGTTGTCAGGTGCACCTTTGTACTCACAGATTGCCAGAGTGCATGGACAATGCGGTCTTCTACATGCTGGTGGAGGGTTGGGATGGCTTTTCTCGCAAAAGAAGTGTCGACTGGTTAGCTTGTAGCGTGGTACAGCGTAGTCCATCATGGCCTTATTAATAGTAAATAAAATATATAACTAGGCTCTATGAACTTTTAAATAGGTTCCAGGGGTACACGGGCAGCATTGGTGTGGTCAGTGGAGGAGTATTGCAAGTAGGGGCTGCAGACAGGCTATCAAAGGCCTAAAATAACAAACAGTAGGCAGTCATGGCAGTTTTACATCGGTTACATGGATACACAGGCAGGCACTCCAGGCAGCATTGTGGTCAGTGGAGGAGTATTGCAAGTAGGGGCCGCAGACAGGCTATCAAAGGCCTAAAATAACAAACAATAGGCTCATTGCAGTTTTACAGCGGTTACATGGATAGACGGGCAGGCAGCTTGGTGGTGAGTGGAGGAGTATTTAAAGTAGGGACCGCAGACAGGCTATCAAAGGCCTAACATAAGAAAATGGGCTGGCTGTAGGCACTTTATAATTGGTTCCAGGGGTACACGGGCAGCAGTGGTCTGGTCAGTGGAGGACTAGTGGAAGGATGGACCGCAGACAGGCTTCAAAGGCCTAACATAAAAAAATGGGCTGGCTGTAGGCACTTTATAATTGGTTCCAGGGGTACACGGGCAGCAGTGGTCTGGTCAGTGGAGGACTAGTGGAAGGAGGGACCGCAGACAGGCTTCAAAGGCCTAAAATAACAAACAATAGGCTCATGGCAGTTTTACAGCGGTTACATGGATACACGGGCAGGCAGCTTGGTGGTCAGTGGAGGAGTATTTAAAGTAGGGACCGCAGACAGGCTTCAAAGGCCTAACATAAGAAAATGGGCTGGCTGTAGGCACTTTATAATTGGTTCCAGGGGTACACGGGCAGCAGTGGTCTGGTCAGTGGAGGACTAGTGGAAGGAGGGACCGCAGACAGGCTTCAAAGGCCTAACATAAAAAAAATGGGCTGGCTGTAGGCACTTTATAATTGGTTCCAGGGGTACACGGGCAGCAGTGGTCTGGTCAGTGGAGGACTAGTGGAAGGAGGGACCGCAGACAGGCTTCAAAGGCCTAAAATAACAAACAATAGGCTCATGGCAGTTTTACAGCGGTTACATGGATACACGGGCAGGCAGCTTGGTGGTCAGTGGAGGAGTATTTAAAGTAGGGACCGCAGACAGGCTTCAAAGGCCTAACATAAGAAAATGGGCTGGCTGTAGGCACTTTATAATTGGTTCCAGGGGTACACGGGCAGCAGTGGTCTGGTCAGTGGAGGACTAGTGAAAGGAGGGACCGCAGACAGGCTTCAAAGGCCTAAAATAACAAACAATAGGCTCATGGCAGTTTTACAGCAGTTACATGGATACACGGGCAGGCAGCTTGGTGGTCAGTGGAGGAGTATTTAAAGTAGGGACCGCAGACAGGCTTCAAAGGCCTAACATAAGAAAATGGGCTGGCTGTAGGCACTTTATAATTGGTTCCAGGGGTACACGGGCAGCAGTGGTCTGGCCAGTGGAGGACTAGTGGAAGGAGGGACCGCAGACAGGCTTCAAAGGCCTAACATAAAAAAATGGGCTGGCTGTAGGCACTTTATAATTGGTTCCAGGGGTACACGGGCAGCAGTGGTCTGGCCAGTGGAGGACTAGTGGAAGGAGGGACCGCAGACAGGCTTCAAAGGCCTAAAATAACAAACAATAGGCTCATGGCAGTTTTACAGCGGTTACATGGATACACGGGCAGGCAGCTTGGTGGTCAGTGGAGGAGTATTTAAAGTAGGGACCGCAGACAGGCTTCAAAGGCCTAACATAAGAAAATGGGCTGGCTGTAGGCACTTTATAATTGGTTCCAGGGGTACACGGGCAGCAGTGGTCTGGTCAGTGGAGGACTAGTGGAAGGAGGGACCGCAGACAGGCTTCAAAGGCCTAACATAAAAAAATGGGCTGGCTGTAGGCACTTTATAATTGGTTCCAGGGGTACACGGGCAGCAGTGGTCTGGCCAGTGGAGGACTAGTGGAAGGAGGGACCGCAGACAGGCTTCAAAGGCCTAACATAAAAAAATGGGCTGGCTGTAGGCACTTTATAATTGGTTCCAGGGGTACACGGGCAGCAGTGGTCTGGTCAGTGGAGGACTAGTGGAAGGAGGGACCGCAGACAGGCTTCAAAGGCCTAAAATAACAAACAATAGGCTCATGGCAGTTTTACAGCGGTTACATGGATACACGGGCAGGCAGCTTGGTGGTCAGTGGAGGAGTAGTGCAAGGAGTGTCTGTCCCAGTACTCCCAAAATATAAATAGATGTTAATGTCTCGCAAAACAACCAAAACAAAAAAAAAGGTGGCATACTTAGGTACAGGGGTGGGCTCATCTGCTGAGTTTCTGACATAGCAATTTGGCAGTAACTATTTAATGGTGCCAATATAGGACACAGACACAGACTACTTTAAGTTGCATCGTAGATGTCTACAAATTTGTATTGTCAGTGCCAGACATTGAATGATGTCAGCGAATAGACTAAAGATTGGTGGAGCTGTGCGACATAATTTTGCATGTGGTAGAGCACATTTTGAGCTGGGGTAGGGGGGAACTCTCTAGAGGCCGGCGGGACCGCCCCAGGGCCCCTCATGTTACAACGGTGTGTCTGACGTTGGGTGCGCACCACCACCGCCAGAGACACTACATTGTACTATGAGGGACCCAGTAGCAATGCCGTCAACCAAAAGCGAGCACACCCACCTCTTCAGACAAACAGCAGTCTCACGGGTGCTTGCGCCAAGTCGCGATACCACGGCCCCGTGTGGGGAGTTTGGCCATTTAGGGAGGTGTAAACATGTCGTATGCTGTACAATCAGCTGCAGCAAATTAGACATTAGAAAAGTAATTCACAGGCAAGAGCCTTTCATAGGAAAGCTAGGTGTCGGCCGGGCAAGGTGGGGCAAAAGATTTCGAAATCCAGTTGTGGTTCATTTTAATGAATGTTAGATCGTCAACATTTTGGGTAGCCAGACGAGTCCTTTTTTCGGTTAATATTGAACCTGCAGCACTGAATACTCTTTCTGATAGGACACTTGCTGCCGGGCAAGCAAGCTCCTGCAATGCATATTCTGCCAATTCTGGCCAGGTGTCTAATTTGGAGGCCCAGTAATCAAATGGGAATGACGGTTGAGGGAGAACATCGATAAGGGATGAAAAATAGTTAGTAACCATACTGGACAAATGTTGTCTCCTGTCACTTTCAATTGATGCAGCAGTACCTGTCCTGTCTGCGGTCATAGCAAAATCACTCCACAACCTGGTCAGAAAACCCCTCTGTCCAACGCCACTTCTGATGTGTGCACCCCTAACACTCCTAGTCTGCTGCCCCCTGGAGCTCGTGTGAGAACGATCACGTGCGCTGTGTGCTGGGAATGCCTGAAGCAAACGGTCAACAAGAGTTGATTTTTTGGTTGCTAATATTAGTTCCAAGTTCTCATGTCTGTGGCATAATATTTTGCAATTTGCCTTTATAGCGTGGATCAAGGAGGCAGGCCAACCAGTAATCGTCATCGTTCATCATTTTCGTAATGCGTGTGTCCCTTTTTAGGATACGTAAGGCATAATCCGCCATGTGGGCCAAAGTTCCAGTTGTAAAATCTCCGGTTGTGATTGGTTGAGGGGCAGTTGCAGGCAAATCTACGTCACTTGTGTCCCTCAAAAAACCAGAACCCGGCCGTGACACGCAACCAATTTCCTGTGCCCCCGGGAAAGGTTCGGCATTAAAAATATACTCATCCCCATCATCCTCCTCGTCCTCCACCTCCTCTTCGCCCGCTACCTCGTCCTGTACACTGCCCTGACCAGACAATGGCTGACTGTCATCAAGGCTTTCCTCTTCCTCTGGTGCAGACGCCTGCTCCTTTATGTGCGTCAAACTTTGCATCAGCAGACGCATTAGGGGGATGCTCATGCTTATTACGGCGTTGTCTGCACTAACCAGCCGTGTGCATTCCTCAAAACACTGAAGGACTTGACACATGTCTTGTATCTTAGACCACTGCACACCTGACAACTCCATGTCTGCCATCCTACTGCCTGCCCGTGTATCCTCCCACAAATAAATAACAGCACGCCTCTGTTCGCACAGTCTCTGAAGCATGTGCAGTGTTGAGTTCCACCTTGTTGCAACGTCTATGATTAGGCGATGCTGGGGAAGGTTCAAAGACCGCTGATAGGTCTGCATACGGCTGGCGTGTACAGGCGAACGTCGGATATGTGAGCAAAGTGCACGCACTTTGAGGAGCAGGTCGGAGAACCCAGGATAAGTTTTCAATAAGCACTGCACCACCAGGTTTAAGGTGTGAGCCAGGCAAGGAATGTGTTTCAGTTGGGAAAGGGAGATGGCAGCCATGAAATTCCTTCCGTTATCACTCACTACCTTGCCTGCCTCAAGATCTACTGTGCCCAGCCACGACTGCGTTTCTTGTTGCAAGAACTCGGACAGAACTTCCGCGGTGTGTCTGTTGTCGCCCAAGCACTTCATAGCCAATACAGCCTGCTGACACTTGGCAGTAGCTGGCCCATAATGGGACAACTGGTGTGCAACAGTGTCATCTGCCGATGGAGTGGTTGGCAGACTGCGTTCTGTGGAAGAGCTGTAGCTTCTGCAGGAGGACGAGGAGGAGGAGGAGGAGGGGGTGCGAACGCCTACAGCCAACTGTTTCCTAGACCGTGGGCTAGGCACAACTGTCCCTAAATTGATGTCGCCTGTGGACCCTGCATCCACCACATTCACCCAGTGTGCCGTGATGGACACATAACGTCCCTGGCCATGCCTACTGGTCCATGCATCTGTAGTCAGGTGCACCTTTGTACTCACAGATTGCCTGAGTGCATGGACGATGCGCTGTTTAACATGCTGGTGCAGGGCTGGGATGGCTTTTCTGGAAAAAAAGTGTCGACTGGGTAGCTCGTATCGTGGTTCAGCGTACTCCATCAGGGCTTTGAAAGCTTTGCTTTCAACTAACCGGTAGGGCATCATCTCTAACGAGATTAGTCTAGCTATGTGGGCGTTAAAACACTGTGTACGCGGATGCGAGGATAAGTACTTCCTTTTTCTAACCAGAGTCTCATGTAGGGTGAGCTGGACTGGAGAGCTGGAGATCGTGGAACTTTCGGGTGTGCCGATGTACATGGCAGACTGAGAGACGGTTGGAGACGGTATTGTTTCCGCCGGTGCCCTAGATGCAATATTTCCTCCTACAAAACTGGTGATTCCCTGACCCTGACTGCTTTTGGCTGGCAAAGAAACCTGCACAGATACTGCCGGTGGTGCGGAAAATGGTGGCCTTACAGTGACGGAAGGGATGTTGCGTTGCTGACTAGCTTCATTGGCCGAGGGTGCTACAACCTTGAGGGACGTTTGGTAGTTAGTCCAGGCTTGAAAATGCATGGTGGTTAAGTGTCTATGCATGCAACTAGTATTTAGACTTTTCAGATTCTGACCTCTGCTTAAGCTAGTTGAACATTTTTGACAGATGACTTTGCGCTGATCAGTTGGATGTTGTTTAAAAAAATGCCAGACTGCACTCTTCCTAGACTCGGATCCCTTTTCAGGGATTGCAGACTGAGCTTTAACCGGATGGCAACGCTGTGCTCCAACAGGTTTTGGCTTTGACACGCGTTTTGGGCCAGATACGGGCCCGGCAGATGGAACCTGTTGCGATGTTGATGCCTGCTGCGGCCCCTCCTCCACCTCCGCTTCTGAACTACTGCCGCCTGCACCCTGTTCCCCCAATGGCTGCCAATCGGGGTCAATAACTGGGTCATCTATTACCTCCTCTTCGAGCTCGTGTGCAACTTCGTCTGTGTCACTGTGTCGGTCGGTGGTATAGCGTTCGTGGCGGGGCAACATAGTCTCATCAGGGTCTGATTGTGGATCTGTACCCTGAGAGGGCAATGTGGTGGTCTGAGTCAAAGGAGCAGCATAGTACTCTGGCTGTGGCTGTGCATCAGTGCACTCCATGTCAGAATATACTTGTAATGGGCATGGCCTGTTAAATGTTTCACTTTCTAAGCCAGGGACGGTATGTGTAAAGAGCTCCATGGAGTGACCCGTTGTGTCGCCTGCTGCATCCTTCTCTCTTGTTGTAGTTTTTGCTGAGGAGGACAAGGAAGCGACTTGTCCCTGACCGTGAACATCCACAAGCGACGCGCTGCTTTTACATTTAACAGTTTCGGAAGAGGAGGCAAAAGAGCTAGAGGCTGAGTCTGCAATGTAAGCCAAAACTTGCTGTTGCTGCTCCGCCTTTAAAAGCGGTTTTCCTACTCCCAGAAAAGAGAGCGTTCGAGGCCTTGTGTAGCCTGACGACGAAACTGGCTCCACAGCTCCAGACTTAGGTGGAATATTTTTATCCCCACGACCACCTGATGCTCCACTACCACTACCATCATTACCAGCTGACAATGAACGCCCACGACGACCTCTTGCACCAGACTTCCTCATTGTTTTAAAATCTTAACCAAAGTAACTTTATTTGTTGCTGTCAAACAACTTACACGGTGAGCTATAACTTCAGTATGATTTCAATATCCCTTAACAGGTTGGTGAGACCACAAGGAAAATCAGGCACAATGTTACACACTCTGTTTTCTGTGGCACAAAATCACAGAGATGACACACACGCAGGACTGTCACTCAAGCACTAATGTCAATATTAATCTCCCACCTAATTTTTTTTTTTTTTCCCTCAGGGAGACTTTAGAAACCAAATAATATTAAAAAAAAAAAAAAAAAAAAAAAAAAAGGCTTTCTATGGCCCACAATTAGAGAGAGAGAGGTGGCACACCCAGGAGTCAAGACTGGCGCACAAGCTGAAAGGGCAATATTACTCTCCCACTGTTTTTTTAAGTTTTTTTTTTATTTCAGGGAGACTTTAGAAACCAAATAATATTACAAAAAAAAAAAAAAAATAGGCTTTCTATAGCCCACTGAATGAGAGAGAGAGGTGGCACACCCAGGAGTCAAGACTGGCACACAAGCTGAAAGGGCAATATTACTCTCCCACTGTTTTTTTATGTATTTTTTTTTTTTTTTCAGGGAGACTTTAGAAACCAAATAATAAGAAAAAAAATAAATAAATAAATAGGCTTTCTATAGCCCACTGAATGAGAGATAGCACACACAGCAGTGGCACACAAGCCCTGACTGAGGCCAATATTTTTCTCCCACTGATTGATGTAGTGTTTTTGTGTTGAGGTAGATTTTAGAACACAAATCAAGGAAAAAAAAAAAAATGCTTTCTATGGCCCACTGAATGAGAGAGAGGTGGCACACCCAGGAGTCAAGACTGGCACACAAGCTGAAAGGGCAATATTACTCTCCCACTGTTTTTTTATGTATTTTTTGTTTTTTAAGGGAGACTTTAGAAACCCAATAATATTTTTTTTAAAAAATAAATAGGCTTTCTATGGCCCACTGAATGAGAGGGAGAGAGGTGGCACACCCAGGAGTCAAGCCTGGCACACAAGCTGAAAGGGCAATATTACTCTCCCACTGTTTTTTTATGTATTTTTTGTTTTTTAAGGGAGACTTTAGAAACCCAATAATATTTTAAAAAAAAAATAAATAGGCTTTCTATGGCCCACTGAATGAGAGGGAGAGAGGTGGCACACCCAGGAGTCAAGACTGGCACACAAGCTGAAAGGGCAATATTACTCTCCCACTGTTTTTTTTTTTTAGGTATTTTTTTTTTTTCAGGGAGACTTTAGAAACCAAATAATATTAAAAAAAAAAAAAAAAAAAATAGGCTTTCTATAGCCCACTGAATGAGAGATAGCACACACAGCAGTGGCACACAAGCCCTGACTGAGGCCAATATTTTTCTCCCACTGATTGATGTAGTGTTTTTGTGTTGAGGTAGATTTTAGAACACAAATCAAGGAAAAAAAAAAAATGCTTTCTATGGCCCACTGAATGAGAGAGAGGTGGCACACCCAGGAGTCAAGACTGGCACACAAGCTGAAAGGGCAATATTACTCTCCCACTGTTTTTTTATGTATTTTTTGTTTTTTAAGGGAGACTTTAGAAACCCAATAATATTTAAAAAAAAAAATAAATAGGCTTTCTATGGCCCACTGAATGAGAGGGAGAGAGGTGGCACACCCAGGAGTCAAGACTGGCACACAAGCTGAAAGGGCAATATTACTCTCCCACTGTTTTTTTATGTATTTTTTGTTTTTTAAGGGAGACTTTAGAAACCCAATAATATTTAAAAAAAAAAAAAATAGGCTTTCTATGGCCCACTGAATGAGAGGGAGAGAGGTGGCACACCCAGGAGTCAAGCCTGGCACACAAGCTGAAAGGGCAATATTACTCTCCCACTGTTTTTTTATGTATTTTTTGTTTTTTAAGGGAGACTTTAGAAACCCAATAATATTTTAAAAAAAAATAAATAGGCTTTCTATGGCCCACTGAATGAGAGGGAGAGAGGTGGCACACCCAGGAGTCAAGACTGGCACACAAGCTGAAAGGGCAATATTACTCTCCCACTGTTTTTTTATGTATTTTTTGTTTTTTAAGGGAGACTTTAGAAACCCAATAATATAAAAAAAAAAAAAAATAGGCTTTCTATGGCCCACTGAATGAGAGGGAGAGAGGTGGCACACCCAGGAGTCAAGCCTGGCACACAAGCTGAAAGGGCAATATTACTCTCCCACTGTTTTTTTATGTATTTTTTGTTTTTTAAGGGAGACTTTAGAAACCCAATAATATTTTAAAAAAAAATAAATAGGCTTTCTATGGCCCACTGAATGAGAGGGAGAGAGGTGGCACACCCAGGAGTCAAGACTGGCACACAAGCTGAAAGGGCAATATTACTCTCCCACTGTTTTTTTATGTATTTTTTGTTTTTTAAGGGAGACTTTAGAAACCCAATAATATATAAAAAAAAAAAATAGGCTTTCTATGGCCCACTGAATGAGAGGGAGAGAGGTGGCACACCCAGGAGTCAAGCCTGGCACACAAGCTGAAAGGGCAATATTACTCTCCCACTGTTTTTTTATGTATTTTTTGTTTTTTAAGGGAGACTTTAGAAACCCAATAATATTTAAAAAAAAAATAAATAGGCTTTCTATGGCCCACTGAATGAGAGGGAGAGAGGTGGCACACCCAGGAGTCAAGACTGGCACACAAGCTGAAAGGGCAATATTACTCTCCCACTGTTTTTTTATGTATTTTTTGTTTTTTAAGGGAGACTTTAGAAACCCAATAATATAAAAAAAAAAAAAAAATAGGCTTTCTATGGCCCACTGAATGAGAGGGAGAGAGGTGGCACACCCAGGAGTCAAGCCTGGCACACAAGCTGAAAGGGCAATATTACTCTCCCACTGTTTTTTTATGTATTTTTTGTTTTTTAAGGGAGACTTTAGAAACCCAATAATATTTAAAAAAAAAATAAATAGGCTTTCTATGGCCCACTGAATGAGAGGGAGAGAGGTGGCACACCCAGGAGTCAAGACTGGCACACAAGCTGAAAGGGCAATATTACTCTCCCACTGTTTTTTTATGTATTTTTTGTTTTTTAAGGGAGACTTTAGAAACCCAATAATATAAAAAAAAAAAAAAAATAGGCTTTCTATGGCCCACTGAATGAGAGGGAGAGAGGTGGCACACCCAGGAGTCAAGCCTGGCACACAAGCTGAAAGGGCAATATTACTCTCCCACTGTTTTTTTATGTATTTTTTGTTTTTTAAGGGAGACTTTAGAAACCCAATAATATTTAAAAAAAAAATAAATAGGCTTTCTATGGCCCACTGAATGAGAGGGAGAGAGGTGGCACACCCAGGAGTCAAGACTGGCACACAAGCTGAAAGGGCAATATTACTCTCCCACTGTTTTTTTATGTATTTTTTGTTTTTTAAGGGAGACTTTAGAAACCCAATAATATTAAAAAAAAAAAAAATAGGCTTTCTATGGCCCACTGAATGAGAGGGAGAGAGGTGGCACACCCAGGAGTCAAGCCTGGCACACAAGCTGAAAGGGCAATATTACTCTCCCACTGTTTTTTTATGTATTTTTTGTTTTTTAAGGGAGACTTTAGAAACCCAATAATATTTTAAAAAAAAAATAAATAGGCTTTCTATGGCCCACTGAATGAGAGGGAGAGAGGTGGCACACCCAGGAGTCAAGACTGGCACACAAGCTGAAAGGGCAATATTACTCTCCCACTGTTTTTTTATGTATTTTTTGTTTTTTAAGGGAGACTTTAGAAACCCAATAATATTTTAAAAAAAAAAAAATAGGCTTTCTATGGCCCACTGAATGAGAGGGAGAGAGGTGGCACACCCAGGAGTCAAGCCTGGCACACAAGCTGAAAGGGCAATATTACTCTCCCACTGTTTTTTTATGTATTTTTTGTTTTTTAAGGGAGACTTTAGAAACCCAATAATATTTAAAAAAAAAAATAAATAGGCTTTCTATGGCCCACTGAATGAGAGGGAGAGAGGTGGCACACCCAGGAGTCAAGACTGGCACACAAGCTGAAAGGGCAATATTACTCTCCCACTGTTTTTTTATGTATTTTTTGTTTTTTAAGGGAGACTTTAGAAACCCAATAATATTAAAAAAAAAAAAAAATAGGCTTTCTATGGCCCACTGAATGAGAGGGAGAGAGGTGGCACACCCAGGAGTCAAGCCTGGCACACAAGCTGAAAGGGCAATATTACTCTCCCACTGTTTTTTTATGTATTTTTTGTTTTTTAAGGGAGACTTTAGAAACCCAATAATATTTTTAAAAAAAATAAATAGGCTTTCTATGGCCCACTGAATGAGAGGGAGAGAGGTGGCACACCCAGGAGTCAAGACTGGCACACAAGCTGAAAGGGCAATATTACTCTCCCACTGTTTTTTTATGTATTTTTTGTTTTTTAAGGGAGACTTTAGAAACCCAATAATATTAAAAAAAAAAAAAATAGGCTTTCTATGGCCCACTGAATGAGAGGGAGAGAGGTGGCACACCCAGGAGTCAAGCCTGGCACACAAGCTGAAAGGGCAATATTACTCTCCCACTGTTTTTTTATGTATTTTTTGTTTTTTAAGGGAGACTTTAGAAACCCAATAATATTTAAAAAAAAAATAAATAGGCTTTCTATGGCCCACTGAATGAGAGGGAGAGAGGTGGCACACCCAGGAGTCAAGACTGGCACACAAGCTGAAAGGGCAATATTACTCTCCCACTGTTTTTTTAGGTTTTTTTTTTTTTTTCAGGGAGACTTTAGAAACCAAATAATATTAAAAAAAAAAAAAAAAAAAAATAGGCTTGCTATAGCCCACTGATTGATGTAGTGTTTTTGTGTTGAGGTAGAATTTAGAACACAAATCACGGAAAAAATAAATAGGCTTTCTATGGCCCACTCAGTGAGAGATGGCACACACAGGGATGGCACTGTAGCAGAAATGCCAATCTTAATCTCCCACAAAAAAAACAAAAAAAAAACAGGGACTGTCCTACAATTACTATCTCCCTGCAGTAATGTAAGCCAGGTATGGCAGGCAGCAATAGGAGTGGACTGATGCACAAATTAAATAAAAAGTGTGGACAAACAAAAAAGATAGCTGTGCAGAAAGGAAGGAACAAGAGGATATGTGCTTTGAAAAAAGCAGTTGGTTTCCACAGTGGCGTACACACAGCAATACAGCTATCACGGAGCCTTCTAGGGCAGCCCAATGAGCTACAGCGCTGAGGGGAAAAAAAAAAAAAATAGCTTCCACAGTCCCTGCACACCGAAGGTGGTGTTGGACAGTGGAAATCGCTGCAGCACAAGCGGTTTGGTGGTTAGTGGACCCTGCCTAACGCTCTCCCTGCTTCTGACGAAGCGGCAGCAACCTGTCCCTAAGCTCAGATCAGCAGCAGTAAGATGGCGGTCGGCGGGAACGCCCCTTTATAGCCCCTGTGACGCCGCAGACAGCAAGCCAATCACTGCAATGCCCTTCTCTAAGATGGTGGGGACCAGGATCTATGTCATCACGCTGCCCACACTCTGCGTTCACCTTCATTGGCTGAGAAATGGCGCTTTTCGCGTCATTGAAACGCGACTTTGGCGCGAAAGTCGCGTACCGCATGGCCGACAAGCACAGGGGTCGGATCGGGGTTCATGAGACGCCGACTTAGCCAAAAGTCGGCGACTTTTGAAAATGATCGACCCGTTTCGCTCAACCCTACCGATGAACCGAGGCTTAAATTTAGGAGAAGAAACCCTCATAGGGACAAAACGGGAAGACAACCACACCAAGTCCCCAACACGAAGGTGGGGGCCAACACGACGACGGCGGTTAGCAAACTGCTGAGTCCTCTCCTGGGACAATTCCAAATTATCCACCACTTGTCCCCAAATCTGATGCAACCGATCCACTACCGCATCCACTCCAGGACAATCCGAAGATTCAACCTGACCAGATGAAAAACGCGGATGAAACCCTGAATTGCAAAAGAAAGGAGAAACCAAAGTGGCAGAACTAGCCCGATTATTAAGAGCAAACTCCGCCAACGGCAGAAAGGCAACCCAATCATCCTGATCCGCAGACACAAAACACCTCAAATAAGTCTCCAAAGTTTGATTAGTTCGTTCCGTCTGGCCATTGGTCTGAGGATGGAATGCAGACGAAAAAGACAAATCAATGCCCAACCTGGCACAGACTGCCCGCCAAAATCTAGACACGAACTGGGTACCCCTGTCAGAAACGATGTTTTCCGGAATACCATGCAAGCGAACCACATTTTGAAAAAACAGAGGGACCAACTCAGATGAGGAAGGCAACTTAGGCAATGGCACCAAATGAACCATTTTAGAAAAACGGTCACACACCACCCAGATGACAGACATCTTCTGAGAAACAGGGAGGTCCGAGATAAAGTCCATAGAGATGTGCGTCCAAGGCCTCTTCGGAATAGGCAAGGGCAACAACAACCCACTAGCCCTAGAACAACAAGGCTTGGCCCGAGCAAACACATCGCAAGACTGCACAAAAACACGCACATCTCGAGACAAGGAAGGCCACCAGAAGGATCTAGCCACCAAATCTCTGGTGCCAAAAATTCCCGGATGACCTGCCAGAGTAGAAGAATGAACTTCCGAGATGACTCTAGTGGTCCACTCGTCAGGAACAAATAGTCTACCAGACGGACAACGATCAGGTCTATCCGCCTGAAATTCTTGCAAAGCACGTCGCAAATCTGGAGAGACAGCAGACAAAACCACTCCATCCTTAAGGACACCAGCAGGTTCAGAATTCCCAGGAGAGTCAGGCTCAAAACTCCTAGAAAGAGCATCTGCCTTCACATTCCTAGAACCCGGTAAGTACGAGACCACAAAATTAAACCGGGAAAAGAACAATGACCAACATGCCTGTCTAGGATTCAGGCGCCTGGCAGACTCCAAATAAATTAAATTCTTGTGATCAGTCAAAACTACCACCTGATGTCTGGCACCCTCAAGCCAATGACGCCACTCCTCAAATGCCCACTTCATGGCCAAAAGCTCCCGATTACCAACATCATAGTTTCGCTCGGCGGCCGAAAATTTTCGCGAAAAGAACGCACAAGGTCTCATCACCGAGCAGTCGGAACTTTTCTGCGACAAAACCGCCCCCGCTCCGATCTCGGAAGCATCGACCTCAACCTGAAAGGGAAGAGAAACATCAGGCTGGCGCAACACAGGGGCAGACAAAAAGCGGCGCTTAAGCTCCCGAAAGGCCTCCACGGCAGCAGGGGACCAATTGGCAACATCAGCACCCTTTTTAGTCAAATCCGTCAGAGGTTTAGCAACGCCAGAAAAACCAGCTATAAATCGACGATAAAAATGAGCAAAGCCCAAGAATTTCTGGAGACTCTTCAGAGAAGTAGGCTGCGTCCAGTCGTAAATAGCCCGAACCTTGACAGGGTCCATCTCAATAGAAGAAGGGGAAAAAATGTATCCCAAAAAGGAAATTTTTTGAACCCCAAAAACACACTTTGAACCCTTTACACACAAAGAATTCTCCCGCAAGACCTGAAAAACCCTCCTGACCTGCTGAACATGAGACTCCCAGTCATCAGAAAAAATCAAAATATCATCCAAGTAAACAATCAAAAATTTATCCAAATATTCACGGAAAATATAATGCATTAAGGACTGAAAGACCGAAGGAGCATTAGAAAGGCCGAAAGGCATTACCAAATACTCAAAATGGCCCTCAGGCGTATTAAATGCGGTTTTCCACTCATCCCCCTGCTTAATTCGCACCAAATTATACGCCCCACGAAGATCAATCTTAGAGAACCACTTAGCCCCCCTTATGCGAGCAAACAAATCAGTCAGCAAAGGCAATGGATACTGATATTTGACTGTAATTTTATTCAGGAGTCGATAATCAATACAAGGCCTCAGAGAGCCATCCTTTTTAGAGACAAAGAAAAAAACGGCTCCTAAAGGTGATGAAGAAGGACGAATATGTCCCTTTTCCAGGGACTCCTTAATATACTCGCGCATAGCAGCATGTTCAGGTACAGATAGGTTAAACAAATGACCCTTTGGAAATTTACTGCCAGGAATCAGATCTATGGCGCAATCACAATCCCTGTGAGGAGGGAGTGAACCAATCTTAGGCTCTTCAAAAATATCACGATAATCAGACAAAAATGCCGGAATCTCAGATGGAATAGATGACGAAATGGACACCATAGGAGTGTCCCCATGAGCCCCCCGACATCCCCAGCTTAACACAGACATAGCTTTCCAGTCAAGGACTGGGTTATGAGACTGTAACCATGGTAATCCAAGCACCAAAACATCATGTAAATTGTACAACACAAGGAAGCGAATCACCTCCTGATGGTCTGGAGTCATACGCATAGTCACTTGCGTCCAGAACTGTGGTTTATTACAAGCCAAAGGTGTAGAATCAATACCCTTCAGAGGTATAGGGGCTTCCAGAGGCTCTAAATCAAACCCACAGTGCCTGGCAAAGGACCAGTCCATAAGACTCAGAGCGGCGCCAGAGTCCACATAGGCATCCACGGTAATAACTGATAATGAACAAATCAAGGTTACAGACAAAATAAATTTGGACTGTAAAGTGCCAATTGAAATGGACTTGTCAACCTTCCTAGTACGTTTAGAGCATGCCGATATAACATGAGCAGAATCACCACAATAGAAGCATAACCCATTTTTACGCCTATAATTCTGCCGCTCGCTTCTGGACATAACTCTGTCACATTGCATTTTCTCTGGCGTCTCTTCAGAAGATACCGCCAAATGGTGCACGGGTTTGCGCTCCCGCAAACGCCGATCAATCTGAATTGCCATTGTCATGGACTCATTCAGACCTGTAGGCGCAGGGAACCCGACCATAACATCTTTAACGGCATCAGAAAGACCCTCTCTGAAATTTGCCGCTAAGGCGCACTCATTCCACTGAGTAAGCACAGACCATTTACGAAATTTTTGGCAGTATATCTCCGCTTCATCTTGCCCTTGAGATAGGGCTATCAAAGCTTTTTCAGCTTGAATCTCCAAATTAGGTTCCTCATAAAGCAACCCTAAAGCCAGGAAAAACGCATCCACATTGAGCAACGCAGGATCCCCTGGTGCCAATGAAAATGCCCAATTTTGAGGGTCACCTCGCAGCAAAGAGATTACAATCTTAACCTGCTGGACAGGATCTCCTGAGGAGTGAGGTCTGAGAGAAAGGAATAATTTACAATTATATTTGAAATTCAAAAACCGAGATCTATCTCCGGAAAACACCTCTGGTGTAGGGATTTTAGGTTCAGAAATAGGAGCATGTATAACAAAATCTTGTAAATTTTGAACCTTCGTAGCAAGATTATTTAAACCTGCAGCCAAACTCTGAGGATCCATCTTTAAACAGGTGAGCTCAGAGCAATTCAAGGATTATAAGGAGAGAAAGGCAAAGGCTGTAATTAGAGCTGAAATACAACTGATCCAACTATGGAGCAAGCATAGGGGAAAAAGAGAAAAAAAAATGTACAGACTTCTTTTTTCTCTCCTTTCTTCTGCCAATAAGTTTAACACTGGCCGGTCATACTGTCATGGTTCCCAATGGCAAGGGAACATAAGAAACATATAAATAACGAACGAGCTCTCGGGTGATGGAAACTCGAGTTGACCGTGAGCTAAATCTACCACACAACTAATAGTAGCCAGGGAGCATACCTACGGCTTCCTATATGCCACGCGCCAGCCGGAGGACTAACTACGCCTGGTAGAGGAAGAAACAGACCTGGCTTACCTCTAGGGAAATACCCCAAAAGATGATAGCAGCCCCCCACATGTAATAACGGTGAATTAAGAGGAAAAGACATACACAGTATGAAAGTAGATTTAGCAAAGAGAGGTCCACTTACTAGATAGCAGAAGGATACAAAAGAGGACTTCACGGTCAACTGAAAACCCTTTCAAAAAACCATCCTGAAATTACTTTAAGACTCCTGTGTCAACTCATGACACAGGAGTGGCAATTTCAGCCCGCAAGAGCTTCCAGCTACAGAGAATTACAAAAACTGCAAACTGGACAAAAGGTACAAAACAAAAGGACAAAGTCCACTTAGCTGATCAGCAGACTAGTAGCAGGAACATGCAACCGAAGGCTCTGGTTACAATGATGACCGGCAAGGAAATGACTGGAGAGCAAGGCTAAATAGGAAACTCCCAAACGCTGATGGAAGCAGGTGAACAGAAGCAGCAAAGTGCAAACAAGTCACCAGTACCACCAGCAACCACCAGGGGAGCCCAAAAAGCGGATACACAACAGGCACGTGCCTAGGGGCGCCGGGCTGCAGGTGGCGGCACGAAGACAGGGAAGAAAACATTTTTTATTTTACTTTTTTTTAACTTCCCCTCCCCTCCATTAGACAATCCAGGAAATCTGTTGTCTTTTCGGGGGGGGAGGGTGGTCAGGAGAGAGCAGGGGCACCCCTCCATATTCACCTCGATGCAGGGAGCTGACTGACCCAGAAAGTAGTGGTGCCAGAACTTCCTGGGTCAGAGAGGTCTCTGAATCCGAGGTGCTGCAGCAGCGTCTGTGCATGTGTGGATGATGAGATTATCTCTCACTGCAGATATCACAGCAGAGGAGGAGGAAAACGACATGGGAGGACACAGGAGCAGGTGAGCGCCGGTGAACAGGGGAGACTGGTGATAGGGCAGGCTGTGCTGTATACTGGTGAACAGGGGAGGATGGTGACAGGGCAGGCTGTGCTGTTTACTGGTGAACAGGGGAGGATCGAGACAGGGCAGGCTGTGCTGTATACTAGTGAACAGGGGAGGATGGTGACAGGGCAGGATGTGCTGTTTACTGGTGAACAGGGGAGGCTGATGAAAAAGGGAGGCTGGTGTGCTGTATACTGGTGGACAAGGGAGGATGGTGACAGGACAGGCTGTTCTGCATACAGGATGAAAATGAGAGGATGGTGACAGGGCAGGCTGTGCTGTATACTGGTGAACAGGGGAGGATGGTGACAGGGCAGGCTGTGCTGTATACTGGTGAACAGGGGAGGATTGTGACAGGGCAGGCTGTGCTATATACTGGTGAACAAGAGAGGCTGGTGACAGGGGAGGCTGCGCTGTATACTGGTGAACAGGGGAGGCTGGTGACAGGGGAGGCTGTGCTGTATACTGGTGAACAGGGGAGGATGGTGACAGGGAAGCTGGTGCTTCTATATACTGGTGACAGGGGAGGCTAGTGCTGCTATATACTGGTGAACAGGGGAGGCTGCTTCTATATACTGGTGAACAGGGGAGGCTGGTGCTGCTGTATACTGGGGAACAAGGGAGGATGGTGACAGGACAGGCTGTTCTGTATACGGGATGAACATGGGAGGATGGTGACAGGGCAGGCTGTGCTGTTTACTGGTGAACAGGGGAGGATCGAGACAGGGCAGGCTGTGCTGTATACTAGTGAACAGGGGAGGATGGTGACAGGGCAGGATGTGCTGTTTACTGGTGAACAGGGGAGGCTGATGAAAAAGGGAGGCTGGTGTGCTGTATACTGGTGGACAAGGGAGGATGGTGACAGGACAGGCTGTTCTGCATACAGGATGAAAATGAGAGGATGGTGACAGGGCAGGCTGTGCTGTATACTGGTGAACAGGGGAGGATGGTGACAGGGCAGGCTGTGCTGTATACTGGTGAACAGGGGAGGATTGTGACAGGGAAGGCTGTGCTGTATACTGGTGAACAGGGGAGGCTGGTGACAGGGGAGGCTGTGCTGTGTACTGGTGAACAGGGGAGGCTGGTGACAGGGAAGCTGTGCTGTATACCGGTGAACAGGGGAGGATGGTGACAGGGAGGCTGGTGCTGCTATATATTGGTGACAGGAGAGGCTGGTGCTGCTATATCCTGTTGAACAGGGGAGGCTGCTGCTATATACTGGTGAACAGGGGAGGCTGGTGCAGCTATATACTGGTGAACAGGAGAGGCTGGTGCTGCTATATACTGGTGAACAGGGGAGGCAGGTGCTGCTATGTACTGGTGAACAGAGGAGGCTGGTGCTGCTATATACTGGTGACAGGGAAGACTGGGGCTGCTATATACTGGTGAACAGGGGAGGCTAATGCTGCTATACACTGGTAAACAGGGGAGGCTGGTGCTGCTATATAATAGTGACAGGGGAGGCTGGTGCTGCTATATACTGGTGACAGGAGAGGCTGGTGCTGCTATATACTGGTGAACAGGGGAGGCTGGTGCTGCTGTATACTGGTGAACAGGGGAGGCTGGTGCTGATGTATACTTGGGAACAGGGGAGGCTGGTGCTGCAGTATACTGGTGAACAGGGGAGGCTGGTGCTGCTATATACTGGTGAACAAGGGTGGCTGGTGCTGCTATATACTGGTGAACAAGGGAGGCTGATGCTGCTGTATACTGATGAACAACGGAGGCTGATGCTGCCGTATACTAGTGACAGGGGAGGCTGGTGCTGCTATATACTGTTGAACAGGGGAGTCTGGTGCTGCTATATACTGGTGACTGGGGAGGCATGTGATGCTATGTACTGGTGAACAGGGGAGGCTGGTGCTGCTATATACTGGTGACAGGGAAGACTGGGGCTGCTATACACTGGTGAACAGGGGAGGCTAATGCTGCTATACACTGGTGAACAGGGGAGGCTGGTGCTGCTATATACTGGTGACAGGGGAGGCTGGTGCTGCTATATACTGGTGAATAGTGGAGGCTGGTGCTGCTGTATACTGGGGAACAGGGGAGGCTGGTGCTGATGTATACTTGGGAACAGGGGAGGCTGGTGCTGCAGTATACTGGTGAACAGGGGAGGCTGGTGGTGCTATATACTGGTGAACAAGGGTGGCTGGTGCTGCTATATACTGGTGAACAAGGGAGGCTGGTGCTGCTATATACTGATGAACAACGGAGGCTGATGCTGCTGTATACTAGTGACAGGGGAGGCTGGTGCTGCTATATACTGTTGAACAGGGGAGTCTGGTGCTGCTATATACTGGTGACAGGTGAGGCTGGTGCTGCTATATACTGGTGAACAGGGGAGGCTGGTGCTGCTATATACTGGTGAACAGGGGTGTTTGGTGCTGCTATATTCTGGTGACAGGGGAGGCTGGTGCTGCTATATACTGGTAAACAGGGGAGTCTGGTGCTATGAAACCTGGGGATTTAAGGAGCTTGACGCTTTAGAATGGGGGATTAGATGGCATATTCCTAGAGAATAGTTTTTATTGGCGCTATAAAGTTAAATCTACTTTATTAAATATGCAAATGAGGCTGTTTTGCAGCACTCTCGTATTTGTATGCTAAAGCTTGTCTTTATTGTCAGGCGCTCTGTTAGTAAAAGTTAGTGCTGTGTAAAATCAGCATGCAAGTCTGCGCTTTCTCACTGAAGCTGGCTTCACACTTGTGTTTTTGTCAAGTCAGGCAAAATCAGGTTTTTCTGCCAAATCCTGATCCTTTCAGGATCCAGTTTTTTGTCCATTCACTTTAATGGTGTCAAGAAGCAACCTGAAGTAACTGGATTCTACCTGAAACCATGTCACATTACTGGCGCTACAGGACTGAAGGTCAGTGGCCGAAGCAGATGTATACAAGTGACTGGACCATGGAAAGACCTCTGGATATGCAATATATGGCAGTGATAGTTCAATATATCTGCAGATGCAGGCACCAGCCCAAGCAAGGGCCGGCCTGTATTACATACGTGCACAAAGTCCATATGAGCAGCAGGAGTTCAGGGCGGCAGCAGTAGAATATCAGTAAGAAGTAGAGAGATGCCAGCAAGACACCTTCCAACCAGGAGCTCAGAGATTGCTTCACTCAGTTAGGCTGCTTTCACACTAGCGTCGGTACGGGCCCGTCGCAGTGCGTCGGGCCGTCGTACCGACGCATGCTGTGAAATAAATGCCCGACGTGGGCAGCGGAAGCAGTCTTATGATGCTTCCGCTGCCCCATTGCAAGGTCCGGGGAGGAGGGGGCGGAGTTTCGGCCACCGAAAATGGCGTTACATGCAACGTTTTTTGTGCCGGCGGTCCGCCAAAACACGATGCAACCGTCGCACGACGGTTGCGACGTGTGGCAATATGTCGCAATGCGTTGGTAATGTAAGTCTGTGGGGAAAAAACGCATCCTGCTGACAACTTTGCAGGATGCGGTTTTTCTCCTGAACGACGCATTGCGACGTACTGCAAACTACGCTAGTGTGAAAGTAGCCTTAGACTGAGCACACAAAATACTCAGCAACAGGAAGCTGCACAGGGTCAGGTATATATAGCAGGTCCAATCAAGCTCAGTCAGGGCGGGGACAAATCAACAGGGCAGTGATGATCTCTATCCAGACGAAGTTCATATGGTTTCAGACCAAAGTCAAGCAATTTCCGAATAGCTCCTCAAGCAAAGGAACAGACTAACAAACAAAGAGTCACAGGTTCAAATCTTAACACACCATTAAAGTGAATGGGCAAAAACTAGATCATGAAAGGATCAGGATTTGGCTGAAAAACCTGATTTGAAAAAAAAACGCAAGTGTGAAACCAACGACACTGGATGAGTGCAGCAGTGCCCTCCAAGTGTCAGTGTGGCTGCAGGCTCGCTCAGACTCCTGCTACCTGTCTGCTCTTGGCTTCCCTTTGAACACCTTCAGTAAAGAGGAGGGTTGAATGAGCAGACAGCATGTCTCTATATCACTAGGCCTCTCCTCACAGAAGCAATGGATAGGTCACCTATCTTGCTGATTTTGAAAAGCTGAAGGTGTTAAAAAATGTTCAAAAGACTGAACCTGTGCGCAGCAAGTGCAGACGTTCATTCTGTAATGCTGTAGATAAGCCCCCGATGTATCCTGAAAGATGAGAAAAAGAGGTTAGATTATACTCACCTGGGCGGGCGGTTCGATCCGATGGGAATCGCGGTCCGGGGTCTCCCATCTTCCTACGATGACGTCCTCTTCCTGTAGTTATCCTGTGGCTCCGGCGCAAGCTTACTTTGTCTGCCCTGTTGAGGGCAGAGCAAAGTACTGCAGTGCGCAGACGCCGGGCCTCTCTGACTTTTCCCGGACCAAGCACTGCATTACTTTGCTCTGCCCTCAACAGGGCAGACAAAGTAAGCCTGCGCCGGAGCCGCAGCGTGAAGACAAGAAGAGGATGTCATCCTAAGAAGATGGGAGGCCACGGACCGTGACGCCCATCGGACCAGAACCGGACCAGGACCTCCCCCGGGGTGAGTGTAATCTAACCTCTTTTTCTCATCTTTCAGGATACATCGGGGGGCTTATCTACAGCATTACAGAATGCTGTAGATAACCCCCTGATGCCGGTGGGCTTAGCTCACCCTTGATTTTGGGGTGACAGGTTCCCTTTAAATAGTAAAATAAAGTGTCATGTCAGTAAGGGGCGCAACCATGAAAAGTGCCTAGGGCAGCATGAAGGCCAAATACGGCCCTGGCTGTAGGTGAGGGCGCCAGGCAGGCTCAGATTAATTTCATATCTGCAGGTTAATAGTTTTTTTTCATATGACAAGTTCTCTTTAAAGAAGCTGCTTGGGCACAGTTGTTCCATTTGAGCCAGCTCAGTAGGGAAGCTTTTTCAGACATTGTGTAGTAGCAGTACAGTGATTATATCATCCCCTTTAAACTTCTCTATATTACCTGGCTTGTAAAAATGTTTGCAGTGCCAGTGTTTGTTTCTTACATAGTTTTTTCTACCATTAAAGTCCAATTTCTCAGTCTACAAAGGACAATATTTTGTTAAATGGAGACGTGATGGGCAAAACTCCCAGAATTCAGTGCACTGTGGTGTATCAAGCCCATAATTTGGATTTTCTTGGAGAATATTCTACATAGCGTTTTTACACCCCCGACACTTATACAGACTGTAACATCCTTAAGTTGTCTTTACCCACAATACATCTATGCATTGAGGGAATTTTTCTCCTGTAAATTAGAATACAGTACATAAAATAAATGATATTTCCCAATACGATTGACTCTATAAATGTCCCTTGGCATTCTACTCCTAATTAAGTTCTGTGTAGGAGAAAATACTTAATATTTTGAATTGAAGTCAAATCCAAATTTCTAATTTTCCAGGGAGCAAGAAAATTATGGTCTTTAATCAATGAAAATGTAAACCAAGGGAACATTCTAATATATTTGCCTTCAACACCAAGAGAGTTCTTGGCTCTACTGAGTGTAAGGAAGAAAGATTGCTTACGTTGACTAAATTAAACTTTTTTGTCCTCTTAGTTGCTATAATTTTCCTTTCCCATACGGATTTCAACACTTACTAAGATCGTGAGATAGAATATCCTCTTCTGGAATCATCAAAATCTATAGACCTTACTTTACCAATACAACTTTGTGCAAAAATTACAATGGCTACTTAAAAGTGTACCCAGAAGAATGGAGGCCCCATAGCAAAGAACAAACTTGGACCAGCCCATTATCTTTCTACTGTTGTGCCATAAGGGGGCTCATCGATGGTTGGTTGGTCCCATCTATCGTTTAAAAGTCCAACATTCTTCATTAAGGTAGAGTCTTTTTATTTGGCTTGTTGACCTAATTTGTTCTTCCTTTCCTCTTGTATACGCAGCTGAGAAGAAGCATTGATCCCATCTCCTATTCTACCTGGCAGGTATAGGGGTTTTCTGAGATTTTAAAGAAGACCTGTCACCTGCCATAAATATACATTTTGGGGGGGGGGGAACCTTTGTGTAAATGTAGCTGTTTTCCTGAATTGTGTTGTTTTTCTTTTCCTTTTGTTAATGCCTCTCTTCATTCCTGAGATATGCCCCCTCTTTCCAGTATGTAAATCTATTATTCTTAGACAAATGGGCTGATGCTCCACTTATCTCTATGGGAGCCTTCTTGTGGACAAGGCCTTCTTGGCAAAAAGATCACATTTACCGTATATACAGAGAAAAGGGGACTGTATCCCAGGGATGAAGAAATGCAGAAATAAAAAAATAAACAATGGCAGATTCAGGAGAACAGTGGCATTTACACCAGTTAAAAAAATAAATACGTTTTGTGGGCATCACAATGGCTTTGTGGTTAGCACTGCAACCGTGGAGTCCTAGGTAGTGATAGGCAAACTCCACAATGCTTGGGTCTTCCAAACAGTTAAAAAAAAGTTTGGTTTGGGTAGTACGGCTCAAATGAATGGAGGCCCGAACATCCATTGCTTCCCACGCTGCCATCTCCATGACAGCACTGCAAACACTGTCTGATAGCCGGAAAAATCATTACCGCAGGTCAGAGAGCTGCGGTTCCTCCGGTCACAAGCAGCGGCTGATCTGAGTACTAGTCCTATCAGCCGACCCCTGTGGTTTAAATAAATAAATAATAATAAAAAAATGATGTGGGCTCCCTTCTATTTCTGATAACCAGCATGGTAAAACTGACAGCTGGGGACTGCAACCCTAAGCTGCCAAGTTCATCATGGCTGGTTATCAAGAATAGATGGGTCCCAACGCCATCTTTTAAAATTATTTAAATAAAAAATATAATTAAAAACCGGTGTGGGGTCTCACCCATTTCTGAGAGATAGGCTAAAGCAGACAGCTGGGGGCTAGTATTCTTAGGCTGGTAAGGGTCCTTAGATATTGCACTCCCCCAGCCTAAAAATAGCATTTTGCAGCCGCCCCAGAAAAGGTACATCTATTAGATGCGCCAATTCTGGATCTTTCCATGGCTCTTCCCACTTGTTGTGGCGGTGGCAAGTGAGGTAACATTGTGAGAAATTTCTTGCGCTGAACTGTGGTAAACTCACTGAACTCAGTGAGGCACTGTGAGTCTTTCAACTGCCGGTCACAGCTGCTGGTTCACCCAGCTCTTACCCCCTGATCAGACCTGCCGATGTTTCCCGGAAACACCTGATGTTCAGGGTGGCGAACCCAAGCAGTAACATGGACTTCCTGGAAAAGACTGTGTTCGGGTCCGTGCCCAACCAGTACTTGTTCGGTACGGACCCCGAACTTTACTGTTTGGATTTGCCCATCTCTTTCCCTGGGTTCAAATCCCACCAGAGACAGCATTTGCAAGGAATTTGTATACTCTCCCCATACTTGCATGGGTTTCCTTTGGGTCCTCCAGTTTCCTCCCACATTCCAAAGACCATACTGATAGGGAACTTGGATTGTCAGCTTCAATGGGTTCAGTGATAATGATGTTTGTAAAGGACTGTGGAATTAATGACACTGTATAAGTGAGTAGAATACATTGAAAATTACAGATATTGTTCAAGAAAGTTGCCCAAGAACAGGAAAATAGGTATCTACTATATACTTGTCTAAGGGTCACTTCCGTCTTTCTGTCTGTCTGTCTGCCTGTAACGGAAATCCCAAGTCTATGCAGCATCAATAGTGAAAGGATCTAAAATATGTTAAAAGATGTTAAAATAATAAAAAAAATAAAAAAATCATTATATACTCACCGTCCGTCGGCTCCTCGGATCCAGAACAGGCCTTTCCCACTACACGCGACGCTCCGGTGACCGCTCCATGCATTGCAATCTCACGTGATGATGATGTAGCAGTCTCGCAAGACTGCTACGTCATCATCTCGTGAGACCGCAATGCACTCTTGGGACCACAGCGCGCGAGGAGCATCGGTAAACGCTTCGCCTGGATCCGGGGGCCAACGGAAGGTGAGTATATAACTATTTTTTATTTTAAGTCTTTTTTTTAACAGGGATATGATGCCCACATTGCTATATACTACATGGGCTGTGCAATATACTACGTGGGCTGTGCAATGTACTACGTGGGCTGTGCAATGTACTATGTGGGCTGTGCAATGTACTACATGGGCTGTGCAATATACTACGTGGCTGTGCGATATACTACGTGGCTGTGCTATATACTACGTGGGCTGTGCTATATACTATGTGGGCTGTGTTATACACTACGTGGGTTGTTATACTACGTGTCCTGTGTTATACACTATGTGGGCTGTGTTATACACCACATGGGCTGTGTTATACACTACGTGGGCTGTGTTATATACTGCATGCGTGGGCTGTTATATACTACGTGGCTGTGTTATATGCTATGTGGGATGTTATACACTCCGTAGGCTGTGTTATATACTACGTAGCTGTGCTATATACTCCGTGGGCTGTGTTATATACTATGTGGCTGTGCTATATACTCCATGGGCTGTGCTATATACTATGTGGCTGTTCTATCTACTCCGTGGGCTTTGCTATATACTCCGTGGGCTGTACTATATACTCTGTGGGCTATGCTATATTCTACGTGGCTGTGCAATATACTACGTGGCTGTGCAATATACTATGTAGCTGTGCTATGTACTACGTGGCTGTGCTATTTACTACGTGGGCTGTTATATACTACGTGGCTGTGCTATATACTACATGGCCAGCCACGAACAATCAGCGACAGGCGCAGTACGGCCGCGAATTGGCACGGGATTTGAACCACACTTCGCTAATTGGTCGCAGCCGGCCGAATCCTGTGTATAAATTGCATTATTCTAAAATCTTCATAAATAAACTACATACATATTCTAGAATACCAGATGCGTTAGAATTGGGCTACCAGCTAGTATAAACATAACTGTTTAATCTTCTGTTGCTCCAGTGCACTGATACTCCTGCTGTTCCCTCTGGTTTTGCTGCGATGACATCACATACATCATTTACATGACCACTGCAGTCAGTGCCAGTGATTGGCTGCAACAGTCAAGTGAAAAATTATGTAGTGTCATTGTTTCAAAACATATGAGGAACCACAAGAGTGTTTTTTTTTCTCTATTTTAAAAAGTTTTTTTTTCATCTAGGCAACTTCCCAAAGTCCTTTGACAATGCCAGTAGCAAACAAGGTATGGATAACTATTCCATGGGTGTAGGGGGAAGAAAACCCCTTTGTCATAATGACACATCCATACAGAATTTAAATTTCGTGGTAAAAATCTTTATGGTTAAGGTCATCCAGAAATTACCCCAATGTCCAATCCTCTTTGGACTAATTGTGTGACCTTATTCAGTCCAAAAGTTTTATTGTAAAATTGATATAAAATTGGTCTATATGTTCTTATCAAGGTTTAAATGCCACAAAAATCCTTTTGATCTTACAATTTTCCCTCTCATTATCTCAGATGCTCCAACTACATGGTTTGAAATGGTATGTAATATAATTGGTATAATGTTGGCATGTAATTTAGTGTTAGTGTTAGTTAGTGTTTTGGCCCATTCTAGCCCAATTCTTCAACTTTATTAAAAGAAAGATCTCAGATTTAGGCCAAAGTTTTGTTTTATGCATTTATGTCGGCTTTTTTATATTAAAACCAGCATGTTATTGCTTTATGAAGCCGACCTTATCTAAAATAGATTCCTGAGCGCTGAAAAAGATGCCAAAGTATTTGAACTTTCGGCAGATAACAATAACCACACTTGGGTTTCGTTATCTCTAAAATCTGCCAGGTTTATCCTGATCCCTTGAGGAAGAACTTTGATTAGCAGCAGATAGCGTTGAGCTAGTTTATATTATTTTAATGCTGAAAATCATAAACCGTGACTTTCCGCGAGATAAAGCTAGATGCATAAGTATAATTCGTTCCTGATTACAGAAATAAGGCAAAAGAAGTGAGATAACTGATGGAAGAAGTAGACGAAGAATTTATCGATTGCCCAAAAATGGCAATATTCTTCCTTATAAAAGCATGAAGCTAAGGGGGCACGACTTGGCCTGGATTTAATTTGACGCACATTAGAGATGTCTTGTTTTAGATTTCAAATTATCTTGGATATTCTAGGAAGACTGCCAAAATGTATGAATATCATTATGAAATAATACCCATTTTCCAAATTCCCATGCGAAGCCGCATCACTTTTATCCATGCGGCCTCACTAACCACATGGCCTGGTAGAGCTTTAAAATGGAGCAAATCAACCCAAGTATAAACAGCCATGCTGGACCTTGTAATCAACTCATCATCATAATACAGAAATTGAGTTAATCATATAAACACAAGGCAAAATGATAGCTGTAACTACCTGAAAAAATGAAGAGCCTGAGGGAAAAGAAGCCCCCAATAGAATGCTTAAAGGGGTTTACCATTTTCAGGAAATCCTTATCCTATGGTACAGTTTGGTATAAAAAAAACCCAAACAAACCACACAATACTCATGGTCCCTAAGTCCAGTGTTAATGGTTATGGAAGTAAAGAATCAAATGGTTAATTACCCTTTCATATGGTGACTCCTGCCAAGGCTGCGACCACATACCCCGACGCGCGTTTCATGGCCAGTGATGTCGCTTCGTCAGGGGGCGAGTGAGTCTCTGCTACTACTCTCAGGATCTGGCATTGTATGTGGCACTGACATCCCCTAAATGTGCTGCAGCCAATCAGTGAGTTTAGCTGCTCTGCCATTGAAGAATCGTTAAGCTCAGTAAATGTCTGGTGAGCTATAGATATAAGACATCAGCACTGCAGCCAGTGAGCTGTGGAGTATACTCACCAGTGGGCCAGGCGATGGTCAGTCTAGAGAGGCATTTTTTAATAACAAATTGCACCAGGGAATGAAGATTTCTTGAAATGGGGAATACCTTTAATGTAATCCAAATTCTTAAGCATCTTACATACAAGACCCTAATGGGAAATACCGGACGGAAGTAGAAAGGCGAAAAAAGGCTCCTACTCCTGCTCCTGACAGCATTCTCAGTGTTAGAGATAGCAGTGAAGCATTTGTACACAGATCTGCAGTGCACAGGAGAGAAAGGCAGAGAAATCAGGTTATAGACCTTGAAGAAAGGCAAATGAAGAAGAAATAAGAACAAGATAGAAGCTGTTTTGATTAATGAAGAGAGTAGGAGACAACAGCACCCTGGGTACACACAAAGCTCACACCCTGACTGTAGCACCCTGGGTACACACAAAGCTCACACCCTGACTGTAGCACCCTGGGTACACACAGAGCTCACACCCTGACTGTAGCACCCTGGGTACACACAAAGCTCACACCCTGACTGTAGCACCCTGGGTATACACAGAGCTCACACCGTGACTGTAGCACCCTGGGTACACAGAGCTCACACCCTGACTGTAGCACCCTGGGTACACACAGAGCTCACACCGTGACTGTAGCACCCTTGGTACACACAGAGCTCACACCCTGACCGTAGCACCCTGGGTACACACAGAGCTCACACACCCTGACTGTAGCACCCTGGGTATACACAGAGCTCACACCATGACTGTAGCACCCTGGGTACACACAGAGCTCACACCGTGACTGTAGCACCCTGGGTACACACAGAGCTCACACCCTGACTGTAGCAATCTGGGTATACACAGAGCTCACTCCCTGACTGTAGCACCCTGGGTACACACAGAGCTCACACCCTGACTGTAGCACCCTGGGTATACACAGAGCTCACACCCTGACTGTAGCACCCTGGGTATACACAGAGCTCACACCCTGACTGTAGCACCCTGGGTATACACAGAGCTCACACCCTGACTGTATTACTGAGAGTGTCACCACCACAAATAAAAAAACCTTAAAGGACAACCCCTTCTGAATCACTATATTTACTCCCAGTAAAATAATAACATTTATACTCACCACCAATGCCTGCTCCTTTTCAGCAAAGTCGACACTGACTCTCCCGGGGCTCACGTTACATTATCAAGTCATGCAATCTCTGCAGACAATTGGCTTCACTCTAATCCCCTATGGATGTAATTGACATTCAAAGAAAGTGACAGGGCAGTAGCAAAGCTCACTTCCTCCGGATGTCCTAATTTATCTGAAGAAGGGAAGAGTGAAGCCAGTGCTGATTGACTTCAGGGATTACATGACATTAAAATGTCACATGACCACAAGGAGAGCCAGTGCCGACCCTGCTGGAAAGGTGCTTGTACCGGAGGTGAGTATAAGTGTTATTATGTATTATGTTACTGGGGGGAAACATTGGGATCCAGAAAGGGCTGATTGAGTAGTGGGCAACTCATTTAAACTAGGATCAGGCCAAATAGAGCATGTCAATAGTGCTGAAAATGAACTCATACAAAAAAGAGAAGATGAAAGGAGAACAAATGGAAGAATTAGACACTTGACAATGGGGTGTGGCTTAGTGGAAAAGTGGGAAAGGGTGTAGCTGATCAGAAATGGGTGTTACTTAAAGAAAATCAGAGAGCAGCATGATGTAGGTCCAGAGACTCTGCTTCCAGTAATGTGTCATTTCCTGAGCTACTTGCTGCAGTTTTGATAAAATCACTGTTTTCCTCATGCAGATCTAACAGTTTTCTGAAGGCTGATGTCTGTATATTCCCTTCCACACCACTGATTGGCAGCTTTTTGTGTACACTGTGCATAGGCAGAAAGATGGCAATCAATCGTTGGGGTGTTGATGGACTACATGGCAGCAGGGTTTCTAGTCATCTGATGATAATCTCATGCTGATAAAACAGTGATTTCATCACAACTATCTCAAGCATCTAAGTAAGTGACACATCACTGGAATCAGGGTCTTTTCGCCTATATTATGCTGTGGCAAAAACCTGGTGACAAGTTCCCTTTAGCATGAGTCTATGTTGGTGCAAGAAAACACATAAAAAATAATGGTATAATGTTTAAAAAAATATCAAATATACCAATTGTATCATCCAGTGTGAGCTACTGTGATCAGGGCAGCCACTAGGAATTTCGGGGCCCCATACTGGCAACATTTTTTGGGCCCCTGAAAACTCCGCCCTGGCTCCACCCTAGCCCCGCCTCTACCCCTCGAACCTTCCACAGTCCCACCACCCTCTCTTGGAAAAACTCCACTTCTGCACCACGTCCTCACCAATCACACATTAACATTTCCCATCACCAGGTCACATATATAGCCAGCAGCTTTTGTTTTGGCCAAAAGATTTTTTAATCCGCCACCATGACAAGGTAGACTCTTCTGGCCGGCTCTACTCCACTGTAACTTGTTAAACTTTTTTTTTTTTTTTCAAAACAATTTTAGGTTTATTTTTATTTATTTTTTAATTTTTAAAATGAATAATAATGCCACATGCAAGGGACAAATAACACTGCACCATGACCGAATCACATATTACCACCACATGGTGACCAATAATACCACATACAAGGAACAAATACCACCACGCCATGACCAGACCACATTTTCCCACCACATAGTGACCGAATAATAGCAAATACAAGGAACAAATACCACCACACCATGAACAGATCACATATTACCACCACTTAGTGACCTAATACTACAATACTGATCATTAATAAAAAAACAAACAATACTAATGCCATTATACAGAGGAGATCTGTACTGAATATACAATGTCCTTGTACAGGTAATACAGTCTGTGATACTTTAGGTGAGTAGAGTCTAATTCTAAGTTTTGTATATTTGATACAATATTAATAAATCTTCCCCAACGTGAGCAGCAGAATTCTATGGGGGAATCCAGAAATGAATGACCTGCTCTGCTGCAGTGCCCCCACAGGCGAAGAGAAGTATTACACAAAGCCAGTATAAGTCAATACCTTGTCCATGTAATGTAAAGACATGGGTCCTCCTAAGCAAGTAATCTGTTGGTAGCTGCCTTATTGAGCTCCAGATACTTCAAATAAATGTAATAAAGCGATAAAAATTTGCATTAGACATAAATTATACAAAATTTTTATAAACGTAAAAAAAAATAATTCTGGGTGTTATCAGTTTGCTGTATAGAAAGCCAAAAAAAAAACAAGTATCTAGTCATATCCTAAAAATGGAAGCAAGCCATACCAAAGAAGTAACCGAGAGAGAGGATGTGAAGAAACAGAGGCTGCGGCAGAAGCGGAAGACAAAAGTATAAATCATTGTGGCATGTAAAATTGTAAGCAACAATTTAGACATTGGAGAAAGGGACGTTAAAAGCTAACGATTGTAACAGGACGTGTGCTGAGATGATATCGGGAAACTATTTGTTTCCACAAAGGACGGCATCAGCCAGTTCTGGACTTAAATTTCTCAAAGTGTTTATATCTTCTGGGACTCTTCGTATTAAAAAAATATATATAACGCCAGGAAACAAAGCCAAGGTTTAGGTAGGCTGCAATTTCTGTTGAGAGATACTTCGCTCACTTTTTTTTTCCTCCCCAGCAGTGATGAGAAAGCAAAGACATAAGAGGCAAAATATTGAGGAGAGCAAATCATTTAGATTAATCACCCGCTCCTCCTTGCCAGCAGTTTGGCTCCGTTTCTGCTATACGCTGGCGAAATTCTGCTGACGAGAAAAACTGGACGACAGAAACCCATTCGCTGCCACAGGAGACCCTAAATAGTCTTACCTACTGAAACCGGCAATTTTTCTCTGGCTTTGGGAAGGAATCATAAAAAGAACGTTTTCCCTTACGTTGAAGAATCTATGTATTAAATACGGCGTTCTTCTTATTTTATGGATCCCTATACTGAAATTCGCGGGAGGGTGTGCCGTGTAAAATTGTTGCCGCCTGAAGGACGGATCGATCGAGACTCCAAATTATACTTGAATGAATATATGGAAAATATTGAAAATTACTAAAAAATGAGGACTATATGTATTATAGAGGAAATCACAAGACAGGAACATAGGACAGCAAAGTTTAGGAATTCTAATCTTTTCTTATAGAGTATAATTCATTCTCGGGTATTTATGCAGCAAGTTCTTAAGATGATTAAAAAGAAACTGTCAGTGAGTTTTTTGCTATGTCTCCATGATCTGTCACTTACAAGAATGCTTGCTGCAGTTTCAATAAAATCAGTGTTTTATCAAAAGGAGATTATCACTAATGGACTAGTTGTCTCGTGCCATGTAGTCCTCCTTCTCTGTATAACCTCACCACTGATTGGTAGCTTTCTGCACAGTGTAGACAGAAAGCAGCCAATCAGTGGTGTAGGCGGGGTTATACAGAGCTCAGCATTGAGGGAACTGCTAGATCTGCAGCAGAGAAAACAGAGATTTTATCAAAACTGCAGCAGGCAGCCCAGTAAGGGATAAATTAATGGAATTAGGGTCTCTGTTTCTACATCATGCTGCTCTCAGATGGGGTCACAAAAACTTGGTGACAGATTCCTTTTAATGAGGGTATTGGTGCTCCCTAAATAAATAAGGTCATGTTAGCCCTCTTGGTGCTTCTAAGTGGGCAAGAGATCTCCGTTGAGTACTTCTTCCATCTGCTAAGGGTCTTAAAAAATGAATGTGACTGAGCAGATGAAAAGTGAAGACACGTGAGTACCCCTGTAGCTTAGATAGGTAGCACTAATCATTATCACAGTGATGGCGAATCAACAACAGGCTGCCTCGCTGTTTTAGGGCTGTGAACGTGGTACAACTCTGTACACATTGCCTTGGTTGTGAACTCAACTGCCAGTGTTCTCCTATACAAGTGAATAACAAAGAGCTTGCAGTACAATTCATGGCCACTACACAGTGTACGGCGCTGTGCCATTTCTGGTGTGACCCCTTCACTCACCCGATTGGAGTTGGATCTCCTCCAATCAGATAGTGATGACCTTCCATTAATTTTTTTCATAGTATGTTATGTTAGAGAGATTTGTTTCCTAAAATATATTGTCATATGGAAGTATTGAGCGCTGAATGGGGCCCTATGTGCTGCTGTGGAGACTTTGCACTCATACCTAAAGCTAAAGAACGAAAAGCATGGATCAGACAACTTTGATGAAAGTCTGGCTTTTCAGAGAAAACATTGAAATGCCGGCTATGTGTCTCTGATAACTTAGTCCGAGGCAAATCCCCTTGTGGCTTCTTGCCACCACAGTCCCTTTGACTGAATGTTCTCTCCCTATATACACACAGAGAGAGATCAGTCAGTCAACCATGGACCTGCCTCCGACTGGTCAAATGAGACGCATGGTCCTTGACTGGCTTTTCAATTTATGCTGCAGGACCAAAAAGAGCTATCAAAAGTTCAAAAATTAAAAAACAAACCCACTGATATTCACCCTACCGGTAAACTCTCTGCCAGCTCTGCTCCTCAGGTCACCCTTTTGGTCTTCATCGCGTCTTCTTATCATCGCAGCAAGTGCTGAATCCCCAGACCTCATCACGCTGGTCAGGAACTTCCAACTCTGAGGAGTCTTGAGGTTCTGCACAGGAGAACAAAAGGTCACAACATCATGATGGGCGTCACGCCATGAATTTGCACATGCATGCACAGAACCATCCGGAGTCTAGTATGAAGAGTATGGTGGATTTAGCCGTCTCTGCAATGATAAGAAGATGTGACGAGGACCAGTGGATGGGTGATGGTGAAGAGCAGAGGGACCGGAGAGGTGAGCGGTAAGGTCAATGTTAGTGATGAGCGAATGTAGTCGGATACGGTGTTATCCGAACAGTTTGATCATCACTAGTGATGAGCGAATATACTCGTTACTCGAGATTTCTCGAACACGCCCGGGGGTCCTCCGAGTATTTTTTAGTGCTTGGAGATTTAGTTTTTCTTGCCGCAGCTGAATGATTTACATCTGTTAGCCAGCATAAGTACATGTGGGGGTTGCCTGGTTGCTAGGGAATCCCCACATGTAATCAAGCAGGCTAGTAGCTGTAAATCATCCAGCTGCGGCAAGAAAAACTAAATCTCCGAGCACTAAAAAATACTCGGAGCGTGCTCGAGAAATCTCAAGTAACGAGTATATTCGCTCATCACTAATCATCACTAGTCAGTACGCATTTTTTTACCTTTTTAACTTTTGATGGCTCTTTACGGTCCGCTTGGTAGTGAATTATAAAAAAAAGCCTCATTTAGGAGGAAAGTGGATTTTTGTAATGTTGAAGTAGAATTTTAAAGGCAGATTTTAGCGGATTTACAGTACATGGTTACTTGCTGATTCTATCCTAATAGAATAAACAGTAAATTTATGTCCCAAATCTGGTGTTTTCTCAATAAACGCATGCACCATGTCAGCATCTTCCTCCCGGGACTGAGCTGAACAGTCATTCATATGCGCCCAGGTAGAATCTGAAGATGGTCATTATTGCCCATCAGTAAACTCCATATTGAGTCATTTTCTGTCCTTTTTATTCGGGATTTAATAGTCCTGCAGAATAGACTGACATTTTTAAAAAATATAAGATAATAATAGATGAGAGGGAAAATTGTGGCGACCAAGGGTAACATTAACCACTTTTTTGCGTTCTTTGAAATAAATTGAGACATTTCTTTTATATCCCCCTGTTACCTTGTATAGCCCATTTCTACAATGTATAAAAAAAAATAGAATGGCAAAAAATGAGCATTGAATTATGTTTCTCAGATCAGAAACAATTTAATAGCAACAGCAAAACAGAACTAGAGAGGTTTTAAGATAGTGGAGGAAATGTTATGCACCTGGGAGAAATACTTGGCTAGAAAAATGTAATTTTAGGTAGAGCCGTGAAATCATAGAATCCCAATGTAGACATGTGTATATGTAAATTGTTTTATTTTAAAAGATTTCATGTTTAATATAGGTACATTTTAATGGGATTTACCAACTCCAACCGTTTTTAACCTTTTGAAGTGACCCCTTTTTGAGTGATTGAATTAGATGAAGAGGAAAAAATATACTCACCTCTCTAAATCCCCACCACCAGTGGCGTAACTAGAATCCCATGGGACCTGGGGCAAAAGTTTGACCTGGGCCTCGCATGTCCACATTGGTTAGATGTAAGGGCCTTTCTGTAATAATGTCCCACATCCTGGCCCCTTTCTGTAATAAAGCCTTTCATCCTGTTCCCTTCCTGCAATAATGTCCTCCATCCTGGCCCCCAACCTGTAATAATGTCTCTCATCCTAGGCCCCTTCCTGTTATAATATCCCCAGTCCTGAGCCTCTTCTTGTTATAATGCCCTCCATTCTGGGACATTTACTGGTATAATGCCCCCCATCCTGAGCCCCTTCCTGTAAAAATGTTCCCCACACTAGGTCTTTCCTGGTATAATATCCCCTGTCCTGGGCTCGTTTCTGTAATAATGTCTCCTATCCTTGTCCTTTACTCTAACAATAATGTCCTTTGTCCTGTCCCCTTCCTGCAATAATGTTCACGGATCTGGCCCCCAATCTGTAATGATGCCTCTCTTCCTAGGTTCCTTCCTGTTATAATGCCCCTGCCTGGGCCTCTTCTTGTTATGACATCCTCCATTCTGGGAAACTTACTGGTATAATGTCCCCCATCCTGAACCCATTCCAGTAAAAATATTCCACAGCCTGTGCCCTTTGCTGGTATAATGTCCCTCTTCATGATCTGCTTCCTGGACTCCATTCTGGCATAATTACTCCAATTATCCCAATTAAATACTATTCTGGTATAATTACCTCCATCCTGGGCCCCTTCCTGGCATAATGACCCTAATCCCAAGCCCCTTCCTGGTGTAGTGACCCCAAATTTACTGTAATGACCTCAATCCTTTGTCCCCTCCTGGTAAATTGTCCATTCTTTTTTCCAAACATAAAAAAATGCTTATTTCCTTCATTTGCTCCCACAACGTGCAGTGTCCAGTTCTAAAGCTGACTAAAGTGGGCTGACATGGGCAGAGCATGATGTTATTGCCATGCTCCTTTCGCGACTGGCACACTGACATCAGTTGTAAGCCTCTGATTGGTCTGTGGCATGTATTGCAGTGCAGGGACCCAGCGGGTCTCTGCGCAGCAATAAAATTCAGCTGAATGTGCGTTCGATAATGCTCATCCAGTTGAAGTAGTCGTCAGTGGGTTTCCCCTCTCACAAGGACTCCCTTGTGACCACGATTGTTATGTCCCCTGCCCATCACATATCTCTGACACTAAGATAGCACCTTCCGGTATTTGTGTACTTCCAGCAGCAGTTTGTCATACATCATCCAAAGTTATATATTGTTGTATTGTGACTAAGAAAAATTTTACAAAACAGCACTCAAGATACAAGTATCATCAGAATGTATGAAGTCCCCTGCCACGTCACGGCAAACCTAACGTTACAAGTGTGGCGCTGTGTGGCAATTAGAGTTGAGCAAATTTGATCAGGGCCCTGATTATTCGACAAGCTATAGCACTTGCCGAATAAGCTGCAGAGGGAACCAGGATACATGGATCGTGCCGGCTGATCAAGTGTCCGGCGCTGCATCTGAATGTGTTGCGGCTGTGTCACAGTCACAACACATGTATGGCAAGCCCATCAAACAGGCAAGTGCTATAGCTTGCCGAATATGAAGGGACCCGATCAAATTCGCCCAACTCTAGTGGCAATCACAGCTAAAGCAACACCGCACCAGCAGATGCCCCACTCCAGGTTCCATCGCCTCACAGACACAGCACCAATTTGGCCTAGGTGTTTCTAACTTAGAAAGATAATGCATAGGCATTTTGTCTATTATTGCTCTTAGTTTTAAGTCTGAGATGATATGGGAGGTGAGTTTTTAAGATCTCTGCACTTGGTGTTAGGGCTATGTGGTGCCTATTGTTGCTGTGGTGCTGTGCCTGTGGCTTAGTGTGACCTGGGGCCATCGGGGCTTTGCCTTGCAGCATGGGTTTTGTGGGGTACCTGGGTCGTTCTCCTTGCTGGTGCAGTATCAATTTGTCTGTGTTCAACGCACAGCCCCCCACCTTTAAGGTTAGGGACCCACTAAGAGATTTGTCTTGTTAAGACAGTGGGCCTTATACAGTTTCATCAGAATGATAACTAAGAACCTTGTGTTCAGTGTGATAAATTTTTTCTTAGCTGCAATACATCAATGTATAAGTTTTGGATGTGCGGTCTATGTCTTTTTTTTACAGTTATAGTATATTGGGAATTATATGTTGGTCTAATTAGCCACATAAGGTGATGCATTTTCTATAGCTGACTGCAGTTAATCGTGCATTTTGCTGGCGGTGGTTTCCTATTCTTTTGCATGTTTGTCACACTTAAATGTTTCAGATCACCAAACAAACTAAAATATAAGACAAAGATAACACAAGTAAACGCAAAATGCAGTTTATAAATGAAAGTCTTTATCATTAAGGGAAAAAGAAATCCAAACGTACGGGGTCCTGTTTTAAAAAGTAAATGCTCCCTAAACCTAATAGCTAGTTGTGCCCTATTAGCAGTAACAAACAAATGCAATCAAGTGTTTGTGATAACTGGCAATGAGTCTTTTACAACGCTCTGGAGGAATTTTGGTCACTCATCTTCGCATAATTGTTGTAATTCAGCCACATTGTAGGATTTCTGAGTATGAATTGCATTTCTAAGGTCATGCCAAAGCATCACAATCAAATTCAGGTCAGGAATTTGACTAATCCACTCTAAAGTCTTAATTTTGTTTGTTTTTTAAGCTATACAGAGGTGAATTTGCTGGTGTGTTCCTGCTGCATAACCCAAGTGCGTTTTACCTTGTCACAGATAGCTGGACACTCTCCTTCAGGATTTTTTGGTAGACAGCAGAATTTTTGGTTCCATTTAGCACAGCAAATCTTCCAGTTCATGAAGCAGCAAAACAGCCCCAGACCATCATACTACCACCACCATATTTTACTGTTGGTATAATGATTTCCTTTCCGAAATGCTGTGGTACTTCTACGTTAGCTGTAATGGGACAAATACCGTTTGTAATTTCTGTTAGCCGGACTCTCCTGGGAAGGTTCACCACTGTTCCATGTTTTCACCATTTTTGAATAATGGTTCTCACTGTGGCTGGAGTCCCAAAGCTTTAAAATGGCTTTATAACCTTTTTCACACTAATAAATCTCAATTACTTTGTATTTCATTTGTTCCAGAATTTCTTTGTATCGTGGCATGATATCTAGCGTTTCAGGATCTTTTGGTCTCCTTCATTTTCTCAGGCAGGTGCTATTTAAGTGATTTCTTGATTGATAACAGGGCTGGCCATAATCAGGCCTTGATGTGGCTAGGGAATTTGAACTCCGCTTTGAAATTGATGTGCTAAAAGCAGGGAAACTGGGCAATCAAGAATCCAATTGACTTTGTCCTGGGCCAAAATGTAATGATTTGATGACTGGGACAGAGCATCTCCAACACCATTGATCTTGTTGGGTGTTTCCGGTATTGGTGGTAGGCTGTGGTTAGTATCTACTAAGTCGGATGAACCACATTTAGTTTCACATAATATTGACTGCTGGGGTTACATGAATGGCTTAATTTGGAAAAAGAAGGCACCATGATGAACTATTGTAGGAAGGCAAATCGGAAGAAGTACATTGGGTACCAGATCTCATGCAGATGTTACTTTGACATGCACCATCTAGCTAAACATTGTTGCAGACTAAATACACACCTTAATTGGAATGGTTTTCCAAAATAGTTGTGACGTCTTCCAACAAGATAATACCCATGCCAATATACAAAAATATCTCAAATGGTATAAGGAACATAGAAAGTGTCTAAGTTACTTGTTCTTCAAATTGTCCTTAAATGGGTTGTCCAGAACTCTTACATTTATGGCCTATCCTAAGGGTGCAGTCATACAGCCGTATAAATCGGAGCTTAAATCGGAAAGGAGTGCACAGAATGGCTGGTTGCCTATTAGCGTCTCAACTCTGTCTCTCCATAGAACATTGCAAGACCGCTAGAGTCGACAAGTGGAGCCTAAACCTAGCTGTTTGTGCATAAGGCTACTTTCACACTAGCGTTAACTGCAATACGTCGCAATGCGTCGTTTTGCCGAAAAAACGCATCCTGCAAAAGTGCTTGCAGGATGCGTTTTTTCTGCATTGACTAACATTAGTGACACATTTGCGACGCATTGACACACGTTGCAACCGTCGTGCGACGGTTGCGCCGTGTTGTGGCGAACCGTCGGGAGCAAAAAACGTTACATGTAACGTTTTTTGCTCACGACGGTCCGCTTCTTCCGACCGCGCATGCACGGCCGGAACTCCGCCCCCACCTCCCCGCACTTCCCCGCACCTCACAATGGGGCAGCAGATGCACTGGAAAAATGCATCCGCTGCCCCCGTTGTGCGGCGGAGACAACGCTAGCGTCGGTGACCTCGGCCCGACGCACTGCAACGGACCGAGCCCGACGCTAGTGTGAAAGTAGCCTAACACACCGTTAGGATTCGGCAAGCTGTAATACCAGGCAAATATTATACCAGAGGTGGATATCCCCTTTAAAGGATCTGTTCTAATATCAAGTTGCCAGACACCACAGAACATTTGGATTCCATTACTCAATGGGTTAGAACTGGTTTAACAGCACGAGACTGAATTTTGTGATTTTAATCATTGGCTTATCCATATTTAGAATTATTTCTTAGTAAGTCTTCTGAACTGTTTATAAATAACTAAAACAGGAGTGATGATGTAGTAAATCCTTTCTGTAAGACACATGTCATTACCATAATACTAGATGGTTTTATTTATACTACAGACACAAATTTAATGACTTCTGCTACCTAAACATTATCCGTCATCAGCTCCTTTAACTTAATCAACCTTATGGGGACAATGTAGGCAATCAGGTCCCGGTAGATAATGCAGCCGTGTGGAGGTCAATCAATATTCAATATTGTATCACAGACAGTAAGCGAGGTTGGTTTATCAATGCCACAGCCACTAATGACCAGGATGACATTGTTACTCTTGCTATCTAATATTCTCGGCCACACGGAGATTCGGAGATTGGGATCAGTGGAATTTTGAGTCTTTTACCACCTTAGTAGATATAGTCTGCCGTAGTCACAACAGTTAATGGAAATCTCCACTGATAATTCCGATCAATGCAGTGACTTTTAAAGCCTAAGGTGTGATTGAGATTGTTTAGATATGAAAACCCAAGACAAGATCTTTCTTCAATACCTACTCATGTCTTCTATTCCTTTGGGATGGTCTTGCTAATTTTGTTTTAATGAACAATATTATTAACATGTGATTTGATAGCTGACCGATATTGGACTAACGTAAGTTGTCCTTTCCACCATTAAGCAATATTTTCTGCTATTTACTGTAATGCTCTACTAATTATTTTACTAAATACAGGTCATATTAGCTCTAATTGGTTTGTTTTTATCACTCCGTCCATACTTACCATCGCAATAGGTGATTAGATTTTTTATTTTTTTTTTCAGTATGAAGAGGAAAGGCCACATTATCCCTTAGATGATCCAATAAATATACCACGCAATACCAAACTCATGCAGAGCCTAACATTGAATATTTCCTTCTCACCTTTTTTCAAAATGTAAATGATTGTGATGAGTGGCACCAGATGGTCAACTGATAAAGAAAATTTTTTTATAAATTGTTGGGATATGTTTACTCCATATGTGTCTAAAGGTCATCACTTAGTAATGTGATCTGAACAGAAAACGGCTGAGAGATTTGTCAGGATTCCGAGTTAAAACTAATTAAATGAATTGAGCGAATCTCCCGAAATTTGATTAGGGTAGATTCATTAAATTCGGAAAAGTGATAGATTTTTGTTGACAAAATTTGGTGCAAATCAATTCTGCCGTTAAGGGGATAAAAACCTCTTATACTCAACTCTCTCTGTTCCTGTGATCAGCTCCTTTTTCTTTCTTTCAGGTCTTCAGACACACACCCCTAATGACTAGGCTCCACTGCAAATCCTGAACGTGTGCACATAGCCTTAGTCCCTGTCCTGTGTTCCCCCCACTCATCATAAGTACCATCATGCCATCATTATGCCATCATAATGAATTTGAGGGTGGGAGAATACGTTATCAGGTGCTTAACATCCTCTGCCATCTCTCAATTCATTACAAGTCTCTGACAGTGCGGAGCGCCCCCACACCGCCGCAGGGCCGAGGGGTACCCGGAGCCGGGCCTCTGAGTCTCAGTCCTGGGGTTGTCACGGTGGCTAGACCCGGTCCGTGGCCCTGTCTGTCAGTGGGGGACGTCCGGTGCAATAAGTCGTGTTGTAACGGTGCAGTTGTGGGGTGCAGGTCGCGGTAAATAACGAGGACACCAGGTTGCAGTCTCTTTACCTCTTTACTGGAGATCTCTGAGTCCTCAGTCCAGAATACGGTTCACCAAGCTGCGCAAGTCCGGCCGGTCCAATGGCACCTCCAGAGTTCACTTCACAGGTGGAAATCGGTGCCTTCCTTCTTAGCGCTATGTGTTGTAGTCCTTCCCTGCTGTGCTTACAGAAAGTACCCCACAACTGTTGTGTCTGTTTCTTAAGTTCCCTCACAACTCGATTAAATGATGTTCTTCTAATCGTCCGTCCCTTCCTGATGTTACAGTTAGAACGGCACCCGTTTGTCGGGTAGGCCTGGAGTTCTTCCGGGACCCTAGAGACGCCCCTCTCCCGCAATTGCCTCCCAAGACTTCATAGGTGATATGTGTTAGACAGCCCGCCTTAAACTGACTGTCCTGCCGCTGTTTAGAGTATTGCTTGAAGCTGAATGTTATAATACTCCCTCGGCGTTCCGGCCACCGGTAGTGCGCCTCAGCAGGGTGTTGCTCCGGTCTTACAGCATGACCCCTACTGGAATTCTCCTATTGCTTGATCTCGTTTCTCACTCAGCACAATCTATCTCGCTTCTAGTCCTTTCTTGGGTCCCGCCGCTTCCCGGAGCTGGCGCGGACCCGTTACGTTCTTTCCAATGCCAAGCCTCTGCCAGGATCCCACCCCTGGCAGAGACCCTACTGTCTCTTCCTCCACAACACCCTCTGCCACAAGGTGTTGCTTCGTTCAATCCAGTCAGCCTTCTCTCCTAACTTCCTGCCTGACCCCCAGTTTACCCACTATGGTGGGGGAGTGGCCTAATGAATAGCACCCTTAGCTCCCCCCCGGAGGCCCAGCTGTGAAATGTATTGGTGTCTGTGATACCTGATCAGATGAACTCCTTCAGTGCCATCGGACGCACCATGGCTCCCCATAGTGGCGGAGCCACAGTACTGCAACGACCAGGACTCTGGGGCGCTGCACTCCCCCCTGGTTAAACACAGTACTCCGGGACTGGGAAGAAAAACAACAATACAAGTTAGCAAAAAGACATACAATTTTGTTGAGTGCAATAACATAAGTATACTTGAACAGGCTTCCCTTTATGGGAGGTAAGGACACTTGAACGTTACAAACATAATTAAATATCATAGCAACAGGCTACAATTAACTCTCATTACCCAACCGGGTATTCTACTAAGTGCAATTTAATGAACAATAATTTAACATTGCCTTCAAGGAACATACACTCCTAGCTCGCTAAAGGCCTTCCCATAATCACATTACAGGGCAAGTTAACTTTTCATTCTCCTACTTTGAACCTGCAGGACCGCCTGTCCCTATGGCACCAGACCTACTGCCTCTCCTTTCTTTTACAGGACCGCCCCGTTCAGCCAGGGCCTACTGCCTTTCTCTACTATACATGGTATAGACATAACATTCCTTTCAATTAGAGAACATGGAGCCGGCTCTACTTGGCTCCTATTAGGACTCACTCACTAACCCCTACGGGTTCACTTTCTGTCCTTAGTAACACATTATTAACTTTCTATGGGGACTCAGGGTTTACCTTCTATCCTCACCTTCATTATTACTTTCTTATATGCAAAACAGTTACATTTCTTCCAGAGCATCATCATCAGTATTTCTTTACATTTAACTAGCTAAAACACATATAACTTTTCTCATATAAACATTATCATCATTTCCTTTGGTCAAGACATTATTGCTACTCATCTTAAGTAATATTTCTATCAAAGCGTGACAAATGAACATCCCCTTTAAGAGAGGACTAGGTCTCTATGAGGTAGCACTTCTTCTCTAGCTACCAGTCTTTACTCATCAAAGGTTCCAGTGTGGTATCTTCACAAAGAGTCTTTAAGTAAAACCAGTAGGAAGCGCCTTTAATAAGGTGCAAACTATTTACAAGAAAGTTTGGATCATGCACTGTTCATGATTTCTCAGTTTGTAAAACTTGTGCAAAACTGTAGAAAAACAAACAATAAGGATCCCGGGTCAACTAAGGGATCCATAAATTGTTAACCCTGGACGGGTTTAGTAACAAACAATCAGGAACAAACAGTTAAACGAAGAACTATATACATTTTCAGGTTTCCGAGGTTTATTCTTATTCAGGTGGCCTTGGCCCCTGATTCCCGGCTGATGTCGCGCCAGTGTCACTGGTGGATCTTCCCGGTGCAGTCAGACCACCCGATGCCTGAACCTGAAGACGGATCCTAGCGGCCAGCTCAGTTGCTGCAATAAGACGTACGGTGGCAATGTTGGTAAGCTCTGCCACATTTGGTTCAATCACAGCTGAAGTAGTAGATGACACTCCCTCAGGTCCACATCGGCGAACGTTACGGACATACCACCCCTGGGTATTACGATGGCGGTAGTAGGTCACTTGATCCCCCTTTTGTAGAGAGTCACCACCTCGGCCACAGCAGGGAGTCTTCACGTTGCTACTGGCAACGAAAACGTCGGTTGGTAGTCCCGGTTCCTGTATGGAGCCCCATCCCCTCTTCGGGTGGAAAGTCAATACAGTTCCTCGCCGTATCACGTCTCTGTCATCACATGCAGGAGGCGATGGTTGTACTTTCGGTGGACCAATCAGTTCTGACTCTGACTCTTTTTGTCTCCTCCAATGTAAGATCAAGCACTGTCGATACTGTTCCCAGGTAAGCACAGCAAGGGTGAACCCTTCCTCCCGAGCCCCGTCCGAGCCAATCCGGGGGGTGTCCCATTGGAGGATCACCCCGTCTGGGCCCACGTCTATGGGTTCTCCCATCCTAGTCGGCAGCGGCGGTACCATCTTTTCCATGGCGTCGGGAGGTAACACCACTAGTTCCGCTGAGAGGAGTCCGCTCCTATTGGGGGGAGGACCGGTCGCGGGAGCAGGATCGAGCGTGGAAGCAGGGGCGTCTGCCGTACCTGCGCCTGATGTGGTTCCACCGATGTCGATCCGGTCCGCTGACAAGAACGCTGGAGTCGGCTGCTGCCCGGACCGCGGCTCCTCCAATTCGGTCCCCGAACACGGCTCCGCTCGCTGTGACTCCTGTCATGATCTCAATGGCAAGAGATCATAGCATAAGCATATATAGGAACTAGCTCTTGGAAGATGGGAACTGAGCTGACCATGAACTAAACCTAACACACAACTAGCAGTGGCCGGGTAGCATGCCTACGTTGATTCTAGATGCCCAGCACCAGCCGGAGGACTAAATAATGCTAGCAGAGGAAAATATTAGTCCTAGCTCACCTCTAGAGAAATACCCCAAAAGGAGACAGAGGCCCCCCACATGTATTGGCGGTGAATTAAGATGAAATAACAAACGTAGTATGAAAATAGGTTTAGCAAATTTGAGGTCCACTTACTACATAGCAGAAGACAGAAAGGACACTTTCATGGTCAGCTGAAAACCCTAATCAAAAACACCATCCAGAAATTACTTTAAAACTCTGGCATTAACTCATAACACCAGAGTGGCAATTCCTGTTCACAAGAGCTTTCCAGACACAGTAACGAAACTACAGCTGTGAACTGGAACCAAAATGCAAAAACAAACATGGACAAGAGTCCAACTTATCTAGTAGTTGTCTAGGAGCAGGAACAAGCACAGAGAGGCTTCTGATAACATTGTTGACCGGCAAGCAACTAACAGAGCAGCAAGGTTATATAGCGACTCCCACATCTTGATGGGAACAGGTGAACAGAGAAGATGAAGACACCAGTTCAATTCCACCAGTAGCCACCGGGGGAGCCCAGAATCCAAATTCACAACAGTACCCCCCCCTCAAGGAGGGGGCACCGAACCCTCACCAGAACCACCAGGGCGATCAGGATGGGCCCTATGAAAGGCACGAACCAGATCAGAGGCATGAACATCAGATGCATTCACCCAAGAATTATCCTCCTGGCCGTATCCCTTCCACTTGACCAGATACTGGAGTCTCCGTCTGGAAACACGAGAGTCTAAGATTTTCCCACAACGTACTCCAACTCACCCTCAACCAACACCGGAGCAGGAGGCTCAACGGAAGGCACAACCGGTACCTCATACCTGCGCAATAATGACCGATGAAAAACGTTATGAATAGAAAAGGATGCAGGGAGGTCCAAACGGAAGGAAACAGGGTTAAGAATCTCCAATATCTTATACGGACCAATGAACCGAGGCTTAAACTTAGGAGAAGAGACCCTCATAGGGACAAAACGAGAAGACAACCACACCAAATCCCCAACACAAAGCCGAGGACCAACACGACGGTGGCGGTTGGCAAAAAGCTGAGTCTTCTCCTGGGACAACCTCAAATTGTCCACCACCTGCCCCCAGATCTGATGCAATCTCTCCACCACAGCATCCACTCCAGGACAATCCGAAGATTCCACCTGACCAGAGGAAAATCGAGGATGAAACCCCGAATTACAGAAAAACGGGGACACCAAAGTGGCAGAGCTGGCCCGATTATTGAGAGCGAACTCCGCCAATGGCAAAAAAGCAACCCAATCATCCTGGTCAGCAGACACAAAACACCTCAGATATGTCTCCAGGGTCTGATTAATCCGCTCGGTCTGGCCATTCGTCTGAGGATGGAAAGCGGACGAAAAAGACAAATCTATGCCCATCCTAGCACAGAATGCCCGCCAAAATCTAGACACGAATTGGGTCCCTCTGTCAGAAACGATATTCTCAGGAATACCATGCAAACGAACAACATTTTGAAAAAACAGAGGAACCAACTCGGAAGAAGAAGGCAACTTGGGCAGAGGAACCAAATGGACCATCTTAGAGAAACGGTCACACACCACCCAGATGACAGACATCTTCTGAGAAACAGGCAGATCTGAAATAAAATCCATCGAGATGTGCGTCCAAGGCCTCTTAGGAATAGGCAAGGGCAACAACAATCCACTAGCCCGAGAACAACAAGGCTTGGCCCGAGCACAAACGTCACAAGACTGCACAAAGCCTCGCACATCTCGTGACAGGGAAGGCCACCAGAAGGACCTTGCCACCAAATCCCTGGTACCAAAAATGCCAGGATGACCTGCCAACGCAGAAGAATGAACCTCAGAGATGACTCTACTGGTCCAATCATCAGGAACAAACAGTTTATCAGGTGGGCAACGATCAGGTCTATCCGCCTGAAACTCCTGCAAGGCCCGCCGCAGGTCTGGAGAAACGGCTGACAATACCACTCCATCCTTAAGGATACCTGTGGGCTCAGAGTTACCAGGTGAGTCAGGCTCAAAACTCCTAGAAAGGGCATCCGCCTTAACATTCTTAGAACCCGGTAGGTATGACACCACAAAATTAAACCGAGAGAAAAATAATGACCAGCGCGCCTGTCTAGGATTCAGGCGCCTGGCGGTCTCAAGATAAATCAAATTTTTGTGGTCAGTCAATACCACCACCTGATGTCTGGCCCCCTCAAGCCAATGGCGCCACTCCTCAAAAGCCCACTTCATGGCCAAAAGCTCCCGATTCCCAACATCATAATTCCGCTCAGCGGGCGAAAATTTACGGGAAAAGAAGGCACAAGGCCTCATAACGGAGCAGTCAGAACTTTTCTGCGACAACACTGCCCCAGCTCCGATCTCAGAAGCGTCGACCTCAACCTGAAAAGGTAGAGCAACATCAGGCTGACGCAACACAGGGGCAGAGGAAAAACGGCGCTTAAGCTCCCGAAAGGCCTCCACAGCATCAGGGGACCAATCAGCAACATCAGCACCCTTCTTAGTCAAATCGGTCAATGGCTTAGCAATATCCGAAAAACCAGCAATAAATCGACGATAAAAGTTAGCAAAGCCCAAAAATTTCTGAAGACTCTTAAGAGAAGAGGGCTGCGTCCAATCACAAATAGCTTGAACCTTGACAGGATCCATTTCAATGGAAGAGGGAGAAAAAATATATCCCAAAAAGGAAATCCTCTGTACCCCAAAAACACACTTAGAACCCTTCACACACAAAGAATTAGACCGCAAAACCTGAAAAACCCTCCTGACTTGTTGGACATGAGAGTCCCAGTCATCCGAAAAAATCAGAATATCATCCAGATACACAATCATAAATTTATCCAAATAATCGCGGAAAATGTCATGCATAAAGGACTGGAAGACTGAAGGGGCATTTGAAAGACCAAAAGGCATCACTAAATACTCAAAGTGGCCCTCGGGCGTATTAAATGCGGTTTTCCACTCATCCCCCTGCCTGATTCGCACCAAATTATACGCCCCACGAAGGTCAATCTTAGAGAACCACTTGGCCCCCTTTATGCGAGCAAACAAATCAGTCAGCAACGGCAATGGGTATTGATATTTTACAGTGATTTTATTCAAAAGCCGATAATCAATACATGGTCTCAAAGAGCCGTCTTTTTTTGACACAAAGAAAAAACCGGCTCCTAAGGGAGATGACGATGGACGAATATGTCCCTTTTCCAAGGACTCCTTTATATATTCTCGCATAGCAGCATGTTCAGGCACAGACAGATTAAATAAACGACCCTTTGGGTATTTACTACCCGGGATTAAATCTATGGCACAATCGCACTCTCGGTGCGGAGGTAATGAACCAAGCTTGGATTCTTCAAAGACGTCACGATAGTCAGACAGGAACTCAGGAATTTCAGAGGGAATAGATGATGAAATGGAAACCACAGGTACATCCCCATGAGCCCCCTTACATCCCCAGCTCAACACAGACATAGCTCTCCAGTCGAGGACTGGGTTGTGAGATTGCAGCCAAGGCAATCCTAGCACCAAATCATCATGTAGATTATACAGCACCAGAAAGCGAATAATCTCCTGGTGATCCGGATTAATACGCATAGTTACTTGTGTCCAGTATTGTGGTTTATTATTAGCCAATGGGGTGGAGTCAATCCCCTTCAGAGGAATAGGAGTCTCCAAAGGCTCTAAATCATACCCACAGCGTTTGGCAAAGGACCAATCCATAAGACTCAAAGCGGCGCCAGAGTCGACATAGGCGTCCGTGGTAATAGATGACAAAGAGCAAATCAGGGTCACAGATAGAATAAACTTAGACGGTAAGGTGCAAATGGAAACAGATTTACCAAGTTTTTTAGTGCGCTTAGAGCATGCTGATATAACATGAGTAGAATCACCACAATAGAAACACAACCCATTTTTCCGTCTAAAATTCTGCCGCTCGCTTCGGGACAGAATTCTATCACACTGCATACTCTCTGGCGATTTCTCAGTGGACACCGCCAGATGGTGCACTGGTTTGCGCTCCCGCAAACGCCTATCGATCTGAATAGCCATTGTCATGGACTCATTCAGACCCGCAGGCACAGGGAACCCCACCATAACATCCTTAATGGCATCAGAGAGACCCTCTCTGAAAGTCGCCGCCAGGGCGCACTCATTCCACTGAGTAAGCACAGACCATTTACGGAATCTTTGGCAGTAAATTTCCGCTTCATCTTGCCCCTGAGATAGGGACATCAAAGTTTTTTCTGCCTGAAGCTCCAAATGAGGTTCGTCATAAAGCAACCCCAAGGCCAGAAAAAACGCATCCACATTGAGCAACGCAGGATCCCCTGGTGTCAATGAAAAAGCCCAGTCTTGAGGGTCGCCCCGGAGCAAGGAAATCACAATCCTGACCTGCTGTGCAGGGTCTCCGGCAGAGCGAGATTTCAGGGACAAAAATAATTTGCAATTATTTCGAAAATTCTGAAACCCAGATCTATTCCCCGAGAAAAATTCCGGCAAAGGAATTCTCGGCTCAGATACAGGTGCATGACAAACAAAATCTTGCAAATTTTGTACCTTCGTGGCGAGATTATTCAAACCTGCAGTTACACTCTGAAGATCCATTACAAACAGGTGGACACAGAGCCATTCAAAGGAGAGAAGAAAAAAAAAAAAAAAAAAAAAAAAAAAAATTTCAGCAGACTACTATTTTCTCTCCTTTCTCAGCCAAGGATCTTAACCCTTTAGTGGGCCGGTCAAACTGTCATGATCTCAATGGCAAGAGATCATAGCATAAGCATATATAGGAACTAGCTCTTGGAAGATGGGAACTGAGCTGACCATGAACTAAACCTAACACACAACTAGCAGTGGCCGGGTAGCATGCCTACGTTGATTCTAGATGCCCAGCACCAGCCGGAGGACTAAATAATGCTAGCAGAGGAAAATATTAGTCCTAGCTCACCTCTAGAGAAATACCCCAAAAGGAGACAGAGGCCCCCCACATGTATTGGCGGTGAATTAAGATGAAATAACAAACGTAGTATGAAAATAGGTTTAGCAAATTTGAGGTCCACTTACTACATAGCAGAAGACAGAAAGGACACTTTCATGGTCAGCTGAAAACCCTAATCAAAAACACCATCCAGAAATTACTTTAAAACTCTGGCATTAACTCATAACACCAGAGTGGCAATTCCTGTTCACAAGAGCTTTCCAGACACAGTAACGAAACTACAGCTGTGAACTGGAACCAAAATGCAAAAACAAACATGGACAAGAGTCCAACTTATCTAGTAGTTGTCTAGGAGCAGGAACAAGCACAGAGAGGCTTCTGATAACATTGTTGACCGGCAAGCAACTAACAGAGCAGCAAGGTTATATAGCGACTCCCACATCTTGATGGGAACAGGTGAACAGAGAAGATGAAGACACCAGTTCAATTCCACCAGTAGCCACCGGGGGAGCCCAGAATCCAAATTCACAACAGACTCCTCCTCCGCTGGCTCCGAGGTCGGGATTGGTGGACTCGGCCCCGCTATCTGTTCCCAGGGTTTCGGATCCTCCGGCTGCAGGGAACACGGGTCCGCCTCCGGTGAACGAGGGCAAGCCGGGATTACTCCTTCCCCGTTCCGGCACTCGCTGTTCTCCATCATGATCTGCTGATCGGCGGCAATGCATGCATCGGACCCCGCCATTTCTCCGAGGTCGGGCTTCTCCGTCTCCTGCTTCCCGCCGTTGCAAATCAGGGGGTTGTCCTCTGCTTTGGGGCAGGTCATCTCCTTGCAGCCAGAAGCGCAGGGGGCGGTATCCATTTCTCGCGCCATTCTGGTAGTCTCCTCCCATAGCACGCCCTCCTTCTTTTCCGAAGTAGCAATGGCGGCGGCTTTTGGCGGGAACTTCTCTTGGTCAATGATAGCACGCAGTCTTTTCAATAAAATACAGTTCAGGCACAACAAATCACAGTTCCAAGGCACACATGACCTGATTCTTCAGGCTTAAGTAGATCCTGTTCGTGACGCCAAGTTTGCGGAGCGCCCCCACACCGCCGCAGGGCCGAGGGGTACCCAGAGCCGGGCCTCTGAGTCTCAGTCCTGGGGTTGTCACGGTGGCTAGACCCGGTCCGTGGCCCTGTCTGTCAGTGGGGGACGTCCGGTGCAATAAGTCGTGTTGTAACGGTGCAGTTGTGGGGTGCAGGTCGCGGTAAATAACGAGGACACCAGGTTGCAGTCTCTTTACCTCTTTACTGGAGATCTCTGAGTCCTCAGTCCAGAATACGGTTCACCAAGCTGCGCAAGTCCGGCCGGTCCAATGGCACCTCCAGAGTTCACTTCACAGGTGGAAATCGGTGCCTTCCTTCTTAGCGCTATGTGTTGTAGTCCTTCCCTGCTGTGCTTACAGAAAGTACCCCACAACTGTTGTGTCTGTTTCTTAAGTTCCCTCACAACTCGATTAAATGATGTTCTTCTAATCGTCCGTCCCTTCCTGATGTTACAGTTAGAACGGCACCCGTTTGTCGGGTAGGCCTGGAGTTCTTCCGGGACCCTAGAGACGCCCCTCTCCCGCAATTGCCTCCCAAGACTTCATAGGTGATATGTGTTAGACAGCCCGCCTTAAACTGACTGTCCTGCCGCTGTTTAGAGTATTGCTTGAAGCTGAATGTTATAATACTCCCTCGGCGTTCCGGCCACCGGTAGTGCGCCTCAGCAGGGTGTTGCTCCGGTCTTACAGCATGACCCCTACTGGAATTCTCCTATTGCTTGATCTCGTTTCTCACTCAGCACAATCTATCTCGCTTCTAGTCCTTTCTTGGGTCCCGCCGCTTCCCGGAGCTGGCGCGGACCCGTTACGTTCTTTCTAATGCCAAGCCTCTGCCAGGATCCCACCCCTGGCAGAGACCCTACTGTCTCTTCCTCCACAACACCCTCTGCCACAAGGTGTTGCTTCGTTCAATCCAGTCAGCCTTCTCTCCTAACTTCCTGCCTGACCCCCAGTTTACCCACTATGGTGGGGGAGTGGCCTAATGAATAGCACCCTTAGCTCCCCCCCGGAGGCCCAGCTGTGAAATGTATTGGTGTCTGTGATACCTGATCAGATGAACTCCTTCAGTGCCATCGGACGCACCATGGCTCCCCATAGTGGCGGAGCCACAGTACTGCAACGACCAGGACTCTGGGGCGCTGCAACAGCATCTTCTCCCACTTTTCAATTCATCATAAAGTGTCCTGTGCACCTTACTCCCTCCTCTTCTAAATAAATTTAAGTCCCTGATAGTGTCATAATGAATTGTGAGATGGGGAAGGACGCTATCAGGGACTTAGCACCCTCTTGACCATCCAATTCATTTTACATCCATATCTAATATCGTCCTCCCCCTCCCCTTTTCAAAAGTCCATTATAAGTCCCCCTTACTCTAATCCCAATACACCCCCCTCATTTACCTCTCCCCCACCCCCCTCATTGTCCTCTGCCCCACATCCCTCTTTGTCATCTCCCCTACATCCTTCATTGTCACCTCCCCCACCCCTCTCATTGTCCTCTCCTTCACCCCATCATTGTCTTCTCCCCAATCCCCATCATTGTCATTTCCCCTACCCCATGATTGTTCTCTCCCCCATCTGCATTGTTGGCCTCTCCCCAACACCCCAACATTGTCCTCTCCCCATATCCATCATTGTCCTCTCTCCCACATCTCACCATTGTCATCTCCCTAACTTCCCTCATAGTTCTATCCCACCTCCCTCATTGTTCTCCCCACCTTCGTCATTGTTCTCCACCCCATCATTGTTCTCCCCCACCTCAATCATTGTTCACCCCCTCCTCTATCATTCTTCTCCTCTACCTTATAATTGTTCCCTCCATCTCGATCATTGTTCCCCCCCACCTCCATCATTATACTTTACCACTTTCATTTCTCCCTTACCTCCATCATTGTTATCCACCATGTACCTGAGTCAGGCAGGAAGCTGAAGATGGATTCCTGCAGCTCAGCTGCCATTTGCTCATGTAGGCAGCGGATCTGCATGAGGGCAATCTGGACATTGGCGCCCAGAGCCTCGGGCACCGTGAAACAGGCCAGATTGCCCTCATTATTAGCCACACTTCAAGGGCCCTCCTGCATTTCTGGGCTCCGGTGCAGGTGCATCAGTTGCATCAGTGTGTAAAGGTGCATCAGTTGCATAGCCTGTAAAGACCACACGGCCACCTCAACACCATTGGAGCTACTGCAACCCTCGACCTACTGTCTCCTTCCCCATAATCCTGTAGAATGTAAGCCCGCAAGGGCAGGGTCCTCTTCCCTCTGTACCAGTTTGTCGTTGTTAGTTTTGTTTACTGTAAGTGATATTTGTATTTTGATGTAACTCCTTCTGATGTACAGCACCATGGAATTAATGGTGCTATATAAATAAATAATAATAATAATAATAATAATAATAATAATCAGTGTTATGGTTTGCCCCTGACCACCTTGGAATTTTCCATTTTTGCTTTTTTTTATTGCTCCCCTTCTTCCCAGAGCCATAACTTTTTTTATTTTTCCATCAATATGGCCATGTGAGGGCTTGTGCTTTGCGGGTTGAGTTGTACTTTTGAACAACACCATTGATTTTACCACATAGGAAAAACAGGAACAAAATTCCAAGTGCGGTGAAATTGCAGAAAAAGTGCAATTCCACAGTTTTTTTTTTTACCATATTCACTAAATGCTAAAACTGACTTGACATTATGATTCTCCAGGTCATTATGATTTCACAGATACCAAACATGTATAGGTTCTTTTTTAATTAAAATGGTGAAAAATAATTCTAAAATTTGCAAAAAAAAACCCAAACATAAAAATGATGCCATTTTCCGAGACCCGTAGCGTCTCCATTTTTCAGGATCTGGGGCTGGGTGAAGGCTTATTTTTTGTGTGCATTTTGGGGTAGATACAATGTTTTTATCCCGTTATTGCACAGTCTTTGCACAGTTTGCTATTTGTACTTAGTACTTAATCACAGTGAGAGAATGGTCCATTTAATGGTGAGACAGTTTTATGGTTACTTACATTCTCTAATGGGAGGTTCCCCAATAGTTTGGGGTCAAACTTGTCTGGACACTTCAGTTAGTTTTTACACAGCAACTTCCCTATATTGATAATAATAATAATATTATACCCCATATGCATAAAAACATACATATATCAATGTCCGTTTAAGACAATCATAAGTGAGGAAATTGAAAGAATTGCAACTAATGGAAGAACCTGATATGTTTCACATTTTATATACTTTATCAAATGAATATTCTGCTTCACTGCATTTTTTAGAGAACATTATACTGTGATAGGAGAATACAATGACCCCTGTGTACTGTACATGCAAGGTTGCCAACAGCCCAGAAATTTCAGGACTGTCCATAAAATTATTGCACTCTATTGGCATGTCTATTAAAAAAAAATTGAGTCATTGAAATTGAAGGAACTTATACAGATTATTTTGACTGTAATTAACATCATTTTACGGTTTACTGTGAATACAGACAATGTCCTTATGTCAGAATTATGGGCTGTAGATATGGATCAATTATAATTATAATGATTTATTAATGTTTTCCGATGTGTCCATATAAAGTATTGTATGATTTTTTGGTAAGCACTCTAGAAAAATTAAAAAGTCAAGTTGGCAACCCCACCTACTTGGCTTTTTTGCAAACTGGAAACAAGACTTGTGTCTGGTTTTGAAAAATGCTGCTCTTCCATAAAGGCCAGATTTGCTCCTCCAGCCTGACCATGGGCCTCTTGGCTTCTTTTCTATTTAGTGCTTTCCTTGCTTGGGATATCCTAGGTGGACGGCAATGTCTTGGTAGGTTTGCAGTTATTACATACTCCTTCCATTTTTGGATGATGGATTGAAAAGTGCTCTGTGAGATGTTCTGAGTTTGGGCTATGTTTAACTCTTAATCCTGCTTAACTCTTCTCCATAACTTTATCCCTGACCTGTCTGGTGTGTTCCTTGGTTTTCTTGATTCTGTTTGATCCCTAATCTTCTCAAACAAACCTCTGAGGCCTTCGCAGAACAACTGTAGTTATACCGAGAATAAATTACACACAGATGGGCTCAATTTACTAATTATGAGAATTGTGTAAGCAATTGGTCACTCAGGATTTTATTTAGAGGATCAAACGACAGGGATCATACTGTATATCACAGTTTTCAGATTGATATTTTTTTTTATTTAGAAATCCATGTATCATTTATTTTACTCATCATAAATCCTTGTTACTTTGTGTTGGTATATAACATAAAATCCCAATAAAATACATTTAAGTTTGTGGGTTCAATGTTAAATAGTCAAAGGGGTGTGAATACTTTTTAGAGGCACTGTATGCTGTGATAGGAGAATAAAACTATTCTATAAAAAAAAACCTCTGTGCATAACTGACCTTGATTTTATATAGTGCCTAAACATATTGAACACATTACAAAATCATGATTCTCTACTCGATATGAGTCCCACGGCTGTGATCTACTGCAGATCGCCACAATGAAACGGAATCGACACTAAGAAAGAATCGTACCCCTTCTGCTAATTTTTTCTTTTTTTTTTTTCCCCTTGCAGGGGAATAGATGAGTGGTGTAACTTGAAGCTCTTCGGCCCCAATGCAAAATCTCCAACTGGGCCTCCAATTATTGCATGTCAACAGGGCCCCAAATGATTGCATGTCTTTAAATAGTATTGGTCATTTCATATATGCTAAAGAGACTTTTGGAGCCCCTTAAGCTCCAGGGCCCGGGTGCGATTGTAACCCCTGTGGTTACGCCCCTGTAGTTGACCCTTGAGTATAACAAACTCTAGATCACACAACACCTTAAAGTTTGAAAATAGGGGGCCTTTCTCCTTGGGGCCTTCCATTCCATTCCATATCCTTGGTGCCATACAATATAAAACCAAAAATTATCTCTGTATTCAAAACAAGCCACAGTTATAAATGGTTTGATGGTGAAAGGGTTAAACCGAGATTTTCAAGAGGCCTGAGTTCACCATCACGACCCCAAAGGCAGAACATAAAACAGCCAGACACATGGGATCTGGCTGTGATTACAAACATCTTTCATCATTAAATATTAACGCTCCGGCTGCTTACAGGCACGCTGCAAGAGTTATAGAATTTAATTCGATCATGGTGGAAAAAAAAACAGGTTCAAATAGTGTTACGGGCAGAGGAAGGTAGAGGAGTCAGAGTTATGGCTATCCGAGGCGACATCACAAAATGCTTTTTAAATAACCTCGTGACCCTGATATAAGGAGCTTCAGAGGGGGGAGATTTTAACTTGCAGACTCTTTGCCACTAGACATTATGATTTTTTTTGTACAACAGTTTGAAACAGCTAGATCAACCAACCACAACAGCGCCATGAAACTATTCATTTTAATTGTGAGCATTAGTATAGAACCGCCACTGTTTTTATTTCCCTGTGGATCTCAGGAATGCAAAGATGGAAAATAATATTTTTTCAAGTGTAATTTCATCTTAAACACAATAGCTGTAATAAATCTAGAATTCCTCTAAGAATTAGGTCTGCGCTATATTTTAGCAACCTCAAAAATACCTTTTTGAAGAAGAAACTGTTCATCTACGTAACACTATCTGGTTTTATGTCTTTACAAAATGCCATCTAGCAAAATACCAACAATTGCCTATGATTTATTAAACTGTGGCTAGTTAGAGTGGCTAGTCCTGGCTTCACGTAGCTAAAAAATGCAGAAAAGTTAAACTTTATGTAATGGTGTTCTGCTCTAAAATGGCTACCATGAACAGGCTCAGTGAAGACAATCTGATTACCAGATCCCAAGGGTTGCCCTAGCCTTCACCCTTTAACCTCTGTACAGGGGATCTGGTCATAAACAGGTCCCTGGGCTTGGGCCATGGAATAAGCTGCTGTTTGGTGGTTCAGGCAGGCAGGAGTGGTCAGGTAGCCGGGTCAGAAACAAGAGGGCACAAAATCAGAATATGTAAAAATAGTCAGAAACACAAGCCAACATACAAGAAGCAAAACAGGCAGAACTAGACCAGAGAGGCTCAAGACTATATCTGGCTGCTTCCAGCAGTAAGCTGGAAGCTTAAATAGAGTTTGGCTCTCTCCAATTTGCTGGCACGGGAAGCTGATAACTCCAGCTGGACAGCATACACACCCATCCTGTCAGACAGCACTGCAGGTCCCAGCCACCCTATTAAATGGCTGGACAAAGCCTGCATTGTCCAAAGCTTTTAGTTCCAACGTCTCTTCTATCACCAACTCTGCCTGCAGAATAAATATAGCAGAGTCTGGTGACAGAAGAAGATGTTGCAGGAACAAGAACTGGTGGAAATGTGACACTTTAAAACTAAAGTGACAATTTATCAAAGCTTTTATGCCAGAAATTTGGCATAAACGCTTTGAACAGTCACAACATTTTTGCGCAGCACGGAGTTGAACAGCATTTTTTTTGCCAGGTTTGGTCTGTGACTATGCTCACCTGTCGAATTCAGTAAAAGTGCCAATTCCCCCCCCCCCCCAGAAATGCTCCACAAGTTCCATGCCACATGCACCCCACAGAGATGTGCCAAATTGAATAATTAGTGTACACCTCTTAATAAATAATGCGCATCGTACTTCAGCAAGCCCTTTATTAAGATTGGCATACGCAACACCAGCCTAAATGAATTGCCCCAATGTGGGTTTAGGGTTCAAAAAAATTTAGCGCTTGCACCTTGAAAACTCCCTTATGGGCGTACGGATTTTATTCAGAGAGAATAAAGTTATTTTAAAACTTAGAATAATCAGATTTCCCTCACAGATGACTTCAATATATTTCAAGACGGGTAAAAAAAATCGGGATCTTAGTCATGTACACAAGGTCGGTTGAGTTCAGTACAGATATAAGAGGATGGAATCAGGTTATTACGACCCTCTCAGTCAATATGTTGCAATAATTTTGGCCAGATGCTCACCACACTTCTTCTGTTAAGTTTTGCATAGTTGCCTTGTACTACCATGTTGATGTTACTCCTTTGTTGGCTATTGCCTATGTTTGATGTAATACATTATATGAGATTAGAAGGACTGAGCTAGCCTGTGTTTAGCAAGGTGATGTCATAGACCTAATGGAAAAGAGAATAATGTACTGGGAACAAAGGAAAAATAAGCAATTGTAAGTACACATTGCTATACAATGGGGAAAAAAAGGTATTTAGTCAGCCACCAATTGTGCAAGTTCTCCTACTTAGAAAGATGAGAGAGGCCTGTAATTGACATCATAGGTAGACCACAACTATGAGAGTCAAAGTTGAGAAAACAAATCCTGAAAATCACCTTTTCTGATTTGGCAAGATTTATTTTGCATATTATGGTGGAAAATAAGTATTTAGTCACCTAAAAACATGCAAGATTTCTGGCTCTCACAGACCTTTAACTTCTTCTTTAAGAGTCTCCTCTGTCCTCCACTCATTACCTGTAGTAATGGCGCCTGTTTGAACTTGTTATCAGTATAAAAGACAGCTGTTCACAACCTCAAACAGTCTGACTCCAAACTCCACTACGGTGAAGACCAAAGAGTTGTCAAAGGACACCAGAAACAAAAATGTAGCCCTGCACCAGGCTGGGAAGACTGAATCTGCAATAGGCAAGCAGCTTGGTGTGATGAAATCAACTGTGGAAGCAATAAGAAGAAAATGGAAGACATACAAGACCACTGATAATCTCCCTCGATCTGGGGCTCCAAGCAAGATCTCACCCCATGGGGTCAAAATGATCACAAGAATAGTGAGCAAAAATCCCAGAACCACACAGGGGGACCTAGTGAATGACCTGCATAGAGCTGGGACCACCAGCTGGGACCACCATAATAAAGGCTACCATCAGTAACACACTACCCCACCAGGGACTCAGATGCTGCAGTGCCAGACATGTCCCCATGCTTAAGCCAGTTCATGTCCGGGCCCACCTGAAGTTTGCTAGAGAGCATTTGGATTATTCAGAAGAGTATTGGGAGAATGTCAAATGGTCTGATGAAACCAAAGTAGAACTGTTGTGTCTGGAGGAGACAGAATGCATAGAACACCATACCTACTGTGAAGCATGGGGGTGGAAATCATGGTTTGGGGCTGTTTCTCTGCAAAGGCACCAGAACGACTGATCCGTGTACATGAAATAATGAATGGGGGGTTATATCTGATTCTCTCCTCTGACTGCATGACGTTAACGGACTAAACTAAAATCCAAATTTACTTTTTTTTCTAAACCATAAAAATTGTATTTTTTTTGCATTATTATTTTTATTATTATTCTTTCCCACACTGAATATGCGCTCGTAGTGAACATAGTGAAGTGTTGAGTTTAAGGATATGATAATGGGGACTAGAATAAAATTTACAACTTATTATCATAGGACACCAAGTGGTCATGGTTACATGGTAGACTGTGGACTGTGCCTGTGATCATGATGTGGCCTGTCCAGAGATCAGGAGTGGGAATGCTTTCAGCAAGCAAGCAATATGGTATTTTTGTCAAGCGGGGCTTTAAGTGTATTTCACATAACAGTCTGGAGGTAGTGTCTGGCCTGTGAGTGTTCTTTCAGTACTTTCTGAAGTATTGGATTCAGTGGTTAGTTATTGAAAGTCTGCTGGGGTTTTGTAATTAACCTGGTAAGGAAACTAAGATTGGAAGATAGCGGAGCATGCAAATCTGTGGAGGACTATAGTTAACTCCTGTGGACAATTGAGGAAGGTCTCTATCCCTGTGCTAAGGCCTGGAAAAAAAGGACTGGGTGGAGTAGACAGATTGAAAACATGGCACAGAGGACAATGTCAGGACCAACGTGAGGAGTCTAATGTTCTGTTTGTAGTGAGTAGATGAACTAAAGCTTGGTGTCAGGACTCTGAACATTTTTATTACCTTTTGTGCATTACTGCCCTTTTCCAAGATGGCATCTTTGGTCTCATGTGCACTGTGTATTCCTTCTATAAAACTCCACCCCAGCCTTCAGTCTGTGCTAGAGTATTCTGCCTTGCATCCAGCTCCTGACTCTGATGACTCCCTGGCTATACACTTGCTCCTGTGAACCTGTGTGGTGATCCTGCTACTCTGCTCTGAGTTCCTGCTGCATACACCAGTTTCCAGTAATCCTCCTTCATCTGCTGCTCGTGTTTACTCCCATCTGCATTTGCTGGACATGTAAGCTGTTGCTGCTCTGCTTAAACCTGAGATTATCACCCAGGCCTTCCTGGTTGAGATAAGACATTGCTTGAACTGCCTTATAAGCATATCTACCTATGTTTGGACTAAAACAAGGACTTATTTGTGTCAAGTATCCTCAAGAATAACTGTGCTTCATAGACTTTCTGCGTGATTGCAATTTCCTCTGAAGTTCCCTATAGACTGCTAAGCTGCGTTTAATATTTACACCAAGTGTTGTGGACTTGAGTTTCTCTCTGCACCTGTTTGAATCACCGTGTGATAATATAGACTTTACCACTTATAAAACTCTGTCCTGTAGTTGTCTTGTTCCATGCAAAGAGTCTCCTGAGTTATCCCCTATAATTATTACACCTGGCTTAGTGAATGAGGGAGATCTCTGAGATTGTCACCAGATACAAGGTTAAAAATGAGATATTTGGTGCAGGCCTGTGTGATGTAACTTATCTCTGGGATACGACTTGTGAAATGATCAGGAACCTAGGAGAAAAAAGTTACTAAATTATTCAGTTTTAGGCTAGGGTCACACGACCGTAATTTTTCTCATCCGAGAAAATAGCTCAGATTATGCCAAACACAATGATCAAACTTTGATAAGAGATCTTCTCGGATGTGGAGAAAATGGAATGGAGAAAAATTGCTCCATCTTCTCTATTTTGTCAGTCTGAGAAAAATCAGACCACACTTGGATGTCATCCGAGTACAGTCCAATATTTTTGATGGATCAATTGACTTGCATTGACTTGCATGAGTTTTTTACCTCAGTATTTGTAAGCCAAAACCAGGAGTGGAACAATGAGAGGAAAAGTATAATAGAAGCACATCACTACTTCTATATTTTTCACCAACTCCTGGCTTTGGCTTACAAATACTGAGGTAAAAAAAATCACCAAATTCTGAGTGTGTGCATGTAGCCTTAGTCTACGTTCCCACTATGAGATTTTGGCGATTTTTTTGTCAGTTTCTAATACTGCATTTTTTTAAAAAAAAATGCAAGTACCGTAAATTATTTTACTTAATGGGTGTAGAAAGTCTGCAACATCAAAAACTCACCAAAAGTCATCCCACCACGGGAACACAGCCTTAAGGGGTGACTACTCAAGATAAAACAAGCTACATGAAAACAAATGGTATTTTATAGGGAAGAGGGGAAGTACTAGAGGATGGGTGTGCAGCTACCTCAGCACTACATGTCTGAAGATTACACATAAAGTCATCTCTTTGATTGCAAATCTTCATCTCTGCCCAATTCCATCTTTACCCTCATTTTTTGGTTACTATTAATATTATACAGTTCTCCCCATTACAAAGCAAGAGCTAACAGTTCCATTTATAAAATCTTCATCCTAAATAATGATCCTAAGATATAAAAAAATACAGTCTCTCCGTTCCAAGTGAAAGATCGTGCCCCGTGTTTTTTAAAGCTTTACCATTCGGCATTGGAGTGTGAGCCCTGCGGGGGGAAGATCTGTCTAGTGCCTCATTGTTCAGTTCCATTTTAGAAGCGTACACCACTGAGTATCTCGGCACTGGAATGTCTCTGAAAAGATGAAAAAAGGAGGCCAAAAGGTGACATGGTTAAAAAGAAAACTAAAAACAACAGATATCCTCTATGCAGACAAAAAGAGGGTCGACAAAATCCATCTATATTCTATCCTTACAGCGATCAAATATAAATGTTCCTTTACTTCTAATGTTTTGTTCTTGAGCGCTTTCTATAGAAACATGGTCAGGTCATGGTTTTTTACAAAAAGTAGACGATAAATATACTAAGTGTAGAAATTTTGGGTAACCTTTTTTGTATTAAGTTTTTGATAATGCCTCTCCAAAATAGAATGTAGACATCATTCAGATGTTCACTGTCTGCATACGTGTTTTATCCACGTTTTTCATGGATATGACACAAATCCTTTTTTTTTTAAAGTTTTTCTTTGTTTTTTTTACCCATCCCCCAAAACTCATAGGGGAAATGTTGATTTTTGAGTCATGGAACAAAATCACCCATACGAATCTATTGGTTCGAGAAAATAACCTACAGGACATAGAGGCCAACCGTGAGCTGTCAATGTGCCATCCTTTTTTATATTTTAATGGGTAGAAGAAGATTTGCAATTTTTCTTTTTTTTGGCCTATGAGAAAGTAATTGTTGGTAAAACCAGACACACTGATCAAGCACTTGTAACAAGGTGGCACGGGGTGGTAGTTGTGGGCGAGTTTACTAAGTCACAGTCAGTGAGCACCCCAACACCTTGCACATGAAAAGACAGGTGAAGTCCCAGTCCAGCAGTGCAGTCAGTTACCTTTAGTACACAGTTACTCTGGTTGCAGGGGATGAGGTCCCAGGAAACACCACAATTTACAGTTCTGCTGCAACGGTGAAACTTTACTGAACACAGTGCAACCAAGACAATATTTCCTGCACTTTCCCTGAAGTCTCTGTGTGTGTTGCATGGCACCAGCTCATATCCTGGTCCCGAACCCCGTAGTTCTCCTGGGGACGATCAAGATGAGCCAGTGTCCATCCATGCTGCCCGTCAAGCTAGGGCAGCTTTTATCCCCCGACCGGGGGATCCTCTGCCCTAACTATGGTGCATGTCTCACCCTGGGCAAGCCTGCCCGGGCTCTGACTTGAGAGCAGGAAGTGCCTTCCTTAAGTCTAGTGGCATAGCACCATCCCTCTTTTTAACTCCTCACAACATTTTAACTCATTCTGTCCCTAAACTAAATATATACAAGTACATGCACATTTTAGGATACAACATATGACAATGACATTACCATATAAAACATTAGTGAACCATCAGGGTGACACATGTGGTCAGTGTGTAGAAGAGAGGAGGAACGTGAGTGTCCCCATCACCTCCTTACACACTGATGAAAATCTGATTCAACACATTGATGGAAATAGGTCCATTGTTTTTCATGTGTGAGAAAATAACGGATGTCTGACTATAGCCTTAAACATTGATGTCTATAATTCTCTATTAAAGTTATGTAATTATAGATGGCAGCATCTCTAGCTGGATTACAAACACACAGTGATTTTAAAAGCTGAAAGTACTATGTAAAATATAACAATACTTATTATAATTATACTCAACGTACCTATTGTTTTAACCAAAGTACCAAGTGTATGCTGTTAATAATATCGCCAATTACAATATCAAAAATTAGATATTTTTTTTAATTGACATATGCAAAAACATATATTTTGTTAAAACAGTTTTTCATGCTTTGTAAGGCTTTCTATGACAAATTTCATCATGCAAAATTAACTCAATTTGGATTAAAATGAAAATAAATGACTATATTGTATGTCAGATTATTCACCACTTTTGCTCCAACCATTCCTAGTTTTTCTGGAGTTCCCTTGATTGACTTTTGAACTTATGACCAAATAACCTAATGACTGCCTACAATGGATATATATTTTTCTCCAGGGACATACATAGAAATCATGGGGATCTCTTAGCAAAAGTCATAGTTGGGTCCACCCTCCCCCAATAAAAATAAATATTTGTCAAAGTGCAGAACAGAAGGGCAGGGAGAGGGACAAATATTGTGACATACACACAGAAACTGTGCTCCTAGTAAAGCCCTTTAGTGTTCTCACTCACTATCATACATCATTCATGGTCCCTCAAAATGCCCCCACTTATATATAGTATCAAGACTCGAAGGAAGACCCAAAAGTGGACCCTCTGGGTTATAATTCTAGAGCCCCCAAGGGCGAGCGGACCTGATGGGACCACCCTCTATACAGGGAGCGTTAGGGGCAGGCCCAAGGGGGATGGAACCACCACGGCTGGAGCCAAAGGGGCGACTGAGGGTAAATAAAGAGAGGGAAAAGACTGGGGTATGAAGGCGGTGGATGAGAACAGAGAACAAGCGGACACTATGGAATATGGGTGGTAGATGGGACAAGGAGGACCAGAGACATAGTGGTGGCACGATGCTGGAAGAGAGGAATGAAAAAGGTAATAACTAGCAGGAATAAATGGAACTGGTAGGCACGAGTGGACACTGGGCAGGTATGGCTGAGACACGGGGTAGACATGGGTGAGACACAGGGCAGATACGGCTGAGGCACAGGGCAGGTACGGCTGAGGCACAGGGCAGGTACGGCTGAGACATGGGGCAGACACGGGTGAGACACAGGGCAGGTACGGCTGAGGCACAGGACAGGTACGGCTGAGACATGGGGCAGACACGGGTGAGACACAGGGCAGGTATGGCTGAGGCACAAAGCAGGTACGGCAGAGACACGGAGCAGAGCGAACAGAGAAAGGGAGCAAGGGACCAAGGGGGTATGCCAGCAGGAAGGCTAGCGTAACCGCAAAAGATAACCAGGTGTCTTACCTGTGCAGACGCTAAAAGTAATATCCTATAGACGCCGCCATGGTGGGGCGGAGCCAGTGGGTCATGACCTCCCAGAAGGATTAGCGGCGGGACAAGAGCGACCGCACATGCGCGAAGCGCTGACGCACCGCAAGCCTGAGAAGACAGGCGGGGAGCGGCAAGGGACCCCGTCGGAGGCGCACCGGAGGCAGGCAACGGACGGGTGAGAATTCGCGGATGTGACAGTACCCCTTCCTTACTCGCCCTCCTTTTAAGGCTAGAGAGGAACCTCCTCATGATATGAGGAGCATTGATGTTCTCCCGGGGCTCCCACGATCTCTCCTCAGGACCAAATCCCTTCCAATCAATGAGAAAAAAGGTCCGCCCTCTAACAACCTTTTTAGCTAGAATATCTTTTACATCAAAGACATCATCTGTAGTGCTGCGTTGGGGGAGATAAGAGACAGAGTATTCTTGACTCCGACATGACCAGCAATCTTGGAGGAATGTCCCCAATGTAAAACTCTTTCTTTGTCATGATCCAGTACCAAAGTCTTGCCAGGTGGTGGAGTGATCACTCTAAGAGGAGCCAGGGTAATGATCCTAGCTGGATGGATGATATGTGCTGGACTCTCCTCCACGTCTGCTGGCTGGAAGGATCTAGACAGGGCATCCGCTTTGACATTCTTATTACGAGGACGAAAGTGGAGTTTGAAGTCAAAACGTCCAAAGAACAAGGACCATGTGGCTTGCCGCGGGTTGAGTCTTTGAGCAGACTGAACGTAGGCTAAATTCTTGTGGTCTGTGAATATAACAAAAGGATGAATGGCTCCTTCAAGGAGATAACACCACTCCTCTAAGGCCAATTTAATAGCCAGTAATTCTTTGTCTCCAATAGAATAATTTCGCTCGGAAGAGGAGAAAGCTTTGGAGAAGAAGCCACAAGAGACTAAGCGACCAGAGGTGGTTTTTTGCAAAAGGACCTCCCCAGCTCCAACAGAAGACGCATCAACCTCTAGAATAAATGGTCTATTAGCATCAGGGCGATGGAGCACAGGAGCCGTAGCAAACCTTTGTTTCAGAGTCTGGAAGGCGTTCACAGCTTCAGAGGTCCAATGATTGGGGTTGACCCCTTTGCGAACAAGAGCAGAAATTGGTTTGGCAATAGAGGAAAAATGAGGAATAAATTCTCTATAGTAATTGGCAAAGCCAAGAAAACATTGGATTGCTTCTACTCCAAGGGGACGTGGCCAATTGAGGACAGCGGAAACCTTCTCAGGATCTATCTCCAGACCAGACTTCGAGACTATGTAACCAAGGAAGGGCAAATGTGACTGCTCGAAGATGCACTTCTTGATCTTAGTGAATAGATGATTCTCCCTTAGACGTTGCAGAACTTGATGAACGTCTCGTCGATGGGTGGATAAACTAGGAGAAAAGATGAGAATATCGTCAAGGTAGACTACGACACAGGAGTAGAGAAGATCCCGGAATACGTCATTAACGAATTCTTGGAATACCGCAGGAGCGTTGCAGAGACCAAACGGCATAACCAAATACTCATAGTGACCGTCACGTGTATTGAATGCGGTCTTCCACTCATTCTCAGCACGAATTCGAACCAGGTTATAGGCTCCACGCAGGTCGAGCTTGGTTGATATTTGCGCTCCCCTCAGGCGATCAAAGAGCTCTGGGATGTGGATATTTGTTCTTCACCATGATATTGTTTACGCCTCTGTAGTCGATTCAAGGACGAAGGGAACCATCCTTTTTCTTTATGAAAAAGAAGCCAGCTCCGGCAGGAAAAGAGGATTCCTGAATGAAGCCTTTGGCCAGATTCCCCTGAACGTACTCTGACATGGCTAGAGTCTCCGCAGGCGAGAGAGGATAGTTCCTTCCTCTAGGTGGAATGGCTCCAGGAACGAGATCAATAGGGCAGTTGTAGAGTCGGTGCGGAGGAAGACTCTCAGCTTCTTTCTTGTCGAAGACATACGAAAAGGAACTATAAACAGAAGGCAACCCAGGGATGAGAGAGAGAGGACGAGGAACACCTACGGGATGCAACGGCAGCAGACAATGTGCCCGACAGGACTCGCCCCAGCGCAAAATATTACCAGTATGCCAATCCAAGGTGGGCTCGTGGGTTCGTAAGCATGGAAGGTCGAGAAGTCCCTGATGAGAGATTCTGGCTAAAACATAAAAAGCAATTTTCTCCTTATGCAGGGCCCCTACCTGAAATTCCAGCTCTTGCGTAACCTGAGTAATGGTCTCCTGCAGGGTTTTACCATCCACGGATGCGAGGATCCAGGGATATTCTAAGGTTCTCACAGGGACAGAAAATTTAATGACCTCCTTGAGCCTAATAAAATTCCCTGCTGCGCCCGAGTCTACATAGGCGGCTGATGAAAAACTTTTAGTATCAACATGCAACAGAATAGACAGAGTAAGGGGTAGAGAGATATCACATACACCTAGGGAGGCCTCTCTTACCTGACCTACGCGGAGAAGTTTTCCGGATGTTCTGGACAAGCCCACTGAAGATGGGAGGCACTCCCGCAGTAAAAACAAAGGCCCTGAGCGCAATTACGAAATTGTTCAGACATCTTGATCCGATTGACTTGCATCGGCTCGGGCGCAGACGAAGTGGAGGGCATTCCGAGACGATGACTGGGTGGTCTACGAGTGGACAGAGGAGGACAAAGAAGTCATCTCTTATGGGCTCGCTCCTGGAAACGAAGGTCAGTACGAGTAGCCAAGGAAATCAAATCCTCCAAGGCAGTTGGGGTATCGCGACCTGCCAACTCATTTTTAATTTGCCCGGAGAGACCCCACCAGAAGTCTCCCACCAAGGCCTCATTATTCCAACCCAGATCAGAAGATAAAGTGCGAAACTGGATAGCGTACTGACCTACAGTTAGAGACCCCTGGTGGAGGTTAAACAGGGCTTCTGTAGTAGAAGCTAGACGTCCCGGCTCATCGAATACTCGACGAAAAGTCTCCAGAAAAACTGACAACTGTTAGAATCATTGCGCTCCCAGAGGGGCAGAGGGGATTAACCCATGCCAAGGCGTCTCCCTTCCAGGTGGAAATCACAAAGGCCACTTTAGCCCGATCAGTAGTGTACTGCAAATGCAGGAGCTCAAAATGGAGGCAACATTGGTTCAAAAAACCGACACCGTTTGGGATCCCCATTATACCGAGGTGGTTTTGCCAAACGGGGAGGAGGGTGGGGAGCCGAAACAGAGGTGGAAGTAGAGGCGGACGACTGCAAGGAGAGCAACCGGTCGTCCACCAAAGCCATATAACTGAGAATATGAGCCTGGGTGACACGCTGCTGAGTCAACTCCTGTGGCAGGTCCGCCAGCTGAGAGGCTTTCCCAGGATCAGAGGTCTGGAGAGCAGAAAGGCGAGAGTCCATGGTTTTCATAAAGGACATAATACGGGTCTGATTTCCCCGTAAGAAGACAAGCTCTTTCTGAGCGGCAGAGGCTCCAGTGGGATCCATGGCCTGGTTATACTATCAAGACTCGAAGGAAGACCTGAAAGTGGACCCTCTGGGTTATAGTTCTAGAGCCCCCAAGGGCGACCGGACCTGATGGGACCACCCCCTATAAAGGGAGTGTTAGGGGCAGGCCCAAGGGGGATGGAACAACAACGGCTGGAGTCAAAGGAGCGACTAAGGGTAAATAAAGAGAGGGATGAGACTGGGGTATGAAGGCGGTGGATTAGAACAGAGAACAAGTAGACAAGGAGGACCAGAGATGGAGCGGTGGCATGATGTCGGAAGAGAGGAATGAAAAAAGTAATAACTAGCAGGAATAAACGGAACTGGTAGGCACGAGTGGATACTGGGCAGGTACGGCTGAGACCCAGGGCATACACGGGTGAGACACAGGGCAGGTACGGCTGAGGCACAGGGCAGGTACGGCTGAGGCACAGGGCAGGTACGGCTGAGGCACAGGGCAGGTACGGCTGAGACATGGAGCAGACACGGGTGAGACACAGGGCAGGTACGGCTGAGGCGCAGGGCAGGTACAGCTAAGGCACAGGGCAGGTACGGCTGAGACACGGGGCAGACACGGGGGAGACACATGGCAGGTACGGCTGAGGCACAGGGCAGGTACGGCAGAGACACGGAGTAGAGCGAACAGAGAAAGGGAGCCAGGCACCAAGGGGGGTATGCCAGCAGGAAGGCTAGCATAACTGAAAAAGATAACCAGGCGTCTTACCTGTGCAGACGCCAAAAGAAATATCCGATAGGCGCCGCCATGATGGGGCGGAGCCAGCGGGTCACGACCTCCCAGAGGGCTTAGCGGTGGGAAAAGTGCGACTGCGCATGTGCGAAGCGCTGACGCGCCGCGAGCCTGAGAAGACAGGCGGGGAGCGGCGAGGGACCCCATCGGAAACGCGCCAGAGGCAGGCGACAGACGGGTGAGTATTCGCGGACGTGACATATAGTATGATATCCCCACAGTGAATTGCCACATACAATTTGCTCCAACACCACCCCTCACACACAAAATGATGACTTTACAGCATCGCCAAACAAAGTCTGATACCGCCACAGTGGCTCCAACACAGTATGATAATGTCACAGAGCCACCAACACAGTTTGATGACTATACAGAGACTGCAACTCAGTATGATGTCCCCACAGTGCCCCAACACATTGTGATGTCCTTATAGTACCCCCAACACAGTATGATGTCTCTACAGTGCCTCCAGCACCATAAGATTAGTCTCAAGTGTCCTTCAACAGAGTATGATGCCTTCACAATGCCTCCCAACAGCAGGATGGTCCACAGTCCCCAACATACTATGCCTCCACAGTCTCCCTACAAAATATGATGCCTTCATAGTCACACCACCCACAAGATTTTGCTCCACACGGTATAATGAATTCCAAGTAGTACAGTGTTTTCACAGTAGCACTACACAGCATTATGCCTCCACAGTCAGCTCCACATGACATGATGACTACACAGCTCCCCACACAGTAGGATGGACCCCACAGCCACCCCACACAGTCCCTCATGGTGCCACACAGCTGACTACACAATATTATGGCCTACAAGGCTTTATACAGAATATGGCTCCACAGCCATGAATCTACTGCGCATCAACCAGTTCTCTGAATGCTGAACTCTGAATGTTTAAACCTGCCCACACCACTGATTGGCAGCTGTCTGTGAGCGCTGTTAATAGGCAGAAATCTGCCAATCAGTGATGGGGGCGGGGTTATAGAGAGCCAATGAATATGTAGGACTCAGTGGCAACAGTAGTACTGTTCTTTTCCTGTAACGATAAACTCCTACTGATAAAACATTTATCAGCACTAAAGCAAGCAGCCCACATAAGAGCACATCACTGTAATCAGGGTATCAGCCTCTATATTGTGCTGCTCTCAGGTCAAATCTGTTAAAGTCCATTAAATCTTTATATCTGATGAAAAAACTGTTTCTTTGGTTTTTTTTTGCATATAGTTGTGTGAATAAATTTGATTGGGTTATTGGACCATCTAGGTCTGGGCTACAAGGTTACTCTGGTCACATGATAATTTTCAGACAAGTTGCTGAACAGAGAAGAAATTGTCCTACTTTTCTTTAACTTAATGTCACTTGACTGTTTTAGATGGCAGCATGAGTAACCTCCTGTGGCTTCACTGAATCCTACCAAATTGGAGACAGTTTACAAGTAACATACATTAAAAAACTATAGCTCAAAGTCGCAAGAACCCTTGACAATGATATATGCAATGTTTCATGATGCGAAACACAAACATGCAGCCCTAGACATAAAGAATAGATGTTGTTTCAGGGGACATATCAGTATAAACTTTCAGCATCAGGTACATGAGGAATAACACCATATTCTGGAAGTTTTCCCCTTTAGAAGCTCTATTTCTAAGGCCATGTTCACACGTTCATTACTTGGTCAGTATTTTACATCAGTATTTGTGAGCCAAAACCAAGAGTGGGTGATAAATGCAGAAGTGGTGACTTGTTTCTATTATACTTTTCCTCTGATTGTTCCTTTCCTGGTTTCGGCTTACAGATACTGATGTAAAATACTGACCAAATACTGAACGTATAAGTATGGCTTAATTTTAAGTATTCTTTGAGCTAGTGGATAGACAGAATGTGCTATGATGTCTCCCATGATGCCTCCAATACACTGACGTGAGTGAATCCTGCTCTCGCATACCTTTCTAGCACATGTTCTGAAACAGCAAAATCATGGAGAACATTATAATTCAGTACTGAGCAGTGTTGCTGTGAACACAGCTCTGTGTTAAAATAAACAGTTACAAGAAAGAAAACAGCATTAGGGTGCAGGTCTCTTCCTTTCTATCTCATTCTCCTTCTTCCGCCTCATCCCTTCACCCCTTTCCATAGGTTCCAGTAAGCAGCTGTAATTTGATCTCTCAGTGAGCGGCTTGAATAAGATAGATTTTGGAAGTTTTTCAGAGATAATGTTGAGTTCAGGGGACAAGGAAGAGGGAATACATGGTTTATAAGTGGAGAAGAAAAGCATATTTCTTTGATAAGATACATTACAATTTTTTTTTTTTCATTTTAGTTTGCTTGTGTTATTGATGTGTGTAACATTTATTGAAATAGCAGTGACAATTTAAAGTCTAAATCAAGTAAAATCTTGCAAATCAATGCCTAATGGCACTTAAATCCAGTAACTCAATTCTTTCACTCTCAAAGTCATGGCCAAACGCATTGATACAGTCATGGCCAAAAGTATTGGCACCCTTGAAATTGCTCCAGAAAATGAAGTATTTCTCCCAGAAAATTATTGCATTTACACTTGTTTTGTTATAGACATATTTATTTCCTTTGTGTGTATTGAAGCAACATAAAAAAAACAGAGAAAAAAGGCAAATTGAGCTGAATTTTACACAAAACCCCCAAAATGGGCCTGCACAAAATTGTTTGCACCTTTCCAAAATTGTGGGTAAATGACTTTGCTTCAAGCATGTGATGTTCATTCAAACTTGCCTGTGGCAAGTAACAGGTGTGGGAAATATGAAAATCACACTTGAAATCAAATATAAAGGGATGAAGTTGACTCAATCTTTGCATAATTTGTTTGTGTGTTCCACACTAAGCATGAAGAACAGAAAGAGGAGAAGAGAACTGTCTAAGGACTTGAACCAAAATTGTTAAACAATATCAACAATCTCAAGGTTACAAGTCCATCTCCAGAGATCACGATGTTCCTTTGTTCACAGTGTGCAACATAATTGAGAAGTTTACAACCCATGGCACTGTAGCTAGTCTCCTTGAATGTGGACGGCATAGAAAAATTGATGAAGAGGTTGAAAAGCAGAATAGTCCGGATGATGGATAAGCAGCCCCAATCGAGTTCCAAAGAATTGCAAGTTGTCCTGCAGGCTCAGCGTGAACTATCTATCGATATTTTAATTAAATGAAATGCTATGGCAGGAAACCGAGGAGTACCCCACTTACGATGCACAGACACAAAAAAGCTAGACTGCAGTTTACCAAAATGTACATGAGTAAGGTAAAGTTCCTCTAGGAAAGCATCTTGTGGACAGATGAGCCAAAACAGAGCTTTCTGGTAAAGCACATTGTTATACTGCTGCAATGAGTCCTACAAAGAAAAGAACACAGTACCTACAGTAAAATATTTTTGGAGGTTACAAAATAGTTATTTTGCTGCCTGAGGTACTAGGTGCCTTAACTGTGTGCAAGGCAACATGAGGTCTGAAGATTAACAAAGGATTTTGGATTGTAATGTAGTGTAGAGTCAGAATGCTGAGTTATATCCTAGGTCATGGGCCTTCCAGCAGGATAATGACCCCAAACTTACTTCAAGAAGAACCCCAAAAAATAGAAATAAAGTGCTGGAGAGTTCTGAAGTGGCCAGTTAAATCCCATTTAAAACATGTGAAGAGATCTTAAAATTGTTGTTGGGAGAAGCAACCCTTCAAATATCAGAGACCTGAAGCAGGACCTGCGGTTAATTTGGACTGCCATGAACTCACCTCTGCACTGTGAGACTTGTTCTCTCTGTGCTAGCGGTGATCTCACCGGAGGGTGGTCCCTGCAGTTCATTGGCCCAGCTAGGAATGCAGCTTCAATCACCTCGATGAGGTCACCGCAGCTCACTGATGATGAGCTTCCAGCATCTCATTCATGAGTGGTTCTCAGTCTGGACAGTGGCATCTTGGCACCATACAGGTTGAAAACTATTAATCTCCAGACGTGGATTATGGTGTTGGACAGAACAACGGACAGTGAGTGATTTTGTTGTTTTTTATTTTTGTTTTATTACAGGAGATGAGGGATTCAGTGAAATTAGGCATTAGGTGAGTATAACTGTGTTTGCTATTTTTAAATAAAAAAGGAAAAGTGTGAGTTGTTTTTATTTCAAAGAGAAGACTTTATTCTGGGTGTGTGATTATTAGCGAAGGAATTCAGGAGGATCAAGATAGCACTGAATACATCGACAGCAGGCAAACACTGAAAGTCCAGGTGAGCTAAATAGGAAACCAGCTAACAGATAACGAGACAGCTGATCCGCCTCAGACCTGCAGAAAGACACAAAGAGCCACCAGAGGGAGCCCAAAGACAGCACTCACACAGTACCACTTGTGACCACAAGAGGGAGCCCAAAAACAGAGTTCACAACAGTACCCCCCCTTGAGGAGGGGTCACCGAACCGAAGAAAAATTAGCAATGAAGCGACGGTAAAAATTAGCAAAACCCAAGAACTTCTGAAGACTCTTAACAGATGTAGGCTGAGTCCAGTCATGAATAGCCTGGACCTTGACTGGGTCCATCTCAATAGTAGAAGGAGAAAAAAATAAAACCCAAAAAGGAAACCTTCTGTACTCCGAAGAGACATTTTGAGCCCTTCACAAATAAGGCATTAGCACGCAGGACCTGAAATACCATCCTGACCTGCTTCACATGGGACTCCCAGTCCTCAGAAAAGACCAAAATGTCATCCAGATACACAATCATAAATTTATCCAGATATTCTCGGAAGATGTCATGCATGAAGGACTGGAACACAGAAGGAGCATTAGAGAGTCCAAAAGCCATTACCAAGTACTCAAAATGGCCTTCGGGCGTATTAAATGCTGTTTTCCATTCATCCCCTGCTTAATACGCACAAGGTTATACGCACCACGAAGATCTATCTTGGTGAACCAACTGGACTCCTTAATCTGAGCAAACAGATCAGATAATAATGGCAAAGGATACTGAAATTTGACCGTGATTTTATTTAGAAGACGATAATCTATACAAGGTCTCAGAGAACCATCCTTTTTGGCCACAAAAAAGAATCCTGCACCAAGAGGGGAGGAGGACGGGCGAATATGTCCCTTCTCTAAAGACTCCTTTATATAACTCCGCATCGCGGCATGTTCTGGTACAGACAAATTAAAAAGTCGTCCCTTAGGGAACTTACTACCAGGAATCAAATTTATAGCACAATCACAATCCCTGTGAGGAGGCAGGGCACCGGATCTGGGCTCATCAAATACATCCTGGTAGTCCGACAAAAACTCAGGAACCTCAGAAGGAGTGGAAGAAGCAATTGACACCAAAGGAGCATTGCCATGAATCCCCTGGCAACCCCAACTTGAAACAGACATAGCTTTCCAATCCAGTACTGGATTATGGGCCTGCAGCCATGGTAGACCCAAAATGACAACATCATGCAAATTATGCAGCACAAGAAAGCGAATCTCCTCCTGATGTACAGGAGTCATGCACATGGTCACTTGAGTCCAATACTGAGGCTTGTTCTCAGCCAATGGTGTAGCATCAATTCCCCTCAGTGGAATAGGGAATTCTAAAGGCTCCAGAACAAAACCACAGCGCCTGGCAAACGACAAATCCATCAGGTTCAGGGCAGCACCTGAATCCACAAAAGCCATAACCGAGTAGGATGACAAAGAACAAGTTAAAGTAACAGACAAAATGAATTTAGGCTGTATAGTACCAACGGTGACAGATTTAGTGATTTTTTTTACGCGCTTAGAGCATGCTGAGATAACAGTTGAATCACCACAGTAAAAGCACAACCCATTTTGACGTCTATGATTTTGCCGCTCAATTCTGGTCAGAATTCGGTCACATTGCATAGACTCAGGTCTCTGTTCAGAAAACACCGCCAGATGGTGTGCAGATTTGCGCTCCCGCAAACGCCGATCAATCTGAATGGCCAAAGCCATTGAGTCATTCAGACTTGCAGGCGTGGGGAACCCCACCATAACATTCTTAATGGCTTCAGAAAGACCTTCTCTGAAATTTGCAGCCAGGGCACACTCATTCCATTGAGTAAGCACCGACCATTTCCGAAATTTTTGACAATACACCTCAGCTCCATCCTGGCCCTGAGAGAGAGCCAGCAAGGCCTTTTCTGCCTGGTTCTCAAGATTAGGTTCCTCATAAAGCAAACCAAGCGCCAGAAAAAACGCATCCACATTCAGCAATGCAGGATCTCCTGGCGCCAGGGAGAAAGCCCAATCTTGAGGGTCGCCACGTAACAGGGAGATAACAATTCTAACTTGCTGAGCGGAATCACCAGAGGAACGAGGTCTCAAAGAAAGAAATAATTTACAATTATTCTTAAAATTCAGAAACCTAGATCTATCTCCAGAAAACAACTCAGGAATAGGTACTTTTGGCTCAGACATAGGACTGTGAACAACAAAATCCTGAATGCTTTGCACCCTTGCAGCAAGATGATCCACACTAGAAGTCAGACTCTGAATATCCATGTCTGCAGCTGAACTCAAAGCCACCCAGAGATTAAGGGGATGAGAGAAGCTGGACAGACTGCAGCAAAGGGAGAGGAAAAAAAAAATTGTACTCAGGGCTTCTCTTATCCCACTTCTGCGATGAATTAAACACTTTCTGGCCTGCTGTACTGTTATGATCCTTAGTGGCTGAGGATCACAGAATGAACTAGCTAAGTTACTGGACATAGAACGAGCTCTAGGGAGGTGGTAACTGGACTGACCGCAAAACCTGATCCTAACCAAACACACTGAAGGTAGCCGGAGAACGTGCCTAAATTCCTGGACGTCTCGACGCAGCCTGAGAAACTTGCTACCCCTATAGAGAAAGTAAGACCTCACTTGCCTCAGAGAAATGACCCCAAAGATATAGTAAGCCCCCAACAAATATTAACGGTGAGATAAGGGGAAAATACAAAACGTAGAAATGAAAACAGATTCAGCAAATGAGGCCCACTAATACTAGATAGCAGAAGACAGGCAGGGAACTGTGCGGTCAGTAAAAAACCCTATACAAAATATCCACGCTGAGAATACAAGAACCCCCACACCAACTAACGGTGTGAGGGGAGAAACTCAGCCCCCTAGAGCTACCAGCAAGCAAGGAAATCACATATTAGCAAGCTGGACAAGGACAAGTAAATAACCAAGAAAATATTGAACACTAATGAGCAAAAAATAACCAAACAGAAAACTTAGCTTCAGAATTCAGGAGGATCAAGATAGCACTGAATACATCGACAGCAGGCAAACACTGAAAGTCCAGGTGAGCTAAATAGGAAACCAGCTAACAGATAATGAGACAGCTGATCCGCCTCAGACCTGCAGAAAGACACAAAGAGCCACCAGAGGGAGCCCAAAGACAGCACTCACACAGTACCACTTGTGACCACAAGAGGGAGCCCAAAAACAGAGTTCACAACAATTATGTGAGAGCAAAGAAGAGTAAGTGAAACATTCCTGAAATCAGTGTCTCAGCCCCTACGCCATAGCATCCTCAGATTACATAGCAAAAATCTGCTGATATATTCCATTTCTGTCCATGTGCACCAACTATAGGGACCCCAAATAAGGGCACCCCAGATGTCAGCCTTTTTGGGACAGTAGGATATTGACTTTAACTGCAGCCATAGGCTTTAGCACAATCCAAGAACCAACAGACAAGATAATAAGGCCTGTGTTTTATTAGCAAGATGATTTAATAGAACTTAGTGCAGCTGCAGGACTCTGCCGTTCTATAAATTTTTCTGAGATTACTTTTTTTTGTGTCATCTCACTTCTGCTTATAATAAAGTGGATTTGAATAGGCTGGTAAAGACAATAATTTTTGCAGTTTAGCAATAGCCTTTCTAAAGAACTCTCTATTGCAGGCATCATTGGATAGTGATGTTTCTGATATGTCAAGTCGTGGTCGGAGGATCAATGAATAAAAAAGGAATAAAATGTGCTTGTGTATTATTACAGAGCTTATAATATGCATTCACGCCGCTTTTAATATTTCATGTTTTATTCTACACCATTATTGGGTAACTGTAGATTATATAGTTATATTTCCAAGACACAGCTGCTAACAAAACCAGGTCCCATGAGGATGGGTATTCTTCTCTTTCCAGTCTCTGGAAGTAGACAGAGATTTAAAAAATGTATCAAGAATTACACCCCAAGGCCAACATTTACTAACCTGTTTATGTGTAGGAGTGGTAGAGCTGATTGTCTTCTCCCTGAACCTCTAAAGGGTTAAATGTATTTGATGTTCATGTATGTTACAAAAGGGTAAAACTCACTGGGGCTGCAGTTGACTTAGACAGTGTTAACTCTAATGGCTGGCCCAGTTTGGGAGGAGGAACTGAAAGTTAGTGTCAAGGACAGGAAGGGACAGGGCCACTGAGTGGTGAGCACTCACAAGCAACAGGAGCAAATCAGGGGCTGCTAGGGACAGCATGAGCCCAGAACATCGGGGCAGTAGATTGCCAGAGTATCCCTCTGCATGAGTCCCCTCTCTGGCCTGGGAATCTCAAGATAAATGTTGGAGTCCAGGGGCACAGTCCTTCTGAGAAGCAGCAGGAGAAATTGGACTCAAACTCTAAGAGACGGAGTGAGATGGATTCCAGATCTACTGCTAAGAAGGGAGAAGATCTGCTACAGCTGGAGAAGATAGTAAAAGGGAAGTTCTACCTATATCGATATCCAGCGCTAAAGTTGTGTCCGGTACCTGTGGGAAAGATGACAACCCGATCGAGACCTCTATCCGGGAGACAGTGTTACCTACACCCGGCACCTTGGGGAAAAGGGGTGGTTCGCTCTGAACGTCTACAAGAAAGAGAAACCAGCCCCTGTGGCCAAAGTGCCGCCGTGTGACCGATCTGTAACCACCCTGGTCGGCCCTACCTGCCTGACCACAGAACTTGCGATCTGCCACCCGATCGCCGCCACCACTGTCGTGCCTAAAGAGGTGCCCCTTCGAGTGACCGATGTTCCGGATGTGCCAGCACAGAGAGAAGTGGGAACACAGACCTTGATCGCCGCGCACGACCTGGTCGTGCAACAGACCCGAACCCATGGGGTGTATCTGGCAGCGGGAGTGGACCTGAAACCTGGATTGCAGGGGTCCGCCCGCCAGGAGGCACCTCATGGAAACTTCTGAAAGAAGAGTCACTTTGTGAAAATGTAAATAGTTACTATTTGTTCTTTTGAGTTGTTGCTAAACCCGCCCAGGGTTAATGGATCCCTCTGTTAACCCGGGATCCTCTTTGTTTGTTTTCCTTTTCTGAAGTTGTTGCACAAAAGTTACACGAACTGCAGAAATCATGGACTGTGCATGATTCGAACTTCCCTTGTAAATAGTTTGCACCTTCTTAAAGGTGCTCCCTACTGGTTTTAGCCAAAGACCCTTTGCGAAGATATTTGCCCTATTTGTTTGAGCCAAAGACACTTTGTGAAGATACCTTTCCTACCGGTTCTAGTTAAAGACACTTTGCGAAGATACCATACCGGAACCTTTGCGTGGGCTGGTAGGCTGAGAAGACGAGCTACCTTAGAAAGACTTGGTCTCCTCTTAAAGGGGATGTGAGAAACTGAACTTGAGAGAGATACTGTTGCAGAACAGTAATGCCATAATGATGCTTTGAAAAGAAATGTAACTGTTTTACATGCTAAGTTATATGTGTTGAATTTGTTGAAATGTCTAAATAATGTTTTGCAGAAAGAAAAGATGCAGAGAGCCCGTAGGGGTAGAGATAGAGGTCTGCATAGTTGAAAGTAAGCAAAGTAATAATGAAGGTGAGGATAGAAGGTAAACCCCGCGTCCCCATTGAAAGTTACTTTGTTACTAAGGACAGAGAGTGAACCCGTAGGGGTTAGAGAGTGAGTCCTTAAAGGAGCCGAGTAGAGCTGGCTCAGAGTTCTTTAAACGAAAGGAATGTTATGTCTATACCATGTATAGTAGAGAAAGGCAGTAGGCCCTGGATGAACAGGGCGGTCCTGTAAAAGAAAGGAGAGGCAGTAGGTCTGGTGCCATAGGGACAGGCGGTCCTGCAGGTTCAAAGTAGGAGAATGTGAAGTTACCTTACCCTGTAATGTGATTATAGGAAGGCCTTTGGTAAACTAAGAGTGTATGTTTCTTTAAGGCAATGTTAATTTATTGTTCCAGAATTTGCACTAAGTAGAATACCCGGTTGGGTAACAGGAGTTATGCATAGCCTGTAATTTATAATGTTGACCATGTTTGTAACGTTAAAAGTGTCCTCACCTCCCATAAAGGGAAGCCTGTTCAAGTATACTTATTGTTTTGCACTCAACAAAATTGTATGTCTGTTTACTAATCTGTATTGTTGTTTTTCTTCCCAGTCCCGGAGTACTGTGTTTAACCAGGGGGGAGTGCAGCGCCCCAGAGTTCTGGTCGTTGCAGTACTGTGGCTTCGCCGCTAAGGGGAGCCATGGTACGTTCGATGGCACCGAAGGAGTTCCTCCAATCAGGTATCACAGACATCAATATGTTTCACAGCTGGGCCTCCGGGGGGAGCTAAGGGTGCTATTCATTAGGCCACTCCCCACCATAGTGGGTAAACTGGGGGTCAGGCAGGAAGTTAGGGAGAACGCTGACGGGATTGAACGGAGCAACACCCTGTGGCAGGGGGTGTTGTGAAGGGAGAGACTGTAGGGTCTCTGCCAGGGGTGGGATCCTGGCAGAGGCTTGGCATTGAAAGAACGTAACGGGTCCGCGCAGGCTCCTGGAAGCGGCGGGACTCAAGGAAAGGACTAGAAGCGAGACAGATTGTGCTGAGTGAGAAACGAGATCAAGCAGAAGGAGAATACCAGCAGGGGTTTTGTTGAAAGAGGCAGCACCCTGCTGAGGCGCAATACCGGTGGCCGGAACGCCGAGGGAGTGGATTAGAATACAGCTTCAAGCCATACTCCAAACAGCGGCAGGACAGTCGGTCTCAGGCGGGCTGTCTACCACATATCACCTATGAAGTCTTGGGGGGCAATTGCGGGAGAGGGGCGACTCTAGGGTCCCGGAAGAACTCCAGGCCTACCTGACAAACGGGTGCCATTCCAACCTGAATACAGGGAAGGGGTGGATTACAGAGGAACATCAAATCGAGTTGTGAGGGAACTTAAGAAACAGACACAACCGTTGTGGGGTTACTTTCCGTAAGCACAGCAGGGAAGGACTACAACACATAGCGCTAGAAGGAAGGCACAGATTTCCACCTGAGAGGAGAACTCTGGAGGTGCCATTGGACCGGCCAGACTTGCGTAGCCTGGTGAACCGTGTTCTGGACTGAGGACTCAGAGATCTCCAGTAAAGAGGTAAAGAGACTGCAACCTGGTGTCCTCGTTATTTACCGCGACTTACACCCCACAACTGCACCGCTCCACCGCTATCATTACTACCACCTATTACACCGGACGTCCCCCACTGACGGACAGGGCCACGGACCGGGTCTAGCCACCGTGACAACCCCGAGACTGAGACCCAGAGGCCCGGCTCCGGGTATCCCCTCGGCCCTGCGGCGGTGTGGGGGCGCGCCGCACACCTGTGAAGTGAAAACCATTCCCGGTGACTAGCTCTTAAAGCTCATCAAGAGAATGCCAAGAGTGTGCAAAGCAGTCATCAAAGCAAAAGGTGGCTACTTTGAAGAACCTAGAATATAAGACAGAATTTCAGTTGTTTCACACTTTTTTGTTTTGTATATAATTCCACATGTGTTAATTCATAGTTTTGATGCCTTCAGTGTGAATGCACAATTTTCATAGTCATGAAAATACAGAAAAATCTTTAAATAAGTGTGTCCAAACTTTTGGTCTGTACTGTAGCTCAGCCGTCCAATGTGGTGAGTGATCCTTCAGGGTGGTGAGTGAGAGTCCAGTTGCCCAATCAGGGCCGGGTCATGCTGGGTTTGGCTGAAAATAAAGCCCCACTCTTTCTTCATATGGACTATATCTGTCTATGTCACTGCCACGATGCTCTACAATGTCCTAGTTCGTTACAATATGGTGGAGAATGCGGGCAACACAGGTTGCTAAAGTCAATGGCATGAGAAATAAAGAGGTTTTCCTAGTAAACTGCAATGCTGGGTTGGCCATAGTGACTACTGGAGTGGAGATCATCTAGTGGAGTTGGTAGAAAGATTTGTCTCTATGGAGGGAAAGCTCCAGGACGCCTCCCCCAACCCATCCATCACACGCATGGAGATGCCGATCCACTTTCAGTCAGTAACATCCGACAGTCAATGCAGTCAAAGGGAGTGGGGGTGTTGTGAGTTTGGTCATGTCACGGTTCAGTGTCCATTAGGCCCAAAGCCTATGAAATGTGATCCCAGCTGGCCTCAGTCCCTGTTTGCCTCCCCCTCCTATGTGGCCACACCTGAACTAGAGACTGAGCCACAAGTTTGTAAAACCAGGCTGAAAGATTGTCCTGTCACTGCCCTAATAGATTTGGGTAGTTTAGTGACACTAGAACATGACAGCCTCATACAAGAGGGTCATATACCCGACAGGTTCATAAGTGTGGTGTATATCCATGGTGAAATCAGAATGTATCCTGTGACTTTCACGGAAATAGAGTCATCATATGGGATAATGTGGGTGTAGGTAAAGCCCTTATGCATAATGTAATCTTGGGCCGTGATTTTCTTTTGTTTTGGAAGTTATGGGGGAAAGGTACGGAGGCTGAGGGTAATCTCAGTACCGGCCCAGGGGAAGAGAGTGAAATTCTCCATTGCAGGTCTTCACTGGAGAAGGCAAAATTCTCCCTGATACCCCAGTGATACTTGTGGTAGAGGAAATATAAGATAAGCTTGGTATGGCTCAATTGAGGGATGATACCCTTAGATATACAAGGGATAATGTTGTCATTAATGGAGTTTCCCAATATCCAGGAGCTGATCAATGTTTTCCCCATTTTGCTATGAATAATATGCTATTGCATAGAGTGATCAAGGAAGATCTGGAAATTTTTGAACAATTGCTGGACCCTAAGGCTTATCTGCACAGGGTGCTTGACATGGCTCATATTCATCTTCTAGGGGGACTGAGAAGACCCAGGAGAGGATTCTGCAGAGGTTCTTCTGGATGGGAGATGGAGGAATATTGTAAGTCCGTCCCCGTATGCGAAATAACTGCGCCGATCACAGCCTTCAGACCGACATGAGGAACTGCACAGTGGGTAAAGGTGCTAAATGCTATCCGTTCACTCACTATTTCCTATGAGGTTTAAAATGAATAGGTCCAAAATGCAACAGATGCCCACAGAATTACAGGACTTTGCATGATGTAAAATCATGTGTTAATATTATGTAGATCACCAGACAGTAGCCATAGCCCCCATGTTCTTGGCTGCGGCATACTCACTCCCATACAGCTGTGTGATACTTATGTACCGCTCAATCTTGGCGGGCATAATAAATTGTCATTTTCTGGATTATGAGAGTAACAGTGTGTCACCATGATGTCTTTTTTTCCAATTTCTCTCTTCCAGCAGACTTCATAAGTACAATACGATACTCATAATGGCGAGCGACTCCCGCGTACGCAAATCATTTATCCCCATTTGCATATCATTTGTAATAATGGGTGCGACGGCAAAAAATTCGATGCTCTTAATGGGTGTGCATCCTGGTTAACACCACATTAATTGACGCAGGGAACACTTTATCTTCATTAATGTAATATTGTTAACATCACGTTTAGGCAGATAGTCTAGTTAACGTTAAAATTCACAAGATTTAAAGGGAGAGGATAACGCAATAATATTTCTGGTGTAATCAGTCGTGTGAAGTGAAGACTTGTAATCTATTAGCATGTTAATAATCTGCATAGAAGCAATTATTGAAATTAAGCAAAATTAATGCAATTAGTCTACTTGAAGAGTCATGGGTGCTTGACATCCGAACTACCGGTATGTGAACAATAATCAGAAGAAAAAATGTAAAATGGTTAAGCCTCCCGGAATTTCCAGCCAGATCTGAGGTTTTTTTTTTGTCTCCATCAGATGTTTGTTTTATCTTGTTCATCAAAAAAACTAATTGATTTTCATCGATCTACTGGATCTAGTTTTCTTTGGTCTGTGTATTTTTTTTACCATCAGAGTGGCAACTTTTTCCAGTAGTAAAAAAAAAATCCAATCTTTTCCCACTCATTACATGGAAAAAACAAAAAACGCTTGTATGTAAGATAGCAGCTGTGTGCTTGATTTAGATTTTTGGGGGAAAGTTAGATCTGGGATCAAAAACAGGCATGACTCAGTTTTTGTTTTTTTTTGGGGGGGGGAGTTTGTGAACACTTAGGTCACCAAAAAACATGGACGTGTGAACAATCCTGTAAACTGGTGGATGTGTTCTGTCTCTGAAAAACAGAGTTAGGCCTAATTCCAGGGTCTACGTAAATAATGTGCAAGTAATTGAAGAGCGGCACTAGAGTTTGAGTTAGGCCGGAAACACATTACTGTATAAAATGGCCGAATACTATGTGATAAAACATGGCATAGCGCTCGGCCCAGTGTTATACTATGCGGCAGCTCAGATCTGCGATTCTTTTCTCTTGCTGATTCGAACAATGGCAGCATACTGCGATTGTCAGCAAGACTCAGCTCTCTCGCACCAATACAAGTCTATGGGTGTGTGTGAAACATAGGACTACACTCGGATGTCATGCCAGTGCAGTCCAATATACTGTATGCCGAGACCGGCCATGGAGGAGATGGAGAAATTAGTTTCTCTGTCTGCTCCGCACCTGTCCTACGATTCTGTCATGTGAGAGAATAGGAGCACAGTTGCATGACACTGGGCTGACGTTTACAGCAGGGCTGGAGCCGAGTGTCTCTCGCATCGGATGCCATACGCTAGTATGTTCCAGCCTTAGCCCAAAAATACAGTCCAGTAATATAAAAGCTGATACTTGAGGGTCTCTTTCTCATCTGAGAATTTGTCAAACAAGTGGCACTAAAGTTCTCGTCCTCTTTCTCTCTGAAGAGGCTATTTGCATATTTAAATTCCCATAGAAGTATTGCATGGCCTGTAAGTTTCCTTACACCATCTTGGTTCTGTCAGAGGCCTCTCAACAAGCCAAATCAAGCCTCCTTTTTTGCACTGATGAGGGGCAAATGCCCAGAAACACGTCTGTGAATGGAGTTTCTGATCTGGTTTGGTTTCTTATTCTAAGTCATGTGGCAAAGTTCTTTAAAGAGTCAATACTGAATTTCATGATTGATAGAGTTCATTTGTCTATTAAGATTTCCAGAAGAGCACTGCTTGGCCTATAAGTCTCCTTATTCCAGCTCAGCACACTGCACAAGAAGAAAAATTTCTCCTTAGACCCTCAAGCAAGTGTTAAACTTTGTTCTAAGGGGTACATGGGTGTCCATTTATTTGAACCTTATCATTCAGTTCATTAAGACATATACTAGTGAAATATCTAAACTTGTCACAGGAAAAACCTTTTGGCCATGTGCACACTTTAAGTATTTGGTGAGTTTTTTAGCTCAGTATTTGTTAGCCAAAATCATAAGTGGGTAACAAGTGGTGACGAGTTTCTGTTATACGTTTCCTCTGATTGTTCAATTCCTAATTTTGGCTTACAAATACTGAGGTAAAATACTCACCAAATACTGAACGTGTGAACTTGGCCTTTACGTTATAAAAGACACGGACAAATTATAGATTTGTATTGTTAAGCACACTGCCGATGCCTCTGTCACTTCGCTCACACCTTCTTTCAGTGCCATGGATTTAGTACAGCTTCAGAGGGCGACGATGTAAGAAACTGTGGAAAGTAACTGCAGTGCTGACCCAAGATTATGTCCTGTTCCGGGAGGGGTGATAGACGCTGCGGGGAAGTGAGTGCAGCCCTTGCTTCCTGATGGTGCCTCGATTGCGACTTTTCTTAAACAAAACATCAAAGTAGATGAGTAAAAAAAAAATGGGAATAGCTGGATAGGAAGAACTGTAGGACAAAACTGCTTAGGGTGTAACATTGAATATTTATAAAAGACATTTTAGGTATTGGACCATCCCGAGCCAGTGTGAAAATTAGCAAAAACGGCAGAATCATTATTAATATGGTAAAAATCAGAAATAAAAAGAGAAAAACAAAACTGCCCAAAAATTATGAATATTTAGGTTATTTTTTTAAACTTTATAAACCATAATATTAGAATTAACACCATGTTAAAAGTGACATTCTAATATTTTCTATGTCAGGACATTGACTGATGCAGTTAAATTTGGAAAATAGGATTCAAAATGAGAAGTCTGCATTCTCAGCGGGGGTCGTGCATCAAGCCGAGTCAATAAAAATCATGGGGAACTCCCCCACCGCGGTTTACCGCGTCTGATGCTTTTGACATGTTTTTCATTCAGCTTGAGAATCCTCCAGCTCTGACATACTGGATTAATTGATGCATAAAACCTACAGAAAAACTATGGCGGGTAATTTAGAAATCAATACGTGCCTTAATCGTCAATGTGTTAAACAACTTCTCACATGAAAAGGCACAGCGGTATTAAAATAGCATTTAGCAAACAGGTGCACTCGCTCTGTGCACATCCGGTATGTATTGCTCAGGACTATTTTCCACTAAATCTTTATTTTAAAAAAAGGAAAAAAAAATTGGAGCGGTTTGTTGCGCTGTGACTAATGGTAATGGGATTGGAACAGATTCATTAAAAAGATATCACAGTTTCTGCAAAAAAAGACACTGAATATACATATAGGGCAGGAGGAAGAGCACATTTTCCAATATATTTTTCTGCATTCATTCCCAATGGTTTTCAAGACCTCTGCTTGCTGCCTTTCAATATTTCACTTTTTCATTTTACTTTTGACGGGCGGCCATGGTTATGTCATGTGGTCACATAAGAACTACTGAAATTATACAAAATTATCAACATTTTATCCCCTCAAAATAATGCTTTTAAAATTCTGATTACCACATTAGGGTTTGCAGTATTTTCGACCATGAAAATCGCTTCCGTGCTAGTTATCAGTTTCCGAGCAGACATGTGATTGAATGAAATCTGTCGCCATGATTTTGCTACATAATCTGAGAGCAACATAATGTATAGACCAAGATCTGTCACTTGCTGTTTTGCATGATGTAGTTTTGATAAAATCATGGTTCTATCAGCAGGAGATTATCAATAGAGGACTACTTGGCCTGCTGCCAGGTAGTCCAACCACGCCCCCACCCCTGAGTGGTAGTTTTCTGCCAATCAGTGGTGTGGGCGGGGATATATAGAGCTCAGAACTCAAAGAACTAGTAATTTTTTTTTCTTAGCTATTTTGACAACATTTTCATTATACTGCTATGGTGATAACCCAGCACTGGTATCCATTTTGGTTGGTCTTACATGTGATTTATTAATGACATGTTTGCCTTGAGAGGCATCTCTTATCTAGTTCACGTATATGCAGTAGAGATATTGCAAACAATCATGGTTTATTATATGGTGCTTTGATAATAAACTATACTTATATTGCATCACCCACTGAATTTTGATACATGCCATCCTTTCCATGGTTATTGTGCCTGCGCATTGTTTATTTATCTCTAATTCTTAGTTTCTATAGCACCATTATCTGCTGTGATTCATGTATTTATTTAAGTTTTTTTATGCATGTGCCAGCCTCCATATCACCATGGTCACACAACGTTGCCTATGTCTCTGTTCGGCGCTTGCGCATTGCTTTGTCTGCTTCACCGGCCGATCTTACTATTACATCCACCATCCATATGCGCATGCGCGGTCGTAGTTGTTGTTTGGTCTCTATGATACGGTCACATGATCGGCACGTACTTCCGGCATGTTTCGCTGCCGTTTAAGCTACACAGCTGTTCATTGTTGCTAACTGACTTTATCTCTATAAATATATGTGGCATAGGAGCATACAATCACCAGCCCCTGACGAAGCCACCTTGAGTGGCGAAACGCGTTGGGCATGTCTCCTGCCCTCTTAAGGTTACTCTTTCCTCGGCATTAACATCCAAGTCCGCCTCTATCATAGAGAAGTAATGCAGGATATCGGGTATTTCTTCCCCTTCACGTAGGTGCATTTATACACCTGTACTTGGATTTGGGCTTTGGACTTTTTCACGATCTTTCCACTGCCAGACTAGCACCTTAGGCTCTGTGCCATTACTTTCTGCTTATTCATGCATTTTATTGATACTAGTTATCTTATCTATATGGGATTGTTATTATTATTTATTATTATAGCGCCATTTATTCCATGGCGCTTTTCATGTGAGGAGGGGTATACATAATAAAATCCAATTGAACCTTGTATTTATTTAACGGACTGCATGGATTCATGATTACTCCGTCATTTTAGGTTATCTTTCCATGCAGCCATATTATATGTTTGTACATATTATCTTTAGGATTATTGCATGTTTCAGATAACAGCAAGGTATTATCCTTGTTTTGGGCCTTTTTTTGATGTGCTGATCATTTATATACAGGTGATTCATTGCCTTATAATACATATATTGAGTCTGTCATCTTGAGAGCCGACTCTATTATGAGCATGTTTGTATTTGTCATCTTATGACTTTTAATTGTTTTTATATGGGTGTTTGTTTTGTTTTTTCATTGTGCCCAATAAAGTGTTGTTTATATTTCGTAGTTATTTGGGTGATCCTCGTTTATATGGTCTGTCGTCTTTTTCGTTTATATTTCCAAATCTGCAGCAGCTAAAACAGTGATTTGATCAAAAATGCAGTAAGCAGTAAAGTAAGTGATTCATCGCTGCAATCAAGGTCTTTGCCCCTAGATTATGCTGCTCTTAGATGGAGCCTCAAAATCCTAGTGACAGGGTTGTGCAGTGCTTTTGTAATGGTGATCTATCCTTAATTTAGGTCATCAATATCATATCAGGGAGGGGTGACACCTGGCACCCTCATCAATCAGCGGAGCTCCGCTAACTAATGGCCACAGCGAGGTACTGCATATCCCATCCTATTTATTCCAGCAGGGGTGTATGTGCAATACCTGGACGTGGCCACAATACAGTTGATGGAGCTGTGCTGCTTCACAACCATGCACATGCGGTCAACGGAAGCACCGTGAACAGCTGATCAGCAGGGGTACCAAGTATTGCCCAACAACTATCTGATATTGTTGACCTAATCTAAGGATAGGCCATCAATACAAAAGTGTGGGACACCTTTAATATGTCTTACAGTCCAAATAGTCAGTGTGCAGGGAGATGAAGGAGGGGAGAGTAGGTGTGCTCTATCCATCTTCTGATGTGATCGGACTGCAGTTTTATAATAATACTTTATGTTAGTAGCATGAACATTAGTGTTGAGCGATACCATCCGATACTTGAAAGTATCGGTATCAGATAGTATCGGCCGATACCCGAAAAGTATCGGATATCGCCGATACCGATACCCGATACCAATACAAGTCAATGGGACACCAAGTATCGGAAGGTATCCTGTATGGTTCCCAGGGTCTGAAGGAGAGGAAACTCTCCTTCAGGCCCTGGGATCCATATTAATGTGTAAAATAAAGAATAAAAATAAAAAATATTGATATACTCACCTCTCCGACGCAGCCCGATGTAACCGGCAGCTTCCGTTCCTCAGAATGAGCGCTTGAAAGACCTTAGATGACGTCGCGGCCTGTGATTGGTCGCGTGAGCGGTCACGTGACCGCCACGCGACCAATCAAAAGCCGCGCCATGTCATCTGCTGGTGTAGGTCCACTGTGTATTATCAAGACCAAAGTCTGCCGTCTACAAAGGAAATTTTAAAGCACTTCATGCTTCCCTCTGCCGACAAGGTTTTTGAGAAGAAGATTTCATTCTCCAGCAGGACTTGCACCTGTCCACACTGCCAAAAGTACCAATACCTGGTTTAAAACCAGTATCACGGTGCTTGATTGGCAGCAAACTCGCCTGACCTTAAACCCATAGAGAATCTATGAAATACTTTCAAAATGAAGAAGAGACACCAGAACCAAAAATACAGACGAGCAGAAAGCTGCTATCAAAGCAACCTGGGCTTCCGTATTCTAATTTACTGAGATAATGACTTTTTGGTTTCCATTGGCTGTAAGTCATAATCATCAACATTAACAGAAATAAACACTTGAAATAGATCACTCTGTAATGACTCTATATAATATATGAGTTTCACTTTTTGTATTGAAGAACTGAAATAAATTAACTTTTTGCTGATATTCTAATTTTGTGAGAAGCACCTGTATATATCTTACATAATCCTCCTTTATTATGTACATTTCTGTAATTTATTACACTGTGTCCTCTCATGTTATATACATCACCGTACCTTACGTACCTTATGTATTAGATTACATAGAGCCTTGTTTTTTATTACATACCGCCTGTGAGAGCAGGATTTATATTTTATCTATCCTGACTTCATTTTACTTTTTCTACATGTATTTCTTTCCATCCAAGATGGAGTCCATGATCTGATAAGGGGTCTCACGAATGCCTTTGTGTAACGGACTTAGAAAAAACATAGGAAAGAGAGAGACACAAAACTTCGAGGCTAGTACGACCCCTAGACCACAAGCTGAGTTTCAACAGTGTTAAGTTAGCCAATTAAAAGTTTGTATGCTAATGCCAGCACATACTTAGAGATAAGATGAGCCAATTATATTGTTATAATGCATGAATACTAATAACCTATTTAAAGATTGACCCGATGATGTTTTATAGAGAGATCTGCTTTAATTCTTATTGTATTAGAGTGGCTCTTCCGTGCACGTATATAAATTTTACAATTTAATATGGAACAGGCACAATGTCTCAGAACTAGTGTTGAGCGATACCTTCCGATACTCAAAGGTATCGGTATCGGATGGTATCGGCCGATATCTAAAAAATATCGGATATCGCCGATACCGATACCCGATACCAATGCAAGTCAATGGGACACAAGTATCGGAAGGTATCCTGGATGGTTCCCAGGGTCTGAAGGAGAGGAAACTCTCCTTCAGGCCCTGGGATCCATAATCATGTAAAAAATAAAGAATTAAAATAAAAAATATGGATATACTCACCCTCGGACGAGCCCTGGACCTTACCGATGTAACCGGCAGCCTCCGTTCCTAAGAATGAGGAGTTTAGGACCTTCGATGACGTCGCGGCTTGTGATTGGTCGCGTGACCGCTCATGTGACCGCTCACGCGACCAATCACAAGCCGCGACATCATCGCAGGTCCTAAACTCCTCATTCTTAGGAACGGAGGCTGCCGGTTACATCGGTAAGGTCCAGGGGCCGTCCGAGGGGTGAGTATATCCATATTTTTTATTTTAATTCTTTATTTTTTACATGAATATGGATCCCAGGGCCTGAAGGAGAGTCTCCTCTCCTCCAGACCCTGGGAACCATACACTGGGAACTTCCGATTCCGATATCACAAAAATATCGGAACTCGGTATCGGAATTCCGATACAGCAAATATCGGCCGATACCCGATACTTGCGGTATCGGAATGCTCAACACTACTCAGAATGTTCCACATTATGTGGCGATGACACCATCCTCTCTTGTTACATATACAGTTGTGTGGAAAAGTGTCCTCCCCCTTCCTGATCTTTTATTCTTTTGCATGTTTGTCACACTTAAATCTTTCAGATCACCAAACAAATATAAATATTAGAAAAAGATAACACAAGTAAACACAAAATGCAGTTTTTAAATTAAAGTCTTTATTATTAAGGGAAATAGAAATCCAAACCTACAGAGCCCTGTGTGAAAAAGTGATTGCCTCCCCCCATAAAACATAAATTAACTGTGGTTAATCACATCTTTGGGAAGCGGAGTTAAAATTCCTTAGACACACCCAGGCCTGATTACTGCAACACCTGTTCTCAATCAAGAAATCACTTAAATAGTACCTGTCTGACAAAGTGAAGTTGACCAAAATATCCTCAAAAGCTATGCATCATGCCATGATCCAAAGAAATTCTGGAACAAATGAGAAACAAAGTAATTGAGATCCATCAGTCTGGAAAAGGTTATAAAGCCATTTCTCAAGCTTTAGGACTTCAATGAACCACAGTGAGAGCCATTATTTACAAATGGCGAAAACAGTGGTGTACCTGTATGTACCTTCCCATAAGTGGCTGGCTAACCAAAATTACCCCAAGAGCACAGCGACGACTCATCCAAGAGGTCACAAAAGACCCCACAAAAACATCCAAATAACCTCAGGTCTAAGTTGCCTCAGTTAAGATCAGTATTCACGACTCCACCATAAGAAAGACACAGGGCAAAAATGGCCTGCAAGGCAGAATTCCAGATGCAAACCAATGCTGAGCAATAAAAACATAAAGGCTCATCTGCTAGAAAACATATTTATGATCCCCAAGACTTTTAGGAGAATACACTGTGGATTGAGAACATAAGAGTTGAACTTTTTGGGAGGTGTATGTCACATTACATCTGGCGCAGAAGTAACACAGCATTTCAGAAATGGAACATCATACCAACTGTAAAATATGGTGGTGGTAGTGTCATAGTCTGGGGCTGTTTTGCTGCTTCAATAACTGGAAGACTTGCTGTGGTAAATGGAACTATGAATTCTGCTGCCTACCAGAATATTCAGTCATCTGTTCATGATCTCAAGCTGAAGCACACTTGGGTTATGCAACAGGAAAATGATCCAAAACACACCAGTAAGTCCAACTCTGAATGGCTTACGAAAAACAAAATTAAGACTTTGGAGTGGCCCAGTCAAAGTACTGACCTTAATCCAATTGAGATGCTGTGTGTCACGCACAGTGTGGGAAGGTTAAGTGCAACACTTGGGGAAGAGGAGAAGGAAGTCCAATGGTTAGGGAAAGGGGGAGTGGAGACCCCTAGACAGATCTAAAAGCTCCCTGCATCCCCTACCATCTCAGTATTGGTTCCACACCAGTCACCGAGCAGGAGCCTAAGCCCTGTATATCCCTAGAGCTAGGCCCTGAATAAGGAAGGGGGTACTCCCCATTGTACACTAAAGAGATGAAGGGAGACAAACAAGGGGGAAGAAACTTATCTTGAGAAGACACAGAGAGGTAACACCAAACGTCCTCCAACAGCACCAGAGAGGAAGATAGACGATTGCTATTGCTCCAAGCCTTCACAAGGGAAAATGTGAATTTCACTGGAGACTCCCTGAAGCAGTCTGTGTGCCTATAAACACCCAAGTCCAAGTGTGTCAATCAGAGCTGAAGGGAGATTGCCACTGGGTTCAAAAGTCAGAAGGATTAAGAAGGCGTCTGCAATGCCAAACACAGAGATCTTCTGCAGCCAGATACAGATCGGCTATCTGTAGCATCTGACACACCCATGACACTGTGGCATGACCTTAAGAAGACGGTTCATGCTTGAAAAACCCTGGTACTGAATTGCAACAATTTTGCAAAGATGAGTGAGATAAAATTCCTCCAGACCATTGTAAAAGAGTCATTGAGATTTTCAGTGACTCTTTTACAATGGTCTGGAGGAATTTTGGCCCACTCATATTTGCAGTGAAAGTTACTTTTTCCTTCCAGATTTGCAGCAGATTAAAATCTGCATAATGTCAATTCTTTGTCACCCATACCAACGAGTGGGGGCCAGTATGCAACAAAAGCATGCAAAAATAATTGTGTTTTATGCAGCATTCTTCCTGCCAACACATTAGGATACGAAGCAGAATTTTGTTCTACAAATCCTGAACGTGTGCACATAGCTGTAGTCCCTGTCCTGTGTCCCTCACCATTCATTATATGTACTTGCTAGCATCATAATGAGTTTGAGGGTGGGAGAAGACATTATCAGACATTTAACACCATCCACCATCTTCCAATTTATTTCAAGTCCCTGATATTGTCTTCTCCAACCTTTTAAATAATTATAAAGTGTTCTATGCACCTTACTCCCTCCTCTACCCAATACAGTTGTGCTCAAAAGTTTACATACCCCAGCCGATTTTTTGCATTCTTGGCCTTTTTTCAGAGAATATGAATGATAACTAGTGTTGAGCGATACCGTCCAATACTTGAAAGTATCGGTATCGGAAAGTATCGGCAGATACCGGCAAAGTATCGGATCTAATCCGATACCGATACCCGATACCAATACAAGTCAATGGGACACCAAGTATCGGACGGTATCCTGTATGGATCCCAGGGTCTGAAGGAGAGGAAACTCTCCTTCAGGCCCTGGGATCCATATCAATGTGTAAAAGAAAGAATTAAAATAAAAAATAGGGATATACTCACCCTCTGACGCGCCCTGGACTTTACCGCCGTAACCGGGAGCCGTTGTACCTAAGAATGCGCGCTTGAAGGGCCTTAGATGACGTCACGGCGCTCTAATTGGTCCGTAGCGGTCGCGTGACCGCTACGCGACCAATCACAAAGCAGTGACGTCACCTAAGGTCTTTCAAGCGCTTGAAATACCTTAGAAGACGTCCGCAGCTTCTGATTGGTCGCGTAGCGGTCGCGTGACCGCTACGTGACCAATCACAAAGCAGTGACGTCACCTAAGGTCTTTCAAGCGCTTGAAAGACCTTAGGTGACGTCACTGCTTTGTGATTGGTCACGTAGCGGTCACGCGACCGCTACGGACCAATCAGAGCGCCGTGACGTCATCTAAGGCCCTTCAAGCACGCATTTTTAGGTACAACGGCTCCCGGTTACGGCGGTTAAGTCCAGGCTGCATCGGAGAGGTGAGTATATCCCTATTTTTTATTTTAATTCTTTCTTTTACACATTGATATTAATCCCGATACCGATTCCCGATACCACAAAAGTATCGGATCTCGGTATCGGAATTCCGATACCCGCAAGTATCGGCCGATACCCGATACTTGCGGTATCGGAATTCTCAACACTAATGATAACATCAAAACTTTTTCTCCACTCATGGTTAGTGGTTGGGTGAAGCCACTTATTGTCAAACTACTGTGTTTTCTCTTTTTTTAATCATAATGACTTAATGACCCCCCTTCATTGTCCTTTCTCCACCCCCACTGTCATCTCCCTTACTCCCCCATGGTCATCTCCTCCACTCCCATCATTGTCCTCTCCACACTTTCATTATTTTCCTCTCCATCACCCCAATCATTGTGCTCCCCACCACCTCCATCATTGTCATCTCCACCACCCTCCACTGTCATCTCCCCCACAACCATCATTGTCCTTTCCCCACTCCATCATTGTACTTTCTCCACATCCATCATTGTCATCTCCCCCACCTTCATCATATTCCTCCCCACCACCCCTTCACTGCCCTCTTCACCACCCCATCATTGTTCATCCCCACTGTTAGAGCTAGGGGAACGCACCAAATAATAAAGAGATTGATACGAGGTGCGTTCGCAGCCCGGGGTCCACCGTGCAGAGATGGTACCTGCTGCTATGTAATGGCGGATGGACACTTAGCTCACACGTGGGATAGACTTCACCCCGTGTGATATGGTAGCGAGCTTTATTGCTACCCAGAGTCACACAATACGCTGCACCCTGTTAGCAGTGACAAGGTGCAGCTGCAAGACACTAGTGGGATCCCCAAGAATCACCCCCCCAATCTGGTGATTGAACTGGCTCTGATCCTCGGTGGCTTTTGAGCCCACGCCTGAGGACGCCCCAAGTCAGATGCACAGATCAAGCGGGAATTCCCACCCAGTACTGATGGTTGTCAGGACAGCGCACTAATGGCGCACGGTGCCATAGAGATGGGCACTAAGGTTGAGCGAAACGGGTCGGCCATTTTCAGAAGTCGCCGACTTTTGGCAAAGTCGGGTTTCATGAAACCCGACCCGACCCCAGTGTGGGGTCATCCATGAGGTCGGCGATCTTCTGAATCTGGTATCGGAATTCCGATACCGAGTTCCGATATGTTTGCGATATCGGGAATCGGTATCGGAATCCATATTTAAGTGTTAAATAAAGAATCAAAATAAAAAATATTGATATACTCACCCTCGGACGCGCCCTGGTACTAACCGGCAGGCTTCCTTCCAAAGAATGAGCGCGTGAATGACCTGCGGTGACGTCGCGGCTTGTGATTGGTCGCGAGCGGTCACATGGACAAGCCGCGACGTCATCTAAGGTCCTTCACGCGCTCATTCTTAGGAAGGAAGGCTTCCGGAAAGAAGCAGGGCGCGTCCGAGGGTGAGTATATACCTAATAGGAATATACTCACCCTCAGACGCGCCCTGCTTCTTTCCGGCAGCCTTCCTTCCTAAGAATGAGCGCGTGAAGGACCTTAGATGACATCGCGGCTTGTCCATGTGACCGCTCGCGACCAATCACAAGCCGCGACGTCACCGCAGGTCATTCACGCGCTCATTCTTTGGAAGGAAGCCTGCCGGTTAGTACCAGGGCGCGTCCGAGGGTGAGTATATCAATATTTTTTATTTTGATTCTTTATTTTACACATTAATATGGATCCCAGGCCTGAAGGAGAGTTTCCTGTCCTTCAGACCCTGGGAACCATAGTATCCCATTGCACTGCATTGGGTTTCGCGTTTCGGCTGACCCCGACCCTGACTTTTTTATAGGATCGGCCGATTTCACTCGACCCGACTTTTGAGAAAGTCGGGTTTCATGAAACCCGACCCGATCCTATAAAAATAAAAGTCGCTCAACCCTAATGGGCACTGCAACGTGTGCTTAGTGTGCAGATAGCACTGTCGGGCGCTAGATAGCTTCCACCATTCGCGAGCAGTCAACAACACGAGGAATAGGAATGATTAAAGAGCTTTCATCCATCAACAGTCATTCATCTACACACACACATTGTCAAGGTTTACACTAGCGCATGGCCGAGTGGCCATGCAAACCTTTTATAGCAGTAGCACTCCAGGGCCTTCCTGATGGCCCAATAGGAGCCGCAACAGGACCTGAGCATGAGACCCCTGACCTCAAATGGGAGGTCACCCCGTTGGCATGCTCAGTGTGGGAAAAGCAGGACTTAGTCCCTTAAACGTCTGCTCGCCGCTGAATAGTGCTGGCTACAAAGGCAGAGCCTGGAAAGGCAGCAGCACCCAAGTGCACAGGATCAGCTTGAGCCAGATGCTGGGACCGACGTCTCTGCTGAGCAGGCTCCACTGTGGCTGAAGGAGAATGGGAGACCACAGTGGATATGGTTCGAGATTCCCCCTGTGCAGCGGCGGGAACTCAACACCTAACACCCACCTCCATCATTGTCCTTTCCACCATCCCCATCATTGTTCTCCCCCACCACCCATCATTGTCCTCTCCCCAGTGTATTGGTGTAAGAACACAATAACACTCATCTCTCCATCCGTTCCCCTGCAGCATCGTTATCAGCAACTTTGTCACAGGCGCACGCTGCATGCTGACATCAAGCCACACACGCCTGTGTCAGAGAGAAAGTACCAGGCAGGAAGCAGAGGACGGATTCCTCCAGATCCGCTGCCATTATCTCCTGTAGGCAGCGCAGCTTCAGGGATCGCTCCTTGGCCGCCGCACATGATGAGGGCAAGCTGGCCATGGGCCCTATAAAGCCTCAGGTTGCGAGAAACAGGCTAGATTGCAAGTGCCCCCTCCACCTCCGGGACCTGGTGCAGCTGCATCGGCTGCACTGTCCACTCCTGTTTTGGAAAGCTGCGTAGCTGTATGTTGCACTTCTAGGGAGGAGTTTTGTTCTGCGTTGTTGTATATGGCACTTCTTATGGCACTTCTAGGGAGGTGGTTTGTGCTGAATTGTGGCATTTGGCGCCTCTGGGGATGTATTTTGTGCTGCACTGTGCTATTTGTGCTGCTAGGGAGAGATTGTCATGTGACAGTAAGTTAAAGACAAGTTTTTTCTGTTGAGCCACTAGTCTGAGAATTGCGAGAATTGCCATATAGCCCAGACCTAAATGGTCCAAGGACCCACATAAGACAAGAAAAGGAAGCAATGCGGTCTTCAGATATAAGGATTTAAAGGGAATATGTCAGCAGGTTTTTGCTATGTAATCTTAGAGTGGCAAGTTATCAGGGCAGAGAGCCTGATTCCAGTTATGTGTCACACACTGGACTGTTTGGTGCAGTTTTGATAAAATTCTTGCAGCTGTAGCAGTGCTATGACTGCTGAGTTGTGTATAGCCCCACACACAAATCTGATTGGCAGCTTCCTGTGTACACTATGCTTTGTCAGTATACTGTCAAAGATTGATGGGAATGGGATTATACAGATTAGCTTGACTGGCCTGCATGTGAGACCTAGTGTGGGAGTGATAATCTCCTGCTGCTAAAACAATGATTGAATTGAAACTACAACACAAGCCCAATAAGTGACAAATGCCTAGAATCAGGATCTCTTGCCATATAAAATGCTACTTTAAGATTTCAAGGGAATCCATCACCCGGTTTTTGCCAGGTAATCTGAGAGCAGTATAATGTAGAAAAGGAGACTCTGAATCCAGTGATTTGTCACTTATTGGGCTGCTTGCAGTAGTTTTGATAAAATCTTTGTTTTATCAGCAGGAGATTATTAATAGAAGACTAGTAAATCTGCTACCATGTAGTTCTCCATATTCATTGACTCTGTATAATCCCGTGCCCTCCACTGGCTGTCAGCTTTCTGCCTATGCACAGTGTACACATAAAGCTGCCAATCAAAGGTGGGGGTGGGGTTATACAGAGCTCAGCATTCAGAGAACTGGTTGATCTGCATTATAGAAGACTGATTTTATTATAAAAATACAGCAGGTAGACCAGTAAGTGACATCACTGTAATCAGGGTCTCTGCCCCTAAATTATGCTGCTCTCAGGCGGGGCAGCAGAAAAACTTTAAGCAGGCAAATAACATGTATTTGCAGAGACAAGCCACATTGCTAATATTTATCAGCCATTTTTTGGTATTTTCTATTTTTTACACTCTTAAACATATCTGCACAACAACAAAAAACAGCCCCTGTCGTCACATGCCAGCTTTAACTTTCTACATTCTGGCCTCCTTTGATCTTCGAACCCCAGTGGAAAAAATCATTGGAAATTCTGAGAGGCTCTGGACTGGGGTCTAAGGGGTATTGTTTCTCCTTATGGAGAGTGACATACCATCTCTGGCTTGTCAAGGTAAGGAGGCTTATTTGCCGTATAATGCTTGTGACAATGATTGTGACTTGTAGGATCGCTACTTCCAACAGGTGGCGCTATAGAGTTAAGTCCTCTTTTTCTCAGAAGAGGCAATTTGCATATTGGAAATTCTGAACATTCTTCAGATTGTACCTATGAATGTAATGCAATAGCCGTCAGACAGAGTCATGAAACAGCGGCCATAAAAATCACAATGATGACCATTTTTATTAGCCAGTCAAAAAAGTTTCACATCAATATCTCTCCAAAATAAGAAAATAACTGGAGGGTTTTACAAGGTAGAATGTGCTCAGAATAAGGAGCCCAGGGTAAAAGAGAAGGTAAGCATCTCAGAGCTGCGGGATGCATGGTCAGATCCTCTGATATATCTCTGTGTCATCAGTAGCGTAGCTACCGCGGGCAGAGGGGGCGGTCACCCAGGGCCCCGCGCTCCGAAGGGCCCACCCAAAGCTATGCTACAGTAAGCACTACAACAGAGCAAGGAGACTCAATCTTCCTGCACTGCCGCCTGGCTACTATGCGGCCTGTGAGCATAGCATCGGGTTCCCGCTCATCGCAAGTTCAACCATATTGGCAACAGTTGAAAGCATTGATGAGACAGAGAGCATCACGCTCCCTCTCCCATCATTCCCCCTCTGTGCCTGACGTCACTGACAGCGGGTGCGGTGATGTCGTTACTTGGGCCTGCTCTCCTGAGATTTGCAGGCGCTAGGAGCAACGGGGAATGAGGTGAGTATTCTAATTTTTGGGAGGTGCATTATGCTATATAGAGTCTGCCTATGAGGAGTGCATTATATTATATATAAGCATACGGGGGAGTGCCTTATGGTATATGCATGCCAATATGGAGTGCATAATACTATATATAGATATATGGGGAGTACATTATACTATATATAGGCCTATGGGGAGTGAATTATACTATATATAGGCCTATATGGAGTGCATTATACTATATATAGTTATATGAGGAGTGCATTATATTATATATAGGCCTACTGCCTGTACCACGTGCCACGCCAGAGAGGCAACGGGAGATTAGGGAGGTTAATAAGTGGCTCAAGAATTGGTGTAGGAAGGAGGGGTTTGGGTTCCTGCAGAACTGGGCCGACTTCTCAGTGGGCTACAGGCTCTACGCTAGGGACGGGCTGCTGTTATGTTGAGCTGGTGGTTAGGAACACTATAAATGACCAGATGAGCAAACTAGCAATACAGGATGAGCTCTGGGAAGTGGGAGCTCTGCTGACCTCAACCCCTGATCCTATCAACAACAACTAGAAATAGCCGTGGAGCATTCCTGACTCTGCCTAGACGCCTCTTCACAGCCTAAGAGCTAACTACCCCTAAAGATAGAAAATACAGCCTACCTTGCCTCAGAGAAATTCCCCAAAGAAATAGGCAGCCCCCACATATATTGACTGTGAGTTAAGATGGAAGTCACAAACACAGGAATGAAATAGGTTTCAGAACAGGAGGCCAGACTTAACTAAACAGATTGAGGATAGAAAAGGTATCTTTGCGGTCAGCATAAAAACTAACAAAAAACCACGCAGAGTGTGCAAAAGAAACCACCGCACCGTCTCACGGCGCTGTGGTGCCACTCTGCATCCCAGAGCTTCCAGCTAACAAGATAAAATCATAATAGCAAGCTGGACAAAAACACAGTGGTAACAAACAAGCTAGCAGGGACTTAGCTTTTGCTGAAGTAGACAGGTCATCTGAAAGATCCAAGAGAACTGAACCAGTACTAGGACATTGACAGCTGGCATCAAGTAATGATCTGAGTGGAGTTAAATAGAGCAGCCAGCCAAGACCTGAACGAGATCAGCTGGAGAAGGAATCTCAGAACCAGCAGCTGCACTCACAGCCACCAGAGGGAGTCCATGAACAGAACTCGCCGAAGTACCATTCATAACCACAGGAGGGAGCTCGAGAACAGAATTCACAACAGTACCCCCCCCTTGAGGAGGGGTCACCGAACCCTCACCAGAGCCTCCAGGCCGCTCCGGACGAGCCAAATGAATGGCACGAACAAGATCGGCAGCATGAACATCAGAGGCAACCACCCAGGAATTATCTTCCTGACCATAACCTTTCCACTTGACTAGGTACTGAAGTTTCCGTCTCGAAATACGAGAATCCAAAATCTTCTCCACCACATACTCCAACTCCCCCTCAACCAACATCGGGGCAGGAGGATCAACGGAGGCAACCATAGGAGCCACATATCTCCGCAACAACGACCTATGGAACACATTATGGATGGCGAAAGAAGCTGGAAGGTCCAAACGAAATGACACAGGATTAATAATTTCAGAAATCTTATAAGGACCAATGAAACGAGGCTTAAACTTAGGAGACAAAACCTTCATAGGAACAAAACGAGACGACAACCAAACCAAATCCCCAACACGAAGTCGGGGACCAACACAGCGACGGCGGTTAGCGAAACGTTAAGCCTTCTCCTGAGACAATGTCAAATTGTCCACTACATGAGTCCAAATTTGCTGCAACCTGTCCACCACAGAACCCACACCAGGACAGTCCGAAGGCTCAACCTGCCCTGAAGAAAAACGAGGGTGGAAACCAGAATTACAGAAAAAAGGCGAAACCAAAGTGACCGAGCTGGCCCGATTATTAAGGGCGAACTCAGCCAAAGGCAAGAAGGACACCCAATCATCCTGATCAGCAGAAACAAAGCATCTCAGATATGTTTCCAAAGTCTGATTGGTTCGTTCGGTTTGGCCATTTGTCTGAGGATGGAAAGCTGAAGAAAAAGACAAATCAATGCCCATCTTAGCACAAAAGGACCGCCAAAATCTTGAAACAAACTGGGAACCTCTGTCCGACACGATGTTCTCCGGAATGCCATGTAAACGAACCACATGCTGGAAAAACAATGGAACCAAATCAGAGGAGGAAGGCAATTTAGGCAAAGGTACCAAATGGACCATCTTAGAGAAGCAATCACAAACCACCCAGATAACTGACATCCTCTGAGAGACAGGGAGATCTGAAATAAAATCCATGGAAATATGCGTCCAGGGCCTTTTCGGGACCGGCAAGGGCAAAAGCAACCCACTGGCACGAGAACAGCAGGGCTTAGCCCGAGCACAAGTCCCACAGGACTGCACAAAAGAACGCACATCTCATGACAAGGAAGGCCACCAAAAGGATCTAGCCACCAAATCTCTGGTACCAAAGATTCCAGGATGACCAGCCAACACCGAACAATGAACCTCAGAGATAACTCTACTAGTCCATCTATCAGGGACAAACAGCTTCTCCGCTGGGCAACGGTCAGGTCTATCAGCCTGAAACTCCAGCAGCACCCACCGCAAATCAGGGGAGATGGCAGACAAAATTACCCCCTCTTTGAGAATACCAGCCGGCTCAGGAACTTCCGGAGAATCAGGCACAAAACTCCTTGAAAGGACATCAGCCTTCACATTCTTAGAACCCGGAAGGTACGAAACCACAAAATTGAAGCGGGAGAAAAACAGCGACCATCGAGCCTGTCTAGGATTCAACCACTTGGCAGACTCGAGATAAGTCAGATTCTTGTGATCCGTCAAGACCACCACGCGATGTTTGGCTCCTTCAAGCCAATGTCGCCACTCCTCAAACGCCCACTTCATAGCCAACAACTCTCGATTACCCACATCATAATTGTGCTCAGCAGGCGAAAACTTTCTAGAAAAGAAAGCACATGGTTTCATCACAGAGCCATCAGAACCTCTTTGAGACAAAACAGCCCCTGCTCCAATCTCAGAAGCATCCACCTCGACCTGAAACGGGAGCGAAACATCTGGCTGACACAACACAGGGGCAGAAGAAAAACGACGCTTCAGCTCCTGAAAAGCCTCAACGGCCGCAGAGGACCAATTGACCACATCAGCACCTTTCTTGGTTAAATCAGTCAATGGTTTAACAACACTAGAAAAATTAGCGATGAAGCAACGGTAAAAATTAGCAAGGCCCAGAAATTTATGAAGGCTCTTCACAGAAGTAGGCTGAGTCCAATCAGAAATAGCCTTAACTTTAACAGGGTCCATCTCGATAGTAGAAGGGGAAAAAATGAAGCCCAAAAATGAAACCTTCTGAACTCCAAAGAGACATTTAGACCCCTTCACAAACAAGGAATGAGCACGAAGGACCTGGAACACCATTCTGACCTGCTTCACATGAGACTCCCAATCGTTCGAAAAGACCCAAATATCATCCAAATATACAATCATGAATCTATCCAGGTACTTTCGGAAGATGTCATGCATAAAGGACTGAAACACAGATGGAGCATTAGAAAGCCCGAATGGCATCACCAAGTACTCAAAATGGCCCTCGAGCGTATTAAATCCTGTTTTCCATTCGTCGCCCCGTTTAATACGCACAAGATTATACGCCCCTCGAAGATCTATCTTGGTGAACCAGCTAGCTCCCTTAATCCGAGCAAACAAATCAGACAGTAGCGGCAAAGGGTACTGAAATTTGACGGTGATTTTATTAAGAAGGCGGTAATTTATACAAGGTCTCAGAGAACCATCCTTCTTGGCCACAAAAAAGAACCCTGCTCCCAACGGTGACGACGACGGGCAAATATGCCCTTTCTCCAAGGACTCCTTTATATAACTCCGCATTGCAGCGTGTTCTGGCACAGATAAATTGAACAGTCGGCCCTTCGGAAATTTACTACCAGGAATCAAATTAATAGCACAATCGCAATCCCTATGAGGAGGTAGGGCACTGGATTTGGGCTCATCAAATACATCCCGGTAATCTGACAAGAACTCAGGGACTTCAGAAGGATGGGAAGACGAAATAGACAACAATGGGACATCCCCATGTACCCCTTGACAACCCCAACTGGATACAGACATTGATTTCCAATCCAATACAGGATTATGGACCTGTAGCCATGGCAAACCCAAAACGACCACATCATGCAGATTATGCAACACCAAAAAGCGAATATCCTCCTGATGTGCAGGAGCCATGCACATGGTCAATTGAGTCCAGTACTGAGGCTTATTCTTGGCCAAAGGTGTAGCATCAATTCCTCTCAATGGAATAGGATACTGCAAGGGCTCCAAGAAAAAACCACAGCGCCTGGCAAACTCCAAGTCCATCAAATTCAGGGCAGCGCCTGAATCCACAAATGCCATAACAGAATAGGACGACAAAGAACAAATCAGAGTAACGGACAAAAGAAATTTTGGCTGTACCGTACCAATGGTGGCAGACCTAGCGAACCGTTTAGTGCACTTAGGACAATCAGAGATAGCATGAGTGGAGTCACCACAGTAAAAACACAGCCCATTCTGACGTCTGTATTCTTGCCGTTCAGCTCTGGTCAAGGTCTCATCACATTGCATAGGCTCAGGCTTCTGCTCAGAAAACACCGCCAAATGGTGCATATTTTTGCGCTCACGTAAGCGTCGATCGATCTGAATGGCCAAGGACATAGACTCATTCAGACCAGCAGGCGTGGGGAATCCCACCATAACATCCTTAAGTGCTTCAGAAAGACCCTTTCTGAAAATTGCCGCCAGGGCACACTAATTCCACTGAGTAAGCACAGACCACTTTCGGAACTTCTGACAATATACCTCCGCTTCATCCTGACCCTGACACAAAGCCAGCAAAATTTTCTCTGCCTGATCCACTGAATCTGGTTCATCATAAAGCAATCCAAGCGCCAGAAAAAACGCATCTACATTACGCAATGCAGGATCTCCTGGCGCAAGGGAAAATGCCCAGTCTTGAGGGTCGCCACGTAGCAAAGAAATAATGATCTTTACTTGCTGAATGGGGTCACCAGAGGAGCGGGGTTTCAAAGCAAAAAACAGTCTACAATTATTTTTGAAATTCAGGAACATAGATCTATCCCCAGAAAACAAATCAGGAATTGGAATTCTGGGTTCTAACATCGGGTTCTGAACTACATAATCTTGAATGCTTTGTACCCTTGCAGTGAGTTGATCCACACAAGAGGACAGACCTTTAATGTCCATATCTACACCTGTGTCCTGAACCACCCAGAGGTTAAGGGGAAAAGAAATAAAAAACACACTGCAGAGAAAAAAAAATGGTCTCAGAACTTCTCTTATCCCTCTATTGAGATGCATTAACACTTTGTGGGCCAGCTGTACTGTTATGTTGAGCTGGTGGTTAGGAACACTAGAAATGACCAGATGAGCAAACTAGCAATACAGGACGAGCTCTGGGAAGTGGGAGCTCTGCTGACCGCAACCCCTGATCCTATCAACAACAACTAGAAATAGCCGTGGAGCGTTCCTGACTCTGCCTAGACGCCTCTTCACAGCCTAAGAGCTAACTACCCCTAAAGATAGAAAATACAGCCTATCTTGCCTCAAAGAAATTCCCCAAAGAAATAGGCAGCCCCCACATATATTGACTGTGAGTTAAGATGGAAGTCACAAACACAGGAATGAAATAGGTTTCAGCATAGGAGGCCAGACTTAACTAAACAGATTGAGGATAGAAAAGGTATCTTTGCGGTCAGCATAAAAACTAACAAAAAACCACGCAGAGTGTTCAAAAGAAACCACCGCACCGACTCACGGCGCGGTGGTGCCACTCTGCATCCCAGAGCTTCCAGCTAACAAGATAAAATCATAATAGCAAGCTGGACAAAAACACAGTGGTAACAAATAAGCTAGCAGGGACTTAGCTTTTGCTGAAGTAGACAGGTCATCTGAAAGATCCAAGAGAACAGAACCAGTACTAGGACATTGACAGCTGGCATCAAGTAACAATCTGAGTGGAGTTAAATAGAGCAGCCAGCCAAGACCTGAACGAGATCAGCTGGAGAAGGAATCTCAGAACCAGCAGCTCCACTCACAGCCACCAGAGGGAGTCCATGAACAGAACTCGCCGAAGTACCATTCATAACCACAGGAGGGAGCTCGAGAACAGAATTCACAACAGGCTGCACCTCAATGGGGAAGGTGCAACTGTGCTGGGGGAGAAAATGGCTAGAAGGTTGGAGGAGTGTTTAAACTAGGGATTGGGGGGGAGGGTATTCATTTTATAGGAGGGGAAGATAGTGCAGATAGGGACCTGGGCACAAATAAGGAAGTTGAGGGTGGCGGTGGCATGGGGGGTGGGGTTAGAACAGTTAGTAATTAGTGTTGAGCGATACCTTCCGATATCGGAAAGTATCGGTATCGGAAAGTATCGGCCGATACCGTCAAAGTATCGGATCTAATCCGATACCGATACCCGATCCCAATGCAAGTCAATGGGACGAAAATATCGGAATTAAAATAAACCCTTTATAAACTTGTAGGTTCATTCTACATGAAGGAAAACAACTAAGAATAATGTAGGATGTATTGGGGGAGGTGGCGGAGACATTAAAGGCACAGAGGTTTGGCCCAATCAAATAGAATAGCAGGATTTTTTTTTTTTTTTATGACGTTCGGCGTTAGAAAGATTTTGACTGTTATTTTTTTTTATTTTATTTTGTCAGATATTGATGTTCCACTACTTCCACGCCCTTCACCTTCTTTTTTACTTCTCCCACACTTTCTTCTTCATTATCCTCATCATCAGCTTCTTTGACATCAACTTCTTCACCTTATTCATCTTCTTCTTCATCTTCTACCTATTATTTTTTTTTGTTACATTCTTCATATTCTTTTTATTTTACTATTATCTTCTTCATATTCAACTTCTTCATCATATTCTTATTTGTGACAGGCATTCCCGTAGTTGTTATCTATAAAAGTTTGAAGATTACACCTTCCGTTCTGCCTGTCACAAAACAGTTACATTTAACCGCGTTCAGTTTGGCCTGCAGCATCAGGCTTTATCCAGGGGCACCACGAGGAGGAACGGACTCACCCCCATACACTGCTTAGTCTTCTTCTGCTTATAATTTAGATAATATCTTTTGCTCTGATATTTAGTCTTATGCTTAATGTTCTTCTGCTCTTTGTTCTGCAGCCTCTTGTTCTTCTGCTTCTCGGTCTTCCAGGTCGTCGTCGTCTCCAGGGTCGTCGTCTCCGGGGTCGTCGTCATCGGGGTGGTCTTCAGGGTCATCGTCTCCAGGGTCGTCGTCATCACGGTGGTTGTCGTCTCCGGGGTCGTCGTCATCGGGGTGGTCTTCAGGGTCATCGTCTCCAGGGTCGTCGTCATCACGGTGGTTGTCGTCTCTGGTGTCGTCGTCATCTTAGGGGTGGTCTTCCGGGTCATCGTGTTTAGTCTCTTGAACTTGGAAATGTAGCAGAAGGTACAAGAAGGCTGAGAAAATGCCGAGAAACAGCTGATGGAACTGGAACTCGGATGGCTACCCGAAGGTCCAAGAGCCAATGGAACTACCGAGGACCAGCTGACGTTACTGGAACCCGGTTACTAAGCAGGAGGTACCCGTGCCTGAAAGCACTACCAAGGACCACCTGACGTTGGTGGAACTCGGATACCCAGAGGGAGGCACCTAAGCCAAAGGCTCTGCCCGGAACCAGCTGACGGTACTGGAACCAGGATGGGGAGCAAAAGGTACAAGAGCAAAAGACACTGCCGAGAACCAGCTGACGGTGCTGGAACCCGGATGGGTAGCCGAAGGTCCAAGAGCCAATGGAACTACCGAGGACCAGCTGACGTTACTGGAACCCGGTTACTAAGCAGGAGGTACCCGTGCCTGAAAGCACTACCAAGGACCACCTGACGTTGGTGGAACTCGGATACCCAGAGGGAGGCACCTAAGCCAAAGGCTCTGCCCGGAACCAGCTGACGGTACTGGAACCAGGATAGGGAGCAGAAGGTATAAGAGCAAAAGACACTGCCGAGAACCAGCTGACGGTGCTGGAACCCGGATGGGTAGCCGAAGGTCCAAGAGACAATGGAACTACCGAGGACCAGCTGACGTTACTGGAACCCGGTTACTAAGCAGGAGGTACCCGTGCCTGAAAGCACTACCAAGGACCACCTGACATTGGTGGAACTCGGATACCCAGAGGGAGGCACCTAAGCCAAAGGCTCTGCCCGGAACCAGCTGACGGTGCTGGAACCAGGATGGGGACCTATTCAAGCTTGTCTTCCTAGAGCCCCAACTGGTGGTGTTGGAGCCCAGGGTCAGCAGGAGCAGGAGAGGGAGCAGAGTGTAGGCCGAAGCCTGCACTGGCGGCAGCTTTGGGTCTGTTGTGCCTGCGTGGCAGTTGCAGGACACGTTGCCGGCTGCACAGCAGGGGAACAGCTGGCGGTGCTGAACCCCACTGACACATTGGCTGGTGTTTTTCTCTGTGCAGCTAGCAGTACCGGGCCCCAACTGGCGGTGTTGGAGCCCGGGCTCTGCAGGGGGAGCAGAGTGTAGGCCGAAGCCTAATTGAACCAATTTCAAAGGTAACCTTTAACCCCCCCTCAGGGGTTACAAAGTAGAAGAGCCACAGCTTATGCAGCAGTAGTGCTGCACAAGTCAAAGGTTGCTCTTTTAATTTTGCTCCTTGCACACGCTGAATGAAACACGTATAACATTTAGCCCTTTATACAGTCAAACTGTGTTGGAGGCGCGAGTTCCCTTCGTAATGAGACGCAGCAGAGATGTCAAGAATCCCACCTTGGTGCTGGGTGCAGCCTCCTGAGCGTTGTTATTTGCTGTACAGGAGTCTGCGCTGTCGTGTTATCCCCTGGCCTAGCGCTGTTAGCGCTGCCCATCTTCTGACATCATTTAATGTCGGCCGGTGCGGTTCGCGATGACCATGAATCCCAGCCCCGCAGTGTCTTAACATTGTTAAAACACTGCGGGGCTGGGATTCATGGCCTGGCGCAGCACATATGTTCGCCTCTCACACTCGGTTCCTTACACCCGCTTCAGACTGTGCGGCGTCAGCTGATCCCTTATCGCATGCCACGGCCATGAAGCCGCACAGTCTGAAGAAGGCGGAAGGAGATGCGGGACAGGCGAACTGATGCACAGCTCATGCCCATCAATCACACCCTCGCAGTCCCAATAAATAAGACACCGAGGGGCGTTGTGTGGGTCAGGGCGGCCGCAGAGGCGCAGGCAGCCAAACAATGATGCCAGAAGACGGGCAGCGCTACCAAGGGGGTTGCAGCGTGTCATTACAACGGAAAGTCACACCTCCGGGACGGTTAAATGGTCACACAGAGGACACATTTCAGACGTGTTTTCAGTTCCACATGTGCGAGGAGAATACATTTATGAGCCACCTTGCACACATGCAGCATTACCGCTGTACAAGGTGGCTGTAAAACGTACAAACGCCTGGGGGAGGGGGGACAGGTTCCCTTCAATTTCAGTTCTTGTGTCTGCGTGGCTTTTACAGGACACGATGCCGGCTACACAGCAGGGGAACAGCTGGCGGTGCTGAACCCCACTGACACATTGGCTGGTGTTTTTCTCTGTGCAGCTAGCAGTACCGGGCCCCAACTGGCGGTGTTAGAGCCCGGGGTCAGCAGGAGGAGGAGATGGAGCAGAGTGTAGGCCGAAGCCTGCACTGGCGGCAGCTTTGGGTCTGTTGTGCCTGCGTGGCAGTTGCAGGACACGTTGCCGGCTGCACAGCAGGGGAACAGCTGGCGGTGCTGAACCCCACTGACACATTGGCTGGTGTTTTTCTCTGTGCAGCTAGCAGTACCGGGCCCCAACTGGCGGTGTTGGAGCCCGGGCTCTGCAGGGGGAGCAGAGTGTAGGCCGAAGCCTAATTGAACCAATTTCAAAGGTAACCTTTAACCCCCCCTCAGGGGTTACAAAGTAGAAGAGCCACAGCTTATGCAGCAGTAGTGCTGCACAAGTCAAAGGTTGCTCTTTTAATTTTGCTCCTTGCACACGCTGAAAGGAACACGTATAACATTTAGGCCCTTACACAGTCAAACTGATTTTGAGGCGTGAGTTCCCTTCATAAAGAGACGCAGTACAGCTGGCAAAAATGCCACCTTGGTTCTTTGCGCGGCCTCCTGAGCATCGTTATTTGTTGCACAGGAGTCTGCGCTTTTGTGTTATCCCTTGGCCTTGCTCTGTTAGCGCTGACCATCCTCTGACATCATGTTATGTCGGCTGTTGTGGTTTGGGATGACCATGAATCCCAGCCCCCCAGTGTCTTAACATTGTTAAAACACTGCTTGGCTGAGATTCATAGCCTGGCGCAGTACATATGTTCGCCTCTCGCTTGGGTTCTTACACCCGCTTCAGACTATGCGGCGTCAGCTGATCCCTTATCGCATGCCACGGCCATGAAGACGCACAGTCCGAAGAAGGCAGAAGGAGATGAGGGACAGGCGAAGTAATGCACCGTTCATGCCCATCAATCACACCCTCGCAGTCCAAATAAATAAGACACCGAGGGGAGTTGTGTGGGGCAAGGCGGCCGCAGAGGCGCAGGCAGCCAAACAATGATGCCAGAAGACGGGCAGCGCTACCAAGGAGCTTGTTGCGTGTCAATACAAAGGAAAATCACACCTGAGGGACGTTTTAATGGTCGCAGAGGACTCATTTTTAGACGTGTTCACTTCAACATGGGCAAGGAGAATAAGTTTCTGAGCCACCTTGCACACATGCAGCATTACTGTCGTACAAGGTGGCTGTAAAACGTAAAAACGCCTGGGGGAGGGGGGACAGGTTTCCTTAAATTTCAGTTCTTGTGTCTGCGTGGCTGTTGCAGGACACGTTGCCGGCTACACAGCAGGGGAACAGCTGGCGGTGCTGAACCCCACTGACACATTGGCTGGTGTTTGGCTCTGTGCAGCTAGCACATCTGGGCCCCAACTGGCGGTGTTAGAGCCCAGGGTCAGCAGGAGGAGGAGAGGGAGCAGAGTGTAGGCCGAAGCCTGCACTGGAGCAAGTTGAAAGGGAAACTTTAACCCCCGCCCCCCAGGCGTTTGTAGCTGAAAGAGCCATCGTGTACAGCACTAATGCTGGAAAAGGTAAACTTAGCTCTTTTAATTATGGTCCTTGCACATGCTGAACCTAACACTTATAAAAAGTGTCCCCTCCTACCGTGATACCGTCCGGTAGGTGGAACTTTCCTTTGTGATGTGACGCAGCACAGCCGTCATTCTTACCCCCTTGGCGCCGTGCGCCGCCTCCTCAGCGTTGTTTGAATCAGTCCCGTAGCCTGCGCTGTTAGGTTAGCCCTTGGCCATGCACACATTTTGCGCTGCCCGTCTTCTGACATCATTTGGTGTCAGGCTGGCTGAGCCTGTGCGGCCGCGCTGGACGAGAGCCCACCTCGTAGTGTCTTCTGACTTAATCCCACTGGGGGCCTGAGATCCATGGACATGCGCAGTGCATATCTGAACCTCCACCTCTCACTCATCTCCCTACGGCTTCTTCAGACTGTGCGGTGTCATGGCCGTGGCATGCTATTAGGGACCAGCTGACACCACACAGTTTGAAGAAGCCGTAGGGAGATGAGTGAGAGGTGGAGGTTCAGATATGCACTGCGCATGTCCATGGATCTCAGGCCCCCAGTGGGATTAAATCAGAAGACACTACGAGGCGGGCTCTCGGCCAGCGCGGCCGCACAGGCGCAGCCAGCCTGACACCAAATGATGTCAGAAGACGGGCAGCACAAAATGTGTGCATGGCCAAGGGCTAACATAACAGCGCAGGCTCCGGGACTGATTCAAACAACGCTGAGGAGGCGGCGCACGGAGCCAAGGGGGTAAGAATGACGGCTGTGCTGCGTCACATCACAAAGGAAAGTTCCACCTACCGGACGGTATCACGGTAGGAGGGGACACATTTCATAAGTGTTAGGTTCAGCATGTGCAAGGACCACCACGAAAAGAGGCACTTTTTCCCTTTGCATCATTACTGCTGCACAAGGTGGCTCCTTCAGTAACAAACGCCTGGGGGGGGGGGACAGGTTCCCTTAAATTTAACTTGTTGTGCCTGCGTGGCGGTCGCAGTACACGTTGCCGTATACACAGCAGGGGAACAGCTGGCGGTGCTGAACCCCACTAACACATTGGCGAGGTGTTTGGCTCTGTGCGGACAGCACTTCTGGACAGCAACTAGTGGTGTTGGAGCCCAGGGACAGGAGGAGGAGGAGGTGGTGGAGGAGGAGATAGGAGGGATTGCCACACACACAGCTGGGGAACAGCTGACGTTACTGAACCCCAATAACAGAGGAGGGACTGTTGACTGTGTGTACAGCACTACCAGGCAACAACTAGCGGTGTTGGAGCCCAGGGACAGGAGGGGGAGGTGGAGGAGGTAGGAGGGATTGCCACACACACAGCAGGGGAACAGCTGACGTTACTGAACCCCAATAACAGAGGAGGGACTGTTGACTGTGCGTACAGCACTACCAGGCAACAACTAGCGGTGTTGGAGCCCAGGGACAGGAGGGGGAGGTGGAGGAGGTAGGAGGGATTGCCACACACACAGCAGGGGAACAGCTGACGTTACTGAACCCCAATAACAGAGGAGGGACTGTTGACTGTGCGTACAGCACTACCAGGCAACAACTAGCGGTGTTGGAGCCCAAGGACAGGAGGGGGAGGTGGAGGAGGTAGGAGGGATTGCCACACACACAGCTGGGGAACAGCTGACGTTACTGAACCCCAATAACAGAGGAGGGACTGTTGACTGTGCGTACAGCACTACCAGGCAACAACTAGCGGTGTTGGAGCCCAGGGACAGGAGGGGGAGGTGGAGGAGGTAGGAGGGATTGCCACACACACAGCTGGGGAACAGCTGACGTTACTGAACCCCAATAACAGAGGAGGGACTGTTGACTGTGCGTACAGCACTACCAGGCAACAACTAGCGGTGTTGGAGCCCAGGGACAGGAGGGGGAGGTGGAGGAGGTAGGAGGGATTGCCACACACACAGCAGGGGAACAGCTGACGTTACTGAACCCCAATAACAGAGGAGGGACTGTTGACTGTGCGTACAGCACTACTGGACGGCAACTAGTGGTGTTGGAGCCCAGGGACAGGAGGGGGAGGTGGAGGTGGAGGAGATAGGAGGGATTGCCACACACACAGCAGGGGAACAGCTGACGTTACTGAACCCCAATAACAGAGGAGGGACTGTTGACTGTGCGTACAGCACTACCAGGCAACAACTAGCGGTGTTGGAGCCCAGGGACAGGAGGGGGAGGTGGAGGAGGTAGGAGGGATTGCCACACACACAGCAGGGGAACAGCTGACGTTACTGAACCCCAATAACAGAGGAGGGACTGTTGACTGTGCGTACAGCACTACCAGGCAACAACTAGCGGTGTTGGAGCCCAGGGACAGGAGGGGGAGGTGGAGGAGGTAGGAGGGATTGCCACACACACAGCTGGGGAACAGCTGACGTTACTGAACCCCAATAACAGAGGAGGGACTGTTGACTGTGCGTACAGCACTACCAGGCAACAACTAGCGGTGTTGGAGCCCAGGGACAGGAGGGGGAGGTGGAGGAGGTAGGAGGGATTGCCACACACACAGCTGGGGAACAGCTGACGTTACTGAACCCCAATAACAGAGGAGGGACTGTTGACTGTGCGTACAGCACTACCAGGCAACAACTAGCGGTGTTGGAGCCCAGGGACAGGAGGGGGAGGTGGAGGAGGTAGGAGGGATTGCCACACCCACAGCTGGGGAACAGCTGACGTTACTGAACCCCAATAACAGAGGAGGGACTGTTGACTGTGCGTACAGCACTACCAGGCAACAACTAGCGGTGTTGGAGCCCAGGGACAGGAGGGGGAGGTGGAGGAGGTAGGAGGGATTGCCACACACACAGCTGGGGAACAGCTGACATTACTGAACCCCAATAACAAAGGAGGGACTGTTGACTGTGCGTACAGCACTACCAGGCAACAACTAGCGGTGTTGGAGCCCAGGGACAGGAGGGGGAGGTGGAGGAGGTAGGAGGGATTGCCACACACACAGCAGGGGAACAGCTGACGTTACTGAACCCCAATAACAGAGGAGGGACTGTTGACTGTGCGTACAGCACTACCAGGCAACAACTAGCGGTGTTGGAGCCCAGGGACAGGAGGGGGAGGTGGAGGTGGAGGAGGTAGGAGGGATTGCCACACACACAGCAGGGGAACAGCTGACGTTACTGAACCCCAATAACAGAGGAGGGACTGTTGACTGTGCGTACAGCACTACCAGGCAACAACTAGCGGTGTTGGAGCCCAGGGATAGGAGGAGAAGCAGAGGAACACAATGTAGGCCGAAGCCTGATTGGAGAAAGTTGAAAGGGAACCTTTAACCCCCCCCCAGGCGTTTGTAGCTGAAAGAGCCAGCTTGTGCAGCAAAAAAGATGCAAAAGGAAAAGGTGGCTCTTTTCATGATGCTCCTTGCAAACACAGAACTAAACACTTACAAAATGTGTCCCCTGATACCGTGTGACCGTCCCGGAGGTGGGACTTTCCTTCGTAATATGACGCAGCACAGCCGTCATTCCTACCCCCTTGGCGCCGTGCCCCGGCTCCTCAGCGTTGTTTGATTCCGTCCCGGAGCCTGCGCTGTTAAGTTATCCCTTGGCCAGGCACACTTAGCGCTGCCCGTCTTCTGACATCATTTGGTGTCAGGCTGGCTGCGCCTGTGCGGCCGCGCTGGCCGAGAGCCCGCCTCGCAGTGTCTTCTGATTTAATCCCACCGCGGGCCTGAGATCCGTGGCCATGCGCAGTGCATATCCTCGCCTCTCACTCCCCTCCCTACGGCTTCTTAAGACTGTGCGGTGTCACGGCCGTGGCATGCTATTAGGGACCAGCTGACACCGCACAGTCTGAAGAAGCTGTAGGGAGATGAGTGAGAGGTGGAGGTTCAGATATGCACTGCGCATGTCCGTGGATCTCAGGCCCCCAGTGGGTTTAAATCAGAAGACACTGCGAGGCGGGCTCTCGGCCAGCGCGGCCGCACAGGCGCAGCCATCCTGACACCAAATGATGTCAGAAGACAGGCAGCGCTAAGTGTGCCTGGCCAAGGGATAACATAACAGCGCAGGCTCCGGGACGGAATCAAACAACGCTGAGGAGCCGGGGCACGGCGCCAAGGGGGTAGGAATGACGGCTGTGCTGCGTCATATTACGAAGGAAAGTCCCACCTCCGGGACGGTTTTACGGTATCAGTGGACACATTTTATAAGTGTTAAGTTCTGCGTGTGCAAGGAGCTAAACAAAAATAGCTACCTTTTCCTTGTGCAGCATTACTGCTGTACAAGGTGGCTCTTTCAGTAACAAACGCCTGGGGGGGGGGGACAGGTTCCCTTACATTTCAGTTGTTGTGTCAGCGTGGCGGTCGCAGGACACATTGCCGGCTACACAGCTGGGGATCAGCTGACGTTACTGAAACCCAATAACACTGGGTCGTATGTTTTGACTGTGCAGACGGCACTTCTGAGCCTCAACTGGCGGTGTTGGAGCCCAGGAATTTAAGTTCAGGTGGTAGAAAGATGAACACAACAGGAGACCTGGATACTGTAGACAGTCACCTAATTATTTAATCAGGAAGAGGAGTGGCAAATTCCTGCGAGATCCAGGCCTTGTTCATTTTCAGGAAAGTAAGCCGGTCAACGTTATCGGAGGATAGTCGCATGCGACGGTCGTTTGTACACCACCTGCAGCACTAAAGACATGTTCCGATAATACACTGGCCGCAGGGCAAGACAGCACCTCCAATGCATACTGGCTTAGCTCTGGCCATGTATCCAGCTTTGAGACCCAAAACTTGAAAGGGGAAGAGCCGTCTGGGAGTACAGCAAGAGGGCAAGACATGTAGTCTGTCACCATCTGACGGAACCGTTGCCTCCTGCTGACTGGAGCCGTCTGTGATGGTGTAGACTTTTGTGGGGGGCACAGAAAACTGTGCCACAGTTGGGCCATACTGGTCTTGCCTTGGGCAGAGGCACTGCTTCTGCTCCCTCTTTGTGCAGAGCCTCCTCCACTGCCTGGACGCACTGAGCTGCTTTGTAATGCACTAGCAGCACTTCTCTCAGTTGGAATGGAGAAGATGATGGAATTGACCAGTGTGTCTTGGTACTCCCGCATTTTTCGCTCCCGGTTCAACGGTGTGATGAGGCTTTCTACGTTGTCCCGGTAGCGAGGATCGAGGAGGGTGAACACCCAATAATCAGACATGTTGAGAATGTGGGCGATGCGGCGGTCGTTTCTCAGGCACTGCAGCATGTAATCCACCATGTGCTGCAGACTGCCAACTGCCCAAGAAACGCTGTCCCCTGCTGGAGGCGTGATCTCTGCCCGCCCGTCATCACCCCACCCTCGCTGTACACACTGAGTACTGGACAATTGTGTAACTCCCTCCTCTGGATGGATGTCTTCCTCCTCCATTGACTCCTCCTCATCCTCCTCACAAACTGTCCCCTGCCTACGCGTTTGTGAGGAACCACGTGGCGCTGACTGTCCAGAAGATGATGGAAATGGTGAATCCTCATCCTCCACCTCTTCCACAACATCATCCCTTAGCGCTTGCAGTGATTTTTCAAGCAGGCAGATAAGGGGGACAGTCATGCTGACTAGTGCATCATCTGCACTCGCCATCCGCGTGGAATAATCAAAGGGACGCAAAACCTGGCAGACGTCATTCATAGTGGCCCACTCTGTGGTTGTGAAGTCTGTACGGCGCTGACTGCGACTTCTTTGCGCCTGAAGCAGCTGGTACTCCATTACAGCTTGCTGCTGCTCACACAACCGCTACAACATATGTAACGTGGAATTCCACCTGGTAGGTAGGTCACATATGATGCGATGTTCCGGCAGGCGGTGTCGGCGCTGCAGAGCCGCAATGCGCGCTTTTGCCGTGCTGGAACGCCGCAAGTGAGCACACTCTAGGCGGACCTTGTGCAGCAGTGCATCAAGATCCGGATAGTCCCTCAGAAAACTCTGCACGACCAAATTGAGCACATGTGCCAGACGTGGGATGTGAGTGAGGTTGCCGAGGCCCAGAGCTGCCACCAGATTTCGGCCATTATCACACACTACCATGCCTGGCTGGAGATTCGCTGGCACAAACCACACATCGCTCTCCTGCTTGATGGCATTCCAGAGCTCCTGCGCTGTGTGGCTTCGATTCCCCAAATAAATTAATTTCAAGACGGCCTGTTGACGTTTGGCCACGGCTGTGCTCATGTCGGTCGTAACAGGTACTCGTTCATCACGGGTCCATGTGGAGGTGGACTGTGACGGCTCCTGCAGCGATGATTCTGAGGAACTGGTGTAGGAGGAGGAGTCAATGCGTACAGAATGGATTCCTGCAATCCTTGGAGTGGGCAGGACACGTCCTGCGCCACTCGCACGGTCTGTACCCGGCTCAACGACATTAACCCAATGGGCAGTGAGGGAAAGGTATCGCCCCTGTCCATGTTGACTGGTCCACGCATCGGTGGTGAGGTGGACCTTGCTACTGACGGCGTTCAGTAGCGCGTGTTTTATGTGTCCCTCCACATGCTTGTCCAGGGCAGGGACGGCTTGCCTGCTGAAGTAAAAGCGGCTGGGCACATTGTACTGTGGGACTGCCAATGACATCAAGTCACGGAAGCTGTCAGTCTCCACCAGCCTGAATGACAGCATTTCCAGTGACAGAAGTTTGGCAATGCCTGCAGTCAGAGCCTGTGCTCGTGGGTGGTTTGATGAGAAAGGCCGCCTTTTCTCCCATGCCTGTACTACCGATGGCTGTAGACTGGGCTGGGAGTGTGTGGATGACTGGGAAAGTGGTGCTGCGGGTGGAATTACAGCGGGTCTCTGGACAACAGGGCCAGAGGTTCTTCCACGGCGATTCTGGGAGGAAGCCGAACCAGCTGCGTGTGAGCTGGAGGAAGAGGCAACACGAGCTGAAGAGGTGGTAGCTGCCGCTGTTGGTTGGCCTAGCTCTTCAGTGTGTTTTTCTAACTCCGCCGGGTGCCTGGTGCGCACATGTTTCCACATGTTGGAGGTATTGAGGTTGCTGACATTTCGACCTCTTTTGACTTTGTGATGACACACCTTGCATTTGACATAGCAAATATCATCTGCAACTGTGTCAAAAAAGGACCAGGCACTGCAAGTCTTGGGAGCGCCCTTTTTGGCTTTTGGAAGAGACATGCTCCTAACGGGTGCCAAAGCGGAGGCTGTAGGATCCGCAGTCTTCCCCCTCCCTCTCCCTCTTTGGGCCGTACGGGGAATCTCTTCCTCAGAGCTGCTCTCACCACCTTCCTGTCCCTCACGCCAAGATGGGTCAAGGACCTCATCATCTACACTACCCTCTGCCCCCAACTGCTCCTCCTGGGTAGTCTCAGCAGCAGAGCACGCACCAGTAAGTGGCACCTGAGTGTCATCATCAGCCGATGCGGCCTGCGATGTGGTGAACGGAGCCACTGGCCCACCCGCCTCTTCAGAGGAAGAGAGAAAAAGCTGTTGGGCATCACTGCACCCTGCCTCTTCTTCCATTTCTCCAATGCTGCTTGGCTGGCCCCCTGTTTCCAAGCCAAGAGATTCAGAGAACAGAAGTAGAGACGGCTCCTGTCCTGGGCTCTCTGTCTGCCTGGGCAATTTGGCAGGTGGTGAAGAGACAGATGGCTGCTCTCCAGTGCTCTGTGTCTGAGAGGATGTGGCACTAATTGAAGTTGATGCATTAGCTGCCATCCATCCGACAACGGCTTCAATTTGTTCTTCACGCAGCAGCGGTGTACGGCGCTCTGCGACAAAGCTGCGCATGAATGACTGTTTCCTTGTGAAAGTGGGTGCTGATGAGTCACCGGTGCCCGCAGCAGGCACAGAATCCCCACGTCCCCTCCCTGCTCCGCGCCCACGCCCACGCCCACGTGCCTTACTCACTGCCTTCTTCATCTTGGTTGACTGATAAAGATAAGCAGAAAAGTACTAACGGATTTGTGTGCTTATTCCTGAACAACTCCTCCTAACAGGTATAAGAAACACTAATTTTCTAAAGTGTGGACTAGACTTTAATATGAGCTAATGTGGCCTACACAAATGTAAAGTGGTGTCACTGGTGTGTTTGGTGAACTTTATTATTTATTTATTTTTGGGGGGCTGAACTGACAACAGATAGAGCTGCAGTCACACGGAGACCGTGCAGACAGACGTAAACGGCGCTGCAAGGCCCAAAAACCCTCCTCTACGTTATCCTATGTAGTGTTTTTCCACAAGTTAGCTGGAGACGGGTGGAAAGACACTAATAGGAATTTTTTGAAAAAATGTGCAGCAGCCTGCACTACTTAAAACAAAATGAAAATTGATTTTGCGGTATGACGCAGTGAAGAACCCTGAGCTGGAGACAACCAGGCTATGGCTGCTCACAGACTACAGGGCGAGCTGCAGTCACACGGAGACCATGCAGACAGCCGTAAACGGCGCTGCAAGGCCCAAAAACCCTCCTCTACGTTATCCTATGTAGTGTTTTTCCACAAATTAGCTGGAGACGGGTGGAAAGACACTAATAGGATTTTTTGTTAAAAATTAGCAGCAGACTACACTACTTGGAAAAAAAAAAAAAAAAAGAACAGTATGAGGCAATGAACCACCCTCCCTGAACTGAATACAACCAGCTATGGATGGCCTATGTGGCTGCACTCAGACTAGAGAGTGGGCTGCACTCACACACACACACACACAGACCTTGCAGATCGCTGTGAAAACAGCGCCACAAGGCAAAAGCAAGGTGAATAGTAGGTGAACACAGCGGTTGCTAAATTAGCCTTTGGAAAGCACAAAGAAGCAAATCGCTATCTCTAAACTGGCCCTCAGTCAGCAAACAGCGTCCTGTCACTAACTGAATTCACAGCAGAGTGATCGCAAAATGGCGCCAGCGACTTTTAAACTGGATCATGACATCATTTCAGCAGCCAATCACAGCCTTGCCAGTACTTTCATGCCCTCCATGCTAAACAGGATGTGCCCACACTTGGAATCATTCTCATTGGCTGAATTTCTGAATTTTGAATCTTGGAACTTCCGATTCCGGTATCCGATACGCGGCAAGTATCGGAATACCGGTATCAGAATTCCGATACCGCAAGTATCGGCCGATACCCGATACTTGCGGTATCGGAATGCTCAACACTATTAGTAATTTAAGAAAGAATAGAGGTACAGAGAGGAACATCAAGTGCATGTATACTAATGCCAGAAGCCTCGCCAACAAAATGGACGAATTAGAATTAATGTTGTTGGAGCATAATTATGACATGGTGGGGATATCTGAAACATGGCTGGATGAGAGCCATGACTGGGCTGTTAACTTGCAGGGCTATAGCCTTTTCAGAAATGACCGTACAGATAAGCGAGGGGGTGGGGTGTGTCTGTATGTAAAATCGACCTTAAAACCCATCCTGCGTGATAATATAGGTGAATCTAATGAAAATGTAGAGTCCCTGTGGGTGGAGATAAGGGGAGGGGGAAAAATAATAAATTACTGATAGGGGTTTGTTATAAATCTCCAAAAATAATGGAAGCAATGGAGAATATCCTCGTAAAGCAAATAGATGAAGCTGCGACTCAAGGAGCAGTCATTATTATGAGGGACTTCAACTACCCTGAAATAGATTGGGGAACAGAAACCTGCAGTTCCAGTAAAGGTAATCGTTTTTTGACAACTATGAGAGACAATTACCTTTCACAACTGGTTCAGGACCCAACAAGGAGGGGGGCACTGCTAGACCTAATATTAACCAACAGGCCAGACCGCATATCAAATATAAGGGTTGGGGGTCACTTGGGGAACAGTGATCACAAAATAATAAGTTTTCATGTCTCCTTTAATAAGATGTGTAGTAGAGGGGTGACAAGGACACTAAACTTCAGGAGGGCAAATTTCCAACGGATGAGAGAGGATCTTGGTGCAATTAACTGGGACGATATCCTGAGGCATAAAAATACACAAAGAAAATGGGAGACGTTTATTAGCATCCTGGATAGGACCTGTGCACAGTATATACCGTATGGGAATAAACATACTAGAAATAGGAGGAAACCAATATGGCTAAATAAAGCTGTAAGGGGCGCAATAAGGGACAAAAATAAAAAGCATTTAGAGAATTAAAGGAAGTAGGTAGTGATGAGGCATTAAATAAATACAAAAAATTAAATAAATTCTGTAAAAAGCAAATCAAGGCAGCAAAGATTGAACTAAATGGACTTAAAGTCTTCCTTCAACCTTAATAACTATGTTACTATGTTACTATGTATAGGGAGTGCATTATACTATATATAGGTGTATGGAGAGTGCATTATACTATATAGAGGTCTATGGGGAGTGCATTATACTATGTATAGTTATATGGGGAGTGCATTATATTAGTGCAGGCCAATCAGGGTCACATGGTAAGCTACCCACTCAGAAGTTTCGCCCCCCCACTGAACCAAAACCATAGCTACGCTTCTGCCCCTAATTATTAACTGTGTTAAATCTAAACAGACTTAAAGGTTTGTCCACTTGAAAAAATAAATATTAATCCAACTTCTAAACCTAAACAGATCCAAGATGTTTTTCACTTGAAAAAAGAGTTATAAATGGTTGAGACTTTTGCGTTTAATTGATGGATTCATTTGAGTAGCTGGCCAGCCCCCTTTCTCTACCAAGGCTGATGCATCAACAAAAAAAGGGATGGCTTAACTATTGAAAAGAGACAGTCAGCCAGCCATCTTCTCACGGAGTAGTATTTTTTTTCAAATAAAAATTGCCTTTAAAATTGTAAAGAAATTGGTACAGTTAGCTAAGACAATTGTTTTGCTTTTAATATCTACTGTCATGTTACTGGTGTAAGAGCTTTTATCTTATTTGATGTACAGCTTTAACCCCAACAAATAGAAAATGAAAACCAAAACGTGATAAAATAAATCGTTTTTGTTCAATTCATAAAATAAGAGAGAGGAAAACTACACATACATAGTATTGATTGAGACATCAAAAGTAAGTAACACAAAACTGGGACACCTGTTTCAAAAGGAGGTTGACTACCAGAGCCTGGTCGAGAGTATGTGCAGTAGTTATACTTGAGGCTGAGGAGCTAACTCCTGAGATACCAGTCACCTCTCTCAAGCCTATTGATTTCTATACACAGTTAGCCTTCTTACTCCCCCCATCCACACACTCTCAGCTCTTGAACTGCTGTTATCATTCCTGCAAAATCAAAAGCGTCCAGCATCTGCATTTTCCAGAACAGTTTTCCCAGTCACTGGTCTCCCTTTCTAGGCCCTTTTATCTCTATATGTAAATATAGTGTTTACACTGTAGACATCCAAAAAAGCACTGATGGGTGTTAATTAGTGTTGAGCGATACTTTCCGATATCGGAAAGTATCGGTATCGGAAAGTATCGGCCGATACCGTCAAAATATCGGATCCAATCCGATACCGATACCCGATCCCAATGCAAGTCAATGGGACGAAAATATCGGAATTAAAATAAACCCTTTATAAACTTGTAGGTTCATTCTACATGAAGGAAAACAACTAAGAATAATGTAGGATGTATTGGGGGACGTGGCGGAGATATTAAAGGGACAGAGGTTTAGCCCAATGTAATAGAATAGCAGGATTTTTAATTTTTTTTTATGAAGTTCGGCGTTAGAAAGAATTTGACTATGTTATTTTTTTTTTTTTTTATGTCAGATATTGATGTTTCACTACTTCCACGCCCTTCACCTTCTTTTTTACTTCTCCCACGCTTTCTTCTTAATTATCCTCATCATCAGCTTCTTTGACATCAACTTCTTCACCTTATTCATCTTCTTCTTCATCTTCTACCTATTATTTTTTGGGTTACATTGTTCATATTCTTTTTATTTTACTATTATCTTCATCATATTCAACTTCTTCATCATATTCTTATTTGTGACAGGCATTCCCGTAGTTGTTATCTATAAAAGTTTGAAGATTACACCTTCCGTTCTGCCTGTCACAAACCAGTTACATTTGTCCGCGTTCAGTTTGGCCTGCAGCATCAGGCTTTATCCAGGGGCACCACGAGGAGGAACGGACTCACCCCCATACACTGCTTAGTCTTCTTCTGCTTATAATTTACATAATATTTTTTTGCTCTGATATTTTGTGTTATGCTTAATGTCCTTCTGCTCTTTGTTCTGCAGCCTCTTGTTCTTCTGCTTCTCGGTCTTCCAGGTCGTCGTCGTCTCCAGGGTCGTCGTCTCCGGGGTCGTCGTCATCGGGGTGGTCTCCGGGGTCGTCGTCATCGGGGTGGTCTTCAGGGTCATCGTCTCCAGGGTCGTCGTCATCACGGTGGTTGTCGTCTCTGGTGTCGTCGTCATCTTAGGGGTGTTCTTCCGGGTCATCGTGTTTAGTCTCTTGAACTTGGAAATGTAGCAGAAGGTACAAGAAGGCTGAGAAAATGCCGAGAACCAGCTGATGGAACTGGAACTCGGATGGCTACCCGAAGGTCCAAGAGCCAATGGAACTACCGAGGACCAGCTGACGTTACTGGAACCCGGTTACTAAGCAGGAGGTACCCGTGCCTGAAAGCACTACCAAGGACCACCTGACGTTGGTGGAACTCGGATACCCAGAGGGAGGCACCTAAGCCAAAGGCTCTGCCCGGAACCAGCTGACGGTACTGGAACCAGGATGGGGAGCAGAAGGTACAAGAGCAAAAGACACTGCCGAGAACCAGCTGACGGTGCTGGAACCCGGATGGGTAGCCGAAGGTCCAAGAGCCAATGGAACTACCGAGGACCAGCTGACGTTACTGGAACCCGGTTACTAAGCAGGAGGTACCCGTGCCTGAAAGCACTACCAAGGACCACCTGACGTTGGTGGAACTCAGATACCCAGAGGGAGGCACCTAAGCCAAAGGCTCTGCCCGGAACCAGCTGACGGTACTGGAACCAGGATGGGGAGCAGAAGGTACAAGAGCAAGTGTCTGCGTGGCTTTTGCAGGACACGATGCCGGCTGCACAGCAGGGGAACAGCTGGCGGTGCTGGACCCCACTGACACATTGGCTGGTGTTTTTCTCTGTGCAGCTAGCACATCTGGGCCCCAACTGGCGGTGTGTTAGAGCCCAGGGACAGCAGGAGGAGGAGCAGGAGGAGGAGGAGCAGGGGGAGGGGAGTGTAGGCCGAAGCCTGCACTGGCGGCAGCTTTGGGTGTGTTGTGTCTGCGTGGCTTTTGCAGGACACGTTGCCGGCTACACAGCAGGGGAACAGCTGGCGGTGCTGGACCCCACTGACACATTGGCGAGGTGTTTGGCTCTGTGCAGCCAGCACTTCCGGACAGCAACTAGCGTTGTTGGAGCCCGGGCTCTGCAGGTGGAGCAGAGTGTAGGCCGAAGCCTACTTGAACCGATTTCAAAGGTCACCTTTAACCCCCCCTCAGGGGTTAGAAAGTAGAAGAGCCACAGCTTATGCAGCAGTAGTGCTGCACAAGTCAAAGGTTGCTCTTTTAATTTTTCTCCTTGCACACGCTGAATGAAACACGTATAACATTTAGCCCTTTATACAGTCAAACTGTGTAATGGAGGCGAGAGTTCCCTTTGTAATGAGACGCAGCACAGGTGTCAAGAATCCCACCTTGGTGCTGGGTGCAGCCTCCCGAGCGTTGTTATTTGCTGTACAGGAGTCTGCGCTGTCGTGTTATCCCCTGGCCTAGCGCCGTTAGCGCTGCCCATCTTCTGGCATCATGTAATGTCGGCCGGTGCGGTTCGCGATGACCATGAATCCCAGCCCCGCAGTGTCTTAACATTGTTAAAACACTGCGGGGCTGGGATTCAGGGCCTGGCGCAGCACATATGTTGGCCTCTCACACTCGGGTCCTTACACCCGCTTCAGACTGTGCGGCGTCATCTGATCCCTTATCGCATGCCACGGCCATGAAGCCGCACAGTCCGAAGAAGGCGGAAGGAGAGGAGGGACAGGCGAACTGATGCACTGATCCTGCCCATCAATCACACCCTCGCAGTCCCAATAAATAAGACAACGAGGGGCGTTGTGTGGGTCAGGGCGGCCGCAGAGGCGCAGGCAGCCAAACAATGATGCCAGAAGACGGGCAGCGCTACCAAGGGGGTTGCAGCGTGTCATTACAAAGGAAAGTCACACCACCGGGACGGTTAAATGGTCACACAGAGGACACATTGCAGACGTGTTTTCAGTTCCACATGTGCGAGGAGAATACGTTTCTGAGCCACCTTGCACACATGCAGCATTACCGCTGTACAAGGTGGCTGGATAACGTAAAAACGCCTGGGGGAGGGGGGACAGGTTCCCTTCAATTTCAGTTCTTGTGTCTGCGTGGCTTTTGCAGGACACGTTGCCGGCTGCACAGCAGGGGAACAGCTGGCGGTGCTGGACCCCACTGACACATTGGCTGGTGTTTTTCTCTGTGCAGCTAGCACATCTGGGCCCCAACTGGCGGTGTGTTAGAGCCCAGGGACAGCAGGAGGAGGAGCAGGAGGAGGAGGAGCAGGGGGAGGGGAGTGTAGGCCGAAGCCTGCACAGGCGGCAGCTTTGGGTGTGTTGTGTCTGCGTGGCTTTTGCAGGACACGTTGCCGGCTACACAGCAGGGGAACAGCTGGCGGTGCTGGACCCCACTGACACATTGGCGAGGTGTTTGGCTCTGTGCAGCCAGCACTTCCGGACAGCAACTAGCGTTGTTGGAGCCCGGGCTCTGCAGGTGGAGCAGAGTGTAGGCCGAAGCCTACTTGAACCGATTTCAAAGGTCACCTTTAACCCCCCCTCAGGGGTTAGAAAGTAGAAGAGCCACAGCTTATGCAGCAGTAGTGCTGCACAAGTCAAAGGTTGCTCTTTTAATTTTTCTCCTTGCACACGCTGAATGAAACACGTATAACATTTAGCCCTTTATACAGTCAAACTGTGTAATGGAGGCGAGAGTTCCCTTTGTAATGAGACGCAGCACAGGTGTCAAGAATCCCACCTTGGTGCTGGGTGCAGCCTCCCGAGCGTTGTTATTTGCTGTACAGGAGTCTGCGCTGTCGTGTTATCCCCTGGCCTAGCGCCGTTAGCGCTGCCCATCTTCTGGCATCATGTAATGTCGGCCGGTGCGGTTCGCGATGACCATGAATCCCAGCCCCGCAGTGTCTTAACATTGTTAAAACACTGCGGGGCTGGGATTCAGGGCCTGGCGCAGCACATATGTTGGCCTCTCACACTCGGGTCCTTACACCCGCTTCAGACTGTGCGGCGTCATCTGATCCCTTATCGCATGCCACGGCCATGAAGCCGCACAGTCCGAAGAAGGCGGAAGGAGAGGAGGGACAGGCGAACTGATGCACTGATCCTGCCCATCAATCACACCCTCGCAGTCCCAATAAATAAGACACCGAGGGGCGTTGTGCGGGTCAGGGCGGCCGCAGAGGCGCAGCCAGCCAAACAATGATGCCAGAAGACGGGCAGCGCTACCAAGGGGGTTGCAGCGTGTCATTACAAAGGAAAGTCACACCACCGGGACGGTTAAATGGTCACACAGAGGACACATTGCGGACGTGTTTTCAGTTCCACATGTGCGAGGAGAATACGTTTCTGAGCCACCTTGCACACATGCAGCATTACCGCTGTACAAGGTGGCTGGATAACGTAAAAACGCCTGGGGGAGGGGGGACAGGTTCCCTTCAATTTCAGTTCTTGTGTCTGCGTGGCTTTTGCAGGACACGTTGCCGGCTGCACAGCAGGGGAACAGCTGGCGGTGCTGGACCCCACTGACACATTGGCTGGTGTTTTTCTCTGTGCAGCTAGCACATCTGGGCAAAAACTGGCGGTGTGTTAGAGCCCAGGGACAGCAGGAGGAGGAGCAGGAGGAGGAGGAGCAGGGGGAGGGGAGTGTAGGCCGAAGCCTGCACAGGCGGCAGCTTTGGGTGTGTTGTGTCTGCGTGGCTTTTGCAGGACACGTTGCCGGCTACACAGCAGGGGAACAGCTGGCGGTGCTGGACCCCACTGACACATTGGCGAGGTGTTTGGCTCTGTGCAGCCAGCACTTCCGGACAGCAACTAGCGTTGTTGGAGCCCGGGCTCTGCAGGTGGAGCAGAGTGTAGGCCGAAGCCTACTTGAACCGATTTCAAAGGTCACCTTTAACCCCCCCTCAGGGGTTAGAAAGTAGAAGAGCCACAGCTTATGCAGCAGTAGTGCTGCACAAGTCAAAGGTTGCTCTTTTAATTTTTCTCCTTGCACACGCTGAATGAAACACGTATAACATTTAGCCCTTTATACAGTCAAACTGTGTAATGGAGGCGCGAGTTCCCTTTGTAATGAGACGCAGCACAGGTGTCAAGAATCCCACCTTGGTGCTGGGTGCAGCCTCCCGAGCGTTGTTATTTGCTGTACAGGAGTCTGCGCTGTCGTGTTATCCCCTGGCCTAGCGCCGTTAGCGCTGCCCATCTTCTGGCATCATGTAATGTCGGCCGGTGCGGTTCGCGATGACCATGAATCCCAGCCCCGCAGTGTCTTAACATTGTTAAAACACTGCGGGGCTAGGATTCAGGGCCTGGCGCAGCACATATGTTGGCCTCTCACACTCGGGTCCTTACACCCGCTTCAGACTGTGCGGCGTCATCTGATCCCTTATCGCATGCCACGGCCATGAAGCCGCACAGTCCGAAGAAGGCGGAAGGAGAGGAGGGACAGGCGAACTGATGCACTGATCCTGCCCATCAATCACACCCTCGCAGTCCCAATAAATAAGACACCGAGGGGCGTTGTGCGGGTCAGGGCGGCCGCAGAGGCGCAGCCAGCCAAACAATGATGCCAGAAGACGGGCAGCGCTACCAAGGGGGTTGCAGCGTGTCATTACAAAGGAAAGTCACACCACCGGGACGGTTAAATGGTCACACAGAGGACACATTGCGGACGTGTTTTCAGTTCCACATGTGCGAGGAGAATACGTTTCTGAGCCACCTTGCACACATGCAGCATTACCGCTGTACAAGGTGGCTGGATAACGTAAAAACGCCTGGGGGAGGGGGGACAGGTTCCCTTCAATTTCAGTTCTTGTGTCTGCGTGGCTTTTGCAGGACACGTTGCCGGCTGCACAGCAGGGGAACAGCTGGCGGTGCTGGACCCCACTGACACATTGGCTGGTGTTTTTCTCTGTGCAGCTAGCACATCTGGGCCCCAACTGGCGGTGTGTTAGAGCCCAGGGACAGCAGGAGGAGGAGCAGGAGGAGGAGGAGCAGGGGGAGGGGAGTGTAGGCCGAAGCCTGCACAGGCGGCAGCTTTGGGTGTGTTGTGTCTGCGTGGCTTTTGCAGGACACGTTGCCGGCTACACAGCAGGGGAACAGCTGGCGGTGCTGGACCCCACTGACACATTGGCGAGGTGTTTGGCTCTGTGCAGCCAGCACTTCCGGACAGCAACTAGCGTTGTTGGAGCCCGGGCTCTGCAGGTGGAGCAGAGTGTAGGCCGAAGCCTAATTGAACCGATTTCAAAAGTCACCTTTAACCCCCCCTCAGGGGTTAGAAAGTAGAAGAGCCACAGCTTATGCAGCAGTAGTGCTGCACAAGTCAAAGGTTGCTCTTTTAATTTTTCTCCTTGCACACGCTGAATGAAACACGTATAACATTTAGCCCTTTATACAGTCAAACTGTGTAATGGAGGCGAGAGTTCCCTTTGTAATGAGACGCAGCACAGGTGTCAAGAATCCCACCTTGGTGCTGGGTGCAGCCTCCCGAGCGTTGTTATTTGCTGTACAGGAGTCTGCGCTGTCGTGTTATCCCCTGGCCTAGCGCCGTTAGCGCTGCCCATGTTCTGGCATCATGTAATGTCGGCCGGTGCGGTTCGCGATGACCATGAATCCCAGCCCCGCAGTGTCTTAACATTGTTAAAACACTGCGGGGCTGGGATTCAGGGCCTGGCGCAGCACATATGTTCGCCTCTCACACTCGGGTCCTTACACCCGCTTCAGACTGTGCGGCGTCATCTGATCCCTTATCGCATGCCACGGCCATGAAGCCGCACAGTCCGAAGAAGGCGGAAGGAGAGGAGGGACAGGCGAACTGATGCACTGATCCTGCCCATCAATCACACCCTCGCAGTCCCAATAAATAAGACACCGAGGGGCGTTGTGTGGGTCAGGGCGGCCGCAGAAGCGCAGCCAGCCAAACAATGATGCCAGAAGACGGGCAGCGTTACCAAGGAGCTTGTTGCGTGTGTCAATACAAAGTCAAATCACACCTGAGGGACGTTTTAATGGTCACAGAGGACACATTTTAGACGTGTTCACTTCAACATGGGCAAGGAGAATAAGTTTCTGAGCCACCTTGAACACATGCAGCATTACTGCTGTTCAAGGTAGCTGTAAAACATAGAAACACCTGGGGGAGGGGGGACAGGTTCCCTTCAATTTCAGTTCTTGTGTCTGCGTGGCGGTCGCAGGACACGTTGCCGGCTACACAGCAGGGGAACAGCTGGCGGTGCTGGACCCCACTGACACATTGGCTGGTGTTTTTCTCTGTGCAGCTAGCACATCTGGGCAAAAACTGGCGGTGTTAGAGCCCAGGGTCAGCAGGAGGAGCAGGGGGAGCGGAGTGTAGGCCGAAGCCTGCACTCGAGCAAGTTGAAAGGAAACCTTTAACCCCCCCCCCCCCAGGCGTTTGTAGCTGAAAGAGCCATTGTGTACAGCACTAATGCTGGAAAAGGTAAACTTAGCTCTTTTAATTATGGTCCTTGTACATGCGGAACCTAACATTTATGAAATGTGTCCCCACACAGCGTTAAACCGTCCGGTAGGTGGAACTTTCCTTTGTCGTGTGACGCAGCACAGCCATCATTTTTACCCCCTTGTCGCCGTTCGCCCCCTCCTCAGCGTTGTTTGAATCTGTCCCGGAGCCTGCGCTGTTAGGTTAGCCCATGGCTATGCACACATGTTGCGCTGCCCGTCTTCTGACCTCATTTGGTGTCAGGCTGGCTGCGCCTGTGCGGGTGCGTTGGCCGAGATCCCGCCTCGCAGTGTCGTCTCATGTAATCCCACCGCGGGCCTGTGATCCGTGCCCGTGCGCAGTGCATATCCTCTCCTCTCACTCCCCTCCCTACGGCTTTTTCAGACTGTGCGGTGTCACGGCCGTGGCATGCTATTAGGGACCAGCTGACATCGCACAGTCTGAAGAAGCCGTAGGGAGGGGAGTGAGAGGAGAGGATATGCACTGCGCATGGGCACGGATCACAGGCCCGCGGTGGGATTACATTAGACGACACTGCGAGGCGGGATCTCGGCCAGCGCACCCGCACAGGCGCAGCCAGCCTGACACCAAATGAGGTCAGAAGACGGGCAGCGCAACATGTGTGCATGGCCAAGGGCTAACCTAACAGCGCAGGCTCCGGGACAGATTCAAACAACGCTGAGGAGGGGGTGCACGGCGCCAAGGGGGTAAAAATGATGGCTGTGCTGCGTCACACGACAAAGGAAAGTTCCACCTACCGGACGGTGTAACGCTGTGTGGGGACACATTTCATAAGTGTTTGGTTCAGCATGTGCAAGGAGCATCACGAAAAGAGGCACTTTTTCCCTTTGCATCATCATTACTGCTGCACAAGGTGGCTCCTTCAGTAACAAACGCCTGGGGGGGGGGGGGGGGGTCAGGTTCCCTTACATTTAACTTGTTGTGTCTGCGTGGCGGTCGCAGTACACGTTGCAGTATACACAGCAGGGGAACAGCTGGCGGTGCTGAACCCCACTAACACATTGGCGAGGTGTTTGGCTCTGTGCGTACAGCACTTCTGGACGGCAACTAGCGGTGTTGGAGCCCAGGGACACGTGGAGGAGGAGGAGGTTGGAGGAGGTAGGAGGAGGTAGGAGGGATTGCCACACACACAGCAGGGGAACAGCTGACGTTACTGAACCCCAATAACAGAGGAGGGACTGTTGACTGTGCGTACAGCACTTCTGGACGGCAACTGGCGGTGTTGGAGCCCAGGGACAGGTGGAGGAGGAGGAGGTTGGAGGAGGTAGGAGGGATTGCCACACACACAGCAGGGGAACAGCTGACGTTACTGAACCCCAATAACAGAGGAGCGACTGTTGACTGTGCGTACAGCACTTCTGGACGGCAACTGGCGGTGTTGGAGCCCAGGGACAGGTGGAGGAGGAGGAGGTTGGAGGAGGTAGGAGGAGGTAGGAGGGATTGCCACACACACAGCAGGGGAACAGCTGACGTTACTGAACCCCAATAACAGAGGAGGGACTGTTGACTGTGCGTACAGCACTTCTGGACGGCAACTGGCGGTGTTGGAGCCCAGGGACAGGTGGAGGAGGAGGAGGTTGGAGGAGGTAGGAGGAGGTAGGAGGGATTGCCACACACACAGCAGGGGAACAGCTGACGTTACTGAACCCCAATAACAGAGGAGGGACTGTTGACTGTGCGTACAGCACTTCTGGACGGCAACTGGTGGTGTTGGAGCCCAGGGACAGGTGGAGGAGGAGGAGGTTGGAGGAGGTAGGAGGGATTGCCACACACACAGCAGGGGAACAGCTGACGTTACCGAACCCCAATAACAGAGGAGCGACTGTTGACTGTGCGTACAGCACTTCTGGACGGCAACTGGCGGTGTTGGAGCCCAGGGACAGGTGGAGGAGGAGGAGGTTGGAGGAGGTAGGAGGAGGTAGGAGGGATTGCCACACACACAGCAGGGGAACAGCTGACGTTACTGAACCCCAATAACAGAGGAGGGACTGTTGACTGTGCGTACAGCACTTCTGGACGGCAACTGGCGGTGTTGGAGCCCAGGGACAGGTGGAGGAGGAGGAGGTTGGAGGAGGTAGGAGGAGGTAGGAGGGATTGCCACACACACAGCAGGGGAACAGCTGACGTTACTGAACCCCAATAACAGAGGAGGGACTGTTGACTGTGCGTACAGCACTTCTGGACGGCAACTGGCGGTGTTGGAGCCCAGGGACAGGTGGAGGAGGAGGAGGTTGGAGGAGGTAGGAGGAGGTAGGAGGGATTGCCACACACACAGCAGGGGAACAGCTGACGTTACTGAACCCCAATAACAGAGGAGGGACTGTTGACTGTGCGTACAGCACTTCTGGACGGCAACTGGCGGTGTTGGAGCCCAGGGACAGGTGGAGGAGGAGGAGGTTGGAGGAGGTAGGAGGGATTGCCACACACACAGCAGGGGAACAGCTGACGTTACTGAACCCCAATAACAGAGGAGGGACTGTTGACTGTGCGTACAGCACTTCTGGACGGCAACTGGCGGTGTTGGAGCCCAGGGACAGGTGGAGGAGGAGGAGGTTGGAGGAGGTAGGAGGAGGTAGGAGGGATTGCCACACACACAGCAGGGGAACAGCTGACGTTACTGAACCCCAATAACAGAGGAGGGACTGTTGACTGTGCGTACAGCACTTCTGGACGGCAACTGGCGGTGTTGGAGCCCAGGGACAGGTGGAGGAGGAGGAGGTTGGAGGAGGTAGGAGGGATTGCCACACACACAGCAGGGGAACAGCTGACGTTACTGAACCCCAATAACAGAGGAGGGACTGTTGACTGTGCGTACAGCACTTCTGGACGGCAACTGGCGGTGTTGGAGCCCAGGGACAGGTGGAGGAGGAGGAGGTTGGAGGAGGTAGGAGGGATTGCCACACACACAGCAGGGGAACAGCTGACGTTACTGAACCCCAATAACAGAGGAGCGACTGTTGACTGTGCGTACAGCACTTCTGGACGGCAACTGGCGGTGTTGGAGCCCAGGGACAGGTGGAGGAGGAGGAGGTTGGAGGAGGTAGGAGGGATTGCCACACACACAGCAGGGGAACAGCTGACGTTACTGAACCCCAATAACAGAGGAGGGACTGTTGACTGTGCGTACAGCACTTCTGGACGGCAACTGGCGGTGTTGGAGCCCAGGGACAGGTGGAGGAGGAGGAGGTTGGAGGAGGTAGGAGGAGGTAGGAGGGATTGCCACACACACAGCAGGGGAACAGCTGACGTTACTGAACCCCAATAACAGAGGAGGGACTGTTGACTGTGCGTACAGCACTTCTGGACGGCAACTGGCGGTGTTGGAGCCCAGGGACAGGTGGAGGAGGAGGAGGTTGGAGGAGGTAGGAGGAGGTAGGAGGGATTGCCACACACACAGCAGGGGAACAGCTGACGTTACTGAACCCCAATAACAGAGGAGGGACTGTTGACTGTGCGTACAGCACTTCTGGACGGCAACTGGCGGTGTTGGAGCCCAGGGACAGGTGGAGGAGGAGGAGGTTGGAGGAGGTAGGAGGGATTGCCACACACACAGCAGGGGAACAGCTGACGTTAGTGAACCCCAATAACAGAGGAGCGACTGTTGGGACTGTGCGTACAGCACTTCTGGACGGCAACTGGCGGTGTTGGAGCCCAGGGACAGGTGGAGGAGGAGGAGGTTGGAGGAGGTAGGAGGGATTGCCACACACACAGCAGGGGAACAGCTGACGTTACTGAACCCCAATAACAGAGGAGGGACTGTTGACTGTGCGTACAGCACTTCTGGACGGCAACTGGCGGTGTTGGAGCCCAGGGACAGGTGGAGGAGGAGGAGGTTGGAGGAGGTAGGAGGGATTGCCACACACACAGCAGGGGAACAGCTGACGTTACTGAACCCCAATAACAGAGGAGCGACTGTTGGGACTGTGCGTACAGCACTACCAGGCAACAACTAGCGGTGTTGGAGCCCAGGGACAGGTGGAAAAGCAGAGGAACACAATGTAGGCCGAAGCCTGAGAAAGTCGAAAGGGAACCTTTAACCCCCCCCCAAGGCGTTTGTAGCTGAAAGAGCCAGCTTGTGCAGCACAAAAGATGCAAAAGGAAAAGGTGGCTCTTTTCATCATGCTCCTTGCAAACACAGAACTAAACACTTATAAAATGTGTCCCCTGCAACCGTAAAACCGTCCCGGAGGTGGGACTTTCCTTCGTAATGTGACGCAGCCCAGCCGTCATTCCTACCCCCCCGGCGCCGCGCACCGGCTCCTCAGCGTTGTTTTATTCCGTCCAGGAGCCTGCGCTGTTATGTTATCCCGTGGCCAGGCACACTTAGCGCTGCCCGTCTTCTGGCATCATTTGGTGTCTGGATGGCTGCGCCTGTGCGGCCGCGCTGGCAGAGAGCCCGCCTCGCAGTGTCTTCTGATTTAATCCCACTGGGGGCCTGGGATCCATGGACATGCGCAGTGCATATCTGAACCTCCACCTCTCACTCATCTCCCTATGGCTTCTTCAGACTGTGCGGTGTCACGGCCGTGGCATGCTGTTAGGGACCAGCTGACACCGAACAGTCTGAAGAAGCCATAGGGAAATGAGTGAGAGGTGGAGGTTCAGATATGCACTGCGCATGTCCATGGATCCCAGGCCCCCAGTGGGATTAAATCAGAAGACACTGCGAGGCGGGCTCTCTGCCAGCGCGGCCGCACAGGCACAGCCATCCAGACACCAAATGATGCCAGAAGACGGGCAGCGCTAAGTGTGCCTGGCCACGGGATAACATAACAGCGCAGGCTCCTGGACGGAATAAAACAACGCTGAGGAGCCGGTGCGCGGCGCCGGGGGGGTAGGAATGACGGCTGGGCTGCGTCACATTACGAAGGAAAGTCCCACCTCCGGGACGGTTTTACGGTATCAGTGGACACATTTTATAAGTGTTAAGTTCTGCGTGTGCAAGGAGCTAAACAAAAATAGCTACCTTTTCCTTGGGCAGCATTACTGCTGCACAAGGTGGCTCTTTCAGTAACAAACGCCTTGGGGGGGGGGGGACAGATTCCCTTACATTTCAGTTGTTGTGTCAGCGTGGCGGTCGCATGACACATTGCCGGCTACACAGCTGGGGATCAGCTGACGTTACTGAAACCCAATAACACTGGGTCGTATGTTTTGACTGTGCAGACGGCACGTCTGAGCCTCAACTGGCGGTGTTGGAGCCCAGGAATTTAAGTTCAGGTGGTAGAAAGATGAACACAACAGGAGACCTGGATAACGTATACAGTGACCTAATTATTCAATCAGGAGGAGGAGTGGCAAATTCCGGCGAGATCCAGGCCTTGTTCATTTTCAGGAAAGTAAGCCGGTCAACGTTATCGGAGGATAGTCGCATGCGACGGTCAGTTAGTACACCACCTGCAGCACTAAAGACACGTTCCGATAATACACTGGCCGCAGGGCAAGACAGCACCTCCAATGCATACTGGCTTAGCTCTGGCCATGTATCCAGCTTTGAGACCCAAAACTTGAAAGGGGAAGAGCCGTCTGGGAGTACAGCAAGAGGGCAAGACATGTAGTCTGTCACCATCTGACGGAACCGTTGCCTCCTGCTGACTGGAGCCGTCTGTGATGGTGTAGACTTTTGTGGCGGGCACAGAAAACTGTGCCACAGTTCGGCCATACTGGTCTTGCCTTGGGCAGAGGCACTGCTTCTGCTCCCTCTTTGTGCAGAGCCTCCACCACGGCCTGGACGCACTGAGCTGCTTTGGAATGCACTAGCAGCACTTCTCTCAGTTGGAATGGAGAAGATGATGGAATTGACCAGTGTGTCTTGGTACTCCCGCATTTTTCGCTCCCGGTTCAACGGTGTGATGAGGCTTTCTACGTTGTCCCGGTAGCGAGGATCGAGGAGGGTGAACACCCAATAATCAGACATGTTGAGAATGTGGGCGATGCGGCGGTCGTTTCTCAGGCACTGCAGCATGTAATCCACCATGTGCTGCAGACTGCCAACTGCCCAAGAAACGCTGTCCCCTGCTGGAGGCGTGATCTCTGCCCGCTCGTCATCACCCCACCCTCGCTGTACACACTGACTACTGGACAATTGTGTAACTCCCTCCTCTGGACGGATGTCTTCCTCCTCCATTGACTCCTCCTCATCCTCCTCACAAACGGTCCCCTGCCTACGCGTTTGTGAGGAACCACGTGGCGCTGACTGTCCAGAAGATGATGGAAATGGTGAATCCTCATCCTCCACCTCTTCCACAACATCATCCCTTAGCGCTTGCAGTGATTTTTCAAGCAGGCAGATAAGGGGGACAGTCATGCTGACTAGTGCATCATCTGCACTCGCCATCCGCGTGGAATAATCAAAGGGACGCAAAACCTGGCAGACGTCATTCATAGTGGCCCACTCTGTGGTTGTGAAGTCTGTACGGCGCTGACTGCGACTTTTTTGCGCCTGAAGCAGCTGGTACTCCATTACAGCTTGCTGCTGCTCACACAACCGCTCCAACATATGTAACGTGGAATTCCACCTGGTAGGTAGGTCACATATGATGCGATGTTCCGGCAGGCGGTGTCGGCGCTGCAGAGCCGCAATGCGCGCTTTTGCCGTGCTGGAACGCCGCAAGTGAGCACACTCTAGGCGGACCTTGTGCAGCAGTGCATCAAGATCCGGATAGTCCCTCAAAAAGCTCTGCACGACCAAATTGAGCACATGTGCCAGACATGGGATGTGAGTGAGGTTGCCGAGGCCCAGAGCTGCCACCAGATTTCGGCCATTATCACACACTACCATGCCTGGCTGGAGATTCGCTGGCACAAACCACACATCGCTCTCCTGCTTGATGGCATTCCAGAGCTCCTGCGCTGTGTGGCTACGATTCCCCAAGAAAATTAATTTCAAGACGGCCTGTTGACGTTTGGCCACGGCTGTGCTCATGTCGGTCGTAACAGGTACACGTTCATCACGGGTCCATGTGGAGGTGGACTGTGACGGCTCCTGCAGCGATGATTCTGAGGAACTGGTGTAAGAGGAGGAGTCAATGCGTACAGAATGGATTCCTGCAATCCTTGGAGTGGGCAGGACACGTCCTGCGCCACTCGCACGGTCTGTACCCGGCTCAACGACATTAACCCAATGGGCAGTGAGGGAAAGGTATCGCCCCTGTCCATGTTGACTGGTCCACGCATCGGTGGTGAGGTGGACCTTGCTACTGACGGCGTTCAGTAGCGCGTGTTTTATGTGTCCCTCCACATGCTTCTGCAGGGCAGGGACGGCTTGCCTGCTGAAGTAAAAGCGGCTGGGCACATTGTACTGTGGGACTGCCAATGACATCAAGTCACGGAAGCTGTCAGTCTCCACCAGCCTGAATGACAGCATTTCCAGTGACAGAAGTTTGGCAATGCCTGCAGTCAGAGCCTGTGCTCGTGGGTGGTTTGACGAGAAAGGCCGCCTTTTCTCCCATGCCTGTACTACCGATGGCTGTAGACTGGGCTGGGAGTGTGTGGATGACTGGGAAAGTGGCGCTGCGGGTGGAATTACAGCGGGTCTCTGGACAACAGGGGCAGAGGTTCTTCCACGGCGATCCTGGGAGGACGCCGAACCAGCTGCGTGTGAGGTAGAGGAAGAGGCAACACGAGCTGAAGAGGTGGTAGCTGCCGCTGTTGGTTGGCCTACCTCTTCAGTGTGTTTTTCTAACTCCGCCGGGTGCCTGTTGCGCACATGTTTCCACATGTTGGAGGTATTGAGGTTGCTGACATTTTTCCCTCTTTTGACTTTTTGATGACACACGTTGCATCTGACATAGCAAATGTCATCTGCAACTGTGTCAAAAAAGGACCAGGCACTGCAAGTCTTGGGAGCGCCCTTTTTGGCTTTTGGAAGAGACATGCTCCTAACGGGTGCCAAAGCGGAGGCTGCAGGATCCGCAGTCTTCCCCCTCCCTCTCCCTCTTTGGGCCGTACAGGGAATCTCTTCCTCAGAGCTGCTCCCACCACCTTCCTGTCCCTCACGCCAAGATGGGTCGAGGACCTCATCATCTACACTACCCTCTGCCCCCAACTGCTCCTCCTGGGTAGTCTCAGCAGCAGAGCACGCACCAGTAAGTGGCACCTGAGTGTCATCATCAGCTGATGCGGCCTGCGATGTGGTGACCGGAGCCACTGGCCCACCCGCCTCTTCAGAGGAAGACAGAAAAAGCTGTTGGGCATCACTGCACCCTGCCTCTTCTTCCATTTCTCCAATGCTGCTTGGCTGGCCCCCTGTTTCCAAGCCAAGAGATTCAGAGAACAGAAGTAGAGACGGCTCCTGTCCTGGGCTCTCTGTCTGCCTGGGCAATTTGGCAGGTGGTGAAGAGACAGATGGCTGCTCTCCAGTGCTCTGTGTCTGAGAGGATGTGGCACTAATGGAAGTTGATGCATTAGCTGCCATCCATCCGACAACAGCTTCAATTTGTTCTTCACGCAGCAGCGGTGTACGGCGCTCGGACACAAAGCTTCGCATGAACGACTGTTGCCTGGTGAAAGTGGGTGCTGATGAGTCACCGGTGCCCGCAGCAGGCACAGAATCCCCACGTCCCCTCCCTGCTCCGCGCCCATGCCCACGCCCACGTGCCTTACTCACTGCCTTCTTCATCTTGGTTGACTGATAAAGATAAGCAGAAAAGTACTAATGGATTTGTGTGCTTATTCCTGAGCAACTCCTCCTAACAGGTATAAGAAGCACTAATTATCTAAAGTGTGGACTAGACTTTAATATGAGCTAATGTGGCCTACAGAAATGTAAAGTGGTGTAACTGGTGTGTTTGGTGAACTTTATTATTTATTTATTTTTTGGGGGCTGAACTGACAACAGATAGAGCTGCAGTCACACGGAGACCGTGCAGACAGACGTAAACGGCGCTACAAGGCCCAAAAACCCTCCTCTACTTTATCCTATGTAGTGTTTTTCCACAAATTAGCTGGAGACGGGTGGAAAGACACTAATAGGATTTTTTTGAATAAATTAGCAGCAGACTACACTATTTGGAAAAAAAAGAAAATTGATTTGGCGGTATGACGCAGTGAAAAACCCTGAGCTGGAGACAACCAGGCTATAGCTGCTCACAGATTACAGGGCGAGCTGCAGTCACACGGAGACCGTGCAGACAGCCGTAAACGGCGCTGCAAGGCCCAAAAACCCTCCTCTACTTTATCCTATGTAGTGTTTTTCCACAAATTAGCTGGAGACGGGTGGAAAGACACTAATAGGATTTTTTTAAATTAATTAGCAGCAGACTACACTACTTTGAAAAAAAAGAAAATTGATTTGGCGGTATGACGCAGTGAAAAACCCTGAGCTGGAGACAACCAGGCTACAGCTGCTCACAGATTACAGGGCGAGCTGCAGTCACACGGAGACCGTGCAGACGGCCGTAAACGGCGCTGCAAGGCCCAAAAACCCTCCTCTACTTTATCCTATGTAGTGTTTTTCCACAAATTAGCTGGAGACGGGTGGAAAGACACTAATAGGATTTTTTTGAATAAATTAGCAGCAGACTACACTATTTGGAAAAAAAAGAAAATTGATTTGGCGGTATGACGCAGTGAAAAACCCTGAGCTGGAGACAACCAGGCTATAGCTGCTCACAGATTACAGGGCGAGCTGCAGTCACACGGAGACCGTGCAGACAGCCGTAAACGGCGCTGCAAGGCCCAAAAACCCTCCTCTACTTTATCCTATGTAGTGTTTTTCCACAAATTAGCTGGAGACGGGTGGAAAGACACTAATAGGATTTTTTTAAATTAATTAGCAGCAGACTACACTACTTTGAAAAAAAAGAAAATTGATTTGGCGGTATGACGCAGTGAAAAACCCTGAGCTGGAGACAACCAGGCTATAGCTGCTCACAGATTACAGGGCGAGCTGCAGTCACACGGAGACCGTGCAGACAGCCGTAAACGGCGCTGCAAGGCCCAAAAACCCTCCTCTACTTTATCCTATATAGTGTTTTTCCACAAATTAGCTGGAGACGGGTGGAAAGACACTAATAGGATTTTTTTAAATTAATTAGCAGCAGACTACACTACTTTGAAAAAAAAGAAAATTGATTTGGCGGTATGACGCAGTGAAAAACCCTGAGCTGGAGACAACCAGGCTATAGCTGCTCACAGATTACAGGGCGAGCTGCAGTCACACGGAGACCGTGCAGACAGCCGTAAACGGCGCTGCAAGGCCCAAAAACCCTCCTCTACTTTATCCTATGTAGTGTTTTTCCACAAATTAGCTGGAGACGGGTGGAAAGACACTAATAGGATTTTTTAAAATTAATTAGCAGCAGACTACACTACTTTGAAAAAAAAGAAAATTGATTTGGCGGTATGACGCAGTGAAAAACCCTGAGCTGGAGACAACCAGGCTACAGCTGCTCACAGATTACAGGGCGAGCTGCAGTCACACGGAGACCGTGCAGACGGCCGTAAACGGCGCTGCAAGGCCCAAAAACCCTCCTCTACTTTATCCTATGTAGTGTTTTTCCACAAATTAGCTGGAGACGGGTGGAAAGACACTAATAGGATTTTTTTGAATAAATTAGCAGCAGACTACACTACTTGGGAAAAAAAAAAAAAAAGGAACAGTATGAGGCAATGAACCACCCTCCCTGAACTGAATACAACCAACTATGGATGGCCTATGTGGCTGCACTCAGACTGGAGACTGGGCTGCACTCACACACACACAGACCCTGCAGATCGCTGTGAAAACAGCGCTACAAGGCAAAAGCAAGGTGAATAGTAGGTGAACACAGCGGTTGCTAAATTAGCCTTTGGAAAGCACAAAGAAGCAAATCGCTATCTCTAAACTGTCCCTCAGTCAGCAAACAGCGTCCTGTCACTAACTGAATTCACAGCAGAGTGATCGCAAAATGGCGCCAGCGACTTTTAAACTGCATCATGACATCATTACACCAGCCAATCACAGCCTTGCCAGTAGTTTCATGCCCTCCATGCTAAACAGGATGTGCCCACACTTGGAATCAATCTCATTGGCTGAATTTCTGCTTTTTGAATCTTAGAACTTCCGATTCCGGTATCCGATACGCGGCAAGTATCGGAATCCCGGTATCGGAATTCCGATACCGCAAGTATCGGCCGATACCCGATACTTGCGGTATCGGAATGCTCAACACTAGTGTTAATGTGTCTAAACAGCAGTAGGACGAGGCTACTAAATCAGGACTGCAATTCACTGAGTAGTAGCCACCCCTTCAGCAACAAAAAAGTTAATTAATCTGGAGAGCTGTATGCTGCAAAGTAAAAGGCTAAAAATAAACTTAATTTTGAAATATGTTATCCTTGATGGAAAAAAAATCTTATAGGATTAAACTATAGGTGGAAGAGCCAATTTTTGATACTGATCAACTGAAATGGCTATACTGTAGAACTATATAAATATATTGCTGTGTCATTGTTGGGTTTTATCTTGATTCAGCTCAATTATAGACCTTTATATAATATACTGTATATAATATAGCCATTATATGGCTGGAATTCATTGGTCCCATCAGAAGATATGATTCTGAGGGCTTACCCTTACCTGTATTAAACATGTCAATCCACATTTAACGGCATCCTACATTTTACTACGTCATTTTTCACACAAGACAGATCATCAATAAGGTCTAATAGGTTATCATAGCGTTGAAAATGTTTTTGTCACTGTTTTACAAATATTATAGACTGTTTCTACATGAGCTCTCCCTGCTACATGCTGGAATGTCCAGGATTGTGGTAATTATATGCCAATGGAAATATATGTTGGTGTGGATAATGCAATATGTTATGTATACTCTGTCATTTATATACAGTATATGCTTCGACAACTGTGTGATACATCCAGTGAAGTGATACATTTGTGATGTGAGGGATTGATATTGAGTGCATCAATACATTTTGTGCAAGAAATGCCCCTAACGTGTCCTGAAAGGGTATCAATAAGAAGTTGAAACAGTATCTGAAGTGCTGAATACAGAACTGGGGAGTGTGCAGTTAGCTTAACCCTAGAATGAGTAATCAGGGCCTTTCAGACCCGGTAGCACTCGTGTATAAGCCAACCCAAGTATAAGCCGAGGCACCTAATTTTTCCACCAAAAACTGGAAAAAAGTATTGACTCGAGTATAAGCTGGGTATGCATTGTCCCCTCATCCCTAACCTTGTATGCTTGGCTCCTCATCCCTGTTCTGGTATGCTTGTCTCCTTATCCCCATCCTTTTCTGCATGACTCCTCATCCCTGTCTTGGTATGCATGGCTCCTTATCCCCATCCTTGTCTGCATAGCTCCTCATCTCTGTCCTGGTATGCATGGTTCCTCATCCCTATCCTTGAATGCATGGCCTCCCATGAGAAAAGCATAAAAAAACCTCCTACTTACCTTCTCTGCGCGCCATTGCAGCATCTTGATCTGGCTTCCAGTAGCTCATGCAGCCAAGCAATCATGTGTCCCCGCTCATAAAGGTTATGAATACTCACCTCGCTCAACTCACCAGGGACATGTGATCACTCGGCTGCAGGAGCTGCTGGAAGCTGGAACAAGATGCTGCCAGGGCGCATAGGGTAGGTAAGTATGAGGGTTTTTTTTACAGCTGTTGGAAGCCGGTGGCTGCGGCTTTAACTGTGCACACTCTAAGAGAAATGAATATTCATTGCCAGTGCAATGAATATTCATTTCTCTTTAGCAGCGGGCACAGTTACAGCCGTAGCCGCCTGCTCCTGCCTCCTTTGACCCACTGCTCTGGCACTCCCCCTCCCTCCACCGGCTTCTGTGACAATGACTCGTGTATAAGTCGATTGGGGTGTTTTCAGCACAAAAAAAGTGCTGAAAACTAGGCTTATACATGAGTATATACGGTAACTTTTTTGCTATTTTCTGCAAAATTACTTCAGTGCATTTTCATACCTTAATTTGCAATTTTGAAATAAACTTGTAAAAGTTATTTATTTGAGTTCCTTCATATGATTTGCACTAGGTCCTAAAAGGCCCGGGTTATGTGAAAGAGTATTTCAGACTTCACGCATTCTAGGAGCATGCTTGCTTGCTTGATCAAACTCCCCGACTCTGTACAGATGGCTAGATTCTCCTGTGTAACTTTTTAGAGAGGAAAGAGATTTGAAGATAAGCTGGCAAACAGAAGAAGAAAGGAAAAGGTAAAATAAAAATTGCAAACAGTATAGATAGCTATTAAGTAGGGGTGAGTAACACTCGTCTGTTGGTGTACCACCCAAAGGAACTACTTAGGACCAATACAAAGAAGCAGTTGATGTAGCCTGCCCTGAGAGATTTGTCCTCTTGGGTGAGGGAGCCACCATTACAGATATAAGGTGAGGATTGCTACCACTCAGAGGAGCATTGAACCTGTGAAAATGACCACACAAGCAGCAACTAAGTGCTGATACTTGAGTGTGAAGAGAATTACCACAGAAACAAGTCTGTGTGAGGAACAATGGGAAAAGAGTAAGTCCCAAAAGTGTAAAAGATGCCAAATGGTCTACCTCTGTTCAAGGCGGCTACCTCCTAAATAGGTTTTCAATTTTCAAACATATTTTCCCTTTATGTATACTTTTACGTACCAAAGCAAACTGTGCATTATTTACCCACCCTGGATCCAACACTGTGTCTCTGCCATTAACCCAGTCTCTGTTTTTTGACTGCAACAGTGATATTGCATCGAAATCACTACAACGTTGTGCCCTTTACAATGGCAGAGTTGCAGATTTTAATGATTGGCTGCAGTATGGAAAGGTTTTGAAGGTGGATGACCCATTTTAAAGACTTTTTAACAATCAAGCCTCTTACTCCCCTACAGTTCGAACATAAATTCCGATTGAACTGTTGATGGTGTTTGTCTGTATTCCTTTTACCATCCCAGAATTCATAAACTACGAACAGTGTATCAATACTATTTAAAAAGGCCCAGCACCCCATGCTATGTACCCCTTGCAATTTTTATTGTGAGTTTTCCCATGACATGAGAAATTATCCATGAGTCATAAGATTTTCATTTTCAGAAATTGATTCCACTAGAGAATCATCTAGTTCTATGAAACGACAGTCTGACCCTGAGCCTGAGGTGCAACGTATTGATACTCTGAAATCATAAATAGACATTCCCGTCTGCTCAATATTGGTTTGTAATTTTCATTGATAGTAGACTTCACTGAACTATAGTTGATTCACATGATTTTATAGGAGGTTCTAGGATTAGTTATTATATTCCACTTGAGCCATTACATAACATACAGTTGGGAAACTAAGTATTTGATACACTGCTGATTTTGCAGGTTTTCCCACCTACAAACATTGGAGAGGTCTGTAATTTTTCTCGTAGGTACACTACAACTGTGGGAGACAGAGTCTTAAAATAAAAACCAGAAAATCACATTGTATGATTTTTACGTAATTAATTTACATTTTATTGTATGAAATAAGTATTTGATACAATAAAAAACCAGAACTTAATATTTGGTACCAAAACATTTGTTTGCAATTACAGAAATCAGATGCTTCCTGTAGTTCTTGACCAAGTTTGCACATATTGCAGCAAGGATTTTGGCCCAATCCTCCATGCAGATATTCTCTAAATCTTTCAGGTTTCGGGCTGTCGCTGGGCAATATTGCGTTTCGACTCCCTACAAAGATTTTCTATTGAGTTCATGTCTGGAAACTGGTAAGGGCACTCCGGGACCTTGAAATGCTTCTTATGGAGCCACTCCTTAGATTCCTTGGCTATGTGTTTCAGGTCATTGTCATGCTGGAAGACCCAGACATGACCAATCTTCAATGCTCTAAGGGACGAAGGTTGTTGGCGAAAATCTTGCGATACATGACCCTATCCATCCTCCCTTCAATACAGTGCAGTAGTCTTGTCATCTTTGCAGAAAATCACCCCCCAAGTATGATGTTTCTCACACAATGCTTCATGGTTGGGACAGTGTTCTTGGGGTTCTACTTATCTTCCTTCTTCCTCTAAACATGACGAGTGGCGTTGATACCAAAATGTTCTATTTTGGTTTCATCTGACTACATGACCTTCTCCCATACCTCCTCTGGATCATCCAGATGGTCATGGGCGAACATCAAACAGAATTGGACATATGCTAGCATGAGCAGAGGGACCTTGCGTGCCCTGCAGAATTTTAAAGCATGACATCGTAGTGTGTTACTAACAGAAATGTTTGAGACTGTGGTCCCTGAAGAGTCAGGTCATTGACCAGGTCCCTCCCGTGTAGTTCTGGTCTGATTCCTGGACTCAGAATCATCCTTACTCCACGAGGCAAGATCTTGCATGGAGCCCCAGACCTAGGGAGATTGACAGTCATCTTGTGTTTCTTCTATTTTCTAATAATTGTGCCAACAGTTGTTGCCTTCTCACCAAGCTGCTTGCCTATTGTCCTAAATTAATAAAATTAATGAATTGGTAAGTTATCACGTAACCCTTTGGAATATTTAACCTGTTAACCTGTAAATATGAAACACGACTAATGATAAAATTTAAGTATTTATTTTAACAATTTAAAAACACATAGAGACAAAATATTGAATAGGATTCTCAACAAGAAACAAAAATAAAATGTGTGAAGGGAAATTATAATGGTGATTTCATCACAGAGCAAAATGTAGCAGCATAATAATTAAAATAAGGTTACCAACCTACCCAGATTTCATGAGGGCCCAGTTGTTAAATGGAATGAATTAGGAAACTTCAACATATGCAGTTAATAAAAATAATAAATATGTATGGTAAATAGCAACTGAACAATGATGAAAAAGGAGACAGGGGATACAAAGCACCATAGGAAATCAATGACATTCCACAGAAAATATCCTAGTAGATTGCTCAATGAAAAAGTTCCAGAAAAGAAATTGTGTTTGCACTGACTAGTGTCCAGAAAAAATTATGGCTGGTGCTAAGGAATAAAGGACACGTGTCCAATTAGCAACAATGTGGGATAATGTGGCTTACCCACTTTCACCGCTGTGCACAACACGCATTTTGCCAAAGTTTCGACCAGGGACTGTCTTGCAACCTCCAGGAGGTTGGGAACTCCTGCTCTACAAATTGCTTCCACTCCCAGGCTTTGCGCTAGCTACTTAGACTACCAGGGAAGCCCTGTCCTTCATCCTTAAAGACTTGCACAAGGAAGAGGAATTACACAGGGGCACTGGATTGAGTCCACGGAGTAGGCAGAGTATGGTAGAGCAGGCTGTCAGGAATGAGCAGATCACCTGGTCAGAACTAGTAGGGAGGAGAAGGTAGAAAATCATAAGTCAGAAGAATCATTAGCAAATAAGCTGAGATCGAAATAAGAATCAAATAAGCAAAACCAAAGCTGAGCAAAAGGAGGGAACCAGAAGAAGGAAACACTATAACTGGCAATTCCCAATAATAATCTGAGGTGCATCCCCATTGGTCACATCAGAGAGCTGAATTCTGCAGTTGGACAGCATATTGCCGAACTGGATGGCCCTATTGCTACCAACAACAGTAGTCGAGCCAGTGCTACCCAAAGCCTCAGGTCCTGACCTCTCCTTGATCACAAAGGTATTAGAATGTGATTCTTATATCGGAACATTTTTTAGAAATGTGAAATTGTTCTGCTCCCATGATTGTAACGTGTAACCTACTCAGAGGTTAGGTGATGAGTTGGATATGGCAGGGACCATACGAATAATGAGCATGAGCACTGCTAATCCTTTCAAAGTGTCTGGGACAAAAGGAGATCGCTGAGTAAAGCAGCCTGTTGATAGGTGATGCAAATTTGCTGCAACCCTTTAAAATGTCAAAATTCAAAAGTAGATGTAAAAAACTGAAAAAAATACTTTTTATGCACCTAAAAACCCATATAGCACAATAGAACGACTGTTACTATAAAGCAAGATTGCTCTCAGAAGAAGGTTTCCCTTTTCCTACTTTGTCAAATATAATGGTGTCCTCATCATGCTTTGCTGCAGAACGGGAGGTAAAAAAAGAGAATAATGAAAAAAATAATAAAAAGAGAAGGACGGACTGCACACAGCATGAAGACTGTAAAGATACAAAGCATAACAGTATGAAGCTCTGCGTCTCTGACCCACAAGCTGTACGGCGGAGAAGCGAGACAGGCAGATAAAGGAAAGCCGTCTGACAGATCCGGGCCTGGATGCACAGATCGAGGCACAACGGCAACATCTGATGAGATGAAATGGCATCATGAGATAAAAACAACAGGGGGGTCCAAAAATAATGACAGACAGATATGGGAGATATAAAAAGAATATCACGGAACCTCACATCCGACTTTATATTCGTATTTATTTGGCTGCTATTCATTTCCCTTTGTGTTAAGAAACCATCTCACTGCAGTTATCATACATATATACATATATATATATATATATATATATATATATATATTTATATTTAATGTATCATCTGTAGACTTCTGTTTCCGGAGCTGTATATATTCTATTCCTATTCTCTTTAACCTCCTAGTACACATCACCTTTCATTTTTTCTTTTACTTTTTGTTTTCCTCATTTACAAAAATCCTCAATGATCATGGCATTTTCATTATAAGAAGATACGAAGATGGCATTATCTTTATATTTGAAATTAATAAAAAAAAAATCTATTTTAATAGTCTGTATATTCATTGACCCTGAGCTTCTTTAGGAGAATCTGTCATCAGGACTTTGTACCCCAAATTGATGGCATGTATATAAAGTTACTCCAATTCTGATTAAATCATGACCTTTCTAATTGAAATCTGTTTGGCTGTTTAAGAGAAATCCATAGTTGAAATTGTATGCAAATGAGCTGCAAGTGCACTGGGCGGGTTCTGTATTTACACCTCTCCTGCCTCTCTGACTTTTCCCCACCCTCTGCCTGCCTCCTGAGCTGACTGACAGGTCTCTAGTTTGGGTTGTAAGATTCTGATGTCAGGTTCTTTTTAAATTTGCAGTCAGTTTCATTGCCTTATTTGGACAGGGTCATAATTGCCACTAGGCATTGGAAGTCCTATGCCTGGTCTGAGTGCCCGACGTCCACAGATCGGGGTTGTGCTCACAGCCCAACACCATTCAGGACGCTTGGCATTTGCCACAGAAGATCAGGATTGGCAAATTCACCACTGGTGCACTGTGCTCTTCACAGATGAAATCATGTTCACACTGAGCACATGTGACAGACCTGACAGAGTCTGGAGATGCCGTGGAGAGCGATCTGCCACCTGCATCCTTCAGCATGACTGGTTTGGCAGTGGGTCAGTAATGGTGTGGAGTGGCATTTCTTTGGAGGGCTGCAAAGCCCTCCATGTGCTCGCCAGAGGTAGCCTGACTGCCATTTGGTACCGACATGAGATCCTCAGAGTCCTTGTGAGACCATATGCTGGTGCGGTTGGCCCTGAGTTCCTCCTAATGCAGGACAATGCCAGACCTCACGTGGTTGGAGTCTGTCAGCAGTTCCTGCAAGATGAAGGCATTGAAGCTATGGACTAGTCCGCCCGTTCCCCAGACCTGAATACGATTGAATACATCTGGGCCATTATGTTTATCACCATCCTCCAACAGACTGTCCAGGAGTTAGCAGATGCTTTAGTCCAGGTCTGGGAGGAGATCCCTCAGGAGACTATCCGCCGCCTCATCAGGAGCATGCCCAGGCATTGTAGGGTGATCATACAGGCACGTGGATTCCACACACACTTTTCTTAGGGAGCATTTCCTGACCAATATGACTGTCTAACTGCCTGTTAGTAAATATAGAAAAACTGACTGAACAGCCATCTAGTCTGAACTGGTGCATAACCAAAAAGTCTTACATAGCAAATAGATAATGGCTGCACTCAAGTTTATTGTGCTAAAGCAAGGAAATGTGCAATACATGAAATGTGAACAGCATAATGGCTTGTGAAATTTATGAAAAAACACATGAGATTTTTAGCACAAAATTTGGCCAAATATTGTGAGCCCATTCACCAAACGTCAAGGTAATCTCAGATCGAATGGGTAACTAACCTGTCTGCCTAGTGTGAACACTTACCTATGGCTAATAAAATGGTAAAGCCTGTATTTATAGAGGAGGTTAGAACCAACTGTGTTTGGATGTAGTTAAAATCACAGCATGGTGAAGGGCGGGGCGTTCAAGTCAGAAAAAGCAATACATAGTAAATATAGAAAAACTGACTGAACAGCCATCTAGTCTGAACTGGTGCATAACCAAAAAGTCTTACATAGCAAATAGATAATGGCTGCACTCAAGTTTATTGTGCTAAAGCAAGGAAATGTGCAATACATGAAATGTGAACAGCATAATGGCTTGTGAAATTTATGAAAAAACACATGAGATTTTTAGCACAAAATTTGGCCAAATATTGTGAGCCCATTCACCAAACGTCAAGGTAATCTCAGATCGAATGGGTAACTAACCTGTCTGCCTAGTGTGCCTAACTGCCTGTTAGAACAGCATCGGCGTCCCTGCATGAGTCCTCTTCCACCTCTCAGCAGGGATGCCGGTGTGTTCACATACCCGTCCGTGCTCTACTGGACCCCGCAGCGTCTGTTATCCCTCTGTACCTGTGCATGACACGTAGGTCTTCTTAGAGTGTGCTTAGGGTGTGCGCTTCTAAAAACATCCCCAGAGAATAGCTGGGAGACTCCTGATGTTTAACATTAATATCAGTGTATATCCTGCTACCTAGTTCTAAGGTCCCAGTACCCCAGTACCTTATGCTCCCTGAATTCAATCCTATTCGTCCTGTCTTCCTGACCCTGTCTGTCCTATCTGATCTTGATCTTGCCTGTTCTGCTGTCACCTGCTCCTGAGCACATCCTTCATATACCAAGTCCTGAGACTGATCCACCTTGTCTGCACCTATACCGTTACCCTCACCAGTCCAGTCTGAACCTGAACCTGTGATCCTGCACCCAAGTCTGCTCTGTGTTCCTGTACCTATCCTTTCAGTTTCTGTTCCAGATCCTATTGTGTCTACCAGACATGTGATCCAGATCCTGAACCTGTTCTGTCTAACCAGCTACATGTCCTCCTATTTTCCAATTCCTGGTCGGTCCTGCTATCTTGTCCCTTTGGGTTTCAGCTTCTGCGGCATTGGGGTCTGTCTTGAAGTGGCACCTGCCATCCACCTGGGTTCAAGTCTAACCACATCATCAGGGACTCTAGTGAAGAGCCAGGTGGTCGCTTAGTTATGCTCATCTTCTCAGACTCTAACTTCCTGTTTCAGAAAACAACACATGAACATAGCTATAATAGTTGGACTCTGAACCAATCCTTTCTATTAAAATATTTCATGATCAAGTACAAAGCTGAGGGAGAGCAGATGTGAAATCAATCATTGTAATTTTTGGATCCTGTGTAATCAGCCGTGTATAGAGGTGTTTCCGGTGATTAGAATACTGCCTCTGATGATATGGAGCCTGCTGAAAAGTCTTCCTCAACTGACAAGTAATGTGAAGCAAAAAACACCGACTGGGTGAGCTGCTAAAAAGACGATGATCCAAATAAGTATGATAGTTTAATGAACACTACTTTTTTCAGAGATGATCAGACTCCTTCATCAGGTATAAATATAAGCAGCTTACAGGATGCAGCATGGACAAAGAGGTAGATCAAGGGTCAACAAGGGGATTTATTTAACAAACAGTAACTCCTCACAGGGAAATATATACAGCCCCGAGTACTTGCTCCAGCCCGGTCCACTGTGCTGTACTGTTCAGCGCCTGTTTCCCGCACACAGACCTTGTCTCTCACAGTCACCGGCCAGGATGGATTTGTTAATGCAGTCGGCTGCATCAGCAGTCTAGTAAATGTCCATGATGTAAGCGGGGACAGCGATGTTAGCGTGGACAGCGGTATCTCCGGTGTGTTAGTGGGAGCCTGTCTGTTGACTTCTGCAGCGCGTCCTCTAGTCCCAGACTCTAGTCACCAGCACCCCATCACCTCACAGCTGATCTTTTCTGTTAGGACTCCCACGCGCGTGCCATTCTTGCCTGGACTGTTTGAAATTCTGCACGGGCATTAACTGTCTGCTTAGCCACACCTCCTTCTCTTGAGCACAGGGAACATTCTGACACCCCAAGGTCTCCCCCCTGTATCCTAGGTGACTGACCCGACGGTTCTGGACCCGTTATGAATGAGGCAAACCTGGTTAGTTTCTCCCCCTTACATTCCTCCTCTCTTGATGATGGCGGCGATAGTCTGGGGCTCCAGCACAAGCACTGGCCTCAACGGATGAAGGAAGGGAGAGGAATAATCTCTTCTCTCAGCGTTGAGAGCCCTTACGCTAGCAGGGCCTATGCTATGACACTTTCCAGACATTCTATATACGAGATTTATACTATTTCATGATGGAACTTAGTCAATTAGTTCTCTCTTCTAAATATTCCTTTCTCACCCTGGATGTTAGTTCAATGTATTAAAACATCCAGCATGATTTGTTTGAAATACCGGTAGAACATTAGTTGAACCAGGACAAGTCTATGCCTAGTAATCAAGTGGATTTCCTACTATGGAGTTCTGGAACACAATGTGTTCTTATTTCAGGGTGAGTCCTATTGGCAGCTGAGGTAAGAAATAATTGATTAAGTTCCACGATGAAATGGTATGAATCTTGTATATAAAATATTAATCCCATCACATTAGTTTGTTAGAGGGGCATTTTGAGTCCAAACAAATTGCTCAGTCCTCATTGCAGTGGGTCATATCCTCTTCTATAAAAGATACATAGACGATCTCTTTTTTGTATGGACAGGGACAACTCACGAGGCTGAACTATGTGTCAATTGAACAGCAATACCTGGGGATTGGAATTCTTCTTTTCTTTTTCCACAACCAAAATAGAATTTTTGGATTTCTAGATTTCAAAGGAGAACAGGGAAAGATCATTACCAATTCAAATTTTAAGAATACTGACATCAACAATTATTTAGAATTTTCAAACAGGCACTATCCTAAATTAATTAAGAGTATTCCCTATGGACAGTATAGACAAATCAGAAAAAATTATACACATGATACATATTTCAAAAGAGATTCTCAAGTCTTACAAAAAAGATTTGAGGAGAAAAAATATCCTAAACATCCATACAGACGCACACAAAAATCTCAATTGAATAGATAGTCATTATGGAGGAGATAGTAAAACAGTAAAAAAAACAAAATGGAATGAACCGGAATAAAATAATCAAATATAGTTTTATTACTCCTTTCAATCAATCCCACAAAATTATTAGAGGCATTTTAACAAAATTTTGGCCAATATTAACCCCTTTCTGTCATTGGACATACTATTCCGTCCATGTGGGGTGGGCCCTACTTCCCAAGGACAGAATAGTACTTCCAGCGCGATCGGCCGCGCTCTCAGGGGGAGCTCGGCCGATCGCGGCCGGGTGTCAGCTGACTATCGCAGCTGACATCCGGCACTATGTGCCAGGAGCAGTCACAGACCGCCCCGCCACATTAACCCCCGGCACACTGTGATCAAACATGATCGCAGTGTTCCGGTGGTACAGGCAAGCATCACGCAGGGAGGGGGCTCCCTGCATGCTTCCCTGAGACGATCGGTACAAGGCGATGTGCTCACCTTGTACCGAGCGTCTCTTCCCTGCAAGCCCCAGATCCAAAATGGCCGCGGGGCTGCATCCGGGTCCTGCAGGGAGGTGGCTTCACAGCGCCTGCTCAGAGCAGGCGTCGGGAAGCCTCCCTGCTGTGCTGTGTGATCGCCGATCTGACACAGTACACAGCAAAGAGTCAGATCAGCGATCTGTCACTTTACTGTGATGTCCCCCCCTGGGGCAAAGTAAAAATTTAAAAAAAAAATTACATGTGTAAAAAAAAAAAAATTCCTAAATAAATAATAATAAAAAGAAAATATTGTTCCAATAAATACATTCCTTTAGCTAAATAAAAATAAAAAAACAATAAAAGTACACTTATTTAGTATCGCCGCGTTCAAAACGACCCGACCTATAAAACTGTCCCACTAGTTAACCCCTTCAGTGAACACAGTAAAAAAAAAAAAAACGAGGCAAAAAACAACGCTTTATTATCATACTGCCGAACAAAAAGTGGAATAACATGCGATCAAAAAGACGGATATAAATAACCATGGTACTTCTGAAAACGTCATCTTGTCCCGCAAAAAACGACCTGCCACTCAGCAAAAAAATAAAAAAGTTATAGTCCTTAGAAAAAAGCGATGCAAAAATAATTATTTTTTCTATAAAATAGTTTTTATCGTATAAAAGCGCCAAAACCTCAAAAAATGACATAAATGAGGTATTGCTGTAATCGTACTGACCCGAAGAATAAAACTGCTTTTTTTATTTTACCAAACGCGGAACGGTATAAGCGCCCCCCCAAAAAGAAATTCATGAATAGCTGGTTTTTGGTCATTCTGCCTCACAAAAATCTGAAGAAAAAGTAATCAAAAAATGTCACGTGCCTGAAAATGTTACCAATAAAAACGTCAACTCGTCCTGCAAAAAACAAGACCTCACATGACTCTGTGGACCAAAATATGGAAAAATTATAGCACTCAAAATGTGGTAACGCAAAAAAACATTTTTTGCAATAAAAAGCATCTTTTAGTGTGTGACGGCTGCCAATCATAAAAATCCGCTAGAAAACCCACTATAAATAGTAAATCAAACCCCCCCTTCATCACCCCCTTAGTTACGAAAAATTAAAAAATTAAACAAATGTATTTATTTCCATTTTCCCATTAGGGTTAGGGTTAGGGTTAGGGCTAGGGTTAGGGCTAGGGTTAGGGTTAGGTTTAAGGCTAGGGTTAGGGCTAGGGTTAGGGTTAGGGTTGGATCTAGGGTAAGAGTTGGGGCTAGGGTTAGGGCTACAGTTAGGGTTAGGGTTGGGGCTAAAGTTAGGGTTGGGGCTAAAGTTAGGGTTGGGGCAAAAGTTAGGGTTAGGATTACATTTACAGTTGGGAATAGGGTTGGGATTAGGGTTAGGGGTGTGTCAGGGTTAGGGGTGTGGTTAGGGTTACAGTTGAGATTAGGGTTAGGGGTGTGTTTGGATTAGGATTTCAGTTATAATTGGGCGGTTTCCACTGTTTAGGCACATCAGGGGCTCTCCAAATGCGACATTGCGTCCGATCTCAATTCCAGCCAATTCTGCATTGAAAAAGTAAAACAGTGCTCCTTCCCTTCCGAGCTCTCCCGTGCGCACAAACAGGGGTTTACCCCAACATATGGGGTATCAGCGCACTCAGGACACATTGGACAACAACTTTGGGGTCCAATTTCTCCTGTTACTCTTGGAAAAATACAAAACTGGGGGCTAAAAAATGATTTTTGTGTAAAAAAAAATATTTTTTATTTTTACAGCTCTGCGTTATAAACTGTAATGAAACACTTGGGGGTTCAAAGTTCTCACAACACATCTAGATAAGTTCCTTGGGGGGTCTAGTTTCCAATATGGGGTCACTTGTGGGGGGTTTCTATGGTTTAGGAACATTAGGGGCTCTGCAAATGCAACGTGACCCCTGCAGACCAATCCATCTAAGTCTGCATTCCAAATGGCGCTCCTTCCCTTCTGAGCTCTGCCATGCGCCCAAACGGTGGTTCCCCCCCACATATTGGGTATCAGCGTACTCAGGACAAATTGGACAACAACTTTTGTGGTTCAATTTCCACTGTTTTCCTTGGAAAAATACAAAACTTGGGGCTAAAAAATAATTTTTGTGGAAAAAAAAAGGATTTTTTATTTACACGGATCTGCGATATAAACTGTAGAGAAACACTTGGGGGTTCAAAGCTCTCACAACACATCTTGATGAGTTCCTTAGGGGTCTACTTTGCAAAATGGTGTCACTTGTGGGGGGTTTCAATGTTTAGGCACATCAGTGGCTCTCCAAATGCAGCATGGCGTCCCATCTCAATTCCAGTCAATTTTGCATTGTAAAGTCAAATGGCTCTCCTTCCCTTCCGAGCTCTGCCATGCACCCAAACAGTGGTTTACCCCCACATATGAGGTATCGGCGTACTCAGGACAAATTGGAAAACAACTTTTGGAGTCCAATTTCTTCTCTTACCCTTGGAAAAATAAAAAATTGGGGGCGATAAAATCATTTTTGTGAAAAAATATGATTTTTTATTTTTACGGCTCTGCATTATAAACTTCTGTGAAGAACTTGGTGGGTCAAAGTGCTCACCACACATCTAGATAAGTTCCTTAGGGGGTCTACTTTCCAAAATGGTGTCACTTGTGGGGGGTTTCAATGTTTAGGCACATCAGGGGCTCTCCAAACACAACATGGCGTCTCATCTCAATTCCAGTCAATTTTGCATTGAAAAGTCAAATGGCTCTGCCATGTGCCCAAACAGTGGTTTACCCCCACATATGGGGTATCGGCGTACTCAGGACAAATTGTACAACAACTTTTGGTATCCATATTCTCCTGTTACCCTTTGTAAAATAGAACAAATTGGAGCTGAATACATTTTTTGTGTAAAAAAGTTAAATGTTCATTTTTATTTAAACATTCCAAAAATTCCTGTGAAACACCTGAAGGGTTAATAAACTTCTTGAATGTGGTTTTGAGCACCTTGAGGGGTGCAGTTTTTAGAATAGTGTCACACTTGGGCATTTTCCATAATATAGACCCCTCAAAATGACTTCAAATGAGATGTGGTCCCTAAAAAAAAAATGGTGTTGCAAAAATGAGAAATTGCTGGTCAACTTTTAACCCTTATAACTCCCTAACAAGAAAAAATTTGGTTCCAAAATTGTGCTGATGTAAAGTAAATATGTGGAAAATGTTACTTATTAAGTATTTTGTGTGACATATCTCTGTGATTTAATTGTATAAAAATTCAAAGTTGGAAAATTGCGAAATTTTCAAAATTTTTTGCCAAACTTCCGTTTTTTCACAAATAAACACAGGTGATATCAAAGAAATGTTACAACTATAATGAAGTACAATATGTCATGAGAAAACAATTTCAGAATCACCAGGATCCGTTGAAGCGTTCCAGAGTTATAACCTCATAAAGGGACAGTGGTCAGAATTGTAAAAATTGGCCTGGTCATTAACGTGCAAACAACCCTTGGGGATAAAGGGGTTAAGAAATGATCCCATTTTATCAGAGGCCATACCAGAGAGATCCAATATCATTTTTCGTAGTAGTGTGAATATCAAGTACTATATTGCACCGAGCAGGATTAAATAGTCCAATAATGTCCCTTAGATCACCATTGTCCATTTCATCCGTGGGATCTTATTGCTGTGAGTGAGCCATATGCGTTTGTTGTCATATGATCACACAGGGATGAAGGGAGTTTGGGTGTCAGATTGCGGGCAATATTTGTTTATGTAAACCTATTTTTGAACTGTATTTCCAATTATGTGATCTATGTATTACAATGTAACTGAAACATCTGAAGGATTTAAGCAGTTTAAAATTAACAATAAAAAACAGATACCAGATGATATCCCAAACCGCTACCAGAGACTTATTAATAGAGAATCCCATTGGATTTTTAAATTATCGAATCTGACGTCTGATGGCTTGAATTAATACATTGAAAACATGAACTAAAGAAGGGTTAATAATAGGACTCCTCCCAGTGGCCAGGCTAGGCTAACCTTCCCAAGAGAGAATAGGTATGTCCCATTTTTCATCCTTTAATAATATAAAATATGTATTATCCCAGATTACTTGTAATGATAATTTTTTTTATGATATATTTTTATTATGTTTATCTATATATTTTTACACTATTTACAATTAATTCACCACTTCATCAGTAATCTTTATAAAGGTCAGGAGCAATATCCTGCAAACCATGTCCCTGATGAAGGAGACTGATCGGCTCTGAAACGCTTAGTGTGTAGTCAAGTATCATACTAACCTTGGATAATCGTCATCTCGGCAGCGCTCACCCAGTCCTTATTTTTTACTCCACGTTGCCAATCCACAGGCCCGGGATTTGGTGGATGCAGCTGCAGCTGACTGACAGAAACTCTACATATGAGCTACAGCGTTGCGCCTGGCTTGCACAATGTGAACAGGTGAGTGTAACAGCTCACAATTTATCAGCAAATCTCAAGTTCTATCTGCACTAGGAGCGCTTTTTCTGCCCCTCTTATCTTCCTCAAGCGAGAGGAATTTTGGGGTCTAAAAAAAACCTACTGGCCAATGTGAAATTTGCCAGATTATTGTTTGTTTTTTTTTTATAAAGATCATGATATGAAAAAAATTTACAAAAAATGTTTTAAAACACATGTGATGCAAAAACCTGGTTTAAACAATAGATTATTTTCAGATGTTGGGTTTCCTTTATGTCATGTGGCAAGGTTTATTAAAGGTCCAAAGATTGACTGAAAGGGAACTACATTTAATGGATGACAGCCAGCTATCTTACACTTGAAGGAATGACAATTTGTGTGAGTTGTCCCCCTCGCGAGGGTCAGTTGGAACCACAAGTCAGATCACTGTTTGGTCTTGGTCCAACGTCAGAATGAAGGTTTCCCTGTACTCTTTGTAGCACCACAATCCCTTCAATGTCTATCCGAAAATAGGAGCTCATCCATTCATGATTTGTCTAGTACTGGAGTTTAGCCCCATTCTAGTTAGCAGAAGCCTACTTTAGCCACACCATTGCCTGTTTTAGTTAATACTTTTGCTCTTCTTGTATAATTTTATCACTCTTTTCATTCAATGACCTGCAAAGTAATAGATGTTCCGAGCTTCTCTTGAAGAAGCCTATAACAGTCAGTGAAGTTTCCTTGTCCTTCTTTTATTTCTTGTATTAGTGTTTTCTGAATAAAATGTATTTTACCTCACGACCCTGCGTTCTCGCTGTTGAAAAAAAAGAAAGTGATTATTTCATAGCCTAGCTGAGGGCTGCAGTGATCCTTTTATTATGGTTGTGTAATGGAACAATGCCGCCTAACATTACTGTACCCTTTTTGTGCCCTCAGGTGTGGATTTGGCACATCACCCACTGCCAATGCTTCCATGCCAAGGGTGTCTAGGGTCTCTCCAATCTCCAAGTATTTGCTCAGTGATCTTGAAAATGGTTGAATGCGTCTCTGGCTCAGTAGGAGCTTCATCCTGTCAGATCCTCTCAGTATCCCTCTCCAGCTCTCTTATACAGTGCGTTTGATGTGGTCTCTGCTGTGTTAATCAAAAACGACAAGAGATGAGGTCAAATGTTATTTCTACTTAGAGAAACAAACTGGCAGAGGGCTTAGGCCTTTCACTCCAGTCTTGTGTAATTAAATGGGTAAATAGTAGAGACAATATTAGTTTACGTACATTTTTCATGTGAAATGTATAGCTGTAGAAGTCATTTCCCACATCATACTTTTATGAGGACAGTACAGAGAGCCCGTGGTAAAAAATTAGAAATAAGCAAATTTTAATTCAGAAGGTCAATGCAAATAAAATGTACATTATTTAATTCCAAAGTCTTTCAAGACCAAAGAGTATAATAAACATATGTAAAATAGAAAATTACTCACCTAACGCTAACCTGACCAGCTGTTTTTTCCTTGGTCACCAGTACAGTCTTAACTCAGCCATCATCAGCCACTGCATCATCTGGTGCCCGGAATCTTTGTCATCTCCTGTGCTGGCTAGGCCTTGATGTTATAACATCTCATGATGTCATTATGGTCTAGCCAGTCCAGGTGCTCGAATGTACTCATTGAAGAATCTACCAGTGACGGGACTGAAGAAGACAATTGAAGGAAAGGTAAGTATTGTTTTTTGTGTCTAACCTCTTCCTGACCACTTTGAATCCAGTAAAATGGAGACAAGCAGGCCACAAATTTGTTGGATTATCATAAATCAAATTATAAAACTTTTGAATTCTGTTGAACTTTTAGTGGTATTTGAGGTGAGCTCAGTACGTCTTGAGGCGATTGAGTTATCTCCAGATAACATCCAGACTCAGAGCATAATAAACATACATATATTTTTAATTTATTTTCTCCCCTAGTCCTCATCTGTCTTCACAGCGCTATTCCAGGCCGTCTCCTTCTTTTGTCTCCACTACGGTCTTCACGGAGTCATCTTTCACGTCTTCTGATGCCCAGCAACTGTGTCATCCCCTGTGCTGATGAAGTTATGACATCGCGCAACCTCATTATATCATTGTCTAGTCAACCCAGTAGACTTCAAATATGCTGGTTGCCAGAAGATGTCAAAAGTTGCCCACTGAAGACACCACTAGTGACAGGACTGAAGAGGACAGGTGAGATCTTTTTTTAAATCCTGGAAAATAAAGACCAACTGGTTACAAATTTGCTGGATTATCTTTAATTAACTGCAAACCATTCAAATTTTGGCTTATCCAAATTTTCGGTGAAATTTTAGACTGGCTGAATTCGCCTTGAAGCAATTCGCTTATCTCTATTAAAAAATGCTATACAAATTTAAACATAAAAAATTACAGTTAGCTATAATGCAAAATCCATAAATCAATATCTTAATATAGTTTTTTTTTTACACTGGTTGAGAGTTTCAGGTTATTATCTTGCTGAAGCAAATGTTAACTTGAGATTGAGACCAAATCTTCGATAGTTTGTCATCATTAATTCATGTTGTCCTTTAATCTTCATCTATCTGCTGCTCTCCAGCTCTTCTGTAGAGATTGTGACTCAAGTTTGGACCTAAACTGTAAAATTGTGGCTTTTCAAAACACAGAGTCCAGTTGACTTTTCATGCATAAGTTAATGTTTTTGCTATATTTCCAGCTAAGAGAAATTTCTACTTTCTTCAGGGATTTTCTATTTTTGGTGAAGATGGTGCCTGTAAGTTCATAAATGATCGCAATGGTGATCCGCTCAGTATTATTTAGCTCTCTTTATTTCTGTCCAGTTTTAATTGCCAATCACTGCACTCCTTGCCTTCAACTTTGTTTATTTGTTTGTGCTCTTACGTAAGAGATGGAAATGAACGTCCAAAAACTATTGACTGGCACAAATCTTTCTTCTTTCTAGAAAATGTTTTGGATGACCAACTTCTTCTTTCCAGTATATTTTCCATTTCCTTTGATTATATTTCTGAGTGAGCTGCTACTTCTACGTATATCTCTATTCACAACTGCTGCTTTGGACACTACTATCTGGACAATAAAATGGCAGGAAAGGAGGAGACCGCTACGGTAAGACTCGCCAACTGGCTCTGTATACATGCCCCCTTTCACCCACAGGTATATCCATCACTGAATATAGCAATGCTTTTGAGAAAACGTTTTTCTCTTTTTGCCTCTTTTATTTAACAGTTTTCAAATATATCTCTGATTTCTTTTTGTCCTTTACGAAATGTCAGGCTCAAACAGAAGATAAAAGAAGAAAAGGACAGTTCATAGGCTATCAACATAAAGCCATACTATGTATATTGAATATATTTTACATGCATGGCATGGCATAGAGATTTCTGTACAGTAAATCATAACTCAAAGACATCTGAATGTTAACAACGTGCATAAAAAGGTTATCACTAAAGGGCCATAAAAATGGTAACTGCAGGCAACAAATGAGGCAATTAATAATCATAATAGTCACTTTATTATCATGAGTAGTTGTAACACATGCAAAATAATACCTTTAAAAGGAGACATACGTGCTATAGTCTAAGAAATCCATCTCCGCAAAATCATTACTTATTCATGTATGTCGTTATGCAAATTAATCTCAGGTGACATGGTTGGTTGCCACTAGCCCTCACTTTGTGAATGTTTTTATATTAGCAGCCCAAGGCCTTTCAAAGGTAAGTCCCATAGCAGAAAGTTATCACAGGGGTATTCTCAAGTGTGAAAGTTATCCCCTATCCATGGAAAAGAGAATAATTTCCCAATTGCTGGGGACTCAGTTGGGAATCCCACTATCCTGAGAAGCTGGTCTCTTAAGGGTCCATATCAATGGAGCAAAGCTTGATTATACGCTCCTCCACTCCATTAATTCTTATGAGAGTGCCAAAGACCAGCCGAGTGCAGCTCTCAGCAATCTCGGTGGATCCGCTCATTGCGCATGATCGACCTACGCTTCATTCATACGATGCCCTCGGGATTGGTGAGGGTCCAAGTTGGCAGGAAATTATCCCCTATCTATAGAAAAGAGGATAAATTCCCAATTGCTGAGGGTCTTACCGCTTGGACACCCATAATCCCAAGAAACTGGTCTCTAAAGAGCCCTTTTGAATAGAGCGAATGTTGATCATGCGCACCTCCAATCGTTGTTATCGATGTGCCGAAGATCAGCCAAGAACAGCACTCAACCATCTCCGTAATTAGCGCATTGCTCATGCTCAATCTCCACTTCATTCATACAATGCTCTGTGGATTGATGAGGATCCACGCACTCAAACACCAGCGATCTGGAAGTTATCTCCTATCCTTCGGTCATCCTAAGGAAAGGGAATGACTTTCAAACTTAAGAATACCCCATTAACATGTGTTAGGGAATATATTAAGTATACTCTAAAGCATACCAGTGTGTTTTATGTGTTATATACTAAATTACTTCATAGTTTTCAAAAAATTGTTTCATATTAAAATTCCCTAAATAATTTTTTTTAAAAGCAAATTCAGCAAAAATTTTACATTTGCAAAAGCCAATGGAGTAAAACTTTTTTTAAAAATCGATAAACGTAACTTTTATAAGATGTCATTTTTATTCAATAAAACTTACGAAACAGTAAAAATATGCAATACAATTATTTTATCTTTGACGGCGAGCTAAAAAATAATCGTGAAATTACTTTTTATGTTACCCACCCCCCAAAAATACAACTTGCCCTGCAAAGTATCATTGTCAATATTATTGCTACCATGAACATTTGATTTGGCTGCGTACATGTAAAAATAATCTGAAAAAAAAGGTGACATTCCCCTGAGATACTTCTGGTTACAAGTCTTGGGGGATTTGTAACGGAATCAGTTGGGCAAAAAAATCCTATCTATTCCAATGATTTTTCTCCAGAGAATAGATTCCCTTGAACATTAGATTTTGGCCAAACATCAATCTTAATAGTTGTTACTTAAAGCTACCAACACACGACTTTGCACATCTGCAATCGTTCATCTTCTGCATCTTCTAGACAGAAGGCTTAATATACAGACTAGGAAAATAGTCCGGACCATTGGAGGGAATCTTTCACTTGCAAATACATCTGATTACAAAGATGACTTCTTTCCTACCAGAGAAACAAAAACCCCATTAATTGGTTCAGAGTAGTGACTGCGAGCTCCAGTGTTGTTATTTTGTAGTCCATGTAAGATAGGCACTCCATCACAGGAGAGGAAGCAGTTTTTTTTAATGGTTCCACAATTGCATTGAATTTCTTCAAAAAAGACCTGTCACTTGTCATAAATATATTTTCTTTTCTTTATTTTTTATTTTTTTCTGTGTAATTGCTGCTGTTTTCCTTAATTTAGTATTGCTGTTTTGTTTTTTTTTTCTTTCTGTTCCTGGACCTTTCCATTCCTGAAATATCTCCTACCCCCCTCTTCCATGTATGTAAATCTAGTATTTTTAGCCAAAGGGGTGAGACCTTTACCAGAAAAGAGTTGAGAATCACGACCCTTTGGCTAACAGCTAGTGTTGAGCATTCCTATACCGCAAGTATCGGGTATCGGCGGATATTTGCAGTATCGGAATTCCGATACCGAGTTCCGATATTTTTGTGATATCGGAAATCGGAATCGGAAGTTCCCAGTGTATGGTTCCCAGGGTCTGGAGGAGAGGAGACTCTCCTTCAGGCCCTGGGATCCATATTCATGTAAAAAATAAAGAATAAAAATAAAAAATATGGATATACTCACCTCTCCGGCGGAGCCTGGACCTTAGCGGTGTAATCGGCAGCCTCCGTTCCTAAGAATGCAGTGAGTTTAGGACCTGCGATGACGTCACGGCTTGTGATTGGTCGCGTGAGCGGTCACATGAGCGGTCACGCGACCAATCACAAGCCGCGACGTCATGGAAGGTCCTTTACTCAGCATTCTTAGGAACGGAGGCAGACGCTTGGACCGGTGAGAGCCAGGGGCCGTCTGAGGGGTGAGTATATCAATATTTTTTATTTTTATTCTTTATTTTATACATGAATATGGATCCCAGGGCCTGAAGGAGAGTTTCCTCTCCTTCAGACCCTGGGAACCATTCCGATATTTTGTGTCCCATTGATATGCATTGGTATCGGCTATCGGTATCGGCGATATCCGATACTTTTTGGGTATCGGCCGATCCAATCCGATACCGATACCTTTGCATATCGGAAGGTATCGCTCAACACTACTAACAGCACTAAGATTTACATACAGGAAAGAGGGGTCATAGCTCAAGAGTAGAGTTGAGTGAATATGTTCGGAAACGATCGCCAAATCAGAATTTGCCATATTTGTGCCGAATTTATATATGTCTATATTTGACTGTTTTATATTTGACTATTGTTTCCGAACATATTTGCTCATTTCTACTCCCATTGACTCCAATGGCGCTCAGCTATGTTTGGCGAGTATTGCAAATATGTTCGTAATCCGAACCGAATATTGAAAAATTCGCTTAACTCTACTCAAGAGTAGAGAAGCTCAGGAACAAAACAAAGACAACACCAGATTCAGGAGAGCAGTGGCACTTACAAGACATAAAAAATACATATTTGTGGTAAGTTATTATTATTTTTTTTTAAATTTGACCTTCTGCTACATGCCCTACCTGGACTATTTCCAGAGACATTTACAAACCAAATGTATAAAAACTAAAATGTTTAATAATATCTTTAAAGAGAACCTGATACCCTAATTTCTGAGATGTGTCACTTACTTGTCTGCATGCCGTCATTTTGAAAATATCACTGTTTTATCTGCTGCAGATCTGCCAGTTCTTTGTCTGCTGAGCTCTGTATAACCCCGCCCACATCACTGATTGGCAGCTTTCTGTGTACAGTGTGCAGAGGAAGAAAGCTGCCAATCAGTAGTGGGGGCGGGGTTACACAGAGCATGAGGACAACATGGCAGAAGACAACTAGTCTTCTAGTAATTATCTCCTACTGATGAAACACTGATTTTATGGAAATTACAACAAGCAGCCCAGTAAGTTACACATCACTGGAATCAAGAGCTTTGTCGCTACCTTATCGTGCTCTCAGATCAGATAGCCAAAAGTTGCTGACAGATTCTCTTTAACTACACGTTGTCCTGGCTTTTTACTTCCTAATGGATGTGCCATGTATGAAATAGAAAGGCAGTGAATTCTACATAAGAGCACTCATTCCCCAGTATTAGCAGAGATCCAGCAGAGGGAAATGAGCATTGTCTGTGTGTGCAGCATTTAAATTAGCTCCTCACGTGCTGTTAGGGCTGGCGGAACGCACCGAGTAAATATGGAGATAGTATAGGTGCGTTCGCAGCCCGGGGTCTACCGTGCAGGAGTGGAACATGCTGCTAGTAAATGGCGGCACTATATGGCGGTACTACGCCTGAATAGACACGGGTACCGTCATCCAGTTTGTATAGGAGCAAACTCTGTTACTTCACAGAGTCGCCGGGATTAAAGATAACGCTGTGCCCTGTTAGCATTCACAGGGCGCAGCAATAGGATGCTAGTGGGTTCCCTGCATCTCACCCCCACTATGCTGGTGGATGATCCCTCTCTGACCCTCGGTGGCTTTTGAGCCCATGCCTGATGACACCCTGAGTCAGATGCTGGGATCAAACAGGACTACAGCCGCACAGAGTGCGTACAGTACCGCAGCGGTGGTCACTGCAGGATAGACGCAGAATATTTTGTGCCTGGTGCTGGATGGCACTATCTGGTGCTAGACAGCTACAACACTTGCGGGCATTAAACAACTCTAGGGATGGGAAAGATTCGGAGCTTTCACCAGAACAGGCATACATCCACAAATACTGAATAATACTAGTGCATGGCTGTGCGGCCATGCAAACCTTTTATAGAGGAAGCTCTCCTGGACCTTCCTAGTGGTCCAATAGGAGCATCTACAGGACCTGAGCATGTGACCCCCGACCTCCAATGAGAGGACGTCCCTTGGGCATGCTCAGTAGAGGAAAAGCAGGACTTAGTCCCAGGAGCACCTGCTCGCCGCTGAACAGTGCTGGTTACAATGGCTGAGCCTGGAAGATCAGCAGTAACCAAGAGCACAGTATCTGACTGAGCCAGACACTGGGACCGATGTCCCCACTGAGCAGGCTCCACTGTGGCTGAAGAAGAATGGGAGAACGCAGCGGAGGTGGCTCGAGATTCCCCCTGTGCAGCAGCGGGAACTCGACACCTAACACATGCTACAGTAAAAAGCGACTGTGGCATGTAAAGAAGGGAGATGGGGCTTGTCCCCCACTATCACTTTATCAGGCAAGAGAGAACAATCACAGCATGATGCCAGTTCAGACCACATGCACCCATATATGTCCATTCAATTTTTATTTATCTTGCATAGAGAACAAAAACAGAATAAAACATTGCCAGAATTGCAATTTTTTTGGTTTATTCTCCCAAGAAAAATATGGAATAAAAAGTGATTAAAAAGTCATATGCGCCCCAAAAGACTGTCTGTGAAAACGAAATCTTATCCCACAAAAAATTAATCCTCACACAACTTTGTCTCCAGAAAAATAATGAAAATTATTGGCCTCTGGAAACGACGACCAAAAAAAACCATTTGTGTATTTTTTAAATTATTTTCGAAAAAGAATAAAATGTAAAAAAATTGAAAAATTACTGCTACTGGGATTAGGGTATGGTTATCATATTGTATAGTGTTGTTTTTCATTTCACTTTTAAAAAGTGATTAAAGGGAACCTGTCAGGTCCCTCATGCCCTCCAACCCAACAGCATTCCTCTATGTATGAGCAAATTCCCTGCCTAACCAGCCCTGTATAATGTTGTTGAGTGATAATAAGGTATTAAAAAGCATTTATAATTTCCCGTTTCCTATTCTAATGATGGTTTTGAGGTGTTAATTTCTCCTGACAAGTTAGCCCAGTTTCCATGTTACAACGCCCCTGTGGGCATCATCGCCGCTCATGCAAATCTAAAGCGTACATGCCACTCGTTCCAGCAGCGTCAATCCATCTCTGAAGCCAGGTGTACACTTCCCAGCTTCAGAGGCGCACACTGCACATGTCCAGAAGTTTAGAAGATAGCTTCCGGCCATGCGCAGTGCAAGCCTTTGAAGCCAGGAAGCGTACACCCAGCTTAAGAGGCGTGCACTGCACATGCCCAGTAGATTATAAGATATTTTCCGGTCATGAGTTGTGCGCGCCTTCGAAGCCGGGAAGCGTACACCCAACTTTAGAGGCGCACTGGGCATGTCCAGGTGTTGAGAATATAGTTTATGGTCATGCGGAGTGCGTTCCTCTAAAGCCTGGAAGCGTACAACTGGCTTCAGAAATGCAGTGATGCTACCGGAATGAGCGGAACGCATGCTCAACATTTGCATGAGCTTCGATGACACCCACAGGGGCGTGATAACATGGAAAGAGGGCTGACTATTCTGGGGCAACTAACGCCCCACTGACTAGGCAAAGCCCTCAGTAGCATAGGAAACAGGAATATTATAAATGCTTTTTTATATCTTGTTTTTACTTAATAACGTTACAGAGGTCTGGTTAGGCAGGGAATGTGCTCATACATAGGAGAATGCTGTTGGGTTGGAGGGCATGGAGGACTTAACAGGTTCACTTTAAAAAGTCATGTGTAACTCAAAATGGCTGAAGTTTGTCGTGCAAAAATAAGCCTTCATTCCGGTCCATTTTCAGAAAAATATTCAACTTATGAGTCTTAGAATATGGCAATATAAGAGAATATATTGTATAAAAGTAATAAAACCTAAATAAAACTATTCAAATTTGGTACTTCCATAATCGTGCTGACTCACAGAATAAAGCCACTACTTTATTTTTAGCAGAAAATAAAAAGCATAACTTTTGAAATGTCAAAAAAATAACATAATTGCTGTTATTATTTCTATTTTTCCCATAAAGAGTTCATCAAAGGTAGGTATTAGGTAACCCAAAGTGATGCCATGGCAGAAGAAGAACTCATGCAAGAAAAAAAGCCTTCATATATCTGTGTGGATGAAAAAATAATTGTTGGTTTCTGTAATATAACAATGAAAAAAACAAAAAATAACAATATTAAAGAATATAATTAAAATACTACTACTAATAATAATGATAATAATAATAAGAAGAATAACAATAATAATAAGTTGTTGCCAAATTGGGCCTGGTCCTTAAGGTGTTAGGTGGTGCTAGCAATCTGTTCTCCTTCTCTCTGCATGCATGTTTTGGCATTTAGCTAAATCAAAAGATTCTTTGCAACAAGAATTTTCCTTTACATTGATAATATATTAAAAGACTTGTCCAATTTAAAAAAACATTTACATATACCCTCTTAGGCAATCTTAAGTTCACACATAGTTGAAACCAGAAGTTTACATGCACTATATAAAAAGACACATCTGCATGTTTTTCTCAATATCTGACAGGAAATCAGAATAAACCTTTCCCATTTTAGGTCAATTACTATAATTATTAATATTTGCCAAATGCCAGAATAATGAGAGAGAGAGAGATTGTTTAAGGCATTTTTAGAACTTACCTCAAAGTCAAAAGTTTACATACACTAAGATTAGTATGCCTTTAAACAATTCTGGACTGCCAACATGATGATGTCAGGTGTTTGGAAGCTTTTGATAGTCTTTTGGCAACATCTGAGTTAATTAAGGACACACCTGAACACCTGAAACACACTGCTGCCTTGTTTAGCATCATCGGAAAGTCTAAAGAACTCACCGAAGACATCAGAAAGATAATTGTGGACTTGCACACATCTAGCTCATCCTTGGGTACAGTTTCAAGATACCTGAAGGTGCCTTGTTCATCTGTACAACACTTATATGCAAGTACAATGATGGGAATGTTCAGCCATCATATGGTTCAGGAAGAAGAGGGGTTCTGTGTCCCAGAGGTGAACGTGCTTTGGTCCGACATGTGCTTATCAACCCAAGGACAAAAGCAAAAGACCTTGTGAAATGATGGTGGAGCGCCCCCACACCGCCGCAGGGCCGAGGGGCACCCGGAGCCGGGCCTCTGAGTCTCTGCTCTGGGGTTGTCACGGTGGCTAGACCCGGTCCGTGGCCCTGTCTGTCAGTGGGGGACGTCCGGTGCAATAAGTGGTGTTGTAACGGTGCAGTTGTGGGGTGCAGGTCGCGGTAAATAACGAGGACACCAGGTTGCAGTCTCTTTACCTCTTTACTGAAGATCTCTGAGTCCTCAGTCCAGAATACGGCTCACCAGGCTGCGCAAGTCCGGCCGGTCCAATGACACTTCCAGAGTTCTCTTCACAGGAGGAAATCTGTGCCTTCCCCCTGGCGCTATGTGTTGTAGTCCTTCCCTGCTGCGCTTACGGAAAGTACCCCACAACTGTTGTGTCTGTTTCATAAGTTCCCTCACAACTCGACTAGATGATGTTCTGCTAATCCTCCGTCCCTCCCTGAGGTTCGGGTAGGAACGGCACCCGTTTGACGGGTAGGCCTGGAGTTCTTCCGGGACCCTAGAGACGCCCCTCTCCCACAATTGCCTCCCAAGACTTCATAGGTGATTTGAGTTAGACAGCCCACCTGAGACTGACTGTCCTGCCGCTGTTTGGAGTATTGCTTGAAGCTGAATGTTATTCTACTCCCTCGGCGTTCCGGCCACCGGTAGTGCGCCTCAGTAGGATGTTGCTTCGATCTTACAGCACGACTCCTACTGGTATTTCTCCTTTGCGTGATCCCGTTTCTCACTCAGCACAATCTATCTCTCTTCTAATCCTTTCTTGGGCACCGCCGCTACCCGGAGCAGGCACGGTCCCGTTACGTTCGTTCTCGTTGCCAAGCCTCTGTCAGGATCCCACCCCTGACAGAGACCCTACTGTATCTTCCCCTACAACACCCTCTGCCACAAGGTGTTGCCTGGTTCCAACCCAGTCAGCTTTCTGATCTAACTTCCTGCCTGACCCCCAGTTTACCCACTATGGTGGGGAGTGGCCTAATGAATAGCACCCTTAGCTCCCCCCGGAGGCCCGGCTGTGAAATGTATTGGTGTCTGTGATACCTGATCAGATGAACTCCTTCAGTGCCATCGGACGCACCATAGCTCCCCATAGTGGCGGAGCCACAGTACTGCAACGACCAGGACTCTGGGGCGCTGCAATGGCGAAAGCTGGTAAGATTGTGTCAATTTCCACAGTGAAAGGAGTACTGTATCAACATGGGATGAAAGGTCACTCTGCCAGGAAGAAGCCATTAATCCAAAAGAAACATACAAAAAGCCAGATTAATGTTTGCAAATGTACACAGGGACAAAGACCTTCATTTTTGAACACTTGTCCTGTGATCTGACAAATCTAAAATTGAACTTTTTGGGCATAGTTGTAAAGTTTGGACTGAAAAGGGAGGAGCTTGGAAGCAAAAGAACAGCATCCCAACTGAGAAACATGGAGGTGGCAGCATCATGTTGTGGGGTTGTTTTGCTGCCGGAGGGACTCTCTCACTTCACAAAATAGATGGCATCATGAGAAAAGAAGATTATGTGGCAATACTGAAGCAACATCTCAAGACATCAGCCAGGAAGTTAAAGCTTTGGATGAAATTGGTCTTTCAAATGGACAATGACGCGAAGCATACTGCCAAAATGGTAACAAAGTGGCTTAAGGATAACAAAGTCAATGTTTTTGAATGGCCATCACAAAGCACTGATCTCAATCCTATTGAAAATGTGTGGGCAAAGCTGAAAAGGCCGGTGCCAGCAAGGGACCGACAAACCTGGATCAGTTACACCAGTTTTGTCAGGAAGAATGGGCCCAAATTCCTACTAACTATTTTGAGAAGCTTGTGGAAGGATATCCCAAATGTTTGACCCAAGTCATTCAGTTTTAGGGCAATGGTACCAAATACTAATGAAATGTATGAAAACTTTTGACTTTGCAGTAAGTAAAAAATGCCTTAAATCATTCTCTCTCTCATTATTCTGGCATTTGGCAAATATTAATAATTATGGTAATCCTTATTGACCTAAAATGGGAAAGATTTATTCTGATTTCATGTCAGATATTGAGAAAAGCATGCAAAAGTGTCTGTATAGTGTATGTAACCTTCTAGTTTCAACTGTAGTTTATTCTTCTTTTAGAGTTCTCACCTCATGAAAGGAGAACAGATACAAACAACATCTCTTCCTCTGGAGGACCTACCTTGTCCTGCATTACGCAAATGAACAAATGATTTGAATGGGGTTTGTGTAATACTTCTTTTCACCTCTGGTTGTGCTGCAGGGAAGTAAAAAAAAAATCAACACTTTTAGATTGTCTCACAGATTACTATTACTCTGTAAAGTATAAAGAACCATTTCAGATTTAGATGCCAGAATCATCTTTTCTGTACACGTAATTGCTATCACCTAATCATTTTCAAGAACACTGGAAGGAATAAATCTCATGCAAGTCCTTTGTATCGATGACATATGTATTTATAATTGTGGAACCATCTTTTTACTAAGCTGAACAAGCCCAATTTTTGTAAATTCTCATTAAAAGGCAGACCTCCAATCTCATTTAAATAGTATCCCCTATCCATAGGGGTAATTTGCTGATCACTAAGGGTCTGGGCCGCCCAAGGATCCGAAGAACGGTGCTGTCCTAAATGCAGTGTGGGTGTATATGCTCAACCTTCACTCCAGTTATTGTCTATAGGACTGCTACAGAAAGCCAGGAACACTGCAGAACACTTCTCTTGGGGTTGCAGAACTCCGATCTCAAGATCTCTGGGCATAGTCATACCCCAATCAAATTATTGTCTATGCTTTTGATCTTTATTAACTTTTTGGGGAGTAACAATCTAGTTTACAGCCTTTGATCTCAAGTTAGCTTCAATATCCTTTTTGATGGACATTTTGTGATTGGCCTATTGCTAACCCCATAAAGTACCACTTGAAGGCTCTTTTTTTTATCACAGCCGTGCAATTAATGTAAGTTCCCTGACCCTAGTATTATATTTTCCTGCCGCCGTTCTCAGCTCTTTCCTTCACCGCTGCGGTTCTGGGTCACCATCTTTGACCGCAACTTCTGTCCAACCAAAAGTCAAAGGTAATGGTCACAAGTAGTGTTAAGCATTCCGATACTGCAAATATCGGGTATCGGCCGATATTCACTGTATCGGAATTCCGATACCGAGTTCCGATATTTTTACGTTATCGGAAATCGGAATCGGGATCCATATTCATGTAAAAAATAAAGAATAAAAATAAAAAATATGGATATACTCACCCACCGACGGCCCCTGGCTCTCAGCGGTGCAACCGGCAGCCTCCGTTCCTAAGAATGCAGTGAGTGTACAGGACCTGCGATGACGTTGCGGTCTTGTGATTGGTTGCTTGACTGCTCATGTGACCGCTCACGTGACTGTGACATCATCGAAGGTCCTTCACTCTGCATTCTTAGGAATGGAGGCAGACGCTTGCAGCGGTGACAGCCAGGGGCCGTCCGAGGGTGAGTATATCCATATTTTTTTTTTTTATTCTTTATTTTTTACATGAATATGGATCCCAGGGCCTGAAGGAGAGTTTCCTCTCCTTCACACCCTGGGAACCATCCAGGATCGCTCCCTATTACGTTCCGATATTTGTGTCCCATTGACTTGTATTGGTATCGGGTATCGGCGATATCCGATATTTTTTGGATATCGGCCGATCCAATCCGATACCGATACTTTTAAATATCGGAAGGTATCGCTCAACACTAGTCACAAGTTCTCTATGTAAGTCTATGAAAGCCTCGTTGAGTTGTGACTTCTGTCTCATCCAGCAAGCAGTGGAACGATCTGACAGTTCACAACCTGCAGTAGGCCGACCCTAGGGGCGCCGATAAGAGATGAAGACGACGGCTGGTAAGTGTAAGACTTAGAAATTAGATTAGTTGCACCACTCCAGTGCTGCAGTAAAACAGAAAGCTGAAGTGGCGCTTTAATGAACAGGCAATTTTTACTTGGTATGGAGATCATTCATGGCACTCCTTGACTCCATTTTTCGGTTGACTCTCTAAAAACCCAGTTCTGCTGCTTGATCTGCCAAGTGTATTGAGTGCTGAAGAAACTGTGTGTTGATTCTTTTTTTTAATCTGTTTTAAGTCAATGTCTAGTAAAGCATAAAGAAATGCGAAAAGATGACAAGTCCATGTGAAGGAAGTAAATTGCTTCTATAATCGGTTGTCAGTGAACAGAGTATCTGGCTATTTTATAAAAGAAATTATGCAATGACGGCAAGCAGGAACTTTATATCTCATTAAGTACAAGTTGTTTACCATAACATATGGTTCATTACGCAGGGCCAGGATGTCTGGAATTATTACCGGCTAAATTGGTCCTATTAGATTTCTCGTTATGATACCTGTTTCCTCTGAACCTCTGTATTTTAAATCTTCCGCATCTTAGTGCATTAATTCCTGTTATGTCTGGCTTTCATATTGCACCTGTTACTGAATTCCATACTTTGGTATCTAAAATCTACATTTTTCAGGCACTGATACAAGGTACAATGCTGGCTAATGACTAGAGCATCGTGCTCAATTAATCCAGGTCACATTGCCATTGTCTCCCCACTAATTGTGTAAACTATTAAACAATAATAAAACATGGGAAACAGATGGAAACTATTCTACCGAGCATGATATAGCTTGAAATGATGGTTTTATGCAAGATTCTTAGAGCTGAAGTTACAGTGGCATGTAAAAGTATGGGCACCCTTGGTCGAAATTACTGTTATTGTGAACAATTAAGCGATTTGAAGATGAAATGATCTCCAAAAGGCCTAAAATTAAAGATGATGCTTTTTCTTTGTATGTTAGGCAAAATAAATAAATAAATATATATAATGCCTACATAAAAAATCCAAAAAGGAAAATGGGCTACTGCAAAAGTTTGGAGATTAGTGTGCTCAGATAACTTTGACCAAGGTTGCAGATCTTAATTAGCCTGTTAGGGTTGTGGATTGTTCACTATCATCATTAAGAAAGGCCAGGTGATGCAAATGTCCCTGCTTTAAAAAAAAAACAGCCTTCTCTTGTGCCAAAAACAGCAGCCATGGATTCTTCTAAGCAGCTCTGCCTATCACTCTGAAAATTAAAATGGTGGATGCTCACAAGCAGGTGAAGGCTATAAGAAGATAGCAAAGCATTTTCATGTTGATCTTTTATCAGTTTGAAATGTAATTAAGAAATGTCAGTTAACAGGAACAGTGGAGGTCAAGATAAGGTCTGGAAGATCAAGCAAAATTTCAGTGAGATCTGCTTGTAAGATTGCTAGAGAAGCAAATCAGAACCCCTGCTTGACTGCAAAAGACCTTTAGAAAGATTTAGCAGACTCTGGATTGTAGTACATTGTTTTCCTGTTCTCAGACACCTGCCCAAATATGGCTTTCATAGGAGAGTCATCAGAAGAAAACCTCTCCTGCATCCTCACCATAAAATTAGGAGTCAGAAGTATGCAAAAAAAATCTAAACATGCCTGATGAATTTTGGAAACAAGTCCTTTGGACCAATTAGGTTAAAATAGAACTTTGGCAGCAAAGATCAAAGGTGCGTGTGGAGAAAAAGGGCACAGAAATGGATGGATGATGGAGGACATCCAAAAATGTCCAAGGAAACAACTTCTGGCAGCTCCACCTAATTGTTGTACAGGCTTTCCCAAAAGATAGGCATGTCTTATTCCACATGTCAATGAGCAACCAAGAAAGGTCTTGTTCGCCCAATCAGAGTCACTGTTCTAATTTAACAAGGTTATATTTTTTCCTTCAAGGCCATTTGAAGGGTCATGTGTACAGTAACAAGCCACTAACATTGCAAGCACTCCGAGAGAACATATAGAGAGAAATTTAGACTATGACCCCAGTTGTCCTGCGGAACACATTCAACAATATGGAACGATGTGCTTGGATGCGAACGGTTGACATTTTCAACACCTGTTTTGAACAACTGACATGTGCCCGGAATAGCGGCGGGTGGAATCGCGATCCACCCGTGGCTATTAACTAATTAAATGCTGCTGTCAGAGTTTTAATCGCACTTCTGGCCAGCGTGCCAGAAATCTGCCCATCGGTGACCCTCGTCATGTGATTGCAGGTCACCGATGCATTGGCATGACAATAAGAGGTCTCCTGCAGACCTCTATGGTTCCCACTGCCTGATTGCTATGAGACCCGCCCGGTGGTCGGCGCTCATAGCAGTGAGTAATTCTGCTACATACGGGTGATCTGATAATCGCCTGTATGTAGCAGAGCTGATTGGGTTATGGCAGCTTCTAGTCTCCCATGGAGACTATTGAAGCACATCAGAAGAATAAAAAATGTTTTTAAAAATATTTTAAAAAATATAAGAGTTCAAATCATCTCCCTTTCGCCCCATTCAAAATAAAACAGTAATAAACAATCAAACATACACATATTTGATATTGTCGCTTTCAGAATTGCCCAATCTATCAATAAAAAAAAGGCCATAATCCCTCACCCAACCCGAGATCACTAAAATGGAGACGCTACAGGTATAGGAAAATGGCACAATTTTTTTTTTTTTAACAAACTTTGACATTTTTTAATTTTTTTTTCACCACTTAGATAAAAAAGAACCTAGACATGTTTGGTGTCTATGAACTTGTAATGACCTGGAGAATCATATTGGCAGGTCAGTTTTAGCATTTAGTGAACATAGTTAAAAATGCAAAACAAAAAACAACTGTGGGATTGCACTTTTTTTTTGCAATTTCACCGCACTTTGTATCTTTTTCCCATTTTCCAGACATGGTTTCTGTCAAAAGTGCAACTTGTCCCACAAAAAACAAGACTTCACATGTACATATTGACAGAAAAGTTATGGCTCTGGGAAGAAGGGAGGCAAAAAACGAAAACGCAAAAACAAAAATACCTCTGGTAATGATGGGTAAAAAATGTATGACACTGTCCCTTAAATAAAAATAAATAAAAATATACCTAAAAGAGTATTGGATATTTTTACTAATTTTTAAGAGGTTAGAATAAAGTAGGGCCCGGCCAAATGAGTCTACCTTGTCATGGTGGCGGCTTAAAAAATCTTTTGGCCAAAACAAAAGCTGGTGACTATGTATATGATGTGGTGTTCGATGGGATCTGTTAATTTGTGATTGATGAGGACAGAAGTGGAGTTTTTTTCAAGTGTGGGTGGTGGGAATTTTGAAGGTTCGAGGGGTGGAGGCGGGGCAAGGGTGGAGCTTGGGTAGATCTCAAGAGGGCCCCGAAATTCCTGGTGGTAGCCCTTGGTCTGGAGACATGATTGGCCAGCACATCACCTTTGCCCTTATTTAGCAAGGCAATGGTCGTCTTGGAGGTGTGTTTGGGGTCATTATCATGTTGGAATACTCTCCCGCTGTACAGTTTCCAAAGAGAGTTGATCATGCACTGCCTCATTATGTCACAGTACATGTTGTCCCATGAAAACAAATAATAATAATATATTTACAAAAATATGCTGAACTTGTTGTCTGCAGCCATGGATGCACAAAGTTCTGCATATTAGCTGCAAACACTGAAAAATAGGATTTTTTTCATTTCAGAAAGTTAGTAAAGTTCCTTATTTTTTATTTTATTTATTCAACTTTTATTGCTGTAGGATAATATATTCAGCAGAATATATATATTCTTTAAATATAATTGTAATGTGATGTTAACAACAGAACTTATTATTTCTTTTGTCATTATTATTGTACAGAGAATGTAATTTAGTTGTATTTTCCTTGAAATACGGCCAGGGATACAGAACTTTAGTACGTGCATTGTATTAAAGATCACGCTATAAAGTCAGGCTGAGTCATTTTGTTATATACTAAACTGGAATCAAGGATTTTATGAGCTTCTGAATTTTGTATTAAAGGCCAAACAAAGCTCTACTTGAAATATAAAAATAAAGCATTAAAAAAGGATGGGTTTAATTCTATATACTTTTCATTAGTGATATTTACTTGTTTTTGGATGTCATAATGAATGGAGAACTGAAGACTGAAAACAGTGTAGTATATTCTTTTCTTAATGGTGAGAAGAGACAAAATGAGGCTCAAAATGTTAATCCTGAAGGGTAATAAGTGAAAAGTGCAGCATGTGACCTCTTAAACAGAATATATCATATCCCCAAATCTTATAAACCTGCACGTATAGGGTTAATCTGCAGGTTAATAGCGTTACAATGCTATAAGTGAAAGTGCAGCTACTGGGGAAAAATGAATATGACTATGGGGTTAGTAATGGGGGTGTATTAAAGGTGCCTCTCCTTTACTTTCCACAGAGCTTTATGTCAGCTGACAGTACAAAGCGGACCTCTTTCCCAACCCTATAACCCCACTTGCCACTGCACCAGGGCAAGTGGGGAAAGCAAGGCTAAGTGCTAGAGTTGGCGCATCTGTGCCATTTCTGGGGTGGCTGAGGGCTGAATTTGGTAGCCAGGGGGGGGGGGGGGCAATATCCCTGATCCCTTCCCCGGCTATATCAACCCACAGCTGTCTATATAGCCTTTGCTGGTTAATGTTTATAGGGGGTCACTAAGGCATTTTTCTCTGGGGTCCCCCGTAAAATAACCAGTAAAGGCTAAGCCAACAGCTGCGATATGTCATTAATTGCCTGGGAACCTTTGGGGATATTGTCCCTTTTCCCAAATTAGTAACATCAGCCAACAAGCATGTCCTTTCCTTCTGCTAGTTATAAAAATGATGCCGGATGCCACAGCTTGCTATTGTAAATTGACAGTGAGATGCTTATCAGAGGAGGAGGCATGGTCGGACCATTTGGCACGAGTGAGCTAGTCTCTGCAGTGATAATCCCCTGGTGATAAAATATTCATCTAAGGAAACAATAGCACAAAGCCTAATAAATCCCACACCATATTTGAGTCTTAGGACATTATGCTGTCCTCAGATCACATAGCAAAAATCTTTTTAAGAATCTTAGAATGTTAAGCTTGTCACATAGTGTATACAGAGTTAAACAAAACATAGTTTTTATTTTTAATTGTCCATCTCTGTTTCTTTGTTGTCGAGATATTAGAGATATTATAAATATGTATTAAATGCTAATTTTACCTACAATCAAGATGATAGCATTGATTCTTCACTGGAGCCGTTTACTTTTTCCTCTGCATGATGCCTCCTGCTTATGATTGGTCAACATCATGCAGGGGAGAAAGTAAATGACCCCAGAGAAGAATAGAAGATTCTACACTAGTGCCCCCTTGGTTACAGTGGAAATCAGCACATAAACTTTACAAACAGATATCTCTGCAATGGAGATGAGAAAGTAAAAAGAACAAAAGTTAGTTTTATTCAGTTCTAAATCCTCTAACCTATTAATTTAAAAAGAATATGTCTCCAGAGAATGTCTGTGTGATATGAAAAGACTTGTTATATTGCACTATCCTGCTCTCCTCACTGACCAGACAGATGTCATCTGGTGTGACTATAAACAGATGAATGGAGTAGAGAAGAGCTGTGTGTCATTCCAAACACTTCTGCATCTGTAGCTCTCATCTCACGGAACTGTCAATATGGGAGGAGTGGAATAGAGCAGAGCTGTGTCATTCCAAACACTTCTGCATCTGTAGCTCTTATCTCATGGCACTGTTGCAGCGCCCCAGAGTCCTGGTCGTTGCAGTAACGTCGCTCTGCCTCTAAGGGGAGTGATGGTACGTCTGAATGCACTAAAAGAGTCCACCTGACCAGGTATCACAGTCACACATTACACTTCACACTCCGGCCACCAGGGGGAGCAAAAGGTCCTATGTATTAGGCCACTCCTCACACTTTGGTAAAACTGGGGGTTGGATAGAAAGTCGGGGAGAAAGTAGTTGGGGAGAGTTCGGGAGAGGACTTGTCAGGGGTGGGATCCTGACAGCAGCCCAGGACAGACAGATCGTTGCGGAGCCGTGCCTGTACCATATAGCGGCAGATTCCTAAGAAGGACACGAAACGAAGCATATTGTGGACAAGTGAGAAACGGAATCACAGCACAAAGGAGATAGAACCAGAAGGAGTCGTGCCCCGAGATCGGCAACATCCTTCTGAGGCGCGTAGCCGGTGGCCAGAGCACCGAGGAAGTATTAGGCTCTACGCATTACTTTGAACTACGGCAGGGCAGTTAACTCTAGGTTGGCTGTTTCACTTTTTACACCTAAAGAAGACAACGGAGGCAAATGTGGGAGAGGGGCGTCTCTAGGGTCCCTATAAAATAACTCCAGGCCTACCCCGTCATGCGGGTCGTCCTATCCATATCATCTGGGGGACGGAGAGAGAAAGAACAGAATCATACGCGACAGTTGTGAGGACTATCCCGTGGTGCTCAGCAGGGAAGTACTACAACACCCAGGCACTAGTAGGTAGGCTACTGATTTCCACCTGCAAAGGGAACTCTGGATGTGCCTTCGGACCGGCCGGTCAGCCAGCCCTGTTAGCAGTGCTCTGGATTGTGGATGCCAAAGACTTCAGTAAAGAGGTAAAGAGACTGCAACCCTGTGTCCTCGTCATTTACTGCGACCTACACCGTCACCTACATCCTTAATTGGGAGCCACTTAGCAGGGCCATGGACTGGGTCAGGCCACCGTGACATCCCCAGGACCGAGAGAGACCCAGTACCGAGTACCCCGCTGCCCTGCGCTTGGGGGCTGCTCCACTGTCAGTATGGGAGGAGAGGAATAGAGCAGAGCTGTGTGTCATTCCAAACACTTTTCCATCTGTAGCTCTCATCTCATGTCACTGTCAGTATGGGAGGAGTGGAATAGAGCAGAGCTGTGTGTCATTCTAAACACTTTTCCATCTGTAGCTCTCATCTTACGGCACTGTCAGTATGGGAGGAGTGGAATAGAGCAGAGCTGTGTGTCATTCCAAACACTTTTGCATCTGTAGCTCTCATCTCAGGGCACTGTCAGTGTGGTGGAAGTGGAGCAGATCAGAGCTGTGTGCTGTTCCAAACACTTCTGCATCTGTAGCTCTCATCTCACAGCACTGCCAGTACGGGAAGATTGGAGCAGAGCTGTATGTCATTCCAAACACTTTTTCATTGGTAGCTCTCATCTCATGGCACTATTAGTGTAGTGGCAGTTGATTAGAGCAGAGCTGTGTGTCATTACAAACACTTCTGATTTTGTAGCAGAGCTAACAGCTCTATGAGATGAAAGCTGCACATGAAGAGGTGTGTGTAATGATACACTGCTCTGTTCTAATCCTATCGCTTGTTTGTAATCACAGTAGGAGCAGGCAGTAAGAGCAGTAAAGTGAGTAGAGCTGCGAGTCATTACATTTTCTTTCTACATCACACAAATAAAGGTGGTTCTGACATTCCCTGGGGGCATTTACATTTTTTCCCCTGCATGACACCTCTAGCATATAAACTTTACTGGCTAACATCTGCACAATGAAGATGAGAAATTAAATAATAAAGGTTAAGTTTTATTCAGCTCTGTAGCAACTATACCATGACAGTAAGAGACAAATGGTCGTGTAAACCTGATCTTCTAGAGGACTTCAATCAATAGAAACTAGCAGGACAGTCACAGATTAAGATTAACATGGACTTACACCGATCCTAGGAAAATAAAATTACATTTCTATCTGTAATACATATTAATACACAAAACTACTGCTTAACTTATATCATCATGTGGATATTGATCTTCCAGAAGAGGTCTTTCTGCAATTCTGCACATTGACATCAGACATTTCATGGGGAATAGAGTGAGATTACACTTAGCACATCTGACTCCATCTTATATCTCTAATTATAAGGACCTATTTAAACATGATTTCATATATTGAGTGACCCCATAGATTAGAGTAAGACCCCAATGGGCTTGATTTTGTCTTTTATAAGACAACCTCTGGGTGATAAAACATCTCGATTAGAAAACGTATGGACGCAACATTGGACATTTTTAGCGTATAGAAGGCAAGGCTGGAGTACAAATAAGTGCTGGAATATGAATGGGTGATGAAGTCGCCCAGTTATGAAGAAATTGGGCAATTCTACTAATTGTCAGTTGAAGGACAAATTACTTAAATCTGATCCTTTGTTCAACAGAGGTGAAAAGATCTAAGGAGTCAAAATAAATGCTCCTAAAGTTGATGGACCATGAACAATATCTAGTAAATATTCACGTGATCATCGTAGCTATAATTTTAGCTAGAGCTTTTAAAAAATCATTGAGATACGAGTTCAGTTTTTTAAATTAAAATTTCAGAAAATACCAACTAAAACATACAGTGGACGTAATGTACGAACCCAATCTCATGACATCATGTTTCTAGGTTAAGTCCCTACAGATATAATACAGTAGAAGGATGTTAATTGTAGTTAAAAAAAGACAGGTCTGTTTAATGGTAAAAATAAATCACTGAGATGAATCACAGTCATTTTGTTGATTAGGGAAAATGGCTTCTCTGCATATTTGCAATTCTTCATACGAAAAGTAATTTTAATACTGTATAATTGCATTATATTGATGTGATTTTTATGGTTGTGTCAAGGTACAGAACGTATCCTAGAATTTTAAGGCGTCCATAGATTTTATTTGCTTATCCGCTGTTCTTGTTGTGATAAGACAGAAATCAAGTAATGAATTATGAGCAGAGATTTCTTTAAAGGAGCACTAAACTATGAAATGAATGAATACGTTAAGCAAAAAATATAGTTGTCCTCACTGTTTTTCAGTTTGTTGCATTTTCTTAGAACAGTCAGATTTGCAAAGTTCCTCCAGAGATCTTCTTCCGATCAGCTCCATCTCCAGTTGGTGGTTAACTAAAGTACGGCCCATTTAGCAAAGAAGGCGAGTTTAAGGATAGTCTGTCCTATTGCAGCCAGGAAATGGGCGAGATGTTTCTGCTGCTGTCAGTTGTCTGACTGCCGAACCCTGGAGAACATAGGGACATTGTTAATCTTCTGAGACACAATGACAAGATTTTTTATAGATTTTTCAATTTTATTTGCAAGCGAAATGTTTAAAATTTTTAGGCTTAAATTGTATTTAGTCTTCCTTTAAGCTTAGGTCAGCTATACGTTCCTCCTCCAATAGACACAATGAAATTATCCATTTTGGAGAAGGAGCAAAGCATACCCTAATGAAAAAAATAGAATATGAACTATTACATGCCCCTTTTAGGCTCTGAAAGTAGAGAAATATCTCGGAAGCAATACTCACCATCTGTAAAACTGATCCACCTTACTTTCTTCCATTTGAAACTACATTTTACAGGCGAAGTGGAAGCTTGATGGACGTGTGAAAGTGACGGTCGTGTCTAGTACTAGACCTATAGGCAGGGGCGTAACGACCGCGGTCGCAGCGGTCGCCATTGCGACCGGGCCCCGCAGGTCAGGGGCCCCGGGCCGGCAGGTCAGGGCAGGGCCGGGCTGGACATCGGGCACTTCTGGCAAATGCCAGAAGAGCCGATGCCAGTAGTGGGCCGCTGCACTGTTCCTCCCCCCCCGCCGCCGCCGCCGCCGCATTTAACTATACCGGCGTCTATGACACCGGTATAGTTCAATGCAATGATGGAGGAGAGCGTCACCTGACGCTCCCTCTCCCATCATTCCCCGCTCTGCCTCTGACAGTACACTGCGGGTGCGCGATGACGTCACATCATCGCGCACCTGCAGTGTCCTGGGCAGACTGCAGCCACCAGGAGCAGCGCGGGCAAAAGGAAAGGTGAGGAGAGTTTTTTTTTTCTTTTTCACCGGACTGTGGGGCCATTATCGGGGGGGGGGGGGAGATGAGATGCGGGCTGTGCTCTATATACCCCTGTGCTGGCTGTGCTCTATATACCCCTGTGCTGGCTGTGCTGCATATACCCCTGTGCGGGCTCTGCTGTATATATCCCTGTGCGGGCTGTGCTGTATATATCCCTGTGCGGGCTGTGCTGTATATATCCCTGTGCGGGCTGTGCTGTATATATCCCTGTGCTGGCTGTGCTCTATATACCCCTGTGCTGGCTGTGCTCTATATACCCCTGTGCTGGCTGTGCTCTATATACCCCTGTGCTGGCTGTGCTGCATATACCCCTGTGCGGGCTCTGCTGTATATACCCCTGTGTGGGCTCTGCTGTATATATCCCTGTGTGGGCTCTGCTGTATATATCCCTGTGCGGGCTGTGCTCTATATACCCCTGTGCTGGCTGTGCTGTATATACCCCTGTGCGGGCTCTGCTGTATATACCCCTGTGCGGGCTGTGCTCTATATACCCCTGTGCGGGCTGTGCTCTATATACCCCTGTGCGGGCTCTGCTGTATATACCCCTGTGCGGGCTCTGCTGTATATACCCCTGTGCGGGCTGTGCTGTATATACCCCTGTGCGGGCTGTGCTGTATATACCCCTGTGCGGGCTGTGCTCTATATACCCCTGTGCGGGCTGTGCTCTATATACCCCTGTGCGGGCTGTGCTCTATATACCCCTGTGCCGGCTGTGCTCTATATACCCCTGTGCCGGCTGTGCTGTATATACCCCTGTGCTGGCTGTGCTGTATATACCCCTGTGCGGGCTTTGCTGTATATACCCCTGTGCGGGCTCTGCTGTATATACCCCTGTGCGGGCTTTGCTGTATATACCCCTGTGCGGGCTGTGCTGTATATACCCCTGTGCGGGCTGTGCTGTATATACCCCTGTGCGGGCTGTGCTCTATATACCCCTGTGCTGGCTGTGCTGTATATACCCCTGTGCGGGCTGTGCTGTATATACCCCTGTGCGGGCTGTGCTGTATATACCCCTGTGCGGGCTGTGCTGTATTTACCCCTGTGCGGGCTGTGCTGTATATACCACTGTGCGGGCTCTGCTGTATATACCCCTGTGCGGGCTGTGCTGTATATACCCCTGTGCGGGCTCTGCTGTATATACCCCTGTGCGGGCTGTGCTGTATATACCCCTGTGCGGGCTGTGCTCTATATACCCCTGTGCTGGCTCTGCTGTATATACCACTGTGCGGGCTGTGCTGTATATACCCCTGTGCCGGCTGTGCTGTATATACCCCTGTGCTGGCTGTGCTGTATATACCCCTGTGCGGGCTCTGCTGTATATACCCCTGTGCGGGCTGTGCTCTATATACCCCTGTGCGGGCTCTGCTCTATATACCCCTGTGCTGGCTGTGCTGTATATACCCCTGTGCGGGCTCTGCTGTATATACCCCTGTGCGGGCTCTGCTGTATATACCCCTGTGCGGGCTGTGCTGTATATACCCCTGTGCGGGCTGTGCTCTATATACCCCTGTGCGGGCTGTGCTGGATATACCACTGTGCGGGCTGTGCTGTATATACCACTGTGCGGGCTCTGCTGTATATACCCCTGTGCGGGCTGTGCTGTATATACCCCTGTGCGGGCTGTGCTGTATATACCCCTGTGCGGGCTGTGCTGTATATACCCCTGTGTGGGCTGTGCTGGATATACCCCTGTGCGGGCTGTGCTGTATATACCCCTGTGTGGGCTGTGCTCTATATACCCCTGTGCGGGCTGTGCTGGATATACCACTGTGCGGGCTGTGCTGTATATACCCCTGTGCGGGCTCTGCTGTATATACCCCTGTGCGGGCTGTGCTGGATATACCCCTGTGCGGGCTGTGCTGGATATACCCCTGTGCGGGCTGTGCTGTATATACCCCTGTGCGGGCTGTGCTGTATATACCCCTGTGCGGGCTGTGCTGTATATACCCCTGTGCGGGCTGTGCTGTATATACCCCTGTGCGGGCTGTGCTGTATTTACCCCTGTGCGGGCTGTGCTGTATATACCCCTGTGCGGGCTGTGCTCTATATACCCCTGTGCTGGCTCTGCTGTATATACCACTGTGCGGGCTGTGCTGTATATACCCCTGTGCCGGCTGTGCTGTATATACCCCTGTGCCGGCTGTGCTGTATATACCCCTGTGCGGGCTCTGCTGTATATACCCCTGTGCGGGCTGTGCTCTATATACCCCTGTGCGGGCTCTGCTCTATATACCCCTGTGCTGGCTGTGCTGTATATACCCCTGTGCGGGCTCTGCTGTATATACCCCTGTGCGGGCTCTGCTGTATATACCCCTGTGCGGGCTGTGCTGTATATACCCCTGTGCGGGCTGTGCTCTATATACCCCTGTGCGGGCTGTGCTGGATATACCACTGTGCGGGCTGTGCTGTATATACCACTGTGCGGGCTCTGCTGTATATACCCCTGTGCGGGCTGTGCTGTATATACCCCTGTGCGGGCTGTGCTGTATATACCCCTGTGCGGGCTGTGCTGTATATACCCCTGTGTGGGCTGTGCTGGATATACCCCTGTGCGGGCTGTGCTGTATATACCCCTGTGTGGGCTGTGCTCTATATACCCCTGTGCGGGCTGTGCTGGATATACCACTGTGCGGGCTGTGCTGTATATACCCCTGTGCGGGCTCTGCTGTATATACCCCTGTGCGGGCTGTGCTGGATATACCCCTGTGCGGGCTGTGCTGGATATACCCCTGTGCGGGCTGTGCTGTATATACCCCTGTGCGGGCTGTGCTGTATATACCCCTGTGCGGGCTGTGCTGTATATACCCCTGTGCGGGCTGTGCTGTATATACCCCTGTGCGGGCTGTGCTGTATATACCACTGTGCGGGCTGTGCTGTACATACCACTGTGCGGGCTGTGCTGTATATACCACTGTGCGGGCTGTGCTGGATATACCACTGTGCGGGCTGTGCTGGATATACCACTGTGCGGGCTGTGCTGGATATACCACTGTGCGGGCTGTGCTGGCACCCAACACCATGTTGCAGTGCAGGAGATTCCTGCAACAGTCCGAGGCGTATCTAGGGGAAGGGGGTGGGGGGGCGTCACGGAGGTAGGGGGGGGGGCCCCATTTGGAAGTTCGCACCGGGGCCCATAACTTTGTAGTTACGCCACTGCCTATAGGTATGTGCTAAGATCTTTGTACACAAAATAGTCATCGCCTTCAAGAATTTTATGAGATCCTGCTGCTTCCTTGAGATACTTCTCTAATTTGACGGAAATGCAACACGAGAAACCTGAAGCATAGCATGACAGAGACTATGAGACACCTAGAGGGGTTGTCTCCTTTCAGATAATGTTCAGCACTAGCTGTTTGTTAAAATATCTGATATTGTAGATTCCTTTTTTAGGCTTTACATGGTTGGAAATCTTAGGCTATGTGCTGAGTTTTCAGAGCAGAAACAGAGAAAACTCCAAATTTTTGAGGAGTTTTGAGTTTTTGAGGAGGAATTGAAGAGTTTCTGCTCAATTTCAGCTCCAAAAGCTTACTGTGAACATACCTTTAAAGTGGGAAAAGGGACATGTGTAGAACTCATTCTTCTGTTTTCTTATTTGACACTCTTCAACCATTAAAGTTGCTCTAATCTTAGAAGTAATGATTAATAGAGTTGTGTAAAAAGATTTGCAGGACCCAGGTACAGTATTTACAACGGTACCCCTCATTTTGTTTTTCTATCTTGAAAAAGGCACCAATCCAGCACCAAAATGTTTTGGTATAATAAAAACCTTAATTTTATACCATAGAGTATTTTTCTTGTGCAGCCTCGGGACTATGATATTGGCACAAAAAGTGAATTGCTATGTGAAGAATTTTTCCCCCAGCCACGAGACTACAGCTGTGGGTTGTAAGGCTCTTACAGATGTTGTGTTCCTACACAACCATCCCAAATATGCACTACCATCACTCTCACCCTCTTATTGTTTTTTCGGTATTTCCCTACTGAACGCTTCTGTCCCAACCAGACTTCTAAACGGTAACCCATGGCATTTGGACCAGTGCAGAGTAAATTTCCATTGCCGACTCTTACGTGTATCCTTGTCCTCCCTTATGGTTATAGAGCCTCAGCTGATATCATGACATGCATCTCATCGCCACGTCATGGCGTTGCAGAATCCTAGTAAACGCTTAGGATTCCAATATTTCAGTAGCAGCTAAGGAAGTCCGCACTGCCGATTCTGATTCCAATGAAGTACTGATGTGGACGCTGACCAGGGTCTTGAAAATTCTTTTGCTCAGCTCTAATGCCTATTTATGAAAAAAACTATTGTATGAAGTTGATGAAGCTATTGTAACACCCATGAAATTTAGGTTACAAATTCCTCTTATTTACTGCTGTCAGATTGAGCTCCTATCAGTAAGATTTTCCTGTTCTGAGTCAACAATGCAGCCTGGAGTATAAAAAAATAAACCTTTGTGGATATGAATGTAATAATATAAGCACTAAAATAAAACAGAGAATTTAAATGTTTCTTTCAAATGGTTAAGTTTTCCGCTCACCTCTGCTCCCCCTCCCCTAATCCCGGTTTCTCGCCAGCAGACAGACACCATAAGTACAAAAGGGGTAGAAGCAGCATGTTCTGTGTCGCTTCCAATTAGCAGATTCTTTCATCTCTCTGCAGGGTTTTTTCTTACTTCCTTTCCGGCAGAAATCAATGGAGGGTGAGATTTCTTAGGCCGTTGAAGCAGGCTGTCTCAGAACTGGTATAAGAAAGATGTTTTTTTTTCTCCCATAAGAATAAGGTATGTATCAGTCAGTATAGGAGGACACCTTCCAAGATCTCAAGATTGACCTGACACTTATGCTGCTCAAACGTAAGCGCTCGCTTCAAATCCTTAAATAGCAGTAAAATTTGATTACCCACTGCGTATTGTTGAAGAAAGTGTCTAACAGTCCTCACAGACATAGGCTAATTGTTTGAGCCGTTACATTTCAAAGACATTATTAGCTAAAGATAATTAACTTCTATGCTGCAAATTGAGATATTTGGAGCTAATCCTGACGTGTCTGCAGTAATGGATTAAAACTACCCATAGGCCCTGAACAATGTTCAAAGCAAAGCCCCCTCTCTACATATTTATTTGTTCCTGATCGTCCACAGCCACAACATGCAGAACTAAACGCACTCTTCTACCCATACAGGAGACCATATATTATTCGAAATTTTAGATTGCTATAGGGGTTGTCTACTTTATTTGAACAAATCTGTTGTGGCCATGATTTGACTAAAATAAAAGCTGAAACGACAATAAGGGCAATAAGGTGTTATCCAGTTTTCAAGTGAAAAGAGGGATTTGCTCACCTGGTGAGGTTGTGACAGTCACAACCCCTTATTTGACTTGTTTGAAAAAGCAGCCAGAGATCCAACAAAATGGTGGAGGGCAAATTTGGAGATAAAGTGGATGTAAATCCGCACTGCCAAAGATCCAATATGTGATGAGAGACCAAACATAGTATAGATGCGATTTTTGCTTGTCAACGCGTTACAAGGTAATCATACCTCTTCATCAGGACAAACCACAATGATCAATCACAAAAAGCCACATCCATTCTGCATTTGGTTTCTCATCGTGTATTGGATCTTTGGCAGTGTGGATTTAAATCCACTTTATCTCCAAATTTGTGGCCATGATTTTGTGGCACTAACTATTTTTTATAAATATTATAGGAGCTTCTCTGTCATTGGTGCATCAGGTGTGACAGACAGTCATCGTGGATCTGGCTGTAGAAGGTCTTTGTGATAAGCTCAAGCACATTCTTGATTTTTGCATCTCTGTTAAGGAGCGATATCCTTCTCCCTCTTGGACACAACAGTTACCTCCACCTTCTGCTGGTAATTACACACCTGTGCAGTAGGTTTAAATATATTCAATCACTGTAGCATGGTGCTGGTGTTTGCTCTTACTTTTCTTTGTCTAGCTGGAAGTATTAACAGTCCATTAGTTCCATCTCAGAGGTCTCTTGGAGCATTGCTAGCATGACAACTCGGTTGTCTTCTCAAGCTAAGTGTTGCCCTCATTCATCTACCCTCTATGGTTTTTAGTTATAGTTGGGACTGACTAGTGCATCCCATCCCCTCCCTAATAAGGGCCTATCGCTAGGATCAGGCAGGGATTAGGTTCCTACTTGGTGATAGGTGCAGAAACTATATAGAGACAGTTAGGGCAGATGGTGATCTTAGACCTGCCTTGGGGTATCCACTCCCCACTTCCCTAGTGTTTGGGCTCCCCTCTCCTTCACCTCGTTGGTGTGTAATTACTTGTCCTTCACCCAGCATGACATTCTCCTTCCTAACAGACTGCAAAGTTATGTTCTCAAATTAGTAGCTGGTGGAGAAAGGTGCAGACGAAAGTGCAGGAGAAGATTGTGATGGTCACTTTATTGTGATGACTCTGACTCCTAACCCCTAACGTATCTAAATGCCTGATTTTTCCAGGAAAAGCAAATTATATGACCTGTTACAGTTAAGGAGAACAGATGTAAATACTTGTTTGCCTAAAAGTGTTCTTGGAGTGATACCTTTATTGGCTAATCAGAAAAATTAAATATGCAAATGTAACGATGCTCAGGGTGGTAGTCATAGGCAAGTGTCATGAGTCCAACACCAGGCATTTTACAGAAAACAGGGATCTGCTTTGGGTGTATGTGTGTGCTGCTTTTGTGAATGTGTGGACACTTCCTGACTCCTCTGGTCCATGGTCCTGGTCTTAGTATGGTCATGATTCCCTGTGGCCCCACGAATGGGAGACGACAACAGTGCACAAATACAAGTTCAACTTTATTGTTCATTTTTGTCATCAACAAAGCATGGCAGGGGATGCAGTCATCTTCCTTTGGGTGACAGAACAGTGGCATGTCTTCAACAAATATTTTCAGCGCACAATTAAAGAAACTACTATCTAGTAGAGTTAGGTACTTGCAAGCTTCCTAGACTGCTATGTCACTTTAGCTGCTCTTTTTCTGTGCTCACTATCTTCAGTCCACTTTTTAGGAACCACGTAAATGAAGAGCCTGTGACTAACTCCTTTACTGTATGTGCCTCCAGCCTCACTGTATTGTCTCTTCTCGGACTCACAGCTCTTGGGACTTGGCTGACACTTTCCATCCCAGATGCCCGTAGTGACTCTCATAAAGTTGCTGGACCAAAGTTTCCTTCCCCAACTCGCGTGCTAGAGTTATTCCACGGTCACTATCTGAGCTCCTTTCTTTAGTCGTTTTCCTTCTCTGTCTGCTTCTTTATTCTCCACTTTCAAACACACACATTCCAGTGAGGATCACTTAGACCAGAGCGGTTTCTTAGCTTCTTTCATTATCCAAACCACTTACTAACTGAATACTACTTCCTGTTCCTCACACTAACCAGAGATTCCCAAATCTCCTCCCCACAATGGGCTGGTTTTAACTCTCCCACTGTCTCTTTTCCACAGTTGCTGGGAAAACGTTACCTTTCACCTAGTTCTAGGCAGTGACATCTTGTGACTGTAAATAAGTACTGTAGCCTACAGAGAAATCATTGTTATCACAAGGCAACATATCAGGAACAAACATTATTCACTTTCTATACCACAGCAGCTTTGATGCCTTCAGGGGGAACAAGGCAGCTGGTCCATCTCCTTACATGAGCATTCAGAGCACAGACGCTCCTTCATCAGGCAGGTTTGCAAACCAAGGAAAAAATAATCTATCTAATTCTTGATAGGACTGAGCTCCAGAAACTTAAAAGGTGTAGGCTTATGAGCTTGAAGTGAATCTGTCAACAGAAGTACAATATAGAGACTGAGACCCTGAGTCTAGCGATGTGTTTTTTAGCATCTTCGGTGTCTCTCGTGCTCTCTGGACCACACATCATAATCATAGTCAGCACAGGAAATGCCAGAGATTCCAGGCACCAGTAGATGCCAAAGATGGTCAATGAAGACCACAGGTCCACTGGTGACTGGACCAAAGAAGACAAATATTACATTTATGTATTTTTTTAAGATCTGCCTGGCAATTTTAAATCCAGCAAAATTGAGCAAATTCAAAATCTTTTTGGTTTAGCATAAATTGACTCTGGCAAATCCATTTTTTTGGGGAAATAAAATGTTTATTTAATTTTCTCTTGAACTTTCTTTTTTGTATTGCAACAATACACATAGAATAAGCATAAAAAAGTTCATTTTCTAACCTTAGCCATCCTGTGATTTTTTTTCTTATTTAATTGTATTTTTTATGGACACATACTTTTATGTAGTTACCTAACTTACATTATTACCCTGCTGTATATTTTTTTACCTGTTACTGAATTTAACTAATATTATCCAAAGACAAATGTACCCTTCAATACCGTGGAAAACACAATAGGTCTGTAACGTGAATATAGGATAAATAGGCAAGATTCCCGCCTAAGCAGATGTGAACCAGAATCTTAGGCGGCAATCCTAATAAAATCACCATTCCACCATTATATAGTGTGGCAGGTGCAACGCTTCCCAAAGACACATCTGCATAACAATACAGCACTCAGACCCACCAGGCCTGAAGAGACACATTAATCTCTGGACAAAATGGACTATGGGAATATATTACTCAAACATACCCTAAACGTGGAGCTGCTGTGATGTCTATAGGAACCTGCTTACAATTAAATTGTAGGACTTGTCCTGATAGAAGGTGACGCACCCTTGTGATTTCATGGGGTAGCCCGTTGCAGCTGTTATGCCTTAGCTACAGACCTGACCTATATCACCCCCCGACGTCTAGCACAATAATGACCGAATTCCGGAGGTTGAGTGGCTAAAACAGAATTGACTTTGGCTTTTCAGAAAACACTTTGGAGCTGTACCTAAAGACACAGCAATGTGTTCATGTGTAAGTTATCCGCGCAAAATGCAATTTGCTTTGCTAATGGGTTTCTTTTTTTCTTTTGGACATTTTGTACGAGGAAAGTTTTCAGAAATCATTCCAGCCCTGGCGCTCCTATATTTCTCACTTCAGTAATTTGTCAGGAAAGATCGCCTACTAACTCCATTGGACCGTATCTAGAAGCCTATTAACCCCGGCTTACCCACTGCTCTTATTTTTAATGCACTCCCAGATTTACTTAAGCCAGCTTGTGTTGAAGAGATGTGTAAAAGGAGTGTGGTAGGAGAAGGCAAAGCAGAGAGTAATGAGGCTCCATGAGGTTATTAACGCCTGGGGTTAAAGTCTGATGGGTGCTGAATAATCTTGTGTGATGGAAACGCGCTCTGATGTATAATGGTACTACGCTGTGCAGGGGTTAAATATTCAGCAATGCCGATGGAATATATTGAAATATTATAAGAAGGATTTCGCCAAAGCGTTGAATGTAAATCTGAGATGGCTTTCTGGGAATAAACCTGATTATTTATTTCTTCAAATGATGTCTGTATGATTTACATTGACTGGTATAAGCAGCTGTCATTGCAAAGGAAACTAAGGGCTCATGCGGGTGGGCATAATATAGTCCCGTACATACCTAAGTAATACAGCACTGTGGGGCCCTCTTGTTTCCCAAACTAGTGAAGATGATTGAATTGATTCGATACAAAGCAAATTTGAGCAAATTTTTTAGAAATTCACTTATACTAGCTAAGTCAGTGTGCAATTCGCCTTGCTCTACCGGTCTAAATCAGCCAATACAAGTTTACACTTTGCAGAAGATTGTATCAGTCAGAGAAAGCTTTCATGACCTCAGGGTTAGATGGGTAGAATTACAAATAATTCCCTTATCATATTACGTTCTATAGAGCATCTCTGACTATTATAGACTGTATAAAAGCAGGGGCAGGGAATGTAGCAGCCCTTTTGTGGTGGATCTGGATAGCGAGAAGATAGCTCACAGCTTATCAATAGAGATAGGGAGAGAAATTCATAAAGCATTAAAGATCGTGTGTGACAGAACTGCAGTGAACATAAGTGTGAGAGGAAAAAAGGATAGTGTCATACACAATTTTTAGGGCAATTGAAGCCTTTGGAAACTTTCAATATACGGTAAATGGATTAGTGAATCGAATAGAATTTCTTGGAAAAATTCAGCACATCTGATACACTCAAATTACACATTAGATCATCTCTACCAATTACTCATAATGGTTTTTCATAATCAGTGTAGATCCAACAAGGAAAACTTCAGATTTTTCCAATCAAATGCCATATTAAATTGGTGCCACCTAATATATGGCCAGATAGAGTTTTAGAAGACTTCAATTCAACACCCTCACAACATAGCAGAAGTTTGGCTGGTACCATAAAGATTATATAAATATTATATATATACTGTATGTTGCTCATTGCCCCATCAAACTAAAAGCAGTCATAATCTTTTAGTCACAGCCATAACTTCAGTCTTCTGAGAGCAAAAGTGGAACTTATACCTGGACGTCCATAACCGTCACTTAGCTTTTTATGGTATCATTGTGCTAGATTTGGGATCATGGGTCCTCACACTACCATTGTTGGCTATTTTTCTCCTAAATAGTTTTCACACTGGACAAAACCAATGACCCAACCTTAACCTTTTAAGAAATTAGTGCAAAAATAGGGAGATAATGAGGGATAGACTGCTGGAGAAAGTGGATGACTCCTTGATTCCTAGAAAGGTTGGCAACTGGCAAGTCCTACCGAGTGGAAAGGAATTGATAAAACGTTACATGGAATAAGTGGTCCCACTGTCGCTTATTGTCCTTAAGATATACAGACACATAAGTATAGGAATACATTATGAGAAAGCCGGGACATTAGGATTATCTTAAAATTATGGGTGTACTGTTATGCTCTATTGATTTCAAAATCTCTTAAGCGCAAAGGATTTACACACAGTCTTTTTGGTAAAAATGCAACAGCAGTTTTTGGCACAATTTTTTGAGCCAAAACTGGTAATAGAAATGACAATAGACTGACGAGCACTTCAAAGCTAGTGTGAACAGGTGCATACTAGGAGCAGCCATCTCCATATACAGTGTTTAAAACTGGAAATAGATTCTCTTACTGCTAGATTCACTTTTCAATTTGATAAAAAAAAACTGTATAGAAAACTACAGTGGCACATGTATAAAAATATTTGGTGAAAAACTGGCCTGAGAAGTTTAATTTTCCTCATAAGTCTATTTTCCTTGCAGCCGTTGTCCTAACTATACCTGCTTCAAAATGATGCAAGGTGAGACAGAAGAGGAAATTGGAGGAAAATTGAGACTTGGGGTACGGTCACACAGTGCAATTTTGATCGCTACGACGGCACAATTCATGACGTTCTAGCGATATCGTAACGATATCGCTGTGTCTGACACGCTACTGCGATCAGACATCACGCTGAGAATCGTACGTCGTAGCAGATCGTTTGGAACTTTCTTTCGTCGCTTGATCACCCGCTGACATCGCTGGATCGTTGTGTGTGACAGCGATCCAGCGATGTGTTCGCTTGTAACCAGGGTAAACATCGGGTAACTAAGCGCAGGGCCGCGCTTAGTAACCCGATGTTTACCCTGGTTACTAGCGTAAACGTTAAAAAAACAAACAGTACATACTTACATTCCGGTGTCTGTCCTCCGGCGTCTCAGCTTCTCTGCACTGTGTGAGCGCCTGCCGGCTGGAAAGCGAGCACAGCGGTGACGTCACCGCTCTGCTTTCCGGCTATGGTGCTTACACAGTGCAGAGAAGCAGAACGCCGGAGGACAGACACCGGAATGTGAGTATGTACTGTTTGTTTTTTTAACGTTTACGCTGGTAACCAGGGTAAACATCGGGTTACTAAGCACGGCCCTGCGCTTAGTTACCCGATGTTTACCCTGGTTACCCGGGGACTTCGGCATCGCTCCAGCGCCGTGATTGCAAAGTGTGACCGCAGTCTACGACGCTGGAGCGATAATCATACGACGCTGCGACGTCACGGATCGTGCCGTCGTAGCGACGAAAATTGCACTGTGTGACAGTACCCTTAGTCAGACAAACCATACCAGGCAAAGAAAGAAGAAGCATCCTTCTACTAGTAGAGTTACCAAAGCCATAGTTGTACCTTCTGCTATGGGGAATTAATAGAGCTGAACTTACAGCCTGCATACCTAGATACTTGGAGAATTTGCTTTACCAAGTGGCTGTCAAAGCAATTCAGCGGGGACAGTTAACTCTGATAGAGAGGTCTCATAAGGCCTTCTATCAAGTCTTTTCTTCAAAAGGAAGAAAATACTTACAGTGTAAAAAAGAAGTAATTATAGTCAACCTCTGTGCCTCGCAGTGGGAAGAGGTAGCGACAGGGGGTTAAATAATCACTTTAACAGCTGTGGAAGACATCATGTGTAGACACCTACTAGTACAGTAATCCAAACCTAAAAAGTAAAATTGTCCATATATGAGTATATTTCATTTTTTGTTACACAGATTCATAGGTTCTAAGGTAATTTTTTTTTCTCTTTTTGGTTCAAACTTGACCTGAGCCGTGTTACCTCTGGTGCTCCGCTACTACACAATACAACGCTTTCTTCTGGTTCCATGATGATGATATTAGGAAATAAAATAGGGGCACTCTATAGTGTAAAAACCTTGCATGATTATTCACAGGTGGTCAAAGAATGTTCAGGCACAACTCTAGGAACAACATGTGTCATGAAAGTCCTGACTGGTGCTACACCAGCTCAACCAAGTGTAGGCTCCACCTAATTGACCTTGGGATAAAGATACGGCTGTATTATGGGTACTGTCAAACATGGACTACTGTTTCTTCATTACCTCGGATGGTCTATGTCTGACAGCGCCCAAACTCCTAACGTCATTGATGATGACATTCTCTTCCGACCTTGACTCTGTTTATCAACCCACTCTTAGCCCACCTATTCAATCTGCTTGGTAATTGTGGTGCTTACTGTGTTCTGACCTTGTCCCTGCCCTTGCTACTGTCTGGTACCTTGGATACCTTTCCTGGCTCTATCTCATTTGTCCAGCCCTGACCTATGGCTCCTGTATTTGTCTTCGGCTTCTTTTGTCAGCCTTCCTGTTTATGATTCCTAATTCTTGACCTCATTATTGTCTCAGTGCCAAAACTGCCAATCCGAGACTGGGGATTATGTGCCGTGAAGTCCAAATTCCTATCTAGGGGTTTAAAGGGAATCTGTCAGTATGATCGAACCTCCTAAGCAATCTATGTGGTCAGGTAGGTCCTACAAAAATTGAATCAAATGATACCTTGATATCTGCAATTCAATGAATGGCTCCCGAGAAATCCTCATTTTTTTTATAAGCAAATGAGCTGAAAAGATTTTTGTGTCAGAGATCTTTTCAGCTCATGTGCATATAATGAAATGTGAATTTCTAGGGAAACATTCTTTGAATTGCAGATACTAAGGTGTCATTTGATTCAACTTTCTATTACCTGCATGCCCATATAGCTGAAAAAGGAGGGGCAATTCTACTGACAGATGCAATTTAAATAGTAAAAAACAAGAAATATTTTGAATATCATGCACCAAGACCAATCAGGCTAAGACTTAGAGCATCCACTGATCCTAGTGATTGATACATAAACCACGTAATGTTGAAATTATGATTGTATATTTACAGAGATATCAATAGATTCAGTGATATTGCTAGCTATCTTTCACCCTAGCCTCTCCAAAGCGTATGATAAACTTATTATTTCCTGTTCAATAAGAAAATTATAGTTTTATCAGCAGCTTCCAAGAAGCTAATTTAAAGGGTAACTAAATGTTTAAACATTTTTTGTCATGTCATAGCCCCTGTTAAATAATGTTATTTGACACTCCAAGACCTAATACCTAAGACCCCTATTTTTTGCTTAATGTAAGGGTCACAAGCACTCAGTTTTAGTGATGAGAGAGTTTACTCTTTGCTCGGGTTTTCCCAAGTATGCTCGGGTGTCCTCCGAGTATTTTGGCGTGCTCGGAGATTTAGTTTTTGTCGACACAGCTGCATGATTTGCGGCTGCTGGACAGCCTGAATACATGTGGGAGTTGCCAGCTTGTTAAGCAGCTGCTTCAACAAAAACTAAATCTCCGAGCACTCCAAAATACTCACAGGACACCCAAGCATACTTGGGAAAACCCAAGCAACGAGTATACTCGCTCATCACTACTCAATCTACATTTTGAGCATGAGCAAACAGGATATGAGCTCAACAGAAAGTCCATTGGTCTGTGTACCATTTTGTTCGCACTTCTCTTAAAAGTGGCACTAGCTTAAAGGAGTTGTCCACTATTCTGATAACCCCTTCTCCATTGCTATATTCCCCTATTTAAAATAAAGAAAGCCTGTACTCATCTCCATGTTGCTGAAATGGCAACGTGACTCCAGGTGCCCCACAGCCAATAAGCGACCACTAATGAGCGGCTTCACTCTCACTTAATTTTGAAGTAACTGACATCCAGAGAAAGTGAGAGAGCAGCAGCAGCTTTCACTTCCTCTGGATGTCAGTTATATTTAAAGGAAGTGAGAGTGAAGCGGCTCATTAGCGGCTGCTGATTGTACTCATGGGTCTCATGACATAATAATGTCACGCAAGCTCTGAGAGATCAGGCACAGTTGTTACTGGAAGAAAACTGTAGGAGAGTACAAGATGTTTTTATTTTACTTTGGTAAATTCAGTAATCGAGACGGAGTTATCCAAGTAGTATACTGCTTTGTTCTTTGCACCTACAGTTGTGCTCAAAAGCTTACATACTCTGGCAGAATTTTTGCTTTCTTGGCCTTTTTCATGAATGATAACACCAAAACTTTTCCTCCACTCATGGTGGTTAGTGGTTGAGTGAAGTCATTTATTGTCAAACTATTGTGTTTTCAATTTTAAATCATAATGACAACCCAAAACATCCAAATGACCCTGATCAAAAGTTTACATTCCCCATTTCTTAATACCGTGTATTGCCTCCCTCTAACATCAATGACAGATTGAAGTCTTTTGTGGTAGTTGTGAATGAGGTTCTTTATTTTCTCAGATGGTAAAGCTGCCCACTCTTCTTGGCAAAAAGCCTCCAGTTCCTGTAAATTCCTGGGCTGTCTAGCATGAACTGCGCCCTTGAGATCTCCCCAGAGTGGCTCAATGATATTGAGCTCAGGAGACTGAGATGGCCACTCCAGAACCTTCACTTTGCTCTGCTATAGCCAATGACAGGTTGATTGGCCTTGAGTTTTGGATCATTGTCATGTTGAAACTTCCAAGTACATCCCATGCATAGCTTCCAGGCTGATGAGTGCAAATGTGCCTCCAGTATTTGCTGACAACATGCTGCATTCATCTTTCCTTCAACTTTGTCCAAGTCATCTCCTCTGAGAGCAGCATAATGTTGAGAAAGAGATCCTGATTCCAGTGATGTATCACTCAGTTTACTGGGTGAAGCAGTTGTGTTATAATCATAGTATTTAGATGTAGCATAAAGTTCAGAAAGTTAATCCCACCCACAGGACAGCTTTCTGTTTACATTATATATTGACAGTAAGCTGTTGATCAGTGCAGGGTTCATAATTCATCTAGCATGAACTGTAGTTCGGGCAGTGATAATATCCTAGTTATAAAACCTTCATTGTAAGTAAACAACAGCAGACAGACAAAAAAGTGGCACATCACTGAATTCTGTGTTTCAGCCTCTATCTACTGCTATCTTCAGATTATATAGCAAAAACCTGTCGACAGATTCCCATTAAATTACAACCCCAATTTAAAAAATGTTGTGTAAGATGAAAAGAAAACCAGGACGTAATATTTTAGAAATCTTTTATAGCTATATTTTATTGACAGCAGAACTTTTATTGACAACAGAACTTAGAACACAAATCAGAAGTTTAAAATTGTAAATTTTTTCCATTTCATTTGAAAAAAAGCCTAATTTAGAAATTGATGGCAGTAACACTTCTCAAAAAATTGGGCTTAACGAAAGGCTAGAGCAGTAGGTGATACTAATGAAAATCAGTTAGAGGTTCAATTTTCAAATAAATCACTTGACTGTGTATAAAAAACATGGGCAGTGAGGCAGAATCTCTCAAAAGAAAAGATGGTCAGAGAGGCAGAGTCTCTCAAAAGAAAAGATGGTCAGAGAGGCAGAGTCTATCAAAAGAAAAGATGGTCAGAGAAGCAGAGTCTCTCAAAAGAAAAGATGGTCAGAGAAGCAGAGTCTCTCAAAGAAAAGATGGTCAGAGAGGCAGAGTCTCTCAAAAGAAAAGATGGTCAGAGGTTCACCAATCTATGAACAACTGCTTCTAAATATTGTAGAATATTTTCAAAAAGTGTTCCTCAACATGCAATTGTAAATACAGGTCCTTCTCAAAAAATTAGCATATAGTGTTAAATTTCATTATTTACCATAATGTAATGATTACAATTAAACTTTCATATATTATAGATTCATTATCCACCAACTGAAATTTGTCAGGTCTTTTATTGTTTTAATACTGATGATTTTGGCCTACAACTCCTGATAACCCAAAAAACTTGTCTCAATAAATTAGCATATCAAGAAAAGGTTCTCTAAACGACCTATTTCCCTAATCTTCTGAATCAACTAATTAACTCTAAACACATGCAAAAGATACCTGAGGCTTTTAAAAACTCCCTGCCTGGTTCATTACTCAAAACCCCCATCATGGGTAAGACTAGCGACCTGACAGATGTCAAGAAGGCCATCATTGACACCCTCAAGCAAGAGGGTAAGACCCAGAAAGAAATTTCTCAACAAATAGGCTGTTCCCAGAGTGCTGTATCAAGGCACCTCAATGGTAAGTCTGTTGGAAGGAAACAATGTGGCAGAAAACGCTGTACAACAAGAAGAGGTGACCGGACCCTGAGGAAGATTGTGGAGAAGGACCGATTCCAGACCTTGGGGAACCTGAGGAAGCAGTGGACTGAGTCTGGTGTGGAAACATCCAGAGCCACCGTGCACAGGCGTGTGCAGGAAATGGGCTACAGGTGCCGCATTCCCCAGGTAAAGCCACTTTTGAACCATAAACAGCGGCAGAAGCTGTTGCTAAGTGGTCCCAAGTACTTTTTTCTGATGAAAGCAAATTTTGCATGTCATTCGGAAATCAAGGTGCCAGAGTCTGGAGGAAGACTGGGGAGAAGGAAATGCCAAGATGCCTGAAGTCCAGTGTCAAGTACCCACAGTCAGTGATGGTGTGGGGTGCCATGTCAGCTGCTGGTGTTGGTCCACTGTGTTTCATCAAGGGCAGGGTCAATGCAGCTAGCTATCAGGAGATTTTGGAGCACTTCATGCTTCCATCGGCTGAAATGCTTTATGGAGATGAAGATTTCATTTTTCAGCACGACCTGGCACCTGCTCACAGTGCCAAAACCACTGGTAAATGGTTTACTGACCATGGTATTACTGTGCTCAATTGGCCTGCCAACTCTCCTGACCTGAACCCCATAGAGAATCTGTGGGATATTGTGAAGAGAAAGTTGAGAGACGCAAGACCCAACACTCTGGATGAGCTTAAGGCCGCTATTGAAGCATCCTGGGCCTCCATAACATCTCAGCAGTGTCACAGGCTGATTGCCTCCATGCCACGCCGCATTGAAGCAGTCATTTCTGCCAAAGGATTCCCGACCAAGTATTGAGTGCATAACTGAACATTATTATTTGATGGTTTTTTTGTTTGTTATTAAAAAACACTTTTATTTGATTGGACGGGTGAAATATGCTAATTTATTGAGACAGGTTTTTTGGGTTATCAGGAGTTGTAGGCCAAAATCATCAGTATTAAAACAATAAAAGACCTGACAAATTTCAGTTGGTGGATAATGAATCTATAATATATGAAAGTTTAATTGTAATCATTACATTATGGTAAATAATGAAATTTAACACTATATGCTAATTTTTTGAGAAGGACCTGTATATACAGAAAACTCTTAATCAACATTATAATTGTTTATGCATACATATGCAAAAATTACCCATATGTTAAGTTTGATAGCAACTCAATCAAATATTAATATAAGGAGAAACATGAGTCCATGCTATACAGTAAAAATCCTTTACATTTTCTTAGAACAATTTTAAAACATACAAAGACATGAACAGATTTGGGCAAAAAATAAAAATGAAAAATGAAGGTGCAGACAGTGACACTAGAACCAGAGTGGATAGAGCAAGGGGCGCTATGTTTGTGTAAAATAACCCTTGGGTAAATGCGAGCAAAATCAATATATAGTAGCCATCCTATAAACAGTCAGGGTGATAATGCACACAGTAATTATATTTGCACATGTGTCATTCAATATTAGTACTAATATCAGCTTAAAGTCAAATGTTGTTGCACATCTAACTCAACATCCACACTGAAGAAAGTTGCCATATGTACAATATCACACATGACATATAATTTCATGGGTCCACAATTTTAGTAAAGGATGGCAAACACATAAAGGTATAGATCAAGTACAGCGGCCATTACCCATCAGTGTGGTTAGAGTAGCACCCCAGCTCTATGTTTCTGGGGACTATATGCAAGTTATAGCTCATTCATGCAAAGAAGAAGCCATATATTAACACAATCCAGAAACATTGCAGTCTTTTCTGGGCCAAAGATCATTAAAAAAAACTGAGGCAAAATGGAAAACTGTCAAACTTTGAATTTCTTTATGGAAACCACAGACGCATTGACCAGTAGAATCAGGAGAAGAGGGACCATCCAGCTTGTTATCAGCATACAATTCAAAATATTGCATTTCTGATACTAAAAGGTTGCATTAGTGCCTATGGCATGGACAGCTTATGCATGAATGGAAGGCACTATCATTGCTGGGCATTACATAGAGGTTTTAGAACATCATATGCTCCCATTCAGACAACATCTAATTCATCGAAGGCCTTGAATAGTTCAACAAGACAATCCTAAATAACATTCTGCATTCGTCACAAGAGGATGGCTTCGCAGAAGAAAAGTTTTGGTGATGAACCGGTCTACTGTAGTCCAGACCGTTCTCCAATACAAAATATTTGGCTCATTATGAAGTGAAAAATCAAACTGTTGAACAGCTAGAATCCCACATCAGACAAGAATGGGACAACATTCTTCTCCTAAAACTCCAGCAATAGGCCTATTCACTTTCCAGAGATTTACAGACTGTTGTAAAAGGAAGAGAGGATGCCACACAATGGTAGACATCGCCCAGGGACACATTTTTTAAGATATGTTGCTGCCATCAATTTCTAAATGGGTTCATTTTTCTTCAAATGGAATTGAAAAATATCCAACGTTCAACTTCTATCTGTGATCTCTGTTATTTTGGGAATAAAATATGGTTACAAGGAATTTCCAGACCATTGCATTCTTGTTTCCTTTACATTTTACACAGTGTGACAACTTCCTGGAATTGAGGTTGTAGTATTTTACAGTATTCTCAGAGCTTTTAAAAAATGAAGTGGTGAAACAAGCCTTTTAATTTTGCATCCATAAGTAAGTGAGTTATACAGGGTGATTCACACACTTCTTTACCTGGAAAAATTGTTGTAACTTCTAAAACAAATCTATTGTATTGAAATATGGACTGTACATACCTTGGTTCATGAGAAACTGATGTTTTAAAGCAGTTGTTGAAAATGTCCACCGGTCACATCCAAGCATGACTGCACGCGGCGCTCCATATTGTTGAATGTAGACGCAGGACCTCTGGGGTCATAGCCTGAATTTCTCTTTGTATGTTCTCTCGGAGTGCCTGTAATGTTGTGGCTTGTTACTGTACACCTGACCCTTCAAAAGGCCTCAAGGAAAAAAATCCGGCAAAACCTAATTCTTTTTTTACTTGATCTGGGCCTTTCGATTTCTGAACGACACTGACTTTTTACAGGTGAACATGACCTCTTTGACATGTAAAATACAACATATCTGTCTCGTGAGAAAGCCATTGCAAAAATTTACGTGGATGTACCTAAATTTGTTGTCTCACATCCTGAATTGTTTCCTCAGATATTTTCGCATATCCTCCATCAAACCTATCCAGTAATGTTCCTGCATGATCCAGCTTATTCACCCAAGACTTAACACATGGTTCAGACGGCAGATTTTGACCTTCAAACTTCTCTAGAAACTCACTTTAAGGTCTCAATTTTCCAATATGTTTTCCCAAAGAAATCACGTTCCTCCAAACTGTATCTGTACATTGTTAACAAATGAAGAAGGAATTCGGTATGAGTGAAATGCAAGCACCAAACATAAAGTACCGACAAGTAGAAAGGCGTGCAGCAAGTCTATCTCGTAATGGAGATGACCGACGGTGTGTCAAGTTGGCGAGACCACTCAGCGTCAGGATGGTTCTCAGGATGGATCACTTCTCATGAACCAAAGTAGGTACAGTCCAAATTTCAGTACTCTCTTAGAAGTTACAGCAATGACCCTGTTTATACCCTACACATGGGCATTGGAACATGCTGGATCAGCAGTAAGTTATATTTATTACAAAAACTAAAAAGTTCTCATTTCAACAATCCATAAGTGTCCTTGGTGTAAGCCTCTTCAATCCTCCAGATGTTCTCAGATAGGCTTCCAGCTTTTTGTTTAGTTAACATGACTTCATCTGAAAATGCTAAATGCAGCAAGAAGATACGTTCGGCTAAAAAGCTGGATGGGAAAGTTAGCACTGAGCTAATTGCATGCTGATACCCAGCATGGGGCGGCAGAGATACCATGAAGCGCATGTGTTTGAGCACCAAATGTATTTTTAACTGTAAGGAAGTTTAGAAAGTAATCTGTATTTTACTCTAGTAAATTGAGTGATTTCATTAAATAGGTGTAACAAAATTACAGTGTACCCTGCCAATGGAACGCTAAATCTCCCCATAATAGTCTCCAGCACAGATGTAATGTAACCAACTGATTTGCATAACTCCCACCACGGCGGCTGTATTTCTGAATGTTAGGAAATTACGACACTTTTACAACTTGTTAAATTGCAGAAAATTACATTGTCATAAATAACGCTGCCATCTTGCTCTTGTGAGCGGATCGGCCGTGGTCAGATTTAATCTTTTAAAAATCTTGATTAAACTGTGGGATGAATGAAATGGCAGCTAAAACGGCAATGCAACAATTGCTCCAAACATAGGGAAGAGAGTGGGATGCTTCATTTTAATATCGTTTAGTACAGTCAGATTGTATTTTCTTTTCTATGCCTGCTGGACAGATATTATAGCTAATACCAGAAACTAATTTTCTAAAATAGGTGTAATGTGTCCTTAAAATAAACTGATCGCAGGGTATGCTGCTAATGGGACAATCAGCTGTAATTTACAGCCGAAGCTAGCAGCATGTGTTCAGTTCCCTTAATAGCGCTCGCACTGGGAAAATAAAGCATTGCATGGTGTTCTTTGAAAATTTTTAGCTATCCATTAATGATGACGAGTGTGCTCGTTACTCGTGATTTCCGAACATGTTCGGGTGTTCTCCGAGTATTTTGGGCGTGCTTAGAGATTATGCTTGTGTCCCCATAGCTACATGATTTGCAGCTGCTAGACAGCCTGAATATATCTGGTGATTCCTTAACAAACAAGCAACGCCACATGTATTCAGCTGTCCAGCAGCCGCAAATCATGCAGACTCAAACATAATATCTCAGCACGCCCAAATTACTCGGAGAACCCCTGAGCATGCTTGGAAAACCCGAGTAACGAGCACACTTGCTCATCACTACTATCCGTGCTATGCACAAATGTGCTGATTCCTCCAGAGACACACTATCCTGGGTTATTGATAAATGTTGCATGCAAATGTCCCACTGGGATATTTAATTGTAGCCGTCATTTCATTTTTTCCCCATAAATCAATAATAAATGGCAAAACAAAAAGCTTCGAAATATATCTCATTACACAAATCTGCTTCTTTCTCCTCCTGAACTGTTCAGTCATTCTCAAAATTCTCAAATCAAGGGTGACACGTGTCTTCAGTGAATACAGATTTTCCAATTACTAAGATATTTCACATTTGGTGCTGATAAAGTTCTATGAAGAATTGCCCTTCTGTCTTTGTCTTTATCATATCTTCTCCAGCCTAGTCATCATGCTCCGCCTGGGCTTCCGGCCATGAGTTCACTGCACATGCTCCAAGACCTACTCGCAGCTGATTGTCCTGACCTATAGTTAACAACAGGCAAGAGATGTGGCACTATAGAGGCACTGAGGAGCAGACAGCAGGCAGGGATCAGTGTCAGCAGCCCAAAAAGCAAGTGGCTTATGTTTTATTTATTTTAACCTTTTGCCAGCATCTCACTTTTCTTGCCACTTCCTCTGCTCACTGTCCACTGACCGATCTTCTGCAGCACCCATCTCTGGCCCATTGCTCCCTCTAGGCAGGGATTTCCAACTATGAATAGGCCTCAGAGATCACTGCAAGTCGAAATTCCATCCAATTTGGGAAATGTGAATCTTAACAGATCTGCTCATCTCTACTGAATACAGGTTTTACAGATTTTACTTATGGATTGAGAGTGAACGATCAGTCCAGGAGGAGAAAGGAGCAAATTCTTTGATGAGATATTTTCATGTGTATATTGATTTATGAAATAAAAATTAAACCAACGATTACTGTTTAAAAACAAGTTTTTCCAAACCATGCAATGCCTTTATGGCTATATTAGTCAACAACAGCCATTGAATCGTGGAGGCAGTCCAAGTAGATGTTATGAAGTCCATGTAGGTGAGTCTCTAGCTTTTGTTGACCCTGTAATTCATAAACAAACTCTCTACCATGGCTGTCATTATTTTCCTGGCTGGCATTTTTCTCCTGCATCACATTGCAATGCCAGTGATGGCACAAAAAGAGGAACTTGAGTTCCTTAAAGGGAACTAACTACTATTGTATTTAGATGATATCCAAGATCTTTGTTTTTATAAGGGCCCTTCCCTACCATCCTGAGCCAAATCAACAATGTGTTTACAGTCTGTACTGAGCTCAGTATTTCCTGATCTCTTTGATACCAAGCTGAACTATATATTTGACTGCTTCTTTTTGTCTGTGGCTTGCCCTAACCTCTGCTAGTCTATGGTCCTTACCCAAAGACTGCCTAATGAAGCTGATTCCATCTTTTTGTCTGCTGCCTGCTCTCACCTCTGAGAGTCTATCTTCAGTAACCAAACACTGCCTAATAAAGCTGACTACATTTTTTTGTCTGCTGCCTGCATTGACCATCACTAATCTATTGTGACTCGTGATTACCCAAAGTCTGCCTAGCTGTCACGACACAGCTGTCGGGTGACCAGGGACGAGGGACTTCTTCCCTGCCCCTAACACTAGGGGGTGCCCTAGCTTGCCCTACTCCCCAGGATAATTCCGAAGGTAAAGGTGCCGGCGCCCCCTCCCATGCCTTATCTCCTGAGTTAGCCCTCCATCTGTTCTCTTCCCCCACCCAGGGAAGAGGGGCGCTACTGTGCAACATAGTACGCCAACCTGACAAACAAGGCAACACAAACAAGGGTTAACAGAAAACTCCAGGCATACAAAATATCCACTCACTTATAACAGAGGATTGCACCAGGGTGTGAAGCAGTAGCATAGCTACCGGGGGGGCAGAGGGTGCGGGCGCCCCAGGCCCGGTGCTCTGACGGGGCCCACCCAGAGCTACGCTACTGTAACTGTATCGGCACGCGCAGTGCGCCAATACAGTTACATTCTGTGGCAGAGCAGGGAGAATCGATCTCCCTGCTCTGTCGCTATGGGGCCCCTGAGCGGCCGGGGGGGCCCAGTGCCAGCAGTGGGCCCCCGCCTGTCATCTCAGGGTCAGCTGTACCGGCATTTAGCCGATACAGCTGACAGCAATGATGATGGAAGGAGCGCTGCGCTCCTTCCCCCATCATCCCCCTGTCAGCATCTGACGTCGGCAACGCTGACAGTGGATGCGATGAGTCACTGCCCGGCGCAAAAAAAACAGGAGCTCAGAGCAGTGCAGGAACCAGGAAGAAGAGGCGAGTATTTATTTTTTAAAGGGTGCTGCCTTATAGTACACAATCTGCCTATGGGGGGTCAGCCTAAAACTACAGTGTCTGCCTATGGGGGGTCTGCCTAATACTACAGGGTCTGCCTATGGGGGGTCTGCCTAATACTACAGGGTCTGCCTATGGAGGGGGTCTGCTTAATACTACAGGGTCTGCCTGTGTGGGGGTCTGCCTTATACTACAGGGTCTGCCTATGGGGGGTCTGCCTAATGCTACAGGGTCTGCCTTATACTACAGGGTCTGCCTATGAGGGGTCTGCCTAATACTACAGGGTCTACCTATGGGGGGGTCTGCCTAATGCCACAGGGTCTGCTTATGGGGGGTCTGCCTTAGACTACAGGGTCTGCTTATAGGGGTGCTGCCTTATACTACAGGATCTGCCTATAGGGTTGCTGCCTTATAGTACAGGGTCTGCCTATAGGGGTGCTGTCTTATACTACAGCGTCTACCTATAGGGGTGCTGCTTTATACTACAGGGTCTGCCTGCATGTGCTACCTTACACCACAGGGTCTGCCTATGGAGGGTGCATTATGCAATATTGAGGACTATCTGGTACATTATACTATATTGAGGACTATCTGGTACATTATACTATATAGGGAACTATCTGGTGCATTATACTATATTGAGAACGATCTGGTGCATTATACTATATGGAGGCTATCTAGAGGGGCATCATACAGTGTGGGGATTACAGTGTTGGAGCCATCAGTTTGGAGGCTACTAAGGGGGTTAGAGTATACTGTATATAAGAAAGCATCATACTGTGTATAGGGGAGCTGTACAGGGGAGACTCGGGACATTATTAAATGTAAAGTGGGCACTTATTGTTATAGGGTAACTCAGGTTACTGTGACTATCAAAGGGGCCCACAGGACAATATTACTTTCTAGGGGGCAAAATATGGGCTCTGTTTTATAGGTCACTTGCACCTGGCATTGCTATATTATAGAGGGTGCCTTAGAATTTAGAGCGCACAGACAACCACACAGCAGGGGCAGTAATAAGGACACATACAGCAGCAGCAGCTCAGTATTGGGGTATCAGGTGCAGTAATAGGGACATATACGGCAGCAGCAGCTCAGTATTGGAGTATCAGGGGCAGTAACAGGGACACATACAGCAGCAGCGGCTCAGTATTGGGGTATCAGGTGCAGTAATAGGGACACATACAGCAGCAGCAGCTCAGTATTGGGGTATCAGGTGCAGTAATAGGGACACATACGGCAGCAGCAGCTCAGTACTGGGGTATCAGGTGCAGTAATAGGGACACATACGGCAGCAGTGGCTCAGTATTGGGGTATCAGGGGCAGTAATAGGGACACATACGGCAGCAGTGGCTCAGTATTGGGGTATCAGCAGGATGAGGAGTTTGTGCAGGTTGGGGATAGATGGTGATGGGGCTGGAATGTGAGAAGTGAAATGAGTCTTTGTTGTAATCTCTGCAGAACAATTGTAGCTGGAAGAAGTTGTCATGTCGGTCTGGGCCAGATGGAAAAGACGGGATTCCATCAGAAAGAACGTCAGCGGTTAGACATTATCTGTAACTGTGCAGTGATCTGTAAGTCTACGTTCACATTTGCGGTCGGTGCCGCAGCGTCGGGCGCCACAGCGTCGCCGCATGCGTCATGCGCCCCTATATTTAACATGGGGGCGCATAGACATGCGTCGCACTTGCGTTTTGCGCCGCATGCGTCCCTGCGGCGCCCGCGTCCGGGCGCAGAGGACGCAGCAAGTTGCATTTTTGCTGCGTCCAAAATCAATGAAAAAAAGGACGCATGCGGCGCAAAACGCAGCGTTGTGCATGCGTTTTGCTGCGTTTTTGTTTGCGTTGTGCATTGCGGCGCCGACGCTGCGGCGCACAACGCAAATGTGAACGTAGCCTTATATGTTCTGTAGGGCTGGTATCTACCACTGACCATATGGCGGTAATATTCATATTGGTCTTTATATAGAGATTATCTTCAGTAACAGCGTGGGCATCTGCTGAGGTTCTCCTCCAGAATTAGGGTGCATCACAGAGTTGTAATCAAGGTTACCTGGTTAGGGGCCCACTCAGAAGCCTCGCCCCCCCCCCCATGAGCCAAAACCCTAGCTATGCCTCTGGTGTGAAGGTAGGGGAATAAACCAAAATAGAGATCGATAAGGAATTACCATGCATACAAACCAAGCAACAGTCACTAATACCTCCTCCAACTCTCTTTCTCTTAAGAACTCCTCTCCCTCCTTTAGCCATGCAGCAAAAATGCTAGCTCTGGCAAGGATTTGTATTAGAGCCCAGATTATAAAGGGAAAAGGAGTGGCTAACCAAGCTCAGCTGTGAGCACACGGATTTCCAACCATGGCCGATAAATCCCTTTTGTGCAAGAAGGAATAAACACATTTAAAATGAAGAAGTGCTTCTTCTCTGCCTCGGAGTAGGAGCAATCAGAGGCTGCGGTCTTCTGGCTTCACATTGGCACGGTAACCACATGACACTAGCACATCAGGCTACATCTGCTTCCTGCCTTGGCCATCACTAGTCTATCGTGATTACACAAAGACTGGCTTGCACCAGGCTGCATCTTTTTATCTGCTGCCTGCCCAGACTTTTTCTAGTTTATAGTCATCATTACCCAAATGCTGCTTTGCTTATCTCTCCTACTAAGCCAAATCCATTAGCAATCCTGTGGGTCCATATCTTCTGTATGTTGTGTTACATCATTTTTATCGCAAAGCTGAAACATTAGCAACCAGGACGAAGAAGATTCAAACAAGGGGCCACAAGATCCTCCTATTCTGTAACAAATATGAAGGTAACATGGTCAAGGAGCTATTAGTATGGAAATCTACTTTCTCTGTAAGGATCGGCCAGGACTATAGTCATGGCCAGAAATGCTAGAGCATCAGCATCCAGGCTTTCCCTCACAGAAAAGCAAAGTCCACTATTCAGCGTACCTGCATTTCCAGGTTCAGGTCCCACCCGGCACTTCCCAAGCGGCGATAGCCCCTCTTCGAGGCGACTCCAAGTAACTGAGATAACAGTCCATGGTAACTTGAACGGTTTATTTACTGAAAACTTCACACAATATATCCACAGTTGACAAATCACTTCTCAATTCTGACACATCCATCTGGACATGCTTCCTCAGCTTTCCCTACTTTGCTTACACTTCAGCACGGCACGTACTCGAACCAGACCGTCCTAGACTGCTTCCAGCTTCTTCCTGGCTTAGCCTTGCCATAATGAACACTCCTTCTGCCTGTTTTGCCCCAGACTTGAAATCATCAGCCACCTGGTTTAGTTGCCTCTGGAAAAGCAACCAACCTCTTTGTTCTACTCCTGGTGAAGCTACAGCATCCTTCTGCTCCTCAGCCCGTCCGACTCCGGCCCTAAGAGCCTCCGCCCAAGTGATGAGTCGCCACATATAAGCTGCTGTTCTGGCTCACTGTACCAATGTTCAATAGCTGGGACTTTCACTGAATAATGTTATATGGCTGCCAAGCCGTTCTGGGCCTATAGCCCATGTGGACACTTCGGGCGCCCTGGCCCCGTCTGAACTAACTTCCTACTCACCCAGCCTTAACTCCCGGCAGCCCCTCCTACACTTAACCCTAAGTTGTTAAGAACCCTACATGCTAAAGTGCCCCCACTAGTGTCCAAAAGAGTATTTTTTCACCCCCTTAAACCACTATCACTTCGATGAAAATTGAGTAACATTTTTGGGTCAATTCATTTTAATTGCATTTTTCAGTGAGGTTACATTTTTTATATTTGTACTTAAAAAGTTTGGAAAGTACAGAAAATGTATGATGACAGCTTTGGTAAATAGGAACACAATATAATTAACAATACTTTCATACAGATAAGGATTCCTGCAGAAAATTGTGTTCAAAGTATATTCTTGGCAGCTGATTTTTTGTCTTTTTGACACCTGCTTAGAATTTGTATTGTTTTTTTTTACAGAACGTTCACTTGTATTGTTCTATTCATTAATGAGTGAAATGGTGTTTTAGTGCAGACTTCAATGCAGCACAGTAACACGTGTTTATCCGCCGACTTAAAGGAATGCTTCGACATTGACAAATAATGACCAGGTTTATCACATTGTATTATTCTAGCTAAAATATCTCCATCTATTGTTTATGTCATTTTGAAAACATTCTTTGAACATATGTGTTATCAACATGACTTTTTTACTTATTGTTGCTGTCCTTGTGGAGAACATAAATAATATGGACACCTTTGATCTGAAAATGAAAAAAATATTTTTTTCATCATTTGTTTCTTAAATGCAAACTTTAAGCAACTTTCTAAATTGTATTTTTGTGATACTCGGGGCCACCATCAGACCTCCCTCCAGAACTGCTGGGATTGCTGACCAGTGCAGAAGTATAACGTAACCAAAAAAAGAAAAGTTGCCATGGAATAAACATTGTAAACTGTTTATTCCATGGCAACTTTTCTTTTTTTGTAATAAACTTGTTGAACACTTTTTTGCATCATATCGAGTCAGAGGGTGCGGTAATTTTTGGTTACGTGACTCTTCGGGCCTCCGGGTCTATCTTACCAGCACCTCACATTGTTTTGATCAGAGTGCATACCATTATTCTCCCCAGTGCAGAAGTATAGACAGACGGGGCACTGCCAGACCCCCCAGATGGGAGAAGTTTAGTGCCCTGGGCTAAAGATCACCAAGGACTAAAAAAGGACTAGAACACAGGCTCTCTGGACATTAGAGGGGCCTTTGCTGTAGGGGTCTCAGGCGCCCAGATTCCAGCAGTTGGACAACTGTGATCCTCAGCTGCTGTGGCTGTTGTGGGTACGACTGCAGCAAATGTGAGGGTGACAGCAGGAACTCCAGTGTTGAAAATTGTCTCTTTTGTCCATCCTTCTCCTCTGTTCAATAAAAATGATGTTTTCTTTGTTGGAATACAGCTGCATCTCTGGATTCTTAATTGCGTGGACTGCTGTGGCCCAAGGAGACAAGGTAACTCTGTTTGGGGGAAAGACTGAATCCATCCCAGATTGCATGTACAAGGGGCTGGGGTGTCTACTGACTGTGTTTAGTAGGTGAGCTCGGTCAGGACTACCACCCCAGGGCCCCTTGTTACACTGTGACAGTGAAACAGCTGCGACACATGCAGCTGTGGTGCTGGACAGATGATCAGCAGGAACGATCCAGGAAGCTGGGTTCCTTCTGTAGATTACTCGGTAAGCGCTATAGCTTTTCGAATAAGGAGGGAGCCGAACAGATTTGCTCATCTCTAGTAGCAATTGGTCTAAAAATTTAGATTCATGCTGTTCACTGTTGAAAGTCAACTTGTACGTCCATCGCTTCAATTAAATTGTTTCAAAACCACACTCTGCAAATGTAGCTCATTTATGTATATTTTATTCCGTGTAAATCAGTAGTTAGAAAGTATAACTGCAAATCTATCCTGAACAAAAATAAAACTTTTTGAAGACCGCACTAAATATCTATCCATTCTGCCAATTATTTAACAGTTGTCAAATTTTCGAGCAATTTCAAAAAACACGTAATGTGTCATTGTGTCACTGTGTAAGACGTGTTCCTTACAGATACTGATAGGTGACAATCTAAAATTTCACAGTACTGTCGAAAGCTTTTTGGAAAAATTGTTAATGAGTATGTTTCTATAAAAAGATGCAGATATTCAAATAATAATGTCTAGATGATATGAAAAGTGTTGGATTATTGGATTAAGGGTAATGAAAAGCTACTACTAAATGTAATGTGTCTGACATATTAGAACTAGCAGGTTTGTCCGGGACATTTATAGGATTTCACAGAAATTCTAACCTGCAGAATATTATCAGTGTGTAAAGTACTCTCTGAAAGTTATCCACTGTTTTCACACTCTCCATGCTCATCACTGTGAAACTCAATGGACCCCTCGGAGGAAGCTCTACGGGAAACATGCATCAGGAATGCTCCTTTGCCTCACAGGTCTACCTCACCTTCCTTTACTTTTCAGTACAGTAAAACATTTATTTTTATATTTTTACATTTGGCTTTTACTCCTATGATTTTAAAGGATTTTGTGGTTATTGATATTGGGAGCGTTTAGAAGTTTTGGTCCATTAGATAATTCAAATACAGTAGGAACTATACTGACCATTTCCTCATCCATTTATGTCATTGGTCTTAATTGAGAGATGGGGATGGCTGTGGTAGACAAGCCCTCAGCCTCTTCGGCTATGCTCACCTATGTGTCCACTACATAGTAGCTTCTCTACTTTTTAATGCAGCATTTTCCATTGATGATAGTGGGACAGCAGCATTATAGTTATATACAGTAGAATTATCTTCAAACTACCGATTTACGAGGGGTGGAATGGGAGTCAGACCTCCAACTATCGGACATTATAAGCAGAGTTGAGCAAATATGCTCGGAAACGATCGTCAAATCTGAAGTTACCATATTCGTGTCATATTGGTACCCTATTCATGCCGAATGTATGTTTGATGATCGGTTCCGAACATATTCAATCATTTCTACTCTATTGACTCCAATGGCGTTCGGCAAATATTGCAAATACAATATTCGCCGGCGATCGTAATCTCAACCAAATCTTGCAAAATTCTCTCAACTCTAATTATAAGCCTATCTTTTATACAGGCCATCAATATTCTGATCCTGTAAAAATCCTTTAAAGTGGACCTGGCAGATGATACATGCTGAACGATCTAGGGGCGGCATGTATCATGAACTGGCTGTACGATCGCAGCCATATGTTTAACTCTGCAACGCTGCAGCATTTCAGAAAAAAAATACCTTAGTAGCTGCCGCCTTCCGGGGAACCGAGACACAAGGGAGACTATTGGGGCAGATAAGTGTCTAGCGACTTCTTCGTGCTCTTGATGCACTTGACCACCCTGGTACTGAAAGTTACAGAACACGAGTAACTCTATTTAAGTAATTCTGACTATTTTGTATTTCTCTGTAAACGGGGTGCCCTGCTTCAAACATTTTTCAAAGGCTCAGGGTACAGAGATGCATTTCTCTGTTGCTCAGATTTTTGCCGATTGGCTGCAGCGGTTATCTCATGTCGATAACTTTGCAGCCCGTTTGTCAGCTCAACAGCTCGTGCTGTATACATCTGCAGGACCGCTGAGCTCAATGATTGGCTGCAGCGCTGCCAGTGTGTCGTTAGCACTACAGCTGGTAAACAAAGACTGCAGTAGCCGTGAGTGGCTGGAATGAACCAAAAGAGGGCGAGTAAAAGATGTAGTTTTTTACTTGTTTTGTATTGTTTTTGTCCCCCTATACCTTACTCTTTCAAATGAGACAACCCCTTTAGTGATTTGCGCTTGGCCTTGTTCATGATTTATTGCTTAATATCATGGAATAAAGCAGTAGAATAAATCAGGCTTTTTATACTAAGCAACACAGAAAGATTCTTTGATGTGGCGCTAAAACAAATCTCCACTAAGAAATCTATATTCATTACAATTAAAACCCACAAAATAATTAAAATGTAGAAGCTTTCACCCCTATTAATGCTACACCTAAATCATTGCCGGAACAGACGATTTTGTAAAAGTCACATAATAAGCCAAAGAGAGAGTATTTGTCTTTTCATCAGTGTCACAAAAAGTCTAATTAATTTCAAAGTAATGTAATGTACCAAAATAAAATACGAACAAGTACAGGGGGGTCAATATTTTTAATAAGCATCGTAGTTACAGGTCAATTGAACAACAGATTTTAAAAGAACATTTTAATTAAGTATTCTATTAGACGTACTGGTTGTGTCTTGTTAGCACTGTGACATTCATACCTGTCAATAGCAAATTCGAAATGATCCAAAAACAAAACTCGGGTTTATATATATATATATATATATATATATATATATATATATATATATATATATATATATATATATATATATATATATATATATATATATATATATATATATATATATATATAAAGGAGATCTTTTGCCAGGTATTTGCTATCTTACAGGAGTTCCCTAAATAGTGAGCCCTATATAACTCCACCCACTCCACTGATTGGCATCTTTCTGTGTACACTGGGAGGCGGGGTTTTATAGGACTAGGAGGCACAAGACAACTAGTCTTGTAGTGATAATCTTCTGCTGATAAAAACTATGATTTTGTCGAAACTATGACAAGTGTCCCATTAAGTGACATATCGCTGGAATCAGGGTCTTTCCAACATCATCTTAGATTAAATAGAAACAGACTGACAGATTCTGTATAAAGGGTTAATTCAAGTTCAATTACATTATAGGATCTCTATATATATAAATGATGCATCAGCACCCTGAATCAAATGAGTGCATTCATTCCACTATTGCTACACATGTTAAAAAGTGCAAAAACCATCCAACCATGTCAAGATGTACCGTTTATATGGATATAATATCACTTACGTCTCACTTCTCTACGTGCCAAGCCAGGCAACTAGGGTTGAGTGACTTTTATTTTTATAGGATCGGGTAGGGTTTCACGAAACCCGACTTTCTCAAAAGTCGGGTCGAGTGAAATCGGCCGATCCTATAAAAAAGTCGGGGTCGGGGGTCGGCCGAAACACGAAAAACAATGCAGTGCAATGGGATATTATGGTTCCCAGGGTCTGAAGGAGAGGAAACTCTCCTTCAGGCCCTGGGATCCATATTAATGTGTAAAATAAAGAATAAAAATAAAAAATATTGATATACTCACCCTCGGACGCGCCCTGGTACTAACCGGCAGCCTTTCTTCCTAAGAATGAGCGCGTGAATGACCTGCGGTGATGTCACGGCTTGTGATTGGTCGCGAGCGGTCACATGGGCAGTCACGCGACCAATCACAAGCCGCGACGTCATCTAAGGTCCTTCACGCGCTCATTCTTAGGAAGGAAGGCTGCCGGAAAGAAGCAGGGCGCGTCCGAGGGTGAGTATATTCCTATTAGGTATATACTCACCCTCGGACATGCCCTGCTTCTTTCCGGCAGCCTTCCTTCCTAAGAATGAGCGCGTGAAGGACCTTAGATGACATTGCGGCTTGTGATTGGTCGCGTGACCGCCCATGTGACCGCTCGCGACCAATCACATGCCGCGACGTCACCGCAGGTCATTCACACGCTCATTCTTAGGAAGGAAGGCTGCCGGTTAGTACCAGGGCGCGTCCGAGGGTGAGTATATCAATATTTTTTATTTTGATTCTTTATTTAACACTTAAATATGGATTCCGATCCTGATTCCCGATATCGCAAACATATCGGAACTCGGTATCGGAATTCCGATACCAGATTCAGAAGATCGCCGACCTCATGGCCGACCCCACACAGGGGTCGGGTCGGGTTTCATGAAACCCGACTTTGCCAAAAGTCGGCGACTTCTGAAAATGGCCGACCCGTTTCGCTCAACCCTACAGGCAACATCTAAACTGGGGAAGCTGAACGGAGTTCCATGCATAATTTGTGAATAACACACCATCAGACTGTTTGGGACATCTGGAAAAATGATTGTCCTGTGATGAAAAGGTGAGTGCTACCATGAGTCCTGTGTCATGACAACAGTAAAGCATCCTGAGATCATTCATGTGTGGGGTAGCATTTCATTCAGTGGAGGTGGGCTCACTGACAATTTTGCCCAAGAACACTGCCAATATTAAAGAATGTGATCTTAACATCCCCAGAGAGCATCTTCTCCCAACCATCCAGGAGCAGATTGGGGATGAACAATGCTTTTTCGAGCATGATGGAGACCATGTCACAAAGCATAAATGAAGAAAACAAGGACATTTTGGGTCCATGGTCAAGAAACTCACCAGATCTCCCCATTGAGAACCTGTGGTCAATCCTCAAAAAGGCGGGTGAACAAATAAAAGAACAGATATTGTGATAAACTCCAAGCACTGACTGGACAAAAAAGGGTTGTCCTCTGTCAGAATTTGGCCCAGAAGGTGACATCCAGTTGCCAAGATGAAGAACACAAATCCTGAGGAATAAGTGTCAACATTGGAAATATGAAGTCTTTGCATAAACTTGATGAATTTGTCAGTAAAATTTTAAAAACTTAAGAAAACCTTAAGCATCCGACTAAAAGGTCTACAAAAACTGAAGCAGAAAACTTTGAGAAAGCCAAAATTTGTGTTGATCTCCAAACTTTTGTTCACATCTGTATATTTACAGTGAACCAAAAATATGAAAAAAGTGTGTCATTTCTGAGATTATATTGCCTGGTTTATTAAATGATGATGTTGATAATGTCAACTTTCATAAGAAAAGACATCAAAGGTCTAGGCTCAGCTGGTATTTATCGACAGTGAATTTAAAGTGAGTACCACTATATGGCTAACCATACAAATCTGTCCATTAAATGCTTGGAAATTACTAGATACAGTCATCAGAGCAAAGTACAGGAGGAACAACACAAAGTACCAGCATGGTATTATCATCATGGATAGATCACCGGACCCAAGCTTGCGAGTGCTGCAACTTGTATTGATTATTATAACACTTTAAATATTGTACAAAATTAGGAACTAACGACAGGAATAGGACATTAAGCTGCAGCTAAAAGGAGCTGGGGTCCTGCTCGCAAGCTTACAATCTATGAAGAAATAGGGGAGACACAAAAGGTTAGTGGTAAAAAGTGCCTGTATTGCATAGCGCAGCCATCAATATTGTAAATAGGGTATTCACACAACTCTGCATGAACCCGTCATCAGCCAGGCTCTGTACAAGTTCAGATAAAGAGTGCTAATGAGTGTATAGAAGATAGAACACAGGATAATAAGTTAGATGAGTGTGGTGAGTTGACAATCCAGTCTAAAGAAATGTGTTTTTATGACGAGCTTGAAACTGAGGATACAGAGAATTGTCTTGGGTAGCGCATCCCAGAAAATTGGTGCAGCATGAGAGAAGTCCTGGAGATGAGAAATGACTCCTGAAATGACAGTGAGACTTTAGGCTTGTCACAATAATGCAAAATAATCAGTAGAAGACCTCACACCACAGCTGTGCAGTCATCCTATGTGGCAAGAAGGCTTTTGTATCCCATAAAGCACCTTGTCCATACTCCACTTCAGCTGATTGACATATCTTTGCCTATGTACACATACTGGAGATACCTGTCAAATAAAACAATGTGAGGAGAAGCCAGGGGTGGTGCTGGACTCTACCTACGGTCCCTGGTCAGACTGTTAAAGGTATTATCAAGGAAAAATTCTATTACTGTGAGCCTAAGTGTTAGCAGGTGGAAAGTTACTAACTACCTTCCTTGCTGTTCTACCAGCCATCAATCTCTGCCAACACAGCGAGATCAATGGCCTGAGGATTCTGCTGACATTACACTGACAAAGCAGTTGCTTTTTTTTCCACTCTGCTTTGTTGATGGAGTGTGACTTCTGACTAGAGATGGACGAACTCAGCTCTTCCCACAGAATTGGCACATCTAATAAATTTGCCTTTTTTGGGTGGCTGCGGGTATGTAATTTTTAGGCTGGTGGGGCCCCCAGCTGTCTGCTTTAGCAAAGCTGGTTGTCAAAAATGGGGGGAGGGACAACATGGTGTCTTTTTAAATTGTCTATGTAAATAATTAAAAACAGTGTGGAAACCCCTCTCTTTTTGATAACCAGCTTTGCTAAAGCTGACAGCTGAGGGTTGCAGCTTCCAGCTGTCAGTTTTGCCTGGCTGGTTATCAAAATACAGGGGAACCCACACAGTTTTTTTCTATTATTTACTTAAAGAGCAGCCGACTCCTGCTCTCACTGTTATTAGCTGCAGCAGGCATTGGCTGATGGGAGCAGTTGTCCCATAAGGTGACGCCAGTGAGCGGAGGCAAAATGTTTACCTCTAATCACAGCTGCGGGCTCACATTGTCATTTGATAGCATGGGATCTGCGGCTGTCTGACCAGCAGTAATGATTTTATCGCCGATCAGAGGCAGTGCTTGTCATGTGCATGACAGCTTGGCAAACACTGGATGTTCAGGTTCATCCATTCACTCAGGGTCTGTGTTTGGGTTCGGCTCTGGGTACTGTTCTGATATTCGAACCCAAACTTTTTTTAGTTGTTAGGCCGAACCTGCTGGACCCGAACATCCAGAGGTCCGCCCATCTCTGCTTCTGACATCATGCTGATTGACAACTGGCTCTTCGCTGCATAAATGTGGGAAGCTAGCTGTCAATCAGCATGATGTCAGCAGTCACGCCTTATCAAGATAGCAGCCGGAAGAAGAAGAGCTTCTCTGTTGTTGAGGAGCAGTTGAGTCACTGGCAGGATTGGTCAGTGACCACTCTGAGCTGAGGCCAAATAGAATAGGGAGGTTGTTTTTTGGCTCATTGAAAGAATATTAATTTAGCCTCAGATACCCCATTTAAACTATGTTTTATCTGATACCTTGGAGCGTTTCAGAGAAAAACATACGTGGCTTCAATCTTTTACCCAGATACTGATCCACATTTCCAGTGGTTTTGGCAGCATGAATCGACTGACGGGTTCCCTTTAAAGCTCCACCTCTAGATCCAGACATGCACCATCCACTTAGGGTCTAATATGTGAATGTCTTACAAGAAGCGTCTTTAGAACATTCCTCTTCCATACTCCACACTGTGCATATGGATGTTATGTAATTGGGTTCCCAAACTAATGGTTTTGATGAATGAAACCTTTACGTTGCATTGGTTCAAAAAGTAAACAGTCATTAAACTGCTTTTTTCATTTTTCTTGTATATAGGTTCTTAACCTGAAATCTTTGTCTATTATTCAAAGAATTCAGTGAAAATACTTTGTTTTTAATATTATGCAAAAAAAAAAAAATCAGCAAAGAGCTCTAAAAGTATCCATAGAACAGTTATAAGCCATTATTGATTGAACGGAGAGGAGAGTCTGTCACTTTGCTGCTGAAAAGAAACAATGAAATAGCGACTGGCTGTTTGATAGAGCATTAGGCGAACTAAACTTCAGGTCGAGATGAGGAATATGATATCCTCAGCCTCCCCTGAAAGCTATTTAGTGCAAGTGGCATGAAAATGGAACCGGCAATAATGACACTTCACAAAGCAACGAAAATATATTGATCCATTAAAATAATAACAAAAGAGATCCGAAGAAAAAACAAATCAAGTACTTAAAAGAAAGGCCAAAATGACCGTGACCACAAAGGAGACCAGATTGATTTCAAATTGGTGATATTTCATTTTTTGGAAAACGCTGTGCTTAATTTCATCCATTTGACAAGTTTCCGAATAAAAGGCTATAATGTGAAAAATGAGGATGGCAGAAGAAAGTGACACTAACTAAATATTTGATATATTTTTGTTGTTATTGTGCCTCGCTTTTATGAAGCATAAACATACATTTTAAAAATAACTTGTTCGCAGCCACCACTAGAGGGAGCTTAGGAGCTAGGTGTATACTGTTTATGCAGTGTATGCAGTCAGTTTTTGTGCTCCCTCTAGTGGCCCTTGCAGGTATCGTGTTCTCTTTTGAACCCATGCTAGGGATGTTAATAAGGAAAATAGAGCTCTGACCACTTTAAAGATATTTTATTAAAATTACATAGCACATATGTATCAACCTAGAATTGATCTAATAATAAGAGTGGAAGATTCAGCTATGGCCATTGTAAAACAAAGGTGGCCACATTTTTTTTTAAGAATTCTTTTCCCATGAATTTTTTTTTATAACAACTATAGCGTGAGTATAATTTTAAAGATCACAAAAAAGATGAAAGTGGCACTCCATTATCATTATTCCATCCAGGGCCGGCTCCAGGTTTTTGCGGGCCCCCGGTGAAAAAGTCTCAGTGGGCCCCTTTAACACATACCACAATTCATGATGCACAGATATGGCACTGAAATATAAGTACAGTATAGTACAATGCCAATGCCACTTGCTTTCTTACATTACATGAGTGATATCTATTGTAAATTCTACCATAGCTCAGAATCCAGACAGTATAGTCCTCCATACAGAATAATGAGCCCCATATAATGATCCATACAGTATAATGAGCCTCATATATTGCTCCATACAGTATAATGGACCCTATATTTTGCTTCATACAGAAAAATGAGCCCCATATATGGCAGTGTGGACAGGTGCCAACTCCTGCTGGAAAATTAAATTTCCATCAGCAGATGACCTGGCTCCCCAAACCATCACTGATTGAAGAAACTTCACACTGGACCTGAAGCAGCTTGGATTGTGGCCTCTCCACTCTTCTTCCAGATGCTGGGACCTTGATTTCCAAATGAAATGCAAAATGTACTTTCATCTGTCACGTCAGCAGTCTTCCCCATGATTGTGGAGCCTACTGAAACAGACTAAGGGACCTATTTAAATGCTTAGGAAGCCTTTGTAGGTGTTTTTTTGTTAATTATTCTAATTTACTGAGATAATGACTTTTGGGTTTTCATTGGCTGTAAGACATATTCATCAACATTAACAGAAATAAACACATGAAATAGATCACTCTGTTTTTAATTACTCTAATATATGAGTTTCACTTTTTGTATTGAAGAACTGAAATAAATTAACTGGTGATATTCTAATTTTGTGAGAAGCACCTGTATGATTCTCCATATATAATAGGCCCCATATAAATCTCCTTATACAATGGGCCCCATATGTTGCTCCAAATATAATGAGCCCCATATAAAGTGCCGTATATAATGGAAAATATATGATGCTCAATATATAATTGGCCCCATATAATGCTTCATATATAATGGGCCCAATATGATGGGCCCCATATATTGCTCCAAACATTTAAAAAAATGAAATACTCACTGTGACAAATGAGAGCAGGGAGGACATAGATATCCCACCGTCATCACCAATCGGTAACATAGCTTACACAGTCACAGCTCTCTGGCGCCCCCTTACCCTCAGGTCAGTCAGGGAACTGCACCTAGGATAAGTAGTCACTGGAGAGGCCGCCCTGTTACGTGCTGATTATCAGGGCACACTGCAGTGAGGGCAGTATATATATCACCAGTCCCAGGCCCGGAATATATATATATATATATATATATATATATATATATATATACAAACCTCCAGTTTGTCACTGCCAGGATCCCGCAATAACACCAAAAAGGTATGCTGCCACCAGTTTCTCATTAGATATAACAAGCTTATATCTGTCATGTCGGACGCTGTTCATACCAGTGCGTTCGACAGACAGCGGTAATTCTGCTTTTGTCCACTATGTGCTCAGTAGCGTCGGCTAGATTTTATCTAGCTGGTCCGGGGTTAATTTAGCTGGTGCTCGGATTGGAAGCTGGGCCATGCCCACTGCCTTTAAATAGTTCTTCTGAACATTGGGCGTCGCCGATTATAGCTTCTGTCTAGTGCTTGGTTATCTCGGTGTAGAGTGGTGAACTAGGAGTTGGAGTATCGTATCTGGTGGTGTATTACCCTTTGTCTTATTTACTCCTTCCTATATTTGTATTTGTTTTGCCCTGTGCATTTATAGTGTATTCCTGAGTGACTGCGGCGTGGAGTATATTTTCCGTTATCCTTGTCTGTGCTAACTGTGGCTATTGGGGTATTATCTCTTCACTGGGTGGTGGTTTCAGCCTAGGGTTGAAACAGGAGACAGGGTGAGGGTGGAGGCCTAGACATGCACACCATCAGTGTAAACTCTAGGTAGAGGGTCAGCCAGGATTTCCCTAGTCTGAGGGAAATTGCAGGGGCCCGGGTTATTAGCTCTTGCCCACCTAGGCTTCCCGTGACATTATAATCGGCCTTAAAAAAAGAAAAAAAAAAGAAGAGGTTTCCTTTTTTTTTGTTTTGTCATGGATCCCATGACTTCCATAACCCACCAGTTGGAGGCGCTGTCCCTACAGGTCACTGAGTTGAGGGGGGCAGTGCAGCAACAGGGACTAGCAGTATCTAATGTGCAAGCTGGAGCGACAGGTAGAGTTGCTGAGCCTAAGTTTCCTTTGCCTGAAAAGTTTGCTGGGGAACGCAGTAAATTTGTTTCTTTTCGTGAAGCTTGCAAACTATATTTCCGAATGTGCCCGATCTCCTTGGGTAATGAGGCTCAGCGTGTGGGCCTGGTGTTGTCATTGTTAAGCAGGGATCCCCAAGCATGGGCGTTTTCTTTGCCATCTGATTCTGCTGCATTTGACTCTGTGGAGAGTTTTTTTTCCTCTCTTGGAAACATTTATGATGAGCCTGACAGAATGGCTCTAGCAGAATTTAAGATACGCACTATTCGCCAGGGGGAGCGAGTTGCAGAGGATTACTGTTCTGAATTTCGTCCCTGGGCGGTCGACACACAGTGGAATGATCCAGCGCTGCGGAGTCAGTTTATTCATGGGGTTTCTGGAAGGGTTAAAAAAGCCCTTCTGTTGTACGAGACTCCTGCTTCTGTAGATTCCGCTATGAGTCTGGTCGTCCGCATTGATCACCGTTTGTGTCAGGGGGAGCATGAGACGCCGCCTATGGGAGAAGGTGTAGGTTCATGTGAGGTTGCTGCAGGTGAGCCCACGGAGCCTATGCAAATCGCAGGGGTGTCACATGTTAAGCGCCGAGCCACTGTGCTCAGGAAGCAGGGAGCCTGTTTTTACTACGGTAAAACTGGTCATTTTGTTAACATCTGTCCTCTGCTGTCTAAGAAAAACGCAACGGCGGAAAACTTCTTAGCTCAGAGGGTGTGGAGGAGGCCAATCAGAGCTTATGTATAGCCTCCATGGTGGTTTCTCAATGCATGCTCCCTGCTAAGGTTATTATCACAGGCAGTGAGCTGCCAATCACTGTTTTTGTGGATAGTGGTTCTGCCACAAATCTCATTGATGAGGAGTTTGCGCGCACAGCAGGTTTTAGGATTGAAAAACTGCCTCATCCTATCCGCGTGGTCACCATCAATGCTGCTCCTCTCTCACAGGGGGAGATTACTGAATTTGTGGCTGAGGTGAAGCTCCACATTGGGGTTCTACATTCCGAGCAGGTTACATGTAAGGTGCTCAGGAATCTTCCTGCACAGGTGGTTTGGGGTTTTCCATGGTTGTCTATGCACAACCCCGTAACTGACTGGAAAACTCAGGACATAATTCAGTGGAGCGAGTTCTGCCAGGAGAATTGCCTGGCCACATGTGTGTCTGCTGTGACTTCAAGCGTTCCGGAGTCACTTCTGGATTTTGTGGATGTGTTCTCTGAGAAAGGTTGTTCGGAGTTGCCACCACATCGTCCCTATTACTGTACTATCAGGTTTAAACCAGGGGCCAAGTTGCCTAAGGCAAGGATGTTTAACATCTCCGGTCCGGAGAGACAAGCGTTAAAGGATTACATTGCTGAAAGTTTGAGCAAAGGGCACATCAGGCCTTCCTCCTCGCCTGTGGCAGCAGGGTTCTTCTTCGTGAAGAAGAAAGATGGCGGATTACGCCCGTGTCTGGATTTCAGGGAGCTGAACCAGATTACAGTTCGGGATCCATACCCTATGCCATTGATACCGGATTTGTTCAATCAGGTGGCACGTGCTAAATGGTTTACCAAGCTTGACCTCAGGGGGCGTACAACCTCATAAGAGTCCGTCAAGGTGATGAGTGGAAGACAGCTTTTCATACCCCTGAGGGTAATTTCGAAAATTTGGTGATGCCATTTGGGTTGACTAACGCACCTGCAGTGTTCCAACATTTCATTAATGATGTGTTCTCGCATGTTTTGGGGAAATTCGTTATCGTGTACCTAGATGACATTCTCATATATTCTTGCGACCGTGATACTCATTTAGATCATGTCAGGCAGGTGTTACAGCTTCTCAGAGAGAATAAGCTGTATGCTAAACTTGAGAAATGTATATTTTCTGTTCAAGAGTTGCCTTTCTTGGGTTATATTGTGTCTGTTTCTGGTTTTAAAATGGACGCCGCTAAGGTGCAAGCGGTGCTGCATTGGGAACGGCCTGATAACCTGAAAGCACTTCAGCGGTTCCTTGGGTTTTCTAACTACTATAGGAAATTTATCAAAGATTTTTCCATCATTGCTAAACCGCTAACTGACATGACTAAAAAGGGTACCAATTTCTCCGTTTGGCCTGAGGCTGCTGTGCGCGCATTTGAATTTCTTAAGAACAGTTTTGTTTCAGCTCCCATTCTTGTGCAGCCAGACGTATCAAAACCTTTTGATGTGGAAGTCGATGCGTCTGAGGTTGGTGTGGGGGCGGTACTATCACAAGGCTCATCTTTGAGTGATTTGCATCCATGCGCCTATTTTTCCAAGAAACTTTCGCCCGCCGAACGTAACTACGATATCGGCAACAGGGAGTTGTTGGCAATCAAGTTGGCCTTTGAGGAATGGCGACACTTCTTGGAGGGGTCGGTTCATCAGGTTACTGTTATTACCGACCATAAGAATTTGCTTTATTTGGGGTCTGCCAAGCGTCTGTCTCCCAGGCAGGCTCGCTGGGCATTGTTTTTCACGCAGTTCAACTTTGTTGTCACTTACAGACCGGGGTCTAAAAACACTAAGGCGGATGCTCTGTCCAGGTGTTTTCTGGGGGGAGAACCTCGGGAGGATCCTGTACCCATCCTCCAAAAGGGTGTTGTGGCTTCGGCTCTCACGACCGAGGTTGAGGCTGAGATTGCCGAGGCTCAGGAGGAGGTACCATCTGAGCTTCCCATCAACAAATCTTTTGTACTGCTTCATCTCCGCTTAAAGGTTATGGCGGAGCATCATGATGCTGTCCTGGCTGGCCACCCAGGGGTTAGAGGTACCTTGGAGTTGGTGTCACGTCGGTTTTGGTGGCCCAAGATGCGACAGGACGTGGTCTCATACGTGTCAGCTTGTACCACGTGCGCTAGGGCTAAGACGCCCCGCTCCCGTCCTGTTGGCACACTACTTCCTCTTGAGGTACCTAGTAAGCCATGGACGGAAATCTCCATGGATTTCATCACTGATTTGCCCTCCTCAGCTGGGAACACGGTCATCTTGGTGATTGTTGATCGGTTTTCAAAAATGTCACACTTTGTGTCTTTGCCTTCGTTGCCTAACGCTAAGACTCTGGCTCAGGTATTTGTGCAGGAGGTGGTCAGACTTCATGGGGTTCCGTCTGACATCGTGTCTGATAGGGGTACTCAGTTTGTGGCAAAATTTTGAAAAGCATTTTGCTCACGGCTGGGGATCAAGTTGTCTCATTCTTCGGCGTTTCATCCTCAGTCAAATGGTCAGACCGAGCGTATGAACCAAAATTTGGAACAGTACTTACGCTGCTTTGTTTCTGATAACCAGGAGGAGTGGTCGACGTTCCATCCTTTGGCTGAGTTTGCCATCAATAATCACCGCCAGGAGTCGTCTTGGGAGTCTCCGTTTTTTTGTGTTTACGGGCTACATCCTCAATTTTGTACTTTGAGTCAGAGAGGCTCTTCCGGCGTTCTGGAGGAAGACCAGTTAGGAGCACAATTGTCATCAGTCTGGAGGAGAGTTAAACAGCGCCTGTTGTGCGTGGGTGCTAAGTACAAATGTGTGCCTGACAGTAGGCGTGTGGAAGGTCCGGACCTGAGTGTGGATGACTGGGTGTGGTTATCCACAAAAAACATAAGACTCAAGATACCATCCCTTAAATTGGGTCCAAGGTTAATTGGTCCATTTAGGGTCGCCGCCGGCATTAACCCAGTAGCGTACCGATTGGAGCTTCCTACGGTGTATAAGATACACAACGTGTTCCACAGATCTCTTTTAAAGAAGGTGGTGGGTTCCGTGGACGTGGCGCCGATGCCACCTCCAGTCTTGGTGGATGGTAATTTGGAATTCAAAGTCTCCAAGGTGGTTGACTATCGTGTAGTGCGCCGCACTTTACAGTACTTGGTACACTGGCGTGGTTATGGGCCTGAGGAAAGGTCCTGGGTACCAGCCTCGGACGTTCATGCGGATCGGTTGGTCAGTATGTTTCACCGCCGCCATCCGGACAAGCCGGGTCCTATAATCCGTGAGGGCCCTGGGGTCCCTCGTAGAAGGCGGGGTACTGTCATGTCGGACGCTGTTCATACCAGGGCGTTCGACAGACAGCGGTAATTCCGCTTTTGTCCACTATGTGCTCAGTGGCGTCGGCTAGATTTTATCTAGCTGTCCGGGGTTAATTTAGCTGGTGCTCGGATTGGAAGCTGGGCCACGCCCACTGCCTTTAAATAGTTCTTCTGAACATTGGGCGTCGCCGATTATAGCTTCTGTCTAGTGCTTGGTTATCTCGGTCTGGAGTGGTGAGCTAGGAGTTGGAGTATCGTATCTGGTGGTGTATTACCCTTTGTCTTATTTACTCCTTCCTATATTTGTATTTGTTTTGCCCTGTGCATTTATAGTGTATTCCTGAGTGACTGCGGCGTGGAGTATATTTTCCGTTATCCTTGTCTGTGCTAACTGTGGCTATTGGGGTATTATCTCTTCACTGGGTGGTGGTTTCAGCCTAGGGTTGAAACAGGAGACAGGGTGAGGGTGGAGGCCTAGACATGCACACCATCAGTGTAAACTCTAGGTAGAGGGTCAGTCAGGATTTCCCTAGTCTGAGGGAAATTGCAGGGGCCCGGTGTTGTGAAATTGGATTCTGGGCTCCCCCGGTGGCCACTTGTGGAATTGTACTTGTGTGCATCATCCCCTCTGTTCACCTGCTCCTATCAGGATGTGGGAGTCGCTATATAACCTTGCTCCTCTGTCAGTTTCATGCCGGTCAACAATGTAATCAGAAGCCTTCTGTGCATGTTCCTGCTACTAGACAACTCCTAGCTAAGTTGGACTTTTGTCCTTGTGTGTTTTTGCATTTTGTTCCTGTTCACAGCTGCTGTTTCGTTACTGTGTCTGGAAAGCTCTTGTGAGCGGAAATTGCCACTCTGGTGTTATGAGTTAATGCTAGAGTCTTAAAGTAATTTCTGGATGGTGTTTTGATAGGGTTTTCTGCTGACCATGAAAGTGCCCTTTCTGTCTTCATGCTATCTAGTAAGCGGACCTCGATTTTGCTAAACCTATTTTCATACTACGTTTGTCATTTCATCTAAAATCACCGCCAATATATGTGGGGGCCTCTGTCTGCCTTTTGGGAAAATTTCTCTAGAGGTGAGCCAGGACTGTCTTTTCCTCTGCTAGGATTAGGTAGTTCTCCGGCTGGCGCTGGGCATCTAGGGATAAAAAACGTAGGCATGCTACCCGGCCACTTCTAGTTGTGCGGCAGGTTTAGTTCATGGTCAGTATAGTTTCCATCTTCCAAGAGCTAGTTCTCATATATGCTGGGCTATGTTCTCTCGCCATTGAGAATCACGACAGTTTGACCGGCCTAAAAAAGGGTTAAATTACTGGCTGAGAAAGGAGAGAAAAAAGAAGTCTGCTACAATTTTTTTTTTTTTTTTTCCTCTAGTTCTGAGTGTGCTCTTAATTTAATCACTTGCTAGTTTGCCTATGCTGCAGCCTTCCTCTCTTTCTCTCCTTCTAATCCTTGAATGGCTCTGTGTTCACCTGTTTCAAATGGATCTTCAGAGTGTAGCTACAGGTTTGAATAATCTCGCCACAAAGGTACAAAATTTGCAAGATTTTGTTGTTCATGCACCTATGTCTGAGCCTAGAATTCCTTTGCCTGAATTCTTCTCGGGGAATAGATCTCACTTTCAAAATTTTAAAAATAATTGCAAATTGTTTTTGTCCCTGAAGTCTCGCTCTGCCGGAGACCCTGCACAGCAGGTCAGGATTGTAATTTCCTTGCTCCGGGGCGACCCTCAGGACTGGGCTTTTGCATTGGCACCAGGGGATCCTGCGTTGCTCAATGTGGATGCGTTTTTTCTGGCCTTGGGGTTGCTTTATGAGGAACCTCATTTAGAGCTTCAGGCGGAAAAGGCCTTGATGTCTTTGTCTCAGGGGCAAGATGAAGCTGAAATATACTGCCAAAAATTCCGCAAATGGTCTGTGCTTACTCAGTGGAATGAGTGCGCCCTGGCGGCGATTTTCAGAGAAGGTCTCTCTGATGCCATTAAGGATGTTATGGTGGGGTTCCCTGTGCCTGCGAGTCTGAATGAGTCCATGACGATGGCTATTCAGATCGATAGGCGTCTGCGGGAGCGCAAACCTGTGCACCATTTGGCGGTGTCTACTGAGAAAACGCCTGAAAATATGCAATGTGATAGAATTCTGTCCAGAAGCGAGCGGCAGAATTTTAGACGAAAAAATGGGTTGTGCTTCTATTGTGGTGATTCAACTCATGTTATATCAGCATGCTTTAAGCGTACTAAGAAGCCTGACAAGTCTGTTTCAATTAGCACTTTACAGTCTAAGTTTATTCTATCTGTGACCCTGATTTGTTCTTTGTCATCTATTACCGCGGACGCCTATGTCGACTCTGGCGCTGCTTTGAGTCTTATGGATTGGTCCTTTGCCAAACGCTGTGGGTATGATTTGGAGCCATTGGAGGCTCCGATACCTCTGAAAGGGATTGACTCCACCCCATTGGCTAGTAATAAACCACAATACTGGACACAAGTGACTATGCGTGTTAATCCGGATCACCAGGAGGTTATTCGCTTTCTGGTGCTGTATAATCTACATGATGTTTTGGTGCTGGGATTGCCATGGCTGCAATCTCATAACCCAGTCCTCGACTGGAGAGCTATGTCTGTGTTAAGCTGGGGATGTAAAGGAACTCATGGGGACGTACCTTTGGTTTCCATTTCATCATCTATTCCCTCTGAGATTCCTGAATTCTTGTCTGACTTTCGTGACGTTTTTGAAGAACCCAAGGTTGGTTCACTACCTCCGCACCGGGAGTGCGATTGTGCCATAGACTTGATCCCGGGTAGTAAATACCCTAAGGGTCGTTTATTTAATCTGTCTGTGCCTGAACACGCGGCTATGCGAGAATATATAAAGGAGTCCTTGGAAAAGGGACATATTCGTCCTTCGTCATCTCCCTTAGGAGCCGGTTTTTTCTTTGTGTCTAAGAAAGACGGCTCTTTGAGGCCGTGTATTGATTATCGTCTTTTGAATAAAATCACGGTTAAATATCAATATCCGTTACCACTGCTTACTGATTTGTTTGCTCGTATAAAGGGGGCCAAGTGGTTCTCTAAGATTGATCTCCGTGGGGCGTATAATTTGGTGCGAATCAAGCAGGGGGATGAGTGGAAAACCGCATTTAATACGCCCGAGGGCCATTTTGAGTATTTGGTGATGCCTTTTGGTCTTTCTAATGCCCCTTCAGTCTTCCAGTCCTTTATGCATGACATTTTCCGCGATTATTTGGATAAATTTATGATTGTGTATCTGGATGATATTCTGATTTTTTCGGATGACTGGGACTCTCATGTCCAGCAGGTCAGGAGGGTTTTTCAGGTTTTGCGGTCTAATTCCTTGTGTGTGAAGGGTTCTAAGTGTGTTTTTGGGGTTCAAAAGATTTCCTTCTTGGGATACATTTTTTCCCCCTCTTCCATCGAGATGGATCCTGTCAAGGTTCAGGCTATTGGTGATTGGACGCAGCCCTCTTCTCTTAAGAGTCTTCAGAAATTTTTGGGCTTTGCTAACTTTTATCGTCGATTTATTGCTGGTTTTTCTGATGTTGTAAAACCATTGACTGATTTGACTAAGAAGGGTGCTGATGTTGCTGATTGGTCCCCTGATGCTGTGGAGGCCTTTCGGGAGCTCAAGCGCCGCTTTTCTTCCGCCCCAGTGTTGCGTCAGCCTGATGTTGCTCTTCCTTTTCAGGTTGAGGTCGACGCTTCTGAAATCGGAGCTGGGGCGGTGTTGTCGCAGAGAAGTTCCGACTGCTCCGTGATGAGACCTTGTGCCTTTTTTTCCCGTAAATTTTCGCCCGCCGAGCGGAATTATGATATTGGGAATCGGGAGCTTTTGGCCATGAAGTGGGCTTTTGAGGAGTGGCGTCACTGGCTTGAGGGGGCCAGACATCAGGTGGTGGTATTGACTGACCACAAAAAATTTAATTTACCTTGAGTCTGCCAGGCGCCTGAATCCTAGACAGGCGCGCTGGTCGTTGTTTTTCTCTCGGTTTAATTTTGTGGTGTCTTACCTACCGGGTTCTAAGAATGTTAAGGCGGATGCCCTTTCTAGGAGTTTTGAGCCTGACTCCCCTGGTAATTCTGAGCCCACAGGTATCCTTAAAGATGGAGTGATATTGTCTGCCGTTTCTCCAGACCTGCGGCGGGCCTTGCAGGAGTTTCAGGCGGATAGACCTGATCGTTGCCCACCTGGTAGACTGTTTGTTCCTGATGATTGGACCAGTAGAGTCATCTCTGAGGTTCATTCTTCTGCATTGGCAGGTCATCCTGGAATCTTTGGTACCAGGGATTTGGTGGCAAGGTCCTTCTGGTGGCCTTCCCTGTCACGAGATGTGCGAGGCTTTGTGCAGTCTTGTGACGTTTGTGCTCGGGCCAAGCCTTGTTGTTCTCGGGCTAGTGGATTGTTGTTACCCTTGCCTATCCCGAAGAGGCCTTGGACGCACATCTCGATGGATTTTATTTCGGATCTGCCTGTTTCTCAGAAGATGTCTGTCATCTGGGTGGTGTGTGACCGTTTCTCTAAGATGGTCCATCTGGTTCCCTTGCCTAAGTTGCCTTCTTCTTCCGAGTTGGTTCCTCTGTTTTTTCAAAATGTTGTTCGTTTGCATGGTATTCCGGAGAATATCGTTTCTGACAGAGGGACCCAATTCGTGTCTAGATTTTGGCGGGCATTCTGTGCTAGGATGGGCATAGATTTGTCTTTTTCGTCTGCTTTCCATCCTCAGACTAATGGCCAGACCGAGCGGACTAATCAGACCTTGGAGACATATTTGAGGTGTTTTGTGTCTGCGGATCAGGATGATTGGGTTGCTTTTTTGCCTTTGGCGGAGTTCGCCCTCAATAATCGGGCCAGCTCTGCCACCTTGGTGTCCCCGTTTTTCTGTAATTCGGGGTTTCATCCTCGATTTTCCTCCGGTCAAGTGGAATCTTCGGATTGTCCTGGAGTGGATGCTGTGGTGGAGAGGTTGCATCAGATTTGGGGGCAGGTGGTGGACAATTTGAAGTTGTCCCAGGAGAAGACTCAGCTTTTTGCCAACCGCCGTCGTCGTGTTGGTCCTCGGCTTTGTGTTGGGGACTTGGTGTGGTTGTCTTCTCGTTTTGTCCCTATGAGGGTTTCTTCTCCTAAGTTTAAGCCTCGGTTCATCGGCCCGTACAAGATATTGGAGATTCTGAACCCTGTGTCCTTCCGTTTGGACCTCCCTGCATCCTTTTCGATTCATAATGTTTTTCATCGGTCATTGTTGCGCAGGTATGAGGTACCGGCTGTGCCTTCCGTTGAGCCTCCTGCTCCGGTGTTGGTTGAGGGTGAGTTGGAGTACGTTGTGGAAAAGATCTTAGACTCTCGTGTTTCCAGACGGAAACTCCAGTATCTGGTCAAATGGAAGGGATACGGTCAGGAGGATAATTCTTGGGTCACTGCCTCTGATGTTCATGCCTCCGATCTTGTCCGTGCCTTTCATAGGGCTCATCCTGATCGCCCTGGTGGTTCTGGTGAGGGTTCGGTGCCCCCTCCTTGAGGGGGGGGGTACTGTTGTGAAATTGGATTCTGGGCTCCCCCGGTGGCCACTTGTGGAATTGTACTTGTGTGCATCATCCCCTCTGTTCACCTGCTCCTATCAGGATGTGGGAGTCGCTATATAACCTTGCTCCTCTGTCAGTTTCATGCCGGTCAACAATGTAATCAGAAGCCTTCTGTGCATGTTCCTGCTACTAGACAACTCCTAGCTAAGTTGGACTTTTGTCCTTGTGTGTTTTTGCATTTTGTTCCTGTTCACAGCTGCTGTTTCGTTACTGTGTCTGGAAAGCTCTTGTGAGCGGAAATTGCCACTCTGGTGTTATGAGTTAATGCTAGAGTCTTAAAGTAATTTCTGGATGGTGTTTTGATAGGGTTTTCTGCTGACCATGAAAGTGCCCTTTCTGTCTTCATGCTATCTAGTAAGCGGACCTCGATTTTGCTAAACCTATTTTCATACTACGTTTGTCATTTCATCTAAAATCACCGCCAATATATGTGGGGGCCTCTGTCTGCCTTTTGGGAAAATTTCTCTAGAGGTGAGCCAGGACTGTCTTTTCCTCTGCTAGGATTAGGTAGTTCTCCGGCTGGCGCTGGGCATCTAGGGATAAAAAACGTAGGCATGCTACCCGGCCACTTCTAGTTGTGCGGCAGGTTTAGTTCATGGTCAGTATAGTTTCCATCTTCCAAGAGCTAGTTCTCATATATGCTGGGCTATGTTCTCTCGCCATTGAGAATCACGACAGCCCGGGTTATTAGCTCTTGCCCACCTAGGCTTCCTGTGACAATATCGGGTCACAAACCAAACCCCAGGGAGCGTGTAAGTACTAGCTGGACTCATGGACATAGGAAATTGGGATTCAAGGTAAAAGAGCAGCCACAAATTAATTGATATTTTAATTGCCGAAAGGCGCACTAGATAATACAAATGTATACAGAGTAATATAGAGATATTGCAGCCAGAAGTGCATATAAAGGTAGGGCACCAGTAAGGGATTGCAGTTAGCTGTATGTGTCAAGTTACTGTTCCTTATAGCATGTGGGCCCAGTAAAACCCTAGAGTCCACAGGTACATTCTTAGTTTCTGGTCCGTCTCCACGCGTGACATGACGCAGCTTCCATGGCAGAACAAGGACACCAGCTAAAGGTGTGTAGCTAGCTTTTAATCCCTAGCTTGCCCCCCTCCCTTATTTGCCACCGCCTCTCTGGGCTGAACTGAAATCTCCTCCCCTGACCTCCTAGCTGAAATAATTCCCAATATCTAGGATGGGTCAAAACTTCCTGGTGGGAGGTCCAAGTGGGACGACTGACATCTCAACAGGTTCATTGGGGCTGAACCGATTTGAAGAATCCAAATTGTAAAAAAAATAACGTGAACCAGTATGAGGCATTTTTATTGTCCTGAACTCTGCTCTCTTTAGTTGTTTTGCTTCTACAGCATCGGAGAAGGGCAGGGGCATTGATGCTGGCTGGATCCTGGAACACAACCAGCTTCAGAGCAGAGCTTACAAGCTCTATAAAAAAGAGTCTGTAAGCACTGCACTCCTTTCTTAGACCTGCCACTGCATTTATACAGCATAAGTGATGGGTAAACTAGACAAAAAGCAGAGCATTACAATTAGAAATCCCTCCAATTTGAGACAACCTCTTTACATTGCCACTGAATCTGAGCATTGGTGAGATTGTAGCCTGCAGCTTCCCTCAATACCTGATTTCCAGTAATCATTTGTCAATTCGTAAAAATTGCAAACTTTAGACTGATGCATGGGATTATTGGAAAATGAAGGTAAACTGACGCAAATCTTTTCTTTTATATATAAGATCCTTTTTGTTTTCATTATCATAAATCATGTTACCTTCATTCCTTTGTTTTCTACAAATCATTCTAGAGAGCAAATCTAGATGTTAAGTCCTGTCTTAAGCCTGGACAGGGCCCAGGATGTAGAATATTACTACATAAAGTAGATAAATTGTCCAAAAATTATTGCTTTTTTTTAGCACGGATTGTCCAAAAATTATTGCCACAACTTTTTTACTACTAGACATTAATTTTGATCTTTGGAAAAACTGACTTTATATAATCCCTGAGATAGCTTGGCAAGCTAACCTGCTAATGAAAAATGAACTAATCCCTTCACAAGGTTTATTTTTAATTTATGCATGTGTTAATATTTAACTGTACTAAGAAGCAGGCATTGTAGATTCAAGCTAATGAAATAAATGATGGACTACATTTTGAGTAAGGTGAGATGATTCGATTTATGACCTTAAATTACCTGTAGGAAATACTGAATAACCCCCTTTCCCCTCTTTACCCCCCAAAAAAGAACCCAAAAGAAGCTATACAGTATATCCAGGGGGAATCAGGCTGTGATTTAACCCTTTTTCTACATTTGACCCTTCCCCCCTGAAACCTCCGGTTGGTAAAGGGTTTAATCAACTTGAATGAGAAGATGTGTCCCCTTTAACACAAGATGAAAGGCCTGAAGGATGTAGGAATGGGTCGAGAATTAGTAGAGCAGAAAACTCCAAATGATGCAGAGATAATTCCTTAAGTGTGAGAATGTTACTCTCTCATCTGAGCTTCACAGGCCAGTGCTTTGCTTAAACTGACAGGATGGAATAATAAAATAATAATATATTTTTATTCAAAGCAAGCATTAAAATAGAGGCGAACAACACTCTTAATTTCCTTTTTCACCATAGAGAATTTCCTTTTATTTTACCTAAAAAGCTTTTTGATATGCATTCATATTATTAAATTGATTGGATTTTACATGATTTTAACAAAAATACATATCTACGGTAAGATGAGATGCAGAGGTAGCATGAATTTAATTCTTATTTAGCATGTTGGGGGTTCTGCAATACCATTCCAAGCCACACGGTGCGCTGTTAAAGTGAAATGTCCATTAAAAAAAAAGAACCTCAAAGACATGGCAAGTTCATGACTCTAGAGCATCACCTTGTAGTGATAGGAAGTATTTAGCAGTGTTTGACATTGTAATTGGATTCTCTTCCACTTCAGACTGCAAAAATATAATCTCCCTATTTTCATAAATCCATATTTGTATTTTGGGCTTCCAGCAGGATAAATTAATTTTAATGGTTTTCAGTTATTTTTTCATTTATTACAGCATATTTTACTCCAAAATATTATACAAACGTAATTGCCTTGCAATATATTCTGCTGGTTTAGAAAATATTTACAATAAAATCATATTCAAGTAAAATTCCTGTAATCCAAAATTAGTGGGACCTCATGCATAATAAAAGTTATCATGCACTATTAGACCTGCATAAATGATAAGGAATCTGCTAATTCATTGCTCAGAAGACTCATTTGGACTTTGTAGTGGCTCAGTGGTTAAAACTGTTATTTATTATGTTTATTTATATAGCGCCATCATATTTCACAGCCAAAATTCGATGGGTTCCTTTGCAAAATTTGGACCTGGGTCTCCCCTGAATGTTGGTCAGATGTATGTGCCCTTGTAGTGTTTTAAAGCCTATAAAGACACAAGTGTTGCCCCTCTCCCCAACATTATGTAGTAATGTCCTCCACCCTGGACCCTTCCAGGTATATGCGTAATTTCATACTTGGAACCTTCACGCTATATACAGTATATTCCCCATCCAGGGGCCCTTCCAGGTATATATTTTCTTCTTGCTATATATGTCTCCCATCCTGAGGCCATTCCTGGTGTAAATATCCTCAGTCTGCCACTGCATAAAAAAAAAAAACATTCTACTCACCTTCCTCTGCTCCCACGATGTGTGGTGTCCTCTTCAGCAGCCAGCACCGAGGGTGTCAGCTGACATCAATGTGCCTGCTATGGCAATGCGCAACATCATTTCCATGCAATGCCAATATCTGGCATCAGTATGTCTTTGGAATGTGTGAGGAAACCCACACAAACCCTGAGCAAACCCACACAAACACGAGGAGAACATAAAAACTCCTTGAAGATGTTGTCCTTGGTGGGATTTGATCCCATTGACCCCAGAACTGCCATGGTAAAGTTCTAACCACTGAACCACTGTGCCACCCTAAGATTAGGTTAGAAGTAGGATGCAAACCCATGCTTCTAAGGAAGGACTGTTGCTGCAACAGTGTGGGATCCTGGTTTAATATCACAATATGTGAAACATCTGCAAGGTGTTTGCATGTTCTTCAGGTGTTTCTTCCCACACTCCAAAGATATAGTGGTTGGGGATTTGGATTGTGAGCCCCAATGATGACAGTGATGATACTGCCGATAGAGAGATGTGAAAGGTAATGGTGATATATCATCAAATATAATAAATAATAATGAATATCTTAGGCAGAAATCTACAGTATTTTGGAATATCATAGTCAACTCCATACGTATATAGCCTCCAAAAAAAAGGCCAAAAATTCTTAGAGATTAGCTCTCTATAAGGCCTCCTTCAGACATCCATTTTTTCCATATCCGTTTTTACCATCAGAGTTTTATCAAATTTTCTTGTTTGCCAAAATTTTTTTTTCCAAAGCTTCTCCTATTCAAGACAATACTGAAAATGGACATCACATAGATGGATGCCATCTGTGTGTTGTCTGTGAATTTTCACTAAACCATTGGATCAAAATAAGACATAATGCTGTTTTTGGTGACACATGGTCCCCCGATAAACAGCCCCATAGACTATAATGGGTATAACCTAAGATAAAAATAAAATGAGTATGTACCATGTAGTGAGTAAATGAATAATAATTAGTGATGAGCGAGTATACTCGTTGCTCGGGTTTTCCTGAACACGCTCGGGTGTCCTCCGAGTATTTGTAACTGCTCAGAGATTTAGTTTTCGTCGCCTCAGCTGAATGATTTACAGCTGCTGCACAGCTTGATTACATGTTCCCTAGCAACAAGGCAACCCCCACATGTACTCAGGCTGGGTAGCAACTATAAATCATTCAGCTGAGGTGACAAAAACTAAACCTCTGAACACTAACAAATACTCGGAGATCACCCGAGCGTGCTCAGAAAAACCAGAGCAACGAGTATACTCGCTCAGCTCATCACTAATAATGATAGTACATGTAAATAAAACAGGGTACTAATTTAACACTATTTAGATAAAAAAAAACGTAAAATCCATCTGACAGCAACAAGGAGAACCCCAAAACCTCACTTTGTGTTAGCCGACTTCAATGTTGATGGGGCAGTGAAGAACTGCATAGCTCCCAACTGTCCCTCATTGTGCGGGACTGTCCCGATTTGGAGGCTTTGCCCCGCTGTCCCACATGGGACTCTGCTTCTCCCGCACACAGCAGGAGAAGCAGCCGACATGGCCCTTGTTTAGGCCACGCCCCTTCCCCTTCTGTAGGTTGTTCTTCCAGCGTGCGGTACAGATCAGAGAGGGAGAGGACATTTTAATGTACCTAACACCAGGGCTTACCTGCCGGACACAGCCTGAGTGCCAATGTAAGCAGCAGTGGAGGGAGCTATAATGCCTGGCTAATCCTGCGTGGAATGAGTGGGGCTGAGCAGGGTGGTGGGTGGGATAGACACTTACAGCCTCCTCTGTTACTGGCCTTGGCTGCTGTGATTGCACAGCGACGTATCAGTAGTCTGTGCCATAGTCCAGACAATAAATGCTGGAGGAAGAGCAACTACAGCTCCCTGGGAGAGGGCGACAATGCTAGGCTAATCAATGTGGCTTGCTATTTTTCCGCACTGGCAGCCTCACCAATAATCCCCATGCAATTGAGCCTCATAGGGTGCTGCAACCTTGTAAAGCCTGACATTAAGCTAAGCCTGATACTGTATCATGTGCTTTATAATGAGGCACCAAATCATGGCACAATTGCTGGTACATACTACACAATGTAAAATTACACTCAACTCCGCTCCATACACACACGACTCCGCTCGGTACACCTCGTACACACACGTGGCTCCGATCGGTACACCTCATACACACACGCGGCTCCGCTGTATAGATCAACTGACATGTGCCCGGTTCAGCGCTGAACAGGGGTTTATCACCTATGTCATTCTATTACAGCATAGGTAATAAAGGGGTTAAAGAACAGCAGCAGAATGGGGGGGCATATACCAAGATAAGGGATATATATTACCAGGATGGGGGATATATATACCAAGATGAAGCCCAGTATAAGGGACATATACCAGTGTGTGTATATAGATAGACTAGCTATTGAACCGATTCTATGCCCGGGTGTCGAGCATTTATATTGGTATATGGTCTCCATCCTGGTATGTGCTGCTTTCATCCTGCACCCTAATCTTGTCATGTGCTGCTACCATTTTGCACCCCTATCCTGTCTTGTGCAGCCCCCATCCTTCGCCCTAATCTTGTCATGTGCAGCCCCCATCCTGCACCCTCATCCTGCTTAGTGTGCCTCAATCTTGTCATGTGCTACTCTCTTCCTGCACCCTAATCCTGTCATGTACTCCCATCCTGCGCCCCAATCCTGTCATGTGCTCCCATCCTGCGCCCCAATCCTGTCATGTGCTCCCATCCTGCGCCCCATTCTGTCATGTGCTGCTCCCATCCTGCGCCCCCATCCTGCCATGTGCTCCCATCCTGTGCCCCAATCCTGTCATGTGCTGCTCCCATCCTGCGCCCCCATCCTGTCATGTGCTGCTCCCATCCTACATTGCCATCCTGTCATGTGCTGCCCCCATTCTGTCATGCGCTCCCATACTGTGCCCCATTCTGTCATATGCTGCTCCCATCCTGCACCCCATTCTATCATGTGCTGCTCCCATCTTGCATTGCCATCCTGTCACATGCTGCTCCTATCCTGCACTATGTGGCCAGTATACAGTATGGAGCACTGTGTAGCCATTATACAGTATGGAGCATCATGTGTGGCCATTATTCAGTATGGAGCATCATGTGTGGCCATTATGCAGTATGGAGCATCATGTGTGGCCATTATACAGTATAAAGCACAATGGACCCATTATACAGTATGGAGTGTCATGTGTGGCCATTATACAGTATGGAGCATCATGTGTGGCCATTATACATTATGGAGCATCATGTGTGGCCATTATACAGTATGAAGCACTGTGGGCCAATTATACAGTATTGAGCATCATGTGGGGCCATTATACTGTACACAGCATCATGTGTGGCCATTATGCAGTATGGAACATCATGTGTGGCCCTTATACAGTATGGAGCATCATGTCTGGCCATTATACAGTATGGAGCATCATGTCTGGCCATTATACAGTATGGAGCATCATGTGTGGCCATTATACAGTATGGAGCATCATGTGGGGCCATTATACTGTACATAGCATCATGTGTGGACATTATACAGTATGGAACATCATGTGTGGCCATTATACAGTATGGAGCATCATGTCTGGCCATTATACAGTATGGAGCATCATGTCTGGCCATTATACAGTATGGAGCATCATGTGTGGCCATTATACAGTATGGAGCATCATGTGGGGCCATTATACTGTACGCAGCATCATGTGGGGCCATTATACTGTACGCAGCATCATGTCTGGCCATTATATAGTATGGAGCATCATGTCTGGCCATTATACAGTATGGAGCATCATGTGTGGCCATTATACAGTATGGAGCATCATGTGGGGCCTTTATACTGTACATAGCATCATGTGTGGCCATTATGCAGTATAGAACATCATGTGTGGCCATTATACAGTATGGAGCATCATGTCTGGCCATTATACAGTATGGAGCATCATGTCTGGCCATTATACAGTATGGAGCATCATGTGGGGCCATTATACTGTACGCAGCATCATGTGGGGCCATTATGTAGTATGGAGCATTATGTGTGGCCATTATACAGAATGGAGCATCATGTGTGGCCATTATACAGTATGGAGCATCATGTGTGGCCATTATACAGCATGGAGCATCATGTGTGACCATATTTTTTTGTTTATAATTATTGTTTATGAAACCGTTTGATCAGCAGTGCTAAATGGGTGTGGATGGGGTGTGGATATGGGTGTGACTAGTTGTGAAATGGGTGTGGTCAGAGGTGTAGCTTAAAAATTGCCACAGTGTGCTGCACGCGCCGCAATCTTTGTCCCTCTTTCCCTTCTTAAAAAGTTGGGAGGTATGGAACTTGGATCTGACTGTACAGACACCTGGCCATGGGAAACTATGCGGATGAAATTCCTAGCTCAAAAGGGGGAGTCACGCCCCAAAGTGAAAGAAACTACAGCAAAACCAAAAGAAATGAGCTGGAGCATAAGCTGGTACACGTGCAATATGTGTGAATACATTCATACTGTGGCCATTTGACAGTCAAAACCTAATATATAAACAAAATGAGCAGATACCCTGTAGTAAGTGAGTGAATATTAATAGTACACAGGGTACTTAGTTTACACTATTTTGATCAAGCGTAAAAGTCATCCCACTGCGACAAGGTGTACCCAATCGGGACAGTCCTATCTCAAGTATTAAAGTCTCACATTGTGGCATCTCACCTCAATGTAGATGTGCACATAATAGACATGTAATCTTCTATTCATGAAAAACAAACAATAGATATGTGAAAAACAGATATCTGAATGAAGCTTAATAGTTTCCATAAACCTGTGTTTTTACAGCTCTTTAACCCCAGAGCAAAATTAAAATTCTAGGATATTATTCCAGAAAACCAATAGAGTAACTCAAGGGAACACAGCGGCCCTATTGATTTCCAAGTAAAGCATTTGTAACTAATGTATAATTCATAATATGGATGTACCCACCATATTGGACACCAAGGTATTCTAGTTCTAGTCTAGTATTGCTCCTATTTTTGTGCCAGGACTATACGAAACCTCTTCCTGGGATCTGCTCTTTTTGATGTTTTGCATGTCCTCATTAGTGTCGTGTCCATGCCTGTAAATAATCATCTAGAAAACATTGATAAAAAGAGTAGGGATTACGTTTAAGATGAGTAGGGTCTACCAGGAAGCTTCACATGATTGTTAAGATACAAGGCAGAATTAATATTGTTACGATTTTTAATATATTTTTTATTGGTCTGTAAACTTTCCTCCTGGCCCTCCAGCTGAAATCAGTATCTAGTATCTTTCACCCGTCCTCAGTTTCACTGCCACCCAATATAACGTGAATTAATTTCCTGTAATTAAAAAAATGTAGCTTATGGCATTGCCATCAGCTATTATTATATTAGAGGGATTTCATTTTACCTTTTTATTTAACACTTTAGTTTTTGCGATATTTTCACAAACCAGAGTACATTATACCTTATAGAATGAAAAATGTAAATGTATAGGGTGTATAGGGTGAAAAATGTAAATGTTTTATATATCATATTTTGGGCGACATGTATTGGGAAAACGGATCTATTAACCTCCGCTTAGCCAAACATACATTTGACATGTATCGAGAAGGACAAGCTAGCAGTCATTGGACACCTCTGGAATCACTCATCTATGAAGGTCAAAGAAGGTTCCGAAAAAAAAAAATCCAAAAAACTGACCTTCTATGTCCTCATCAGCAGCAGTGTCTGCCAGTGCCCCCAAAATAAAATTGGATGGCCCGTTTTGTATTAACGTTTCATTACCGTCTAATATTTGATAAAAGGAAAACCACAAAACTGAATCACGGACAATCTCAAGAAGGAGAAGCAAAAGGAAAATAAGGTTGTTGCTGAAACTCAAAGGATCACATTTTATGTACTTTCTTTTGTATCTTAAAGGAGAGACCAATGCAAAGACATCAAAGTCCAACCGGCACACATTACATTGACATGGAATTTAGTGGCAGACTAATGTAAAGCAAAAGAAAAATTCAACAAACACTTTTGTATGCCATAGTACTAGTGTTAAAAGTTGCACAATGAACAGGTGTACAAAAATTGTGCAACTTTCGCCATTTTTACTTTCAGTCCACCACTTATCTAAAAATGCAGAAGAGGCATGGGCTGCTATGACTAAAGGTGCTGCATGCACCAGAAACGCGCTAGTGGTGTTTCGCTTCTGGGCTTTTATGGACATTTTGTAGAATTTTTTATATAAACAAAAAATTTATTTTCCATGTATTGTGTCATGTGATGTTTGCCTATTCAATATGAAGCAATGCATAATGTAGGTTGTGATATGCAAGAAAAGTGTAGGGTAAGATATAGGTTAGGACTAGGGACTAGTGATGAGCAAATATACTCGTTACTTGAGATTTCCTGAGCACGCTCGGGGGTCCTCTGAGTATTTTTTAGTGCTCGGAGATTTAGTTTTTCTTGCCGCAGCTGAATGACTTACATCTGCTAGCCAGGATAAGTATATGTGGGATTACCTAGCAACCAGGCAACCCCCACATGTACTTATGCTGGCTGTCAGATGTAAATCATTCAGCTGCGGCAAGAAAAACTAGATCTCCGAGCATTAAAAAATACTCGGAGGACCCCTGAGCAAGCTCGAGAAATCTGAAGTACCGAGTATATTCGCTCATCACTACTTAGGACATAACATAGGTAGGATAAGATAGTTATTGTAGTGAGACAGTGAGGTTAGAATAGAATAGTGTTAATGTTCGGGACAAGCCCACAGTTGTGAAGAGCTTAGTGTTAGGGCAAGTGACTGCTTCTTGTAGATAGCCAGATAGAGGCAAGTTCAAGTAGAAAGTGCCTGTGAGCAATTATGCGGTTGTGTGTGTTAAGTATAGAAAAGGAGACTAAGAGACAAGGGAGTAGCGCCACCTTGAAGTGATCGAAGAGAAAGAGTGCCCTCTCACAGAAAAGGGCACCTTGGATATGATGATGTGTCACCAGAAACCCTAAGCTTGCTAAACACCGAAGATAGCTGACCTAAACATGACTGAGTTTGTGGGACTAGTTTGAGTTCTGAGTAGTAAATCAAGGGTGCCAGTAGTATAATAAATATGAGAAGAAATAGGCTGTAGGACCACTGTTGCTCTACACTTGGATGAAATTGAATGAAATCAAAATCTATTTGGTCTTCAGACATGAGACTTTCTCAACATCTGGCATCCACCAAATAGAATTCTGTGTCTAGGGTAAGTTTTAGTGGGCGCATAGGCACAAGTGCTACACTGACATATTACCAAATTGTAATTTGAACTGAGCATATGAATATTTTCCATTCCAAGAATGATTTTTACTGTGTTATCATCCCAAGGCATGGCACGGTAGGGTGTAATAATGGTTTTTAGCTTCCCCGCAGGTATTTTATATAGCCACGGAAATAAGCTATTTGCTATGATTATACTAAGACTTCACTAAAAGAAATAGCACTGAATTATTACATTCTTGTTTAAAACTAGACACATCCATGCACAGAAGTTATCACAAATCTGTCACCGCTTGGTTAATAATCAATATTCTCGTGTATCCTCTAAGACCTCCTTCACATGTACGTGACTCTGTTACGTGTTGTCTAGTGTTGAGCATTCCGATACCGCAAGTATCGGGTATCGGCCGATACTTGCGGGTATCGGAATTCCGATACCGAGATCCGATACTTTTGTGGTATCGGGTATCGGTATCGAAACAACATTAATGTGTAAAATACAACATTAATGTGTAAAATAAAGAATTAAAATAAAAAATATTGCTATACTCACCTCTCCGACGCAGCCTGGAGCTCACCGAGGGAAGCGGCAGCGTTGTTTGCTTAAAATGCGCGCGTTTCCTGCCTCCCGCGATGTCACGGCTTCTGATTGGTCGCGTGCCGCCCATGTGGCCGCGACGCGACCAATCACAGCAAGCCGTGACGTAATTTTGAGGTCCTGGAAGCCTAATTCTAGGCATTCAGGATTTTAAAATTACGTTCCGGCTTGTGATTGGTCGCGTCACGGTCACATGGGCGACGCGACCAATCACAAGCCGTGACATCACGGGAGGCAGGACACGCACGCATTTTAAAATTACGTCACGGCTTGTGATTGGTTGCGTGCCGCCCATGTGGCCGCGACGCGACCAATCACAGCAAGCCGTGACGTAATTTCAGGTCCTGAATGCAGAAATAGGCATTCAGGACCTGAAATTACGTGACGTGACGTAATTTTAAAATGCGCGCGTGTCCTGCCTCCCGTGACGTCATGGCTTGTGATTGGTCGCGTCGCCCATGTGACCGCGACGCGACCAATCACAAGCCGGAACGTAATTTTAAAATCCTGAATGCCTAGAATTAGGCTTCCAGGACCTCAAAATTACGTCACGGCTTGCTGTGATTGGTCGCGTCGCGGCCACATGGGTGGCACGCGACCAATCAGAAGCCGTGACGTCACGGAAGGAAGGAAACGCGCGCATTTTAAGCACAGAACGCTGCCGGTTCCCTCGGTGAGGTCCAGGCTGCGTCGGAGAGGTGAGTATAGCAATATTTTTTATTTTATTTCTTTATTTTACACATTAATATGGTTCCCAGGGCCTGAAGGAGAGTTTCCTCTCCTTCAGACCCTGGGAACCATCAGGAATACCGTCCGATACATGAGTCCCATTGACTTGTATTGGTATCGGGTATCGGTATCGGATTAGATCCGATACTTTGCCGGTATCGGCCGATACTTTCCGATACCGATACTTTCAAGTATCGGACGGTATCGCTCAACACTAGTGTTGTCCTTTATCACACTTACCGGAGACACTTACACATGCACACACCCATTATAATCTATGGTGTTTACATGTCCAAGTTTTCACACGGACCATGTGTCCATGGGTAGTGTTGAGCATTCCGATACCGCAAGTATCGGGTATCGGCCGATACTTGCGGTATCGGAATTCCGATACCGGGATTCCGATACTTGCCGCGTATCGGATACCGGAATCGGAAGTTCTAAGATTCAAAAAGCAGAAATTCAGCCAATGAGATTGATTCCAAGTGTGGGCACATCCTGTTTAGCATGGAGGGCATGAAACTACTGGCAAGGCTGTGATTGGCTGGTGTAATGATGTCATGATGCAGTTTAAAAGTCGCTGGCGCCATTTTGCGATCACTCTGCTGTGAATTCAGTTAGTGACAGGACGCTGTTTGCTGACTGAGGGACAGTTTAGAGATAGCGATTTGCTTCTTTGTGCTTTCCAAAGGCTAATTTAGCAACCGCTGTGTTCACCTACTATTCACCTTGCTTTTGCCTTGTAGCGCTGTTTTCACAGCGATCTGCAGGGTCTGTGTGTGTGTGTGTGTGAGTGCAGCCCAGTCTCCAGTCTGAGTGCAGCCACATAGGCCATCCATAGTTGGTTGTATTCAGTTCAGGGAGGGTGGTTCATTGCCTCATACTGTTCCTTTTTTTTTTTTTTTTTCCCAAGTAGTGTAGTCTGCTGCTAATTTATTCAAAAAAATCCTATTAGTGTCTTTCCACCCGTCTCCAGCTAATTTGTGGAAAAACACTACATAGGATAAAGTAGAGGAGGGTTTTTGGGCCTTGCAGCGCCGTTTACGGCTGTCTGCACGGTCTCCGTGTGACTGCAGCTCGCCCTGTAATCTGTGAGCAGCTGTAGCCTGGTTGTCTCCAGCTCAGGGTTTTTCACTGCGTCATACCGCCAAATCAATTTTCTTTTTTTTCAAAGTAGTGTAGTCTGCTGCTAATTAATTTAAAAAAATCCTATTAGTGTCTTTCCACCCGTCTCCAGCTAATTTGTGGAAAAACACTACATAGGATAAAGTAGAGGAGGGTTTTTGGGCCTTGCAGCGCCGTTTACGGCTGTCTGCACGGTCTCCGTGTGACTGCAGCTCGCCCTGTAATCTGTGAGCAGCTATAGCCTGGTTGTCTCCAGCTCAGGGTTTTTCACTGCGTCATACCGCCAAATCAATTTTCTTTTTTTTCAAAGTAGTGTAGTCTGCTGCTAATTAATTTAAAAAAATCCTATTAGTGTCTTTCCACCCGTCTCCAGCTAATTTGTGGAAAAACACTACATAGGATAAAGTAGAGGAGGGTTTTTGGGCCTTGCAGCGCCGTTTACGGCTGTCTGCACGGTCTCCGTGTGACTGCAGCTCGCCCTGTAATCTGTGAGCAGCTGTAGCCTGGTTGTCTCCAGCTCAGGGTTTTTCACTGCGTCATACCGCCAAATCAATTTTCTTTTTTTTCAAAGTAGTGTAGTCTGCTGCTAATTAATTTAAAAAAATCCTATTAGTGTCTTTCCACCCGTCTCCAGCTAATTTGTGGAAAAACACTACATAGGATAAAGTAGAGGAGGGTTTTTGGGCCTTGCAGCGCCGTTTACGGCTGTCTGCACGGTCTCCGTGTGACTGCAGCTCGCCCTGTAATCTGTGAGCAGCTATAGCCTGGTTGTCTCCAGCTCAGGGTTTTTCACTGCGTCATACCGCCAAATCAATTTTCTTTTTTTTCAAAGTAGTGTAGTCTGCTGCTAATTAATTTAAAAAAATCCTATTAGTGTCTTTCCACCCGTCTCCAGCTAATTTGTGGAAAAACACTACATAGGATAAAGTAGAGGAGGGTTTTTGGGCCTTGCAGCGCCGTTTACGTCTGTCTGCACGGTCTCCGTGTGACTGCAGCTCTATCTGTTGTCAGTTCAGCCCCCAAAAAATAAATAAATAATAAAGTTCACCAAACACACCAGTTACACCACTTTACATTTCTGTAGGCCACATTAGCTCATATTTGTGTCTAGTCCACACTTTAGATAATTAGTGCTTCTTATACCTGTTAGGAGGAGTTGCTCAGGAATAAGCACACAAATCCGTTAGTACTTTTCTGCTTATCTTTATCAGTCAACCAAGATGAAGAAGGCAGTGAGTAAGGCACGGGGGCGTGGGAGCCGTCGCGGAGCAGGGAGGGGACGTGGGGATTCTGTGCCTGCTGCGGGCACCGGTGACTCATCAGCACCCACTTTCACCAGGCAACAGTCGTTCATGCGAAGCTTTGTGTCCGAGCGCCGTACACCGCTTCTGCGTGAAGAACAAATTGAAGCTGTTGTCGGATGGATGGCAGCTAATGCATCAACTTCCATTAGTGCCACATCCTCTCAGACACAGAGCACTGGAGAGCAGCCATCTGTCTCTTCACCACCTGCCAAATTGCCCAGGCAGACAGAGAGCCCAGGACAGGAGCCGTCTCTACTTCTGTTCTCTGAATCTCTTGGCTTGGAAACAGGGGGCCAGCCAAGCAGCATTGGAGAAATGGAAGAAGAGGCAGGGTGCAGTGATGCCCAACAGCTTTTTCTGTCTTCCTCTGAAGAGGCGGGTGGGCCAGTGGCTCCGGTCACCACATCGCAGGCCGCATCAGCTGATGATGACACTCAGGTGCCACTTACTGGTGCGTGCTCTGCTGCTGAGACTACCCAGGAGGAGCAGTTGGGGGCAGAGGGTAGTGTAGATGATGAGGTCCTCGACCCATCTTGGCGTGAGGGACAGGAAGGTGGTGGGAGCAGCTCTGAGGAAGAGATTCCCCGTACGGCCCAAAGAGGGAGAGGGAGGGGGAAGACTGCGGATCCTGCAGCCTCCGCTTTGGCACCCGTTAGGAGCATGTCTCTTCCAAAAGCCAAAAAGGGCGCTCCCAAGACTTGCAGTGCCTGGTCCTTTTTTGACACAGTTGCAGATGACATTTGCTATGTCAGATGCAACGTGTGTCATCAAAAAGTCAAAAGAGGGAAAAATGTCAGCAACCTCAATACCTCCAACATGTGGAAACATGTGCGCAACAGGCACCCGGCGGAGTTAGAAAAACACACTGAAGAGGTAGGCCAACCAACAGCGGCAGCTACCACCTCTTCAGCTCGTGTTGCCTCTTCCTCTACCTCACACGCAGCTGGTTCGGCGTCCTCCCAGGATCGCCGTGGAAGAACCTCTGCCCCTGTTGTCCAGAGACCCGCTGTAATTCCACCCGCAGCGCCACTTTCCCAGTCATCCACACACTCCCAGCCCAGTCTACAGCCATCGGTAGTACAGGCATGGGAGAAAAGGCGGCCTTTCTCGTCAAACCACCCACGAGCACAGGCTCTGACTGCAGGCATTGCCAAACTTCTGTCACTGGAAATGCTGTCATTCAGGCTGGTGGAGACTGACAGCTTCCGTGACTTCATGTCATTGGCAGTCCCACAGTACAATGTGCCCAGCCGCTTTTACTTCAGCAGGCAAGCCGTCCCTGCCCTGCAGAAGCATGTGGAGGGACACATAAAACACGCGCTACTGAACGCCGTCAGTAGCAAGGTCCACCTCACCACCGATGCGTGGACCAGTCAACATGGACAGGGGCGATACCTTTCCCTCACTGCCCATTGGGTTAATGTCGTTGAGCCGGGTACAGACCGTGCGAGTGGCGCAGGACGTGTCCTGCCCACTCCAAGGATTGCAGGAATCCATTCTGTACGCATTGACTCCTCCTCCTACACCAGTTCCTCAGAATCATCGCTGCAGGAGCCGTCACAGTCCACCTCCACATGGACCCGTGATGAACGTGTACCTGTTACGACCGACATGAGCACAGCAGTGGCCAAACGTCAACAGGCCGTCTTGAAATTAATTTTCTTGGGGAATCGTAGCCACACAGCGCAGGAGCTCTGGAATGCCATCAAGCAGGAGAGCGATGTGTGGTTTGTGCCAGCGAATCTCCAGCCAGGCATGGTAGTGTGTGATAATGGCCGAAATCTGGTGGCAGCTCTGGGCCTCGGCAACCTCACTCACATCCCATGTCTGGCACATGTGCTCAATTTGGTCGTGCAGAGCTTTTTGAGGGACTATCCGGATCTTGATGCACTGCTGCACAAGGTCCGCCTAGAGTGTGCTCACTTGCGGCGTTCCAGCACGGCAAAAGCGCGCATTGCGGCTCTGCAGCGCCGACACCGCCTGCCGGAACATCGCATCATATGTGACCTACCTACCAGGTGGAATTCCACGTTACATATGTTGGAGCGGTTGTGTGAGCAGCAGCAAGCTGTAATGGAGTACCAGCTGCTTCAGGCGCAAAAAAGTCGCAGTCAGCGCCGTACAGACTTCACAACCACAGAGTGGGCCACTATGAATGACGTCTGCCAGGTTTTGCGTCCCTTTGATTATTCCACGCGGATGGCGAGTGCAGATGATGCACTAGTCAGCATGACTGTCCCCCTTATCTGCCTGCTTGAAAAATCACTGCAAGCGCTAAGGGATGATGTTGTGGAAGAGGTGGAGGATGAGGATTCACCATTTCCATCATCTTCTGGACAGTCAGCGCCACGTGGTTCCTCACAAACGCGTAGGCAGGGGACCGTTTGTGAGGAGGATGAGGAGGAGTCAATGGAGGAGGAAGACATCCGTCCAGAGGAGGGAGTTACACAATTGTCCAGTACTCAGTGTGTACAGCGAGGGTGGGGTGATGACGAGCGGGCAGAGATCACGCCTCCAGCAGGGGACAGCGTTTCTTGGGCAGTTGGCAGTCTGCAGCACATGGTGGATTACATGCTGCAGTGCCTGAGAAACGACCGCCGCATCGCCCACATTCTCAACATGTCTGATTATTGGGTGTTCACCCTCCTCGATCCTCGCTACCGGGACAACGTAGAAAGCCTCATCACACCGTTGAACCGGGAGCGAAAAATGCGGGAGTACCAAGACACACTGGTCAATTCCATCATCTTCTCCATTCCAACTGAGAGAAGTGCTGCTAGTGCATTCCAAAGCAGCTCAGTGCGTCCAGGCCGTGGTGGAGGCTCTGCACAAAGAGGGAGCAGAAGCAGTGCCTCTGCCCAAGGCAAGACCAGTATGGCCGAACTGTGGCACAGTTTTCTGTGCCCGCCACAAAAGTCTACACCATCACAGACGGCTCCAGTCAGCAGGAGGCAACGGTTCCGTCAGATGGTGACAGACTACATGTCTTGCCCTCTTGCTGTACTCCCAGACGGCTCTTCCCCTTTCAAGTTTTGGGTCTCAAAGCTGGATACATGGCCAGAGCTAAGCCAGTATGCATTGGAGGTGCTGTCTTGCCCTGCGGCCAGTGTATTATCGGAACGTGTCTTTAGTGCTGCAGGTGGTGTACTAACTGACCGTCGCATGCGACTATCCTCCGATAACGTTGACCGGCTTACTTTCCTGAAAATGAACAAGGCCTGGATCTCGCCGGAATTTGCCACTCCTCCTCCTGATTGAATAATTAGGTCACTGTATACGTTATCCAGGTCTCCTGTTGTGTTCATCTTTCTACCACCTGAACTTAAATTCCTGGGCTCCAACACCGCCAGTTGAGGCTCAGACGTGCCGTCTGCACAGTCAAAACATACGACCCAGTGTTATTGGGTTTCAGTAACGTCAGCTGATCCCCAGCTGTGTAGCCGGCAATGTGTCATGCGACCGCCACGCTGACACAACAACTGAAATGTAAGGGAATCTGTCCCCCCCCCCCCAAGGCGTTTGTTACTGAAAGAGCCACCTTGTGCAGCAGTAATGCTGCCCAAGGAAAAGGTAGCTATTTTTGTTTAGCTCCTTGCACACGCAGAACTTAACACTTATAAAATGTGTCCACTGATACCGTAAAACCTTCCCGGAGGTGGGACTTTCCTTCGTAATGTGACGCAGCCCAGCCGTCATTCCTACCCCCCCGGCGCCGCGCACCGGCTCCTCAGCGTTGTTTTATTCCGTCCTGGAGCCTGCGCTGTTATGTTATCCCGTGGCCAGGCACACTTAGCGCTGCCCGTCTTCTGGCATCATTTGGTGTCTGGATGGCTGCGCCTGTGCGGCCGCGCTGGCAGAGAGCCCGCCTCGCAGTGTCTTCTGATTTAATCCCACTGGGGGCCTGGGATCCATGGACATGCGCAGTGCATATCTGAACCTCCACCTCTCACTCATTTCCCTATGGCTTCTTCAGACTGTTCGGTGTCAGCTGGTCCCTAACAGCATGCCACGGCCGTGACACCGCACAGTCTGAAGAAGCCATAGGGAGATGAGTGAGAGGTGGAGGTTCAGATATGCACTGCGCATGTCCATGGATCCCAGGCCCCCAGTGGGATTAAATCAGAAGACACTGCGAGGCGGGCTCTCTGCCAGCGCGGCCGCACAGGCGCAGCCATCCAGACACCAAATGATGCCAGAAGACGGGCAGCGCTAAGTGTGCCTGGCCACGGGATAACATAACAGCGCAGGCTCCTTGACGGAATAAAACAACGCTGAGGAGCCGGTGCGCGGCGCCGGGGGGGTAGGAATGACGGCTGGGCTGCGTCACATTACGAAGGAAAGTCCCACCTCCGGGACGGTTTTACGGTTGCAGGGGACACATTTTATAAGTGTTTAGTTCTGTGTTTGCAAGGAGCATGATGAAAAGAGCCACCTTTTCCTTTTGCATCTTTTGTGCTGCACAAGCTGGCTCTTTCAGCTACAAACGCCTTGGGGGGGGGGTTAAAGGTTCCCTTTCGACTTTCTCAGGCTTCGGCCTACATTGTGTTCCTCTGCTTTTCCACCTGTCCCTGGGCTCCAACACCGCCAGTTGCCGTCCAGAAGTGCTGTACGCACAGTCAACAGTCCCTCCTCTGTTATTGGGGTTCAGTAACGTCAGCTGTTCCCCTGCTGTGTGTGTGGCAATCCCTCCTACCTCCTCCAACCTCCTCCTCCTCCACCCGTCCCTGGGCTCCAACACCGCCAGTTGCCGTCCAGAAGTGCTGTACGCACAGTCAACAGTCCCTCCTCTGTTATTGGGGTTCAGTAATGTCAGCTGTTCCCCTGCTGTGTGTGTGGCAATCCCTCCTACCTCCTCCTACCTCCTCCAACCTCCTCCTCCTCCACCTGCCCCTGGGCTCCAACACCGCCAGTTGCCGTCCAGAAGTGCTGTACGCACAGTCAACAGTCCCTCCTCTGTTATTGGGGTTCAGTAACGTCAGCTGTTCCCCTGCTGTGTGTGTGGCAATCCCTCCTACCTCCTCCAACCTCCTCCTCCTCCACCCGTCCCTGGGCTCCAACACCGCCAGTTGCCGTCCAGAAGTGCTGTACGCACAGTCAACAGTCCCTCCTCTGTTATTGGGGTTCAGTAACGTCAGCTGTTCCCCTGCTGTGTGTGTGGCAATCCCTCCTACCTCCTCCAACCTCCTCCAACCTCCTCCTCCTCCACCTGCCCCTGGGCTCCAACACCGCCAGTTGCCGTCCAGAAGTGCTGTACGCACAGTCAACAGTCCCTCCTCTGTTATTGGGGTTCAGTAACGTCAGCTGTTCCCCTGCTGTGTGTGTGGCAATCCCTCCTACCTCCTCCTACCTCCTCCAACCTCCTCCTCCTCCACCTGCCCCTGGGCTCCAACACCGCCAGTTGCCGTCCAGAAGTGCTGTACGCACAGTCAACAGTCCCTCCTCTGTTATTGGGGTTCAGTAACGTCAGCTGTTCCCCTGCTGTGTGTGTGGCAATCCCTCCTACCTCCTCCAACCTCCTCCTCCTCCACCCGTCCCTGGGCTCCAACACCGCCAGTTGCCGTCCAGAAGTGCTGTACGCACAGTCAACAGTCCCTCCTCTGTTATTGGGGTTCAGTAACGTCAGCTGTTCCCCTGCTGTGTGTGTGGCAATCCCTCCTACCTCCTCCAACCTCCTCCAACCTCCTCCTCCTCCACCTGCCCCTGGGCTCCAACACCGCCAGTTGCCGTCCAGAAGTGCTGTACGCACAGTCAACAGTCCCTCCTCTGTTATTGGGGTTCAGTAACGTCAGCTGTTCCCCTGCTGTGTGTGTGGCAATCCCTCCTACCTCCTCCTACCTCCTCCAACCTCCTCCTCCTCCACCTGCCCCTGGGCTCCAACACCGCCAGTTGCCGTCCAGAAGTGCTGTACGCACAGTCAACAGTCCCTCCTCTGTTATTGGGGTTCAGTAACGTCAGCTGTTCCCCTGCTGTGTGTGTGGCAATCCCTCCTACCTCCTCCAACCTCCTCCTCCTCCACCCGTCCCTGGGCTCCAACACCGCCAGTTGCCGTCCAGAAGTGCTGTACGCACAGTCAACAGTCCCTCCTCTGTTATTGGGGTTCAGTAACGTCAGCTGTTCCCCTGCTGTGTGTGTGGCAATCCCTCCTACCTCCTCCAACCTCCTCCAACCTCCTCCTCCTCCACCTGCCCCTGGGCTCCAACACCGCCAGTTGCCGTCCAGAAGTGCTGTACGCACAGTCAACAGTCCCTCCTCTGTTATTGGGGTTCAGTAACGTCAGCTGTTCCCCTGCTGTGTGTGTGGCAATCCCTCCTACCTCCTCCTACCTCCTCCAACCTCCTCCTCCTCCACCTGCCCCTGGGCTCCAACACCGCCAGTTGCCGTCCAGAAGTGCTGTACGCACAGTCAACAGTCCCTCCTCTGTTATTGGGGTTCAGTAACGTCAGCTGTTCCCCTGCTGTGTGTGTGGCAATCCCTCCTACCTCCTCCAACCTCCTCCTCCTCCACCTGCCCCTGGGCTCCAACACCGCCAGTTGCCGTCCAGAAGTGCTGTACGCACAGTCAACAGTCCCTCCTCTGTTATTGGGGTTCAGTAACGTCAGCTGTTCCCCTGCTGTGTGTGTGGCAATCCCTCCTACCTCCTCCTACCTCCTCCAACCTCCTCCTCCTCCACCTGCCCCTGGGCTCCAACACCGCCAGTTGCCGTCCAGAAGTGCTGTACGCACAGTCAACAGTCCCTCCTCTGTTATTGGGGTTCAGTAACGTCAGCTGTTCCCCTGCTGTGTGTGTGGCAATCCCTCCTACCTCCTCCAACCTCCTCCTCCTCCACCCGTCCCTGGGCTCCAACACCGCCAGTTGCCGTCCAGAAGTGCTGTACGCACAGTCAACAGTCCCTCCTCTGTTATTGGGGTTCAGTAACGTCAGCTGTTCCCCTGCTGTGTGTGTGGCAATCCCTCCTACCTCCTCCAACCTCCTCCTCCTCCACCCGTCCCTGGGCTCCAACACCGCCAGTTGCCGTCCAGAAGTGCTGTACGCACAGTCAACAGTCCCTCCTCTGTTATTGGGGTTCAGTAACGTCAGCTGTTCCCCTGCTGTGTGTGTGGCAATCCCTCCTACCTCCTCCAACCTCCTCCAACCTCCTCCTCCTCCACCTGCCCCTGGGCTCCAACACCGCCAGTTGCCGTCCAGAAGTGCTGTACGCACAGTCAACAGTCCCTCCTCTGTTATTGGGGTTCAGTAACGTCAGCTGTTCCCCTGCTGTGTGTGTGGCAATCCCTCCTACCTCCTCCTACCTCCTCCAACCTCCTCCTCCTCCACCTGCCCCTGGGCTCCAACACCGCCAGTTGCCGTCCAGAAGTGCTGTACGCACAGTCAACAGTCCCTCCTCTGTTATTGGGGTTCAGTAACGTCAGCTGTTCCCCTGCTGTGTGTGTGGCAATCCCTCCTACCTCCTCCAACCTCCTCCTCCTCCACCCGTCCCTGGGCTCCAACACCGCCAGTTGCCGTCCAGAAGTGCTGTACGCACAGTCAACAGTCCCTCCTCTGTTATTGGGGTTCAGTAACGTCAGCTGTTCCCCTGCTGTGTGTGTGGCAATCCCTCCTACCTCCTCCAACCTCCTCCTCCTCCACCCGTCCCTGGGCTCCAACACCGCCAGTTGCCGTCCAGAAGTGCTGTACGCACAGTCAACAGTCCCTCCTCTGTTATTGGGGTTCAGTAACGTCAGCTGTTCCCCTGCTGTGTGTGTGGCAATCCCTCCTACCTCCTCCAACCTCCTCCTCCTCCACCCGTCCCTGGGCTCCAACACCGCCAGTTGCCGTCCAGAAGTGCTGTACGCACAGTCAACAGTCCCTCCTCTGTTATTGGGGTTCAGTAACGTCAGCTGTTCCCCTGCTGTGTGTGTGGCAATCCCTCCTACCTCCTCCAACCTCCTCCAACCTCCTCCTCCTCCACCTGCCCCTGGGCTCCAACACCGCCAGTTGCCGTCCAGAAGTGCTGTACGCACAGTCAACAGTCCCTCCTCTGTTATTGGGGTTCAGTAACGTCAGCTGTTCCCCTGCTGTGTGTGTGGCAATCCCTCCTACCTCCTCCTACCTCCTCCAACCTCCTCCTCCTCCACCTGCCCCTGGGCTCCAACACCGCCAGTTGCCGTCCAGAAGTGCTGTACGCACAGAGCCAAACACCTCGCCAATGTGTTAGTGGGGTTCAGCACCGCCAGCTGTTCCCCTGCTGTGTATACGGCAACGTGTACTGCGACCGCCACGCAGGCACAACAAGTTAAATGTAAGGGAACCTGACCCCCCCCCCCCCCAGGCGTTTGTTACTGAAGGAGCCACCTTGTGCAGCAGTAATGATGCAAAGGGAAAAAGTGCCTCTTTTCGTGATGCTCCTTGCACATGCTGAACCAAACACTTATGAAATGTGTCCCCACACAGCGTTAAACCGTCCGGTAGGTGGAACTTTCCTTTGTCGTGTGACGCAGCACAGCCATCATTTTTACCCCCTTGGCGCCGTGCGCCGCCTCCTCAGCGTTGTTTTAATCTGTCCCGGAGCCTGCGCTGTTAGGTTAGCCCTTGGCCATGCACACATGTTGCGCTGCCCGTCTTCTGACCTCATTTGGTGTCAGGCTGGCTGCGCCTGTGCGGGTGCGCTGGCCGAGATCCCGCCTCGCAGTGTCGTCTAATGTAATCCCACCGCGGGCCTGTGATCCGTGCCCGTGCGCAGTGCATATCCTCTCCTCTCACTCCCCTCCCTACGGCTTCATCAGACTGTGCGATGTCAGCTGGTCCCTAATACCATGCCACGGCCGTGACACCGCACAGTCTGAAAAAGCCGTAGGGAGGGGAGTGAGAGGAGAGGATATGCACTGCGCACGGGCACGGATCACAGGCCCGCGGTGGGATTACATTAGACGACACTGCGAGGCGGGATCTCGGCCAGCGCACCCGCACAGGCGCAGCCAGCCTGACACCAAATGAGGTCAGAAGACGGGCAGCGCAAAATGTGTGCATGGCCAAGGGCTAACCTAACAGCGCAGGCTCCGGGACAGATTAAAACAACGCTGAGGAGGCGGCGCACGGCGCCAAGGGGGTAAAAATGATGGCTGTGCTGCGTCACACGACAAAGGAAAGTTCCACCTACCGGACGGTTTAACGCTGTGAGGGGACACATTTCATAACTGTTAGGTTCCGCATGTGCAAGGACCATAATTAAAAGAGCTAAGTTTACCTTTTCCAGCATTAGTGCTGTACACAATGGCTCTTTCAGCTACAAACGCCTGGGGGGGGGGGGGTTAAAGGTTTCCTTTCAACTTGCTCGAGTGCAGGCTTCGGCCTACACTCCGCTCCCCCTGCTCCTCCTGCTGACCCTGGGCTCCAACACCGCCAGTTGGGGCCCGGTACTGCTAGCTGCACAGAGAAAAACACCTCGCCAATGTGTCAGTGGGGTTCAGCACCGCCAGCTGTTCCCCTGCTGTGCAGCCGGCATCGTGTCCTGCGACCGCCACGCAGACACAACAGACCCAAAGCTGCCGCCTGTGCAGGCTTCGGCCTACACTCCCCTCCCCCTGCTCCTCCTCCTCCTGCTCCTCCTCCTGCTGTCCCTGGGCTCTAACACACCGCCAGTTTTTGCCCAGATGTGCTAGCTGCACAGAGAAAAACACCAGCCAATGTGTCAGTGGGGTCCAGCACCGCCAGCTGTTCCCCTGCTGTGCAGCCGGCAACGTGTCCTGCAAAAGCCACGCAGACACAAGAACTGAAATTGAAGGGAACCTGTCCCCCCTCCCCCAGGCGTTTTTACGTTATCCAGCCACCTTGTACAGCGGTAATGCTGCATGTGTGCAAGGTGGCTCAGAAACGTATTCTCCTCGCACATGTGGAACTGAAAACACGTCTGCAATGTGTCCTCTGTGTGACCATTTAACCGTCCCGGTGGTGTGACTTTCCTTTGTAATGACACGCTGCAACCCCCTTGGTAGCGCTGCCCGTCTTCTGGCATCATTGTTTGGCTGCCTGCGCCTCTGCGGCCGCCCTGACCCACACAACGCCCCTCGGTGTCTTATTTATTGGGACTGCGAGGGTGTGATTGATGGGCAGGATCAGTGCATCAGTTCGCCTGTCCCTCCTCTCCTTCCGCCTTCTTCGGACTGTGCGGCTTCATGGCCGTGGCATGCGATAAGGGATCAGATGACGCCGCACAGTCTGAAGCGGGTGTAAGGACCCGAGTGTGAGAGGCGAACATATGTGCTGCGCCAGGCCCTGAATCCCAGCCCCGCAGTGTTTTAACAATGTTAAGACACTGCGGGGCTGGGATTCATGGGCATCGCGAACCGCACCGGCCGACATTACATGATGCCAGAAGATGGGCAGCGCTAACGGCGCTAGGCCAGGGGATAACACGACAGCGCAGACTCCTGTACAGCAAATAACAACGCTCGGGAGGCTGCACCCAGCACCAAGGTGGGATTCTTGACACCTGTGCTGCGTCTCATTACAAAGGGAACTCTCGCCTCCATTACACAGTTTGACTGTCTAAAGGGCTAAATGTTATACGTGTTCCATTCAGCGTGTGCAAGGAGAAAAATTACAAGAGCAACCTTTGACTTGCGCAGCACTGCTGCTGCATAAGCTGTGGCTCTTCTACTTTGTAACCCCTGAGGGGGGGTTAAAGGTGACTTTTGAAATCGGTTCAATTAGGCTTCGGCCTACACTCTGCTCCACCTGCAGAGCCCGGGCTCCAACAACGCTAGTTGCTGTCCGGAAGTGCTGGCTGCACAGAGCCAAACACCTCGCCAATGTGTCAGTGGGGTCCAGCACCGCCAGCTGTTCCCCTGCTGTGTAGCCGGCAACGTGTCCTGCAAAAGCCACGCAGACACAACACACCCAAAGCTGCCGCCTGTGCAGGCTTCGGCCTACACTCCCCTCCCCCTGCTCCTCCTCCTCCTGCTCCTCCTCCTGCTGTCCCTGGGCTCTAACACACCGCCAGTTTTTGCCCAGATGTGCTAGCTGCACAGAGAAAAACACCAGCCAATGTGTCAGTGGGGTCCAGCACCGCCAGCTGTTCCCCTGCTGTGCAGCCGGCAACGTGTCCTGCAAAAGCCACGCAGACACAAGAACTGAAATTGAAGGGAACCTGTCCCCCCTCCCCCAGGCGTTTTTACGTTATCCAGCCACCTTGTACAGCGGTAATGCTGCATGTGTGCAAGGTGGCTCAGAAACGTATTCTCCTCGCACATGTGGAACTGAAAACACGTCTGCAATGTGTCCTCTGTGTGACCATTTAACCGTCCCGGTGGTGTGACTTTCCTTTGTAATGACACGCTGCAACCCCCTTGGTAGCGCTGCCCGTCTTCTGGCATCATTGTTTGGCTGCCTGCGCCTCTGCGGCCGCCCTGACCCACACAACGCCCCTCGGTGTCTTATTTATTGGGACTGCGAGGGTGTGATTGATGGGCAGGATCAGTGCATCAGTTCGCCTGTCCCTCCTCTCCTTCCGCCTTCTTCGGACTGTGCGGCTTCATGGCCGTGGCATGCGATAAGGGATCAGATGACGCCGCACAGTCTGAAGCGGGTGTAAGGACCCGAGTGTGAGAGGCGAACATATGTGCTGCGCCAGGCCCTGAATCCCAGCCCCGCAGTGTTTAAACTATGTCAATACACTGCGGGGCTGTGATTCATGGGCATCGCGAACCGCACCGGCCAACATTAAATGAGGTCAGAAGATGGGCAGCGCTAACAGCGCTAGGCCAGGGGATAACACGACAGCGCAGACTCCTGTACAGCAAATAACAACGCTCAGGAGGCTGCACCCAGCACCAAGGTGGGATTCTTGACATCTGTGCTGCGTCTCATTACAAAGGGAACTCGCGCCTCCAACACAGTTTGACTGTATAAAGGGCTAAATGTTATACGTGTTTCATTCAGCGTGTGCAAGGAGCGAAATTAAAAGAGCAACCTTTGACTTGTGCAGCACTACTGCTGCATAAGCTGTGGCTCTTCTACTTTCTAACCCCTGAGGGGGGGTTAAAGGTTACCTTTGAAATTGGTTCAAGTAGGCTTCGGCCTACACTCTGCTCCCCCTGCAGAGCCCGGGCTACAACACCGCTCGTTGCTGTCCGGAAGTGCTGGCTGCACAGAGCCAAACACCTCGCCAATGTGTCAGTGGGGTCCAGCACCGCCAGCTGTTCCCCTGCTGTGCAGCCGGCAACGTGTCCTGCAAAAGCCACGCAGACACTTGCTCTTGTACCTTCTGCTCCACATCCTGGTTCCAGTACCGTCAGCTGGTTCCGGGCAGAGCCTTTGGCTTAGGTGCCTCCCTCTGGGTATCCGAGTTCCACCAACGTCAGGTGGTCCTTGGTAGTGCTTTCAGGCACGGGTACCTCCTGCTTAGTAACCGGGTTCCAGTAACGTCAGCTGGTCCTCGGTAGTTCCATTGGCTCTTGGACCTTCGGCTACCCATCCGGGTTCCAGCACCGTCAGCTGGTTCTCGGCAGTGTCTTTTGCTCTTGTACCTTCTGCTCCCCATCCTGGTTCCAGTACCGTCAGCTGGTTCCGGGCAGAGCCTTTGGCTTAGGTGCCTCCCTCTGGGTATCCGAGTTCCACCAACGTCAGGTGGTCCTTGGTAGTGCTTTCAGGCACGGGTACCTCCTGCTTAGTAACCGGGTTCCAGTAACGTCAGCTGGTCCTCGGTAGTTCCATTGGCTCTTGGACCTTCGGGTAGCCATCCGAGTTCCAGTTCCATCAGCTGGTTCTCGGCATTTTCTCAGCCTTCTTGTACCTTCTGCTACATTTCCAAGTTCAAGAGACTAAACACGATGACCCGGAAGAACACCCCTAAGATGACGACGACACCAGAGACGACAACCACCGTGATGACGACGACCCTGGAGACGATGACCCTGAAGACCACCCCGATGACGACGACCCCGGAGACCACCCCGATGACGACGACCCCGGAGACGACGACCCTGGAGACGACGACGACCTGGAAGACCGAGAAGCAGAAGAACAAGAGGCTGCAGAACAAAGAGCAGAAGGACATTAAGCATAACACAAAATATCAGAGCAAAAAAATATTATGTAAATTATAAGCAGAAGAAGACTAAGCAGTGTATGGGGGTGAGTCCGTTCCTCCTCGTGGTGCCCCTGGATAAAGCCTGATGCTGCAGGCCAAACTGAACGCGGACAAATGTAACTGTTTTGTGACAGGCAGAACGGAAGGTGTAATCTTCAAACTTTTATAGATAACAACTACGGGAATGCCTGTCACAAATAAGAATATGATGAAGAAGTTGAATATGATGAAGATAATAGTAAAATAAAAAGAATATGAACAATGTAACCCAAAAAATAATAGGTAGAAGATGAAGAAGAAGATGAATAAGGTGAAGAAGTTGATGTCAAAGAAGCTGATGATGAGGATAATTAAGAAGAAAGCGTGGGAGAAGTAAAAAAGAAGGTGAAGGGCGTGGAAGTAGTGAAACATCAATATCTGACATAAAAAAAAAAAAAATAACATAGTCAAATTCTTTCTAACGCCGAACTTCATAAAAAAAAATTAAAAATCCTGCTATTCTATTACATTGGGCTAAACCTCTGTCCCTTTAATATCTCCGCCACGTCCCCCAATACATCCTACATTATTCTTAGTTGTTTTCCTTCATGTAGAATGAACCTACAAGTTTATAAAGGGTTTATTTTAATTCCGATATTTTCGTCCCATTGACTTGCATTGGGATCGGGTATCGGTATCGGATTGGATCCGATATTTTGACGGTATCGGCCGATACTTTCCGATACCGATACTTTCCGATATCGGAAAGTATCGCTCAACACTATCCATGGGAACCATATGGAGACATGTGCATTTTTCACTGGCAGCACAGATCACATGGAACAAGAAAAGTTTATGGGCCCGTTTCAAACAAGTATGGCACACAGATGACATCCACGTGACATCTGTGTGCTGTCCATGTGACACATACAGGAATAGAATTCGGAATGGAAAATACAGATTTTTATGTGTTAAAGATGTGCAAAGAGATAGATAGATAGATAGATAGATAGATAGATAGATAGATAGATAATAGATAGGTAGATTCATAGTTAAATAGATTGATAGATAGATATATAATTAGTGCCTTGCATGTGTAGTTTACTGTACTTGTATTAAACTAATAAATAAATAATGAAAAAAGCTATGTTGGGTCCCCTCCATTTTTGGTAACCAGCAAAGGTAAAGCAGACAGCTGTGAGCTGTGTTATGACCCCAATGGCAGAGGATCTCAGAGGTTACAACAAAGTCTGCAAACACAAAATACCAGCTCATAGGGAAGTGGTAACTAGGCTGACCGTATACCTGATCCTAGCACAACAACTAGCAGCAGCCGGGGAACGTGCCTACGTTGATTCTAGATGTCTCGCGCCAGCCGGAGAACTAACTAACCCTATAAGGGAAAATAAGACCTTTCTTGCCTCCAGAAAAAAGACCCCAAAGTTAGATACAAGCCCCCAACAAATAATAACGGTGAGGTAAGAAGAAAAGACAAACGTAAGAATGAACTAGGTTTTAGCAAAGAGAGGCCCACTGACTAATAGCAGAATATAGGCAGATGACTTATACGGTCAGCAAAAAACCCTATCAAAATATCCACGCTGAATATTCAAGAACCCCCAAACCGACTAACGGTGTGGGGGGAGAATATCAGCCCCCCTAGAGCTTCCAGCAAAATCAGGAATCACATTTTGTACAAGCTGGACAAAAATAAGGACAATGCAAATAACCAAAAATAAGGAAGCAGGACTTAGCTTATCTTGCAAAGAACCAGGACCAGCAGACAGAAGCAAACAGAAATGAACAGATTACAACGATGCCAGGCACCAGACTGAGAATCCAGGAAGTTTAAATAGCAACACCCCTGGCCTAACGAACCAGGTGGGTACCAAGCTGGGGAAAGACAATCCCAGTGCCATACCACTAGTGACCAAAAGAGGGAGCCAAGAAGTATAGTTCACAACAGTACCCCCCCTTTAAGGAAGGGTCACCGAACCCTCACCAAGACCACCAGGGCAATCAGGGTGAGCAGCGTGAAAGGCATGAACCAAATCGGCCGCATGAACATCAGAGGCGACCACCCAGGAATTATCCTCCTGACCATAGCCCTTCCATTTGACCAGATACTGAAGCCTCCGTCTAGAGAGACGAGAATCCAAGATCTTCTCCACCACGTACTCCAACTCGCCCTCAACCAACACCGGAGCAGGAGGCTCAACAGAAGGAACCACAGGCACAACGTACCGCCGCAACAAAGACCTATGGAACACGTTGTGAATGGAAAACGACACCGGAAGATCCAAACGAAAGGACACTGGATTAAGGATTTCCAAAATCTTATAAGGACCGATGAAGCGAGGCTTGAATTTAGGAGAGGAGACCTTCATAGGAACAAACCGAGAAGACAGCCATACCAAATCCCCAACACGAAGTCGGGGACCCACACCGCGGCGGCGGTTGGCAAAACGCTGAGCCTTCTCCTGTGACAACTTCAAGTTGTCCACCACATGATTCCAAATCCGCTGCAACCTATCCACCACAGAATCCACCCCAGGACAGTCAGAAGGCTCAACATGTCCCGAGGAAAAACGAGGATGAAAACCAGAGTTGCAGAAAAATGGCGAAACCAAAGTAGCGGAACTAGCCCGATTATTAAGGGCAAACTCAGCCAATGGCAAGAAGGTCACCCAATCATCCTGATCTGCAGAAACAAAACACCTCAAATAAGCCTCCAGTGTCTGATTAGTTCGCTCCGTTTGGCCATTAGTCTGAGGATGAAAGGCAGACGAAAACGACAAATCAATGCCCATCTTAGCACAAAAGGATCGCCAGAACCTGGACACAAACTGGGATCCTCTGTCAGACACGATATTCTCAGGAATGCCGTGCAAACGAACCACATTCTGAAAGAACAAAGGAACCAGATCGGAAGAGGAAGGCAACTTAGGCAAGGACACCAAATGGACCATCTTGGAAAAACGATCACACACCACCCAGATGACAGACATTCCTTGAGACACCGGAAGATCTGAAATGAAATCCATGGAAATGTGTGTCCAAGGCCTCTTCGGGACAGGCAAGGGCAAAAGCAACCCGCTGGCACGGGAACAGCAAGGCTTAGCCTGAGCACAAGTCCCACAGGACTGCACAAATGACCGCACATCCCGTGACAAGGAAGGCCACCAAAAGGACCTAGCTACCAAATCTCTGGTGCCAAAAATCCCCGGATGCCCTGCCAACACCGAGGAATGAACCTCGGAAATGACTCTGCTGGTCCATTTATCAGGAACAAACAGTCTGTCAGGTGGACAAGAGTCAGGTCTACCAGCCTGAAATCTCTGCAACACACGTCGCAAATCAGGAGAAATGGCCGACAAGATTACTCCCTCTTTAAGAATACCAGCTGGCTCTGAGACTCCAGGAGAGTCAGGCACAAAGCTCCTAGAAAGAGCATCAGCCTTCACATTCTTCGAACCAGGCAGGTACGAGACCACAAAGTCAAAACGTCACCGCTGTGCTTTCACTTTCGGGCCGGCGCTCAGTCAGTGTCAGGAAGCAGACGCTGGGGGACGCGCAGGTGAGTATGTACTGTTTGTTTTTTTTACTTTTACGCTGGTAACCAGGGTAAACATCGGGTTACTAACCGCGGCCCTGCGCTTGGTAACCCGATGTTTACCCTGGTTACCAGTGTAAAACATCGCTGGTATCGTTGCTTTTGCTTTCAAACACAACGATACACGGCGATCGGACGACCAAATAAAGTTCTGGACTTTATTCAGCGACCAGCGACATCACAGCAGGATCCTGATCGCTGCTGCGTGTCAAACTAAACGATATTGCTAGCGAGGACGCTGCAACGTCACGGATCGCTAGCGATATCGTTACAAAGTCGTTTCGTGTGAAGGTACCTTAAGACTAACATATGGGCCATTTGCAGCCTAATAGTTCATCATGGTTCTCAATTCCCCCTGCTTTGGAGGTAGAAATGGCACCCTTACCTCTTGAGCCTCTGTGCAGCCACGCGGGTTGCATCAATGATATGTCCGTTTCTGCAAGTAGGGAATGTGAGATCAGAACACATGCTGGTCAAAAACAGTAGGTCTGAAACATAATAACATAGGATTTTGATGATTTGATTTCACAAGTAGATTCTCATTTTGGGTGACAATTCCGGGACATACATTTTGGCAAATCGGTCCCAATTCTATTCCTTGTTGGGAAGATGCGTACGTAAGCAGGAAAAGAGTAGTGTTGTATAGAAAGTTTCGGGCTGCAGTTCACTATTTATGAGTAATATCATTGTCTATATTAAAATTAACATAAACCTCCATCCATTTGGAATCATATTCTAGCTTTGAAGTTGGGGTTAGAGCTTCATAAGCAGACAGCTGAGTCTAGTGTCTGATTGGCTGCAGCGCTCACCCTTCCCTTGAACTAAACAGTTTTGGATGAGTGAAGTGAAGGCTGCAGACCTTCGGTGACCGCTGAAATGCAGCAGCACTCATGTGGCATGTCAAGAGAGCGCCCACAGACACAGCTCTGGCACGGCTGGAACAGCGCTGATCTGGGTAGGTCAGTATATATCGTTTTCATTTTAAATGGGGCACTGTTTTGTTTACGAAGGGGACAATTGGACAACCTCTTTAAAATAAGAATAAAGCAGGTAATCCCTTTACTCTAATAATACATTTGGTTTAAAGATTATAGAAGACATCTCAAGAATGTCAATTACTATTTGACTGTAAATGTTTAGATGGGGTTTGGGATGCATTCCTCTAGGGCCAAATACAGATATGAGCAAGAAAATACAGCTGCTCTCTGAAATGGTATTACTGCTATAGAAAATATGTTAAAAATGAAGGTACTTAGTGCAGAAATAGGCCAATTTATGAGAGCCCAACAGCCATGGCAAGGCATATTCCTTTGTTGGAACCCTAACCTTATGTGCCTCTCCCAGGCTGAAAGCTTACAATTTTAAGGGCAGGCAGGATCAAGCTCTAATTAAAACACCTTGAGCCGATGGGAAGAGTGCTCAGATGTGAGTAGATATAAGGTAGTACAGTGGCGTACAAATAAGGTTTTTGGGTCTTGAGTAGTGTTGAGTGATAGCTTCCGATATCCAGAAGTATCGGTATCAGATTGGATCGGCCGATATCCCAAAAATATCGGATATCGCCGATACCGACACCCGATACCAATACAAGTCAATGGGACACAAATATCGGAATGTAAATAAGCCCTTTCTGTCCTTCTACATCCCGTTCCAGAGGGGGGAAGAGTGTGGGCGGTGCGTGGGCGGACACTGTGCGTGTCTGTGTGTGCGGGCGGGGTCTGTGCGGGCCTGCCGGGGATCTGTACGGGCCTCTTGGGGGTCTGTGCGGGCTGCCAGGGGTCTGTGTGGGCCTGCTGGGGCTCTGTGCGGGCTGCAGGGGCTCTGTGCGGGCTGCCGGGGCTCTGTGCAGGCTGCCAGGGGTCTGTGCGGGCTGCCGGGGGTCTGTGCGTGTGTGCAGGCATCGTCCGATGGGACTACAAGTCCCATCGGACGATGCCTGCTACTGTGACAGTGATTGACACATTAGCCAATGATGGGACAGTATTAGTCCCGTCTTTCGGCTAATGTGTTGAATGTAAAAAAAGAAAAAAAAACCATACATACTACATACATACTACATACATACTACATACAATACATTCATACATTACATACAATACATACATATAGACATACAGTACATTAAACATAGAGTACATGCTTACCATTACTTGTCATTTTGATCCCCGAAGCCAGTGTCATCTGTAAAAAATATTAAAATAACAAACAACCAATATACTCCCTGATCCGCAGAAATCCACGAGTGTCCCACGACGATCTCCCATGGAAAACGGCAGCATCAGCTGATGTGACAGCTCTCCAGGGGCTCCAGGAACACAATGACGGGAGGAAGGTATCCTTCCGCACTGTATTCCTCCACCGCTGTAAAAAAATAGTCCCTAGTCTCACTTTTGATATTGCTGTGTGAGAAATTTTCCCACGCAGCAATTGCCATAAAGTGAGACTTTGAACTATCGTAACCTCAGTGATGCACTGCAGGAGCCATTGTCTCCTGTCAGTGTGTCACTGAGGGTCCTATAGAGCAGTGACATCACCCGATGTCACTGTTCTATAGGGGAGATCGTCGTGGGCCACTCGTTATTAATTGGACTACAGCAGACAGGTAGTTTACGGTTTATTATTTTACGTTTTTTGCAGGCGTTGAAGTATGGTAAGTATGGTTAAATGAAGAATATTAAAATACTTTTTTCCTAATGTGTGTGTGTCTTATTAACCCTTTATTACTATTGGATTAATAATGAATAGGTGTCTTATTGACGCCTCTCCGTTATTAACCCAGCTTAATGTCACCTTACAATGACAAGGTGACATTAACCATTTATTACCCCATATCCCACCGCTACATGGGAGTGGGAAGAGAGGGGCTAAGTGCAGGAATTGGCGCATCTTACAGATGCGCCATTTCTGGGGCCGCTGCAGACTGGTATTTGTAGCCGGGGGGGCCAATATCTATGGCCCCTCTCTAGGCTATGAATATCAGCCAGCAGCTGTCTGCATAGCCTTTCTGGCTATAAAATATAGGGGGACCCCGTTGTCATTTTTTTGGGGTCCCCCTATTTTAATAGCCAGTAAAGGCTACGCAGACAGCTGCGGGCTGATATTCATAGCAGGCTACAAATATTGGCCCCCGGCCGTCGGCTTTCCCCCTCTTGCGCAGAAAATTGCGCGGGAGCCCACACCGTTTTTTTTCCGTTTTTTCAACGCATCCGCTGCCCATTCTGAAATCTGGGGAGGAAGGGGCGGAGTGTCGGCCGCGCATGCGAGGTAGAAAATGGCGGACGCGATGGACAATAAAACGATCACTTGAACGTTTTTTCGTGCTGACGGTCCACCAAAACATGACGGATCCGTTGCACGACGGACGCAACGTGTGGCCATCCATCGCGGTCCCTAATACAAGTCTATAGTTAGAAAACGCATCCTGCAAGCACATTTGCAGGATCTGTTTTTTTCCCAAAATGACGGATTGCGACGGATTGCTAAAAATGCAAGTGTGAAAGTAGCCTTAGAAACATTGGCCTTTCTATTATATATCTATGGATATATCTATCTATAGATATATTTATAGATAGATATATCTATAGATACATAGAAGTATCTATCCATATATCTGGCTGCTTTCACACATCAGGTTTTTGCCATCAGGCACAATCCGGCGAGTTTTGAAAAAAAACGGATCCGGCGGAAAAAAACAGATCCGGTGAAAAAAAAAAACAATCCAGTGAAAAAAAAAACGATCCGGAGGAAAAAAAACAGATCCGGTGGAAAAATGGATCCGGCGGAAAAAAACGGAATCAGTGGAAAAAAAAACAATCTGGCGGAAAAAAACGGATCCGGTGGAAAAAACAGATCCAGCGGAAAAAAACGGATCTGGCATAAAGAAGCAGATCTGGCGGGAGAAAACAGATCCTGTGAAAAGAATTGGATCCGGTGGAAAAAAACGGATCTGGCGGAAAAAAACGGATCCGGCGGAAAAAACGGATCCATTTTTTTCAAAAGTCGCCGGATTGTGCCTGATGGCAAAAACCTGATGTGTGAAAGCAGCCAGATATATGGATAGATACTTCTACGTATCTATAGATATATCTATGTATAAATATATCTATAGATAGATATATCCATGTATATATAATAGAAAGGCTGATGTTTCTAAGGCTACTTTCACACTTGCGTTTTTAGCAATCCATTGCAATCCGTCGTTTTGGGAAAAAACAGATCCTGCAAATGTGCTCACAGGATGCGTTTTTTACCCATAGACATGTATTAGCGGCGCATCATGACGGATGGCCACACGTCGCGTCCGTCGTGCAACGGATCCATCGTGTTTTGGTGGACCATCGGCACGAAAAAAAGTTCAAGTGAACTTTTTTTGTCGTCACGTCCGCCTTTCTACCACGCATGCGCGGCTGAAACTCTGCCCCTTCCTCACCGGATTTCAGAATGGGCAGCGGATGCGTTGAAAAACTGCATCCGCTGTCCACGTGCACAAATTTCACAACGTGCGTCGGTATGTCGGCCCGAAGCATAGCGACGGACCCGTACCAACGCAAGTGTGAAAGAGGCCTTAATGAGCGTTTAATTTAAAAAAAAAAAACGGAAAAAAACTGCATGGGCTCCCGCGCAATTTTCTGCGCCAGAGGGGGAAAGCCGATGGCCGGGGGCCAATATTTGTAACCTGCTATGAATATCAGCCTGCAACTGTCTGCGTAGCCTTTACTGGCTATTAAAATAGGGGGACCCCCCAAAAAAAGTGATGTGGGGTCCCCCTATATTTTATAGCCACAAAGGCTACGCAGACAGCTGCGGGCTGATATTCATAGCCTAGAGAGGGGCCATGGATATTGCCCCCCCCGGCTACAAATATCAGTCCGCAGCCGCCCCAGAAATGGCGCATCTGTAAGATGCGCCAATTCCGGCACCTAGCCCCTCTCTTCCCAATGATACCTTCCTCCCGTCATTGTGTTCCTGGAGCCCCTGGAGAGCGGTCGGATCAGCTGATGCTGCCGTTCTCCACGGGAGATCGTCGTGGGACAGTCGTGGATTTCTGTGGATCAGGGAGTATATTGGTTGTTTGTTATTTTAATATTTTTTACAGATGACACTGGCTTCGGGGATCAAAATGACAAGTAATGGTGAGAATGTAATCTATGTTTAATGTACTGTATGTCTATATGTATGTATTGTATATAGCATGTATGTAGTATGTATGCATGTAGTATGTATGTAGTATGTATGTATGTATGTAGTATGTAGAATGTATGTAGAATGTATGTAGTATGTATGTAATATGTAGTATGTATGTAGTATGTGTGTAGTATTTAGTATGTATGTAGTATGTATGCAGTATGTATGTATGTTGTATGTAAGTATGTAGTATGTATGTAGTATGCATGTATGTAGTATGCATGTAGAATGTAATATGTATGTAGTATGTATGCAGTATGTATGTATGTATGTAGTATGTACGTAGTATGTAGTATGTAGTATGTATGTAGTATGTACAGGGGTTGGACAAAATAATGGAAACACCTGGGAACATCAACAAAAGTTAGTTTAATCTGGTGTAGGTCCACCTTTTGCGGCGATTACAGCCTCAATTCTCCAAGGTATGGATTCATACAAGGTGTGAATTGTTGCCAAATGAATTTTAGCCCATTTTGCAGTTAAAACACCCTCTAACTTGAATCTCTAAAATCGACCATAAATGCTCAATAATGTTGAGGTCTGGGGATTGTGGGGGCCAGATGAGATGCTCAACTTCATTAGAATGTTCCTCGTGCCATGCTTTAATGATTCTAGCTGTATGAATTGGTGCGTTATCATCCTGAAAGATGGCGTTCCCCTTCGGGAACAGTGCTTAAACCATTGGATGCGCTTGATTGCCCAAAATGCCTAAATAATCTCGGCTGTTAATTCGTCCATGAAGGGATGTCATTGTCCCGGTGGATCTCCAAGAAATAGCACCCCAGATCATCACAGAACCTCCGTCATGTTTTACGGTTGGGAGAAGGCAGTCTGGATGGAATGCTTCTTTCGGCTGTCTCCAAACTTACACTCGGCCAGAGGTTGGAAATAGGGTAAATGATGATTCGTCTGAGGATATCACATGTTTCCACTGCTCGAGGGACCAATTCTGGAGGTTTTTACACCACTCTAAACGCTTGGAAACATTTGTCGTTGAGAGCAGCAGTTTTCTAATTGCAGCTCTTCCGTGGAGATCAGATTTGTGCAGCTCCCGACGAACAGTTTTCATGGAAACTGGGTTCTGTAGGTGTTCATTGAGCTCAGCAGTGATTTTGGGAGCCATGGACTTGCTATCCTCTCTCACAATTCGCTTTAGAGTCCGACGGTCTCTCTCAGTCAACTTTGACTTTCGTCCGGACCTGTGCCTTGCAGTGGATGGTTTTCCTTCTCTTTCAAACGCAGTCATTACTTTGGAGACTGTACCTCTTGACACGCCAAGCATTCGGGCACTTTGTGTTACACTAGCGCCTGCCATACGAGCACCAACAATTTGGCCTTTTTGAAAATCCGAGAGGTCTGCCATTGGTATCAGGTTCTCATCAATGTTCTTACAGTTATGCAAAACAAACAGTTAATTTACATACACATATCACATAACACAAATAATCAACTACAAAACATTACCATATGTCACGGTTTGCATGTTTATAACATGTTTGAAGATTTTGATGCCAAAACTTTAGGTGTTTCCATTATTTTGTCCAACCCCTGTATGTAGTATGTATGTAGTGTGTATGTAGTATGTATGCATGTAGTATGTATGTAGTATGTAGTATGTATGTATGTAGTATGCATGTAGTATGTATGTAGTATGCATGTAGTATGTATGTATGTAGTATGTATGTAGTATGTATGTAGTATTTATTTATTTATTTATTTATTTTTTACATTCAACACATTAGCCGGATGATTGGTCTACTACTGTCCCATCATTGGCTAATGTGTCAATCACTGTCACTGTAGCAGGCATCGTCCAATGGGACTTGTAGTCCCATCGGACAATGCATGCATACACGGAAAGACCCCCGGCAGCCCACACAGACCCCCGGGAGGCCCGCACAGACCCCCGGCAGCCCGGCAGCAGTTCCTAGCTACCAGGTACACATGAATTGGCCAATTTATGCGCTAAACACTCTCATTTTTTCATATTTCTAGTGCAGTAATGCAGTTCAATTTTCATGTTTCATGTTTGCATGTTTTAGCGCTGCAGTGTGCTGCCTTATTTATTTGACTTTATATGAGTTGGTGACTCTAGGTTCAGTACCTGTTCACACTTAGTCTATGTTTAGATGTGACGGTCAGTTTTCTTAAATCTGTGCATGTGTGCAGGCATCGTCCGATGGGACTTGTAGTCCCATCAGACGATGCTTGCACACACGCACAGACCCCCGGCGGCCCGCACAGAGCCCTGGCAGCCCGCACAGAGCCCCGGCAGCCAGCACAGAGCCCCAAGAGGCCCATCCAGATCACTCTCAGGCCCGCACAGACCCCACTCACACACACAGACACGCACAGTGTCCGCCCACGCACCGCCCACACTCTTCCCCCCTCCAGAACAGAATGTAGAAGGACAGAAAGGGCTTATGTACATTCCGATATTTGTGTCCCATTGACTTGCATTGGTATCGGGTATCGGTATCGACGATATCCGATATTTTTTGGATATCGGCCGATCCAATCCAATACCGATACTTCTGGATATCGGAAGGCATCGCTCAAGACTACTCTTGAGGTTGAAGGCACGATTCAGAGGTGATGAACAATGGACAAGTAGAACTATACCGGAATCTCCATCTTCAGCTTCATTTCTGAGGTTTAACAACATGTTCAATCAATATAACGTTTTGGAGCCAAGCATTTCCTGGCTTCCTTTAAATACTTTCGAAAGATTAAAAAGCGAGCTGATGGAAAGCAGTATAATGGCGCTACCAATATTCTTCAAACATCTATTTTTCTTGATTGAAAAGAAGAGAATTAAAGGTAGAAGGGCCATCTCCCTTACCCCCAGTGCTAATAAAGAAATAACGAGTTCTCTTCTCAGAATATCCCTTCCCCCCTCCCAGCTTTTTTTCCCAGTAAAACTCTCATAATTAAGCAAAGCCGCTTTTAACCAAATTGTTTCAGCCTCAACAAGCAATTAGGACAGACAGTGCTGATAAAATGAAGCACAATGCGTTCTCCTCTGCCCAGTCCCCTCCTTTGCACCAATCCTGGATTCCTTTTGTCCACTTTCTGTGTTAAAAAAAAAAAAAAGGGTTAAATACAGGTGATCTGAACTTTTTGGAGAATACATAAAATGATATATACCTGCAACACAACAGACTTGCTATCCCTTCTGTGTGTACATGAATGTCTGAATGTAAATAGTCAAAATGACTAATAATCCCGAAATGCTATTTTGTATAGCAGGCAGCTTGAGTTTCTAAAAAATCATATGCACAAGGCCACATGGGAAAATCTTCTGGCTGCAGTTTTCATTTAATCTTACTGACACTGAGAAATTTGCTGTAATTATATTGAGTCGACTGATAGAGACCAGGGATACCTAGATCTTGTGAGCTAAATTATACACCCAATAATTTGCCACATTAGGTTACATTCACTAATTTCTGGAAACAATCCCATCATATTCGGCATGTCTTAGGTCCAAAATAGGCAAAAAATGGGATTTTCAGTCCAATTTTGCCCATGCTTGGGGAATCCTGGCGAATGGACTTAAACGAAATTAGTTAGTACGGTTTCCGATGCAATCTAAGAGCAGCATGATGTAAGGGCTGAGACCCTGATTCCAGGGATGTATCATTTACTGGGCTGTGTTTTACAGTTTCAATTAAAAGCAGATTGTTGCTAAAGGACTAGGTGTCTCGTGCCTCCTAGTCAACTGCTCGATGTAACGACGCCTCCACCACTGATTGGCAGCTTTCTGCTTTTGAACAGTGTACACAGAAAGCTGCAAATCAGTGGTGTGGGTGGGGTGTCACAGGGCTCAGCATTCTGAGAGCACTGTTAAATCTGCAGCAGAGAAAATAGGGATTTTATCAAAATGTTACTACCATGTAAGATACCGATCTAAAGAAGCTCTAGTACAAGATGATGGATATAACATCTACATAGCAATACCCACTGGGCCCATAAAGCCTGTCACAAAGAAATGCCTATAACGTATAGTACAAATGTATAACTATCTCACTATATCTTGAACACTTGTTTGTCCTGGAAATTACTAGATTCCCAAGCGATATCATATTTGCCTACTCTCACAGAACTCATGGGAGGCTCATGGAAAAAGAGTATGGACAAGTTGGCAAATCTCCTTTTCGAAAACACTCCCTGAATGTTTCTTGTGTTTGGTGTCGGGATGCAGCATTATCAAAATCAGAGAAAAAACACAAAAATTGAGCTTGGATTAATTTGCTATACATGCAGGCCATAAACGCATGTTCACATTGGCCATGAAGCACACAAAACCTACAAGAAACAAAATGAGCAAAAACCCTGCTGTAACTAAATAAGTAAAAAGCAAAAGTGTATTTAAATAACTCAGGGTTCTTAGTAACACTTTTTTTGATCAAAAATAGCACAAAAGCCATCCCACCGTTGACAAGGTGACCCTGATCAGGACGGTCCTACACTTAGTTGCAGCAGGGTTTTTGCTTATTTTGTTTCTTGTAGGTTTTGTATTATCAAAATCAGAGCTTGGATCCAGACACACATCTAAGAGGACATAGCGGGGCATGGAAAAAAGTGTATGGTCTGCAAAAGGGAATATTTTAAAAAAATTGTCTGGGATTTTTCTGGTCTGCAAAAAAAGTGGTCTGATTTTCATCAGCGTTTTGGATCAGACTGCACACGGTGCCATTCGGGCGATTATTGATGGACACATAGACTGGATAATTTTGATTTGTGACATGACTCTGGTCCATAAAAAAAAGGGACATGTGAATAGATCCATAGGTTATAAAAAGTATGCGTTCTATCTGTAAAAAACCTGACAGCTGATATATGCTGACTCATTGACAGGCACCAGCTGTACGATCACAGCCCTGTATTTCTGACTCTGAAATGCAGTGACGTTTCAGAGAAAAACATGCTTTAAAAGCCACTGGAGACCAAGATGTTCTTGAGTCGTACAGGTGAGTCCTCGGCATCTTTTCCTTGCATGATGTAGTAGAGTGACAGGTCTCACCCAGAGACTCCAGTTCAAAACCCTCACAATGACATACAAAGCCATCCACAACCTGTCTCCTCCATACATCTGTGACCTCGTCTCCCGGTACCTACCTACACGCAACCTCGGATCCTCTCAAGATCTCCTTCTCTACTCCCCTCTCATCTCTTCTTCCCACAACCACATCCAAGACTTCTCCCGTGCTTCCCCCATACTCTGGAACGCTCTACCCCAACATATCAGACTCTTGCCTACAATAGAAACCTTCAAAAAGAACTCACCTCTTCCGACAAGCCTACAACCTGCAGTGATGCTCAACCTACTGAACCACGGCACAACCAGCTCTACCCTCTCCTAGTGTATCCTCACCCATCCTCTGCAGACTGTGAGCCCTCGCGGGCAGGGTCCTCCCTCCTTATGTACCTGTGTGCCTTGTTTTTTGCTCATGTTTAATGTATTTGTCAACATTCCCCTGTATTCACATGTAAAGTAAATAGATCAACTGACCGAACAATATATATATATATATATAAATAGTTTGTAGCCAAAAAAAGTCAAATATACAATAGATCAATGGCCAAACTTATATGTGCTAAAAAACAGGGAAATGTGAAATATGTGAAATATGAATAGCATACTGGCTTATGAACTTTATGAACAAACACATGAGATTTCATGTGTTTGTTCATAAAGTTCATAAGCCAGTATGCTATTCATATTTCACATATTTCACATTTCCCTGTTTTTTAGCACAGATAAGTTTGGCCATTGATCTATTGTATATTTGACTTTTTTTGGCTACAAACTATTTATATATATATATATATATTGTTCGGTCAGTTGATCTATTTACTATATATTATTTTCTGACTTGAACGCCCTGCCCTTCTCCATGTTTTAATTACATCTCAACACAATTGGTTCTGAGCGTCCTATATAAGTAGGCTTTACCCTGTCATTAGCCATAAGCAAGTGTTCACATTAGGTATTCAGCTCAGATACCATAGGTAAGTGTTCACACGAGACAGTCAGTGTAGTTACCCATTCGATCTGAGATTACCTTGACGTTTTGGTGAATGGGCTCACAACGTTTGCAAATCTTGTGCTAAAAATCTCATGTGTTTGTTCATAAAGTTCATAAGCCAGTATGCTATTCATATTTCACATATTTCACATTTCCCTGTTTTTTAGCACATATAAGTTTGGCCATTGATCTATTGTATGTATGTATGTTCACATGTAAAGTGCCATGGAATAAATGGCGCTATAAAAATGTATAATAATAATAATACTATGCGCGTGTATAGGGAGAGACTTGTCAATCCAGGGCAGTGGGCTGGGAGAAGCCACCGTGGACCCACCTGTCTGACTAGTCTATAGCGCTACTCAGGGCCCTGTGGCTTTTAAGGCACGTTCTTCACGTAAATGCATTTCAGAGTCAAACATATCTGGCTAAGACCATACAGCCAGTGCCTAATACATGCTGCCTGATCCACGGGCAGCACCTATCAGCTGTCAGGTTCCCTTTAAGTAGCTTAGATTCCTTCATTTGGAGACTAATTAGCTGGACATTTTTTGCTGGAATTATTTAAATCACTACATTGCAATGATATGCAAGGTGCTCATATCAGTGATAGTAATAACTGATTTCAAACATTATAAATGTATGTTTGGTGAAATTAAAATCAAAGGATAATTATAGCCAGCCGATGATACACACACATCTGTTCAGCCAACAAAACAAATCCCTAAAAAAATAATGTTTATTATTGAATAACAAACCCTAAAATAAAAGATATACCTAATGAACTACATAGAAAAAGCTAGAAAACACAACAACACAAACAATATTAGCGTGTTGTTTAGCGTGTTCTGTGTAGTTTATTAGTTATAGCTAGAGTTAAATCTTTTGTTATTAGTTTTTTTCTATGTAGCTCATTAGTTATATCTTTTGTTTTTTGGGGAAATTTTATATTGTGCATTAATAAACATTAGGCTTTTCAGGAGGGATTTATATTATTAGCTTAACATTTGATTTATCCTTTTTGTGCTATCTATACTGGTTAGTAGAGATGAACGAACCCGAACTTTAAAGTTCGGGGTTCGTACTGGACACTTAGCGTCCGGTGCTGAACTCTGAACACGGACTTTTCCGGAAGTTTGTTTCAGTGTTCGCATTTCCAGGTGAAGTCAGGGAGGAGAGAAAGAGAGAGAGAGAAAAAGAGGGACTTTCCAGCTCAACAGGTCGGGTCCCCAATGATTTCAATGGAGTTTGGGTTCTGTTTCAATTTCTGGCACAGTTCTGGCACCTGAACCGAACTTTGGACAAAAGTTGGTTCTGGTAAAAAAAAAAAAACTTACATGGGTCCACTCAACCCTACGGATTAGCCATACATCATTGTATGACATCATCTGGAACAATGAAGTCAATGTTTGAGTTTTTGGGTAAGTATTCATATTATGGTTCCTTGAAAGACCTTTTGTTCTACTGTAGCAAAAATTACTTCTGGAAGCGCATTGGCTGTTAGTTTCTGGAAACGTATGACTACTTTAATGGCCTGTATCAACTAGAAATGTGGCTGTGATGGTGGAAAGATGATTCAGTGGGTGAAGTTTGTTGTTGAACATCTTGATACTAGTGATGAGCGAGTGTGCTCGTTACTCGAGTTTTCCGAGCATGCTTGGGTGTTCTTCAAGTATCTTGGGCGTGCTCGTAGATTATGTTTGAGTCCCCACAGCTGAATGATTTGTGGCTGATAGACAGCCTGAATACATGTGGGGATTCCCTAACAAACAGGCAATCCCTGCATGTGTTCAGGCTGTCTAGTAGCTGCAAATCATACAGCTGTGGAGTCAAAAACAATCTACGAGCACGCCCAAAATACTAGGAGAACACCCGAGCATGCTTGGAAAACTCGAGTAACGAGCACACTCGCTCATCACTACTTGACACCACTTTTTGATATTTTGGATTTTGGGGATTTTTTGGAGATAGTGGTACTTGTATTTGCTATTTGGAAAACTGAGAGGTAATGTTATTTGGCCAACTTATGGCTCTTATACAGTATTTGGGCACAACACCACATGGAACTGTATGGTTATTTGGACACTGTATGACACGGCATTCGCTAACTTGCATTGTGCGCAGAAGACTAAATAAGAACTAGCTCATTTTGGAATGGTTTATAGAGGCAATTATAGAGTTTTTGAATATTCCCCTGAAAAAATGGAATATTGTCAATCAGGAAAATAGTCGCAATGCACCGCATTCAAATCCAAGGCTGGATTAACTGGAAGGCACCAGATGTTTTCCAATTGCTTATATCTTTTAGTCAATTCCAATTTCCCCTTGCCCTGAGTGAGCACAGCAGCAGGTTTCCCGGTCCTTCTGGCCACCACAGAGGACTATAAACTCATTTTCCCTCCAGTCCAAAATCATCAGCAGCCTGAGATCTGTATTAACCCATTAATAGCAATTACAACATGTTGGATTTGCTCTACAGCAGCAAGAGGCTGACAGCAATGAAATGCATCTCATTCACGCTTAATCCATTAGAAAACGGCTTTTAGAGTATTACATTTTTAAGTGAAATGAAAACATTTGTAGTTAGACAAAAACAAAAAAATGGCAGTGCGCGGCTAAGTGGAAAGCATTGTGGTGTTCCCAGCCATTGTCAACATGTGCGGAAATCATTATTTAGCATTATAAGGGGACGTACTGCTGGCAACTGTTCACATTAACATTCCCCCTAATTTACACTTATTAAATGTGCATTATCAACCACAGTATAAAAGAAATGAGAAAAACGAGCTGAAATCCAAAACATAACCTTAAGTAAAACCGAAGGAGAAAGGTTAATATACAATCAACTGCCCATTATACCCGGTGGCGATGGATCAAAGTATTGTGACAGCAGCTTTTTATTTACTTTATTTACTTATTTTTTTTTTTTTATTATTATTATTATTATTATTATTATTATTATTATTATTATAATATTTTGGCTATTTAGAAAGGAAAAATGTTTGCCATTGTCAGTTATTTATTCCTTGAAGGTAACGCTATTGTAAAGTTACCCGCTCAATTGGATGTAGCCATGGAGCCTAAGAAAGTGATGGTGTGAGGAAATGGATTGGAAGCCATTATAGGGGTTGATTCATGTTGTACATTTATGGTACATCCATATGAATGACCGACATGGATCATATCAGAAGGACCAGTTTCTTTCTCAAGAACGGGCCCCATCAGATGGATGTGGCTCTCTCCATTCATTTTTTTGGAGGTTGTAATTTTTGGGAGCTCTTATGGAAATGAATGCATGCATGACCACTTCGTCTCGGACTGAGGCATCATAGGGCCCTGTTCACATTTATGTAAAAGATGAGAATGATGTTTAAATCTGTCCTTATTATTGACAGGACCAGCCTTATATTGCATGGTTCCCTCTCTGGTATCTTTTCGCACCTCCACAAATGGCGATCTATAATACAGTGTACAAATAAACAAACAGGACATAATTATACAATCCTCCGCATTGAAATTGCAACACAAAAAAATAAAGCTGTGGAATTATGGAAGTCATTGGATCAATAGACAAGGTAATTATATTTAATTAATAAAAAAATGAAAACAATATTTTCAATATTTTCAAAACATCTAGATTTATTCTGTATTTAGCATGTGTGAAGTGAAAAATTCCACACCTTGACCTGTATACACTGAATGCACTACAGCAAATCATCAAGATGCACTGCTGGCAGCTCCTTTAACAATGATGTTCTGGATGTGCTCAAGGCGAGACAAGTTCGGAGAAGCTACAGGCCAAGGCAGCACGTTTAGGTCACATAGGTTGCTCACAGTATCATGAGTAACATGCAGCCTTACATTGTCGTGCTGAAGAAAAGCTCCTGGAACACTTTCACGTTTCCTCGTGAGTAGTGTTGAGCATTCCGATGCTGCAAGTATCGGGTATCGGCCGATACTTGCTGTATCGGAATTCCGATACCGGGATTCCGATACTCTTGTGGTATCGGGTATCGGGTATCGCAACAACATTAATGTTAAAATGTGTAAAAGAGAGAATTAAAATAAAAAATATCGCTATACTCACCTCTCCGACGCAGCCGGGACTTCAGCGAGGGAACCGGCAGCGTTGTTTGTTTAAAATTCGCGCTATTACTTGGTTACGTGAATTCCCGGCTTGTGATTGGTCAGGTCGGCCATGTTGCCGGGACGCGGACCAATCACAGCAAGCCGTGACGAAATTACGTCACGGCTTGCTGTGATTGGTCCGCGTCCCGGCAATATGGCCGCCCTGACCAATCACAAGCCGTGACGTCACGGGAGGCTGGACACGCGCCCATTTTAAAATGAGCGCGTCCAGCCTCCCGGCTTGTGATTGGTTGACCGCGGCGCAACCAATCACAAGCCGTGACGTCACGGGAGGCTGGACACGCGCCCATTTTAAAATGAGCGCGTGTCCAGCCTCCCGTAATTTCGTCACGGCTTGCTGTGATTGGTCCGCGTCCCGGCAACATGGCCGACCTGACCAATCACAAGCCGGGAATTCACGTAACCAAGTAATAGCGCGAATTTTAAACAAACAACGCTGCCGGTTCCCTCGGTGAGGTCCCGGCTGCGTCGGACAGGTGAGTATAGCGATATTTTTTATTTTAATTCTTTATTTTACACATTTATATGGTTCCCAGGGCCTGAAGGAGAGTTTCCTCTCCTTCAGACCCTGGGAACCATCAGGAATACCGTCCGATACATGAGTCCCATTGACTTGTATTGGTATCGGGTATCGGTATCGGATTGGATCCGATATTTTGCCGGTATCGGCCGATACTTTCCGATACCAATACTTTCAAGTATCGGACGGTATCGCTCAACACTACTCGTGAGTAGGGTTGAGCGAAACAGATCGTTCATTTTCATAAGTCGCCGACTTTTGGCAAAGTCGGCGTCTCATGAAACCCGACCCGATCCCTGTGTGGGGTCGGCCATGCGGTACGCGACTTTCGCGCCAAAGTCGCGTTTCAATGACGCTAAAAGCGCCATTTCTCAGCCAATGAAGGTGGACGCAGAGTGTGGGCAGCGTGATGACATAGATCTCAGTCCCCACCATCTTAGAGAAGGGCATTGCAGTGATTGGCTTGTTTTCTGCGGCGTCACAGGGGCTATAAAGGGGCGTTCTCGCCGACCGCCATCTTACTACTGCTGATCTGAGCGTAGGGAGAGGTGCCGCTTCGTCAGAAGCAGGGATAGTGTTTTGCAGGGTACATTCACCCCCAAACCGCTTGTGCTGTAGCGATTTCCACTGTCCAACACCACCTTTTGATTGCAGGGACAGTGGAAGCTACATTTTTTTTTACTCAGCGCTGTAGCTCATTGGGCTCCCCTAGAAGGCTCCCTGATAGCTGCGTTGCTGTGTGTGTACGCCGCTGTGCAAACCAACTGCTTTTTTCAAAGCACAAATCCTGTTGTTCCTTCCTTTCTGCACAGCTATCTTGTTTGTTTGTCCACACTTTTGTGTGCAGCAGTCCTTTTTATAGCTGCCTGCCATACTTTTCTGAGATTACTGCAGGGAGATAAAGATTGGCAAGTCTGCCTCTGTGCCAGTGCTGTGTGTGGCATCTGTCTCTCATTGTGTGCCACAGAAAACCTAGTGTGTAATACTGGGCCTTATTTATTTTTTTTTTTAATTCTCCCTGAAAAAAAATAAATAAATAGTGGGAGATAAAGATTGGCAAGTCTGCCTCTGTGCCATTGCTGTGTGTGGCATCTGTCTCTCATTGTGTGCCACAGAAAACCAGTGTGTAATACTGGGCCATTTTTTTTTTTAAATTCTCCCTGTAAAAAAATAAATAAATAGTGGGAGATAAAGATTGGCAAGTCTGCCTCTGTGCCATTGCTGTGTGTGGCATCTGTCTCTCATTGAGTGCCACAGAAAACCAATGTGTAATACTGAGCCATTTTTTTTTTTTTTTGTAAATTCTCCCTGTAAAAAAATAAATAAATAGTGGGAGATAAAAATTGGCAAGTCTGCCTCTGTGCCATTGCTGTGTGTGGCATCTGTCTCTCATTGTGTGCCACAGAAAACCAGTGTGTAATACTGGGCCATTTTTTTTTTAATTCTCCCTGTAAAAAAATAAATAAATAGTGGGAGATAAAGATTGGCAAGTCTGCCTCTGTGCCATTGCTGTGTGTGTCATCTGTCTCTCATTGTGTGCCACAGAAAACCAGTGTGTAATACTGGGCCATTTTTTTTTTTTTAATTCTCCCTGTAAAAAAATAAATAAATAGTGGGAGATAAAGATTGGCAAGTCTGCCTCTGTGCCATTGCTGTGTGTGGCATCTGTCTCTCATTGTTTGCCACAGAAAACCAATGTGTAATACTGAGCCATTTTTTTTTTTTTTGTAAATTCTCCCTGAAAAAAATAAATAAATAGTGGGAGATAAAGATTGGCAAGTCTGCCTCTGTGCCATTGCTGTGTGTGGCATCTGTCTCTCATTGTGTGCCACAGAAAACCAGTGTGTAATACTGGGCCATTTTTTTTTTTGGTAAATTCTCCCTGAAGAAAAATAAATAAATAGTGGGAGATAAAGATTTGCATTTCTGCTTGAGTGCCGGTCCTGTGTGTGCCATCTGTCTCAAATTATTGGGGCACAGAAAACCTAGTGTGTCATACTGTTAATTTTTTTTTTTTTAATTCTCCCTGAAAACAAAAAATAGTGGAAGATTAAGATTGGCATTTCTGCTTGAGTGCCGGTCATGTGTGTGCCATCTGTCTCAAATTATTGGGGCACAGAAAACCTAGTGTGTAACATTGGGCCTGGTTTTCCTTTCAGTGTCAGCCAACTATAAAGGTGTATAAAAATCCTACAGAAGTTAGAGTTCACCTTATAAGTGGTTTTACAGTAAGAAATACCGTTACTTTGGTTACGTTTTGCAAACAATGAGGAAGTCTGGTGGAAGAGGTCGTGGCCGTGGGTGGTCATTGTCAGCTGGTAATGATGGTAGTGGTGGTGGAGCATCAGGTGGTCGTGGTAAAAGCAGTACAGCACCTAAGTATCGAGTTGTTTAGCCAGGTTCGTTGTCTGGCTACACAAGGCCTCGAATGCTCCCTTTTCTGGGAGTAGGAAAACCGCTTTTAAAGCCGGAGCAGCAAGAACAAGTTTTGGCTTTACTTGCTGACTCAGCCTCTAGCTCTTTTGCCTCCTCTTTTGAAAGTGCAAAATGTAAAAGCAGCGCGTCATTAGTGGATGTTCACGGTCAGGGACAAGTCGCTTCCTTGTCTTCTTCACCCAGAACAAGAGAGAAGGATGCGTCAGGAGACACAACGGGTTACTCCATGGAGCTCTTTACACATACCGTTCCTGGGTTAGACAGTGAAACAGTTAGCAGGCCATGCCCATTAGAAGTTGAATCGGACATGGAGTGCACTGATTCACAGCCACAGCCAGATTACTATGCTGTTCCTTTGACTCAGACCAGAACATTGCCCTCGCAGTGTACTGAGCCAGAATCAAACCCAGCTGAGACTATGGTGCCCCGTCACGAACGCTATACCACCGGCTTACACGGTGACACAGACGAAGTTGCACACGAGATAGAAGAGGAGGTCATAGATGACCCAGTTGTTGACCCCGATTGGCAGCCATTGGGGGAACAGGGTGCAGGCGGCAGTAGTTCTGAAGTGGTGGAGGAGGAGGAGCCGCAGCAGGCATCAACATCACAACAGGTTCCATCTGCCGGGCCCGTATCTGGCCAAAAACACGTGGCAAAACCAAAACCAGTTGGAGGACAGCGTGGCCATCTGGTTAAAGAAGCTCAGTCTGCAATGCCTGAAAAGGTATCCGATAGTAGAAAGAGTGCAGTCTGGCATTTTTTTAAACAACATCCAAATGATCAGCGCAAAGTCATCTGTCAAAAATGTTCAACTACCTTAAGCAGAGGTCAGAATCTTAAAAGTCTAAATACAAGTTGCATGCATAGACATTTATCCACCATGCATTTGCAAGCCTGGACTAACTACCAACCGTGCCTAAAGGTTGCAGCACCCTCAGCCAATGAAGCTAGTCAGCAACGCTACATCCCTTCCCTCACTGTAAGCCCAACATTTCCCACAACACCTGCAGTATCTGTGCAGCTTTTGTCTCCAGGCCAAAGCAGTCAGGGAATCACCAGGTTCGTAGTAGGAAACACTGCATGTAGGGCACCGGCAAGAATACCATCTCCAACCCTCTCTCAGTCTGCCATGTCCACCGGCACCACCGCTTGTTCCACGATCTCCAGCTCTCCAGTCCAGCTCACCCTACATGAGACTCTTGTTAGGAAATGGAAGTACTCATCCTCGCATCTGCGTACACAGGGTTTGAACGCCCACATTGCTAGACTAATCTCATTAGAGAAGATGCCCTACCGGTTAGTTGAAAGCGAAGCTTTCAAAGCGCTGATGGACTACGCTGTACCACGCTGTACCACGCTACGAGCTACCCAGTCGACACTTCTTTTCTAGAAAAGCCATCCCAGCCCTCCAACAGCATGTTAAAGACCGCATCGTCCATGCACTCAGGCAGTCTGTGACTACAAAGGTGCACCTGACAACAGATGCATGGACCAGTAGGCATGGCCAGGGACGTTACGTGTCCATCACGGCACACTGGGTGTATGTGGTGGATGCAGGGTCCACAGGGGACAGCAATATTGGGACAGTTCTGCCTAGCCCACGGTCAAGGAAAGAGTTGGCTGTAGGCGTTCGCCCCCCCTCCTCCTCTCCCTCGTCCTCCTGCAGAAGCGAGAGCTCGTCCACAGACCGAAGTCGCACATCCACTCCATCCGCAGCTGCCACTGTTGCACACCAGGTGTGCCATTATGGGACAGCTAGTGGCAAGCGTCAGCAGGCTGTATTGGCAATGAAGTGTTTGGGCGACAACAGACACACGGCGGAAGTTCTGTCCGAGTTCTTGCAGAAAGAAACTCAGTCATGGCTGGGCACTGTACATCTTGAGGCAGGCAAGGTAGTGAGTGATAACGGAAGGAATTTCATGGCTGCCATAGCCCTTTCCCAACTGAAACACATTCCTTGCCTGGCTCACACCTTAAACCTGGTGGTGCAGTGCTTCCTGAAAAGTTATCCGGGGTTACCCGACCTGCTCCTCAAAGTGCGCAGACTTTGCTCGCATATTCGCCGTTCGCCCGTACACTCCAGCCGTATGCAGAACTATCAGCGGTCTTTGAACCTTCCCCAGCATCGACTAATCATCGACGTTGCAACAAGGTGGAACTCCACACTGCACATGCTTCAGAGACTGTGCGAACAGAGGCGTGCTGTTATGTATTTGTGGGAGGATACACGGGCAGGCAGTTGGATGGCAGACATGGAGTTGTCAGGTGTGCAGTGGTCAAAGCTACAAGACCTGTGTCAAGTCCTTCAGTGTTTTGAGGAATGCACACGGCTGGTTAGTGCAGACAATGCCATAATAAGCATGAGCATCCCCCTAATGTGTCTGCTGATGCAAAGTTTGACGCACATAAAGGAGCAGGCGTCTGCAGCCGAGGAAGAGGAAAGCCTTGATGACAGTCAGCCATTGTCTGGTCAGGGCCGTGTAGAGGACGCGGTAGCGGGCGAAGAGGATGAGGAGGACGAGGAGGATGATGGGGATGAGTACTTTTTTAATGAAGAAGCTTCTCCTGGGCCAACAGAAATTAGTGGCGTTGCAAGGCTGGGTTCTGGTTTTTTAAGGGAGACAAGTGACGTAGATTTGCCTGTAACTGCCCCTCAAACCAGCACAACCGCAGATTTGACAACTGGAACTTTGGCCCACATGGTGGATTATGCCTTACGTATCCTCAAAAGGGACCCACGCATTATTAAAATGATGACCGATGACGATTACTGGTTGGCCTGCATCCTTGACCCTCGCTATAAAGGCAAATTGCAAAATATTATGCCACATGAGAACCTCGAACAAATATTAGCAACCAAACAAGCAACTCTTGTAGACCGTTTGATTCAGGCATTCCCAGCACACAGCGCCGGTGATGGTTCTCACACGAGCTGCAGGGGGCTACAGGGCAGAGGTGTTAGAGGTGCACAAATCAGAAGTGGCGTTGGACAGAGGGGTTTTCTGACCAGGTTGTGGAGTGATTTTGCAATGACCGCAGACAGGACAGGTACTGCAGCATCTATTCAAAGTGGCAGGAGACAACATTTGTCCAGTATGGTTACTAACTATTTTTCATCCCTTATCGATGTTCTCCCTCAACCGTCATTCCCATTTGATTACTGGGCATCCAAATTAGACACCTGGCCTGAATTGGCAGAATATGCATTGCAGGAGCTTGCTTGCCCAGCAGCTAGTGTGCTATCAGAAAGAGTATTCAGTGCTGCTGGTTCAATATTAACCGAAAAAAGGACTCGTCTGGCTACCCAAAATGTGGATGATCTAACCTTCATTAAAATGAACCACTCCTGGATTTCAAATTAATTTTCCCCACCTTTCCCGGCTGACACCTAGCTTTCCTATAAAAAGGTCTTGCTTGTGGACTGGTCTTACTGAGTGTTCCAATCTCTTAATTTGCAGCAGCTGTTTGTCCAGCATACGACATGTTTACACCTCCCTCAATGGGAAAACTCCCCCCACGGGGCCGTGGTCTCGCCACTTGGCGCAAGCACCCGTTAGAGTGCCGTTTGTCTGAAGAGGTGGGTGTGCCCGCTTTTGGTCGACGGCACTGCCACTGGGTCCCTCATACTACAATAAAGTGTCTCTGGCGGTGGTGGCGCGCACCCAACATCAGTAACATGAGGATCCCTGGGACGGTACCGCCGGCCACAAGAGAGTTCACCCCCCCCAGCTCAAACTGTGCTCTACCACGTGCAAAATTATCTCTCACAGCTCCACCAATGTTTAGTCTATACGCTGACATCATTCAATGCCTGGCACTGACAATACCAATTTGTTGACATCTATGAAGCTAGTTAAAGTAGTCTGGGTCAGTGTCCTATATTGACACCAGTAAATACTTACTGCCAAATTACTATGTCAGAAACTCAGCAGATGAGCCCACCCCTGTACCTAAGTATGCCACACTTTTTTTTTGTTTTGTTGTTTTGCGAGACATTAACATCTATTTATTTTTTGTGAATACTAACTGTGTCAGACACTCCTTGCAATCGTCCTCCGCTGACCACACCAATGCTGCCTGTGCACCCCTGCGAGATAACTCTAAGTGCCTTGAGCCTATTTTTATTTATTTTAGGCCTAGTAAGCCTGTCTGCGGTCCCTCCTTGCAATCCTCCTCCACTGACCACAACTATGCTGCCTGTGTACCCATGTAACCTATTTAAAACTGCATAGAGCCTATTTTTATTTATTTTAGGCCTAGTAAGCCTGTCTGCGGTCCCTCCTTGCAATCCTCCTCCACTGACCACAACAATGCTGCCTGTGTACCCATGTAACCTATTTAAAACTGCATAGAGCCTATTTTTATTTATTTTAGGCCTAGTAAGCCTGTCTGCGGTCCCTCCTTGCAATCCTCCTCCACTGACCACAACAATGCTGCCTGTGTACCCATGTAACCTATTTAAAACTGCATAGAGCCTATTTTTATTTATTTTAGGCCTAGTAAGCCTGTCTGCGGTCCCTCCTTGCAATCCTCCTCCAATGACCACAACTATGCTGCCTGTGTACCCCTGCGAGGTAACTCTAAGTGCCTTGAGCCTATTTTTATTTATTTTAGGCCTAGTAAGCCTGTCTGCGGTCCCTCCTTGCAATCCTCCTCCACTGACCACAACTATGCTGCCTGTGTACCCATGTAACCTATTTAAAACTGCATAGAGCCTATTTTTATTTATTTTAGGCCTAGTAAGCCTGTCTGCGGTCCCTCCTTGCAATCCTCCTCCACTGACCACAACAATGCTGCCTGTGTACCCATGTAACCTATTTAAAACTGCATAGAGCCTATTTTTATTTATTTTAGGCCTAGTAAGCCTGTCTGCGGTCCCTCCTTGCAATCCTCCTCCACTGACCACAACTATGCTGCCTGGGTACCCATGTAACCTATTTAAAACTGCATAGAGCCTATTTTTATTTATTTTAGGCCTAGTGAGCCTGTCTGCGGTCCCTCCTTGCAATCGTCCTCCGCTGACCACACCAATGCTGCCCGTGTACCCCTGGAACCTATTTAAAAGTTCATAGAGCCAATTTATATATTTTATTTAATATTAATAAAGCCATCATGGACTATGCTGTACCACGCTACAAGCTAACCAGTCGACACTTCTTTTGCGAGAAAAGCCATCCCAACCCTCCACCAGTATGTAAAAGACCGCATTGTCCATGCACTCTGGCAATCTGTGAGTACAAAGGTGCACCTGACAACAGACGCATGGACCTGTAGGCATGGCCACGGAAGGTTACGTGTCCATTACGGCGCAATGGGTTAATGTGGTGGATGCATGGTCCACAGGGGACAGCCTACTAAGTCTGTCTGCAGTCCCTAATTCAAATTGTCCTCCACTGTATAAATCTGAGCTTCAACCTTCTGGCTCTCATTAAGTGCTTTCTTTAAATAAATTGGTGGTTAGGGCCTACTAATGGTGTCTGCCGCTCCCTGGTGTTGTCCTCCACTGTATAAATCTGAGCTTCAACCTTCTGGCTCTCATTAAGTGCTTTCTTTAAATAAATTGGTAGTTAGGGCCTACTAACGGTGTCTGCCGCTCCCTGGTGTTGTCCTCCACTGTATAAATCTGAGCTTCAACCTTCTGGCTCTCATTAAGTGCTTTTTTAAAATAAATTGGTGGTTAGGGCCTACTAATGGTGTCTGCCGCTCCCTGGTGTTGTCCTCCACTGTATAAAGCTGAGCTTCAGTCTTTAGGCTTTCGGCCTATAGTATCAGATATTAAACTGCATTTGGCCTTCAACTTTGGTTGGGGCCTACTAACGGTGTGTTCCGCTCCCTGGTGTTGTCCTCCACTGTATAAAGCTGAGCTTCAGTCTTTAGGCTTTCGGCCTATAGTATCAGATATTAAACTGCATTTGGCCTTCAACTTTGGTTGGGGCCTACTAACGGTGTGTGCCGCTCCCTGGTGTTGTCCTCCACTGTATAAAGCTGAGCTTCAGTCTTTAGGCTTTTGGCCTATAGTAGCAGATATTAAACTGCATTTGGCCTACTAGTGTGGTTGGGCCCTTAAAACAGTGTCTGCTGCTCCTGGGTTTGCTACTCCACTGAACAAAGCAATGCCACCTGTTTAGTCCTGTTACCAATTTTGAACTGCATTTAGCCTACTTTATTCTTTGGCCCTGTATCTGTGTTTCCTCCTCATACTGCCCATTGCCCAGCCACTGCTAGATGAGTCTGCTGGTACATTGACCTAGACCACTACATTCCCCTTGCACTCTACACAGCCAGAATCTGACCCTGCTGAAAGTAAGGTTCCCCTTCCCGCATGTTATACCACCTTACACAGGGACAAAGAGGAAGGTGCAGATGAAAGTGCAGGTTCCTTCATCAGGTGGGGGGGCATACTCGTTGGCGACGTCACTGGCACAGGGCCCCTTAGAGTACGCAAAAGTGTCGCTGCTGGTGGGAGGCGCCCCCGCCCTGCAAACACACCGCTGTACTTTGAGGGGCCCTGTGCCAGTGCCAATGCCAACGAGTGGCCCCCCCCTGCTTGCTTAGGATCACAGCACTTGCAAACTTGACATACTTACCTCTCACTGCTCCACCGACGTGACGTAGTCCACGTTTCCTGGGCCCACTAAAACCTTGAACCAGCCCTACCCCCACAACTTTTGCCAAATGACCCCCAATTTCCAATGCCCAACTATTATTATAAAGTTAATTAAGATTGACAAGCTTCAGAAACAAGAATGGATGTTTTTGGCATGAAAATGGGCACTGTAGGTGTTTTCCTGGCCTCCACTCACTGCCGACTATGCTTCCCCATTGACTTGCATTGGGTTTCGTGTTTCGGTCGATCCCCGACTTTTCGCGATAATCGGCCGACTGCACTCGACTCGACTTTGGACAAAGTCGGGTTTCGCAAAACCCGACTCGATCTTAAAAAAATGAAAGTCGCTCAACCCTACTCGTGAGGCTTCTTCATGAAGTTGTGCATGTGGTCTGCAGACCAATTTATGGCTACCATTGCATTCATACCTTATCACTGAAGGGGACAGTCCTCCATTTCAGCTTTCAGTTCCATCTTGCTCTGCACCATGATAGCCTTTGAGAGTGATGGTGTAAGGTCAGTGGAACACCTGTAGCTGGACATATGGACCTTAGATCATTTTTTGTGCAAACATCATCTATTGGTATTGGCCACCTTGACTTGGTATGTGAAGTCTAATTTTATTTCAGGAACAAAATGGATCATTCTTCTAATCTGATGAGAAGACGTGGGCTCATAAGTACCATGTAAAGGCTTTCATGAGGGAATGTCACAATGGTTCTGCTGCCAGGACTATGATTTGGCACAATTGGTTTGGACCAATCTACTCTTCATTCTAGGTACAGTAAACGCTTGGCATTAACATTAATTTGGTGGTGGAACTAGTGCTACGGCAAGTTCTCTGAAGGTTCCCAGGAGACAGTTTTCAATACAACAGTTACCGGACTCATTTTGCTCTTTTTACTGTGAGCAGCTTTGCTCACATCTTTGACGTCATTAGTTGGTTATTGCAAAGCGAGCTGATCGCAGCGGATCTTGGTGTTTTGTCCAGGTCCATTCAGTGTGGCAGAACATTCCTCAGACAACTATTAATAACCTAATTGATAGAAGCCAATGAGTATGTTTCTGCACATAGCGCTCATACTCAATACTGTAATCATTTCCATTTTCTCATCACTAGCATAGCATTAACTTGTCTATCCATCTGGTGATATCCATAAATTCATAACTTTTCCTTTTTAGTGTTCTGACTTTGGTAACTGCAATGTATTGCAATGTGCAATTTTTTTCACAGGCAGATTCAGTCAGTGGGAAAAAAATAACTTATCTGCACTTTTTCCCCCAAAATGGATAACAGTGGTGTCATGATCCAGTCCGGGGTTTGTTTCTGATTATTCTCTCCCCGGGATGGTCATGCATGTGTTAATCTTCTCTGCCTCGTTTGGGATCTGTCTGGCTATTTCAGTCTACTGTTACCTGCTAGCAGTGTCAGTTATAGTTCCTTTCTCTGGCTTGTGAGCAGCTGACCCCATTATACCTTGATTTGTCCTCTACCCGTTTATCTAGGTACCATTCCTGTGTTCCCCTGTGACTTCACCAGCTGTAGTACTCACTCTCCATGTTGTGACCACTTGGTGTTTGATTCGGCTTGTCCTATGACCTTTTTTAATGTCTCTGGCTTTCCTGCTCCCAATCGGCTCTGACATCTTTAGCTTGTTTCTGACCATGTGTATTGCTGTGACCTCTGGTACTTTGTTCCCTCTCTGTTGCTGACCTGGCTTTGTCTGACTACTGCTCTGTGATTTCACTGTGAGTGTACCTGTTTTCTTTCACCGGCATCCCCCTGGTGGAGGTTGTCTGTTTTTTCCACGCATAGCACTAGGATAAAAAATGCAGTCATGTGACTGAGCCCTAAAGACGACTAATTAAAACTACAAGGCAAATTTGTACTAATAACAAATAATTTTACCAGATCTTAATATTTGTATTCGCTCAACTACACAGCACATCAAATGTTCATATAATTTTATCAACATAATATTACAGCATCATAATATTTTTTTTCTTACTTTAAAGAAGTTGTCAAGCCCTGTTAACCCCTTAATGACCGGAGCTTTTTTCGGTTTTGCGTTTTCGTTTTTCACTCCCCTCCTTCCCAAAGCCATAACTTATTTATGTTTCCATCAATATGGCCATGTGAGGGCTTATTTTTTGTGGGACGAGTTGTACTTTTGATTGACACTATTGGTTTTACCATGTTGTGTACTAGAAAAAGGGAAAAAAATCCCAAGTGCTGTGATATTGCTTAAAAAGTGAAGTTCCACGCTAGTTTTTTGTTTGGCTGTTTTGCTAGGTTCACTAAATGCTAAAACTGACTTGCCATCATGATTCTCCAGGTCATTATGAGTTCATAGACACCAAAAAAGTCTAGGTTAGTTTTATCTAAGTGGTAAAAAAAAAATTCCAAACTTTGCTAAAAAAAATTTTGCGCAATTTTCCGATGCCCATAGCGTCTCCATTTTTTGCGATCTATGGTTGGGTGAGGGCTTACTTTTTGCATGCCGAGCTTACATTTTTAAGGATACCATTTTGGTGCAGATACGTTCTTTTAATCGCCCGTTATTGCATTTTAATGCAATGTCGCAGCGACCAAAAAAGCATAATTCTGGCGTTTTTAATTTTTTTCTCACTACTCCATTTAGCGATCAGGTTAATCCTTTATTTTTATTGATAGATCTGGCGATTCTGAACACAGCGATACCAAATATGTGTAGGTTTGAATTTTTTTGTATTGTTTTATTTTGAATGGAGCGAAAAGGGGTTGATTTGAACTTTTCTATTTTTTTTATTTTTGTTCATATTTTTAAAAACTTTTTTTTCCTTTTGCCATGCTTCAATAGCCTCTGTGGGAGGCTAGAAGCTGGCATAGCCTGATCGGCTCTGCTACATAGGGGCGATGCTCAGATAGCCCCTATGTAGCTGAATTACAGCATTGCTATGAGCGCCGACCACGGGGTGGAGCTCACAGCAATCTGGCATCAACAACTATGTAGGTCTTGTAGTGTAGTGACCCCTGGTACAGGTAGGGGGTGCTGTATAAGCTTCCCAGAGTGCGCATGGAGGCGTATGGAGGCCATAGGAATGCATGGCAATCACAGATATAAGTGTGGTGAAAAGTAAAAGTCCGGCATTATAGTGAATGGCCGGTATGTGTGTCACAGAGGGAGACACTCTGCGTTGTCAGTCTGAAGTTATGTTGTGGTCTGGGACCTGTAGTCCCACATGTAAATGTGTAGTTCTAATGGGAGACTGGCAGGGCTATTTCTGAGAGATGGGAGGGTCAGACTAGCCAAACACACTCCCATCTAGGGGAGTGGTTAGTAGCATATAATGTGACTGAGGTTTGGTCACAGGGTCTCTGAGTGCAGACCTGAATGGTCTGTTCTGGAAGGTCCTGAAGAGCCCCATGTGTTGGGAGTGTCGGCTCCCTGAAGAGCACAGGGCAGGGGCTCTGAACCTCGCACAGACCAGGCTGTGGAACGGATGGAGATCCATGTTGTACTGACCGGGGTCAGAGTGAAAGAATGTCTGAAGGATGCCTTTAGTGAAGAGAGGTATCCGAGAACCTGTGCGGCAATGGCAGGTAACGAATGAAGATTCGTGTTGTACTGACCGGGGTCAGAGAAAAGGAAAGAAAGAGTGAGAATGTTTGAAGGATGCCTCTAAGGAAGAGAGGTATCCGAGAACCTGTGCGGCAATAGCAGGTACTGGATGGAGATCCATGTTGTACTGACCGGGGTCAGAGTGAGAACGCTTGAAGGATGCCTCTGGTGAAGAGAGGTATCCGAGAACCTGTGCGGCACCCACAGGTAACGGGAAGGAACCATGTTGTACTGACCGGGGTCACAGAGAAAGAAAGAGAGAGACATTGTGTCTGGGGCACCTCTGAGGCCAAGGGGTGTCCAGAAACCCATGAAGGTCGCCAACGGGAAACGGTCTGAAAACCGTGTGTTATGCTGATCGGGATCAGTGAGGTACTGTGATAAAGCTGAATATATGCAGATGGTGTTCAAGCTGTTGTCAAGTTCCTGAAGATGTTGTTTATGTGGATGTGAAATAAAGCTAAGAGACTGTGTTTTGTAAGAAAACCATGCCTGTATGCATTATTCCCATGCCAAGCGAGTGTCCCCCAAGACCCGAAGAAAGGGAAATGCTACAGTCTGCAGGAGACCTTTGGTTGTTATACCGACGCACCGCTGACCCCTGATCAAGTGATGGAGGTAAGCGGTGCACGCATTTCCGGCCAGATGACAGGAATCGCATGTTAAATGTCGCTGTCAGAGTTTGACGGCGGCATTTAACTAGTCAAAACAGCTGACATGTCACCGCTGGAGCCCACATCAAAGTGGGGGTTCTGGCATTGGACGTGCTATTCCATCCGATGGCAGAAAGGGGTTAAAATAAAAAACACCCAGAATGTTGCAAAACAACAACTAAAAAATGTGTAATCTCTGCCGCTCTTGTTCCAATGCTGTTAAAATCCTTCACCAGTTTTCACATTTCTTATTCAATCTGGAAGGCATGTGACTGTTGCAGCTTTTTGCTGACCATCGAGATGGTCAGTGATTGTCAGCAGCAGTTGTATTTTCATCTGGATGGAGCAATATGTACAGAAATCAGATAAAGACCCAGGCAGCATTAGTATAGTAGTATAGTATTCAAGGACTGGTATGATGAGTATTATTTATCCTGCTGTTTTCTGATTAAAAATAAAATAAGGTCCCGCAAACTGTATTATTGTAAACGGAATTTAGGAATGAAATTTTGGTAACAACAGTGGGTTATTCCATAACATATTCAACCTGCTGTAATAAATGTATCCACTCAATGATTCAGGGGCTGTCGGCACAATCTTTTTTTCCCCACTGCCCATAGCATCAATTGCTGCTGCCAAATTCTCTGCTTCTATCACCGGCATCTCTTTCCCTGAAATGAGACATCATCTGGGAGCGGTGATAGAGGCAGGGTGAGTGCCAGCAGGGACACTGCCCTACAGCATCTACCACCACCCTCAAACAAATCATCATTCAACTTGCTCCTATAACAAGCTGCATAGAAGTTACTACAATGTCAGCCTTCTGTGACATCTAATTTGAGACTCCCCTTGCACGAAACATCACAGTAAGGGAAGAAAAAAGCACTGTTGTATAGGGAGAATGGTAGGGAAAATATAATAACGCAAATTACAAAAGTGGTTAGGGCATAAAGACAGATACAGGGCATTATAGGTATCGGACCACCCCTTTTGCTTTTTAAAGCAAAAAGTTGCACATTTATCACAAAAATGTTCTAATTTGTGCAAAATCACTTCAATGCGGGGAGGGACTGGAGTACATTTACTGCAAATTTTGTGACTTTTTTCTAAAAATTGCAAATAATGAGTCAGGCAAAAACATCTGGAGACCTTAAACAATAGCAAACATCAAAGAAACTACATAGGCACACATATTAAACGCAATTTTAATAATGCACAAATTAATATAAAAAATAGACACATTCTGCATATAAAAGAGGGAAAAACACACCAAAAACGATATAAAAAATGCACATGCAATAATGAATCAGACCATGATATTTACAAACTTTTTTTACCACTGCATTAACCACTTATTCATATTTTGTTTAGGAAACATAAAAATGTTATTATTTTACCATGAAGCTTGAAACAGACAAATAGCCTTGTTATCATAACTAATTATGACATCATCATTACCTAAAAATTAGCTGAAGTGGATGACAATACCCTTAACAATCCGTATTCCCTAGTTCAATCAATATTCTATTTTACTACAAAGGAGTCATGTTTAGATGCTTGAAATAAAATCTTTAGCGTTTGAAAAATAAAAACAAATGCTTAGAACTTCAAATGTCTTTTTGCATGTATGCTCAATATTAAATCATCAGTTGTCAGGAAAAGAATTGGTATGTTTTCTTTGTGATGGAAATAATGTAATGTTGGAGTACTATCCGAGAACTCACGTACTGGAGAAACAGCCATAGATTTATTAAGAGTTTCTAAAAAGAATGTTGCAGTATGCTGTACCTAATTTAAAGGGTATCAGAAAATGACCTATTGGTTAAATCAGGTTTTTGTGTTATGTATTTTTGTATATTTTGTAATTTTTTAACATTTCATTAAAAAAATATTGCATTGGGGCTATTTTAGATTGTACTGTTCATTTGTTTCATGAAACAGCACATGTACATAGCCATAATGCACAGGTGGCAAGCGCCGTCCTACTCACTAAAGTCACTGCTCTGCGCTCCCCAGTCTTGGTCTGTTTCACTGAGTTGCCTCTTATAGCATTTTCCAACACTGCTGTATCCTCATGTTACTGGAGAATCTCCATGTAGCTATAGTGAGGCACGGCCAAATTCTGCCAGAACTTAACCCAACTATGTCCTGCAGAGATTAGCTTCCCTGGCCTATCCCCAAGCAGTAGGGAGTTTAGTAGGTGGCTCCTGTTATGGACCTGGTGGTTAGGAGCACCCGAAATAACCTGATGGTTAAAACAGAAAACCTGGAACAAGCTCTGAGGAGGTGGTAACTCTACTGACCGCAATCCCTAATCCTATCACACACACTAGAAATAGCCGTGGAGCGTACCTAACTCTCCCTAGACGCCTCTTCACAGCCTAAGAGCTAACTACCCCTAAAGATAGAAATAGCAGCCTACCTTGCCTCAGAGAAATTCCCCAAAGTAAAGGTAGCCCCCCACAAATATTAACTGTGAGTTAAGAGGGAAGTGACAAACACAGGAATGAAACAGATTTTAGCAAAGGAGGCCGAATCTTCTCTAGATAGACAGAGGATAGGAAAGGGAACTATGCGGTCAGTATTAAAAACTACAAAAACCAAGCAGAGTGTGCAAAAAGACCTCCACACCGACTCACGGTGTGGAGGTGCAGCTCTGCACCCCCAGAGCTTCCAGCTAGCAAGGAAATATCATAATAGCAAGCTGGACTAGAAACATAGCATGTACTGAAAAATATATTCAAAAACCGATGAACAGCAAATGACTAGCAAGGACTTAGCTTCTGCTGGAGTAGACAGGTCATCTGAGAAATCCAAGAGAGATCTGAACCAGTACTGAAGCATTGACAGCTGGCATGGACTAACGACCTGGGCAGAGTTAAATAGGGAAGCCAGCAGAAGCAATAAACGAGGGCAGCTGAGAAAGCCAACCTCAAAGATCAGCAGTTCCACTCAAAGCCACCAGAGGGTGTCCAAGGACAGAACTCACCAAAGTACCATTCACGACCACAGGAGGGAGCCCGAGAACGGAATTCACAACAGTACCCCCCCTTGAGGAGGGGTCACCGAACCCTCACCAGAGCCCCCAGGCCGATCAGGACGAGCCAAATGAAAGGCACGAACCAAATCGGCAGCATGGACGTCGGAGGCAACAACCCAGGAATTATCCTCCTGACCATAGCCCTTCCATTTAACCAGGTACTGAAGCTTCCGTCTCGAAATACGAGAATCCAAAATCTTCTCCACCACATACTCCAACTCCCCCTCAACCAACACCGGAGCAGGAGGATCAACGGAAGGAACCATAGGCACCACATATCTCCGCAACAACGACCTATGGAACACATTATGGATGGCAAAAGAAGTAGGAAGGGCCAAACGAAACGACACAGGATTGATAATTTCAGAAATCTTATAAGGACCAATGAAACGAGGCTTGAACTTAGGAGAAGAAACCTTCATAGGAACATAACGAGAAGACAACCAAACCAAATCCCTAACACGAAGTCGGGGACCAACACAGCGACGGCGGTTAGCAAAACGTTGCGCCTTCTCCTGAGACAACGTCAAATTGTCCACCACGTGAGTCCAAATTTGTTGCAACCTGTCCACCACAGAATCCACACCAGGACAGTCAGAAGGCTCAATCTGCCCTGAAGAAAAACGGGGATGAAAACCAGAATTACAAAAAAAAGGCGAAACCAAAGTAGCAGAACTAGCCCGATTATTATGGGCGAACTCGGCCAATGGCAAGAAGGTCACCCAATCATCCTGATCAGCAGAAACAAAGCATCTCAGATAGGTTTCCAAGGTCTGATTGGTTTGTTCGGTTTGGCCATTTGTCTGAGGATGGAACGCTGAAGAAAAAGACAAATCAATGCCCATCTTAGCACAAAAGGACCGCCAAAACCTAGAAACAAATTGGGAACCTCTGTCCGACACAATGTTCTCCGGAATGCCATGCAAACGAACCACATGCTGAAAAAATAATGGAACCAAATCAGAGGAGGAAGGCAATTTAGGCAAGGGTACCAAATGGACCATCTTAGAAAACCGATTACAAACCACCCAGATGACAGACATCCTTTGAGAGACAGGAAGATCAGAAATAAAATCCATGGAAATATGTGTCCAGGGCCTCTTCGGGACAGGCAAAGGCAAAAGCAACCCACTGGCACGAGAACAGCAAGGATTGGCCCGAGCACAAGTCCCACAGGACTGCACGAAGGAACGCACATCCCGTGACAAGGAAGGCCACCAAAAGGACCTGGCAACCAAATCTCTGGTACCAAAAATCCCAGGATGACCAGCCAACACTGAACAATGAACCTCAGAAATAACCCTACTAGTCCATCTATCAGGGACAAACAGTTTCTCCACTGGACAGCGGTCAGGTCTATCAGCCTGAAACTCCTGCAGCACCCGCCGCAAATCAGGGGAGATGGCAGACAGAATCACCCCCTCTTTTAGTATACCAGCCGGCTCAGGGACTCCCGGAGAATCAGGCAAAAAACTCCTAGAAAGGGCATCAGCCTTCACATTCTTAGATCCCGGAAGGTATGAGACCACAAAATCGAAACGGGAGAAAAACAGTGACCATCGAGCCTGTCTAGGGTTCAACCGCTTGGCAGACTCGAGGTAAGTCAGATTCTTGTGATTAGTCAGGACCACCACGCCATGTTTGGCTCCCTCAAGCCAATGTCGCCACTCCTCGAATGCCCACTTCATAGCCAACAACTCCCGATTGCCGACATCATAATTACGCTCGGCAGGCGAAAACTTTCTAGAAAAGAAAGCACACGGCTTCATCAAGGAGCCATCAGAACTTCTCTGAGACAAAACAGCCCCTGCCCCAATCTCAGAAGCATCAACCTCGACCTGAAAAGGGAGCAAAACATCCGGCTGACGCAACACAGGGGCAGAAGTAAAACGACGTTTAAGCTCCTGAAAAGCCTCAACGGCCGCAGGGGACCAATTCACCACATCAGCGCCTTTCTTCGTCAAATCAGTCAAAGGCTTAACCACACTAGAAAAATTAGCGATGAAGCGACGGTAAAAATTTGCAAAGCCCAGGAACTTCTGAAGACTCTTCACAGATGTAGGTTGAGTCCAATCATAAATGGCCTGAACTTTAACAGGATCCATCTCGATAGTAGAAGGGGAAAAAATGAAGCCCAAAAAGGAAACCTTCTGAACTCCAAAGAGGCATTTAGAGCCCTTCACAAACAACGCATTAGCACGAAGGACCTGGAACATCATCCTGACCTGCCTTACATGAGACTCCCAATCATCCGAAAAGACCAAAATATCATCCAAATATGCGATCATGAACCTATCCAGATACTTCCGGAAGATGTCGTGCATAAAGGACTGAAACACAGATGGAGCATTAGAAATTCCGAATGGCATCACCAGGTACTCAAAATGGCCCTCGGGCGTATTAAATGCTGTTTTCCATTCATCACCCTGTTTAATACGCACAAGATTATACGCCCCTCGAAGGTCAATCTTGGTAAACCAACTAGCCCCCTTAATCCGAGCAAACAAATCAGACAACAGAGGCAAAGGGTACTGAAATTTGACCGTGATTTTATTGAGAAGGCGATAATCTATACAGGGTCTCAGAGAGCCATCCTTCTTGGCCACAAAAAAGAACCCTGCTCCCAACGGCGACGAAGACAGGCGAATATGCCCTTTCTCCAAGGACTCCTTTACATAACTCCGCATAGCGGCATGTTCTGGCACAGATAAATTGAACAGTCGGCCCTTAGGGAACATACTACCAGGAATCAAATTAATAGCACAATCACAGTCCCTATGAGGAGGTAGGGCACTGGACTTGGGCTCATCAAATACATCCTGGTAATCCGACAAAAACTCAGGGACTTCAGAAGGAGTGGAAGAAGAAATTGACATCAAAGGAACATCACCATGTATCCCTTGAAAACCCCAACTAGACACAGACATTGATTTCCAATCCAGTACTGGATTATGAACCTGTAACCATGGCAAACCCAACACGACAACATCATGCAAATTATGCAACACCAAAAAGCGAATATTTTCTTGATGTGCGGGAGCCATGTACATGGTCAGCTGAGTCCAGTACTGAGGTTTATTCTTGGCCAATGGCGTAGCATCAATCCCCCTTAAGGGAATAGGACTCTGCAACGGCTCCAAGAAAAAACCACAGCGCCTGGCAAACTCCGAGTCCATCAAGTTCAGGGCAGCGCCCGAATCCACAAATGCCATAACAGAGTAGGACGACAATGAGCAAAGCAGAGTAACAGATAAGAGAAATTTAGGCTGCAAAGTACTAATGGTGACAGACCTAGCGAACCTCTTAGTGCGCTTAGGACAATCAGAGATAGCATGAGAGGAGTCACCACAGTAAAAACACAGCCCATTCTGACGTCTGTGTTCTTGCCGTTCAGCTCTGGTCAAAGTCCTATCACATTGCATAGGCTCAGGCCTCCGCTCAGAGGACACCGCCAAATGGTGCACAACTTTGCGCTCGCGCAAACGCCGATCAATCTGAATGGCCAAAGACATTGACTCATTCAGACCAGCAGGCGTGGGGAACCCCACCATAACATCCTTAAGGGCTTCAGAAAGACCCTTTCTGAAAATTGCTGCCAGGGCACACTCATTCCATTGAGTAAGCACAGACCACTTTCTAAACTTCTGGCAATATACTTCTGCCTCCTCCTGACCCTGACATAGAGTCAGCAAGATCTTTTCTGCCTGATACACAGAATTAGGTTCGTCATAAAGCAATTCAAGCGCTAGAAAAAATGCATCCACATTAAGCAATGCAGGATTTCCTGGCTCAAGGGAGAATGCCCAGTCTTGCGGGTCACCACGCAACAAAGAAATAATAATCTTTACTTGCTGAATGGGATCACCAGAGGAGCGGGGTTTCAGAGCAAGAAACAGTCTGCAATTATTTTTGAAATTCAAAAATTTAGATCTATCGCCAGAAAACAAATCAGGAATTGGAATTCTAGGCTCTAACATCGGATTCTGAACTACATAATCTTGAATACTCTGTACCCTAGCAGTGAGTTGATCCACACAAGAGGACAAACCTTGAATATCCATATCTACACCTGAGTCCTGAACCACCCAGAGGTTAAGGGGAAAAGAAAGACAAAACAAGCTGCAAAGAAAAAAAAATTGACTCAGAACTTCTCTTATCCCTCTTTTGAGATGCATTAACACTTTGTGGCCAGCTGTACTGTTATGGACCTGGTGGTTAGGAGCACCCAAAATGACCTGATGGTTAAAACAGAAAACCTAAAACAAGCTCTGAGGAGGTGGTAACTCTACTGACCGCAATCCCTAATCCTATCACACACACTAGAAATAGCCGTGGAGCGTACCTAACTCTCCCTAGATGCCTCTTCACAGCCTAAGAGCTAACTACCCCTAAAGATAGAAATAGCAGCCTACCTTGCCTCAGAGAAATTCCCCAAAGTAAAGGTAGCCCCCCACAAATATTAACTGTGAGTTAAGAGGGAAGTGACAAACACAGGAATGAAACAGATTTTAGCAAAGGAGGCCGAATCTTCTCTAGATAGACAGAGGATAGTAAAGGGAACTATGCGGTCAGTATTAAAAACTACAAAAACCAAGCAGAGTGTGCAAAAAGACCTCCACACCGACTCACGGTGTGGAGGTGCAGCTCTGCACTCCCAGAGCTTCCAGCTAGCAAGGAAATATCATAATAGCAAGCTGGACTAGAAACATAGTATGTACTGAAAAATATATTCAAAAACCGATGAACAGCAAATGACTAGCAAGGACTTAGCTTCTGCTGGAGTAGACAGGTCATCTGAGAAATCCAAGAGAGATCTGAACCAGTACTGAAACATTGACAGCTGGCATGGACTAACGACCTGGGCAGAGTTAAATAGGGAAGCCAGCAGAAGCAATAAACGAGGGCAGCTGAGAAAGCCAACCTCAAAGATCAGCAGTTCCACTCAAAGCCACCAGAGGGTGTCCAAGGACAGAACTCACCAAAGTACCATTCACGACCACAGGAGGGAGCCCGAGAACGGAATTCACAACAGGCTCCTCCAAATGAGTTAAATAGTAGGATGATATGCAGTACCCTGCCATGGCCACTATCAGCAGACTTCCAGCTTTGCAAGTTAGCGTTTCCATCCGGCAACACCGATGACAGCTGATCGGCAGGGGTGTCTGGTGTCGGACCATGACCAATCAGACATTGATGATCTATCCCAAGGATAGGTCATCAATGCTAAAGTAGTGGATTAGCTCTTTAAAAATAAGTAATGGAAGCTAAAAGCATGGATTTTTCTCATTGTATACAGACACTACAAGCAGTCTAGCAGTGGAGAATGCATTTGAGGCCTTGTTCACAAATAATCCAGCCTAGATTTATGTAATGGAATGTTAACAGCCTCTGCTACAGTGATACGTTACCATGGTTATAAACGAGTATGTGTTCTGGGATGTCAAGAAATCATCGTATTTCTGATGATGGTTCCGATGAAAAGAAAAGTATGCTGTTGTAAATCACACACACTGCATGGTTTTAATAGAGTCTCCTTGATAAATTGTGTAACTGTGCCCTCTAACCATTTAACGCAGAGCCTGAAGTGTTTAAATGCCTTGATGAAATGGCCCATCATGTCTTATTACTTACATTAACCTTTCTTTACAAAATAAAACTGAAATTACATTTCCCACTGATCCCAGGAAATTGGCTAATATACACCCTGCATCCTGGCCCCGCGTCTAAATATTCCTACAGAATGAGAGTGGTGGTCCTGTCGAGTGCCCATGCTGTGTTTTCTGGGCTTTGTATTCACTTACTGACTTTATTTTATTATAACCTGGAGTAAAAGAAATGGGAATGTCAAATTTCTAAAACATTTTTTTTATCATTCTAAAGGGGTATTCCACTCCAGTTGTTTTTATGGAATATCGCTAGGATGTGCCATATCACTATGACTTGTAAAATATCGGTGAACAGATGGAGAAATTCCAGTGACCAGATCTTCATAAAAAAATTTACAGTTTATTGAGTAAGTATAAAAATATATATAAAAAGAGACAAGTGTCACAATCACAGGGAGACTATGCGCAGAAGCATTTCGGATAGAAATCCTTATTTATTGTATACCCAAGGTATTTTTATCCGAAACGCGTCCGCCCATAGTCTCCCTGTGATTGTGACATTTGTCTCTTTTTATATATATTTTTATAGTTTATTAAAAAAAATGAATTTTTTACAAAGATCCGGTCGCTGGAATTTCTTCATCTGTTCACCAATATTTCCTGTGGCACTGCCCGCTTCCATGCCATGGACTTCTAATGTTGGTGAGCATACTCCCTTTTTTGCTATATATTTTTTCTATGACTAGTAAAAGTGTAGGAGTGAAGGCTTCCTTACTCTTTACTACATTGTACTTTATTATTTAGTATGTAGTCAGTGATATTACATAATAGGCCAAATTAAGTTAGCCCCATAGTTTGTGGAGGCACAGGATCCATATTTTATTTTACTGATCACTCTCATTCCCTGTCATCTACTACTGGGTGTTACTTTTAGGGCAGGTGCTAACAACAGTATTCTTGGTCCGAGTGCGATCCGACAAAAACATTGGATAGTGCTCAGGACTATTTTACTCTATGGGCAGTGGACATGTATGATTTTTGCCTTGGACAGAGTCTGTCCGAGGAAGTAATCACAACATGCCTAAATTTGATCCGATATTCAGATCACACTTTACCATGTAAGTAATGAGTCAGTGGAAAACATTGGACTGCACTCAGATGACATTCACGGTTTTCACGGACTGACAGAATGGAGAAGATTGAGAAATATTTTTTTCCATATTCTCCTCCTCCTAGAGAATCGGATCACACTGTGATAACACTCTGATCAAACTTTGATCATAGTGTGATTTGCATAATCGACCCGATTCTCTCTGACAAGAGATTATATGCTGGTGTGACCCTAGACTTACTATGACAGGGCAGACTTCCTGCCAGATTGATGTACGGCGCATAGACTCTTGATGAAAGATCATCTGCGAGAAAACAACTGTTTAGCGGTGCAGTGAATAAAGGTCAACTGAACCAAGAATCATAAATTGTCCCGCTCTCTTTTTATAGATCATAACTCAAAAATCTCCAAGACCAAAAAATAATTACAGACGTAAACTCTGAAGGGTAAGCATTGAGCATTGTGGTTACTACAGCTGATTCTAAACAGGAACTCACACCAGCAGGCATTAGCACTAATTTACCCAAAGTGCACTAGACTACAATTCCTTTCAACTTAAAATAAATAAGGGAGTGACTAAGAGAATCGCCAGTATTGATGAGGAGTTGTTCTGGAGCAACCCTTCTGATTCATTAAGAGGCTTTTAGTGTGGCATGGGGCGGTAGCCATGGGCGAGGCACTCAACTCTTGTGCCCCAATACGTTACATTAAGGTAGGGGTCCAAGCTGGGTGTGTGGACTTGTGCTGGCCGCATGTAATCAGTGTTGCTGGTTGGCTAGGACCATGTTTTAAGGTTCAAGGAGGGAGATCACCAGTTCAAAATAAACTTTTCACTGAACATTAACTTGGGGAGGGTTATATACAGTAGATAGTGGGTATATGGATCGCCCCCACGTGTAGGACAATGGGGTACTCGGATACCGGGTCCTTCTGTGCTTCTGGAGATGTCACAGTGGCCCGACCTGGTCCGTGGCTCTTCTGAGGGGCATCCAATTAATGGTGAAGTTTGTACGGTGTTCGTGACGCCACCTGTGGTATTCGGTCAGGGTGACTGACGCTGCTGAGGGGTCCTCTGGGGTGATGTTATAGCAGCTAGATGGTATACCTTCCCACAGGTGAAGTATGTCCCCAGGGCTTCCCAGTAGAGTAGGTGGTGATGGTAGGTCGCAGTAAATAAAGAGGACACAAGGTTGCAGTCTCTTTACCTTTTACTGAAGACTTCAGCGTCTACAGTCCAGAGCACTGTTCACAGGGCTGGCAGAGTTCCCTTTGCAGGTGGAAATCAGTAGCCTTCCTACTAGCGCCTGTGTGTTGTAGTACTTCCCTGCTGAGCACCACGGGATAGTCCTCACAACTCTCTTGGATGTCTCTGATGTTTTCTCTCTGTCCCCCAGATGGTATGGATAGGACAGACCCGTATGACGGGGTAGGCCTGGAGCTATTTTATAGGGACCCTGTTATGACCCCAGTGGACAGGGTCTCAGAGGAACGTGTAAGTCTGCGAGATTCAAAAATCCAGCTCATAGGGCTGTGGTAACTGGGTTGACCAAATAGCTACTCCTAACGCCAACACTAGAAGTAGCCGGGGATCATGCCTACGGTGATCGCTAGATGACTCGCGCCAGCCGGAGAATCTAACTACCCCTAGGAGAAGAAAACAAAGACCTCTCTTGCCTCCAGAGAAAGGGACCCCAAAGCAAGATACAAGCCCCCCACAAATAATAACGGTGAGGTAAGAGGAAATGACAAACACAGAAATGAACCAGGTTCAGCAAAGAGAGGCCAGCTTACTAATAGCAGAATATAGCAAGATAACTTATCTGGTCAACAAAAACCCTATAAAAATCCACGCTGGAGATTCAAGAACCCCCGAACCGTCTAACGGTCCAGGGGGAGAACACCAGCCCCCTAGAGCTTCCAGCAAAGGTCAGGATACAGATTGGAACAAGCTGGACAAAAATACCAAACAAAACAAAAGCAAAAAGCAAGGAAGCAGACTTAGCTTGAAATACAGGAACCCGGATCATAGGACAAGAGCACAACAGATTAGCTCTGATTTCAACGATGCCAGGCATTGAACTGAAGGTCCAGGGAGCTTAAATAGCAACGCCCCTGAACTAACGGCTCAGGTGAGGATATAGGAAAAGACAGAAGCTCCAGAGTCAAATCACTAATGACCACTAGAGGGAGCAAAAAGCAAAATCACAACAGTACCCCCCCTTAGTGAGGGGTCACCGAACCCTCACCACGACCACCAGGGCGATCAGGACGAGCGGCGTGAAAGGCACGAACTAAATCGGCCGCATGAACATCAGAGGCGACCACCCAGGAATTATCTTCCTGACCATAGCCCTTCCACTTGACCAGGTACTGAAGCCTCCGCCTGGAGAGACGAGAATCCAAGATCTTCTCCACCACGTACTCCAACTCGCCCTCAACCAGCACCGGAGCAGGAGGCTCAGCAGAAGGAACCACAGGCACAACGTACCGCCGCAACAAGGACCTATGAAACACGTTGTGGATAGCAAACGACACAGGAAGATCCAGGCGAAAGGATACAGGATTAAGGATTTCCAATATCTTGTAAGGACCAATAAAACGAGGTTTAAATTTGGGAGAGGAAACCTTCATAGGAACAAAGCGGGAAGAAAGCCACACCAAATCCCCAACACGTAGTCGGGGACCCACACCGCGGCGGCGGTTGGCAAAGCGCTGAGCCCTCTCCTGTGACAACTTCAAGTTGTCCACCACAAGATTCCAGATCCGCTGCAACCTATCCACCACAGAATCCACCCCAGGGCAGTCAGAAGGTTCCACATGACCCGAAGAAAAACGAGGGTGGAAACCAGAGTTGCAGAAAAACGGCGAAACCAAGGTGGCGGAACTAGCCCGATTATTAAGGGCAAACTCAGCCAACGGCAAGAAGGTCACCCAATCGTCCTGATCAGCAGAGACAAAACACCTCAAATAAGCCTCCAAAGTCTGATTAGTTCGCTCCGTCTATCCATTAGTCTGAGGATGGAAAGCAGACGAAAACGACAAGTCAATGCCCATCCTACTACAAAAGGATCGCCAGAATCTGGAAACGAACTGGGATCCTCTGTCTGACACAATATTCTCAGGGATGCCGTGCAAACGAACCACGTTCTGGAAAAACACAGGAACCAGATCGGAAGAGGAAGGCAGCTTAGGCAAAGGAACCAAATGGACCATCTTGGAGAAGCGATCACATATCACCCAGATAACAGACATGCCTTGAGACACCGGAAGATCAGAAATGAAATCCATGGAGATATGTGTCCAAGGTCTCTTAGGGACAGGCAAGGGCAAGAGCAACCCGCTGGCACGAGAACAGCAAGGCTTAGCTCGAGCACAAGTCCCACAGGACTGTACAAATGACCGCACATCCCTAGACAAGGAAGGCCACCAAAAGGATCTGGCCACCAGATCTCTGGTGCCAAAAATTCCTGGGTGACCTGCCAACACCGAGGAATGAACCTCGGAAATGACTCTGCTGGTCCACTTATCAGGCACAAACAGTCTGTCAGGTGGACAAGAATCAGGCCTATCAGCCTGAAATCTCTGCAACACACGTCGCAGATCTGGAGAAATAGCTGACAAGATAATACCATCCTTAAGGGTACTGTCACACAGTACCATTTTGATCGCTACGACGGTACGATTCGTGACGTTCTAGCGATATCGTTACGATATCGCAGTGTCTGACACGCAGCAGCGATCAGGGATCCTGCTGAGAATCATACGTCGTAGCAGATCGTGTGGAACTTTCTTTCGTCGCTTGATCACCCGCTGACATCGCTGGATCGTTGTGTGTGACAGCGATCCAGCGATGTGTTCGCTTGTAACCAGGGTAAACATCGGGTAACTAAGCGCAGGGCCGCGCTTAGTAACCCGATGTTTACCGTGGTTACCAGCGTAAACGTAAAAAAACAAACAGTACATACTTACATTCCGGTGTCTGTCCTCCAGCGTCTCAGCTTCTCTCCACTGTGTGAGCGTCTGCCAGCCGGAAAGCGAGCACAGCGGTGACGTCTGACGTCACCGCTGTGCTTGCCGGCTATGGCGCTTACACAGTGGAGAGAAGCAGAACGCCGGGGACAGACACCGGAATGTAAGTATGTACTGTTTGGTTTTTTTACGTTTACGCTGGTAACCACGGTAAACATCGGGTTACTAAGCGCGGCCCTGCGCTTAGTTACCCGATGTTTACCCTGGTTACCGGGGACTTCGGCATCGCTCCAGCGCCGTGATTGCAACGTGTGACCGCAGTCTACGACGCTGGAGCGATATTCATACGATCGCTGCGACGTCACGGATCGTGCCGTCGTAGCGATCAAAATGGTACTGTGTGACAGTACCCTAAGAATACCAACAGGTTCAGCGACTCCAGGAGCATCAGGCACAAAGCTCCTGGAAAGAGCATCGGCCTTCACATTTTTTGAACCTGGTAAATACGAGACAACAAAGTCAAAACGGGAGAAAAACAATGACCAGCGGGCCTGTCTAGGATTCAGGCGTTTAGCAGACTCGAGATACATCAGATTTTTGTGATCAGTCAAGACCACCACACGATGCTTAGCACCCTCGAGCCAATGACGCCACTCCTCAAATGCCCATTTCATGGCCAACAACTCCCGATTGCCCACATCATAATTTCGCTCCGCAGGCGAAAACTTCCTAGAGAAAAAGGCGCAAGGTCTCATAACAGAGCAACCAGGGCCTCTCTGCGACAAAACGGCCCCTGCTCCAATCTCTGAAGCATCCACCTCAACCTGAAAGGGAAACGAGACATCAGGCTGGCACAAAACAGGCGCCGAAGTAAACCGACGTTTCAACTCCTGGAAAGCCTCCACGGCAGCAGGAGCCCAATTAACCACATCGGAGCCCTTCTTGGTCATATCCGTCAAAGGTTTCACAATGCTAGAAAAGTTAGCGATAAAACGACGGTAGAAGTTAGCGAAACCCAAGAACTTCTGAAGACTCTTAACTGACGAGGGCTGAGTCCAATCAAGAATAGCTCGGACCTTGACTGGGTCCATCTCCACAGCAGAAGGGGAAAAAATGAACCCCAAAAAGGGAACCTTCTGTACACCAAAAAGACACTTTGAGCCCTTGACAAACAAAGAATTTTCACGCAAAATTTTAAAGACCATCCTGACCTGCTCCACATGCGAGTCCCAATTATCAGAAAAATCCAGAATATCATCCAGATAAACGATCTAAAATTTATCCAGATAGTTCCGGAAAATGTCATGCATGAAGGACTGAAAAACTGAAGGGGCATTAGAGAGCCCAAAAGGCATCACCAAGTACTCAAAATGACCTTCGGGCGTATTGAATGCGGTTTTCCATTCATCCCCTTGCTTAATGCGCACAAGGTTGTACGCACCACGAAGGTCTATCTTGGTAAACCACTTGGCACCTTTAATCCGGGCAAACAAGTCAGACAACAGCGGCAAAGGATACTGAAATTTGACAGTGATCTTATTTAAAAGCCGATAGTCAATACAAGGCCTCAAAGATCCGTCCTTTTTAGCCACAAAAAAGAATCCCGCACCAAGAGGGGAAGAAGACGGACGGATGTGTCCTTTCTCCAGAGACTCCTTGATATATGAACGCATAGCGGTATGTTCAGGTATCGACAGATTAAACAGTCTTCCCTTAGGAAATTTACTGCCTGGAATCAAATCTATTGCACAGTCACATTCCCTATGAGGAGGCAATGCACTGGACCTGGACTCGCTAAAGACATCCTGATAATCAGACAAATACTCAGGAACTTCCGAAGGCGTAGAAGAAGCAATAGACACAGGCAGGGAATCCTCATGAATACCACGACAGCCCCAACTAGACACTGACATAGCCTTCCAGTCAAGGACTGGATTATGGGTCTGTAACCATGGCAGCCCCAAAACAACCAAATCATGCATTTTATGTAGAACGAGAAAACGTATCACCTCGCGGTGTTCAGGAGTCATGCACATGGTAACCTGTGTCCAATACTGCAGTTTATTTTCTGCTAATGGCGTAGCATCAATACCCCTAAGAGGGATAGGATTTTCTAATGGTTCAAGAATAAAACCACAGCGCTTAGCAAATGAGAGATCCATAAGACTCAGGGCAGCACCTGAATCTACAAACGCCATGACAGGATAAGATGACAGTGAGCAAATCAAAGTTACAGACAGAATAAACTTAGGATGCAAATTACCAACGGTGACAGGACTAACAACCTTAGATATACGTTTAGAGCATGCTGAGATAACATGTGTAGAATCACCACAGTAGTAGCACAAGCCATTCCGGCGTCTATGAATTTTCCTCTCATTTCTAGTCAGGATTCTATCACATTGCATCAAATCAGGTGTCCGTTCAGACAACACCATGAGGGAATTTGCGGTTTTTCTATCACATTGCATCACATCAGGTGTCTGTTCAGACAACAACATGAGGGAATTTGCGGTTTTGCGCTCCCGCAACCGCCGGTCAATTTGAATAGCCAGGGACATGGTATCATTCAGACCTGTGGGAATGGGAAAACCCACCATAACATTCTTAATGGCCTCAGAAAGGCCATTTCTAAAATTAGCGGCCAGTGCACACTCGTTCCAATGTGTCAGCACGGACCATTTCTGAAATTTTTGGCAATACACCTCAGCCTCGTCCTGGCCCTGAGACATAGCCAGCAAGGCTTTCTCTGCCTGAATCTCAAGATTGGGTTCCTCATAAAGTAAACCGAGCGCCAGAAAAAACGCATCAATATCAGCCAATGCCGGATCTCCTGGCGCCAACGAAAAAGCCCAATCTTGAGGGTCACCCAGTAAGAATGAAATAACAATTTTTACTTGTTGAGCAGAGTCTCCAGACGAACAAGGTTTCAGGGACAAAAACAATTTACAATTATTCCTGAAATTCCTAAACTTAAATCGGTCTCCTGAAAACAGTTCAGGAATCGGAATCTTGGGTTCAGACCTAGGATTTCTGGTAACATAATCTTGTATACCCTGCACACGAGCGGCAAGCTGGTCCACACTTGTAATCAAGGTCTGGACATTCATGTCTGCAGCAAGCTTAAGCCACTCTGAGGTAAAGGGGAAAAGAAAAAAAAAAAAAAAATGAGAGAGGGAAAAAAAAACCTCAAAATTTTATTTCTTATAATCCCACTTCTGCAATGCATTAAACATTTAATACTGGCCTGGCATACTGTTATGACCCCAGTGGACAGGGTCTCAGAGGAACGTGTAAGTCTGCGAGATTCAAAAATCCAGCTCATAGGGCCGTGGTAACTGGGTTGACCAAATAGCTACTCCTAACGCCAACACTAGAAGTAGCCGGGGATCATGCCTACGGTGATCGCTAGATGACTCGCGCCAGCCGGAGAATCTAACTACCCCTAGGAGAAGAAAACAAAGACCTCTCTTGCCTCCAGAGAAAGGGACCCCAAAGCAAGATACAAGCCCCCCACAAATAATAACGGTGAGGTAAGAGGAAATGACAAACACAGAAATGAACCAGGTTCAGCAAAGAGAGGCCAGCTTACTAATAGCAGAATATAGCAAGATAACTTATCTGGTCAACAAAAACCCTATAAAAATCCACGCTGGAGATTCAAGAACCCCCGAACCGTCTAACGGTCCGGGGGGAGAACACCAGCCCCCTAGAGCTTCCAGCAAAGGTCAGGATACAGATTGGAACAAGCTGGACAAAAATACCAAACAAAACAAAAGCAAAAAGCAAGGAAGCAGACTTAGCTTGAAATACAGGAACCCGGATCATAGGACAAGAGCACAACAGATTAGCTCTGATTTCAACGATGCCAGGCATTGAACTGAAGGTCCAGGGAGCTTAAATAGCAACGCCCCTGAACTAACGGCCCAGGTGAGGATATAGGAAAAGACAGAAGCTCCAGAGTCAAATCACTAATGACCACTAGAGGGAGCAAAAAGCAAAATCACAACAGGACCCTAGTGACGCCCCTCTTCCACAATTTGCCTCCGTTGTCTTCATAGGTGTAAAGGTTGTGCAGCCAACTTGGAATTAACTGTCCTGCCGTGTTTCAAAGTAATGCTTAGAGCTTATTACTCCCTCGGTGTTCCGGCCACCGGCTACGCGCCTCAGAAGGATGTTGCCGATCTTAAGGCAGATCTCCTCCCAGTGTTATCTCCTTGTGCTGTGATCTCGTTTCTCACTCTCCGCATTATACTTCGCTTCGTGTCCTTTCTTAAGATGCTGCCACAATGAGGTGCAGGCGCAGCTCCGTAACGTTCTATCTCGTGCTCTGTCTCTGTCAGGATCCCACCCCTGACAGGGACCTCTGTCTGCAGCTCAGATGTTCCTCCTTCTCCCCCTGTCTGCCTGACAGGTCTTCTCTGGGTCAAACCCAGGTAGCTTTCTGACTAACTTCCTATCCAACCCACCAGTTTTACCCGTGTGTGAGGAGTGGCCTAGTACATGGAACCTTTGCTCCCCCTGGTGGACTGGAGTGTGAAGTGTAGTGTGTGACTGTGATACCTGGTCAGGTGAACTCATTTAGTGCCATCAGATGTAACATCACTCCCCCTGGTGGGAGAGCGACATTACTGCAACGACCAGGACTCTGGGGTGCTGCATATACATCTTCTCAAATGTTTCCTTAATAATGCACAACATTTTTCTCACACAAATTTAGTCCCTTTCTCTCTCTCTGTCTTTTTTCACTGCTCCTCACAACCAAGCTTGATAGTACTGTTCAGATAACCAGAGTACTCTACCTGCAGTTCCATGCCTTCTTTTCTCTTTAGGGGAGCTATGCTGCCGTTATGGCTGATATTTATCTTCTCTAATGCTGACACCCTTGAACTCCCTTCTGGCGCAGTCTATTCATCTTGTATACTCAATCCTGTCTAGGCCTGTTGCCTTCAGAAGTGATAAACTCTGGGCCTTACTGCTGGTCATCCTCTTCCAGGACCCGTCTCCAGAGAATCAATCTGTCTCTCAGTCACTTTTCCCCGTTATTGCTCAGGATCATGCTATCTCTTTCTTTCAGTCTCCTATCTGTCTAAGGACACCCCAGAATGTGGCACTGCTCAGATTGGATTCTAGATCCTATCTGACTCACTACCAGGAAACAGTCACTTTCCCTTTCAGCCTAGCCCTTCTCACTCTGAGCTAGTCTCAACCAATAACTCTTGTTTTCCTGACTGTCAAACAACACACATCAATGTCTCCATTAATGCATAGCACAATTCACATTATACATCACAATAATATACTTGTTTTTTCAAGAGGGAACATGGGCAATATGTGTCTCCTTACAGATACATGCCTCTAAATGAATAATATGAGGCCTGCTGTGGCTTAGCAAATGCCACCACTCATAATGAATTTGACTAGCGGGGGTAACCTTGCCCTGATCCATGCTTAGTCAGAGCTAGGGCGAGAATGGCGTGAACACACCAAAGGCACATTTGAATCGCCACCTTTTTTTAAAGCTTTTTCCACCTTAAGTCTAGTGCAAAAGCTCTAATGAATTGTCCCTAAATGTCCTAGTAGGAGAGAAGAAAGAGGAAAAGAGGTGGGATAGAAAGAGAGAGACAAAAAGAGGGCAAGAGAGAAAGACAAGAGAGATGGAGAGAGTGAGGGAGGGAAAGAGACTATACATTTCATGTAGTATTCAACTTGCAGAAAGTCAGGGGATTTGTAGGATTATTACCATTTGTATGAATAAACAGTTATACCAAACAGGTGCTAATGATCATCATGTTCATATGTACGTTGAAACACTGTCATTAACTGAAACGGAAACTGCTGTGTAGGAGATTTTAAAGTGGAGGAATAGCAAAACTCTGCTAGAAATGTGAGGTTATGGAAGACAATTTTATGTCATAGGTCACACACCATGGCAAGACTGAGCACAGCACCAAGAAAAAAAAGATATACTGCATTAGGAAGGTCTCTCCCAGGCAAAGATTTCACCAGATGAAAGCCCATCATGCGTAATTCTCTTTGAAATAGAAAGATGTCCAGCAGTACCATCAGCTCAGAACTGGCAGCAATTAATGGCATCCAGCTATGCTCACCTTCTGTTAGGAGAAATCTGGCCAAAAGTAGTCTTTATGGCAGAATTGTGGCCTGAAAACCATCCAGATTCACTTCTAGTCAATTCTACAACCTGCTTTTTCAATCAGGATGATGTCCTAGACGTGATAGATGGGAGATAAGTCTGGAGATGTTGCAAGCCATGGTAGCAAATTTAGGTCACACAGGCTGCTCACTGCAGCATGAACAACTCCCGGAATTTGAGCTAGTGTGGCATTCCCTCATGAAGTCTCCCTCAAGCCACTGAGCACAAGGTCTCCAGATCAATCTCTGACTATCATTGTCAGACATGAGACTCATTGGTGAATAGGATAGACCTCCATTCCATCCTCCATTACTGTCTGCACCATAAGAACTTTTCAGAGCATTGCAGTGAGGTCAATGTGGTCAATTGATCCTGTGATTTCCATAATGCCATGACTTTTCCTTCTTGATGTTGTAATTTAAATGTTGAGGAATGTATCTGGCTGTTGCAGAATGCAGTTTGTTATACAAAAGCGGTACAATAATGTGTGTTTGGAGGTATCATTATAAGGGCTGTCCATGACTTATACATTGGTTGCCTATCCTTAAGATAGGTCATCATTGGGTGATCAGTGGAGGTGCAACATCCAGCAACCTTGCAGATCAGTTGTTCCCGACATCGGTTGCGGCCGGAACAGTTACAGGGCTGCAGCCCACAGCTCCAAGGATGGAATAGTGGTCATGGCCGGGTACTGCACAGAATCGAGGGTGGATGTGTATTACCTGGCCATGGCCACTATATGGTCGAAGGAGTTTCTTAACTGAGTAGTTCTGCCTGCTGCCAAATTGGTGAACAGCTGATCAGTGGAGATGCTGTTCAGACATTGACTACCTATCTTAAGGAAAGGCCATCAATGATAAAGTCTCAGACAACCTATTTGAAGTATGGTGGAGGTTCCTTGAAAGTTTAGAGCTGCATTACCCCAAATGCTTTTGGAGATTGGCTGTGAATGCTCTGTCACCTGATAACAGTTACATATAAAAAGCCATAATGCAGGCAGCATTACTAAATCAAATCAATTATGATAAAAAATATATATATTTATAACCATGCATTATTTAAAAATAAATGACTAAAAATGTCAAAAGTTTAGGTTTCTTCATAATTAAATAAAGTTATTATGGTAGTACCATCCCTTTACGCAGTCTTGGATGCTTGCTGTTTGAGGTCATGTTTGGAGTAGCTTTCCCCTTAAGTCTTCATATCTCTGGATATGGACTATAAGGTCCTCTTATCCAAATTTACAGTGTAAGTGAATGCCTATATAAATCATGAATAGGTTACAATATTTTCGAGTGCTTGCGAAATCTCCTTTAAACTCTATAAAGACATAAAATGGTATATTAATGGTAGGAATTCTATTCTATGTGTGAATAATGGCTCCATTCAGTCATTGCCTATAACATACTAGACGCCGGTGCTAAGTTGGTTAATTTTCTGAAGTCATTTTTTCCCTACACTGTACATCAGAGAAATTCTGAACTGACCCATTTTGTTAAATTATAGATTGTACATTTTTCCCATAACTTTACCTCTTTGGTGATATTATTTTTGTGATTCCCTCATCCTTTTTGTCTGTCTGATTGCATGGGGCTTCAGCTGTGGGAGATGTCAGGACTCCTGTAAGCTGATTACTCGCCTTATCTGTGGTACTAGCTCTCTCACTGCTACTTTTGTGTAATGATTTTGAAAGATGCCTTTGATTAGGGACAGAGAAGGAGGTATTAAGACGGTGGTAACAGAACGGGCTAAATTAAAGGTACAGTGATGTTTAGAAGAAATAACACATTGAAGATGGAACTTGGATTGAAAGGATTGTTTTATTAACAAATGTTATAGATTTCAGATCAACAAAATACGTCCCTCTATTTATTCTTCAATGCAATAGACATTTTTTTAATATTGCGTCTTCTGGGTCCTTAAAAATGTAATTTTCTTTGAAAAAAAGGCAAAAGTAAATGGAGAGTATGAGTGTCAGAAGAACAATGTAATATTTTGACAGCTGAAACATAAAACTGTCATGATCCAGTCCGGAGTTTGTTTTCTGCTATTCACTCTCTCTGGACTGGTCATTTGGGGTAAATCCCCACTGCCTTATTTTGGAGCTGGCTGGGCTTTTTCAGTCCTCTGCAGTCTGCTGACCAATGTCAGTGATAGTTCATGCTTCCAGGCTAGAGCATCTGACCCATATACCCTGGTGATCCTTCTGCCTGTGACTTCCCGTGATTGTGTGAGACCTGTTCCCTATCCCTGATGTAGTTTTCGTCGATGGTGGCTTTCCTTACAGTGTATGACTTGGCCTGATCTCTGAAACCCGCCTCTTGCTTTCCATCTCTGATACCTCATTCCCCCACCGCTTTCACTTCTGGCTTGTACCCCGACTTTGTCTTACGTCTCACATTTTGGATATAGTGCTCCCATTTGGCTCTGACTTCTGGCTTGTCTCTGACTTTGTAAATGCTGTGACCTCTGGTACTTCTGCTCCTGACAGTTTCTGACTCTGCTCATCTGACCACTCTTTCGTTACCTGTGACACCTGTGCGGCTGCTCAGTGTTGCTACGCTGTGAGTGTGCAACCTCTCTTCCCTCACCAGCACTCCCTGGTGGAGGTTGCGCTAAACTGCACTGCAGCCACATCACAAAAACAAAATGTAAATGGGCAGGGTCATAATTATATCTCACACTGTTGGCATGCCCCTTGATGAAGTGAGGGTGAAATGCACATTAGGAATCTGGGGCTATACTGCCTTTAGACATTCTTATCAGCATAGCATGTAAGTACTTCTACTTCTATAACTATGGTCTAGCATTTTCACTATGGCATATACAAAGACTTTTGTATGGATGTTCAATAGGATTGCACTTTACAGCCTTTGTAAAATACGTTGTATACCTCACTGTATTGATGCATGTATGGTCATCCATTGCATTACTCTGCTTATTAGATACATTCTTCATATATTTTTGGATTCAATAATAAAGGAATTGGTTTATTTGGAACACTGATGTACCATTTGGTTTATTTATTTGGTTTATCCGGAGTACAAGATTTATGTATGGAGACATTTTCCGTTTATCAGATGGAGCATGCCATGATGTACAGAGGTATAGTAGAGGCTTGACTCACTTCTCTGGCAGCCCTATTACTGCTCTCTACACAACATGATCAATTGCTTGCACCCTTGGTGAACACAACTGCCTTCTATAAACTTCTTTCAGTATAATTTACCAGTTTGTATGATTAATGGCACCATCATTTACTACTAAGCACACTACTATCATTTGCCAATGTAGCAAATCAAATAACAAAAAAATATATATTCCAAAGCAGAAAATTAGTGACTTGAAATTTAAAGAGTAAACTTTTTTATTTAAATATTCACTGTGCATAACAAAGTAATGCATTTTTGCAATATACTTTTGCAACAGTTGAAAGCAGCTTCTAAAGGAGCATGAGGTGAGCATTGAAACACCCCTGCACAGTAGCGTAGATACCGGGTGGGGCAGAGGGGTCAGTCACCCTGAGCTCTGCACTCTGAGGGGCATAGTCTGAATGACGCTACTGTAAATGTATCGGCATGAGCAGCATGCCTATACAGTTACATTCTGCGGCAGAGCATTGAGACTCGATTTCCTGCACTACCACTTGGCTGCTTTGGGGCCCTTGAGCAGGATATGGGGTTCCTGTGCCAGCACTGGGATCCCCATCGATCATCGCAAGTTCATCTGTATCAGCTGGATGCCAATACAGTTTAAAACAATGATGATATAGGAAGCAACACGTTCCCTCTCCCATCATTTCCTCTTTGAGTCTGACGTCAGTGACCCAGATACTGACACTAAGCATGATGACGTCAGTACAGAGTCCATCATACTATATTTATTATACTATATAGAGACCTATGGGGAGTGCATAATATATTGGAGGTCTATGGGGCATGCATTATACTATATAGCGGAATATGGGGAGTGCATTATACTATATGAAGGCCTATGGGGAGTGCATTATACTATATGGAGGCCTATAGGGGAGTGTATTATACTATAAGGAGGCCTATGGGGAGTGCATTATACTATAAAGAGACCTATGAGGAGTTCAGTATACTTTATGGACGCTATTTAGGGACCCATCATACAGTGTGAGAATTACAGTGAGGGGTCATCATACAGTGTGGTAGCTAATATAGGGTCTTTGTACAGTGTGGGATACATCATACAGTGTTGGGGCTATCAAACAGTTTGAGAGCTACTGAGGGGTCAGTATACTGTGTGTGGGCATTATACTGTGTATAATGGAGTATCATACTGTGTAGAGGGGAGTTATACAGGGGGGAGACTCGAAAAATTATTAAATCATAAGTGGGCACTTATTTATATAGGGGCACTTTGGTTATTGTGACTGTCAGAGAGGTACACATAGGGTATTATTACTTTGTAAATAAGTGCAAAATAAGGGCACTGTTTTCTAGAGCACTTGCACAGGGCATTATTATATTCTAGAGGCTTGTTTTACCATCTAGAGCAGAGGCGTCAATCTAAGCAGAGTATATGGGCCACATATAGAAAAAAAAAGAATTTGGAGCATTTTTTGATGGACAAAGTGACATTTTTAATGATACAATTTTTTCTATTGAATTTTGTTGCCATTTTTAAAATTTTTTTTTAGAGCTTGGGTTATTATGGATGTGGTGATAACAAATGTGCACTCACATTGTAGTTATGTCCCCATATTGTGTTTATGTCCTCATAACCAGGTACCTATATTGTAAGTATGTCCCCATCCAGGTCCTCAAATTGTAGTTATGTCCCATTCCAGGTCTCCATTGTAGTTATTCTCATTAAAGAGTTGATTGTAACTTGTAGAATCGCTACTTCCAACAGGTGGTGCTATAGAGCTCAAGTCCTCTTTTTCTCTGAAGAGGCAATTTGCATATTAAATTTCCCAGAGAAGCATTGTATGGCAAATAAGCTTCCTTACCTTGACAAGCAAGAGCTGGTATGTCACTCTCCACAAGGAGAAACCTTACCCCTTAGACCCCAGTCCAGAGCCTCTCACCTAGCCAAATCAGTTCACATGCTTCGCACTTATGAGGGCCAACAGCCTCAAACACCGTGTCTGCGAATTGAGATACTGATTTGGCTTTTATCCTTAGTCATATTACAAGATTTGTTAAAGGGTTGATTGGGACTTGTAGGATCGCTACTTCCAACAGGTGGCGCTATACAGTTCAAGTCCTCTTTTTCTCTGAAGAGGCAATTTGCATATACAATTTACCAGAGGAGCATTGCACGGCGAATAAGCTTCCTTATTTTTACAAGCCAGATCTGGTATGTCACTCTCCATAAGGAGAAATGTTACCCCTTAGCCCTAAGACAAAATGGTGTCTCACACAAACCTAAACCCCACACACAGCATGATCCCCCACACACATGATCCCCCACATACAGAATGACTCCCACAGCCACCCACACATAGCATGATGGTCCCAAAGCCCACACAGTATGACCCCCATAACTTTCACACGCAGTGTGATTGTCCTTCATAAGTCTTCACAAAGTATTATGTCCCCACACATTGTATGTTCCCCACACAGTAAGATGCCACCACATTCAACCCAAAGTACTGACTACTAAAAATAAAACTAAACATCATAAACTCATCTAACCCGGGGTGGACTTTGATGTCCTGTGCTCCACCTTGCAGTTCTGTAGGCTTTGTCTTTCTGTTTTATTGCATGCCACTACAGCTATAAGTGGTGGTTGCTTTGGGTCAACCACTCCGAAGTGCTGTGGTCCTCCTTCACCCTCTGGTAGCTATGCTACTGAATCAGCTGTAATCCGTATTACCAGCAGCAGCAACAAGTGTTAAATTCTACTACAGCACTATTGCAGATAAAAATAAATCATCTTTCTACTTAAATACATGAGTTGTTCCCAAAAAGCTATGCCTACTTAAGACGTGAAAATTCAAAACAGTGAAATTCAGCACAAAATTGGGCAAATTTTGGTGAAGATTTGACTGCTGAAAAATTGTAGATTTTCCATTTTTTCTTCATATTTGGATACAAGAGGTCCTGTGAAAAGGAGTATCGGCTGAGATGGCTACCGGCCAAATGATCGGTGGACGCATTCTTTGGCTGACAACCATCTAATGTGTGTGGCGAGCCTTAGACTAGGTGCAAATGGAGGAGTATTCTTTCATCCAAGAGGATTGGGTCGACTATGAAAAACACACTCTTATCAGAGTTTAATCAAAGTGTGATCCAATTCTTTCAGATATTGAGAAGATGGTGAAAATATATTCTCCGTGTTCTCCATTGTGTCAGTTCATGGAAATCGGCTGAACTCAGATGCAGTGCAATCCGATGGGTTCCACGTAATCATTGACTTGCATGGATGATTGGAATATTGGATCAAACTCGGGCATATTGCGATTTTTTTCCTGGTAAAAAATTGGACATGTGCAACGCCCCGGATACAGTGTGATCCAATGTTTTGTTCGATTGCGTCCAGACCGAAAATACGGCCCTTAGGATGGTTTCAAATGGTCATATTAAGGCTAAATCAAGGGAAATAGTCTGAACTAAGGATCTATGGTGATCGGTTTAGTTTAATCAAACAAGGGAACTTCAGATATGGCAGCAAAGACATGGTCGCATTCCGGTAACGAGAGAAGAACGTTACAAAATATGAAGATTCTACTTTCCCCGCAACGTTAACTTCTCGTTTTGTTCCTTACCAAATAAAATTCATCATAAAATTTGACAACGATTAATTTTCTAAAAAACATTCGGGGTGTTTTACTTATTCACAAGCTTTATTTTGTCAACATAATCTATATTTCCGCATATTGTTTTTTGTCCTTTCATCGTTATTAGACAGTTACAAGGATATGATTAGATAAATGTTTAATAGCATAACATGTTTTTACTCGAGCCTTCCCATAGGATCCATAGAACATGAATTCATTCATTAGGCTTTAGGCTTTAATATGTCAGAGAATGCAGACAGCCACGGTAGATTTCCAAGGAAGCTTCACAATCACAAAGGTAATTTTTATTTTTTTTATTTTTTTTTATTTTTTACAAAAACAGAGCTGTACAGTTTATGTATTTAAAAAGGTGGCGATGCATTATGGATTCATAGCTGGAATTATAGGCCGGCTATTGATTTTGGCATCTTTGTTCTTTATATTGAAAAAACCTTCAGGGGTCTGAATGAGTACAAAGAGTAAAGCATGAGACAGAACAGGCGCAGCTGCTATAAGGTAATGATTATGCAGCACTGCAACGGCTTAGGAGCCCGAATGTACTGGCAGGCGTTTTATTAATATTAGTTGTCGGCCGTGATGGATAGTGCTGTGCCACCCGCAAATAGTAAACGACATTGCTAGTGCTATCATATGCAATAAAAGAAGCGTTTCCTGCATTGTGCTGCCAATACTTTTCCAAGCATCATCCTTTCTAACTTGTCCCCCTGCACGTTGAGCATTCATGTATTCAGCTCATAGACCGAATGCTCAAGAGACGGGAGAGTAGCGGCGAGGGCAGCTTCCCATTTCTGCAAAAAGCATATATACAGTTAGGTCCATATATATTTGGACACAGACAACATTTTTCTAATTTTGGTTATAAACATTACCACAATGAATTTTAAACAAAACAATTCAGCTGCAGTTGAAGTTCAGACTTTCAGCTTTCATTTGAGGGTATCCACATTAAAATTGGATGAAGGGTTTAGGAGTTTCAGCTCCTTAAAATGAGCCACCCTGTTTTTAAAGGGACCAAAAGTAATTGGACAGATTAAATAATTTTAAATAAAATGTTCATTCCTAGTACTTGGTTGAAAACCCTTTGTTGGCAATGACTGCTTGAAGTCTTGAACTCATGGACATCACCAGATGCTGTGTTTCCTCCTTTTTGATGCTCTGCCAGGCCTTCACTGCGGTGGTTTTCAGTTGCTGTTTGTTTGTGGGCCTTTCTGTCTGAAGTTTAGTCTTTAACAAGTGAAATAAATGCTCAATTGGGTTGAGATCAGGTGACTGACTTCGCCATTCTAGAATATTCCACTTCTTTGCTTTAATAAACTCCTGGGTTGCTTTGGCTTTATGTTTTGGGTCATTGTCCATCTGTAGTATGAAATGACGACCAATCAGTTTGGCTGCATTTGGCTGGATCTGAGCACACAGTATGTCTCGGAATACCTTAGAATTCATTCGGCTGCTTCTGTCCTGTGTCACATCATCAATAAACACTAGTGACCCAGTGCCACTGGCAGCCATGCGTGCCCAAGCCATCACACTGCCTCCGCCGTGTTTTACAGATGATGTGGTATGCTTTGGATCATGAGCTGTACCATGCCTTTGCCATACTTTTCTCTTTCCATCATTCTGGTAGAGGTTGATCTTGGTTTCATCTGTCCAAAGAATGTTCTTCCAGAACTGTGCTGGCGTTTTTAGATGTTTTTTAGCAAAGTCCAGTCTAGCCTTTTTATTCTTGATGCTTATGAGTGGCTTGCACCGTGCAGTGAACCCTCTGTAGTTACTTTCATGCAGTCTTCTCTTTATGGTAGATTTGGATATTGATACGCCTACCTCCTGGAGAGTGTTGTTCACTTGGTTGGCTGTTGTGAAGGGGTTTCTCTTCACCATGGAGATTATTCTGCGATCATCCACCACTGTTGTCTTCCGTGGGCGCCCAGGTCTTTTTGCATTGATGAGTTCACCAGTGCTTTCTTTCTTTCTCAGGATGTACCAAACTGTAGATTTTGCCACTCCTAATATTGTAGCAATTTCTCGGATGGGTTTTTTCTGTTTTCGCAGCTTAACGATGGCTTGTTTCACCTGCATGGAGAGCTCCTTTGACCAAATGTTTACTTCACAGCAAAACCTTCCAAATACAAGCACCACATCTCAAATCAACTCCAGGCCTTTTATCTGCTTATTTGAGAATGACATAACGAAGGGATTGCCCACACCTGTCCATGAAATAGCCTTGGAGTCAATTGTCCAATTACTTTTGGTCCCTTTAAAAACAGGGTGGCACATGTTAAGGAGCTGAAACTCCTAAACCCTTCATCCAATTTTAATGTGGATACCCTCAAATGAAAGCTGAAAGTCTGAACTTCAACTGCATCTGAATTGTTTTGTTTAAAATTCATTGTAGAAATGTCTATAACCAAAATTAGAAAAATGTCATCTCTGTCCAAATATATATGGACCTAACTGTATACTAAGATAAGCCTTATCTCATGCCGAAATTGACTTAAAGGGATACTCCCGTCTTAACCCGGCCATACACTTGAGATTTTGGACAGACAGATTTAGGACAGCTTATTTTTTTTCTCATATACGAAAATGGTCGGTATTTTTATTTTACAGTCTGCCGGATCCATTTTTTTTGGCTGTTGTCATTTTTTCACATTTTTTACAATCCTTGATGCATCCATTTTTTTTAAAAATCAAGAAAATAAATTATTAAAGGGAGTCTGTGAGCGGGTTTTTGCTATGTAATCTGAAGACAGCAGAAGATAGAGGCTGGAACACAGAATTCTGGGATGTGTCACTCGTCAGCGTGTGCTGTAGTTTATTAACTGGGAAGTATTTTTAAGTAAGAGATTAACATGGACTACACTAGCACGTAGCCAATCACTGTGGTGAGAAAATGAACTTTATTCTCCCCGGCAGAATTTGGTTTCACTAACGGGGATGACGACGATGCTGGTTCAGTCACCGCTCTGAGTATACAGAGAGTCGGCTGTAACTTCACCCCCAGCTCTGACTGACAGCCGGACCCCAATACAGAGCCAGTGTCAGTGTCAGTCAGCGCCGGGGGTGAGGTTGCAGCTGACTCCAGCCCTGACTGACAGCAGGACCCCAATACAAAGCCAGTGTCAGTGTCAGTCAGCGCCGGGGGTGAGGTTACAGCCCACTCTCTGTATACTCAGATCGGTAACTGAACCAGCATTGGCGCCGCCCCAGTGACTAAAACCAAATTCATTTTCGTACTGTGGTGTTCAGATACACTCGACAGGATAGTCATGCTATTTACCTGCAGATTAACCTCATATCTGCAGGTTAATAGTGTTTTCGCTGATGACAGGTTCCCTTTAAAGGGAGTCTGTATCTTTAAACAGACATATTAAACTAATCATATTGCAGTGCAGTGGATATATTGCCCTATAAACACTCTACCTTTATGGTTAAAGTCATTTGAGGGCAGTGCTCTGGCATACACTCTGATACCCACCTGTCTCAGCTTGGCCGGGTGTCACATCCTTTCCCTATGGCCACTGCCCTTGTTGTGCTCCACATTGGGTTTCACAGGTGGCCCAGCTTTTCTGTATAGCTTCATCTTCAAGGACCTATTAATGCGCGTTTGGACCCACCTTGATTTCTGTGCATCAATCCTGAACTGTGTCCAACAGATGCTTGTTTTACTCTTAGGATGCTCAAGTCTTCAGTTCCTGATACCTCAACAAACTCTGGTGAACTCTGTACAATAGCTGCTGGTTATTAACTCATTCATTGTCATAAACATCTTGATAGTCATTTGAGTCTGTTCACGTTACCTGCATCTTCTGTCGATTAACCCATCTCCTGCTGCAAACACTCTGAACAATTACACAACACATGGAATAAATGGCGCTATAACAATAAATAATAATAATAATAATAATAACACTGTTCAGATTAGCTACATCTTCAAACCTGCTGTTTTCTACAGTACATTTGCTCTCCTAGTTCTGTGGCTTCTAGCATTTACTGCTGTGTCAATGCTCTGGGTCAGGTCTCCTTCACAAATCCTGGTGATTCCTGTACAGCAAAAACCAGCACTAGGAAGATCCGTGGTCCATGTTCGTGTGCCATCTGTATGTATGTATGTGACATCTGTGTGTCTGTTTGGTGTCCGTGTCCGTGTGTACGTGTTTCACATTCATGTGGTATCCATGTGCAGTCCATGTGACACGTATCGGCGCCTGGGAAAAGCAGTACAGTTCGTACTGACCCCCACTCTCAATATTCTCGCTTGGACTCCCTGAGATCAATGCGATCAGGAGACAATGATGGGAGTTGTATTCAGCAGCAGCTTTGTCCCCCCTGTGTAAAAATAAAGAACTACATTAAAAAAAATGGTGTGGGCTCTTGCATAATTTACATAACCAGCAGAGGTAAAGTACACAGCTGGTGGCTGATCTGGGAAAAGGGACAATATCCCAAAATGTCCCCATGCTATTAATAACAGCTCACAGCTGTTTGTTTAAACTTTCCTGTTGAATTTGCGGGGAATCCCAGAAAAAAAAGACTTTGGATTCCCCTATAAATTCAAACCAGCAAAGGCTAAGCAGACAGCTGTGGGTTGATATTAATAGCCTCGGAAGGTGCCAGAGATATTGTCCCCCCAGGAAACCAACATCATCCCTCAGTCGCCCAAGAAATGGCAAATCCATAGGATATGCCAAAATTTGGCGCTTAGCCTCGCTAAGAGGAAGAAGAAGAATCTGATATATGAAAGTGTTAAAGCAAAATGACAAGACAAATGAAGTTGACTAGAGAGCCCTTCTGTGTAATACTGCATCAATACAAATTATAATATTTTAACTAATTCCAGAAGGACACTCATATTACCAGACTATGTTCATTTACAGAACATGGATCAGTAATACTAACTAGCCCACTCGTGTTCACTTTGTGTATAAACTTCTCTGCTGATTTGTGTTGTAACATGAATGAATGAAAATTTGCAATTCCATTTTCAGCTATTAAATTTACAGCTTTTTCCTCCTGGTGTGTCATATATTGCTGAAATCTTACAGCTCAGAGATTCAAGATGTGTTCACTTGTAGCCAGAGCCTCCATTATTTGTCCAGATATATGCAGCAGGTCTGCCATATTCAAATGAACTTATTCATGATTCACGAGATTGCAAATTTCCAGACAGCAGCACTTTTAGTTATACGTTATTTCATGAGATATATGGGATTTTAGAAAACTTTAGCCAGAAGTTGTGAAGTATGACAGCGTTAAGATGGTGGAATACTTCAAATCCACATATTATCGAGAAATAACCCATCTGCCAATTCTACTGGAGTCCTATATAGCAACGATTTCTGTGATTCTTCGCAATGAAGAAGCCGACAGCAAGAAAAGTCATGCATAACTTCTCAGGGTGAAAGAGAAGATACCATCCATTTGGGCTTCCATTTTTAGAGAGCAAGCCATATGATCACTTTTTTTATCTTTGTTTAAAATTGCCTATTAAATGACTTGTTTAAAGAAGCCCTCCTCCTATCATAGTTTTATAGTCTTAATATATTGCAATCATCATATTATAGCACGGTGTACTTACAATTGCTGATTTTACCTTTCTACCAAGCTAATCCTTCTCTTTTCTCTGCTCTATGTAGAAACAAGAAGTCTCTTGTCCCTGCGTTTATCAATCTCCTTTCAGCTCCTAACTCAGCTGTTCCCCTTCCCTCTGTCAGGGACTTTTCCCGTGATTCATGACTCATACAGGGAAAATTGATCTCCTGTTTGTACATAGTTTCAGCTAGTCAGTTTTTAATCACGTGATGTAACATAGTAGCATAGTAACATAGTTTTTAAGGTTGAAAGAAGACTTTAAGTCCATCTAGTTCAACCCATAGCCTAGCCTAACATGCCCTAACATGTCATAGACCTAATGGAAAGGAGAATAATTAGCTGGGGCGAAGGGCAAAATGAGCAATTGTACGTACACAGAGCTATATAATATGATGATTGCAATATATCAAGGGGATAAAAATTATGATGGGAGGAAGGGAGTTCTTCTTTAGTAAAATAGTTAGTAAAGAATAAATTACATGGGTGTTTCCATCTGGGGTGTTTATGGCATCTGGACTGGATATGGCAAATTTCAAGACTCCCATAGAAATGAATGCAAGATCCCATTCTCGAGAGGGATGACAGCAGGTGACAGCAGTGGAGCAGCATCTATCTTCCATCCATGACATTTTTTTCCATGTGCCATAAATGTCCTAGATGAAAAAAAAACACTTTTAAGTTGAAAACCATTGATCTGGTGTCAGGAACTCTGCCTCTATGTGTATGGATAGTGATGTCTGTTAATCAGTGTTGTGAACAGAACAGAGATCTCCGGAAATATCCAAAATTCAAAAGCATAACTTAAAGTTCCTGGGTCCTACAGAAAAATCTGTAACATCGCCCCTTACATACAATATATTATGTTAAATTCTAGTGTCTTGTTAGGGCATGTTCACATAACAGATTTTGTGAAGGCGTCCAAGCACATTTTGCACAGAATCCCCGAGAAATCCAGCTCTTATTGACTCCAATAGTAATCCAAGCCACAGTTTACAAGTTACAATATTGTTCATGGGCAGATGTACGACTGGTGTCACAGATGAAAAAAAATAAGTGTTCAAAAATCCATAGCAAACAACAAGATACTGTATAATGCAATGAATAAAACTAGAAATCAAAATATCTATACAATATTTTTTTTCCATACACCATAAATGCAATTCCCCACATTAGTCAAACTGCAAAAACCCATTAAGCCTAGTTAATACCAGATTTTGGACTAAAGTAATATGAAATTTTTTGCCCAGGACACTTCATATGAAGGGGCCGGCACCAGGGCACTTGCAAGTCACATAACAATCAATAAATGTGTCTTAAACTGCTTTGTTCCTCAATTATCTGGTGTTTTCAGCCGTTTTGAGACATCAAGCTGCAATTGCTGGGGTGTTCGAAAAGGTTCAATATGCTTCGAGGAATTTTCCAGATAACTACATCTTATGTATCTGTAAACTCTTATGAGTTAGGGCCAGAATTGTGGAGTTTTACGTTTATACTTCCAGCCTCTCCTGTAGTGATGATGATTGAGGGACATGCGGCGTGAGAGAAGACAATATAAGTGGTTTTAGTGTCAGCAATCTTCAGAGTACCCATCACATAATACATTTAAGCTTCTGTCATTGCTACAGGACCTATGTATTTATTTCCGAAAGGCAGCACAAAATGTTTTCTTTCTTCAGGAAATGATGTTATGTATGACGGCATGGATTGTCCTAGCAATCGTTCAGTATGATTTGCAGGAAAACACAAAAGAATTACGCTTAGTTCCTGACACCAGTTATCATTCATTCATTTTCTACATCTACATCATAGAATTGTAGCTCCAGTCCTCAAGAACTTCACGATGCAGTAACGATGTTAGATATCAACAAAACAATATGAACTACCCTGGTCCATTGTCGAAACGTAGCAGCTTGACTAGGGCAGTGCTCGCTTTGGCACCATCACTTCTCTGCCCTGCACCCTGGACACCTTTACCACTTACTAGACCACCGTGACATCATGGGGCCCCTACATCACTCCACTTGGTATTGGAGCCCTCAATCTGGGGGGAGGCTGTGGGGACCCTCATTCTATGTTGGGGCTTTGGGAACCCTTATAGTGAGTAGAGAGTTGTGAGGGCACTCATACTGAATAGGGGCCACCACAGTGTGTGAAGAGCTGTGGGAACATCATACTGAGAGGTACTACACTGCATGTGTAGGGTGAAACTGTCAGGGGGAATCACTGTGGGTATACTATACTCAATATATGGGGGCTTCAATAGAGATATGTATAATATTTTTTGTGAGGGGGGTCAATTTGAACTTATCTATAGGGTCCTGCCATTTCTATGTAGGTCACTGGACCTGTTTTTTTTCATTAATCTCCTAACCAAACCTCTGAAACATTGCCACAAATCATTTATGAAACTCTGATGTGGCGCCATTAGCCATGCTTCTCCCTCTGAGCAAAAAACTCCAGTAAATCAATTCTTTCTCTTCCTTGGGCTAAATCCTAGGTGCGCCTTTCACTTTAACAAATAACCCCATCCTTTCTCACCAATCACTAGATAATGCTCAATGCCTGGACAACATATTTCAAGTCATTGATGTTAGGGCTTCTTGGTTAAAGTGAACCTGTCAGCAGGATTGTGCACAGTAACCTACAGAAACTGTCAGGTTAGTGCTTTTATACTGATTACAATGATACCTTGGTTGATGAAATACGTCTTGTGGTTGTTGTTTAATCTTTATTTTTAATTTTCAGTTCATGAGATTCTCGTGCTTTGGGGCAGTCTGTGGGCTAGGTTTTGTTTGATGCTATGTTCTCATATTCATCTTTATAGGCTTAACTTACATGTTACTGATCCTTCACTGACCTGCCTCCTATTTTAAATACTCCATATAATATTGTTGGCTTTGAAAAAAAAATTTTACTTAAGCAAAATGGCGCCGGAAATGATAGATGATACTACGCAAGCATATACTACGCAATATATGCAATCGATAGATTCTACTGCACATGTGCACCATTTTGTTGAAGGAATTTTTTTTTCCAAGCAAACAATATTATATGCAGTATGTAAAATAGGAGGTAGGTCAGTGTAGGATCAGTGACCTGTCATAAGCCCATAAACATGAATATGTAAGCAAGGCACCACATAAAACCCACCCACAGGCCACCCCAGAACACAAGAATCTGATTAACTGAAAACTACACATGCAGATTAAACAAGAACCACAAGACAGATTTCAACAACTCAGATATCATATTAATCAGTATGATGGCGCAAACTTGACAATGTCTGTAAGTTACTGAGCACATTCCTACTGACAGGTTTGCTTTAAAGAAACCATCTGCATGCCTAACTTTCCAGTGATTTATGAATGCAAATCTGATATCATCTAAGGTAATGAAGCAGAATGTTTTTTTGATGACTGAAATAAATGTTATCCCGTTTGGCTTCCCCATGTCAGGCAAAGGGTTAACTTGAGGCTCAGGGACCCTTTGGTAAGTTTGCCCCAGGATGCTTAATATCATTTATGCATGGTAGGGGATGAAAAGTAGAACCCTACATCTGGATGAAGTATGAAATGCTCACTTGTGATTAGTCAACTGAGCATAAAAAGCTCTTGGATGTCCATATGCTCGGCGGTGCTCCCATTTAATTAAAAACTAATGGACTCAAAATCCACATACCCATAGCTGCTGTTTTCTGTCTGGCATTACAGTTTTTCTTCGAATTACCACATCTGTTTAGATGGAACCATACTTCACTGGAAAAAAATTATTTTAACAGATCCCAATGGCAGTCTATCATCACATCTGCACATGTCGGTGAACACATACTTAAAGAGGAACTTTCAAGAAATTTTGAGCTGGACACAGGATGTGCCAGCAAATGTGGAATATTTTTTCTTTTTCTTTTGCCTTTCTGATGTTCAGATATTAACAATCAAACTAATTAGCACCTAATTGGTTGACTTTTGTTAACTTCAAGTGGGTGTTTCCTCCATGTTCTCCGGTTTCCTCCCACATTCCAAAGATATATGGAGAATTTAGATTCTGAGTCCCAATGGGGACTCAATGTCATTGGGACACTCACACACACACACACACACACACACACACATATATATATATATATATATATATATATATATATATATATATATATATATTTATTTATTTATATTTCACACAGAGCTAGATAGCAGAAAAGCTGGTAATTCAATTGCCGGCTCTTGCTATCTCCTTATCAAATCCGACAGGATATGAGACATGGGTTACATACAGTAAACCATTTCATATCTCTTTTTTTTTAACATATTCCTCACTAATAATGTTAGTAAAGTCTGTGTGCAAAATTTGGGGGCTCTAGCTGTTAAAATAAAGGGTTAAATCACGGAAAAAACTGGCATGGGCTCCCGCGCAATTTTCTCCGCCAGAGTGGGAAAGCCAGTGACTGAGGGCAGATATTAATAGCCTAGAGAGGGACCATGGTTATTGGCCCCCCTGGTTAAAAACATCTGCCCCCAGCCACCACAGAAAAGGCACATCTGCAAGATGCGCCTATTCTGGCACTTAGCCTCTCTCTTCCCACTCCCCTGTAGCGGTGGGAAATGGGGTATTAAAGTGTTGATGTCACCTTGCTATTGTAAGGTGACATTAAGCCTGGTTAATAATGGAGAGGTGTCAATGAGACACCTATCCATTATTAATCCAATAATATTCAAGGGTTAATAATACAGGATTTGGATGTTTCGCCCCCAGCAGTTCTCCCCCAGCAGTTCGCTCCTGGGTACATTTCGCCCCCGAACATTTCTTCCCTAGCATTTGGCCCCCAGGATGTTTTGCCCCCGCACATTTCACCCCCGCACATTTCGCCCCCAGCAGTTCACCCCCAGCAGGTCACCCCCAGCAGTTCGCCCCCAGCAGTTCCTGTCCATCATCAATTTTTTGCCCCCGGCAGTACGCCCCCGGATGTTTGTACCCTTGTGTTTCATGAATTCCCGTCCATCATCAATGTTTCGCCCCCAGCAATTCACCCCCGGCAGTTCGCCCCCAGATGTTTGTACACTTGTGGTTCTTGAATTCCTGTCCATCATCAATGTTTCATCCCCAGCAATTTGCCCCCGGATGTTTGTACCCTTGTGGTTCTTGAATTCCTGTCCGTCATCAATGTTTTGCCCCTGGCAGTTCACCCCCAGATGTTTGTACCCTTGTGATTCATGAATTCCCATCCGTCATCAATGTTTCGCCCCCAGCAATTCGCCCCTGGCAGTTCGCCCCCAGATGTTTGTACACTTGTGGTTCTTGAATTCCTGTCCATCATCAATGTTTCATCCCCAGCAATTTGCCCCCGGATGTTTGTACCCTTGTGGTTCTTGAATTCCTGTCTGTCATCAATGTTTCGCCCCCGGCAGTTCGTTCCCAGATGTTTGTACCCTTGTGATTCATGAATTCCCGTCCGTCATCAATGTTATGCCCCCAGCAATTCACCCCTGGCAGGTCACCCCCTGATGTTTGTTGCAGACTCCTTTTGCCCTGATTTGTCCTGCTGCTTGCTTATTGAACCTGTGTCTGTTTTTCCCCTCTTCCCTTCCTGACTCAGTGTTCCCCTTTCGTGCATTGACTCTCTAGTTTTGACTTGGTTGGACCCTGACCAGTGGTCTTGTCTCTTGTCTTTGGCATATCTTCTTCTGACTGATACTGACCCATTTGGCATGTTATTGACTCTGTGTTTACTTATTCCTTTTGTACTGCGTTACAGTCTTATATAGAACCGGCTTGTTTTGACTATTCTGCTGCCACCTGGTGGTGGGCTTGCCGCTGCACTGAAGGTCTGGTTTTGCTGTGTGCAGTCCTTCCACCACTCTATTGCCACCTAGTGGAGCTTGCATTTACCTGCATTGCAGCGCGTGACACTGTGTATCAGCCAGACGTGCCTGCACCAGCCATGCCAGTCTGTATATCAGATGGATCAGCCAGCATTTTCTGAGCCAGCCATACCAATCTGACCCTGCCTGTGCCTGCCTGCATCAGCTATTCTTCCCAATCCAGCTAGAGGGTCAGCTGCCGTGTGTCCATGGTCTGTCCTGGAGTAGCATCTGGTGTTCACTGGAAGCCAAGCTTAACCCCATCATTGAGGGCTCTAGTAAAAAGTCAAATGCCAACCTAGTCACACCTCTCCAGGTTCTCCTCGAACCATGGCACAGTGGTTCCACCACTCTTGTTACAGTTTGCACAGGCCATGGAATCCGCTAGCTCTCAGATTTTCTCTATCTCGGACCTGTGCCAGAAAGACCAGCAGGATAACATTTTCTTCCTACCTGCGGATAGTAATCACCCATCTTGTCAACTCCAGCCGCATCTGCTCCTACCCAAGTGCCAACCACCTTAACAGTGACCAAACAGTCTCCCAGCTACAGCGGCAACCAAAAGTTTAACATTTTTTTTAAAGTTTGATTACTTTTGTCTATGGTTGCGATGCCATTTTTCTCATAAACAATTGAAAGTGCATGAAGTTTTCATCATGCAAGACCATAATTTTAATCTAAATGCTTCAGAATATAGGTATGGTCATTTAATTAAAGAAAACTGACTGCCAAACGTTTTGCCTATACTATTTATTGATCACAACATAGAGAGCAATGCCTTGTTTACTATGCCATATCTTAGTATTTTGGAGCATAACCTCTTGCTTTAAATACTACACCACATTGATGTGGTCATTGAAACAACCAGGGTAGTCAAGACATCCTTAGGTATCTTGCACACTTCCACTTGCAAATCTGCAAACAATTCATCTTTATTGCTATGGGTATGGGCCCCAACTTGTTGCCCTAACTCATCCCAAAGGTGCTCTATTGGGTATAAATCAGGTGATTGGTTTGGCCATTGCAACAGGCGAATATTTTTCTTTGCTAACCGATTTTTTACTAAATTGGATCATTGTCCTGCTGTAATTTCCAGCTCCTGCCTAATTTGATTTTACCATGTGGCAGCATTACATTCTCCAGTATATCTTATGCATGGTGGCATTCATATTTCTATCAATCCTATGCAGAAGGCCAATGGCAGATGCAGAAAAGCAGCCCCAAACCATGACATTGCCACCACCATGTTTCACGGTAGGTGTTTGGTACCTTACATCATTACATTTTCCAATTGGGCTGTTTATAGAGTGCTTGCCATCACTACCAAACTACCATCACTACCAAACATCTGACCACAACACCTTAGACCAATCTGTCCCTTTCCATTGGCTGAGTTCTTTGGCAAATTCAAGTCGAACCTTTTGGTTCTTTGGAGAAATGAAAGGCTTCATGACTGGAACTTGTGAATTCAACTCTACTGCTTTAGCCATTGCACCACAATCTGGCGACTCTCTTTGACCCCATATTTTTGTACAAAATCTATACAGCACTTTTATGGACATGAGATACTGACTTTTTCTTAATAATGTGATCATGTTTGGAGGAAGATTTCCATGGTCGTCCACTTCTAGGTTTTTCAGCCGTTCCATAACCTTCTTTTTCTTTCTTTGCTATACTTGATACTTGACTCTGAGAGCAGTTGAATTCCATAGCAACCACTTTCTGGCTTTGCCTGACTTCACTCTCAGAACAATAAGCTTCCTGACATCTGGTGATAAATTTTGCTTTGGCTTTACCATGTTTTAATCGAAAAACACACACACAAAAAAAAAATTAGGCAAAAATCGACTACACAGGCCAAAATATTCAAAACATTTGGCCCAACAAATGTTGAAAATTAACACAAAAGGGGATAAAACAATGTCAAACACAATTTTCATCCTTATTGCTGTGAACATTTGCTTCCACTTTACTAAAACACCAGGAAAATGGCATCACAACAACCAGAGAGAAGTAATCAAACTTTTAAAAAAAATCTAAACTTTTTGTCGACACTGTATGTGCCCAGCTGTGGACGCCATCTGTTATGACCCCAATGGCGAGGGTCTCAGAGGAACGTGGAAGTCTGCAGAATACAAAAATCCAGCTCATAGGGCAGTGGTAACTGGGTTGACCATATATCTACTCCTAACGCCAACACTAGAATTAGCCGGGGATCATTCCTACGTTGATTCTAGATGACACGCGCCAGCCGGAGAATCTAGCTACCCCTAGTAGAGGAAAACAAAGACCTTTCTTGCCTCCAGAGAAGGGGACCCCAAAGCTGGATAGAAGCCCCCCACAAATAATGACGGTGAGGTAAGAGGAAATGACAAACACAGAAATGAACCAGGTTTAGCACAGAGAGGCCCGCTTACTGATAGCAGAATAAAGAAAGGTAACTTATATGGTCAACAAAAACCCTATCAAAATCCACACTGGAAATTCAAGAACCCCCGAACCGTCTAACGGTCCGGGGGGAGAACACCAGCCCCCCTAGAGCTTCCAGCAAAGGTCAGGATATAGATTAGGAACAAGCTGGACAAAAATACAAAACCAAAACAAATAGCAAAAAGCAAAAGGCAGACTTAGCTGATATAACTGGAACCAGGATCAGTAGACAAGAGCACAGCAGACTAGCTCTGATAACTACGTTGCCAGGCATTGAACTGAAGGTCCAGGGAGCTAATATAGCAACACCCCTAACTAACGACCCAGGTGCGGATAAAAGGAATGACAGAAAAACCAGAGTCAAAAAACTAGTAACCACTAGAGGGAGCAAAAAGCAAATTCACAACAGTACCCCCCCCTTAGTGAGGGGTCACCGAACCCTCACCACGACCACCAGGGCGATCAGGATGAGCGGCATGAAAGGCACGAACTAAATCGGCCGCATGAACATCAGAGGCGACCACCCAGGAATTATCCTCCTGACCATAGCCCTTCCACTTGACCAGGTACTGAAGCCTCCGCCTGGAGAGGCGAGAATCCAAGATCTTCTCCACCACGTACTCCAACTCGCCCTCAACCAACACCGGAGCAGGAGGCTCAGCTGAAGGAACTACAGGCTCAATGTACCGCCGCAACAAGGACCTATGAAATACATTGTGAATAGCAAACGACACAGGAAGATCCAGACGAAAAGATACAGGATTAAGGATTTCCAATATCTTGTAAGGCCCAATAAAACGAGGTTTAAATTTGGGAGAGGAGACCTTCATAGGAACAAAGCGGGAAGAAAGCCATACCAAATCCCCAACGTGTAGTCGGGGACCCACACCGCGGCGGCGGTTGGCAAAGCGCTGAGCCTTCTCCTGTGACAACTTCAAGTTGTCCACCACATGATTCCAGATCTGCTGCAACCTATCCACCACAGAATCCACCCCAGGACAGTCAGAAGGCTCCACATGACCCGAAGAAAAGCGAGGATGGAAACCAGAGTTGCAGAAAAAAGGCGAAACCAAGGTGGCGGAACTAGCCCGATTATTAAGGGCAAACTCAGCCAACGGCAAGAATGTCACCCAATCGTCCTGATCAGCAGAGACAAAACACCTCAAATAAGCCTCCAAAGTCTGATTGGTTCGCTCCGTCTGTCCATTAGTCTGAGGATGGAAAGCAGACGAAAACGACAAATCAATGCCCATCCTACTACAAAAGGATCGCCAGAACCTGGAAACGAACTGGGATCCTCTGTCTGACACAATATTCTCAGGGATGCCGTGCAAACGAACCACGTTCTGGAAAAACACAGGAACCAGATCGGAAGAGGAAGGCAGCTTAGGCAAAGGAACCAAATGGACCATCTTGGAGAAGCGATCACATATCACCCAGATAACGGACATGCCCTGAGATAGCGGAAGATCAGAAATGAAATCCATGGAGATATGTGTCCAAGGTCTCTTCGGGACAGGCAAGGGCAAGAGCAAACCGCTGGCACGAGAACAGCAAGGCTTAGCTCGAGCACAAGTCCCACAGGACTGCACAAATGACCGCACATCCCTTGACAAGGAAGGCCACCAAAAGGACCTGGCCACCAGATCTCTGGTGCCAAAAATTCCCGGGTGACCTGCCAACACCGAGGAATGAACCTCGGAAATGACTCTGCTGGTCCACTTATCCGGGACAAACAGTCTGTCAGGTGGACAAGACTCAGGCCTATCAGCCTGAAATCTCTGCAACACACGTCGCAGATCCGGAGAAATAGCTGACAAGATAACTCCATCTTTAAGAATACCAACAGGATCAGCGACTCCAGGAGCATCAGGCACAAAGCTCCTAGAAAGAGCATCGGCCTTCACATTCTTTGAACCTGGTAAATACGAGACAACAAAATCAAAGCGGGAGAAAAACAATGACCAGCGGGCCTGTCTCGGATTAAGGCGTTTAGCAGACTCGAGATACATCAGATTTTTGTGATCAGTCAAGACCACCACACGATGCTTAGCACCCTCGAGCCAATGACGCCACTCCTCAAATGCCCATTTCATGGCCAACAACTCCCGATTGCCCACATCATAATTTCGCTCGGCAGGCGAAAACTTCCTAGAGAAAAAGGCACAAGGTTTCATAACAGATCAACCAGGGCCTCTCTGCGACAAAACGGCCCCTGCCCCAATCTCCGAAGCATCCACCTCAACCTGAAAGGGAAGTGAGACGTCAGGCTGGCACAAAACAGGCGCCGAAGTAAACCGGCGTTTCAACTCCTGGAAAGCCTCCACGGCAGCAGGAGCCCAGTTAGCTACATCGGAGCCCTTCTTGGTCATATCCGTCAAAGGTTTCACAATGCTAGAAAAATTAGCGATAAAACGACGGTAGAAGTTAGCGAAGCCCAAGAACTTCTGAAGACTCTTAACTGACGAGGGCTGAGTCCAATCAAGAATAGCTCGGACCTTGACTGGGTCCATCTCCACAGCAGAAGGGGAAAAAATGAACCCCAAAAAGGGAACCTTCTGTACACCAAAGAGACACTTTGAGCCCTTGACAAACAAAGAATTTTCACGCAAAATTTTAAAGACCAACCTGACCTGCTCCACATGCGAATCCCAATTATCAGAAAAAACCAAAATATCATCCAGATAAACAATCAAAAATTTATCCAGATACTTCCGGAAAATGTCATGCATAAAGGACTGAAAAACTGAAGGCGCATTGGAGAGCCCAAAAGGCATCACCAAGTACTCAAAATGACCTTCGGGCGTATTGAATGCGGTTTTCCATTCATCACCTTGCTTAATGCGCACAAGGTTGTACGCACCACGAAGGTCTATCTTGGTGAACCACTTGGCACCCTTAATCCGGGCAAACAAGTCAGACAACAGCGGTAAAGGATACTGAAATTTGACAGTGATCTTATTTAAAAGCCGATAATCAATACAAGGTCTCAAAGATCCGTCCTTTTTTGCCACAAAAAAGAATCCCGCACCAAGAGGGGAAGAAGACGGACGAATATGTCCTTTTTCCAGAGACTCCTTGATATATGAACGCATAGCGGTATGTTCAGGTACCGACAGATTAAACAGTCTTCCCTTAGGAAATTTACTGCCTGGGATCAAATCTATAGCACAGTCACAGTCCCTATGAGGAGGCAGTGCACTGGACTCAGACTCACTGAAGACATCCTGATAATCAGACAAATACTCCGGAACTTCCGAAGGCGTAGAAGAAGCAATAGACACAGGCAGGGAATCCTCATGAATACCACGACAGCCCCAACTAGAGACTGACATAGCCTTCCAGTCCAGGACTGGATTATGGGTCTGTAACCATGGCAGCCCTAAAACAACCAAATCATGCATTTTATGTAAAACCAGGAAACGTATCACCTCGCGGTGTTCAGGAGTCATGCACATGGTAACCTGAGTCCAATACTGCGGTTTATTTGCTGCCAATGGTGTAGCATCAATACCCCTAAGAGGAATAGGATTTTCTAATGGTTCAAGAGTAAATCCACAGCGCTTAGCAAATGAGAGATCCATGAGACTCAGGGCAGCACCTGAATCTACAAACGCCATGACAGGATAAGATGACAGTGAGCAAATCAAAGTTACAGACAGAATAAATTTAGGTTGCAAATTACCAACGGTGACAGGACTAACAACCTTAGCTATACGTTTAGAGCATGCTGAGATAACATGTGTAGAATCACCACAGTAGTAGCACAAGCCATTCCGGCGTCTATGAATTTTCCGCTCATTTCTAGTCAGGATTCTATCACATTGCATTAAATCAGGTGTCTGTTCAGACAACACCATGAGGGAATTTGCGGTTTTTCTATCACATTGCACCGAATTAGGTGTCTGTTGAGACAACACCATGAGGGAATTTGCGGTTTTGCGCTCCCGCAACCGCCGGTCAATTTGAATAGCCAGTGCCATAGTATCATTCAGACCTGTGGGAATGGGAAAACCCACCATAACATTCTTAATGGCTTCAGAAAGGCCATTTCTAAAATTAGCGGCCAGTGCACACTCGTTCCAATGTGTCAGCACGGACCATTTCCGAAATTTTTGGCAATACACTTCAGCCTCGTCCTGCCCCTGAGACATAGACAGCAAGGCCTTTTCTGCCTGAATCTCAAGATTGGGTTCCTCATAAAGTAAACCGAGCGCCAGAAAAAACGCATCAAGATCAGCCAATGCCGGATCTCCTGGCGCCAGCGAAAAAGCCCAATCCTGAGGGTCGCCCCGTAAGAACGAAATAACAATTTTTACTTGCTGAGCAGAATCTCCTGATGAACAGGGTCTCAGGGACAAAAACAATTTACAATTATTCACGAAATTCCTAAACTTAAACCTGTCTCCGGAAAACAGTTCAGGAATCGGTATTTTAGGTTCTGACCTAGGATTTCTGATAACATAGTCTTGTATGCCCTGCACACGAGTAGCCAGCTGGTCCACACTTGTAATCAAGGTCTGGACATTCATGTCTGCAGCAAGCATAGCCACTCTGAGGTAAAGGGGAAGGAGAAAAAAAAAAAAACTCAGAATCTTCTTTCTTATAATCCCTCTTCTGCAATGCATTAAACATTTAATACTGGCCTGGCAAACTGTTATGACCCCAATGGCGAGGGTCTCAGAGGAACGTGGAAGTCTGCAGAATACAAAAATCCAGCTCATAGGGCAGTGGTAACTGGGTTGACCATATATCTACTCCTAACGCCAACACTAGAAGTAGCCGGGGATCATTCCTACGTTGATTCTAGATGACACGCGCCAGCCGGAGAATCTAGCTACCCCTAGTAGAGGAAAACAAAGACCTTTCTTGCCTCCAGAGAAGGGGACCCCAAAGCTGGATAGAAGCCCCCACAAATAATGACGGTGAGGTAAGAGGAAATGACAAACACAGAAATGAACCAGGTTTAGCACAGAGAGGCCCGCTTACTGATAGCAGAATAAAGAAAGGTAACTTATATGGTCAACAAAAACCCTATCAAAATCCACACTGGAAATTCAAGAACCCCCGAACCGTCTAACGGTCCGGGGGGAGAACACCAGCCCCCCTAGAGCTTCCAGCAAAGGTCAGGATATAGATTAGGAACAAGCTGGACAAAAATACAAAACCAAAACAAATAGCAAAAAGCAAAAGGCAGACTTAGCTGATATAACTGGAACCAGGATCAGTAGACAAGAGCACAGCAGACTAGCTCTGATAACTACGTTGCCAGGCATTGAACTGAAGGTCCAGGGAGCTAATATAGCAACACCCCTAACTAACGACCCAGGTGCGGATAAAAGGAATGACAGAAAAACCAGAGTCAAAAAACTAGTAACCACTAGAGGGAGCAAAAAGCAAATTCACAACAGCCATCTGTCAGCCCTTCCACCTTACTACAGTCACCCTGCCCTATGTCGTGGGTTTATTAATCTGTGCACACTGCACTTCGACCTTTTGGCTTACCAGTTCGTCTCCCACCGGGCCAAAGTGTCAGGACTCTGAACGTTTTTGATTACCTTTTGTGCATTACTGCCCTTTTCCAAGATGGCATCTTTGGTCTCATGTGCACTGTGTCTTCCTGCTATATAACTCCACCCCAACCTTTAGTCTGTGCTAGAGTATTCTGCCTTGCATCCAGCTTCTGACTCTGGTGGCTCCCTGGCTTTGTACCTGCTACTGTGAACCTGTGTGGTGATCCTGCTACTCTGCTGTGAGTTCCTGCTGCATACACCGGTTTCCAGTAATCCTCCTTCATCTGGCTACTTGTGTTTACTTCCATCTGCATTTGTTGGACATGTAAGCTGTTGCTGCTCTGCAAAAACCTGAGACTATTACCCAGGCCTCCCTGGTTGAGCTAAGATATTATTTGAACTGCCTTATAAGCATATCTATCTGTGTCTGGACTAAACAGGGACTTATTCATGTCAAGTATACTCAAGTATAACTGTGCTTCATAGACTTTCTGCTTGATTGCATTTTCCTCTGAAGTTCCCTATAGACTGTTAAGCTGCATTTTATATTTACACCAAGTGTTGTGAACTTGAGTTTCTCTCTGCACCTGTTTGAATCACCATGTGATAATATAGACTTTACCACTTATAGAACTGTGTCCTGTAGTTGTCTTGTTCCACGCAAAGAGTCTACTGAGTTATCCTCTATAATTATTACACAAAGTGGCTTTCATCATGTCCCATTTCACTTTTGAAGCTCTCGCATGGCTCAATCCCCTATGGGAGAGAGGGGATGCTCTTGTGTCGAACCTCCAATCCTTTCTATAAGCCTTCCATAAGGTTTTCGATGAGCCTGGCCATGCTTCTTCTTCAGCATCTTCTCTATTCAGGCTGTGCCAGGGCAACCTAACAGTGGGCCAGTATACTGTTCGTTTTCGTACCCTGTCATCTGAACTCGCCTGGAATGATGAGGCTCTGATGGTTACATTCTGGGAGGGCCTTTCTGGGAGAAACAAGGACGAGCTGGCCGGTCGTGATATACCCACCTCATTGGATGACTTGGTTTCCCTAGCTACCTGAATAGACATCAGGTTTTAGGAGCACTCCAAAGAGGTTACCCTTGGGAGAAGATCTATGTTCCCAGCTCCAACTTTTCAAAGGCCAATCACTCAGTAAACTTCAGCTTCGGCTTCTCTCTGAGATTCTATACAGATTGACCAGGTGAAGATGGCTAAACATCATCAGGAGGTTTGTTGTGCAGAGGGAAGATGCTTCTATTGTGAATGGAAAGCCTCTTTCCTAGCCCATCCTCTGTTCGATACCAAGACCAAGGAACTTCTGGTAGGAATGGAAAAAAAGAAAGGTGAGGGTAATACAAATAACCACTGGGATCACTAACCACACACTTAAAGATACATATACCGAGATGTAAGGTCCCTTGCCTCCATATGAACATCTTTCAAATCACTGCAATTCCATAGAACACAGAAAAACTGGCTCTTTAGTATTCCATCACGAACATGTTATGGATGAAAGCTACTGTATAGACTGTTGAATTAGGCTTCCTGTAGAGAAAAGTAGCAATATAGCCATCTTTGCCTGTCTTTGACTGGAAATCTGGAGAAGTACCCCTTTGGGGGCAGGAATGCCACGAAAATTGCCTTGTTCTCATTCGTCCTGCTCGACTCCCGGCTTCTCCCTTACCTGGTTTTCCTGTACCATATTGGACATACGCCGACCTTTTTAACAAGAAGGAAGCAGAGACACTACCAACCCATAGGTCATATGACTGCCCTATCAATCTTCTTCCAGGGGCAGCCTGTAATGATTCCCAATGGCAGGGACTTAGGCAAAAACGGACTAGCTCTAGGAAGATGGTAACTCAGATGACCGCGATGCTGAACCTAACACACAAATAACAATAGCCGGGGGGCGTGCCTACGTTTTTTAACCCTAGACGTCTCGCACCAGCCGGAGATGTAGCTACCCCTAATAGAGGAATACACAGACCTGACTTGCCTCCAGGGAAACCCCAAAAGTGATAGTAGCCCCCCACATATAATAACGGTTAGGTAAGAGGAAAACACGTACGCAGTATGAATATAGGTTCAGCAGCAAAGAGAGGCCCTCTGACTAGATAGCAGAAAATACAAAAGAGGACTTCGCGGTCACCTCAAAACCCTAATCAGCCATCCTGGAATTACTTTAACTCCGATATCAACTCATGACACCGGAGTAGTAATTTCAGATCACTAGAGCTTCCAGCAGCATGAGTGTATAAATGCGTGCTGGACAAAACAAACACAAGAATACAAAAGATCCAACTTAGCTGAATTGCAGACTTGGAGCAGGTAGCAAGCAACAGAGGTGCTCTGATAACATTGATTGCCGGCACTAGAATGACTGAGAAGCCAAACTAAATAGGAAACTCCCAATTCCTGATGGGAACAGGTGCACTGGAAACAAAAGACAAAAGTAAGCCAGTACCACCAGTAGCCACCAGAGGGAGCCAAAAACAGAAATCACAACAGCAGCCCCTCCACGAGGCTGAATCTACCCCCTGTCTCAGACTGAGACTCGAGCCATGTCCAAATAGAGTCTTGCTAGGGGATTTATCCAGAAATCCTCCTCACCAGCTGAATCACGATTCTTCTTTGTGGGAGAGAACAAGTACTTTGAATTGGATCCTATAATGAATGGGTAGCCATTATAAAGACTGGCGAAGAGCGGCAGCATCTGAATACCGATTAGCCAGGTAGATGACCATGGCTGCTGCATTAAGGATGGACTGAAGAGGGGAAAGTCGAGTAAAGGGGAGGTAAATTAATAGAGCATTACAGTAGTCCAAGCGGGAGTGTATCAGGGAAACAATGAGGGTTTTTGTTGTTTCCATGGTGAGAAAAGGACGGATTCTAGAGATGTTCTTTAGGTGTAAGCGGCAACAGCTGGCAAGGGATTGTATATGGGAAGTGAAGGAGAGATTGGTGTCAAACGTAACACCCAGACAGAACGCTTGCTGCTGGGGTGCTATTATGGTGCCACCCACGGAGAGGGAAATGTCAGGTTTAGGGAGGTTAGTAGATGTTTGGAGCAGAAGAAGTTCAGTTTTGGAGAGGTTGAGTTTCAGATAGAGGGCGGACATGATGTCAGAAAATGCGGACAGTCAGTCACTGGCGTTCTGTAGTACAGCGGGGGTAAGGTCAGGAGATGACGTGTATAGTTGTGTGTCATCGGCATAAAGATGGTACTGAAAGCCAAATCTGCTGATGATCTGTCCAGGGGCCGTGTAGAGAAAGAAGAGAAGGGGGCCAAGGACTGAGCCCTGAGGTACCCAGACAGTGAGAGGAAGAGGGGACGAAGTGGATCCAACAAACGATACACTGAAGGAGCGATTGGAAAGATAGGAAGAGAACCAGGAGAGAGCAGTGTCCTTAACCCCTTCACCCCCAAGGGTGGTTTGCACGTTAATGACCGGGCCAATTTTTACAATTCTGACCACTGTCCCTTTATGAGGTTATAACTCTGGAACGCTTCAACGGATCTTGGCGATTCTGACACTGTTTTCTCGTGACATATTGTACTTCATGATAGTGGTAAAATTTCTTCGATATAACTTGCGTTTATTTGTGAAAAAAACAAATATTTGGCGAAAATTTTGAAAATTTCGCAATTTTCCAACTTTGAATTTTTATGCCCTTAAATCACAGACATATGTCACACAAAATACTTAATAAGTAACATTTCCCACATGTCTACTTTACATCAGCACAATTTTGGAACCAAAATTTTTTTGGGTGACGGAGTTATAAGGGTTAAAAGTTGACCAGCAATTTCTCATTTTTACAACACCATTTTTTTTTAGGGACCACATCTCATTTGAAGTCATTTTGAGGGGTCTATATGATAGAAAATACCCAAGTGTGACACCATTCTAAAAACTACACCCCTCAAGGTACTCAAAACCACTTTCAAGAAGTTTATTAACCCTTCAGGTGTTTCACAGGAATTTTTGGAATGTTTAAATAAAAATAAACATTTAACTTTTTTTCACTCAAAATTTATTTCAGCTCCAATTTGTTTTATTTTACCAAGGGTAACAGGAGAAAATAGACCCCAAAATTTGTTGTACAATTCGTCCTGAGTACGCTGATACCCCATATGTGGGAGCAAACCATTGTTTGGGCGCAGGGCAGAGCTCGGAAGGAAAGGAGCGCCATTTGACTTTTCAATGCAAAATTGACTGGAATTGAGATGGGACGCCATGTTGTATTTGGAGAGCCCCTGATGTGCGTAAACATTGAAACCCCCCACAAGTGACACCATTTTGGAAAGTAGACCCCCTAAGGATCTTATCTAGATGTGTGTTGAGCACTTTGACCCAACAAGTGCTTCACAGAAGTTTATAATGCAGAGCCGTAAAAATAAAAATCATATTTTTTCACAAAAATGATCTTTTCGCCCCCATTTTTTTATTTCCCCAAGGGTAAGAGAAGAAATTAGACCACAAAAGTTGTTGTGCAATTTGTCCTGAGTACGACGATACCCCATATGTGGGGATAAACCACTGTTTGGGCGCATAGCAGAGCTCGGAAGGGAAGGAGCGCTATTTTACTTTTCAATGCAAAATTGACTGGAATTAAGATGGGATGCCATGTTGCGTTTGGAGAGCCCCTGATGTGCCTAAACATTAAAAACCCCCACAAGTGACACCATTTTGGAAAGTAGACCCCCTAAGGAACTTATCTAGATGTGTGGTGAGCACTTTGACCCAACAAGTGCTTCACAGAAGTTTATAATGCAGAGCCGTAAAAATAAAAAATCATATTTTTTCACAAAAATGATCTTTTTGCCCCCAATTTTTTATTTTCCCAAGGGTAAGAGAAGAAATTGGACCCCAAAAATTGTTGTGCAATTTGTCCTGAGTATGCTGATACCCCATATGTGGGTGTAAACCATTGTTTGGGCGCAGGGCAGAGCTCGGAAGGGAAGGAGCGCCATTTGACTTTTCAATGCAAAATTGACTGGAATTGAGATGGGACGCCATGTTGCGTTTGGAGAGCCCCTGATGTGCCTAAACATTGAAACCCCCCACAAGTGACACCATTTTGGAAAGTAGACCCCTTAAGGAACTTATCTAGATGTGTGTTGAGCACTTTGACCCAACAAGTGCTTCACAGAAGTTTATAATGCAGAGCCGTAAAAATAAAAATCATATTTTTTCACAAAAATGATCTTTTCGCCCCCATTTGTTTATTTCCCCAAGGGTAAGAGAAGAAATTAGACCACAAAAGTTGTTGTGCAATTTGTCCTGAGTACGACGATACCCCATATGTGGGGGTAAACCACTGTTTGGGCGCATAGCAGAGCTCGGAAGGGAAGAAGCGCTATTTTACTTTTCAATGCAAAATTGACTGGAATTAAGATGGGATGCCATGTTGCGTTTGGAGAGCCCCTGATGTGCCTAAAAATTAAAAACCCCCACAAGTGACACCATTTTGGAAAGTAGACCCCCTAAGGAACTTATCTAGATGTGTTTTGATAGCTTTGAACCCCCAAGTGTTTCACAACAGTTTATAACGCAGAGCCGTGAAAATAAAAATTCCTTTTTTTTTTTCACAAAAATGATTTTTAGCCCCCAATTTTGTATTTTCACAAGGGTATCAGGATAAATTGGACCCCAAACTTTGTTGTCCAATTTGTCCTGAGTACGCTGATACCCCATATGTGGGGGGGAACCACTGTTTGGGCGCATGACAGAGCTCGGAAGGGAAGGAGCAACATTTGGAATGCAGACTTAAATGGATTGGTCTGCAGGCGTCACGTTGCATTTGCAGAGCCCCTGATGTACCCAAACAGTACAAACCCCCCACAAGTGACCCCATATTGGAAACTAGACCCCCCAAGGAACTTATCTAGATGTGTTGTGAGAACTTTGAACCCCCAAGTGTTTCACTACAGTTTATAACGCAGAGCCGTGAAAATAAAAATTCCTTTTTTTTCACAAAAATGATTTTTTAGCCCCCAGTTTTGTATTTTCACAAGGGTATCAGGAATAAATTGGACCCCAAAAGTTGTTGATCAATTTGTCCTGAGTACGCTGATACCCCATATGTGGGGGGGAACCACTGTTTGGGCGCATGACAGAGCTCGGAAGGGAAGGAGCGCCATTTGGAATGCAGACTTAAATGGATTGGTCTGCAGGCGTCACGTTGCATTTGCAGAGCCCCTGATGTACCCAAACAGTACAAACCCCCCACAAGTGACCCCATATCGGAAACTACACCCCCCAAGGAACTTATCTAGATGTGTTGTGAGAACTTTGAACCCCCAAGTGTTTCACTACAGTTTACAACGCAGAGCCGTGAAAATAAAAAATCCTTTTTTTCCCACAAAACTTATTTTTTGGCCCCCAGTTTTGTATTTTCCCAAGGGTAGCAGGAGAAATTGGACCCCAAAAGATGATGTCCAATTTGTCCTGAGTACGCTGATACCCCATATGTTGGGGTAAACCCCTGTTTGGGCACACGGGAGAGCTCTGAAGGGAAGGAGCACTGTTTTCCTTTTTCAACGCAGAATTGGCTGGAATTCAGATCGGATGCCATGTCCCGTTTGGAGAGCCCCTGATGTGCCTAAACAGTGGAAACCCCCCAATTATAACTGAAACCCTAATCCAAACACATCCCTAACCCTAATCCCAACGGTAACCCTAACCACTCCTCTAACCCAGACACACCCAACCGTATTCCCAACCGTAAATGTAATCCAAACCCTAACCCTATCTTTAGCCCCAACCCTAACTGTAGCTCCAACCCTAGCCCCAACCCTCACCCTAACCCTAGCCCTAACCCTAGCAATAACCCTAGCCCTATCACTAGCCCTAACACTAGCCGTAACACTAACCCTAGCCCTAACCCTAGCCCTAACCCTATCCCCAACCCTAGCCCTAACCCTAGCCCTAACCCTAGCCCTAACCCTAGCCCCAACCCTAGCCCTAACCCTAGTCCTAACCCTTGCCCTAACCCTAACCCTAGCCCTAACTCTAGTCCTAACTCTAGTCCTAACCCTAGCCCTAACCCTAGCCCCAACCCTAGCCCTAACCCTAACCCTAGCCCTAACCCTTGCCCTAACCCTAACCCTAGCCCTAACTCTAGTCCTAACCCTATCCCTAATGGGAAAATGGAAATAAATACATTTTTTAATTTTTTTATTTTTCCCTAACTAAGGGGGTGATGAAGGGGGGTTTGATTTACTTTTATAGCGGGTTATTTAGCGGATTTTTATGATTGGCAGCTGTCACACACTGAAAGACGCTTTTCATTGCAAAAAATATTTTTTGCGTTACCACATTTTGAGAGCTGTAATTTTTCCATATTTGAGTCCACAGAGTTATGTGAGATCTTGTTTTTTGCGGGACGCGTTGACGTTTTTATTGGTAACATTTTCGGACACGTGACATTTTTTGATCGCTTTTTATTCCGATTTTTGTGAGGCAGAGTGATCAAAAACCAGCTATTCATGAATTTCTTTTGGGGGAGGCGTTTATACCGTTCCGCGTTTGGTAAAATTGATAAAGCAGTTTTATTCGTCGGGTCAGTACGATTACAGCGATATCTCATTTATATCATTTTTTTATGTTTTGGCGCTTTTATACGATAAAAACTATTTTATAGAAAAAATAATTATTTTGGTATCGCTTTATTCTCAGGACTATAACTTTTTTATTTTTTTGCTGATGATGCTGTATGGCGGCTCGTTTTTTGCGGGACAAGATGACGTTTTCAGCGGTACCATGGTTATTTATATCAGTCTTTTTGATCGCGTGTTATTCCACTTTTTGTTCGGCGGTATGGTAATAAAGCGTTGTTTTTTGCCTCGGTTTTTTTTTTTTTCTTACGGTGTTTACTGAAGGGGTTAACTAGTGGGGCAGTTTTATAGGTTGGGTCGCTACGGACGCGGCGATACTAAATATGTGTACTTTTATTGTTTTTTTTATTTTATTTAGCTAAAGAAATGTATTTATGGGAATAATTTTTTATTTTTTTTCTTTATTTAGGATATTTTTTTTATTATTTTTTTACACACATGTGGGGAATTTTTTTTTTACTTTTTTACTTTGTCCCAGGGGGGGACATCACAGATCATTGATCTGGCAGTGTGCACAGCACTCTGCCAGATCTGCGATCTGCTGTGCAGGGCTGCAGGCTTACCAAGTGTCTGCTCTGAGCAGACACTCGGTAAGCCACCTCCCTCCCTGCAGGACCCGGATGCCGCGGCCATCTTGGATCCGGGACCTGCGGCGAGGAGGGAGGTAGGAGACCCTCAGAGCAACGCGATCACATCGCGTTGCTCCGGGGGTCTCAGGGAAGCACGCAGGGAGCCCCCTCCCTGCGCGATGCTTCCCTATACCGCCGGTACACCGCGATCATGTTTGATCGCGGTGTGCCGGGGGTTAATGTGCCGGGGGCGGTCCGTGACCGCTCCTGGCACATAGTGCCGGATGTCAGCTGCGATATGCAGCTGACACCCGGCCGCGATCGGCCGCGCTCCCCCCGTGAGCGCGGCCGATCGGCTATGACGTACTATCCCGTCGAGGGTCAGATAGGCCCAGGTCACCTCGACGGGATAGTACGTCTAAGGTCACAGAGGGGTTAAAGGGAATCTGTCACGCCAAAATTCACCTATAAGCTAAGGCCACCGGCATCAGGGGCTTATCTACAGCATTCTGTAATGCTGTAAATAAGCCCCAGATGTCACCTGAAAGATAAGAAAAATAATTTTGATTATACTCACCCAGGGGCGGTCCCAGTGCGGTCTGGGTCCGAGGGGCGTTGCAGGTCTGGGTCCAGCGCCTCCCATCTTCATACCCTGACTCAAGGGCGGTCCAGGTGCGGTCTGGTCCGATGGGCATCGCAGTGCGGGTCCAGCGCCTCCCATCTTCATACAATGACGTCCTCTTCTTTGCTTCATGCCACGGCTCCTGCACAGGCCCACTTTATCTGCCCTGTTGAGGGCCGAGCAAAGTACTGCACTGCACAGGCACCAGGAAAGGTCAAAGAGGCCTGGCGCCAGCGCACTGCAGCACTTTGCTCTGTCCTCAACAGGGCAGATAAAGTACGCCTGCGCAGGAGCTGCGGCATTAAGCAAAGAAGAGGACGTCATTGTATGAAGATGGGAGGCGCTGGACCCGCACCGCCACACCCATCGGACCGGACCGCACCGGGACCGCCCTTGAGTGAGTATAATCTAACTAATTTTTCTTATCTTTCAGGTTACATCAGGGGCTTATCTACAGCATTACAGAATGCTGTAGATAAGCTCCTGATGCTGGTGGCCTTAGCTTATAGGTGAATTTTGGGGTGACAGATTCCCTTTAATGCCTAGTGACTGGAGCCTAGAGAGTAGGAGATGGTGGTCAACAGTGTCAAAAGCTGCAGAGAGGTCGAGAAGAATGAGCAGCGAGTGGTCACCGTTACACTTTGCTGTCAGAAGGTCATTGGTCACTTTGATGAGTGCAGTTTCTGTCGAGTGTAGGGGCGGAAGCCTGACTGTGAAGGGTTTAGGAGGGAATTAGTGGAGAGGTATCGGGTGAGGCGGGAGTAGACCAGGTGCTCCAAGAGTTTAGAGATGAAGGAGAGATTGGAGACTGGTCTGTAGTTATTTGTGCAGGATGGATCGAGAGAGGGTTTCTTTAGTAGTGGAGTAATGATAGAGTGTTTGAAGGAGGATGGGAAGATGCCCGAGGAGAGGGAGAGATTAAGTTAAGTGAGTTGCGATGACTGGAGGAGGTGTGAGGGAATGGGGTCAGTAGTGCATATAGTTGGACGAGAAGAGGAGAGGAGCCTGGAGACTTCTTATGTGATGGGATCAAATGTGCAGCGTGAGCCAGGGGAAATGCAGGGAGGGATGGGAGTCACAGCACTTTGAGGCTGGGAGCGGATTTCCTGACGGATATTATCTATTTTCTCTATAAAGTGGGAGGCCAGGTCATCAGTACAAATGTCTGTGATAGGGGCTTGTGCTTTTGAGTGAAAGGTGTCAAAAATTTTCTTGGGCTTGTTGGATAGTGAGGAGATCAGGGTGGTGAAGTAGGTCTGTTTGGTGAGGTAAAGGGCAGAATTTTAGGTTCTAAACATAAATTTGAAGCGGATGAAGTCTTCTGGTGTGCGAGTTTTCCTCCATAAGCATTCAGCACTTCTAGAGCATCGCTGGAGAAATCGAGTTTGCGATGTGAGCCAGGGCTCTTTTACTCTGTGCTTGGAGGTTCTGAGGGTGAGGGGAGCTACTTGGTCCAGGGTGCTTCTAAGAGTATCATTGTAGTGATGTACAGCCAGATCAGGACAGGAAAAAGAGGAGATTGGGGACAGTGATGAGTGTAAGGAGTCTGAAAGTGTATGAGAGTTAATGCGTGTAGATTTCTGAATGTGTGGTAGGTAGGAGTGTACTGGGGTGGGCGAGGGATTGTGAGTGTGAAGGAGAGAATGTTGTGATCAGAGAGGGGAAGTGGTGAGTTATCTAGGTAGGAGAGTGAGAGAAACCGGGCGAAAACCAGGCCAACGGTGTTACCGTCTTTGTGTGTTTCAGAGGTTGAGAGCTGTGAGAGGCCGAGAGAAGTGGTTAGTGATAGAAGCTGGGATGCAGATGTTGAAGTCTCCCAGGATAAGGGTTGGTAGTTCTGAGGACATGAAGTGCGGCAGCCAGGCTGAGAAGTGGTCAAGGAACTGGGTGGGCGAGCCTGGGGGTTGATATATGACCGCTACTCTGAGGGAGAGGGGACAAAAGAGCCTGATTGTGTGAACGTCAAAAGAAGGGAATGAGAGTGATGGAACTGGGGGGATGACCTGAAAGGTGCATTGTCGGGACAGGAGTATGCCGATTCCACCACCATGTCTGTTTGTGGGTCTCGGGGAATGGGAGAATTGTAGGCCACCATGGAAATGGCAGCAGGGGAGACAATTTCAGAATCCTGAATCCAGGTTTCAGTGAGGGCCAACAGATTCAGAGAGTTGTTCAGAAAGTAATTGTGCAGAAAAGACCGTGGATTCCAAAGGGCACAATTATAAGAGGGATATGAAGGAGTGCAAGCAATATTAATAAGATTAGTGTGGTTGTAATATGAGGTAGGATAGGGTTGAGGTTGGTGGATGGTGGACAAGGGTTTGGGGAGATATCTCCCGAGATCAGAAGGAGTAGCAGGATAAAGAGCAGGTAGTTTTTGGAATTGTACAAAGTTTTTTTCTGCAGTGTGTTTGGGCAAGATGGGCTGAGTTTTTTCAGGAAGGTGAGAAGTGCATGGGAACTGTACTTGGGAGAGGGGAGGAGAGAGGAGCTGATGTATATGAGTCGAGATGGAGGGGGGATGAAGCGATGAATGTGGATGGCAAAGGAACATAGGAGGATAGGAATAAAGCATGTGGATAAAAGGGGGAGCAGAGTGTGGGTTAATTGACTCCTGCCCTGCTCCTGACTAACTGCCATGGAATAACTGCCTTTTGCTTGATGCTTTGGTTCGGGGATGCTCGCATGCACCCCCACATGTGTGCACTAGGGTTGAGCGACTTTGACTTTTTTAGGATCGAGGCGGGTTTCACGAAACCCGACTTTGTCAAAAGTCGAGTTGAGTGAAATTGGCCGATTATCGCGCAAAGTCAGGGATCGACCGAAACACAAAACCCAATGTAAGTCAATGGGGAGCAAAGTCGGCAGTGAGTGGAGGACAGGAAAACACCTACAGTGACCATTTTAATGTCAAAAACATCAATTCGTGTCACTTAAGCTTGTGAATCTTAATTTACCTTATAATAATAGTTAGGCATTGAAAATTGGGGGTCATTTGACTAAAGTTGTGGGGGGTGTAGGGCTGGCTCAAGTTTTTCGTGGGCCCAGGAAATGCGGACTACGTCACAGCGGTGGAGCAGGGAGAGGTCAGTATTTCAACTTTGCAAGTACTGTGATCCTGAGCAAGCAGGGGGGGCCCACCCATTCGCATTGGCACTGGCACAGGGACCCTCAAAGTACGGCGTAGTGTTTGACGCTGGGGGCGCCTCCCACCAGCAGAGACACTTTTGCGTACTATGAGGGGCCCTGTGACAGTGACGTCGCCAACGAGTATGCCCTCCCCACCTGATGAAGGAACCTGCACTTTCATCTGCGCCTTCCTCTTTGTCCTCGTGTAAGGTGGTATAGTATGCGGGAAGGGGAACCAGACTTTCAGCAGGGTCAGATTCTGGCTGTGTAGAGTGCAAGGGGAATGTAGCGGTCTGGGTCAATGTACTAGCAGACTCATGTAGCACTGGCTGGGCAATGGGCAGGATGAGGAGGAAACACAGATATAGGCCCAAATAATAAAATGTGCAAAATGCAGTTCAAAATTAGTAACAGGACTAACCAGGCGGCATTGCTTTGTTCAGTGGAGGACAACTGTAATAAGAGGCAGACACAGTTAGTAGGCCCAAATAATAAAGTGGGCCAAATAAAGTTCAAAATTGTTAACAGGAGTAAACAGGCGGCACTGCTTTGTTCAGTGGAGGAGAACACCAAGTAGCGTCAGACACCGTTAGTAGGCCCAACCAAACTAGTATCCCAAATGCAGTTTCATCTTAAAAATATAGGCCGAAAGCCTGAAGATTGAAGCTCAGGAAAAAAACAAACAGGAGAACACCAAGGAGCGTCAGACACCGTTAGTAGGCTCAACCAAACTAGTATCCCAAATGCAGTTTCATCTTAAAAATATAGGCCAAAAGCCTGAAGATTGAAGCTCAGCTCTATTCAGTGGAGGAGAACACCAAGGAGAGGCAGACACCGTTAGTAGGGCCCAACCAAACTAGAAGGCCAAATGCAGTTTAAAATCTGATATAGGCCGAAAGCCTGAAGATTGAAGCTCAGATTTGTTCAGTGGAGGAGAACACCAAGGAGCGGCAGACACCGTTAGTAGGCCCCAACCAAACTAGTAGGCCAAATGCAGTTTAAAATCTGATATAGGCCGAAAGCCTGAAGATTGAAGCTCAGCTATATTCAGTGGAGGAGACAAGCAAGGAGCGGCAGACACCGTTAGTAGGCCCAACCAAACTAGTAGCCCCAATGCAGTTTTCAAATTCCGATAGGCTGAAAACTTGACAATTGAAGCTCAGATTTTTTCAGAGGAGGACAGCTGTATTGAGTGGTGCAGACAGACACAGGTAATAGGCCTTAAACAAAAAAGTAGGCTCTATGCAGGTTTAAATAGGTTACAGGGGTACACAGGCAGCATTGGTGTGGTCAGCGGAGGGCGATTGCAAGGGGGGACCGCAGTCAGACTTCCTAGGCCTAAAACAAAAAAGTAGGCTCTATGCAGGTTTAAATAGGTTACAGGGGTACACAGGCAGCATTGGTGTCGTCAGCGGAGGACGATTGCAAGGAGGGACCGCAGACAGACTTACTAGGCCTAAAATAAAAAAGTAGGCTCTATGCAGGTTTAAATAGGTTACAGGGGTACACAGGCAGCATTGGTTTGGTCAGCGGAGGATGATTGCAAGGAGGGACCGCAGACAGACTTACTAGGCCTAAAATAAAAAATTAGGCTCTATGCAGGTTTAAATAGGTTACAGGGGTACACAGGCAGCCTTGGTGTGTTCAGCGGAGGACGATTGCACCGAGGGGCAGACACAGTTAGTAGGGCCAAAAAAGTAATAGGCAAAATGCAGTTAAAAATAGGTTAAAGGAGTACGTAGGCGGCCTAGCTTTGTTCAGTGGAGGACAACTGTAAGGAGTGTCTGACACAGTTAGTAGGCCAAAATAATAAAGTGAGGTTAATGTCTGGCAAAAAAAAAAATTCACAAATAAACAGGTGGCATACCTAGGTACAGGGGTGGCCTCCTCTGCTGACTTGAAGACAGTGGTAGTTGGCGCAAAGTATTAACTGGTGTAAATGTATGACAGGGCCCCTGAATATTTTTACTAGCATCAATCATGTCAACAAATTGGTATTCGCAGTGCCATTGAAGGATTTAACAGCACAGACTAAACAGTGGTGGAGCAGTGAGAGGTAATTTTGCAAGTGGTAGAGCACTGTTTGAGCTGGGGGGGCACTCTCTCGTGGGTGGCGGTACTGGCCCAGGGCCCCTCATGTTACGACGGTGTGTCTGACATTGGCCACCGCCAGAGACACTTTATTGTACTATGAGGGACCCTGTGTGTCATGATTCCCAATGGCAGGGAAACATCAAAACACAAAGATAACGGACGAGCTCTGGGTGATGGAATCTCGAGCTGACCGTGAGCTAAATCTACCACACAACTAATAGTAGCCAGGGAGCATACCTGATTAACCCTAGATGCCACGCGCCAGCCGGAGGACTAACTACCCCTGGTAGAAGAAGGAACAGACCTGGCTTACCTCTAGGGAAATACCCCCAAAAGATGATAGCAGCCCCCCACATGTAATGACGGTGAGTTTAGAGGAAAAGACATACACAGTATGAAGGTAGATTTAGCAAAGAGAGGTCCACTTACTAGATAGCAGAAGAATACAAAAGAGGACTTCACGGTCAACTGAAAACCCTATCAAAAAACCATCCTGAAATTACTTTAAGACTCCTGTGTCAACTCATGACACAGGAGTGGCAATTTCAGCCCACAAGAGCTTCCAGTTACAGAGAATAACAAAACTGCAAACTGGACAAAAGATACAAAACAAAAGGACAAAGTCCACTTAGCTGATCAGCAGACTAGTAGCAGGAACATGCAACCGAAGGCTCTGGTTACAATGATGACCGGCAAGGAAATGACTGGAGAGTAAGGCTAAATAGGAAACTCCCAAACACTGATGGGAGCAGGTGAACTGAGACAGCAAAGACACACAAGTCACCAGTACCACCAGCAACCACCAGGGGAGCCCAAAAGCGGATTCACAACAGTACCCCCCTTAAGGAGGGGGCACCGAACCCTCACGAGAACCACCAGGACGATCTGGATGAGCCCTATGAAAGGCACGAACCAAATCCGAGGCATGAACATCAGAGGCAGTTACCCAAGAATTATCTTCTTGACCATAGCCCTTCCATTTAACCAGATACTGAAGTCTCCGTCTGGAAATACGGGAGTCCAGGATCTTCTCCACAACGTACTCCAATTCACCCCCTACCAGCACAGGCGCAGGAGGTTCAGTAGAAGGAACCACCGGTACCTCATACCTCCGCAACAACGACCGATGGAATACATTATGGATAGCGAAAGATGCCGGGAGGTCCAAACGAAAGGACACAGGGTTAAGAATCTCCAAAATCCTATAAGGACCGATGAACCGGGGCTTAAACTTAGAAGAAGAAACCCTCATAGGGACAAAACGGGAAGACAACCACACCAAGTCCCCAACACGAAGGCGAGGACCAACACGACGCCGGCGGTTAGCAAACTGCTGAGTCCTCTCCTGGGACAACTTCAAATTGTCCACCACTTGTCCCCAAATCCGATGCAACCGATCCACCACAGCATCAACTCCCGGACAATCCGAAGATTCCACCTGACCAGATGAAAAACGAGGGTGAAACCCTGAATTGCAAAAGAAAGGGGAAACCAAAGTGGCAGAACTAGCCCGATTATTAAGAGCAAACTCTGCCAACGGCAAAAAGGCAACCCAGTCATCCTGATCCGCAGACACAAAACACCTCAAATAAGTCTCCAAAGTTTGATTAGCTCGCTCCGTCTGGCCTAAATTAGTCTGAGGATGGAATGCAGACGAAAAAGACAAATCAATTCCCAACCTGGAACAGAATGTCCGCCAAAATCTAGACACGAACTGGGTTCCCCTGTCAGAAACGATGTTTTCCGGAATCCCATGCAGGCGAACCACATTTTGAAAAAACAGAGGGACCAATTCAGATGAGGAAGGCAACTTAGGCAATGGCACCAAATGGACCATTTTAGAAAAACGGTCACACACCACCCAGATGACAGACATCTTCTGAGAAACAGGGAGATCAGAAATAAAGTCCATAGAGATGTGCGTCCAAGGCCTCTTCGGAATAGGCAAGGGCAACAATAACCCACTAGCCCTAGAACAACAAGGCTTGGCCCGAGCACAAACATCACAAGACTGCACAAAAACACGCACATCTCGAGACAGGGAAGGCCACCAGAAGGACATAGCCACCAAATCTCTAGTACCAAAAATTCCAGGATGACCTGCCAGAGTAGAAGAATGAACTTCCGAGATGACTCTACTGGTCCAATCATCAGGAACAAACAGTCTACCAGGTGGACAACGATCAGGTCTATCTGCCTGAAATTCTTGCAAAGCACGTCGCAAGTCTGGGGAGACAGCAGACAAAACCACCCCATCCTTAAGGATACCAGCAGGTTCAGAATCCCCAGGAGAGTCAGGCTCAAAACTCCTAGAAAGAGCATCTGCCTTCACATTTTTAGAACCCGGTAAGTATGAGACCACAAAATTAAACCGAGAAAAAAACAACGACCAGCGTGCCTGTCTAGGATTCAGGCGCCTGGCAGACTCCAGATAAATCAGATTCTTGTGATCAGTCAAAACCACCACCTGATGTCTGGCACCCTCAAGCCAATGACGCCACTCCTCAAACGCCCACTTCATGGCCAAAAGCTCCCGATTACCAACATCATAGTCTCGCTCGGCAGCCTAAAATTTACGAGAAAAGAACGCACAAGGTCTCATCACTGAGCAATCGGAACTTTTCTGCGACAAAACCGCCCCTGCTCCGATTTCGGAAGCATCGACCTCAACCTGAAAGGGAAGAGAAACATAAGGCTGGCGCAACACAGGAGCAGACGAAAAGCGGCGCTTAAGCTCCCGAAAGGCCTCCACAGCAGCAGGGGACCAATCGGCAACATCAGCACCCTTTCTAGTCAAATCAGTCAAAGGTTTAGCAACGCCAGAAAACCCAGTTATAAATCGACGATAGAAATTAGCAAAGCCCAAGAATTTCTGAAGACTCTTAAGAGAAGTAGGCTGTGTCCAGTCACAAATAGCCCGAACCTTAACAGGGTCCATCTCAACAGAAGAAGGGGAAAAAATGTACCCCAAAAAAGAAATCTTTTGAACCCCAAAAACACACTTTGAACCCTTTACACACAAAGAACTAGTCCGCAAAACCTGAAAAACCCTCCTGACCTGTTGAACATGAGACTCCCAGTCATCAGAAAAAATCAAAATATCGTCCAAATACACAATCATAAATTTATCCAAATATTCACGGAAAATATCATGCATAAAGGACTGAAAGACCGAAGGTGCATTTGAAAGGCCGAAAGGCATTACTAAATACTCAAAATGGCCCTCAGGCGTATTAAATGCGGTTTTCCACTCATCCCCCTGCTTAATTCGCACCAAATTATACGCCCCACGAAGATCAATCTTAGAGAACCACTTAGCCCCTCTTATGCGAGCAAACAAATCAGTCAACAAAGGCAACGGATACTGATATTTGACTGTAATTTTATTCAGGAGTCGATAATCAATACAAGGCCTCAGAGAGCCATCCTTCTTAGACACAAAGAAAAAACCAGCTCCTAAAGGAGATGAAGAAGGACGAATATGTCCCTTTTCCAGGGACTCCTTAATATACTCTCGCATAGCAGCATGTTCAGGCACAGATAAATTAAACAAACGACCCTTTGGAAATTTACTGCCAGGAATCAGATCTATGGCGCAATCACAATCTCTGTGGGGAGGGAGAGAACCAATCTTAGGCTCTTCAAAAACATCACGATAATCAGACAAAAATGCTGGAATCTCAGAGGGAGTAGATGACGAAATGGAAACCAAAGGTACATCCCCATGAGCCCCCCGACATCCCCAGCTTATCACAGACATTGTTTTCCAGTCAAGGACTGGGTTATGAGATTGTAACCATGGTAATCCAAGCACTAAAACATCATGTAAATTGTACAACACAAGGAAGCGAATCACCTCCTGATGGTCTGGAGTCATACGCATAGTCACTTGCGTCCAGAATTGTGGTTTATTACTAGCCAAAGGGGTAGAATCAATACCCTTCAGAGGTATAGGGACTTCCAGTGGCTCTAAATCAAACCCACAGCGCCTGGCAAAGGACCAATCCATAAGACTCAGGGCGGCGCCAGAGTCCACATAGGCATCCACAGTAATAACTGATAATGAACAAATCAAGGTTACAGACAGAATAAATTTAGACTGTAAAGTGCAAATAGACTTGTCAGCCTTCTTTGTGCGTTTAGAGCATGCAGATATAACATGAGCAGAATCACCACAATAGAAACATAACCCATTTTTATGCCTGTAATTCTGCCGCTCGCTTCTGGACAGAGTTCTGTCACATTGCATATTCTCTGGCGACTTTTCAGAAGATACCGCCAAATGGTGCACAGGCTTGCGCTCCCGCAAACGCCGATCAATCTGAATAGCCATTGTCATGGACTCATTCAGACCTGTAGGCGCAGGGAACCCGACCATAACATCCTTAACGGCATCAGAGAGGCCCTCTCTGAAATTTGCCGCTAGGGCGCACTCATTCCACTGAGTAAGCACAGACCATTTACGAAATTTTTGGCAGTATATCTCAGCTTCATCTTGCCCTTGAGATAGGGCTATCAAAGCTTTTTCAGCTTGAATCTCCAAATTAGGTTCCTCATAAAGCAAGCCTAAAGCCAGAAAAAAGGCATCCACATTGAGCAACGCAGGATCCCCTGATGTCAATGAAAATGCCCAGTTTTGAGGGTCACCTCGCAGCAAAGAAATCACAATCTTAACCTGCTGGACAGGATCTCCAGAGGAGTGAGGTCTGAGAGAAAGGAATAATTTACAATTATATTTGAAATTCAGAAACCGAGATCTATCTCCGGAAAACACCTCTGGTGTAGGAATCTTAGGTTCAGACATCGGAGTATGTATAACAAATTCTTGTAAATTTTGAACCTTAGTAGCAAGATTATTTAAACCTGCAGCCAAGCTCTGAGGATCCATCTTTAAACAGGTGAGATCAGAGCCATTCAAGGATTAGGAGGAGAGAAAGGCAAAGGCTGTAATTAGAGCTGAAATACAACTGATCCAACTATGGAGCAAACATAGGAAAAAAAAAAAAAACTCTACAGACTTCTTTTTCTCTCCTTTCTTCTGCCAGTAACTTTAACACGGGCCGGTCATACTGTCATGATTCCCAATGGCAGGGAAACATCAAAACACAAAGATAACGGACGAGCTCTGGGTGATGGAATCTCGAGCTGACCGTGAGCTAAATCTACCACACAACTAATAGTAGCCAGGGAGCATACCTGATTAACCCTAGATGCCACGCGCCAGCCGGAGGACTAACTACCCCTGGTAGAAGAAGGAACAGACCTGGCTTACCTCTAGGGAAATACCCCAAAAGATGATAGCAGCCCCCCACATGTAATGACGGTGAGTTTAGAGGAAAAGACATACACAGTATGAAGGTAGATTTAGCAAAGAGAGGTCCACTTACTAGATAGCAGAAGGATACAAAAGAGGACTTCACGGTCAACTGAAAACCCTATCAAAAAACCATCCTGAAATTACTTTAAGACTCCTGTGTCAACTCATGAGGAGTGGCAATTTCAGCCCACAAGAGCTTCCAGCTACAGAGAATAACAAAACTGCAAACTGGACAAAAGATACAAAACAAAAGGACAAAGTCCACTTAGCTGATCAGCAGACTAGTAGCAGGAACATGCAACCGAAGGCTCTGGTTACAATGATGACCGGCAAGGAAATGACTGGAGAGTAAGGCTAAATAGGAAACTCCCAAACACTGATGGGAGCAGGTGAACTGAGACAGCAAAGACACACAAGTCACCAGTACCACCAGCAACCACCAGGGGAGCCCAAAAGCGGATTCACAACACCTGTGCCAGTCCCGTCGCCCAAAAGTGGGCACACCCACCTGTTCAGCCAAACGGCACCCGCACGGGTGCTTGCGCCAAGTGGTGACCACGGCCCCGTGGGGGGAGTCAGCCCATTTAGGGAGGTATAAAAATGGCCTATGGTGGACATACAACAGCTGCAAATGGAGAAATTGGAGCAGTCAGTAAGACGAGTCCAAAAGTAAGACCTTTTTACAGGAAAGCTAGATGTCAGCAGGGAAAGGTGGGGCAAAATAATTAAAAATCCATGATTGGTTCATTTTAATGAAGGTTAGATCATCAACATTTTGGTAGCCAGACGAGTCCTTTTTTCGTTCAGTATTGAACCAGCAGCACTGAATACTCTTTCTGATAGCACACTAGCAGCTGGGCAAGCAAGCTCCTGTAAAGCATATTCTGTGTTATGACCCCAATGGCGAGGGTCTCAGAGGAACGTGGAAGTCTGCAGAATACAAAAATCCAGCTCATAGGGCAGTGGTAACTGGGTTGACCATATACTGTTATGACCCCAATGGCGAGGGTCTCAGAGGAACGTGGAAGTCTGCAGAATACAAAAATCCAGCTCATAGGGCAGTGGTAACTGGGTTGACCATATATCTACTCCTAACGCCAACACTAGAAGTAGCCGGGGATCATTCCTACGTTGATTCTAGATGACACGCGCCAGCCGGAGAATCTAGCTACCCCTAGTAGAGGAAAACAAAGACCTTTCTTGCCTCCAGAGAAGGGGACCCCAAAGCTGGATAGAAGCCCCCCACAAATAATGACGGTGAGGTAAGAGGAAATGACAAACACAGAAATGAACCAGGTTTAGCACAGAGAGGCCCGCTTACTGATAGCAGAATAAAGAAAGGTAACTTATATGGTCAACAAAAACCCTATCAAAATCCACACTGGAAATTCAAGAACCCCCGAACCGTCTAACGGTCCGGGGGGAGAACACCAGCCCCCCTAGAGCTTCCAGCAAAAGTCAGGATATAGATTTGGAACAAGCTGGACAAAAATACAAAACCAAAACAAATAGCAAAAAGCAAAAGGCAGACTTAGCTGATATAACTGGAACCAGGATCAGTAGACAAGAGCACAGCAGACTAGCTCTGATAACTACATTGCCAGGCATTGAACTGAAGGTCTAGGGAGCTTATATAGCAACACCCCTAACTAACGACCCAGGTGCGGATAAAAGGAATGACAGAAAAACCAGAGTCAAAAAACTAGTAACCACTAGAGGGAGCAAAAAGCAAATTCACAACAGTACCCCCCCCTTAGTGAGGGGTCACCGAACCCTCACCACGACCACCAGGGCGATCAGGATGAGCGGCATGAAAGGCACGAACTAAATCGGCCGCATGAACATCAGAGGCGACCACCCAGGAATTATCCTCCTGACCATAGCCCTTCCACTTGACCAGGTACTGAAGCCTCCGCCTGGAGAGGCGAGAATCCAAGATCTTCTCCACCACGTACTCCAACTCGCCCTCAACCAACACCGGAGCAGGAGGCTCAGCAGAAGGAACTACAGGCACAATGTACCGCCGCAACAAGGACCTATGAAATACATTGTGAATAGCAAACGACACAGGAAGATCCAGACGAAAAGATACAGGATTAAGGATTTCCAATATCTTGTAAGGCCCAATAAAACGAGGTTTAAATTTGGGAGAGGAGACCTTCATAGGAACAAAGCGGGAAGAAAGCCATACCAAATCCCCAACGCGTAGTCGGGGACCCACACCGCGACGGCGGTTGGCAAAGCGCTGAGCCTTCTCCTGTGACAACTTCAAGTTGTCCACCACATGATTCCAGATCTGCTGCAACCTATCCACCACAGAATCCACCCCAGGACAGTCAGAAGGCTCCACATGACCCGAAGAAAAGCGAGGATGGAAACCAGAGTTGCAGAAAAAAGGCGAAACCAAGGTGGCGGAACTAGCCCGATTATTAAGGGCAAACTCAGCCAACGGCAAGAATGTCACCCAATCGTCCTGATCAGCAGAGACAAAACACCTCAAATAAGCCTCCAAAGTCTGATTGGTTCGCTCCGTCTGTCCATTAGTCTGAGGATGGAAAGCAGACGAAAACGACAAATCAATGCCCATCCTACTACAAAAGGATCGCCAGAACCTGGAAACGAACTGGGATCCTCTGTCTGACACAATATTCTCAGGGATGCCGTGCAAACGAACCACGTTCTGGAAAAACACAGGAACCAGATCAGAAGAGGAAGGCAGCTTAGGCAAAGGAACCAAATGGACCATCTTGGAGAAGCGATCACATATCACCCAGATAACGGACATGCCCTGAGATAGCGGAAGATCAGAAATGAAATCCATGGAGATATGTGTCCAAGGTCTCTTCGGGACAGGCAAGGGCAAGAGCAAACCGCTGGCACGAGAACAGCAAGGCTTAGCTCGAGCACAAGTCCCACAGGACTGCACAAATGACCGCACATCCCTTGACAAGGAAGGCCACCAAAAGGACCTGGCCACCAGATCTCTGGTGCCAAAAATTCCCGGGTGACCTGCCAACACCGAGGAATGAACCTCGGAAATGACTCTGCTGGTCCACTTATCCGGGACAAACAGTCTGTCAGGTGGACAAGACTCAGGCCTATCAGCCTGAAATCTCTGCAACACACGTCGCAGATCCGGAGAAATAGCTGACAAGATAACTCCATCTTTAAGAATACCAACAGGATCAGTGACTCCAGGAGCATCAGGCACAAAGCTCCTAGAAAGAGCATCGGCCTTCACATTCTTTGAACCTGGTAAATACGAGACAACAAAATCAAAGCGGGAGAAAAACAATGACCAGCGGGCCTGTCTCGGATTAAGGCGTTTAGCAGACTCGAGATACATCAGATTTTTGTGATCAGTCAAGACCACCACACGATGCTTAGCACCCTCGAGCCAATGACGCCACTCCTCAAATGCCCATTTCATGGCCAACAACTCCCGATTGCCCACATCATAATTTCGCTCGGCAGGCGAAAACTTCCTAGAGAAAAAGGCACAAGGTTTCATAACAGAGCAACCAGGGCCTCTCTGCGACAAAACGGCCCCTGCCCCAATCTCCGAAGCATCCACCTCAACCTGAAAGGGAAGTGAGATGTCAGGCTGGCACAAAACAGGCGCCGAAGTAAACCGGCGTTTCAACTCCTGGAAAGCCTCCACGGCAGCAGGAGCCCAGTTAGCTACATCGGAGCCCTTCTTGGTCATATCCGTCAAAGGTTTCCCAATGCTAGAAAAATTAGCGATAAAACGACGGTAGAAGTTAGCGAAGCCCAAGAACTTCTGAAGACTCTTAACTGACGAGGGCTGAGTCCAATCAAGAATAGCTCGGACCTTGACTGGGTCCATCTCCACAGCAGAAGGGGAAAAAATGAACCCCAAAAAGGGAACCTTCTGTACACCAAAGAGACACTTTGAGCCCTTGACAAACAAAGAATTTTCACGCAAAATTTTAAAGACCAACCTGACCTGCTCCACATGCGAATCCCAATTATCAGAAAAAACCAAAATATCATCCAGATAAACAATCAAAAATTTATCCAGATACTTCCGGAAAATGTCATGCATAAAGGACTGAAAAACTGAAGGCGCATTGGAGAGCCCAAAAGGCATCACTAAGTACTCAAAATGACCTTCGGGCGTATTGAATGCGGTTTTCCATTCATCACCTTGCTTAATGCGCACAAGGTTGTACGCACCACGAAGGTCTATCTTGGTGAACCACTTGGCACCCTTAATCCGGGCAAACAAGTCAGACAACAGCGGTAAAGGATACTGAAATTTGACAGTGATCTTATTCAAAAGCCGATAATCAATACAAGGTCTCAAAGATCCGTCCTTTTTTGCCACAAAAAAGAATCCCGCACCAAGAGGGGAAGAAGACGGACGAATATGTCCTTTCTCCAGAGACTCCTTGATATATGAACGCATAGCGGTATGTTCAGGTACCGACAGATTAAACAGTCTTCCCTTAGGAAATTTACTGCCCGGGATCAAATCTATAGCACAGTCACAGTCCCTATGAGGAGGCAGTGCACTGGACTCAGACTCACTGAAGACATCCTGATAATCAGACAAATACTCCGGAACTTCCGAAGGCGTAGAAGAAGCAATAGACACAGGCAGGGAATCCCCATGAATACCACGACAGCCCCAACTTGAGACTGACATAGCCTTCCAGTCCAGGACTGGATTATGGGTCTGTAACCATGGCAGCCCTAAAACAACCAAATCATGCATTTTATGTAAAACCAGGAAACGTATCACCTCGCGGTGTTCAGGAGTCATGCACATGGTAACCTGAGTCCAATACTGCGGTTTATTTGCTGCCAATGGTGTAGCATCAATACCCCTAAGAGGAATAGGATTTTCTAATGGTTCAAGAGTAAAACCACAGCGCTTAGCAAATGAGAGATCCATAAGACTCAGGGCAGCACCTGAATCTACAAACGCCATGACAGGATAAGATGACAGTGAGCAAATCAAAGTTACAGACAGAATAAATTTAGGTTGCAAATTACCAACGGTGACAGGACTAACAACCTTAGCTATACGTTTAGAGCATGCTGAGATAACATGTGTAGAATCACCACAGTAATAGCACAAGCCATTCTGGCGTCTATGAATTTTCCGCTCATTTCTAGTCAGGATTCTATCACATTGCATTAAATCAGGTGTCTGTTCAGACAACACCATGAGGGAATTTGCGGTTTTTCTATCACATTGCACCGAATTAGGTGTCTGTTCAGACAACACCATGAGGGAATTTGCGGTTTTGCGCTCCCGCAACCGCCGGTCAATTTGAATAGCCAGTGCCATAGTATCATTCAGACCTGTGGGAATGGGAAAACCCACCATAACATTCTTAATGGCTTCAGAAAGGCCATTTCTAAAATTAGCGGCCAGTGCACACTCGTTCCAATGTGTCAGCACGGACCATTTCCGAAATTTTTGGCAATACACTTCAGCCTCGTCCTGCCCCTGAGACATAGCCAGCAAGGCCTTTTCTGCCTGAATCTCAAGATTGGGTTCCTCATAAAGTAAACCGAGCGCCAGAAAAAACGCATCAAGATCAGCCAATGCCGGATCTCCTGGCGCCAGCGAAAAAGCCCAATCCTGAGGGTCGCCCCGTAAGAACGAAATAACAATTTTTACTTGCTGAGCAGAATCTCCAGATGAACAGGGTCTCAGGGACAAAAACAATTTACAATTATTCACGAAATTCCTAAACTTAAACCTGTCTCCGGAAAACAGTTCAGGAATCGGTATTTTAGGTTCTGACCTAGGATTTCTGATAACATAGTCTTGTATGCCCTGCACACGAGTAGCCAGCTGGTCCACACTTGTAATCAAGGTCTGGACATTCATGTCTGCAGCAAGCATAGCCACTCTGAGGTAAAGGGGAAGAAGAAAAAAAGAAAAAAAAAAAAAAAAACTCAGAATCTTCTTTCTTATAATCCCTCTTCTGCAATGCATTAAACATTTAATACTGGCCTGGCAAACTGTTATGACCCCAATGGCGAGGGTCTCAGAGGAACGTGGAAGTCTGCAGAATACAAAAATCCAGCTCATAGGGCAGTGGTAACTGGGTTGACCATATACTGTTATGACCCCAATGGCGAGGGTCTCAGAGGAACGTGGAAGTCTGCAGAATACAAAAATCCAGCTCATAGGGCAGTGGTAACTGGGTTGACCATATATCTACTCCTAACGCCAACACTAGAAGTAGCCGGGGATCATTCCTACGTTGATTCTAGATGACACGCGCCAGCCGGAGAATCTAGCTACCCCTAGTAGAGGAAAACAAAGACCTTTCTTGCCTCCAGAGAAGGGGACCCCAAAGCTGGATAGAAGCCCCCCACAAATAATGACGGTGAGGTAAGAGGAAATGACAAACACAGAAATGAACCAGGTTTAGCACAGAGAGGCCCGCTTACTGATAGCAGAATAAAGAAAGGTAACTTATATGGTCAACAAAAACCCTATCAAAATCCACACTGGAAATTCAAGAACCCCCGAACCGTCTAACGGTCCGGGGGGAGAACACCAGCCCCCCTAGAGCTTCCAGCAAAGGTCAGGATATAGATTTGGAACAAGCTGGACAAAAATACAAAACCAAAACAAATAGCAAAAAGCAAAAGGCAGACTTAGCTGATATAACTGGAACCAGGATCAGTAGACAAGAGCACAGCAGACTAGCTCTGATAACTACGTTGCCAGGCATTGAACTGAAGGTCTAGGGAGCTTATATAGCAACACCCCTAACTAACGACCCAGGTGCGGATAAAAGGAATGACAGAAAAACCAGAGTCAAAAAACTAGTAACCACTAGAGGGAGCAAAAAGCAAATTCACAACAATTCTGCCAATTCAGGCCAGGTGTCTATTTTGGATGCCCAGTACTCAAATGGGAATGACGTGTGAGGGAGAACATCGATAAGGGAGGAAAAATAGTTAGTAACCATACTGGACAAATGTCTCCTGTCACTTTGAATTGATGCTGCAGTACCTGTCGTGTCTGCTTTCATTGCGAAATCACTCCACAACCTGGTCATAAAACCCCTCTGTCCAACGCCACTTCTGATTTGTGCACCTCTAACACCTCTGCCATGTGGCCCCCTGCAGCTAGTGTGAGAACCATCACCGCCGCTGTGTGCTGGGAATGCCTGAACCAAGCGGTCTACAAGAGTTGCTTGTTTGGTAGCCAATATTTGCTCAAGGTTCTCATATGGCATGATATTTTGCAATTTGCCTTTATAGTGTGGATCCAGGAGGCAGGCCAACCAGTAATCGTCATCGGTCATCATTTTGATAATGCGGGGGTCCCTTTTTAGGATACGCAAGGCATAATCCGCCATGTGGGCCAATGTTCCAGGTGTCAATTCACTGCTTGTGCTGGGTTGAGGAGCACTTTCTGGCAAATCAACATCACTTGTCTCCCTCAAAAACCCTGTACCTGACCTTGCAACGCCACCAGTTACTATTGCCCCCCGAGAAGCTTCCTCCTCCCATAAATATTCATCCCCATGATCCTCCTCCTCCTCCTCTTCGTCTACCACCTCTTCCAGGAGACTTCCCTGAGCAGACAATGACTGTCATCAAGGCTTCCCTCGTCCTCGGCTGCAGACGCCTGCTCCTTTATTTGCGTCAAACTTTGCATCAGCAGACGCATTAGGGGGATGCTCATGCTTATGATGGCATCGTCTGCACTAACCAGGCGTGTGCATTCCTCAAAACACTGAAGGACTTGACAGAGGTCTTGTAGCTTGGACCACTGCACACCTGACAACTCCATGTCTGCCATCCAACTGCCTGCCCGTGTATGTGTATCCTCCCACAAATACATAACAGCACGCCTCTGTTCGCACAGCCTCTGAAGCATGTGCAGTGTGGAGTTCCACCTTGTTGCAACGTCGATTATTAGGCGGTGCTGGGGAAGCTTCAAAGATTGCTGATGGTTCTGCATACGGCTGGAGTGTACGGGCAAACGGCGGATGTGCGAGCAAAGTCTTCGCACCTTAAGGAGCAGGTCTGTTAACCCTGGATAACTTTTCAGGAAGCACTGCACCACCAGGTTCAAGGTGTGAGCCAGGCAAAAAATGTGTTTCAGTTCTGAAAGGGCTATGGCAGCCATAAAATTCCTTCCATTATCACTGACTACCTTGCCTGCCTCAAGATGTACACTGCTCAGCCATGACTGAGTTTCTTGCTGCAAGAACTCAGCCAAAACTTCCGCGGTGTGTCTGTTGTCACCCAAACACTTCATTTCCAACACAGCCTGCTGACGCTTACCACTAGCTGTTCCATAATGGGGCACCTCGTCTGCAACACTGGCAGCTGTGGATGGAATGGTCTTGCGACTGCGGCCTCTGGACGAGCTCTCACTTCTGCTGGAGGAGGAGGAGGGGTGGCGAATGCCTACAGCCAACTGTTTCCTAGACCGTGGGCTAGGCAGAACTGTCCCAATATGGCTGTCCCCTGTGGACTCTGCATCCAGCACATTAACCCAGTGTGCCGTGATGGACACGTAACGTCCCTGGCCATGCCTACTGGTCCATGCATCTGTTGTGAGGTGCACCTTTCTACTGACAGATTGCCTGAGTGCATGGACAATGCGGTCTTTGACATGCTGGTGGAGGGCTGGGGTGGCTTTTCTCGCAAAGAAGTGGCGACTGGGTAGGTCATAGCGTGGCACTGCATAGGCCATCAGGGCTTTGAAAGCTTCGCTTTCAACCAACCGGTAGGGCATCATCTCTAACGAGATTAGTCTAGCAATGTGGGCATTCAAACATTGTGTACGCGGATGAGAGGATGAGTACTTCCTTTTCCTAACGAGAGTCTCTTGTAGGGTGAGCTGGACTGGAGAGCTGCATATGGGGGAACTAGCGGGGGTGGTGGTGGAAATGGCAGACTGAGAGAGGGTTGGTGATGATATTCTTGCTGTGGGCCTACATACAGTGTTTCCTACCAAGAATCTGTTGATTCCCTGACTGCTTTGGCCTTGCGACGATACCTCCACATTTGCTGCTGGTGGTGTCCTAACCGGTGGGCTTACAGCGAGGGAAGGAATGTAGCGTTGCCGACTAGCTTCATTGTGAGCGGGTGCAACAACATTACGGGACGTTTGGTAGCTATTCCAGGCTTGCAAGTGCATGGTCGTTAAATGTCAACGCATGCAAGTTGTATTTAAACTTTTGACATTCTGACCTCTGCTAAAGGTCCTTGAGCATTTCTTACAGATCACTTTGCACTGATCATTCGGATCTTTGTTAAAAAATTGCCTGACTGCACTCTTCCTACTATTGAATACCTTTTCAGGCATTGCACACTGTGCTACTTTAACCGGATGGCCACGCTGTCCTACAACTGTTTTTGGTTTTGACACACGTTTTTGGCCAGATACGGGCCTGCCAGATGAAAGCTGTTGTGATGTTGATGCCTGCTGTGGCTCCTCCTCCTCCGCTTCAGAGCTACTGCCAGCGGCACCCTATTCCCCCAATGGCTGCCAATCGGGGTCAACAACTGGGTCATCTATCACCTCCTCTTCGATGTCCTGTGCACCTTCCTCTGTGTCACCGTGGCTATAGCTTTCGGGACGGGGCACCATAGTCTCATCAGGGTCAGATTCTGGCTCAGTACACTGCGAGGGCAATGTTGTGATCTGAGTCAATGGAACAGCATAATGATCTAGCTGTGGCCGGGCATCTGTGCACTCCATGTCCGATTCATCTTGTAATGGGCATGGCCTGTTAACAATTTCTCTTTCTAACCCAGGCACGGTATGTGTAAAGAGCTCCATGGAGTAACCTGTAGTGTCGCCTGACGCATCCTTCACTGTTGTTCTGGGAGAAGGACACAAGGAAGCGACTTGTTCCTGACCGGGAGCATTCACTGACGACGCGCTGCTTTTAAATTTTGCACTTTCCGAAGAGGAGGCGAAAGAACTAGAGGCAGAGTCAGCAAGGAAAGCCAAAACTTTTTCCAGCTGCTCCGGCTTTAAAAGCGGTTTTCCTACTCCCAGAAAAGGGAACATTCGAGGCCTTGTGTAGCCAGACGATGACGCTGGCTCAACAACTCGAGACTTAGGTGCTTGTTGTGGATTCTGTTTGTGGGCTCCCTCTGGTGGTTACTGCTGGTACTGGGTGACTTTGGTGGGTTGCGGCCTTTGGTTTCCACCTGTCCATCAGTGGCTGGGTGTTTCCTATTTTACCTGGCCTTTCTGTCATTCCCTTGCCGGCTATCAATGTATTCAGATGTGCTCTGTTTGGTTCCTGCCTACCTGCTCCCAGATCTTTCAGGATAAGCTAAGTGCTGATTTTCAGTTGTTTGGTTTTTTGTCCAGCTTGCTTATTATGTCTCTATGCTAGCTGGTAGCTCTAGTGGACTGAGGTTCTCCCCATGTGCCATGAGTTGGCACATGGGTTCTTGTAATCTCAGGATGGTTTTTTTGATTAGGGTTTTTTGCTGACCGCTCAGTCCCCTTTTGTATCGTTCTGCTTTCTAGTTTACAGCGGGCCTCAATTTGCTAAAACTATATATATCATCTCTATGTGTGTGCCTTCCTCTCATTTCACCGTCAATACATGTGGGGGGCAACTATATCTTTTGGAGTTCATTCCTCTGGAGGCAAGTGAGGTCTTTATTTTCTCTGCAGTGCTAGTTAGCTCTTAGGCTGGTGCGTGGCGTCTAGAACCAACGTAGGCACGCTCCCTGGCTATCTCTAGTTGCGTTTGTCAGGCGTAGGGCAGCGGTCAGCCCAGGTTCCATCACCCTAGAGCTCGTCCGTAATATATTTGTACTTTGCTTGTCCTGTGCTATCCCTAGCCATTGGGATTCATGACAGAATAGCCGGCCTACAAAGTGTTAATTGTTTGGGCTGAAGCAGGAGAAAGAGAAGTGTGTAAGGGAAATTTTTTTTTTTTTTTCCCTTCAGAGTTTTGCTGCCTAGCCCTTAATTGCTGTCTAGCTGCTTCTTACCTCCTCTTAAAGGGAACCTGTCACCACGTTTTTGGAAGATGGGATAAAAATAGCGTTAAATAGGGGCAGAGGTGGGCATTACATTAGTGTGTTTGTTATGCGTTTATTACCCACCTAAGTTGCCGAAATACCTTTGCAAAGTCTCCGTTTTCGCCTGTCAATCAGGCAGGTCTGGTCAAAAGGGCATCTTGTCTTCCCCCAGATTTTGCGTAGTTTTCCGTTGGTGGCGTAGTGGTGTGCGCATGCCCAAAGTCCTGAATCCTCTGCCAGGGGATTTAAAAGAGCGCGCTGTTCGTTTTCATTGGTGAACGGTGGGCGCGGCCATCTTCCTTTGGCCGCGCGTGCGCAGAAGCGGCGCTCTGCTGGCCGCGGCTTCAGGAAAATGGCCGCGGGATGCCGCGCATGCGCAGATGGATATCGCGGCGGCCATTTTCCTGAAGCCGCGGCCAGCAGAGCGCCGCTTCTGCGCACGCGCGGCCAAAGGAAGATGGCCGCGCCCACCGATCACCAATGAAAACGAACAGCGCGCTCTTTTAAATCCCCTGGCAGAGGATTCGGGACCTTGGGCATGCGCACACCACTACGCCACCAACGGAAAACTACGCAAAATCTGGGGGAAGACAACGCCCTTTTGACCAGACCAGCCTGATTGACAGGCGAAAACGGAGACTTTGCAAAGGTATTTCGGCAACTTAGGTGGGTAATAAACGCATAACAAACACACTAATGTAATGCCCACCTCTGCCCCTATTTAACGCTATTTTTATCCCATCTTCCAAAAACGTGGTGACAGGTTCCCTTTAACCCTTGAATGGCTCTGATCTTAGCTGTTTAACATGGATGTCCAGAGTTTGGCTTCCAGCCTGAGTAATCTCGCGGCAAAAGTTCAAAACATACAGGATTTTGTTGTTCACACTCCCATGTCTGAACCTAGAATTCCTATTCCAGAGTTCTTTTCTGGAGATAGATCTACCTTCCTGAATTTCAGGAACAATTGTAAATTGTTTCTTTCTTTAAAATCTCGCTCCTCTGGAGACCCTGCTCAACAGGTCAAGATTGTAATATCTTTCCTGTGGGGCGACCCTCAGAATTGGGCATTTGCATTGGCACCAGGGGATCCTGCATTGCTCAGTGTGGATGCGTTTTTTCTGGCATTGGGATTGCTCTATGAGGAACCTAACCTGGAGATTCAGGCTGAAAAGGCTTTATTAGCCCTCTCTCAGGGGCATGATGAAGCGGAAATATATTGTCAGAAGTTTCGGAAATGGTCGGTGCTTACTCAGTGGAATGAGTGCGCCCTGGCTGCAAACTTCAGAAATGGTCTTTCTGAGGCCATTAAGGATATTATGGTGGGGTTCCCTACGCCTACAGGTCTGAATGAGTCTATGGCTATGGCCATTCAGATTGATCGGCGTTTACGGGAGCGCAAACCCGTGCACCAGTTGGCGGTGTCTTCTGAACAGGCACCTGAGACTATGCAATGTGATAGAATTCAGTCCAGAAGTGAACGGCAAAATTATAGGCGGAAAAATGGATTGTGTTTCTATTGTGGTGATTCAGCTCATGTTATATCAGCATGCTCTAAACGCACAAAAAGGGTTGATAAATCTTTTGCCATTGGTACTCTGCAGCCTAAGTTCATTTTGTCTGTGACTCTGATTTTTTCACTGTCTTCCATTTCCGTCGATGCCTATGTGGATTCGGGCGCTGCCCTGAGTCTTATGGATTGGTCATTTGCTAAACGCTGCGGTTTTAGTCTGGAACCTCTGGAAGTTCCTATTCCTCTGAAGGGAATTGACTCTACACCATTGGCTATGAATAAACCGCAGTATTGGACACAAGTGACCATGCGCATGACTCCCGTTCATCAGGAGGTGATTCGCTTCCTTGTACTTTATAATTTACATGATGTACTAGTGCTTGGTCTGCCATGGTTACAAACTCATAATCCTGTCCTGGACTGGAAAACAATGTCTGTGTTAAGCTGGGGATGTCAGGGGGTTCATGATGATGCACCTCCGATTTCAATCGCTTCATCTACTCCTTCTGAGATCCCTGCGTTTTTGTCTGACTATAGGGATGTTTTTGAGGAGCCTAAGCTCAATTCGCTCCCTCCGCATAGAGATTGTGACTGTGCTATAGAATTGATTCCTGGCAGTAAGTTCACTAAGGGTCGTTTATTTAATCTGTCACTGCCAGAGCATACTGCTATGCGGAATTATATTAAGGAGTCCTTGGAAAAGGGACATATTCATCCATCTTCGTCCCCTCTGGGAGCAGGTTTTTTTTTTGTGGCAAAAAAAGATGGTTCCCTGAGGCCTTGTATAGATTATCGCCTTCTGAATAAGATTACAGTCAAGTATCAGTATCCATTGCCATTATTGACTGATTTGTTTGCTCGCATTAAGGGGGCTAGGTGGTTCACTAAGATAGATCTTCGCGGTGCGTATAATCTGGTGCGGATAAAACAGGGTGATGAGTGGAAAACCGCATTTAATACGCCTGAGGGCCATTTTGAGTATTTGGTAATGCCTTTTGGACTCTCCAATGCTCCGTCAGTCTTTCAGTCCTTTATGCACAATATTTTCCGTGAATATCTGGATAAGTTTATGATTGTGTATTTGGATGATATTTTGGTGTTTTCTGATGACTGGGAGTCTCATGTTCTACAGGTCAGGAAGGTGTTTCAGGTTCTGCGGGCCAATTCTCTGTTTGTGAAGGGCTCAAAGTGTCTCTTCGGAGTCCAGAAGATTTCTTTTTTGGGGTACATTTTTTCTCCTTCTACTATTGAGATGGATCCCGTCAAGGTTCAGGCGATTTGTGACTGGACACAACCTACATCTGTTAAGAGCCTTCAGAAGTTCTTGGGGTTTGCTAATTTTTATCGTCGGATCATTGCTAATTTTTCCAGTATTGTTAAACCTTTGACTGATTTGACTAAAAAGGGTGCTGATGTTGCTGATTGGTCTCCTGCGGCCGTGGAGGCCTTTCAGGAACTTAAGCGCCGGTTTTCTTCTGCTCCTGTGTTGTGTCAACCAGATGTTTCACTTCCTTTTCAGGTTGAGGTTGATGCTTCCGAGATTGGAGCGGGGGCGGTTTTGTCTCAGAGAAGTTCTAATGGCTCGGTGATGAAGCCATGTGCATTCTTCTCTAGAAAATTCTCGCCCGCCGAGCGCAATTATGATGTGGGTAATCGGGAGCTTTTGGCCATGAAGTGGGCATTTGAGGAGTGGCGTCATTGGCTTGAGGGTGCTAAACATCGTGTGGTGGTCTTGACTGATCACAAGAATCTCATTCACCTTGAGTCTGCCAGGCGTTTGAATCCTAGACAGGCTCGTTGGTCGTTGTTTTTTTCTCGTTTCAATTTCGTGGTTTCATACCTGCCAGGTTCAAAGAATGTGAAGGCAGATGCTCTTTCCAGGAGTTTTGTGCCTGACTCTCCTGGAGACTCTGGGCCTACTGGTATCCTTAGGGATGGGGTAATATTGTCCGCCGTATCCCCAGACTTGCGACGTGCATTGCAGGAGTTTCAGGTGGATAAACCGGATCGTTGTCCACCAGAAAGACTGTTTGTTCCGGATGATTGGACCAGTAGAGTCATCTCCAAGGTCCATTCTTCTGTGTTGGCTGGTCATCCTGGAATATTTGGTACTAGAGACTTGGTGGCCAGGTCTTTTTGGTGGCCTTCCTTGTCTAGGGATGTGCGTACCTTTGTGCAGTCTTGTGAAGTGTGTGCTCGAGCTAAGCCTTGCTGTTCTCAGGCCAGTGGGTTGTTGTTATCCTTGCCCATCCCGAAGAGGCCTTGGACGCACATTTCCATGGATTTTATTTCTGATCTCCCGGTTTCACAGAAAATGTCCGTTATCTGGGTTGTGTGTGACCGCTTTTCTAAGATGGTTCATTTGGTGCCCTTGCCTAAGTTGCCTTCCTCCTCTGAGTTGGTCCCTTTGTTTTTTCAGAACGTGGTTCGTTTGCATGGGATTCCGGAGAATATCGTTTCTGACAGGGGATCCCAGTTTGTGTCTAGATTTTGGCGGACGTTTTGTGCCAAGATGGGCATTGATTTGTCTTTCTCGTCTGCATTCCATCCTCAGACGAATGGCCAGACGGAGCGAACTAATCAGACCTTGGAAACTTATTTGAGGTGTTTTGTTTCTGCTGATCAAGATGACTGGGTTGCTTTTTTGCCACTGGCCGAATTTGCTCTTAATAATCGGGCTAGTTCTGCCACGTTGGTCTCTCCTTTTTTTTGTAATTCGGGGTTTCATCCTCGTTTTTCCTCTGGTCAGGTGGAGCCTTCGGATTGTCCTGGAGTGGACGTGGTGGTGGACAGGCTACATCAGATTTGGAATCAGGTGGTGGACAATTTGAAGTTATCTCAGGAGAAGACTCAGCAGTTTGCTAATCGCCGTCGCCGCGTGGGTCCCCGACTTCTTGTTGGGGATTTGGTGTGGTTGTCTTCTCGTTTTGTCCCTATGAAGGTCTCTTCTCCTAAGTTCAAGCCTCGGTTCATCGGTCCTTATAGGATCTCGGAGATTCTTAACCCTGTGTCTTTTCGTTTGGATCTCCCAGCATCGTTTGCTATTCATAATGTGTTCCATCGGTCGTTGTTGCGGAGGTATGAGGTGCCCGTTGTTCCTTCGGTTGAGCCTCCTGCTCCGGTGCTGGTGGAGGGAGAATTGGAGTATGTTGTTGAGAAGATCTTGGATTCTCGTGTTTCCAGACGCAAACTCCAGTATTTGGTTAAGTGGAAGGGTTATGGTCAGGAGGATAATTCCTGGGTGGTCGCCTCCGATGTTCATGCGACTGATTTGGTCCGCGCCTTCCATAGAGCTCACCCTGATCGCCCTGGGGGTTCTCGTGAGGGTTCGGTGACCCCTCCTCAAGGGGGGGGTACTGTTGTGGATTCTGTTTGTGGGCTCCCTCTGGTGGTTACTGCTGGTACTGGGTGACTTTGGTGGGTTGCGGCCTTTGGTTTCCACCTGTCCATCAGTGGCTGGGTGTTTCCTATTTTACCTGGCCTTTCTGTCATTCCCTTGCCGGCTATCAATGTATTCAGATGTGCTCTGTTTGGTTCCTGCCTACCTGCTCCCAGATCTTTCAGGATAAGCTAAGTGCTGATTTTCAGTTGTTTGGTTTTTTGTCCAGCTTGCTTATTATGTCTCTATGCTAGCTGGTAGCTCTAGTGGACTGAGGTTCTCCCCATGTGCCATGAGTTGGCACATGGGTTCTTGTAATCTCAGGATGGTTTTTTTGATTAGGGTTTTTTGCTGACCGCTCAGTCCCCTTTTGTATCGTTCTGCTTTCTAGTTTACAGCGGGCCTCAATTTGCTAAAACTATATATATCATCTCTATGTGTGTGCCTTCCTCTCATTTCACCGTCAATACATGTGGGGGGCAACTATATCTTTTGGGGTTCATTCCTCTGGAGGCAAGTGAGGTCTTTATTTTCTCTGCAGTGCTAGTTAGCTCTTAGGCTGGTGCGTGGCGTCTAGAACCAACGTAGGCACACTCCCTGGCTATCTCTAGTTGCGTTTGTCAGGCGTAGGGCAGCGGTCAGCCCAGGTTCCATCACCCTAGAGCTCGTCCGTAATATATTTGTACTTTGCTTGTCCTGTGCTATCCCTAGCCATTGGGATTCATGACAGGTGCTATATTGCTTTTCCCACGACCACCTGATGCTCCACCACCACTATCATCATTACCAGCTGGCAATGACTGCCCACGGCCACGACCTCTTCCACCAGACTTCCTCATTCTTTCAAAAATGTTACCAAACTAACAACCGTTATATGGTACTGTAAAACCAGGTAGAAGGTGCACGCAAACTTGTTGTGAATTTAAATCTTCCTTTATAGGTGTGGGAGACTGCTGGGGAAATCAGGCCCACTGTATTACACTACACAGTTTGAGTGTCAGAAAGTGGCTGGCAGATATGCCACTAAAAATACAAGGGCTGTAGTAGAATTTCAATCTCCCTACAATGATCAAAGGACAAGAACGGCAGCAATAAAAAGGACTGCTGCACACAAGAATGTGGACAAAGAAACAAGAGAACTGTGCAGAAAGGAGCAGCAGGACTTTTGCTTTTAAAAAAGCAGTTGGTTTGCACAGCGGCATACAAACAGCAATGCAGCTATCAGGGAGCCTTATAAGCTACAGAGCTGATGCACAGAAATGTAGCCTCCACTGTCCCTGCCAAGAAAAGGTGGTGTTGGACAGTGGAAATCGCTACAGCACAAGTGGTTTGGGGGTTAATCTTCCCTCCCTATATATCCCTGCTTCAGACGAAGCTACAGCAACCTCTCCCTATGCTCAGATTGGCAGCAGTAAGATGGCGGTCGGCGTGCACGCCCCTTTATAGCCCCTGTGACGCCGCAGAAAGCAAGCCAATCACTGCCATGCCCTTCTCTAAGATGGTGGGGACCAGGACCTATGTCATCACGCTGCCCACACTCTGCGTCCACCTTCATTGGCTGAGAAATGGCGCTGAACGCGTCATATGAAACGCGACTTTGGCACGAAGATCGCCGACTGCATGGCCGATCCCACGCTGGGATCGGGTCGGGTTTCACGAAACCAGACTTTGCCAAAAGTCGGCGATTTTTGAAATTGTTCTATCCGTTTCCCTCAACCCTAGTGTGCACCCCTAAGAATGCTTCTAAATTTATAGTCCAGAATTCTGGGTCAGAAGAGATGGATAGTGGGACCTGACTAGGCATATTTTAGCAGCTGGGGACAGCACACCAGGGGGTGATTAAATGTTCAAAGACATTGGGGCTGGCTACATCTATATGCCATCAATACTTCCACCAGATAATATATAGAGTGACCACCAGGGCCGGACTGGGACTAAAATTCAGCCCTGGCATTTGAAGTTACACAGGCCCACTTGTCACATGGTGACTGTATAATATCTTTGTACACTTGTAGGCAGGGCCGGTTTTAGGCAAAGTGGGGCCCTAGGCAAAGTTTAAAATGGGTCCCCAAATGCTAACATATTGCACATCACACAGAAGCCTTTCTGTTATATTTACGTGCGCTGAGTTCAGGCCGCTAAACGAGTTTGATCGACAATACTGAAGTTGTTCAACGCTTGTTTCCCGGCCTCTTTCCACCAGCTGAGGAATAATGATGAGACAGAACGATCACTAATAGATCACCATACAGTATCATGTTTTCAGCAGCACATCTACAGTTTACACTGGCAATGTGCTGCTGACAACAAGGCTTTTTGTTCCAGCAAAAACAATCCGAATATGCAGCATTTTACTTGTTTAGTAAAATACACCCCATAGTCCTCCATATATTATAATGTGCTCCATAGTCCTCCATATAGTATAATACACTCCCTATAGTCCTCCATATATTAAAATACACTGCTCAGTCCTCCACATAGTATAATACACTCCTCATAGTCCTCCATATAGCATAATACAATCCTCATAGTCCTCCATATAGCATAATACAATCCTCATAGTGCTCCATATAGTATAATGCACCGCCACAGTCATCCATGTAGTACAATTCACTTCCCATAGTATAATGCACCCCATAGTTCTTCATATAGTATAACGTATTCCCCATAGTCCTCGATACAGTATAATGCAGCCCACATATAGTATAATGCAGCCACCCCAGAGTATAATGCAGCCACCCCAGAGTATAATGCAGCCACCCCAGAGTATAATGCAGCCACCCCACAGAGTATAATGCAGCCACCCCAGAGTATGTAACCCCCATAGAATATAATACAGCCCACCTCCCCATAATATATAATGTAGCCCCCCATAGAATATAATGCAGCCCCCCATAGTATATAACGCAGCCTCCCCCATAGAATATAATATACCCCCACAATAGTATATAACACAGCCACATAGTACATAACATGGCCTCCCCCATAGAATATAATATACTCCCCATAGTATATAGCAAAGCCCGCATATTATATAGCACAAACCGCATAGTATACAGCACAGCCTGCATACTATAGCACAGCTCGCGTAGTAGATAACACAGCCCACACAGCAGTATTCAGCACAGACCACACAGTAGTATACAGCACAGACCACACAGTAGTATACAGCACAGCCCACGTAGAAGTATACAGCACAGTCCACACAGTAGTATACAGCACAGCCCACAGAGTAATATATACAGCACAGCCCACAAAGCAATATATACAGCACAGCCCACAAAGTAATATATACAGCACAGCCCACAGAGAACTATATACAGCACAGCCCACAGAGAACTATATACAGCACAGCCCACAGAGAACTATATAAAGCACAGCCCAGAGTACTATATACAGCACAGCCCAGAGTACTATATAAAGCACAGCCCAGAGAGTACTATATACAGCACAGCCCAGAGAGTACTATATACAGCACAGCCCAGAGAGTACTATATACAGCACAGCCCACAGAGTACTATATACAGCACAGCCCACAGAGTACTATATACAGCACAGCCCACAGAGTACTATACACAGCACAGCCCACAGAGTACTATATACAGCACAGCCCACAGAGTACTATATACAGCACAGCCCACAGAGTAATATATACAGCACAGCCCACAGAGTACTATACACAGCACAGCCCACAGAGTACTATATACAGCACAGCCCACAGAGCAATATATACAGCACAGCCCACAGAGTACTATATAAAGCACAGCCCAGAGTACTATATACAGCACAGCCTAGAGAGTACTATATACAGCACAGCCCACAGAGTACTATATACAGCACAGCCCACAGAGTACTATACACAGCACAGCCCACAGAGTACTATATACAGCACAGCCCACAGAGTACTATATACAGCACAGCCCACAGAGTACTATATACAGCACAGCCCACAGAGTACTATACACAGCACAGCCCACAGAGTACTATATACAGCACAGCCCACAGAGAACTATATACAGCACACAGTAGTATACAGCACAGAGCACAGAGAACTATATACAGCCCACAGTAGTATACAGCACAGAGCACAGCCCACAGAGAACTATATACAGCACAGAGCACAGCCCACAGAGAACTATATACAGCCCACAGTAGCATACAGCACAGAGCACAGCCCACAGATAACTATATACAGCCCACAGTAGTATACAGCACAGAGCACAGCCCACAGAGAACTATATACAGCACAGAGCACAGCCCACAGAGAACTATATACAGCACAGAGCACAGCCCACAGAGAACTATATACAGCCCACAGTAGCATACAGCACAGAGCACAGCCCACAGATAACTATATACAGCCCACAGTAGTATACAGCACAGAGCACAGCCCACAGAGAGCTATATACAGCCCACAGTAGTATACAGCACAGAGCACAGCCCACAGAGAGCTATATACAGCCCACAGTAGTATACAGCACAGAGCACAGCCCACAGAGAACTATATACAGCCCACAGTAGTATACAGCACAGAGCACAGCCCACAGAGAGCTATATACAGCCCACAGTAGTATACAGCACAGAGCACAGCCCACAGAGAACTATATACAGCCCACAGTAGTATACAGCAGAGCACAGCCCACAGAGAACTATATACAGCCCACAGCAGTATACAGCACAGAGCACAGCCCACAGAGAGCTATATACAGCCCACAGTAGTATACAGCACAGAGCACAGCCCACAGAGAACTATATACAGCCCACAGTAGTATACAGCACAGAGCACAGCCCACAGAGAACTATATACAGCCCACAGTAGTATACAGCACAGAGCACAGCCCACAGAGAACTATATACAGCCCACAGCAGTATACAGCACAGAGCACAGCCCACAGAGAACTATATACAGCCCACAGCAGTATACAGCACAGAGCACAGCCCACATAGAACTATATACAGCCCACAGCAGTATACAGCACAGAGCACAGCCCACAGAGAACTATATACAGCCCACAGTAGTATACAGCACAGAGCACAGCCCACAGAGAACTATATACAGCCCACAGTAGTATACAGCACAGAGCACAGCCCACAGAGAACTATATACAGCCCACAGCAGTATACAGCACAGAGCACAGCCCACAGAGAACTATATACAGCCCACAGTAGCATACAGCACAGAGCACAGCCCACAGAGAACTATATACAGCCCACAGTAGTATACAGCACAGAGCACAGCCCACAGAGAGCTATATACAGCCCACAGTAGTATACAGCACAGAGCACAGCCCACAGAGAACTATATACAGCCCACAGTAGTATACAGCACAGAGCACAGCCCACAGATAACTATATACAGCCCACAGCAGTATACAGCACAGAGCACAGCCCACAGAGAACTATATATAGCACAGAGCACAGCCCACAGAGAACTATATACAGCCCACAGTAGTATACAGCACAGAGCACAGCCCACAGAGAACTATATACAGCCCACAGCAGTATACAGCACAGAGCACAGCCCACAGAGAACTATATACAGCCCACAGTAGTATACAGCACAGAGCACAGCCCACAGAGAACTATATACAGCCCACAGCAGTATACAGCACAGAGCACAGCCCACAGAGAACTATATACAGCCCACATCTCTTCTCTTCCTCCCCTCACCTCCTCCGAGAATGGCCCCATAGTCCAGAAAAAAAAAAACTCTCCTCATCTCTCCTCGTGCCCAGCGTTGCTTCCTGGTTCCTGCTCCTGTCTCAGCAGCTGAAGTCTGCCCGGGACACAGCAGGTGCGCGATGATATGACTTCATCGCGCACCCGCAGTGTCAGAGGCAGAGCGGGGAATGATGGGAGAGGAGCGTCTGTAGACGCTCTCTCCTCCATCATTGCATTCAACTGTACCGGCGTCTATACGCCGGTATAGTTGAATGCGACGGCGGGGGCGGCGGATTGAGCGGCCCACCACTGGCACCGGCCCTTCTGGCATTTGCCAGAAGTGCCCTATGGCCAGTCCGGCCCTGGTGACCACAGTCATGGATATACATCAAACAGTGAATAAAACGTACATTGCAACCAATCAATTATACCAATCATTAAGCAGGCGCATTAAAATATGTTGATAGATGGTAAAGTGGCAGATGACAGACAGCAAGCAGAGGTGGGAGGTTGTACCATTAGAGTCTATTGCAGCAGATGCGACAGCAAGCAGAAGTGGGAGGTTGTACCATTAGAGTCTATTGCAGCAGATGCAACAGCAAGCAGAGGTGGGAGGTTGTACCATTAGAGTATATTGCCGCAGATGCGACAGCAAGCAGAGGTGGGAAGTTGTACCATTAGAGTCTATTGCAGCAGATGTGACAGCAAGCAGAGGTGGGAGGTTGTACCATTAGAGTCTATTGCCGCAGATGCGACAGCAAGCAGAGGTGGGAGGTTGTACCATTAGAGTCTATGGCCACAGATGCGACAGCAAGCAGAGGTGGGAGGTTGTACCATTAGAGTCTTTTGCAGCAGATGTGACAGCAGACAGAGGTAGGTGGGAGGTTGTACCATTAGAGTCTATGGCCGCAGATGCGACAGCAAGCAGAGGTGGGAGGTTGTACCATTAGAGTCTTTTGCAGCAGATGTGACAGCAGACAGAGGTGGGAGGTTGTACCTGTATGAAGAGAGAAGATGGATGTTAATTCCTTGCCATGGAATAACTGCCTTTTGCTTGATGCTTATCTTCGGGATGCTTTTCTTCGGGGATGCTCGTGTGCACCCCCTCTAACATCAATGACAGCTTGAAGTCTTTTTTGGTAGTTGTGGATGAGGTTCTTTATTTTCTCATATGGTAAAGCTACCCACTCTTGGCAAAAAAAACTCCAGTTCCTATAAATTCCAGGGCTTTCTAGCACAAGCTGCTTGCTTGAGATCTCCCCAGAGTGGCTCAATGATATTGAGGTTGGGAGACTGAGATGGCCACTCCAGAACCTTCATTTTGTTCTGCTGTAGTCAATGACAAGTCAACTTGGCCTTATGTTTTGGATCATAGTCATGTTGGAACGTGCAAGTATGTCCCATGCGCAGCTTCCGGGCTGATGAGTGCAAAGTTGCCACCAGTATTTGCTAATAATGTGCTGCATTCATCTTTCCTTCAACATTGTCCAAGTTTGCTGTGCCTCTGTAGCTCACACCTCCTGAAAACATCAGCTATCCACCTCTGTGCTTTACAGTAGGAATGGTGTTCCTTTCATCATAGGCTTTGTTGACCTCTCTCCAAATGTAACGTTTATGGTTGTGGCCAAAAAGTTCAATTTTGATCTCATCACTTCAAATAACCTTATTCCAGAACTTTTGAGGCTTAGCTCTGTGCTGTTTTGCATATTGTAGGTAAGATGCTTTGTAGCATTTGCACAGAAATGGCTTTCTTCTGGCGACTCAACCATGCAGCCCATTTTTCTTCAAGTGCCTCCTTATTGTGCATCTTGAAACAGAAGCAATGCTAGTTTTCAGAGAGTCCTGTATTTCAACTGATGTTATTTGTGGGTTTTTCTTTTCATCCCGAACAATTTTCCTGGCAGTTGTGGACGGCAATTTTGTTGGTCTACCTGACCGTGATTTTGTTTTTACAGAGCCTCTATTTTCCATTTGTTAATCACAGTTTGAATGCTGCTGACTGGCATTATCAATTCCTTGGATATATTTTTGTATCCCTTTCCTATTTTATACAGCTCAACTACCTTTTCCCGTAGATACATGGACAATTCTTTTGCTTTCCCCATGACTCACAATCTAGAAACATCAGTGGCTGGATGAAAGATACAAGAGTCTGTATGGATCCCAGAAACTCACTCAGCTTTTAAGCACACACTGATTACAAGAAAACAGGTCACAAGTGAGTCTTACCTTTAGTAGCCATTCAAACCAATTTGTGTCAACTTCTGTGCATGCCAAAATCACCAGGGTATGTGAACTTTTGATCAGAGTCATTTGGATGTTTTGAGTTGTCATTATGATTTAAAAAGATAAAACACAGTAGTTTGACAATAAATGGCTTCATTCAACCACTAACCATGAGTGGAGAAAAGTTTTGGTGTTATCAATCATTTTCTCTGAAAAAAGGCCAAGAAAGCAAAAATTCTGCCACTGTATGTGAACTTTTGAGCACAACTATATCTTGGTGTCCTCCCCCTATCCTTATTCACCCTGAAGAGATGTTCACCAGGTTCTTCAGAGGTTAAGGAAGAACCATCTGTATGCCACATGCAGACTTCTCTTCCATTTCTTAGATACATTATTTCCGAGACCAGCCTGAAAATGGATGTCGAGAAGGTGTGCGCCGTCCCTTTTCTGGATGGTCTGAAAGTTATCCAGCAGTTTCTTGAATTTGCGAATTACTACCACCAGTTCATTCCTCATTTCTCATCCTGGACTGCTCATATTTCTGCCCTAACTTGCAAGGGGGTCAATCTTAAAACGGCCTTCTCCTCAGCTCATGTTTTGCATCATCTGGACAATAATAAGCAGTTCTTTCTGGAGGTAGATGCTTCTTCCTCAGGGGTCGGAGACGCTTTTACCCAAAAGTCCTAGTCAGGCCACATGGTAACCTGCGGTTTCTTCTCTCCTCCAGAACGCAATAGCTCGATAGGTGATTGAGAACTGCTAGCGATATAGAAGTGACAATTCTTGCTGGAAGGGGCTATGTGTCTGGTGGTTATCTACACTGAGTAAAAGAATCTAGCCTATTTGTAGTCTGTACAGTGGCTTAATCCTCACCAAGCCAGGAGGTCTTGGTACTACGCCCCCTTCAAGTTTACTCTACATTTCCAGACGGCTGACAAGAACGTCAAGGCAGGCGCACTCTCCAGAGCATTTCTGTCTTCCGGCCAGGAGGAGGAGCTTAAACACATTGAACCTTCCAAAATAATTACAGTCACTCCGTTGGGGATTTTATAAGATCTGGGAGGACACCAAGACCACCTTGTTGAAATCCCCTGAACGGATTAAATGACAAGCAGACAAGAGACTCAGGATCTGCATCTGTTTTGTCCTGGGGACCAGATCTGGCTGTCGTCCAAGTGTGTGTCCATTTCAAGGTACCTTTGGGCCCTTGCTTCATCGGTCCTTTCGAGGTTTTGAAATAGATTAATATAACAAGATCAAACTCCCGGCCTCTTTGCGAATCTTCAATTCCTTTCATGCATCTCACCTCAAGCCTGTCGTCCTCAGTCCTTTTTTCAAATATCCTGTTAACACTCCTGCTCCTGTCAGCAATGAAAATGTTTTTGAGGTTGAGAACAATCTGGCCAACAAAATGGTAAGAGGAAAAACCTTTTTTTCTTATGGATTGGAAGTGGTTTGATCACTGAGAAGAGGTTCTGCGAGCCCAGGGAGAACATCCATGCCCTTCTCCTCCTGGAGAGATTTCTTGCGGGCTTGAAAATGAGGGGGAGTAATCGGGTGGTACTGTAGTTGTCAGTGTCCCTGTATGCTGTCCCCCTCCCCCCGGCAGAGAAACCAACTCAATCACCTCCATGGCCCCGCACTCCCTCCTCCTTCTCCTGCTGCTGCTGCTGTCAGGGTCTGCGTACAGGTTGCAGATTCCCCAGGGCACCGTGCTTAGGGCGTGTGCTCAGCACTGATCCTCTTTCAGGTACAGCATGCTATCCTAAAGTGTCCCCAGCCAATGGCTGGGAGACACTTATTATTTAAGGTACCTCCACCTTTTGGGAGGTGATTGTGCAACATTGTTAGTCTTTTCCTATACATGGTTGCTAGTTGTTAGTTCTGCTAGTACCCATTAGTGTCTGTCCATCCCTAACCTTCTTGCCAGTACTTGCCTTGTCAGTCTGCATTACAGCCAGATCCGACAGCACCTGTCGTGTTAATCTGTACCACAGCCAGATCCGCCAGCACTAGCCATACCAGTCTGCATATCAGCCGATCCCGCCTACACCAGCTGTGCCAGCCTGTATAACAGCCAGACCCACCTGCACTTGCCATTCCCACTTGTGTATCAGCCAGATCCACCAGTACCAGCCGTACCAGTCTGTATATCAGCCGGACTCGCCAGCATTTGCCTTCCCAGCCATAGCAGTCTGCAACTGCCTGTGCCTGCCTGTATCAGCTGCTCTTTCCCTCTGGTCAGTTCCAGCTGCCAATCCCTTTGGGATAAGCTGCCGTGCATCCATGGAACCAAGCCTAACTCCATCATCAGGGGCTTTAGTGTAAAGTCAGGTGTACACCTAGTCACAGCCTTCCAGGCTTTCTTTGGACCACGACACAGTGGTTTCACCACTCCCGTTATAGTGTGTGCAGTTCAACACCAAAAATTTGGTAAAAGCTCCCCTTTAAGAGTGATCCATTTCAGATCCAAAACAGCTGGCTTCATTGGTAAGCAGTGCCAAATTGTCCAGGGTACCAAAAAGAGCCGGACTGCCATACCCTTTTGGTAAATTTAAAGCTGAGCTCAGGTTAGTTGCATGGACAACAAACATGGTTTTACTGTAAGACATTATTTATTTACCAAGTCCTAACATTATTTTGTACATCCCCCACAGGGGAAACATCACTCTGATTTTTGATGCAAACACTCTAGTACTGGTATTTTATCATATAGTAGGGTGATCACTGAGCCCCCTGGAGCACCAGATCCCCAATTGTGATGTTAAGAGTATATTAAATATATTATGCTGACTTTTTTAATGTTAAAAAAATACATTAAAAAACTACTTTTGGTAAAAGCTTGTAGTGTAAAATCAAACAGACAGAATTGAATGTAAAAGTGTACGGTGACAATAATAATACGAATCAGTAAAAACAAAAACAATTAAAATGTACTTTTGTTTTTTTTGCTTTAAGGCATATTGTTTTAAACGAAAAGTGTAAAAGACAATAAAATGCATACATAATTGAATGTAAAAGTATTTGGTAACGATAATAATAGAAGTCATGATTATACTGTATACTGTATATCAAACAGCATTAGAAGTTTGTCAGGGTACGGTGAAAAGTTTTGACAACTTTCTAACTAACTTTTCATAACTGCAAATGTCTACATGCAGGGTATAAAAATCTGGCTTTTTTACTGGTGATGTTTTTTCTATGTTAGTTAACTCTTCAGGCACAGGAAGGATCTGTAGTACTTTGTGATCTCCCAGAAGGCTCTTGAGTCACACACAGTGACGTAAGTGTATACGTGAGACAATAGCCCATTTCCAAGTCGATCTGACTTGCTTCCTGCCAGATACAGGAATCTCCATCTCTGATTCATTTTCAGTGACCTCTTGCCCATGCAACTGTTTTCTTTAGACAATTGTATCAAGGACTTCATATCACTTGACTCAAGAAACAATCACACAATATGACCTCCTTAGAATGTATATACACATATGGTAAGTAGTTAAGATCACATTGCAGATATCATCAAAGGCAAAAGAGGTCACCGGTAGTGTTGAGCGATACCGTCCGATACTTGAAAGTATCGGTATCGGAAAGTATCGGCCGATACCGGCAAAGTATCGGATCTAATCCGATACCGATACCCGATACCAATACAAGTCATTGGGACTCATGTATCGGACGGTATTCCTGATGGTTCCCAGGGTCTGAAGGAGAGGAAACTCTCCTTCAGGCCCTGGGAACCATATTAATGTGTAAAATAAAGAATTAAAATAAAAAATATTGCTATACTCACCTCTCCGACGCAGCCTGCACCTTACCGAGGGAACCGGCAGCGTTGTTTGCTTAAAATTCGCGCTTTAACTTCCTTACGTGAAGTCCCGGCTTGTGATTGGTCGCGCGCCGCCCATGTGGCCGCGACGCGACCAATCACAGCAAGCCGTAATGTAATTTTAGGTCCTTCAGTATTTTAAAATTACGTTCCGGCGTTGTGATTGGTCGCGTCGCGGTCACATGGGCGACGCGACCAATCACAAGCCGTGACGTCACGGGAGGCAAGAGACGCGCGCATTTTAAAATGCACGCGTGTCCAGCCTCCCGTGACGTTACGGCTTGTGATTGGTCGCGTCGCCCATGTGGCTGCGACGCAACCAATCACAGCAAGCCGTGACGTAATTTCAGGTCCTTCAGGATTTTAAAATTACGTTCCGGCGTTGTGATTGGTCGCGTCGCGGTCACATGGGTGACGCGACCAATCACAAGCCGTGACGTCACGGGAGGCTGGACACCAACGCATTTTAAAATGCGTGCGTCTCCTGCCTCCCGTGACGTCACGGCTTGTGATTGGTCGCGTCGCCCATGTGACCGCGACGCGACCAATCACAACGCCGGAACGTAATTTTAAAATACTGAAGGACCTAAAATTATGTCACGGCTTGCTGTGATTGGTTGCGTCGCGGCCACATGGGCGGCACGCGACCAATCAGAAGCCGTGACGTCACGGAAGGAAGGAAAAGCGCGCATTTTAAGCAAAGAACGCTGCCGGTTCCCTCGGTAAGGTGCAGGCTGCGTCGGAGAGGTGAGTATAGCAATATTTTTTATTTTAATTCTTTATTTTACACATTAATGTTGTTTCGATACCGATACCCGATACCACAAAAGTATCGGATCTCGGTATCGGAATTCCGATACCCGCAAGTATCGGCCGATACCCAATACTTGCGGTATCGGAATGCTCAACACTAGTCACCGGTCATTCACTATAAATCCAAAATTAAATATGTGGGTATATTTATGGTAATAATATGGATAAAATGATGTTAGAGGAACACAGGGTACTGCCGTATATTTCTTTAAGCATATGAAACACTCATCATAGTGTTAAAAATGGTTTAGTAATCGGTAAATTTGTGTGTGCACTATTGAATAAAGGGCAATATTCAATCACAGTACTGCTATGTGGTCCTCAGCTCTGCTTTCACTTCCCTACTATTGGTCTTTGACACTTTTTTTTTAGGTGTGCAACTGTCACGTTATTTCAGTTATTTGTGAGTAGACAATGGGGCTCCTAAGTAACAACTAGCCTATTAGAATTCATATGTGTGACCAGTATAAATTACTGTTGTGGATAACTTAGCAGAATCATTAATCTAAGTGACTTTTAAGTGACGCTAAAGTAGGTCTTGCATTTGAGATTAATGACAAAAAAAATCAAGACAAAAAAAAAACAGATATGGCTGTATTACTTTTTAACTCCCCTGCAGCCATCCTTGTATTCTATTTTGTTTACATCCTGAACTTTCTCTCTCTGTGCCTCCCTAAGTGTCCACTCGACACACTTAATCTATAAAGTACCATCCTGAGACTCCTGTGCAGTCTCCAGATGGATAAATCACTATCCATATGGAGCGCCCCCAGATGCAGAGCCGCGGGGCACTCGGTACCGGGCCTCTCTGTCTCGGTCTTGGGGTTGTCATGGTGGCTAGACCCAGTTCGTGACCCTGCTAAGGGGCGTCCAATGAAAGATGTGATGGGGATGGTGCGTGGTGCGGGTCGCGATGAATAACGAGGACACAGGGTTGCAGTCTCTTTACCTCTTTACTGAAGGCTTCAGGATCCTCAATCCAGAGTACTGCTAACAGGGCTGGCTAAGACCGGCCGGTCCGAAGGCACATCCAGAGTTCCCTTTGCAGGTGGAAATCAGTGCCTACCTTCCAGCGCCTGTGTGTTGTAGTACTTCCCTGCTGAGCACCACGGGATAGTCCTCACAACTGTTGTGTCTGCTTCTGATGTTCTTTCCCACAACTCTCATTTCTATTCTGATGTTCGTTCTCTCCGTCCCCCAGATGATATGGCTAGGACGCACCCGTATGATGGGTAGGCCTGGAGTTCTTCTGGGACCCTAGAGTCGCCCCTCTCCCACAATTGCCTCCTATGTCTGCTTAGGTGATTTAGGTGAGACAGCCAACCTATAATTAACTGTCTTGCCATTGGTTTGAAGTAATGCTTGGAGCCTAATACTTCCTCGGCGTTCCGGCCACCGGCTACGCGCCTCAGTAGGATGTTGCCTCGATCTTACGGCACGACTCCTACTGGTATTATCTCTTTTTGCTGTGATCTCGTTTCTCACTTCTCCACAATAAACCTCGCTTCTTGTCCTTTCTTGAGATACTGCCGCAATGTCGTGCAGGCGCGGTTCCTTAACGTTCTGTCTTGTTCGCTAGGTCTCTATCAGGATCCCACCCCTGACAGAGACCCCCCTGAGTATTTCCCCGCAACACCCTCTGCCACAGGATGTTGCCTGGTTCCATCCCAGTCAGCTTCTCTCTAACTTTCTATCCAACCCCCAGTTTTACCAGATTGTGAGGAGTGGCCTAATACATAGTACCCTTTGCTCCCCCTGGAGGCCAGACTGTGAAGTGTATTGGTGCCTGCGATACCTGGTCAGATGAACTCTTTCAGTGCAATCAGACGTACCATCACTCCCCTTAGTGGCGGAGCCTCAGTATTGCAACGACCAGGACTCTGGGGCGCTGGACATACAGTTTTAATTTTCTAAAATTCCTCCCACTTCCACTTAGTATGTGATATCGTGGGACATAATTGCAGCAAATAATATGATAGGCCATGGGAGCACAACATTTTTGAGTCCATTGGCTAGATTGTCATACTAAATAAATCCCAAGGGCTGAAAAAAGTATTAAAGGGGTACTTATATGAATACATCACTAGAACCTCCATCAGTACATTAATACATCACCAGAACCTATTTTTGAGTATTTGAGGAGGATTTGAGAGCTCTATTTCTGCACCAGTGTGAACACACACTAATTTAAACTGTGCTTTTTTAATAGAAACTTACCAAATCCTCCTCATAATCTTAAAACTCTAAGCTTTGAGTATGGTTAAGTTTTAACATAGCCATAAAGTATGTTATGGATTGCTATATGTGTGCAAGATAAAAACCACCGCCACCATATGAGCGTGGCACCAGGACCACGCTAAGTACATGACTATAGCACCAGAACCACCATCAGTACATGAATACACCACCAGAACCATTGTCAAAGCATGAAAGCAGCACAATAACCACTGTCAGTACATGAATGCTGCATGAGAACCACAGTCAGTACATGAATGCAGCACCGGGACCATTGTTTGTAAATGAATGCAGCGCAACAACCACCTTCAGTACATGAATGCAGCATGAGAACCACTGTTTGTAAATGAATGTAGCACCACAACCTCTGTCAGTAGATAAATACAGCACCAGTACCACCTGAATCACACTTTTCCTCCTCTGCTTACCATCACATTAACATCCCTCATATTCAACAAAAATCCCTATAATTTTTGGCTCCATAAGGCATTTACCTTTCTTTCTTTGGCACCATGGTGACAGCAGTAGCAGAGTGATTGTTGCAGCAAATGCAGGACTCAAAAGGGTGAAAGCCTTAGCAGGGTGACGACCTTTTACCAGTTATGGATTTCTACATTTGTCCATGAACAAAACCACTGTTAGTATCTGAATGCCGCATGAGAACCTCTGTTATGATCCTTAGTGGCTGAGGATCACAGAACTGACGAGCTAAGTAACTGAACATAGAACGAGCTCTAGGGAGGTGGTAACTGGACTGACCGCAATCCTTATCCTAACCAAACACACTAAAGGTAGCCGGTGAACGTGCCTGAATTCCTAGACGTCACGACGCAGCCTGAGAAACTAGCTACCCCTAGAGATAGAAAATAAGACCTCACTTGCCTCAGAGAAATAACCCCAAAGATATAGAAAGCCCCCAACAAATAATAACGGTGAGGTAAGGGGAAAATACAAACGTAGAAATGAAAACAGATTCAGCAAATGAGGCCCGCTAGTACTAGATAGCAGAAGACAGATAGGAAACTGTGCGGTCACTAGAAAACCCTATACAAAATATCCACGCTGAGAATTCAAGAACCCCCACACCAACTAACGGTGTGAGGGGAGAAACTCAGCCCTCTAGAGCTACCAGCAAGCAAGGAAATAACATATTAGCAAGCTGGACAAGGACAGATAATGAACCAAGAAACATATTGAACACTGATGATCAAAAAATGAACAAACAGAAACTTAGCTTCTCTTGGAGAGACTGATAACGAAGGTAGTCAGGAGAGATCAAAATAGCACTGAATACATCGACAGCAGGCAACAACGGAAAGTCCAGGTGAGCTAAATAGGAAACCAACTAGCAGATAACGAGACAGCTGATCCCAGCCACAAACCTGCAGAATGACAAAAAGAGCCACCAGAGGGAGCCCAAAGATAGCACTCACACAGTACCACTTGTGACCACGAGAGGGAGCCCAAAAACAGAGTTCACAACAAACCTCCATCCGTACACAAATCCATTACCAGATCGACCGTCAATACATTAAGCTAACTTTTCCATACTGTGCCCCCACTTCTCCATATGGTCTCCCCATTTCTCCAAATTATTCTCCAAACACAATGTACCGCACAGGTCCACCCCTTCAAATTGTGCTTCTACTTTTCCATCCTTTGCCCCGACTTCTCCATATAGTTCCCCAATGCTCCCATTTCTCCATACAGTCCACCCACAATCCCTGCGCTACATACCGTCCCCCAATTCTCCATACTGTGCCCTCACTTCTGCATATGGTCAGTCATTCCTCCATATTGTCCCCATGCTCCCACCTCTCCACACTGTGCCCCCAATTATCCATATGGACATCCCACTTTCTCCATATTGTTCCCATGCTCTTCTGCATACTTCCACATACTGTGACCCCAAAGCTCCATACGGTCTACCCACCTCCATGCTGCAAGTTTCCACACTTCCTCATAATGTGCACTCAAAGCAATGCTATAAACTCCATACAGTGACTTTTTGCCACCTCAAAGTTCCCCGACATGTCATTGCCATCTCTGTAGCACAGCAATCACAATAGCAGAGTGATTATGTCAGCAGCTTGCTGACCTCATCACGCCACTTCACGTCAGGGTGGGGAGCTACTCCTGCTCCCCTATGACAGACATTGCAGTGATTTAGAATTGTAGTTATAATGATGGCTCATGCAGGGAAAAGATACTTCCTGTTTCTATAAAGAGCTTAGAAGGATTTAGCTCTGTTTTTAATCATGTGATTTTGTAGACCTAATGGAAAAGAGAAGAATTATTTGGGTAGAAAGGCAAAATGAGCAATTGTAAGTACACAATGACATACGGTACGATGAGTGCATTATATTAAGAGGATAAAAACTTTGATGGTAGAAGGAGTGCTTCTTTAACAATACTTTGAATCGGGGATCGACCTAACTGAAAATTTCATAGACCTAACGGAAAAGAGAAGAATTATTTGGGTGGAAAGGCAAAATAAGCAATTGTAAGCACACAATGACATATGGTATGATGACTGCAATATATTAAGAGGATAAAAACTTTGATAGGAGAAGGAGTGCTTCTTTAACAATACTTTGGATAGGGGATAACTTTGATTGGATTACTCCTGAACGTGTAATGCTTTATTTTCACTGTTAGGCTACGTTCACATTAGCGTTAAGCTAATTTGCGTCGGGTTTGCGTCGGCGACGCAGCGGCGACGCATGCGTCATGCGCCCCTATACTTAACATGGGGGACGCATGCGTTTTTTTGTGTTGCGTTGTGCGACACTTGCGTCTTTTTTGCCGCAAGCGTCGGACCAAGAAAACGCAGCAAGTTGCATTTTTCTTGCGTCCGATTTTCGGCAAAAACCGACGCATGCGTCGCAAAACGCAGCGTTTTTGCGTGCGTTTTGCCGCGTTTTTGCGTGCGTTGTGCGTTGCGTCGCCGACGCAGCGGCGCACAACGCTAGTGTGAACTTAGCCTTACTTACTAGCTACTTTAATCGACATTTGCAGATTTCACAGCAAGGAGAAGGAAGTCCTGACGGTATTCTTCTGATCAGATCATTATATTCCTAACCATTCCAATCTAGATGACCTCTTGTAGCAGAAACTTCTGATCTAAAACGAAAGACTTTGCGCTTTCCTTTCTTCCTCCCTTGGACATAATGCATTAGCTTATCTCACATAAATAAACATAAACAGTATAGTCCACCATGAAAGAGCCAAGCACCTTGCTACCAAGAAAATGGTGAGTTTAAGATGTTATAATGACCATGTTTACTTTATAAAGCCAAGAAAACGACTGCTCAAATGTGCGGCATCTGACAAGGAGGCCTGGATTATAAGAATGCCTTTTAGCCACTCAGTTAATTAATAATCTGACCATGAGAGAGTAAATCAAACAACTCCTGCTTTTTGTTTCATACAATTATTGGATGTTTCCCAGGCATACAAGGATAGAGCTCATTACCGCTGCATTTTAATCCTTCTGTTTAACACTTTACTGCGCTTGAACGTTGAAAATCTCCTGTCTGAAACGTTCAGAAGCTTCTGCTTTTCCCATCTTTAAATGGAAATAAAAAATATGTTTGGATTAATTAACTTAAAGTAATGTGCAGTCTTCTGTCACTGTTCTTTGTGTTCTAATCTGCTTTAGGAGCTAGGCTCATGAAAGAGGGGTAGACTTAATTACTTTTAAAAACAAATCTGAGCCTTCCACTGACATTTTTTTTCTGCGCGCCGTTTCAAGCTAGCGGGGCTTAGTTTGTCAACCATTTTGCTTGACTGCAGAGCTCAATTATGGGAACTCGTTAATTAGAATATTGGATAAACAACGAAAAAAAAAGTGTAATATATAATATATTACATCAATATGATTGGGTTAATAACCCTTCAAAATTGCTGGTCCCCGAAGGTTTTGACTTGTTTGTAAGCTCCACACCGCATAAAGTACCAATTACATTCAGCTTCATCAACATATCTGAGATGCTTCTAATTTAAGAACAACTCTCGGATTCAAAGGAACTTTTCAGAATTTCTCCAACTACTTCTGATTTAGTGTGCCCACTGGCATAATAATAATATGAGCAGTTTGGGATTGTATTACTCTTCTAGCTTCTATGCTCATCTTTAGGACCAGGACTGCACATTATCAGGACCAATGAACACTTGAGCCTAGCCCTAAAGAGTCCAGAGGAAAGAAAGTAATAAGTATCTATGAAGAGGCTACATTCACCACTAACAGCAATATTAGCAGTGGCAGGAAGCATGCCCAGGCATTTTGATTGATTGACAGCTCGCTCTGCATAGATTTGCTGCAGAGTGAGCTGTCATTCAAAGTTCCAGGGTATGCTTACAGTTGTCATTCACTATGTACTGAGCGGTGTCTGAAACCACTCTGGGCACACTTCTATGACTGAAAGCCGGTGACTCGTGGAGGAATAAAGTTAATTTTCTCCCAGTAGTGATTCTTTGGGTAAGGTGACTGGACAGCACTGTAGTGCTACTTACATGCAGATTAACCTTATATCTGCCAGTTTAATAGCATTTGAAGACATGACAGGTAGAGATGGGAGAACCGAAAAAGTTAAGCTCCGAGTCCGTACCGAACATCTACTGTTCAGGCACGGACACCGAACTAGGATGTCACCAGGGAATCCGTGTTACTGTTCAGGTTCAGCCGCCACGAACACCGTGTGTTTGTTGCGCTGTCATGTGCATGATAGCGTGGCAAACACTGCTTCTGATTGGTGGTAAAATCATTCCCTGTCAAATGACAGCAGCTGTGATTGGAGGTATAAACTTTATCTCCAGTCACCGGAGTTGGGTGATGGGACTACTGCTCCCATCAGCTGACACCTGCTGCCACTAATAACAGCAAGAGTAGGAGTGGCTGATTGGAGTATTCATCACCTGCCGCCTGCGCTCTAAATAAATTATGAAAAAACAACATGGTTTCCCGATATTTTTGATAACCAGCCAGTCAAAACTGACAGCTGGGGACTGCAATTGTCAGCTGTCAGCGTTAGCAAGGCTGGTTATCAAGAATAGGGGGTCCCCAAAATGTGTTTAAAAATTATTTAAATAAATAATTAAATAATTAAAAAAAGGACTTCCCCATTTTTGACAAACAGCCTTGCTAAAGCAGGCAGCTGGGGACTGGTATTCTCAGGCTGATAAGGGGCCATTGATATAGCCTCCACCAGTCTTAAAACAGCAGCCCGCTGTGGCACAGAAAGGAAGCATCTATTAAATGCGCCAATACTGGAGCTTTGCCCAGCTCTTCCCACTTCCCCTGTAGCGTTGGCAAGTGGGGTTCATATTTTTGGGGTTGATGTCACCTTTGTATTGTCCGGTGACATCAAGCCCAAGGCTTAGTAATGGAGAGGCTTCTATAAGACACCTATCCATTACTAATCCTTGTGAAGCTCCTCTCAACTGATGTTCAACAAAGATCTGTGCACAATTTTCAAGCAGTCTATATATGGAACTTTTCCAATCTAAGCCACTTTGCTCCCCACCGAATACTCAGACAGGACAATTCCCAAAGACTGAATAGAGTGTGCATCATTGCTAAGCAGCAGCAGAAAGGAGCTCCTAAAGGAAGTAATAAAGTATATTGCAAAAATTTATAATTTTGCGATACCTAAAGGATAATTAAACAATGAAAAGCTTAATTACTCTTTAAGTCCTTGTATCTAGAGTTGTTCTTTGCATATCCAGTCTTCTCTGTGTCTCTGTATTTTAGAGTGACATCACATTAATCCCCGTTACTGGTTCAGAAAAAAACCCATAGTACCTCAAAATGTATATTCAATATGGTTTCATATTCCACTACGTCTGGTAGTGCAGCTCAATCCCAATTTAGGATAGTGGAGTCAATCTGCAATACCATTTATGCCCATAGACCAGTGTGGCGCTGTTTCTGGAAATAAGTAGTCAAGTTAAGTCTTGACGTCAGAAAATTATTTTCTATAGGGCATAGTATGACGTAATAAGACATTGATCTGTATGAATTAGCTTGGGACTTCTGTTTTGAATGGTACTTTCACAATATTGTATAACATGATGATCTATTAAAAAAAATATTGCAACAGCCAGCAAACAATTTAGCCGAACAAGCACGCGACACTCAAGCTATTTTTTAGACTGATTGCTCCTGTACTAATTTGATGTTGAAAATAACCTCTCTGAATATTCATCTTTTCTAACACCAATTACATTGCGCCAGTTTTGCCACACTGGCATTAATTAGAGATAGTGAGAGATGAGGGTGTCTGCGGGGAGCAATAGTGGGAGAAATGAGTGACTTATTATCATACGCGTCACTGTTAGCATTTATTGCTGTCATTTCTTCTGCGACTTGGGTGTTTACTGCTTTTTATTGGGCCGGCTATTTGCACATAGCACACATGCAATTTACAATTCATAAATATTTGCCCATGGATGAGATATCAGCATTAAGCAGGAGAGTACCCATAAGGAACGCACTCTCTCGGAACATAAAAATTAATGAGTTAACGCTTTGACTGCTCAATTGTGAGCAAAGAAATTATTAGCCTAAAAATGTTAATTAAGAACTATTATGGTAAGTTAGCAGGTAGCACTAATTAAAAGTAATGTTAATTTATCTGGAAATTAACTACAAAAAACATTTGGAACAACCCTCTAAATTTAGAGATAGCCATGAGACCAGTATACTCAAAGCATAGCTCTTAGGCGTTCAATCACTAGAAGATACACGTGTCCTGGTAGGCCAGGACCTGGTACAGGATTCATCTAGTAATAATTTATAGTCATTATTCCTTGAATCCTTTACATTAGGAATCACTTTTGAATCATTATCTCTTAAAGGGGTTGTTCGGTCTTAGACTACAAGACTGTAGTCACTCCATGTAACTGCAAACTTGTGAAACCTCATATTGAACGCACTGTGCACTCTACGGTTCCCCGATGCAGGTGGTCATGTCATTCATGTTGTCACATGTTGACTTGATGGGTGAGACCTCGTGTAATGCAAGTGTATTAAGCGAGTCTAGTTGTAATGAGGCTGAAGGTATGTAAACCGCATATTTGTGGTCACATGACCACCAGTTCCCGGTGCCGGCTCCAGAAATTCCTTACAGCGTTCAATGTGCGCTACATGAGGATTCACAAGTCTGCAGTCACATAATGTGGCTACAGACTTGTATCCTAAGGCCAGACGATCTCATTAAGCTTCATCATAGCATGATGCTTTCAGCGCATGCAATATAGGATGGCCAACTCAAGCATTGGTTTTCATTGCCAGACTTAACGCAAGTCAATCTAGTATCACCCTGCTTTTACCACTATACAGAGATTTGTTATTCGCTTCAGAGGTCCTTGGGTTGTGTTCGGTGGAATAGATAGAGGGTAAATGTAGTCCAATTAGAGAGAAAAAGCTGTTGTCTCCAGTAAAATAACACTTTTTTTATTTAAAGTCCATGAAAAGATCGTCACTGCAGCACAGCAGTAAGATATTGACCCGTTTCGACATTCGAGTCTTAATCATAACAATCGGTTACCACTGAGACTGGAAAGTCGAAACACATCAACATTTAACTACTGACCTGCTATGACGAACTTTTAATGGAATTTAACTAAAAGAAAGTGATATTTTACAGGAGACATCATCTTTTTCCCACTTTTCTCATGGAGCTACTTATGGAGCCTGTGGTTCATAAAGATCGGCACTTGCTTGAACTTAGTTTAAAATACCATGAAACCCCCATGACCCCACACCATAATATGACACAATGGTGCACCCAGTAGACGATAAAGGCTAGTGAAATCTTTTCAGGAAAAGATGAAGAAAATCTCTCTCTTTTGAAGGACCAACTAGGGCAGTCTCTAAATGGTCACCCCTACTTTGAGACAACCAGATCTCATTTGATAGATAATGATGATCTAAATAAAAATCCTTCTTATCACTTTTAAAAAAAATTATCTCTAAAAAAAAATCATTCCAAAGCGTCATCCACTAGGTGTCCTATTTATTTCTAACTTGCTGTCCTCTGCCTGTTGTCCAGGGTAATCCATCTCCAGCAATAAGGAGAAAACAATGGATTCCACTAAGTGGGGGAGGGACTCTGCTCCTGCATTCCTGTCTGTCAAACTGCACACAGCTATAACTGATAGTTGGAGTTGTAGTTCAGGGCAAGAAAGCTATTGGGAAATCACAAGGTCATTGCATGATGGGAAGAAAGAAATATAAAGTACCAGGATCTATAGTATGTACAGAATGCTGATAAGACATGAAACCAGTCGTAGAACATGGAAATGATAGTTCCTGTACATATTAGATGTATTTGAACTCCTAAAGTAGTTTTAACTTTTTGTGGAGGATCAAACAATTTACACACAATAGAAGTTAAACTTACCATAGCCTATAGAAAAAGACATGGACTGCACATCCAAAACTTATACATTGATCTATTGCGGCTAAGCCAAAAAATTATAAAACTTAACTTGAAGGTCTTAGACTTTATGAAGCCCACTGTTGCATCATAGTGAACCTCATAGTTGGTCCCTGACCTTAGAGGTGCAGTGTTACATGCCAACAACCAATGAAGCAATGTCGCACCGGGGGATTGATGTATAAGTTGTAGATGTGATGTTGTTTTCTACAGCTATGGTTTGGATTTGGAAATTTACAATTGGCCAATTGTTGAATATCAATACCACTTTTCACTGCACATAAACAAACAGGCAATCCCCACATGTATGCAAGCTGTCTAGCAGCTGCGTCTACATAAAATAAATCTCTGAGCACGCCAAAATACTTGGAGACCACCCAAGCATGCTCGGAGAAACTTGAGTAATGAGCATACTCGCTCATCACTAGTCATAAGTTGAGATGCCATTGGTGAAAACAAGAAGTGGTCCAGGACTTGGGTACTGTTGAGGTGGCAATGGCTGGTGAATAGTTTTTGTTAGTTCAGTTTGTATTTGGGTTAGATACATAATAAACGTTTGGACTTTCTTAGCCTTCGTGGCATGTATTGTACCGTATCAAGAGCAGTGTCCTTCAAGTTCTTTCCTCAACCCCCTCTATTACCCAGATGACTATTCTCTTCTCGCATGTATCTTCTCTTTAAAACTGTTTAAAAAAAGCATTGCCAAAGATCCTTATATAATACTGGGATTTAAACAAGAAAAAAGAAACCTACACAGGAGAAGGAGCCGATCAGATGAACAAATGACCTCTTGTTCCAAACAATGCTCAACAGAGGATAACTTTTGGCAAGATAGGGAGCTAAAAAGAGATAGGTTTATCTCAATTTCAGGCTCTATATGTCGTCTAAGTGGATAGAAATGATATTTACTACAGAGAGATAACTGTGAGAAAAAGATTCTGACACACCGTAACTCTCTTATGGTTATCTCGATACTGGGAATATGAATACTAGCCATTTAGACGGCATATATGGTACAGTATAGATCAAGTGATCTCTATCTGCTCTTATTTCAGTAGAATTGGTTTTGTCTGGGCTTGTTTTACAGTATATATCTAGCGAGGGAATAAAGCCGGGAGAGACTTGTTAGATCAGCGTCAGCATCACCTCTGCCCACATCTAATCTATTTCCAAAAGCCTTTCACAAATACAAAAATCAGTTCCCAGTGAGTTCTCCTCTTTAAGCAAAATTTAAAGGAATTGGATCCTAAAAAAATATGTTTAATTTATTTTTAATTTATTGTACAGTCCACATCAGAAGCCTGACAAATGCGATTGGAGCAAATAGAAAGTATGACATTTTCATATATTTTGCATCTCACTTTTCAGCTTTGCTGTGTAGACTGGGACTGAATGAGCAGATTCATCTGATTATTAGTCATGGGTGGGGATTTAATGATAGCTTTGTACTGCCAGTGGCTAATATGGAGCAGAATATCAACACAATTGCTTTAGATACAGTAAAGTTAAGGCTACTTTGTCACTACCTGGAAAGGGCAAAGCCTCAATAGATGCTGGTGACTCTATTTGACTATTATTTCCCATTTATTGCAGACGACAAAAGCACACACCCTGCTACAATATCACACAAGACAAAATAATTGCTTTTAGTCCTAAGTAGGACTCTTTTCTAAGAAGGACACATATAAGGAATTCTGTCTCTGAGCTCCCTGGCCAGTTCCTTTGACCTCATGATTCTCATTTGGTCTGACATGCACTGCGAGCTGAGAGGTCTTATATAGACAGGTGTGTGCCTTTCCAAATCAAGTCCTATCAGTTTAATTAAACACTGCTGGCCTCTAAAGAAGGAGTAGAACCATCTCAAGGAGGATCACAAGGAAATGGACAGCATGTGACTTAAATATGAGTGTCTGGGCAAAGGGTCTGAATACTTATGACCATGTGATATTTCAGTTTTTCTTTTTTATTAAATTTGCAAAAAATTCTACATTATTGTTTTTTTTCAGTCAAGATGGGGTGCAGAGTGTACATTAATGTAAAAAAATGAACTTTTTTTGAATTTACCAAATGGCTGCAATGAAACAAAGAGTGAAAAATTTAAAGGGGTCTGAATACTTTCCGCACCCAATGTATATAAATATGATAATGTATGTAAAGCACTGTGGAATAAGATAGCACTATACAGCCAAAGCATAATAAACAAATATATATATTTTCTGATTGCCAAGCCAGACACGGTCAATGTGCATAAGTAAAGCTGTTTTGGGAATCAAATCAGAACCTTTTTTGTTATTCTGGTCAACCCCTATAATATATATCATTTTAATTGATACTATTTTGAAGGATTTCAATGTAATAACTTTACAAAAATGTATATATACAGTACAGACCAAAAGTTTGGACACACCTTCTCGTTTAAAGATTTTTCCTCTACCTCTTGAAGCTCATCAAGAGAATGCCAAGAGTGTGCAAAGCAGTCATCAAAGCAAAAGGTGGCTACTTTGAAGAACCTAGAATATAAGACATAATTTCAGTTGTTTCACGCTTTTTTGTTAAGTATATAATTCCACATGTGTTAATTCATAGTTTTGAAGCCTTTAGTGTGAATGTACAATTTTCATAGTCATGAAAATACAAAAAAATCTTTAAATGAGAAGGTGTGTCCAATCTTTTGGTCTGTACTGTAGGCGGGTTCCAATGAATATAAATGATGTAAGAGAGGATTAATGAGTATACATTGCAGTACACAATACATAAAGTATTAAAAAAACAAACGATAAAAAGATACATTGATAAAGCTAGACAAAGGGAATAGCTCTCGGTCATGTGGGAAGCCTGAACATGTTCTTTGAAGTGGTCAGCTTCATGTAAAAAAATAAAAATCTCCTACTGATCTCCAGCTTAGATCATCTTGTTATGATCCCAGAACTCAGGCTGGCACTAATCCAAATCTAATTTTTAGTTTTTAGTTCATCATGAAAAATAGTCAACTCGACTGATCTCTGGGATGTTCTGACATTCTTGTGAAGCACAACTAACCACTTCATAGATATAGTACAGCAAATAAAAAAAACATTGGTACAAGGCCAATGATGAAGATAGGAAAGAGAAATAAATTGAACACCAAGAACTTCATTTATAGAAAAATTGTTGGAAGATTCCCAAAAATTGATACTGATTTATGCTATTTTTCATATTTATATACAAATTTTAACTTTTTTTCTAAAACAAAGCCATAGTTACAGTAATCAAGAAAAAGTGATATATGGGCTAACAAGCAAACAATAATCTTTTGTGTCTGATAGAACTAAGCTATAACTTTACAACATATTTTCAACCTTAAAGAGACCATTTCTTGCTTATATTTTATTCCTGCTGCTCCAGTGAGTATGCCGTTTTCTTTTTTTCTAAACCCACCATATTGTTACAGAGATATGAGCTTTTTATTAAGAGCTACTTTTTAAGGTCTTTACCAGGAGGGTGTTGACCACAGGGTAATAATGTAAATGAGCCTAAAGACACGTCCCCAGAGAGTTCTTGGAGCCACGCCCTTTTGGTAAAAAATAAATACCACTAAATTAAAAAGAAACTCATAAGTCTGGAATAGTAAATTTAAATAAAAACAACAAATAAACAAACAAATAGTCAAATTACTCAGGGAAGCAGCGAGAAAAAAATAAGAACAAAAACTGACGATTTTGTGCTGGTGACAGGTCCTTTTTAAAGGTTATTTACCCCTTTGGTAGATTTTTCTTTTATTAAATGCATATATTTAGGGCTCAAAATTATATTTGCTTTTATATGTCATTAAAAATATGCTCTGTTTGACTTTTATAGGTTCTTTTTTCTCTGCATGACACAGGCTCCAGAATAGGTTATCTAAGAATCTCTCTATGAGCTCATTCGAGTAGGAGAGTTTGTATGGCACGCACAGTGTGGGACAAATTAAGTGCAACACAAAGGGATAAGGGAAAGGGAACCAAAGACTAAGGAAGGGGGGGAGTGGAGACCCATTTACCGATCTAATATCACCCTGTCTACCCTATCATCCCTATATAGGTCCCGCACCTATCGCCGAGCAGGAAACCTAATCCCTGCCTGATCCTGGCGATAAGCTCTGCACTGCAAATGACAGGATGAGCGCTAGTCAATCCACCTACCACTGAAAAGCTAGGATACACAAAACAAGGGAACACTTTGTTAGGCGCCGAGTTCCCGCCGCAGCACATGGGGAATCTCGAGCCACCTCCACTGCGGTCTCCCATTCTTCTCCAGCCGCAGTGGAATCTGCTCAGTGGAGACGTCAGTCCTAGCGTCTGGCTCAGGCAAATACTGTGCACTTGGTTAGTGCTGCTCTTCCAGGCTCAGCCTTTGTAACCAGCACTGTTCTGCGGTGAGCAGATGTTCCCTTTGATTAAGTCCTGCTTTTCCTCTACTGAGCATGCCCAAGGGACGTCCTCTCATTGGAGGTCGGGGGTCACATGCTCAGAACCTGAAGCAGTTCCTATTGGACCACTAGGAAGTTCCTGGAGAGCTTCCTCTATAAAAGGGTTGCATGGCCGCACGGCCATGCTCCAGTATCAATTCATGTTTATGAGCTTTGCTACTTTGTGGTCTGTGTCAGCATATGCTCAGGGTCAGCTATATAGCCACTAGAATTCCGGCACCTCTAGAGAGGAGTTTGTGTGTATGAATTTAGGGCTGGCGTATAGCCACTAGAATTCCGGCACCTCCGGAGAGGAGTTGTTTGAGTGCTGTTGCTGACTGTGTGACCACTGTGTGCTACCTGCTCGGTTATTAGGCTTCGCTCCCCTGTGAGGTTAACAGGGCACAGCGTTATCTTTAGTCCCGTTGATTCTGTGAAGCAACAGAGTTCGCTTCTATACAGACTGGGTGACTGAACCCGTGTCAATTCAGGCGTAGTACCGCCATATAGTGCCGCCATTTACTAGCAGCAGGTTCCACTCCTGCACGGTGGACCCCGGGCTGCGAACGCACTTATACTATCTCTATATTTACTTGGTGCGTTCCGTCAGCCCTAACACACTTAGCTTGCGTAGACTCAGAGAAAAACACCAAGTTCCTCCAAACTCCATTAAAGCGTCTACCTTACTGCTGCAACTCCAAGCCTCAACAGATAAGTGAAATAGAAAATATCACCTGCACTTGCCAGCAGCAAGCAAGAAGTATATCAACACTCAGGTCAAGTTGTGGCCAGTAGCACCAAGGGAGGTGGCTTTTTTTAATGTGTCTTTCTTTAGGTCCTTTCTGATGATTTATGACCAGATCAAAGTTCAGCTCAACTTTGATGTAGTCTGTGATCATAAATAAGTGACTGATAAATTTATGAAAAGACAGATGAAAGACTTATGAATCCTTTATCGAAAAAAAATCACTGACAGATTCTCATTTAACTTATTTGGAAACCAGTAATTTGCAGGAAAGTAAACAGTCTATAGTAGCTAAATAGAGCAAAAAGTTGAATGAAACCAAATTGAAAACATTATTTGCAGTCCACGACACATGCATTTAAGTAAAAAAAAGTTACTGTACTTTTTAACTATTTCAGTTGTCAGTACTTTCCATTCATTAAAGGACAGTTAACATGGTGCTGAACTTCATTGTCCATTGTCATTGCATTATTGCTTCTTCAAGGGATGCGAGTGTACTTTGGACAATACTTTCCTGTTAAAGGATGATCATGATCAATGATTATTCGGTAAGTTCCATTTTGCTGTAAAAAGTAGGGGAATTTAGGCTGCAAGTGTTGAGTCTCCCTGCAGTGCCTCCATCGATGAAACAAATGATTAAACCATTCTCATTCAAATCAATAATCTGTCCATGCAATGTATAAATAACCTTGGATCTCCAGACCATATGTGTAACCATTCTTCACCATGGTTAATAGGGGGAGTTAAAAAAGCATCATCAATTAACTGAAAATTTTATAAAAGAGCGTATGAAAATGCATTTTCAAAACCAGGCGATTCATTGTAGTAGCAGCTGGAAATGAAGACTTGAAGAATGTGTTCGAATTGCTTGTAATATTTTTCAAAAGTCAAAGGATTTCATGAAGGCCAAGCAGTTTGACTTTTTTTTTACTTATCAGAGTTTTTACTTCTGATTTAGTAGAAAACATCAGCGCTGAGCAAAGTGAAGTTCTTACAACTTTCTTCAGAGCTTGCCACACAAAAGCTGATCCAGCACATTGATTCAAAGGTCAAGACAGAAGCTTAGCTTTCAATTCATTCACATGAATTTAGTCAGATAGCCATATCACCTCTGGCTACTGTACATTATAGTTAAATGGAAAATACTGGAGATGAAAATTAGGCCTGTAAGTGATGCCTTTTTAGCATATTTATCTGCTTTATATTGTGAATCATGAGACTAAAACTGGCCATAGACATTAGTTGGCTGTTGGACTAAAGATGCTTTGGCCAATCGTTCGGCCAACACCTATCTTGGTCAAACATTCCTATGTTCTCTATCGGAAAACTATTGATGCACTTAGGAGGCTTAGCTCCGGGGGGAAAAAGTGATCGGCAGTCCAAAAATAGACATGCCCGAATGACATATTCCCTAACTTTGAGTTGGTCAATGTTGACTACAGTCGGCATTAGTCTCGCTTGTATAGGGGGTGGAAAGTGCGTATAACACCATATTCAATCATCATCAGCTCTGATAACAAAAAGGGAACCCAGTTAGGGTTGGCTATCCCCCTATCCAACTCAATGTCAAATCTACCACTCAACACAAGTAATGGAACATTGGTATACAAGGATGATAGGACTTCACAAAGTTTGTAGCAGATTACCATCAAATGTACTTTGGTGAGTACTGTGTGATTCATATAAGTAGGTGTTTTATCTATATGTCTATATTGGGTCGAACCAGTTGACCCCCTTTTTAAGTTACCTTTATTGGAAAAAAGGCAGTGCTAATCCTTTAAGACATACTGTAGGTAAGAATTTTAATTGTGCCTTACTAGTTTGGTAAATGCTGTGAATCATTTTCCCACTCTTTAAAAGATATCTGCAACCCCACATTGCTATGTGTCGATGGGTGAGATTACCTTTACATACATGTTGGATTCCTTTGTCTATATTAGCTGCTCTGTCCAGTCCATAATGTCTGAAGCATTAGATGAGAAGTAGAGATGAGAAAAAAGATTTGTAGGACTGTCATCAGGCATCCACTTTGGTAGTCCTTGGCAGCCAGGGTAGGGTTTCAAAATCCAAAAATAATGATAAAATAATTAATTTTATTCAATTATATTAAAACATAGTATAAAAAAGTCAGAAGCAGAAATGCCGCAGAGGAATGTCGAGCAAAAAATGAGAGACAGAGAGGGATTGTACATAAGGATAATAGCCGATAACAAAAGGGGGTAAATAATAATACAGTGACTCCCCTTAAGCAAATAGCAGACCACAGTATATAAATGAATCCACTCAAAAGAATCTCACTGGGGTGGCAATCATACAGGAAGAGTAATTAGTATCAAGGTAAGAGTATGACAAGGTCTGTAGGAATGTCATAAATAAGGGCTGGCTAAATCGAAAAGTACGGTAGATGGTAATAATAGTCACAGAGTGTCATGTTGTCAGCCAGACACTGAACATGTCAGGGGTAAATAGTATGAAAAAATGTCCATTACCTGTATGGTGTAGAGCTGCCATTGGTCTCTGGTGAGGCACGTTTCGCCACCAGCTTTTTCCAGGGGTAAGAGGCAGAACTGGCAAGTCTTGCTTTCCCATGATAGAAGGGGGTTGTATTGATATGATCCAAGACATGTCCAAAGTCCTACTTTGATTTCTGTTATGGAAACTTCTAAAACAAGGAAGGAATACTGTATCTCTTATATGTGTAACACTTATTGCCCTTGTCGCATAGAGCACATATCATTTTTTTCTGGATCTTTTAAAATACAAGAAACATAAAGCTAAGAGCTTACATTGTCTGATTTCCATCTGCAGATAATGGTGGAGGGTTCCTGCTGCAGCTAGTTACCTTAAGGTCTCCATACATATTAGACTAATGTTGGCTCAACCCATCGATATTGAGTTTAGTGAACGCTCTAATGTGTATGGTATCACTTGCCTACCGCTGGTCAGGAGAAATGTCAATTAAACATGTCCATTTTGGACTGTTGATCAAATTGTTGTTCCTGAAATAAGTCACCAACCGACGTGTCAGCCAGTAGCTTTCTAATTGAGAATAAAGAAGCACCGAACTGAGCAAGCCATACTCCTAAGTATGAGAGACGAGAGTCAGTTGAGATGGCTATCAGTCGAATGATTGACAAAAACATTTATTTGGCCGATGGTGTCACGAATCTTTAAGGGATTCATGGTACCTCTGTGTATGTTGAAATGTAAAGGTTTTTCCTTTTGTTCCAACAAGAGCTAATGTCAGTCTCTTGCTGGTAGTGTTGAGCGATACTTTCCGATATCGGAAAGTATCGGTATCGGAAAGTATCGGCCGATACCGTCAAAATATCGGATCCAATCCGATACCGATACCCGATCCCAATGCAAGTCAATGGGACGAAAATATCGGAATTAAAATAAACCCTTTATAAACTTGTAGGTTCATTCTACATGAAGGAAAACAACTAAGAATAATGTAGGATGTATTGGGGGACGTGGCGGAGATATTAAAGGGACAGAGGTTTAGCCCAATGTAATAGAATAGCAGGATTTTTAATTTTTTTTTATGAAGTTCGGCGTTAGAAAGAATTTGACTATGTTATTTTTTTTTTTTTTTATGTCAGATATTGATGTTTCACTACTTCCACGCCCTTCACCTTCTTTTTTACTTCTCCCACGCTTTCTTCTTAATTATCCTCATCATCAGCTTCTTTGACATCAACTTCTTCACCTTATTCATCTTCTTCTTCATCTTCTACCTATTATTTTTTGGGTTACATTGTTCATATTCTTTTTATTTTACTATTATCTTCATCATATTCAACTTCTTCATCATATTCTTATTTGTGACAGGCATTCCCGTAGTTGTTATCTATAAAAGTTTGAAGATTACACCTTCCGTTCTGCCTGTCACAAACCAGTTACATTTGTCCGCGTTCAGTTTGGCCTGCAGCATCAGGCTTTATCCAGGGGCACCACGAGGAGGAACGGACTCACCCCCATACACTGCTTAGTCTTCTTCTGCTTATAATTTACATAATATTTTTTTGCTCTGATATTTTGTGTTATGCTTAATGTCCTTCTGCTCTTTGTTCTGCAGCCTCTTGTTCTTCTGCTTCTCGGTCTTCCAGGTCGTCGTCGTCTCCAGGGTCGTCGTCTCCGGGGTCGTCGTCATCGGGGTGGTCTCCGGGGTCGTCGTCATCGGGGTGGTCTTCAGGGTCATCGTCTCCAGGGTCGTCGTCATCACGGTGGTTGTCGTCTCTGGTGTCGTCGTCATCTTAGGGGTGTTCTTCCGGGTCATCGTGTTTAGTCTCTTGAACTTGGAAATGTAGCAGAAGGTACAAGAAGGCTGAGAAAATGCCGAGAACCAGCTGATGGAACTGGAACTCGGATGGCTACCCGAAGGTCCAAGAGCCAATGGAACTACCGAGGACCAGCTGACGTTACTGGAACCCGGTTACTAAGCAGGAGGTACCCGTGCCTGAAAGCACTACCAAGGACCACCTGACGTTGGTGGAACTCGGATACCCAGAGGGAGGCACCTAAGCCAAAGGCTCTGCCCGGAACCAGCTGACGGTACTGGAACCAGGATGGGGAGCAGAAGGTACAAGAGCAAGTGTCTGCGTGGCTTTTGCAGGACACGATGCCGGCTGCACAGCAGGGGAACAGCTGGCGGTGCTGGACCCCACTGACACATTGGCGAGGTGTTTTTCTCTGTGCAGCTAGCACATCTGGGCCCCAACTGGCGGTTTGTTAGAGCCCAGGGTCAGCAGGAGGAGGAGCAGGAGGAGGAGGAGCAGGGGGAGGGGAGTGTAGGCCGAAGCCTGCACTGGCGGCAGCTTTGGGTCTGTTGTGTCTGCGTGGCTTTTGCAGGACACGTTGCCGGCTACACAGCAGGGGAACAGCTGGCGGTGCTGGACCCCACTGACACATTGGTGAGGTGTTTGGCTCTGTGCAGCCAGCACTTCCGGACAGCAACTAGCGTTGTTGGAGCCCGGGCTCTGCAGGTGGAGCAGAGTGTAGGCCGAAGCCTACTTGAACCGATTTCAAAGGTCACCTTTAACCCCCCCTCAGGGGTTAGAAAGTAGAAGAGCCACAGCTTATGCAGCAGTAGTGCTGCACAAGTCAAAGGTTGCTCTTTTAATTTTTCTCCTTGCACACGCTGAATGAAACACGTATAACATTTAGCCCTTTATACAGTCAAACTGTGTTGGAGGCGCGAGTTCCCTTTGTAATGAGACGCAGCACAGGTGTCAAGAATCCCACCTTGGTGCTGGGTGCAGCCTCCCGAGCGTTGTTATTTGCTGTACAGGAGTCTGCGCTGTCGTGTTATCCCCTGGCCTAGCGCCGTTAGCGCTGCCCATCTTCTGGCATCATGTAATGTCGGCCGGTGCGGTTCGCGATGACCATGAATCCCAGCCCCACAGTGTCTTAACATTGTTAAAACACTGCGGGGCTGGGATTCAGGGCCTGGCGCAGCACATATGTTGGCCTCTCACACTCGGGTCCTTACACCCGCTTCAGACTGTGCGGCGTCATCTGATCCCTTATCGCATGCCACGGCCATGAAGCCGCACAGTCCGAAGAAGGCGGAAGGAGAGGAGGGACAGGCGAACTGATGCACTGATCCTGCCCATGAATCACACCCTCGCAGTCCCAATAAATAAGACACCGAGGGGCGTTGTGTGGGTCAGGGCGGCCGCAGAGGCGCAGCCAGCCAAACAATGATGCCAGAAGACGGGCAGCGCTACCAAGGGGGTTGCAGCGTGTCATTACAAAGGAAAGTCACACCACCGGGACGGTTAAATGGTCAGTCACACAGAGGACACATTTCAGACGTGTTTTCAGTTCCACATGTGCGAGGAGAATACGTTTCTGAGCCACCTTGCACACATGCAGCATTACCGCTGTACAAGGTGGCTGGATAACGTAAAAACGCCTGGGGGAGGGGGGACAGGTTCCCTTCAATTTCAGTTCTTGTGTCTGCGTGGCTTTTGCAGGACACGTTGCCGGCTGCACAGCAGGGGAACAGCTGGCGGTGCTGGACCCCACTGACACATTGGCTGGTGTTTTTCTCTGTGCAGCTAGCACATCTGGGCCCCAACTGGCGGTGTGTTAGAGCCCAGGGACAGCAGGAGGAGGAGCAGGAGGAGGAGGAGCAGGGGGAGGGGAGTGTAGGCCGAAGCCTGCACTGGCGGCAGCTTTGGGTCTGTTGTGTCTGCGTGGCTTTTGCAGGACACGTTGCCGGCTACACAGCAGGGGAACAGCTGGCGGTGCTGGACCCCACTGACACATTGGCGAGGTGTTTGGCTCTGTGCAGCCAGCACTTCCGGACAGCAACTAGCGTTGTTGGAGCCCGGGCTCTGCAGGTGGAGCAGAGTGTAGGCCGAAGCCTACTTGAACCGATTTCAAAGGTCACCTTTAACCCCCCCTCAGGGGTTAGAAAGTAGAAGAGCCACAGCTTATGCAGCAGTAGTGCTGCACAAGTCAAAGGTTGCTCTTTTAATTTTTCTCCTTGCACACGCTGAATGAAACACGTATAACATTTAGCCCTTTATACAGTCAAACTGTGTTGGAGGCGCGAGTTCCCTTTGTAATGAGACGCAGCACAGGTGTCAAGAATCCCACCTTGGTGCTGGGTGCAGCCTCCCGAGCGTTGTTATTTGCTGTACAGGAGTCTGCGCTGTCGTGTTATCCCCTGGCCTAGCGCCGTTAGCGCTGCCCATCTTCTGGCATCATGTAATGTCGGCCGGTGCGGTTCGCGATGACCATGAATCCCAGCCCCACAGTGTCTTAACATTGTTAAAACACTGCGGGGCTGGGATTCAGGGCCTGGCGCAGCACATATGTTGGCCTCTCACACTCGGGTCCTTACACCCGCTTCAGACTGTGCGGCGTCATCTGATCCCTTATCGCATGCCACGGCCATGAAGCCGCACAGTCCGAAGAAGGCGGAAGGAGAGGAGGGACAGGCGAACTGATGCACTGATCCTGCCCATCAATCACACCCTCGCAGTCCCAATAAATAAGACACCGAGGGGCGTTGTGTGGGTCAGGGCGGCCGCAGAGGCGCAGCCAGCCAAACAATGATGCCAGAAGACGGGCAGCGCTACCAAGGGGGTTGCAGCGTGTCATTACAAAGGAAAGTCACACCACCGGGACGGTTAAATGGTCAGTCACACAGAGGACACATTTCAGACGTGTTTTCAGTTCCACATGTGCGAGGAGAATACGTTTCTGAGCCACCTTGCACACATGCAGCATTACCGCTGTACAAGGTGGCTGGATAACGTAAAAACGCCTGGGGGAGGGGGGACAGGTTCCCTTCAATTTCAGTTCTTGTGTCTGCGTGGCTTTTGCAGGACACGTTGCCGGCTGCACAGCAGGGGAACAGCTGGCGGTGCTGGACCCCACTGACACATTGGCTGGTGTTTTTCTCTGTGCAGCTAGCACATCTGGGCAAAAACTGGCGGTGTGTTAGAGCCCAGGGACAGCAGGAGGAGGAGCAGGAGGAGGAGGAGCAGGGGGAGGGGAGTGTAGGCCGAAGCCTGCACAGGCGGCAGCTTTGGGTGTGTTGTGTCTGCATGGCTTTTGCAGGACACGTTGCCGGCTACACAGCAGGGGAACAGCTGGCGGTGCTGGACCCCACTGACACATTGGCGAGGTGTTTGGCTCTGTGCAGCCAGCACTTCCGGACAGCAACTAGCGTTGTTGGAGCCCGGGCTCTGCAGGTGGAGCAGAGTGTAGGCCGAAGCCTAATTGAACCGATTTCAAAAGTCACCTTTAACCCCCCCTCAGGGGTTACAAAGTAGAAGAGCCACAGCGTATGCAGCAGCAGTGCTGCGCAAGTCAAAGGTTGCTCTTGTAATTTTTCTCCTTGCACACGCTGAATGGAACACGTATAACATTTAGCCCTTTATACAGTCAAACTGTGTAATGGAGGCGAGAGTTCCCTTTGTAATGAGACGCAGCACAGGTGTCAAGAATCCCACCTTGGTGCTGGGTGCAGCCTCCCGAGCGTTGTTATTTGCTGTACAGGAGTCTGCGCTGTCGTGTTATCCCCTGGCCTAGCGCCGTTAGCGCTGCCCATCTTCTGGCATCATGTAATGTCGGCCGGTGCGGTTCGCGATGACCATGAATCCCAGCCCCGCAGTGTCTTAACATTGTTAAAACACTGCGGGGCTGGGATTCAGGGCCTGGCGCAGCACATATGTTGGCCTCTCACACTCGGGTCCTTACACCCGCTTCAGACTGTGCGGCGTCATCTGATCCCTTATCGCATGCCACGGCCATGAAGCCGCACAGTCCGAAGAAGGCGGAAGGAGAGGAGGGACAGGCGAACTGATGCACTGATCCTGCCCATCAATCACACCCTCGCAGTCCCAATAAATAAGACAACGAGGGGCGTTGTGTGGGTCAGGGCGGCCGCAGAGGCGCAGGCAGCCAAACAATGATGCCAGAAGACGGGCAGCGCTACCAAGGGGGTTGCAGCGTGTCATTACAAAGGAAAGTCACACCACCGGGACGGTTAAATGGTCACACAGAGGACACATTGCAGACGTGTTTTCAGTTCCACATGTGCGAGGAGAATACGTTTCTGAGCCACCTTGCACACATGCAGCATTACCGCTGTACAAGGTGGCTGGATAACGTAAAAACGCCTGGGGGAGGGGGGACAGGTTCCCTTCAATTTCAGTTCTTGTGTCTGCGTGGCTTTTGCAGGACACGTTGCCGGCTGCACAGCAGGGGAACAGCTGGCGGTGCTGGACCCCACTGACACATTGGCTGGTGTTTTTCTCTGTGCAGCTAGCACATCTGGGCCCCAACTGGCGGTGTGTTAGAGCCCAGGGACAGCAGGAGGAGGAGCAGGAGGAGGAGGAGCAGGGGGAGGGGAGTGTAGGCCGAAGCCTGCACTGGCGGCAGCTTTGGGTCTGTTGTGTCTGCGTGGCTTTTGCAGGACACGTTGCCGGCTACACAGCAGGGGAACAGCTGGTGGTGCTGGACCCCACTGACACATTGGCGAGGTGTTTGGCTCTGTGCAGCCAGCACTTCCGGACAGCAACTAGCGTTGTTGGAGCCCGGGCTCTGCAGGTGGAGCAGAGTGTAGGCCGAAGCCTACTTGAACCGATTTCAAAGGTCACCTTTAACCCCCCCTCAGGGGTTAGAAAGTAGAAGAGCCACAGCTTATGCAGCAGTAGTGCTGCACAAGTCAAAGGTTGCTCTTTTAATTTTTCTCCTTGCACACGCTGAATGAAACACGTATAACATTTAGCCCTTTATACAGTCAAACTGTGTTGGAGGCGCGAGTTCCCTTTGTAATGAGACGCAGCACAGGTGTCAAGAATCCCACCTTGGTGCTGGGTGCAGCCTCCCGAGCGTTGTTATTTGCTGTACAGGAGTCTGCGCTGTCGTGTTATCCCCTGGCCTAGCGCCGTTAGCGCTGCCCATCTTCTGGCATCATGTAATGTCGGCCGGTGCGGTTCGCGATGACCATGAATCCCAGCCCCACAGTGTCTTAACATTGTTAAAACACTGCGGGGCTGGGATTCAGGGCCTGGCGCAGCACATATGTTGGCCTCTCACACTCGGGTCCTTACACCCGCTTCAGACTGTGCGGCGTCATCTGATCCCTTATCGCATGCCACGGCCATGAAGCCGCACAGTCCGAAGAAGGCGGAAGGAGAGGAGGGACAGGCGAACTGATGCACTGATCCTGCCCATCAATCACACCCTCGCAGTCCCAATAAATAAGACACCGAGGGGCGTTGTGTGGGTCAGGGCGGCCGCAGAGGCGCAGCCAGCCAAACAATGATGCCAGAAGACGGGCAGCGCTACCAAGGGGGTTGCAGCGTGTCATTACAAAGGAAAGTCACACCACCGGGACGGTTAAATGGTCAGTCACACAGAGGACACATTTCAGACGTGTTTTCAGTTCCACATGTGCGAGGAGAATACGTTTCTGAGCCACCTTGCACACATGCAGCATTACCGCTGTACAAGGTGGCTGGATAACGTAAAAACGCCTGGGGGAGGGGGGACAGGTTCCCTTCAATTTCAGTTCTTGTGTCTGCGTGGCTTTTGCAGGACACGTTGCCGGCTGCACAGCAGGGGAACAGCTGGCGGTGCTGGACCCCACTGACACATTGGCTGGTGTTTTTCTCTGTGCAGCTAGCACATCTGGGCAAAAACTGGCGGTGTGTTAGAGCCCAGGGACAGCAGGAGGAGGAGCAGGAGGAGGAGGAGCAGGGGGAGGGGAGTGTAGGCCGAAGCCTGCACAGGCGGCAGCTTTGGGTGTGTTGTGTCTGCGTGGCTTTTGCAGGACACGTTGCCGGCTACACAGCAGGGGAACAGCTGGCGGTGCTGGACCCCACTGACACATTGGCAAGGTGTTTGGCTCTGTGCAGCCAGCACTTCCGGACAGCAACTAGCGTTGTTGGAGCCCGGGCTCTGCAGGTGGAGCAGAGTGTAGGCCGAAGCCTAATTGAACCGATTTCAAAAGTCACCTTTAACCCCCCCTCAGGGGTTACAAAGTAGAAGAGCCACAGCTTATGCAGCAGCAGTGCTGCGCAAGTCAAAGGTTGCTCTTGTAATTTTTCTCCTTGCACACGCTGAATGGAACACGTATAACATTTAGCCCTTTATACAGTCAAACTGTGTAATGGAGGCGAGAGTTCCCTTTGTAATGAGACGCAGCACAGGTGTCAAGAATCCCACCTTGGTGCTGGGTGCAGCCTCCCGAGCGTTGTTATTTGCTGTACAGGAGTCTGCGCTGTCGTGTTATCCCCTGGCCTAGCGCCGTTAGCGCTGCCCATCTTCTGGCATCATGTAATGTCGGCCGGTGCGGTTCGCGATGACCATGAATCCCAGCCCCGCAGTGTCTTAACATTGTTAAAACACTGCGGGGCTGGGATTCAGGGCCTGGCGCAGCACATATGTTGGCCTCTCACACTCGGGTCCTTACACCCGCTTCAGACTGTGCGGCGTCATCTGATCCCTTATCGCATGCCACGGCCATGAAGCCGCACAGTCCGAAGAAGGCGGAAGGAGAGGAGGGACAGGCGAACTGATGCACTGATCCTGCCCATCAATCACACCCTCGCAGTCCCAATAAATAAGACAACGAGGGGCGTTGTGTGGGTCAGGGCGGCCGCAGAGGCGCAGGCAGCCAAACAATGATGCCAGAAGATGGGCAGCGCTACCAAGGGGGTTGCAGCGTGTCATTACAAAGGAAAGTCACACCACCGGGACGGTTAAATGGTCACACAGAGGACACATTGCAGACGTGTTTTCAGTTCCACATGTGCGAGGAGAATACGTTTCTGAGCCACCTTGCACACATGCAGCATTACCGCTGTACAAGGTGGCTGGATAACGTAAAAACGCCTGGGGGAGGGGGGACAGGTTCCCTTCAATTTCAGTTCTTGTGTCTGCGTGGCTTTTGCAGGACACGTTGCCGGCTGCACAGCAGGGGAACAGCTGGCGGTGCTGGACCCCACTGACACATTGGCTGGTGTTTTTCTCTGTGCAGCTAGCACATCTGGGCCCCAACTGGCGGTGTGTTAGAGCCCAGGGACAGCAGGAGGAGGAGCAGGAGGAGGAGGAGCAGGGGGAGGGGAGTGTAGGCCGAAGCCTGCACTGGCGGCAGCTTTGGGTCTGTTGTGTCTGCGTGGCTTTTGCAGGACACGTTGCCGGCTACACAGCAGGGGAACAGCTGGCGGTGCTGGACCCCACTGACACATTGGCGAGGTGTTTGGCTCTGTGCAGCCAGCACTTCCGGACAGCAACTAGCGTTGTTGGAGCCCGGGCTCTGCAGGTGGAGCAGAGTGTAGGCCGAAGCCTACTTGAACCGATTTCAAAGGTCACCTTTAACCCCCCCTCAGGGGTTAGAAAGTAGAAGAGCCACAGCTTATGCAGCAGCAGTGCTGCGCAAGTCAAAGGTTGCTCTTGTAATTTTTCTCCTTGCACACGCTGAATGGAACACGTATAACATTTAGCCCTTTATACAGTCAAACTGTGTAATGGAGGCGAGAGTTCCCTTTGTAATGAGACGCAGCACAGGTGTCAAGAATCCCACCTTGGTGCTGGGTGCAGCCTCCCGAGCGTTGTTATTTGCTGTACAGGAGTCTGCGCTGTCGTGTTATCCCCTGGCCTAGCGCCGTTAGCGCTGCCCATCTTCTGGCATCATGTAATGTCGGCCGGTGCGGTTCGCGATGACCATGAATCCCAGCCCCGCAGTGTCTTAACATTGTTAAAACACTGCGGGGCTGGGATTCAGGGCCTGGCGCAGCACATATGTTGGCCTCTCACACTCGGGTCCTTACACCCGCTTCAGACTGTGCGGCGTCATCTGATCCCTTATCGCATGCCACGGCCATGAAGCCGCACAGTCCGAAGAAGGCGGAAGGAGAGGAGGGACAGGCGAACTGATGCACTGATCCTGCCCATCAATCACACCCTCGCAGTCCCAATAAATAAGACAACGAGGGGCGTTGTGTGGGTCAGGGCGGCCGCAGAGGCGCAGCCAGCCAAACAATGATGCCAGAAGACGGGCAGCGTTACCAAGGAGCTTGTTGCGTGTGTCAATACAAAGTCAAATCACACCTGAGGGACGTTTTAATGGTCACAGAGGACACATTTTAGACGTGTTCACTTCAACATGGGCAAGGAGAATAAGTTTCTGAGCCACCTTGAACACATGCAGCATTACTGCTGTTCAAGGTAGCTGTAAAACATAGAAACACCTGGGGGAGGCGGGACAGGTTCCCTTCAATTTCAGTTCTTGTGTCTGCGTGGCGGTCGCAGGACACGTTGCCGGCTACACAGCAGGGGAACAGCTGGCGGTGCTGAACCCCACTGACACATTGGCTGGTGTTTTTCTCTGTGCAGCTAGCACATCTGGGCAAAAACTGGCGGTGTTAGAGCCCAGGGTCAGCAGGAGGAGCAGGGGGAGCGGAGTGTAGGCCGAAGCCTGCACTCGAGCAAGTTGAAAGGAAACCTTTAACCCCCCCCCCCCCCAGGCGTTTGTAGCTGAAAGAGCCATTGTGTACAGCACTAATGCTGGAAAAGGTAAACTTAGCTCTTTTAATTATGGTCCTTGTACATGCGGAACCAAACATTTATGAAATGTGTCTCCTCACAGCGTTAAACCGTCCGGTAGGTGGAACTTTCCTTTGTCGTGTGACGCAGCACAGCCATCATTTTTACCCCCTTGGCGCCGTGCGCCCCCTCCTCAGCGTTGTTTGAATCTGTCCCGGAGCCTGCGCTGTTAGGTTAGCCCTTGGCCATGCACACATGTTGCGCTGCCCGTCTTCTGACCTCATTTGGTGTCAGGCTGGCTGCGCCTGTGCGGGTGCGCTGGCCGAGATCCCGCCTCGCAGTGTCGTCTAATGTAATCCCACCGCGGGCCTGTGATCCGTGCCCGTGCGCAGTGCATATCCTCTCCTCTCACTCCCCTCCCTACGGCTTTTTCAGACTGTGCGGTGTCACGGCCGTGGCATGCTATTAGGGACCAGCTGACATCGCACAGTCTGAAGAAGCCGTAGGGAGGGGAGTGAGAGGAGAGGATATGCACTGCGCACGGGCACGGATCACAGGCCCGCGGTGGGATTACATTAGACGACACTGCGAGGCGGGATCTCGGCCAGCGCACCCGCACAGGCGCAGCCAGCCTGACACCAAATGAGGTCAGAAGACGGGCAGCGCAACATGTGTGCATGGCCAAGGGCTAACCTAACAGCGCAGGCTCCGGGACAGATTCAAACAACGCTGAGGAGGGGGCGCACGGCGCCAAGGGGGTAAAAATGATGGCTGTGCTGCGTCACACGACAAAGGAAAGTTCCACCTACCGGACGGTTTAACGCTGTGTGGGGACACATTTCATAAGTGTTAGGTTCAGCATGTGCAAGGAGCATCACGAAAAGAGGCACTTTTTCCCTTTGCATTATTACTGCTGCACAAGGTGGCTCCTTCAGTAACAAACGCCTGGGGGGGGGGGGGTCAGGTTCCCTTACATTTAACTTGTTGTGTCTGCGTGGCGGTCGCAGTACACGTTGCCGTATACACAGCAGGGGAACAGCTGGCGGTGCTGAACCCCACTAACACATTGGCGAGGTGTTTGGCTCTGTGCGTACAGCACTTCTGGACGGCAACTAGCGGTGTTGGAGCCCAGGGACAGGTGGAGGAGGAGGAGGTTGGAGGAGGTTGGAGGAGGTAGGAGGGATTGCCACACACACAGCAGGGGAACAGCTGACGTTACTGAACCCCAATAACAGAGGAGGGACTGTTGACTGTGCGTACAGCACTTCTGGACGGCAACTGGCGGTGTTGGAGCCCAGGGACAGGTGGAGGAGGAGGAGGTTGGAGGAGGTTGGAGGAGGTAGGAGGGATTGCCACACACACAGCAGGGGAACAGCTGACGTTACTGAACCCCAATAACAGAGGAGGGACTGTTGACTGTGCGTACAGCACTTCTGGACGGCAACTGGCGGTGTTGGAGCCCAGGGACAGGTGGAGGAGGAGGAGGTAGGAGGAGGTAGGAGGGATTGCCACACACACAGCAGGGGAACAGCTGACGTTACTGAACCCCAATAACAGAGGAGGGACTGTTGACTGTGCGTACAGCACTTCTGGACGGCAACTGGCGGTGTTGGAGCCCAGGGACAGGTGGAGGAGGAGGAGGTAGGAGGAGGTAGGAGGGATTGCCACACACACAGCAGGGGAACAGCTGACGTTACTGAACCCCAATAACAGAGGAGGGACTGTTGACTGTGCGTACAGCACTTCTGGACGGCAACTGGCGGTGTTGGAGCCCAGGGACAGGTGGAGGAGGAGGAGGTAGGAGGAGGTAGGAGGGATTGCCACACACACAGCAGGGGAACAGCTGACGTTACTGAACCCCAATAACAGAGGAGGGACTGTTGACTGTGCGTACAGCACTTCTGGACGGCAACTGGCGGTGTTGGAGCCCAGGGACAGGTGGAGGAGGAGGAGGTTGGAGGAGGTAGGAGGGATTGCCACACACACAGCAGGGGAACAGCTGACGTTACTGAACCCCAATAACAGAGGAGCGACTGTTGACTGTGCATACAGCACTTCTGGACGGCAACTGGCGGTGTTGGAGCCCAGGGACAGGTGGAGGAGGAGGAGGTTGGAGGAGGTTGGAGGAGGTAGGAGGGATTGCCACACACACAGCAGGGGAACAGCTGACGTTACTGAACCCCAATAACAGAGGAGGGACTGTTGACTGTGCGTACAGCACTTCTGGACGGCAACTGGCGGTGTTGGAGCCCAGGGACAGGTGGAGGAGGAGGAGGTTGGAGGAGGTAGGAGGGATTGCCACACACACAGCAGGGGAACAGCTGACGTTACTGAACCCCAATAACAGAGGAGGGACTGTTGACTGTGCGTACAGCACTTCTGGACGGCAACTGGCGGTGTTGGAGCCCAGGGACAGGTGGAGGAGGAGGAGGTTGGAGGAGGTTGGAGGAGGTAGGAGGGATTGCCACACACACAGCAGGGGAACAGCTGACGTTACTGAACCCCAATAACAGAGGAGGGACTGTTGACTGTGCGTACAGCACTTCTGGACGGCAACTGGCGGTGTTGGAGCCCAGGGACAGGTGGAGGAGGAGGAGGTTGGAGGAGGTAGGAGGGATTGCCACACACACAGCAGGGGAACAGCTGACGTTACTGAACCCCAATAACAGAGGAGCGACTGTTGACTGTGCGTACAGCACTTCTGGACGGCAACTGGCGGTGTTGGAGCCCAGGGACAGGTGGAGGAGGTTGGAGGAGGTAGGAGGGATTGCCACACACACAGCAGGGGAACAGCTGACGTTACTGAACCCCAATAACAGAGGAGGGACTGTTGACTGTGCGTACAGCACTTCTGGACGGCAACTGGCGGTGTTGGAGCCCAGGGACAGGTGGAGGAGGAGGAGGTAGGAGGAGGTAGGAGGGATTGCCACACACACAGCAGGGGAACAGCTGACGTTACTGAACCCCAATAACAGAGGAGGGACTGTTGACTGTGCGTACAGCACTTCTGGACGGCAACTGGCGGTGTTGGAGCCCAGGGACAGGTGGAGGAGGAGGAGGTAGGAGGAGGTAGGAGGGATTGCCACACACACAGCAGGGGAACAGCTGACGTTACTGAACCCCAATAACAGAGGAGGGACTGTTGACTGTGCGTACAGCACTTCTGGACGGCAACTGGCGGTGTTGGAGCCCAGGGACAGGTGGAGGAGGAGGAGGTTGGAGGAGGTAGGAGGGATTGCCACACACACAGCAGGGGAACAGCTGACGTTACTGAACCCCAATAACAGAGGAGCGACTGTTGACTGTGCATACAGCACTTCTGGACGGCAACTGGCGGTGTTGGAGCCCAGGGACAGGTGGAGGAGGAGGAGGTTGGAGGAGGTTGGAGGAGGTAGGAGGGATTGCCACACACACAGCAGGGGAACAGCTGACGTTACTGAACCCCAATAACAGAGGAGGGACTGTTGACTGTGCGTACAGCACTTCTGGACGGCAACTGGCGGTGTTGGAGCCCAGGGACAGGTGGAGGAGGAGGAGGTTGGAGGAGGTAGGAGGGATTGCCACACACACAGCAGGGGAACAGCTGACGTTACTGAACCCCAATAACAGAGGAGCGACTGTTGGGACTGTGCGTACAGCACTACCAGGCAACAACTAGCGGTGTTGGAGCCCAGGGACAGGTGGAAAAGCAGAGGAACACAATGTAGGCCGAAGCCTGAGAAAGTCGAAAGGGAACCTTTAACCCCCACCCAAGGCGTTTGTAGCTGAAAGAGCCAGCTTGTGCAGCACAAAAGATGCAAAAGGAAAAGGTGGCTCTTTTCATCATGCTCCTTGCAAACACAGAACTAAACACTTATAAAATGTGTCCCCTGCAACCGTAAAACCGTCCCGGAGGTGGGACTTTCCTTCGTAATGTGACGCAGCCCAGCCGTCATTCCTACCCCCCCGGCGCCGCGCACCGGCTCCTCAGCGTTGTTTTATTCCGTCCAGGAGCCTGCGCTGTTATGTTATCCCGTGGCCAGGCACACTTAGCGCTGCCCGTCTTCTGGCATCATTTGGTGTCTGGATGGCTGCGCCTGTGCGGCCGCGCTGGCAGAGAGCCCGCCTCGCAGTGTCTTCTGATTTAATCCCACTGGGGGCCTGGGATCCATGGACATGCGCAGTGCATATCTGAACCTCCACCTCTCACTCATCTCCCTATGGCTTCTTCAGACTGTGCGGTGTCACGGCCGTGGCATGCTGTTAGGGACCAGCTGACACCGAACAGTCTGAAGAAGCCATAGGGAAATGAGTGAGAGGTGGAGGTTCAGATATGCACTGCGCATGTCCATGGATCCCAGGCCCCCAGTGGGATTAAATCAGAAGACACTGCGAGGCGGGCTCTCTGCCAGCGCGGCCGCACAGGCGCAGCCATCCAGACACCAAATGATGCCAGAAGACGGGCAGCGCTAAGTGTGCCTGGCCACGGGATAACATAACAGCGCAGGCTCCTGGACGGAATAAAACAACGCTGAGGAGCCGGTGCGCGGCGCCGGGGGGGTAGGAATGACGGCTGGGCTGCGTCACATTACGAAGGAAAGTCCCACCTCCGGGACGGTTTTACGGTATCAGTGGACACATTTTATAAGTGTTAAGTTCTGCGTGTGCAAGGAGCTAAACAAAAATAGCTACCTTTTCCTTGGGCAGCATTACTGCTGCACAAGGTGGCTCTTTCAGTAACAAACGCCTTGGGGGGGGGGGACAGATTCCCTTACATTTCAGTTGTTGTGTCAGCGTGGCGGTCGCATGACACATTGCCGGCTACACAGCTGGGGATCAGCTGACGTTACTGAAACCCAATAACACTGGGTCGTATGTTTTGACTGTGCAGACGGCACGTCTGAGCCTCAACTGGCGGTGTTGGAGCCCAGGAATTTAAGTTCAGGTGGTAGAAAGATGAACACAACAGGAGACCTGGATAACGTATACAGTGACCTAATTATTCAATCAGGAGGAGGAGTGGCAAATTCCGGCGAGATCCAGGCCTTGTTCATTTTCAGGAAAGTAAGCCGGTCAACGTTATCGGAGGATAGTCGCATGCGACGGTCAGTTAGTACACCACCTGCAGCACTAAAGACACGTTCCGATAATACACTGGCCGCAGGGCAAGACAGCACCTCCAATGCATACTGGCTTAGCTCTGGCCATGTATCCAGCTTTGAGACCCAAAACTTGAAAGGGGAAGAGCCATCTGGGAGTACAGCAAGAGGGCAAGACATGTAGTCTGTCACCATCTGACGGAACCGTTGCCTCCTGCTGACTGGAGCCGTCTGTGATGGTGTAGACTTTTGTGGCGGGCACAGAAAACTGTGCCACAGTTCGGCCATACTGGTCTTGCCTTGGGCAGAGGCACTGCTTCTGCTCCCTCTTTGTGCAGAGCCTCCACCACGGCCTGGACGCACTGAGCTGCTTTGGAATGCACTAGCAGCACTTCTCTCAGTTGGAATGGAGAAGATGATGGAATTGACCAGTGTGTCTTGGTACTCCCGCATTTTTCGCTCCCGGTTCAACGGTGTGATGAGGCTTTCTACGTTGTCCCGGTAGCGAGGATCGAGGAGGGTGAACACCCAATAATCAGACATGTTGAGAATGTGGGCGATGCGGCGGTCGTTTCTCAGGCACTGCAGCATGTAATCCACCATGTGCTGCAGACTGCCAACTGCCCAAGAAACGCTGTCCCCTGCTGGAGGCGTGATCTCTGCCCGCTCGTCATCACCCCACCCTCGCTGTACACACTGAGTACTGGACAATTGTGTAACTCCCTCCTCTGGACGGATGTCTTCCTCCTCCATTGACTCCTCCTCATCCTCCTCACAAACGGTCCCCTGCCTACGCGTTTGTGAGGAACCACGTGGCGCTGACTGTCCAGAAGATGATGGAAATGGTGAATCCTCATCCTCCACCTCTTCCACAACATCATCCCTTAGCGCTTGCAGTGATTTTTCAAGCAGGCAGATAAGGGGGACAGTCATGCTGACTAGTGCATCATCTGCACTCGCCATCCGCGTGGAATAATCAAAGGGACGCAAAACCTGGCAGACGTCATTCATAGTGGCCCACTCTGTGGTTGTGAAGTCTGTACGGCGCTGACTGCGACTTTTTTGCGCCTGAAGCAGCTGGTACTCCATTACAGCTTGCTGCTGCTCACACAACCGCTCCAACATATGTAACGTGGAATTCCACCTGGTAGGTAGGTCACATATGATGCGATGTTCCGGCAGGCGGTGTCGGCGCTGCAGAGCCGCAATGCGCGCTTTTGCCGTGCTGGAACGCCGCAAGTGAGCACACTCTAGACGGACCTTGTGCAGCAGTGCATCAAGATCCGGATAGTCCCTCAAAAAGCTCTGCACGACCAAATTGAGCACATGTGCCAGACATGGGATGTGAGTGAGGTTGCCGAGGCCCAGAGCTGCCACCAGATTTCGGCCATTATCACACACTACCATGCCTGGCTGGAGATTCGCTGGCACAAACCACACATCGCTCTCCTGCTTGATGGCATTCCAGAGCTCCTGCGCTGTGTGGCTACGATTCCCCAAGAAAATTAATTTCAAGACGGCCTGTTGACGTTTGGCCACGGCTGTGCTCATGTCGGTCGTAACAGGTACACGTTCATCACGGGTCCATGTGGAGGTGGACTGTGACGGCTCCTGCAGCGATGATTCTGAGGAACTGGTGTAAGAGGAGGAGTCAATGCGTACAGAATGGATTCCTGCAATCCTTGGAGTGGGCAGGACACGTCCTGCGCCACTCGCACGGTCTGTACCCGGCTCAACGACATTAACCCAATGGGCAGTGAGGGAAAGGTATCGCCCCTGTCCATGTTGACTGGTCCACGCATCGGTGGTGAGGTGGACCTTGCTACTGACGGCGTTCAGTAGCGCGTGTTTTATGTGTCCCTCCACATGCTTCTGCAGGGCAGGGACGGCTTGCCTGCTGAAGTAAAAGCGGCTGGGCACATTGTACTGTGGGACTGCCAATGACATCAAGTCACGGAAGCTGTCAGTCTCCACCAGCCTGAATGACAGCATTTCCAGTGACAGAAGTTTGGCAATGCCTGCAGTCAGAGCCTGTGCTCGTGGGTGGTTTGACGAGAAAGGCCGCCTTTTCTCCCATGCCTGTACTACCGATGGCTGTAGACTGGGCTGGGAGTGTGTGGATGACTGGGAAAGTGGCGCTGCGGGTGGAATTACAGCGGGTCTCTGGACAACAGGGGCAGAGGTTCTTCCACGGCGATCCTGGGAGGACGCCGAACCAGCTGCGTGTGAGGTAGAGGAAGAGGCAACACGAGCTGAAGAGGTGGTAGCTGCCGCTGTTGGTTGGCCTACCTCTTCAGTGTGTTTTTCTAACTCCGCCGGGTGCCTGTTGCGCACATGTTTCCACATGTTGGAGGTATTGAGGTTGCTGACATTTTTCCCTCTTTTGACTTTTTGATGACACACGTTGCATCTGACATAGCAAATGTCATCTGCAACTGTGTCAAAAAAGGACCAGGCACTGCAAGTCTTGGGAGCGCCCTTTTTGGCTTTTGGAAGAGACATGCTCCTAACGGGTGCCAAAGCGGAGGCTGCAGGATCCGCAGTCTTCCCCCTCCCTCTCCCTCTTTGGGCCGTACGGGGAATCTCTTCCTCAGAGCTGCTCCCACCACCTTCCTGTCCCTCACGCCAAGATGGGTCGAGGACCTCATCATCTACACTACCCTCTGCCCCCAACTGCTCCTCCTGGGTAGTCTCAGCAGCAGAGCACGCACCAGTAAGTGGCACCTGAGTGTCATCATCAGCTGATGCGGCCTGCGATGTGGTGACCGGAGCCACTGGCCCACCCGCCTCTTCAGAGGAAGACAGAAAAAGCTGTTGGGCATCACTGCACCCTGCCTCTTCTTCCATTTCTCCAATGCTGCTTGGCTGGCCCCCTGTTTCCAAGCCAAGAGATTCAGAGAACAGAAGTAGAGACGGCTCCTGTCCTGGGCTCTCTGTCTGCCTGGGCAATTTGGCAGGTGGTGAAGAGACAGATGGCTGCTCTCCAGTGCTCTGTGTCTGAGAGGATGTGGCACTAATGGAAGTTGATGCATTAGCTGCCATCCATCCGACAACAGCTTCAATTTGTTCTTCACGCAGCAGCGGTGTACGGCGCTCGGACACAAAGCTTCGCATGAACGACTGTTGCCTGGTGAAAGTGGGTGCTGATGAGTCACCGGTGCCCGCAGCAGGCACAGAATCCCCACGTCCCCTCCCTGCTCCGCGACGGCTCCCACGCCCCCGTGCCTTACTCACTGCCTTCTTCATCTTGGTTGACTGATAAAGATAAGCAGAAAAGTACTAACGGATTTGTGTGCTTATTCCTGAGCAACTCCTCCTAACAGGTATAAGAAGCACTAATTATCTAAAGTGTGGACTAGACTTTAATATGAGCTAATGTGGCCTACAGAAATGTAAAGTGGTGTAACTGGTGTGTTTGGTGAACTTTATTATTTATTTATTTTTTGGGGGCTGAACTGACAACAGATAGAGCTGCAGTCACACGGAGACCGTGCAGACAGACGTAAACGGCGCTACAAGGCCCAAAAACCCTCCTCTACTTTATCCTATGTAGTGTTTTTCCACAAATTAGCTGGAGACGGGTGGAAAGACACTAATAGGATTTTTTTGAATAAATTAGCAGCAGACTACACTATTTGGAAAAAAAAGAAAATTGATTTGGCGGTATGACGCAGTGAAAAACCCTGAGCTGGAGACAACCAGGCTATAGCTGCTCACAGATTACAGGGCGAGCTGCAGTCACATGGAGACCGTGCAGACAGCCGTAAACGGCGCTGCAAGGCCCAAAAACCCTCCTCTACTTTATCCTATGTAGTGTTTTTCCACAAATTAGCTGGAGACGGGTGGAAAGACACTAATAGGATTTTTTTAAATTAATTAGCAGCAGACTACACTACTTTGAAAAAAAAGAAAATTGATTTGGCGGTATGACGCAGTGAAAAACCCTGAGCTGGAGACAACCAGGCTACAGCTGCTCACAGATTACAGGGCGAGCTGCAGTCACACGGAGACCGTGCAGACAGCCGTAAACGGCGCTGCAAGGCCCAAAAACCCTCCTCTACTTTATCCTATGTAGTGTTTTTCCACAAATTAGCTGGAGACGGGTGGAAAGACACTAATAGGATTTTTTTAAATTAATTAGCAGCAGACTACACTACTTTGAAAAAAAAGAAAATTGATTTGGCGGTATGACGCAGTGAAAAACCCTGAGCTGGAGACAACCAGGCTACAGCTGCTCACAGATTACAGGGCGAGCTGCAGTCACACGGAGACCGTGCAGACAGCCGTAAACGGCGCTGCAAGGCCCAAAAACCCTCCTCTACTTTATCCTATGTAGTGTTTTTCCACAAATTAGCTGGAGACGGGTGGAAAGACACTAATAGGATTTTTTTGAATAAATTAGCAGCAGACTACACTACTTGGGAAAAAAAAAAAAAAAAGGAACAGTATGAGGCAATGAACCACCCTCCCTGAACTGAATACAACCAACTATGGATGGCCTATGTGGCTGCACTCAGACTGGAGACTGGGCTGCACTCACACACACACACACACAGACCCTGCAGATCGCTGTGAAAACAGCGCTACAAGGCAAAAGCAAGGTGAATAGTAGGTGAACACAGCGGTTGCTAAATTAGCCTTTGGAAAGCACAAAGAAGCAAATCGCTATCTCTAAACTGTCCCTCAGTCAGCAAACAGCGTCCTGTCACTAACTGAATTCACAGCAGAGTGATCGCAAAATGGCGCCAGCGACTTTTAAACTGCATCATGACATCATTACACCAGCCAATCACAGCCTTGCCAGTAGTTTCATGCCCTCCATGCTAAACAGGATGTGCCCACACTTGGAATCAATCTCATTGGCTGAATTTCTGCTTTTTGAATCTTAGAACTTCCGATTCCGGTATCCGATACGCGGCAAGTATCGGAATCCCGGTATCGGAATTCCGATACCGCAAGTATCGGCCGATACCCGATACTTGCGGTATCGGAATGCTCAACACTACTTGCTGGCACTTCTTTTAGGCTGACCAGCTGATGTTGGTTGGTAACCTCTCCCACCTCCATTAAAATCAGGGGTGAGGAATCTTTTTTCTACCAAGGGCCATTTGGATATTTATACCATCCTTCGGGAGCCGTACAAACTCCACCCACAAAGTACTGTACATCCTGACTCTGGCACTGGTGTCAGGATGTAATCTTTCATTGCATACCCTTCAGTGTTCAGTAATGAACACTGCGTGTGTGTGCTAACAGAGCAAGAAGAAATTAATGAGCTGGTTGTAATCAAAATACACCTCCCTGAGAATCTGCTCGGGGGCCTGATAAAAGGTCATTGATTGCCGTAAATGGCCCGGGGGCCTGAGGTTCCCCACCCCTGCTTTAAATAGTCACATAACCAATCAGCTGATCGTTGGTTATAGAGTTCTTCTTCTATGCAGACCAGTTAGGGGTGTGGAGGTCTCCTGTGATGGTGGTGTTTCTGCTGTTTGAGTTCTGACTCCTAGTTCCATTTGCTCTTTTGCTGTGGAGCTTAGCAGCAGAGTCTGAGCTGAGTATTTTCCTTTTTGTCTGTCCCCTGTTTGTTTCTTTCCCTGTATGTTGCCATCTGCAGTGGTGAGGCTAGCATCCTTGCCAGCCAGTGCACTAGCCAGAGTCAATTGACGTGACAGTCAGAGAGTAGGCATGTGGCAGCGGCAGGGGGAAGGACCCACATAGGGCGTTAGGGGAGCTTAAGTACAGGTACAGGTTGGTGTCAAGAGTTGTCCTATCCCTCGCTCCCTACCTTTAGGGACTTCCTCTCCTTTCTCCACTCTGCCATATTTATATGCTATGTTGTCCGCCAGACTTACCTGTGTCTGAATGTGACAGACGGTCATTTAGTGGATTGTTATGGACTGGTGATTTAGGAGCGACATGCGACTAGCTCTGAGCAGGTGGTAACTATACAGACCGCAGTTCCTGATCTTAACACAACACTAGCAGTAGCCGTGGGATGTTCCTGTCACTCCCTGGACACCTCGTCACAGCCGGAGAACTAGCTACCCCTAAAGGTAGAAACAGGAAAGCTATGTTGCCTCAGAGAAAATCCCCAAAGGATAGGACAGCCCCCCACAAATAATGACTGTGAGAGGAGAAGGAAATGACATACGTAGTATGAAACAAGATTTAGCAAAGTAGGCCACTTCTAGCTAGATAGATAGTACAGAAAAGAACACTGTGCGGTCACTAATAAAAAATAGAAAAAGTCCACCGCAGAGAAATGCAAAAAATCTCCACACCTGACTAAAGGTGTGGAGGGCAAAATCTGCTGCCCAGAGCTTCCAGCTTAGCTGAATAGATCCATACTGATAAGCTGGACAAATAAGCAAAACATAGAGTGTGCTGAACAATTAAGTCCACCACAAGTTGACTGCAAAAGGACAAGCAAGGACTTATCTTTGCAGAACTGGTCAGATTGTCAGGGAAATCCAAAAGAGCAGTAACTCCAAGCAGGAACAATTGACAACTGGCATTGATTGAGGGATAAGGCCAGACTAAAATAGCCGAGCCAGAAAGACGATCAGTGGAAGCAGCTGCTGATGCTAAATCCAAGAAGCAGCTATACCACTCAAAACCACAGGAGGGAGCCCAAGAGCAGAATTCACAAAAGTGCTACTTACAACCACCGGAGGGAGCCCAAGAGTGGAATTCGCAACAGTACCGCCCCCTTGAGGAGGGGTCACCGAATCCTCACCAGAGCCCCCAGGCCGATCAGGACGAGCCAAGTGAAAAGCACGAACCAAATCGGTGGCATGGACATCGGAGGCAACCACCCAAGAATTATCCTCCTGGCCATAACCTTTCCACTTGAAAAGATACTGAAGCCTCCGCCTCGAAAAACGAGAATCCAAAATTTACTCAACCACATATTCCAACTCCCCCTCAACCAACACCGGGGCAGGAGGATCAACAGAGGGAACAACGGGTACCACATATCTCCGCAACAAAGATCTATGGAAAACATTGTGGATGGCAAAAGAGGCTGGAAGGGCCAAACGAAAAGACACTGGATTGATAATCTCAGAAATCTTATAAGGACCAATAAAGCGAGGCTTGAACTTAGGGGAAGAAACCTTCATAGGAACTTGATGATAAGATAACCAGACTAAATCCCCCACACGAAGCCGAGGACCAACACACCGACGGCGGTTAGCAAAACGCTGAGCCTTTTCCTGAGACAACGTCAAATTGTCCACCACATGAGTCCAAATCTGCTGTAACCTGTCCATCACAGAATCTACACCAGGACAATCAGAAGGCTCAACCTGCCCTGAAGAAAAACGAGGATGGAAACCAAAATTACAAAAAAAAGGCGAAACCAAAGTAGCCGAACTGGCCCGATTATTAAGGGCAAACGTGGCCAACGGCAAGAAAGCCACCCAATCATCCTGATCAGCAGACACAAAGCATCTCAAATAGGTTTCCAAGGTTTGATTAGTTCGCTCAGTTTGGCCATTTGTCTGAGGATGGAACGCCAAAGAAAAAGACAAATTAATGCCCATCCTAGCACAAAAGGCCCGCCAAAACCTGGAAACAAACTGGGAACCTCTGTCAGACACAGTATTCTCCGGAATGCCATGCAAACGAACCACATGCTGAAAAAACAATGGACCCAAATCAGTGGAGGAAGGCAATTTAGGCAAAGGTACCAAATGGACCATCTTAGAGAACCGGTCACAAACCACCCAGATAGCAGACATCCTCTGGGACACAGGAAGATCCGAAATAAAATCCATGGAAATATGCGTCCAGGGCCTCTCAGGGACAGGCAAAGGCAAAAGCAACCCACTAGCGCGGGAACAGCAAGGCTTAGCCCGAGCACAAGTCCCACAGGACTGCACAAAAGAACGCACATCCCGCGACAAGGAAGGCCACCAAAAGGACCTAGCAACCAAATCTCTGGTACCAAAAATCCCAGGATGACCGGCCAACACCGAACAATGGACCTCAGAAATTACCTTACTTGTCCATCTATTAGGAACAAACAGCTTCCCCACAGGACAGCAGTCAGGTTTATCAGCCTGAAATTCCTGAAGCACCCGCCGTAAATCAGGGGAGATGGCAGAAAGAATCACCCCTTCCCTAAGAATGCCAACCGGCTCAAGAACTCCAGGAGAATCAGGCAAAAAACTCCTAGAAAGGGCATTCCCTTTAACATTCTTAGATCCTGGAAGATATGAGACCACAAAATCGAAACGGGAGAAAAACAGGGACCATCGAGCCTGTCTAGGGTTCAGCCGCTTGGCCGACTCGAGGTAAATCAAATTCTTATGATCGGTCAAGACCACAACGCGGTGCTTGGCTCCCTCAAGCCAATGTCGCCACTCCTCAAATGCCCACTTCATAGCCAACAACTCCCGATTGCCGACATCATAATTGCGTTCCGCAGGCGAAAACTTTCGGGAAAAGAAGGCACAGAAGGCACATGGTTTCATCAAGGAACCATCAGAATTCCTCTGTGACAAAACGGCCCCTGCCCCAATCTCAGAAGCGTCAACCTCAACCTGAAAAGGAAGAGACACAACCGGCTGACGCAAAACAGGGGCAGAAGTAAATCGGCGCTTAAGCTCCTGAAAGGCCTCAACAGCCTCAGAGGACCAATTTGTCACATCAGCGCCTTTCTTCGTCAAATCGGTCAGGGGCTTAACCACACTAGAGAAGTTGGCAATGAAACGGCGATAAAAATTAGCAAAGCCCAAAAATTTCTGAAGGCTCTTCACAGATGTGGGTTGAATCCAGTCATGAATGGCTTGGACCTTAACAGGATCCATTTCTATAGACGAAGGAGAAAAAATAAACCCCCAAAAAGCGACCTTCTGAACTCCAAATAGGCACTTAGACCCCTTCACAAATAGAGCATTATCACGAAGGATCTGGAATACCATCCTGACCTGCTTCACATGAGACTCCCAATCATTGAAAAAAACCAAAATATCATCCAAATACACAATCAAGAATTTATCAAGATAATTGCGGAAAATATCATGCATGAAGGACTGAAATACAGAAGGAGCATTAGAAAGCCCGAAAGGCATCACCAGGTATTCAAAATGGCCTTCGGGCGTATTAAATGCAGTTTTCCATTCGTCACCCTGTTTAATACGAACAAGATTATATGCCCCTCGAAGGTCAATCTTGGTAAACCAACTAGCCCCCTTAATCCGAGCAAACAAATCAGAGAGCAAAGGTAAAGGGTATTGGAATTTGACCGTGATCTTATTAAGAAGGCGATAATCAATACAGGGTCTCAAGGAGCCATCCTTCTTGGCCACAAAAAATAATCCCGCTCCCAATGGTGACGAAGACGGCCGAATATGCCCCTTCTCCAAGGACTCCTTAACATAGCTCCGCATGGCGGTATGTTCTGGCACAGACAGGTTGAAAAGTCGGCCCTTAGGGAACTTACAGCCAGGAATCAAGTTAATAGCACAATCACAGTCCCTATGTGGAGGAAGGGAACTGGATTTGGGCTCATCGAATACATCCTGGAAATCTGACAAAAATTCAGGAACATCAGAAGAGGGGGAAGAGGAAATTGACATTAGAGGAACGTCACTATGAACCCCTTGACAACCCCAACTAGTCACAGACATCGATTTCCAATCCAACACTGGATTGTGTACTTGTAACCATGGAAACCCCAGTACAACAACATCATGTAAATTATGCAACACCAGAAAACGACAATCTTCCTGATGTGCTGGAGCCATGCACATAGTCAGCTGAGTCCAATACTGAGGATTATTCTTGGCCAACGGTGTAGCATCAATACCCCTCAAAGGAATAGGGCTCTGCAAAGGCTGCAAAGAAAAACCACAGCGCCTGGCGAATTCTAAGTCCATTAAGTTCAGGGCAGCACCTGAATCCACAAATGCCATGACAGAAAAAGATGACAATGAGCAAATCAGGGTCACAGACAGGAGAAACTTAGGCTGTACAGTACTAATGGTAACAGATCTAGCGACCCTCTTAATACGCTTAGGGCAATCAGAAATAGTATGAGCAGAATCACCACAGTAAAAACACAGCCCATTCTGATGTCTGTATCCCCTCTGTTCCGCTCTAGTCAGAATCCTATCACATTGCATAGGCTCAGGACTCTGTTCAGAGGATGCTGCCATATGGTGCACCACTTTGCGCTCGCGCAGGCGTCGATCAATCTGAATGGCCAGAGACATAGACTCGCTCAAACCAACAGGCGTGGGGAACCCCACCATAACATCTTTAAGGGCTTCAGAAAGACCCTTTCTGAAAATTGCTGCCAGAGCATCCTCATTCCATTTAGTGAGCACAGACCATTTTCTAAATTTCTGGCAGTATAATTCTGCCGCTTCCTGACCCTGGCACAGGGCCAACAAGGTTTTTTCCGCATGATCCACAGAGTTAGGTTCGTCATACAATAATCCGAGCGATTGAAAAAATGCATCTACATTAAGCAATGCCGGATCCCCTGACTCAAGGGAGAATGCCCAGTCTTGAGGGTCACCACGCAGCAGAGAAATAACTATTTTAACTTGCTGAGTGGGGTCACCAGAGGAACGGGGTTTCAGAGCAAAAAATAATTTGCAGTTATTTTTAAAGTTCAAAAACTTAGATCTATCCCCGTAAAACAAATCTGGAGTAGGAATTCTAGGCTCTAAGGCTGGAGTCTGAACAACATAATCTTGGATACTCTGAACTCTTGCAGCAAGCTGATCCACATGAGAAAACAAACCCTGAACATCCATGTCCGCGTCCAAATCCTGAACCACCCAGAGATTAAGAGGAAGGAAAAAGACAAAACAGACTAAAGAAAAAAAAAATGGCTCAGAACTCTTTTTCTTTTCCTTCTTTTGAGATGCATTCAACTCATTTTTGGCCAGTTGTACTGTTATGGACTGGTAATTTAGGAGCGACATGCGACTAGCTCTGAGCAGGTGGTAACTATACAGACCGCAGTTCCTGATCTTAACACAACACTAGCAGTAGCCGTGGGATGTTCCTGTCACTCCCTGGACACCTCGTCACAGCCGGAGAACTAGCTACCCCTAAAGGTAGAAACAGGAAAGCTATGTTGCCTCAGAGAAAATCCCCTAAGGATAGGACAGCCCCCCACAAATAATGACTGTGAGAGGAGAAGGAAATGACATACGTAGTATGAAACAAGATTTAGCAAAGGAGGCCACTTCTAGCTAGATAGATAGTACAGAAAAGAACACTGTGCGGTCAGTAATAAAAACTAGAAAAAGTCCACCGCAGAGAAATGCAAAAAATCTCCACACCTGACTAAAGGTATGGAGGGCAAAATCTGCTGCCCAGAGCTTCCAGCTTAGCTGAATAGATCCATACTGATAAGCTGGACAAATAAGCAAAACATAGAGTGTGCTGAACAATTAAGTCCACCACAAGTGGACTGCAAAAGGACAAGCAAGGACTTATCTTTGCAGAACTGGTCAGAGTGTCAAGGAAATCCAAAAGAGCAGTAACTCCAAGCAGGAACAATCGACAACTAGAATTGATTGAGGGATAAGGCCAGACTAAAATAGCCGAGTCAGAAAGACGATCAGTGGAAGCAGCTGCTGATGCTAAATCCAAGAAGCAGCTATACCACTCAAAACCACAGGAGGGAGCCCAAGAGCAGAATTCACAAAAGTGCTACTTACAACCACCGGAGGGAGCCCAAGAGCGGAATTCACAACAGTGGATATGGCCAGCCTTATAGTAAGGAACACGTCTGATTCAAGGTTTCTGAGAAGGAGTGATCAAAATGAATGATCTTCTGAGACAAATTTCCAAGAATTATTTATATAGTTATCATATTTGGAATATTGAATATAAAATATAAAATGAGGCATTAGATTTGTTATCTTTTGCATATTTTCCACTTTTATTGTTCCTTTAAGTGAACACCATGGGTGAAATGACTTGTTATATTCTCATCTGTATTCAGGGACTTCTTTGTGCTTTCACTTGTACAGAGGTGAAGCAGGAAAACCTAATCTTTATGTTTCGTATAGCAAGCACTAGTCTAGAAATAGAATGATTTTTAGCAGACATTACCCATAATCTCGGAGTAATAAAATAAAAAAAAATTTCAACATTCAACGGTTCGCAGAAAATGTTCTTGCGGAGATATCGTGAGTGTTCATAGAACTGCAAAGTGAGAAGGGAGCGAACAAGTCTGTGATGAATGAAGAATTGGTTGGATAACAATTTCTGAAAAAAGGGTAATTATGAAAATCAGAGCCCACTGTAGGTTCTGATTGTGTTTTGCTTGCCTGTCATAAAAAGAATAGATATAAATGACCAATGACAATGAAAGAAAGGTTATATTTGATTGATGATTATAAGCAGGCACACAGTAAAGGCAGACATTGAAAAATTACTGGGATGTTAAATAAATATTAGATAGGAAAACTGACTGGAGCTCAATTTCGAGCAATGAAAACCCATAATGTGAAACACTGTTGATTGCGGAGTGCTTTACCTGCCTTTGAAGTGGGATATGGCTGGATGCCTCTCCAATAGTGTTGAGCATTCCGATACCGCAAGTATCGGGTATCGGCCGATACTTGCGGTATCGGAATTCCGATACCGGGATTCCGATACTTGGCGCGTATCGGATACCGGAATCGGAAGTTCCATGATTCAAAATTCAGAAATTCAGCCAATGAGAAAGATTCCAAGTGTGGGCACATCCTGTTTAGCATGGAGGGCATGAAACTACTGGCAAGGCTGTGATTGGCTGCTTAAATGATGTCATGATGCAGTTTAAAAGTCGCTGGCGCCATTTTGCGATCACTCTGCTGTGAATTCAGTTAGTGACAGGACGCTGTTTGCTGACTGAGGGACAGTTTAGAGATAGCGATTTGCTTCTTTGTGCTTTCCAAAGGCTAATTTAGCAACCGCTGTGTTCACCTACTAATCACCTTCCTTTTGCCTTGTAGCGCTGTTTTCACAGCGATCTGCAAGGTCTCTCTGTGTGTGTGTGTGAGTGCAGCCCACTCTCTAGTCTGAGTGCAGCCACATAGGCCATCCATAGCTGGTTGTATTCAGTTCAGGGAGGGTGGTTCATTGCCTCATACTGTCCTTTTTTTTTTTTTTTTTGAAGTAGTGCAGGCTGCTGCACATTTTTTCCAAAAATTCCTATTAGTGTCTTTCCACCCGTCTCCAGCTAATTTGTGGAAAAACACTACATAGGATAAAGTAGAGGAGGGTTTTTGGGCCTTGCAGCGCCGTTTACGGCTGTCTGCACGGTCTCCGTGTGACTGCAGCTCGCCCTGTAGTCTGTGAGCAGCCGTAGCTTGGTTGTCTCCAGCTCAGGGTTGTTCACTGCGTCATACCGCCAAATCAATTTTCATTTTGTTTTCAAGTAGTGTAGTCTGCTGCTAATTAATTTAAAAAAATCCTATTAGTGTCTTTCCACCCGTCTCCAGCTAATTTGTGGAAAAACACTACATAGGATAAAGTAGAGGAGGGTTTTTGGGCCTTGCAGCGCCGTTTACGGCTGTCTGCACGGTCTCCGTGTGACTGCAGCTCGCCCTGTAGTCTGTGAGCAGCCGTAGCTTGGTTGTCTCCAGCTCAGGGTTGTTCACTGCGTCATACCGCCAAATCAATTTTCATTTTGTTTTCAAGTAGTGTAGTCTGCTGCTAATTAATTTAAAAAAATCCTATTAGTGTCTTTCCACCCGTCTCCAGCTAATTTGTGGAAAAACACTACATAGGATAAAGTAGAGGAGGGTTTTTGGGCCTTGCAGCGCCGTTTACGGCTGTCTGCACGGTCTCCGTGTGACTGCAGCTCTATCCGTTGTCAGTTCAGCCCCAAAAAAATAAATAAATAATAAAGTTCACCAAACACACCAGTTACACCACTTTACATTTGTGTAGGCCACATTAGCTCATATTCAAGTCTAGTCCACACTTTAGAAAATTAGTGTGTCTTATACCTGTTAGGAGGAGTTGCTCAGGAATAAGCACACAAAGCCGTTAGTACTTTTCTGCTTATCTTTATCAGTCAACCAAGATGAAGAAGGCAGTGAGTAAGGCACGTGGGCGTGGGCGTGGGCGCGGAGCAGGGAGGGGACGTGGGGATTCTGTGCCTGCTGCGGGCACCGGTGAGTCATCAGCACCCACTTTCACAAGGGAACAGTCGTTCATGCGCAGCTTTGTCGCCGAGCGCCGTACACCGCTGCTGCGTCAAGACCAAATTGAAGCCGTTGTGGGATGGATGGCAGCTAATGCATCAACTTCCATTAGTGCCACATCCTCTCAGACACAGAGCACTGGAGAGCAGCCATCTGTCTCTTCACCACCTGCAAAATTGCCCAGGCAGACAGAGATCCCAGGACAGGAGCAGTCTCTACTTCTGTTCTCTGAATCATCTCTTGGCTTGGAAACAGGGGGCCAGCCAAGCAGCATTGGAGAAATGGAAGAAGAGGCAGGGTGCAGTGATGCCCAACCGCTTTTTCTGTCTTCCTCTGAAGAGGCGGGTGGGCCAGTGGCTCCGGTCACCACCTCGCAGGCCGCATCAGCTGATGATGACACTCAGGTGCCACTTACTGGTGCGTGCTCTGCTGCTGAGACTACCCAGGAGGAGCAGTTGGGGGCAGAGGGTAGTGTAGATGATGAGGTCCTTGACCCATCTTGGCGTCAGGGACAGGAAGGTGGTGGGAGCAGCTCTGAGGAAGAGATTCCCCGTACGGCCCAAAGAGGGAGAGGGAGGGGGAAGACTGCGGATCCTGCAGCCTCCGCTTTGGCACCCGTAAGGAGCATGTCTCTTCCAAAAGTCAAAAGGGGGGCTCCCAAGACTTGCAGTGCCTGGTCCTTTTTTGACACAGTTGCAGATGACATTTGCTATGTCAGATGCAAGGTGTGTCATCAAAAAATCAAAAGAGGTCAAAAAGTCGCCAACCTCAATACCTCCAACATGTGGAAACATGTGCGCAACAGGCACCCGGCGGAGTTAGACAAACACACTGAAGAGCTAGGCCAACCAACAGCGGCAGCTACCACCTCTTCAGCTCGTGTTGCCTCTTCCTCTAGCTCACACGCAGCTGGTTCGGCTTCCTCCCAGGATCGCCGTGGAAGAACCTCTGGCCCTGTTGTCCAGAGACCCGCTGTCATTCCACCCGCAGCACCACTTTCCCAGTCAACCACACACTCCCAGCCCAGTCTACAGCCATCGGTAGTACAGGCATGGGAGAAAAGGCGGCCTTTCTCGTCAAACCACCCACGAGCACAGGCTCTGACTGCAGGCATTGCCAAACTTCTGTCACTGGAAATGCTGTCATTCAGGCTGGTGGAGACTGACAGCTTCCGTGACTTGATGTCATTGGCAGTCCCACAGTACAGTGTGCCCAGCCGCTTTTACTTCAGCAGGCAAGCCGTCCCTGCCCTGCACAAGCATGTGGAGGGACACATAAAACACGCGCTACTGAACGCCGTCAGTAGCAAGGTCCACCTCACCACCGATGCGTGGACCAGTCAACATGGACAGGGGCGATACCTTTCCCTCACTGCCCATTGGGTTAATGTCGTTGAGCCGGGTACAGACCGTGCGAGTGGCGCAGGACGTGTCCTGCCCACTCCAAGGATTGCAGGAATCCATTCTGTACGCATTGACTCCTCCTCTTACACCAGTTCCTCAGAATCATCGCTGCAGGAGCCGTCACAGTCCACCTCCACATGGACCCGTGATGAACGTGTACCTGTTACGACCGACATGAGCACAGCCGTGGCCAAACGTCAACAGGCCGTCTTGAAATTAATTTTTTTGGGGAATCGTAGCCACACAGCGCAGGAGCTCTGGAATGCCATCAAGCAGGAGAGCGATGTGTGGTTTGAGCCAGCGAATCTCCAGCCAGGCATGGTAGTGTGTGATAATGGCCGAAATCTGGTGGCAGCCCTGGGCCTCGGCAACCTCACTCACATCCCATGTCTGGCACATGTGCTCAATTTGGTCGTGCAGAGTTTTTTGAGGGACTATCCGGATCTTGATGCACTGCTGCACAAGGTCCGCCTAGAGTGTGCTCACTTGCGGCGTTCCAGCACGGCAAAAGCGCGCATTGCGGCTCTGCAGCGCCGACACCGCCTGCCGGAACATCGCATCATATGTGACCTACCTACCAGGTGGAATTCCACGTTACATATGTTGGAGCGGTTGTGTGAGCAGCAGCAAGCTGTAATGGAGTACCAGCTGTATCAGGCGCAAAAAAGTCGCAGTCAGCGCCGTACAGACTTCACAACCACAGAGTGGGCCACTATGAAGGATGTCTGCCAGGTTTTGCGTCCCTTTGATTATTCCACGCGGATGGCGAGTGCAGATGATGCACTAGTCAGCATGACTGTCCCCCTTATCTGCCTGCTTGAAAAATCACTGCAAGCGCTAAGGGATGATGTTGTGGAAGAGGTGGAGGATGAGGATTCACCACTTCCATCATCTTCTGGACAGTCAGCGCCACGTGGTTCCTCACAAACGCGTAGGCAGGGGACAGTTTGTGAGGAGGATGAGGAGGAGTCAATGGAGGAGGAAGACATCCGTCCAGAGGAGGGAGTTCCCGAATTGTCCAGTACTCAGTGTGTACAGCGAGGGTGGGGTGATGACGAGCGGGCAGAGATCACGCCTCCAGCTGGGGACAGCGTTTCTTGGGCAGTTGGCAGTCTGCAGCACATGGTGGATTACATGCTGCAGTGCCTGAGAAACGACCGCCGCATCGACCACATTCTCAACATGTCTGATTATTGGGTGTTCACCCTCCTCGATCCTCGCTACCGGGACAACGTAGAAAGCCTCATCACACCGTTGAACCGGGAGCGAAAAATGCGGGAGTACCAAGACACACTGGTCAGTTCCATCATCTTCTCCATTCCAACTGAGAGAAGTGCTGCTACTGCATTCCAAAGCAGCTCAGTGCGTCCAGGCAGTGGTGGAGGCTCTGCACAAAGAGGGAGCAGAAGCAGTGCCTCTGCCCAAGGCAAGACCAGTATGGCCCAACTGTGGCACAGTTTTGTGTGCCCCCCACAAAAGTCTACACCATCACAGACGGCTCCAGTCAGCAGGAGGCAACGGTTCCGTCAGATGGTGACAGACTACATGTCTTGCCCTCTTGCTGTACTCCCAGACGGCTCTTCCCCTTTCAAGTTTTGGGTCTCAAAGCTGGATACATGGCCAGAGCTAAGCCAGTATGCATTGGAGGTGCTGTCTTGCCCTGCGGCCAGTGTATTATCGGAACGTGTCTTTAGTGCTGCAGGTGGTGTACTAACTGACCGTCGCATGCGACTATCCTCCGATAACGTTGACCGGCTTACTTTCCTGAAAATGAACAAGGCCTGGATCTCGCAGGAATTTGCCACTCCTCCTCCTGATTAAATAATTAGGTCACTGTATACGTTATCCAGGTCTCCTGTTGTGTTCATCTTTCTACCACCTGAACTTAAATTCCTGGGCTCCAACACCGCCAGTTGAGGCTCAGACGTGCCGTCTGCACAGTCAAAACATACGACCCAGTGTTATTGGGTTTCAGTAACGTCAGCTGATCCCCAGCTGTGTAGCCGGCAATGTGTCATGCGACCGCCACGCTGACACAACAACTGAAATGTAAGGGAATCTGTCCCCCCCCCCCCCAAGGCGTTTGTTACTGAAAGAGCCACCTTGTGCAGCAGTAATGCTGCACAAGGAAAAAGGTAGCTATTTTGGTTTTGCTCCTTGCACACGCAAAACTTAACACTTATAAAATGTGTCCACTGATACCGTAAAACCGTCCCGGAGGTGGGACTTTCCTTCGTAATATGACGCAGCACAGCCGTCATTCCTACCCCCCCGGCGCCGCGCCCCGGCTCCTCAGCGTTGTTTGATTCCGTCCCGGAGCCTGCGCTGTTATGTTATCCCGTGGCCAGGCACACTTAGCGCTGCCCGTCTTCTGGCATCATTTGGTGTCAGGCTGGCTGCGCCTGTGCGGCCACGCTGGCCGAGAGCCCGCCTCGCAGTGTCTTCTGATTTAATCCCACTGGGGGCCTGGGATCTATGGACATGCGCAGTGCATATCTGAACCTCCACCTCTCACTCATCTCCCTATGGCTTCTTCAGACTGTTCGGTGTCAGCTGGTCCCTAATAGCATGCCACGGCCGTGACACCGCACAGTCTGGAAAAGAAGCCGTAGGGAGGGGAGTGAGAGGCGAGGATATGCACTGCGCATGGCCATGGATCCCAGGCCCCCAGTGGGATTACATCAGAAGACACTGCGAGGCGGGCTCTCGGCCAGCGCGGCCGCACAGGCGCAGCCAGCCTGACACCAAATGATGTCAGAAGATGGGCAGCGCTAAGTGTGCCTGGCCACGGGATAACATAACAGCGCAGGCTCCGGGACGGAATCAAACAACGCTGAGGAGCCGGGGCACGGCGGCGGGGGGGTAGTAATGATGGCTGTGCTGCGTCATATTACGAAGGAAAGTCCCACCTCCGGGACGGTTTCACGGCTTCAGGGGACACATTTTATAAGTGTTTAGTTCTGTGTTTGCAAGGAGCATGATGAAAAGAGCCACCTTTTCCTTTTGCATCTTTTGTGCTGCACAAGCTGGCTCTTTCAGCTACAAACGCCTTGGGGGGGGGTTAAAGGTTCCCTTTCGACTTTCTCAGGCTTCGGCCTACATTGTGTTCCTCTGCTTTTCCACCTGCCCCTGGGCTCCAACACCGCTAGTTGCCGTCCAGAAGTGCTGTACGCACAGTCAACAGTCGCTCCTCTGTTATTGGGGTTCAGTAACGTCAGCTGTTCCCCTGCTGTGTGTGTGGCAATCCCTCCTACCTCCTCCAACCTCCTCCTCCTCCACCTGTCCCTGGGCTCCAACACCGCCAGTTGCCGTCCAGAAGTGCTGTACGCACAGTCAACAGTCCCTCCTCTGTTATTGGGGTTCAGTAACGTCAGCTGTTCCCCTGCTGTGTGTGTGGCAATCCCTCCTACCTCCTCCTACCTCCTCCTCCTCCACCTGTCCCTGGGCTCCAACACCGCCAGTTGCCGTCCAGAAGTGCTGTACGCACAGTCAACAGTCCCTCCTCTGTTATTGGGGTTCAGTAATGTCAGCTGTTCCCCTGCTGTGTGTGTGGCAATCCCTCCTACCTCCTCCAACCTCCTCCAACCTCCTCCTCCTCCACCTGTCCCTGGGCTCCAACACCGCCAGTTGCCGTCCAGAAGTGCTGTACGCACAGTCAACAGTCCCTCCTCTGTTATTGGGGTTCAGTAACGTCAGCTGTTCCCCTGCTGTGTGTGTGGCAATCCCTCCTACCTCCTCCAACCTCCTCCAACCTCCTCCTCCTCCACCTGTCCCTGGGCTCCAACACCGCCAGTTGCCGTCCAGAAGTGCTGTACGCACAGTCAACAGTCCCTCCTCTGTTATTGGGGTTCAGTAACGTCAGCTGTTCCCCTGCTGTGTGTGTGGCAATCCCTCCTACCTCCTCCAACCTCCTCCAACCTCCTCCTCCTCCACCTGTCCCTGGGCTCCAACACCGCCAGTTGCCGTCCAGAAGTGCTGTACGCACAGTCAACAGTCCCTCCTCTGTTATTGGGGTTCAGTAACGTCAGCTGTTCCCCTGCTGTGTGTGTGGCAATCCCTCCTACCTCCTCCAACCTCCTCCTCCTCCACCTGTCCCTGGGCTCCAACACCGCCAGTTGCCGTCCAGAAGTGCTGTACGCACAGTCAACAGTCCCTCCTCTGTTATTGGGGTTCAGTAACGTCAGCTGTTCCCCTGCTGTGTGTGTGGCAATCCCTCCTACCTCCTCCAACCTCCTCCAACCTCCTCCTCCTCCACCTGTCCCTGGGCTCCAACACCGCCAGTTGCCGTCCAGAAGTGCTGTACGCACAGTCAACAGTCCCTCCTCTGTTATTGGGGTTCAGTAACGTCAGCTGTTCCCCTGCTGTGTGTGTGGCAATCCCTCCTACCTCCTCCAACCTCCTCCAACCTCCTCCTCCTCCACCTGTCCCTGGGCTCCAACACCGCTAGTTGCCGTCCAGAAGTGCTGTACGCACAGAGCCAAACACCTCGCCAATGTGTTAGTGGGGTTCAGCACCGCCAGCTGTTCCCCTGCTGTGTATACGGCAACGTGTACTGCGACCGCCACGCAGACACAACAAGTTAAATGTAAGGGAACCTGACCCCCCCCCCCCCCAGGCGTTTGTTACTGAAGGAGCCACCTTGTGCAGCAGTAATGATGCAAAGGGAAAAAGTGCCTCTTTTCGTGATGCTCCTTGCACATGCTGAACCTAACACTTATGAAATGTGTCCCCACACAGCGTTAAACCGTCCGGTAGGTGGAACTTTCCTTTGTCGTGTGACGCAGCACAGCCATCATTTTTACCCCCTTGGCGCCGTGCGCCCCCTCCTCAGCGTTGTTTGAATCTGTCCCGGAGCCTGCGCTGTTAGGTTAGCCCTTGGCCATGCACACATGTTGCGCTGCCCGTCTTCTGACCTCATTTGGTGTCAGGCTGGCTGCGCCTGTGCGGGTGCGCTGGCCGAGATCCCGCCTCGCAGTGTCGTCTAATGTAATCCCACCGCGGGCCTGTGATCCGTGCCCGTGCGCAGTGCATATCCTCTCCTCTCACTCCCCTCCCTACGGCTTCTTCAGACTGTGCGATGTCAGCTGGTCCCTAATAGCATGCCACGGCCGTGACACCGCACAGTCTGAAAAAGCCGTAGGGAGGGGAGTGAGAGGAGAGGATATGCACTGCGCACGGGCACGGATCACAGGCCCGCGGTGGGATTACATTAGACGACACTGCGAGGCGGGATCTCGGCCAGCGCACCCGCACAGGCGCAGCCAGCCTGACACCAAATGAGGTCAGAAGACGGGCAGCGCAACATGTGTGCATGGCCAAGGGCTAACCTAACAGCGCAGGCTCCGGGACAGATTCAAACAACGCTGAGGAGGCGGCGCACGGCGCCAAGGGGGTAAAAATGATGGCTGTGCTGCGTCACACGACAAAGGAAAGTTCCACCTACCGGACGGTTTAACGCTGTGAGGAGACACATTTCATAAATGTTAGGTTCCGCATGTACAAGGACCATAATTAAAAGAGCTAAGTTTACCTTTTCCAGCATTAGTGCTGTACACAATGGCTCTTTCAGCTACAAACGCCTGGGGGGGGGGGGGTTAAAGGTTTCCTTTCAACTTGCTCGAGTGCAGGCTTCGGCCTACACTCCGCTCCCCCTGCTCCTCCTGCTGACCCTGGGCTCTAACACCGCCAGTTTTTGCCCAGATGTGCTAGCTGCACAGAGAAAAACACCAGCCAATGTGTCAGTGGGGTTCAGCACCGCCAGCTGTTCCCCTGCTGTGTAGCCGGCAACGTGTCCTGCGACCGCCACGCAGACACAAGAACTGAAATTGAAGGGAACCTGTCCCCCCTCCCCCAGGTGTTTCTATGTTTTACAGCTACCTTGAACAGCAGTAATGCTGCATGTGTTCAAGGTGGCTCAGAAACTTATTCTCCTTGCCCATGTTGAAGTGAACACGTCTAAAATGTGTCCTCTGTGACCATTAAAACGTCCCTCAGGTGTGATTTGACTTTGTATTGACACACGCAACAACCCCCTTGGTAGCGCTGCCCGTCTTCTGGCATCATTGTTTGGCTGCCTGCGCCTCTGCGGCCGCCCTGACCCACACAACGCCCCTCGGTGTCTTATTTATTGGGACTGCGAGGGTGTGATTGATGGGCAGGATCAGTGCATCAGTTCGCCTGTCCCTCCTCTCCTTCCGCCTTCTTCGGACTGTGCGGCTTCATGGCCGTGGCATGCGATAAGGGATCAGATGACGCCGCACAGTCTGAAGCGGGTGTAAGGACCCGAGTGTGAGAGGCCAACATATGTGCTGCGCCAGGCCCTGAATCCCAGCCCCGCAGTGTTTTAACAATGTTAAGACACTGCGGGGCTGGGATTCATGGGCATCGCGAACCGCACCGGCCGACATTACATGATGCCAGAAGATGGGCAGCGCTAACGGCGCTAGGCCAGGGGATAACACGACAGCGCAGACTCCTGTACAGCAAATAACAACGCTCGGGAGGCTGCACCCAGCACCAAGGTGGGATTCTTGACACCTGTGCTGCGTCTCATTACAAAGGGAACTCTCGCCTCCATTACACAGTTTGACTGTATAAAGGGCTGAATGTTATACGTGTTCCATTCAGCGTGTGCAAGGAGAAAAATTACAAGAGCAACCTTTGACTTGCGCAGCACTGCTGCTGCATAAGCTGTGGCTCTTCTACTTTGTAACCCCTGAGGGGGGGGTTAAAGGTGACTTTTGAAATCGGTTCAATTAGGCTTCGGCCTACACTCTGCTCCACCTGCAGAGCCCGGGCTCCAACAACGCTAGTTGCTGTCCGGAAGTGCTGGCTGCACAGAGCCAAACACCTCGCCAATGTGTCAGTGGGGTCCAGCACCGCCAGCTGTTCCCCTGCTGTGTAGCCGGCAACGTGTCCTGCAAAAGCCACGCAGACACAACAGACCCAAAGCTGCCGCCAGTGCAGGCTTCGGCCTACACTCCCCTCCCCCTGCTCCTCCTCCTCCTGCTCCTCCTCCTGCTGACCCTGGGCTCTAACACACCGCCAGTTGGGGCCCAGATGTGCTAGCTGCACAGAGAAAAACACCTCGCCAATGTGTCAGTGGGGTCCAGCACCGCCAGCTGTTCCCCTGCTGTGCAGCCGGCAACGTGTCCTGCAAAAGCCACGCAGACACAAGAACTGAAATTGAAGGGAACCTGTCCCCCCTCCCCCAGGCGTTTTTACGTTATCCAGCCACCTTGTACAGCGGTAATGCTGCATGTGTGCAAGGTGGCTCAGAAACGTATTCTCCTCGCACATGTGGAACTGAAAACACGTCTGAAATGTGTCCTCTGTGTGACCATTTAACCGTCCCGGTGGTGTGACTTTCCTTTGTAATGACACGCTGCAACCCCCTTGGTAGCGCTGCCCGTCTTCTGGCATCATTGTTTGGCTGCCTGCGCCTCTGCGGCCGCCCTGACCCACACAACGCCCCTCGGTGTCTTATTTATTGGGACTGCGAGGGTGTGATTGATGGGCAGGATCAGTGCATCAGTTCGCCTGTCCCTCCTCTCCTTCCGCCTTCTTCGGACTGTGCGGCTTCATGGCCGTGGCATGCGATAAGGGATCAGATGACGCCGCACAGTCTGAAGCGGGTGTAAGGACCCGAGTGTGAGAGGCCAACATATGTGCTGCGCCAGGCCCTGAATCCCAGCCCCGCAGTGTTTTAACAATGTTAAGACACTGCGGGGCTGGGATTCATGGGCATCGCGAACCGCACCGGCCGACATTACATGATGCCAGAAGATGGGCAGCGCTAACGGCGCTAGGCCAGGGGATAACACGACAGCGCAGACTCCTGTACAGCAAATAACAACGCTCGGGAGGCTGCACCCAGCACCAAGGTGGGATTCTTGACACCTGTGCTGCGTCTCATTACAAAGGGAACTCTCGCCTCCATTACACAGTTTGACTGTATAAAGGGCTGAATGTTATACGTGTTCCATTCAGCGTGTGCAAGGAGAAAAATTACAAGAGCAACCTTTGACTTGCGCAGCACTGCTGCTGCATAAGCTGTGGCTCTTCTACTTTGTAACCCCTGAGGGGGGGTTAAAGGTGACTTTTGAAATCGGTTCAATTAGGCTTCGGCCTACACTCTGCTCCACCTGCAGAGCCCGGGCTCCAACAACGCTAGTTGCTGTCCGGAAGTGCTGGCTGCACAGAGCCAAACACCTCGCCAATGTGTCAGTGGGGTCCAGCACCGCCAGCTGTTCCCCTGCTGTGTAGCCGGCAACGTGTCCTGCAAAAGCCACGCAGACACAACAGACCCAAAGCTGCCGCCAGTGCAGGCTTCGGCCTACACTCCCCTCCCCCTGCTCCTCCTCCTCCTGCTCCTCCTCCTGCTGACCCTGGGCTCTAACACACCGCCAGTTGGGGCCCAGATGTGCTAGCTGCACAGAGAAAAACACCTCGCCAATGTGTCAGTGGGGTCCAGCACCGCCAGCTGTTCCCCTGCTGTGCAGCCGGCAACGTGTCCTGCAAAAGCCACGCAGACACAAGAACTGAAATTGAAGGGAACCTGTCCCCCCTCCCCCAGGCGTTTTTACGTTATCCAGCCACCTTGTACAGCGGTAATGCTGCATGTGTGCAAGGTGGCTCAGAAACGTATTCTCCTCGCACATGTGGAACTGAAAACACGTCTGAAATGTGTCCTCTGTGTGACCATTTAACCGTCCCGGTGGTGTGACTTTCCTTTGTAATGACACGCTGCAACCCCCTTGGTAGCGCTGCCCGTCTTCTGGCATCATTGTTTGGCTGCCTGCGCCTCTGCGGCCGCCCTGACCCACACAACGCCCCTCGGTGTCTTATTTATTGGGACTGCGAGGGTGTGATTGATGGGCAGGATCAGTGCATCAGTTCGCCTGTCCCTCCTCTCCTTCCGCCTTCTTCGGACTGTGCGGCTTCATGGCCGTGGCATGCGATAAGGGATCAGATGACGCCGCACAGTCTGAAGCGGGTGTAAGGACCCGAGTGTGAGAGGCCAACATATGTGCTGCGCCAGGCCCTGAATCCCAGCCCCGCAGTGTTTTAACAATGTTAAGACACTGCGGGGCTGGGATTCATGGGCATCGCGAACCGCACCGGCCGACATTACATGATGCCAGAAGATGGGCAGCGCTAACGGCGCTAGGCCAGGGGATAACACGACAGCGCAGACTCCTGTACAGCAAATAACAACGCTCGGGAGGCTGCACCCAGCACCAAGGTGGGATTCTTGACACCTGTGCTGCGTCTCATTACAAAGGGAACTCTCGCCTCCATTACACAGTTTGACTGTATAAAGGGCTGAATGTTATACGTGTTCCATTCAGCGTGTGCAAGGAGAAAAATTACAAGAGCAACCTTTGACTTGCGCAGCACTGCTGCTGCATAAGCTGTGGCTCTTCTACTTTGTAACCCCTGAGGGGGGGTTAAAGGTGACTTTTGAAATCGGTTCAATTAGGCTTCGGCCTACACTCTGCTCCACCTGCAGAGCCCGGGCTCCAACAACGCTAGTTGCTGTCCGGAAGTGCTGGCTGCACAGAGCCAAACACCTCGCCAATGTGTCAGTGGGGTCCAGCACCGCCAGCTGTTCCCCTGCTGTGTAGCCGGCAACGTGTCCTGCAAAAGCCACGCAGACACAACAGACCCAAAGCTGCCGCCAGTGCAGGCTTCGGCCTACACTCCCCTCCCCCTGCTCCTCCTCCTCCTGCTCCTCCTCCTGCTGACCCTGGGCTCTAACACACCGCCAGTTGGGGCCCAGATGTGCTAGCTGCACAGAGAAAAACACCTCGCCAATGTGTCAGTGGGGTCCAGCACCGCCAGCTGTTCCCCTGCTGTGCAGCCGGCAACGTGTCCTGCAAAAGCCACGCAGACACAAGAACTGAAATTGAAGGGAACCTGTCCCCCCTCCCCCAGGCGTTTTTACGTTATCCAGCCACCTTGTACAGCGGTAATGCTGCATGTGTGCAAGGTGGCTCAGAAACGTATTCTCCTCGCACATGTGGAACTGAAAACACGTCTGAAATGTGTCCTCTGTGTGACCATTTAACCGTCCCGGTGGTGTGACTTTCCTTTGTAATGACACGCTGCAACCCCCTTGGTAGCGCTGCCCATCTTCTGGCATCATTGTTTGGCTGCCTGCGCCTCTGCGGCCGCCCTGACCCACACAACGCCCCTCGGTGTCTTATTTATTGGGACTGCGAGGGTGTGATTGATGGGCAGGATCAGTGCATCAGTTCGCCTGTCCCTCCTCTCCTTCCGCCTTCTTCGGACTGTGCGGCTTCATGGCCGTGGCATGCGATAAGGGATCAGATGACGCCGCACAGTCTGAAGCGGGTGTAAGGACCCGAGTGTGAGAGGCCAACATATGTGCTGCGCCAGGCCCTGAATCCCAGCCCCGCAGTGTTTTAACAATGTTAAGACACTGCGGGGCTGGGATTCATGGGCATCGCGAACCGCACCGGCCGACATTACATGATGCCAGAAGATGGGCAGCGCTAACGGCGCTAGGCCAGGGGATAACACGACAGCGCAGACTCCTGTACAGCAAATAACAACGCTCGGGAGGCTGCACCCAGCACCAAGGTGGGATTCTTGACACCTGTGCTGCGTCTCATTACAAAGGGAACTCTCGCCTCCATTACACAGTTTGACTGTATAAAGGGCTGAATGTTATACGTGTTCCATTCAGCGTGTGCAAGGAGAAAAATTACAAGAGCAACCTTTGACTTGCGCAGCACTGCTGCTGCATAAGCTGTGGCTCTTCTACTTTGTAACCCCTGAGGGGGGGTTAAAGGTGACTTTTGAAATCGGTTCAATTAGGCTTCGGCCTACACTCTGCTCCACCTGCAGAGCCCGGGCTCCAACAACGCTAGTTGCTGTCCGGAAGTGCTGGCTGCACAGAGCCAAACACCTCGCCAATGTGTCAGTGGGGTCCAGCACCGCCAGCTGTTCCCCTGCTGTGTAGCCGGCAACGTGTCCTGCAAAAGCCACGCAGACACAACAGACCCAAAGCTGCCGCCAGTGCAGGCTTCGGCCTACACTCCCCTCCCCCTGCTCCTCCTCCTCCTGCTCCTCCTCCTGCTGACCCTGGGCTCTAACACACCGCCAGTTGGGGCCCAGATGTGCTAGCTGCACAGAGAAAAACACCTCGCCAATGTGTCAGTGGGGTCCAGCACCGCCAGCTGTTCCCCTGCTGTGCAGCCGGCAACGTGTCCTGCAAAAGCCACGCAGACACAAGAACTGAAATTGAAGGGAACCTGTCCCCCCTCCCCCAGGCGTTTTTACGTTATCCAGCCACCTTGTACAGCGGTAATGCTGCATGTGTGCAAGGTGGCTCAGAAACGTATTCTCCTCGCACATGTGGAACTGAAAACACGTCTGAAATGTGTCCTCTGTGTGACCATTTAACCGTCCCGGTGGTGTGACTTTCCTTTGTAATGACACGCTGCAACCCCCTTGGTAGCGCTGCCCGTCTTCTGGCATCATTGTTTGGCTGCCTGCGCCTCTGCGGCCGCCCTGACCCACACAACGCCCCTCGGTGTCTTATTTATTGGGACTGCGAGGGTGTGATTGATGGGCAGGATCAGTGCATCAGTTCGCCTGTCCCTCCTCTCCTTCCGCCTTCTTTGGACTGTGCGGCTTCATGGCCGTGGCATGCGATAAGGGATCAGATGACGCCGCACAGTCTGAAGCGGGTGTAAGGACCCGAGTGTGAGAGGCCAACATATGTGCTGCGCCAGGCCCTGAATCCCAGCCCCGCAGTGTTTTAACAATGTTAAGACACTGCGGGGCTGGGATTCATGGGCATCGCGAACCGCACCGGCCGACATTACATGATGCCAGAAGATGGGCAGCGCTAACGGCGCTAGGCCAGGGGATAACACGACAGCGCAGACTCCTGTACAGCAAATAACAACGCTCGGGAGGCTGCACCCAGCACCAAGGTGGGATTCTTGACACCTGTGCTGCGTCTCATTACAAAGGGAACTCTCGCCTCCATTACACAGTTTGACTGTATAAAGGGCTGAATGTTATACGTGTTCCATTCAGCGTGTGCAAGGAGAAAAATTACAAGAGCAACCTTTGACTTGCGCAGCACTGCTGCTGCATAAGCTGTGGCTCTTCTACTTTGTAACCCCTGAGGGGGGGTTAAAGGTGACTTTTGAAATCAGTTCAATTAGGCTTCGGCCTACACTCTGCTCCACCTGCAGAGCCCGGGCTCCAACAACGCTAGTTGCTGTCCGGAAGTGCTGGCTGCACAGAGCCAAACACCTCGCCAATGTGTCAGTGGGGTCCAGCACCGCCAGCTGTTCCCCTGCTGTGTAGCCGGCAACGTGTCCTGCAAAAGCCACGCAGACACAACAGACCCAAAGCTGCCGCCAGTGCAGGCTTCGGCCTACACTCCCCTCCCCCTGCTCCTCCTCCTCCTGCTCCTCCTCCTGCTGACCCTGGGCTCTAACAAACCGCCAGTTGGGGCCCAGATGTGCTAGCTGCACAGAGAAAAACACCTCGCCAATGTGTCAGTGGGGTCCAGCACCGCCAGCTGTTCCCCTGCTGTGCAGCCGGCATCGTGTCCTGCAAAAGCCACGCAGACACTTGCTCTTGTACCTTCTGCTCCCCATCCTGGTTCCAGTACCGTCAGCTGGTTCCGGGCAGAGCCTTTGGCTTAGGTGCCTCCCTTTGGTATCCGAGTTCCACCAACGTCAGGTGGTCCTTGGTAGTGCTTTCAGGCACGGGTACCTCCTGCTTAGTAACCGGGTTCCAGTAACGTCAGCTGGTCCTCGGTAGTTCCATTGGCTCTTGGACCTTCGGCTACCCATCCGGGTTCCAGCACCGTCAGCTGGTTCTCGGCAGTGTCTTTTGCTCTTGTACCTTCTGCTCCCCATCCTGGTTCCAGTACCGTCAGCTGGTTCCGGGCAGAGCCTTTGGCTTAGGTGCCTCCCTCTGGGTATCCGAGTTCCACCAACGTCAGGTGGTCCTTGGTAGTGCTTTCAGCACAGGTACCTCCTGCTTAGTAACCGGGTTCCAGTAACGTCAGCTGGTCCTCGGTAGTTCCATTGGCTCTTGGACCTTCGGGTAGCCATCCGAGTTCCAGTTCCATCAGCTGGTTCTCGGCATTTTCTCAGCCTTCTTGTACCTTCTGCTACATTTCCAAGTTCAAGAGACTAAACACAATGACCCAGAAGACCACCCCTAAGATGACGACGACACCAGAGACGACAACCACCGTGATGACGACGACCCTGGAGACGATGACCCCGAAGACCACCCCGATGACGACGACCCCGGAGACGACGACCCTGAAGACCACCCCGATGACGACGACCCCGGAGACGACGACCCTGGAGACGACGACGACCTGGAAGACCGAGAAGCAGAAGAACAAGAGGCTGCAGAACAAAGAGCAGAAGGACATTAAGCATAACACAAAATATCAGAGCAAAAAATATTATGTAAATTATAAGCAGAAGAAGACTAAGCAGTGTATGGGGGTGAGTCCGTTCCTCCTCGTGGTGCCCCTGGATAAAGCCTGATGCTGCATGCCAAACTGAACGCGGACAAATGTAACTGTTTTGTGACAGGCAGAACGGAAGGTGTAATCTTCAAACTTTTATAGATAACAACTACGGGAATGCCTGTCACAAATAAGAATATGATGAAGAAGTTGAATATGATGAAGATAATAGTAAAATAAAAAGAATATGAACAATGTAACCCAAAAAATAATAGGTAGAAGATGAAGAAGAAGATGAATAAGGTGAAGAAGTTGATGTCAAAGAAGCTGATGATGAGGATAATTAAGAAGAAAGCGTGGGAGAAGTAAAAAAGAAGGTGAAGGGCGTGGAAGTAGTGAAACATCAATATCTGACATAAAAAAAAAAAAAAAAAACATAGTCAAATTCTTTCTAACGCCGAACTTCATAAAAAAAAATAAAAAATCCTGCTATTCTATTACATTGGGCTAAACCTCTGTCCCTTTAATATCTCCGCCACGTCCCCCAATACATCCTACAATATTCTTAGTTGTTTTCCTTCATGTAGAATGAACCTACAAGTGTATAAAGGGTTTATTTTAATTCCGATATTTTCGTCCCATTGACTTGCATTGGGATCGGGTATCGGTATCGGATTGGATTCCGATACTGTGACGGTATCGGCCGATACTTTCCGATACCGATACTTTCCGATATCGGAAAGTATCGCTCAACACTACTCTCCAACCATTTTCAGTATTTGTTCAATCTCATTGAAAGCAAGGTGGATGTCACATGACAAACTCTGCTCTATTTTTATAACTTGTTAATCAATTCATAAAAGAAAGGTAAAAAGTTGAGATATGCAAACCCAAACAGTAAAATTTGGGGTCCGTGCCAAACGCCTACTGATCGGGCACAAATCCCAAACACAGACTTCACTAGGAAGTCTGTGCTACTGTTCGGGTTCGGCACCCCGAACAACAGGTGTTTCTTGCACTGTCATCTGCACAACAGCGTGAGAAACACCGGCGTGAGCTCACAGATGTGACCAGAGATGAAATGTTTACCTCCTGTCACAGAGGCGTCTTCTGATGGGAGTACTACTACTTCAAATAAAGGCGTCTGCACACATGTCAGTGTGTTTCCACACAGCATGTGTCCGTGGGCAAAAAATGCTTACATGTCCGTTTTTTAACAGCAGCATGGGCCGCAGAATATCCTATACACATGCATACTGATGACACACGGATGATATCACATGTACCGGTGCCTGGGAAAAGCCGTACAGTTTGTGCTGTTCTCAGGTGCCGGGTGCTGAAGGCAGCTGTCATTATTGTCACCTTGTCTCCATGAGATCAGGCAACAATGATGAGAGCTGCCTTCAGCACCCTGTGCCTGGGAACAATGCAAACTGTTCGGTTTTTGCCAGGCACCGATAAGTGCCACACTGATGTTGCACATGGATGGCACACATATGCCACGTATATGTAACACACGGCCACACGGACATAGATAACACATGGCTTTTCCAGTACCGGAAATATCAGAAAGTGTGAAGGGGGCCCTACCAGTACTATTTAATGCTTAACTTAGTGCAGACACCCAATTGATATAGCCCAGTGCAGCCAGCCTCGGACTCCTGGACTCAAGCGATCCACCAGACTAAGCCTCCCTAGTTGCTGGGATTACAGGCACACGCCACCGCACCCGGCTATTTAATGTAGGTCTAGATGCAGGAGAAGGGCTATTAGTTCCTTACAGGCCTTGCTGCAGAAACCTAAAACCAAAAAGTCCCTATCGGGGCTCCACCTATTCTATTTAATACCGCTGTTAACTATACTATCTACTGTAGGGATAGCTGCAGGAGAAGGGCTAGTAGTGCCTTACAGGCCTTGCTGCAGAAATCAAAAACTAAACAGTCCTTATCAAGCCTACCTACATCTATTATATTCAATATCACTGTCTGTTCTACTATTCACGGCAGGGACAGCTGTGGCAGAAGGGCTAGTAGTGCATTACAGGCCTTGCTGCAGAAATCAAAAACTAAACAGTCCTTATCAGTGATCCATCTATTGTATTCAATACTGCTGTTAGATGTACTTTTTACTATAGGTATAGCTGCTGGAAAAGGGTTAGCAATGCATTACAGGCCTTGCTGCAAAAAATAAAAAATCCTTATCAGGGCTAAATCTATTCTATTCCAGTCCCTATTATTAGTGCTTTTAGTTGCATATCTAATTTAATATGTGCAATGCGTGTTGAAAGGGATCGGGAAGTGGACGTGCTGCTGATGGTGCACGCATAGTCTGAGACTGTGAGCCAGGTGAAACTATGCCTGCTGCAGGAGCACAACATACATGCTCATCCACAAAACCTAGCTTCCGGTCCCATTTTGCAAGGGGACACTGGACACTTCTCTTGAAGCCAGAACAGTGCAAACAGGTGGTCAGTTTCATAGCATATAATGCTTCCAGTGTTTCACAGCATCACCTGTGTCTCCCACACGGTTCAGTCTCACTTGCCAAGAGCCAGGACCACATAATCCATGACTTGATCCTCCCTCCTCCCACCATGATGACTCTCAGGAGACAAGTGTTCCCACACTCAGCCACTCCGATGAGCCCTTTACATGTCCATTTATTGATTCTGACCTCTCTCACTGCACGTTTCAAGAGGGACATGAGGAGCCCATGTGTATTGATGCCCAAATATTTGAGCACCCACAGTCAGTAGAAGATGACTGTGGGGTGCAGCAATTAGTATCTCAAGAAGTGGATGATGATGAGACACAGTTGCGCAGGTGGACAATGAAGTCACTGACCCAACCTGGGGAGGTGCTATGCAGAGCGAGGTCAGCATCAGCAGTACAGAGGGGGATGGATCCGAGGCACAGCAACAGGCAGGAAGAGGCAGGTGGGTGACCAGAAAGAGAAGGCTGGCAACTGTTCCCCAGGGCACCCACTAGCTTGAAGTTTTCATGCCAAGGGTTAGGTGTTCCTCAGTCTGGCACTTTTTTAAAGAATTTGCAGATGATAAAAAATGGTCATTTTCAACCTGTGCTGTACCAAGATCAGCAGGGGCCTGACATCTACCAGCCTGACCACCACCACCATGCTCAGGCACATCTCAAACAAGCACTACGTGGGCCGAATGTCTGGGTCCACAATCAGTGTCTGTGGGTGACACCACTGCCTCTTCCCCTGTGCTACATGCTAGCCAATCCCCTGTCCAAGATGCAGGCACGGATTTGCAACCACCATCAGCAAACCTGTCCACTTCCTTGTCCCAGCGCATTCAACTGTCCCTTCTCCAGACCTTGGAACACAAGTAGAAATGCGCAGCCTCCCACCCATATACCCAAACACTAAATGACCACATTTCCAGACTGCTTGCCCAGGAAATGTTGCCATTTAAGGCCTGTGGACAATGAGGCTTTCCTCGACCTCATGGTGGCGTCCATCTCTCAGTACTTGGTCCCCAGCCACCATGATTTCTCCCGTTCTGCCCTGACCAACATAGTTACTGGGAAGGTTCACTTAAGATCTGTGTCTCTTGCCGCTGAACCTACAACCAGAAATGGTTCTGTGTGATAATGACTATCACCTGATGGCAGCCCTGAAACTTAGCAAGCTGGCACATGTACCATGTCTGCCCCATGTGCTCAATTTAGTGTCCACTTCTGCAAGTCACCTACAGCTGCCACCAGTCTGGCAGTGCTGCAGCAGCGCTTGCAAGTGCCAGCTAACCAACTTGTTTGCAACATGACCACATGCTGGAACTCAACATTACATATGTTGGCAAGGCTTTGTGAGCAGCAGAGGGCAGTAGTTGAATATTAGCTACAACATGTCAGTCAGTATGTCAGTCTCCACACATAACAACCGACAAGTATGCATGGATGTCTGACATCTGTGCTGTTCTTCAAAACTTTGAGGAATCAACCAAGATAATAACCGTCGATGACGCCATAATCAGCGTTACCATTCCACTTCTGTTTCTACTCAAATGCTCGCTGCTCACAATTAAAGAAGAAGCTTTGCATGGGGATCAGGTAAAGATGGAGAAAGAAAGTACAAAGGGTGATATTACCCAGCCCAGCATCATCTCATCACGGATTGGGTGAAAATAAGGAGGATATTGAGGAGGAGGAGGAGGAAAAGGATATGGTTGCCTGTGCTACAGAGGGTACTACCAACATCAACTTCTCCATTGTTCAGTGTGGATGGCCTGGTGAGAAGGCGAGTGAAGAGGAGATGGAGAGTCATCCTCTTAGTGGAAACAGTGAAGTTCTGACTATTGGAAGCAAGGCACACACAGCAGACTTTATGTTCCGCTGCCTTACACACGACACAACCCTCTTGTTATATGCATTGCACTGTTTACCCTTCCCGACTCATGCTACTTGGAGAACTTTCCATCTCTCCTTCCTGCGGCAGAGAGGGCTACTAAAATGGTGCAATACCAGAAGGCCTTAGTAGAAGAATTTATCAACAAATTCCCATAAAAAATACACTGACAGAAATCTGAGATGGTTTAGTGAGTCATGTGGTGCATTGAGCAGGGAGTTGGACAAGATGACAGTTGAGGTCCCTTCTAACTCTAACATTCTATGATTCTATAATCCCAGATAGATGTCTGTCCAGCCTCTGTTTGAAGACTTCTATTGAAGGTGGACTCACCACCTCTCGTGGCAGCCTGTTCCACCCTCACTGATAAAACTTTTTTTCTAATATCTAATCTGTAACTCCTCCCATTCAGTTTCATCCCATTGCTTATAATCTTTCCTTGTGCAAGTGAGAATAGAGCTGAGCCCTCTACAGTGTGACAGCCCTTAATATATTTGTAGTCAGAGTGGTAGATTGGCTCAATCAGCTGCTCACAGAGGTAGACACAGGGATGTTTCTTCTGCTGGTTTATTTTAAAAAAATGGCATAAACCAGTGTAGGATTCAACAAAATAAACATGGCCTTCCTGGAATAACGGGTAAACAAAAGATAACATACAGCACCATCCATATGGCTGCGCAGATCCAACAACTCAGCAAAAACAACAGGGTTCAGTAACTGGCCTTATATTAAAACTAGAGCTCTGGGGCTCATGCCTTCAGGCACATCAAACAATGAATGAGTCCGAGGGCTGTATATTCACTGTCTAGACACCACCCTGGGGTGGAGATATGGTGGATAATATTCCACCCACTCTTCAGTTGTCCACAAAGACCCAGCCCTTTATGAAGCTAATTAACCCCTCTCAGCACATAAACTGGAACAAACTTCCAGGTTTCAAATCACTGAAGCTAATAGTCTCAGTGAAACATACCTCCCTCCAGTACTTTGCCTGTGACTTTGTCACAACTGCTGTTAAGTCTCTTCTCAGTCTTCTCTTTTGCAAGCTAAAGATTCCCAAATCCTCTAACCATTCCTCATAGGACACTGTTTTCAGGCCAGTCACCATTCTGGTGGCTCACCTCTGAACTTGTTTCAATTTGTTTGTGTCTTTTTAAAATGTGGTGCCCAAAAACTGGACACAGTATTCCAGATGAAGGTCGGATCAAGGAGGAGTAGAGGGGGATATTTACTTCATAAGGAAGTAACCTTTTAAGTGGGGTTCCAACATCTGTGAAGTGTTCTTACATGGCTATATTTATTGATCTCAGTCTTGGAAATAGGACCATGAGGAGTGAGTGAGGGCTTCCCAATATTTATGACACTCCAAATTCAGTCACACATTCTTGTCTTGGTCTAGAATAGGTACTTTGGGGTCTATCATTTTTTACATTGTTATGGTTTAAAGATATAAAACAGTTGTGCCTAACTTAATTCAATGTATCTTTTAGATTTTTTTGAAAGGTTGAAAATAGAGCTATCATAACAGTTTAATGTTTGTATACCAGTATTTTAAGGGATAAATCAAGTTTGCAATTGACTTGCTTTTTCTATATGCTGCCATTCTCCTGCGATGAGAGCTTATATCTTATATACTGTACAGGTTTTTTCAAAATATGGAGCTTTGTGACTAGTGCCTGATCCAGTATGTTCAGTAGTTAAGTTACAGGAGAGGGGTTAGTTCCTAACCTCCCAGTAAATTCTCTGCAATCCATTGATTTTTATGCAGCAGTTAGATGTTCACCTCCATCACCTTTTTTCTCAGCTCCTGACAGGGCTTTTATCAGTCCTGTAAAGTCACAGCCCCACTTGGCTTTGCATCAGCAGTTTCCCAAGCAGTTCTCCTAGGTTCCTGTTATCCCTATATGTGAATTAAGTGATAACTATGTCTACTCAAAACAAATACTGACAAACCATTAATGTGTAGTAGCAGAATGAAGCTACTCACTTGAACTGTCACTCAAGAAGGTGCATCCGCCTCCCAAGTAACCAGGAAGTAAAGAGATTGTTGAGTTGTGAGCTGCTCAAGAGATACGTAACATGAGAATACTCCTTTAAAAGTAATAGTGTCTGTAGATGCTACTAGGTGTTAGTAAAGAAAACAAGCTACAGGATTGAAAAAATAAATGAATCTACATATTTCCCCTGAGCTCCACCAACTCATAACCTTTTTGTAAATTCTTAACTCATTAAGAAAACAATATTTTGATTATGCTGCAAAACACTCTTCCTTGGGGAGTGGAATCCTCAGTGCTTGAGAATCTTCTTCCCTTGCAATGTTTTTCAAGGATAGCGACCTAACAGTAGTCCGAAGAGGTCAAATCAGGTGAGTAGAATGGGAGTGTCAGAGCTACAAAGAAAAATTATGGGAATTCTTGTGGTACAATGCCCACCTTTTGAGTAGCACCATTTTGGCCACTGAGATAAGAAATAAAAAACACTTATGTGATAAAGGTACTCTTAGTATGAAAGCAGGTAAACAATGAAAAGTCAAACACTTATCAGCACCTTTTGAAAATCTTGGAAATACTCTAGATTGTCAATTTAAAGAGTTCATACACATTAAATAAAAGTCATACAGACTTTATAGTCATTAGCTTTGTAGGTGAAACAAACTGTATTTCCTTTTAACCAATGACTGACCAACAAATGTTCATTATCGCTCACCATTGGGTATGTTGAGTAATGACGTTGGGTATGCTGGGTAATGACTCACCAATAAATGAGCAAAAGGGAAAAGGATGATAGACTAGTCCAAAATAAGTGAACAAAAATATACTTTAGGGGTAAAAGATTAACAACTGGTGAAGGGGAGAGGAATATGCATTGTATGTCACAGATTGCATGCTGTAAAAACGGGAGCACATCCACCTGGTGAGGCGGCATAAAGTAGAATATAACACATCATCCTGTTTATACTATTGCTAATAAACATACAGCTCTGGCAAAAATTAAGAGACCACCACATCAAAACCCTGTCATGGCAGCCCAATCTCCAGAACTGAACCCCATTGAAAACCTCTGGAATGTAAGTAATGAAGAGGATGATGGATAGTCACAAGCCATCAAGCAAAGAAGAACTGCTTACATTTTTGTGCCAGAAGCAGTGTGAAAGACTGTTGGAAAGCATGCCAAGACGCATGAAAGCTGTGATTAAAAATCATGGTTATTCCACAAAATATTGATTTCTGAACTCTTTCTGATTTAAAACATTAACATTGTTGTTTCTAAATTATTATGAACTTGTTTTCTTTGTATTATTTGAGGTCTGAAAGCACTGTTTGTTTGTTTTTTATTTTGACCAATTTTCTTTTTCAGAAAAAAGCTACAAAATGTATTTCTTGGAAATTCGGAGACATGTTGTCAGAAGTTTATAGAATAAATGACAATTTACATCTTATTCAAAAATATACCTATAAAGAGAAAAATCAGATAAACTGAACATTTTGCAGTGGTCTCTTAATTTTTGCCAGAGCTGTATATGTCACAATTGACAGACCATATTAATGCAGGGTGAGTGGCTGGCATAGGAAAAAGGTGCTGAACACCATTGCTGAGAAAGTAGCGTCCATACAGTACTATCACTAGCATCCGCACTAATCCGTACCTCCCACTCCCGTCTCCAAGACTTCTCACGAGTTGCACCAATCCTCTGGAATGCTCTACCCCAAGAAATCAGAACTAACCACAACTTATACAGTTTTAGGCTCTCCCTAAAAACACATCTGTTTAGAGTGGCCTATCGCATTCTACCAAACTCCACTGCACCCAAAATCGCCACACATACTGGCTGGTGACAACCTCATGCAGCCTTTATCTATCCCCATTCCCTCAAGATGGCTGGACCATCATTGTAAATAAGCATCTGTACTTTGTGCCACCTCATTATAGATTGTAAGAATGTACGGGCAGGGTAATCACTATCTTTGCTTTAATTATTGTATTATTTTTAACGCTGTTACTTATGACTTCTATATCAACTGTTGAATTGTAAAGCGCTGCGGAATATGTTAGCACTATATAAATAAAGACTTTTTATTATTATTATTACTAGTAATCATATACTAGCAAAGTGAAAATAGATATTAGAAAATACATTACATATGCAGGGTATAGCTGACAGCCCAGGGCGATGTGTGTCTGCCCCGACAATGGCAGAACCAAAACGCGCATTGGGGCAGAGACTGGCAGGAAGCATCAGAGCAGATGTGGCAGTGAATATATCAGATAAGTGTTGGTTCTTTGCTACTTTTCGCCTCTACTCTAGTTGAAGGAGTTGTCCACTACTTGGACATCCCCTTCTCATTCCTCATGCTTGACGCCGTTAAAATAAAAACACGTATACTCACCCCTGGTTCCAGCAGTGTTGGTATTTGCGTTCCCAGGTTTCACAAGAAGTTGTTACCATGCCTGAGCCCTGTGTCCAATCAGTGCCCTCTTCATTGTCCCCCCTTGAACATATTAAACATCAACAAGAAGTCACAACTGTGGCAGCTCTCTGACTTCTTCTTGATGTTCAATATGCCCAAAGCTGGGGACCTCTGTTGAGCCCCGGGAACAAACACAAGTGCCAACACCGATGGAACGCCAGTGGCACTGAAGGTGAGTATACATGTTTTTATTTTAACAGGGAAAAACATAAGGAATGAGAAGGGGATGTCCAAGCAGTGACAACCTCTTTAAGTAGTTTTCTTCAGATTCTAAAAGAAACCCTTAAACTGAGGTTGTGCACACAAGAAAACTGCTGTCTGAAATAATTAGGCTTATAATAAGTATCAGTTCAATATGGTACAGACCTAAAAGAATAAAATGTTTACCGTATAAGCTAAAGTGTTCATTACTATAAATTCACCATAAAGTTTAATAATGGATTAGCTAATGTACCACCTGGCAACACAAAGCCAGTACTGACAGCGTACCTCTAAATATTCTTCCATTAGGGCATTATTTTATCTAGTAATAGCAAAATTAGTAAAGAATAGAGGCTTCCAGCATCATCTACAATAGAATCTGGCCATAATTCATAAAAATGCCTTATATTGGAAAAGTAGTCGTTCATGGGGGAAATAGGTTCACCTAACATTTCCTACCCCTAACAACAGGCTGTATTTGATACAGTGAACTGTGACATTTTGTATAAAAGGCTTAAAGTCAATAGGTGCTCAACTGGGTTAGATCCTTCTACTGGAGACACAGCAAATTATATACTCATTGTGTTGTGTATATATGTGTATATACTCTGTGTTGTTCTGTTATGCTAGTATAGGTACTCATTTGGGATAATAGATACATCTAAATACTGCAACTGACCATGCCGCTTCCTGTACATACTAGAGATCCTGACCCTGCAGTCTCTAAATCACCCTAACCTCAGACTAGAAGATGGCAACTCGGATTCTGCCTAAAAGGCCATTGAGCACATCACGTTCCTTCGAGAGAACTGGAGTGCAGATCAGTGTAAATTACCTACAAAAAGAAAGTGTGCAGAAAAACAGAAAGATCCCAGAGTGAGTAAAATAAACCATGACCATCGAAATAAAATATAAAGTGGGTACTGTTAGAAAATATATCGCCTATTACCTAAAAAGAAACAGTAGCTACTTTAGGTGCACACAAAAAAACAGAAACAGAAAAGAGATAAGGTACCTTCACACGAAACGATGCTGCAGCGATAGCGACAACGATGCTGATCGCTGCAGCGTCGCTGTTTGGTCGCTGGAGAGCTGTCACACAGACTGCTCTCCAGCGACCAACGATGCCGAGGTCCCCGGGTAACCAGGGTAAACATCGGGTTGCTAAGCGCAGGGCCGCGCTTAGTAACCCGATGTTTACCCTGGTTACCAGTGTAAATGTAAAAAAAACAAACACTACATACTCACATTCACGTCCCCCGGCATCCGCTTCCTGCACTGACTGAGCGCCGGCAGTAGCAGGGCACAGCGGTGACGTCACCGCTGTGCTGTGCTTTCACTTTCACTTTGCGGCGCTCAGTCAGTGTGGGAAGCGGACGCCGGGGGACGCGAAGGTGAGTATGTACTGTTTGTTTTTTTTACATTTTACACTGGTAACCAGGGTAAACATCGGGTTACTAAGCGCGTCCCTGCGCTTAGTAACCCGATGTTTACCCTGGTTACCAGTGTAAAATATCGCTGGTATCGTTGCTTTTGCTGTCAAACACAACGATACACGGCGATCGGACGACCAAATAAAGTTCTGAACTTTATTCAGCGACCAGCGACATCACAGCAGGATCCTGATCGCTGCTGCGTGTCAAACTAAACGATATCGCTAGCCAGGACGCTGCAACGTCACGGATCGCTAGCGATATCGTTACAAAGTCGTTTCGTGTGAAGGTACCTATAAACCCTAGCTGGAAGTAAACTGATTGGTTTTAAACTACAGAACAATGGCTGAACATCCAATTGAGAATATGATCAGCAGGAAATGCCAGGAAGGGGACAGAATATAAAGTTGTACCAAATAAAAACATCTGTTTTATGCTAAAAAGACAGCAGGCAGAAGAGCAGAACCTAAACTAGAGGAAAAAGGTGTGTCTGCTGTGGCTCGGCGGACAGAGAAGCAAACCACAAAACACAGGCTCCAGGGTTTAAACCCAGCAGGGGGACAGAATATAAAGCCACACCTGAAAGGTGATAGGGCAAACAAATGAAAACACCTGTGTTATGCTAAACAGACTACATCTACAAGAGCAGAACATAAACACCCGGAAAAAGGTGTGCCTGCTGTGACTCGGCGGACAGAGAAGCCAACCCCAAAACACAGGTTCAAAGATTCAAACTCAAGAGCATGACAGTAACCCCCTTCTACTAGAGGCCACTGGACCCACGAAGAACCCCAACTGCTGATGCCACTAAAAGAACTCTCTCACTAGGCGACCCAAATGCAAGTCTTATGGACTGAAACCCTTGCATTTATCGCGATGTTGCCATCGAGGACTGATACATCTGGACCCATCTCATATTCCTTGTTCTACTCCAAGTCAACCTCATTAGGCAAAGGAAACCGAGAGGCTTTAGACTTCTGCAAATGCTGCACTTGTGGACATATTCATCAACATGCTTTCGAGCACTCTGCCACCAAAAGGATGTGTAAACAGCTCTCTAGGTAGCAAGGGAACCATGATGTCTGGCCAACACAGAGTCATGTACTTTGTTAAAAAACATCAGTGCAAAGCTAAGAGGGCGCATAAAGCTTGCTGGCAAACACCCCAGGCTTGAATAATGCCCTTTTTGAGATCAATCCCCAGAGCACCCACCACTAACCCTTCACTATGAGTTTTGACTGGATTTTCAACCCTCACCCCTGGGAGAAAACTACTTGATAAAGCATCAGCTGTTGTGAATTCAGTTCTTGGGCTCCATCCTGTGGTCATGAATGGTATTTTTGGGAGTTCTGCTCTTGGGCTCCCTCTGGTGGTTTCAAGTGGAACTTAGCAGCTGCTTTCACTAATCGGTGCCCTGGCCTTGTTATTTAACTGGGCTTCAGGCTGTAGTTGATGCCAGCTGTCAATGTTCCTTCCTGTGGATTCTGTCCTTTCCTGGAAGTTCTCTGCTGGCCAGTCCATTTCAGCTTAAGATAAGTTCTGCTAGTTTTTGGGTGTTTCCCTGCCTATGACCTTTTGTTCAGTTTAAGTTATGTCTCTTTTGTCCAGCTTGTCATCATGAAATATTCCGGCTAGTTGGAAGCTCTGGGGTTGCAGATTTGCCCCTCCACACCGTGAGTCGGTGTGGAGGTTATTTTTGTAAACTCTGCGTGGACATTTAGTTTTTATACTGACCGCACAGTAGCCTTTTCTTTCTCTGTCTATTTAGATAGTAGTGGCCTCCTTTGCTAAAATCTAGTTTCATTTCTGAGTTTGTCATTTCCCTCTTCACTCACCATCAATATTTGTGGGGGGCTATCTTTCCTTTGGGGGTTTCTCTGAGGCGAGATCGTTTTCTGTTTCCATCTTCAGGGGTAGCTAGTTCTTAGGCTGTGAAGAGGCGTCTAGGCAGAGATAGGAACGCTCCACGGCTATTTCTAGTGTTGGTGTTAGGAGTAGGGATTGCGGTCAGTAAAGTTACCACCTCCTCAGAGCTAGTACATTATTTGTTTTACCCTCTAGGTCATTTCAGTGCTGCTCCGTAATCACTAGGTCATATAGGTGATTACTGTCTGTAGAGCTGCCACCTCCTCTGAGCTTGTCCATGATTGGTTTTACCCACCAGGTCATCTCAGTACCACTCCATAACCACCAGGTCATAACAATCAGCCTTAACATTCTTAGTACCAGGAAGATATGTTAAAGAGAAAGAAAGAGCAAAAAAGAGGGCCCGCTTGTTGACTTGTTGATGTCAACATACAATAAATGTTTGTGATCAGTAAAGACCATTACTCTATGCCTAGCCCCTCAAAAGCTCTCTTAACAGCCAAGAGTTTCCAATTGTCTACATCATAATTGGACTCTGCTTGTGAGAATTTATGAGAGAAAAAAGCACAGAGATGAAAATAGAAAAATATTTAGAATTGAGAGTCCTCAGTGGTTGAGATACCAACCACTGAGGACTCTCAATTCTAAATATTTTTCTATCTACTGGCTAACACAGTACCAAGATATATATCTTTCCTGTATCAGAGATGAAAATAGACATCCTTCTTCTGTGAAAGAATGGCACCCATCCCCACAGAAGACACGTCTGCCTCAACCACAAAAGGCAAATCAATATCAGGTTGACTGAGGACAGGAACTTTAGAAAAGGCTGCCTTGAGAGCAGTAAAAGCATCAACAGTCTCAGTTGACCAAGAGGAAAAGTTAGTACCCTTCCTAGCCATATCAGCAAGAGGTGCGACTATGACTGAAAAGTTCTTCAAGCGAACCTGTCAGCAGGATTTTGCTCAGTAAACTACAGACACTGTCAGGTTGGCGCTGTTATAATGATTAAAATGATACCTTGGTTGAAAAAATCCATCTTGTGTTTGTTATTTAATCTGTATTTGTAGTTTTCAGTTAATGAGATTTGCGACTTAAAGGAGTTGCCTAATAAAGATATTTTTTTTTAAAGTGAATATATCACATTTTTTTTGTCACCTAATCTGACAGGAGGAAAATATAGAAAGAAAAATCCTGATTCATTTTATCAGTAAGAGATTATGACCGTAATCCTACTGACATGTAGTCCTCCATGAGCTCTGTATAACTATGCCCTCACCATTGATTGGCAGTTTTCTGTGTACACTGTGCATAGGCAAAAAGTAATAAATCAGTGGTGGAGGAGTGGTATTATGCAGAGCTCAGCATTCAGTCAACTGGTAGACCTGCAGTCTACTACATGACACATTACTGAAATCAGGGGCTGTGCACCCACACCATACTGATCTTTAAATGGGTAGTAAAAACTTTGTAACAGATTCCCTTTAAGTGGAAACCAGCCCAACAATCTCCCCATTTTCTAATTTATAAACCTAGGACAAATTTAGAGTTCCAAGCCATTCAAATATATTGTCAACTGTGTAACACATGGAGTGGTTGGTAGTGCTCTTACAGTTTTTTTATTCTGGCTCATGAAAGGGGGTCCCAAGCAAATGAAAGACTAAAGTGGGCATGGATTGTTCTGATCGGACAACCTTTTTAAATATGCATTTAATGTTATGGTTGGTTTATGTTTGATTCCAGATTGACAGAAGAGGCAGACACAAGTCTAAAGGAATATCTAGAGGAGATCAAGAGCAACATGTAGCCGTCCCCGGGTGACAGATCAGGCCACCACACCATGCTTTATGAAGGAAGTCTTGGTGTTTCTTCATTGATCTTCTGGATGCCTTGTAGTAAAAATAGTTTTCATGATACTAGTCTTCATGTCTGATAGTATAGAAACAGCATCTTATTAGCTATAAGAAATGGAATGAGATAGAAGAATAACAATATTATCGACTTCTAGGTTAAAAAAGAAATATTTCCTATCATTTAAATGGAATTAAGACAGACGACAACATGAAAGACAGTGAAATCTGAAAAACACAAAACTAGTAGACAGTTTTACTTTCTTTGATCAATTATTAAAACAAAAGACATAGCAGTCAAGATATATGACACAGGTTGATACTGTGGTAGAGCACGGATGAAAGCAAAAGCTTCAAATGAAATAATAATTCTATGGAAATCAAGATCAGAATTCTTCGTGCCGTGATATTTTCTCGTTTTTTTTATGAATGTTAAATATTGACCATTCCAAAAAAATCCTAGCTAAGGGTAGGTGTACATGACAGTTTTCTCTCCATTGATCAGACTTTGATCAGAGTAGCATCAGTTTTTCAAGGAGGTGGAGAGAAAATAAAGGTTTCTTCACCTCTTCATTTTATCAGTCCATGAAAGTCAGACCGTGCTTGGTTGTCGTCTATGTTTTCCATGGACCCATGAACTTGTATTAACGATTGTGATCCGACCCAGATCAAAATCAGACATGGCTTCAATTTTGTCCTCAGAACTCTCAGTATGAGGAAGAAATATAAACAGTCCAATAGAATATTATAAGAATATCATGGGTATGAGTGATCTCTATAAAAACCACAGAAAGCACTCGTCCCAGTCAAAATGAGTCATGTGCATGAGCCCTAACATTGATTGTGGCAGGTGGTGGTGGTCAGTTGTATAACACAGCCAGCACCTATTATATATTGTACTGGTTCAGGAGCTGCTCACATGGACCGTAAATGTACCTCACATGTAGCCAAGTGAATAAAAGATAGCAAGCTATTTCCCTGCAGCGATTACTAGACGAAGTCAATAAGCCAACTGAACATTTTGCTTTTATTGAGATGAAGAGATAATAGTAAGTATCAAGCTCTTAAACTCCCTCAGGAGGTTACTAACCTGACCCATGGGACAAATTTTATGCGGTGTGCACCAGGTCTTTGTGATGATGACCTGCTATGCAGTGTAGCTGCAAAATGTCCATTGCCTACAGTGGTATGCCTTAGCTTACTTTCAGTAGCATTTAAACATTTGAGAACCCCAGGTCAAAATTGCTGTTATTGTGAACAATTAAGCAAGCTGAAGATGAAATGATCTCTGAAAGGTCTAAAGTTAAAGATGTCACATTTCCTTACATTTAAAAAATACAAAAAGGAAAATGGGCTGATGCAAAGGTTTGGGCACCCTTGGTGATTTGCGTGCTCAGATATCTTTGACCAAGGTTTCAGACCTTAATTAGACTGTTAGGGTTGTGGCTTGTTTACTATCTACGTTAGGAAAGGCCAAGTGATGCAAATTTCTCAGCTTTACAAAAACCAAGCCTCTAAGCTTGTGCCAAAAAAACAGCAGCCATGGGATCTTCTAAGCAGCTGCCTAGCACTCTGAAAATGAAAATGGTGGCGGACCACAAAACAGGAGAAGGCTATAAGAAGATGGCAAAGCATTTTCAAGTTGCCCTTTCCTCAGTTCGAAATGTAATTAAGAAATTACAGTTAACAGGAACAGTGGAGATCAAGATAATGTCTGGAAGACCAAGCTAAATTTCAGCGAGAGCTGCTCATAGGATAGCCTTAGGGGCAAATCAGAACCACAACTTGACTGCAAAAGACCTTCGGAAAAATTTAGCAGACTCTGGAGTTGTGGTACATTGTTCTACTGTTCAGAGACACCTGCACAAATATTGCCTTCATGGAAGAGTCATCATAAGAAAACCTCTCCTTCATCCTACCATAAAATTGAGCATCAGAAGTATGCAAAAGAATATCTACAAAGGCCTGATGCATTGTGGAAGCAAGTCCTGTGATCCGATGAGGTTAAAGTAGAACTCTTTGGCCACAATCATCAAAGGTGTGTGTGGAGAAAAAAAAAGCACAGAATTTCAGGAAAAGAACATCTCGCTGACCATTAGGCATGGGGGTGGAACAATCATGCTTTGGGGTTGTGTTGCAGCCAATGGCATGGGGAACATTTTATGGATAGAGGGAAGAATGGATTCAATGACATTTAAAAAAATTATTGATGCAAACATAATATCATCTGTAAAAAAGCTGAAGTTGAAAAGAAAATGGCTTCTACAAATGGATAATGATCCTAACACACATCAAAATCCACAATAGATTACCTCAAAAGGCGCAAGCTCAAAGTTTTACAATGGCCCGCACAGTCCACTGATCTGAACATCATTGAAAACCTGTGGCTAGACAGCAGAATAGCAGAGCATGCAAGACGAACCAGGAATCTCACAGAACTGGAAGTATTTTTCAAGGAACAATGGGTGAAAATCCCTCAAACAAGAGAACTGGGTGGGATGTACACAGGGTCCGTGCGCCCTCCCTGTGTACATCCCACCCAGTTCTCTACTAAGAGGTAAATGGTATACATTTTTTGTGCTTAGATCAGGTATTTGGGACTGGATGTCCTTTACTATGTCTGCATTAGAGGGATCCTCCATTAGGTCTAAGGAAGGAGGTCTATATATGAAGATGTGAGATATATTAGTGATTAACTCCTGGTCGGCACATTTACTAACCAATATTGGTGTGTTTGTCCTCGGTTCCATGCGCCCTTAGTATGTTTTTATGCCTATGCGGTTTTCAGGCACACCATGCAGCACTGCTTTTCACCTGTTTTTTGTAAATATGATGTATATCTATGTATTATGTATGGATTTTGTGAATAAATAAAGTTAGCATTTTTTATACATTGTTCTACTTGGACGTATTGGTCGTTTCTTTGGGTCCCCTGTGACCCATTCCTTTTTGCTGTATTTGTTAGCGACTTGTCCTGTGTTGTAGCTCTTCTTAGGGTTTATCCATGGCTTAAGCAATTAGTTACAGTTAGTCTTTACGGCAACTATACAAGGATTTGTCTTAGCTATGTTTTCCTTTGTTGTGTTTTGTGTTATTCATTCTGTTTTCCTTTTTGTAATTTTGAAAATGTAAAATATGAAATTATATTTACTTTTTTTGCCTAAAATACAAAGGAAATGTGTCATCTTCAACTTTAGGCCTTTTAGAGATCATTTCATCATTAGCTTGCTTAACTTTCACAGTAACAGTAATTTGGAATAGGGGTGCCCAAACTTTTACATGCCTTTGTAATTAAATTTGACAAGTGATGAAGCTGACATATTTACCTAAAGAGACAGTTACGGTGTATGTATTACCTCCAATAGGAGGAAAGGGCATATCTATGCCTATTGGAATTTTATTCCAAATTCTTTTGTAAATGGCTGGAATTTGGTTAAGGACTCCAATTTTCCATCATATAAATTTAATCCAAAGCATAACTTGCAAGAAAAGACTGCAAATCCCACCACAACTACAGCATGCCTTCAAAGAGATGCATACAGTATAAGCATCTCCAAACAGAGTATTGAAAATAATAGTTTTTTTCAAAGCTTTGTCATCCTGCATTACTCTTTTTGGGATATGTTGAGCCAAGAGGGAAGGTAACATTATTCTGACCCTTCTAAATAAATTTTAACAAATTAATAAGTGTAGAATTTTGAATCTATTTAGATTTAAAACCACAAAACAGTGAACATTCACTTTCCTGTAGGTCAAATATCGCCAGCTTTTATTCCAATGACAGCTATTCTTAAGCAATACGAGCACCACATTGTAACATATTTCCTTTAGATTACGGCACGTGTTATCTACATGATGTGAGCGGCACTATCAGGGTATTAACTGACAACTTTTCTTTAACTCTGAGAACATGGCATTGTGAATCTGTGAGTTGCCCTTTAATTACCTTTCATTACTAGAGGACCTGACCGTCCACCTTTATTTTGCCGCCGGCCTAGTTGGTAATCTACGTAACTGATCCTCTGCATGTATTTTCAATGAATATGTAATGTCATGGATCTGTATTTCAATTTATACCTGATCTCATGATAGCACTTTGAAATGTCTACTGATCCTCTACAGCTATTCCAGGCATAGATGTTAGACGAAAAGCTTGGCAAAAGTTGTTTGTTACCCCTTAAAATAATATTATTTAAGTAAAATCTGTTAAACTAAGTTGTTTGTAAAACTTTGAATTACTATAACACATGAGGCTTAAAAATACTCTATTATATGGTACTGTATATATGCCCTCCACAATCAGGGCCATACCTGTCTAATAGTTGTATGTTATATTGCAGCTCAGCCCTATTCACTTCATAGGAGCTAAGCCACTATACCACATGTATCTTGGGGGCAAGTTTGGCTTCCACAACCAATCCTAGTTGATGACGAAGACAGCTGCATCTAAATGGTTCGACAGAGGGAGAAGGCTCCTTCTGTCACCCCTTTGGTGCCTTTGTGACAGTGAGTCATAATGAATCTGTGGCTCTTGCTGCCTCATTTTCCGTATTGGTGCACCTGCAGCCTTGCACAGTAACATCAACACTTCAAAAATTATTTTATTACTATAATTACCGCACACACACATACACATACACAAAAATTGAGAGAGTGCCTCTAAAAATAATAGTGCCAGACAACTTCACACAAAGATAGTGCCAAACATTTGTACCCTAACTCTAACCCAGTGTTGTAAATAGACTTCGACGGGGCCCCAGAGCAAGATTTGGACCTGGCCCCCACATCCTGGTGTATATATATATATATATATATATATATATATATATATATATATATATATATATCCTCTATCCTGGTATATATGTTCCTTAGCCTGGTATATACAGGTGCTTCTCACAAAATTAGAATATTATCAAAAAGTTAATGTTAACTTTGCGATATGTCGGTGGTGGATAGTGGCAGCGTGCCCGTGTCCAACGTGATATCCGCATTATTTTCACCTCTGATACCAGGTGCTAACTTAAGATCTTTAAGGTCTACTAGTGTTTTCTAAACATCAGCCTCCATTATGACAATTTATCCCTTACAGGCGTCTACTTACATACTGACCCTTACAAGCACATTTGAGCAGTCGGTATATTGATGAAGGTCCATTAGTGACTGAAACATTTTGTACCTATTTTGGACTACATTAAAAATTCATCAAACAGACTTCTATGAGTTGAGTGCCAAATTTTACTTTCACTACACCAGCAGATGACATGGCTCCCAAAACCATCACTTTTTGTGGAAACTTCATACAAGACCTCAAGCAGCTTGGATTGTGCGCCTCTCCACTCTTCCTCCAGACTCTGATTTCCAAATTGAATGCAAAATTTACATTCATCTGAAAACAACGCCTTTGGCCACTGAGCAACAGTCCAGTTCTTTTTCACCTTGGCCCAGGAAATATGCTTCCGACGTTGTCTATTGGTGATGAGTGGCTTGACACAAGGAATGCGACACTTGTAGCCTATGTCCTGGATACATCTGTGTGTGGTGGCTCTTGAAGCAATGACTCCAGCAGCAGTCCACTCCTTATGAATCCCCCCAATTTTTGAATGTCCTTTTCTTAACAATCCTTTCAAGGCTGCAGTTATCCCGGTTGCTTTTGCACCTTTTTCTGCCACTCTTATTCCTACCACTCAACTTTCCATTAATATGCTTGGATACAGCACTCTGTGAGCAGCCAGCTTCTTTAGCAATGACCTTTTGTAACTTACCCTCCTTGTGGAGTGTGTCAGTGACTGCCTTCTGGACATCTGTCAAGTCAGCAGTCTTCCCCATGATTGTGGAGCTACTGAAACAGACTAAGGGACCTTTTTAACCACTTAGGGTACCGTCACACCGTGCAATTTTCGTCGCTACGACGGCACGATCCGTGACGTCGCAGCGTCGTATGAGTATCGCTCCAGCGTCGTAGACTGCGGTCACACTTTGCAATCACGGCGCTGGAGCGATGCCGAGGTTCGCTGGTAACCAGGGTAAACATCGGGTTACTAAGCGCAGGGCCGCGCTTAGTAACCCGATGTTTACCGTGGTTACCAGCGTAAAAGAAAAAAAAACAAACCGTACATACTGACCATCTGATGTCCGTCAGGTCCCTTGCAGTCTGCTTCCCGCTCTGACTGAGTGTAGCCGTACAGTGAGAGCAGATCACAGCGGTGACGTCACCGCTGTGATCTGCTCTCACTTTCCGGCCGGCGCTCACAGTCAGAGCGGGAAGCAGACGACAAGGGACCTGACGGACATCAGATGTTCAGTATGTACGGTTTGTTTTTTTTTACTTTTACGCTGGTAACCACGGTAAACATCGGGTTACTAAGTGCGGCCCTGCGCTTAGTAACCCGATGTTTACCCTGGTTACCAGCGAACGCATCGCTGGATCGCTGTCACACACAACGATCCAGCGATGACAGCGGGAGATCCAGCGACGAAAGAAAGTTTCAAACGATCTGCTACGACGTACGATTCTCAGCACGGTCCCTGATCGCTGCTGCGTGTCAGACACTGCGATATCGTAACGATATCGCTAGAACGTCACGAATCGTACCGTCGTAGCGATCGTAATTGCACTGTGTGACAGTACCCTTAGGAAGCCTTCACAGTTTTTTTTGTTAATTATTCTAATTTACTGAAATAATGACTTTTGGGTTTTCATTGGCTGTAAGCCATAATCATCAACATTAACAGAAATATACACTTGAAATAGATCATTCTGTAATGACTCTATAGAATATATGAGTTTCACTTTTTGTAGTGAAGAGCTGAAATAAATTAACTTTTTGATGACATTCTAATTTTGTCAGAAGAGAAGCACCTGCATATATATGCCCTCCATCCTGGTTTATATGTCCCTCAAAAGGGTATATATATTATATTTGCCCACCAACCAGGTATATATGTCCCTCATTCTGGTATATATTTTAGGTGTGGGCAACATAAAAGACAGCACATGACTTCTTTCTCCCAAAGACCATAATAAGGACCTGGGGCACTCATTACGGGTGGAAGAAAGGCGATTCCGCCTGCTAAATAGGAAAGGGTTCTTTACAGTTAGAGTGGTGGGACTGTGTAATGCCAACCACAAGAGGTAGTAATGGCAGACACTATAACAACTTTTAAAAAACGGCTGAACAATTTCTTCTGTACACATAATATTGTGGGCTGATAATTAAGGCTACTTTCACACATCAGGTTTTCAGTGTCAGGCTAAATCCGGCGAATGTTGGAAAAACTGGATCCGGCGCAGATTTTGAAAAACTGATGCGACGGATCCGGTTTTTTTGACGGATCCGGCTAGCCTATCGGGATTATTAGATAAAAAAAAAAATTGGAGCATGCTCAGTTTAAAAAACCGGATCAGGCCGCCGGATCCGGCACCTTCCGGCTCCCATAGGCTTTCATTGTAGCAAACAGCCGGAAGCGCCGGATCCGTCGCTTCTGGCGTTTTCACTGGAGACAAAAATCGTTGCAATGGATGTTTTTTCAAGAAACCGGAAGCGGCAGGTTTGCCGGATCTGGCGAAAACCGGACGAAACGCAAGGTCATCCGGTGCAATCCGGCACTAATACAAGTCTATGGGAAAAAAACCTGATCCGGCGGCAACATTTGCCTGATCCGTTTTTTTGAAAATTCACCAGATTTAGCCTGACGGCGAAAACCTGATGTGTGAAAGTAGCCTTAAGTGACAAAATGAACAATTGTTGGAGAAAGGTTGAACTTGATGAACCTAGGTTTTTTTTCAACCAATGTACATATGGAAGAAAACTACGACTCATCCCATAAAGAATCAAGCCCTCATATAGCTGTGTATGTGGAAAAAAGGTAAGACTGTTGTAAAAGGAAAGGAAAGAAGATCTGAAAGTGAAAAACGAATATTAGCCGAGGTAGGGAGGAGTTAACAAAAAGAAGGAATGTTAACTTTTAGTATAAATTAATTCTTTTAATTAGGCCTCACTCAGGCTTTCTTTTTTATGTGATTTTCACAAATACAACACATATGTATTGTAATCTATGAAGCTGTTCATATGGCCGTGTCTTTTATGCACCGTGTCTTCACAGCAAAATTACAGAGATGTCCATTTTTGATCCAAGTCATGGATCAAATTTACCCATGCCAGTCTATGGGTCCTTGAAAATCATGGACAGCGCACAGATGGCATCAGTGTACAGTTAATGTGCCGTCCGTAATATATAGGAAAAACTTGGTCATTTATTTATTTTCCATACATGAAAATCACTGGTGAAACACTGATGGTAAAAATGGAGTAACGGACCATACACTGAGAAAATTCAGATGATGCTGACACACAGACTGCTTTCTGTGTACGTGAATAATCACTGACATCTGAATGAGGACTTAATCTTATATGAATTCTTTATACAATGTCCTGCAGTCTTTATATTAATAATATACAAGAGATCTGCTATGTATACAATTCCCTGAGATACTCCGAACTCTAAATCCCCCTGATGAAGCTACATGTGAAACATGTGTCGGTTCTGGTGGGTGAACCATTCTGAATTCATTACAATTTTATAGTATATACTTATTTCATTTACAACTGGAGTAATTATTTATACCTATTGGTGTAAGAGAGCCTATTGACAAGGACACCTTGGGGTATATTGTGCATTGTACTATTTTTCCCTTTATTTGAGGACTCCTTGTCAAGAAGTATTCGCTAGAGTTTCTCGCCACACATTTAACAGTTCCGATTCACCCACCATTTTTTCTAGTGTACCCACATGTGTGTTTTTGTAAAGAAGCACTCCTCCTCCTCATCCTTCCATCAAAATTTGTATCCTCTGAATATATTGCAGTCATCATATTACATAGCACTGTGTACCTACAATTGCTCATTTTTGCCTTTCTACCCAGTTGATTCTGCTCTTTTAAGTCTATGAGTTAATTAAAAACAGACTAGCTGAATCATTTTAAGTTCTATGTTAAAACAGCAAGTCTCTGGTCCCTGCGTGAGTCATCATTGGAACAACAATGCTTCTCGGTGCTAAGTCCCTGGCAGGAGAGGAGGAACGGTTCAGCTGGGTCAGAAGTTGAAGAGGGGGATGACACATGCAGGGAATATTGACTTACTCTTTCTACATAGAGCACAAAGGATTCAGCTAATCTGTTTAGAATCACATTATGTCATAGACCTAACGGAAAAGAGAAAAATTATCCGGGTAGAAGGGAAGAATGAGCAATTGTAAGTACACAATGTTAATTGGATGAAAACGTTGATGGGAGTGTTAACAATACTAGCTATGATGGCAATGATTCTTTAAATATATAATTTGAATATTCTCTGTAATAAAATTTGATGTTTTATACTACCACCTATGTCCCTTTCCTCGTTTTCTATTTGGGTATGCTCCAAGCTCTAAACTAAAATTTTGATGAATGGAAAGGGGGAAAGCTTAGTCCACTGTACATGTACAATGAAATGCTGAAAAAGGCTCTGCCGCCTGACACACCATACATCTGTTCATTGTAAATTAGCAGCAACATATTACGTATATATACTTGATATGAACTTTCACTGCCACTCACGATAAAGTATTGATTCACATCTGTGAAAAATGTGCTGCGGCTCTCCTCTCCGCTGTCTCCCTTCTCAGAGGACGCGCAGACAGATAGCAGATCCAGGAACACGGCCCTCTTCCTCAGACGAGCATTACTCCTGGAATAAGTGGCATGCTGAATATGCCTCTGGCAGGTCCGCTGGTCTCAACGTTTAATAAATGTGTATATTATAAAATGCTGACTATATTTCTTCCTCAGTCTCTCTGTAGTAAATCATCCCACTCCCTCTTTTTTTTCACATTTTGGGTATCCCAGCTAATTCACGATGCTGCACATCATTTGTCATAGATGGCGTGAAGCTACTCCTGTTTTCTTAGAAGTTACTGTGTATAAATATTTCAGATATCCAATATGGATCCAAAATGCTGACCAAAATACTGATGTGGGAAAATGTCTTTAACTGGCTATATAGGATTTATTATCAATATATATTTAACAACAGCAGCACCTTACCTGTCTATAGGTTGTGAATGGGATTTCAGTTCAGCCTTAATTTATGCATAGATTTGGCTCCGTTTTTGGATACACTCTCTAGCAATCGCCAAACAGGTAGTACATTATAATTTAAAGGGAATCTACAGTGGGTTTTTGCTACTTCATCGGAGAGAAGCATAATGTAGACAAAGAGATGCTGAATCCATTGATGTTACATGTTACTGATTGGGTGTAGCCGTTCTGACACAATCAAAGTTTTTAGACTTAAAATGAAGCAGAGCTGAGAAAGCTAACTCCGCCCACAGCAGGCTCGCGAGAACGCTAAGTCATTTGGGTAATTTTGCAATGCATCTCTGAGAAAGGAAGCTGGCGGCAGCCTCGCACGCATGGGGACAACTTCGGTGGATGCCGGAGGGTGAGTGTATGACTATTTTTTATTATAATTCTTTTTTTTTAACAGAGATATGGTGAACACACTGCTGTATACTACGTGGGATGTGTTATATACTGCGTGACTGATATATACTACATGGGCAGTGTTTTATACTGAATGGGCTGTGTTATTTACTGTGTGGGCTGTGTTATATATTACGGGGCTGCTATATACTACGTGGCTGCTATACTGCTATATACCATGTGGCTGTGCTATATACTATGTGGCTGCTATATACTACGTGGCTGTGCTATGTACTACGTGGCTCTGCTATGTACTACGTGGCTCTGCTACATACTACGTGGCTGTCTGTGTTATATAGTATGTGGGCTGTTATATACTACGTTGCTGTGCTATATACTATGTGGCTGTGCAATATACTATGTGGCTGTGCTATATACTACGTGGCTGTGCTATATACTACGTGGCTGTGCTATATACTACGTGGCTGCTATATACTACGTGGCTGCTATATACTACGTGGTTGTGCTATATACTACGTGGCTGTGCTATATAATATGGGCTGTGCTATTTAGTACGTGGCTGCTATATACTATGTGGCTGTGCTATGTACTACGTGGCTCTGCTATGTACTACGTGGCTCTGCTACTTACTACATGGCTGTCTATGTTATATAGTACAGGGGCTGTGTTATATACTACATGGCTGTGCTATATACTACGTGACTGTAAAATATACTACATGGCTGTGCAATATACAACGTGGCTGCTATATACTATGTGGCTGTGCTATATACTACATGGCTGCTATATACTACGTGGCTGCTATATATTACGTGGCTGTGCTATATACTACGTGGCTGTGCTATATAATATGGGCTGTGCTATTTAGTACGTGGCTGTGCTATATACTACGTGGCTGTGCTATATACTACATACTACGTGGCTGTGCTATATACTATGTGGTTGTTTTATATACTACATGGCTGTACTATATCCTGCACCCCGAACCCCCGACATCAAGAGCCCCGAACCCCTGACATCCTGCGACCAATCATTGATAGATGCAGTCCAAATTGACGTGGGATTTAACCGATGCTTCGTTGATTGGTCGTGACCGTCCGGCCGCAACCAATCAGCATATTGGCATGGTATTTAAACACAGCTTCAGTGATTGGTCGCATACGGCTGGCCGCAACCAATCAGCGATATTGGCGTGGTGTTAAAACACCGGTTCGGTCATTGGTCGTGCCCAGCCGGCCACGACCAATCAGCGACAGGCGCAGTCCGACTGCAAATTGGCACCAGCTTTGAACCACACTTCGCTGATTGGCCAGCTAGGCGTGACCGATCAGCGATATTGGCGTGGAATTTTACCCCTTTACCCCCTAGTGTGGTTTGCACGTTAATGACCAGGCCAATTTTTACAATTCTGACCACTGTCCTTTTATGAGGTTATAACTCTGGAATGCTTCAACGGATTTAGGTGATTCTGACATTATTTTCTCATGACATATTATACTTCATGATACCTGTTAAATTTCTTTAATATTTCCTGCGTTTATTTGTGAAAAAAATGGAAATTTGGCAAAAATTTTGAAAATTTCGCAATTTTCCAACTTTGAATTTTTATGCAATTAAATCACAGAGATATGTCACACAAAATACTTAATAAGTAACATTTCCCACATGTCTACTTTACATCAGCACAATTTTGGAACTAACATTTTTTTTATTAGGGAGTTATAAGGGTTAAAATTTGACCAGCAATTTCTCATTTTTACAACACACCATTTTTTTTAGGGACCACATCTCATTTGAAGTCATTTTGAGGGGTCTATATGATAGAAAATAACCAAGTGTGACACCATTCTAAAAACTGCACCCCTCAAGGTGCTCAAAACCACATTCAAGAAGTTTATTAACCCTTCAGGTGTTTCACAGGAATTTTTGGAATGTTTAAATAAAAATGAACATTTAACTTTTTTTCACAAAAAATTTAATTCAGCTCCAATTTGTTTTATTTTACCAAGGGTAAGAGGAGAAAATGGACCGCAAAAGGTGGTGTACAATTTCTCCTGAGTACACTGATACCCCATATGTGGGGGAACCACCGTTTGGGCACATTGGAGAGCTCGGAAGGGAAGGAGCACCATTAGGAATGCAGACTTAGATGGAATGGTCTGCAGGCGTCACATTGCATTAGCAGAGTGTTGTGAACTCTGTTTTCGGGCTCCCTCTTGTGGTCACAGGTGGTATTGTGTGAGTTTTGTTTTTGGGCTCCCCCTGGTGGCTTTGTTTGTTATCCTGCGGATCTGTGGCTGAATCAGCTGCCTCGTTATGCACTAGGGAGGTTCCTATTTAGCTCTGCTTCACCTCCACTTGTTGCCGGCTGTCGATGTATTCAGTGCTATTCTGATCTCCCCTGATTATCTTCGTTTTCAGTCTCTTCTGGAGAAGCTAAGTTTCTGTTTGATTATTTTTTGCTCATCAGTCTGCAATATGATTTCAGTGTATGATGAGTTTAGTCCAGCTTGCTAATATGTGAGTTCTTGCTGCTGGTCAGCTCTGGGGTACGGAGTTGCTTCCCCCGCACCGTTAGTTGGTGCGGGGGCTCGAGCAATCTCTGCGTGGATATTTTGCTTAGGGTTTTCTATTGACCGCACAGCTCCCTTCCTATTTTCTGCTATCTAGTGTTAGCGGGCCTCAGTTGCTAAATCTATTTCATCTCTGCGTTTGTGCTTTCCCCTTAAACTCACCGTTAATATTTGTGGGGGGCTTTTCGATATCTTTGGGGTCATTTCTCTGAGGCAAGTAAGGACTTTACTTTCCCTCTAGGAATAGGTAGTTTCTCAGGCCGTGAAGAGACGTCTAGGATTTTCAGGTAACGTTCCACGGCTGCCTATAGTTGTTTGCGGATAGGTTCAGGTTTGCGGTCAATCCAGATACCACTTCTCCAGAGCTGGTCGTCGGTTTAGTTACTTAGCTAGTCAAACTTGCGATCCTTGCCACTAGGATCATAACAGCAGAGCCCCTAATGTACCTAAACAGTAGAAACCCCCCACAAGTGACCCCATATTGGAAAATAGACCCCTCATGGAACTTATCTAGATGTGCTGTGAGAACTTTGAACCCCCAAGTGTTTCACTACAGTTTATAACGCAGAGTCGTGAAAATAAAAAATCTTTTTTTTCCACAAAAATTATATTTTAGCCCCCAGTTTTGTATTTTTCCAAGGGTCAGTTGAAATTGGACCCCAAAATATGTTGTCCAATTTGTCCTGAGTACGCTGATACCCCATATGTCGGGGGGAACCACCGTTTGGGCACATGGGAGAGCTTGGAAAGGAAGGAGCGCCATTTGGAATGCAGACTTAGATGGAATGGTCTGCAGGCGTCACATTGCATTTGCAGAGCCCCTAATGTACCTAAACAGTAGAAACCCCCCACAAGTGACCCCATATTGGAAAATAGACCCCCCAAGGAACTTATCTAGATGTGTTGTGAGAATTTTGAACCCCCAAGTGTTTCACTACAGTTTATAACGCAGAGCCGTGAAAATGAAAAAAAAAAAAATTCCCACAAAAATTATATTTTTCCCCCAGTTTTGTATTTTCCCAAGGGTAACAGGAGAAATTGGACCCCAAAAGTTGTTGTACAATGTGTCCTGAGTACGCTGATACCCCAAATGCTGGGGTAAACCCCCGTTTGGGAGAGCTCGGAGGGGAAGGAGCACTGTTTTACTTTTTCAACTCAGAATAGGCTGGAATTGAGATCGGACGCCATGTCGCGTTTGGAGAGCCCCTCATGTGCCTAAACAGTGGAAACACCCCAATTATAACTGAAACCCTAATCCAAACACACCCCTAACCCCATTCCCAACGTTAACCCTAACCACACCCCTAACCCTGACACTCCCCTAACCCTAATCCCAACCCTATTTTCAACCGTAAATGTAATCCAAACCCTAACTTTAGCCCCAACCCAAACCCTAACTTTAGCCCCAACCCTAACTGTAGCCCTAACCCTAGCCCTATCCATAACCCTAACCCTAACCTTAACCCTAATCCTAATGGGAAATGGAAATAAATACATTTTTTAAATTTTTAATTTTTTCCCCAACTAAGGTGATGAAGGGGGGTTTGATTTACTTTTGTAGCTGTTTATTTAGCAGATTTTTATGATTGGCAGCCGTCACACACTAAAAGACTCTTTTTATTGCAAAATAATATTTTTTGCGTTATCACATTTTGAGAGCTATAATTTTTCCATATTTTGGTCCACAAAGCCATGTGAGGTCTTGTTTTTTTCCGGACAAGTTGACGTTTTTATTGGTAACATTTTCGGGCACGTGACATTTTTTGATCGCTTTATATTCCGATTTTTGTGAGGCAGAATTACCAAAAACCAGCTATTCATTATTTTCTTTTTTTTTTGGGGGGGGGGGGCGTTTATACCGTTCCGCATTTGGTAAAATGGATAAAGCAGTTTTATTCTTCAGGTCAGTACGATTACAGAGATACCTCATTTATATCATTTTTTTATGTGTGGCGCTTTTATACGATAAAAACACATTTTTATAGAAAAAATAATTATTTTTCCATCGCTTTATTCTGAGGACTGTAACTTTTTTTTTATGATGATGCTGTATGGTTGCTCGTTTTTTGCAGGACAAGATGACATTTTCATCGGTACCATGGTTATTTATATCCGTCTTTTTGATCGCGTGTTATTCCACTTTTTGTTTGGCGGTATGATAATAAAGCGTTGTTTTTTGTCTCTTTTTTTTTACGGTATTCACTGAAGGGGTTAACTAGTGGGACAGTTTTATAGGTCGGGTTGTTACGGATGCAGCGATACTAAATATGTGTACTTTTATTGTTTTTTTTATTATTTAGATAAAGAAATGTATTTATGGGAATAATATATATATATATATTTTTTTTTTTAGAAATTTTTTTTTATTTTTTTTACACATGTGAATATTTTTTTTTCACAGTATAACATTGCCCCATTGGGGGACATCATGTTATAGTGTAAGATCACTGATCTGACACTTTGCTCTGCACTGTTTCAGATCAGCGATCTGACAGGCAGGGCTGCAGGCTTATCAGTGCTTGTACTGAGCAGGCGCTTGGTAAGCCACCTCCCTGCAGGACCCGGATGCAGCCCCGTGGCCATTTTTGATCTGGGGCCTGCAGGGAGTAGACTCTCGGTCCAAGGTGAGCACATCGCCTTGTACCGATTGTCTCAGGGAAGCACGCAGGGAGCCCCCTCCCTGCGCGATGCTTCCCTATACCGCGGGAACACTGCGATCATGTTTGATCACAGTGTGCCGGGGGTTAATGTGTTGGGGGCGGTCCGTGACCGCTCCTGGCACATAGTGCCGGATGTCAGCTGCGATAGTCAGCTGACAACCGGCCGCGATCGGCCGCGCTACCCCCGTGAGCGCAGCCGATCGCATATGACGTACTATCCCGTCGGTGGTCATACGGGCCCACCCAACCTCGACGGGATAGTACGTCCAATGTCAGAAAGGGGTTAACCCCCACTCACAATGCCACGTACGTACGTACATACATACATATTCTGGAATACCCGAGGCGTTAGAATCGGGCCACCATCTAATAAACATTATAATTATACTTACCTGCCAGAGACGCATCCTACCGTCCCGCTGTCTCCCAGCCGCATCTGCTTCCGAGCCGCTCATTAATTTCCGGCTGTATTCACTGCACTCGGCAGTCTTCGGCTTTTTCAGCAGGACAGGATGACGCGTCGCTGGACAGTATAATTAGAATGTTTATTATTAATTTTATTCTTATTTGGACCCAAGCTGGACCCACATGAACACTGCCGGAAAAAGCCAAAGACTGTATCTCCGCCCCTACAAGTGATGTCACGAGTTGTTAAAAAAATTAGCAGTTAGAGTACTGATAGAAAGATATGGAATTTTTAATTGAGGTATATTAGAAAAAAAAGATTAGAATATGATATTAAATAGAGATTTAGGATTTAAATAAAAGTTTACTTCGGCCACCCCTTTAACCTTATATACTGTATAAAAAGTGCTTCTGAAAAGCTCCCTTTTAAGTTTGTAAATTTCAAACTTTATTCATTTTAACAACATATAGACTTAATAAATAAATAGAAATGAGAAATTTTTCAATTGTCTCAGATGTAATGTGAATCTGAAGACAATCCTGGCACATTCTGTGGCATGCATTATTACTTGCCACTCTTTCTATCTTGTGCAAAACCATCAACAAAACATTTCCTACCTGTGTATGAAGAGGCGGCAGGGCACCAGGTGCAGTATCCACTTTGTTTCCGTAAAATCGCTGCACACCAACCTCTTCACCAGCTTCCATTCATTTCCAAAACAATGGGTGGCATTCTGAAATAATAGTTCATGGTCGCGCTCTGATATTTGCACAGTGTAGATGAATAAACACATGCCTGTAGTTCAAAGCCTGAATTTGCACTTTCTCCGAAGGACACATTATAAAACAGGAAGGTGGGGGAAGTCAAATGGAAACATGACAGATAATAGAAAGAACAGAACAGTCCAGGTAGATATGAACTAAAATCAGTTAGCCATTAACGATGTGATTAACTGCTCCATTCCCGATCATGACATGAAATAATGAATGATTGGGAGACACACACTTTATTTGCACATCGCTTTTCACCACTCCCAGTACTACGCATTAGTATTAATTGTTATAAATGTCTTCATTAAGATGTGACATTTAAAATGTGCACAATGCTGCAACATTTATTCTCTAACAATCAGGCGACAATATGATCAAAATGATATTGTTTCAATTAATTAGTGTATAAATATAACCTTTTATAGGAGCAGAACCTTCCATCAAAATCTTCATTTTTGCTGATTAACAGCTGTTGTTTTATGTATACATATACTGTATATATATATATATATATATATATATATATATATATATATATATATATACACACACACACTGTGATGCAGTGACCCATGTTACAGTCAGGGGGCGCTGTATGTGCTCCTCAGGATACGCATGGAATGTAATGGAAATAATGAAACAGTGTCTGGCATGATTGTACGTGGCCGGTATGTGTCGCAGAGGGAGTTTGCGCTGTAAGCCTGCAGTATTACAAATATGTCCAAAAGCATATCAGTAGGCCTGCAGAGTATGTAATAAGATATTCAAAGCATACCAATACGTGTAGAAACCCGTCCACGATGCCACAGAGACCCCGACACACGTTTCGCTGCTCACTTTCTCAAGGGGGAGGCTTGTATGTCATATCCTACCTAGTCCTGTTTTTATGTCTGTCCTACTCTGTTTTGGGCCACTCATCAGTCGCACATGGCACCGCCGCCCCCGGGTTCCAGGTGCACCTGTTTCTGGCACTCAAACCCAGCGTGCGGGGAGGAAATCCTCCATGACGTTACATCTGCTCACCATCAGTTAAAAGAGGCCTTTTGTCAGCACACTAAACATTTTTTATTACCTTTTGTGCATTACTGCCCTTTTCCAAGATGGCGTCTTTGGTCTCATGTGCACCGTGTCTTCCTGCTATAAAACTCCACCCCAGCCTTCAGTCTGTGCTAGAGTATTCTGCCTTGCATCCAGCTACTGACCTCTGGTGACTCCCTGGTTATATACCTGCTCCTGTGAACCTGTGGGGTTATCCTGCTACTCTGCTCTGAGTTCCTGCTGCATACACCAGTTCCAGTAATCCTCCTTCATCTGCTGCTCGTGTTTACTTCCATCTGCATTTGCTGGACATGTAAGCTGTTGCTGCTCTGCAAGAGCCTGAGACTATTACCCAGGCCTCCCTGGTTGAGCTAAGATATTATTTGAACTGCCTTATAAGCATATCTATCTGTGTTTTGGACTAAGCAAGGACTTATTCGTGTCAAGTATCCTCAAGGATATTGTGCTTCATAGACTTTCTGCGTGATTGCATTTTCCTCTGAAGTTTCCTATAGACTGCTAAGCTGCATTTAATATTTACTCCAAGTGTTGTGGACTTAAGTTTCTCTCTGCACCTGTTTGAATCACCATGTGATAATATAGACTTTACCACTTATAAAACTGTGTCCTGTAGTTGTCTTGTTCCACACAAAGAGTCTCCTGAGTTATCCTCTATAATTATTACAGGATACTCTAGCCTAAAAAAAAAAAGGAGACTGCTGGAACAATGACTGCAGAACGCAGACTAGAGCAGGTGTTTTCTATAATTAGATCACTGCAGAAAGATGTGGAAGGTCTGCAAAAGAAGTTTGGAAGCTTTGAACACAATCAACAAGTGTTTGGACAGACTTTGCAGGACTTAGGCACCCGCATGGCAGCCCAGGAAAACAAACTTGCTGGCATATAGTCCCAGTATGGACGGGCTTTTCAGGACATAAGCTCAAAAATAGCTGCACAAGCATCTTTTCCCTCTGGGCAACCGCCACCAGCTAGCCCACCTAAGTTGCCCCCATTCAGATTTAATGGTGATCGCGACAAATTTTGTGGCTTTGTGAATCAATGTATACTATATTTTGATGTGCATGCTGACCGTTTTCCTAATGATAGATACAAAGTATTGTGTGTAATAATGCTGCTGACCGCATGAGCGCTCGCCTGGGCGAATCCGATGATTGAGTCTCGTGACCCACGGTTAAATAACTTGGATGATTTCTTGGCTGCTATGGCATTAATGTTTGATGATCCTAATCGCTGTGCAACCTCTGAATCTGCTTTATTGTCTTTATGCCAGGCAAAACGTTCTGTTATTGAGTATGCTACTGAATTCAGATTAGCAGTAGATACCAATTGGGACAGTTATGCACAATTGTCTATTTGTAAAAGGGGTCTGTCTAGCATTGTAAAAGATGAACTAGCTCGCTCTAAGTCACCACAAGAGCTAGAGACATTTATATAGCATTGTGTGCGCATTGACATTCGCCTTACTGAGCGTAGGCAGGAGAAGTTTGCTGCATATAACCGTATTTCTAACTTTTCCCTTCCTTACAAAGAGCCTGCAGGTAAAACATCTCGGGAGGTGGAGGAGGTGCCCATGCAAATTGATTCTGTTCAGAAGCACGAGATCAATGCGCGCCGGGAGCATCGCCTTCGTGAAAGTCTATGTTTCTACTGCGGCCAGTCTGACCACTTCTTGATCAATTGTCCTAAGTGTCCTAGATGGCCTAACAAGGTGCTAGCAGCAGTAGGGGAGTATGACAATTGTGATGATGAATCTGACATCTCTGAATGTAGCCTGCCTTTAAACGCTGTATTCCATTCACTTTCTATGACTTTACCCCCCAAAGAGCTTAAGGAAAAGAACTATCACTGTTCTCTCCCTATTAAGATCCTGTGTTCAGGACAGTGGATTTCCAGTGCAGCTATGATTGACTCTGGTGCAGGTGGCAATTTCATGGATATCGCATTTGCCAAGGAACATGGTATTGAAATTCAGCAAAGAGCCTCTCCAATTACCATGGAAACAGTGTATGGGTCACCTGTAATTTCTGGGCCTGTGGATCAGGAGACCGTACCCTTTGAAATTTTGAAGGAGGCTAATCATCAGGAGCAACTTTCTCTCTTGCTAATTTCTTCTCCTCATTTTCCTGTGATTTTAGGCATTCCTTGGTTGCGTTCTCAGAACCCAATTATCAACTGGGAGAACAAGGAGATTATCTTTCCAACAAGGAGCAACTCAGCGTTAACAGAAGCTGTCCCTGAGTCCACAGCTACGGAACCACATGTACAGGTATTTTTTTTACCTCCAGCATATAAAGAGTTCTCTGACATCTGTGACAAGAAGAATGAAGATCAGCTTCCTCCACACAGGCATTATGACTGTCCCATTGAGTTGCTTCCTGGGGCAGCTATTCCTTTTGGTAACGTATACCCTTTGGCAGCATCTGAGCTTCAAGCCTTAAAGGAGTATATTGATGAAAATCTGGCCAAAGGCTTCATACGTCTTTCTTCCTCACCAGCAGGGGCAGCTATCTTTTTTGTAAAGAAGAAGGATGGGACCCTGAGACCCTGTGTTAACTATTGGGAACTCAATAAGGTAACCATACAAAACCATTACCCTTTGCCTCTGATTCCCGAATTACTAGAAAGAGTCCGCCATGCTAAGGTGTTCTCTAAATTGGATCTTCGTGGGGCTTATAATTTGGTGCATATTCGTCCAGGGGATGAGTGGAAGACAGCATTCAGATGCCGGTATGGACACTTTGAATCTCTTGTGATGCCCTTCGGGCATTGTAACACTCCTGCAACGTTTCAACACCTTGCTAATGACATTTTCAGAGATTTGTTGGACCAGTTTGTAGTGATCTATTTGGACGATATACTAATCTTTTCTGACTCTCTACAGGAACATGAAGAACATGTCAAAACTGTTTTAAGACATCTGAAAGAGAACCATCTGTATATTAAGACGGAGAAATGCGACTTCCATCATTCTGAGATACAGTTCTTAGGTTATATCATCTCTCCCCAGGGGCTGAAGATGGAATCTGGTAAGATTCAGGCTATCCTTGACTGGCCGGTACCCAAGAATGTTAAGGAGGTCCAACGTTTTATTGGTTTTGCAAATTTTTACAGACGCTTCATTCAAAATGTTTCTGATATTGTCCGTCCCATTACTTCCTTGACAAAGAAGGAAAAACCCTTTAAGTGGTCATCACAGGCTCAAGAAGCTTTTGATCGGCTTAAGATCTGTTTCACATCAGCACCGCTGTTGATACACCCAGATCCAACACTTTCTTTCATTGTGGAGGTGGACGCTTCTGATAATGCTTTGGGGGCTATTCTCTCCCAAAGAACTGGAGAGAAGGGCCTGCTACATCCTTGTGCTTTCTTTTCCCGTAGACTAACCTCAGCAGAGAAGAATTATGACATGGGAGACAAGGAATTGCTGGCTATTATTGCGGCTTTTAAAAAATGGAGGCATCATCTGCAAGGAGCTGCACAACAGATCATAGTGCTTACTGACCATCGCAATTTAGAGTTCCTTAGATCCGCTAGATGTCTTTCTCCTCGTCAGGCTCGTTGGAACTTATTTTTAAATCAATTTAACTTTGTTATCTCGTACCATCCAGGTTCTCGTAATGGGAAGGCTGATGCTTTATCCCGAATCCATGCTGCGGATTCCGTACCTGGAGCCCCATCCAAGACTATTCTTTCTGATGCCAATTTCATCGGAGTTATCCACGATCAGGACTTGTGGAAGGAGTGCAGGGAGGCCTATGATGGTGATGTATTTCTGGCCAACCCACCTGTGGATATTAATCTTATCTTTAAGGGTGGCATGTGGTTCAGAGATCGACGTATCTACGTCCCTGAGGTCGTCCGTCTGCAGATCCTCAAGTTGGTACATTACTCCAAGTTGGCTGGTCACAGGGGGGGTACAGAAGACACAAGAGTTCCTGAGCCAATTCTTCTGGTGGCCAACTTGCCTGAAGGATACCAAGGACTATGTTCTCTCTTGTGAGGTATGTGCTCGTTACAAGACTCCTCGTGTGGCACCTACGGGTCTTCTACAACCATTACCTGTTCCGTCCTGCCCTTGGGGGTCTATATCAATGGACTTTATTGTGGAGCTGCCTACATCGGGGGGCATGAATACAATCATGGTGGTAGTTGATCGCCTGACTAAAGCTGCTCATTTTGTTCCGTGCACCGGCCTCCCCTCAGCTAAGGATACAGTGAACTTGGTTATACAGAATGTCTTTTGGTTGCATGGGGTTCCGGATGAAATCATCTCTGACCATGGAGTGCAGTTCACTTCAAGATTCTGGAAGGGGTTTTGCTCTGCACTCAATATTAATGTCTGTCTCTCTTCCGCTTACCATCCCCAGACAAATGGTCAGACTGAGCGTACCAACCAGACGCTGGAACAATATCTAAGATGCTATGTCAGCCATCTCCAGGATGATTGCTTGGAGTTGCTGCCATTAGCCGAATTTTCATATAACAATTCTCAGAGCGCCTCCACTAAATTTACACCTTTCTTTGCCAATCTGGGTTATCATCTGTGTATCTTACCTAGGTCTCCAATTAATTCTCCAGTTCCGGCAGTGGAGGAAAGGCTGACTGCAATGAGGCAAAATCTGGAGGTTCTGAAGGAATCCCCGACCACATCTCTAGAACGTTATAAGAGATCGGCTGATAGATTCCGTAAACCTGCAACCAATGTTCAAGGTAGGAGATTCCGTGTGGTTAGCAACTAAGAATCTGAAGTTAAAAGTTTCTTCACAAAAACTTGGACAGAAATTAATTGGCCCTTTCAAGATCAACGGTATTGTGAGCTCTGTGGCCTGCCGGCTGAAGCTGCCTAGGACTATGAAGGTACACCGAGTTTTTCATGTATCTTTACTAAAGCCTGTATCTCCTAATACCTTCCAGGGACATGTTGTGCCACCTCCGCAGCCTGTGGTGATTGATGGGCAAGAACAATTTGTGGTGGAGGAAATTGTTGATTCCAGAATTCGTAGGAATCGGCTCCAATATCTGATAAGATGACAGGGATATCCCCCTGAGGAAGACTCTTGTGAACCTGTGGAAAACATCAATGCCCAACAGAAGATTTCTCGTTTTCATCAGAGATTCCCTGAGAAACCAGGTCCAGGATCGTCCTGAGGCCACTTCTAAGGAGGGAGTAATGTCAGGACTCTAAACATTTTTTATTACCTTTTGTGCATTACTGCCCTTTTCCAAGATGGCGTCTTTGGTCTCATGTGCACTGTGTCTTCCTGCTATAAAACTCCACCCCAGCCTTCAGTCTGTGCTTGAGTATTCTGCCTTGCATCCAGCTCCTGACCTCTGGTGACTCCCTGGCTATATACCTGCTCCTGTGAACCTGTTGGGTTATCCTGCTACTCTGCTCAGAATTCCTGCTGCATACACCAGTTCCAGTAATCCTCCTTCATCTGCTGCTCATGTTTACTTCCATCTGCATTTGCTGGACATGTAAGCTGTTGCTGCTCTGCAAGAACCTGAGACTATTACCCAGGACTCCCTGGTTGAGCTAAGATATTATTTGAACTGCCTTATAAGCATATCTATCTGTGTTTTGGACTAAGCAAGGACTTATTCGTGTCAAGTATCCTCAAGAATATTGTGCTTCATAGACTTTCTGCGTGATTGCATTTTCCTCTGAAGTTTCCTATAGACTGCTAAGCTGCATTTAATATTTACTCCAAGTGTTGTGGACTTGAGTTTCTCTCTGCACCTATTTGAATCACCGTTTGATAATATAGACTTTATCACTTATAAAACTGTGTCCTGTAGTTGTCTTGTTCCACGCAAAGAGTCTTCTGAGTTATCCCCTATAATTATTACACCTTTTGGCAGATGCAGGGATCCCAGGCGCAGTGAACATGCGCGTTGCCATTTTGTTGAAGCCCCACAGAAAATCAGTGCATAAAGTCCAGTCTATTACGCAAAAGTGGAAGGGGGATGTCATATATTATGGTCACTTCCAAGTCAATAGTAGAGTAAATATTGCGGGAACAGAAAAAATGAAATAAATATAAAAAATAATAATAAGAACAGAAAATGCAATCACCTGCCTGTTGTGAATCCGCTTTTGGGCTCCCCTGGTGGTTGCTGGTGGTACTGGTGACTTGTGTGTCTTTGCTGTCTCAGTTCACCTGCTCCCATCAGTGTTTGGGAATTTCCTATTTAGCCTTGCTCTCCAGTCATTTCCTTGCCGGTCATCATTGTAACCAGAGCCTTCGGTTGCATGTTCCTGCTACTAGTCTGCTGATCAGCTAAGTGGACTTTGTCCTTTTGTTTTGTATCTTTTGTCCAGTTTGCAGTTTTGTTATTCTCTGTAGCTGGAAGCTCTTGTGGGCTGAAATTGCCACTCCTGTGTCATGAGTTGACACAGGAGTCTTAAAGTAATTTCAGGATGGTTTTTTGATAGGGTTTTCAGTTGACCGTGAAGTCCTCTTTTGTATCCTTCTGCTATCTAGTAAGTGGACCTCTCTTTGCTAAATCTACCTTCATACTGTGTATGTCTTTTCCTCTAAACTCACCGTCATTACATGTGGGGGGCTGCTATCATCTTTTGGGGTATTTCCCTAGAGGTAAGCCAGGTCTGTTCCTTCCTCTACCAGGGGTAGTTAGTCCTCCGGCTGGCGCGTGGCATCTAGGGTTAATCAGGTATGCTCCCTGGCTACTATTAGTTGTGTGGTAGATTTAGCTCATGGTCAGCTCGAGATTCCATCACCCAGAGCTCGTCCGTTATCTTTGTGTTTTGATGTTTCCCTGCCATTGGGAATCATGACAGTATGACCGGCCCGTGTTAAAGTTACTGGCAGAAGAAAGGAGAGAAAAAGAAGTCTGTAGAGTTTTGTTTTGTTTTGTTTTTTTCCCTATGTATGCTCCATAGTTGGATCAGTTGTATTTCAGCTCTAATTACAGCCTTTGCCTTTCTCTCCTTCTAATCCTTGAATGGCTCTGATCTCACCTGTTTAAAGATGGATCCTCAGAGCTTGGCTGCAGGTTTAAATAATCTTGCTACTAAGGTTCAAAATTTACAAGAATTTGTTATACATACTCCGATGTCTGAACCTAAGATTCCTACACCAGAGGTGTTTTCCGGAGATAGATCTCGGTTTCTGAATTTCAAATATAATTGTAAATTATTCCTTTCTCTCAGACCTCACTCCTCTGGAGATCCTGTCCAGCAGGTTAAGATTGTGATTTCTTTGCTGCGAGGTGACCCTCAAAACTGGGCATTTTCATTGACACCAGGGGATCCTGCGTTGCTCAATGTGGATGCCTTTTTTCTGGCTTTAGGCTTGCTTTATGAGGAACCTAATTTGGAGATTCAAGCTGAAAAAGCTTTGATAGCCCTATCTCAAGGGCAAGATGAAGCTGAGATATACTGCCAAAAATTTCGTAAATGGTCTGTGCTTACTCAGTGGAATGAGTGCGCCCTAGCGGCAAATTTCAGAGAGGGCCTCTCTGATGCCGTTAAGGATGTTATGGTCGGGTTCCCTGCGCCTACAGGTCTGAATGAGTCCATGACAATGGCTATTCAGATTGATCGGCGTTTGCGGGAGCGCAAGCCTGTGCACCATTTGGCGGTATCTTCTGAAAAGTCGCCAGAGAATATGCAATGTGACAGAACTCTGTCCAGAAGCGAGCGGCAGAATTACAGGCGTAAAAATGGGTTATGTTTCTATTGTGGTGATTCTGCTCATGTTATATCAGCATGCTCTAAACGCACAAAGAAGGTTGACAAGTCTATTTGCACTTTACAGTCTAAATTTATTCTGTCTGTAACCTTGATTTGTTCATTATCAGTTATTACTGTGGATGCCTATGTGGACTCTGGCGCCGCCCTGAGTCTTATGGATTGGTCCTTTGCCAGGCACTGTGGGTTTGATTTAGAGCCACTGGAAGTCCCTATACCTCTGAAGGGTATTGATTCTACCCCTTTGGCTAGTAATAAACCACAATTCTGGACGCAAGTGACTATGCGTATGACTCCAGACCATCAGGAGGGGATTCGCTTCCTTGTGTTGTACAATTTACATGATGTTTTAGTGCTTGGATTACCATGGTTACAATCTCATAACCCAGTCCTTGACTGGAAAACAATGTCTGTGATAAGCTGGGGATGTCGGGGGGCTCATGGGGATGTACCTTTGGTTTCCATTTCGTCATCTACTCCCTCTGAGATTCCAGCATTTTTGTCTGATTATCGTGATGTTTTTGAAGAGCCTAAGATTGGTTCTCTCCCTCCCCACAGAGATTGTGATTGCGCCATAGATCTGATTCCTGGCAGTAAATTTCCAAAGGGTCGTTTGTTTAATTTATCTGTGCCTGAACATGCTGCTATGCGAGAGTATATTAAGGAGTCCCTGGAAAAGGGACATATTCGTCCTTCTTCATCTCCTTTAGGAGCTGGCTTTTTCTTTGTGTCTAAGAAGGATGGCTCTCTGAGGCCTTGTATTGATTATCGACTCCTGAATAAAATTACAGTCAAATATCAGTATCCGTTGCCTTTGCTGACTGATTTGTTTGCTCGCATAAGAGGGGCTAAGTGGTTCTCTAAGATTGATCTTCGTGGGGCGTATAATTTGGTGCGAATTAAGCAGGGGGATGAGTGGAAAACCGCATTTAATACGCCTGAGGGCCATTTTGAGTATTTAGTAATGCCTTTCGGCCTTTCAAATGCACCTTCGGTCTTTCAGTCCTTTATGCATGATATTTTCCGTGAATATTTGGATAAATTTATGATTGTGTATTTGGACGATATTTTGATTTTTTCTGATGACTGGGAGTCTCATGTTCAACAGGTCAGGAGGGTTTTTCAGGTTTTGCGGACTAGTTCTTTGTGTGTAAAGGGTTCAAAGTGTGTTTTTGGGGTTCAAAAGATTTCTTTTTTGGGGTACATTTTTTCCCCTTCTTCTGTTGAGATGGACCCTGTTAAGGTTCGGGCTATTTGTGACTGGACGCAGCCTACTTCTCTTAAGAGTCTTCAGAAATTCTTGGGCTTTGCTAATTTCTATCGTCGATTTATAACTGGGTTTTCTGGCGTTGCTAAACCTTTGACTGATTTGACTAGAAAGGGTGCTGATGTTGCCGATTGGTCCCCTGCTGCTGTGGAGGCCTTTCGGGAGCTTAAGCGCCGCTTTTCGTCTGCTCCTGTGTTGCGCCAGCCTGATGTTTCTCTTCCCTTTCAGGTTGAGGTCGATGCTTCCGAGATCGGAGCAGGGGCGGTTTTGTCGCAGAAAAGTTCCGATTGCTCAGTGATGAGACCTTGTGCGTTCTTTTCTCGTAAATTTTCAGCCGCCGAGCGAAACTATGATGTTGGTAATCGGGAGCTTTTGGCCATGAAGTGGGCGTTTAAGGAGTGGCGTCATTGGCTTGAGGGTGCCAGACATCAGGTGGTGGTTTTGACTGATCACAAGAATCTGATTTATCTGGAGCCTGCCAGGCGCCTGAATCCTAGACAGGCACGCTGGTCGTTGTTTTTTTCTCGGTTTAATTTTGTGGTCTCATACTTACCGGGTTCTAAAAATGTGAAGGCAGATGCTCTTTCTAGGAGTTTTGAGCCTGACTCTCCTGGGGATTCTGAACCTGCTGGTATCCTTAAGGATGGGGTGGTTTTGTCTGCTGTCTCCCCAGACTTGACACGTGCTTTGCAAGAATTTCAGGCAGATAGACCTGATTGTTGTCCACCTGGTAGACTGTTTGTTCCTGATGATTGGACCAGTAGAGTCATCTCGGAAGTTCATTCTTCTACTCTGGCAGGTCATCCTGGAATTTTTGGTACTAGAGATTTGGTGGCTAGGTCCTTCTGGTGGCCTTCCCTGTCTCGAGATGTGCGTGTTTTTGTGCAGTCTTGTGATGTTTGTGCTCGGGCCAAGCCTTGTTGTTCTAGGGCTAGTGGGTTATTGTTGCCCTTGCCTATTCCGAAGAGGCCTTGGACGCACATCTCTATGGACTTTATTTCTGATCTCCCTGTTTCTCAGAAGATGTCTGTCATCTGGGTGGTGTGTGACCGTTTTTCTAAAATGGTCCATTTGGTGCCATTGCCTAAGTTGCCTTCCTCATCTGAATTGGTCCCTCTGTTTTTTCAAAATGTGGTTCGCCTGCATGGGATTCCGGAAAACATCGTTTCTGACAGGGGAACCCAGTTCGTGTCTAGATTTTGGCGGACATTCTGTTCCAGGTTGGGAATTGATTTGTGTTTTTCGTCTGCATTCCATCCTCAGACTAATGGCCAGATGGAGCGAGCTAATCAAACTTTGGAGACTTATTTGAGGTGTTTTGTGTCTGCGGATCAGGATGACTGGGTTGCCTTTTTGCCGTTGGCAGAGTTTGCTCTTAATAATCAGGCTAGTTCTGCCACTTTGGTTTCCCCTTTCTTTTGCAATTCAGGGTTTCACCCTCGTTTTTCATCTGGTCAGGTGGAATCTTCGGATTGTCCGGGAGTTGATGCTGTGGTGGATCGGTTGCATCGGATTTGGGGACAAGTGGTGGACAATTTGAAGTTGTCCCAGGAGAGGACTCAGCAGTTTGCTAACCGCCGGCGTCGTGTTGGTCCTCGCCTTCGTGTTGGGGACTTGGTGTGGTTGTCTTTCCGTTTTGTCCCTATGAGGGTTTCTTCTCTTAAGTTTAAGCCCCGGTTCATCGGTCCTTATAGGATTTTGGAGATTCTTAACCCTGTGTCCTTTCGTTTGGACCTCCCGGCATCTTTCGCTATCCATAATGTATTCCATCGGTCGTTGTTGCGGAGGTATGAGGTACCGGTGGTTCCTTCTACTGAACCTCCTGCTCCTGTGCTGGTAGGGGGTGAATTGGAGTACGTTGTGGAGAAGATCCTGGACTCCCGTATTTCCAGACGGAGACTTCAGTATCTGGTTAAATGGAAGGGCTATGGTCAAGAAGATAATTCTTGGGTAACTGCCTCTGATGTTCATGCCTCGGATTTGGTTCGTGCCTTTCATAGGGCTCATCCAGATCGTCCTGGTGGTTCTCGTGAGGGTTCGGTGCCCCCTCCTTAAGGGGGGGTACTGTTGTGAATCCGCTTTTGGGCTCCCCTGGTGGTTGCTGGTGGTACTGGTGACTTGTGTATCTTTGCTGTCTCAGTTCACCTGCTCCCATCAGTGTTTGGGAGTTTCCTATTTAGCCTTGCTCTCCAGTCATTTCCTTGCCAGTCATCATTGTAACCAGAGCCTTCGGTTGCATGTTCCTGCTACTAGTCTGCTGATCAGCTAAGTGGACTTTGTCCTTTTGTTTTGTATCTTTTGTCCAGTTTGCAGTTTTGTTATTCTCTGTAGCTGGAAGCTCTTGTGGGCTGAAATTGCCACTCCTGTGTCATGAGTTGACACAGGAGTCTAAGGGTATGTCTCCACGTTCAGGATTGCATCAGTCTTTGGTCAGGATTTTATGCAAGTAAAATCCTGACCAAAACTGCACCTGAGGTCACTGGCAGGTCACCTGTGGTGTACCTGCGTGTTTTGCTCATAGTAGCAACATGCAGCGTTTTGAAAAAACGCACAACGCATGCGTTTTCGCGGCAAAAACGCATGCGTTTTTAAACGCATAGTGGAGTCTGGATTTCATAAAATCCCATCCACTATGCTGTAACATCTGGACGCTGCGTTTTTGACGCAGCAGAAAAACGCAGCGTCAAAAACGCAGCGTTTCCTGAACGTGGAAACATACCCTTAAAGTAATTTCAGGATGGTTTTTTGATAGGGTTTTCAGTTGACCGTGAAGTCCTCTTTTGTATCCTTCTGCTAACTAGTAAGTGGACCTCTCTTTGCTAAATCTACCTTCATACTGTGTATGTCTTTTCCTCTAAACTCACCGTCATTACATGTGGGGGGCTGCTATCATCTTTTGGGGTATTTCCCTAGAGGTAAGCCAGGTCTGTTCCTTCCTCTACCAGGGGTAGTTAGTCCTCCGGCTGGCGCGTGGCATCTAGGGTTAATCAGGTTTGCTCCCTGGCTACTATTAGTTGTGTGGTAGATTTAGCTCACGGTCAGCTCGAGATTCCATCACCCAGAGCTCGTCCGTTATCTTTGTGTTTTGATGTTTCCCTGCCATTGGGAATCATGACACCTGCCCCAATAGCAGAGTCACCCATATTGGATGTTGGAGTGTGTGGAGCGGGGGGAGCGGGGGCACCTGATGCACCCATAGCGCCCCCACTCCACTAATATAAGGAAAACACCGTGTGCACTGCTATAATATGGTGCAGAGACATTTTAAAATGCGCGCGTGTCCTGCCTCCCGTGACGTCACGGCTTGTGATTGGTCGCGTCGCCCATGTGACCGCGACGCGACCAATCACAAGCCAGAACGTAATTTTAAAATCCTGAAGGACCTAAAATTACGTCACGGCTTGCTGTGATTGGTCGCGTCACGGCCACATGGGCGGCACGCGACCAATCACAAGCCGGGACTTCACGTAAGGAAGTAAACGCGCTAATTTTAAGCAAACAACGTTGCCGGTTCCCTCGCTGAGGTCCAGGCTGCGTCGGACAGGTGAGTATAGCAATATTTTTTATTTTAATTCTCTCTTTTACACATTATTACATTAATGTTGTTTCGATACCGATACCCGATACCACAAAAGTATCGGATCTCGGTATCGGAATTCCGATACCCGCAAGTATCGGCCGATACCCGATACTTGCGGTATCGGAATGCTCAACACTACTGGCCAGTGTTTGGTCAGAATCTGGCGAATGGTATCCCACTCACAGTTAAAAGTAGTAATGAACCTTGTTTGGGGATCTTCTTTTTTCTTATTAGTTGAATTACAGAATAATTTTTCTCGTGGGGTATGTTTTGCCCTGTGGTACCCATTTTTTAAAAATTTCTCTGACTATATCCTCTTTCTGAGAAGCGATCCCTCAGATCCCTTGTTTGTTGTTCAAATTTGTCCATTGATGAGCATGTACGTTTGGCCCTTAAAGGGAACCTATCACCCCGTTTTTTAAAGATTAGATAAAAATAGTGTGAAATAGGGGCAGAGCTGGGCTTTACATTAGTGCCTTTTTGGTGCCTTTACACCCCCGTTAGGCTGCCGAAATACCTTTGTGAAGTGGCCGTTTTGTCCTGTCACTCAAGTTGGTCAGGTCGGATGGGCGTGGTCACAGCGCTGTTTCTCCCCCAGATCAGGCTCATCATTACGTTGGTGGCGTAGTGGTGTGCGCATGTCCAAAGAGAAGATCCACTGCCCACGAGTGTTGTGAATTTGGTTTCTGGGCTCCCCCGGTGGTTATTGGTGGTACTGAACTTGTGTGCTTCATCTCCTCTGTTCACCTGTTTCCATCAGGATGTGGGAGTTTCTATTTAGCCTTGCTCCTCAGTCATTTCTATGCCGGCCAACAATGTTACCAGAAGCCTTTCTGTTGCATGTTCCTGCTCCTAGACTACTATCAGCTAAGTTGGACTTGTAGTCCTAAGATTGTTTTGCATTTTTGTTCCAGTTCTCTGTTTTTGAATATTTCTGAGGCTGGAAGCTCTTGTGAGCTGAAATTGCCACTCTGGTGTCATGAGTTGATATTAGAGTCTTAAAGTAATTTCAGGATGGTGTTTGAAAGGGTTTTCAGCTGACTGTGAAGTTCCCTTTTCTGTCTTCCTACTATCTAGTAAGCGGACCTCAATTTGCTAAACCTATCTTCATACTTCGTATGTCATTTTCCTCTAAAATCACCGACAATATATGTGGGGGCTACTGTCTGCCTTTTGGGGAAAATTTCTCTAGAGGTAAGCCAGGTCTGTATTTTCCTCTGCTAGGGTCAGTCAGTCCTCCGGCTGGCGCTGGGCGTCTAGGGATAAAACGTAGGCACGCTACCCGGCCACTGTTAGTTGTGCGGTAGGTTTAGCTCACAGTCAGCTCGAGTTCCCATCTTCCAAGAGCTAGTCCTTTTGTATGCTTTACTACGGTCTCTTGCCATTGAGAACCATGACAGTTTGGCCGGCCAAGAGTTAAAATAATTGGCAGAAGAAAGGAGAGAAAAGAAGTCTGCAGAGAATTTTTTTTTTTTTTCTGAGTTTGCTCATTAGTTGATTCACTTGCATCTCTGCTTACTGCAGCCTTCGTCTCTCTCTCCTTCTAATCCTTGAATGGTTCTGATTTCACCTGATTAAAATGGATCCTCAGAGTTTAGCTATTGGTTTGGATAATCTCGCTATGAAGGTTCAAAGTTTACAGGATTTTGTAATTCATGCTCCTATATCTGAACCTAGAATTCCTTTACCTGAATTTTTCTCCGGGGATAGATCTCGCTTCCAGAATTTCAAACATAATTGTAAATTATTTTTGTCTCTGAGATCTCGCTCCGCTGGAGATCCTGCACAGCAGGTCAGGATTGTAATTTCCTTGCTCCGGGGCGACCCTCAGGATTGGGCATTTGCTTTGGCACCAGGGGATCCTGCGTTGCTCAATGTGGATGCGTTTTTCCTGGCTTTGGGGTTGCTTTATGAGGAACCTCATTTAGAGATTCAGGCTGAAAAAGCCTTGATGGCCCTGTCTCAAGGGCAAGATGAGGTTGAAATATACTGCCAAAAATTTCGTAAGTGGTCTGTGCTTACTCAGTGGAATGAGTGCGCCCTGGCGGCGAATTTCAGAGAGGGTCTCTCTGATGCCATTAAAGATGTTATGGTGGGGTTCCCTGTGCCTACAGGTCTGAATGAGTCCATGACAATGGCTATTCAGATTGATCGGCGTTTGCGGGAGCGCAAACCTGTGCACCATTTGGCGGTGTCTACTGAGAAGGCGCCAGAGATTATGCAATGTGATAGAATTCTGTCCAGAAGCGAACGACAGAATTTTAGGCGAAAAAATGGGTTATGCTTCTATTGTGGTGATTCAACTCATGTTATATCAGCATGCTCTAAACGTACTAAGAAGGTTGATAAGTCTGTTTCAATTGGCACTTTACAGTCTAAGTTTATTCTGTCTGTGACCCTGATTTGCTCTTTATCGTCTATTACCGCGGACGCCTATGTTGACTCTGGCGCCGCTTTGAGTCTTATGGATTGGTCCTTTGCCAAACGCTGTGGGTTTAATTTAGAGCCTCTGGAAGTTCCTATACCTCTGAAGGGTATTGACTCCACGCCATTGGCTAGTAATAAACCACAATACTGGACACAAGTAACTATGCGTATTAATCCGGATCACCAGGAGATTATTCGCTTCCTTGTGTTGTATAATCTACATGATGTGTTGGTGCTTGGATTGCCATGGCTGCAATCTCATAACCCAGTCCTCGACTGGAAAGCAATGTCTGTGTTAAGCTGGGGATGTCAGGGGACTCATGGGGACGTACCTTTGGTTTCCATTTCGTCATCTATTCCCTCTGAGATTCCGGAATTTTTATCTGATTATCGTGACGTTTTTGAGGAGCCTAAACTTGGTTCACTACCTCCGCACAGAGATTGCGATTGTACTATAGATCTGATTCCGGGCAGTAAGTTTCCAAAGGGTCGTTTATTTAATCTATCTGTGCCTGAACATGCTGCTATGCGGGAATATATTAAGGAGTCCTTGGAAAAGGGACATATTCGTCCTTCGTCATCTCCCTTAGGAGCCGGTTTTTTCTTTGTGTCTAAAAAAGATGGCTCTTTGAGGCCGTGTATTGATTATCGGCTTTTGAATAAAATCACGGTTAAATATCAGTATCCTTTGCCACTGCTTACTGATTTGTTTGCTCGAATAGAGGGGGCCAAGTGGTTCTCTAAGATTGATCTTCGTGGGGCGTATAATTTAGTGCGAATTAAGCAGGGGGATGAGTGGAAAACCGCATTTAATACGCCTGAGGGCCATTTTGAGTATTTAGTAATGCCTTTTGGTCTTTCAAATGCCCCTTCAGTCTTTCAGTCTTTTATGCATGACATTTTCCGTGAATATTTGGATAAATTTATGATTGTGTATCTGGATGATATTTTGATTTTTTCGGATGACTGGGACTCTCATGTCCAACAGGTCAGGAGGGTTTTTCAGGTTTTGCGCTCTAATTCCTTGTGTGTAAAGGGTTCTAAGTGTGTTTTTGGGGTTCAAAAGATTTCGTTTTTGGGGTACATTTTTTCCACCCTCTTCCATTGAGATGGACCCTGTCAAGGTTCAGGCTATTTGTGATTGGACGCAACCCTCTTCTCTTAAGAGCCTTCAGAAGTTTTTGGGCTTTGCTAATTTTTATCGTCGATTTATAACTGGTTTTTCTGATGTTGCTAAGCCGTTGACTGATTTGACTAAGAAGGGTGCTGATGTTGCTGATTGGTCCCCTGCTGCTGTGGAGGCCTTTCGGGAGCTTAAGCGCCGCTTTTCTTCCGCCCCTGTATTGCGTCAGCCTGATGTTACTCTTCCTTTTCAGGTTGAGGTCGACGCTTCAGAAATCGGAGCTGGGGCGGTTTTGTCGCAGAAAAGTTCCGACTGCTCCGTGATGAGACCTTGCGCGTTCTTTTCTCGTAAATTTTCGCCTGCTGAGCGAAATTATGATATTGGTAATCGGGAGCTCTTGGCTATGAAGTGGGCTTTTGAGGAGTGGCGTCATTGGCTTGAGGGGGCTAGACATCAGGTGGTGGTATTGACCGACCACAAGAATTTGATTTATCTTGAGTCTGCCAGGCGCCTGAATCCTAGACAGGCGCGCTGGTCGTTATTTTTCTCTCGGTTTAATTTTGTGGTTTCTTACCTACCGGGTTCTAAAAATGTGAAGGCGGATGCCCTTTCTAGGAGTTTTGAGCCTGATTCCCCTGGTAATTCTGAACCTACAGGTATCCTTAAGGATGGAGTGATATTATCTGCTGTTTCCCCAGACTTGCGACGGGTCTTGCAGGAGTTTCAGGCGGATAGACCTGATCGTTGCCCGCCTGGTAGACTGTTTGTTCTGGATGATTGGACCAGTAGAGTCATCTCGGAGGTCCATTCTTCTGCGTTAGCTGGTCATCCTGGAATCTTTGGTACCAGGGATTTGGTGGCTAGGTCCTTCTGGTGGCCTTCCCTGTCGCGAGATGTGCGAGGTTTTGTGCAGTCTTGTGATGTTTGTGCTCGGGCCAAGCCTTGTTGTTCTCGGGCTAGTGGATTGTTGTTATCTTTGCCTATTCCGAAGAGGCCTTGGACTCACATCTCCATGGATTTTATTTCTGATCTCCCTGTTTCTCAGAAGATGTCTGTCATCTGGGTGGTGTGTGACCGTTTCTCTAAGATGGTCCATTTGGTCCCCTTGCCTAAATTGCCTTCCTCATCCGAGCTGGTTCCTCTGTTTTTTTCAAAATGTGGTTCGCTTGCATGGTATTCCGGAGAATATCGTTTCTGACAGGGGAACCCAATTCGTGTCTAGATTTTGGCGAGCGTTCTGTGCTAGGATGGGCATTGATTTGTCTTTTTCGTCTGCTTTCCATCCTCAGACTAATGGCCAGACCGAGCGAACTAATCAGACCTTGGAGACTTATTTGAGGTGTTTTGTGTCTGCGGATCAGGATGATTGGGTTGCCTTTTTGCCCTTGGCGGAGTTTGCCCTCAATAATCGGGCTAGTTCTGCCACCTTGGTTTCTCCTTTCTTCTGTAATTCGGGGTTTCATCCTCGTTTCTCTTCCGGTCAGGTGGAGTCTTCGGATTGTCCTGGAGTGGATGCTGTGGTGGAGAGGTTGCATCAGATTTGGGGGCATGTGGTGGACAATTTGAAGTTGTCCCAGGAGAAGACTCAGCAGTTTGCCAACCGCCGTCGTCGTGCTGGTCCTCGTCTTTGTGTTGGGGACTTGGTGTGGTTGTCTTCTCGTTTTGTCCCTATGAAGGTTTCTTCTCCTAAGTTTAAGCCTCGGTTCATCGGCCCGTACAAGATATTGGAGATTCTTAACCCTGTGTCCTTTCGATTGGACCTCCCTGCATCCTTTTCTATTCATAATGTCTTCCATCGGTCATTGTTGCGCAGGTATGAGGTACCGGTTGTGCCTTCCGTTGAGCCTCCTGCTCCGGTGTTGGTTGAGGGTGAGTTGGAGTATGTTGTCGAGAAGATCTTGGACTCCCGTGTTTCCAGACGGAGACTTCAGTATTTGGTCAAGTGGAAGGGCTACGGTCAGGAGGATAATTCTTGGGTGACAGCCTCTGATGTTCATGCCTCCGATTTGGTCCGTGCCTTTCATAGGGCTCATCCTGATCGCCCTGGTGGTTCTGGTGAGGGTTCGGTGCCCCCTCCTTGAGGGGGGGGTACTGTTGTGAATTTGGTTTCTGGGCTCCCCCGGTGGTTATTGGTGGTACTGAACTTGTGTGCTTCATCTCCTCTGTTCACCTGTTTCCATCAGGATGTGGGAGTTTCTATTTAGCCTTGCTCCTCAGTCATTTCTATGCCGGCCAACAATGTTACCAGAAGCCTTTCTGTTGCATGTTCCTGCTCCTAGACTACTATCAGCTAAGTTGGACTTGTAGTCCTAAGATTGTTTTGCATTTTTGTTCCAGTTCTCTGTTTTTGAATATTTCTGAGGCTGGAAGCTCTTGTGAGCTGAAATTGCCACTCTGGTGTCATGAGTTGATATTAGAGTCTTAAAGTAATTTCAGGATGGTGTTTGAAAGGGTTTTCAGCTGACTGTGAAGTTCCCTTTTCTGTCTTCCTACTATCTAGTAAGCGGACCTCAATTTGCTAAACCTATCTTCATACTTCGTATGTCATTTTCCTCTAAAATCACCGACAATATATGTGGGGGCTACTGTCTGCCTTTTGGGGAAAATTTCTCTAGAGGTAAGCCAGGTCTGTATTTTCCTCTGCTAGGGTCAGTCAGTCCTCCGGCTGGCGCTGGGCGTCTAGGGATAAAACGTAGGCACGCTACCCGGCCACTGTTAGTTGTGCGGTAGGTTTAGCTCACAGTCAGCTCGAGTTCCCATCTTCCAAGAGCTAGTCCTTTTGTATGCTTTACTACGGTCTCTTGCCATTGAGAACCATGACACAGGAGATTCAAAACAGCGCCGTCTACGCTATTCGCCGTTTACCGGTGGGCGCGGCCATCTTTCCTGTGGCCGCGCGTGCGCAGATGGAGCGCTCTGCTGCCCGGGGCTTCAGGAAAATGGCCGCGGGATTCCGCGCGTGCGCAGATGGAGATCGCGGCGGCCATTTTCCTGAAGCCCCGGGCAGCAGAGCGCTCCATCTGCGCACGCGCAGCCACAGGAAAGATGGCCGCGCCCACCGGTAAAGTGCGAATAGCGAAGACCGCGCTGTTTTGAATCTCCTGGGCAGTGGATCTTCTCTTTGGACATGCGCACACCACTACGCCACCAACGTAATGATGAGCCTGATCTGGGGGAGAAACAGTGCTGTGACCACGCCCATCCGACCTGACCATCTTGAGTGACAGGACAAAACGGCCACTTCACAAAGGTATTTCAGCAGCCTAACAGGGGTGTAAAGGCACCAAAAAGGCACTAATATAAAGCCCAGCTCTGCCCCTATTTCACACTATTTTTATCTAATTTTTAAAAAATGGGGTGATAGGTTCCCTTTAAGAATTGCCCAATGGGAATTGCTTTGATGGTTGAGTAAGTATGTGCAGAGGAGGAATGCAAAAAAGAGTTGACCGACGCATTAGCATTAATTGTTATAAATGTCTTCATTAAGTTGTGACATTTAAAATGTGTACAATGCTGCAACATTTATTCACTAATAATCATGCGACAATATGATCAAAATGCTATTGTTTCAATTAATTAGTGTATAAATATAACCTTTTATAGGAGCAGAACTTCAGTTTTGCTGATTAACAGCTGTTGTCTAAAGCTAAGCTTACTAAAGTTTATATATATATATATATATATATATATATATATATATATATATACTGTGATGCATGTTACAGTCAAGAAGGGGTGCTGTATATGCTCCTCAGGATACGCATGGAGGGGTATCTGTAGTGGTGATAATGAAACAGTGTCCGGCATGATTGTAAATGGCCGGTATGTGTCGCAGAGGGAGTTTGCGCTGTAAGCCTGTGGTATTATTGTTCTGGGACCTGTAGTCCCATAAGTATTTGTATAGTTAAAAGGGAGGTTTGCAGGGTTAGTCGGAGAGCTGGGCGAGACGGGCTAACCACACACCTCCCACCCATGGGGGTGGTTACAGGTACAGAATGTGATCAGTGTTTGGGTCACATGTTCAGAGTGTATGGACCGGAATGGTCAGTGTGTAAAGTCCTGGATGGTCTGTTTTGGAATGTCCTGGAATGGAATGGATTCCTGGAAGCACATGTGAGGCCATGGACTGAAGGCCTGTGTGTTGGAAGTGCCTGGGACTGGACTTCCTGAATAGCGCACAGGGAGGCCGCATCTGCAGCCTGTGATGGCTACTGTGTTGGGGAAGCTACAGTTCTGTCTACGGGTCTGGACTATCTGAAGTGCCCTGGTCACAAGGATGTTGATCCCATTTTGGCAGCTTCCCTGGGAACCAGGACTGACAGGAGTCAGTGTGTGAAGCAGGAGCTCCTGTAAGGTAACTCCAGATAAAGGGGGTTACGGGCAGAGAAGTGTCTGCCATTGGAACAGACTGTTGGTACTTGTTGCGTTCTGTGGACGTTAATGAAGAGTTCGGCGAGTTAAAATGCTATGGATATATGTAGGCCTGTGATGTGCAACATGGCCTACGGTGCAGTTTATGATGCCCAAATAAACCAAATAGACTGTTTTTTTGTGAGAAACTGTGCCTGAGTGTTTTAATCCCGTTGCCAAGCGAGTGTTCCCCAACCCACTCAGGTAGCGCTATCTCACAACACTCACAATGGGTGAAACAAATATTGAACACGTAACCAATCATGTGTAACAATGAGAAATGTTGTGCCTTGAAAAAATATTCATACTTGTAGTCTAATATCAATAAATAAAATCCTTATTGACCAGTTGCCTCCAGAAGTCACATAATTAGTCAATTGAGTCCTCAAGAGTGTGATTTATTTTTAGTATAACTACAGCTGTTTCGTGAAGGCCTCAGAGGTTTGTTTGAGAACATTAGGGATCAATTAGAAACATGAAAGCCAAGGAGCACACCGGACAGATCAAAAATAAAGTTGTGGAGAAGAGTAAAGCAAGATTAGGTTATAAAAAAAATAGCTCAAGCTCTGAACATCTCACAGAACACTGTTCAATCATTAATCCAAAAAAGGAAGGAGTATGGCACAGCTGCAATTCTACCAAGACATGGCCATCCACCTAAACTGACATCCCAAGAAAGGGGAGCACTAATAAGAGATGAAGCTACCGTATATACTCGAGTACAAGCCGACCCGAGAATAAGCGGACCCCCCTAATTTTGCCACAAAAAACTGGGAAAACTTAATGACTCGAGTATAAGCCTAGGGTGGAAAATGCAGCAGCTACCGCTAAATTTCAAGAGTAAAAATAGGTACCAATAAAAGTAAAATTAATTGAGACATCAGTAGGTTAAGTGTTTTTGAATATCCATATTGAATCAGGAGTCCCATATAATGCTCCATAAAGTTTGATGGGCCCCATTAGATGTTCCATATTAAAATATGCCCCATGTAATCCTGCATAAAGGTTAATAATGGCCCCATAGATGCTCCATACAGGCACTTGCCCCTTATAGTGCTGCACAAACGTTATGTGGCCCCATAAGATGCTCTATACAGTCACTTGCCCCTTATAGTGCTGCACAAACATTATGGCCCCATAGATGCTCCATACAGGCACTTGCCCCATATAGTGCTGCACAAACATTATGGCCCCATAGATGCTCCATACAGGCACTTGCCCCTTATAGTGCTGCACAAACATTATGGCCCCATAGATGCTCCATACAGGCACTTGCCCCATATAGTGCTGCACAAACATTATGGCCCCATAGATGCTCCATACAGGCACTTGCCCCATATAGTGCTGCACAAACATTATGGCCCCATAGATGCTCCATACAGGCACTTGCCCCATATAGTGCTGCACAAACATTATGGCCCCATAGATGCTCCATACAGGCACTTGCCCCATATAGTGCTGCACAAACATTATGGCCCCATAGATGCTCCATACAGACACTTGCCCCATATAGTGCTGCACAGATGTTATGGCCCCATAGATGCTCCATACAGGCACTTGCCCCTTATAGTGCTGCACAAACGTTATGACCCCATAGATGCTCCATACAGACACTTGTCCCATATCCTGTGGCTGCGATAAAAAAAAAAATCACATACTCACCTCTCCATCGCTCAGGCCCCCGCACTTTTAATATTTACCTGCTCCTCTTTCCTGTGTGGCTCCGTCTTCAGTGTTCTCCGCACTGATGTTCAGGCAGACGGCGCACTGACTACATCACCACGCCCTCTGACCTGAGCATCACAGCCAGATGACGCCGAAGACGGAGCCACACCGGAACGGAGGAGAGGTGACTATCGCGCAGCGCTCCCCCTCCCCGTATACTTACCTGCTCCCGGCGCGGTCCCTGCGCATCCCTGCTTCCAGCGCTGCATCTTCTTCCTGTACTGAGCGGTCACATGGTACCGCACATTACAGAAATGAATATGCGGCTCCACCCCTATGGGAGGTGGAGCCGCATATTCATTACTGTAATGTGTGGTACCATGTGACCGCTCAGTACAGGAAGAAGATGCAGCGCTGGAAGAAGCAGGGACGCGCAGGGACCGCGCCGGGAGCAGGTAAGTATAATTAGATAGCCCCCGCTCCCACTCCCCTGCCGACCCCTGGGTATGACTCGGGTATAAGCCGAGAGGGGGACTTTCAGCCCCAAAAAATGGGCTGAAAATTTCAGCTTATACTCGAGTATATATGGTAATAGGCCCATGGTCACTCAGTAGGAGCTGCAGAGTTCAACAGCTCAGGTTGGAAAATCTGTTCACAGAACAATTATTAATCATGCATTTCACAAACATGGTCTTTTTGAAAGCGTGTCAAGAAGAAATCCATAAGAAGTTCAGTTTGCAGTTTGTAGTAAGCCATATAGAGAACACAGCTAGCACGTGGAAGAAGGTGTTCTGGTCAGATGAGACCAAAATAGAACATTTTGGGCTAAATGCAAAATGCTATCTGTGGAGGAAAACTAACACTGCACATCACCCTGAAAACACCATCCCCACCATCAAACATGGTCATGGCAGCATCATCTTGCAGGGATGCTTTTCTTCAGCAGGAACAGGGACGTTGGTCACAGTTGATTGGAAGATGAATGAAGCTAAATACTGGGCAACCCTGGAGGAAAACATGCTAGATATTGTAAAAGACTTGAGACTGGGGCGTAGGGTTACCTTCCAGCTGGACACCGACCCTAAAGATACTGCCAGAGCTCCAGGTGCTTCTCACAAAATTAGAATATCATCAAAAAGTTCATTTATTTTAGTTCTTCAAAACAAAAAGTTATTCTCATATATTATACAAACAGAGTGATCTATTTCAAGTGTTTATTTCTGTTAATGTTGATGATTATGGCTTACAGCCAATGAAAACCCAAACATCATTATCTCAATAAATTAGAGTAATTAACAAAAAACACCATCAAATGCTTCCTAAGCATTTAAAAAGGTCAATTAGTCTGTTTCAGTAGACTCCACAATCATGGGGAAGACTGCTGACTTGACAGATGTCCAGAGGCAGTTATTGACACACTCAACAAGGAGGGTAAGCCTCAAAAGGTCATTGTTAAAGAAGTTTGCTGTGCCCAGAATGCTGTATCCAAGCATATTAATGGAAGTTGAGTGGAAGGAAAAAGTGTGTTAGAAAAAGGTGCATACATTGTATGCCATTTTGAACATACAGTATTTTTATCACTTTCTATTGCTTTTTTTTGAAGATCTGAGACTGAATAAAACACAGATCCTACATTTTGAAGTTTTTTAGCTATGACGTTTACTAATCAAATTCATTACTTTTATATTTTGATAGACAGCCATCGGCACCCTGTTGTACATCATGGGGCAATGAAAGGAGCCAGCTTGTGCTCACACCGGCGGTGACATCTTAAATGTTGCTGTCAGAGACTGGAGTTAAAGGGGTTGCTTCCGGTGTCAGCACACTGTTCGTGCTGTGTGTGAAGGGTGTTGTCTGACAACCTCATTTTATTACCTTAAACAGCCCTATTTTCTGTGCGTATGTGGGATCTAATAAATAAAGGCTGGGTTAATTATTGAAATAGATCGTTCAGTCAGCTCCCTTCACTTACAGCACTGATAATGTGCAAACTTAAGAAACTATTTCCTGTGTACTGAAGTTGTCAGGAAATATGAATAATATTTAGAGATCAGGACACCTTTGTTAATCACAGTGCACTTTTAAGATTGATGGTTAATGTTCATATTTTATCACACATTTGAAGAGAATTTGTCACCTCATTTTTTCTGAGACTAGAAGTGGAAGACAAGCTGATAACAGCAGTCCGTAATTTACTGTGGTTCTTGCTTTACTTTTGATAAAGCACTACTTTATCTGCTGCAGCTCTGCTAGTCCTTTCAATGATAAACTTTTGCTGTGTAGTTCTCAATATTCAGGAACTGTAGCTACCCACATCGCTTTCGATTGAGTGACACATTGTAGTTGGAGAGCTGTCAATCAGTGGTATGGGTTGGGGTTAGAAAAAGCTCCTAATTGAGAAGACTAGCAGAGCTGCAGGATAAATAAATGATATTTCCAAAGCTACAGCAGGAGACCAGTCAATACTTGCTAGTAGCATCAGGGTCTTTTTCCTTATTTTTACTTTTTCCTCTGATTTGGGATCTTAAACTTTTTGGTAGACTTTTTTTTTTGCTGCGAATAGATAAGAATTTTTAAGAATACTTAATCAAGAATGCATGCCTCCCTTTGCTTTCTGCCTGGCTTTTGTTTTCTTTTTATTGCTTTGGGGGTTTTCATCATGTGTCTTAGTAAGATGGATAAAATACTACATTCCAAGAAAACTAAAATAGCCTATTGTTAATACTGACCACAGTCTTCAAGCAATTGTACAATTTATCGATCATGAGATCTCAGTTACAGTTCCTGTCACTGTGCACTTCCATGGAAGGACAACGCTTATTGTAATGCGTTGTATAAACAGGGAAATAGCTCATATAATTTACGTCTCCTCTGTGAAAACATTGTTTGGCTTCAGGTTTTTTTCAATAAATATTTTAAGAATTAAAAGAATTTCCTGTTTATGTAAGATTTTATAGGAAATTTCGCCTATTGAGGACAAATCAAATATCTCGCTCCACCTGCCCCGATGCTACGGCTTTTAGTAATCAACTCATATTTGTTAAGTAAAAGCTGTAATCAGATGAAAACTACTGTGGAGAATTCAGGGAGAAATAAAAAAAATTACCGAGAGCCCTGGGCAATGCTCAGGTTAATCACTCTCAGTCACTTATCATTATACATAGTAAGCCTCACATAAAACGTAATTGCAATAGAATTTTTAAGGGACATCATAAACTGAGGACCAACAAGTTTCTTTTTTATCTGGATGAGTATCCATACACTGCTGTGCTAAGTGGAGACCATTCGTAAAGGAGTGGAGAAGATGTTCATAGTAGTGATGAGCTAAATGCGAATAGGATCTTGGAGATGAGAATACCCCTTTAAGTCTCAATACTCAGTCACAGTTGTGTCCAATTGGACCTTAAAAGGCCTTAGGAGATTATGTCATTGAGAAATGCAATTTTCAAGAACTGGTGAGGAGCAAAACATTGGGAGATGACAGTGGGGGGAGCAAACAGAGCCTGAACCTGAAAACAAGACAAAAGACTCAATTTTCTAGGAAAACTCAAGCCTGAACTTCCAAGTTCTAGGAACACAGGCATGGAGAGCAGATGCCCACAGTCCATAGTAGCTGCTCTCGCAGTGAAAGAACAAGTTCTCATAACATCTCGCTCTTCGCGCTGATCCAACGCTGCCAAGTACTTTAGTAACATTATTAGGGTGGTTACAGCTTAGTAAAATATGTGGTAGTGTTGGGTTAGTGGAAAAATACATACCTTTTTAACAAAGTCTAATTTAGACAAATCCTTCAGTTTACTCATAGGAGGCAAATACTCCGAAATAGTTGTCGGCAAATGGGCTTCTGACCTGGTTAATATCTCTGGCAGCGGTATAACTTGAAAATCTTGGCCCAAATGCAAAATCTCCACAGAGCCTTCAATTATAGCAGCTTTTTAACTGTATTTTTCTTTTCGCGTAGGCCAAAGAGACCATTTGGACTCCACAAGCTCTAGGGCTAGGGGGCGATTGCAACCCATCCACCTATTAGTTACGTGGTGATGTTGGAGATATTGGTAAAGGGTTGAAAATTGACGTATAATACGTGGCACTAGCCATATTTTCATTCCTCATGGAAGGACATAATTTTGCATACTTTTTCCCATGGCTCCATTGCCAATAAGACTCCACAGACAACTAGTCCCTCAAATGAAAGCCAGAAGCCCACTTTCCAAAGCCATAGATGTAAATATACTACATTCCTACAATTTGTGAAGCGACAGAGATTGATAGAAGAGAACATGATGAAAATATCATTGATTCTTTTCAGCAAAAAATCTCGGTTTTCTTTTGATTTAAATGCCTTTCCCACCAACACAACAAGCTTTATTGTTTATTATGGCCCATCAAGGTTAATAAAGCGAGCGCAAACAAAAGCTTAGCCTCCAACACCTTTCAGTATGGTCGGGTGAGGGCACAGATTGATAAGCCTGTCCACAATGCAGTGTCTGTGTATAAATCCTAATAATCACCGTTTACATCAAATGTATGGAATTTTTTTTTCATCAGATTTCCTGAACTTAGGTTGGGCCTCGATGTTTCCATGGTGACCATTTACAAGAGAAGAGCCGAGGATCTGCCTGTGTTTGTATGATGAGAGAGAAGCAGACGCATTTATAAACTGACGGCTCTGCTCATTTCACCATGTTCTATAAATGACACTACAAAATACGTGTAATGTTGTTTGCTGTTCCTGTTTTATCCTATATAAAGATTCACATGTTTTGTGCAAATGTTCTTTTCAATAACTTAAAGCTGAGCCCATTTATATTGTTGTTTGCTGCTTGCAAGATGGCTGCAATGCTTTGGAGGGAGACAATTTTTGGTTGTAAGCATATAGAAGTCAAATCTGGCCACTGATGTCCAATGGTCCTTCATTCATAAAAGAAGACATCAGTGTTATGAATGTCATGTGGTATTTTGGAGCTCTGGTACAAATATTGTGTTGGGTCTCAGAAGCCTTAAAGGTGTTTTCAATGAACAACATACATTTTAATTAATAGATCTTGGAATAAAAATAATCTCCACAATTGGATGTGTTGAGAAAAAATGTTCCTGTGCTGAGATAATCTTATAAATGTGCCCCTGCTCTGTACTGTGCAATGGCCGTGTCTGACCATACGGGAACATGGTCTGATCATACCACAGCTCCTGGGCAGGGGAGAAAGCAAAAGATAGTACAGCATGGGATCACCGCTCTTTCTTTCTGTGAGGTAAAACATTTCCCTGCCTGTATAAAAACATGTTTTACATCACAGAAAGAATCAGCTGTGATTCCGTGCTGTCCTGTCTGTATACTCTCTTTTGCGTCCTCCTCTACCCAGGAGCTATAGTACATCTGACCATGTTCCTGAACGGTCAGACACAGGAATTACACCGCACACAGAAGGAGCACATTTATAAGCAAAGGGAATAAAAACACATCCAATTGTGGAACCTATTTTTATTCCAAGATTTCTTAATTAAAATGTATTTTGTTTATAAGAAAACCCCTTTAAAGACAGAGTTGGTGCAAATCAGTTTGCCACGTCAGTAGTCACTGGCTGCTAGATGGGAGCCATGAGTACCGCATTTTACATTTCGATATCCAAGGCTGTTCTTTTGATTAGTAGGCCTGACACAACATCATCATTGTTGGATGAGGCGCTTGTCTCGCACCAGGCCAGCTAATGATAAGAAGAGTGAATGTTGTCAGGTAAGAGGTGGTTCTCATGGTTTCTTTCCAAAGGCCACTTATTACTGACATAGATGATGGACTGTGTTCTAAGAGTCAAATTGCACCAACTCTAGATAAATGGGTTTTCCCACAAACAAAGTACATTCTAATCAATAGATCTTAAAATTAAAAAAAAGTCACAGAAATGGATATGTTAAAAAAAAATGCTCCAGTGCTGAGATAATCTTTTAAATGTGTCCCCATAATATAATGGCTGTGTCTGACCATACAGGGCTGCTCCAGTTCAAGGTCGGCACATACCACATCTCCTGGGCAGGCGAGGAAGCAAAAGATACAGGACAGCACTGGATCACAGCTGATTCTGTCTGTGAGGAAAAACAAGTTTTTAACCCCTTAAGCCCCAAGGGTGGTTTGCACGTTAATGACCGGGCCAATTTTTACAATTCGGTACCATGGTTATTTATATCCGTCTTTTTGATTGCGTGTTATTCCACTTTTTGTTCGGCGGTATGATAATAAAGCATTGTTTTTTGCCTCGGGTTTTTTTTTGTTTTTTTTTACGGTGTTCACTGAAGGGGTTAACTAGTGGGACAGTTTTATAGGTCGGGTCATTACGGATGCGGCAATACTAAATATGTGTACTTTTATTGTTTTTTTATTATTTAGATAAAGAAATGTATTTATGGGAACAATATATATATATATATATATTTTTTTTTTTATTTAGGGTTTTTTTTTTTTTACACATTTAAAAAATTTTTTTTTAACTTTTTTACTTTGTCCCAGGGGAGACATCACTGTATAGTGCACTGTGTCAGATCAGCGGTCTGGTGTGCCCTGCTCCTGGCTTACCAGCGCCTGCTCTGAGCAGGCACTTGGTAAGCCACCTCCCTGTGGGACCCAGAAGTAGCTCCGTGGCCATTTAGGATCCGGGGCCTGCAGGGAGGAGATGCTCGGTACAAGGTGAGCACATTGCCTTGTATCGATCGTCTCAGGGAAGCACGCAGGGAGCCCCCTCCCTGCGCGATGCTTCCCTGTACAGCTGGAATACTGCAATCATGTTTGATCGCAGTGTGCCAGGGGTTAATGTGCCGGGAGCAGTCCATGACCGCTCCTGGCACTTAGTGCCGGATGTCAGCTGTGATAGTCAGCTGACACCCGGCCGCGATCGGCCATGCTCCCCCCGTGAGCGTGGCTGATCGCATATGACGTACTATCCCGTCACTGGGAAATAAGTCCCAGGTCACCTTGACGTGATAGTACGTCATATGGGATTAAGGGGTTAAACAAGCAGGGAAATGTTTTTCATTGCAGGAACCACCAGTTGTGATCCAATTCTGTACTGTCTGCACACAAGTATCAAAAGACTGACTGTCACTTCCAAACAGAAATCAGGTGTGAACAGGTGCTTTCTAGGAGTAGCCATATCCAGATATAACAAACCAGTAAAGTAGCACTCTGTAGAGTTATAGCATGCAAACATGAAATACATGAAATTGTAATTGCATTACTGCGCTAGAGAATATGTAAAATTGAGAAAACTTAGTGCATTAATTGGCCAATTCATGCGTACCCGGCAGCCACAATAAGGTGATTCTCGTTGCTAGGAACCTATGTAATATGAATCCTCTCTTATACTGGTCTACATTTATATGGGAAGGTAGCATCCTGTTGTAATTAAAACTGCCATAGGCTGAGGGGTGGAGTGCTCAGTCAGAGAGTGAGAGAGCGCCGCTTTCATAGGAACTCGAGTCGAGCGTACCTGAGAATGAGGGAGTTAGAGCTGGAGCATTCGTTCCAACTCTCAATGACCCAGAACATCTGGTAGACTCCTGGAAGCTACACACTATTTGTTCCTCTATGAGAAAAGAGAATGGTGTGGAAGGGTTATCGTGTGATACTGGGATGTTCAGTAATGACGGAATACATTTAGAGAGGTTGGCTAAGGTCAGTGGATTGGCATTGAGTGGGTTTGGCATGGAGATGTGGAAGAGAGGTCAAGGTCATAGATGGAAAGTCTGAGGGCATGGTTTAAATTGTTCTCTATTGTAGTATTGGACTAAATACATAAATGGTCATTTATACTTATCTGCCTCTTTACAGTACAACCGTTGTATATTTCCATTAAGTATGTTTTATTAGTTACTCCATATAAAAAACAATTCAATATATATCAGAACTTAATGTGAGCCTAAGTCATAAGACAATGGTATAATGAAGCCTAGAGCTTATCATCGCATGTCATGGATGCAGCCGGAGTTCTGTCAAGTCGTACAATATCCATCACACATAACTGCACTTGTATATACTCAGCATGGAAAGTATAGATTGCTGTTTATATTTCTGTATAATCTCCTTTTAATGCGATGATCGAATAGAAAGCTATTAACTTTGAGAGCTAAAATTAAGAAGCAGCAGGATGCATAGATCAGTCTCATTGAGCAGTGCTAACTAGCATATGTCCTAAAGCCAAAACTATTGGCAGAGACATTATTTCACCATTTCTCACACAAATGGTAGTGGTCAAGAAGCGTCACAGCCCTGGAGATAGAGCAACACTTGGTTTAACGATCTATTGATCATTTTTTACTTTTTGTGACAGTTTTTGGTAGGTTAAATGAACACTTAGTGATCTTAAAGGGGTTTGATCAATTTATCATTTTTTACCAAATGTGCTGGGGACATGATTTTGTGACACTATTTTTAGGCTGGAGGAGCAATATCCATGGCCCCTTACCAGTCTGAGAATACCAGACACCAGCTATCTGCATTAGCTTGGCTGCTTTTCAAAAATGAGGGGGACCCCATGCTCTTTTTTTTATTTATGTGAATAATTAAAAAAAAGGCGTGGGACCTCTCCATTCTTGATAACCAGCCATGGTAAAGCAGAAAGATGAGGGCTGCCGGCCGCAGCTGTCAGTTTTGCCTGCATTGGTTACTAAGAATAGAAGAGACCCCATATCATTTTTTTAAATGTATTTATTTATAGCACAGCCGGATGATGAATACATTACTGCTATCAGCAACAGCAGGCATACGCTGATGAGAGTAGTACTCTCTCATCAGCCGACGCCTGTGGCTCACATGCTGTCATCTGACATAATGGGATCCGCTGTGACCAGTGGTAACTAACCGCCGATCAGAGCCATCAGTGTTTCTCGTCACTGTCAGATAGATGTCATCGTGGGAAATTGCCGATGTTCTGATTGCCGAAAATGGAACAGTAACATGTACTTTCAGGAGAAATCTGTGTTTGAGGACGCTAAGCATTTGGTATGGACCCCAAACTTTACTGTTTGGGTTTGCCCATCACTATTAATGAGTAGTGATGAGTGAGTATACTCGTTACTCGGGTTTCCCCGAGCACGCTCGGGTGGTCTCCGAGTATTTGTTAGTGCTCAGAGAATTAGTTTTTGTCCCCGCAGCTGCATGATTTGTGACTGCTAGACAGCTTGAATACATGTGGGGATTCCCTAGCAAACAGGCAACCCCCACATATACTCAGCCTGGCTAGTAGCTGTAAATCATGCAGCTGCGTCAACAAAAAACTAAATCTCCGAGCACTCACAAAAGCTCGGAGACCACCCGAGCAATGAGTATACTCGCTCATCACTATTAACGAGCCTTGTATATGACTTCTATCACAGCCTCACACCATTTAAAGTGTTTTTCATTTGAAGGCAGCTGGTGGTGAAGTCGGTTCACATGTCCCTATATCTTCAACCATCTGTAAATTTAGGAAAACACTTTATATATATCTATCTATATATATATATATATATATATATATATATATATATATATGTATATATATATATATACACTCACCGGCCACTTTATTAGGTACACCTGTCCAACTTCTTGTTAACACTTAATTTCTAATCAGCCAATCACATGGCGGCAACTCAGTGCATTTAGGCATGTAGACATGGTCAAGACAATCTCCTGCAGTTCAAACCGAGCATCAGTATGGGGAAGAAAGGTGATTTGAGTGCCTTTGAACGTGGCATGGTTGTTGGTGCCAGAAGGGCTGGTCTGAGTATTTCAGAAACTGCTGATCTACTGGGATTTTCACACACAACCATCTCTAGGGTTTACAGAGAATGGTCCGAAAAAGAAAAAAAATCCAGTGAGCGGCAGTTCTGTGGGTGGAAATGCCTTGTTGATGCCAGAGGTCAGAGGAGAATGGGCAGACTGGTTCGAGCTGATAGAAAGGCAACAGTGACTCAAATCGCCACCCGTTACAACCAAGGTAGGCCTAAGAGCATCTCTGAACGCACAGTGCGTCGAACTTTGAGGCAGATGGGCTACAGCAGCAGAAGACCACACCGGGTACCACTCCTTTCAGCTAAGAACAGGAAACTGAGGCTACAATTTGTACAAGCTCATCGAAATTGGACAGTAGAAGATTGGAAAAACGTTGCTTGGTCTGATGAGTCTCGATTTCTGCTGCGACATTCGGATGGTAGGGTCAGAATTTGGCGTAAACAACATGAAAGCATGGTTCCATCCTGCCTTGTATGGAGCATCTTTGGGATGTGCAGCCGACAAATCTGCGGCAACTGTGTGATGGCATCATGTCAATATGGACCAAAATCTCTGAGGAATGCTTCCAGCACCTTGTTGAATCTATGCCACGAAGAATTGAGGCAGTTCTGAAGGCAAAAGGGGGTCCAACCCGTTACTAGCATGGTGTACCTAATAAAGTGGCCGGTGAGTGTATATATATATGTACATAGTTTGTGCTGCTCATGCACTTCAAAGATTGACATGGACAATAGAAACAGAACCTAACTTGAAAAACAATGAGGAGTTCCATTTTAGGAAAATACCTAATCAGCTAGCATGTTTTTCCCACTGCACATAGACACACTATCGCGACTACCTCATGAGCAAAGACAGCAACCAGCAAATGACATGTGCTGACCTGGTGGGCCACCCAAGTGGGATGATTGTGTGTGTAGCCTGTGCTTTAAATGGGTTGTCCATTACTAGGAAAATGCCATGTAGAAGACACAGCTAGCATGTGGAAGAAGGCGCTTTAGTCAGATGGAACCAAAGTAGAACTTTTTGGGTTACATGTGGCGGAAAAATAACACTGCACATCACCCTGAGAACACCATCCCCACCACCAAACATGATGGAGGCAGCATCATGCTGTGTGGATGCTTTTCTTCAGCATGGACAGGGAAGCTGGTCAGAGTTGGTGGGAAGATGGATGGAGCTAAATACAGGGCAATACTGGAGAAAAACCTGCTTAACCCCTTTCTGCCATATGACGTACTAGCCCGTCGAGGTGACCTGGGACTTAATTCCCAGGGACGGGAAGCTCAGCCAATCGTCGCTTGGTGTCAGCTGATTATTACAGCTGACATCCAACACTATGTGCCAGGAGCGGTCACAGACCGCTCCCGGCACATTGACCCCCGGAACATGATCGCAGCGTTCCGGCGGCATAGGGAAGCATCGCGCAGGGAGTGGGCTCCCTGCATGCTTCCCTGAGACCCACGGAACAACGCGTTGTGATTGCGCTGTTACGAGCGTCTCCTTCATGCAGGGCCCGGATCCAAAATGGCCGTGGGGCTCCTTCCGGGTCCTGCAGGGAGGTGGCCTGCAAGCGTCCTGCACTGCCTGTCAGATCGCGGATCTGACACAGTGCTTTGCAAAGTGTCAAATTAGCGATCTGACACTATATAGTCATGTTCCCCCCTGGGACAAAGTAAAATAGTAAAAAAAAAATATTTACATGTGTAAAAAAAATATGCATATTGTTCCAATAAATACATTTCTTTATCTAAATAAAAAGAAAAACAATAAAAGTCCACATATTTAGTATCACCGCGTCCATAACGACCCGACCTATAAAACTGTCCCACTAGTTAGCCCCTTCAATGAACACTGTAAAAAAAAAAAGAGGCAAAAAACAAAGCTTTATTATCATACCGCCAAACAAAAAGTGGAATAACACGCGATCAAAAAGACAGATATAAATAAACATGGTACTGCTGAAAACTACAACTTGTCTCGCAAAAAACGAGCCCCCATACAACGTCATCAGTGAAAAAATAAAAAAGTTATAGTCCTCAGAATAAAGCGATGCAAAAATAATTATTTTTATATAAAATAATTTTTATCGTATAAACATAAAAAATTATATAAATGAGGTATCGCTGTAATCGTACTGACCTGAAGAATAAAACTGCTTTATCACTTTTACCAAATGTGGAACGGGATTAAACGCCTCCCCCAAAAGAAATTCATGTATAGCTGGTTTTTGGTCATTCTGCCTCACAAAAATCGGAATAAAAAGTCACGTGCCCGAAAATGGTACCAATAAAATCAACTCGTTCCGTAAAAAACAAGACCTCACATGACTCTGTGGACCAAAATATAGGAAAATTATAGCTCTCAAAATGTGCCATAATATTTTTTGCAATAAAAAGCTTCTTTTAGTGTGTGAGCTGCCAATCATAAAAATCGGCTAAAAAACCCTCTATAAAAGTAAATAAAACCCCGCTTCATCACCCCCTTAGTTAGGGAAAAATAATAAAATAAAAAAATGCATTTATTTCCATTTTCCCATTAGGGTTAGGGTTGGAGCTAATGATAGGGTTAGAGCTACAGTTACGGCTGGGGCTAAAGTTAGGGTTAGGGTTCGGGCTAAAGTTAGGGTTAGGGTTTGGATTATATTTACGGTTGGGATTAGGATTGGGATTAGGGTTAGGGGTGTGTCAGAGTTAGGGGTGTGGTTAGGGTTGGGATTAAGGTTAGGGGTGTGCTGTGGTTAGGGGTGTGTTTGGGATTAGGGTTAGGGGCGTGTTTGGGTTCGGGGTGTGGTTAGTGTTATGGTTGGGATTAGGATTAGGGGTGTGTTTGGGTTAGAGTTTCAGATAGAATTGGGGGGTTCCACTGTTTAGGCACATCAGGGGCTCTCCAAATGCGACATGGCATCTGATCTCAATTCCAGCCAATTCTGCGTTGAAAAAGTAAAACAGTGCTCCTTCCCTTCCTAGCCCTTCCGTGCTCCCAAACAGTGGTTTACCCCAAAATATGGGGTATCAGCGTACACTCAGGACAAATTGGACAACAACGATTGGGGTCCAATTTCTCTTCTTAACCTTTGAAAATAAAAATTTAGGAGCTAAAAATCATTTTTGTAGGAAAAAATGATTTTTTATTTTCACAGCTCTGTGTCATAGACTGCAGTGAAACACTTAGGGGTTCAAAGTTCTTACAACACATCTAGATAAGTTTCATGGGGGGTTTAGTTTCCAGTATGGGGTCACTTGTGGGGGATTTCTACTGTTTAGGTACATAGGGGCTCTGCAAATGCATCGTGACTCCTGCAGACCAATCCATATACAGTAAGTCTGCATTCCAAAAGGCGCTCCTTCCCTTCCGAGCTCTGCCATGCGCCCAAACGGTGGTTCGCCCCACATATGGGGTTTCAGCGTACTCAGCACAAATTGGACAACAACTATTGGGTCCATTTTCTCCTGTTACCCTTGGGAAAATACAAAACTGGTGACTAAAAAATATTTTTTGTTTGAAAAGAAAGATTTTTTTTTCACAGCTCTGCGTTATAAACTGTAGTGAAACACTTGGGGGTTCAAAGTTCTCACAACATATCTAGATAAGTTCCTTTGGGGGTCTAGTTTCCAATATGGGGTCACTTGCGTGGTGTTTCTACTGTTTAGGTACATCAGGGGCTCTGCAAACACAATGTGAGGCCTGCAGACCATTCCATCTAAGTCTGTATTCCAAACGGCGCTCCTTCCCTTCCGAGCTCGACCATGCGCCCAAACAGTGGTTTATCTCCACATATGGGGTATCAGCGTACTCAGAACAAATTTCTCAACAACTTTTGTGGTCCAATTTCTTCTGTTACCCTTGGGAAAATAAAAAATTGAGGTCGAAGTTATCATTTTTGTGAAAAAATATGATTTGTTATTTTTACGGCTCTACATTATAAACTTCTGTGAGGCACTTGTTGGGTCAAAGTGCTCACCACACATCTAGATAAGTTCCCTAGGGGGTCTACTTTCCAAAATGGTGTCACTTGTGGGGTTTCAATGTTTAGGCACATCAGGGGCTCTCCAAACGCAACATGGCGTCCTCTCAATTCCAATCAATTTTGCATTGAAAAGTCAAACGGCGCTCCTTCCCTTCCGAGCTCTGCCATGCATCCAAACAGTGGTTTACCCCAACATATGGGGCATCAGCGTACTCAGGACAAATTGTACAACAAATTTCGGGGTCCAATTTCTCCTGATACTCTTGGTAAAATAAAACAAATTGGAGCTGAAGTTAATTTTTTGTGAAAAAAATTAAATGTTCATTTTTTTGAAACATTCCCAAAATTCCTGTGAAACACCTGAAAGGTTAATAAACTTCTTGAATGTGGTTTTGAACATCTTGAGGGATGCAGTTTCTAGAATGGTGTCACACTTGGGTATTTTTTTTTATCTCATAGACCCCTCAAAGTGACTTTAGATGTGATGTGGTCCCTAAAAAAAATGGTGTTGCAAAAATGAGAAATTGCTGGTCAACTTTTAATCCTTATAACTCCCTAACAAAAAAAAATGTTGGTTCCAAAATTGTGCTGATGAAAAGTAGGCATGTGGGAAATGCTATGTATTAAGTATATTGTGTGACATATCTCTGTGATTTAAGGGCATAAAAATTCAAATTTGGAAAATTGTGAAATTTTCAAAATTTTTGCCAAATTTCTGTTTTTTTCACAAATAAACGCAGGTAATACCAAAGAAATTTTACCACTATCGTGAAGTACAATATGTCATGAGAAAACAATGTCAGAATCATCAGGATCCGTTGAAGCGTTCCAGAGTTATAACCTCATAAAGGGACAGGGGTCAGAATTGTAAAAATTGGCCCGGTCATTAACGTGCAAACCACCCTTGGGGGTAAAGGGATTAAGTATGCAAAAGACTTATGACTGCGGTGTAGGTTCACTTTTAGCAGGATAATGACCCTAAACATACTGCTAGATCTACAATAAATGGTTTAGATTAAAGCATATTCACGTGTGGGAATGGCCCATTCACAGTGTAGACCTAAATCCCATTGAGAATCTGTATCAAGACTTGAAAATTGCTGTTCACAGACACCTCCATCTCGCTGAGCTAGAGATAGTTTGCAAAAAACAAAAAAAAATGGGAAAAATTTCAGCCTCTAGATCTGCAAAACTGAAATATAACCCAAAAGACTTCCCACAGTAGTTACAGTGAAAGGTGGTCATACAAAGTATTGACTCAGGGGGGAGCAAATACAAATGCACATTAAAATGATCAGATTTGGATTTTTAAAATACTTAGAAAACTGTGTATCATTTCCTTTACACTTTACAAATACTTGCTACTTTGTGTTGGTATATCACATAAAGCGCAAATAAATTCAATTTAAGTTTGTGGGTGTAATATGAAAAACTGTGGAAAAGTTTACAGGGTATGAATATTTTTTCAAGGCAGTGTTTATAGGGTAGATAGACTATCTCACATTCCTGGGTCAAAACCTTTACACCCCTTATAATTAAGCCCTATCAATACATATAGCCAGGAAGAAGTCTGACGGGCAGCAACAGTAAACTATTACCTTGAAGAACTCATAATTACATTATCCTTTATTTTTGTGACATATTGCTTTTTGATATGTGTTCCGTAAGGCATGTGTAAGACTCTTGACATTTTCTACATATCCACCTACATGTACATGTATTTTATAAAAGCTGTAGAGGAGGAAATTAATCATTCCATTAGAGGAAGGTTATGCATTCAATATCCAAGTCACTACAAATTACAGACTTCTACTAATAGATCTATATGAATCATCCCCACAGTAAGAATCAGGATAAACCCTGCCGTCTCACTGACGGTAACGCTTAATGCAAAATTTAATGAAGTGCGATTACATATTATAGGACTGTGGAAAAGACTAGTATTAGTCACTGCAACTCTAACGAATGGAACAAATATATAATGATTGTTACTGTTTCCATGTGATATCATTCTGTTTTATCAAGGTTTTTCTTAGGACAGACCCCAAGTACCTGATTGGTGGGGATCCAATTACTAGCCCCAACCATATGTATGGTGCCGTGCATGGTAAGCAATGAATGTGGTGTGCCACTTGCTGAACTAATCAGCAATCAGATATTAATTGCCTATCCTAAGGGCAGTCCATGAATATTGAAGGCTTTAAAAGCCCATTTGATGACATTGCAATGTCAATTCATGATGACATTAATAAGCCCAATGCTTAAAGGGAATATGTCAACAAGTTATTGCTATGTAATCTGAGGACAGACAGCAAGAGGTAGGGGTTAAAGCACTGAATTCAATGATGTGTCACTTATTAGGCTATGTGCTGTTGTTTACTTACAATGAAGGTTTTATCACTAGGATATCATCATTGCTGGGATTAGCTGTTAGGGTTTGGCGGAACTCACCAAATATATATTTATAGAGTAATAGGTGCGTTCGCAACCCGGGGTCCACTGTGCAGGAGTAAAACCCGCTGCTAGTAACTGATGGTACTCTATGGCAGTATAAGTGAACTCTGTTACTTCACTGAGTCACTTAAGACAAGAGAACGCTGTGCCATGTTAACCTCACAGAGGAACACAGCTACCAAATAGAGCGAACAGTGGTCATGCAGTCAGAATAGCACACGCAAAACTCCTCACCGGAGGTGCCGGTATTCTAGGGGCTTATTTCAGCCGAACCCTGAAACCACATACACATGACCACACTGGCGCAGAACACACAACTTAGTTGATACTAGCACATGGCCGTGCGGCCATGCAAACCTTTTATATATAGCTGCAGCAACTACAGGACCTTCCTAGAGGACCAATGGGAGCTGCTACAGTACCTGAGCATGTGACCCCCGACCTCCAATGAGAGGACTTACCCTGGGCATGCTCAGAAGGGGACAAGCAGGACTTAGTCCCAGAGACGTCTGCTCGCCGCTGACCAGTACTGGCTACAATGGCTGAGCCATCCACACCGTATCAGGCTGAGCCAGATGCTGGGACTGACGTCTCCGCTGAGCAGGCTCCACTGCGGCAGGAGAAGAATGTGAGACCGCAGCGGAGATGGTTCGAGATTCCCCCTGTGCAGAGGCGGGAACTTGACCCCTAACACTAGCTGCTTCCAGCCAAAGCATCTGACTCTGCCCCCCTCTGTGATAAGCAGCTCACTGTCAATAGACAATGTACACTGAGAGCCTGGTGTGGGCGGGGTTACCTTTCTGAGCTCTGCTACATACTACATCTATAAACTCTGAATGTGTTACAACTGCTTTATCCAGTAAACTAAGTGACACATCACATGAATCAGGGTCCCTTTTCCAAAATTATACAGCTCTCAAATGAGCTAGCATAAACCTGTTGACAGATTCCCTCCAAATGGTCACTACCGTTTCAATAAACTTTGCAAAGTAAATATTAGAACATTTTTAATATAAATTAATATGCTTCTTTCTCAACTTATGAGCCATTTCTTCTCTTCCCCTGGCTCCAAAACTCCTAATTCACTCTTAAAGGGCATCTGTCAGTAGGATCAACTCTCCCCAAGCCTTCTATATGGACACGTAGGTCATAGGAAGTTGAATCACATGATACCTTGATATCTGCAATATAACGAATGGTTCCAACACATTTTTCTGATGAAATGAGCTGAGAAGATCTCTGTTACCAGATTCATCTGCTTCCAGAGATCTTTTAAGCTCATTTGCAAAAAAGAAAAATGTGGATTTATCGGGAACCATTCATCAGATCGCAGATATCAAGGTATCAATTGTTTCAACTTTTCATGACCTGCCCGTCCATATAGATGGCTTAGTACTGATAAATGACAGAATTCCACCCTAGACTATCTGCAACAATGCCAAAAACAATGAACGAAGGTGTAGACCACGCTCCGCCATCACTGTTTTCAAGTGGGAAGATCCTTTTTTAGATGAGCAAGGAAGACATCTTCTCTATGTAACAGTGTCTGGTGCATCAGCTGTAGAGGAGATGCTAAGGAATGATAACGAGAGAACATATAACAATGTACCTTCATATTATGTGTATAGACGGTGGAGATCTAGTAGAAAGCAACGGCAGTCAACAGTATCACTCTATTAAACTTTCTACTTTTATCATGTCTCGTAAGCAACATGTGAAAAGAAAATAATATATAGATTTATAGTATATACTCGTAATGACATCTGTACTTCGGACTTAATAATATTGTACATTGTTGCTGTGAAGTATTATCTATTACATTGAACCCCTTAGTGACCGAGTCAATTTTAACCTTAATGTGGTAGCAACTCTGGAACGCTTCAACGTATTCCAGTGATGTTGAGAATGTTTTTTACCAAAGTAGAAACAGAAGGCGCTCCAGCTCCAATAAAAGCGATTCTTTATTTAATGATTAAAATCTTCAAACATACTGAATCCTTGCTATAGTACAAATGTGGGGGTGCAGAGCACATGCAACGCGTTTCGATCGCTGCCGATCTTAATCAATGCATTGCATCGGCAGCGATCGAAACGCGTTGCATGTGCTCTGCACCCCCACATTTGTACTATAGCAAGGATTCAGTATGTTTGAAGATTTTAATCATTAAATAAAGAATCGCTTTTATTGGAGCTGGAGCGCCTTCTGTTTCTACTTTTGTAATTATCCCTCGTCTGGATCCGAGACGAAGCTCCGTGCGCCTGCAGTGATCGGTGAGCTGGCCATGGCTTTTTTAGCCATACTCTAATTTTGTAATGTTTTTTACCACATTGTACATTATGTTAATGGTAAATTTAGGTTGATATGTTTTGTGTTTATTTGTGAAAATTTTGGTAAAATTTTGAAAAATTTCGTAATTTTCAAACTTTCAATCTTCATATCCTTATGCCGGTTAGTCATGCTGTACTAAACAATTAATAAATAACATATTTCCCATATATCTACTGTACATCTGCATAATTTTTCAAATGTTATTTAATTTTGTTAGGATGTTAGAAGGGTTAAGAGTTTAGTGTCAATTTTTGATTTTTTTCAAGAAATTTATGAAACCTGTTTCGTTAGAGACCTATTCAGATTTAAATGGATTTTGATGGGCCTGTATATTGGAAACTCCTCAGAATTATTATTATTATTATTATTCATTTTTATAGCGCCATTTATTCCATGGCGCTTTACATGTGAAATACGGGGCAAATATAGACAAATACATTAAACATGAGCAAAAACAAGGCACACGGGTACATAAGGAGGGAGGACCCTGCCCGCGAGGGCTCACAGTCTACAGGGGATGGGTGAGGATACACTAGGAGAGGGTAGAGCTGGTTCAGTAGGTTCAGGATCACTGCAGGCTGTAGGCTTGTCGGAAGAGGTGAGTCTTCAGGTTCTTTTTGAAAGTTTCTATGGTAGGCGAGAGTCTGATGTGCTGGGGTAGAGAGTTCCAGAGTATGGGGGAAGCACGGGAGAAGTCTTGGATGCGGTTGTGGGAAGAAGAGATGAGAGGGGAGTAGAGAAGGAGGTCTTGAGAGGATCGGAGGTTGCGTGTTGGTAGGTACCGGGAGATCATGTCACAAATGTATGGAGGAGACAGGTTGTGGATGGCTTTGTAGGTCATTGTGAGGGTTTTGAACTGGAGTCTCTCGGCGATAGGAAGCCAGTGAAGGGCTTCGCATAGGGGAGAGGCTGGGGAATAGCGGGGAGACAGGTAGATTAGTCGAGCAGCAGAGTGTAGGATGGATTGGAGTGGTGCCAGAGTGCTAGAGGGGAGACCAGAGAGTAGGAGGTTGCAGTAGTCGAGGCGGGAGATGATAAGGGCATGCACTAGTGTTTTTGCGGTGTCGCGGTCAAGGAATGCGCGGATCCGGGAAATGTTTTTGAGTTTGAGGCGGCAGGAGGAGGCAAGGGCTTGGATATGTGGCTTGAAAGAGAGGGCAGAGTCGAGGATCACCCCGAGGCACCGGGCGTGTGGGACTGGGGAAAGTGAGCAGCCATTGACATTGATGGATAGGTCTGGTGGAGGGGTAGAGTGAGATGGGGGAAAGACGATGAATTCTGTTTTGTCCATGTTCAGTTGTAGAAAGCGAGCAGAAAAGAAGGCTGAAATAGCAGACAGACAGTGCGGGATTTTGGTAAGTAAGGAGGTGAGGTCAGGTCCGGATAGGTAAATCTGCGTGTCATCAGCATAGAGATGGTACTGCATACCGTGGGATTCTATGAGCTGTCCCAGACCGAAGGTGTAGATGGAGAAGAGCAGGGGTCCTAGAACAGAGCCTTGAGGAACACCGACTGACAAGGGGCGAGGTGAAGAGGTGGTGTGGCGGAGTGAGACACTGAATGTCCGATCTGTCAGATATGATGAGATCCAGGAAAGGGCCAAGTCTGTGATGCCAAGAGATGAGAGGATTTGTAGCAGAAGGGAGTGGTCCACAGTGTCAAAGGCAGAAGACAGGTCCAGGAGAAGGAGGACAGAGTAGTGTCGCTTGCTCCTGGCAGTTAGTAGGTCATTGGTGACTTTAGTTAGGGCAGTTTCAGTTGAGTGATGGGAACGGAATTGATGCTGTTTTAAAAATCGCACCCCGCAAATACCTTAAAACTGTTGTCAGGAAATGCATTAACCCTTGAGGTGCTACACAGTAATTAATGAAAAGTCGAATGGAACAAAAATGGTAGTTTTTACTCTAAAATGTTGCTTTTTCCCCAATTTTTTCACTTTTAAAAGGAATAGCACAAGGAAATGAACGGCAGAATTTGTTTCCTACTTTCTTCTGAGGGTACTGATACCCCACATGTGTTCAGAAACCTCAGTTTGGACAAATGGCAGGGCTTGGAAGGGAAGGAGAACCATTTGAATTTTGAAACACAAATTTGACTGAAAAAGGGCATAATGCCACATTTGCACTACCCCTAAGGCACCCAATATAGGAGTGAACCAATTTTGGAAGCTTATCATTTATCTGTGGGCTTGTTGTGACATTTTTGGTGTGTTTTTTAATATTTTTCTTTACGGAATGGAATACGTAAAATACCAGTTTTATAGATCAGGTCATTCCGGATGTGGCAATACCAATTATCTGTACATTTATTCATTTATTTTTGCTTTATCACAAAGACTGTGATTTTAGTGGCAAAACAGCTTTTCGTGATTTTTTTGTGCTTTGTTGTGTTTTTTTTTTTACTTTTACACATTTTCGTTTACTAGTTTTCACTTTTCCACTAAGCCCCACTGTGGGACATGTATAATTTTTACTCTGATCATTGGTCACATGCACTGTACTGCAGTGCTTAAGACCTGTCAGTGATCCTGCCATAGGGGGTCTTTAAACACCCTTTTAACCACTTAGATACTGCTGTCATGATTGACAGTGGTATTTATGTGGTTAATCGGCTCTAATCTGCTCCAAAAGTGTCCGGGGCCGATACCGTAGGGTTCAGCTATTCTGCACAACCGTAACCCTCGTGAATAGCGCCCGTGGTAGCGGATACTAATCACTTACTCCCTTTTAAAATGGCAGGGAAGAAGGCCCCTTTAATGCCACTGTTTTAATGTGTATCGGAGGTCAATAAGGGTTTCAAAGTACCTAGGTCAATTGCAGGGCCGGCATCAGCACCCGGCGCACCCGGGCAAGTGCCGGGGCCCTGACAAGACAGGGGGGCTCACTCACGCAGTCATACATCCATCTGGCCGCTTTAACCCTTTCTACCCTTTCAATTTGCCCTGCCTGGCACAAGCATCTTCTCAGTCAGTGCAGGGCCAGGCACATAGGAGTTAAGGACACAGCCAGCGTGACACTGTGGGCGGAGAGTTCTCCTGCTCTGCTCTCCTGGCTGTGTGCACTGTGCAGTGCTGAACTAATCAGGCACAGGCAGATTCCGGACTGGAGGAGCTGGTACCGGCACCTGAGTGAGTGCCATGCTATATCGCTGTATATTCCGACAGTCTGGGTGACCTGGGGCGGCCATGGGCTGGGCGGCTGCAGCTGACATATATATATATATATATATATATATATATATATATATATATACACACTACAGCAGCCGCCCAGCCCAGGCCCCCAGCACAGCCTGTAAAGATACAGTGTATATAATATATATACAGGACAGGTGCTGGGGGCCTGGGCTGGGCGGCTGTTGAAGTATATACACTGCACAGTACCTCTCCCCTGTATATATACACCGCACAGTACATCTCCCCTGTATATATACACCGCACAGTACCTCTCCCCTGTATACATACACCGCACAGTACCACTCCCCTGTATATATACACCGCACAGTACCTCTCCCCTGCATATATACACCGCACAGTACCTCTCCCATGTATATATACACTGCACAGTACCACTCCCCTGTATACATACACCGCACAGTACCTCTTACCTGTATATATACACTGCACAGTACCTCTCCCCTGTATATATACACTGCACAGTACCTCTCCCCTGTATATATACACTGCACAGTACCTCTCCCCTGTATATATACACTGCACAGTACCTCTCCCCTGTATATATACACCGCACAGTACCTCTCCCCTGTATATATACACTGCACAGTACCTCTCCCCTGTATATATACACTGCACAGTACCTCTCCCCGGTATATATAGACCGCACAGTACCTCTCCCCTGTATATATACACCGCACAGTACCACTCCCCTCTATATATACTCCGCACAGTACCTCTCCCCTGTATATATACACTGCACAGTACCACTCCCCTCTATATATACTCCGTACAGTACCTCTCCCCTGTATATATACACCGCACAGTACCACTCCTCCTGTCCTGTATATATACACTGCAGAATTTACAATAGCTATCACTCATGTAAGAAGTGAAATCTGGCAGTGTACTCTACCTATATTTCTCTGCTGTATCTGGGCATCATGAATCGTGGTATGTGTTAAAGGGGGGGGGCCCACTGAGACTCTTTCACCTGGGGCCCTCAAAAACCTGGAGCCGGCCCTGGTCAATTGGATTCCTATTAAATTGACCATTGCTTGAATGCCTGATGTAGGGAATTATATTGTAGGCACCTCGAGAGACAAAGACCAACACCACTGAATACATTCTCTGTGAACACTGGAAAATAACCGCACTACATGAATGTACCCCATAATAAAGAATTAGAATGAATGGAAGTTACTCTGTGTGACTGCAGACTTATGAATCCTCATATTGCACACATTGCGCACTGGTAAAGATCCAGTGCCAGTGGGGTCACCGAGTATTCATGTGACTGCAAGTACGCATACTTCTGGCTAGGGTTGAGCGAAACGGATCGTTCATTTTCATAAGTCGCCGACTTTTGGCAAAGTCGGCGTCTCATGAAACCGAGCCGATCCCTGTGTGGGGTCGGCCATGCGGTACGCGACTTTCGCGCCAAAGTCGCGTTTCAATGACGCTAAAAGCGCCATTTCTCAGCCAATGAAGGTGGACGCAGAGTGTGGGCAGCGTGATGACATAGATCTCAGTCCCCACCATCTTAGAGAAGGGCATTGCAGTGATTGGCTTGCTTTCTGCAGCATCACAGGGGCTATAAAGGGGCGTTCCCGCCGACCGCCATCTTACTGCTGCTGATCTGAGCGTAGGGAGAGTTGCTGCAGCTTCTTCGGAAGCAGGGATAGTGATAGGCAGGGTACATAAAGCCACAAACCGCTTGTGCTGTAGCGATTTCCACTGTCCAATACCACCTTTTGTTTGCAGGGACAGTGGAAGCTACATTTTTTTTTCCTCAGCGCTGTAGCTCATTGGGCTGCACTAGAAGGCTCCCTGACCCTGATAGCTGTGTTGCTGTGCCTGTGTGTACGCCGCTGTGCAAACCAACTGCTTTTTTCAAAGCACAAATCCTGTTTTTCCTTCCTTTCTGCACAGCTATCTTGTGTGTTTGTCCACACTTTTGTGTGCAGCAGTCCTTTTTACAGCTGCCTGCCATACTTTTCTGAGATAACTGCAGGGAGATAAATATTGGCAAGTCTGCCTCCGTGCCATTGCTGTGTGTGGCATCTCTCTCTCATTGTGTGGCACTGAAAACACTGTGTAATAGTTGGCCATTTTTTTTTGGGGGGGGTACATTCTCCCTTTAAAAAAAAAAATAAATTATTGGGAGATAAATATTGGCAAGTCTGCCTCCGTGCCATTGCTGTGTGTGGCATCTCTCTCTCATTGTGTGGCACCGAAAACACTGTGTAATACTTGGCCTTTTTTTTTTTTTTATCTAAATTCTCCCTTTTCCAAAAAAAAAAATAGTGGGAGATAAATATTGGCAAGTCTGCCTCCGTGCCATTGCTGTGTGTGGCATCTCTCTCTCATTGTGTGGCACCGAAAACACTGTGTAATACTTGGCCTTTTTTTTTTTTTTCTAAATTCTCCCTTTTCCAAAAAAAAAAATTATTGGGAGATAAATATTGGCAAGTCTGCCTCCGTGCCATTGCTGTGTGTGGCATCTCTCTCTCATTGTGTGGCACTGAAAACACTGTGTAATAGTTGGCCATTTTTTTGGGGGGGGGGTACATTCTCCCTTTTAAAAAAAAAAATATATATTGGGAGATAAATATTGGCAAGTCTGCCTCCGTGCCATTGCTGTGTGTGGCATCTCTCTCTCATTGTGTGGCACTGAAAACACTGTGTAATAGTTGGCCATTTTTTTTGGGGGGGGTACATTCTCCCTTTAAAAAAAAATATATATATTGGGAGATAAATATTGGCAAGTCTGCCTCCGTGCCATTGCTGTGTGTGGCATCTCTCTCTCATTGTGTGCCACTGAAAACACTGTGTAATACTGGGCCTTTTTTTTTTAGGGTAAATTCTCCCAGAACAAAAAAAAAATAGTGGGAGATTAAGATTGGCATTTCTGCTTGAGTGCTGGGCCTGTGTGTGCCATCTGTCTCAAATTATTGGGCCACAGAAAACCTAGTGTGTAACATTGGGCCTGACTTTCCTTTCAGTGTCAGGCACCTATAAAGGTATATATAAATCCTACAGAAGTTTGAGTTCACCTTATAAGTTGTTTTACAGTAACAAATAGTGTTACTTTGGTTATGTTTTGCAAGCAATGAGGAAGTCTAGTGGAAGAGGTCGTGGCCGTGGGCGGTCATTGTCAGCTGGTAATGATGGTAGTGGTGGTGGAGCATCAGGTGGTCGTGGTAAAAGCAGTACAGCACCTAAGTCTCGAGTTGTTGAGCCAGGTTCGTTGTCTGGCTACACAAGGCCTCGAACGCTCTCTTTTCTGGGAGTAGGAAAACCACTTTTGAAGCCGGAGCAGCAGGAACAAGTATTGGCTTTCATTGCTGACTCTGCCTCTAGCTATTTCGCCTCCTCCTCGCAAAGTGCCAAATGTCAGAGCAGTGCATCGTCAGTGGATGCTCCCGGTCAGGGACAAGTCACTTCCTTGTCTTCTTCACCCAGAACAAGAGAGAAGGATGCGTCAGGAGACACAACGGGTTACTCCATGGAGCTCTTTACACATACCGTTCCTGGGTTAGACAGTGAAACAGTTAACAGGCCATGTCCATTAGAAGTTGAATTGGACATGGAGTGCACAGATGCACAGCCACAGCCAGATTACTATGCTGTTCCTTTGACTCAGACCAGAACATTGCCCTCGCAGTGTACTGAGGCAGAGTCAAACCCAGCGGAGACTATGGTGCCCCGTCACGGATGCTATACCACCGGCTTACACGGTGACACAGACGAAATCGCACACGACATAGAAGAGGAGGTCATAGATGACCCAGTTGTGGACCCCGATTGGCAGACATTGGGGGAACAGGGTGCAGGCGGCAGTAGTTCTGAAGCGGAGGAGGAGGAGCCGCAGCAGGCATCAACATCACAACAGGTTCCATCTACTGGGCCCGTATCTGGCCAAAAACGCGTGGCAAACCCAAAATCAGTTGGAGGACAGCGTGGCCATCCGGTTAAAGAAGCTCAGTCTGCAATGCCTGAAAAGGTATCCGATAGTAGAAAGAGTGCAGTCTGGCATTTTTTTAAACAACATCCAAATGATCAGCGCAAAGTCATCTGTCAAAAATGTTCAACAACCTTAAGCAGAGGTCAGAATCTTAAAAGTCTAAATACAAGTTGCATGCATAGACATTTATCCACCATGCATTTGCAAGCCTGGACTAACTACCAAACGTCCCTAAAGGTTGCAGCACCCTCGGCCAATGAAGCTAGTCAGCAACGCTACATCCCTTCCCTCCCTGTAAGCCGACCATTTCCCACACCACCTGCAGTATCTGTGCAGCTTTCGTCGCCAGGCCAAAGCAGTCAGGGAATCACCAGGTTAGTAGTAGGAAACACTGCATGTAGGGCACCGGCAAGAATACCATCTCCAACCCTCTCTCAGTCACCCATGTCCACCGGCACCACCGGTAGTTCCACGATCTCCAGCTCTCCAGTCCAGCTCACCCTACATGAGACTCTTGTTAGGAAAAGGAAGTACTCATCCTCGCATTCGCGTACACAGGGTTTGAACGCCCACATTGCTAGACTAATCTCATTAGAGATGATGCCCTACCGGTTAGTTGAAAGCGAAGCTTTCAAAGCACTGATGGACTACGCTGTACCACGCTACGAACTACCCAGTCGGCACTTCTTTTCTAGAAAAGCCATCCCAGCCCTCCAACAGCATGTTAAAGACCGCATCGTCCATGCACTCAGGCAGTCTGTGACTACAAAGGTGCACCTGACAACAGATGCCTGGACCAGTAGGCATGGCCAGGGATGTTACGTGTCCATTACGGCACACTGGGTGAATTTGGTGGATGCAGGGTCCACAGGGGACAGCGATATTGGGACAGTTTTGCCTAGTCCACGGTCAAGGAAAGAGTTGGCTGTAGGTGTTCGCCCCCCCTCCTCCTCTTCCTCCTCCTCATGCAGAAGTGAGAGCTCGTCCACACACCGCAGTCGCACATCCACTCCATCCGCAGCTGCCACTGTTGCACACCAGGTGTGCCATTATGGGACAGCTAGTGGCAAGCGTCAGCAGGCTGTATTGGCAATGAAGTGTTTGGGCGACAACAGACACACCGCGGAAGTTCTGTCAGAGTTCTTGCAGAATGAAACTCAGTCATGGCTGGGCACTGTACATCTTGAGGCAGGCAAGGTTGTGAGTGATAACGGAAGGAATTTCATGGCTGCCATAGCCCTTTCCCAACTGAAACACATTCCTTGCCTGGCTCACACCTTAAACCTGGTGGTGCAGTGCTTCCTGAAAAGTTACCCGGGGTTACCCGACCTGCTCCTCAAAGTGCGCAGACTTTGCTCGCATATCCGCCGTTCGCCTGTACACTCCAGCCGTATGCAGAACTATCAGCGGTCTTTGAACCTTCCCCAGCATCGCCTAATCATCGACATTTCAACAAGGTGGAACTCCACACTGCACATGCTTCAGAGACTGTGCGAACAGAGGCGTGCTGTTATGTTTTTGTGGGAGGATACACATACACGGGCAGGCAGTTGGATGGCAGACATGGAGTTGTCAGGTGTGCAGTGGTCGAAGCTACAAGACCTGTGTCAAGTCCTTCAGTGTTTTGAGGAATGCACACGGCTGGTTAGTGCAGACAACGCCATAATAAGCATGAGCATCCCCCTAATGCGTCTGATGATGCAAAGTTTGACGCACATAAAGGAGCAAGGCGTCTGCAGCAGAGGAAGAGGAAAGCCTTGATGACAGTCAGCCATTGTCTGGTCAGGGCCGTGTAGAGGACGCGGTAGCGGGCGAAGAGGAGGAGGAGGACGAGGAGGATGATGGGGATGAGTACTTTTTTAATGAGGAAGCTTCTCCTGGGCCAACAGAAATTAGTGGCGTTGCAAGGCCGGGTTCTGTTTTTTTAAGGGAGACAAGTGACGTAGATTTGCCTGTAACTGCCCCTCAAACCAGCACAACCGCAGATTTGCCAACAGGAACTTTGGCCCACATGGCGGATTATGCCTTACGTATCCTCAAAAAGGACCCACGCATAACTAAAATGATGAGCGATGACGACTACTGGTTGGCCTGCATCCTTGACCCTCGCTATAAAGGCAAATTGCTAAATATTATGCCACATGAGAACCTCGAACAAATCTTAGAAACCAAACAAGCTACTCTTGTAGACCGTTTGATTCAGGCATTCCCAGCACACAGCACCGGTGATGGTTCTCACACAAGCTGCAGGGGGCTACATGGCAGAGGTGTTAGAGGTGCACAGATCAGAAATGGCGTTGGACAGAGGGGTTTTCTGACCAGGTTGTGGAGTGATTTCGCAATGACCGCAGACAGGACAGGTACTGCAGCATCTATTCAAAGTGACAGGAGACAACATTTGTCCAGTATGGTTACTAACTATTTTTCTTCCCTTATCGATGTTCTCCCTCAACCGTCATTCCCATTTGATTACTGGGCATCAAAATTAGACACCTGGCCTGAATTGGCAGAATATGCATTGCAGGAGCTTGCTTGCCCAGCAGCTAGTGTGCTATCAGAAAGAGTATTCAGTGCTGCTGGTTCAATATTAACCAAAAAAAGGACTCGTCTGGCTACCCAAAATGTGGATGATCTCACCTTCATTAAAATAAACCACTCCTGGATTTCAAATTATTTTGCCCCACCTTTCCCGGCTGACGCCTAAAAGGTCTTGCTTGTGGACTGGTCTTACTGAGTGTTCCAATCTGTTAATTTGCAGCAGCTGTTTGTCCAGCATACGACATGTCTACACCTCCCCCAATGGGAAAAATCCCCCCACGGGGCCGTTGTCTCGCCACTTGGCGCAAGCACCCGTTACAGTGCTGATTGTCTGAGGAGGCGGGTGTGCCCGCTTTTGGTTGACGGCATTGCCACTGGGTCCCTCATAGTACAATGTACTGTCTCTGGCGGTGGTGGTGCGCACCCAACGTCAGACACACCGTTGTAACATGAGGGGCCCTGGGGCGGTACCGCCGGCCACAAGAGAGTTCCCCCCCCAGCTCAAACTGTGCTCTACCACGTGCAAAATTATCTCGCACAGCTCCACCAATGTTTAGTCTATGCACTGACATCATTCAATGCCTGGCACTGACAAACAATACCAATTTGTTTGCATCTATGATGCTAGTTAAAGTAGTCTGGGTCAGTGTCCTATATTGACACCAGTAAATACTAATTTACTGCCAAATTACTTTGTCATAAACTCTGCAGATGAGCCCACCCCTGTACCTAAGCATGCCACCCTTTTTTTACTTATAGTTGTTTTGCGAGACATTAACATCTATTTATTTTTTTGGAGTACTAACTGTGTCAGACACTCCTTGCAATACTCCTCCACTGACCACAATGCTGCCTGCCTGTGTATCCATGTAACCGATGTAAAACTGCCATGACTGCCTACTGTTTGTTATTTTAGGCCTTTGTGAGCCTGTCTGCGGCCCCTACTTGCAATACTCCTCCACTGACCACAATGCTGCCTGCCTGTGTATCCATGTAACCGATGTAAAACTGCCATGACTGCCAACTGTTTGTTATTTTAGGCCTTTGTGAGCCTGTCTGCGGCCCCTACTTGCAATACTCCTCCACTGACCACAATGCTGCCTGCCTGTGTATCCATGTAACCGATGTAAAAATGCCATGACTGCCTACTGTTTGTTATTTTAGGCCTTTGTGAGCCTGTCTCCGGCCCCTACTTGCAATACTCCTCCACTGACCACGATGCTGCCTGCCTGTGTATCCATGTAACTGATGTAAAACTGCCATGACTGCCTACTGTTTGTTATTTTAGGCCTTTGTGAGCCTGTCTGCGGCCCCTACTTGCAATACTCCTCCACTGACCACAATGCTGCCTGCCTGTGTATCCATGTAACCGATGTAAAACTGCCATGACTGCCTACTGTTTGTTATTTTAGGCCTTTGTGAGCCTGTCTGCGGCCCCTACTTGCAATACTCCTCCACTGACCACAATGCTGCCTGCCTGTGTATCCATGTAACCGATGTAAAACTGCCATGACTGCCTACTGTTTGTTATTTTAGGCCTTTGTGAGCCTGTCTGCGGCCCCTACTTGCAATACTCCTCCACTGACCACAATGCTGCCTGCCTGTGTATCCATGTAACCGATGTAAAACTGCCATGACTGCCTACTGTTTGTTATTTTAGGCCTTTGTGAGCCTGTCTGCGGCCCCTACTTGCAATACTCCTCCACTGACCACAATGCTGCCTGCCTGTGTATCCATGTAACCGATGTAAAACTGCCATGACTGCCTACTGTTTGTTATTTTAGGCCTTTGTGAGCCTGTCTGCGGCCCCTACTTGCAATACTCCTCCACTGACCACAATGCTGCCTGGAGTGCCTGCCTGTGTATCCATGTAACCGATGTAAAACTGCCATGACTGCCTACTGTTTGTTATTTTAGGCCTTTGTGAGCCTGTCTGCGGCCCCTACTTGCAATACTCCTCCACTGACCACAATGCTGCCTGGAGTGCCTGCCTGTGTATCCATGTAACCGATGAAAAACTGCCATGACTGCCTACTGTTTGTTATTTTAGGCCTTTGTGAGCCTGTCTGCGGCCCCTACTTGCAATACTCCTCCACTGACCACACCAATGCTGCCCGTGTACCCCTGGAACCTATTTAAAAGTTCATAGAGCCTAGTTATATATTTTATTTACTATTAATAAGGCCATGATGGACTACGCTGTACCACGCTACAAGCTAACCAGTCGACACTTCTTTTGCGAGAAAAGCCATCCCAACCCTCCACCAGCATGTAAAAGACCGCATTGTCCATGCACTCTGGCAATCTGTGAGTACAAAGGTGCACCTGACAACAGACGCATGGACCTGTAGGCATGGCCATGGAAGATTACGTGTCCATTACGGCGCAATGGGTTAATGTGTTGGATGCATGGTCCATAGGGGACAGCCTACTAAGTCTGTCTGCAGTCCCTAATTCAAATTGTCCTCCACTGTCTAAATCGGAGCTTCCACCTTCTGGCTTTCGGCCTATAGTATCAGAAATTAAACTGCATTTGGCCTTCAACTTTGGTTACGGCCTACTAACGGTGTCTGCCCCTGCCTGGTGTTTTTCCTCAACTGAATAAAGCTGAGCTTCAACCTTCTGGCTCTCATTAAGTGCTGTTATTTTAAAAATTGGTGGTTAGGGCCTACTAACGGTGTCTGCCCCTCCCTGGTGTTTGCCCTCAACTGAATAAAGCTGAGCTTCATCCTTCTGGCTCTCATTAAGTGCTGTGTTTTCAAAAATTGGTGGTTAGGGCCTACTAACGGTGTCTGCCCCTCCCTGGTGTTTGCTCTCAACTGAATAAAGCTGAGCTTCAACCTCATGGCTTTGGGCCTATAGTATCAGATATTAAACTGCATTTGGCCTTCAACTTTGGTTACGGCCTAATAACGGTGTCTGCCCCTGCCTGGTGTTTGTCCTCAACTGAATAAAGCTGAGCTTCAACCTTCTGGCTCTCATTAAGTGCTGTTATTTTAAAAGTTGGTGGTTAGGGCCTACTAACGGTGTCTGCCCCTCCCTGGTGTTTGCCCTCAACTGAATAAAGCTGAGCTTCATCCTTCTGGCTCTCATTAAGTGCTGTGTTTTCAAAAATTGGTGGTTAGGGCCTACTAACGGTGTCTGCCCCTCCCTGGTGCTTGCTCTCAACTGAATAAAGCTGAGCTTCAACCCTCTGGCTTTGGGCCTATAGTATCAGATATTAAACTGCATTTGGCCTTCAACATTGGTTACGGCCTACTAACGGTGTCTGCCCCTGCCTGGTGTTTTTCCTCAACTGAATAAAGCTGAGCTTCAAACTTCTGGCTCTCATTAAGTGCTGTTATTTTAAAAGTTGGTGGTTAGGGCCTACTAACGGTGTCTGCCCCTCCCTGGTGTTTGCCCTCAACTGAATAAAGCTGAGCTTCATCCTTCTGGCTCTCATTAAGTGCTGTGTTTTCAAAAATTGGTGGTTAGGGCCTACTAACGGTGTCTGCCCCTCCCTGGTGTTTGCTCTCAACTGAATAAAGCTGAGCTTCAACCTTCTGGTTTTGGGCCCATAGTATCAGATATTAAACTGCATTTGGCCTTCAACATTGGTTACGGCCTACTACCGGTGTCTGCCCCTGCCTGGTGTTTTTCCTCAACTGAATAAAGCTGAGCTTCAACCTTCTGGCTCTCATTAAGTGCTGTTATTTTAAAAATTGGTGGTTAGGGCCTACTAACGGTGTCTGCCCCTCCCTGGTGTTTTTCCTCAACTGAATAAAGCTGAGCTTCAACCTTCTGGCTCTCATTAAGTGCTGTTATTTTAAAAATTGGTGGTTAGGGCCTACTAACGGTGTCTGCCCCTCCCTGGTGTTTTTCCTCAACTGAATAAAGCTGAGCTTCATCCTTCTGGCTCTCATTAAGTGCTGTGTTTTCAAAAATTGGTGGTTAGGGCCTACTAACGGTGTCTACCCCTCCCTGGTGTTTTTCCTCAACTGAATAAAGCTGAGCTTCAACCTTCTGGCTCTCATTAAGTGCTGTTATTTTAAAAATTGGTGGTTAGGGCCTACTAACGGTGTCTGCCCCTCCCTGGTTTTTGCCCTCAACTGAATAAAGCTGAGCTTCAACCTTCTGGCTTTGGGCCTATAGTATCAGATATTAAACTGCATTTGGCTTACTAGTGTGGTTGGGCCCTTAAAACAGTGTCTGCTGCTCCTGGGTTTGCTACTCCACTGAACAAAGCAATGCCGCCTGTTTAGTCCTGTCCTGTTACCAATTTTGAACTGCATTTAGCCTACTTTATTCTTTGGCCCTATATCTGTTTCCTCCTCATCCTGCCCACTGCCCAGCCACTGCTAGATGAGTCTGCTGGTACATTGACCTAGACCACTACATTCCCCTTGCACTCTACACAGCCAGAATCTGACCCTGCTGAAAGTAAGGTTCCCCTTCCCACATGTTATACCACCTTACACAGGGACAAAGAGGAAGGTGCAGATGAAAGTGCAGGTTCCTTCATCAAGTGGGGGGGGGGGCATACTCGTTGGCGATGTCACTGGCACAGGGCCCCTCAGAGTACGCAAAAGTGTCGCTGCTGGTGGGAGGCGCCCCCGCCGTGCAAACACACCGCTGTACTTTGAGGGGCCCTGTGCCAGTGCCAATGCGAACAAGTGTGCCCCCCTGCTTGCTCAGGATCACAGCACTTGCAACGTTGAAATACTTTCCTCTCCCTGCTCCACCGCCATGACGTAGTCCACGATTCCTGGGCCCACTAAAACCTTGAACCAGCCCTACCCCCCACAAATTTGCCAAATGACCCCCAAGTTCCATTGAACAACTATTATTATAAAGTTAATTAAGATTGACAAGCTTCAGAAACAAGAATGGATGTTTTTGGCATTAAAATGGGCACTGTAGGTGTTTTCCTGGCCTCCACTCACTGCCGACTATGCTTCCCCATTGACTTGCATTTGGTTTCGTGTTTCGGTCGATCCCCGACTTTTAGCGATAATCGGCCGACTGCACTCGACTCGACTCTGGACAAAGTCGGGTTTCACAAAACCCGACTCGACCTTAAAAAAATGAAAGTCGCTCAACCCTACTTCTGGCCACATTACGACTAGATGTTTGCACCCTCGCTCAATATAAATGAATTGACCGAGGCATGCAAGTCTAGTCGCAATGTGGCCAGGAGTATGCACATCACATACTTGCAGACACATGGCCGCTTTGTCTCGTGCCCATCACTGGAGGATCTTCAAAGTGCGCGCTGTGATTCACAAGACTGCAGTCATACAGAGTGACTGCAGACTTTCGCGATAAACCTGGAAAACCATTTAAGAAAAAGGGCCAATTCATCAAAGCTTTGAAAATTTGTTACATTTTTGGGAAACGGAAACATTTTGAAACTTTTAGAGTGTACACTCCTGTTGAAATTTACCCACAGTGGGCAAATCTGCAGAGGTCTTGGGGCGTGATGAAGCATGGCTTTGCCCACCTCACCAGTTCATTAAAAGTTCCAGCATTTTATACACTAGAAATACTATTTCAGTCCTCAGCTGAAGTTGCAGTTTTGGCACTGCAACAAGCGCAACGTCAGTCTTAATAAATCTGCCTCAAAGTTTCATTCCAACCATTAGGCCGGGGTTACACTTGCGAGTTCAATGTGAGAAACTCACGTGAGTCTCTAGCATCAAGTCCCGGCACTGCCGCTGGCACTCAGGACTGGAGCGTGCGGCTCCATGTATTTCTATGCAGCCGTACACACCAGACCTGAGTGCCGGCGGCAGTCTTGTGACTTGATACGAGAGACTCGCACGAGTTTCTTGCGTTGAACTCGCATGTGTGACCCTGGCCTTAGTTTGCAAGTGGAAAGTTTAGTTTTTTGTTTGGCGAGGTGTACTGTTTCACAATCCACTTTGAACCCAAGCTTCTTCTCCAATTCAATATTAAAATTCAAAAATAGCGATAGTTTTTCTTGTCCATTTATTCTGTGATACTCTGTTGGGAGCTATAATTGCTATAATTGTCAAAATATTGGGCCACCCAGAGGTTGGGATTTGAGTGGCAGGGTTTTTTCTACTAATTCATGTTGCAAGAATGTATTGACTTTTTAGAGTAAATTTGAGTCATTAAAGCACCAAGCCAGCTGTTTTGTTTTTTTTGCAGTGCTGGAATGGTTCTACTAATGTTAGGTCTCTACCCATAGTCTGAAACTTACCAGCCACCATATTCATCTTTTATATGCACCACTTCAGTTGATCTTAGCAGTGTGTGATCACCTGGTTTGCTATAATTTTTCCTGGAGCGAGCCGCGGGTCACTTTTCAGTGACACCGAGGGTCATGAGCAGCGTCAGGAAAAGCTGAAGATGGCGGGTCGTGAGTATAATATAGGTGCAGGCATCTTATATTAGTATCACCACTCTAATGGTGAAATTAAAAAAATGCTGGAATTTGAAAAAAAAGGTAAGGGTGGGCACATCTGTAGTAGTGAACTAGTGCCTACATGAATTTTCTCAACTATTGTCTTCACGTACCCACAACAGGTCATGTATTGAGACGTTCCTTAATCCTTACTAACTTCTCCACAACAGTATCACGGACCTGCCTGTTGTGTTCCTTGGTCTTCATGATGCTCTCTGTGCTTCAAACAGAACTCTGAGACTATCACAGAGCAGGTGCATTTATACGGAGACTTGATTACACACAGGTGGATTATATTTATCATCATTAGGCATTTAGGACAACATTGGATCATTCAGAGATCCACAATGAACTTCTGGAGTGAGTTTCCTGCACTGAAAGTAAAAGGGACGAATAAAATTGCACGCCCCACTTTTCAGTTTTTGATTTTCCACAAAAATTTAAAATAACCAATAAATTTCGTTCAACTTCACAATTGTGTTCCACTTGTTGATTCGTCACCAAAATTTTACATTTGGCATTTTTATGTTTGAAACATGATATGTGGGAAAAGGATGAAAAGTTCCAGGGTGCCGAATACTTTAGCAAGGCACTGTAAGTGTCATGCATCTATTCACCTGGTATTGGGTCTGGGTTTCGGCCTTTGTTGCTGTAGATTTGGGCTAGTGGGTCATGGGGACGCAGCCTCACAGCATTTATGCAATGGGGCACCAGGTCACTCACCCTGCTTGTGCACTGTGGCCATAACGGTAGCACAGCGCTTCGCCTTTTAGGCCAGGAGCCCAGTGAGAGGTTCGCCATGACGTGGTAGTGGATTTCATACAGCCAGATCAGAATGTTAAGCTAAGAACCTTATGTTCAGTTTGTACATTTTTGCCTAGTGGCATTAGATCAATGTATTAATTTGGGGATGTGCAGTCCATGTCTTCTTCCACAGTTATAGCTCATGGTACGTGCATTAGGTGCAATTAATAAAATGAAGAATATTATATATCTGTTTCATACCCAAAACTTTGTTTTCCACTTAAGATGAATTCAACCCTGAGTGGGGCCTTTGCCAGGGTCCTTTGTATTTCTTATTCATACTTTGTTCTTCATTTCACTTTGTTTTACCATTACAAGTTATACCCTCTAAGGATGTAGAGTAGGAAACAGATGGATACATACATATACAGCTGGGAAGGATGTAGTCCGGAATCTTAGTAGGAAGGAAGACACATGGATTTCTTCAATACTTGTTGTCTATGAGCATATAACAATGGCAGGATTAAACTGGAGGACCTTGGAATGCAGAGCATGGACTTACAGAGAGCTAACATTAGAATCTGGGTACGAATTGTTGTCACCTTCCATTGCAGTGAGTTTTCTATTTCCGTAAATCTACATGCATCTCACCATGTAATATATCAACCAGTTGATAAACAAAATACTGTTTACCAAACCACAAAAAAATCAGCACAATCTTACCAAATCATACAAATAAATAATTTTTCAAAGTTCATAATATTCTAATTCTAGTTAAAAAAATTATACATATATTTAAATAATGGCTTTGGCCATCAACTGTATTCTTGCCAATAATTCCTATTTTGCTGGGACAAGTCTTGTGATTGGGTACTTAGGGAGATTTCCTGGAGTGGAAATTAAAGGTCTCGATTTATGCATTCTACATGTTGGTAAGTATGCCACTGACAGCCAAAACTGACAGTATCACTCAAGAATCCACCAAAGAAACTCAATAGTTAGAAAGTTGTCTTGATGTACTATGGTCCTGGATTTAATTCAAACAAAGGTCAGCAACTGAATGGAGTTTGTATGTTTTGCATTTTTGGAGGTTTACTTCAGGTACACTTTCATCCCCTTCTCTATATACTAATAGGTAATTGTGTAACACCTCTTTGCACTCATGTAAAGGACCATTTGTGCCAAAGTTTGCCTTGAGGTCCCAAAGCACCTGGTTATGATTCCCTTAGTGTGTTATTAATTTCAGGCTTCGCTATCAACACCAATTCAAGCAACAAGTGGTTTGATGGTATAGAGACCTTAAATATATGCAAACAATTGTGGAGACGAGAGTCCAATGTTAAAAGATAAAAATATCTTTAAAGGGAACCTATCACCCCCAAAATCGAAGGTGAGCTAAGCCCACCAGTATCAGGGACTTATCTACAGGATTCTGTAATGCTGTAGATAAGCCCCCGATGTATCCTGAAAGATGAGAAAAAGAGGTTAGATTATACTCACCCAGGGGGATCCCGGTCCGGTTCTGGTCCGATGGGTGTCGCGGTCTGGACGGGACCTCCCATCTTCTTGCGATGACGTCCTCTTCTTGTATTCACGCTGCAGCTCCGGCTCCGGTGTACTTTGTCTGCCCTGTTGAGGGCAGAGCAAAGTACTGCAGTGCGCAGGCGCTGGGCCTCTCTGACCTTTCCCGGCGCCTGCGCACTGCAGTACTTTGCTCTGCCCTCAACAGGGCAAAGTACACCTGTGCCGGAGCCGAAGCATGAATACAAGAAGAGGACGTCATCATCAGAAGATGAGAGGCCCCAGACCGCGACGCAAATCGGACAAGAAGATGGGAGGCCCCGGACCAGATCGTCGCGATGCCCATTGGACCAGAACCGGACCGGGACCGCCCCTGGGTGAGTAAAATCTAACCTCTTTTTCTCATATTTCAGGATACATTGGGGGCTTATCTACAGCATTACAGAATGCTGTAGATAAGCCCCTGATGCTGGTGGGCTTAGCTCACCTTCGATTTTGGGGGTGACAGGTTCCCTTTAAAGAAATTCCTTACAAATAACTATTATTATTATTATTATTATTATTATTATTATTTATTGATATAGCACCATTTATTCCATGGCGCTTTACATGTAAGGAGGGGTATACATAATAAAAACAAGTACAATAATCTTAAACAATACAAGTCACTAGGGTTGAGCGAAACGGGTCGTTCATTTTCAAAAGACGCCGACTTTTGGCTAAGTCGGCGTCTCATGAAACCCGATCCGACCCCTGTGCTTGTCGGCCATGCGGTACGCGACTTTCGCGCCAAAGTCGCGTTTCAATGACGCGAAAAGCGCCATTTCTCAGCCAATGAAGGTGAACGCAGAGTGTGGGCAGCGTGATGACATAGGTCCTGGTCCCCACCATCTTAGAGAAGGGCATTGCAGTGATTGGCTTGCTGTCTGCGGCGTCACAGGGGCTATAAAGGGGCGTTCCCGCCGACCGCCATCTCACTGCTGCTGATCTGAGCTTAGGGAGAGGTTGCTGCCGCTTCGTCAGAAGCAGGGATAGCGTTAGGCAGGGTCCACTAACCACCAAACCGCTTGTGCTGTAGCGATTTCCACTGTCCAACACCACCTTCGGTGTGCAGGGACACTGGAAGCTACATTTTTTTTTTTCTCTCAGCGCTGTAGCTCATTGGGCTGCCCTAGAAGGCTCCGTGATAGCTGTATTGCTGTGTGTACGCCACTGTGGAAACCAACTGCTTTTTTCAAAGCACATATCCTCTTGTTCCTTCCTTTCTGCACAGCTATCTTTTTTGTTTGTCCACACTTTTTATTTAATTTGTGCATCAGTCCACTCCTATTGCTGCCTGCCATACCTGGCTGAGATTACTGCAGGGAGATAGTAATTGTAGGACAGTCCCTGTTGTTGTTTTTTTTTTTTTATTGTGGGAGATTAAGATTTGCATTTCTGCTACAGTGCCATCCGTGTGTGTGCCATCCCTGTGTGCGCCATCTCTCACTCAGTGGGCCATAGAAAGCCTATTTATTTTTTTGCTTGATTTGGGTTCTAAAATCTACCTGAAAAAAAAACACTACATCAATCAGTGGGAGATTAATATTGTCCTCAGGGCTTGTGTGCCACTCCTGATCCTGACTCCTGTGCGCGCCATCTCTCACTCAGTGGGCCATAGAAAGCCTATTTATTTTTTTGCTTGATTTGGGTTCTAAAATCTACCTGAAAAAAAACACACTACATCCATCAGTGGGAGATTAATACTGTCCTCAGGGCTTGTGTGCCCTCCTGATCCTGACTCCTGTGCACGCCATCTCTCACTCAGTGGGCCATAGAAAGCCTATTTATTTTTTTGCTTGATTTGGGTTCTAAAATCTACCTGAAAAAAAAAAAAAACTACATCCATCAGTGGGAGATTAATACTGTCCTCAGGGCTTGTGTGCCACTCCTGATCCTGACTCCTGTGAGCGCCATCTCTCACTCTGTGGGCCATAGAAAGCCTATTTATTTTTTTGCTTGATTTGGGTTCTAAAATCTACCTGAAAAAAAAAAAAACTACATCCATCAGTGGGAGATTAATACTGTCCTCAGGGCTTGTGTGCCACTCCTGATCCTGACTCCTGTGCGCGCCATCTCTCACTCAGTGGGCCATAGAAAGCCTATTTATTTTTTTGCTTGATTTGGGTTCTAAAATCTACCTGAAAAAAAAAAAAAAAATACATCCATCAGTGGGAGATTAATACTGTCCTCAGGGCTTGTGTGCCACTCCTGATCCTGACTCCTGTGCGCGCCATCTCTCACTCAGTGGCCCAAAGAAAGCCTATTTATTTTTTTGCTTGATTTGGGTTCTAAAATCTACCTGAAAAAAAAACACTACATCCATCAGTGGGAGATTAATACTGTCCTCAGGGCTTGTGTGCCACTCCTGATCCTGACTCCTGTGCGCGCCATCTCTCACTCAGTGGGCCATAGAAAGCCTATTTATTTTTTTGCTTGATTTGGGTTCTAAAATCTACCTGAAAAAAAAAACACTACATCCATCAGTGGGAGATTAATACTGTCCTCAGGGCTTGTGTGCCACTCCTGATCCTGACTCCTGTGCGCGCCATCTCTCACTCAGTGGGCCATAGAAAGCCTATTTATTTTTTTGCTTGATTTGGGTTCTAAAATCTAACTGAAAAAAAAAACACTACATCCATCAGTGGGAGATTAATACTGTCCTCAGGGCTTGTGTGCCACTCCTAATCCTGACTCCTGTGAGCGCCATCTCTCACTCTGTGGGCCATAGAAAGCCTATTTATTTTTTTGCTTGATTTGGGTTCTAAAATCTAACTGAAAAAAAAATCACTACATCCATCAGTGGGAGATTAATACTGTCCTCAGGGCTTGTGTGCCACTCCTGATCCTGACTCCTGTGAGCGCCATCTCTCACTCAGTGGGCCATAGAAAGCCTATTTATTTTTTTGCTTGATTTGGGTTCTAAAATCTAACTGAAAAAAAAATCACTACATCCATCAGTGGGAGATTAATACTGTCCTCAGGGCTTGTGTGCCACTCCTGATCCTGACTCCTGTGAGCGCCATCTCTCACTCAGTGGGCCATAGAAAGCCTATGTATTTTTTTGCTTGATTTGGGTTCTAAAATCTACCTGAAAAAAAAAAAAAAATACATCCATCAGTGGGAGATTAATACTGTCCTCAGGGCTTGTGTGCCACTCCTGATCCTGACTCCTGTGAGCGCCATCTCTCACTCTGTGGGCCATAGAAAGCCTATTTATTTTTTTGCTTGATTTGGGTTCTAAAATCTACCTGAAAAAAAAAAAAAATACATCCATCAGTGGGAGATTAATACTGTCCTAAGGGCTTGTGTGCCACTCCTGATCCTGACTCCTGTGTGTGCCATCTCTCACTCAGTGGGCACTGGGCCATAGAAAGCTTTTTTTTTATTATTATTATTTGGTTTCTAAATTGTCCCTGAAAAAAACAATTTACCTTATTTGGTTTCTAAAGTCTCCCTGAGGGAAAAAAAAAAAAAAAAAAAAAGGTGGGAGATTAATATTGACATTTGTGCTTGAGTGACAGTCCTGCGTGTGTGGCATCTCTGTGATTTTGTGCCACAGAAAACAGAGTGTGTAACATTGTGCCTGATTTTCCTTGTGGTCTCACCAACCTGTTAAGGGATATTGAAATCATACTGAAGTTATAGCTTACCGTGTAAGTTGTTTGACAGCAACAAATAAAGTTACTTTGGTTAAGTTTTTAAAACAATGAGGAAGTCTGGTGCAAGAGGTCGTGGCCGTGGGCGTTCATTGTCAGCTGGTAATGATGGTAGTGGTAGTGGAGCATCAGGTGGTCGTGGGGATAAAAATATTCCACCTAAGTCTGGAGCTGTGGAGCCAGTTTCGTCGTCTGGCTACACAAGGCCTCGAACGCTCTCTTTTCTGGGAGTAGGAAAACCGCTTTTAAAGGCGGAGCAGCAACAGCAAGTTTTGGCTTACATTGCAGACTCAGCCTCTAGCTCTTTTGCCTCCTCTTCTGAAACTGGTAAATGTAAAAGCAGCGCGTCGCTTGTGGATGTCCACGGTCAGGGACAAGTCGCTTCCTTGTCCTCTTCAGCAAAAACTACAACAAGAGAGAAGGATGCAGCAGGCGACACAACGGGTTACTCCATGGAGCTCTTTACACATACCGTCCCTGGCTTACAAAGTGAAACACTTAACAGGCCATGCCCATTACAAGTTGATTCTGACATGGAGTGCACTGATGCACAGCCACAGCCAGAGTACTATGCTGCTCCTTTGACTCAGACCACCACATTGCCCTCTCAGGGTACTGATCCACAATCAGACCCTGATGAGACTATGTTGCCCCGCCACGAACGCTATACCACCGACCGACACAGTGACACAGACGAAGTTGCACACGAGCTCGAAGAGGAGTTAATAGATGACCCAGTTATTGACCCCGATTGGCAGCCATTGGGGGAACAGGGTGCAGGCGGCAGTAGTTCAGAAGCGGAGGTGGAGGAGGGGCCGCAGCAGGCATCAACATCGCATCAGGTTCCATCTGCCGGGCCCGTATCTGGCCCAAAACGCGTGTCAAAGCCAAAACCTGTTGGAGGACAGCGTGGCCATCTGGTTAAAGCTCAGTCTGCAATACCTGAAAAGGGATCCGATGCTAGGAAGAGTGCAGTCTGGCATTTTTTTAAACAACATCCAATTGATCAGCGCAAAGTCATCTGTCAAAAATGTTCAACTAGCTTAAGCAGAGGTCAGAATCTGAAATGTCTCAATACTAGTTGCATGCATAGACACTTAACCACCATGCATTTTCAAGCCTGGACTAACTACCAAACGTCCCTTAAGGTTGTAGCACCCTCGGCCAATGAAGCTAGTCAGCAACGCAACATCCCTTCCGTCACTGTAAGGCCACCATTTTCCGCACCACCGGCAGTATCTGTGCAGGTTTCTTTGCCAGCCAAAAGCACTCAGGGTCAGGGAATCACCAGTTTTGTAGGAGGAAATATTGCATCTAGGTCACCGGCGGAAACAATACCATCTCCAACCGTCTCGCAGTCTGCCATGTCCACCGGCACACCCGCAAGTTCCACGATCTCCATCTCTCCAGTTCAGCTCACACTACATGAGACTCTGGTTAGAAAAAGGAAGTACTTATCCTCGCATCCGCGTACACAGGGTTTTAACGCCCACATAGCTAGACTAATATCGTTAGAGATGATGCCCTACCGGTTAGTTGAAAGCGAAGCTTTCAAAGCCCTGATGGAGTACGCTGAACCACGATACGAGCTACCCAGTCGACACTTTTTTTCCAGAAAAGCCATCCCGGCCCTGCACCAGCATGTTAAACAGCGCATCGTCCATGCACTCAGGCAATCTGTGAGTACAAAGGTGCACCTGACTACAGATGCATGGACCAGTAGGCATGGCCAGGGACATTATGTGTCCATCACGGCACACTGGGTGAATGTGGTGGATGCAGGGTCCTCAGGGGACATCAATTTCGGGACAGTTGTGCCTAGCCCACGGTCTAGGAAACAGTTGGCTGTAGGCGTTCGCACCACCTCCTCCTCCTCCTCGTCCTCCTGCAGAAGCTACAGCTCTTCCACAGACCACAGTCGGCCAACCACTCCATCGGCAGATGACACTGTTGCACACCAGTTGTCCCATTATGGGCCAGCTACTGCCAAGCGTCAGCAGGCTGTATTGGCTATGAAGTGTTTGGGCGACAACAGACACACCGCGGAAGTTCTGTCCGAGTTCTTGCAACAAGAAACGCAGTTGTGGCTGGGCACAGTAGATCTTGAGGCAGGCAAGGTAGTGAGTGATAACGGAAGGAATTTCATGGCTGCCATCTCCCTTTCCCAACTGAAACACATTCCTTGCCTGGCTCACACCTTAAACCTGGTGGTGCAGTGCTTATTGAAAACTTATCCTGGGTTCTCCGACCTGCTCCTCAAAGTGCGTGGACTTTGCTCACATATCCGACGTTCGCCTGTACACTCCAGCCGTATGCAGACCTATCAGCGGTCTTTGAACCTTCCCCAGCATCGCCTAATCATAGACGTTGCAACAAGGTGGAACTCAACACTGCACATGCTTCAGAGACTGTGCCAACAGAGGCGGGCTGTTATGTTTTTGTGGGAGGATACACATACACGGGCAGGCAGTAGGATGGCAGACATGGAGTTGTCTGGTGTGCAGTGGTCCAAGATACAAGACATGTGTCAAGTCCTTCAGTGTTTTGAGGAATGCACACGGCTGGTTAGTGCAGACAACGCCGTAATAAGCATGAGCATCCCCCTAATGCGTCTGCTGATGCAAAGTTTGACGCACATAAAGGAGCAGGCGTCTGCACCAGAGGAAGAGGAAAGCCTTGATGACAGTCAGCCATTGTCTGGTCAGGGCAGTGTACAGGACGAGGTAGCGGGCGAAGAGGAGGTGGAGGACGAGGAGGATGATGGGGATGAGTATATTTTTAATGCGGAAGCTTTCCCGGGGGCACTGGAAATTGGTTGCGTGGCAAGGCCGGGTTCTGGTTTTTTGAGGGACACAAGTGACGTAGATTTGCCTGAAACTGCCCCTCAACCAATCACAACCGGAGATTTGACAACTGGAACTTTGGCCCACATGGCGGATTATGCCTTACGTATCCTAAAAAGGGACACACGCATAACGAAAATGATGAACGATGACGATTACTGGTTGGCCTGCCTCCTTGATCCACGCTATAAAGGCAAATTGCAAAATATTATGCCACATGAGAACTTGGAACTAATATTAGCAACCAAACAATCAACTCTTGTTGACCGTTTGCTTCAGGCATTCCCAGCACACAGCGCACGTGATCGTTATCACACGAGCTCCAGGGGGCAGCAGATTAGTAGTGTTAGGGGTGCACACATCAGAAGTGGCGTTGGACAAAGGGGTTTTCTGACCAGGTTGTGGAGTGATTTTGCTATGACCGCAGACAGGACAGGTACTGCTGCATCAATTGAAAGTGACAGGAGACAACATTTGTCCAGTATGGTTACTAACTATTTTTCATCCCTTATCGATGTTCTCCCTCAACCGTCATTCCCATTTGATTACTGGGCCTCAAAATTAGACACCTGGCCAGAATTGGCAGAATATGCATTGCAGGAGCTTGCTTGCCCGGCAGCAAGTGTCCTATCAGAAAGAGTATTCAGTGCTGCAGGTTCAATATTAACCGAAAAAAGGACTCGTCTGGCTACCCAAAATGTTGACGATCTAACATTCATTAAAATGAACCACAACTGGATTTCAAAATCTTTTGCCCCACCTTGCCCGGCCGACACCTAGCTTTCCTATGAAAAGCTCTTGCCTGTGGACTACTGTGAATTACTTTTCTAATGTCTAATTTTCTGCAGCTGATTGTCCGGCATATGACATGTTTACACCTCCCTAAATGGCCAAACTCCCCACACGGGGCCGTGGTATCGCGACTTGGCGCAAGCACCGGTGAGACAGCTGTTTGCCTGAAGAGGTGGGTGTGCTCGCTTTTGGTCGACGGCATTGGTACTGGGTCCCTCATAGTACAATAAAGTGTCTCTGGCGGTGGTGGTGCGCACCCAACGTCAGACACACTGTTGTAACATGAGGGGCCCTGGGCCTGTACCGCCGGCCACAAGAGAGTTCACCCACCCCCAGGTCAAACATTGCTCTACCACTTCCACAGTTATCTCTCACACTTCCACCAATGTTTAGTCTATGCACTGACATCCTTCCATACCTGCCACTGACAATACCATTGTGTTGACATGTATGATGGTATATAACATAGTCAGGGGCAGTGTCCTCTATTTACCACAGTAAATACTTTGCGCTAAATTAGTAGGTCTGAAACAACGCAGAGGATCCCACCCCTGAACCTAATGATTGCACCCTTTAGTGTCTTTGTTTTAATGCGAGACATTCACATTTATTTGTTGTTTTTTGACTACTAACTGGCAGACACTCATTACAATCGGCCTCCGTTGACCACACCACTGCTGCCCGTGTACCCCTGGAACCTATTTTACAGTGCCTACAGCCAGCCCATTTTATCATGTTAGGCCTTCGAAGCCTGTCTGCGGTCCTTCCTTCCACTAGGCCTCCACTGACCAGACCACTGCTGCCCGTGTACCCCTGGAACCAATTATAAAGTGCCTACAGCCAGCCCATTTTATCATGTTAGGCCTTCGAAGCCTGTCTGCGGTCCCTCCTTCCACTAGGCCTCCACTGACCAGACCACTGCTGCCCGTGTACCCCTGGAACCAATTATAAAGTGCCTACAGCCAGCCCATTTTATCATGTTAGGCCTTCGAAGCCTGTCTGCGGTCCTTCCTTCCACTAGGCCTCCACTGACCAGACCACTGCTGCCCGTGTACCCCTGGAACCTATTTTAAAGTGCCTACAGCCAGCCCATTTTATTATGTTAGGCCTTCGAAGCCTGTCTGCGGTCCCTCCTTCCACTAGGCCTCCACTGACCAGACCACTGCTGCCCGTGTACCCCTGGAACCAATTATAAAGTGCCTACAGCCAGCCCATTTTATCATGTTAGGCCTTCGAAGCCTGTCTGCGGTCCTTCCTTCCACTAGGCCTCCACTGACCAGACCACTGCTGCCCGTGTACCCCTGGAACCTATTTTAAAGTGCCTACAGCCAGCCCATTTTATTATGTTAGGCCTTCGAAGCCTGTCTGTGGTCCCTCCTTCCACTAGGCCTTCACTGACCAGATCACTGCTGCCCTTGTACCCCTGGAACCAATTATAAAGTGCCTACAGCCAGCCCATTTTATCATGTTAGGCCTTCGAAGCCTGTCTGCGGTCCCTCCTTCCACTAGGCCTCCACTGACCAGATCACTGCTGCCCGTGTACCCCTGGAACCAATTATAAAGTGCCTACAGCCAGCCCATTTTATCATGTTAAGCCTTCGAAGCCTGTCTGCGGTCCCTCCTTCCACTAGGCCTCCACTGACCAGACCACTGCTGCCCGTGTACCCCTGGAACCAATTTTAAATTGCCTACAGCCAGCCCATTTTATTGTGTTAGGCCTCCGAAGCCTGTCTGCGGTCCCTCCTTCCACTAGGCCTCCGTTGACCACACCACTGCTGCCCGTGTACCCCTGGAACCTATTTTACAGTGCCTACAGCCAGCCCATTTTATTATGTTAGGCCTTCGAAGCCTGTCTGCGGTCCCTCCTTCCACTAGGCCTCCACTGACCAGACCACTGCTGCCCGTGTACCCCTGGAACCAATTTTAAATTGCCTACAGCCAGCCCATTTTATTGTGTTAGGCCTCCGAAGCCTGTCTGCGGTCCCTCCTTCCACTAGGCCTCCGTTGACCACACCACTGCTGCCCGTGTACCCCTGGAACCTATTTTACAGTGCCTACAGCCAGCCCATTTTATTATGTTAGGCCTTCGAAGCCTGTCTGCGGTCCCTCCTTCCACTAGGCCTCCACTGACCAGATCACTGCTGCCCGTGTACCCCTGGAACCAATTATAAAATGCCTACAGCCAGCCCATTTTATCATGTTAGGCCTTCGAAGCCTGTCTGCGGTCCCTCCTTCCACTAGGCCTCCACTGACCAGACCACTGCTGCCCGTGTACCCCTGGAACCAATTATAAAGTGCCTACAGCCAGCCCATTTTATCATGTTAGGCCTTCGAAGCCTGTCTGCGGTCCTTCCTTCCACTAGGCCTCCACTGACCAGACCACTGCTGCCCGTGTACCCCTGGAACCTATTTTAAAGTGCCTACAGCCAGCCCATTTTATTATGTTAGGCCTTCGAAGCCTGTCTGCGGTCCCTCCTTCCACTAGGCCTCCACTGACCAGACCACTGCTGCCCGTGTACCCCTGGAACCAATTATAAAGTGCCTACAGACAGCCCATTTTATCATGTTAGGCCTTCGAAGCCTGTCTGCGGTCCCTCCTTCCACTAGGCCTCCACTGACCAGATCACTGCTGCCCGTGTACCCCTGGAACCAATTATCAAGTTTATAAGCGTGTCCCGAGGAACACTCCGGTATAAAACATCAGAAAATATAAAAATAAGTATTTTGCTTAAAATAAAGAAAATACTGGAGAGATATCAAATGCATACATTTTAACATTAAAAACAAAAACACATACAACCAAAAACTGGTACAGTACCAAAATTGGCCACCAGCTACAAAAACTTTCTCCTGCAAGTAGTTAACTGAAAGGTTTTTTTCCATTGAAAACACAGATATGGCATCCACCGAGTGTTGTCCTGTCGCGTCTTCTTTATATTATTGCAAAGAAGCTGCAACTGAATAAAGCTGTGCTTCAACCTTCTGGCTTTCGGCCTATAGTATCAGATATTAAACTGCATTTGGCCTTCAACTTTGGTTACGGCCTACTAACGGTGTCTGCCCCTCCCTGGTGTTGCCCTCAACTGAATAAAGCTGTGCTTCAACCTTGTGGCTTTCGGCCTATAGTATAAGATTTTAAACTGCATTTGGCCTTCAACTTTGGTTACGGCCTACTAACGGTGTCTGCCCCTCCCTGGTGTTGCCCTCAACTGAATAAAGCTGTGCTTCAACCTTGTGGCTTTCAGCCTATAGTATCAGATTTTAAACTGCATTTGGCCTTCAACTTTGGTTACGGCCTACTAACGGTGTCTGCCCCTCCCTGGTGTTGCCCTCAACTGAATAAAGCTGTGCTTCAACCTTCTGGCTCTCATTAAGTGTTTTTTAAAAAACAAAATGGTGGTTAGGGCCTACTAACGGTGTCTGCCCCTCCCTGGTGTTGCCCTCAACTGAATAAAGCTGTGCTTCAACCTTCTGGCTCTCATTAAGTGTTTTTTAAAAAACAAAATGGTGGTTAGGGCCTACTAACGGTGTCTGCTCCTCCCTGGTGTTGCCCTCAACTGAATAAAGCTGTGCTTCAACCTTGTGGCTTTCGGCCTATAGTATCAGATATTAAACTGCATTTGGCCTTCAACTTTGGTTACGGCCTACTAACGGTGTCTGCCCCTCCCTGGTGTTGTCCTCAACTGAATACAGCTGAGCTTCAACCTTCTGGCTCTCATTAAGTGTTTTTTAAAAAACAAAATGGTGGTTAGGGCCTACTAACGGTGTCTACCCCTCCCTGGTGTTGCCCTCAACTGAATAAAGCTGTGCTTCAACCTTGTGGCTTTCGGCCTATAGTATCAGATATTAAACTGCATTTGGCCTTCAACTTTGGTTACGGCCTACTAACGGTGTCTGCCCCTCCCTGGTGTTGCCCTCAACTGAATAAAGCTGTGCTTCAACCTTGTGGCTTTCGGCCTATAGTATCAGATATTAAACTGCATTTGGCCTTCAACTTTGGTTACGGCCTACTAACGGTGTCTGCCCCTCCCTGGTGTTGCCCTCAACTGAATAAAGCTGTGCTTCAACCTTCTGGCTCTCATTAAGTGTTTTTTAAAAAAACAAAATGGTGGTTAGGGCCTACTAACGGTGTCTGCCCCTCCCTGGTGTTGCCCTCAACTGAATAAAGCTGTGCTTCAACCTTCTGGCTTTCGGCCTATAGTATCAGATATTAAACTGCATTTGGCCTTCAACTTTGGTTACGGCCTACTAACGGTGTCTGCCCCTCCCTTTTGTTGCCCTCAACTGAATAAAGCTGTGCTTCAACCTTGTGGCTTTCGGCCTATAGTATCAGATTTTAAACTGCATTTGGCCTTCAACTTTGGTTACGGCCTACTAATGGTGTCTGCCCCTCCCTGGTGTTTCCCTCAACTGAATAAAGCTGTGCTTCAACCTTGTGGCTTTCGGCCTATAGTATCAGATTTTAAACTGCATTTGGCCTTCAACTTTGGTTACGGCCTACTAACGGTGTCTGCCCCTCCCTGGTGTTGCCCTCAACTGAATAAAGCTGTGCTTCAACCTTCTGGCTCTCATTAAGTGTTTTTTAAAAAACAAAATGGTGGTTAGGGCCTACTAACGGTGTCTGCCCCTCCCTGGTGTTGCCCTCAACTGAATAAAGCTGTGCTTCAACCTTCTGGCTTTCGGCCTATAGTATCAGATATTAAACTGCATTTGGCCTTCAACTTTGGTTACGGCCTACTAACGGTGTCTGCCCCTCCCTGGTGTTGCCCTCAACTGAATAAAGCTGTGCTTCAACCTTGTGGCTTTCGGCCTATAGTATCAGATATTAAACTGCATTTGGCCTTCAACTTTGGTTACGGCCTACTAACGGTGTCTGCCCCTCCCTGGTGTTGTCCTCAACTGAATACAGCTGAGCTTCAACCTTCTGGCTCTCATTAAGTGTTTTTTAAAAAACAAAATGGTGGTTAGGGCCTACTAACGGTGTCTGCCCCTCCCTGGTGTTGCCCTCAACTGAATAAAGCTGAGCTTCAACCTTCTGGCTCTCATTAAGTGCTGTGTTTTTAAAAATTGGTGGTTAGGGCCTACTAACGGTGTCTGCCCCTGCCTGGTGTTGTCCTCCACTGAATACAGCTGAGCTTCAACCTTCTGGCTCTCATTAAGTGTTTTTTAAAAAACAAAATGGTGGTTAGGGCCTACTAACGGTGTCTGCCCCTCCCTGGTGTTGCCCTCAACTGAATACAGCTGAGCTTCAACCTTCTTGCTCTCATTAAGTGCTGTGTTTTTAAAAATTGGTGGTTAGGGCCTACTAACGGTGTCTGCCCCTGCCTGGTGTTGTCCTCCACTGAACAAAGCTGAGTTTCCACCTTCTGGCTCTTTTTTTTTTTTTTAAATTGCTGGATGGGGCCTAATAGCTCTGTTTGCTCCTCCCTGGTGTTTGTCCTCAACTAAAAAAAGCTGAGCTTCAACCTTATGGCTTTCGGCCTATAGTATCAGATATTAAACTGCATTTGGCCTATTAGTGTGTTTGGGCCCTTAAAACAGTGTCTGCTGCTCCTGGGTTTGCTACTCCACTCAACAAAGCAATGCCGCCTGTTTAGTCCTGTTACCAATTTTGAACTGCATTTAGCCTACTTTATTCTTTGGCCCTATATCTGTTTCCTCCTCATCCTGCCCACTGCCCAGCCACTGCTACATGAGTCTGCTGGTACATTGACCTAGACCACTACATTCCCCTTGCACTCTACACAGCCAGAATCTGACCCTGCTGAAAGTCAGGTTCCCCTTCCCGCATGTTATACCACCTTACACAGGGACAAAGAGGAAGGTGCAGATGAAAGTACAGGTTCCTTCATCAGGTGGGGGGGCATACTCGTTGGCGACGTCACTGGCACAGGGCCCCTCAGAGTACGCAAAAGTGTCGCTGCTGGTGGGAGGCGCCCCCGCCGTGCAAACACACCGCTGTACTTTGAGGGGCCCTGTGCCAGTGCCAATGCCAACGAGTGGGCCCCCCTGCTTGCTTAGGATCACAGCACTTGCAAACTTGACATACTTACCTCTCACTGCTCCACCGCCGTGACGTAGTCCATGTTTCCTGTGCCCACTAAAACCTTGAACCAGCCCTACCCCCCACAACTTTTGCCAAATCACCCCCAATTTCCAGTGCCCAACTATTATTATAAAGTTAATTTAGATTGACAAGCTTCAGAAAACAAGAATGGATGTTTTTGGCATTAAAATGGGCACTGTAGGTGTTTTCCTGGCCTCCACTCACTGCCGGCTATGCTTCCCCATTGACTTGCATTGGGTTTCTTGTTTCGGTCGATCCCCGACTTTTAGCGATAATCGGCCGACTACACTCGACTCGACTCTGGACTAAGTCGGGTTTCACAAAACCCGACTCGATCTTAAAAAAATGAAAGTCGCTCAACCCTACAAGTCATAACAGGTACAGGAGGAGAGAGAACCCTGCCTCAATCAATCAATAGCAGGAAATACACTCTCAGTATAATTCTTCTGTGCCACAAAGAGGATTCCTTCTTATACGTAAGAGAAATGGCCTTTTGATGGTACAAATTGATTGTACAAATGTAGGAGTACTTTCCAAGCTTTCTGTTTTGTCCTACATCCTTCTTATCCACCACTCTGAGAGGTGTACCTCCACATCCCTTCCTAGTAGGAGTAGCAACTACTATTTTCCAGGACCAGTTAAAAGGGTGCCCTTAAAGCCCACTCCTTCTAGCTGCTTTGGGTGAATTCGGCCTCCTACAGCACTGGTGAATTCTTTCATCCTATTTGTCCTAACTCCACACTCCAGCAGTAAAAGCTGGATCAGCTGCTGGAAGAACTTGTTCTCATACTTGCTTTTTCTTTTGATTTGTCTCGACTAAACACACTCTCCACTTATGGCATTCACGTAAACAGAAATAATTCTTACCCTTTCAGAAGATGCTCCCCAATGCCTAACAGACAGGAAACAAACCCTTTGTGCCCATTTTCACTCCTCCCTCCAATGACTGGTCTCTAATATTTGGATAATTAACTGAATATATAAAAGCACGTATAAGTGCTACTCGCTGAATCTGCCGCCTATCATGCTGCACCTTCCCCTTTAATGGTACAAACATCTCTACTACTTGCTGTTATCTGCCGCCTATCATCCTGCACCTTCCCCTTTAATGGTACAAACATTTCTACTACTCGCTGTTATCTGCCGCCTATCATCCTGCACCTTCCCTTTAATGTGCCTGTTGAATGTTTGCTAAATTCATTTGTTGCATTGTATTACTTACTGCTGTACATCCATGCTGGGGTCACAGGAGATATAATCATGGTCAAGGTGTTAGAGCATATGGTTGTGGCCAGGCCCAGTGCCTTTGATCATGTAACCTCCCCTGGGGTGTTGGCCAATTGCTAATTTATCCCAAATAAGGACCCACAATCCCTCTCACCTGATCCTTTAGTCAGTCCTATAAATTTAGTAGCATCTTAAGGGGGACACGCGTGTGGGGTCAGGCACGCGCATCCCTGCAGCAAAGCATCACGGACGCCGCAGTTATTTCAACAGCAGTTAGTCACGGCAGGAGTCAGGACCCCACTCTATGTATCTGTCTCTTTTGGATATGTCTGCTGAGTAAGCACTTATTACTTGGACCTAGCTTTTCTATTAACCCTTCTTACTCCATCATGTTTACATGTGCCCTTACAGTGTTTGCTCCACTAATCCTCTCTTTCCTTCGATATCACAAACCCCAGCACTCTCTAACCTAGTAATCATTTCCCCTTCCCTCTTTCCTCCCCACCTGTCGTCCTCTGCTGACCTGCTCCTCAACCTCAAATCCGTCCTAAGATAACAAAAAACAAGTCGGCCACCCACTCTCTTTCTCCCACCTGCTCTCTCTCTCTCTGCTTTTCCTCACTGCTGGAGACATATCTCCCATCCCTGGACCCACACAGCTCATACCTCCCATTACTACTCCCTCCTATCGCTCCCTATCCAACATGAACTACTGCAATCTTTCCAACATAAAACCTGTGCCCCTGACGCACCCCCCCCTGCTCCCTCTCTCTGGAGCACTCTGGAATGCCCGCTCAATCTGCAATAAGCTGCATGTGATTCACGACCTTTTTCTCTCCTGCAATCTTGCCTTCCTTGGCCTCACAGAAACATGGCTAACACCCTCTGACACCGCCTCCCCTTCTGCGATGTGTTACGGAGGCCTCCACTTCACCCACACCCCTCGACTCGGCAACAAACATGGTGGAGGAGTGGGTCTTCTCCTTTCTTCAAACTGCACCTTTAACCCAATCCCGCCTCTTCCCTCCCTTATTCTCCCCTCTTTTGAAGTCCATTCTGTCTGCATCTACTCTCCCTCCAACCTCCAAGTGGCCATCATATACCGACCTCCGGGCCCTGCCACTGCCTTTATTGACCAATTCTCCACCTGGCTTCTTCACTTTCTCTCTGCTGACATTCCCACCATCATCATGGGTGACTTCAACATCCCCATTGATACCCTTCAGTCAACAGCCTCCAAACTTCTGTCCCTTACCTCATCCTTTGGACTTACTCAACGGTCCTCCGCAGCCACCCACATTGATGGGAATACACTAGACCTGGTATTCACCCGTCTCTGCTCTCTATCTAACTTCACCGCCTCCCCTCTCCCTCTATCCGACCACCATCTGCTCACCTTCTCATCCCTGTCCTCCTCACCGGTCATCCATGTCCAGCAACATGCGCACCCACGCAGAAACCTTGCACACCTAGACACCCACACACTCTCTGACTCCATCCTACCACTGGCATCCATATCCTCACTCCACGACACAGACACTGCAACTGCTTTCTACAATGCCACTCTCGCATCAGCTATTGACACGGTTGCCCCTCTCGTCCATGGCAGAGTGCGATGTATCAATAGACAACCCTGGCACAATAACACCACCAAAAAGCTCCGGCAAGTGTCCAGGGTTGCGGAGCGGCGTTGGAAGAAAACACACTCACAAGATGACTTCACTGTATTCAAACAAGCAACACTCGCTTTTAAATCTGCACTCACCTCTGCTAAACAGGCCTACTTCACAACCCTCATATCTTCCCTATCCTACAACCCCAAACAGTTATTCAAAACCTTTAACTCCCTCCTCCGCCCCCCACTGCCCCCTCCAACCTCCCTCATCTCTGCTGAGGACTTTGCCACACACTTTCAAAATAAGATTGACGAGACAAGGCAAGTCTTTATTGTTCAACCACCACAACCCCTTTGTATACCAGACCAATGCCCAAACCCCATAACCTCCCTATCCAACATCACTGAAGGGCAGCTTAATTGTCTCCTCTCCAAATCGCACCTCACCACCTGTGCGCTCGACCCCATCCCATTCCACCTCCTCCCCAACCTCACCACCACACTTATCCCATCCCTAACCCACCTCTTCAACCTATCACTAACTTCTGGCACCTTCCCCTCTGCGTTCAAACATGCCACAATCACGCCTATCCTTAAAAAGCCAACCCTCGATCCAACTGCTATGTCCAGCTATCGCCCAATATCGCTGCTCCCATTCGCTTCCAAACTCCTGGAGCAGCACGTCCATGCTGAACTCTCCTCCCACTTCTCATCTAACTTGTTGTTCGACAATCTACAATCTGGTTTCCGCCCCCATCACTCAACTGAGACTGCCCTGACCAAAATCACTAACGACCTACTTACCGCCAAAGCTACTGGACAATACTCTGTACTCCTCCTTCTTGACCTGTCCTCTGCTTTCGACACAGTTGACCACTGCCTCCTACTACAGATCCTCTCCTCCTTTGGCATCAAAGACCTCGCCCTATCCCTTTCCAACTGCACATTCAGCGTCTCCCACTCCCACACTACCTCCTCATCCCACCCTCTCTCTGTTGTAGTCCCCCAAGTCTCTGTTCTAGGACCCCTACTCTTCTCAATCTATACACTTGGCTTGGGACAACTCATAAAGTCCTATGGATTCCAGTACCATCTCTATGCTGATGACACTCAGATCTATCTCTCTGGCCCAGACATCACCGCTCTGCTGTCCAGAATCCCAGAGTGCCTATCAGCCATATCCTCCTTCTTCTCCTCTCGCTTCCTCAAACTCAATGTGGACAAATCTGAACTCATCATCTTTCCTCCATCCCACAAATCTTCCTTACCTGACCTATCTATCGCAATCAATGACATCATGCTTTCCCCCGTACCTGAAGTCCGCTGCCTCGGAGTAACCTTCGACTCTGCCCTGTCCTTCAAACTGCACATCCAAGCTCTTTCCACCTACTGTCCCCTCCAGCTCAAAAATATCTCCAAAATCCGTCCATTCCTCAACCCTCAATCTACTAAAATGCTTGTGCATGCCCTCATCATCTCCCGCCTTGACTACTGCAACATCCTTTTCTGTGGCCTCCCTGCTAACACCCATGCACCTCTCCAGTCCATCCTTAACTCTGCTGCCCGACTAATTCATCTCTCTCCTCGCTACTCCTCCGCTTCCCCCCTCTGCAAATCTCTTCACTGGCTCCCATTCCCTCAGTGTATCCAGTTCAAATTACTAATACTGACCTACAAAGCCATCTGTAACCTGTCTCCTCCATATATCTCTGAACTAATCTCCCGATATCTTCCCTCACGTAATCTCCGGTCCTCCCAAGACCTCCTTCTCTCCTCCACACTTATTCGCTCCTCATCCATTCGCCTCCAAGACTTCTCCCGAATATCCCATCCTCTGGAACTCTCTGCCCCAACACGTCCGACTATCAACCACAGTCGGATCCTTCAGACGGAACCTGAAAACTCATCTCTTCAGGAAAGCCTAAAGCCTGCACAGACACCGCTGCCGCCTCATCACTATCGAAGCTACCGCCTCACCAACACCGGAGCTCCTGCAACCCCCAACCTACTGTCTCCTTCCCCATAATCCTGTAGAATGTAAGCCCGCAAGGGCAGGGTCCTCGCCCCTCTGTATCAGTCCATCATTGTTAGTTTGTTTACTGTAAGTGATATCTGTAACTTGTATGTAACCCCTTCTCATGTACAGCACCATGGAATCAATGGTGCTATATAAATAAATAATAATAATAATAATAAGTGCAATGAATTAAATTCATATAAATGTTTTTCAGAAGGGGTGCCAACTAGTGATGAACAAACATGCTCAGATAACATCTCATCCGAGCATGCTTGGGTGTTATCCGAGAATCTTGGTCGTATTGCCTGTTTCTTAGGCAATCCCTACATGTGTTGAGGCTGTCTAACAGACGCAAATCATGCAGCCACGGGGGGACTCGAACATAATATATGAGCACACCCAAGATACTCAGATAACACCCGGCATGTTTGGATAAGACGTTATGTTCGCTCATCGCTAGTGCCCACAACTTTTCACACCTTTTTACCCACCTTAGTAGATAAACAGATGAGTTGTAGTTGTAACTATAGTGCAATGCCTACTGCAGAATCTTTCTGGGAACTCTGTAGGAATCCTGAAAAGTCTTCCTCTAATGGTGTGTTGACTCAGGCAGTGGAAAATGTTCAACATTGGAACAATATGACTCTGGTATGATTAAACCCCTTGTGGTAATAAATAATAATGATAATAATTTGTATTTCTATAGCACCAGCATATTCTGCAGCACTGTACATTTTAGAGGTTGACTTGTACAGACAATAAAGACATTACAGAATAATATAACTCAACAGGTACCAAAAGAAGCGAGGGCCATCGCAACATTGCAATAAAATCCAATAAGAGGCGATCAAAACATGGTATCTACCTCAAAATTGTAACAATAATAACATCAGCTCAGGGTGGAAGAAAGAAGCCCTCACCCAGCTCCAGATCAAGAAACATGAAAATGCTATGGCTCTCGGAATATGGAGACAAACGCAAAAACTTTTTTTCATGCAAATTTCAGAATTTGTTTTCACTACTTAAATAAAAAAGGTAACCTATACATGTTTGGTTTCTGCGAACTCGTACTGACCTGGGGAATCATATTGATATGTTAGTTTTATTTTATAGTGAACATGGTAAATAAAAAACCCAAGAAACAATCGTTGAATTGCACTTTTTTTTTGCGATTTCACCGTACTTGTTTTTTTTTCCCATTTTCCAGTTCAATATATGGTACGATTCAAAATTACAACTTGTCCTGCATAAAACAAAGCCTTATATGGTTATATGGACAGAAATATAAAAAAAAGTTATAGCTCTTTGAAGAAGAGGAGGAAAAAAATAAACTGAAAAAAAAAACTGAAAATGACCAAGTTATGAAAGGGGTAAAGTGACTCTGTCACCAGGCTTCTGATGCCTTATCTGAGAGACGTATGATGTTGAGACAGAGACCTTGATTCCAGAGATGTGTCGTTTACTGGGCTGCTTGCTGTAGTTTTGATAAAATCAATGTATCACTTTATGAGCAGAACATTATCGCTACAGGACTAGTAAGCCTACTGTCAGGTATCTGTCCATATTGATGAGCTTTATATTTACATAGTAACATAGTTACATAGTTATTAAGATTGAAGGAAGACTTTAAGTCCATCTAGTTCAACCCATAGCCTAACCTAACATGCCCTAACATGTTGATCCAGAGGAAGGCAAAAAAAAACCATGTGGCAAAGAGTAAGCTCCACATTGGGGAAAAAAATTCCTTCCCGACTCCACATACGGCAGTCAGACTAGTTCCCTGGATCAACGCCCTATCAAGGAATCTAGTATATATACCCTGTAACATTATACTTTTCCAGAAAGGCATCCAGTCCCCTCTTAAATTTAAGTAATGAATCCCTCATTACAACATCATATGGCAGAGAGTTCCATAGTCTCACTGCTCTTACAGTAAAGAATCCGCGTCTGTTATTATGCTTAAACCTTCTTTCCTCCAGACGTAGAGGATGCCCCCTTGTCCCTGTCTCAGGTCTATGATTAAAAAGATCGTCAGAAAGGTCTTTGTACTGTCCCCTCATATATTTATACATTAACATAAGATCACCCCTTAGTCTTCGTTTTTCCAAACTAAACAGCCCCAAGTGTAATAACCTATCTTGGTATTGCAGACCCCCCAGTCCTCTAATAACCTTGGTCGCTCTTCTCTGCACCCGCTCCAGTTCAGCTATGTCTTTCTTATACACCGGAGACCAGAACTGTGCACAGTATTCTAAGTGTGGTCGAACTAGTGACTTGTATAGAGGTAAAATTATGTTCTCCTCATGAGCATCTATGCCTCTTTTGATGCATCCCACTATTTTATTTGCCTTTGTAGCAGCTGCCTGACACTGGCCACTGAATATGAGTTTGTCATCCACCCATACACCCAGGTCTTTTTCACTGACGGTTTTGCCCAGAGTTTTAGAATTAAGCACATAGTTATACATCTTATTCCTTCTACCCAAGAGCATGACCTTACATTTATCCCCATTAAAGCTCATTTGTCATTTATCAGCCCAAGCTTCTAGTTTACATAAATCATCCTGTAATATAAAATTGTCCTCCTCTGTATTGATTACCCTGCAGATAAAAAAGAACATAGACATGTTTGGTGTCTATGAACTCGTAATGACCTGGAGAATCATATTAGTCGGTCAGTTTTAGCATTTAGTGAACCTAGTAAAAAAGCCAAACAAAAAAAGGGATTGCCCTTTTTTTTGCAATTTCATCGCACTTAGAATTTTATTCCTGTTTTCAGGTGCGTAACATGGGAAAACCAATGATATCATTCAAAAGTACAACTCATCCCACAAAAAACAAGCCCTCACATGGCCATATTGATGGAAAAATAAAAAGTTATGGCTCTGGGAATGAGGGGAGCAAAAAACGAAAGCACAAAACCGAAAAAAGCTCCGGGGGTTAAAGGGTTGTCTAGTTTGGAAAGTCCTTTTAGGGCATCCTGAATTAACGAAGGAGTCATCCATTCAAAACCACCTCAATTATTTGGATCAGATAACATGTACCAAAGTTATTTCTTTACATGATATTCCCTTATGTAGATTGATATCTCTTTGATCTAAAAAAAAAATGTGTAATGCATCATTTGCCCTGAGGTGGTGCTAAAGGGAAGCTGAACTCTTGCTGGCACGTTCCCTTACTATTTATGTCGCATCAGTTACAAAGAATTTTATTATGCAATTAATGGGGCTGTTTTCCCTAAAAAATCAATGTTCAAATGTTCTATTAGGGCATATTGAATTAATGGAAGATAGACCTTCATTTAGAACTTTCCTCATTCAGCTTCTGGGCATTGGTAACCCTTTGATTTCCAAGGGAACCATGTAATGCGTCACTTTCCATGTGGTTGTGGTGATGCCGCAGGGATTTGACACTTTCTGGCAGGTTCCTTCACTAATTATACTGTAGATGTTCCTCAGAACTCTCATAAGCAGGATGCTCTACGATTGGCCTACTTTCGAAAGACTCTTCCAATATATTTTCTTGACACCTTTCTTAACCTGACCCTGGCACAGTGCTGAAGTTATTAGTTCTTCAAGTTTTACCTTTATATTAATTCTACTGTGTTTTCAAACACTAAATTAATAACATTCAAGCTAAAATATGAAGTCTATGGTTCCTTTTTCCAAGAAGGCAATTTTTGTCTCTGTGAGTACTTCCGTACTGTTTGCTTGATAGAAGATAATGAGCTATTGGCTACTAATCCTTACTGTCTATTAAAGATTTGAAAAGATGTGCTAGAAAGTACTTCCAAGGACTTCATAAACACAGTCTTAAGTTTGCTAACTTTTTCTTTTTCATCGTCGTCTGAGATTATGAGTCTCTGCCTAAAAGCCTTACTTTACAGATGTTGGTTGAAGTCGCTCGGGATGCGTTGAAGATTCTTTCATGAAGTACTCATTAGGCTCACTTAGCTGTATTTCCAATTCTTTGCTCCATAAAATAAATAAACCTAATTTATGTATTGCAAATGACTGAGAATACCGCAGGTTTGTCCCTTTCGTCTCAGACAATAAACAGTAAAATAAATCGAGACAAATAATATTTCCAGTAATAAACCAATTATTCACTTTACAATGTCTAAATGCTTCTTCATGTATTTAATTAAAAGAAAAGTAATACGGTTTAGTATTAATTTGTTCCCAATTACTAACAAAAAATATAGAAAATCTATATTCTGTTCAGTTTGTCCCTCTAAATCCTTAAAAAAATCACAACGTTCTATACTAGTAGTATGTAATGCCTAATTCAAAGATGAATAGAAAGGGGCATAACATGAATTCTATCTTTGATATCCCTTAATTTCGCATATGATACACTGACCCCTAGAACCTTAACCCAGTAGGAAATGGAGGTTTGGTGATTATTTTTGTAACCCCCCTACCTAATGATTCCTATGGTATATGGGACCCAGGATGACTTTCCCATTAGGCAAAAGGGACTGGGCAATAGATTTAAAGGGAGAAGGATTTCCCACCCCAAACTATTTATTTGCACCTGTAGCTCTTTCAAATACAAGTCCATCAATACCTTTCGATGGCCGGTCAGTTCCTCCATTACTGAGAAACTAGAGTTTGAAAGGCTGTAGATCTGAAGCCTCTGTCACTCCAGCTCTATTCCTGCCCAGCTCCACCTCTTCCTGCTTTAAGGGAGGAGCAGAACATACTATAATTCTCTCAGAAAAGAAAAAGAGGAGAAAGAGAGCAGACCAGTCTCAATGGGTGGGTGAGCCATTGTATGCACCCTCCCTAATTAATCGGGATGAGAGCTTCGAATGAAGTCAGCACAGTACTCACATCTGTTTAACCACTTACATGCCATTGTTAATCTATGACCACAGCGTTTAATTAAAGATTGGGGAAGAAGATCTCACAATTGTGTATTGAGGAGACCAATTTTGTACAATGGTAACCAGCGGCATCGCTTAAGGCTAGGTGCTTCTATTAGTCCAGCCCATGAAGATCAGTAAATTGACAATTTATTATTATTATATATTTTTATAGCGCCATTTATTCCATGGCGCTTCACATGTGAAAAAGGGGGCAAATATAGACAAATACATTAAACATGAGCAAAAAACAAGGCACACAGGTACATAAGGAGGGAGGACCCTGCCCGCGAGGGCTCACAGTCTGCAGGGGATGTGTGAGGATACACTAGGAGAGGGTAGAGCTGGTTGTGTGGCAGTTCAGTAGGTTGAGGATCACTGCAGGTTGTAGGCTTGTCGGAAGAGGTGAGTCTTCAGGTTCTTTTTGAAGGTTCCATGGTAGGCGAGAGTCTGATGTGTTGGGGTAGAGAGTTCCAGAGTAGGGGGCAAGCACGGGAGAAGTCTTGGATGCGGTTATGGGAAGAAGAGATGAGAGGGGAGTAGAGAAGGAGATCTATGTCTCACCTTTTGGTATGTTTGGGGTGATCTAGCGTATTCAGGGCTACCGACATTGAGCGGGGCGCCATATCATCTAACACTAGGGTGCCAACCTCAGCTGGCAGGCAGGGCTTCTCTCAGGGCATTGTAGGGTAAGATTAGCCCCCCTCTCTGAATATCTCTTGATATTAGAACTGTTTGTGAATACTGTATATTTGGTGGTTCCTGACTAATCCTAGTACATTTTTAATATTTAGTATTTTTTAATATTGTAATAAAAGCTAATTTTTAGGGGTTTTGTCTTCCTTTTGTTTTTTTTTGCTAATATTGAGACCCCAAATATTTTTCCTTGAGGTTTTTTTTGTTAAATTGACAATGATCTAAAGAACTTCAGCATGTACAGGAGATAAAATTGTGTCAAATTTAAACCCTTTAAGGTGCTATTAATATTTTGAAAAAAATAAGTGTTAAAAAGTGAAAAAAAAATTAAAAGACTTTCAAATTACACTACAGAACAGTGGCTTAGCCCTAGGTTCATAATCCCACCAAGGACAACATCTACATGGAGTTTGTATGTTCCTCCTGTGTTTGTGTGAGTTTCCTTCTGGGTTCTCCAGTTTCTTCACAAAGACAAACTAGGAAATTTAGATTGTGAGCCCCAATGGGGACAGTGATGATGTTGGTAAAGTGTTGTACATTGTACATTGATGAGCTATATAAAGTTTTGTTTTTTGCAGGGCAAGATGTTGTGTTTTTTGGGATGCATCTTATGGTCAACAAAATACAATAGATATATACAGTACAGACCAAAAGTCAAGAGAGAATGCCAAGAGTGTGCAAAGCCGTCATCAAAGCAAAAGGTGGCTACTTTGAAGAACCTAGAATATAAGACATATTTTCAGTTGTTTCACACTTTTTTGTTCAGGGTATAATCCCACGTGTGTTAATTCATAGTTTTGATGCCGTCAGTGTGAATGTACAATTTTCATAGTCATGAAAATACAGAAAAATCTTTAAATGAGAAGGTGTGTCCAAACTTTTGCTCTGTACTGTATATATACTTTCTTTTTAGATGGATAGTTTTGATATCTCTGCAACTATAACTACGATACCTAGAGAATCAACTTACCAGTTCATTTTTTTCTGAAAAATAAAACCTCCAAAATTTTGAGAATTATGTTTATTTCAAGATTTCCCTTCACTTTTTTCCCATTTTTCATTACATTATGTAGTAAAGTAAATGGCAACATGCAAAACTATAACTTGTCCCACAAAAAAACAAATGATCATATGGCTATGTGGAAGGGAAAAAATGAAGAGGAGGAACATAAGAAAATAAGTGCAAAAACTAAAATTGGACAGGTAAATTTTTTCATCGAGTGCAAATTTAATACTGTCCAATTAATAAACGTTTGATTATTTTATTGTATATGAAGAGGCAAGTATGAGTCCAAACCATCAACGACATCCCATTAGGGTTAGTCTGTCACCAGGTTTTTGCCCCCTAATCTGAGAGCAGCATAATTTAGGGGCTGAGACCTTGTCTCCAGCAATATGTCACTTACTAGGCTACCTGCTTATACTTTGTATAATCCCGCCCCTACTGCTGATTGGCAGTTTTGTGCCTATGCACAGTGTACACAGAAAGCAGCCAATCAGTGATCTGGGCGGGGTTATACAGAGCTCAGCATTCAGAGAGCTGGTAGATCTGAAGCAGATAAAACAGTCATTTTATCAAAACTACAGCAAGTATCCCAGTAAATGATACATCGCTAGAAGCAGGATCTCTGCCATTGATATAATAGGGTAGCAAAAATCTGGTGACAGATTCCCAAGTGATGAATCTTGTGCAGCTGCATGACAGAAACCGCAAAATCCAGCCAAAACAATACAGCAGCCAAATGTATCATAGTCATTGGCATAACCTCTTATAGTCCATCTACAGGGTGGGCCATTTATACGGATACACCTGGGTGGGTCATGTATATGGATACACCTAAATAAAATGGGAATGGTTGGTGATATCAACTTCCTGTTTGTGGCACATTAGTATATGGGAGGGGGGAAACTTTTCGAGATGGGTGGTGACCATGGCGGCCATTTTGAATTCAGCCATTTTTGAATGCAGCTTTATAAATGGCCCACCCAGGTGTATCCATATAAATGGCCCTCCCTGTATAATGAAAATTTGTGGGTAACTATCCTATTACTAAATCTTGCTTTATGTCCACATGTTTTGGCGAAGATGTTTTTTTTTTAATAGCAGTTGAAACTATAAATAAGATGTCAAAACTATAGGAAAAAGTAAGAATTAAAAATGAATTTATGCTTATGTTTTAGAAACATATAATAGGATTTACCGTAATAGGAATAAAATTGTATTTTACTGCACTTCCCTTTACGGCATTACCTGCAGAATTGGCGTTTCATGGCTATATCTTCAGATTTCCATTTCTTCTCTGCATTTTCTTAAGTTGAGTTCCGTGTATTCTGGTTTTCCTAGAGAATTCTGGTTCCCTGTTGGCCCCTTGTTATTCTGATGCTTAATTACACTAAAGAAAAGGAAGGAAAATACTTTTAATTGGTTAATTTTTTATGAGGTTTTGCACTGAAATATTTAGAGCTTGCGTCTTTCACTGAACTAAGCTAACACGCGTTTCTCCTATGTGAGTTGAGTCCTTCGGCTTGACCAATAAAGAACTGTTCGTCTTATCTTTGGGTTTTGTTGTCTGGACACTTAAGCAATCTACAAAAAGTCAGATTCTGCCACTGAAATCACAATAAAGCCACCTGAGCTTATCTATTGCACCAGTATATATTTAGTGTATGATGTCCAAGCCTATTCTTTCTGTGGATAGTTTAAAGGGAACCTGTCACATTATATATGCAGTTCTATCTGTCAGCGGCAGGTCGTAGCGCTGGAGGAGCCGGGAAGATGAATATTTAGCTCTGCAGGAAAAGATTCAGTACAACATTATGTTATTTAAGAGTTTGCTTAGGAGTCCAGTGGGTGGTCCTACTTAGTGATTGATGTACAGGGATGGCTGTCAATAACTGAATAGCACCACCCACTGGACTCCTAAGCAAAGAAGCAGCAAATAGAAACAAAGTAAAAATAGAACTAGAAATAAACTGCGTGAAGCATCTTCTGTGATTTTTGACCTGTTAGGCTACTGTGACGTCCGTCGCAATGCGTCGTTTTGGGTAATTTCTATTTATCCTGATATATGTTCTGGTGATGTCCGAGAATTGGAGATTTCCGTTGTGGATTGTTGGCTTTGATTTGTGACAGTACTGATTACCACCCATAAGCTATTGTGCCGTCGGAGAGTGTCTCTGCTCATTCACAATCATTCTCATACAATATATCTTAAAAGCATTATCTAGGTATTTACAACTGATAACTATCCTTATGATAGATAATCAATTTCAGATCAGTGGGGGTCGCCCACTCTGCACCCCCAACAATCTGCTCCGACCTAGACCAGCGGATTTGCTCCTATTCTCGCTGCCAGAGCTAACAAAAGCTGATTGGTGAGAGTGCTGGGAGTCAGACCTCCATTGATTTTATATTGATGACCTAGGCTATAAATATCCAGACAACCCCTTTAATTGTACAAACTCACCAAACTAAGAGTACATATTAAAAATATATAATTCAGAGTCAGAAGAATGCCCAGTTCTACCTTTCAGGCAATGTTCCCAACCATGTCATGCCTTACATTCAGAGTCTCCATCAGGGTTACTTCCGAACTTCCGCAAAACAGGATTCGGGCGTATATGTCAACTACGTCTTGCTGCCCATTTCAACTTGGTGTACAAATATGATGTTTGATAGAGCACAATATGACTCAGTCTGCATCATAGAATGGTTGCTTCTAAAGAGATCACTAACCATGTTAATGTAGTAGAGGGTCAATTTTGAAGTCAGTTCATGAAATTTCTTCAAATATTTCACAATAACCTGTTAGTGGTATTACTCAAAAATGGAAAAAGATCACAGCAACTCAGCCACAAAGTGAAGACCATGTAAAGTTATAAAGAAAGAATACAAAATGTTAAAGAGCATGGCGCATAAAAGTCACCAACTGTCAAAGGGTTACCACGAAAGAGAGGAGCAGGTTGACTGCAGCATCTGATGGCTCCTACTCCTGCACTGAAAAGAAGCACTTTACCTTCTTTTTAAGCGGTGTAAATTTATTTTGGCTTTACAGGGGTTAATCGGCCATGTTGAGTGCTCTGGGAGCTAGGGCTCTCAGCTGAGCTCAGTTAGCCACTCCTATCCCCTATATAATCTGGGTCCTCACTGACACAAATCGTCAGAGCTAGCTTTTGCTGCATGGCTGGGAGGGCTGGGAGGATAGTTGTTTGGTGGTTATATGAGAAGGCATTTGGTCCGTTTATCGGTGACTGTTGCTTCATTTAGTAAGTGTGATAATTCCTTTTCGTTCTCCTACTTTGGCTTCTCCTCATCCTCCACTTCCCAGTGCATGCCTCTGTTATATGTGAATGAATATTTGTATGCCTGGTAATTTCCATTTCACTTCTTCATGCTACCTTGTTCATCTGGTTGGTGTACTACGGTGCACAACTCCTCCCCTCTTCCCTGGGTGGGGGTAGGTTACAGACGGAGGGCAGATTGAGGAGGTGAGCGAAGTTTCAGAAGTCACCTGCAGAACAGGGCAAGCTAGGGCTCCCCCTAGCGTTAGGAATAGGGAAGGAGCCCCTGGTCCTGGGTCACCTGAAAATAGACTAATGACACCAACGCTCTGCTAATTCTTCAGGCATTAACATCAACTGTTGGCTGGTAGCTTCATAGCATGCATTTTTATGACCAATAGCTGCATTGCAGGTGTTACATCACCAAGCACAATGCTAAACGTCAGACAGAGTGGTGTAAAGCTGCTGCCACTGGACTCTGGAGCAGTGGAAATGTGTTCTGTGGACTTATGAATCACGCTCTTCTACCGGGCGTCTGACAGGTAAGTCTGCATTTGTTGAATGTCAGGAGAACGTTACCTGACTGATTGCATTGTGCCAACTTTAAAGTTTAATGGAAGTGGGATAATGCTGTTGGGCAGGTTTTCTGGGCCTTGCTAAATTCATTAGCTGACAGGTGCCCCTAACAGCAGCGGGTGGAATCAGGATCCACCCGCCGCTGTTAATGTGTTAAATGCCATTGTCAATCTTTGACAGCGACATTTAACATGATTGTGCCTGAAATACGTCACTAATCCCACCCATGTCACATGACCGTGGGTCACAGATGGGTTGGTATGACAACTCACGGTCTGCAGGAGACGGATGTGGTTGTCAAGGCTGGATAGCTATGACTGCCACCCAGCGGTCGGTGCTCATAGCAAGTGAGCATTTGTGGCACAAGCGATTGGAAGATCGCAGTTTCTAGTCTCCCATGGAGACTATTAAAGCAGGTAAAAAATAAAAAAGTTTTAAAAAATATTAAAAAAATAAAAAATATATAAAAGTTTAAATCACCCCCCCCATTTGCTCCATTCAAAATGAAACAATTAAAAAAATAGAAAATATACATATCTGGTATCACTGAGTTCAGAATCACTCAATCTATCAATATATAAAAAGAATTAATCCGATCTGTAAACGGCGGAAAGAGAAAAATAGTTAAAACATCAAAATTACGTTTTTTGGTCACCGCAACATTGCATTAAAATGCAATAACGAGCCGATCAAAAGATCGGATCTGTACCAAAATGGTATCATTAAAAATGTCAGCTCAGCATGCAAAAAAAAATAAGCCCTCACCCAATCCGAGATCACAAAAAATGGAGATGCTACGGGTCTCGGAATATGAAGCAATTTTATTTATTTTATTTTATTTTTTTTTTGACAAACCTTAGATTTTTTTTTTTCTTAAATAAAATAGAACCTATACATGTTTGGTATGTCGTAATGACCTGTAGAATCATAAGGGCAAGTCAGTTTTAGCATTTGATGAATATGGTAAAAAAAAAAAAAAAAACTTGTGGAATTACACTTTTTTTGCAATTTCAATGCACTTTGATTTTTTTCCGGCTTTCCAATACACTATGTGGTAAATCCAATTGCGTCGTTCAAAAGTACAACTTGTGCCGCAAAGAACAAGCATTTACGTGGCCAAATTGATGGAAAAATAAAATCGTTATGGCTTTGGGAAGAAGGGAAGCAAAAACAAGAAAGGCAAAATAGAAAAGGGGTGAAGTTGTCGGTGCGAAAAATTTTGTCTGGCCCATTCTTACGGTTTTGTGTGAAATTATATCCAATTTTCCCTTCTTTCACTATTTTTTGTATTTTTCCAATACACAAGAAGGAAATAAACAGGTGTATTATTATTATACATTTTTATAGCGCCATTTATTCCATGGCGCTTTACCTGTGAAAAAGGGGGCAAATATAGACAAAATACATTAAACATGAGCAAAAAACAAGGCACACAGGTACATAAGGAGGGAGGACCCTGCCCGTAAGGGCTCATAGTCTGCAGGGGATGGGTGATGATACAATAGGAGAGGGTAGAGCTGGTTGTGCGGTGGTTCAGTAGGTTGAGATCACTGCAGGTTGTAGGCTTGTCGAAAGAGGTGAGTCTTCAGGTTCTTTTTGAAGTTTTCTATGGTAGGCGAGGGTCTGATGTGTTGTGGTAGAGAGTTCCAGAGTATGGGGGAAGCACGGGAGAAGTCTTGGATGCGGTTGTGAGAAGAAGAGATGAGAGGGGAGTAGAGAAGGAGATCTTGAGTGGATCGGAGGTTGCGTGTAGGTAAGTATTGGGAGACCATGTCACACATGAATGGAGGAGAAAAGTTGTGGAGGGCTTTGTATGTCATTGTAAGGATTTTGAACTGGAGTCTCTGGGCGATAGGAAGCCAGTGAAGGGCTGGGCATAGGGGAGAGGCTGGGGAATAGCGGGGAGACAGGTAGATTAGTCGGGCAGCATAGTGTAGGATGGATTGGAGTGGTGCCAGAGTGCTAGAGGGGAGGCCAGAGAGTAGGAGGTTGCAGTAGTCAAGGCGGGAGATGATAAGGGCATCCACTAGTGTTTTTGTGGTGTCGCGGCCAAGGAATGCGCGGATCCGGGAAATATTTTTGTGTTTGAAATGGAAGGAGGATTGAATATGTGGCTTGAAAGAGAGGGCAGAGTGGAGGATTACCCCAAGGCACCGGGCGTGTTAGACTGCGGAAAGTGAGCAGCCATTGACATTGATGGATAGGTCTAGTGGAGAGGTAGAGCGAGATGGGGCAAGGATGATGAATTCTGTTTTGTCCATGTTCAGTTTTAGAAAGCTAGCAGAAAAAAAGGCAGAGATAGCAGACAGACAGTGTGGGGTTTTGGTAAGTAAGGAGGTGAGGTCAGGTCCAGATAGGTAAATCTGCATGTCATCGGCATAGAGACGATACTGCATACCGTGGGATTCTATTAGCTGTCCCTGGCTGAAGGTGTAGATGGAGAGGAATAGGGGTCCTAGAACAGAGCCTTGAGGAACACCGACAGACAAGGGGCAAAGTGAGGAGGTGGTGTTGGGGAGGGAGACACTGAATGTTCAGTCTGTCAGATATGACGAGATCAAGGATAGGGCCAAGTCTGTGATGCCAAGAGATGAGAGGATCTGTAGCAGAAGGGAATGGTCCACAGTGTCAAAGGCAGAAGACAGGTCCAGAAAAAAGAGGACAGAGTAGTGTCGCTTGCTCTTGGCAGTTAGTAGGTCATTGGTGACTTTAGTTAGGGCAGTTTCAGTTGAGTGATGGGGTCAGAAGCCAGATTGTACCCAGTCACAGAGAGAGTAGGAGGAGAGGTGGGAGGACAGTTCAAGATGGATGTGTTGTTCCAGTAATTTTGAGGCATAAGGGAGAAGAGATATTGGGTGATAGCTAGACACAGAGGATGGGTTGAGGGAGGGCTTTTTGAGGATGGGTGTGATCTTGGAAGGTTTGAAGGATGAGGGGAAGACACCTGTTGTGAGTGAGAGATTGAAGAGGTGTGTTAGGGTTGGGATAAAGACCGTGGCAAGGTTAGGGGTGAGGTGGGACAGGAGCGGTTCAAGCGTGCAGGTGGTGAGGTGTGATCTTGATAGGAGGGTAGAGAGATGATCTTCTGCCATGGTGGAGAAGCTGGTTTTAGAGGAACAGGGTTGAGCAACCAAGAGGGGCATTGAGCACTGTGGGCCAAAGCTATCTCTGATCGTATCGATCTTCTGTTTAAAGAAAGAGGCAAAGTCTTTGGAAGAAATGAGAGGGGAGGGAGGGGGTGCAGAGGGACGGAATAGAGAATTTAAAGTGTTGAAAAGCTGTTTAGGGTTGTGAGACAGGGAGGATATGAGAGAAGGGAAGTAAGTTTGTTTTGTGGCAGTGAGCATGGACTTGAAGCTGGCGAGGGACTGCATGCATGCAGTGAAGTGGTCAGCAGAGCAAGATCGCTTCCATCTCCGCTCAGCGATCCTGGAAGCCCGTCTCAGTTCTTTGGTAAGGTTGGTCAGCCAGGGCTGCCTGTTGAGTGTACAAGTTTTGCTATGCATGAGGGTGGCGGCTGAATCAAGTGTTGCTGTTATTGTGGTGTTATAAAAAGTGGCAGCAGCACCTGTGTCATGAAGGGAGGCTATGTCTGTAAGAGGGAGAAGGGACTCAGAGAGAGATTGTAACTTGAGGTGTTTAAGATTTCTGCAAGGGTGAGTGAGTTTGTGGGGTGGGGTTTGCACACTAGGAGAGGAGAGAGAAGAGAATGTCAGTAGGTTGTGGTCAGACAGGGGGAGGGGTGAGTTAGTGAGATTAGTAAGGGAGCAGAGGTGGGTAAAGATGAGGTCCAGGGTGTGGCCATCTTTGTGAGTGGCCTTAGAGGACCATTGAGTGAGGCTGAAGGAGACAGTAAGCGATAAAAGTTTAGAGGCAGCTGAGGTGGAAGTGTCAATGGGGATATTGAAGTCACCCATGATGATAGTGGTGATGCCAACAGAAAGGAAATGAAGTAGCCAGGTGGTGAGGTGGTCGAGAAAGGTGGAGATGGCTAGTTCTGGGGGGTGGTAGATGACAGCCAGCTGGAGGTTGGAGGGGGAATATATGCGTACGGAGTGTACCTCAAACGAGGGAAGAGTAGCGGAGGGTGGTAGCAGGACTGGAGTAAAGGAGCAGGTGTCGGACAGGAGCAAGCCAACTCCTTCACCACATTTGTTGCTGGGGCAAGGTGTGTGAGAGAGGTGGAATCTGCCATAGAAAAGCAGAGCTGGAGAAGCTGAGTCAGAGGGGGTGAGCCAGGTTTCAGTGATGCCAAGGAAGAAGAGTTTGTTGGTGATGAAGAGGTCATGGATAAATGGCAGTTTGTTGCAGACAGAGCGTGCGTTCCATAGTGCTCCAGGTGGATGAATGGGTATGAGGTTATCATGGTTGGGAAAACGTGCAGAGGATCATGGCAGGGGGTTATAAATGAGTGTGGGGATATGTTGAGGAGGGGTGGGATTTGGGGATACATCACCAGAGATGAGGAATAGCAGGTCAGAGTGTTAGAAGGTGGGAGCAGGATAGGAAATGATGCGGCCATGTGTGTCTGGAGAAAAAGGATTGTATGTGCAGGAACAGTTCTGAGGAGAAGGTGAGGTGACTGGGGAGGATGGAGAAATGACTAGTTCTTTACTAGATGGAGGGATTGCAGGAGATTATAAGAAGGAAAGTAGTATGGGAGTGAAAGAGAAAATAAATCGAAACATTGTAATGGTTTGGTATTCTGTTACCTTCCAGTCAATTCCAGTCCAATTCAGTCTAATTCAAAGTAATTATAAATATATAATTTGAAAGATGGAATTTGGAAGATGCATGGATCAGACTACGTCTGGAGTAGACTCTTGCATCTGAATATATGTGCTGGTAAGAGGAATCAGCAGTGAGTGCATGTGGGGGGTGTGGACAGAACACATGTTCAGAGTTGAACAAAGCTCATAAAAGGGGGGAGGGGTCAGACTGACCGCTCAGAGGTTTGCATGGAAGATAACAGAGAAGTGAAATACATTACGGAGCAAAAGGAAAGGGTGAGCAGTGCATACCAGAGAAAAAAAAATGCAGTTCAGATACACATTCAGGATCTAGTCATAACAAAACTGTATATAAACATGTGTACAAAAAAATTTCTGGAATAATATCAAGGGTGCCAACACTTTTGGCCACGACTGTAATATATTTAAAAGTGTCTGTTATCCTATCAATAAGGCACAAAGTCCATTGGTTATGTCCAAACATTTTCTTTTGATGAAATGTTTCTTCATTCTACAAGTGTTAGCAGAGATTGCCTGCTACATGCTGTATATTAAAATGGCTGCAGTCATGGGAAATAAAGTAAGAACAAACACTTCATGTTTACTCAGCACAAGACCCTGTGGCCCTGCTGTCTAGACTGGTTAAACAGGAGCATCTTGCCGCCACTGTATAGCCCTATTCAGTGAAGACAGGTTACTCAGGATTCCTGTTAACACAAACTCCAGGTTAACTATCTTGAACAAGGCATCTCCAAGATGCAGAGGAAAGATGTGTTTCTGTTCTTTTTAAACAGGAAATGTTTCTATAATGTTTCTTCCCGTCTACTTCTCTTTCATACATTCAAAAAAAAAACAAGACAAAGGATATAGTATCAAATTCTTGATTCCTCAAACAATAGTTTGGAAGATTTAGGCAGGTGTATAACAGTTAATGTTTCTCCTTGTGGAGAGTGCAATCCAAGCCTGGCATGTCAGAGTGAGGAGACTTATAGGCCATGCTTGCTCATCTGGAAAAATAAATATGAAAATTGTCTCTTCAGAGAGGAAGAGGACTAGAATTCTAGTGCTACCTCCTTAGTGCTGATGAGGAGCAACACCCCCGAAACACCATATCTGCAAATTGAGATTCCAGTTTAGCTTTTATCCTATGACATATTGCAAGGCTCAATAAAGACATAATATCGACTTTAGGTATCACTGCTTCCAATAGGTGAGTTCTAGAGTTCTAGTCCTCTTCTTCTCTGAAGAGACAATTTCCATACTGCTGTAACATCACAAGTTGGTTTGGTGAATAGACTTTAGCTTCTGTGATGTCACAAGTGGGATATACCACCAATATATCACAATTACATTTTGGATAAGTAGCATGCAGAAATACCTGCCAACTGTCCTGAATTTGCTAATTTATTTTCAGACACAAATCCTGCAAAATTGGAGTGATCCCTAGAGGATCAGGACATTCCTGCTTGGTCGGCAGAACTTAAATTTCCCTTTTTCCCCCAAAGAAATATTGGTAAATGTGCATGCTAATAAAACACAAATGTGTATCACTCATATATACTGATGTGCCACCACAACTGTTTTTTGTAAGATACTGTGATATCATGCAATTCTTTCAGACATGGCAGCTCTAGTGTGGGCACTGGTGTCAATCATTGTCTCTATCTCCGCCTTATGATGACGTCTTCTTTCACAGAAGCTACGGCGGCAGCAGAGACAGAAGCAGGGAGCCGGCGCTGCACTCTCATTTCCCACAGTGTCCATCACCCAGGATCCAGAATCAAGGCAAGAAATTAGTGAGCAACTGCATCACTGCCCCCTGTGACATCCTGTTCCAGGAGAGGCAATGGACACTGTGAGGAGTGAGTGAAGCCCCTGCTTTCTGTGACATCCCATTTGAGACTCCTCTCAAAATAAACGTCACAGGAAGTACAGTAAAAAAATCAACACATTGATAGATAAGGTATATGGGGGGAAAGGATGGGGTGCTGTGTAATGAAGAAAATTACAAAAGTGGTTAGAGTGTAAATATACATAGTTAGAAAGTTTATTTTAGGTGCCAGGCCACCCCTTTAAAGATTTTTAGTGTTAAATCTGCATTGTGCCTATTTGCAGCCTAGTGACTAGTCGCCATAAAGCTTAACCTTCCTGAATTTGATGACCAAACACAAGTTTATGACTTTACAGAACAATTACTGGACAGAGATATTTTCACAGAATACAGACCAAATAGGCAAATAAGAGGGTCTGTCAACTGCTGGTGTCAACTCTCAATGGAGCAGAAAGCATTTCACTGTGCTGTCAACTATTGATAGGGGTTTTCCATGCACCTTAACGTGAACTCTAACGTGCTATGGAAATTTCAGACAGTGGAATATGCTGGCACTGGCTAACTATAGGCTTCCTTATTGGGTCACTTTGTCCTATTGTAATTTCTGCAGAATGGCATTATAATGGGCAACAGTGCATTAGAGATGCAGCTGTAAGAGTGGGGAAAGAAAAGAGACATCCCCTGAGCAACCTTACAGTGCTGATATGTGTTATATTGCGGCATGTTCCATATACATCAGTGGCTGGATGAAAGATACAAGAGTCTGTCTGGATCCCAGAAACTCACTCAGCTTTTATGCACACACACTGATTACAAGCAAACAGGTCACAGGTGAGGATGATACCTTTAGTAGCCATTCAAATCCATTTGTGTCAACGTCCATGCATGTTATCAGGCCAAAATCATCAGGGTATGTGAACTTTTGATCAGGGTCATTTGGATGTACTATTATGTATGTAAAAAGAGAAAACCCAATAGTTTGACAATAAATGGCTTCACCCATCCACTAACCATGAGTGGAGAAAAAGTTTTGGTGTTATCATTCATATTCTCTGAAAAAAGGCCAAGAAAGCAAAACTCTGCCGGGGTATGTAAACTTTAGAGCACAACTGTATCGATGCTTGATGCAATAGTTTAATGCATACATGTCAACTCAGGCCCCCGGGGCCAAATCTGGCCCGCAGTGTAATTATATGTGACCAAAGAGTAAACATCCAATGTCTACTAGAGCTGACCTGCCAGTAGACAATGCATGCTAATACAATAAATCCATTCCCCACGTCATCATACTCTATGACAATCTGCCACCTCGCCCACATCAATGAAATTGAGCACCCTCACCGGTACACACAAACTCCTCACATCACTCCCTTGATGACTCAGCACTTTCTTCCCCAAAAGGTATCACAGCCCCAGCTTACACGCCAGGATTGAAGCGGCAGCTGGAGATTTACTGGAGGTATCTTAAACTGCAGTGCAGGTGCTGGGCACCAAGAAGGGCAAAGCCAAAATGCTGCAATTTGGAAAAAGGTGGAGGAGAACAAAAAGGAGGGCAACGATCACTACTCAATGCCAAAAGATGCCTCCCTTCTCAATGATGTATCAACCATAGATGTATTTATTAATATGGCAACGGAGGATTTTCATTCACTCCAAAAGACGTTCTCCCCTCCCAGGTACAGTGGGTACGGAAAGTATTCAGACCCCTTTGAATTGTTCCCTCTTTGCTTCATTGCAGCCATTTGGTAAATTCAAAAAAGTTCTTTTTTTTTCTCATCTCTGCACCCCATCTCTGCACCCCATCTTGAGTGAACAAGAACAGAAATGTAGAAATGTTGGCATATTTTTTAAAAAAGAAAAACTGAAATATCACATGGTCATAAGTATTCAGACCCTTTGCTTAGTATTGAGTAGAAGAACCCTTTTGAGCTAGTACAGCCATGAGACTTCTTTGGAATGATGCAACAAGTTTTTCACACCTGGATTTGGGGATCTTCTGCCATTCTTCCTTGCAGATCTTCTCCAGTTCCATCAGGTTGGATGATGTCTTTTATGCAGGTAATTAGTTCAAGCAGGTGCAATTAATACAGGTAATGTGTGCAGAGTAGGAGGCTAAGGCCGGCGTCACACTGGCGTATTGCATCCGATGCGAGATCATCGGATGCGATATGCTGATGACACTCGGCTCCTGCCCGCAGCAGAGCAGGAGCCGAGTGTCATGCGTCTGTGCTCCGATTCTCTCGCACAGGGAGGATCGGAGCACAGCTGCGGAGGAGGCGGAGAAACTAATTTCTCCATCTCTTCCATTGCTGGGGTCCGCTTATAACGCACAGCACTCGGATGATATCCGAGTGGTGTGCGCTGTCTCACTCGCACCCATAGGCTTATATGGGGGCGAGTGAGCCGAGAGTTTTCCTCGGTCCGAGACAATCGCAGCATGCTGCGATTGTCTCGGAATGAGGAAAACGGCAGACAAAAAGTCAGCTGGTGGGAGCTGCCCCATAGCTGAACATTGGTCCGAGTGCAATGCGATTTTTTATCGCATTGCACTCGGACGTTTAAAACGCCAGTGTGACGCCGGCCTTAAAGAAAAACTAACAGGTCTGTGAGAGCCAGAATTCTTGCTGGTTGGTAGGCGATCAAATACTTATTTAATTTTATGCAAATCAATATAATTATTTAAGAATCGTACAATGTGATTTTCTGGATTTTATTTTTAGATTCTGCCTCAAAGTTGAAGTATAAATTACAGACCTCTCCATTCTTTGTAGGTGGGAAAACATGCAAAAATTTGCAATGTATCAAATACCTAATTTCTCCACAAATATATAGCTCATCAGCTAAGCCCCAATTTCTTGTAAAACATTTGTCCATGCAAATTGTATACTCCTTTAATGAACAGAAAATGAGACAGTGAACTTTTATTTTATTCAGTTGAAAGTCAAAATGTAAGATAAAAGATAAAAATAGACATTTTAATGTATCCAAATTGTACATGTCATAACCAAATAAATTAATTTTGTAGATTTTTTTTCATAAAGAAAATTCCTATGCTTTGCTCACAGCTGGAAGCATCTCTGCAATTTGTCTAGTTAGGGCTAATGCCATTTCCAAATGAAAGGTCCCATCTTCATAGCCGGAAAACGCAATTCTGTTAAACAAAATACCAATGCTCCATGGACACCAACTTTTTAAAAGGTTTATGCTCTATTAATCCCATACAGAACATGGCCAATTTATTGCCACAGGGAACGGCATTGCCTTGCTATGTTCTATAAAAATAGATGAGAAGTTATGCTAATGATCATTACTCATCCACCATGATTGCTGACCGATTTTATTGTTACTCTTCTAAATGTTAAGGAAAAAGAAATAACTAATTTTTTGAAAAATGTTAGTGTTTTTTTTGTGCAATCTTAGTAAATTCTATAATTAGATTATTTCTTTGCTAAATGAGATGTCAGTAGTGTTGAGCGATACCGTCCGATACATGAAAGTATCGGTATCGGAAAGTATCGGCCGATACCGGCAAAGTATCGGATCTAATCCGATACCGATACCCGATACCATTACAAGTCAATGGGACTCAAGTATCGGACGGTATCCCTGATGGTTCCCAGGGTCTGAAGGAGAGAAAACTCTCCTTCAGGCCCTGGGATCCATATTAATGTGTAAAATAAAGAATTAAAATAAAAAATATTGCTATACTCACCTCTCCGACGCAGCCTGGACCTCACCGAGGGAACCGGCAGCGTTCTTTGCTTAAAATGCGCGCATTTACTGCCTTCCGTGACGTCACGGCTTGTGATTGGTCGCGTGCCGCCCATGTGGCCGCGACGCGACCAATCACAGCAAGCCGTGACGTAATTTTCAGGTCCTGAATGCCTAATTCTAGGCATTCAGGATTTTAAAATTACGTTACAGCTTGTGATTGGTCGCGTCGCGGTCACATGGGCGACGCGACCAATCACAAGCCGTGACGTCACGGGAGGCAGGAAACGCGCGCATTTTAAAATTACGTCACGGCTTGTGATTGGTTGCGTGCCGCCCATGTGACCGCGACGCGACCAATCACAGCAAGCCGTGACGTAATTTTCAGGTCCTGAATGCAGAATTAGGCATTCAGGACCTGAAATTACGTCACGGCTTGCTGTGATTGGTCGCGTCGCGGCCACATGGGCGGCACGCGACCAATCACAAGCCGTGATGTCACGGAAGGCAGTAAACGCGCGCATTTTAAGCAAAGAAGGCTGCCGGTTCCCTCGGTAAGGTGCAGGCTGCGTCGGAGAGGTGAGTATATCCCTATTTTTTATTTTAATTCTTTATTTTACACATTAATGTTGTTTCGATACCGATACCCGATACCACAAAAGTATCGGATCTCGGTATCGGAATTCCGATACCCGCAAGTATCGGCCGATACCCGATACTTGCGGTATCGGAATGCTCAACACTAGATGTCAGGAAATAATGTAGTTCAGGGCATTTGACATGTTCTATGTCTATAGTATGTGCACAGTATTAGGCCTTCTTCACACGTCTGTTTTTGTGCCCGTATACAGTCCATTTTTTAAGGACCGCGAATACAGACATATGCAAACTTATTGTTTTCAATGTTGTTGCGCACGTCAGGTTTTTCGCATGGACTGTGTGTCAATGTGAAAAATTCACAGACATGTTATTTTTTAACACAGCATGGACAAAATGTGTGCTGCACACTGATGACACATGAGTAACATCCGCGTATCATCAGTGTGACATGTACCGGCGCCTGTACAGTTTGCGCTGCTCCCATACACCGAGTGCTGAACTCTACTGTCATCATTGTCGCCTGTGTTATGGACCTGGTGGTTAGGAGCACCCGGAATGACCTGATGAGTAAACTCAAAATTGGGACTAGCTCTGGGAAGTGGGAACTGTGCTGACCGCAAACTCTACTCCTATCACACACAATAGAAATAGCCGTGGAGCGTACCTAACTCTCCCTAGACGCCTCTTCACAGCCTAAGAGCTAACTACCCCTAAAGATAGAAATAGAAGCCTAACCTTGCCTCAGAGAAATTCCCCAAAGGTAAAGGCAGCCCCCCACATATAATGACTGTGAGTTAAGAGGAAAGTCACAAACACAGGAATGAAACAGGTTTCAGCAAAGGAGGCCAGACTTCACTAAATAGTCAGAGGATAGAAAAGGAAACTATGCGGTCAGCACAAAAAACTACAAAAACCACGCAGAGTATGCAAAAAGACCCCCACACCGACTCACGGTGCGGAGGTGCAACACTGCACCCCAGAGCTTCCAGCTAGCAAGGAAATATCATGATAGCAAGCTGGACTAGAATTTAGCAGTACTAAGAAATATATTCAGGCAGCAGTAACAACAAATAAACTAGCAGGGACTTAGCTTCTGCTGGAGTAGACAGGTCTTCAGAGAAGTCCAAGAGAGATCTGAACCAATACTGATACATTGACAGCTGGCATGAAGTAACGATCTGAGTGGAGTTAAATAGGGAAGCCAGCATAGCAATAAATGAGAGCAGCTGATAAAGCCAACCTCAGTGACCAGCAGTTCCGCTCGAAGCCACCAGAGGGAGTCCAAGAGCAGAACTAACCAAAGTACCATTCATGACCACAGGAGGGAGTCCGAGAACGGAATTCACAACAGTAACCCCCCCTTGGGGAGGGGTCACCGAACCCTTACCAGGGCCCCCAGGCCGATCAGGACGAGCAAAATGAAAGGCACAAACTAAGTCGGCAGCATGGACATCGGAGGCAACAACCCAGGAATTATCCTCCTGACCATAGCCCTTCCACTTAACCAGGTACTGAAGCTACCGTCTCGAAATACGAGAATCCAAAATTTTTTCCACCACATACTCCAACTCCCCCTCAACCAACACCGGAGCAGGAGGATCAACGGAGGGAACCATAGGCGCCACGTACCTCCGCAACAACGACCTATGGAACACATTATGGATGGCAAAAGAAGCTGGAAGGACCAAACGAAATGACACAGGGTTGAGAATTTCAGAAATCTTATAAGGACCAATGAAACGAGGCTTAAACTTAGGAGAAGAAACCTTCATAGGAACATAACGAGAAGACAACCAAACCAAATCCCCAACACGAAGTCAGGGACCAACACAACGACGGCGGTTAGCAAAACGTTGAGCCTTCTCCTGGGACAACGTCAGATTGTCCACTACGTGAGTCCAAATTTGCTGCAACCTGTCCACCACAGAATCCACACCAGGACAGTCAGAAGGCTCAACCTGCCCCGAAGAAAAACGAGGATGAAAACCAGAATTGCAAAAAAAGGCGAAACCAAAGTAGCCGAACTAGCCCGATTATTAAGGGCGAACTCAGCCAATGGCAAGAAGGTCACCCAATCATCCTGATCAGCAGAAACAAAGCATCTCAGATAGGTTTCCAAAGTCTGGTTGGTTCGTTCGGTTTGGCCATTTGTTTGAGGATGGAAAGCCGAAGAAAAAGACAAATCAATGCCCATCTTAGCACAAAAGGACCGCCAAAACCTAGAGACAAACTGGGAACCTCTGTCTGACACAATGTTCTCCGGAATGCCATGCAAACGAACCACATGTTGAAAAAATAATGGCACCAAATCAGAGGAGGAAGGCAATTTAGGCAAGGGTACCAAATGGACCATCTTAGAAAAGCGATCACAAACCACCCAGATGACAGACATCCTTTGAGAGATAGGAAGATCTGAAATAAAATCCATTGAAACATGCATCCAAGGCCTTTTTCGGGGCTGGCAAGGGCAAAAGCAACCCACTGGCACGAGAACAGCAGGGCTTAGCACAAGTCCCACAAGACTGCACAAAAGAACGCACATCCCGTGACAAGGAAGGCCACCAAAAGGACCTAGCCACCAAATCTCTGGTACCAAAAATCTCAGGATGACCAGCCAACACCGAGCAATGAACCTCAGAAATAACTCTGCTAGTCCATCTATCAGGGACAAACAGTTTCTCCGCTGGACAACGGTCAGGTCTATCAGCCTGAAACTCCTGCAGCACCCGCCGCAAGTCAGGGGAGATGGCAGACAGAATTACCCCCTCTTTGAGAATACCAGCCGGCTCAGGGACTCCCGGAGAATCAGGCACAAAACTCCTAGAAAGGGCATCCGCCTTCACATTCTTAGAACCTGGAAGGTATGAGACCACAAAATCGAAATGGGAGAAAAACAGCGACCATCGAGCCTGTCTAGGATTCAACCGCTTGGCAGACTCGAGATAAGTCAGATTTTTGTGATCCGTCAAGACCACCACGCGGTGCTTGGCTCCCTCAAGCCAATGTCGCCACTCCTCGAATGCCCACTTCATAGCCAGCAGCTCCCGATTGCCAACATCATAATTACGCTTAGCAGGCGAAAACTTTCTAGAAAAGAAGGCACATGGCTTCATCACAGAGCCATCAGAACTTCTTTGAGACAAAACAGCCCCTGCTCCAATCTCAGAAGCATCAACCTCGACCTGAAAAGGGAGCGAAACATCTGGCTGACGCAACACAGGGGCCAAAGAAAAATGACGTTTCAGCTCCTGAAAAGCCTCAACGGCCGCAGAGGACCAATTCACCACATCAGCACCTTTCTTTGTCAAATCAGTCAAAGGTTTAACCACACTAGAAAAATTAGCGATGAAGCGACGGTAAAAATTAGCAAAGACCAGGAATTTCTGGAGGCTCTTCACAGATGTAGGTTGAGTCCAATCATAAATGGCCTGAACTTTAACAGGATCCATCTCGATAGTAGAAGGGAAAAAAATGAAGCCCAAAAAGGAAACCTTCTGAACTCCGAAGAGACATTTAGACCCCTTCACAAACAAGGAATTAGCACGAAGGACCTGGAATACCATTCTGACCTGTTTCACATGAGACTCCCAATCATCCGAAAAGACCAAAATATCATCCAAATATACAATCATGAATCTATCCAGATACTTTCGGAAGATGTCATGCATAAAGGACTGAAACACAGATGGAGCATTTGAAAGCCCGAATGGCATTACCAGGTACTCAAAATGGCCCTCGGGCGTATTAAATGCTGTTTTCCATTCATCGCCCTGTTTAATACGCACAAGGTTATACGCCCCTCGAAGATCTATCTTGGTGAACCAACTAGCCCCCTTAATCCGAGCAAACAAATCAGACAGCAGAGGCAAAGGGTACTGAAATTTGACCGTGATTTTATTGAGAAGGCGGTAATCAATACAGGGTCTCAGAGAACCATCCTTCTTGGCCACAAAAAAGAACCCTGCTCCCAACGGTGATGAAGACGGGCGAATATGCCTTATCTCCAAGGACTCCTTTATATAACTCTGCATAGCGGCGTGCTCTGGCACGGATAAATTGAAAAGTCGGCCCTTAGGAAACTTACTACCAGGAATCAAATTTATAGCACAATCACAATCCCTATGAGGGGGTAGGACACTGGATTTGGGCTCATCAAATACATCCTGGTAATCCGACAGAAACTCAGGGACTTCACAAGGAGTGGAAGCAGAAATTGACACCAACGGAACATCGCCATGTACCCCTTGACAACCCCAACTAGACACAGACATTGATTTCCAATCCAATACTGGATTATGAACCTGTAGCCATGGCAAACCCAACACGACCACATCATGCAAATTATGCAACACCAAAAAGTGAATATCTTCCTGATGTGCAGGAGCCATACACATGGTCAACTGAGTCCAGTACTGAGGTTTATTCTTGGCCAACGGCGTGGCATCAATTCCCCTTAATGGAATAGGATACAGCAAAGGCTCCAAGAAAAAACCATAGCGCCTGGCAAACTCCAAGTCCATCAAATTCAGGGCAGCGCCTGAATCCACAAATGCCATAACCGAGTAGGATGACAAGGAGCAAATCAGAGTAACAGACAAAAGAAATTTAGGCTGTACAGTACCAATGGTGACAGACCTAGCGAACCGCTTAGTGCGCTTAGGACAATCACAGATAGCATGAGTGGGGTCACCACAGTAAAAACACAGCCTATTCTGACATCTGTGTTCTTGCCGTTCAGTTCTGGTCAAAGTTCTATCACATTGCATAAGCTCAGGCCTCTGCTCAGAGGACACCACCAAATTGTGCACAATTTTGCGCTCGCGCAAACGCCGATCAATTTGGATGGCCAAGGACATTGATTCATTCAGACCAGCAGGCGTGGGGAATCCCACCATAACATCCTTAAGGGCTTTAGAAAGACCCTTTCTAAAAATTGCTGCCAGGGCACACTCATTCCATTGAGTAAGCACAGATCATTTTCTAAACTTCTGACAATATATCTCCGCTTCATCCTGACCCTGACACAAAGCTAGCAAAATTTTCTCTGCCTGATCCACTGAATTCGGTTCGTCATAAAGCAATCCAAGCGCCAGAAAAAACGCATCTACATTAAGCAATGCAGGATCTCCTGGCGCAAGGGAGAATGCCCAGTCTTGAGGGTCGCCACGCAACAAAGAAATAATAATTTTTACTTGCTGAATGGGGAATGAAACTTAGATCTATCCCCAGAAAACAAATCAGGAATTGGAATTCTAGGCTCTAACATCGGATTCTGACTACATAATCTTGAATGCTTTGTACCCTTGCAGTGAGATCCACACAAGAGGACAGACCTTGAATATCCATATCTACACCTGAGTCCTGAACCACCCAGAGGTTAAGGGGAAAAGAGAGACAAAACACACTGCAAAGAAAAAAAAAATGGGTTCAGAACTTCTCTTATCCCTCTTTTGAGATGCATTAACACTTTATGGGCCAGCTGTACTGTTATGGACCTGGTGGTTAGGAGCACCTGTAATGACCTGATGAGTAAACTCAAAATTGGGACTAGCTCTGGGAAGTGGGAACTGTGCTGACCGCAAACTCTACTCCTATCACACACAATAGAAATAGCCGTGGAGCGTAACTAACTCTCCCTAGACGCCTCTTCACAGCCTAAGAGCTAACTACCCCTAAAGATAGAAATAGAAGCCTAACCTTGCCTCAGAGAAATTCCCCAAAGGTAAAGGCAGCCCCCCACATATATTGACTGTGAGTTAAGAGGAAAGTCACAAACACAGGAATGAAACAGGTTTCAGCAAAGGAGGCCAGACTTCACTAAATAGTCAGAGGATAGAAAAGGAAACTATGCGGTCAGCACAAAAAACTACAAAAACCACGCAGAGTATGCAAAAAGACCCCCACACCGACTCACGGTGCGGAGGTGCAACACTGCACCCCAGAGCTTCCAGCTAGCAAGGAAATATCATGATAGCAAGCTGGACTAGAATTTAGCAGTACTAAGAAATATATTCAGGCAGCAGTAACAACAAATAAACTAGCAGGGACTTAGCTTCTGCTGGAGTAGACAGGTCTTCAGAGAAGTCCAAGAGAGATCTGAACCAATCCTGATACATTGACAGCTGGCATGAAGTAACGATCTGAGTGGAGTTAAATAGGGAAGCCAGCATAGCAATAAACGAGAGCAGCTGATAAAGCCAACCTCAGTGACCAGCAGTTCCGCTCGAAGCCACCAGAGGGAGTCCAAGAGCAGAACTAACCAAAGTACCATTCATGACCACAGGAGGGAGTCCGAGAACGGAATTCATAACACGCCTGGTCTCCCTACGATCAGCAAGACCAGGAGAGTCTGATGACAATTGCAGTCAGCGGCTACTGTCTGTGTCTAGCGTTAACTACAACTGTCATTATTGTTGAGTTCTTAGTACCCAACATCTCCAATCAAAGCATATTGACATTCTTCAAAAAAACATCTTAAAAAGATGTCTGATGGCGCTTTTACACTTTGAGCATTGTGGGATAAGGTCCTTCAGGTGGCTCTTAATTGCTAGCTAGATATCAGTATTGGTGAAGTGATGGTCTTCTCTTCTATGCACAAACTCCAAAAAACAAGCAATAATTTTACACTCAACCCATTTTTGTAAACATGTTTTTTTTCTCAGTGCATACAGTGTCATTGCCTCAAAAATGAGCATTACCTCTCCAGCAGCTAAACCTCTATGGACGTATCACATTTTTCATGGGAGCAGAGCCATCCTTCGCAATCACTGTCCAAGACCAAGAGAGAATATATAGTAACTTTATGTAAGTTTTTTTTTTTAAACTAAAGAGCCAGCACCTACGATTTGCTGCGATGAATAAATAAAATATTAACTGAAATGTGAAAAACTTTGAGCAGAACGGAAATCTGTCTTTAAAGAGTCCAGTAAACTTGTCAAAGAAAGCTTGAGATTGACAAGTGAACATGGAATAAGACTTTTCAATTTGCCTTCACAGTAAATGGCAAAGGCTCATTCATTAGAGAAGCTCGAGATTGAATTGGATAAATTCCTTCAGAAACAGTACAGATGTCGGTGATAAAACAAAAAAGTTACTGTAAAGGGGAATTTAGGATTTGTTGCTTATGACAGCAGCTCAGAATGGCACTTAGGATCTTCAAGAAGATGGCTTGACATTAAGAGGCTGAGGTTACCGAGGAAAAAAGAGAAAACAAAAGAGAAACATGAAATAATAGATAGACCTTATACACATCGCCACCATACTAAAGATGACATCTACTCCCAGGTGATTTTTCATTTTCTTACTTTCTAATGTTACTTTTGATCCTCATGCTCTTAGAAAAATAAATTAGTATTCTGTGTGACCAGAGGTGTAACTTGAAGCTCCTGGGTCCATGTGCAAAACCAATAATTGGGTTCTTCATCTATCACATGTCATTTCATATGACATAGAGGGACTTGTTGAACAGGTCAGACTCCAGGGACCATGAAATCTGTAACACATGTAGCTATACCTCTAATGATTAGACCTATTATTATTAAAGTCATGCCTTACAAAACATTGGTCAAATGTCTAAGCACAACCCTGTTCATTAGAGATGAGAGAATGTATTCAACTGAAATTGAATTTTGCTCCAATTTTACAAAAATTATTATTCACCAAAATGTGGATTTTTTTGTCATTCACATCCACGAAGATTTGGCAAAATGGCAGCCAGTCTGCATCTCTGTAGATGCCCATCTAAAGGTTAAAAATTAAGAAGTAAAATTTTTACTCACCTTTCCAGCCCTTCCGCTCCTCACCATCCCTCACCCATTTCAGTGCTGGCAGCAGTGATAAATTTATGAGATGAGGACCAGATAGGATTGGTGAGGAACTGAAGGGCCAGAGAGGTCAGCAGTAAAGTGAATATAAGCATATTTTTTAAAAACTTTTTTATACTCTGGGGTATCTCCAGACCCCAAAACATAATAAGGGACATTCAAATTGCTGCTAATCAATTTTCCCGGGAAAATCCATGCAAACTGACAGATTAAAATTTTGCCAGATATGCTCATCTCTACTGCTCATACATACATAGAGTACCTATCTTCCTAAATGAGAATATTTAGCTAGTCTGTGCAAAAATAAGCAATCTAAAAATTGTTTCCATGTTAAATGTCCCTCTCCATTTTTCCCCACAAGTCACTTTTCCTGTTTTACCTCGATGCCCGAGTGACTGACCATCTCTCCAAGACAGCAGTAATACCCAACTGCCTAGACAATAGCAGGATCTCAAGAAAGCATTCACGAGCATGCGCAATAGCTCCTCATCTTGACTTCTTGCATATGCCTATATCAATAGAGTCTCCTTGATTGAAGCTGGGGAGATGGGTTCATTCTCGGTGTATAATGTGGTTGTCTCCAAAAACCTAGAGAAGTCAGCAACTATATTCTTTTTTTTATTACTAACTTTAAAAAAAAAGGAATTGTTTTTTATCCCCATAAAATAATTTGTCTATGAACTGCAAATAGCAAAACACAAACCTTTTACTTGTGTTTTCTTATCACGATATTGTTTTATTTAGCGCCATGGCATATTATAGTGTAATGAATATGGCCGCATTAGTCACGTTGGCTATAGTAATTTTGTGGCTGGATAGGGGGAAGGCAAAATTACAGGAACTCACACTTCTCACCTTGCCTATTCAAACAAAAAAATACTTCAGCAATTAACATTCTCCTTTGGTGAAAACTAAAGTTCCCGAATTTGGGTGGCAATGCACTGTCTCAACTCTTCTGTTAAATATTGATAGCGGTGTACCAGGCACCTTTTTCTCCACTGTACACAAAAATCTTCAGTGACTTTGCTACTTTTAGCACAGTAAACCTATTTCTCTTCCAAGGTTTGTGTTGTTTGTAACCCTTTGGAAAATTCTATATTTAACACTGTGTAATATTGGTCTCACTTTGGCCTGTGTGTTAGGGCTCACGCACACAATCGATATTCTCTGACGAGTGCTCTACATGGTTTTCACTCGTATTTATGATTTTCCATGGGGCTGTGCACGCATTTATTTTTTTCCTAAGGCCAAGTCATCTGCGAAAAAAATCGGAGACATGTATGATTTTGATCCAATTGTAGGATCTAAATCGGCAATTCAAGTCTAGGGTTAGTGAAAAAATCCTTGACTGCCAGAATGGAGAAGGTGGAGAAAAATGTTTTTTTCTCAAAGCTGGAGATAAACTGATGCCACTCTAATCAAACTTTGATAAAACTCTGATCAGAGTCTGATTTGCATAATAGGACCGTTTTTCTCGAATGTGGAGAAATCGGTAGTGTAAACTTGCCCTTGCTTCCACAATTGCACACCTCACAGTTTCAATCTTGGCCATAAAGTACCGTAGTTTCATGTCAAAGGTATGAATCACTATTGTAAGTATCTTGGTGGGTTTCATTCGAAGACACCAACTCGAAAGTTGGTATTCGCTTAAGAGACTATGGGATACACAGTCTGCACTGCCAACTGCATCAATCTCTGGTGTAGCAATGTTACTGATTCATTTTATACTTATAGTTATATTATGAAATTATTCATAGTTACAGAGACAAATAAAATGGAAAATTAAAATTATTTTAAATTATTTTATGGACTTCAACCACAAATAGTCAAGTTAAGGAATCTCTTTAGTGTGTCTTATAATGTCCATAAAAATAGCAAAATCTTAAAGAGGTTGTCCACTATACTGACAACCCTTTCTGAATCCTTATGTTTCTCCCTTGTGAAATAATAACACCTATACTGACCTCCAGTGCCAATGCTATTCCAGTGGCGTCTGCACTGGCTCTCTCGAGGATCGAGTAATGTTGTTATGTGACATGATCCCTGCAGCCAATCTCTCCTCCTTCAGACATATTACATACGTCAAGAGGAAGTGACAGCTGAAGTGAAACCAGGGATCATGTGACATAAAAATGTCACGAGATCCCCGGGAGAATCAGTGCCGACACCACTGGAACCGTGCCGGCACCAGAAGTCAATATAGGTGCTATGATTTTTTCAAGGTGGAAACAAAGGGATGGAGAATGGGTTGTCTAAGTAGGTATCAAGCCTTTTAAAAGCCCTAGCACAGAGGTTTTGTATTTATTTTGCTTGTTCCTATAGCATCATTTTTTTTTTACATAAGTCATCATAACTGTCTCCGTTGAGGCATACAATCTAAATTTGTAAATCGCTAAATAAATGTCTTTGGTGCATGGGAGGAAACCCACACAAACATTGGGAGAATATACAAATTCCTGGTACTGTAGATGTTGTCTTTGGTGGGTTTCAAAACCCAGGACCCCTGAGCTGCAAGCAGGCTGGGACTGGCCAACAAGAGAGCAGGAGAATCCTCTGGTGGCCCCTGTGCAGGAGTGGACCACCACACTCTTATATGAGCAGTACGTGGCATATTGCACTATGTACAGACAAAGCTAGCATATTTTTCATTCAACAATCAACCCATTTCATTGCTATAGAAATTTGTGAATGAGGATAAAGTCATATTTGCACGTTGCTGAAAAGTGTGACCCTCGAGTTGATGTTACGGGTGGGCCCTTAGCACCCTAGTCCGGCACTGGCTGCCAGGGTTCAGCTCTAATCACTGAGCCACCATGCTACATATGAAGCCATAGTTCTAGAATACAACCTGATAGCAAGCTTCGAAAATTGCCATAAGCACTTTCTTCTCTGTGCTTTGCTTTGTGTTTCAGAAAAATTCTGTGATGGTGATAAAATGCACTTATTCTACATTGAATCAAACTCTCTAGGCACAAAATACGTCAGCGTAGCTCTGCATTTTTGACGAAAGAGCATGTGTTATTAATGCAAAGCTAAATCTCTGGCCAAGTTAGAACATCAAATATAAATCACAAAAAATTATTCTACAAGGCTGTCATTCACCTACTAAAAGATGAAACATCTGCAGTCCTACATTGTAAAATGGAAGAACAGGCATCAGGCATCATACACACTATTCATCATTTTGGGTTTGGACTTGTCAAGATGAATACGTTCTAAAAGCAATAGATTGCCAGATGTAGCGTTTACTGTATGATTGAGTTGCAAAGTGGTCGAATGCCAAGTTTGTGTTCCAGTCTTGGTCAAGAGGTAGTTTGAGCTTATTTTTAGAAAGTTGACATATTATTGAGACATATCACATTGTAATAAACATAGCTTAGGAAATCTTCCAGTACTTAGAGGGAGTCTGTCACCCCATTTTTGTGATATGAGGTAAAAGTATCCATCAGTTCAGCATCAGTTCTACATTACTGCAGTACTTTTGATAGCCCCTGACTCCCCACCTTTGATGAATAAATACCTTTTTTATCTCTCCTGCGTTGTATGTAAATCTCCTCGTTCCGGTCAGATGGGCATGGCTTATTCTCGTTCTCTCCCCCAGCTCCTCGGCTTGCTGTTTGTAATGAGATATGTGAATAGCACAGATCCCGTACAGTTGCCGCGCGTGCGCATTGAAATGGCCTCTCGCACGTGCACAGTATGATTTGCCCAACGTTAAGAAAAATGCGGCACATGCGCAATAGTGATTTTATGCTTTGACCATGGCGAGAGGCCATTTCAATGCGCACGCGTGGCAACTGTATGGGACCTGTGCTATTCACAGATCTGTAGAAAAAAGTGGGCACTCACCATCTGCTAATATTCAGTCTTTATTGTGCCACATGCCAAATGCAGAAATTGCAGGGAGAAACGTGGTATAAAAAGACGACGATCGTTTCGCGCTGCTGCGCTTCCTCGGGTCTTGATGCAGAGTGTGGGTGGGAAGACTCTATATAGCGGAAACCACTACCAGGTGGCCACTCACTCACCTGCATAATCATAATCCTACTAGTCTAATAAAAACATAAAAGTGATTAAAAACAATGTGAGAATAAGCACTTTACATAAATATGAAATCTTGAACATGAACTGTGCAACCAACATCATATTATATTGCCAACTCTCCATTATAAATATACTGACATATCCAGTCTCTCGTTTAACCCCAAGGGTCCTGTAGCATTAACCCTCATGATCCACTTCCCCTCTCTTCTCAGAGTCTTCCCACCCACACTCTGCATCAAGACCCGAGGAAGCGCAGCAGCGCAAAACGATCGTCGACTTTTTATATCACGTTTCTCCCTGCTATTTCTGCATTTGGCATGTGGCACAATAAAGACTGAATATTAGCAAATGGTGAGTGCCCACTTTTTTCTACATTTTTGCTATTTCATGGACTATATTTCTGTGGTAGCACCCAAGTTCTGCAAGTGGCATATACGCTGGATATCTGACACACAAATGTACAGGTGTTTTCACTAGCGGTTGGTGCGGCAATCTGTTTTTCTTTTTGCTTTGAACTATTCACAGATCTCATTGCGTACAGCAAGCCGAGGAGTGGGGAGAGAGAAGAAGAATAAGCCACGCCCATCTGACCGGAATGAGGATGTTCCTAAGATATGGCCCACACTGCTATATATACAAATCAATGTACAGTATGAGTCTTGACATTAATTGGGTGTTGTCCCAAAGACAATGCCATAGAGAACAATTTATGGTCAGAAGGGATGAGCAGACCCATGGAAGTTTGGGTTCTGTTACCCAACCAAACATTTTGTCTAAAGTTTGGTTTGGGTACCACAACTTTACCCAAAGTTAAACATGAATGGAGACCCAAACTTTGGGGCTGGAAATCTCTTTCTCTCTATCTAACTCTCTCCTCCTGAACTTCCCACAGAACTATGAATATAAAATCAGACTCCGAGACTTCGGAGTTCAACAGCAAGCAAAAAGTGTCCAGTACGAACCCAGAACTTTAAAGTTTGAATCCTCTCATCTCTAATGGTCAGTCCAACTGGGCTAACAGGACTGGGTTTATATGCAGGAAACAGGGAGGACCATATCTCAGGAAAGTAGGTGTGCAGGAACAAATAAAAATGCTAGCAGAACAGTGACCTTTACACCAGGTAATAAAAATTAACTATTTAATTATGTCAAGTGATGAGTCCTCTTTAAGATTAAAATATCATTACAGGGCAGGACAAGGCTGTGTGGAATCTTAAACAACTGGGGCAAGTAAGGTCTTTGCCCCAGGCATGCTAATATTAGGAAAGTCAGGTGTCCGCTTTCTACACAGCTATAAAGAAACCTACATATACTCTACAGTGCCATATCCAGAGAGTTCTCCCAAATATTATGCTCCATCCAGTGAGTTTTCCCATATGCATTGCTCACCCATGCCACCCCAGTGTATGTCATTCCACCTTTAAAATCTCATCCTTTTGTTCAGGTGTCTTCTATTAGTACCAATGCCAGAGTACCCGCGACCATACATATTATTTGATGAGAAATGTTGTCTACAACACACCAATTTTGCCAGCTGTATATGGCCTGCCTTATTAATAAATACTTATTAAAAAGAATTAAAGGAGTTGTGAACCCTTTGGGACAATTTTTGCTTAAGTGCATGTATATTGGGCTCACACATATTGCATCATTTGGCTTTTACAAGCTCTATATTTTGCTGTACATTTAATTTGGAATAAATCAGCTAAGAGGAGTTCAGAAAAATACAGATTAATGAGTTACAACTCTCCCTTTGACCCTCATAGTGGGATGACTGATGGATTCTGAATTAACACAGCAATAGACAGTGTAATGCAGAGTTTATGTGTAACCCCTGTTGCATGGTATGCAGTGGTTCAAAGTGACAGAAATTAGTCTCTATTTTGCTAGGTTGCATTGGACTACAACTCCCAGAAACATTTGCTCTTCTATGGACCCTTGAAGAGGAAGAGCAGCAGCAACAGAAAAGACTGATTGGCTGAGCAAGCTGGAGAAGAAGAGAGGAGCTAAAGCCCCTGAGGAACGTGTAGGCTGTGGTCCATTGCTGGAAAAAGACAGTGATGATCCAGGATAGGAGCCCAGGGTGAGTGCTGAAAGTTCTGCAGCCCAGTGTGAGAGAACAGTGAGATCATCTGCCTCACGCATCCTGGTCTACCTCAGAAGAGGATCCTGCCATCCATTCCTTGTGTCCCTAAGCACCTGGACCTTGCAATCCCAAGTGAGCAGCTACTGCTGGGATTTGTTGTTTAAGGCCGGGGTCACACTTGCGAGTGCAATGTGAGAAACTCGCGCGAGTCTCTCGTCTCAATACCCGGCACTGCCGCCGGCACTCGGGACCGGTGTGTGCGGCTGCATAGAAATACATGCAGCCGCACGCTCCGGTCCCGAGTGCCGGCAGCAATACCGGGTATTGAGGCGAGAGACTCGCGTTAGTTTCTCGCATTGCACTCGCAAGTGTGACCCTGGCCCAAGAAGTTATAAATGACTTATTTGTTAAGGGGGAATTGCTGAGAATTCTTGTCCCACATGGAGTTTGTAATAGGACCACCAATAAGGGGATTTTGTTCTCGTTGGATTCACTGTACCAACAGCTGCTATAAGCACGCAAACATCTGTAGCAACCGGGTCCCAAAGGTTGGACTGTATTATTTGCATCACTACAGCCATTTGTAAGTTAAATTCAATTAGATAGAAGTGTGTCTAATGTCACTTAAAGAGAAAGTGTCATCCCTAACATTCAGGTTTACCACAAAGCCCATTCTGTACCTTTAAGAGAATAAGACATCTTCTGGGTTAATGTTGTGTCATTTTGTTGTTCCTTGTTAGTCCCCCTGCATCTATTACCATTTATGCCTTTAGAAATAAACTTGACAAGTGTTTCAATCTCATCTCTTGTAACTGTATGCGGAACATGGACAGGGATTTCCCAAGTTGACCCCTGGCAAAAGAGAAAGACCCTCCCGCATTTCTCTAGAGCTCTCAGCAAGATTTGTGTGGAGTCACTGTGCCATTTTGAGGTGCCAACCACCGGACACCCTGCACACAGAGGCGACTTAAAGGGTTTTACATATAGAAGACAAACAGTATAAAAATCTTAATGAAACCCAATGGCAAAAATGATTTTTTTTTTTTACATGAATATCACGCAAGTAAAAAAAAAAGAAAAAAAATTCCTACAGGTAAAGAACACCTTTAATTTACAGAGTGGGTTTCGGTTATCTATTGCGTTGCATGTACTACAGGTGTACTGTATAAATAAACCTATGTCTATAAAAACACAGACAGAATGAGCCAAATCACAATTTCCTCCAGAACTGGCAGAAATGTAGAGGGTGTGCTTGAATTACTGTCTGGAATGAACTTGTGATAACCATCTCACTAGTGTAATTGTGGAAGGCATGCGAGAGCCGGTGCAGTCAAGCTTCAACTAACAGAGCAAAGTGGTAAAATAAACTTTTCGAGTTAATGTACTTTCAGTTAGATCACGTTGCACATCTGCGTTTTCCTGCCAAACTAATATTCAGTTTTAAAATATCAAGTCCCATTAACTGCTTCTCATTTTATTCTAAGTTGTTTAGTGGGAAAATCTATCTGTATCGGATATATGGATTGTTCTCTTCTTTAAAAGGTTTGCCACTTGCGTCAGTTTTTAGGATCAGAGTTTCATCAGTTTTTCTCGGATGGAACAAAAAAATCCCGCTAGAGGTTTCTGAATCTTTTCCTATTGAACAGTCCATAAAAATCAGACACTCAGAAAATCAGTATTGGAGATTTTGATCCGAGAATCAAAAAATTATCCGTGATTCCGCATGGACCACTTAGTCCGAGAAAAATAAAAAATGGACTTGTGAACTACTCACAGACTATAAAAATACAGAAACATCTGTTCAAGAAAAACTGAGTCAATAAAGAGGTCTGTTGAGTTGACAACTGGATTGCTAGAAAGATCAACTGCAATCTGTAAGGAAGCCTAGCTGCAAGTATTACATTTCTCTACAGCTCCCCCACAGGTCAAATGAAGCATTACACAGTTCTGATGTTGAAAAACACATCGGGGTACCAAACTATCAGGATACAGGTTTGTTTTAGGTGAGGTGCAGGATCAGTTATGTCACTGTGCTAGGTAAATAGTGACAAATCACAAAGTAATTGTAGAAGTTCTGTAGATTTGTCAATAGGCTTTGTTTAATATTGTAGCTCCTTCCCACTTTTCTCAAATTTTTTTGAAAACGTCTCTAGGTATCACTGCAGGATATCCATCTTCCAACTCATATATTAATGATCTCCATGGTCAAACTCGACCACTTGTTAATTTTTCTCTTTTTTTTTGACAAATAATTGGATGTTTGATGATTAATCATTACAAGTCATCTCCAGTGCTTTCTCAGGAAACATGACATCAGAAAATATCAGAGCGCTGGACAATCTCACACTAATTGTATTTTGCACATGTCTTATTATGAGGGATTCTGGACTATTGTTTTCCTAGTTACCGGATGAACTTTATTTATAAAAAAAAAAGAGATCCTAGCGGTAATGAGTCTAATAGATTTGCCATTTGTGTTTCCACTCATGTTAGTCCATCACGGTTCAATGCCAACCAACAATAATAACGTGTGCTTATTACATGTTTTTCTATGTTATATTATAGAATTGCTTCTTTAATCAATAATATCAACTGAGCAATCCATATCCAAGATGCAATTGAGTTATGCTTAAATACATGTAAATGTCATAGTTAGGTTTATTTAACTTATCAAAAGGAGCAGTGCAGCATGAAATAATTGCATCTCTCTATTTTATCCACATGCAATTTGTCACGGATCCCTCTCCGTGCTGTCACTAATTTGTCACATACCCGCTCTCAGCACGTGACTTGGGGGTTGTGCCTGCAAGGGTAACTCTATCTCCCCTCTCTCAGTCCAGCATTCAACCTCTGTCCTATGCTGTAATGGGAGCATAAATCACACACCGACCCAGGCCACACACCCGCTCATACACGCTGCCACCACTCACCGAATACACGGGTGATGAGTCCCGGAAATTATTAATACTGTCTACCACTCATACGGATCATATAGTTTAAGGCTATGGATTCTTTTAGAACATTCAAGGTTGAACTTGTTAAAGTTTTATGCTTTAATACAAAAAAGATTCAGTGCTTACAGTAAAGAAAAATGTATAAAAATATGATAATAAAAAGACATACAAATATGCAAAACAGTTATAAAATAAAGGGAGAAACTTACAGAAATATCGAAATTTGCAGTCTGGTACTCTGTCCCTGAGGGAGGGCAAAATATAGAATGGAACTAGTGTTGAGCGATACCATCCGATACTTGAAAGTATCGGTATCGGAAAGTATCGGCCGATACCGGCAAAGTATCGGATCTAATCCGATACCGATACCCGATACCAATACAAGTCAATGGGACTCAAGTATCGGACGGTATCCCTGATGGTTCCCAGAGTCTGAAGGAGAGGAAACTCTCCTTCAGGCCCTGGGATCCATATTACCGTGTAAAATAAAGAATTAAAATAAAAAATATTGCTATACTCACCTCTCCGACGCAGCCTGCACCTCACCGAGGGAACCGGCAGCCTTCTTTGCTTAAAATGCGCGCGTTTACTGCCTTCCGTGACGTCACGGCTTATGATTGGTCGCGTGCCGCCCATGTGACGGCGATGCGACCAATCACAACAAGCCGTGACGTAATTTCAGGTCCTGAATGCCTAATTCTAGGCATTCAGGATTTGAAAATTACATCACGGCTTCTCATTGGTCGCGTGCCACCCATGTGACCGCGACGCGACCAATCACAACAAGCCGTGACGTAATTTCAGGTCCTGAATGCCTAATTCTAGGCATTCAGGATTTGAAAATTACGTCACGGCTTGTGATTGGTCACGTCGCGGTCACATGAGCGGCACGCGACCAATCACAAGCCGTGACGTAATTTTCAAATCCTGAATGCCTAGAATTAGGCATTCAGGACCTGAAATTACGTCACGGCTTGTTGTGATTGGTCGCGTCGCCGTCACATGGGCGGCACGCGACCAATCAGTAGCCGTGACGTCACGGAAGGCAGTAAACGCGCGCATTTTAAGCAAAGAAGGCTGCCGGTTCCCTCGGTGAGGTGCAGGCTGCGTCGGAGAGGTGAGTATAGCAATATTTTTAATTTTAATTCTTTATTTTACACATTGCTATTAATCCCGATACCGATTCCCGATATCACAAAAGTATCAGATCTCGGTATCGGAATTCCGATACCCGCAAGTATCGGCCGATACCCGATACTTGCGGTATCGGAATGCTCAACACTAAATGGAACACATCAGCTCTCCAGGCTGCCCCTACATGTGAACACAATTCTATGTATACAGGCCTAATTGTTAGCTTTACTCTGGAGGTCAGATTTCTAGACCAGCCACTGAGGTTAATATCATAATTGCTTGCTTTTGATTGGAACGCTCCCCCAATGAATATATTATTTGCTCTGAGATTCCCTGTTTAAACGTTCTCACAAATAGATGGTGTCAGGCTGTAATTGACATCTCTCTTCAAAGAGCTAGGAGATGTCAATTGTTTCCCTTCTTTCTTGATTCCCAGAACGACCCCCTGGCGAGAGTGGAGACAGTAGTCTGCCTTCTCAAGATATGAATGCTGTGACCTTTGTGAGGCCTGCAGTTTCAGGACAGATATTCAACTACTGCTAGTTACACATATAACCCTAGACATAAGGTACCTTCACACGAAGCGACGCTGCAGCGATAGCGACAACGATGTCGATCGCTGCAGCGTCGCTGTTTGGTCGCTGGAGAGCTGTCACACAGACCGCTCTCCAGCGATCAACTATGCCGAGGTCCCCTGGTAACCAGGGTAAACATCGGGTAACTAAGCGCAGGGCCGCGCTTAGTAACCCGATGTTTACCCTGGTTACCAGCGTAAAATCTAAAAAAAACAAACAGCACATACTTACATTCACGTCCCCCTGCGTCCACTTCCTGACTGACTGAGCGCCGTACAGTGAGAGCAGAGCGGTGACGTCACCGCTGTGCTGTACTTTCACTTTCACTTTGCGGCGCTGAGTCAGAGGAGGAAGCAGACTGCAGGGGACGCAATGTGAGTATGTGCTGTTTGTTTTTTTTACATTTTACGCTGGTAACCAGGGTAAACATCGGGTAACTAAGCGCGGCCCTGCGCTTAGTAACCCGATGTTTACCCTGGTTACCAGTGTAAAATATCGCTGGTATCGTTGCTTTTGCTTTCAAACACAACGATACACGGCGATCGGACGACCAAATAAAGTTCTGGACTTTATTCAGCGACCAGCGACATCACAGCAGGATCCTGATCGCTGCTGCGTGTCAAACGAAACGATATCGCTAGCGAGGACGCTGCAACGTCACGGATTGCTAGCGATATCGTTATAATGTCGTTTCGTGTGAAGGTACCTATATGTGACTACACACATATAGATGTATACATATTTCACCACACAATTAATTTACTTAAAATTAGGTAAATTTTTATAAAATCTCTACAAGACAAAAGGCTATCATATTGTCTACTAATTTTGCACATATATTGTATGTAACATGCTACCAGCATGCTAAAGTGCTACAGACAGCACTGGATTTCCATGGCCGGCATCAGCATGAAGACTAAACTTTTCCCAATAATGGAGTTGCTATCAAAATTATGTAACTCCTATTGCAAATTTGGCTTACTAGCAAAATTGAAAATTGTCTCTTCTGGGAGGAAGAGGACTAGAACTCTAGTGCCACCCATAGGAAGTAGCAATCCTAGAAATCAATGTTGACCCTTTAAAGAGCCATGTTACATGACTTAGGATAAAAGCCAAAACCAGAATCTCAAATTGCAGGCACTGTGTTTCAGGGTATTGCCCCCTCATCAGTGCAAAGTGTGAGATTTGGTTTGGCTGTGTGAGAGGCGTCTGACCGGGAACCAAGAAGTAACGTTTCTCCTTGCGGGGAGTGACATGTTAAGCATGCCGAGATGAGGATACTTAAAACAAGCAAAAATGAAGAATGTTTGGAATAAACCAATGAAACAAGGAGGTCAACACAACTAATAAAACAAGTGATTTATAGAGATGAAAAGATCGATACGCGGAGGAGTTTACGTCAAATGTACTGTCTCTCATTGGGAGGTTTTCGCCCTTCATCAGTACAGTGCAAAATACTGGTTGGCTAAGCCTTAGATGCAGCTAAGCATGGAGACATACTGTATTTACAAGGCAATGCTCCATGGGGCATCTCATTCAGCCAACCAATATATTAATTTGTACTAATGAGGAGCAAAAACCCTGAAACAGTGCTGTGTACATGAGGATCCCAGGTTTGGCTGCTATGAGCTACTATGCATCTGTGAGTTTATATTTATTATGCTATGAAATTGGAGGATATCATCTATATGAGCATTTTAACAATGATTCCCATAATGCACAATTTCCTGATACAGACTTTAGCCATTTAGGAAACTAAGGTTTTTGTATGTGTTTAATCTTTGTTTTGCTGCCGCAAGTGTCTGCACTTTCATTTAAAGCTTAAATAGTGGTCTCCGAAGTCCCATTCAAGACATCTCATTGCTTTCTTGAAATAGGTGCCTTAACAGCTCTTCCTCTCTTAAACTTTACGACCGCTCATTTATGCAAGCAACCAGCATTCACACCTAGGACTAGAACAGATTAGCTTGTGAAACCAGATGCAGATAACATGTACTTCCAGCTATACTCATTTTTTATGTGTGAAGGCCAAAACACCTTAAAATGAAGCTCTACCTATGATGAATATTTTATACAGAGTCAATAAATGTCTATCCTACTGACCTCCCTCTTGTTTCTTTTCACTACATGTATTGTAGAAAATACAAAATCGATTGCTACCAGGAAACTGTCAACAAGTAGGTTATACTTGCTATTAAAAATCTTATTATGGCTTTATCATTTTTCTAAAAACAATTTACGTAAACTGTGGATATATAATGCAAACATTGGGCAGACACACAAATAAACTAGTATGCTAATGAGCAGGTACGGACTGGGGCTGAAATTCAGCCATAGCATTTGAAATCACACAGGTCCATGTTGTCCCCGTCCCCATGAACCAGATGGAATATATCACTAATATTACCCTGGATGGAGGAAAGGAAGATTTTCTACAAGACCAATATTTCTAACGATACCCGTGGCCTGGTGGGGTAAGTGAAGGAGTCAGCAACTTTGTGCTCCATCACACCTCTTAACAGTATGGGTGTCTTGAGAACACTGATTCTAGCACCAATGTAGCAGACAAGGCAGCCCATGATCAGACAGGCCCTTCTGGCATTTGCCAGAATTGCCAGATGGCCAGTCCGGCCCTGCTAGTGAGCCAAATAAACGCAAAGCCTATTGCATATTAGGACACTTTTTTTGCAATGGGATAAAAAGGGACAAAAAATAAAAAATAACAGACCTGTCTGTATTGGCTTTTGGATCAACAATTTAGTTGTGAGAGTGATCGACTGTTCTGCTACATTCCTACATCTGAAGACAACAATAGTGCTATGCGTATAGTGTTGAGTGGTTTTACGTAAAATGTGAATAGTGATGTGTGTCTTGTACATTGTGTGATGATATTATACAGCATATAAGTAATGTAAAGTGTTAATTTAGTGTAATGTAAAGTGTTAATTTATTGTAATGTAAAGTCTTCATATAATTAAGTGGCTTAGCAATGGTATAGGACAATATATTTAGTCTATAGGGTAGGATATAGTTAATGGATAGAATTAGTACAGTGGGTGGAAACTAGTGTTAGTAATAAGTGGGCACTTCCTGGTAGAGACTCAGATAAAGATATGCAGTGACAAGGTCACGTTGAAGTACAGTGGGCTGCTAGGGCCAGCACTTACTAATCGTTCAAGGCTGTGGGAGGCTCTACTGATATCCCATGTGGACATTGCTGCAATATCTGGAGCTTAGGGCCCAGTTCAGGTACTAGGGAGAGTGCCTGGTCTTTTGATATATAGCGTTTGGTGAATGTGGAACCGAATGAAAGGCAGTTAGCTTGTCTTGGGTGCACTGCTGAAGTGGACAGAAAATCCCTGTAGCTGACAGAGTCAGTGGGCTTTTGATAGCCCAGGACGAATGGGTGGTAGAGCTGAAGATGCGCTGTACTACAAAAGAAAGAAATATGCAGTTTTATGCCCTATCCCATGTTACAACTTGATGAACTTGAACTGACCAGTAAATGTTTTCCTGTTGAAAAGAACTTGGCGACCTCTGAATTGTGTGCGTCAGCTCCTGAGCATGGAGACCTGGAGAAAGCGGAGGCCTGTGGCCTACAAGTGAGTATGATGCACCCAACAACTGACAGCACATTGGGACTGGAATACTGTTCTCCCGTAAAGTGCCAGAGCGTATCCAGGCAGCAGCTTGGCCATGACTAATGCTCTTGGTAACTGTACATAATCAAGGATGCTCAACAATGAAGGTTGACTTTAACTAAAGCACATTGAAAGCCATATTGCTTGAATATGGCTTCCAGATGGCTTTTCCCCAATCTATTTGTCTGACTTTAGCTACATTGATATCAGAACGCATACATTTGGAGTACAGATGATGGCAGTGAAATAGCCAGCAGCTGTCTCCTCCTCATACTATTGTGCTTAGCAGCAGCATACAGGTCCTTCTCAAAAAATTAGCATATAGTGTTAAATTTCATTATTTACCATAATGTAATGATTACAATTAAACTTTCATATATTATAGATTAATTATCCACCAACTGAAATTTGTCAGGTCTTTTATTGTTTTAATACTGATGATTTTGGCATACAACTCCTGATAACCCAAAAAACCTGTCTCAATAAATTAGCATATCAAGAAAAGGTTCTCTAAACGACCTATTACCCTAATCTTCTGAATCAACTAATTAACTCTAAACACATGCAAAAGATACCTGAGGCTTTTAAAAACTCCCTGCCTGGTTCATTACTCAAAACCCCCATCATGGGTAAGACTAGCGACCTGACAGATGTCAAGAAGGCCATCATTGACACCCTCAAGCAAGAGGGTAAGACCCAGAAAGAAATTTCTCAACAAATAGGCTGTTCCCAGAGTGCTGTATCAAGGCACCTCAATGGTAAGTCTGTTGGAAGGAAACAATGTGGCAGAAAACGCTGTACAACGAGAAGAGGTGACCGGACCCTGAGGAAGCAGTGGACTGAGTCTGGTGTGGAAACATCCAGAGCCACCGTGCACAGGCGTGTGCAGGAAATGGGCTACAGGTGCCGCATTCCCCAGGTAAAGCCACTTTTGAACCATAAACAGCGGCAGAAGCGCCTGACCTGGGCTACAGAGAAGCAGCACTGGACTGTTGCTAAGTGGTCCCAAGTACTTTTTTCTGATGAAAGCAAATTTTGCATGTCATTCGGAAATCAAGGTGCCAGAGTCTGGAGGAAGACTGGGGAGAAGGAAATGCCAAAATGCCTGAAGTCCAGTGTCAAGTACCCACAGTCAGTGATGGTGTGGGGTGCCATGTCAGCTGCTGGTGTTGGTCCACTGTGTTTCATCAAGGGCAGGGTCAATGCAGCTAGCTATCAGGAGATTTTGGAGCACTTCATGCTTCCATCGGCTGAAATGCTTTATGGAGATGAAGATTTCATTTTTCAGCACGACCTGGCACCTGCTCACAGTGCCAAAACCACTGGTAAATGGTTTACTGACCATGGTATTACTGTGCTCAATTGGCCTGCCAACTCTCCTGACCTGAACCCCATAGAGAATCTGTGGGATATTGTGAAGAGAAAGTTGAGAGACGCAAGACCCAACACTCTGGATGAGCTTAAGGCCGCTATTGAAGCATCCTGGGCCTCCATAACATCTCAGCAGTGTCACAGGCTAATTGCCTCCATGCCACGCCGCATTGAAGCAGTCATTTCTGCCAAAGGATTCCCGACCAAGTATTGAGTGCATAACTGTACATTATTATTTGATGGTTTTTTTGTTTGTTATTAAAAAACACTTTTTTTTTTGATTGGACGGGTGAAATATGCTAATTTATTGAGACAGGTTTTTTGAGGTTGAGGTTGAGGTTGAGGTTTTTTGGGTTTTCAGGAGTTGTATGCCAAAATCATCAGTATTAAAACAATAAAAGACCTGACAAATTTCAGTTGGTGGATAATGAATCTATAATATATGAAAGTTTAATTGTAATCATTACATTATGGTAAATAATGAAATTTAACACTATATGCTAATTTTTTGAGAAGGACCTGTATTGTTTCCGGAGTTAGTTAGATCCAGATGCTGACCCTTTTACTGGCATCATCTGTACTTCTAGTGAGTACATTCTGCTAGTAATGCAACTGAAGCCAGATAAATAGACTGGGACAGCAAGGGATTTTGAAATCACTTACATGCAATATTTTTTTCAGTAATAAAGTCAAATCCCTTTATAAAGTGATTTGCAAAGTTTCCATTCTGGACCAAATTATTATGAAAAAATTAACTATTTTTTAATATATTCAAAGTTGTAGAATGACAAATCTTTTGTATACGAAGCACAGAATTGGTGATGTGACCAGTACGAGCATCACCATTTGTACAAATGGCATCAACATGCACATCCTCAGGCAGCATAGATACTGTATGTGCATATGTATCCCATCTGGGTCACTTACAGTGTAGCATATACTATAGAAATAAATGAAGAGAGCTGTACATGGACAGACAGTTTCCATTTTCAATTGTGCACCAGGATCATGTTCTTGAGATAGATGAGGGTTTCATCATGGTGTGTGAATGGCACTTTATATAAGCCTTATCTGTGTGCATTCATAATATTTTACACTCCTGTAGGATGCTAACAGGTGCGTAGGATGCAGTGACACACAGGAGGCAGGGCAAGGGTTAACAGGTATTTTATGTAAAACAGTAGTAGGTCGAGCAGGGCGGTACTATTATAAGGTAACAACAGTTTAACTTATCAGTCTCTGGGCCTTGGTGGAAGGTGACTGGAAGATCCCTCGGTGGCACCGCAGGTGGCACAAAATGTCTCTGATCCGATCCCACAGAAAGGTGATGCACTGTCTCTTTGCGGTGCTGAATCTTTCGGGTCCTTCGGCATGTGGTCTCCTGGTACGGGCACGAGATGTTGTCGAGGTGTAGGTCCGCAGCACAGTGAATGGAGCAAACAGTCCAGCAGACAAGGCATGGGAAGGGGACAGATAAGTGCTGATTCATGAGTTCAGCAAGGTATGTGGTCCCAGCATCTTCACCATCAGAAGTAATCTGGGGAGAAGAGATAAGTTGGGCACTGCTAGCATCAGGGACAAGGAAGGAACACTGAAAACAGAAACGTGACAGCCATGCTGTGGATTGGAGATAAATGTTCTTAATGTCCATCCAGATGTGAATAATCTTATCAAATAATCTAATTGTTGCCACACATGACCCAATTTTGCATTCAAATCTCACTTATTATCGGTAATTATTCATTTATTTATTATGCTTTGCTTATACAGTGCTATTATATTTCACAGCACTTTACATACATCATAATTGCTGTCCCCAATAGGGGTCACAATCTAAATTCCCCATCAGTATGTCTTTGGAATGTGGGAGGAAACCGGAGACCCCAGAGGAAATCCACGCAAACACGGAGAGAACATACAAACTCCTTGCAGATGTTGTCCTTGGTGGGATTTGAACCCAGGACCCCAGCGCTGCAGTGCTAACCACTGAGCCGTCATGCTGCACTAATTCCATGTAACCTCAAGTCTACAGGTGTCAGGGACCCTAAATAGCTTACATAGTTACATAGTTACATAGTTATTAAGGTTGAAAGAAGACTGTAAGTCCATCTAGTTCAACCCATAGCCTAACCTAACATGCCCTAACATGTTGATCCAGGGGAAGGCAAAAAAACCCCATGTGGCAAAGAGTAACTCCACCATGGGGAAAAAAATTCCTTCCCGACTCCACATACGGCAATCAGACTAGTTCCCTGGATCAACGCCTTATCAAGGAATCTAGTGTATATACCCTGTAACATTATACTTTTCCAGAAAGGTATCCAGTCCCCTCTTAAATTTAATTAATTAATCACTCATTACAACATCATACGGCAGAGAGTTCCATAGTCTCACTGCTCTTACAGTAAAGAATTCACGTCTGTTATTATGCTTAAACCTTCTTTCCTCCAGACGTAGAGGATGCCCCCTTGTCCCTGTCTCAGGTCTATGATTAAAAAGATCATCAGAAAGGTCTTTGTACTGTCCCCTCATATATTTATACATTAACATAAGATCACCCCTTAGTCTTCGTTTTTCCAAACTAAATAGCCCCAAGTGTAATAACCTATCTTGGTATTGCAGACCCCTCAGTCCTCTAATAACCTTGGTCCCTCTTCTCTGCACCCGCTCCAGTTCAGCTATGTCTTTCTTATACACCGGAGACCAGAACTGTGCACAGTATTCTAAGTGTGGTCGAACTAGTGACTTGTATAGAGGTAAAATTATGTTCTCCTCATGAGCATCTATGCCTCTTTTAATACATCCCATTATTTTATTTGCCTTTGTAGCAGCTGCCTGACACTGGCCACTGAATATGAGTTTGTCATCCACCCATACACCCAGGTCTTTTTCATTGACGGTTTTGCCCAGAGTTTTAGAATTAAGCACATAGTTATACATCTTATTACTTCTACCCAAGTGCATGACCTTACATTTATCCCCATTAAAGCTCATTTGCCATTTATCAGCCCAAGCTTCTAGTTTACATAAATCATCCTGTAATATAAAATTGTCCTCCCCTGTATTGATTACCCTGCAGAGTTTAGTGTCATCTGCAAATATTGAAATTCTACTCTGAATGCCCCCTACAAGGTCATTAATAAATATGTTAAAAAGAAGATCTGATCTTCCCCTTCCTGTTTCCCTGGTCTTCTTGTGTGTCATTACCTGAATTGCACTCCTCATAAACTTTTGCGAAAACGGTTATTCTAAAATATTGGTATTTGTAACTTTTTGGAAAATAGAGTACAACCCCCTACTGAATCCAATTCCCTTCATCCCATCTTATATTTTATCTTTTGGAAACTAGTGCGTGGTTAAACTGTTAGCAGAAATGAAATTTTATTATACTCTTCAGAAAAAAAATGAAATAAAAAAATCCAGAGATAAATGTTTGCCCTGTAATAGGATCATTTCTGGGTGTCCCCATCTGTATTCACTTTCATTGTGTCTCTTGGCATTGTAGAGTATCTTATTTCCAATACAAATGTTTCCAACGAATGCTTTATACAAGCAGATAATAGACGCATTGATGACCCATGTGATTACAATAACACTCCCAATGTTACTACTACCATTTCTGTAGATCCACAGGAGTTTATGACTGTAATATTAACGATGACAACATAAATTTCAAAGAAAACTCAAGAAGAAATATAAGTTACATTTATGGAATAACGTGTGCAAATAATAATGAATTATATTGGAATCTCAAAGTGAGACTTCCTGATCTTACTGGTACAAATCGACTTGTGGAATCCAGTCCAACAGCCACGTCAGTAATCAGTGAACATCAGATGGGAGACCTTGAGGACCACCTCTTCCCTTCTGGTATTTGAGGCTCTATTTTTGTTAGTGGACCTGGTGCACCATCAATGTTGTGGCATGACGCACATTTGATGTCACATCAGTCCGGCTAATCAAAAGAAAGTAAGGAAATATCGGGAGGTAGAAAGTGGTTCTTAGGGCTCCTGTCTGATGGCCACAGATTAGCAACCTTCTGTTGTACTTCCTCCTGCAAATTAGTTCGTACCAACTCTAAGATTGTACATTTGAATAAAAATGTATCCTTACAATTTCAAATTATTCAATTTACTAATAAGACTCAATTATTAATGGTGCTCAAATCAGAAGATGTCCTGGGTCTCAGAAGGTCTATTTCCTAGATTGGGCTAGACACAACGCGTTGGCACGTCATCATTGAGTTATATGGCTAAATGGACCTTTTTTCTTTATACATGGGCAGTGAAAAAGAAAAGAACATAGCTGTTAGAAAGAAACAGTTAGTCCAGACCCTTACACACAGCACCGATGCCATGAAAATACAGGAAATACTATCTCGACTTATAACCTTAGAGTTGGAGCTGCTCAAGACCCAAGGGGCATCTTTGATGCTTTCTTTTGGCAGAACGAGCCCTTTAAGGCACTACTTTAACTCTTCAGATTGCACAGCTTTGACAGAACCTTTTGTGATATCATGACATCCAAAAATTACTTTCAACAAAAAACATAACTGCATCCTGTAATGATTTCATGTTTCTGATTATAGCTTTAATGTCTATCATTTATTCTGATTCCCTTTGGACTGAAAAAATTTCTCTCTCGTTTGCCTAAATGAATAGCTGAAAATAACTCACATTTCATCATATTCATCTTCTCTTGTATTTTCGGAGATGTATTACAACAAACGTTCTGGTAACACGAGTTAACAAATCTATATTTATCAGACACAACGTGAAGTGCAGATAAGAAATGTGTGGATGTGTGGTCACCCATAGGAGGTCCCTCCACCACCCAGACACCTGTAAGAGGGGTGGCACTCCTAGCCTTTAGCCCCATCTCATGTGAATAATAGGCGACTGCGAAGTCAAGCTCATAATTTCCGTTCCAGGTCTAACAGAGATAAGAGTTGATAAAAGCTTTTCCAGCAGAGATGTATGCGGGAAGCCCACCCTGATTTATCTCCAGCTTCATGTCAGACTCCATTTTACGGACTGTTTAGCTGTATAAAAAAAGTTTTAAAAGCCTGTTAAATATAGCATTCTGTGCTTTCATTTCTATCATGATGTTCAATTAACATTGCATGGCTAAGCAGTTTAAATTGATGCCATCTATCAGCACTGTTACACATTTCTGGTGTCCGATTAAAGAATATAAGATAATTTGCCAGGAAATTAACACTGATCTCATTCCGATGGCTGCGGACATTTCTAGAGTTCGGTTTGGAATATATCATGTAATCACTGGATATATGGGTGTGAAATGTGTTATATTAATAGAAATGCTAGATCTAAGAAAAGTAATTCCAACCAAATATTTTTAGTTAGGGCTTAAAAAAGGTATTTAATTTTAATTCTCCTGATATGTAGATCTCCCTGCCTGCTTCTTTCATATCATGATAATCTAGGAGCCTGAAAGAAGGAAGATCCTCAATACAAAGTATCTATTGTGACCTTCAAAACGAGGTCAAATTCTGAGGAGTGGGTGCATGATGTAGTCATTCTCATATTGGTGTTTTTGAACCCTCGTCCAGTAGAGTTAAGCAAAATAATGCCCTGGATCACAACTTACAAACCTCCTGCCGGCCTGCTGGCATCCCAGGCCCAGTGCCGCATCATGGGTACCTCTCCCAACAATGATAACATTGTACTGGGCCTTCTAAACAGGAGAGGAGCTGTGTGATGCCAGCAGTAAGGTAGAGGTTCACAGGGCCTCTTATCCAGCAGTCATAGAATACTGAGATGGCCACTTGATCAGTGTCCTGAAAATCTGTTTGCCCTACTGTCTAATGCTCTGCCATTTTTTGCCCTGTTCTGCCATAGTCCCATCTCCCGCTCTCGGACCACAACATTCTTTCCTTCTCTGTCAAGAATTGTCTCCTCACCTGGGACACCCCCACTTACCACACTTATCGGAATACACGTACCATTAATACCCTGCAGCTTATGGACAATCTCAACCCATCTTTAGCCCTCATCTCCTCCCTCTCCTGTCCAGACTTAGCATTGTCACAGTTCAATAATACACTGAAGAATGCCCTAGATGAAGCAGCACCTTCTACACGCAGAAAGACCCGGCACAGACATCAGCAGCCCTGGCATACTATGCAAACATGCTTTCTTCAACGTTGCTCAAGGTGTGCAGAGCAGCAGTGGAGAAAATCTCTCTTAGCAGAAGACTTCATCCACTATAAGTTCATGCTCAAAACTTATAACTCTGCCCTTCATCTGGCCAAACAATCCTACTTCACCACCCTCATCACCTCACTATCCAACAACCCAAAACGACTTTTTGTAACCTTAAACTCCCTCCTGAAACCTAAAGTACAGGCCCCCATCACCAATCTCAGTGGTGAGGATCTGGCCACTTATTTCCTAGAAAAAATCAACCACATCCATCAGGATATCTCAGCCCAATCACCTCAGTGCCTGGATCCCCTTCCCTGCCGCACCTCAAGCTCACTAGACATCTTTGAGCCTGTTTCAGAAGAAGAAATTTCCAAGCTCCTCGCTTCTGCTCGGCCTACAACCTGCAACAGTGACCCCATTTCTTCACATCTCCTGCAGTCTCTCTCACCAGTGGTCACCACTCACCTGACTAAAATATTTAACCTCTCTCTTTCTTCATGTATTTTTCCTTCCTCATTTAAACATGCCATCATAACCCCTTTACTTAAAAAGCCATCCTTGGACCAGAACTGCACTGCTAACTACAGACCTGTCTCTAACCTTTCCTTCATCTCTAAACTCCTGAAACGCTTGGTCCACTCCCATCTAATCCGCTATCTCTTGGATAACTCTCTTCTCGACCCCTTACAATCAGGTTTCCGCTCTTTACACTCCACTGAAACTGCCCTCACTAAAGTCTCTAATGATCTAATAACAGCTAAATCCAAAGGTCATTGCTCTCTGCTGATTCTCCTGGATCTCTCTGCCGCATTTGACACTGTGGATCACCAGCTCCTTCTCACTATGCTCCGCTCCATAGGCCTCAAGGACACAGCCCTCTCCTGGTTCTCCTCCTACCTATCTGACCGCTCCTTCACTGTATCTTTTGCCGGCTCCTCTTTCTCTCCTCGCCCCCTTACTATTGGGGTTCCGCAGGGCTCAGTCCTAGGCATCCTCCTCTTTTCTCTATACACAGCCCCTATTGGACAAACAATCAGCAGATTTGGGTTCTAGTATCATCTCTATGCTGATGACAACCAATTATACACTTCTTCCCCTGACATCACCCCTACCCTAATTCAAAATACCAAGGATTGTCTGTCTGCTGTCTCTAACATCATGTCCTCCCTCTATCTGAAACTAAATCTCTCCAAAACAGAACTTCTTGTGTTTCTCCCTTCTACTAACCTCACTCTACCCAACATCGAAATTACCCTGGAGGGTTTAACCATAACTCCCAAGCAGCATGCCCGCTGTCTTGGGGTCATATTCAACACCGACCTTTCCTTTACTCCTTATATCTGATCACTCACCCACTCTTGTCACCTGCATCTTAAAAACATCTCCAGAATTATTATTATTATTATTATTTTTTATTGCTATAGCGCCATTTATTCCATGGCGCTTTACATGTGAGGAGGGGTATACATAATAAAAACAAGTACAATAATCTTAAACAATACAAGTCATAACTGGTACAGGAGGAGTGAGGACCCTGCCCGCGAAGGCTCACAATCTACAAGGGATGGGTGAGAATACAGTAGGTGAGGATAGAGCTGGTCAAGCAGCGGTTTGGTCGATCGGTGGTTACTGCAGGTTGTAGGCTTGTCGGAAGAGGTGGGTCTTCAGGTTCTTTTTGAAGATTTCGATGGTAGGCGAAGAGTCTGATGTGTTGTGGTAGAGGGTTCCAGAGTAGGGGTGATACGCGCGAGAAATCTTGTATACGATTGTGGGAAGAGGAGATAAGAGGGGAGTAGAGAAGGAGATCTTGTGAGGATCGGAGGTTGCGTGTAGGTAAGTACTGGGAGACGAGGTCACAGATGTATGGAGGAGACAGGTTGTGGATGGCTTTGTACGTCATGGTTAGGGCTTTGTACTGGAGTCTCTGGGCAATGGGGAGCCAGTGAAGGGATTGACAGAGGGGAGAGGCCGGGGAATAGCAGGGGGACAGGTGGATTAGTCGGGCAGCAGAGTTTAGAATAGATTGGAGGGGTGCGAGAGTGTTCGAGGGGAGGCCTCAGAGCAGGAGGTTGCAGTAGTCAAGGCGAGAGATGATGAGGGCATGGACTAGGGTTTTTGCAGATTCTTGGTTGAGGAATGAACGGATTTGTGAAATATTTTTGAGTTGAAGTCGGCAGGAAGTGGAAAGGGCTTGGATATGTGGTTTGAAGGAGAGATCAGCGTCAAGGATTACCCGGAGGCAGCGAGCTTGTGGGACTGGGGAGAGTGGGCAGCCATTTACTGTAATGGTTAGGTTCGTTGGGGGGGTCACGTGAGATGGGGGAAAGATGATGAATTCTGTTTTGTCCATGTTAAGTTTCAGAAATCTAGCGGAGAAGAAGGATGAAATAGTGGACAGACATTGAGGGATTCTGGTTAGTAGGGAGGTGTTATCTGGTCCAGAGATGTAGATCTGTGTGTCATCAGCATAGAGGTGATACTGAAAGCCATGAGATTCTATGAGCTGTCCCAAGGTGTAAATGGAGAAGAGCAGGGGCCCAAGGACTGAACCTTGCGGGACTCCGACAGATAGGGGGAGAGGTGAGGAGGTGGTGTGTGAGTGGGAGACGCTGAATGTCCGGTCTGTTAGGTATGATGAGATCCAGGAAAGGGCCAAGTCTGTGATGCCAAGGGATGAGAGGGTCTGTAATAATAGGGAATGGTCCACTGTGTCAAAGGCAGCCGACAGGTCGAGGAGGAGGAGGACAGAGTAGTGTCGCTTGCTCTTGGCGGTTAAGAGGTCGTTGGTGACCTTAGTTAGGGCAGTTTCAGTGGAATGGTGTGACCGGAAGCCAGATTGTAAGCAGTCAAAGAGGGAGCAAGTAGAGAGATGGGAGGACAGTTCAAGGTAAACGTGTTGTTCCAGTAGTTTGGAGGCATAAGGGAGGAGTGATATAGGGTATAGCTAGATGCAGATGATGGGTCAAGAGAGGGCTTTTTGAGGATAGGTGTGATTGAGGCATGTTTAAAGCTTGAGGGGAAAACACCAGTTGTTAGTGTTAGGTTGAAGAGATGGGTTAGGGTTGGGATGAAGACTGTGGTAAGGTTTGGGATGAGGTGGGATGGGAGCGGGTCAAGTGCACAGGTGGTGAGATGCGATCTTGAGAGTAGAGTGGAGAGTTGATCTTCTGTAATGGTGGAGAAGTTGGTTTTGGAGGTGGAGGGCTGGGAGGTTGGAAGAAGGGCTCTGGGGGTGGTCGACCAAAACTGTCTCTGATGCTATCAATCTTCTGCATGAAAAATGAGGCAAAGTCTTCAGCGGAGATAAGTGGGGAAGGAGGAGGTGCTGGGGGACGGAGGAGAGAATTGAAGGTGTTGAATAACTGTTTAGGGTTGTGAGACAGGGAGGATATGAGAGATGAGAAGTAGGTTTGTTTAGCTGTGGTGAGTGTGGTCTTGAAAGTAGTGAGGGACTGTTTGAATACGATGAAGTGCTCGTTGGAGAGGGATCTTTTCCATCTGCGCTCAGCAGCCCTGGAAGCTCGCCTCAGTTCTTTGGTCAGGCTGGTGTGCCAGGGCTGTCTGTTGATTTTGCGAGCTTTGGTATGTGTAAGTGGGGCAGCAGATTCCAAAGCTACAGCTTTTGTGGTGTTATATAGAGCGGCAGAGTCATCCGCATTGTGTATGGAACTTATGTCTGTGAGAGGGAGGAGGGATTCAGAGAATGAATGTAGGTCAAGGTGTTTAAGATTTCTGCGAGGGTGTGAAAGTTTGTGGGGTGGGGATTGTAGACATGGAGTGGAGAGAGATGAGAATGTGAGAAGGTTGTGGTCAGAGAGTGGAAGAGGTGAGTTAGAGAGGTTAGAAAGGGAGCAGAGGCGGGTGAAGATGAGGTCCAGTGTGTGACCATGTTTGTGAGTGGCTGCAGAAGACCATTGAGTGAGGCCGAAGGAGGAAGTGAGAGATAGAAGTTTAGTGGCAGCTGAGAGGGAAGTGTCAATGGTAGTGTTAAGCATTCCGATACCGCAAGTATTGGGTATCGGCCGATATTTGCTGTATCGGAATTCCGATACCGAGATCCGATACTTTTGTGGTATCGGGAATCGGAATCGGAAGTTCCCAGTGTATGGTTCCCAGGGTCTGAAGGAGAGAAAACTCTCCTTCAGGCCCTGGGATCCATATCCATGTAAAAAATAAAGAATTAAAATAAAAAATAGGGATATACTCACCCTCTGACGCGCCCTGGTAGTAACCGGCAGTGTCATGATCTCAATGGCAAGAGATCATAGCATAAGCATATATAGGAACTAGCTCTTGGAAGATGGGAACTGAGCTGACCATGAACTAAACCTAACACACAACTAGCAGTGGCCGGGTAGCATGCCTACGTTGATTCTAGATGCCCAGCACCAGCCGGAGGACTAAATAATGCTAGCAGAGGAAAATATTAGTCCTAGCTCACCTCTAGAGAAATACCCCAAAAGGAGACAGAGGCCCCCCACATGTATTGGCGGTGAATTAAGATGAAATAACAAACGTAGTATGAAAATAGGTTTAGCAAATTTGAGGTCCACTTACTACATAGCAGAAGACAGAAAGGACACTTTCATGGTCAGCTAAAAACCCTAATCAAAACACCATCCAGAAATTACTTTAAAACTCTGGCATTAACTCATAACACCAGAGTGGCAATTCCTGTTCACAAGAGCTTTCCAGACACAGTAACGAAACTACAGCTGTGAACTGGAACCAAAATGCAAAAACAAACATGGACAAGAGTCCAACTTATCTAGTAGTTGTCTAGGAGCAGGAACAAGCACAGAGAGGCTTCTGATAACATTGTTGACCGGCAAGCAACTAACAGAGCAGCAAGGTTATATAGCGACTCCCACATCTTGATGGGAACAGGTGAACAGAGAAGATGAAGACACCAGTTCAATTCCACCAGTAGCCACCGGGGGAGCCCAGAATCCAAATTCACAACAGTACCCCCCCCTCAAGGAGGGGGCACCGAACCCTCACCAGAACCACCAGGGCGACCAGGATGGGCCCTATGAAAGGCACGAACCAGATCAGAGGCATGAACATCAGATGCATTCACCCAAGAATTATCCTCCTGGCCGTATCCCTTCCACTTGACCAGATACTGGAGTCTCCGTCTGGAAACACGAGAGTCTAAGATTTTCTCCACAACGTACTCCAACTCACCCTCAACCAACACCGGAGCAGGAGGCTCAACGGAAGGCACAACCGGTACCTCATACCTGCGCAATAATGACCGATGAAAAACGTTATGAATAGAAAAGGATGCAGGGAGGTCCAAACGGAAGGAAACAGGGTTAAGAATCTCCAATATCTTATACGGGCCAATGAACCGAGGCTTAAACTTAGGAGAAGAGACCCTCATAGGGACAAAACGAGAAGACAACCACACCAAATCCCCAACACAAAGCCGAGGACCAACACGACGGTGGCGGTTGGCAAAAAGCTGAGTCTTCTCCTGGGACAACCTCAAATTGTCCACCACCTGCCCCCAGATCTGATGCAATCTCTCCACCACAGCATCCACTCCAGGACAATCCGAAGATTCCACCTGACCAGAGGAAAATCGAGGATGAAACCCCGAATTACAGAAAAACGGGGACACCAAAGTGGCAGAGCTGGCCCGATTATTGAGAGCGAACTCCGCCAATGGCAAAAAAGCAACCCAATCATCCTGGTCAGCAGACACAAAACACCTCAGATACGTCTCCAGGGTCTGATTAATCCGCTCGGTCTGGCCATTCGTCTGAGGATGGAAAGCGGACGAAAAAGATAAATCTATGCCCATCCTAGCACAGAATGCCCGCCAAAATCTAGACACGAATTGGGTCCCTCTGTCAGAAACGATATTCTCAGGAATACCATGCAAACGAACAACATTTTGAAAAAACAGAGGAACCAACTCGGAAGAAGAAGGCAACTTGGGCAGAGGAACCAAATGGACCATCTTAGAGAAACGGTCACACACCACCCAGATGACAGACATCTTCTGAGAAACAGGCAGATCTGAAATAAAATCCATCGAGATGTGCGTCCAAGGCCTCTTAGGAATAGGCAAGGGCAACAACAATCCACTAGCCCGAGAACAACAAGGCTTGGCCCGAGCACAAACGTCACAAGACTGCACAAAGCCTCGCACATCTCGTGACAGGGAAGGCCACCAGAAGGACCTTGCCACCAAATCCCTGGTACCAAAAATGCCAGGATGACCTGCCAACGCAGAAGAATGAACCTCAGAGATGACTCTACTGGTCCAATCATCAGGAACAAACAGTTTATCAGGTGGGCAACGATCAGGTCTATCCGCCTGAAACTCCTGCAAGGCCCGCCGCAGGTCTGGAGAAACGGCTGACAATACCACTCCATCCTTAAGGATACCTGTGGGCTCAGAATTACCAGGTGAGTCAGGCTCAAAACTCCTAGAAAGGGCATCCGCCTTAACATTCTTAGAACCCGGTAGGTATGACACCACAAAATTAAACCGAGAGAAAAATAATGACCAGCGCGCCTGTCTAGGATTCAGGCGCCTGGCGGTCTCAAGATAAATCAAATTTTTGTGGTCAGTCAATACCACCACCTGATGTCTGGCCCCCTCAAGCCAATGGCGCCACTCCTCAAAAGCCCACTTCATGGCCAAAAGCTCCCGATTCCCAACATCATAATTCCGCTCAGCGGGCGAAAATTTACGGGAAAAGAAGGCACAAGGCCTCATCACGGAGCAGTCAGAACTTTTCTGCGACAACACTGCCCCAGCTCCGATCTCAGAAGCGTCGACCTCAACCTGAAAAGGTAGAGCAACATCAGGCTGACGCAACACAGGGGCAGAGGAAAAACGGCGCTTAAGCTCCCGAAAGGCCTCCACAGCATCAGGGGACCAATCAGCAACATCAGCACCCTTCTTAGTCAAATCGGTCAATGGCTTAGCAATATCCGAAAAACCAGCAATAAATCGACGATAAAAGTTAGCAAAGCCCAAAAATTTCTGAAGACTCTTAAGAGAAGAGGGCTGCGTCCAATCACAAATAGCTTGAACCTTGACAGGATCCATTTCAATGGAAGAGGGGGAAAAAATATATCCCAAAAAGGAAATCCTCTGTACCCCAAAAACACACTTAGAACCCTTCACACACAAAGAATTAGACCGCAAAACCTGAAAAACCCTCCTGACTTGCTGGACATGAGAGTCCCAGTCATCCGAAAAAATCAGAATATCATCCAGATACACAATCATAAATTTATCCAAATAATCGCGAAAAATATCATGCATAAAGGACTGGAAAACTGACGGAGCATTAGAAAGACCAAAAGGCATCACTAAATACTCAAAGTGGCCCTCGGGCGTATTAAATGCGGTTTTCCACTCATCCCCCTGCCTGATTCGCACCAAATTATACGCCCCACGAAGGTCAATCTTAGAGAACCACTTGGCCCCCTTTATGCGAGCAAACAAATCAGTCAGCAACGGCAATGGGTATTGATATTTAACAGTGATTTTATTCAAAAGCCGATAATCAATACATGGTCTCAAAGAGCCGTCTTTTTTTGACACAAAGAAAAAACCGGCTCCTAAGGGAGATGACGATGGACGAATATGTCCCTTTTCCAAGGACTCCTTTATATATTCTCGCATAGCAGCATGTTCAGGCACAGACAGATTAAATAAACGACCCTTTGGGTATTTACTACCCGGGATTAAATCTATGGCACAATCGCACTCTCGGTGCGGAGGTAACGAACCAAGCTTGGATTCTTCAAAGACGTCACGATAGTCAGACAGGAACTCAGGAATTTCAGAGGGAATAGATGATGAAATGGAAACCACAGGTACATCCCCATGAGCCCCCTTACATCCCCAGCTCAACACAGACATAGCTCTCCAGTCGAGGACTGGGTTGTGAGATTGGAGCCAAGGCAATCCTAGCACCAAATCATCATGTAGATTATACAGCACCAGAAAGCGAATAATCTCCTGGTGACCCGGATTAATACGCATAGTTACTTGTGTCCAGTATTGTGGTTTATTATTAGCCAATGGGGTGGAGTCAATCCCCTTCAGAGGAATAGGAGTCTCCAAAGGCTCTAAATCATACCCACAGCGTTTGGCAAAGGACCAATCCATAAGACTCAAAGCGGCGCCAGAGTCGACATAGGCGTCCGTGGTAATAGATGACAAAGAGCAAATCAGGGTCACAGATAGAATAAACTTAGACGGTAAGGTGCAAATGGAAACAGATTTACCAAGTTTTTTAGTGCGCTTAGAGCATGCTGATATAACATGAGTAGAATCACCACAATAGAAACACAACCCATTTTTCCGTCTAAAATTCTGCCGCTCGCTTCGGGACAGAATTCTATCACACTGCATACTCTCTGGCGATTTCTCAGTGGACACCGCCAGATGGTGCACTGGTTTGCGCTCCCGCAAACGCCTATCGATCTGAATAGCCATTGTCATGGACTCATTCAGACCCGCAGGCACAGGGAACCCCACCATAACATCCTTAATGGCATCAGAGAGACCCTCTCTGAAAGTCGCCGCCAGGGCGCACTCATTCCACTGAGTAAGCACAGACCATTTACGGAATCTTTGGCAGTAAATTTCCGCTTCATCTTGCCCCTGAGATAGGGACATCAAAGTTTTTTCTGCCTGAAGCTCCAAATGAGGTTCGTCATAAAGCAACCCCAAGGCCAGAAAAAACGCATCCACATTGAGCAACGCAGGATCCCCTGGTGTCAATGAAAAAGCCCAGTCTTGAGGGTCGCCCCGGAGCAAGGAAATCACAATCCTGACCTGCTGTGCAGGGTCTCCGGCAGAGCGAGATTTCAGGGACAAAAATAATTTGCAATTATTTCGAAAATTCTGAAACCCAGATCTATTCCCCGAGAAAAATTCCGGCAAAGGAATTCTCGGCTCAGATTCAGGTGCATGACAAACAAAATCTTGCAAATTTTGTACCTTCGTGGCGAGATTATTCAAACCTGCAGTTACACTCTGAAGATCCATTACAAACAGGTGGACACAGAGCCATTCAAAGGAGAGAAAAAAAAAAAAAAAAAATTTCAGCAGACTACTTATTTCTCTCCTTTCTCAGCCAAGGATTTTAACCCTTTAGTGGGCCGGTCAAACTGTCATGATCTCAATGGCAAGAGATCATAGCATAAGCATATATAGGAACTAGCTCTTGGAAGATGGGAACTGAGCTGACCATGAACTAAACCTAACACACAACTAGCAGTGGCCGGGTAGCATGCCTACGTTGATTCTAGATGCCCAGCACCAGCCGGAGGACTAAATAATGCTAGCAGAGGAAAATATTAGTCCTAGCTCACCTCTAGAGAAATACCCCAAAAGGAGACAGAGGCCCCCCACATGTATTGGCGGTGAATTAAGATGAAATAACAAACGTAGTATGAAAATAGGTTTAGCAAATTTGAGGTCCACTTACTACATAGCAGAAGACAGAAAGGACACTTTCATGGTCAGCTAAAAACCCTAATCAAAACACCATCCAGAAATTACTTTAAAACTCTGGCATTAACTCATAACACCAGAGTGGCAATTCCTGTTCACAAGAGCTTTCCAGACACAGTAACGAAACTACAGCTGTGAACTGGAACCAAAATGCAAAAACAAACATGGACAAGAGTCCAACTTATCTAGTAGTTGTCTAGGAGCAGGAACAAGCACAGAGAGGCTTCTGATAACATTGTTGACCGGCAAGCAACTAACAGAGCAGCAAGGTTATATAGCGACTCCCACATCTTGATGGGAACAGGTGAACAGAGAAGATGAAGACACCAGTTCAATTCCACCAGTAGCCACCGGGGGAGCCCAGAATCCAAATTCACAACACGGCAGCCTTCTTTGCTTAAAATGAGCGCGTTCAGCACCTTCCATGACGTCATGGCTTCTGATTGGTCGCGTGCCACTCATGTGACCGCCACGCGACCAATCACAAGCCGCGACATCATCCCTCAGGTCCTAAATTCCCTTCTAGGAATTTAGGACCTGAGGGATGACGTCACGGCTTGTGATTGGTCGCGTGGCGGTCACATGAGCGGCACGCGACCAATCAGAAGCCGTGACGTCATGGAAGGTACTGAACGCGCTCATTTTAAGCAAAGGAGGCTGCCGGTTCACAGCGGTAAGGTCCAGGCTGCGTCGGAGAGGTGAGTATATCAATATTTTTTATTTTAATTCTTTATTTTACACATTAATATGGATCCCAGGGCCTGAAGGAGAGTTTCCTCTCCTTCAGACCCTGGGAACCATCAGGGATACCTTCCGATACTTGAGTCCCATTCACTTGTATTGGTATCGGGTATCGGATCAGATCCGATACTTTGCCGGTATCGGCCGATACTTTCCGATACCGATACTTTCAAGTATCGGACGGTATCGCTCAACACTAGTCAATGGGGATGTTGAAATCGCCCATGTTGATAGTGGGGATGTCCGCAGAAAGGAAATGAAGTAGCCAGGTGGTGAAGTGGTCAAAGAAGGTGGTGGCTGGCCCTGGGGGGCGGTAAATGGCAGCCAGTTGGAGGTTGGAGGGGGAGTAGATGAGCACAGAGTGCACCTCAAAGGAAGGGAGGGTAACAGAGGGTGGCAGTGGGATTGGGGTGAAGGAGCAGTTATCTGACAGGAGAAAACCAACTCCTCCGCCATGCTTGCTGCTGGGGCGGGGTGTGTGAGAAAGGTGGAAGCCACCGTAAGAGAGTGCAGCAGGGGAGGCTGTGTCAGAAGGGGTGAGCCAGGTTTCGGTGATGGCGAGGAATGAAAGTTTGGTAGTAACAAAAAGATCATGGATGTAGGAAAGCTTGTTGCAGACAGCGTTCCACAGAGCTCCTGTTAGTGGGACAGGGGAAGCGGTGGCTGGGCGAATGGGTATAAGGTTAGAGAGGTTACAGAAGTTTGTGATGGAGCGTGGATGGGAGGTAGAAATGACTGTGGGAATATGGTGAGGAGGACCAGGATTTGGAGAGATATCACCAGCAGTGAGAAGGAGCAGAGATAGTGTTAGCAGGTGGGAGCAGGAGAGGGCATGAGGGGGCATGAGAATCCGACCTTTTCTCACCTTTGAAACTGCTAAGACTCTTACTGTCGCTGTTATTCATTCTCATCTGGACTACTGCAACTCTCTTCTGATCGGTCTCCCTCTTACCAAACTTTCTCCTCTCCAATCCATCTTGAATGTGGCAGACAGGGTCATATTTCTGTCAAACCGCTTCACCGATGCCTCCATCTTGTGCCAGTCATTACACTGGTCACCCATTTGCTACAGGCTCCAGTATAAACTCATCGCTTTCACCCACAAAGCTCTCCACAGTTGTGCACCACCTTATATCTCCTCTCTCATCTCTGTCTATCGCCCTACACATTGCCCTCCATTCTACAAATGACCTAAGACTAACATCCCCGTAATCCGAACCTCGCACCTCGGTCTCCAAGACTTCTCTCGTGCGGCGCCAGCTCTCTGGAATGCACTTCCCCAGACGATCAGACTGATACCTAACCCCGACCAATTCAAGCACGCTTTGAAAACCCATCTCTTCAAACAAGTCTGCCACATCAACTACTCAGTAAACTAACTTTGCCCTGTTCCCTCCTTCCAAATATAATTCTGAATCTGCACCTGTCAGGACTCTGAACATTTTTTATTACCTTTTTGTGCATTACTGCCCTTTTCCAAGATGGCATCTTTGGTCTCATGTGCACTGTGTCTTCCTGCTATAAAACTCCACCCCAGCCTTCAGTCTGTGCTAGAGTATTCTGCCTTGCATCCAGCTCTGACCTCTGGTGACTCCCTGGCTATATACCTGCTCCTGTGAACCTGTGAACCTGTGGGGTTATCCTGCTACTCTGCTCTGAGTTCCTGCTGCATACACCAGTTCCAGTAATCCTCCTTCATCTGCTGCTCGTGTTTGCTTCCATCTGCATTTGCTGGACATGTAAGCTGTTGCTTCTCTGCAAGGACCTAAGACTATTACCCAGACCTCCCAGGTTGAGCTAAGATATTATTTGAACTGCCTTATAAGCATATCTATCTGTGTTTTGGACTAAGCAAAGACTTATTCGTTTCAAGTATCCTCAAGAATAATTGTGCTTCATAGACTTTCTGTGTGATTGCATTTTCCTCTGAAGTTTCCTATAGACTGCTGAGCTGCATTTGATATTTGCACCAAGTGTTGTGGACTTGAGTTTCTCTCTGCACCTGTTTGAATCACCGTGTGATAATATAGACTTTACCACTTATAAAACTGTATCCTGTAGTTGTTTTGTTACATGCAAATAGTCTCCTGAGTTATCCCCTATAATTATTACAGCACCCTACTATTCATCTGTCTCCACACCCTCCATACACATGATAACTGTACTTGATACTTGACTATTGCACTTAAACACACAGGCTGATGACCGGATCATGCAGCTTTATATGAAAATCCCTATTTATTATAATTGCCAGACCTAAAATAACAAGCACTTCTCACCTATTGTGTCCCCCCCATTTCCTTGTAGATTGTAAGCTTGCTAGCAGGGACCTCACTCCTAATATCCCTGTTTAAATTGTCTTAACTTGCATTGAATTTATTGTCTGTACATGTCCCCGCTTAATTGTAAAGTGCTGCAGAATATGTTGGCGCTATTTAAATAAAAGATGTTATTATTATTATTATAGTTTTTTATTGAATTACTTCTAGTGAGGTTTCACACTAGACCACTTCTAAGTAGTTGTTAGCTAAATTATATACATTTTGTTAAGCCTTTTTATAAATTTGCAAACTTTAAACATTTCACAAATTATACATTGGTCCAGAAACTTGAAGTTTCTGGGACAAAATGATAAATCAAGTACCATTATTAATAGTGCTGATGTCACGCTGAGTCACTTCTCAATGACAAGCTGTGACTTGGGTTACTCAAGTAGTCCAAGATCAATAGCCAGGTGGGTACCTCATAAAAAGAGGGACGAGACAAAGGCGTGGTCAAGTAACGGTCCAAGGTCAAAATACTGGGAGGAGAGCAGATCAGAGCAAAGGGAATAGGAAAACAAATGGTCAGAACAAGGTCCAAGGTCAGGCAGCCAATGATCAACAAGCAAGGCACTAGGTACAGAAAATCAAGCCAGACTGAGCTGAAGCTACATCTGGTAGCTATCTGAGGCTGCTAACCCAATTAATAGCTGAAGAATCAAGGGAAGCAGGAGCACCTGAAGAGAGCTCAGTTTTTCTCAGTCTCAGATTGAATGGCTGAGCTGTCAATAAAAACACAGACAGCTAAGCATGTCCCTGCACCAGACTGGGTGACTGAGCTGTCAATCACTGCACAGAAAGCTCAGTATGCCCCTGCACCAGACTGAACAACTAAGCTATCAATCACTGCGCTCTAAGACACACTGAGGGGTGGAATTGTTACAGCTGTCTTCGTAAGTGGCAGGTTAAAAGATGGGTCTTTGAGTCCCCTCTACCATTAGGACATAGACCCTACTACCTTCACATTTTCTATAGCTATAACCAGTAGACATCAAAATATATAACCAGTACAACACCAACAGAAAATTAAATACAATAATGTTATAATTATTTAGGATGCGGTGATCTAGTATTAATGAAAATCTGATAATGTGCAAAAAGTTTTTACAATGAGAACTACTATTTAAATGCCAACAGTAGTGCCATCTTGGGGAGTTTAGGCAAATGCCCAAAGTGTTTGCATTGACTTGTTGAGGTAGTATCCATGGTCTCTTGTTTGTGGCAGAGCAAGAGAGATGTTTGAAGAATTGACTTTGTTATGCTGTAAGAATCAGGTTGCACTCAGATGACACCCGAGTGCAGTCCTATTTGAGTGTGATGATACAAAGAGGGAAAACAGAGAGTGGACCCTCTAGATCGCGACGACAAACCCCTCACGGATGAGCTGACCAGATAGACCGCCCCCTATACAGGGAGCGTTAGGGGCAGGCCCGTGAGGGACAAGGAGGAGAAATGAGGAATAAATTGCCGATAGTAATTCGCGAATCCTAGAAAGCGCTGAATCGCCTTAACCCCAAGCGGACGTGGCCAGTTGAGTACGGCAGAAACTTTAGCCGGGTCCATACACAGACCAGAATCAGAGATGATGAAGCCCAGGAACGGCAGGGACGACTGTTCGAAGGCACACTTCTCAAGTTTAGCATACAGACGATTCTCCCTCAGACGGAGAAGAACTTGCCGCACATGTCTCCTATGAGAAAGCAGATCCGGTGAAAACACAAGGATGTCGTCCAAGTACACCACTACACAGGTGTAAAGTAGGTCCCGAAAAACATCATTCACCAACTCTTGAAAAACTGCAGGAGCATTACATAAGCCGAAAGGCATCACCAAATACTCATAATGACTAGTGTTGAGCATTCCGATACCGCAAGTATCGGGTATCGGCCGATACTTGCGGGTATCGGAATTCCGATACCGAGATCCGATACTTTTGTGGTATCGGGTATCGGTATCGAAACAACATTAATGTAAAAATGTGTAAAAGAGAGAATTAAAATAAAAAATATTGCTATACTCACCTCTCCGACGCAGCCTGCACCTTACCGAGGGAAGCGGCAGCGTTCTTTGTTTAAAATTCGCGCTTTTCTTTCCTTACGTGAAGTCCCGGCTTGTGATTGGTCGCATGCCGCCCATGTGGCGGCGACGCAACCAATCACAGCAAGCCGTGACGTAATTTCAGGTCATTCAGTATTTTAAAATTACGCTCCGGCTTTGTGATTGGTTGCGTCGCAGTCACATGGGCGACGCAACTAATCACGGCAAGCCGTGACGTAATTTCAGGTCCTTAAGGATTTTAAAATTACGTCCCGGCTTTGTGATTGGTTGCGTCGCAGTCACATGGGCGCCGCAACCAATCACAAGCCGTGACGTCACGGGAGGCTGGACACGCGCGCATTTTAAAATGGGCGCGTGTCCAGCCTCCCGTGACGTCCCGGCTTGTGATTGGTTGCGGCGCGGTCAACCAATCACAAGCCGGGAGGCTGGACACGCGCGCATTTTAAAATGGGCGCATGTCCAGCCTCCCGTGACGTCCCGGCTTGTGATTGGTTGCGGCGCGGTCAACCAATCACAAGCCGGGAGGCTGGACACATTTTAAAATATCCTTACATTAACAATCTCTTTTTATATAGAATTATCTAGCTGCAGTGTTAACACCCGGGGTAGGATCAATTCAGAGTGACCAGCGCTTTCCAGTTGTTCATAGTCTCACAGTTTGAGTCTTTTATTCTTTATCTCATCATAAATAGTCATTTTAAAATGCGCGCGTGTCCAGCCTCCCGGCTTGTGATTGGTTGACCGCGCCGCAACCAATCACAAGCCGGGACGTCACGGGAGGCTGGACACGCGCCCATTTTAAAATGCGCGCGTGTCCAGCCTCCCGGCTTGTGATTGGTTGACCGCGCCGCAACCAATCACAAGCCGGGACGTCACGGGAGGCTGGACACGCGCCCATTTTAAAATGCGCGCGTGTCCAGCCTCCCGTGACGTCACGGCTTGTGATTGGTTGCGGCGCCCATGTGACTGCGACGCAACCAATCACAAAGCCGGGACGTAATTTTAAAATCCTTAAGGACCTGAAATTACGTCACGGCTTGCTGTGATTGGTTGCATCGCCCATGTGACTGCGACGCAACCAATCACAAAGCCGGAGCGTAATTTTAAAATACTGAATGACCTGAAATTACGTCACGGCTTGCTGTGATTGGTTGCGTCGCCGCCACATGGGCGGCATGCGACCAATCACAAGCCGGGACTTCACGTAAGGAAAGAAAAGCGCGAATTTTAAACAAAGAACGCTGCCGCTTCCCTCGGTAAGGTGCAGGCTGCGTCGGAGAGGTGAGTATAGCAATATTTTTTATATTAATTCTTTCTTTTACACATTAATATGGATCCCAGGGCCTGAAGGAGAGTTTCCTCTCCTTCAGACCCTGAGAACCATCAGGAATACCGTCCGATACTTGAGTCCCATTGACTTGTATTGGTATCGGGTATCGGATTGGATCCGATACTTTGCCGGTATCGGCCGATACTTTCCGATACCGATACTTTCAAGTATTGGACGGTATCGCTCAACACTAATAATGACCGTCTCTGGTATTAAACGCAGTCTTCCAGTCATCTCCCGAACGAACTCGGATCAAGTTGTAAGCTCCTCTGAGATCCAGTTTAGTGAAGATTCGTGCTCCACGCAGATGATCAAAAAGTTCTGGGATGAGATGAAGTGGATACTTGTTTTTAATGGTAATGTTATTGAGGCCACGGTAATCAATGCAGGGACGAAGAGAACCGTCCTTCTTCTTGACGAAGAAAAAACCAGCACCTGCAGGTGAGGAGGATTTCCGTATAAAGCCTCTGGCCAGATTCTCTTGAACGTATTCAGACATGGCTTGAGTCTCGGAGGGTGACAGAGGATAAATACGACCTCTAGGAGGAGTTGAGCCAGATACAAGATCTATCGGACAGTCGTATGGGCGATGCGGAGGTAAGACCTCTGCTTCCTTTTTGTTGAAAAAGTTCGAAAAAGATTGATAAGCTGCGAGTAGATTAACTAGTTCCGAAGCCGAGGGAGAGAAACTAGCAGGCTTGACGGAAAGCAGGCATCTGTTTTGACAAAACTGTCCCCAGGATAGGACGTCCCCAGTACGCCAATTCAGAGTAGGTTCATGGTTTCTTAGCCAGGGGAGTCCTAAAAGAAATGCATGGGATAAAGACGGTAAGACATAAAATGCCAACTTTTCTCGATGTAAAGCTCCAATTTGAATCTCAATCTCCTCTGTGACAGAAGAAACGACCTCCCGCAAAGGCTGACCGTCGACAGAAGCTATTTGCCTAGGAACCTCCAAGGATCTGACAGGAATCCCAAGCCTCTCGACCAGCTCAAGTTGAACAAAATTCCCGGCCGCACCAGAATCTACATAAGCCTCAAGAGAGAAGCGACTGGAACCCATGTGTAAACTGACAGGCAAAATCAAAGGTGGAGAGGAATCATGGCTACCTAGGGAGGCCTCTCTTACCTGACCTAGGTGGAGGCGTTTTCCAGCTTCTGGGGACAAGAACGCAGAAGATGGGAAGCGCTGCCACAATAAAAGCATAAGCCCTGTGCAAGTCTCTCCTTTTGGCGTTGTTCAGCAGGCTCGAGGCGATCAACCTGCATAGGCTCAGGGGAAGAAGAGGAAGAAGCTGCAGTGGTTTGGGAAAGAGAAGTACCACGTGTAACGGAGGATAAACGAGGAGGTCTCCTCTCTCTGACAACCTCACGAGAACGCTCCTGGAACCGCAAATCAATGCGAGTCGCCAAAGAGATAAGGTCATCTAAAGCAGAAGGAGTATCCCGCCCTGCCAGCTCATCCTTAATACAGGAGGATAAACCTCGCCAAAATGCTCCCACCAAAGCCTCATTATTCCAGCCTAAATCAGAGGACAGCGTCCGGAAACGGATGGCATATTGAGCTACAGAAAGGGTCCCCTCACTAAGGTTGAAAAGAGACTCAGTAGTCGATACCAGACGACCAGGTTCATCAAACACCTTGCGGAAGGTGTCTAAAAAGAGAGCAAGTTGAGAAACCACAGGAACATCTCGCTCCCAAAGAGGGTTCACCCAAGCCAAAGCCTCGCCCTCCAAATGGGACATCACAAAAGCCACCTTAGCTCGGTCAGTTGGGTACAGTAGCGGGGATAATTCAAAGTGTAGTTGACACTGGTTGAGAAACCCGCAACATAATTTAGGATCCCCACCATACCGAGGTGGCCTGGCAAGACGGGGCGAGGGCTGTGGAGCGGACACCTGTACAGGAGCAGAAGCGGCAGTCTGAAGAGAGAGAAGTCGATTATCGACAGAGGCCATAAAATTTAAAATATGGGACTGAGTGTCCCATTGTTGACTTAACTCTTGCTGAAGAGACGCCAACTGAGTAGCGTTACCAGGGTCGGTAGACTGTAACGTCGCGAGACGAGACTCCATGTTCTTGAGAAAGGACATGATTCTAGTCTGGTTCTCCCACAAAAAAAGTAACTCCTTTTGAGTGGCAGAGACACCAGCGGGGTCCATGGCCTGGTTATACTGTTATGCTGTAAGAATCAGGCTGCACTCAGATGACACCCGGGTGCAGTCCTATTTGAGTGTGATGATACAAAGAGGGAAAACGGAGAGTGGGCCCTCTAGACCGCGACGACGAACCCCTCACGGACGAGCTGACCAGATAGACTGCCCCCTATACAGGGAGCATTAGAGGCAGGCCCGTGAGGGACTATCGCCACGGAAGCTGGACGACCAGGACGGGAGAGGACCAAGAAGAGGCGGAGATAGTAGGACCACAGGAAAGGTGAGTACTGCAGAGAAACAGGACTGATGGGTAAAACAGGACTGATGGGTAAACTGCAGCAGTACAGGGACTGGTGGAAGAACTGAGGAAACGCAGAGGCTAGCAGGATACAGGAAAGACAGGATAAACCCAAAGTCAGAGGGAAAACGAACTTCACAGAGACTAAGAGCGGCCAGGAACACCTGAAGGAACAAATGATAACCAGGCACAGAGGGACGGTAGGAAGCAGTTTAAATACCTAAAGGCAGGGTAGCACTTCCAGGTAACAGACCTCCAGAACCATAGAGAGGACAATAAGGAGGACCAACTTCTGGGTACTAGTCCTCCAGGACCATAGAGGAGACAAAGAGGAGGAGCGACAGAAGATCAGAAGTGCACATGCGCAGCACTGAACCTGGTATGCACACGCACGAGAAGCAGAGACCGGGAGCGAGCGCGGAGGGAGAGACGCTGACTGGGAAGGCGGCAGCAGCGGTATGACAGACTTGAAGACAACAAATAATGCCATGGAGACTATCTGCTGAGACAGTGATGGCCTTCAAGGATAACACCGCCTTTGGTAGTGAAAAGTGACTGTGATTGTACTAAGGCTGCAGATCTTCAATAGTGCATTAACTTTTGAGGGTTGTGAGAGAGAAATAAACTGCAAAGTGAGAGATTTCAGTGGAAAGTAAGACTCCCCCATGCAAGTATACTAATGTGGAGAAGACCAAGGCAACTGCAGGCCAGGTCTGAGTGTTGCTTAACTCATAATTGTTGCCAACATCTTGGAAGAAAAGGACTATAACATGTTACCACTTTAATAACCTCAAGGACTGTCTTGTAGTCTACATCTGTACACTTTGGCTCCAATTCACCAAATTGCACACTGAGCTTTGTCCCATATTCTGTGGTCCCATTGGTGCTTACGTCCGAATCACCCTCAAAATGGGATTCAAGCATTTGTGCCAAGAGGACCATTGACTATAATGATGCAGACAGAGTGAATGCGTGCTCTGTTGTACATCATTTTCTAACATATATTCTTGCTGGAGGCAGAAATCCAGATGCAGTCTACTACGCCTGAGTGTCTGCCTCCTGTAGGCATATATGCCCGAAAATGATGCATGACAGAGCAAAGGTTGAATCGGTTGGCATCATTACAGTCAATGGACCCAACGGTGCATACACCCAAATCCCATTTTACAGGGGAACTGAGACGTAAGTCCCAACGGAATCCCTGCAGATGAACGCAGTGTGAAATTGGCCAAAGTGATTATGTCAGAATTCTGGCATAAATCACTTTGAAGAGTTGTATAATTTTTGGTGCAACACAGTGTTACACAAATATTTTACGACTTTTGGCATTTTTACTCCAGTTTCGCTCTGCTCTGCCAAATGGGTGGAGATGAAGTGGAACGGGAATGTAATGCCACGGCTTGTCTAACTCATGATGAGCTGCAGCATGCCTTATGTCACAAATCTTACTTCAGTCTCTGAACAATACAAGTCTTGATGAACTGAACTCTTTGTTTGACTACAAAGTCAAACTTTAGAGTCGTGCTGCACACATTGAATTCTGTTTCTGCCATTATTTCCAAGCCATACCCATCAACTGCTTGTACTTTGCACTTATTTTAATGACACAGAAGCTATCTTGCCCAGAGCATTCACAATTTATAAAACGCATTAACAGACATTTTGGTGGGCTTTTAAACAATCCTATTCAGAATATTCTCATGCTGCATATGACAAGTTGACAGAACTTGAAACGGGATACTGAAATCTAGTGCTAGTGACCTTGAGTTGTATGTGTGCACAGGAATTCAGTAGGTTGGCACTGTCTATATTCTGTCACTCTCTAGAAAAATGAATGTTTATTTTAGCAGAGAGGCAAAGCAAGTGAGTTATGTCTACTCTGTCTCTGGTGCATGAAATAAGTGGAAGAAGAATAAGAGGTATAGGTTGTTTAAAAAATTAACTAGACCATTGCTCAGAGGAAGTGAGTGTAAAATTATCCAAGTGGTAAAGAACAGAAAAGTCTAAGATGACCACATCTAAATGGAAGGAAATTAAACTTCATATAAGTCTTGAATAATTTCATTTAATAAAAAGTAAAAGTTAGCAAAAAATGTGTCTTACCTTTCCTCTTGGCTCAAGATATCTTGAATTCAGAGATGAGTTCAACAAGATTATCAACATTATGTGATTATTATTCACATCATCAACAGAATAATGGAGCACAGAGCCATTAGACAAAGTAAGGGTTTACATGTCTGATGAAGGCAGAGTCCCTACAGCTCCATACAATGAGTAGGTAGACCGTGTATGGAGTCAGTTATGTCTCATCTGGTGAGCCTCTGGTCTGGAGGATCAGTTCTTGATCATCACTGACAGGTGGCTTTGGTAGATCAGGGTGACTGAGTTGGGGTTAGGTTGTGTTAAGGATGTCACAGGCTGCAGAGAAGGTGCTAGATTAGTGTAGCAGAGCTGGAATAGTGACAACAGTTTGCAGCAGAGCTGGAACAGTGTAGACAAATGGGCACAGAGATGACTGATGTAGCAAGTTGGCCCAACACAGTCTGAGTAGCAATGCTGAAATGTAGCAGAGTGGAACCTCAATATAGCAGAGTAAAGCAGCAGACGTTCAGCGCAGGCATCTCACTACCTAAGCCAAGCCAAAATCGACTAGCCTCATTAGATTACATAAGGTTGCGGCAGCAACCTGATGCGCAGGAGATGAAGTAGGACCAGCTGTCATCAATTGGCATTGGAACTGGGGGTCGTGAGTAACAGAGTTTACTTTGTATGTTTCATTGTATATGTTTATAGGTTATGGACACATTTGACACAGAGAAAATTATTTTTACATATGTTAACCTTTAGTTAATAAATGTTTTAGTCTTCAAACTTCATTTCTTCATTTATTATCACCTCCTGATATGCTTTTTGTAGCCTGGTCTAAGTTTCAGATTATTTTCTTATGGGAGTGCCCATCCCAGTAATATAGGTTGGGTGTGAAGTTTGTTGTCTTCATTGGCTAATATATCAGCACAGCTTCTATCCTGCACATATTCCATATTCATATGCTTTCAATGACACTTACAGCATAGTTTTGCTATTTTAGGTGCACACAATATTTCCTGGAGATTTAATCAAAAGCCAATTGATATTTTAGTAAATGTTTCTTGTGTAGGAGGAAGCCCACCCAAACATAACGAGAGTATTTAAACTTCATGTATATGTTGTCCTTGATAGGATTAGGATCAAGTCCTGAAGGGCAGCAGTGCTGACTATTTGGCAATGAAACAAATGTGAACGTTGTCAGGTACAATGAATCGTGACATTGCCAATCTCCAAGACCACCTGTCTCTGAGGCTGTTTTTTCCTCACTTTAGCTTCTAAGTCTCCTAAGAGTATTGTGAGAATCTGATGTTGTGGGTTAGAAAAATCACCTAGGCAAGTTAATGATGTAACTATTTTTTATTCCATACATCCATGGTTGCACAACAAATTCAGGTAGATGGCCAACATACAATGTTCTCAGTCCACAAGTTCCCAATCTGAGATCGGTAGTTCCATAACAGGCGATTCTCATTGTCTCCCAACTTTTGGTTGGCACACAGCTTTTGGTATCTACAGCCAGTATAGTGTGCAGTCACAACATATGTTCCTCCAGATGATGGATATCATGACCATAGCTATGGCTACCCCTCCAGCCGGCAACCGATCTCCAAAACTCCATAGATCATCCATCCCAGCTTTGAGCCTCTACTTCGAAGTCCCTCCAACCACTGCTTGATTCCATCCATGTGCCTTTTTCTCCCTCCCCCTTAAAACAATTTTTTTTAGCTCACAGAACAAAGCATATCCCATCACATGGGGCTGTATGTGAGACCCCCTTTGGTGACAGCTCCCTTGGGTTTACTATCTCCATCCACACAATGGGCCTAGGCTGGTAGAACAACGTGCGTCGGTGCGTCGGGCCGACCCTAGTGTGAAAGTAGCCTTAGCAGTCTCCTGTCTGGTCTTAGCAGTACATAAGATCTAGCCTGCTCCCCTTCCTCTGCTTACTGTCACTGAATGTAAACATTGATTCCTCAGGATGAACTGACTAGCAAGCAAATCACTAATAAAACAGAGCAAGAAAATATCTAATAAAATACAACAAAACCGGTGCTCCGTGCTGGAAAAAGTCTCCGCTCTACGTCCATTTGTCCTATAGTCTTTAGTAAGCGGTCATATCCTCACAAGTATAATCTCTTACAAGAACATATATCATAAAAATTGTATGAAATTGAAAAAGTAAAATGAAATGGCAGGGTTGTATCAAACAAAAGCAGTCTCTGGCCTGGACTTTTATGTTACATCTCTTCACATGCGCACCACAGGATATGAGTTTGCTGCAAGTTATTAATACAGTTATTATATCTATAATAAACAGAGCAGAAAAAGGAATCAATCATAATCAAACAGGAGACGATCAATACCACCTCTCACACTCTGCCTGCCTCAAACGCTAATTTAGGAATAATAGATTTGATAACATTTATAAATAACTAATGCAGTGAGGGGTTGAGAGGTTGGAGGACTTAGGGCAGGTTAAGGGGGGCGTCTAAAACACTATTGGAAATTGCAAAAAATGTATGAGTCCATGGTTGCGTGCATAAATATTTCTTATTGCTACATCTAAGTTTTGTTTTTCTTCCATAGTTGCATAGGTTGAAAAAAAATACAGGTGCAGCAAGTTCGACCTTTCTCCACAAGTTCCATATTCTCTATCGCTATCAATAACCCACAATGCCATTTGTTATGAGAAAAGCATCCAGACCTTTTTTAAATGCTTTTATAGTGTTTGCTTTATTTCCTCTTGTGGCCGGCATTCCACTGTTTGACTGCTCTAACTGTAAAGAACCCTTTCCTATTTAGACACCAGATTCACATACCCTCCACAATTACTGAATGTCCCTTTTTCCTTTGTAAGGTTTTAGAAAGGAATAAGCCACGTGTCAATCCTTCATACTGACTACACAGATATTTATGCATATAAATGAGATCTCATCTGTGAAATATTTTACTAAGCTAAAAAAGCCCAACTTTTACAAATTTCTCATCATATGACAGGTCTGCCATGCCATGTAATAATCTAGTTGCTCACCTTTGAACTGACTCTACACTACCGTTCAAAAGTTTAGGGTCACTTAGAAATGTCCTTATTATTAAAAGAAAAACAGTTTTTTCAATGAAGCTAACATTAAATGATTCAGAAATACACTCTGTACATTGTTAATGTGGTAAATGACTATTCTAGCTGCAAATGTCTGGTTTGTAATGCAATATCTTCATAGGTGTATAGAGGCCCATTTCCAACAACCATCACTCCAGTGTTCTTATGGTACTTTGTGTTTTCTAACTGTGTAAGAAGGCTAATGGATGGTTAGAATACCCTTCAAAACCCTTGTGCAAGTATGTTAGCACAGCTGAAAACAGTTTGGCTGATTAGAGAACCTATAAACCTGACCTTCATTTGAGCTAGTTGAGAATCTGGAGCAATACATTTGTTGGTTCCATTAAGCTCTCAAAGTGGCCAGAAAAAAAGAACTTTCATGTGAAACTCGACAGTCTATTCTTGTTCTTAGAAATGAAGGCTATTCCATGCGAGAAATTGCCAAGAAACTGAAGATTTCCTACAACAGTGTGCACTACTCCCTTCAGAGGTGAGCACAAACAGGCTCTAACCAGAGTAGATAGAGAAGTGGGAGGCCCCGCTGCACAACTGAGCAACAAGACAAGTACATTAGAGTCTGTAGTTTAAGAAATCGATGCCTCACAGGTCCTCAACTGGCAGCTTCATTAAATAGTACACGCAAAACACCAGTGTCAACGTCTACAGTGAAAAGGCGACTCCGGGATGCTGGCCTTCAGAGCAGAGTGGCAAAGAAAAAGCCATATCTGTGACTGGCTAATAAAAGGAAAAGAACACAGACATTGGACAGAGTAAGATTGGAAAAAAGTGTTGTGGACAGACGAATCGAAGTTTAAGGTGTTTGGATCTCACAGAAGAACATTTGTGAGATACAAAACAACTGAAAAGATGCTGGAAGAGTACCTGACGCCATCTGTCAAGCATGGTGGAGGTAATGTGATGGTCTGGGGTTGGTTTGGTGCTCGTAAAGTGGGAGATTTGTACAAGGTAAAAGGGATATTGAATAAGGAAGGCTATCACTCCATTTTGCAATGCCATGCCATACCCTGTGGACAGCGCTTGATTGGAGCCAATTTCATCCTACAACAGGACAATGACCCAAAGCACACCTCCAAATTATACAAGAACTATTTAGGGAAGAAGCAGGCAGCTGGTATTCTATCTGTAATGGAGTGGCCAGTGTAGACACCAGATCTCAACCCCATTGAGCTGTTGTGGGAGCAGCTTGACCCTATGGTGCGCAAAAAGTGCCCATCAAGCCAAACCAACATGTGGGAGGGGCTTCAGGAAGCATGGGGTGAAATTTCTCCAGATTACCTCAGCAAATTAACTGCTAGAATGCCAAAGGTCTACAATGCTGTAATTGCTGCAAAGGGAGCATTATTTGACAAAAGCAACGTTTGAAGGAAAAAATTACTATTTCAAATAAAAATCTTTTTTTCGAACCTTGTCAATATCTGGACAAGATTTTAAATTCATTTGGCAACTAATTTGATTAATAAAAGTATGAGTTTTCATAGAAAACACAAAATTGTCTGGGTGACCCTAAACTTTTGAACAGTAGTGTAACTTCCCAATATCTTTTTTAAATTTTGGAGCCCGAAACTGGATCCCATAATCAAGTTCAGTCCTTATGAGGGATTATTATACATTTGGATCACAGGATTTTAAATCTCTTTTTATACATCTTAAAATGTTGTTTGCTTTTGCATCTGCTGCCTGACAATGAGTGCTGCTGCTCAGCTTGCTTGTAAAGGTACCGTCACACTAAGCGACGCTGCAGCGATACAGACAACGATTCCTATCGCTGCAGCGTCGCTGTTTGGTCACTGGAGAGCTGTCACACAGACCGCTCTCCAGCGACCAACGATGCCGAGGTCCCTGGGTAACCAGGGTAAACATCGGGTTACTAAGCGCAGGGCCGCGCTTAGTAACCCGATGTTTACCCTGGTTACCACTGTAAAATGTAAAAAAACAAACAGTACATACTCACCTTCGCGTCCCCCGGCATCCGCTTCCTGCACTAACTGAGTGCCGGCCCTAACAGCAGAGCGGTGACGTCACCGCTGTGCTGTACTTTCACTTTACGGCCGGCGCTCAGTCAGTGCAGGAAGCGGACGGCGGGGGACGCGAAGGTGAGTGTGTACTGTTTGTTTTTTTACATTTTACACTGGTAACAAGGGTAAACATCGGGTTACTAAGCGCGGCCCTGCACTTAGTAACCCGATATTTACCCTGGTTACCATTGTAAAACATCGCTGGTATCGTTGCTTTTGCTGTCAAACACAACGATACACGGCGATCTGACGACCAAATAAAGTTCTGAACTTTAATCAACGACCAGCGATATCACAGCAGGATCCTGATCGCTGCTGCGTGTCAAACACAATGATATCGCTATCCAGGACGCTGCAACGTCACGGATCGCTAGCGATATCGTTTAGTGTGACGGTACCTTAACCAGAATACCCAAGTCCTTCTCCTGTTTGGCAATCCCAAATAAATTTTCAGGTAATGTATATGCATCAATAGGATAACTCCATCCTAGGTCCATTACTCTAAATGTATCCTAATTAAAATATATCCTTAGTGATGAGCGCAAGTGCTCGTTGCTCGAGTTTGCCTAGGGTGCTCGGGTATGCACTGAGTATTGTGGGTGCTCGAATGACATGTTCACATCTCCTCAGATTATTAGACAGCCACAAAACATGCAGAGATTGCCTTTGTTTGACAGGCAATCGTCACAGGTGTGTCAGAGGCTGCAGACAGTCGCACTGCCTCTAGCCTGCAAAAGGTTTCAGCAGTTGGCTTTGCAGACTCCTTTCCAGTTCTTCTGACTTTAAGACCCAGTGGCAACCTTCCACAGCTCTAGTTGACACACCTGGACTGGGATGTTTATAACCCCCAGCTTGCTGCTAGAAGTTGTGGTTGATATTTCTATTTCCAGTTTCCAGTTGCAGCTTGTAGCTATTGCAGTCAGCTAGCTTCCTCCTTGGTGTTGCTGGAGGATGTCTGTGTTTCTGTCTGAGTCTACTCAAGCTAAGTGCTCCCCCTTGTTTGTGTATTCCATCTGTCTTTAGCGGTAGTGGGGATTGACTAGCACTCATCCTGTCCTTCCAGATGCAGGACTTATTCTTTCTTTTTCTTTATATTTTTTATATAGCGCTAACATATTCCACAGCGCTTTACAGTTTGCACACATTTTCATTGCTGCCCCCGATGGGGCTCACAATCTAGAATCCCTATCAGTATGTTTTTGGAATGTGGAAGGAAACCGGAGTACCCGGAGGAAACCCACGCAAACACGGAGAGAGCATACAAACTCCTTGAAGATGTTATCGCCAGGGTCAGGCAGGGATTAGGTACCCTGCTCGGCAATAGGTGCAGAACCTATATAGGGTTGATTGGGCAGACAGGGTGACATTAAAGATGTCTCGGGGCACCACTCCCCCTTTCCTAGTGTTTGTTTCACTTTCCATTATTCCTTTGTGTTGCACTTCGCCTCCCTTCACTGCGTGTGACAGCAATGTCCAAATGTTTTGTTACTGTCTAAAAGCAAGGGGACACGAACATCTCACTCGAGCACCTGTGATACTCAATGCATGCCCAAGCACTGTAGGCAAATTGAGTAACGAGCACTTGCCTTCAACACTACTTATCTTCCAAGTGTTTTCCCATTCAGACATCTTATCCAGATCATTTTGTAACATTAAGGCCATGTGCACACGTCCAGTATTTTTCGCATTTTATTCGCGTTTTTTCGCTATAAAAACGTGATAAAAATGCGAAAAAAACGCTAACATATGCCTCCTATTATTTACAGTGTATTCCGCATTTTTTGTGCAAATGTTGCATTTTTCTCCGCGGAAAAAAAAGCAACATGTTCATTATAAATGCGGAATTGCGGGGATTCCGCACACCTAGGAGTGCATTGATTTGCTTACTTCCTGCACGGGGCTGTGCACACCATGCGGGAAGTAAGGAGATTATGTGCGGTTGGTACCCAGGGTGGAGGAGAGGAGACTCACCTCCACGGACTGGGCACCATATACCGGTAATTGGTCAAAAGAAAAGAATTAAAATAAAAAATAGTGATATACTCACCTTCGTTGGCCTCCGGAGTCTTCCCGCCTCTCCGGTGCATGCTGCCGCTTCGGTTCCAATAGCTGGTGTGCGGTGAAGGACCTGCGATGACATCGCGGTCTTGTGATTGGTCGTGAGACCGGTCATGTGACCGCTCATGTGACTGCGACGTCATGGAAGGTCCTGCACACACACAGCATCTATAGGAACGGACGCCACTCAGGAGATCCGCTGTCTGCAGGTGAGTATAACCATTTTTTTAATTTTTTTAAATTATTTTTAAACATTCTATCTTTTACTATAGATGCTGCATAGGCAGCATCTATAGTAAAAAGTTGGTCACACTTGTCAAACACTATGTTTGACAAGTGCGACCAACCTGGCAGTTTTGCAAGCGATGCTACAGATCGCTTGGAAAACTTTAGCATTCTGCAAGCTAATTACGCTTGCAAAATGCTAAAAAAACGCGAAAAAAAGGGGAAAAAAAACGCAAAAACAAATGCGGATTTCTTGCAGAAAATTTCCGGTTTTCTTCAGGAAATTTCTGCAAGAAATCCTGACGTGTGCACATACCCTAAACAGTTAAGTTCAGTTCTTATTATTCTACATAGTTTTGCGTCATCAGCAAAGACTGACCCTTCAATCCCAATCCCATCCACATGATCATTTATAAAGTCATTGAAAATAATCGGTCCTAACACAGACGCTTGTGGTCCCCACTGCTGACTTTATCCCGATTATAGAATGTACCATTTACAACAACTCTTTGTTTCCTGTCCCTTATTGAGTTTTCAAGCCATTTGCATATAGTGTCCTCTAGTCCATGCTTCTTGAGATTCAGTATAAGGCTGATGTGTGGCACAGTATAAAATGCCTTTGCAAAGTCCAGGTATACCACATCAGCTGCATGACCAACATCCAGATTTGCCCTTACCTCCTCACAGAAATCCAAAATGTTGGTTAAATAAAATGTATCTTTTATGAACCTATGCTGGTTGTCAATACTTATATTGTTTTCTGCAATATACTTGTTACTACTCCACCTATAATAATAACAATAATAATAATAATCTTTATGTAGCGCCAACATATTCCGCAGCACTTTACAGTTTAACATTTTCAAATTCAAGTCGTAAGTAACAACATAAACAATACAATAAATAAGATGACCCTGCTCGTAAGAGCTTTCAATCTACAATGAGGTGGAGGAGATACAAAGTACAGGTGTGTATTAACAATGATGTATTTACAATGATGGTCCAGCCATCTTCAGCGGATGGGGGATAGATCGAAGTAGTGAATGGGCTACACACACACAAACTTAAAATGACTTTTTTTAGGGAACGTGATAGGCCGCTCTGAACAAATATGTTTTGAAGGCGCGCCTAAAACTATGCAAATTGTGAATGGTCCTATTTTCTTGGGGTAGAGCATTCCAGAAGATTGGAACATGGTAGGAGAAGTCTTGCAGACTGGAGTGGAAGGTACGGATTAGTGCAGAGGTTAGTCGAAAGTCATTTGCAGAGCGCAGCGGTTGGCTAGGCCGATAGGCAGAACTAAGGAAAGAGATGTAAGGGGGTGCCGCACTGTGGAGAGCTTTGTGGGTGAGAATAAGTACTTTGAATTGGATCCTATAATGAATGGGCGGCCAGTGTAATGACTGGCGAAGAGCGGCTGCATCTAAATAACGATTAGGCAGATAGATGACCCTGTCTGCTGCATTGAGGATAGACTGAAGAGGGGAAAGTCAAGTAATGGGGAGGCCAATTAATAGAGCGTTACAGTAGTCCAGGCGGGAGTGGATCAGGGTGACAGTGAGGGTTTTTGTTGTTTCCATGGTGAGAAAAGGGCAGATTCTAGAGATGCTCTTTAGGTGTAAGCGGCACGAGCGGGCAAGATTGTATATGGGAAGTGAAGGAGAGATCGGAGTCAAACGTAACACCGAGACAGCACGCTTGCTGCCAGGGTGTTATTATGGTGCCACCCACAGAGAGGGAAATGTCAGGTTTAGGGAGTTTAGCAGATGGTGGGAGAGGAAGAAGTTCAGTTTTGGAGAGGTTGAGTTTCAGATAGAGAGCGGACATGATGTCGGCGACTGCGGACAGACAGTCACTGGCGTTCTGTAGTACAGCGGGAGTAAGGTCAGGGGATGATGTATATAGTTGTGTGTCATCGGCATAAAGATGGTACTGAAAGCCAAATCTGCTGATGGTCTGTCCAATTGGGGCCGTGTAGAGAGAGAAGAGAAGGGGGCCAGAGTCTGAAAGTGTATGAGAGTTAATGTAGATTTCTGAATGTGTGGTAGGTAGGAGTGTACTGGGGTGGGTGAGGGATTATGAACGCGAAGGAGAGTATGCTGTGGTCAGAGAGTGGAAACTGAGTTATCTAGGTAGGAGATTGAGCAGAGCCAGGTGAAGACCAGGTCAAGGGTGTTACCGTCTTTGTGTGCTTCAGAGGTTGAGAGCTGTGAGAGGCCGAGATAAGTGGTTAGTAGTGTTGAGCATTCCGATACCGCAAGTATCGGGTATCGGCCGATACTTGCGGTATTGGAATTCCGATACCGGGATTCCGATACTTGCCGCGTATCGGATACCGGAATCGAAGTTCCAAGATTCAAAATGCAGAAATTCAGCCAATGAGAATGATTCCAAGTGTGGGCACATCCTGTTTAGCATGGAGGGCATGAAACTACTGGCAAGGCTGTGATTGGCTGCTGAAATGATGTCATGATGCAGTTTAAAAGTCGCTGGCGCCATTTTGCGATCACTCTGCTGTGAATTCAGTTAGTGACAGGACGCTGTTTGCTGACTGAGGGACAGTTTAGAGATAGCGATTTGCTTCTTTGTGCTTTCCAAAGGCTAATTTAGCAACCGCTGTGTTCACCTACTATTCACCTTGCTTTTGCCTTGTAGCGCTGTTTTCACAGCGATCTGCAAGGTCTGTGTGTGTGTGTGTGTGAGTGCAGCCCACTCTCTAGTCTGAGTGCAGCCACATAGGCCATCCATAGCTGGTTGTATTCAGTTCAGGGAGGGTGGTTCATTGCCTCATACTGTTCTTTTTTTTTTTTTTTTTCAAGTAGTGTAGTCTGCTGCTAATTTATTCAAAAAAATCCTATTAGTGTCTTTCCACCCGTCTCCAGCTAATTTGTGGAAAAACACTACATAGGATAACGTAGAGGAGAGTTTTTGGGCCTTGCAGCGCTGTTTACGGCTGTCTGCACGGTCTCCGTGTGACTGCAGCTCGCCCTGTAGTCTGTGAGCAGCCGTAGCCTGGTTGTCTCCAGCTCAGGGTTGTTCACTGCGTCATACCGCCAAATCAATTTTCATTTTCTTTTAAGTAGTGCAGGCTGCTGCACATTTTTTCAAAAAATTCCTATTAGTGTCTTTCCACCCGTCTCCAGCTAATTTGCGGAAAAACACTACATAGGATAACGTAGAGGAGGGTTTTTGGGCCTTGCAGCGCCGTTTACGGCTGTCTGCACGGTCTCCGTGTGACTGCAGCTCGCCCTGTAGTCTGTGAGCAGCCGTAGCCTGGTTGTCTCCAGCTCAGGGTTGTTCACTGCGTCATACCGCCAAATCAATTTTCATTTTCTTTTAAGTAGTGCAGGCTGCTGCACATTTTTTCAAAAAATTCCTATTAGTGTCTTTCCACCCGTCTCCAGCTAATTTGCGGAAAAACACTACATAGGATAACGTAGAGGAGGGTTTTTGGGCCTTGCAGCGCCGTTTACGGCTGTCTGCACGGTCTCCGTGTGACTGCAGCTCGCCCTGTAGTCTGTGAGCAGCCGTAGCCTGGTTGTCTCCAGCTCAGGGTTGTTCACTGCGTCATACCGCCAAATCAATTTTCATTTTGTTTTAAGTAGTGCAGGCTGCTGCACATTTTTTCAAAAAATTCCTATTAGTGTCTTTCCACCCGTCTCCAGCTAACTTGTGGAAAAACACTACATAGGATAACGTAGAGGAGGGTTTTTGGGCCTTGCAGCGCCGTTTACGTCTGTCTGCACGGTCTCCGTGTGACTGCAGCTCTATCCGTTGTCAGTTCAGCCCCCAAAAAATAAATAAATAATAAAGTTCACCAAACACACCAGTTACACCACTTTACATTTGTGTAGGCCACATTAGCTCATATTAAAGTCTAGTCCACACTTTAGAAAATTAGTGTTTCTTATACCTGTTAGGAGGAGTTGCTCAGGAATAAGCACACAAAGCCGTTAGTACTTTTCTGCTTATCTTTATCAGTCAACCAAGATGAAGAAGGCAGTGAGTAAGGCACGTGGGCGTGGGCGTGGAGCAGGGAGGGGACGTGGGGATTCTGTGCCTGCTGCGGGCACCGGTGACTCATCAGCACCCACATTCACCAGGCAACAGTCGTTCATGCGCAGCTTTGTGTCAGAGCGCCGTACACCGCTGCTGCGTGAAGAACAAATTGAAGCCGTTGTCGGATGGATGGCAGCTAATGCATCAACTTCAATTAGTGCCACATCCTCTCAGACACAGAGCACTGGAGAGCAGCCATCTGTCTCTTCACCACCTGCCAAATTGCCCAGGCAGACAGAGAGCCCAGGACAGGAGCCGTCTCTACTTCTGTTCTCTGAATCTCTTGGCTTGGAAACAGGGGGCCAGCCAAGCAGCATTGGAGAAATGGAAGAAGAGGCAGGGTGCAGTGATGCCCAACAGCTTTTCCTCTCTTCCTCTGAAGAGGCGGGTGGGCCAGTGGCTCCGGTCACCACATCGCAGGCCGCATCAGCTGATGATGACACTCAGGTGCCACTTACTGGTGCGTGCTCTGCTGCTGAGACTACCCAGGAGGAGCAGTTGGGGGCAGAGGGTAGTGTAGATGATGAGGTCCTTGACCCATCTTGGCGTGAGGGACAGGAAGGTGGTGGGAGCAGCTCTGAGGAAGAGATTCCCCGTACGGCCCAAAGAGGGAGAGGGAGGGGGAAGACTGCGGATCCTGCAGCCTCCGCTTTGGCACCCGTTAGGAGCATGTCTCTTCCAAAAGCCAAAAAGGGCGCTCCCAAGACTTGCAGTGCCTGGTCCTTTTTTGACACAGTTGCAGATGACATTTGCTATGTCAGATGCAAGGTGTGTCATCAAAAAGTCAAAAGAGGTCGAAATGTCAGCAACCTCAATACCTCCAACATGTGGAAACATGTGCGCAACAGGCACCCGGCGGAGTTAGAAAAACACACTGAAGAGCTAGGCCAACCAACAGCGGCAGCTACCACCTCTTCAGCTCGTGTTGCCTCTTCCTCTAGCTCACACGCAGCTGGTTCGGCTTCCTCCCAGGATCGCCGTGGAAGAACCTCTGGCCCTGTTGTCCAGAGACCCGCTGTAATTCCACCCGCAGCACCACTTTCCCAGTCATCCACACACTCCCAGCCCAGTCTACAGCCATCGGTAGTACAGGCATGGGAGAAAAGGCGGCCTTTCTCGTCAAACCACCCACGAGCACAGGCTCTGACTGCAGGCATTGCCAAACTTCTTTCACTGGAAATGCTGTCATTCAGGCTGGTGGAGACTGACAGCTTCCGTGACTTGATGTCATTGGCAGTCCCATAGTACAATGTGCCCAGCCGCTTTTACTTCAGCAGGCAAGCCGTCCCTGCCCTGCACAAGCATGTGGAGGGACACATAAAACACGCGCTACTGAACGCCGTCAGTAGCAAGGTCCACCTCACCACCGATGCGTGGACCAGTCAACATGGACAGGGGCGATACCTTTCCCTCACTGCCCATTGGGTTAATGTCGTTGAGCCGGGTACAGACCGTGCGAGTGGCGCAGGACGTGTCCTGCCCACTCCAAGGATTGCAGGAATCCATTCTGTACGCATTGACTCCTCCTCTTACACCAGTTCCTCAGAATCATCGCTGCAGGAGCCGTCACAGTCCACCTCCACATGGACCCGTGATGAACGTGTACCTGTTACGACCGACATGAGCACAGCCGTGGCCAAACGTCAACAGGCCGTCTTGAAATTAATTTTTTTGGGGAATCGTAGCCACACAGCGCAGGAGCTCTGGAATGCCATCAAGCAGGAGAGCGATGTGTGGTTTGTGCCAGCAAATCTCCAGCCAGGCATGGTAGTGTGTGATAATGGCCGAAATCTGGTGGCAGCTCTGGGCCTCGGCAACCTCACTCACATCCCATGTCTGGCACATGTGCTCAATTTGGTCGTGCAGAGCTTTTTGAGGGACTATCCGGATCTTGATGCACTGCTGCACAAGGTCCGCCTAGAGTGTGCTCACTTGCGGCGTTCCAGCACGGCAAAAGCGCGCATTGCGGCTCTGCAGCGCCGACACCGCCTGCCGGAACATCGCATCATATGTGACCTACCTACCAGGTGGAATTCCACGTTACATATGTTGGAGCGGTTGTGTGAGCAGCAGCAAGCTGTAATGGAGTACCAGCTGCTTCAGGCGCAAAGAAGTCGCAGTCAGCGCCGTACAGACTTCACAACCACAGAGTGGGCCACTATGAATGACGTCTGCCAGGTTTTGCGTCCCTTTGATTATTCCACGCGGATGGCGAGTGCAGATGATGCACTAGTCAGCATGACTGTCCCCCTTATCTGCCTGCTTGAAAAATCACTGCAAGCGCTAAGAGATGATGTTGTGGAAGAGGTGGAGGATGAGGATTCACCATTTCCATCATCTTCTGGACAGTCAGCGCCACGTGGTTCCTCACAAACGCGTAGGCAGGGGACAGTTTGTGAGGAGGATGAGGAGGAGTCAATGGAGGAGGAAGACATCCGTCCAGAGGAGGGAGTTACCGAATTGTCCAGTACTCAGTGTGTACAGCGAGGGTGGGGTGATGACGAGCGGGCAGAGACCACGCCTCCAGCAGGGGACAGCGTTTCTTGGGCAGTTGGCAGTCTGCAGCACATGGTGGATTACATGCTGCAGTGCCTGAGAAACGACCGCCGCATCGCCCACATTCTCAACATGTCTGATTATTGGGTGTTCACCCTCCTCGATCCTCGCTACCGGGACAACGTAGAAAGCCTCATCACACCGTTGAACCGGGAGCGAAAAATGCGGGAGTACCAAGACACACTGGTCAATTCCATCATCTTCTCCATTCCAACTGAGAGAAGTGCTGCTAGTGCATTCCAAAGCAGCTCAGTGCGTCCAGGCAGTGGTGGAGGCTCTGCACAAAGAGGGAGCAGAAGCAGTGCCTCTGCCCAAGGCAAGACCAGTATGGCCCAACTGTGGCACAGTTTTCTGTGCCCCCCACAAAAGTCTACACCATCACAGACGGCTCCAGTCAGCAGGAGGCAACGGTTCCGTCAGATGGTGACAGACTACATGTCTTGCCCTCTTGCTGTACTCCCAGACGGCTCTTCCCCTTTCAAGATTTGGGTCTCAAAGCTGGATACATGGCCAGAGCTAAGCCAGTATGCATTGGAGGTGCTGTCTTGCCCTGCGGCCAGTGTATTATCGGAACGTGTCTTTAGTGCTGCAGGTGGTGTACTAACTGACCGTCGCATGCGACTATCCTCCGATAACGTTGACCGGCTTACTTTCCTGAAAATGAACAAGGCCTGGATCTCGCAGGAATTTGCCACTCCTCCTCCTGATTAAATAATTAGGTCACTGTATACGTTATCCAGGTCTCCTGTTGTGTTCATCTTCCTACCACCTGAACTTAAATTCCTGGGCTCCAACACCGCCAGTTGAGGCTCAGAAGTGCCGTCTGCACAGTCAAAACATACGACCCAGTGTTATTGGGTTTCAGTAACGTCAGCTGATCCCCAGCTGTGTAGCCGGCAATGTGTCATGCGACCGCCACGCTGACACAACAACTGAAATGTAAGGGAATCTGTCCCCCCCCCCCAAGGCGTTTGTTACTGAAAGAGCCACCTTGTGCAGCAGTAATGCTGCACAAGGAAAAGGTAGCTATTTTGGTTTAGCTCCTTGCACACGCAGAACTTAACACTTATAAAATGTGTCCACTGATACCGTAAAACCGTCCCGGAGGTGGGACTTTCCTTCGTAATATGACGCAGCACAGCCGTCATTCCTACCCCCCCGGCGCTGCGCCCCGGCTCCTCAGCGTTGTTTGATTCCGTCCCGGAGCCTGCGCTGTTATGTTATCCCGTGGCCAGGCACACTTAGCGCTGCCCGTCTTCTGGCATCATTTGGTGTCAGGATGGCTGCGCCTGTGCGGCCGCGCTGGCCGAGAGCCCGCCTCGCAGTGTCTTCTGATGTAATCCCACTGGGGGCCTGGGATCCATGGACATGCGCATTGCATATCTGAACCTCCACCTCTCACTCATCTCCCTATGGCTTCTTCAGACTGTTCGGTGTCAGCTGGTCCCTAATAGCATGCCACGGTCGTGACACCGCACAGTCTTAAGAAGCCGTAGGGAGGGGAGTGAGAGGCGAGGATATGCACTGCGCATGGCCATGGATCCCAGGCCCCCAGTGGGATAAAATCAGAAGACACTGCGAGGCGGGCTCTCGTCCAGCGCGGCCGCACAGGCGCAGCCAGCCTGACACCAAATGATGTCAGAAGATGGGCAGCGCTAAGTGTGCCTGGCCAAGGGATAACTTAACAGCGCAGGCTCCGGGACGGAATCAAACAACGCTGAGGAGCCGGGGCGCAGCGCCGGGGGGGTAGGAATGACGGCTGTGCTGCGTCATATTACGAAGGAAAGTCCCACCTCCGGGACGGTTTCACGGTTTCAGGGGACACATTTTATAAGTGTTTAGTTCTGTGTTTGCAAGGAGCGTGATGAAAAGAGCCACCTTTTCCTTTTGCATCTTTTGTGCTGCACAAGCTGGCTCTTTCAGCTACAAACGCCTTGGGGGGGGGGGTTAAAGGTTCCCTTTCGACTTTCTCAGGCTTCGGCCTACATTGTGTTCCTCTGCTTTTCCACCTGTCCCTGGGCTCCAACACCGCCAGTTGCCGTCCAGAAGTGCTGTCCGCACAGTCAACAGTCCCTCCTCTGTTATTGGGGTTCAGTAACGTCAGCTGTTCCCCTGCTGTGTGTGTGGCAATCCCTCCTACCTCCTCCTACCTCCTCCTCCTCCACCTGTCCCTGGGCTCCAACACCGCCAGTTGCCGTCCAGAAGTGCTGTACGCACAGTCAACAGTCCCTCCTCTGTTATTGGGGTTCAGTAACGTCAGCTGTTCCCCTGCTGTGTGTGTGGCAATCCCTCCTACCTCCTCCTACCTCCTCCTCCTCCACCTGTCCCTGGGCTCCAACACCGCCAGTTGCCGTCCAGAAGTGCTGTACGCACAGTCAACAGTCCCTCCTCTGTTATTGGGGTTCAGTAACGTCAGCTGTTCCCCTGCTGTGTGTGTGGCAATCCCTCCTACCTCCTCCTACCTCCTCCTCCTCCACCTGTCCCTGGGCTCCATCACCGCCAGTTGCCGTCCAGAAGTGCTGTACGCACAGTCAACAGTCCCTCCTCTGTTATTGGGGTTCAGTAACGTCAGCTGTTCCCCTGCTGTGTGTGTGGCAATCCCTCCTACCTCCTCCACCTCCCCCTCCTGTCCCTGGGCTCCAACACCGCCAGTTGCCGTCCAGAAGTGCTGTCCGCACAGTCAACAGTCCCTCCTCTGTTATTGGGGTTCAGTAACGTCAGCTGTTCCCCTGCTGTGTGTGTGGCAATCCCTCCTACCTCCTCCTACCTCCTCCTCCTCCACCTGTCCCTGGGCTCCAACACCGCCAGTTGCAGTCCAGAAGTGCTGTCCGCACAGTCCCAACAGTCGCTCCTCTGTTATTGGGGTTCAGTAACGTCAGCTGTTCCCCAGCTGTGTGTGTGGCAATCCCTCCTACCTCCTCCACCTCCCCCTCCTGTCCCTGGGCTCCAACACCGCTAGTTGCCGTCCAGTAGTGCTGTACGCACAGTCAACAGTCCCTCCTCTGTTATTGGGGTTCAGTAACGTCAGCTGTTCCCCTGCTGTGTGTGTGGCAATCCCTCCTACCTCCTCCTACCTCCTCCTCCTCCACCTGTCCCTGGGCTCCAACACCGCCAGTTGCCGTCCAGAAGTGCTGTACGCACAGTCAACAGTCCCTCCTCTGTTATTGGGGTTCAGTAACGTCAGCTGTTCCCCTGCTGTGTGTGTGGCAATCCCTCCTACCTCCTCCACCTCCCCCTCCTGTCCCTGGGCTCCAACACCGCCAGTTGCCGTCCAGAAGTGCTGTACACACAGTCAACAGTCCCTCCTCTGTTATTGGGGTTCAGTAACGTCAGCTGTTCCCCTGCTGTGTGTGTGGCAATCCCTCCTACCTCCTCCTACCTCCTCCTCCTCCACCTGTCCCTGGGCTCCAACACCGCCAGTTGCCGTCCAGAAGTGCTGTACGCACAGTCAACAGTCCCTCCTCTGTTATTGGGGTTCAGTAACGTCAGCTGTTCCCCTGCTGTGTGTGTGGCAATCCCTCCTACCTCCTCCACCTCCCCCTCCTGTCCCTGGGCTCCAACACCGCCAGTTGCCGTCCAGAAGTGCTGTACGCACAGTCAACAGTCCCTCCTCTGTTATTGGGGTTCAGTAACATCAGCTGTTCCCCTGCTGTGTGTGTGGCAATCCCTCCTACCTCCTCCTACCTCCTCCTCCTCCACCTGTCCCTGGGCTCCAACACCGCCAGTTGCCGTCCAGAAGTGCTGTACGCACAGTCAACAGTCCCTCCTCTGTTATTGGGGTTCAGTAACGTCAGCTGTTCCCCTGCTGTGTGTGTGGCAATCCCTCCTACCTCCTCCTACCTCCTCCTCCTCCACCTGTCCCTGGGCTCCAACACCGCCAGTTGCCGTCCAGAAGTGCTGTACGCACAGTCAACAGTCCCTCCTCTGTTATTGGGGTTCAGTAACGTCAGCTGTTCCCCTGCTGTGTGTGTGGCAATCCCTCCTGTTATGACCCCAATGGCGAGGGTCTCAGAGAAACAAGTAAGTCTGCGACGTACAAAAATCCAGCTCATAGGGCAGTGGTAACTGGGTTGACCATATATCTACTCCTAACGCCAACACTAGCAGTAGCCGGGGAACATGCCTACGTTGGTCGCTAGATGTCTCGCGCCAGCCGGAGGACTAACTACCCCTAGAAGAGGAAAACAAAGACCTCTCTTGCCTCCAGAGAATAGACCCCAAAAGTAGGATAGTAGCCCCCTACAAATAATAACGGTGAGGTAAGAGGAAATGACAAACACAGAGATGAACTAGATTTTAGCAAAGAGAGGCCCACTTTACTAATAGCAGAATGTAGTAAGATAACTTATATGGTCAACAAAAACCCTATCAAAATCCATGCTGGAGATTCAAGAACCCCCGAACCGTCTAATGGCCCGGGGGGAGAACACCAGCCACCCTAGAGCTTCCAGCAAGGTCAGGAAACAGATTATATACAAGCTGGACAAAAATGCAAACAAAAACAAATAGCAAAAAGCAAGAAAGCAGACTTAGCTTAATCAAGCAGGAACCAGGATCTGAAGACCAGAGCACTACAGATTAGCTCTGATATCAACGTTGCCAGGCATTGAACTGAAGGTCCAGGGAGCTTATATAGCAACACCCCTGACCTAACGACCCAGGTGAGCATACAAGGGATGAATGACATACCCAGAGTAAAATCACTAGTAGCCACTAGAGGGAGCCAAAAGGTAAATTCACAACACCCTCCTACCTCCTCCTACCTCCTCCACCTCCACCTGTCCCTGGGCTCCAACACCGCCAGTTGCCATCCAGAAGTGCTGTACGCACAGTCAACAGTCCCTCCTCTGTTATTGGGGTTCAGTAACGTCAGCTGTTCCCCTGCTGTGTGTGTGGCAATCCCTCCTACCTCCTCCACCTCCCCCTCCTGTCCCTGGGCTCCAACACCGCCAGTTGCCGTCCAGAAGTGCTGTACGCACAGTCAACAGTCCCTCCTCTGTTATTGGGGTTCAGTAACGTCAGCTGTTCCCCTGCTGTGTGTGTGGCAATCCCTCCTACCTCCTCCTACCTCCTCCACCTCCCCCTCCTGTCCCTGGGCTCCAACAACGCTAGTTGCCGTCCAGAAGTGCTGTCCGCACAGAGCAAAACACCTCGCCAATGTGTTAGTGGGGTTCAGCACCGCCAGCTGTTCCCCTGCTGTGCAGCCGGCAACGTGTACTGCGACCGCCACGCAGGCACAACAAGTTAAATTTAAGGGAACCTGTCCCCCCCCCAGGCGTTTGTTACTGAAGGAGCCACCTTGTGCAGCAGTAATGATGCAAAGGGAAAAAGTGCCTCTTTTCGTGGTGCTCCTTGCACATGCTGATCCTAACACTTATGAAAAGTGTCCCCTCCTACCGTGATACCGTCCGGTTGGTGGAACTTTCCTTTGTGATGTGACGCAGCACAGCCGTCATTCTTACCCCCTTGGCGCCGTGCGCCGCCTCCTCAGCGTTGTTTGAATCAGTCCCGGAGCCTGCGCTGTTAGGTTAGCCCTTGGCCATGCACACATTTTGCGCTGCCCGTCTTCTGACATCATTTGGTGTCAGGCTGGCTGCGCCTGTGCGGCCGCGCTGGCCGAGAGCCCGCCTCGTACTGTCTTCTGATTTAATCCCACTGGGGGCCAGAGATCCATGGACATGCGCAGTGCATATCTGAACCTCCACCTCTCACTCATCTCCCTACGGCTTATTCAAACTGTGCGGTGTCAGCTGGTCCCTAATAGCATGCCACGGCCGTGACACCGCACAGTCAGAAGAAGCCGTAGGGAGATGAGTGAGAGTTGGAGGTTCAGATATGCACTGCGCATGTCCATGGATCTCAGGCCCCCAGTGGGATTTAATCAGAAGACAGTACGAGGCAGGCTCTCTGCCAGCGCGGCCGCACAGGCGCAGCCAGCCTGACACCAAATGATGTCAGAAGACGGGCAGCGCAAAATGTGTGCATGGCCAAGGGCTAACCTAACAGCGCAGGCTCCGGGACTGATTCAAACAACGCTGAGGAGGCGGCGCACGGCGCCAAGGGGGTAAGAATGACGGCTGTGCTGCGTCACATCACAAAGGAAAGTTCCACCTACCGGACGGTATCACGGTAGTAGGGGACACTTTTTATAAGTGTTAGGTTCAGCATGTGCAAGGACCATAATTAACCCCTTAATCCCATATGACGTACTATACCGTCGAGGTGGGGTGGGCCTTAATTCCCGGTGACGGTATAGTACGTCATACGCGATCGGACGCGCTCACGGGGGGAGCGCGGCCGATCGCGGCCGGGTGTCGGCTGCATATCGCAGCTGACATCCGGCACTATGTGCCAGGAGCGGTCACGGACCGCCCCCGGCACATTAACCCCCGGCACACCGCGATCAAACATGATCGCGGTGTACCGGCGGTACAGGGAAGCATCGCGCAGGGAGGGGGCTCCCTGCGGGCTTCCCTGAGACGATCGGTACAAGGTGATGTACTCACCTCATACCGAACGTCTTCTCCCTGCAGGCCCCGGATCCAAAATGGCCGAGGGGCTGTATCCGGGTCCTGCAGGGAGCACTTCCGGGTCGGAGCAGGCTGCAGATGAAAGCTGCAGCCTGCTCCGATGAAAGTATGATCGCAGATCTAATAGAGTGCTGTGCACACTATCAGATCTGCGATCTGTGATGTCCCCCCCTGGGACAAAGTAAAAAAGTAAAAAAAAAAATTTCCACATGTGTAAAAAAAAAAAAAAAAAAAATTCCTAAATAAATAATAATAAAAAAAAAAATATTATTCCCATAAATACATTTCTTTATCTAAAAAAAACAAACAAAAACAATAAAAGTACACATATTTAGTATCGCCGCGTCCGTAACGACCCAACCTATAAAACTGGCCCACTAGTTAACCCCTTCAGTAAACACCGTAAGAAAAAAAAAAAAAATGAGGCAAAAAACAACGCTTTATTACCATACCGCCGAACAAAAAGTGGAATAACACGCGATCAAAAAGACGGATATAAATAACCGTTACCGCTGAAAACATCATCTTGTCCCGCAAAAAACGAGCCGCCATACAGCATCATCAGCAAAAAAATAAAAAAGTTATAGTCCTCAGAATAAAGCGATGCCAAAATAATTATTTTTTCTATAAAATAGTTTTTATCGTATAAAAGCGTCAAAACATAAAAAAATGATATAAATGAGGTATCGCTGTAATCGTACTGACCCGACGAATAAAACTGCTTTATCAATTTTACCAAGCGCAGAACGGTATAAACGCCTCTCCCAAAAGAAATTCATGAATAGCTGGTTTTTGGTTATTCTGCCTCACAAAAATCGGAATAAAAAGTGATAAAAAATGGTCACGTGTCCGAAAATGTTACCAATAAAAACGTCAACTCGTCCCACAAAAAACAAGGCCTCACATGACTCTGTGGACCAAAATGTGGAAAAATTATAGGTCTCAAAATGTGGAGACGCAAAAACTTTTTTGCTATAAAAAGCGTCTTTTAGTCTGGTTTCACACTTGCGTTTTTATCTGCATGCGTTTTTTAAAAAAACCGCATGTGTGAAAAAATGCATGTAAACGCGGTAAAACGCATGCGTTTTTATAGAATAACACAAGAAAACAAGAAAAAAACAAAAAACCCTAACCCTACCCCTAACCCTACCCCTAACCTGAAATACGTGGCACTGAAATACGTGGCACTGAAATATACGTTTATATACGTATATACGTATATAAGTGCCACGATATTTCAGTGGCCACGTATATAAGTGCCACGTATTTAAGTGCCACGTATTTAAGTGCCACGTATTTAAGTGCCACGTATTTACGTGCCACGTATTTTTCAGTGCCTGAAATACGTGGCACTGAAATACGTGGCACTGAAATACGTGGCACTGAAATATACGTTTATATACGTATATACGTATATAAGTGCCACGATATTTCAGTGGCCACGTATATAAGTGCCACGTATTTAAGTGCCACGTATTTAAGTGCCACGTATTTAAGTGCCACGTATTTACGTGCCACGTATTTACGTGCCACGTATTTACGTGCCACGTATTTACGTGCCACGTATTTTTCAGTGCCTGAAATACGTGGCACTGAAATACGTGGCACTGAAATACGTGGCACTGAAATATACGTTTATATACGTATATACGTATATAAGTGCCACGATATTTCAGTGGCCACGTATTTAAGTGCCACGTATTTAAGTGCCACGTATTTAAGTGCCACGTATTTAAGTGCCACGTATTTACGTGCCACGTATTTACGTGCCATGTATTTTTCAGTGCCTGAAATACGTGGCACTGAAATATCGTGGCACTGAAATATCGTGGCACTGAAATATCGTGGCACTGAAATATCGTGGCACTGAAATATCGTGGCACTGAAGTATTTACGTGCCACGTATTTTTCAGTGCCTGAAATACGTGGCACTGAAATACGTGGTACTGAAATACGTGGCACTGAAATACGTGGCACTGAAATACGTGGCACTGAAATACGTGGCACTGAAATATCGTGGCACTTAAATACGTGGCACTTAAATACATGGCACTTAAATACGTGGCACTTAAATACGTGGCACTTAAATACGTGGCACTTAAATACGTGGCACTTAAATACGTGGCACTTAAATACGTGGCACTTAAATACGTGGCACTTATATACGTGGCACTTATATACGTGGCACTTATGACTGTCAGAAAATGTTCAGTAAACGGTTAGGGGTAGGGTTTCAGGTAGAATTGGGGAGTTTCCACTGTTCAGGCACATCAGGGGCTCTCCAAACGCGACATGGCGTCCAATCTCAATTCCAGCCAATTCTGCGTTGAAAAAGTAAAACAGTGCTCCTTCCCTTCCGAGCTCTCCCGTGCGTCCAAAAAGGGGTTTACCCCAACATATGGGGGTATCAGCGTACTAGGGACAAATTGAACAACAACTTCTGGGGTCCAAGTTCTCTTGTTATCCTTGGGAAAATAAAAATTTGGGGGGCTAAAAATCATTTTTGTGGGAAAAAAAATATGTTTTATTTTCACGGCTCTGCGTTGTAAACTGTAGTGAAACACTTGGGGGTTCAAAGTTCTCACAACACATCTAGATAAGTTCCTTGGGAGGTCTAGTTTCCAATTGTGGGGGGTTTGTACTATTTGGGTACATCAGGGGCTCTGCAAATGCAACGTGACGCCTGCAGACCAATCCATTTAAGTCTGCATTCCAAATGGCGCTCCTTCCCTTCCGAGCTCTGTCATGCGCCCAAACAGTGGTTCCCCCCCACATAGGGGGTATCAGCGTACTCAGGACAAATTGGACAACAACTTTTAGGGTCCAATTTATCCTGATACCCTTGTGAAAATACAAAACTGGGGGCTAAAAAATCATTTTTGTGAAAAAGAAAAATAATTTTTATTTTCACGGCTCTGCGTTATAAACTGTAGTGAAACACTTGGGGGTTCAAAGTTCTCACAACACATCTAGATAAGTTCCTTGGGGGGTCTAGTTTCCAATATGGGGTCACTTGTGGGGGGTTTGTACTGTTTGGGTACATCAGGGGCTCTGCAAATGCAACGTGACGCCTGCAGACCAATCCATTTAAGTCTGAATTCCAAATGGCGCTCCTTCCCTTCCGAGCTCTGTCATGCGCCCAAACAGTGGTTCCCCCCCACATAGGGGGTATCAGCGTACTCCAGACAAATTGGACAACAACTTTTGGGGTCCAATTTATCCTGATACCCTTGTGAAAATACAAAACTGGGGGCTAAAAAATCATTTTTGTGAAAAAAAAAAATAATTTTTATTTTCACGGCTCTGCGTTATAAACTGTAGTGAAACACTTGGGGGTTCAAAGCTCTCAAAACACATCTAGATAAGTTCCTTAGGGGGTCTACTTTCCAAAATGGTGTCACTTGTGGGGGGGTTTAATGTTTAGGCACATCAGGGGCTCTCCAAACGCAACATGGCATCCCATCTTAATTCCAGTCAATTTTGCATTGAAAAGTAAAATAGCGCTTCTTCCCTTCTGAGCTCTGCTATGCGCCCAAACAATGGTTTACACCCACATATGGGGTATCGTCGTACTCAGGACAAATTGCACAACAACTTTTGTGGTCTAATTTCTTCTCTTACCCTTGGGGAAATAAAAAAATGGGGGTGAAAAGATCATTTTTGTGAAAAAATATGATTTTTTATTTTTACGGCTCTGCATTATAAACTTCTGTGAAGCACTTGTTGGGTCAAAGTGCTCAACACACATCTAGATAAGTTCCTTAAGGGGTCTACTTTCCAAAATGGTGTCACTCGTGGGGGGTTTCAATGTTTAGGCACATTAGGGGCTCTCCAAACGCAACATGGCGTCCCATCTCAATTCCAGTCAATTTTGCATTGAAAAGTCAAATGGCGCTCCTTCCCTTCTGAGCTCTGCCCTGCGCCCAAACAATGGTTTACACCCACATATGGGGTATCAGTGTACTCAGGACAAATTGCACAACAATTTTTTGGGTCCAATTTCTTCTCTTACCCTTGGGAAAATAAAAAATTGGGGGTGAAAAGATCATTTTTGTGAAAAAATATGATTTTTTATTTTTACGGCTCTGCATTATAAACTTCTGTAAAGCACTTGTTGGGTCAAAGTGCTCACCACACATCTAGATAAGTTCCTTAGGGGGTCTACTTTCCAAAATGGTGTCACTTGTTAGGGGTTTCAATGTTTAGGCACATCAAGGGCTCTCTAAATGCAACATGGCGTCCCATCTCAATTCCAGTCAATTTTGCATTGAAAAGTCAAATGGCGCTCCTTCCCTTCCGAGCTCTGCCCTGCGCCCAAACAATGGTTTACACCCACATATGGGGTATCAGCGTACTCAGGACAAATTGCACAACAATTTTTGGGGTCCAATTTCTTCTCTCACCCTTGGGAAAATAAAAAATTGGGGGTGAAAAGATAATTTTTGTGAAAAAATATGATTTTTTATTTTTACGGCTCTGCATTATAAACTTCTGTAAAGCACTTGTTGGGTCAAAGTGCTCACCACACATCTAGATAAGTTCCTTAGGGGGTCTACTTTCCAAAATGGTGTCACTTGTGGGGGGTTTCAATGTTTAGGCACATCAGGGGCTCTCCAAATGCAACATGGCGTCCCATCTCAATTCCAGTCAATTTTGCATTGAAAAGTCAAATGGCGCTCCTTTGCTTCCAAGCTCTGCCATGCGCCCAAACTGTGGTTTACCCCCACATATGGGGTATCAGCGTACTCAGGACAAATTGTACAACAACTTTTGGGGTCTATTTTCTCCTGTTACCCTTGGTAAAATAAAACAAATTGGAGCTGAAATAAATTTTGTGTGAAAAAAAGTTAAATGTTCATTTTTATTTAAACATTCCAAAAATTCCTGTGAAACACCTGAAGGGTTAATAAACTTCTTGAAAGTGGTTTTGAGTACCTTGAGGGGTGCAGTTTTTAGAATGGTGTCACACTTGGGTATTTTCTATCATATAGACCCGTCAAAATGACTTCAAATGAGATGTGGTCCCTAAAAAAAAATGGTGTTGTAAAAATGAGAAATTGCTGGTCAACTTTTAACCCTTATAACTCCGTCACAAAAAAAAATTTTGGTTCCAAAATTGTGCTGATGTAAAGTAGACATGTGGGAAATGTTATTTATTAAGTATTTTGTGTGACATATGTCTGTGATTTAAGGGCATAAAAATTCAAAGTTGGAAAATTGCGAAATTTTCAAAATTTTCGCCAAATATTCGTTTTTTTCACAAATAAACGCAAGTTATATCGAAGAAATTTTACCACTAACATGAAGTACAATATGTCACGAGAAAACAATGTCAGAATCGCCAAGATCCGTTGAAGCGTTCCAGAGTTATAACCTCATAAAAGGACAGTGGTCAGAATTGTAAAAATTGGCCCGGTCATTAACGTGCAAACCACCCTCGGGGCTTAAGGGGTTAAAAGAGCTAAGTTTACCTTTTCCAGCATTAGTGCTGTACACGATGGCTCTTTCAGCTACAAACGCCTGGGGGGGGGGTTAAAGTTTCCCTTTCAACTTGCTCCAGTGCAGGCTTCGGCCTACACTCTGCTCCCTCTCCTCCTCCTGCTGACCCCGGGCTCTAACACCGCCAGTTGGGGCCCGGTACTGCTAGCTGCACAGAGAAAAACACCAGCCAATGTGTCATTGGGGTTCAGCACCGCCAGCTGTTCCCCTGCTGTGCAGCCGGCATTGTGTCCTGCAAAAGCCACGCAGACACAAGAACTGAAATTGAAGGGAACCTGTCCCCCCTCCCCCAGGCGTTTGTACGTTTTTAAGGCCACCTTGTACAGCGGTAATGCTGCATGTGTGCAAGGTGGCTCATAAACGTATTCTCCTCGCACATGTGGAACTGAAAACACGTCTGAAATGTGTCCTCTGTGTGACCATTTAACCGTCCCGGGGGTGTGACTTTCCTTTGTAATGACACGCTGCAACCCCCTTGGTAGCGCTGCCCGTCTTCTGGCATCATTGTTTGGCTGCCTGCGCCTCTGCGGCCGCCCTGACCCACACAACGCCCCTCGGTGTCTTATTTCTTGGGACTGCGAGGGTGTGATTGATGGGCATGAGCAGTGCATCACTTCGCCTGTCCCTCATCTCCTTCCGCCTTCTTCAGACTGTGCGTCTTCATGGCCGTGGCATGCGATAAGGGATCAGCTGACGCCGCACAGTCTGCAGCGGGTGTAAGGACCCGAGTGCGAGAGGCGAACATATGTGCTGCGCCAGGCCATGAATCACAGCCCCGCAGTGTTTTAACAATGTTAAGACACCGCGGGGCTGGGATTCATGGTCATCGCGAACCGCAGCGGCCGACATTAAATGAGGTCAGAAGATGGGCAGCGCTAACAGCGCTAGGCCAGGGGATAACACGACAGCGCAGACTCCTGTACAGCAAATAACAACGCTCAGGAGGCTGCACCCAGCACCAAGGTGGGATTCTTGACATCTGTGCTGCGTCTCATTACAAAGGGAACTCGCGCCTCCAACACAGTTTGACTGTATAAAGGGCTAAATGTTATACGTGTTTCATTCAGCGTGTGCAAGGAGCAAAATTAAAAGAGCAACCTTTGACTTGTGCAGCACTACTGCTGCATAAGCTGTGGCTCTTCTACTTTGTAACCCCTGAGGGGGGGTTAAAGGTTACCTTTGAAATTGGTTCAAGTAGGCTTCGGCCTACACTCTGCTCCCCCTGCAGAGCCCGGGCTCCAACACCGCCAGTTGGGGCCCAGTACTGCTAGCTGCACAGAGCCAAACACCAGCCAATGTGTCAGTGGGGTTCAGCACCGCCAGCTGTTCCCCTGCTGTGCAGCCGGCAACGTGTCCTGCAACAGCCACGCAGGCACAACAGACCCAAAGCTGCCGCCAATGCAGGCTTCGGCCTACACTCTGCTCCATCTCCTCCTCCTGCTGACCCCGGGCTCTAACACCGCCAGTTGGGGCCCAGTACTGCTAGCTGCACAGAGAAAAACACCAGCCAATGTGTCAGTGGGGTTCAGCACCGCCAGCTGTTCCCCTGCTGTGCAGCCGGCATCGTGTCCTGCAAAAGCCACGCAGACACTTGCTCTTGTACCTTCTGCTCCCCATCCTGGTTCCAGTACCATCAGCTGGTTCCGGGCAGAGCCTTTGGCTTAGGTGCCTCCCTCTGGGTATCCGAGTTCCACCAATGTCAGGTGGTCCTTGGTAGTGCTTTCAGGCACGGGTACCTCCTGCTTAGTAACCGGGTTCCAGTAACGTCAGCTGGTCTTCGGTAGTTCCATTGGCTCTTGGACCTTCGGCTACCCATCTGGGTTCCAGCACCGTCAGCTGGTTCTCGGCAGTGTCTTTTGCTCTTGTACCTTCTGCTCCCCATCCTGGTTCCAGTACCGTCAGCTGGTTCCGGGCAGAGCCTTTGGCTTAGGTGCCTCCCTCTGGGTATCCGAGTTCCACCAACGTCAGGTGGTCCTTGGTAGTGCTTTCAGGCACGGGTACCTCCTGCTTAGCAACCGGGTTCCAGTAACGTCAGCTGGTCCTCGGTAGTTCCATTGGCTCTTGGACCTTCGGGTAGCCATCCGAGTTCCAGTTCCATCAGCTGGTTCTCGGCATTTTCTCAGCCTTCTTGTACCTTCTGCTACATTTCCAAGTTCAAGAGACTAAACACGATGACCCGGAAGACCACCCCTAAGATGACGACGACACCAGAGACGACAACCACCGTGATGACGACGACCCTGGAGACGATGACCCTGAAGACCACCCCGATGACGACGACCCCGGAGACGACGACCCTGAAGACCACCCCGATGACGACGACCCCGGAGACGACGACCCTGGAGACGACGACGACCTGGAAGACCGAGAAGCAGAAGAACAAGAGGCTGCAGAACAAAGAGCAGAAGAACATTAAGCATAACACTAAATATCAGAGCAAAAAATATTATCTAAATTATAAGCAGAAGAAGACTAAGCAGTGTATGGGGGTGAGTCCGTTCCTCCTCGTGGTGCCCCTGGATAAAGCCTGATGCTGCAGGCCAAACTGAACGCGGACAAATGTAACTCTCTTGTGACAGGCAGAACGGAAGGTGTAATCTTCAAACTTTTATAGATAACAACTACGGGAATGCCTGTCACAAATAAGAATATGATGAAGAAGTAGAATATGATGAAGATAATAGTAAAATAAAAAGAATATGAACAATGTAAGAAAAAAAATAATAGGTAGAAGATGAAGAAGAAGATGAATAAGGTGAAGAAGTTGATGTCAAAGAAGCTGATGATGAGGATAATGAAGAAGAAAGTGTGGGAGAAGTAAAAAAGAAGGTGAAGGGCGTGGAAGTAGTGAAACATCAATATCTGACAAAATAAAAAAAAATTAACATAGTCAAAATCTTTCTACCGCCGAACGTCATAAAAAAAAAAAAAAAACTGCTATTCTATTACATTGGGCTAAACCTCTGTGCCTTTAATGTCTCCGCCACATCCCCCAATACATCCTACATTATTCTTAGTTGTTTTCCTTCATGTAGAATGAACCTACAAGTTTATAAAGGGTTTATTTTAATTCCGAATTTTTTCGTCCCATTGACTTGCATTGGGATCGGGTATCGGTATCGGATTAGATCCGATATTTTGACAGTATCGGCCGATACTTTCCGATACTGATACTTTCCGATATCGGAAAGTATCGCTCAACACTAGTGGTTAGTGATAGAAGTTGGGATGCAGATGTGGAAGTGGGGTTGTTTATGGGGACGTTGAAGTCTCCCAGAATAAGGGTTGGCAGTTCTGAGGACATGAAGTGCGGCAGCCAGGCTGAGAAGTGGTCACGGAACTGGGTGGGCGAGCCTGGGGGCTGATATATGACCGCTATTCTGAGGGAGAGGGGATAAAAGAGCCTGATGTTGTGGACCTCAAAAGAAGGGAATGAGAGTGATGGAACTGGGGGTATGACCTGGAAAGTGCATTGTGGGTACAGGAGTATGCTGACTCCACCACCATGTCTGTTTGTGGGTCTTGGAGAATTGCAGAATTGTAGGCCACCGTGGGAAATGCCATAAGGGGAGACAGTGTCAGAATCCTGAATCCAGGTTTCAGTGAGGGCCAATAGATTCAGAGAGTTGTTCAGAAAGTAATTGTGCAGAAAAGGAAGTTTGTTACATACAGACCGTGGATTCCAAAGGGCACAATTAAAAGAATGATATGAACGAGTGCAAGTAGTATTAAAAAGATTAGTGTGGTTATGATACGAGGTAGGATAGGGGTTGAGGTTGGGGGATGATGGACCAGGGTTTGGGGAGATATCTGTCATGAATCCCCAATGGCTAGGGATAGCACAGGACAAGCAAAGTATACCAAATATCGGACGAGCTCTAGGGTGATGGAACCTGGGCTGACCGCTGCCCTACGCCTGACAAACGCAACTAGAGATAGCCAGGGAGCGTTCCTACGTTGGTTCTAGACGCCACGCACCAGCCTAAGAGCTAACTAGTACTGCAGAGAAAACAAGACCTCACTTGCCTCCAGAGGAATTAACCCCAAAGGTATAGTTGCCCCCCACATATATTGACGGTGAAATGAGAGGAAGGCACACACATAGAGATGATGTATATAGCTCTAGCAAATAGAGGCCCGCTGAAAACTAGAAAGCAGAATGATACAAAAGGGGACTGAGCGGTCAGCAAAAAACCCTAATCAAAAAAACCATCCTGAGATTACAAGAACCCATGTGCCAACTCATGGCACATGGGGAGAACCTCAGTCCACTAGAGCAACCAGCTAGCATAGAGACATTCTAAGCAAGCTGGACCAAAAACCAAACAACTGAAAATCAGCACTTAGCTTATCCTGAAAGATCTGGGAGCAGGTAGGCAGGAACCAAACAGAGCACATCTGAACACATTGATAGCCGGCAAGGGAAATGACAGAAAGGCCAGGTAAAATAGGAAACACCCAGCCTCTGATGGACAGGTGGAAACCAAAGGCCGCAACCCACCAAAGTCACCCAGTACCAGCAGTAACCACCAGAGGGAGCCCACCAACAGAATCCACAACAGTACCCCCCCCTTGAGGAGGGGTCACCGAACCCTCACGAGAACCCCCAGGGCGATCAGGGTGAGCTCTATGGAAGGCGCGGACCAAATCAGTCGCGTGAACATCGGAGGCGACCACCCAGGAATTATCCTCCTGACCATAACCCTTCCACTTAACCAAATACTGGAGTTTGCGTCTGGAAACACGAGAATCCAAGATCTTTTCAACAACATACTCCAATTCTCCCTCCACCAGCACCGGAGCAGGAGGCTCGACCGAAGGAACAACGGGCACCTCATACCTCCGCAACAACGACCGATGGAACACATTATGAATAGCAAACGATGCTGGGAGATCCAAACGAAAAGATATAGGGTTAAGAATCTCCGAGATCCTATAAGGACCGATGAACCGAGGCTTGAACTTAGGAGAAGAGACCTTCATAGGGACAAAACGAGAAGACAACCACACCAAGTCCCCAACAAGAAGTCAGGGACCCACGCGGCGACGGCGATTAGCAAACTGCTGAGTCTTCTCCTGAGATAACTTCAAATTGTCCACCACCTGATTCCAAATCTGATGTAGCCTGTCCACCACCACGTCCACTCCAGGACAATCCGAAGATTCCCCCTGACCAGAGGAAAAACGAGGATGAAACCCCGAATTACAAAAAAAAGGAGAGACCAACGTGGCAGAACTAGCCCGATTATTAAGAGCAAATTCGGCCAGTGGCAAAAAAGCAACCCAGTCATCCTGATCAGCAGAAACAAAACACCTCAAATAAGTTTCCAAGGTCTGATTAGTTCGCTCCGTCTGGCCATTCGTCTGAGGATGGAATGCAGACGAGAAAGACAAATCAATGCCCATCTTGGCACAAAACGTCCGCCAAAATCTAGACACAAACTGGGATCCCCTGTCAGAAACGATATTCTCCGGAATCCCATGCAAACGAACCACGTTCTGAAAAAACAAAGGAACCAACTCAGAGGAGGAGGGTAACTTAGGCAAGGGCACCAAATGAACCATCTTAGAAAAGCGGTCACACACAACCCAGATAACGGACATTTTCTGTGAAACCGGGAGATCAGAAATAAAATCCATGGAAATGTGCGTCCAAGGCCTCTTCGGGATGGGCAAAGATAACAACAACCCACTAGCCCGTGAACAGCAAGGCTTAGCTCGAGCACACACTTCACAAGACTGCACAAAGGTACGCACATCCCTAGACAAGGAAGGCCACCAAAAAGACCTGGCCACCAAATCTCTTGTACCAAATATTCCAGGATGACCAGCCAACACAGAAGAATGGACCTCGGAGATGACTCTACTGGTCCAATCATCCGGAACAAACAGTCTTTCTGGAGGACATCGATCCGGTTTATCCACCTGAAACTCCTGCAATGCGCGTCGCAAGTCTGGGGATACGGCGGACAATATTACCCCATCCCTAAGGATACCAGCAGGCCCAGTGTCTCCAGGAGAATCAGGCACAAAACTCCTGGAAAGAGCATCTGCCTTCACATTCTTTGAACCTGGCAGGTATGAAACCATGAAATTGAAACGAGAAAAAAATAATGACCAACGAGCCTGTCTAGGATTCAAACGCCTGGCAGACTCAAGGTAAATGAGATTCTTGTGATCAGTCAAGACCACCACGCGATGTTTAGCACCCTCAAGCCAATGACGCCACTCCTCAAATGCCCACTTCATGGCCAAAAGCTCCCGATTACCCACATCATAATTGCGCTCGGCGGGCGAGAATTTTCTAGAGAAGAAAGCACATGGCTTCGTCACCGAGCCATTAGAACTTCTCTGTGACAAAACCGCCCCCGCTCCAATCTCGGAAGCGTCAACCTCCACCTGAAAAGGAAGTGAAACATCTGGTTGACACAACACAGGAGCAGAAGAAAACCGGCGCTTAAGTTCCCGAAAGGGAACAGCAGGAGACCAATCAGCAACATCAGCACCCTTTTTAGTCAAATCAGTCAAAGGTTTAACAATACTGGAAAAATTAGCAATGAACCGACGATAAAAATTAGCAAACCCCAAGAACTTCTGAAGGCTCTAACAGATGTAGGTTGTGTCCAGTCACAAATAGCCTGAACCTTAACGGGATCCATCTCAATAGTAGAAGGAGAAAAAATGTACCCCAAAAAAGAAATCTTCTGGACTCCGAAGAGACACTTTGAGCCCTTCACAAACAGAGAATTGGCCCGCAAAACCTGAAACACCTTCCTGACCTGTAGAACATGAGACTCCCAGTCATCAGAAAACACCAAAATATCATCCAAATACACAATCATAAACTTATCCAGATATTCACGGAAAATATTGTGCATAAAGGACTGAAAGACTGACGGAGCATTGGAGAGTCCAAAAGGCATTACCAAATACTCAAAATGGCCCTCAGGCGTATTAAATGCGGTTTTCCACTCATCACCCTGTTTTATCCGCACCAGATTATACGCACCACGAAGATCTATTTTAGTGAACCACCTAGCCCCCTTAATGCGAGCAAACAAATCAGTAAATAATGGCAATGGATACTGGTATTTGACTGTAATCTTATTCAGAAGGCGATAATCTATACAAGGCCTCAGGGAACCATCTTTTTTTGCCACGAAAAAAAAACCTGCTCCCAGAGGGGACGAAGATGGACGAATATGTCCCTTTTCCAAGGACTCCTTAATATAATTCCGCATAGCAGTATGCTCTGGCAGTGACAGATTAAATAAACGACCCTTAGGGAACTTACTGCCAGGAATCAATTCTATAGCACAGTCACACTCTCTATGAGGAGGGAGCGAATTGAGCTTAGGCTCCTCAAAAACATCCTTATAATCTGACAAAAACGCAGGGATCTCCGAAGGAGTCGATGAAGCGATAGAAATCGGAGGTGCATCATCATGAACCCCCTGACATCCCCAGCTTAGCACAGACATTGTTTTCCAGTCCAGGACAGGATTATGAGTTTGTAACCATGGCAGACCAAGCACTAATACATCATGTAAATTATACAGTACAAGGAAGCGAATCACCTCCTGATGAACGGGAGTCATGCGCATGGTCACTTGTGTCCAATACTGCGGTTTATTCATAGCCAATGGTGTAGAATCAATTCCTTTCAGAGGAATAGGAACTTCCAGAGGCTCTAGACTAAAACCGCAGCGTTTAGCAAATGACCAATCCATAAGACTCAGGGCAGCGCCTGAATCCACATAGGCATCGACGGAAATGGAAGACAGTGAAAAAATCAGAGTCACAGACAAAATGAACTTAGACTGCAGAGTATCAATGGCAAAAGATTTATCAACCCTTTTTGTGCGTTTAGAGCATGCTGATATAACATGAGCTGAATCACCACAATAAAAACACAAACCATTTTTCCGCCTATAATTTTGCCGTTCACTTCTGGACTGAATTCTATCACATTGCATAGTCTCAGGTGCCTGTTCAGAAGACACCGCCAACTGGTGCACGGGTTTGCGCTCCCGTAAACGCCGATCAATCTGAATGGCCATAGCCATAGACTCATTCAGACCTGTAGGCGCAGGGAACCCCACCATAACATCCTTAACCCCTTAAGCCCGTATGACGTACTATCCCGTCGAGGTGGGGTGGGCCTTAATTCCCGGTGACGGGATAGTACGTCATACGCGATCGGCCGCGCTCACGGGGGGAGCGCGGCCGATCGCGGCCGGGTGTCAGCTGCATATCGCAGCTGACATCCGGCACTATGTGCCAGGAGCGGTCACGGACCGCCCCCGGCACATTAACCCCCGGCACACCGCGATCAAACATGATCGCGGTGTACCGGCGGTACAGGGAAGCATCGCGCAGGGAGGGGGCTCCCTGCGGGCTTCCCTGAGACGATCGGTACAAGGTGATGTACTCACCTCGTACCGAACGTCTTCTCCCTGCAGGCCCCGGATCCAAAATGGCCGAGGGGCTGTATCCGGGTCCTGCAGGGAGCACTTCCGGGTCGGAGCAGGCTGCAGATGAAAGCTGCAGCCTGCTCCGATGAAAGTAAGATCGCGGATCTGATAGAGTGCTGTGCACACTATCAGATCTGCGATCTGTGATGTCCCCCCCTGGGACAAAGTAAAAAAGTAAAAAAAAAAATTTCCACATGTGTAAAAAAAAAAAAAAAAAAAATTCCTAAATAAATAATAATAAAAAAAAAAATATTATTCCCATAAATACATTTCTTTATCTAAAAAAAACAAACAAAAACAATAAAAGTACACATATTTAGTATCGCCGCGTCCGTAACGACCCAACCTATAAAACTGGCCCACTAGTTAACCCCTTCAGTAAACACCGTAAGAAAAAAAAAAAAAAAAACGAGGCAAAAAACAACGCTTTATTACCATACCGCCGAACAAAAAGTGGAATAACACGCGATCAAAAAGACGGATATAAATAACCATGGTACCACTGAAAACGTCATCTTGTCCCGCAAAAAACGAGCCGCCATACAGCATCATCAGCAAAAAAATTAAAAAGTTATAGTCCTCAGAATAAAGCGATGCCAAAATAATTATTTTTTCTATAAAATTGTTTTTATCGTATAAAAGCGTCAAAACATAAAAAAATGATATAAATGAGGTATCGCTGTAATCGTACTGACCCGAAGAATAAAACTGCTTTATCAATTTTACCAAACGCGGAACGGTATAAACGCCTCCCCCAAAAGAAATTCATGAATAGCTGGTTTTTGGTCTTTCTGCCTCACAAAAATCGGAATAAAAAGCGATCAAAAACTGTCACGTGTCCGAAAATGTTACCAATAAAAACGTCAACTCGTCCCGCAAAAAACAAGACCTCACATGACTCTGTGGACCAAAATGTGGAAAAATTATAGGTCTCAAAATGTGGAGACGCAAAAACTTTTTTGCTATAAAAAGCGTCTTTTAGTCTGGTTTCACACTTGCGTTTTTATCTGCATGCGTTTTTTTAAAAAAACCGCATGTGTGAAAAAATGCATGTAAACGCGGTAAAACGCATGCGTTTTTATAGAAAAACACAAGAAAACAAGAAAAAAACAAAAAACCCTAACCCTACCCCTAACCCTACCCCTAACCTGAAATACGTGGCACTGAAATATACGTTTATATACGTATATACGTATATAAGTGCCACGATATTTCAGTGGCCACGTATATAAGTGCCACGTATTTAAGTGCCACGTATTTCAGTGCCACGTATTTCAGTGCCACGTATTTCAGTGCCACGTATTTCAGTGCCACGTATTTCAGTGCCACGTATTTCAGTGCCACGTATTTACGTGCCACGTATTTACGTGCCACGTATTTTTCAGTGCCTGAAATACGTGGCACTGAAATACGTGGCACTGAAATTCGTGGCACTGAAATTCGTGGCACTGAAATACGTGGCACTGAAATTCGTGGCACTGAAATTCGTGGCACTGAAATACGTGGCACTGAAATATCGTGGCACTGAAATACGTGGCACTGAAATACGTGGCACTGAAATACGTGGCACTTAAATACGTGGCTCTTAAATACGTGGCACTTATATACGTGGCACTTATGACTGTCAGAAAATGTTCAGTAAACGGTTAGGGGTGAGGTTAGGGGTAGGGTTTCAGGTAGAATTGGGGAGCTTCCACTGTTCAGGCACATCAGGGGCTCTCCAAACGCGGCATGGCGTCCAATCTCAATTCCAGCCAATTCTGCGTTGAAAAAGTAAAACAGTGCTCCTTCCCTTCCGAGCTCTCCCGTGCGTCCAAAAAGGGGTTTACCCCAACATATGGGGTATCAGCGTACTAGGGACAAATTGAACAACAACTTCTGGGGTCCAAGTTCTCTTGTTATCCTTGGGAAAATAAAAATTTGGGGGGCTAAAAATCATTTTTGTGGGAAAAAAAATATGTTTTATTTTCACGGCTCTGCGTTGTAAACTGTAGTGAAACACTTGGGGGTTCAAAGTTCTCACAACACATCTAGATAAGTTCCTTGGGAGGTCTAGTTTCCAATATGGGGTCACTTGTGGGGGGTTTGTACTGTTTGGGTACATCAGGGGCTCTGCAAATGCAACGTGACGCCTGCAGACCAATCCATTTAAGTCTGCATTCCAAATGGCGCTCCTTCCCTTCCGAGCTCTGTCATGCGCCCAAACAGTGGTTCCCCCCCACATAGGGGGTATCAGCGTACTCAGGACAAATTGGACAACAACTTTTAGGGTCCAATTTATCCTGATACCCTTGTGAAAATACAAAACTGGGGGCTAAATTTCATTTTTGTGAAAAAAAAAAAATAATAATATTTTCACGGCTCTGCGTTATAAACTGTAGTGAAACACTTGGGGGTTCAAAGTTCTCACAACACATCTAGATAAGTTCCTTGGGGGGTCTAGTTTCCAATATGGGGTCACTTGTGGGGGGTTTGTACTGTTTGGGTACATCAGGGGCTCTGCAAATGCAACGTGACGCCTGCAGACCAATCCATTTAAGTCTGCATTCCAAATGGCGCTCCTTCCCTTCCGAGCTCTGTCATGCGCCCAAACAGTGGTTCCCCCCCACATAGGGGGTATCAGCGTACTCAGGACAAATTGGACAACAACTTTTAGGGTCCAATTTATCCTGATACCCTTGTGAAAATACAAAACTGGGGGCTAAATTTCATTTTTGTGAAAAAAAAAAAAAAATAATATTTTCACGGCTCTGCGTTATAAACTGTAGTGAAACACTTGGGGGTTCAAAGTTCTCACAACACATCTAGATAAGTTCCTTGGGGGGTCTAGTTTCCAATATGGGGTCACTTGTGGGGGGTTTGTACTGTTTGGGTACATCAGGGGCTCTGCAAATGCAACGTGACGCCTGCAGACCAATCCATTTAAGTCTGCATTCCAAATGGCGCTCCTTCACTTCCGAGCTCTGTCATGCGCCCAAACAGTGGTTCCCCCCCACATAGGGGGTATCAGCGTACTCAGGACAAATTGGACAACAACTTTTATGGTCCAATTTATCCTGATACCCTTGTGAAAATACAAAACTTGGGGGCTAAAAAATCATTTTTGTGAAAAAAAAAATATTTTTATTTTCACGGCTCTGCGTTATAAACTGTAGTGAAACACTTGGGGGTTCAAAGCTCTCAAAACACATCTAGATAAGTTCCTTAGGGGGTCTACTTTCCAAAATGGTGTCACTTGTGGGGGGGTTTAATGTTTAGGCACATCAGGGGCTCTCCAAACGCAACATGGCATCCCATCTTAATTCCAGTCAATTTTGCATTGAAAAGTAAAATAGCGCTCCTTCCCTTCCGAGCTCTGCTATGCGCCCAAACAGTGGTTTACCCCCACATATGGGGTATCGTCGTACTCAGGACAAATTGCACAACAACTTTTGTGGTCTAATTTCTTCTCTTACCCTTGGGGAAATAAAAAAATGGGGGTGAAAAGATCATTTTTGTGAAAAAATATGATTTTTTATTTTTACGGCTCTGCATTATAAACTTCTGTGAAGCACTTGTTGGGTCAAAGTGCTCAACACACATCTAGATAAGTTCCTTAAGGGGTCTACTTTCCAAAATGGTGTCACTCGTGGGGGGTTTCAATGTTTAGGCACATTAGGGGCTCTCCAAACGCAACATGGCGTCCCATCTCAATTCCAGTCAATTTTGCATTGAAAAGTCAAATGGCGCTCCTTCCCTTCTGAGCTCTGCCCTGCGCCCAAACAATGGTTTACACCCACATATGGGGTATCAGTGTACTCAGGACAAATTGCACAACAATTTTTGGGGTCCAATTTCTTCTCTTACCCTTGGGAAAATAAAAAATTGGGGGTGAAAAGATCATTTTTGTGAAAAAATATGATTTTTTATTTTTACGGCTCTGCATTATAAACTTCTGTAAAGCACTTGTTGGGTCAAAATGCTCACCACACATCTAGATAAGTTCCTTAGGGGGTCTACTTTCCAAAATGGTGTCACTTGTTAGGGGTTTCAATGTTTAGGCACATCAAGGGCTCTCTAAATGCAACATGGCGTCCCATCTCAATTCCAGTCAATTTTGCATTGAAAAGTCAAATGGCGCTCCTTCCCTTCCGAGCTCTGCCCTGCGCCCAAACAATGGTTTACACCCACATATGGGGTATCAGCGTACTCAGGACAAATTGCACAACAATTTTTGGGGTCCAATTTCTTCTCTCACCCTTGGGAAAATAAAAAATTGGGGGTGAAAAGATCATTTTTGTGAAAAAATATGATTTTTTATTTTTACGGCTTTGCATTATAAACTTCTGTAAAGCACTTGTTGGGTCAAAGTGCTCACCACACATCTAGATAAGTTCCTTAGGGGGTCTACTTTCCAAAATGGTGTCACTTGTTAGGGGTTTCAATGTTTAGGCACATCAGGGGCTCTCCAAATGCAACATGGCGTCCCATCTCAATTCCAGTCAATTTTGCATTGAAAAGTCAAATGGCGCTCCTTTGCTTCCAAGCTCTGCCATGCGCCCAAACTGTGGTTTACCCCCACATATGGGGTATCAGCGTACTCAGGACAAATTGTACAACAACTTTTGGGGTCTATTTTCTCCTGTTACCCTTGGTAAAATAAAACAAATTGGAGCTGAAATAAATTTTGTGTGAAAAAAAGTTAAATGTTCATTTTTATTTAAACATTCCAAAAATTCCTGTGAAACACCTGAAGGGTTAATAAACTTCTTGAAAGTGGTTTTGAGTACCTTGAGGGGTGCAGTTTTTAGAATGGTGTCACACTTGGGTATTTTCTATCATATAGACCCGTCAAAATGACTTCAAATGAGATGTGGTCCCTAAAAAAAAATGGTGTTGTAAAAATGAGAAATTGCTGGTCAACTTTTAACCCTTATAACTCCGTCACAAAAAAAAATTTTGGTTCCAAAATTGTGCTGATGTAAAGTAGACATGTGGAAAATGTTATTTATTAAGTATTTTGTGTGACATATGTCTGTGATTTAAGGGCATAAAAATTCAAAGTTGGAAAATTGCGAAATTTTCCAAATTTTCGCCAAATATTCGTTTTTTTCACAAATAAACGCAAGTTATATCGAACAAATTTTACCACTAACATGAAGTACAATATGTCACGAGAAAACAATGTCAGAATCGCCAAGATCCGTTGAAGCGTTCCAGAGTTATAACCTCATAAAGGGACAGTGGTCAGAATTGTAAAAATTGGCCTGGTCATTAACGTGCAAACCACCCTCGGGGCTTAAGGGGTTAATGGCCTCAGAAAGACCATTTCTGAAGTTTGCAGCCAGGGCGCACTCATTCCACTGAGTAAGCACCGACCATTTCCGAAATTTCTGACAATATATTTCCGCTTCATCATGCCCCTGAGAGAGGGCTAATAAAGCCTTTTCAGCCTGAATCTCTAGGTTAGGTTCCTCATAGAGCAATCCCAATGCCAGAAAAAACGCATCCACACTGAGCAACGCAGGATCCCCTGGTGCCAATGCAAATGCCCAATTCTGAGGGTCGCCCCGTAGGAACGATATAACAATCTTGACCTGTTGAGCAGGGTCTCCAGAGGAGCGAGATTTCAAAGAGAGAAACAATTTACAATTGTTCCTGAAATTCAGGAAGGTAGATCTATCTCCAGAAAAAAACTCTGGAATAGGAATTCTAGGTTCAGACATGGGAGTGTGAACAACGAAATCCTGTATGTTTTGAACCTTTGCTGCGAGATTACTCAGGCTGGAAGCCAAACTCTGGACATCCATGATAAACAGCTAAGATCAGAGCCATTCAAGGGTTAAGAGGAGGTAAGAAGCAGCTAGACAGCAAATAAGGGCTAGGCAGCAAAACTCTGAAGGAAAAAAAAAAAAAATTTTCCTTGAACACTTCTTTTCCTCCTGCTTCAGCCCAAACAATTAACACTTTGTGGGCTGGCTATACTGTCATGAATCCCCAATGGCTAGGGATAGCACAGGACAAGCAAAGTATAACAAATATCGGACGAGCTCTAGGGTGATGGAACCTGGGCTGACCGCTGCCCTACGCCTGACAAACGCAACTAGAGATAGCCAGGGAGCGTTCCTACGTTGGTTCTAGACGCCACGCACCAGCCTAAGAGCTAACTAGTACTGCAGAGAAAACAAGACCTCACTTGCCTCCAGAGGAATTAACCCCAAAGGTATAGTTGCCCCCCACATATATTGACGGTGAAATGAGAGGAAGGCACACACATAGAGATGATGTATATAGCTCTAGCAAATAGAGGCCCGCTGAAAACTAGAAAGCAGAATGATACAAAAGGGGACTGAGCGGTCAGCAAAAAACCCTAATCAAAAAAACCATCCTGAGATTACAAGAACCCATGTGCCAACTCATGGCACATGGGGAGAACCTCAGTCCACTAGAGCAACCAGCTAGCATAGAGACATTCTAAGCAAGCTGGACCAAAAACCAAACAACTGAAAATCAGCACTTAGCTTATCCTGAAAGATCTGGGAGCAGGTAGGCAGGAACCAAACAGAGCACATCTGAACACATTGATAGCCGGCAAGGGAAATGACAGAAAGGCCAGGTAAAATAGGAAACACCCAGCCTCTGATGGACAGGTGGAAACCAAAGGCCGCAACCCACCAAAGTCACCCAGTACCAGCAGTAACCACCAGAGGGAGCCCACCAACAGAATCCACAACAGATATCCCCCGAGATCAGAAAGAGGAGGATAAAGAGAAAGTAGTTTTTGGAATTGTACGAAGTTTTTTTGTGCTTTGTGTTTGGGCAAGATGGGCTGAGGTTTTTCAGGAAGGTGAGAAGTGCATGGGAGCTGTACATGGGAGAGCGAAGGAGAGAGGAGCTGATGAATATGAGTCGTGATGGAGAGGGGATGGAATGCTGAATGTGGATGGCAAGGGAACATAGGAGGATAGGAATAAAGCACATGGATAGAATGGAGTGCAGAGTGTGGGTTACGTGACTCCTGCTCTGACCTGACTGCCCACACCTATCAATGTACAAATAAAAAAATAGCCGACAGCACTACAGATATATGAATACGAGTCCTAGTTCCACTGGACCCAATGGAAGAGTATATACCAAAAAGAACTGAAGGACAGCCCCCAATCTGAGTGAAAGATCATAGATTCTTTATTTTGCATCTGGCGGATTGGAGGCTGTCCTTCACTTATTTTTAGTTCACACCTATCAGTGTGTCTGGAAGCAGTGAGTGACAGTTTAGCCATCCAATCTATAACAGGGGCGTGCTGAGCTGTCGATATGGTGATGGACAGCTCAGCCATCCAATAGGAGGCTGGAAGGGTGCTAAGCTGTTAGTGTGATGAGTGAAAGTTCAGCTGTCCAATTAGGGCCAGGGCATATACCTACTGTACGGGTGATTACCTAGCTATTTAGGTGGCTCTATGTTTCCAATTAGTGCCAGCTGTAGCTTAGCTCAAATGGTGTGCACTTGCTCTGGTCTCTGTGTTCCTGTATTTAATCTTTGCTGTCAACTTTGGACCTTGCCTTTGACATCTGTTTGCTTTGTCTTTTGGTCATGATCCTCTACCTTCCCGGAATTCTGATCTCGAACTTTAACCTGACTACATCTTTGCCTTACCTGTTAGTATTGTCATGGTTCCTCTCCTTAGGGTGTCTAGGATGCAGTTACTGACAGCTCAGCCATCCAATCTGGTAAAGGGGCATGCTGAAGCTGTCAGTACTTTGAAGGACAGCATGACCATCCAGTCTGGTTCAGGGGTGTGCTGAGCTGTCAGTGTGTTTATTGACAACTCGACTAACCAATCTGTGACTGGGAGGCATCGGCTGTCTCAGGTGTTTACTATCTCGGGATATTGTCACGCCTACTTAACTGAACAGCTTCTCCCAGACCACTTCCAGATGTACAGTCATCTTCTGAAGTTTGTGCTTTGTGCTCTCCTGTGCCTTGAGTTCTACATGTTTGATCTGTTGCCTGACCTTGGACTTTGTTCTGACCATCAGCCTGTTTAACCCCTTCAGCCCTGACCCTTTATCCTCCCTGTACTCTAACCTTGGAACGTTACCTGACTACACTTTTGTCTCTTCCTTCTGTTTATGACGTACCATCCTGGCTTCTGACCTTGGACTCCCTGACCACTCTGACTCACGGCTTAGCCGTGAGATGTGAGTAGCATCACATGTATATGACGAGCCCTATTGGCACCTGATCCCGAGCCTCTTGACTACCCAAGCCTCACAGCTTGTCCGTGAGTATTGACTAGCATCCCAATGCTCTGCAGGTAATCTCTTAGATTGTCCTCAAATATTTTGCATACCACCTATGTAAAACCTACCAGATGGTTGGTGCCTGGATCCACCTCTTTACCTTTCTTAAATATCGGTACTACATTGGCCATCCTCCAATGTTTTGACATTGGCTCTGTTACAAGAGAGTCTAAAAAGATAAGATACAGTGGTCGGTCAATTACTGAGCTGAATTCCCTCAATATTTATATTTATAACTAGATGGCAGCCCGATTCTAAAGAATCGGGAGTCTTGAATCCATATATACTTTATTTATTCAAATGTAAGAATAATACAATTAATAAATAATAGTAAGAAAGAACAAAAAATGGCTGCACTCACCAGCTCTTGACAATTCTTGACAGTACGGCACATTTCTGATTGGTCGCTGGCGGCAGGCGGCAACCAATCAGAAAAGTGCCGCGTACCACGAAGGCATATATCTTTGTCCACCCTGAGCGGGTGTAGGACGCTGGTGACGTCACTTATCTCCGGACATTATCTCCGGACAAAGCCACGGAAGTTGCCACAAATTGCCGGAAGTAGTATTCTAGGCAATTATATATTAGATTTTAATGTTATCAGTGTTTACCTTTGAACGTTTATATTGTATTGTCCTGTCACCAGCCATGTGTACGATTATCGGCCGAAAGCCTCTCTGGAACCAATAATCACCCCCCATGTAAAGGTATCTTTATAAGTTAAAGATTCAGAATACTATGACTTTTATCATATCCTGAACAGTCAAGTTTTTTATGAACCGTTAAGGTTTTCTGGTTGAAGTAAAAAAAACTCTGAGTGTTTACAGTTTGAAACCATAAAATGTTGAAAAATTATGTCATTCTTGAGTATATCACTCAATGGTGCTCATAAACGTGTCAAATTTGATCTATAATATACTTTAATATACGTTACTTTAATCTTTAATATACTTAAGAACAGGGCCCCAGACATCACACAGGGGGTCTGAAACACCGCACAGTGGTCCAAAATATCGCTGTGCTCTGCCTGGGGCCCCATATGCTGCCTGGGGCCCCTGTGCTCTGCCTGGGGCCCCATATGCTGCCTGGGGCCCCTGTGCTCTGCCTGGGGCCCCTGTGCTCTGCCTGGGGCCCCATGTTCTGCCTGGGGCCCCTGTGCTCTGCCTGGGGCCACTGTGCTCTGCCTGGGGCCCCATATGCTGCCTGGGGCCCCTGTGCTCTGCCTGGGGCCCCATATGCTGCCTGGGGCCCCTGTGCTCTGCCTGGGGCCCCATAGGCTGCCTGGGGCCCCTGTGCTCTACCTGGGACCACTGTGCTCTGCCTGGGGCCCCATATGCTGCCTGGGGCCCCATATGCTGCCTGGGGCCCCTGTGCTCTACCTGGGGCCCCTGTGCTCTGCCTGGGGCCCCATGTTCTGCCTGGGGCCACTGTGCTCTGCCTGGGGCCCCATAGGCTGCCTGGGGCCCCTGTGCTCTGCCTGGGACCACTGTGCTCTGCCTGGGGCCCCATATGCTGCCTGGGGCCCCTGTGCTCTGCCTGGGGCCACTGTGCTCTGCCTGGGGCCCCATATGCTGCCTGGGGCCCCTGTGCACTGCCTGGGGCCCCATATGCTGCCTGGGGCCCCTGTGCTCTGCCTGGGGCCCCTGTGCTCTGCCTGGGGCCCCATGTTCTGCCTGGGGCCCCTGTGCTCTGCCTGGGGCCACTGTGCTCTGCCTGGGGCCCCATGTTCTGCCTGGGGCCACTGTGCTCTGCCTGGGGCCCCATAAGCTGCCTGGGGCCCCTGTGCTCTGCCTGGGACCACTGTGCTCTGCCTGGGGACCAATATGCTGCCTGGGGCCCCTGTGCTCTGCCTGGGGCCACTGTGCTCTGCCTGGGGCCCCATATGCTGCCTGGGGCCACTGTGCTCTGCCTGGGGCCCCATATGCTGCCTGGGGCCCCATATGCTGCCTGGGGCCCCTGTGCTCTGCCTGGGGCCCCATGTTCTGCCTGGGGCCCCTGTGCTCTGCCTGGGGCCCCATATGCTGCCTGGGGCCCCTGTGCTCCTGGGACCGGCCTCCGATTTGGTGGGTGGGGTCCCTCGGCCTCCGATTTGGTGGGCGGGGCAGGGCCCCTCGGCCTCCGCTTTGGTGGGCGGGGCCGGGCCCCTCGGCCTTTGATTTGGTTGGCGGGGCCCCTCGGCCTCCGACTTGGTTGGCGGGGCCCCTTATCCTCCGATTTGGTGGGCGGGGACTCTCGGCCTCCGATTTGGTGGGCGGGGACCCTCGGCGTCCGATTTGGTGGGCGGGGCCCCTCGGCCTCCGATTTGGTGGGCGGGGACCCTCGGCCTCCGATTTGGTGGGCGGGGCCCCTCGGCCTCCGATTTGGTGGGCGGGGACCCTCGGCCTCCGATTTGGTGGGCGGGGCCCCTCGGCCTCCGATTTGGTGGGCGGGGCCCCTCGGCCTCCGATTTGGTGGGCGGGGCCCCTCGGCCTCCGATTTGGTTGGCGGGGCCCCTCGGCCTCCGATTTGGTGGGAGGGGACCCTCGGCCTCCGATTTGGTGGGCGGGGCCTCTCGGCCTCCGATTTGGTGGGCGGAGCCCCTCGGCCTCCGATTTGGTGGGCGGGGCCTCTCGGCCTCCGATTTGGTGGGCGGAGCCCCTCGGCCTCCGATTTGGTGGGCGGGGCCTCTCGGCCTCCGATTTGGTGGGCGGAGCCCCTCGGCCTCCGATTTGGTGGGCGGGGCCTCTCGGCCTCCGATTTGGTGGGCAGAGCCCCTCGGCCTCCGATTTGGTTGGCGGGACCCCTCGGCCTCCGATTTGGTGGGCAGGGACCCTCGGCCTCCGATTTGGTGGGCGGGGCCCCTCGGCCTCCAATTTGGTAGGCGGGACCCTCGGCCTCCAATTTGGTGGGCGGGGACCCTCGGCCTCCAATTTGGTGGGCGGGGACCCTCGGCCTCCGATTTGGTGGGCGGGGACCCTCGGCCTCCAATTTGGTGGGCGGGGACCCTCGGCCTCCGATTAGGTGGGCGGGGACCCTCGGCCTCCGATTTGGTGGGCGGGGACCCTCGGCCTCCGATTTGGTGGGCGGGGACCCTCGGCCTCCGATTTGGTGGGCGGGGACCCTCGGCCTCCGATTTGGTGGGCGGGGACCCTCGGCCTCCGATTTGGTGGGCGGGGACCCTCGGCCTCCGATTTGGTGGGCGGGGACCCTCGGCCTTTGATTTGGTGGGCGGGGACCCTCGGACTCCGATTTGGTCGGCGGGGCCCCTCGGCCTCCGATGTGGTGGGCGGGGCCCCTCGGCCTCCGATGTGGTGGGCGGAGCCCCTCGGCCTCCGATGTGGTGGGCGGAGCCCCTCGGCCTCCGCTTTGGTGGGCGGGGCCGGGCCCCTCGGCCTCCGCTTTGGTGGGCGGGGCCGGGCCCCTCGGCCTCCGCTTTGGTGGGCGGGGCCGCTCGGCCTTCGATTTGGTGGGCGGGGCCGCTCGGCCTTCGATTTGGTGGGCGGGGCTCCTCGGCCTCCGATTTGGTGGGCGGGGCCCCTCGGCCTCCGATTTGGTGGGCGGGGCCCCTCGGCCTCCGATTTGGTGGGCGGGGCCCCTCGGCCTCCGATTTGGTGGGCGGGGCCCCTCGGCCTCCGATTTGGTGGGCGGGGCCCCTCGGCCTCCGATTTGGTGGGCGGGGCCCCTCGGCCTCCGATTTGGTGGGCGGGGCCCCTCGGCCTCCGATTTGGTGGGCGGGGCCCCTCGGCCTCCGATTTGGTGGGCGGGGCCCCTCGGCCTCCGATTTGGTGGGCGGGGCCCCTCGGCCTCCGATTTGGTGGGCGGGGCCCCTCGGCCTCCGATTTGGTGGGCGGGGCCCCTCGGCCTCCGATTTGGTGGGCGGGGCCCCTCGGCCTCCGATTTGGTGGGCGGGGACCCTCGGCCTCCGATTTGGTGGGCGGGGACCCTCGGCCTCCGATTTGGTCGGCGGGGCCCCTCGGCCTCCGATGTGGTGGGCGGAGCCCCTCGGCCTCCGATGTGGTGGGCGGAGCCCCTCGGCCTCCGATGTGGTGGGCGGGGCCGGGCCCCTCGGCCTCCGATGTGGTGGGCGGGGCCGGGCCCCTCGGCCTCCGATGTGGTGGGCGGGGCCGGGCCCCTCGGCCTCCGCTTTGGTGGGCGGGGCCGCTCGGCCTTCGATTTGGTGGACGGGGCTCCTCGGCCTCCGATTTGGTTGGAGGGGCCCCTCGGCCTCCGATTTGGTGGGCGGGGACTCTCGGCCTCCGATTTGGTGGGCGGGGACTCTCGGCCTCCGATTTGGTGGGCGGGGACCCTCGGCCTCCGATTTGGTGGGCGGGGACCCTCGGCCTCCGATTTGGTGGGCGGGGACCCTCGGCCTCCGATTTGGTGGGCGGGGACCCTCGGCCTCCGATTTGGTGGTCGGGGCCCCTCGGCCTCCGATTTGGTTGGCGGGGCCCCTCGGCCTCCGATTTGGTGGGAGGGGACCCTCGGCCTCCTATTTGGTGGGCGGGGCCTCTCGGCCTCCGATTTGGTGGGCGGGGCCCCTCGGCCTCCGATTTGGTTGGCGGGACCCCTCGGCCTCCGATTTGGTGGGCAGGGACCCTCGGCCTCCGATTTGGTGGGCGGGGCCCCTCGGCCTCCAATTTGGTGGGCAGGTCCCTCTGCCTCCGATTTGGTGTGTGGGGCCCCTCGGACTCCGCTTTGGTGGGCGGGGCCCCTCGGCCTCCGCTTTGGTGGGCGGGGCCCCTCGGCCTCCGATTTGGTTGGTGTGGACCCTCGGCCTCCGATTTGGTGGGCGGGGACCCTCGGCCTCCGATTTGGTGGGCGGGGACCCTCGGCCTCCGATTTGGTGGGCGGGGACCCTCGGCCTCCGATTTGGTGGGCGGGGACCCTCGGCCTCCGATTTGGTGGGCGGGGACCCTCGGCCTCCGATTTGGTGGGCGGGGACCCTCGGCCTCCGATTTGGTGGGCGGGGACCCTCGGCCTCCGATTTGGTAGGCGGGGCCCCTCGGCCTCCGATTTGGTAGGCGGGGCCCCTCGGCCTCCGATTTGGTGGGCGGGGACCCTCGGCCTCCGATTTGGTGGGCGGGGACCTTCGGCCTCCAATTTGGTGTGCGGGGACCCTCGGCCTCCGATTTGGTGGGCGGGGCCCCTCGGCCTCCGATTTGGTGGGCGGGGACCCTCGGCCTCCGATTTGGTGGGCGGGGCCCCTCGGCCTCTGATGTGGTGGTCAGGGCCCCTCGGCCTCCGCTTTGGTGGGCGGGGCCGGGCCCCTCGGCCTCCGCTTTGGTGGGCGGGGCCGCTCGGCCTTCGATTTGTTGGGCGGGGCTCCTCGTCGGCCTCCGATTTGGTTGGCGGGGCCCCTCGGCCTCCGATTTGGTTGGCGGGGCCCCTTATCCTCCGATTTGGTGGGCGCGGACCCTCGGCCTCCGATTTGGTGGGCGGAGACCCTCAGCCTCCAATTTGGTGGGCGGGGACCCTCGGCCTCCAATTTGGTGGGCGGGGACCCTCGGCCTCCAATTTGGTGGGCGGGGACCCTCGGCCTCCAATTTGGTGGGCGGGGACCCTCGGCCTCCAATTTGGTGGGCGGGGACCCTCGGCCTCCGATTTGGTGGGCGGGGACCCTCGGCCTCCGATGTGGTGGGCCATGCCAGGCTCCTCGGCCTCCGCTTTGGTGGGCGGGGCCGCTCGGCCTTCGATTTGGTGGGCGGGGCTCCTCGGCCTCCGATTTGGTTGGTGGGGCCCCTCGGCCTCCGATTTGGTGGGCGGGGACACTCGGCCTCCGATTTGGTTGGTGGGGCCCCTCGGCCTCCGATTTGGTGGGCGTGGACCCTCGGCCTCCGCTTTCGTGGGCGGGGCCCCTCGACCTTCGATTTGGTGGGCGGGGCTCCTCGGCCTCCGATTTGGTTGGTGGGGACCCTCGGCCTCCGATTTGGTGGGCGGGGACCCTCGGCCTCCGATTTGGTGGGCGGGGACCCTCGGCCTCCGATTTGGTAGGCGGGGACCCTCGGCCTCCGATTTGGTGGGCGGGGCCCCTCGGCCTCCGATTTGGATGGTGTGGACCCTCGGCCTCCGATTTAGTGGGCGGGGACCCTCGGCCTCCGATTTGGTGGGCGGGGACCCTCGGCCTCCGATTTGGTGGGCGGGGACCCTCGGCCTCCGATTTGGTAGGCGGGGCCCCTCGGCCTCCGATGTGGTGGGCGGGGCCCCTCGGCCTCCGATTTGGAGGGCGGGGACCCTCGGCCTCCGATTTGGTGGGCGGGGACCCTCGGCCTCCGATTTGGTGGGCGGGGACCCTCGGCCTCCGATTTGGTGGGCGGGGACCCTCGGCCTCCGATTTGGTGGGCGGGGACCCTCGGCCTCCGATTTTTCTGGGCGGGGACCCTTGGCCTCTGATGTGGTGGTCGGGGCCCCTCGGCCTCCGCTTTGGTGGGCGGGGCCGCTCGGCCTTCGATTTGGTGGGCGGGGACCCTCGGCCTCCGATTTGGTGGGCGGGGACCCTCGGCCTCCAATTTGGTGGGCGGGGCCCCTCGGCCTCCGCTTTGGTGGGCGGGGCCCCTCGGCCTCCGATTTGGTTGGTGTGGACCCTCGGCCTCCGATTTGGTGGGCGGGGACCCTCGGCCTCCGATTTGGTGGGCGGGGACCCTCGGCCTCCGATTTGGTGGGCGGGGACCCTCGGCCTCCGATTTGGTGGGCGGGGACCCTCGGCCTCTGATTTGGTGGGCGGGGACCCTCGGCCTCCGATTTGGTGGGCGGGGACCCTCGGCCTCCGATTTGGTGGGCGGGGCCCATCGGCCTCCGATTTGGTGGGCGGGGCCCATCGGCCTCCGATGTGGTGGGCGGGGCCCCCGGCCTCCGATTTGGTGGGCGGGGACCCTCGGCCTCCGATTTGGTGGGCGGGGACCCTCGGCCTCCGATTTGGTGGGCGGGGACCCTCGGCCTCCGATTTGGTGGGCGGGGACCCTCGGCCTCCGATTTGGTGGGCGGGGACCCTCGGCCTCCGATTTGGTAGGCGGGGCCCCTCGGCCTCCGATTTGGTGGGCGGGGACCCTCGGCCTCCGATTTGGTGGGCGGGGACCCTCGGCCTCCAATTTGGTGTGCGGGGACCCTCGGCCTCCGATTTGGTGGGCAGGGCCCCTCGGCCTCCGATGTGGTGGTCGGGGCCCCTCGGCCTCTGATGTGGTGGGCGGGGCCGGGCCCCTCGGCCTCCGCTTTGGTGGGCGGGGCCGCTCGGCCTCCGCTTTGGTGGGCGGGGCCGCTCGGCCTTCGATTTGTTGGGCGGGGCTCCTCGTCGGCCTCCGATTTGGTTGGCGGGGCCCCTCGGCCTCCGATTTGGTTGGCGGGGCCCCTTATCCTCCGATTTGGTGGGCGCGGACCCTCGGCCTCCGATTTGGTGGGCGAAGACCATCAGCCTCCAATTTGGTGGGCGGGGACCCTCGGCCTCCAATTTGGTGGGCGGGGACCCTCGGCCTCCAATTTGGTGGGCGGGGACCCTCGGCCTACGATTTGGTGGGCGGGGACCCTCGGCCTCCAATTTGGTGGGCGGGGACCCTCGGCCTCCGATTTGGTGGGCCATGCCAGGCTCCTCGGCCTCCGATGTGGTGGGCCATGCCAGGCTACTCGGCCTCCGCTTTGGTGGGCGGGGCCGCTCGGCCTTCGATTTGGTGGGCGGGGCTCCTCGGCCTCCGATTTGGTTGGTGGGGCCCCTCGGCCTCCGATTTGGTGGGCGGGGACACTCGGCCTCCGATTTGGTTGGTGGGGCCCCTCGGCCTCCGATTTGGTGGGCGTGGACCCTCGGCCTCCGCTTTCGTGGGCGGGGCCCCTCGACCTTCGATTTGGTGGGCGGGGCTCCTCGGCCTCCGATTTGGTTGGTGGGGACCCTCGGCCTCCGATTTGGTGGGCGGGGACCCTCGGCCTCCGATTTGGTGGGCGGGGACCCTCGGCCTCCGCTTTGGTGGCTGGGGCCCGTCGGCCTCCGATTTGGTGGGCGGGGCCCCTCGGCCTCCGATTTGGATGGTGTGGACCCTCGGCCTCCGATTTGGTGGGCGGGGACCCTCGGCCTCCGATTTGGTGGGCGGGGACCCTCGGCCTCCGATTTGGTGGGCGGGGACCCTCGGCCTCCGATTTGGTAGGCGGGGCCCCTCGGCCTCCGATGTGGTGGGCGGGGCCCCTCGGCCTCCAATTTGGAGGGCGGGGACCCTCGGCCTCTGATTTGGTGGGCGGGGACCCTCGGCCTCCGATTTGGTGGGCGGGGACCCTCGGCCTCCGATTTGGTGGGCGGGGACCCTCGACCTCCGATTTGGTGGGCGGGGACCCTCGGCCTCCGATTTTTCTGGGCGGGGACCCTTGGCCTCTGATGTGGTGGGCGGGGACCCTTGGCCTCTGATGTGGTGGTCGGGGCCCCTCGGCCTCCGCTTTGGTGGGCGGGGCCGCTCGGCCTTCGATTTGGTGGGCGGGGACCCTCGGCCTCCGATTTGGTGGGCGGAGACCCTCAGCCTCCAATTGGTGGGCGGGGACCCTCGGCCTCCAATTTGGTGGGCGGGGACCCTCGGCCTCCAATTTGGTGGGCGGGGACCCTCGGCCTCCGATTTGGTGGGCGGGGACCCTCGGCCTCCGATTTGGTGGGCGGGGACCCTCGGCCTCCGATTTGGTGGGCGGGGACCCTCGGCCTCCGATGTGGTGGGCCATGCCAGGCTCCTCGGCCTCCGCTTTGGTGGGCGGGGCCGCTCGGCCTTCGATTTGGTGGGCGGGGCTCCTCGGCCTCCGATTTGGTTGGTGGGGCCCCTCGGCCTCCGATTTGGTGGGCGGGGACACTCGGCTTCCGATTTGGTTGGTGGGGCCCCTCGGCCTCCGATTTGGTGGGCGTGGACCCTCGGCCTCCGCTTTCGTGGGCGGGGCCCCTCGACCTTCGATTTGGTGGGCGGGGCTCCTCGGCCTCCGATTTGGTTGGTGGGGCCCCTCGGCCTCCGATTTGGTGGGCGGGGACCCTCGGCCTCCGATTTGGTGGGCGGGGACCCTCGGCCTCCGATTTGGTGGGCGGGGACCCTCGGCCTCCGATTTGGTGGGCGGGGACCCTCGGCCTCCGCTTTGGTGGCTGGGGCCCGTCGGCCTCCGATTTGGTGGGCGGGGCCCCTCGGCCTCCGATTTGGATGGTGTGGACCCTCGGCCTCCGATTTGGTGGGCGGGGACCCTCGGCCTCCGATTTGGTGGGCGGGGACCCTCGGCCTCCGATTTGGTGGGCGGGGACCCTCGGCCTCCGATTTGGTAGGCGGGGCCCCTCGGCCTCCGATGTGGTGGGCGGGGCCCCTCGGCCTCCGATTTGGAGGGCGGGGACCCCCGGCCTCTGATTTGGTGGGCGGGGACCCCCGGCCTCCGATTTGGTGGGCGGGGACCCTCGGCCTCCGATTTGGTGGGCGGGGACCCTCGGCCTCCGATTTGGTGGGCGGGGACCCTCGGCCTCCGATTTGGTGGGCGGGGACCCTCGGCCTCCGATTTTTCTGGGCGGGGACCCTCGGCCTCTGATGTGGTGGTCGGGGCCCCTCGGCCTCCGCTTTGGTGGGCGGGGCCGGGCCCCTCGGCCTCCGCTTTGGTGGGCGGGGCCGCTCGGCCTTCGATTTGGTGGGCGGGGCTCCTCGGCCTCCGATTTGGTTGGCGGGGCCCCTCGGCCTCCGATTTGGTGTGTGCTCTGCCTGGGGCCACTGTGCTCTGCCTGGGGCCCCATATGCTGCCTGGGGCCCCTGTGCTCTGCCTGGGGCCCCATATGCTGCCTGGGGCCCCTGTGCTCTGCCTGGGGCCCCTGTGCTCTGCCTGGGGCCCCTGTGCTCTGCCTGGGGCCACTGTGCTCTGCCTGGGTGTAGGACACTGGTGACGTCACTTATCTCCGGACATTAGCTCCGGACATTAGCTACGGACATTAGCTCCGGACATTAGCTCCGGACATTAGCTCCGGACAAAGCCACGGAAGTTGGCACAAATTGCAGGAAGTAGTATTCTAGGCAATTATATATTAGATATGGATGAATGACATCTGGCCTGGGTGCTTTGTCATATTTCATTTGCTCAAACACAGCTGTACTTGTTATTGTGTGAATTAAGTTATATTGGGTGATGAACTTTGATTTCTGCCTTTCTGAATGATACCTGGCACTGGCAGTTCATCAGTTCATCCATCTGTGAACATAGATGAAAAGTGTATGTTTAATATCTTAGACCTCTCTTTATCCCCTATAAATATATGATTATGTTTTAAGGGGCTAATGCCATCAGATTTTTTTATTTTAACTCCTTAACCCCCGGAGCTTTTTTCGGTTTGGGTTTTTGTTTTTCGCTCCCCTCCTTCCCTGAGCCATAACTTTTTAATTTTCCATTCAATATGGCCATGTGAGGGCTTATTTTTTTCCGGGACGAGTTGTACTTTTGAACCATATCATTGGTTTTACCATATCGTGTACTAGAAAACAGGAAAAAAAATTCCAAGTGTGGTGAAATTGAAAAAATAAGTGCAATCCCACACTTATTTTTTGTTCTGCTTTTTGCTAGGTTAACTAAATGCTAGAACTGACTGACCTGCAATTATGATTCTTCAGGTCATTACGAGTTCACAGACACCAAAAATGTCTAGGTTCTTTTTTATCTAAGTGGTGAAAATAAATTCCAAACTTTGGTAAAAAAAAAAAAATGGCTCAATTTTCCAATACCCGTAGCGTCTCAGTTTTTCATGATCTGGGGTTGGGTAAGGGCTTTTTTTTTGCGTGCCCCGCTGATATTTTTAATGATACAATTTTGTTGCGGCGACCAAAAAAACATAATTCTAGCGTTTTTACTTTTTTTATCACTACGCCGTTTAGCGACCAGGTTAATCCTTTTTTTATTGATAGATCAGGCGATTATGAAAGCGGTGATACCAAATATGTGTAAGTTTGATTTTTGTTATTGTTTTATTTTGAACTAGCTGTACTACCCGGCTTCGCCCGGGGTAATAACTGCTGTTAGCAAAATAGAATGTGTTAACAAAAATTTATTCTGCACAAAAAAAACACAAAACAAATAGATAGAAATGTAATTATTAAAAGGCAAAAACTAAGCTAATAGAAGCATTTTACAACATATATTTCAACACCAGAGATATTCCACACAGATTTAACTAAATTGGCCAAGTAATGTGAAGTAATCTTCTACTACTTATTCGAGAGCCTTTTGATAAACGACATTCTTAGTTTTTCCTTCAGGTGCAAAGACAAACAGATTTTTGGCTGTTCCAACTCTTGAACAGGCCACATAAAGTTGACCATGAGAAAAGCATGGAGATTGTAAATCTAAGCTAGCTGAAGAGCCCAGCGTTGCCTGGGCATAGTAAATATCTGTGGTTAGTTATAGCACCTCACTTCTCTTATTTTCCCATCACGCCTCTCATTTTCCCCATCACATCTTTTATTTTCCCCCTCACATCTCTCATTTTCTCCCTCACACCTCTCATTTTCCCCCTCACTCCTCTCATTCCCCCCTAACACTTGTCATTTCGACCTCACATCTGTCATTTTCCGATCACTCCATTATTTTCCCTCACTCCTCTCATTTTGCACTCACACCTTTTCATTTTCACCTCACACCTCTCATTTTCACCTCAGTATACACATGTTTGTCATCTCCCTTATATATAGTATACACCTGTATGTCATCTCCTGTATATAGTATATACCTGTATGTCATCTCCCCTGTATATAGTATATACCTGCTGTGTGTCATCTCCCCTGTATATAGTATATACCTGTATGTCATCTCCTCCTATATATAGTATATACCTGTATGTAATCTCCTCCTGTATATAGTATATACCTGTGTGTCATCTCACCTATATATAGTATATATCTGTGTGTCATCTCCTCCTGTATATAGTATATACCTGTATGTCATCTCCTCCTATACATAGCATATACCTGTATGTCATCTCCTCCTGTATATACTATATACCTGTAGGTAATCTGCTCCTGTATATAGTATATACCTGTGTGTCATCTCCTTCTGTATATAATATATACCTGTTTGTCATCTCCTGCTGTATGTAGTATGTACCTGTATGTCATCTCCTCCTCTATATAGTATATACCTGTGTGTCATCTCTCCTGTATATAGTATATATCTGTGTGTCATCTCCTCCTGCATATAGTATATACCTGTGTGTCATCTCCCCTGTAAATAGTATATACCTGTGTGTCATCTCCTCCTGTATATAGTATATATCTGTATGTCATCTCCTCCTGTATTAGACCTCGTTCACACGTTATTTGGTCAGTATTTTTACCTCAGTATTTGTAAGCTAAATTGGCAGCCTGATAAATCCCCAGCCAACAGTAAGCCCACCCCCTGGCAGTATATATTAGCTCACACATACACATAATAGACTGGTCATGTGACTGACAGCTGCCGGATTCCTATATGGTACATTTGTTGCTCTTGTAGTTTGTCAGCTTATTAATTAGATTTTTATTTTTTAAGGATAATACCAGACTTGTGTGTGTTTTAGGGCGAGTTTCGTGTGTCAAGTTGTGTGTGTTGAGTTGCGTGTGGCGACATGCATGTAGCGACTTTTGTGAGATGAGTTTTGTGTGGAGACATGCGTGTAGCAACTTTTTGTGTGTCGAGTTGCATGTGACAGGTTACTGTAGCAAGTTGTGTGCAGCAAGTTTTGCGCATGGTGAGTTTTGCGCGTGGCGAGTTTTATGTGTGGTGCCTTTTGAGTATGTGCAAGTTTTGTGTGAGGCAACTTTTGAATGTGTTGCAACTTTTGTGCATGTGGCAATTTTTCCGCATGTTTTGCATGTGGCGAGTTTTCCATGAGGTGAGTTTTGCACGTGTGGTGAGTTTTGCATGTGGAGAGTTTTGCGCGTGGCGAGTTTTGAGCGTCGACTTTTGTGTTTCAACTTTTATGTGGCGAGGTTGGTGTATGTGTGGTGAAATGTGCGCTGAGGGTGGTATATGTGTTCGAGCACGTGGTAGTGTGTGGCGCATTTTGTGTGTGTGTTCATATTCCCGTGGTGGTGTGGTGAGTATCCCATGTCGGGGCCCCACCTTAGCAACTGTACAGTATATACTCTTTGGCGCCATCACTCTCATTCTTTAAGTCCCCCTTGTTCACATCTGGCTGCTGTTAATTTGCCTCCAACACTTTTCCTTTCATTTTTTTCCCCATTATGTAGATAGGGGCAAAATTGTTTGGTGAATTGGAAAGCGCGGGGTTAAAATTTCACCTCACAACATAGCCTATGACGCTCTCAGGGTCCAGACGTGTGACTGTGCAAAATTTTGTGCCTGTAGCTGCGACGCCTCCAACACTTTTCCTTTCACTTTTTCCCCATTATGTAGATAGGGGCAAAATTGTTTGGTGAACTGGAAAGCGCGGGGTTAAAATTTCACCTCACAACATAGCCTATGACGCTCTGGGGGTCCATACGTGTGACTGTGCAAAATTTTGTGGCTGTAGCTGCAACGGTTCAGATGCCAATCCCGGACATACACACATACACACACACATTTAGCTTTATATATTAGATGGGGCAAAAGGAGGGTGATTTGAACTTTTATATATTTTTTTTTCATTTTTTTCATATTTTTAAAAACATTTCTTTTTACTTTTGGCATGCTTCAATAGCCTCCATAGGAGGCTATAAGCTGCCACAACTTGATCAGCTCCGCTACATAGAGGCGATGCTCAGATCGCCTGTATGTAGCAGAATTACTGCATTGCTATGAGCGCCGACCACAGGGTGGTGCTCATAGCAATCCGGCATCAACAACCATAGAGGTCTCGATGGCTGGAAGCGCGTGTTAAATGCTGCTGTCAAAAGTTGACAGCGGCATTTAACTAATTAATAGGCTCGGGTGGACTGCGATTCCACCCGTGCCTATTGCGGGCACATGTCAGCTGTTCAAAACAGATGGGGGATACTGCCATCGGATGTACTATTCTGTCCGATGGCAGTAAGGGGTTAAGCATTTATTTACATATATACAAATTTTGGGGATTTATTTTATACTCATTGGTGACTTGTTTCTCTGTAGCTAATTCCTCAGTGTGATTTCTTTTTCACATTTCTTATTTCTTATTTCTATGCTCCTGAAATGCAATTTTTGATTTTCTGATTTCTCTGCCTTTTTAAAGATTTTAAATGCCTTTTGGTTTTGTCATATTTTACTTTGTCCTGACCTATTTAATTTTTTTTTTTATTCCTGGATATTTTATTATCAGAGGGTATAAGCTTTCTACTGTATTCTAGTAATGTATCTTTAAACATATCTCACTAATGTTCAGTATACCCATTGTGTGTGTGTGTATGTGTGCATATGTCTGTGTGTTTGTCTGTGTATGCATATGTGTATGTATGTTTATGTGTGTGTGTCTGTGTGTATGTCTATGTGTGTCTGTATGTATGCTTTTTGTTGTGTCTGTGATTTCAATGAATGTTATGCACGCTATATACTTATGATTGTTATCTATCTTTCATTGGATTTGCCATAAATGTCTGTTATACGTAGGTCCTATCATTCCCCTTTTAAAGGAGACTGTCAGCACAAAATGACTTTTTGATTCCAAGCACGTGCAAGACAGGCAAAACAGTTTAATGTATCTTCCCACCTTGTATGTTCGCTCCGTGTTTGCGTCGGTTTCCTCCCGGTACTCTGATTTCCTCCCACATTCCAAAAACATACTGATAGGGAATTTACATTGTGAGCCCCATCGGGGACAGCGATGATAATGTGTGCACACTGTAAAGCGCTGCGGAATATGTTGGCGCTATATAAATAAAAGACTATTATTATTATTACTTTTTCTCCATCTATCTAGACCACCTCTCTTCCTTGATTGTCAGCAGGAGAAAGACAGACAAAGGCAGGGATTGATGGAAACCAAGTAGGTGGGAAGAGTAACTAAACAGTTTGGCCACGCCAAGGGTGCACCAAGTGCCTGTTCTTTGCTTCCGACAGTCATTTTGTGTTGACAAACTCCTTTTAATAGCAAAAATATTTCATTCTCACCTTTGGAATTCCCCCATCATGTCTGCCAGGCCAACAATTATCATGTCATGACTGGTGGTCATAACTTCATCTCTTTTGGGTTGACTCAGATGATAGAACTGGAGCAGATTCGGGGGGAATGGCTGTTTTTTTTTTCCAATAGTGGCTTTCTTCTGCAAAAATTTAAAGAAGACCAGAAACTCCTTATAAACACCAAAGAAGTACAGATCTTTCCATTGTATTTTCTCTTAAGGTGCCACTTTGAGATTTGACTTGCAAATGGCAATGCAAAATACTGACCAAAATACTGTCCTCTAAAAGTAGCTCCATGATTTCCCATGATAATACATATGTAGGTGCCGGACAGTGCTGACAACTCTCGGTATGCTGCAGTAACATTAGGGGTTTTAGACATAAGAAGATTAAGGGGAAAAAAAAAAGCTTACTGCGCCCAGAGCAACTCATAATGACTCTGAGATACAAACCCATTAAAGCACTGTTATTTGACATGGTTTATATTGTAATTCTTTTTCTCACTTAATCTTATTGTTTGTGTGAGAGAAAATATGGCTTTATACTTCTCAGATGTACTTAAAATTAGCATGTATAATAAATTCCGACCGTTTTTTTTTTTTGTATAATATTTTCTAGGAAGAATTAAACTTGCCATGACAACAAAAAAATAGAATAAAATTCAAGATCTTCAAACCTCATGCCTAAATAAAATAGCTATATGCCTACGTGTAAGACAGAGATATAACACAAAATTCTGCCGTAATTAACATTTAACATTGTAAATTACATTTTGAGTAAATGTAAAAATATTTTGCATAATTTATTTTGTACCAATACAGAGTTATAATGTTATGTTTTTATTTGTATCTGCAGCTGCTATTGAGGTTCTTCTTACTGGCTGCCTCTAAAGGATTTTTTTTATGTAAATTTGAAATGAAAAATTAATTAAAAAGCATAAAACTTCTAAAATTCACTTCTGTTCTAGTTTTATGAAATAAAATCAAAATAAACTTTTAGCTCCAATATTATAAGTTTAAAATTGTATGACGGATAAATCCAGTCCCGTCTTTATGAAAAAAAAGGCTAAACTCTGGTTACAAAATTTTCACAAAAATCAGGCATTAAATAACAAATAACCCAAAATGACTTGTTTTCACCTCCGACATCTATAGTTGATTTCAAAAGTCAAAAGTCAGCTTTTGGGCTCTGTCCCATGAGCGTATAAATCGGACGAGGGCTATCCAATGTTTTATTGGGTAGCACTCAGACGGATTCAGCATTGCATCAGTACAGAGCCAGCTGTCAGTCAGTGTAAGGAGCAGGGTTTCAGCCGCCACTGACTATGTACTGAAAGGAGACAGAAGCCGCACCTATATGACTGAAAGCCGGAGGGTGCTGGCAGGAATAAAGTTTATTTTCTTCTGGGGGCCAGGTTTTCAGTTTTTCAGTGCGGCGGCTGCATAGTTTTAGAGCATTATTAATTAGCAGATTAACCCCATATTTTCAGATCAATAGCATTTTGGCACATGACAGGTTCCCTTTATATAACAGGTTCCCTATATAACTGAAAGCCGGAGGCTGCTGGTTCCTCCTGGAAGCCACACTTTCAGTACAGTAGCAGCACAGCTTTAGAATGCCATTAAGCTGGAGATTAACCTCATTTCTGCAGGTTAGTAGCGTTTTGATGGTACGTGACCACTGTCCACATATTGTGGCAGACTTTTCCTTGTCACATCTGCTGTGGTAGGCCTATCCATTGTCAGGACATTCAATTTCTTATGATTTGTTGATTAAATATTTACATTACATCTGTCTTCTACTAGCTGTCACTGATATAGTTGATAGTGAAATCTTTTTCCAGCTGTGGCAGATTGTTTCCATGTATTTTTTGGTTGCCTGATCACTTGGTTTTCTAGAGATTTTTGAGACAATTGTTTTTATTGACGTATTAAGTGAAAGCTACAATTTATTATTATATACCGCATTACCAGAGTGGCACAGGAGTAATGCAATTGCAGGAATGGGGGTTTTCAGCAGACCCCTTAGTAACGTATCAACCTATCTGCACACCACGATCGTGTCACATAGAGACGATGGGCACCTCCTGAGACCGCTCACGTTAAATGCCACTGTCAGAGATTGACCATGGCATTTAAGGAGTAAACAGCAGTGAGCAGAGTGTGACTCCGTCTGCTGCTGTTAGAGGCAAATGCTGACTGAATAACACAGCCATTGTCTGCCTGCAAGTATGCAAGCTCAGTATCTAAGATTGTATCAAAGAAGGGAAACCTGACATTGGAAGTACTTGTACGTGCAATACCGGGAAGGGTTAAATCCTGACCTAATCTTTAACTGCATTGTGTAAAATTTACAGCTTGCAAGGACCCGCCACTATGCTTGATGCCAGCAGACCCTCCGCTGTTGCCGGCAGACACTCATTATTGCACCACTCTTCAGCCCTTTGGCAACAAAAACTCCTTCTGTTGCAGCCAAATGTTTCACATTTTGTCTCATCAGTCCAGAGCACCAGCTGAAATTTTTCTGCAGCTCAGTTCCTATGTTTTCTTGATTGAGTCACTTGACCTTGTTTCCATACTGAAAGTATGGTTTTTTGGTCGCAATTCTTTCATGAAGACCATTTCTAGCCAGACTTATCAAACTGTTGATGGATCCCATTGGTTGGTGCCAGTTCTTTTAAGGGGAAGCAAGCATGCTGTGTATTTCATCTTCTGCACAAAGTTTCCTTCATCTACAATCCTCAACATTGCTTATTCCTTAATTCTTCTTCAAAACAGCTTCAACTGCATACCTGTGTCAGAAGATGCACCTCCAGTTGAAATACCACTAATCCTGACTGGACTCCTCCTCACACCCTGTGACTACGAATATTTTGACCCTAGTTATACACCCGACTATGATGCTATAAAATTTCTGACTTTTTTCTAAATATACCTAGAAGAATTGATGATGTTCTGGCAAAAGGCAGTCACATCAAATATTGATTTGATTTTTATTTCTTATTTATTCATTCACTTTGCATTTTGTTAACTGGTAACAGTAATCTATCAACACTTCTATTTTGGAGAGCATTCTTACTGTCACAAGTGTGTCACATCCTCCTGGGAGACTTGGGGTTGGTTGATCATTACATATTGGTAATCACAGGTCTTCCATTTAGCCTGTGTGTTTTGCTCCTCATATTAGATAGACTTCATTTCCTTTAGCGCTGAAGAGGTTAACGACTCTTTGTATGCTGGTTGGAGACATGCAGCTCCATCTTACAGCTGCATCTGACCTTCTAATTTTCTCCCCCTATAAAACCTGGCCAGACCTTTTAATCCCTGCCTGTGAAAGTTTACTTCCTGGCTCGCTTGAGTTGGTGTGCTGATGTTTTGAGTTCACAGTTGCTGCTGGAGATTTTTGTATACTATTTTTGGGTGAATGCTCCGTCCATTATCCTATTCCATTCCATTGGTACATTCCTATCCTTCCCTATATTCCTCCCTACCCTAGATGAGTGTTTTTGCACGTCAGTTACTTTTTGTTATGCCTGTTTGTCTTACGTGTTTATACACTAAGATAACCATCCCAGGCCTCCGGGGGAGTGGAAGGGGACAGCTTAGGGCATATCAGGAGCATAGTAAGGTCAGAGACTTGGGCCACTCTACCATCAAGAGTACCCCCGGTACTCTTGATGGTAGGGACAGTTTGAGGCCACCCTTTGTTACTGAAGACCTTCACAGTGTGACACTTACTTTGAGACAATTCGTCCACATCTGCGTAAAACTTTGCAAGGTAATGTATAATATTGAATATATATACTGCCAGAGAGAGGGACAGCCTATATATATATATATATATATAGTTAAGTCCATATATATTTGGACAGAGACAACATTTTTCTAATTTTGGTTATTACCACATTACCACATTACCACAATGAATTTTAAACAAAACAATTCAGATCCAGTTGAAGTTCAGAATTTCAGCTTTCATTTGAGGGTATCCACATTAAAATTGGATGAAGGGTTTAGGAGTTTCAGCTCCTTAACATGTGCCACCCTGTTTTTAAAGGGACCAAAAGTAATTGGACAATTGACTCCAAGGCTATTTCATGGACAGGTGTGGGCAATCCCTTCGTTATGTCATTCTCAATTAAGCAGATAAAAGGCCTGGAGTTGATTTGAGGTGTGGTGCTTGCATTTGGAAGGTTTTGCTGAGAAGTAAACATGCGGTCAAAGGAGCTCTCCATGCAGGTGAAACAAGCCATCCTTAAGCTGCGAAAACAGAAAAAACCCATCCGAGAAATTGCTACAATATTAGGAGTGGCAAAATCTACAGTTTGGTACATCATGAGAAGGAAAGAAAGCATTGGGAACTCATCAATGCAAAAAGACCTGGGTGCCCACGGAAGACAACAGTGGTGGATGATTGCAGAATAACCTCCATGGTGAAGAGAAACCCCTTCACAACAGCCAACCAAGTGAACAACACTCTCCAGGAGGTCGGCGTATCAATATCCAAATCTACCATAAAGAGAAGACTGCATGGAAGTAAATACAGAGCGTTCACTGCATGGTGCAAGCCAATCATAAGCATCAAGAATAAAAAGGCTAGACTGGACTTTGCTAAAAAACATCTAAAAAAGCCAGCGCAGTTCTGGAAGAACATTCTTTGGACAGATGAAACCAAGATCAACCTCTACCAAAATGATGGAAAGAGAAAAGTATGGCAAAGGCGAGGTACTGCTCATGATCCAAAGCATACCACATCATCTGTAAAACACGGCGGAGGCAGTGTGATGGCTTGGGCATGCATGGCTGCCAGTGGCACTGGGTCATTAGTGTTTATTGATGATGTGACACAGGACAGAAGCAGCCGGATGAATTCTGAGGTATTCAGAGTCATACTGTGTGCTCAGGTCCAGCCAAATGCAGCCCAACTGATTGGTCGATGTTTCATGCTACAGATGAACAATGACCCAAAACATAAAGCCAAAGCAACCCAGGTGATTATTAAGAAGTGGAATATTCTTGAATGGCCAAGTCAGTCACCTGATCTCAACCCAATTGAGCATGCATTTTACTTGTTAAAGACTAAACTTCAGACAGAAAGGCCCACAAGCAAACAGCAACTGAAAACCACCGCAGTGAAGGCCTGGCAGAGCATCAAAAAGGAGGAAACACAGTGTCTGGTGATGTCCATGAGTTCAAGACTTCAGGCAATCATTGCCAACAAAGGGTTTTCAACCACGCACTAGAAATTAACATTTTATTTCCAATTATTTAATCTGTCCAATTACTTTTGGTCCCTTTAAAAGAGGGTGGCACATGTTAAGGAGCTGAAACTCCTAAACCCTTCATCCAATTTTAATGTGGATACCCTCAAATGAAAGCTGAAAGTCTAAACTTCAACTGCATCTGAATTGTTTTGTTTAAAATTCATTGTGGTAATGTCTATAACCAAAATTAGAAAAATGTTGTCTCTGTCCAAATATATATGGACTTAACTGTATATATATATATATATATATATACTGTATATATATATACTTGGCACACTTAGTCGTTTGACTGGTATTTGACATGAGAGTAAAAGCCTGGATGTCTATGGGCAATGTTATAATAATGTTACGTGTCCAGGAATGGTAAAATCAGTGAGCATATCTTCGAGAACAGAGAAAATAATGTTTACTTGTCATGCCAAAGAAATTTCTCTTGTCAGCGAGCTGCCTGCAATGTTTTGATGGTGAATCTCTTTGGTGTGAAACAGGAACTATTTTCACTATGTAAAGCCTAATGTAATCCAGGCAGGGCATACTAAAGACTTTCAGACAGTTTAACATTACAGCTACTGATCTAGTCTTGGCTTATTCATCATTTAAAGTGTCATTCCAAAACTCACGTAATACAAGGACATAGATTCAGGGTTTTTTTTATCATATAAAAGTGTTATCAACAATTTAAAGAATATATTAAATAACTTCTTGATATAATGTATTAAATCCTTCCCATAATTGTTTGTACAACCCAAGTTTCTGTAAGATGCATTTAAATAAGCTCTGCTCTAGAAGGAGGGAAAACTTTTTCTAGTGTAGCCACTCTATAGTTAGGTCAGTGTGGGACCATGTAACTAGTCCTGTAACTAGACTAAAGCCCACCATACATATTAGATGGCTGTTGCTCTCATTAGGCCAAACGCTCCACTGTTCTATGAAAGAGCCTTCGCGAGTCATTGCTGGCAGCGGATTATCTCCTGGAGAACAAAGCGATCAGCAGTCCAAAATTGGATATGAATGATTGACATTTCCCCCTCCTCCAGCAATCAGTTGTTCAGTGCCCACATACACATTAGACTGTTATCCAAACCTGTTGATTTCAGATGGTTCAGCTGACATTAGTCTAAAGTTTAATACTAGAGTCTTCTGAAAAAGGAAAAACACCTATCAGCAGACAGCTATTAGGGGATGATTTCCTCTTATCAGTGCAAAGCAGGGCACTGGTTGGCTAGATGGGAGGCCCTTGACGTAAGTCTCGTTGGACTGTTTCTGCTTGTGAAGATCCCAAAGAAACTGGCGTTAACTGATATGGAAGCATCTGTATTTCCGAATGATGGCAGATGGGTCTCCTTTATTTGGAAGGAGAGCTAATTTGTATGCCATTTTCCCAGGGTGCATTGTCTGGCATGTAAGTCTCCCTTTACCAGCTGGTGTTTTCGGTAAGCAGAAGCAGTACCTTCTGAGACCTTTGTAAGACCCAAGCTGGGTAAATGTTTTGCTTCTCTATCTCTATCTCTATGAATATTCTTTTCTGCTCGCCACTCAGCCCTCTCCAATGTTTTTCCTGTGCATCTCCCAATATTTTGCAACTCACCATCTCAGCACTTCAGGTTCTCCTCCAAGATTTTTTTTTTTTAAATGTAACCTAAACCCACCTTTTTAGGAAAGCACACAACCTTTAATAACCCGGTTGACTACCTGAGCTGCTTAACCCATGCCTTTTAGATTGTAAGTCCACCATGGCAGGGTCCTCTCTCCTTCTGTACCCGTCTGACACTGTTAGTTCATGGTAATTGTAGATTCTTTACATCTTATGTACATAAATAGGGATGCAAAAGGTGGACTACCAGTAATTGTAGGTTATACAAAAGTGTAGTCTTCCACCTGTTATGATAGGGCTAGCGGAGCGCACCTAATGAAAGTATATATTTTATTAGGATAGATGCGTTCGCAGCCCGGGGTCCACCGTGCAGGAGAACCTGCTGCTAGTAAATAGCGGAACTAATAGCAGTGTTAGCTAACTCTGTTACTTCACAGAGCAGCCGTGAACTCAAAGCGCTGCGCCCTGTTAGACTCCACAGAGGCACAGGCTAACTGTCTAAACAAGAGCAGTCAGTGGTCTTGCACGCACACGAAACTCCTCGCCGGAGGTGCCAGCATTCTAGGGGCTTATTTCGGCCAGGTCCCTGAACACACAAGCATACGAACTCCTCGCCGGAGGTGCCAGCATTCTAGGGGCTTATTTCAGCCGAGTCCCTGAACACACACATACAAGACCACACTGGCGCAAAGTACATAAATGAAAGCAATACAAGCGCATGGCCGTGTGGCCATGCGAGCCTTATATAGCTGCAGCAAGTAAAAGACCTTCCCAGAAGGACCAATGAGAGGCTGCCATACCTGAGCATGTGACCCTAAATCTCCACTGAGAGATCTTGCCCTGGGCATGCTCAGTGTGTGCCAAGCAGGACTTAGTCCTAGCACCTACAGGACCTTCCTGAAAGGACCAATGGACTTAGCTGCAGTATCTGACCATGTGACCCTCGATCTCCACTGAGAGATCTTACTCAGGGCATCCTCAGAACGAGAAGAGCAGGATTTAGTCCCAGAAGCGTCTGCTCGCCGCTGCCCAGCACTGACTTCAATTGCAGAAGCAGGAAAAGCAGCAGTAACTCTTTGTATAGAGTGGGACTGAGCAAGACGCTGGGACCGACATCTCTGCTGAGCAGGCTCCACTACGGCAGGAGTAGAATGGGAGACCGCAGCGGAGATGGCCCGAGATTCCCCCTGTGCAGAGGCGGGAACTCAACCCCTAACATTACCCCCCCTCCTAGGGCCCCCCCCCTCCTTGGGCCTCGCCACGCTCGAAGGCAGCAATGAGCTGCGGAGCCCGAATGTGCTCAACAGACTCCCAGGACCTGTCCTCAGGACCATGACCCTTCCAATCCACCAAATAAAATTTTTTGCCACATACCACCTTGCACCCCAAAATAGCGTTCACCTCGTAATCGTCCGTAGACGAACCTGATGTCCCAGCAGATGACTCGGAAAACCGGGACATGTATACGGGTTTCAAGACGGACACATGAAAGGTGTCGGTGATACCCAGGCGTGGCGGAAGGGCCAAACGATAGACCACAGGATTAACCTGTTCGAGGACCTTAAAAGGACCCAAGTAGCGAGGTGCAAACTTAGCGGACTCCACTCGCAGCCTGATGTTACGGGCGGAGAGCCACACTAAGTCGCCAGGAGCAAAGGTCGGAGCGGGGCGCCAATGTGCATTGGCGGAGGACCTCATTCTGTCCTTGGAGGCCTGAATGGCATCCTGAGTGCGGTCTCAAATATCCTGTGCTTCCACAGCCCAGCCTGCCACCCTGGAGTCGGCAGAAGACACGGGCATAGGCACAGGTACCCGCGGATGCTGACCATAGTTGAGGAGGAATGGGGTTTGTCCAGTGGAGTCGGCAACCGCATTGTTCAGCGCAAACTCTGCCCACGGTAACAAGGATGCCCAGTCATCCTGTCTGGCTGAAACAAAATGTTGCAGATATGTGACCAAGGTCTGATTGGCCCTCTCTACCAATCCATTCGTCTCAAGATGATATGCGGAGGAGAGATTTAACTCAATGCTGAGAAGACGACAAAGCTCTCTCCAGAACCGAGACTCAAACTGGGGACCCCGGTCACTGACAATCTTGTCTGGCATACCGTGTAGGCGAAAGATGTGCTTTATGAACAACGCTGCCAAGGCCCGTGCCGAAGGTAACCGCGGAAGCGGCACCAAATGCACCATTTTGGAGAAGTGATCGGTGATAACCCAAATGATGGTACAGCCCCGAGACTTGGGCAAACCCACCACAAAGTCCATCCCGACCATCTCCCAGGGCCTGTCTGCCACCGGCAATGGATAGAGTAACCCAGCTGGCCGTTGTCGAGGAGACTTATTTTTGGCGCAGGAGACACACGCCAGAATATAATCCCTGACATCACGGACCATATGTGGCCACCAATAAGTCCTTTTTGTCCCAAAATGTCCACCCACCCTGGATGAAAGAGCCCACGAGAGAACCTCCGGTCGCAAATTGGGTGGTACAAAAGTCTTGCCCGGAGGCACAGACTCTAGCGAAACCGGGGCTACGGTTCTCAGGCTCTCAGTGGGGACAATAAGCCGAGGCTCCTCTTCCTCCTCCACTGATGACACCATGGAGAGAGAGAGAGCGTCGGCACGAATGTTCTTCTCCCCAGAAAGAAAATGGAGGGTGAAATGGAACCGGGAGAAGAACAAGGACCATCTAGCCTGGCGAGAATTTAACCGCTGGGCTGTCTGTAGGTACACCAGATTTTTATGGTCTGTGAAGACTTGGAAAGGAAAACAAGCTCCCTCCAAGAGATGTCTCCACTCCGAGAAGGCCAATTTCATGGCCAGCAACTCCCTGTCCCCGATGGAATAATTCCTCTCTGCTGGTGAAAAGGTCTTTGAAAAGAAGAAGCTAGGATGCTTCCGACCTTGAGCATCCTTTTGGAAGAGGACTGCTCCTGCACCAACAGATGAGGCATCCACCTCCATGATAAAGGGTTTGTCTACATCGGGGCGATGTAGGATGGGAGCGCTAGGGAAATGTGACTTTATGGAATTAAAGGCCTTTGAGACCTCCACAGACCACAATTTGGGATTTGCTCCCTTCTTGGTAAGGGCAACCAAGGGAGCTACCAACTTTGAGAAGTTTGGAATGAACTGTCGATAGTATTTAATGAACCCCATAAAGCGCTGCACCGCTTTAAGAGAATGGGGTTCCTGCCAGTCCATTACAGCCTGTAGCTTGCCAGGATCCATAGCCAAACCCTGGGCAGAGATGATATAAACAAGAAATGGCAAGGACTCCTGCTCAAACACACACTTCTCCAATTTGGCGTAGAGGGAGTTTGCCCGTAAGAGGTCAAAGACTTTGCGAACATCTCTCCGATGAGAGTCGATATCTGGAGAGTAGATGAGAATATCATCCAGATAGACTACGACCGAGGTGGTGAGCATATCCCAGAAGATGTCGTTCACAAAGTCTTGGAAAACGGCTGGGGCATTACAGAGCCCGAAGGGCATCACCAGATACTCATAGTGCCCATCCCTGGTGTTAAATGCCATCTTCCATTCGTCCCCCTCACGGATGCGAATCAGATTGTAAGCACCCCGCAGATCTAATTTTGTAAATATCCTTGCTCCCCAGAGCCTATCAAAAAGCTCAGATATCAGGGGTAATGGGTATTTGTTCTTAACGGTGATGGCGTTAAGACCCCTGTAGTCAATACATGGACGCAGTTCCCCATTCTTCTTCTGAACAAAGAAGAACCCAGCCCCAGCAGGCGACACTGACTTCCTGATGAACCCTCTTGCCAGATTTTCTTGGATGTACTGAGACATAGCCTCCGGGAGAGATAATGGATAAACTCAACCCCGAGGAGGCTCAGCACCAGGCAAGATGTCTATAGGACAGTCATAGGGGCGGTGAGGCGGAAGGGTCTCCGCCGCCTTTTTGGAGAACACGTCCGCATGAGACCAGTATTGCTTGGGGAGAGAGGATAGATCTGCGGGTACCTCAGTAGTAGCAACCTGAACGCACTCCCTTTGACACCTACCTTCACAAGACTCACCCCATCCCAAAATTCTGCCAGAAGACCACTCGATATGTGGAGAGTGGTACCGTAACCAAGGTATCCCCAACAGGACCTCATCAATACCCTCAGGTATGACGAGCAGAGATATTGTCTCCTGATGGGATGGCGACATGGACAGAGTAAAAGGAATGGTCTGGTGAGTTATCTGTGAAGGTAGTGTTGACCCATTCACCACTCGTACCGTAACTGGCTGTGCTAGCATAACCAGGAGTTTTGCGTGACGTTGGGCAAAGGCGGAAGACATGAAAATGCCCTCTGCCCCAGAATCTACGCAGAGCTCTACTGAGTGGGAAGATGAGCCAATGTTAATTGTCCTCTTAAAGGACAATTTTGAGGCAAACGTCGCTGTATCTAGTGTACCTCCCCCGACTACCACTAGAGGCTGACGTCTCCTCGACCGCTGAGAACATCTGGTGGCAAGATGTCCAGACTGCTGGCAAACATGACGAACCTTGGATGCCCAAGCGGTCCGGGACTTAGAACCCGCTTGTGACACCTCCCTGGCCTCATGTGACTCAGGAACCAGGACCGGAGATTCCAGAGGTCTGGCGAAGGTGGGAGCCAGCCGAAACCTCTGCCTACACTGGGCTCGCTCAAACCTCCGCTCGTTAAAATGGAGGTCAATGCGGGTAGAGACAGTTATTAACTCCTCCAGTGTGGCTGGAATCTCGCTAGTGGCCAGAGCGTCCTTAACGTGATCAGCCAGCCCCCTCCAAAATATGGGGATAAGGGCTTTATCCGACCACTCCAGCTCTGAAGCTAAAGTTCGGAAACGGATGGCGAATTGGCTGACCAAGGACTCACCCTGAGTTAATGCCAACAGTTGGAGCGCCGTATCATGGGTGACTTGAGGTCCTAGGAAGACCTGTTTCAGAGCGCTCAGAAACAATGGAGCACTCTGCACCACATGATCGCCACGCTCCCACAGCGGAGTAGCCCATTCCAACGCCCTGTCCGACAAAAGGGACACAATAAATCCCACCTTAGCCCGCTCTGTGGGAAAACGTGCAGCCCGAAGCTCAAGGTGAATAGAGCACTCACTCACGAATCCCCTACAAGATCTGCTTTCTCCAGAAAATTTTTCTGGGAGCGGGAGGCGCGAAAATGTCGGAACAGGGGTGGCAGTGGACAAAGTTGCTGCAGCCACGCTAGCAGCCTGTACAGCAACTGCGGAAATATCCACAGCTGAGGTTGAGCTCTCGAGAGCCGCCAACCTACCCTCCAGCTGCTGGATAAACCGCAAAGATTGCTGTATGTCCGCCATTTACTAGCCAGACCCTGGCGCTAGTATTATGTTATGATAGGGCTAGCGGAACGCACCTAATGAAAGTATATATTTTATTAGGATAGATGCGTTCGCAGCCCGGGGTCCACCGTGCAGGAGAACCTGCTGCTAGTAAATAGCGGAACTAATAGCAGTGTTAGCTAACTCTGTTACTTCACAGAGCAGCCATGAACTCAAAGCGCTGCACCCTGTTAGACTCCACAGAGGCACAGGCTAACTGTCTAAACAAGAGCAGTCAGTGGTCTTGCACGCACACGAAACTCCTCGCCGGAGGTGCCAGCATTCTAGGGGCTTATTTCAGCCGGGTCCCTGAACACACACATACAAGACCACACTGGCGCAAAGTACATAAATGAAAGCAATACTAGCGCATGGCCAAGCGGCCATGCAAACCTTATATAGCTGCAGCAAGTAAAAGACCTTCCCAGAAAGACCAATGAGAGGCTGCCATACCTGAGCATGTGACCCTAAATCTCCACTGAGAGATCTTGCCCTGGGCATGCTCAGTGTGTGCCAAGCAGGACTTAGTCCTAGCACCTACAGGACCTTCCTGAAAGGACCAATGGACTTAGCTGCAGTATCTGACCATGTGACCCTCGATCTCCACTGAGAGATCTTACTCAGGGCATGCTCAGAACGAGAAGAGCTGGACTTAGTCCCAGAAGTGTCTGCTCGCCGCTGCCCAGCACTGACTTCAATGGCAGAAGCAGGAAAAGCAGCAGTAACTCTTTGTACAGAGTGGGACTGAGCAAGACACTGGGACCGACGTCTCCGCTGAGCAGGTTCCACTGTGGCAGGAGAAGAATGGGAGACCGCAGCCGAGATGGCCTGAGATTACCCCTGTGCAGAGGCGGGAACTCAACCCTAACACCACCCGCCTCCATTTTAAAGATACTTTTGTAGGGTATAGTATGGACTCTGTTTGAATTGCTCCTTTTTTCCATGAGGGGAGATGGTTTAACTTGAAATAATAGAGTGGATTAGATTGAACCAGAAGTATGGAAATGGAAAGTTTAGTCACAACAGTCTTTGTGGCATGCGGGCCGTGGAATTATGCCTCAAATCTTTAGGAGAGGGATTAATTAAGGTTCTTGACTCCCCACTTGACGAAAAAATGAATAAAAGTCCAGCATTAGCCTTAGAGATAATGATAAGGCTACGGTCCATGTTTGGTTGATCAGCCTCAGAGCCACCATTTATTGACTATAAGTAAAAGAAAGTTGTGCTTGGCTTGACTGTCGTCTTCAAGGACCTCCACTCAATGGGTTGCTTTTCCTTAGGAATTGTATTATAAGGTGAGAAATAGATGAGTGAATCAACATGTTGAATTTCACAAAAATATTCTAATTTGCCATAATAAAAAAAAAGTATGAATTGCTTTGGGCAAATCGGTAAAACTGGAGGCACCTTGGATTCAAGGAGTTAACAAAATAAAATTATACTCACCTCTCCCCATTTGCTTTTCCACCCAATTCTAACAGTTTCGGTCCAGTCCCCAGTATACAGGTATCCCGACTTCATCTTCACAATTCTGGTTCAGTCTTTGGTGCCTCCAGTTCTTGGCATCACAACATCAATGACCAGAAGAAGTGATAACTATGGAGAGATAAGTATAAATTTTTGTTATTTAAAAAACCCTACATTTATTAAACTCTGGGGTCTGGAGCAACCTCAGCATAAAGAAATTAATGCAAATCAAATTTTTCGCCCGTATTTAAACGAATCTGTCAAATTCAAATTTCAATAGACGCGTTCATCGTTAGTGTGAAGGGTTGAGGACTCAATTTTGGGTTCTGTACGTTACGTACATTTTTTATATTAACGAAATGGGTGCTGTGACCAATAAAATCCATTTATGGTTGTTGTATCTTTATATTCTGGGGTAGGAGGAACGAGACTTTGATACTTTACTCATGCAAGCTGCCCCTTGATGACTTGTCTGAATGTACTCAGTGTCTATGCGCGCCTTTGTTCTTCCATTTTGATGGCAGTATCTATGATATACGCTTTTTTACATAGTAAATAAAAGTGAATATATTTTCAGCATTGACTTATAATGGCATAGAAGAAGCGGAAAGGAAATAAGTTGCAAGGAAAATCACTAAGAACTTTAATCTGTTTTCAATCTACACAAGGAATATATTGAAGTCTGACATAGAGGACTTGGCAATCTGTAGCCGTTAGTGAGTGGGTCCGCTCGGAGCACCAGCTGCCTATCACAGTCTTATAAAGAGAGGGATAGAATCTGAAGGAGATAAAGGAGAAAGTACATTACGGACTACTCTCCCCCCGAAGTTAAGAAAATCCAATTTCCCTCGCAGTCAAGTGTGTGCGGAGATGGCCTGAGAAGTGATGGAATATGGAGTGAGATCTCTGAGCGCAGAAGAGAAAAATAACTACCAGCAGAAGGGAGATTTAGACAGAGTGAAGGCTGAAGGCCCACGGTTCCATGGCTGTACGTTGCATTAAATATATAACACTGTACATTCTGCCTTTGTGAATGCTGAACATGAATGTGTTTGGCACCATATTTGCTCTTTCATCTATTGTAAAACATTATTACAAGTTGCCCAGTTTGGCAAACTTTTTGCAATGTTTACCGTTTTCACGCCAGTTTGATGTGGCTCCTCTATAATGGGCAGAGTCACGGAGGAGCTGGGGCAGGAAACCATCGAGGCTGCAAATGGTGCAGCATTCTAAAAAAATCCTCTAGCATCAGGGGAGCAACCAGAAGAGTCAGAGATCCATAACAACCTATTGAATGCTCCCCACTCCTGGTGTCTCGTCCTGATGCCGATCTGTGCATATTTTTGGACTGTAGCATCTCAGGTTTACATATCAGAAAATAGGAAAAACATGTTTCCTATTAAAGGAAATCTATCAGGAGCATAAGGTAGAATAAGACAGGGGCTGAGGCACTGATTCAGTGATGTGTCACTTATTAGTCTGTGTGCTGTACTTTTAATACTATCAGTGTTATATCAGAAGAAGATTATCACTGCCAGGCTAGCTGCCCCAGTGCCTGCTGGTCCAATCATGCTCCCAGCACTGATTAGCAGCTTACTATCAATATACAATGTACATAGAAAGCTGCTAATCAGGGGTGTGCAAGGGGGCAGCTTTCTGAGCACTGCTACATCTAAAAAAAAAGCTGATTTTAGCACAAGTGCTGCAACCAGTAAACTAAATGACACATCACTGGAATCAGGGTCTATTTCCCTTCATAAAACTTTTCTCAAATGAGGAAGCAAAAACTTGCTGACAGGTTCCCTTTAATTAAGAAGTACTTGTATATTCATTCCACCTGAAACATAGGCAAACATGAATTAGACCTGGGCTGCATTGCTGTTTTATTGCTTTTAAGTTCTACTCTGCATTCCAGATGACTAGTCCAAAGCTGGTCCACTCTGGGTTGTCCCTGCCCCACTCCCCTAAACTGCCCCCCTTCCTGTGTTTGTGTTTAGAAACCAGTCAGTCTATAGAATTTGGTGGAGACAAGCGACCAGGAATCGGCCTCATAGTAGTCACATGGGATGCTTAGCTGCAGATGGCTCTTCAAAGTGGCTTTTTTGGAAACACCACAGCATTGCAGACTTACACGGTTCATTCATGTTGCCTGTGATTTGGTCAGCATATGTACAGGTGCTTCTCACAAAATTAGAATACAGCCAATGAAAACCCAAAAGTCATTATATCATTAAATAAGAGTAATTAACAAAAAAAAACCTGCAAACGCTTCCTAAGCATTTAAAAAGGTCCCTTAGTCTGTTTCAGTAGGCTCCACAATCATGGGGAAGACTGCTGATTTGACAGATGTCCGTAAGGCAGTCATTCACACATTCCAAAAGGAGGGTAAGCCACAAAAGGTCATTGCTAAAGAAGCCGGCTGTTCACAGAGTGCTGTATCCAAGCATATTAATGGAAAGTTGACTGGAAGGTAAAGTGTGGTAGAAAAAGGTGCACAAGCAACCGGGATAACTGCAGCCTTGAAAGGATTGTTAAGAAAAGGCCATTCAAAAATTTGGGGGAGATTCACAAGGAGTGGACTGCTGCTGGAGTCATTGCTTCAAGAGCCACCACACACAGATGTATCAGGACATGGGCTACAAGTGTCACATTTCTTGTGTCAAGCCACTCATGACTAGTGTTGAGCGATACCTTCCGATACTCAAAGGTATCGGTATCGGATGGTATCGGCCAATATCCAAAAAATATCGGATATCGCCGATACCCGATACCAATGCAAGTCAATGGGACACAATTATCGGAAGGTATCCTGGATGGTTCCCAGGGTCTGAAGGAGAGGAAACTCTCCTTCAGGCCCTGGGATCCATATTCATGTAAAAAATAAAGAATTAAAATAAAAATGGATATACTCACCCCTCCGGCGGCCCCTGGACCTTACCGACGTAACCGGCAGCCTCCGTTCCTAAGAATGAGGAGTTTAGGACCTTTAATGATGTCGCGGCTTGTGATTGGTCGCGTGAGCGGTCACATGAGCGGTCATGCGAGTCTCCTCTCCTCCAGACCCTGGGAACCATACACTGGGAACTTCCGATTCCGATTTCCGATATCATAAAAATATCGGAGCTCGGTATCGGAATTCCGATACAGCAAATATCGGCCGATACCCGATACTTGTGGTATAGGAATGCTCAACACTACTCATGACCAATAGACAATGCCAGAAGCGTGTTACCTGGGCCAACGAGAAAAAGAACTGGACTGTTTCTCTGTGGTCCAAGGTGTTATTTTCAGATGAAAGTAAATTTTGCATTTCATTAGGAAATCAAGGTCCCCAAGTCTGGAGGACGAGTGGGGAGACAGACAATCCAAGCTGCTTCAGTCTAGTGTGAAGTATCCACAATCAGTGATGGTTTCAGGAGCCATGTCATCTGCTGGTGTAGGTCCACTGTGTTTTATCAAAACCAAAGTCAGTGCGGCCGTCTACCAGGAAATGTTAGAACACTTCGTGCTTTGCTCTGCCGACCAGCTTTTTGGAGATGAAAATTTCACTCTCCAATAGGACTTGGCACCTGTCCACACTGCCACAAGTACCAATACCTGGTCTACAAGCAACTGCTTGATTGGCCAGCAAACTCACCTGACCTTAGCCTCAAAGAATCTATGGGGTATTGTCAAGCGGAAGATGACAGATACCAGACCCAACAATGCAGACAAGCTGAAGGCTGCTATCAAAGCAACCTGGTCATCCATAACACCTCAGCAGTGCCACTGGCTGATCGCCTCCATGCCGCATTGATGCAGTGATTGATGGAAAAGGAGCCCCGACCAAGTATTGAGTGCATTTACTAAACATACATTTCAGTAGGCCAACATTTCGGATTTTAAAATCATTTTTCAAGCTCTTGTTATAAAGTATTCTAATTTACTGAGATAACAACTTTGGGGTTTTCATTGCCTGTAAGCCATAATCATCAACATTAACAGAAATAAACATTTGAAATAGATCACTCTGTAATGACTCTATATAAAATATGAGTTTCACTTCTTGTATTGAAGAACTGAAATAAATTAACTTTTTGATTATAATCTAATTTTTTTGAAAAGCACTTTTATGTCTGGTTCCTTTTTAAATTTTCCTGGTGGGGTAGTCAATAACATTAATTTTCATAATCTATGTTAGGAACAGGGAGAAAATAGTTAATAGCTCCAATTAGTGTTTCTTTTCAGCAAGTGCATCTTATATACACAGCTCTGCAACATCCACGTTACGTATACAAACATTCATGCAATGCACAAATATATTTATGCATGCACAGTAGATGTACACACACAGTAAATGCGCACACACATATAGATGCACAGCACGGCTGCACACACAGCTTTGCTGCTTGAACACTCAGTTCTGTTGTATGCACACAGCTCTGCTACATACACACACACACTCAGTAGATGCACACTCTCACCCCACAGCTTTGCTGCATACATACACATACTCACACAGTTCTACAGATTGGTCCCACCCCTGACCAGCTTCAAATATCACATGATGCACAATGAGAAGACTCCTAATTAGCTAATTTGCAATATGAAAATGACAAAAAAAAACCTTGTTCGTTCTCATTTGGTCCGGCCTCATGAATATCTTCATTTATGTATAAGACTCATAAACCAGCAAAACAGTGCACTCATCTCTATATATGGAGTAAAAAAGCACAAAAATTTCAGAAATGCTAACCTATAATTTTCAGTGGAACTACAAGTAACACAATCCCTTAGATTGCATAATTGAAGATACACTCAAATATCACTGCGCAATTAAAAAAAAACTGTACAAATATTATTTTCGGGGAACAAATTATAAAAATGAATTTGATATGAAGAAATATATTTGCCATTGTGTTCGCTGGTAACTGAATAGCCATCATTAATAATTGATTGGATTTCTTAATGCATTTGCTAAATGGTCGAGTTTGACTGAATCAAATCAATTATATGACTACGCTTGTATGACATGGCTTAAATCATCCAAAGGGGATTGCTGTTTTTGGAGAACTAGTCATGACTGTGCCAGAGACCATTTTGGTGGCACTAGACCTCATATATATTTCCTCTGCACTCCACTCATTGCGAATTGCAGGTTTACATTTACAAAAAGAAATACTAGGCCTCTATGGTCCGGACAAAAGGTGTAGGGATTTTTTAAGGCCAGAACAAGGGGATGACCTCTGAAAATTTGAAAATGATGTGGCCTCATCAATGGCAAGGCATGGCCCAGCAATGAGGGTAGCGCAGTAATATGGTTGTCTGAGTGCCCCTTGAAATAGATAGTGTTCTCTAAGTGCCTTCGGCGATCACCATTTGCTGGTCGGTGTCTTTATTTACATATATATGGGCAGATTTACAGTACTGTCAAAAAGAAAGACAACCCTTGTTTTTCATAGCAACTAATTGCAACTTTTGTTTTTCATTGATTGCTATGGGCATCAAAGCCAGCTTTCTTTCAGACAGTTTCACGAATCTCTCCGAAGTGCTAAAAATTCCATGACTCTGGAAATGTGGGACAAATGCCCCCCTATATCTGAAAACCCCTTCCCCAAACCCGACCAATAACCCAATAGTTTATATAACATTAAATACAAATCAATGTGTATCCATAGCATAAACCACCTAGGTGGGAGAACCAGAGCCAAAGGCAATCATTAGTGATGAGAGAGTGTACTCGTTGCTCGGGTTGTTTCAGAGTATTTACAGCTACTAGCCAGGCTGAGTACATGTGGGGGTTGCCTGGTTGCTAGGGAATCCTCACATGTAATCAATTTGTTTTGTAGCTGTAAATCATTCAGCTGCGGCGATGAAAACTAAATCTCCGAGCAGTCATAAATATTCGGAAACCACTCGAGCGTGCTCAGGAAAACCCGATCAACGAGTACACTCACTCATCACTAGCAATCATACTTGATATTGCGGATCAGCTCTCTCAAAGTCCTCGTACTAAAGTTATTCCCACCCGCGTGCCGTACCAGTATACGAGGTGTTCAGTCTAACATGATGTGAACAAATAACTTCAGTATTACCCCCTCCAGGGCATACCCCCGATATCGATCCATCGTATTGACACTACCTCTTTGGAGAGCCCCAAATGTTGTCTTGCCAGTTTCATGTAGGCCTGAAGTGAACCTCAATAAACATAAGAATGTCCTAACACCCATATTGGGAAGCGAGTTCCTGAAATACATAAACAGACAGAACATGGAGTGGTAGAAATGTGAGGGTATAGATGGAGAAGCCACACAAGACCCCAAATATCCCCGCTTACATGTGCCGTCTAACATACGACCGATAGGTAGCCGACTCCCACCAACCAATCTTGTGCACTGCCTGTACTCCTAAACCCCAATGAGCTGCTTACGTTGCTGCCCCAATCCAAAAAGAGTGGGAGCCAAAATCATCACCATTCAAGCCACACAGTATCATATTCCTTCTCACGATGCATGATTCCCCCACTATCTCCCCACATACACAGTGTGAAGCACCCACAGTTGCCCCCACACTAGCATCCCAATTGCTTCTATATCCCGTCACATCCCTGCTCCTCTGACACTGGTCTCTGTTACCCACTCCCAAGTCCAGAGAATGTTACATGATCATCTGGTTCAGTCGTGAAATCCACAACGATTAAAATAATAATATGAAAAGAAGGAATAAGTGGATCCTCTGCGTTGCTAATTTAAATCTAGAGAAGGAATCCAGGAGACAGAATTGTTAGTGATGCTCTTTATTATCAGCACATTTCAAGGTCCTCCCTCCGACTTCTTAATCAGGAGAAAAAACAATAATTCTTTTTGTTTGTGTTTTTTTCCAGATAAAGAAGTCGGATGAGCTTGAAACGCGTTGGTCTTAAACCGTATCTCCACCAATCTTGTCTCCTGGAATCTTCCTTTGGATTTTTATTTTTATTGCAAAACATGCACCATGTCTGTTCATTGTTCTCTGCACCATTATTTGTATGAAAATAAGAATAAAGAACAAAAAAAATTGCATTAAAAATAAACATAAATTAGTAGTGATGCCCCAGGCACAGGCCTGATTTTGTAAACATACCCCAGATTTCTGTTCAGTTCAATGCCCTACTTCTGATATTCATGTCATGTCTCTGGTCTGTTACTATTATTTGTTTAGCAGACAAAGCAACGTACTGTTTATACAACAAGAGTAAAACCGGTCTAACAAGCTGTTAGCTCTGAAGCTAAAATTATTGGACGTCTTCCAAAATGAAGCATTTTTTGTTTAATAATAACTACCGAAATCCAAAATCTCATTGTATTCCCGAATCCTCAGGTGTAGAAAATATGTGCAAGATCTCTTATAGGCCCAGCTGTTTGCGTCCTGGACACCTGTCGTTTTGGGACAAGAAATAACAGTCTGATTGCAGCCGTTTTAAGTCTTATTATCTTTAATGGTTTCATTTTTTTCACTCCTCTCCAGTCAATGCTAAAGAAGCAGAAAGTTGCAAAGCGATGGATGTGGCAACTTACAGTGAAGCAGCTTGTGGACCCATGTAAGATAAATGGGTTGGCCAAGACTACGATATTCACGCTGATATTGATTGAAGTCTCAACTCCATACACTTCCCACTTCTCAGGATAGAACAACTATACTAAAGACAAAACCTTGTAAGATTTTAGAAAGGTAGAATAAAGCAAAAAGCTTTAGTAGACCACGGTCCGTTGGTCATGTCAGTAATCTGTAGCTGCCGGACCACAGCCCTGCTAATCTCCTGCCTTTCAGCATTCCCACCATCCCTTGTGATTAGTAGACAAGGGGAAAGTTATACTTGTGTCAAATGAGAACATTGTGCCATTCCTACTAAACAGAATTTGCACCTGGGATATGGGCACTTAAGGAGAAGGTTCGCATAACTCTGGTATGGAACCACGGACTACTGATGTGGCCACTGAACAAAGTGGGAGGCTATTTCATAAAATTCTGCTTATTGCTAGCATCTACTATATAATTGTCTAAGGGTCACTTCCGTCTTTCTGTCTGTCTTTCTGTCTGTCTGTCTTTCTGTCTGTCTGTCTGTCTGTCACGGAAATCCCAAGTAGTTGATTGGTCGCGGTCAAACTGCCATGACCAATCAGCGATGGACACAGTGCGGCTGCGAAATGGCCACACCCTACTCCCCTGCCTATGCAGCATCAATAGTAAAAAGATCTAATGTTAAAAATAATAAAAAAATAAAAAAAACCTTATATACTCACCTTCTGTCGGCCCCCGGATCCGGCCCAGGCCTTTCCCGCTCCTCGCGACGGTCCAGTGCATGCATTGTGGTCTTGTGAGATGATGATGTAGCGGTCTCGCGAGACCGCTATGTCATCATCTCGCGAGACCGCAATGCACTCTTGGGACCGGAGCGCCGCGAGGAGCATCGGTAAACGCCTGGGCTGGATCCGGGGGGCCGATGGAAGGTGAGTATATAACTATTTTTATTTTGATTCTTTTTTTAACAGGGATATGGTGCCCACATTGCTATATACTACGTGGGCTGTTATATACTACATTTTTGTGCTATACACTATGTGGGCTGTGCTATATACTACGTGGCTGTGGTATATATTATGTGGCTGGGAAATATACTAAATTGCTGTGCTCTATACTATGTGGCCTGGGTTATATACTGCATGGGCAGTGTTATATACTATGTATCTGTGCTATATACTACGTGGCTGTGCTATATACTACGTGGCTGTGCAATATATTACGTGGCTGGAAAATATACTACGTGTCTGTGCTATATACTACGTGGCTGGGCAATATACTACATGGCTGGGCAATATACTACATGGCTGGGCAATATACTATGTGGCTGGGCAATACACTATGTGTCTGTGCTATTTACTACGTGGGCTGTGCTATATACTACGTGTCTGAGCAATATACTATGTGGCTGTGCTATATACTACATGGCTGTGCTATATACTATGTGGCTGTGTTATATACTATGTGGGCTGTGTTATATGCTACTTGGCTGTGCTATATTTCTCTGCTGTATCTGTGCATCATGAATCATGGTATGTGTTAAAGAGGGGGGCCCACTGAGACTCTTTCACCCGGGGCCCTCAAAAACCTGGAGCAGGCCCTAGCTTCACTGATTGGTCACGCCCGGCCGGCTGCGAACAATCAGTGACAGTCACAGTCCGCCCGCGAATTGACACGGTATTTGAACCATGCTTCGCTAATTGGTCGCGGCCGGCTGGCCGAATCCTGTGTATAAATTGCATTATTCTTAAAACTTCATAAATAAACTACATACATATTCTAGAATACCCGATACGTTAGATTTGGGCCACCATCTAGTAGAACATATTTTGCTTCCTACTACTTGCTACCTGATATTGAGCGCAGAATTCAGAATGGTGACTTACTATCCTACAGAGGAACAAGGAAACCACAGATGAACACTCCTATAGATCCTACCTTTGTTCCAAGTACATACTGAAAAACTGTGTAAAGGCCAGGTTCAAATTTACTTATGGGCACACAACACATGTGCTTATAGGTCAACCCAAAAAGGGGTGTCTAGTAAAGGAAATATTTCCATATACATACAGTAAACAGTCTACATGAATTTGTAACCAGTTTATATTTGTATTATTATGGAGCGTCAAGATTGAAATTTCAGGGACTTCTACTCAACACAAAGAAGACAAAGTTATTGACTACTGCCAGGTATGACCGGAACACATTTGAGATGGATGGTGAAGAACTGGAAGTTCTGAAGGATTTCAACCTCTTTGGACTGATGATCACTCAAGATGCAACGACAACACCAAAACTCAATAGGTGAATAACTATGGACAAATCCACAGTGAAAGTGATGGAGACACGGCCCTTACATAGATTGGTCTTTCTGTGATAACATACAGATGTGAAACATGAACGAAAAAGAAACAAGACAGAAGAAGAATAGAAGCCTTCAAAATCTAGTGCTGAGGAAGGATCTTATCAATACCATAGATGGAAGAACAAGAACAAACAAATCAATCTTGGAACAAGTCTAGACAGACATGTCACTCGAAGCATGGATCATCAAGCTAGGACTTGCCTACTTTGTACAAATCGTATTAGGAGACCAAAACTGGAGAAGGACATCAGGGTTGGAAGAATAGAACAAACAAGGGGAATAGCAACCCCGTGGCTTTATATTATAATGGCGGAGAAGATCCTGGTGGACCTATCTAGGCTTGCACAAGATCGATCTTCCAACAGAAATTAAATAAATTATTTTTACATATATGGGTATATATGCATTTAAGCAAGGGTCTGTCCAGTGGTAAAAAAAAAGGTTACAAACTTGTATTTTTCCAGAGAAAAAGTTCATAATGCTGTAAAATAATAAAATAGCCATGTCTTGAAGCTACTTTTAGATTCCAAATAAATATAAAAAAAAGTTTGAATAATTTTACTCCCCCAATTTCCTGACCAGTAGATCAAAAGGTAAATTGTGTTTCAATATGGAGAGAAACGCCACTGTTTTTCTGTTGATACTTGGAATATGTTCACATGTTGCGATTTGGAGCTGATTACTTTTGTGCATTTTTGTTTCATGCAGAAAAAAAACTGCATATTACTGTACAAAGAGCAATTGGATTTCAGAAATCTCATGCACATGATTTTTTCTTTTTATTTCCTTACTAAATTTAAGAACTGCAGCGTTTTTGGAAATCTTTAGCAAGTCCCTTCTTTCAGCATTTTTGAAATGTTTTTTATTTATTCATAGTAATTAGAAATTGAAAAAACACTGAAAAAGTGCAGCGCAGCATTTGGGCTTCATTTTTAATAACATTTTTGGTGAATAAAACGTTTTTTAACATGTACTGTAGACAAATCACTCATGTAGTCAGCACCCCCCAAAAAAACAGCGAAAAGCTGTTTTATACACAGCATTTATACTGCTAAAAATGAAAGTTTTAACTGCAGAAAAAAATGCTGCAAAACCACAACGTGTGAACATATCCTTTAGCTGTAACAGTTACCGTATTTCAGGAGAACTTGCAGCAGAATGTCTGTGCCAGCCTCTAGCTCTGCCCCTTCCTCTCGCCATAGAATCTAATGAGCAGCAATTGTCATCACTTAGTGGAAAAAGAAATATTCACTGAAGAATTGAAAGTGAAATATCAATACTGGAGAAGAAATTGAAGATGTATTAACCCCTTCCTGACATGTACCGTACTAGTACTGCTCGGCGGGAACTGTGAGCAGCGCGGTGATCGGGTGCGGGTGTCAGCTGTGTGTGAGAGCTGACACCCCGAAGCAACACCCACGATCAGTGCTAACACCGATTGCTGCAGTTTAACCCCTCTGATGCCGCAGTCAATAGTGACAGCGACATCGAGGAGATCGCACACAGGGATGGGGCTCCCTGAGTGCTCCCATCAGAACAACGTGATCGATTGCATTGTCCTGATGTCTCCATGGAGACCCCCAGCCATAAGATGACCGAGGGGTCCTTCGGTTTCCTGCAGGGAAGGTGACCTGTCAGCGCCTGCGGAGAGCAGACGCTGACATGCCTCCTTCCCTGCCGGTCAGATGCTGCTCTAAAGCTCTGCATTGCAGAAGCATTGCACAGTATCAGAGCAGCGATCAGATGACATACAGTGATGTCCCAGGAAGGGACAATGTAAAAACTAAACAAAATAATAAAAAGTGTAAAATATTTAAAAACAAATCTCCTAATAAATATATATATAAAAAAATATTTTTCCAATAAATGTATTTATTTATGTAAAAAAATACACAAAAAATGAAAGTACACATATTTGGTATCACCGCATCCGTAATGACCCGCTCTATAAAACTGTCTCTCTAGTTAACCCCTTCAATGAACACCGTAAAAAAAACTAGGCAAAAAACAATGCTTTACCATCATACTGCCAAACAAAAGGGCAATAAAACGTGATCATAAAGATGAATGTAAATAAAAAAGTACTGCTGAAAACATAACATTGTCCCGCAAAAATCAAGCCATCACACAGCTCCATCAGCAAAAAAATAAAAAAGTTATAAGTTTCAGAATAAAGAGATGCAAAAATAATTATTTTTTCTATAAAATGTTTTTTATTGTGTAAAAGCGACAAAACATGAGAAAACTATATAAATTAGGTATCGCTGTAATTGTACTGACCCGAAGAATAAAGCTGCCTTACAAATTTTACCACAAGAGGAAAAGTATAAAAAAACAAACAAAAAGCAATTCCTAAATTGATGTTTTTTGTTCATTATGTCTCCCAAAAATCGGAATAGAAAGCAATCGAAAAATGTCATGTGCCCAAAAATGGTACCAATCAAAATGTCAGCTCATCCCACATAAAACAAGCCATTACATGACTCTGTGGGCTGAAATATGGAAAAATTATAACTCTGAAAATATGGGGATGGAAATACTAGTTTTCACAATTAAAACCGTCTTTTACTGTGTGACAGCAGCCAAACATAAAACCCCGACATAAATCTGGTATCTCTGTAATCGCACCGACCCGAAGAATAAAGTTGCCTAATAAATAAATAAAAATTATGCCAATTCTTCACCTGCTGTGAATTTTTTCATTCTGCCTTCCAAAGATCGCATTAAGGCTTGGCACACATTTATCCTGTGCTCTGCGCTGAGCGCTTACACCGGGGTTTTCGTGTAAATCTCTGAAATACGTGATTCAGACGGATCCCTCGATCGAAGACTCCCTCTAATGAGGCAGATGGAAGCACTGTGGAAACCATAAGACCTTCTATCCGGCGGAGTCCATCTTTTTAGGATTACATAAAAGTGTCATCGGCCACAGTTTTGTGCACTTCTGAAAAGAAGGACAATGCTGAAAAGAAGTCAGATGGAGTCCAGAGAAAATCTGCTGCCTCATTATAGTGAATGGATCCCTTGGGGGTTTCATCTGAATCATTTCACTACAAGATTTAGAAGGAAACCACAAAGTAAGTGCTCATCGTAGAATGCCAGATAAATGTGATCCCAAATGTAATGTAAAATGTTCCCAATATAAGCTTCAACTCAATCACCAAAAAAAAGCAAGTCCTCACTCAGGTCTGTTTATCTGTTAATGGAAATATAGGGGGCTTTCACGTTACTGGTAGTAAAAAGGCTCTGGAAAAGCAAAATGGCTCGTCATCCTCCAAAAGAGATTCAGCAAATTCTGTGCTCTCAAATCAAAATGCCCCCCTCCCTTCTGAGCCCCACAGGGTACCTAAACCACATTTAGCATCCACATGTTTGGCAGTTCTGTAGTGAAGAGAAGCAGCCTAATTAACGGATGTGTGTCTCCAGAAGCATGAGCTGGGCATAACTTACTGGTAACTACAGCGTACTGGTCACTACAATGGCAGTTTGCAATTTTCACTCAGCAACATCCACTACTGCTTGTTTCTGGAAATTGTCTCTACACCTACACCTTTCCAAATATGGGGTCACTTGAGGGGAGATTCTGCTTTTCTAGCACTTAGGGGCTCTGTATATGGAGTCTGCAAACTATTCTAGGAAAATCTGCACTCCAGGAGGCAAATGGCGCTCTAAGCATCTACATTCTCAACAAATGGCTAAGCAGTACAGTACAGCCACATATTCATTAGAAATTGTGGAACCAATTTTGTTGCCATTTTTACTGTTTTCCCAGTATGCAAATGTAAAATTTGGGGCTAATACACAATTTTGGTGGTAAAATGAAAATTATTTTTCCTTCACTGCTCAATGGAATAAAATTCTGTGATACACCTGTAGTGTCAATATAATCACTGAATGCCTAGATTAATTAATTGAGAGGTTTAGTTTGTAAAATGTGGTCACTTTTGGGGGGGTTCTGATATTCTGGCACCTAAGGGGCTTAACCAATGTGACAAGGCACCCTCAAACAAGTGCAGCAAAATCTGCACTGTAACAGAGCCCTACTTCCCTTCTGAGCTTTGCACTGTGCCTCAAAGGTAGTTTTCAAACACATATGAGGTATCAGTGAACTCAGGAGAAATCAACAATTTTTGGGGTCCATTTTCTGCTGTTACCCTTGTGAAAATACAAACTTTGGCGCTAAAATAGATTTATCTGGAAAAAATGTGATTTTTTTATTTTCATGGCTCTATGTTTTAAACTTCTGAAAAGCACCTGTGGGTTCAAGGTGCTCAATGCACATCTAGATAAGTTCCCAAAGGGGTCTAGTTTCCAAAATGGCATCACGTGTGGGTGGGTTTCCACTGTTTAGGCACATCAGAGGCTCTCCAAATGCAACATGGCGGCCGCTAATTATTCCAGCAAATTTTGCATTTAAAAAGTCAAATGGCGCTTCTTCCCTTCCAAGCCCAGCCATTCACCGTTTTCCTCCACATGTTGGGTATCTGCACACTCAGGAGAATTTGTACAACAAATTATAGGGAGCAATTTCTCCTTTTACCCTTATTAAAATGCAAAACTTGGAGCTAAAAATGATTTATTTGGGAAAAATTTGATTTTTTTTTATTTTCACGGCTCTTTGTTACAAACTTCTTTGAAGCACCTGTGGGTTCAAGGTGCTCAATACACATCTACATAAGTTCTCTAAGGGGCCTAGTTTCCAAAATGGTGTCACTTGTTGGGGGGGTTTCCACTGTCTAGGAACATCATGCACTCTCCAAACATGACATGGCAGCCGCTAATTATGCCAGCAAATTTTACATTCAAAAAGTGAAATGGCGCTCCTTCCCTTCCGAGCCCTGCCGTGCGCCCAAACAGTAGATTTCCCCCACATATGGGGTGTATCCGCGCACTCAGGAGAAATTGCACAACAAATTGTATGGTCCATTTTCTCCTGTTACTCTTGCAAAAGTAAAAAAAAATAGGTCTATACCTGCGTTAATCGTATCAACAGGCTGGTGCCACCTCCTCCTAGCTGCATGACATAATGGAAGCTCAATGTACCTAAGGTTCGTTAGAACTTATTACATTTGTGGCCATAATTGAGGCCAATAAAAAATACTGGACATGGGCTAATGAGTATTCAATGAAAGTTGGATGGAGTGATTCACATTCTATCTTGAAACCATGGGGTGAGCATATTCAATAATGCTGTAAGAAAGAGGACTTGCTGCAAAAAAAAAAAAAAAAACAGGAAAGAAGGAACAGGGAACAGATTTCCAAAAAAGGTTACAAATATTAAAGGAAAAACAGTAATACAAACAGAAAACATCACAAGGAAATTAAAAACACAGTAAAAGACACAGTAAACTTTTACTTACGAATACTTACTATGCAAATTTCTACATATTTAAGCCCAACCCCTGAGGAGTGTCCAGTAACACTCTCATAACACCCAGAAGTTTGAACATGGTTCTGCTAAGATGAGATGTATATTGAACTCAGTGAGGGACTTCCTGATTTATATGGTGTATATATATATATATATATATATATATATATATATATATATATATATATATATATATATATATTCCAAAATTCCAGTAACTGCAGGCATTTTCCTGTGCTTATAGTATAATGGACATTTACATTAAACTGCAAAAATATACTGTGTAAGTAAAAACCACGATGCAGATAAGGAACTGAGTGGCCGGCTGTCAGTTTTCACCAATATTCTGGTATAAAAAGGTTGCGGAAAGTCCTGTGTCAGCTGCCTGCTTGCTATATATAAGCTAGACTGCTTTTGTCAGCTGCAGAACTCAAATTAGAAAAAAGGGCAAAGTACTGCATAGCTTAAATCTTAAACAAGTGTAATTATGCATCAGGGAGCCAAGGCTTTTATTAATATTTATAAGAGTGTTATGAAGAGAAAGAACTATCATTTTTGTACATTGACTATGTAAAATCAATATTAACACAGACAATGTCGCTGTGCAGAGCTCTACGGAAGTTTAGCTTTTAGGAAGAAACAAAGGATTTAAATTGCAAAACCAAATTGCATTTGGAAACTACTGCTCTAGAGCAATAGTGTTCAGCCTAGGATAGTTCAAAGTTGGCAAAAGTCCTGGGCAACAAAAATGTTGGAGATCCCTTCTTCAACAGCCGTGGGAAACAGTGCATGTGTAACAGTGCCGGGGTAGAAGCCGTAGGCTAGTGTCATGAGTCCAATGCCATGGCACGCTAAAGAAAAAACGAGAGCTCTGGATGGGTGTGTGTATACTGGCAGTGTTGCTCTAGGTACCTTCATGTTCAAGCTGGTCCCATTCCACTCTTGATCAGGTCCATTATACTTCAAGACAAGGACACCAGGCGTGTTCATAAAAACAAGGCACTCTGTACTTGGCAAGACTCTTAGGTACACAATCCGGCAGTACACTTTACAACTTCTTCTGCCTCATACGGAGGGACGTTCTTATCAGTTTTGGGCGACAACACTTTACATGTGGACGGTAGACAAGCAGAGCGAATCAGATAAACCTCCATCTTACTGGTTACGCTGTTGACCCTGGTCCCAAACAGTAGTCTGTGATCCATTCACGAGGGACTCTCTTAGAGCCACTTCCCTCTTCTGTGTCCTCAGGAGGGCAAGACCCTTCTCTACAGTGCCTCCACAACTGGCCAGTACTGGGCTCACTTATTCCTTTAATTCTCCTAAATAGCCCACTTGCCTGCTGAGCAGGATCTCAGTCTCTGAACTGGATTTCTCAGTCTCTGAGCTGGAGCTCAGTCTCAGTCTATGATTCCTCTAAAGTTTCTTCATGATTCTTGCTGCCTTGTGCCTCTCGGCTCACACCACACTAGCTCTGTTCCTCTCCAGATCTCTGCTCACTCACATCTCTCGTCCTTTCTTACTTCACTAACTTCCTCAATCCTCCTTCCCACAATGAGCCAGCGTTACAGTTAACCCTGACACTATCCCTGCTGTCTGTTGATGGGCAGACTTAACCTTTCACCCAGTTCTGTACAAAAGCAAAGAGTAAGACAGCTCACAGTGACATTAACACTTGTTGTTACCACAAGTAATAATATTTCACACATTTACATTAAACTCATTGACGTCTTAAGGGGAGAGAGTATGACAGCTCGACCACCCCCTCACACATGATTGATTTATATTTAAAGCGAATCAGAGAAAACAGGGATTCTACCAAAACTGCACCAAGCAGTTCAGTAAGTGACACATTGCTGAAATCAGGGTCTCCTCCAATACATGATTCTCCACCCAGAATAAATAGCGAAAACCTGCTGACAGATTCCCTTTAAAAAGTCTTCTCATCTCTAAAGGGGAATATCACCTATAAAACTGTCCAATAAAAAAAAAGTACTGGTAGTTCATAGCAAAAAATTCAAGAAAAATAAAATGAAATATAATAAAAGGAATATGAATGGCTGAAGTGTATGTATTGAAGGCAGCTGTGAATTTTCACATTTAAAATATTAATTTCAGATGAAAAACAGCAATAGCTCTATAAAATCCAATGTCAAAAATAAGAATAAAAGGAAAAAAATAATAGCCAAAGAATATAAATGAAGGTGTTTAAAATGTTGAAATTAACCGGAATTGTTTACACTGGAGGAACATGGTTTATAACAGTTGCTTTTATAGCCTAAAAAGTATATAAAATGGAAAGCAAAATATGAATAAATGATAGCTTGTTAGTGGGGAACTGAAATCTAACACAGAAACTGTCAATGAATTGTACAGTTCAGGGACAAATCTGTTTTTTTTAAGCAAATTGCAATAAGATTAAAGAATTTATTTCCAGATGCAAGTGCAATTCAGTATGGAAATGTAATATGAAAATGGATTTTACTTGAGGGATGTTATTGAAATCTATATGTCATGCTGAGGTTACCAGGCAATAAGTATATTAAGCTAAGTTATAGTGAAGGCTGTTATTGCTGCAGTCCAGAGTTTCAGTAATTATTTAGATCTGGGCTGTATATTTAATAGTTCTTGTGCATTGCCGTTTGCCTTTGTTTGCATTAATATCAAGCCGCACAAAATTTAAAGTGGTTCTTTGTAGTTAGATATTTCATGGACCTAACTAATATCTACCCACGGTTATCAATGAAGGAGAGGTAAAAAAAGAAATTCAAAATAGATCTTAGTGCTCCTCATCTCAAAACATTCCCCAAACTTCAAGTTTCCTGGTGCCCCAAGTTTTCCAGGAAGTTGGTGTGAATCTGTTGAATCTCTGACACGTGAGATGGAAACAATTAGAAACTTTCTTGTTTACGGTGATGGACCATTTCACCAATGGAAACGTTTTTCATGAGGGCTTTTCAGGTGATAGTGAGCCATCGTTTGACCAGTGATGACTCGTTAGATTGTGTGGCCATCACTGTCTGCTTCGATTCTGTGGAAATGATCAGCCAAGTGCCAAACCAGTGTTGTTATAAAAAGTAAGTCTGAAGTTGGATCCTAAAGAATGCTGGAGAAAGTCCATATGGGCTTATAGGGATGACGGTTCAAGTCTGGTTGCCCTGTAGGCCTGAGATGTAGTCTGGAGTCATGGAATCACAGAATATTAGAGTTCGATGCCCTGAGGAAGAGAGCAGGAACGCTCTTGAAACGCGTAGGCTAAAATAAACCATTTTAAATATATCCCGTGAGCGCGGTCTTCATTTTGCCTAAGACTACTACTCCCAACATCCTCCTGGATTTCTGTGGAGACCTGCTGCTACGGTTACACCCGCATGGGAGTTGTGACCCATTTTCACAACTGCAATAGGTGAGCATATTCCCTACCAAGTCTGTATTTATCTATATACAGTGTGACACATTGGGGGCGCCTTGTGTTTTTTTTCTTTTTATCTCAGAATAATAGAGTTGGAAGAGATCTCTGGGGTCATCAATATAAAAAGACCTGTTGAAGCATCAGTTGGTAGGAAACGGCTGTTGTCCTGCAAGCATTCCATTCACCCCTGCAATCCCTAATGTTTTAATTTTCCAATAAAGAAGAAATGTTTTAAAGGTTGGTGAGTGAGTTTTTTCCTCTACTTTTTCCTGCCATGCTGTTCATGCTATTATATACGCATCTGTTTTTCTGCACAGTCCGGTTCCCTGCTTATCCCATGCACTAAAGGGGGTATCAGTGGATGTTGCCAGCACACATCTTTGCTGCATACAGCTATTAAGTTTCCTCTTAGCCTTCTTTTTGTCAAGCTAAACATTCCCAGATCCTTTAACTGTTCCTCAGATAAGGCCTGACCAAGGAGGAGCAGAGTGGGATAATTACTTCACGTGAGCTATTTTCTATGTTTCTCTTAATGGATCCAACAACCTTTTTTGCTGCTGCATCACACTGTTGACTCACATGCAGTCTGTGATCAATTAGTATTCCCAATTCTTTTTCAGTCGTGCTGTTGCTTAGTTCTATTCCTCACATTCTGTAGAATTTTTCATTTCTCCCTGTTAAATACCATTCTATTTGTCACTGTCAATTGTTCAAGCTTATCTAGATTCTTCTGAACCCTTTCTCTGTCTTCTCTAGTGTTAGGTACTCCTCCTAGCTTTGAATTGCCTTCAAATTTGATTAGTTTACCTTCAATTCCTTTATGTAGATAATTTCTAACAATGTTGAACAACAATGGGGCGAGGACAGAGCTTTAAGGTACCACACTTGTAACACTCTTCCAATTGGATAAGCAACCTTTAATTACCACTCTTTGTGTACGATCAGTGAGCCAGTTATGAATTCACCTGTTTATGGTGGACCGTAGAGTATTGAACTTGTTAATTCTCTTTGAAATGCATTCTGTAATTATCTTTTTTCTTAAACGGAGACCATTTGTATTTGGCCCTTGTTAGACACAGAAAAAACACAAAAATTGAGCTTGGTTGAAGTTGGTATACATGCAGCACATAAATACATGTTCACATTGGCCATAAAGCATACAAAACCTACATGAAACAAAATGAGCAAAAACCCTGCATCACCTTGGTAGTCACCTTGGGAATATTTAAGGGGGTTGTACACCACTAGGCAACTCCTGATTAATCAATACTAGGCCTCATATAAAATAAAGACAAAGTATATTCATCTCCTGATGTGGCACAGCTCCATTGATTTTGGCATGTGTTCTTGTCTGTAGGTGATGTGACATTGTATTGTCACATGACTGCTTCAGCTAATCAGTGATCACTGATCGCCTGCCGCTAAACAATATTCTGATAGAGCAGATGTCAACCATACAGTAAAAGCTGCAGCTGGGAAGAGGGCACTGATTGACTGCAGCGCTCATGTGAAATAACAATGTCACACTAGCGCTGGTAGACCCAATGTCCCTGGAACGGCACCAAAGCAGAAGGTCAGTAGGTGAGTCTAAGCTTTTCTTAAATACTCTGGTATTTAAGAAGGGATTGATCAAGACATGGACAACCCCTTTAATGCCAGCTTATTTTAACTTATATAGTAGGTTCGACAAGGGGAACTTCCACTAAAGTTTTATAGCGTAACATTTTTGTGTATCGCACGAAAATATTTTCTTAATATACATTATATTATATGTGTGACCAAAACTTGTGCTCGACAATTATTTTAGCACTGTCGCTGACTGCATTTGATCCCATTTTGCCAACTACTGTGCAGCTAATCTACAACACATACTGTATATCATTATTAACTGCAGCCTGTTCTGAGCTGCACATTAGGCCATTGTTGCAATTATTTGCAGCGTATTCCAAAATGAATATTTCAGCTTGTCATTTATACTGCTTTATTAGTTCGGCTGTCAGCTTGTGAAAGCTCAGGGCTTGGTTTGTAGACAATCTGAGCTCACCGCTCTCTCCAGCCAAGCTCCGCTGTGTTATATGTTATTTTTACATGTTAATGTAGTGGTCAACACAATGATCGTAAAAGATGCAATATCCTGATTATTTATACATGCACATTGAGTACATTGTGTTCCGAAGGAGCTGGCATCATTTCCTTGTTGTATTCGGATAGATGTTGCATCAACAGTGCCAGGGGCGGACACTGGCAGCCTGGGGCCCATGAATAAAGAGAGGGCTATGTAAATACCAAAATTAATGACAATACACTACGTAAAGGACAGTGCTATATATTTCAATACATGATACTATGTAATAATAGGACAGTACTGAACATAGCAACAGAAGACATAATAAGGCACCCCCCATACATAACTAATGAGGATGATACGTAATAAGGTACGCCCCTTCCAGTAATAATGTCCCTCATACTGGGCCCCTTCCTAGGATAATGGCTCCCAACCTGGTTACCTTCTTGGTATAATGTCCCCCTTCCTGGTATAATGTTTACCATCCTGGTCCCCTTCCTTCTCTAATGTGCCCTATCCGGAGCCCCTTCCTGGGATATTGTGCCCCATCCTGGCCCTCTTCCAGGTTATTGTGCCCAATTCTGGTATAATGTTCCCAAGCCTGGTATATATGCCCCTTTATCCCTGTATAATGTGCCACATACAGGTACATACATCCCTCATCCTGATATAATGTCCCCCATCCAGGTACACATGTACCCCATCCTTGCATATGTATCCCCATCCTCATATACATATCCCCCATCCTCCTATATATGTCCCCCATCCTTGAAAACATGTCCCCAACCTTGTGCACATGTCTCCCATCCTGGTATACATGTGCATCATCCAGATATATATCTGCCCCATCCAAGTATACAGTATACAGTATGTGCCCCTTTCTGGTATATATTTCCCCCATTCTAGTAAATATGTCCCCCATCCTCCTATAATGTGCTCCATTCTGGTATAATGTCCACCATCTTGATATATGTGCCCCATTTTTCCATATATATCCCCCATCCAGGTATATACTGTATGTGGTCCATCCTAGTATAATATGCCCCATTCATGGACCCTTTCCTATAATAATGTCCACTATCCTAGTGTCATGCCGGCTTCGGACTCTGTTTACACTGAGGAGTCTGATGCGTAGTCTTAGACCTTCCTGTGGCTCAGCCTGTTTGGGCATCGGTGGTGGTATGTTCTCTGATGTTCAGATTTGCATGAGTTAACTTTTTGATTAGTGTCAATTGAAGACTGAAGCTGATGGGAACGCCTTCTCCCTTTAAGTATAGCTCAAAACATTCCTGGATGCCGACTATAGCATTTGCTTGCCTCTTGCATACCGGTCCTGCGCTGGAGTAGCTGTTGATACTCAGATCTTAATTTGGGTTCTGGTGAAGTATACCTTGTTGTTTGTCCTTCTCTTTATTTGTATTGTGTCCCCTCCACGCACATATTTTGCTTTGTGGTGTAGTTTACTTTATCCCTGTTGGTCATTATCTCTGATTTCCATTACGGTTCACCTCCCAGGGGGGGTTGGGGTCTTAGCTCAAGGCTGGACAGGAGATAGGGATAGGTCGGTGACTCAGGCCTCCCTACCATCAAGGGTACCCCTGAGTTATGGAAAGTCGGGCTCCCCTGCCTGAGGGCAGTTCAGAGGCCCAGGTTCATTAGCTCCTTTTTTCCCATTGTTCCCCATGACACCTAGGTGCCTTCTTGAAATAATATCATATATCTTGGTCCTCTTCCTGTAATAATGTCCCCAATCCTGGACCTCTTCCTGTAATAATGTCTCCCACTATGGGCCCCTTCCTGTAATAAGGCCCCTTCCTGGTATAAAGTCCTCCATCCTTGGCATCTTCCTGGTATAATGTCACTTATCCTGTCCCCTTCCAGTAATGCCCCCATGCTGTTATAATGTCCTGAATCCTGTTATAATGCTTGCCATCCTGTGCACATTACAGTAATAATGTCCCCAATCCTGGGTCCCTTCCTCTGTTATAATGTCCCCTCTCCTGGACATCTTCCTCTGGTATAATGCCCTCCATCCTCTACATCCAGCTGAAATAAGCGATGGCTTCTTGATACACTCTTGCATAACTCTGGTTGACCAATTATAGAAGTGTCCTAGATGAGGTATTCAGTTTAGTACTCTTTGGTGGAGAGGTCATAAATGTTATTCATGGGAAGTAACTTTTGTAAAGTCTTCCAGCAGCATCTTCTTACTAAATTACCGAAAAAAGTTCAGACCAGCTTACTTTTATCTCTAAAAAATTATGCAATTGTATAAACGTTGTGTAATCAGTCAGTAAATACATTGTTGCCTTATGTAAGCTTAGAAAGTGTTCCTTCAAACACAGCACAATGGTGAGTAAAGTGGCACAGTGTGTTTTCTAAAGTTCTTCTTGTTGGCAACCACAACTGAACACCAGCTTTAACTTTATCCACCACACAAAGAGCGATGGCACTCCTATGAAAATACATTGAGTGATTCAGTAACGTTCACATGCTGTAAGTAAAACACTCCACCCATGTCACACCTACACAATCTGCAGGACGTGGTGTTTGCGTTACCAAAGTGTTAACGGTTTATCTAGTAGGTGTGATGTTCCATGTGTGCACAAGAGCCAGGGGCCACAGTGCTGTCTCTATAGTGCCGTAATTAACCTGCTGATGACGCGTACAGAACTGCAAGTTCACGAAAGTGTGATACATTTACTAAGGCTGAGGGATAGATGTCACTAATGTATAGGGCGCAGAGCAATAATGCCAAAAACATCCTAAAATATACTTTCACCAGGGTCAGTGGAAAGAGTAATCTCTTTGTTAAACTTTTTTGTTATCAATTTCCGGCAGTTGAGCCTTATAAACTTAAAAAAATAAATTTAACTCAATTTTATGAAATTTCCTTCACATGCATTGTATTGTTTTTTTTACTGCTGATTTGGGGGGCCATTGTATATTGAATTCCATAGCAGAAAAAAGCAAAATATAAATTTAGCCCTTCACACCATGATTATAACTGGGCCCCAAATCGTTAATCTGTAACAGAGCGCCCTACCTACCATTTACCCAGGGGTGAACATACTATTGCTGGGCCAAGTAGGTAATCTGGGGGGGCAGATTTTCTTTCAACAAAGACACATTGTTGGATTGCAAAGGGTCCAAAGACTGGTCTTGCACAGGGTCCCTCTTTTGTATGGATTCGCCACCACTGCTTTTGCCATTAATAATACTGGTGCCTTCTAATGAGGCATTGAGTGCTTTGGGCCACCTTGGGCGTCAAGCTACGTCGGCTATCTCTAAAGCAGCGGTTTAAACTAACATGAAGTCTGGAGCTACATGGAAAAATTCCATTAGGGCTTTGGCCACATTGTTAAATTTAGGCTGCGGCTACACAGAGACTTTGGTTGTTACAGAGGTCATGCGGCCAAAGTTCGCTCTGTGTGGCGACTACAACAATGTCTTACAGGAATATGGTGTTGCATTGCTGTGGCATATCTAGGAGGGACAGGCGGGATATTTGCCCAGGTGCAACCAGCAGGAGGGCGCTGCCATACTGTAGACATCAGAAGCATCTCCCAGGCGGCAGCATTTTGAAATTCATTGGACTGAAAATAGGCAATTCTTTGAGCCAGTTGTCAAAGAACTTGTAAAACACCGGTTCCCCATATTCAAATGTACTCTCGTCTTTCTGATGTGAGTACAGTTGTAGCCCACTTCCAGATCAGGGAAATATAATGTTTGCAAATTGCAAACTTGCAGTCATGGTCATGGAGTGACTACAGACTTTCATCAAAAACCTTAAGAAACCCTTTAATTATACTATTGATCACTGTAGCATGCTCAATCCTGACCGTGTAATTTACACACTGTCAGAATTCGGCTCTGCTTGCCAGTTCCAGCAGTTGTCACATGACCAGTCATGTGGGATTTTCATGCTTACGGTCACATGACATCCAAATTCTGTTCCGGCATCTCTCAATGAAGATATTCATAGCCTAGGAAGCTTCATGGATATTGGCTTCTTCCCAGAATTATAACACCAGCTCCAGTTGCTTGCTTTCCCTGAGCTGGGTATCAAAAATAACGGGGACCCCACACCATTTTTTCTTTTATTTCTAAACTTATTAGCTAAATACATTCACGGTAAACAATATATATATATTCTTGAAATACTTCTTACTATTGTCTATCTATTGTTACAAAGTTACTGGCAACGTACTGGAGGGGAGATATGCATCACTGAGGTTATTAGCTTCTGTGATATTAAAATAGAAAAATGCTCCAGCACACTAAGTGCTGAGAGGGGTTAATCGGCCATGTTTAGGGCTAGGTTTAGTGAACAGGTGAAGAGTGGGTGGGAGGTGGGAGTTGTACGGGAAGAAGCTTGTTCCAGTGGTACTGGCATTGTCCGATGATGAGGATGGCAGATTGGCAGGACCAGATGGAACTGGCATAGACAGAGCGAACATCGTCCAAGATAGCCGGGTAACCGGTAGCTGATGATCTGTGGAGACAGAGTATGAGCAGAGCACTGGCAGATAACTTCAGAAACAGAAGCACATGCTGACAGGAACTGGAAGAAGCAACAGTGGATACTTGTTGCTCCGGCTCCCTCCCTATGGTGGAGGAGCTAGAAATAGCAATGAACAACACGCCATTGACCAGAAGCATTTTTTTAAAAATGTGCGCTGTCTCTTTGAGACCGGGAGTGAGCGAGCGCATGACCTAAGCACTCTGCCCGAGAACCTGCTGGCAGTGCGCCAGGAAACAGGAGAGGAAGGAGAAGCAGAGGCTGCATCCTGACAGCGTGGAGCGGGCACAGAGCGGAAGTCCTGATGGGGACCCTGCAAAGGTACAGAATCCGAACCGGGTGTAACAGGCTGCATGTATTTCTATGCAGTTGAATGCTCCGCTCCCCAGTGCCAGCGGGTATTGATGCGAGATGCTCACCCAAGTTTCTCACATCACACTTGCATGTATGACCCCAGCCTTAGGTTATCCTTTGCGGTCTCAAAAGAGGCCCAGGCTAGACAACCCTTGCTTCCCCTGCAGACCCACAACCACTGTTAGCCACAGCCATGTTGAGGCTAAGGATGCAGTGCTTGCTGTGGTTGCATCACTACGTGTCTATGCGGCAAGCTGCAATGTAACCTCCTCATCTTCCTTCTCCTTCACCTCCTCTGCTGAGCTACTCACCTCTGTGCCTCTGGGTTCACATCAAGTGGGATCTAAACCTCTTGTCATCCTCTCTGTTCTCCTACTCCTCACCCTAAGAGCCACTCTCCTCCTCTTGTTGTCGTGACAGCACAATACAGTCTCATCAGGATCACCTCCATCCCCAGGGGTTAACATCTGGTGACAAGGATCTGCATTCTGGTCAGACCTTACTTCATCCGGCCCTGGATCCAACTGAGAAAAATCTTGGGCATTGGTTCAGATGCTTTCCTCCTTGATACTGTGAATCTTTAGTGCAGACCTCTGATGCCCATGGAATAGAATGTGTGAACAGCTCTGCAGACTTGCCCATCTGTGGTCCCTCACAGTCAGTTTGGCAGTTGGAGAGTTGTGACATGGGGGGCAAAAACGGTTATTGGGGAGGCCACTTGATGCAGCACTTGCTATCTACTGGAGCACAGGCTCTTTCTCGTCCTCATCCTCATCTACAAGGCTTACCGCTGTGCGGCAGCCAAAAAAAGGAAGTTGAGTAGCCCGTCCAGTAACAAATGTTATCAGCTGTCTTTGGATAGGACAAGACGGTGCTTGTTCAATAGAGCTTTCAGTAACATTAACACCTAATCCATGTACACTTTGAACACCAGACCTAATCCCCCTTCCAGCATTACTGTACTTTTTCCCACTCATTTTGGATGTACCCTTCCCCTCTTTTAACCAGCTGTTTCACAACCCTAGGCCCAGACCTGTCAATCACCTGTCACTAAATAAACAATCAGTATTAATTTGCTGAGATAGTGTGTCTGGACCACAGCATTAGCAGAAAGGATTCAGATTCATAAATATAGGCTGTAGTGATGAGCGAGTATGCTCGATACTTGGGTTTTCAGAGCATGTTCGGGTGTTTTCCGAGTATATTGGGAGTGCTCGGAGATTTAGTTTTTGTCTCAACAGCTACATGATTTGCGGCTGCTAGACAGCCTGAATGCATGTGGGGATTCCCTAACAAACAGGCAATCCCTGCATGTGTTCAGGCTGTCTAGCAGCCGCAAATCATGTAGCTGTGGAGACAAAAACAAAATCTCCGAGCACTCCCAAAATACTCGGAGAGTACATGAGCATGCTCGGAAAACCCGAGTAACGAGCATACTCGCTCATCACAAGTGGGCTGGTGTCTACACCATGCTATTAGTACAAACAATTTAGATTCTGAAATGTAGCCTGGTATATGGCCCACACTATTAGCTGAAAGGATTTAGTTTTGGAAATGTGGACTCCTGGCTGGCCCCCACTATTAGCACAAATGATTTAGATTCTGAAATGTAGATGATGGAATCTGCACACGTTAAATTGATAAATAAAAAAAAACATTCCGCCGCTACTCTGACCTAATTATTCTTAGACACTATTTCCCTAGTAACGCTATGTTTGCACAAAATTTTTAGAGGAGGAAAAATTCAAGACATTTTTCAAGAGTAATCCATTTCAGGATACGTTTGTTTGTCTTTTTCCTGAAGCATTTGTTGAATCGACTTTGAAAAGATTTTTGAAGCATTTTTTTACAGCCTTTGTGTCAAGTTGGGAGCAGATTCTTTGGGAAATCCATTTCAAAGAAGAAATATTTTACCACTGTGAGATTTTCAAAACCTCTTTGGAGAAAAACTCAACATATGAACATCAAAGTGGATTTTCCATTGAAACAAATAGGATTGGAATAGGGTTTGAATATATTTTCAATTTCAACTAAGATATATCCCCTTATCATAGGCTTAGCTGTGGGAGGCTTAGGAATAGGCATACCAACTTTTAGGCCACGGTCACATGTTGAGTATTTGGTGACTTTTTCACCCTCAGTATTTGTAAGCCAAAACCAGGAGTGGAACAATCAGAGGAAAAGTATAATAGAAACATGTCACCACTTCTGCATTTATCACCGGCTCCTGGTTTTGGCTTAGAAATACTGATATAAAAAACTCACCAAATACTCAACATGTGCACAAGGCCTTTGGGTAGGTTCAGAATTTCATCCTGAAAACCCAGACAATTTTTTAATCACTTGTCATCCGTGTGCAGTCCATTTGCAATCTGTTTTGTACAGCAGCAGCTATTAATCATTTACAGGACTATTTAATACATTAACTCATCCGCTCTACATAAGGAACAAGAACTTGCTGCAATTTTTTTGAAAATGCTTATTCAGTCAGTGAAAAGAATCGCTCTTCTGCACTGTCATTGGTCAGACAGTATTCGGACTTAAAATACAGTAACGTAATCCAGCCCTTACAGATAGAATTTTGTAATTTTCCACTATGCCCTGTCTCATGACTGTGGAGCAATGGCAGAGCATGCCAGCATCAAAAACATGAAACCTCTGGAAAACTGACGGGATATTCCGGAAGAGTTAGCAAATTTCAGTACTCATACTGCACAGACCGAAGCAGTATGCCAGGGGTCAGTAGGTTTCATTTTTTCTTAATGTCCACAATTGTGGGGGGCATCATACTAACTAGGAGGCTTGTGGGGGCCAGTTATGCTGAATGTGGGGCTGGTTGGTGTCAATTATACTGATTGGGGGCTGGTAGGGGTCAATACTGAATGGGAGGATATTAGGGGCAATTATTCTGAGTGTGACACTGATGGGGGTCATAATACGGAGTAAGGTGCTGGTACGGGTCATAATACTGAGTGGGGAATTATACTAAGTGAGAGGCTGTAGGGGGCATTATATTGAGTGGGCTGTTGGTTGGGGACATAATACTGAGGGGGGAACTGGTAGGAGCATTATATTAAGTTAGCGGTTGGTTAGTGCCATAATACTGTATGAAAGCCCCATTTTAGTCTGTCACTGTGCGAGCTCCCATATTGCGTTGAGGACTGTGACAGCCTCCATGTTGAGTTGAGGACTTTGGGGGCCTGCATTCTCTGTGGGGGACTGTGGGGACCCTCATACTTGCTAGGTGGTTGTGGGAGCCCTCATACTGTGTAGGGGGCATCATACTTACAGGCTATTACACTGTGTAGGGGCCATGATACTGTGTGTGTATATCATACTATATGGTGGCGCCATACAGTTGAGGTATTATACTGTGTTGATGGCACTGTGAAGTCATTACACTCTATACTGTATGTGTGGGATGAAACTATGTGGGAGGGAGAATCCCCTGTGGGAATACTGTGATGCCCACCAGGGCCATGGGGTACTCGGTACTTAAAAGGATGTGTCACGGCGGCGGCGACCCGGTCCGTGGCCCTGGGCGCCCATGTTAAGGGAAAAGTCTTTAAAGGGGTTTGTGAAATAAAGTTTGTGTTTGTAACGCCACCTGTGGTATTCGGTCAGGGATGACCAACGCTGCTTAACGGGGTCCTCTGGGGTGATGTTAAGGCAAATGTACACTGAGAAAAATGCAGTAAATAAAGCACTAAGAACAGCAAAAATGCAGCAAAAAATGCAGCAAAAGCTGCTTTTATGACATTGCGTCTTTACTGCCAAGTGAGCAGGTTTTTACTGCGGAAAAAAAAGTGCGAGCATAACCTTAGGGATTTTAGTAGAGACAAGTTACTGTGTTCGGGTCACAATAGATGTCCTCTTGGTTTATAAAACTTGGGAGATATGAACCCATCAAATATATATGCATACACTTTTTTTTTTATACGGGGCAATTAGAACTTTTGCTACGGGGCCCTGTGGTTTCTAGGTACCCCACTGGCCACAACACCCCCAGGACCAGACACACAATTGCCTATCCTGTATCTCCGCAATGCTTTCATGTATGCTCCTTATAGAATATCCTATTTCTCCTGTAATGCAAATTCATGATTATCGTCTCTCACATCCATCTCTCCCGCTCTGCATTTTACACATAGCACAAAAATAACAGAAACGGAAAATAGGAAGACTGTCATTACTGCCCAATTACAGCTGTATAGGCTCAGACGCGGGGTGCTGAAGCGATGTGATCACAAATGGCACGGTTTGTTTTAGCCAAATCTAAAGCAGCCCTGGCCTTGTGATTCTAAATAATACCCTTTTATCATCAGAGCAGCGCCGGGCGACATGAGGCGTGATAGATGTCTGCGATAGGACTTCCTGTTAACGGTAACAAGGCCACTGACAGCTCTTCAAGTCCGAACCTGTATAATTCCTGGCAGATAACAGAACAAATACAGAGGGTATGTGACGGTGAGAGGATTACATGGGAAAACATAGCGATGGAGAGCGGAATGATGCCTGAGGGGGTTCACACTGATGACACATGGGGCCTACCTTGCCTTGTTTTTATTCGAATGATTAAGTCACTTAGAACAACATTACGCTGGTATGTTCTCCCAGGGGAAGATCTGACGCTGGGGAGGGGAACAGGGACTAGGGAGAATATGTCCATATTAAATATCGAAACCTAACAATGCACAAAGCCTCAGTGTGTGGCGGTGATCAGCTCTGATGTCCTTACACATTTTTTCCTTTGAGTAGTTTGTTAAGTTTTATGTGTTATAACAAGCTTCACGAGGGGCGCTTATCCACTCACCTAAAAAGGGAACAAAGGGTGCATCGGACTGTGGGCCTTTACCCTTTATACTTTCTCATTGCTGGCTTTACCCAGGGAGCTAAAAAAAGAACATAATGGGAACCTGCCACCGGAAAAAAATGCTATTAACCTGCAGATATGGGGTTAATCAGCAGGTTAATAGTGCTGCAGCTCAGTATTCACCTACCTCCCAAGTGTTGAAGAACAGAAAAGAGGACAAATCATGCAGCATATAATGCGAGCCGCAACAAATTTTGGCACCGCCCATGGTCACACCCCAATCCACACCCATTTACAATTTCTTACAATTACAGGAACACCAAATATGTCCATGTTATTTGCTGATTTGTGATGTTTATTATTTAAAAAAATTACAATGTTTTTTCATTATCAAGTGCTTTCATTATTATTTTTTAGCAAACATATATGATGAAAAAAATCTCTTATTCTCCCTCTAGTATGAAAATAAAGAAATCCACTGCTGTGTACAATGTATCTCTATGTCCCAATATAATCTGCCTAGAGAGTCAGAGCCTGCAGTACAGATCAAGTACACACAATTCTCCCCATTACATCATCAGAGCTGGTGGATCAGTAACTTAGACTCCTTCCTGGACTGTTGAGTTTGTGGGTTCAAGAGTAGTGATGGGTGAACCCCCCGATGTTCAGGATCGGCAGGTTCGCCAGAGTTTTTCTGTAAAGTTCGAGATCAGGGCCAGAGATGACGCGAACTTGAGTCCGAACCCCAAACTTGGACTTTACAGATATGGGATGGGGCGGGGGGGGGCTGTAAAAGAAAACATAAAATTAATAATAAACATTATAATTTTACTTAGCTGTACAGCGACGCATCCTCCCGTCCCACTGTCTCCCGGCCGCATCTGCTTCCGGGGCCGCTCGTTAACTTGACGTCACTGCACGAACACTGCCGAAGACTATCGAGTACAGTGAATACCGCCGGAATGTAATGAGCGGCCCAGGAAGCAGATGCAGCCAGGAGACAGTGGGACGGGAGGACACGACGCTAGACAGGTAAGTATAATATTTATAATGTTTATTATTAATTTTATGTTTTCTTTTGCAGCAGCCCTGGACCTGAACTGGACCCGAACTGTAACACCGGTTTCACATGGAAACCCGTGTTCGGGACCTTGTGACCGAACACTATGTTTTTGGTACGGTCCTGAACTTTACAGTTCAGGTTCGCCCATCCCGATTCAAGAGCTTGGGAGGATCACAAAAATAGAGAAAACTATGCTTTTGTAATTGCTTATTATTTTTACTATTTTTATTGAAACAAGAAAAATATTTTTTCTTGCCTCATTATACAGGGCCCATAGAAATACCTTGTTACTTTATATATACAATGTATCTCCATGGAAGTGTATAATATGAATCTGGGTACATTGCCTGCAACAGAGCTCAAGATTACCAAATTCTCCTATCTACATCATTATAAGCTGTGGCTCATTGTTAGAGATCCAGCTTGTGAATATAGAGATGTGAGTTTGAGTCCTAGGGAACCCTGGAAGGAGAAGCAGTGAGTATATCATTTACTTTATGCACTGAGCAGAGAGAAGCGGCCCCAAGGACGAAAAGCTACAAAGCGATGAAAATGTCAGAGAGACTTGAGTATCAGAGGACAGGACAAAAGATATGCCCTGATGTGAAGCGGGACTGAACCCTCAAATTGGGACAGTTCAGCTGAATCCGGGACAGTTGGGACCTATGTTATTAAGGCTGGCTGTCAGTCAGTGCCGGGGCGCGGTTACAGCCGCTGATCTCTATACATAGAGTGGTGACTGAACCTGTGCCAGTGCCACCCCTTTGACTGAAAGAGTAAGTCTCCATTGGGAATAAAGTTAATTTCCTTCAGGCAGCGGGAGACTAAGTGCGGCGCCGAGCAGGTTCATTATCCATAGATCTCCAGAGATCTTGGTGCCGATATCTCCATCTGCGCATGCGCCGCCCCGGGGGTCATTTTCCTGGAGTCCGCCGCACAAGAAACCATGGAACTGCGGGGGCTCTGGCCTTTCACAAAATGTCGGCAGAGCCCCCACAGCACCGGAGACGCCCGCAGCTGCACCAGACACCCCCGCAACACCGCCGGACACCCCCACAGCGCCGGACACCCGCAACACCAGGCACCTGCAGCGGCGCGCCGCACATCAGAACACACCCTCATCCCAGCCTGCGGCCTGCAGCATCACCCCAGTCCTGCCTCCTCCAGCAGCAACCCTGGACCCTACTTCACTGCAGCCACCACTCCCAGTAAGCAATAAGACGGGTGGATTATAAGAAGCACCACCATTTTATTTATTTTTTTTTAAATCCTATTTTTCTCCTAAAAATTTGGGGTGCGTCTTATAATCTGGAGCGTCCTAATCCGAAAAATACGGTAAGTGATGAAAAAAAAATCAAAGGTTTCTTTTAAAAAAAAGTCATCATTTTCCGAAACCCATAGCATCTCCATTTTTTATGATATGGAGCTAAGTGAGGGCTTATTTTTTGTGCGCTGAGATGATGTTTTTACTGATATAATTTTGGTGTAGATGCAATCTTTTGATCGCTCATTTAATGCAATGTTGTTAATTTTAATGCAATGTAGCGGCTACAAAAAAATGTAATTCTGGCCGTTTACCAATAGGATTAAATCTTTTTATATATCGATAGAGCGGGCGATTCTGAACGTGGCGATACCACACATGTGTTTTTTTTCCGTTTCTTTATTGTTTTATTTTGAATAGGGTGAATAAGGGGTCATTTGACTGTTTATATTTTTTATACATTTTTTTTACTTTTTTACTTGCTTCAATAGTCTCTATTTGAGACTAGAAGTTGTGATCATCCGATCACTTGCGCTACACAGAGCAGGGCTTCAGCATTGTTCATTTCCTATGAGCGTCGACCAATGGGCGGCACTCATAGCAACCTGGCAATGACAACCACAGGAGTGTGCTGCAGACCCTGGGTTGTCTTGCCAACCCATTGGTGACCTACAGTCATGTGACACGGGTGCTGATGGGAGAGATTAGTGACGCGCTTCCGGCGCGAGCATGATAAATGCCACTGTAAAAGATTGACAGTGACATTTAACATGTTAACAGCAGAGGGTGGATCAAAATTCCACCCGCGGCTGTTAGGGGCAAATGTCAGCTGTTCAAATTGGAAAAGTTGCGATCTCATCTCCAGAGACCGCAGCAAACAGGGGGAATCCACTTTAAACATAACTATACGTCTAAAGTGGGAAAGGGGTTAAAGCGAATCTGTCACAAGATTTTTACTTCCCCATCTGAGAGTGGCATGATGTAGAGGCAACTTATAACTTATTAAGCTACTTGCTGTAGTTGTGATAAAATCACAGTTTTCTCTGCTGCAGATCCAGCAGTTCTCTGAAAGCTGAGCTCTGTATAACCCTGTCCACAGCTCTGATTGGTTGCTGCAGGACTACATGGCAGTAGACTTTCTAGTCCTCTAGTGAAAATCATATGCTCGTAAAACAGTGATTTTATCAAATCTACAGCAAACAGCCCAGTAAAGCTGCATTTATACTCAAAGATACTTGTGACCGTGGGGGTTCATTCAGATGTTTGTCTGGTCTTAAATGGTCCTACTCTTTTGACCCTGGTTTTATTTGTGACCAGAAACACAGGCAGATTCAGGCGGCTAATAAACAACCATTGGCTTGTTAATCAGCCAAGTCTTTGGCATCATCTTCGATCACTGCGCTTATGCATTGTAACACGTCACCACATCGACGCGCGTTTTTAAACTTTTGCTATGTGTCCCCCTGATTTTCATGTAGCTCAATAAACAATGTATTGTTATATATTTCTTGTGTTAGAATGGGGAAAATATGTTTCAGATTTTTCTTCTGAAATAAGGCATTATTTCACAAAAACAAGTTAGTCCCTTTCTGTAAAAAAAAACAAAGACAGGAAAAATAGAGAAGATTATGAGAAGCTGCAGAAATGTATTACATTACACTGAAAGTAAGGGGGCACAGCCTGCGCTGAACAGTGAGACTGATGCAGCTTATTGCATTAAAGAGCCTGAGAAAGCACTTGATTTGTAATATAGATCACATGCGTAGAGGAGCATCGCGGCTTCAGCTTTTACTGCATGGCCTAAATTGGTTCTAAATATTACTTTAGCCCCCTGTGAAATGTTGATCTAGGCTGAGCCTGTTTCTCTTGTTCCCTGGGCTTAGTCGTGTTCACCAGCTGTCAATGGAAGCTATACAGCTCTGATCCCTACCTCGCTCTGCATCACCACCGTTCAGAAGGAATAACATTCATGATTACGGGGATTTCATTGCAGCATTTACTTCCCCCCACCCTATAAGTATGCATTTACACTACACTTTACAGTAAGGATAAAATAATAATAAAAGTATGCAAAAATAAGCATTAAATACTTTTACATACAAAGTAGCCACCATTTTTAGTTTCCTTGCTTTTCTGCACTCATCACTGTAGGAAAAACTTTCTGATTTCTTATCAAGTTCTTTATTGCCAGGGATACCGTAGTGTTTAAAAGGGTCAGGATTAAAGGGAATCTGACACCAGGTTTTTGCCAGTTTATCTGATGTCCGTCGTGCACTGGATGCGTCGTGTTTTGGCGGACCATCAACACGAAAAAATGTTCAAGGGAATGTTTGTTCGTATGTTGGGTCGGCCATTTCTTACCGGGGAACTCCGCCCCCTCCTCCCAGGGACTTTACAGTGGGCAGCGGATGCGTTTAAAAACTGCATCCGCTGCCCACGTTGTGACAAATTTTTATAACGTCCGTCGGTATGTCGCGCCGACGCTTAGCGACGGACCCGTACCGACAGAACTGTGAAAGAAGCCTTACTGGGTTGCTTGCAGAAGTTTTGATAAAATCACTCTTTTATCAGTGGGAGGTTCTCACTAGAGGACTAGGACCGCCAGGTAGTTCTCCATGAGCGCTGTATATCCCCGCCCCCACCACTAATTGCCAGCTTCCTGTGTACAGTGGTGTGGGTGGGGTTATACCGAGCTTAGCATTCTGAACTGGTAGATCTTCTGCAGATACATCTATGATTTTATCACAGCTTAATATGTGATACATTGCTGGAATCCGGGCCTCTGTCTGTACGTTATAATGGTTTCGGATAAGGTAACTAAAACTTGGTGCCGGATTTACTTTAAACCTTTCACGACATGCCCCGTACGAGTACAGCGCATGTCGTGTCTCCCCCTTTGATGTGGGCTTCGGCGCTGAGCCCACACCACAGTCGCGACATGTCAGCTGTTTTGTACAGCTGACATGTGCGCGCAATAGCGGCAGGTGGAATCGCGATCCACCTGCCGCTGTTAACCAGTTAAATGCCGCTGTCAAACGCTGACAGCGGCATTTAACCACCTCTTCCGGCCGCACGGCCAGAAATGCACGCATTGCCGACCCCATCACATGATCGGGGGTCAGCGATGCGTAAGCATAGTAACCAGAGGTCTCCTTGAGACCTCTATGGTTACTGATGCCGGCTTGCTGTGAGCGCCACCCTGTGGTCGGCGCTCATAGCAAGCCTGCAATTAAGCTAGATAGGAGCGATCTGATGATCGCTGCTATGTAGCAGAGCCGATCAGGCTATGCCATGGAAGCTATTGAAGCATGGCAAAAGTAAAAATAAAATGTTTTAAAAAATATGAAAAAAATCAAAAAATATAAAAGTTTAAATCACCCCCTTTCGCCCCATCCAAAATAAAACAATAAAAAAAACCTCAAACCTACACATATTTGGTATCGCCGAGTTCAGAATCGTCCAATCTATCAATAAAAAAAGCATTAACCTGATCGCTAAACAGCGTAGCGAGAAAAAAATTTGAAACTCCAGAATTACTTTTTTTGGTCGCCGAGACAATGCATTAAAATGCAATAACGGGCGATCAAAAGAACATATCTGCACGAACGTGGTATCAATAAAAACCTCAGCTCCGCACGCAAAAAAAATAAGCCCTCACCTGACCCGAGATCCCGAAAAATGGAAACTCTACGGGTATCAGAAAATGGTGCAATTTTTTTTTAGCAAAGTTTTGAATTTTTTTTCACCACTTAGATAAAAAATTAACCTAGACATGTTAGGTGTCTATGAACTTGCAATGACCTAGGAAATCACAATGGTGGGTCAGTTTTAACATTTAGTGAACCTAGCAAAAAAGCTAAACAAAAAGCAAGTGTGGGATTGCACTTTTTTTGCAATTTCACCACACTTGGAATTTTTTTCCCGTTTTGTAGTACAAGACATGGTAAAACCAATGGTGTCGTTATAAAGTACATCTCATCCCACAAAAAATAAGCCTTCTCATAGCCATATTGATGGAAAAATAAAAAAGTTATGGCTCTGGGAAGGAGGAGAGCGAAAAACGAAAACGCAAAAACGAAAAAGGGCTGCATCTTGAAGGAGTTAAGGCCTTGGGGACTTCATATTTATCATCACAAGTATGGGTCAATTACACAAGTCGATTCGGTTCTAGTGTAGACTAACGTAGGCTATGATTCATCAACACCAGCGTTTTTCAGTCTTGATGGCGGGTGCAAGGTGGAGCGAAAGGCATTTGATTCATCAAAGTGAAACTGATCACTAAAACATGCTGCCTGATCCACAGGCAGCATTTGTCAGACTGTGTCTGCACGAGCCACACATTAAAGCCCTGTTTTGGTTCAGAAGAAGTTTAATAGCTGCCAATAACCATGTCGCACAGAACACTAGTCATACAAGCGGATCCAAACCGCTTCTTCCCTATCACTGCCCTTTAATGACATGAATTTGTGAGCGTGTAAAGAGACCACACTAGATCAGCTGTCAGAATCCATTTAAGAGGCTCAACCTCTTCATGAATCAGGTGAAGCCCAAAGTGTCATGTGCCTTCGTATGCGCCTTTCCACAAATCTAACTCCAGTCAAAGAGGAGTGTCAGTACTTGTCAAAAATTTAATGAGCAGGGGTGGACATGCTCCATCTTGCACCGACTCCGTTGCAGATCTATCCACTTCATCTAGCAGACTGTATTCTATTTACAGTTATGGCCGAAAGTGTTGGCACCCTTGTAATTGTTTCAGAAAATGAAGTATTACTCCCAGAAAATTATTGCAATTACACATGTTTTGTTGTATACACGTACAGTATATCTACGTTTTGTGTATTGGAACAACACAAAAAAAACCAGAAGAAAAGGCAAATTGGACATAATTTCACAAAAATCCCCTAAAATTGTGTGGACAAAATTGTTGGCACCTTTTCAGACTTGTAGGTAAAGAACTTACTTGTGATGCTCATTTAAACTCACCTATGTCAAGTAACAGGTGTGAGCAAAATGAAAATCACACCTGAAGCCAGATAAAAAGGGGTTGACTCATGTGACTCACGCGACCAATCACAAGCCGCGACGTCATTGCAGGTCCTAAACTCCTCATTCTAAGGAACGGAGGCTGCCGGTTACTTCGGTAAGGTCCAGGGGCCGCCGGACGGGTGAGTATATCCATATTTTTTATTTTAATTCTTTATTTTTTACATGAATATGGATCCCAGGGCCTGAAGGAGAGTTTCCTCTCCTCCAGACCCTGGGAACCATACACTGGGAACTTCCGATTCCGATTTCCGATATCACAAAAATATCGGAACTCGGTATCGGAATTCCGATGCAGCAAATATCGGCCGATACTTGCGGTATCGGAATGCTCAACACTAGTAAGAAGCTTGTTGATAGCTATAGGAAGCAATTGATTGCAGTTACTTATTCAAAAGGTTGTGCAACCAAATATTAAGTTGAGGTGCCAACAATTTTGTCTGGCCCATTCTTGGGGCTTGTGAATTATGTCCAATTTGCTTTTTATCTCTGTTTTGTTGTGTTGTTCCAATACACACAAATATATAAACACGTGGTATTATTATTCTTGGAAGGGGGCAATAAACATGAAGTTTCCCAGGTAATTAATATCAGCTCATAGCTTAGTCTTTAATAGGTTTTAAAAAGGGGGGACCACTCAAAATATGACAGGTCCCCACTATTTTTAATCAGAGGTGAGTGAATATCTCAATGTTCGGTTCAGATTATGATCGCTGATTTTGCAATATTCACACCCGAACACCATTGGAATCAAAAGGAGGCAAAAAGAAACGCTTGCACAACACCTTTAAATGGGCCCAAAAGCTGCCAAAACACATCAAATTCTGGGCAGTCACCAGAAAAGTGGCCTCAATTGACCCACAGTACAAATTTTAGAATGGCACGACAGCAATCAGCCATGCATCAGGTATAAGGATCTGGTCCAGCATTTACAGCTTTGCATTAAAATTCAAATTAAGATGAGGTGGTTGAGGAATCAGTGTAGGCCTGTTGTGCTGGGAGCTCAATGCCACATGCAACAGCTCAACCTGCTTTTATGCTCAGCCACACTCAGGTGGCACAAATATCAGTTGCGTAGACTGCTATTGTCAGAAAAATGTAAGGATAGTAACACAGGTAGTTGACTTTAATGGAGTGGAGGCCTGCCGATTTTGGAAGCCTACTGCTACAGGCAACACACATGATGGAGACCCAACCAGGAGTCTACACAAAAAATAGTGGCAAACTCCACTCAAGTTGCATCAATTTCAATATACAGTAGTATAACTAGTATAATGGGGCCGACACCTCTTCCACTACAGCCAACCCAGCAGATGGAGACTGGCAAGTGGTAGAAACATTGCACCGTAACCCTTGGTAAAGCCTAGATGGGCATAACTAGGATACCTACCAAATTTGACCTCGGATAAGTGTCAGCAGGAGACACCAAGGAGGGACAAGGAGGTGGCACCAGGTGCTACTCCAGGGCTAACGTACAGTGGGTGGCAGCTAACCCCCTAGAGTGGGTAGGCTGGTACGGTCTGAATGAGACACAAAGAATGCAGGCAGGCACTGTAGGGATACTGGAACCACAGGTGAAGATGGGACTGGCTGTTAGACAGATGAGCACTGGCAGGTGTAGGCTGGATCAGCTGATGAACAGAAGAGCAAAGACAGGTACGAGCCGATGGGTTACAGGATAGACAAGCAGATGGGTGGACCTTGGAAACCTGACAACTAGCAAGCATGCAAGTCAAACTAACAACTTTACTCAGGCACCTCCATATTGGAGGAGGAGCCTTAAATAGAAGGTGCCACCCAGCTATTGGTTGGGGACACCTTATGACAACATGCCCTTTAAGAGGGAGGGAGCACGCGTACCCTAAGCACAGTGCCAGGGGACCTGTGAGTTGTGCACACACCACGGGCCTGGCCAGACATGGAGGAAAAAGGAAGTGCGGGACAGGGGCTGCGGTGGTTATAAAGTCGGCATCTCTGCTGGGAGAGTGAGGCAGAGGCGCAGGCACTACAGAGACCCAATCAGGAGTCTCCACATACGACTAAAGTGGCATCAATTTCACCAGAGTAGAAATAGTATAATGGGGACCAATATCTCTTCCTCTACAGCCAACCCAGCAGATGGAGAACCAATTAGGAGTCTTCAAATTTCCAAAAATTAGGGCCTCAAACAAACAAAATGGCATCAAATTCACCAGAGTATCTATAATATAACGCTGGGAGTGTCACTCTGTCCGAAGCCTTTATAGACTGCGCAAGCGCAAGCGCCGGCGCAGTCTGGACCCCACAGAGTGACGCTCCCAGGAGACCACAGTATGCGTAAGCACTGAACGCACACCGCGATCTCCAATGGAAAAGCAGGTACCAGCCAGGAGGGTGTGAGTATGCTATATTTACCTGACTGTCCCGTTCCACCGATGCGCGCTGCTCCATCCTCTGCCTGTGACGTTCAGTTCAGAGGGCACGATGACGCGCTTAATGCGCGCCACCCTCTGACTGAACAGTCACAGCCAGAGGATGTGGAGGATGAAGCGGCGCGCAGCAGTGGAACGGGACAGTCAGGTAAATATAGCAAGTGCTGGGGGCCTGAGCTAGCGGCGACTCCAGCACCTGACCCCCACAGCACGCCGGTGTCCCCGCCTGCTCAGGCCCCCAGCACTCGGCGCCCAGCACAGCCACGCACAGCCGCCCGCACTCACCACAGCCGCCCGAACTCACCACAGCCACGCACAGCCGCCCGCACTCACCACAGCCGCCCGCAGTCACCACAGCCACGCACAGCCGCCCGCACTCACCACAGCCACGCACAGCGCCCGAACTCACCACAGCCACGCACAGCTGCCCGCACTCAGCACCGTTACGCACAGCCGCCCGCACTCACCAAAGCCACGCACAGCCGCCCGCACTCACCACAGCCACGCACAGCCGCCCGCACTCAGCACCGCCATGCACAGCCGCCGGCGCTCAGCACAGCCACGCACAGCCGCCGGCGCTCAGCACAGCTATGCACAGATGCCAGCGCTCAGCACAGCCACGCACAGCCGCCAGCGCTCAGCACAGCCATGCACAGCCGCCGGCACTCAGCACAGCCACGCACAGCCGCCGAGTAGTGTCACTTGGATTTGGTGGTTAGTAGGTTGTTGTTGACTTTAGTCAGGGCAGTTTCAGTAAAATGGTGGAAATCAGAGTATAAGTGACACCACAAAAACACTAGTGCATGCCCTTATCATCTCCCGCCTTGACTATTGCAACCTCCTACTCTCTGGCCTCCCCTCTAGCACTCTGGCACCACTCCAATCCATCCTACACTCTGCTGCCCGACTAATCTACCTGTCTCCCCGCTATTCCCCAGCATCTCCCCTATGCCAAGCCCTTCACTGGCTTCCTATCACCCAGAGACTCCAGTTCAAAACCCTTACAATGGCATATAAAGCCATCCACAACCTGTCTCCTCCATACATCTGTGCCCTCGTATCCCGGTACTTACTGTACCTACACACAACATCCGATCCTCTCAAGACTTCCTTCTCTACTTCCCTCTCATCTCTTCTTCCCACAACCGCATCCAAGACTTCTCCCCATACTCTGGAACTCTCTACCACAACACATAAGACTCTCGCCTGCCATAGAATCCTTCAAATCCATTGATGCCCATGTCCCCTGTAAAAAAACAAAAAATAATAAAAAAAAGCATATTCCTCACCTGTCCAATGAGAAGATAATCCAATTGTCTATTGCTATTACTCTGCTACATCTTGATGCAATGCTGAACGTTGGCGTGATGTGAGCGTTCAGCCTGGTATCCAGCAGAGACATGAGCTATTTGTGATAGTGCAGCATCAGTGTCTCACAATCATGTGATTAACGTGAGTGGAGTTCGTAGCCAATGAACTCTGTTCACCTTACTGACGTCACCGTTAGCGTGAAAACTTTCTCACGTCGCTAGCGGTGACATCAGTGAGGTGAACAGAGTTCATTGGCTACGAACCTCGGTCACCTTATTCACATGACAGCGAGAAACTGATGCTGCATTATCACGCACAACTCAATGTCTCTGCTTAATGCCTGACTGAATGCTCTCAGCATGCAAGTCAGTGTGAAAAACCTGATATATGAGCACCACCATTGAATACAGTGGGTGTGTGAGTGTCCGTATTTGCGGTCCTTAAAAAAAGAACCGCATACAGACACAAAAAATGGACACGTGAAGGGGGCCTAAAAAAACCTCCTTCCACACATTGAGCATAGAGTGATTCAAAGAATCTGCATTGCCATCATGTGACTCAGAGGTGGAGCAGAACGGCTCTGGATACCGGAGAAGATGGTGATCGGTGAGTACATTAACACACTAACATTTACACAGTTTTAGGGAAGCAAAACATTAATTGGAGTGCTTCTTTAACAAGCTTATGGAATAAAAAGTGTTGAAGGAGTTAATTGATTGATTTGTTCATTGTCTTTGTAGTTGTTGGACTAAATGCAGCTTTATGTACTCTGTACTTTTCATGTAGGGAGAAGTTGTGTGTCGTATCCAAGGGAAACCAGAGTAAACAACTCCGCCACCATCCACATTATCTCTAGCTCTGAGAAAGGTTATACAGTGTATGCATTAAAGGAAAGGTTAATGTAGGCAATAATAAAGGGAGACCTTTACAAAAAGCCACCTATACCCACACCACAGTCACAGGGTTTTCACAGATTTTAAGGGAATCAAACCACATTCATAAATACGCTCTTTTTAAAAAAAGGCAAGCCCTCACCATCAGTCAAAATATCTGCGCTGAGCAATCTGCCTCTAAATATCATAGAAATTGAAATAAAATACATTAGCGCCTATATGGAATTGGCTATAGCAGCTGCAGGTGGTCAAATACTGGATCTGTTGAATAATGAGAGATAGCTAAAGGATAGCCACTATGTTTACTGTAGTTGAATCCAATAAGCATCTATTTGGATAAAGCCTAGATGAATGTCACCCAGAATCATAGAATGGTAGAGTTGGAAGGGACCCTCAGGGTTGTCATGTCCAACCCCCTTCTCAATGCAGGATTCACTAAACCATCTTAGACAGATGTCCGTCCAGCCTCTCTTTGAAGACTTCCATTGAAGGAGAACTCAACACTTCTCATGGCAGCCTGTTCCACTCATTGATCACCTTCGCTGTCAAAAAAGTTTTTTCTAATATCTAATCTGTACCTTCTCCCTTTCAGTTCCATTCCATTGCTTCTCATGTTTCCATGTGCAAATGAGAATAAGGATGATCCCTCTACACGGTGACATCCCTTCAGATATTTGTTGACAGCTATTAAGTGACCTCTTAGCCTTAGAGAAGAGCTACAGTGCCTTGCGAAAGTATTTGGCCCCCTGGAACTTTTCAACCTTTTCCCACATATCATGCTTCAAACATAAAGATAATAAATGTAAATTATTGGTGAATAATCAACAACAAGTGGAACACAATTGTGAAGTTGAACTAAATTTATTGGTTATTTTAAATTTTTGTGGAAATTCAAAAAACTGAAAAGTGGGGCATGCAATATTATTCGGCCCCTTTAACTCAATACTTTTTTGCGCCACCTTTTGCTGCGATTACAGCTGCAAGTCTCTTGCGGTATGTCTCTATCAGTTTTGTACATTGAGAGACTGAAATTCTTGCCCACTCTTCCTTAGCAAACAGCTCGAGCTCAGTGAAGTTTGATGGAGATCGTTTGTGAACAGCAGTTTTCAGCTCTTTCCACAGATTCTCAATCGGATTGAGGTCTGGACTTTGACTTGACCATTCTAACACCTGGATACATTTATTTGTGAACTATTCGATTGTAGATTTTGCTTTATGTTTGTGATCATTGTTTTGTTGGAAGACAAATCTCTGTCCCAGTCTCAGGTCTTTTGCAGACTCCAACAGGTTTTCATCAAGAATGGTCCTGAATTTGGCTCCATCCATCTTCCCATCCATTTTAACCATCTTCCCTGTCCCTGCTGAAGAAAAGCAGGCCCAAACCATGATGCTGCCACCACCATGTTTGACAGTGGGGATGTTGTGTTCAGAGTGATGAGCTGTGTTGTCTTTGCGCCAAACATATTGTTTGGCATTGTTGCCAAAAAGTTCGATTTTGGTTTCATCTGATCAGAGCACCTTCTTCCACATGTTTGGTGTGTCTCCCAGGTGGCTTGTTGCAAACTTTAAACAACACTTCTTATGGATATCTTTGAGAAATGGCTCTCTTCTTGCCACTCTTCCATAAAGACCAGATTTGTGCAGTGTATGACTTATTGTTGTCCTATGGACAGACTGTCCCACCTCAGCTGGAGATCTCTGCAGTTCATCCAGAGTGATCATTGGCTGCATCTCTGATCAGTCTTCTCCTTGTTTGAGATGAAAGTTTAGAGGGACGGCCGGGTCTTGGTAGATTTGCAGTGGTATGATACTGCTTAAATTTCAATATGATCGCTTGCACAGTGCTCCTGGGGATGTTTAAAGTTTTGGAAATTATTTTGCATCCAAATCCAGCTTTAAACTTCTCCACAACAGTATCACGGACCTGCCTGTTGTGTTCCTTGGTCTTCATGATGCTCTCTGTGCTTCAAACAGAACCCTGAGACTATCACAGAGCAGGTGCATTTATACGGAGACTTGATTACACACACGTGGATTATATTTATCATCATTAGGCTTTTAGGACAACATTGGATCATTCAGAGATCCACAATGAACTTCTGGAGTGAGTTTGCTGCACTGAAAGTAAAGGGGCCGAATAATATTGCACGCCCCACTTTTCAGTTTTTGAATTTCCATACAAATTTAAAATAACCAATAAATTTCATTCAACTTCACAATTGTGTTCCACTTATTGCTGATTCTTCACCAAAAATTTACATTTGGTATCTTTATGTTTGAAGCATGATATGTGGGAAAAGGTTGAAAAGTTCCAGGAGGCCGAATACTTTCGCAAGTCACTGTAGCTCTTCTCTGAACTTGCTCCAGTTTTTCGATGTCTTTTAAAAATATTGTGCCCAGAACTGGACTCAGTATTCCAGATGAGGCGTAGCCAAGGAGGAGTAGAGGAGAGGAAGTAGAGTACCACACTAGCACCATGGTGTTTGAATGGTGAGGGGGTAATAATATAGAGACAGTGTGATACTGACTTAATAGATATAGTAAGATATATATATTATACCATCTATAGGGAATCTACTTGTACCCTTACAGTTTCTCTCTTCCCGATCCCCTTAAGTGACAGTGAGTGTGAGTGTATAGGGAGAGACTTGACACTGGCAACGGGTGGGGAGAAGCCGCCAGGGATTTGCCTGTCTTACTAGTCGCTACTCACTCTCTCAATGACTTTTTACTTATTTGTAGCCCATACTAGTCTTTAAAGAGAAACTGTCAAAAACTTTTAACCCCACAAAGCCATATTTATGACAGTGTAGCTCTTTAAATGATACACCTATAGATCACTTTATGATCCCAAAGTGCTAATCTCTTACATTTTGAAGTTAAGTCTGAAAGTTTGTCATGGATGGAAGATGCACTTACAGCTCCTCAGCCTCCACTGTATGCCCTAATTAGCAGCACACTCCAACAGCTGATTGCCAGGTCAGCGACCAGTGTACAAGAACAAGCGACTTGTCAATCAACCAACAGAGGTTGCTGCTAATTAAGAAATACAAGGGAACATGAGGAGCTGTAAGTGCATCATTGAGTTCCAATGTACTTCTAAAATGAACTTCCAAACGCATAGGTCAGCACTTTGCATTCATAAAGTGATCGACCGGCGTATCCTTTAAAGACTACAAAGTCATAAAAATGGTTTGGGGGGACAAAAGTTTCTGAGAGGGTCCTTTTAAAAAAATATAATTTAAATAAGCTTTTTATCATAAATGTAGCATTTGCTTTCATTTTGGGTGATGACGGAGTCATTATATTTTTACGATTTTTAGGCCCTTTATGGATGCCATTGTCCTTTTTTTGAACTATTTTATTATTATTTTTTGTCCATTTTACAATATCTGTTTCTCTTCTGCATGCCATAGAAGTTGCATTTTATTGTTTTATGATTACGTCCAAGAATCCCGTTAAACTGAGGTGCACATTACTCTGTGTCTTTATAGAGTGTACCACTCATGACTTTGATAGATGCAGTTGCCCAGCAGCTAAGAGTCCCTGGAAATTGCCTTCAGATGAGTGAAATACAGGTTCACTGATCAGATGTAGTAAAAAAAAAAAAACTAAAGTTATGGAGTGACACAAAGCGGTGAACAATGCCTTGCCACTTTCTGGTCAGAAAGGAAATAGAGGAAGTGATCCAATTAGCGACAGCAATATGCAGACGACGGGATAAACTAAAAGGTCACAGACCCCCACTTGCAAACCCAAAGCCATGCTTTTATAAATTACTTTGCTGCTTCAAATACAGCTGGATTCCGAAACCAGGAGAAAGAAAATTACTATTTCCAGCATCTTACATACAGTTGTACAAGGTTAATTCTCTCTCCTATTTCAAGGGATTTGCAAGGATTTGAGGTTTATCTGTAACAAATTATATGTGTTTTTTTTCTTCCGCTGTACTGTTCTGCAGACAATGCTGGGAGGGAGGAAGCAGGCTGTTTGAGAAAGAAGGAAATCAAAAGATATTTGGATAAAAATAAAGTGAATAGAACAGAGAAGGGCACAATGCATGGAAGGAGGACAGACAATAGGCCTACAGGACATAAGGGAAGAAGGCGAGGAGAAGATTTATATAATGGGGCACCTGGCTGATGGACGCTTATAATCTTGAAATCGTCTGATCCTTGTTATTTTAGCTTAAAATGATATAAAAAAAATAAAACTCCATGGTGAATTCTACAAGGTAGATTTATTGCAAAAATTCCGAAAAGGGTCAGCTTTGGACAATGCTTAGATCTATTGAAATCGGCTGATAACAAAGCATTACCCTGCTCGGACCCTCAGCAATAAGCTGTAACTGAAGACTAATACTGGACATATACTGTATATTAGCTGACAGCCATCTCATCCGATATTCCCAGATATGTGTTCTCTACGACACAGGTCAGACAGCATATCTCCGAAATCAGACATTCCAATTAACATCTTTCTCACCTATCAGTCGCCTGGTGCACCCATACGCATTAGACTATCAGCCAAACCCATCGATATCGGTGGTTCAGCCAACATTAGACTAATGGGTATGGGACCTTAAACCTGGCAGTGTGTTCAATTTCCTTGCAGCTCCCCCACAGGAGAATTGAAGCATTACAAAATATCTATTCAAAACAATGGAATGTCTATGTAATACAGGACAGGACAAGTCCTCGTGAGCGACAGATCCTCTTAGTAACAGCTCTCCACCATGGCCAATATGAAAATCCTGAACTCTTTCTTTCCTTTCTCTAAAATGAAATGGGAAAATCATTTTTCATAATTGGACATCCCAGCCATGTGAATGGGGCTGTTCTGCAGCAAGCACCAACATTTCTGCAATGCCCATTCAACAGCAAGGTTGCCAAATGTGAATCTTGTCCTTTACAGTCTAAGATTGCTTCAGATCTTTAAAACGATATCATCACACCCAATATTCACTTCGGTAGTAAGATCTGACATGGAGTATTAGAGATGAATGGATCAGGATAAACTCAAAGTCACCTTTTGCATGGTTTTTCCCAGGAATTCAATGTTCCTTATTGTGATCTGAGGTCTCTTTAAACCCCAGAGCTTAATAAACATAATATGAATTTTTTTTTTAAAAAAGTCCTTACTTATACTCACCTTACTGGTGACCTCTCCAGCCCTTATGCAACTCATTATCACCCACGCCCCCGGTTCTTGGTGTATCTTCAAATCGTTGTCATTCAAGATGAAATCCCCGGGCTTCCCAGACTGGGCTGGGATCTACAGTTTTGATTAAGTTGGGAGGGTTCTGTGTCAGCATAAGAAAGGTCATGGTGTCATAATGGGATTTCAGCGCTCATGATGGCAATTAGAAGATGTGTCGAGGACAAAACTGATGACAGTGAGGAGCAGAGGGATCAAAGAGTTGAGCAGTGAGGTGAGTATAAAGATTTTTTTCCAACAGTTTTATTGACTTTTATGGCTCAGAATGGTGGCTACCGACCATGACTTTGCTGAATCCACAGGAATTACAATTACCCAAAAAATTATTTTGACAATTGCGTTTTTTGTGTAAAAGTAGATTTCTATTAAACTCCAATTTCTTTGCACATCTCTTAAGATTATTACTTTGTATCGACACTAAATATACAGAGATTATCATAATTAATGAGTCCTGAAACTGATATGAACTGCATACATCTCTGTGCTGACAGCAGCACTAGCCTAGCAAAATGAATAATCATTAACTATCTAGATGACCATCTGATTGGAGGATCAAAGTAGGAACCACTTGGCCTTGTCAATACACTTTGTCAACTTTTATTACTTAATTCTTTAACATAACTACTATCTGGATGTAAGGTCTTTGTCTTTGTCATTGGCAATCTTTGAAAAGGTTTGGTTGTCCGGCGTTGCTCACTTCTGCATTGAGAGTGAGTAGTGTTGATGATGCTTCAATGGCGGAAACTCACGATTCTCAGGTATCATGCACATGTGCCAATTACCTGCCAATGGATGTAGCAGGTAACTGCTGACAATGTCATTGGTGGGGCTTACCTCCTGATATTGAAGTGAGTCATGAAAGACAATCCTTCTAAGTCACGGTGCCCAAAATAGTCTACAATAGCAAGACCTGACCAGTGGACAGGCAGACAAAACAGTTGTCAATCACCAGGCAGAAATCGGCTGCAAGGTCAATATACAGTATAGGTGTCACATATGTACCTAACTGTGCTTCCATAATAGCGCCAGCAGCTAATGCTCCAGTCTCCTAAGAAGCACATGCTATGGAATACAGGTCCAATTCCTTAAAACTGGGATTTTATATGCCAGTCTTAATGAAGGGAGAGCAGGATCAAGAGGCATGCACTTCTTAATGAATTTGGCACATCTTACAGCTTCCATGTGCCTTTGTCAGGAATAACCAAGGGGTGGCATAGATTTCTGTTGTAATATATATATATATATATATGCAAATTGCCTCTTCAGAGAAAAGAGGACTTGAACTCTAAAGCACCACCTATTGGAAGTAGCGATCCTACAAGTCACAATCAACTCTTTAACGAGTCTTGCAATATGACTTAGGATAAAAGCCAAATCAGTATCTCAATTCACAGACATGGTGTTTCGAGCTGTTGGCCCTCATCAGTGCGAAGCATGAGAACTGATCTGGCTAGGTGAGAGGCTCTGGACTGAGGTCTAAGGGGTAAGGTTTCTCCTTGTGGAGAGTGACATATCAGCTCTGGCTTGCCAAGGTAAGGAGGCTTATTCGCCGTGCAATGCTCCTCTGGGAAATGTAATATGCAAATTGCCTGTTCAGAGAAAAAGAGGACTTGAACTCTATAGCGCCACCTATTGGAAGTAGCGATCCTACAAGTCACAATCAACCCTTTAATGAGTCTTGCAATATGACTTAGGATAAGAGCCAAATCAGTATCTCAATTCGCAGACATGGTGTTTCAGGCTATTGGCCCTCGTCAGTGAGAAGAATGAGAACTGATTAGGCTAGGTGAGAGGTTCTGGACTGAGGTCTAAGGGGTAAGGTTTCTCCTTGTGGAGTGTGACATACCAGCTCTGGCCTCTCACCTAGCCTAATCAGTTCTCATGCTTCGCACTGACGAGGGCCAACAGCCCAAAACACCGTGTCTGCGAACTGAGATACTGATTTGGCTTTTATCCTAACATATTGCAAGACTCGTTAAAGGGTTGATTGTGACTTGCAGGATCGCTACTTCCAACAGGTGGCGCTATAGAGTTCAAGTCCTTTTTTTCTCTGAAGAGGCAATTTGCATATTACATTTCCCAGAGGAGCATTGCACGGCGAAGAAGCCTCCTTACCTTTACAAGTCAGAGCTGGTATGTCACTCACCACAAGGAGAAACCTTACCCATTAGACCTCTGTTGTAATATAAGAATTCTGGTGAATTTGACAAGTATGATTTGCCATGTATCATGTTGCTTTGGTGGAGCTTCCCAGGACTGTGAAATGCCAAAAGTTGCAAAATTTGGGCACGACTTCAAGTTATGCAAGATTTTTGTGATTTTTCAAGGTATTTTACCCTTGAATTCTGGTAAAAAAAAAACTTGATGAATGGGGGGGAGGCATAATCTTTTAAAGCTGGACCCTACTTATGAGTGCAAGACAAATAAGCTAGTCCAGTATGTCACTATGGTTAAATGATAACCCAAGTTGTAGGAATCAATGACTATAGATGTAGGAATCAATGACTATATCTATCACATAACGGTTGATGAATAATGACTATATAACTCCTGCATATTGGGGTCAAAGAAGTGAGTTAATTTTAATATAATTCTTCCATACAATAATTACTTTGTAAAAATATATATCTCATAATAGTCACAACAGATTTCTGCAAGCAATTTGGAATAAGTAGGTAACTGGCACATACTTAGATCTAATTACCTTTTTTAAATTAAGCCCAAGCCATTTCTTCCATTACTTTATATTTTCTTAAATAATTTAACACTAGAAATTAGCTTTAGAATGCTTTATATGGCACACAAATATCTAGAGAAAACACAATATTCATGGGGAAAAAATGAAGCAGAAATAATGCAATAATTCTTCATGGCATTCGCATTCTTCTACTTACAAATGAATTATAACTGGCAATTTTAGAGGGGTTTTCAAGGCTTTAATATAGATTATGATTAGAGATGATCATATGGTGGCTCAGTGGTTAGCACTAGGGTTGAGCGAAACGGATCAGTCATTTTCATAAGTCGCCGACTTTTGGCAAAGTCGGGTTTCATGAAACCCGACCCGATCCCTGTGTGGGCTCGGCCATGCGGTACGCGACTTTCGCGCCAAAGTCGCATTTCAATGACGCTAAAAACGCCATTTCTCAGCCAATGAAGGTGGACGCAGAGTGTGGGCAGCGTGATGACATAGATCTCAGTCCCCACCATCTTAGAGAAGGGCATTGCAGTGATTGGCTTGCTTTCTGCCGCATCACAGGGGCTATAAAGGGGCGTTCCCGCCGACCGCCATCTTACTGCTGCTGATCTGAGCGTAGGGAGAGGTGCCGCTTCGTCAGAAGCAGGGATAGTGTTAGGCAGGGTACATTAACCCCCAAACCACTTGTGCTGTAGCGATTTCCACTGTCCAACACCACCTTTTGTTTGCAGGGACAGTGGAAGCTACATTTTTTTTCCTCAGCGCTGTAGCTCATTGGGCTGCCCTAGAAGGCTCCCTGATAGCTGCGTTGCTGTGTGTGTACGCCGCTGTGCAAACCAACTGCTTTTTTCAAAGCACAAATCCTGTTGTTCCTTCCTTTCTGCACAGCTATCTTGTTTGTTTGTCCACACTTTTGTGTGCAGCTGTCCTTTTCATAGCTGCCTGCCATACTTTTCTGAGATTACTGCAGGGAGATAAAGATTGGCAAGCCTGCCTCTGTGCCAGTCCTGTGTGTGGCATCTGTCTCTCATTGTGTGCCACAGAAAACACAGAAAACCTAGTGTGTAATACTGGGCCATTTTTTTTTTTAATTCTCCCTGAAAAAAAAATAAAAAATAGTGGGAGATAAAGATTGGCAAGTCTGCCTCTGTGCCAGTGCTGTGTGTGGCATCTGTCTCTCATTGTGTGCCACAGAAAACCTAGTGTGTAATACTGGGCCATTTTTTTTTTAATTCTCCCTGAAAAAAAATAAAAAATAGTGGGAGATAAAGATTGGCAAGTCTGCCTCTGTGCCAGTGCTGTGTGTGGCATCTGTCTCTCATTGTGTGCCACAGAAAACCTAGTGTGTAATACTGGGCCATTTTTTTTTTTTTAATTCTCCCTGAAAAAAAAAAAATAATTAGTGGGAGATAAAGATTGGCAAGTCTGCCTCTGTGCCAGTGCTGTGTGTGGCATCTGTCTCTCATTGTGTGCCACAGAAAACCTAGTGTGTAATACTGGGCCATTTTTTTTTTTTTTTTTTTTTAAATTCTCCCTGAAAAAAAAAAAAAGTGGGAGATTAAGATTGGCATTTCTGCTTGAGTGCCGGTCCTGTTTGTGCCATCTGTCTCAAATTATTGGTGCACAGAAAACCTAGTGTGTCATACTGTTAATTTTTTTTTTTTTTTTTCTTTAAATTCTCCCTGAAAAAAAAAAAATAGTGGGAGATTAAGATTGGCATTTCTGCTTGAGTGCCGGTCCTGTGTGTGCCATCTGTCTCAAATTATAGGGGCACAGAAAACCTAGTGTGTCATACTGTTAATTTTTTTTATTTTTTTTAAATTCTCCCCGAAAAAAAAAATAGTGGGAGATTAAGATTGGCATTTCTGCTTGAGTGCCGGTCCTGTGTGTGCCATCTGTCTCAAATTATTGGGGCACAGAAAACCTAGTGTGTAACATTGGGCCTGATTTTCCTTTCAGTGTCAGGCACCTATAAAGGTATATATAAATCCTACAGAAGTTTGAGTTCACCTTATAAGTTGTTTTACAGTAACAAATACCGTTACTTTGGTTACATTTTGCAAACAATGAGGAAGTCTGGTGGAAGAGGTCGTGGCCGTGGGCGGTCATTGTCAGCTGGTAATGATGGTAGTGGTGGTGGAGCATCAGGTGGTTGTGGTAAAAGCAGTACAGCACCTAAGTCTCGAGTTGTTGAGCCAGGTTCGTCGTCTGGCTACACAAGGCCTCGAACGCTCCCTTTTCTGGGAGTAGGAAAACCGCTTTTAAAGCCGGAGCAGCAAGAACAAGTTTTGGCTTCCTTGCTGACTCAGCCTCCAGCTCTTTTGCCTCCTCTTCTGAAAGTGCTAAATGTAAAAGCAGCGCGTCGTTAGTGGATGTTCACGGTCAGGGACAAGTCGCTTCCTTGTCTTCTTCACCCAGAACAAGAGAGAAGGATGCGTCAGGCGACACAACGGGTTACTCCATGGAGCTCTTTACACATACCGTTCCTGGGTTAGACAGTGAAACAGTTAGCAGGCCATGCCCATTAGAAGTTGAATCGGACATGGAGTGCACAGATGCACAGCCACAGCCAGATTACTATGCTGTTCCTTTGTCTCAGACCAGAACATTGCCCTCGCAGTGTACTGAGCCAGAATCAAACCCAGCAGAGACTATGGTGACCCGTCACGAACGCTATACCACCGGCTTACACGGTGACACAGACAAAGTTGCACATGACATAGAAGAGGAGGTCATAGATGACCCAGTTGTTGACCCCGATTGGCAGCCATTGGGGGAACAGGGTGCAGGCGGCAGTAGTTCTGAAGCGGAGGAGGAGGAGCCGCAGCAGGCATCAACATCACAACAGGTTCCATCTGCCGGGCCCGTATCTGGCCAAAAACGCTTGGCAAAACCAAAACCAGTTGGAGGACAGCGTGGCCATCCGGTTAAAGAAGCTCAGTCTGCAATGCCTGAAAAGGTATCCGATAGTAGAAAGAGTGCAGTCTGGCATTTTTTTAAACAACATCCAAATGATCAGCGCAAAGTCATCTGTCAAAAATGTTCAACTACCTTAAGCAGAGGTCAGAATCTTAAAAGTCTAAATACAAGTTGCATGCATAGACATTTAACCACCATGCATTTGCAAGCCTGGACTAACTACCAAACGTCCCTAAAGGTTGAAGCACCCTCGGCCAATGAAGCTAGTCAGCAACGCTACATCCCTTCCCTCCCTGTAAGCCCACCATTTCCCGCACCACCGGCAGTATCTGTGCAGCTTTCGTCGCCAGGCCAAAGCAGTCAGGGAATCACCAGGTTAGTAGTAGGAAACACTGCATGTAGGGCACCGGCAAGAATACCATCTCCAACCCTCTCTCAGTCACCCATGTCCACCGGCACCCCCGCTAGTTCCACCGTATGCAGCTCTCCAGTCCAGCTCACCCTTCATGAGACTCTCGTTAGGAAAAGGAAGTACTCATCCTCGCATCCGCGTACACAGGGTTTGAACGCCCACATTGCTAGACTAATCTCATTAGAGATGATGCCCTACCGGTTAGTTGAAAGCGAAGCTTTCAAAGCGCTGATGGACTACGCTGTACCATGCTACGAGCTACCCAGTCGACACTTCTTTTCGAGAAAAGCCATCCCAGCCCTCTACCACCATGTTAAAGAGCGCATCGTAAATGCAATCTGTGACTACAAAGGTGCACCTCACAACAGATGCATGGACCAGTAGGCATGGCCAGGGACGTTACGTGTCCATCACGGCACACTGGGTGAATGTGGCGGATGCAGGGTCCACAGGGGACAGCAATATTGGGACAGTTCTGCCTAGCCCACGGTCTAGGAAACAGTTGGCTGTAGGTGTTCGCCCCCCCTCCTCCTCGTCCTCCTGCAGAAGCGAGAGCTCGTCCACAGACCGCAGTCGCACATCCACTCCATCCACAGCTGCCACTGTTGCACACCAGGTGTGCCATTATGGGACAGCTAGTGGCAAGCGTCAGCAGGCTGTATTGGCAATGAAGTGTTTGGGCGACAACAGACACACCGCGGAAGTTCTGTCCGAGTTCTTGCAGAAAGAAACCCAGTCATGGCTGGGCACTGTACATCTTGAGGCAGGCAAGGTAGTGAGTGATAACAGAAGGAATTTCATGGCTGCCATAGCCCTTTCCCAACTGAAACACATTCCTTGCCTGGCTCACACCTTAAACCTGGCGGTGCAGTGCTTCCTGAAAAGTTATCCGGGGTTACCCGACCTGCTCCTCAAAGTGCGCAGACTTTGCTCTCATATCCGCCGTTCACCCGTACACTCCAGCCGTATGCAGAACTATCAGCGGTCTTTGAACCTTCCCCAGCATCACCTAATCATCGACATTGCAACAAGGTGGAACTCCACACTGCACATGCTTCAGAGACTGTGCGAACAGAGGCGTGCTGTTATGTATTTGTGGCAGGATACACCGGCAGGCAGTTGGATGGCAGACATGGAGTTGTCAGGTGTGCAGTGGTCGAAGCTACAAGACCTGTGTCAAGTCCTTCAGTGTTTTGAGGAATGCACACGGCTGGTTAGTGCAGACAACGCCATAATAAGCATGAGCATCCCCCTAATGCGTAAGCTGATGCAAAGTTTGAAGCACATAAAGGAGCAGGCGTCTGCAGCCGAGGAAGAGGAAAGCCTTGATGACAGTCAGCCATTGTCTGGTCAGGGCAGTCTACAGGATGAGGTAGCGGGCGAAGAGGAGGAGGACTAGGAGGATGATGGGGATGAGTATTTTTTAAATGAGGAAGCTTCTCCGGGTCCAATGGAGATTGCTGGTGTGGCAAGGCCGGGTTCAGGTTTTTTGAGGGAGACAAGTGACGTAGATTTGCCTGTAACTGCCCCTCAAACCAGCACAACCACAGATTTGACTACTGGAACTTTGGCCCACATGGCGGATTATGCCTTACGTATCCTCAAAAGGGACCCACGCATTCTTAAAATGATGACCGATGATGATTACTGGTTGGCCTGCCTCCTTGATCCTCGCTATAAAGGCAAATTGCAAAATATTATGCCACATGAGAACCTCGAACAAATATTAGCAACCAAACAAGCAACTCTTGTAGACCGTTTGATTCAGGCATTCCCAGCACACAGCGCCGGTGATGGTTCTCACACAAGCTGCAGGGGGCTACAGGGCAGAGGTGTTAGAGGTGCACAAATCAGAAGTGGTGGACAGAGGGGTTTTCTGACCAGGTTGTGGAGTGATTTCGCAATGACCGCAGACAGGACAGGTACTGCAGCATCTATTCAAAGTGACAGGAGACAACATTTGTCCAGTATGGTTACTAACTTTTTTTCAGCCCTTATTGATGCGTCATTCCCATTTGACTACTGGGCATCCAAATTAGACACCTGGCCTGAATTGGCAGAATATGCATTGCAGGAGCTTGCTTGCCCAGCAGCTAGTGTGCTATCAGAAAGAGTATTCAGTGCTGCTGGTTCAATATTAACCGAAAAAAGGACTCGTCTGGCTACCCAAAATGTGGATGATCTAACCTTTATTAAAATGAACCACTCCTGGATTTCAAATTATTTTGCCCCACCTTTCCCGGCTGACACCTAGCTTTCCTATAAAAAGGTCTTGCTTGTGGACTGGTCTTACTGAGTGTTCCAATCTCTTAATTTGCAGCAGCTGTTTGTCCAGCATACGACATGTTTACACCTCCCTAAATGGGAAAACTACCCCCACGGGGCCGTGGTCTCGCCACTTGGCGCAAGCACCCGTTAGAGTGCCGTTTGTCTGAAGAGGTGGGTGTGCCCGCTTTTGGTCGACGGCACTGCCACTGGGTCCCTCATAATACAATAAAGTGTCTCTGGCGGTGGTGGCGCGCAACCAACGTCAGACACACTGTTGTAACATGAGGGGCCCTGGGCCTGTACCGCCGGCCACAAGAGAGTCCCCCCCCCAGCTCAAACTGTGCTCTACCACGTGCAAAATTATCTCTCACAGCTCCAACAATGTTTAGTCTATGCGCTGACATCCTTCAATGCCTGGCACTGACAATACCAATTTGTTGACATGTATGATGCTAGTTAAAATAGTCAGGGTCAGTGTCCTATATTGACACCAGTAAATACGTATTGCCAAATTACATGTCTGAAACTCAGTAGAGGCGCCCACCCCTGTACCTAAGTATGCCACACTTTTTTTTTTGTTTGTTTTGTTGTTTTGTGAGACATTAACATCTATTTATTTTTTGGGAGTACTAACTGTGTCAGACACTCCTTGCAATCGTCCTCCGCTGACCACACCAATGCTGCCTGTGTACCCCTGCGAGATAACTCTAAGTGCCTTGAGCCTATTTTTATTTATTTTAGGCCTAGTAAGCCTGTCTGCGGTCGCTCCTTGCAATCCTCCTCCACTGACCACACCAATGCTGCCTGTGTACCCATGTAACCTATTTAAAACTGCCTTGAGCCTATTTTTATTTATTTTAGGCCTAGTAAGCCTGTCTGCGGTCCCTCCTTGCAATCGTCCTCCGCTGACCACACCAATGCTGCCTGTGTACCCCTGCGAGATAACTCTAAGTGCCTTGAGCATATTTTTATTTATTTTAGGCCTAGTAAGCCTGTCTGCGGTCCCTCCTTGCAATCGTCCTCCGCTGACCACACCAATGCTGCCTGTGTACCCCTGCGAAATAACTCTAAGTGCCTTGAGCCTATTTTTATTTATTTTAGGCCTACTAAGTCTGTCTGCGGTCCTTCCTTGCAATCGTCCTCCGCTGACCACACCAATGCTGCCCGTGTACCCCTGGAACCTATTTTAAAGTGCATAGAGCCTATTTTTTTATTTTATTTAATATTAATAAAGCCATGATGGACTACGCTGTACCACGCTACGAGCTACCCAGTTGACACTTCTTTTGCGAGAAAAGCCATCCCAACCCTCCACCAGCATGTAAAAGACCGCATTGTCCATGCACTCTGGCCATCTGTGAGTACAAAGGTGCACCTGACAACAGACGCATGGACCTGTAGGCATGGCCACGGAAGGTTACGTGTCCATTACGGCGCAATGGGTTAATGTGGTGGATGCATGGTCCACAGGGGACAGCCTACTAAGTCTGTCTGCAGTCCCTAATTCAAATTGCCCTCAATTCAGGTTTTCGGGCTTTTTTAAAAAATAGGAAACTGCATTTGGGCTACTAGTTTGGTTGGGGCCTACTGTTGATGTCTGCCGCTCCTGGGTGTTCTCCTCCTCCTGGGTGTTCTCCTCCTCCTTGGTGTTCTCCTCCTGGTTTCCTTGTCTGAGCTTCAACCTTCAGGCTCTCATAAAGTATTTTTAAATGTAACACTGCAGTTGCCCTGCTACCTGGGTTGGGGCCTAGTAACGGTGTCTGCCGCTCCCTGGTGTTCTCCTCCTCCTTGGTGTTCTCCTCCAGGTTTCCTTGTCTGAGCTTCAACCTTCAGGCTCTCATAAAGTATTTTTAAATGTAACACTGCAGTTGCCCTGCTACCTGGGTTGGGGACTAGTAACGGTGTCTGCCGCTCCCTGGTGTTCTCCTCCTCCTTGGTGTTCTCCTCCTGGTTTCCTTGTCTGAGCTTCAACCTTCAGGCTCTCATTAAGTAGTTGTTTTTAAAAATTGGTGGTTGGGGCCTACTAACGGTGTGTGCCGCTCCCTGGTGTTGTCTTCCGCTGTATAAAGCTGAGCTTAAATCTTAAGGCTCTCGTTAAGTAGTTGTTTTTAAAATGTGTGGTTGGGCCCTTAAAACGGTGTCTGATGCTACTGGGTGTTCTCCTCCTCCTTGGTGTTCTCCTACAGATTTCCTTGTCTTAGCTTCAACCTTCAGGCTCTCATTAAGTATTTGTTTTTAAAAATTGGTGGTTGGGGCCTACTAACGGTGTGTGCCGCTCCCTGGTGTTGTCCTCCACTGTTTAAAGCTGAGCTTCAGTCTTTAGGCTTTCGGCCTATAGTAGCAGATATTAAACTGCATTTGGCCTTCAACTTTGGTTGGGCCCTACTAACGGTGTGTGCCGCTCCCTGGTGTTGTCCTCCACTGTATAAAGCTGAGCTTCAGTCTTTAGGCTTTCGGCCTATAGTAGCAGATATTAAACTGCATTTGGCCTTCAACTTTGGTTGGGCCCTACTAACGGTGTGTGCCGCTCCCTGGTGTTGTCCTCCACTGTATAAAGCTGAGCTTCAGTCTTTAGGCTTTCGGCCTATAGTAGCAGATATTAAACTGCATTTGGCCTTCAACTTTGGTTGGGCCCTACTAACGGTGTGTGACGCTCCCTGGTGTTGTCCTCCACTGTATAAAGCTGAGCTTCAGTCTTTAGGCTTTCGGCCTATAGTAGCAGATATTAAACTGCATTTGGCCTACAACATTGGTTGGGCCCTACTAATGGTGTGTGCCGCTCCCTGGTGTTGTCCTCCACTGTATAAAGCTGAGCTTCAACCTTAAGGCTCTCATTAAGTAGTTGTTTTTAAAAATTGGTGGTTGGGGCCTACTAACGGTGTGTGCCGCTCCATGGTGTTGTCCTCCACTGTATAAAGCTGAGCTTCAATCGTAAGGCTCTCGTTAAGTAGTTGTTTTTAAAATGTGTGGTTGGGCCCTTAAAACGGTGTCTGACGCTACTGGGTTTTCTCCTGTTTTGTTGCCCCGACCTTCAATGTTCAGGCTTTCGGCTTACATTTTAAATAATTAAACTGCAGTTGGCCTACTACTTTGGTTGGGCCTAGTAACGGTGTGTGCCGCACCTTGGTGTTGTCCTGTGTTATTTTCCTGACCTTTAATCTTCAGGCTTTCGGCCTTCATTTGCAATATTAAACTACATAGGGCCTACTAGTGTGGTTCGGCCCTACTAATGGTGTCTGCCGCTCCTGGGTTTTCTACTCCACTGAACTATGCAATGCCACCTGGTTAGTCCTGTTACCAATTTTGAACTGCATTTTACCCACTTTATTATTTGGGCCTATATCAGTGTTTCGTCCTCATCCTGCCCATTGCCCAGCCGGTGCTAGATGAGTCTTGTGGTACTTTGACCCAGACCACTACATTCCCCTTGCACGCTACACAGCCACAATCTGACCCTGCTGAAAGTCATGTTCCCCTTCCCGCATACTATACCACCTTACACAGGGAAAATGAGGAAGGTGCAGATGAAAGTGCAGGTTTCTTCAACAGGTAGGGGGGCATACTCGTTGGCAACGTCACAGGCACAGGGCCCCTCAGAGTACGCAAAAGTGTCGCTGCCGTTGGGAGGCGCCCCCGCCGTGCAAACACACCACCGTACTTTGAGGGGCCCTGTGCCAGTGCCAATGCGAACGAGTGGGCCTCCCTGCTTGCTCAGGATCGCAGCACTTGCAAAGTTGAAATACTTACCTCTCACTGCTCCACCGCCATGACGTAGTCCACGTTTCCTGGGCCCACTAAAACCTTGAACCAGCCCTACCCCCCACAACTTTTGCCAAATGACCCCCAATTTCCAATGCCCAACTATTATTAGAAAGTTAATTAAGATTGACAAGCTTCAGAAACAGGAATGGATGTTTTTGGCATTAAAATGGGCACTGTAGGTGTTTTCCTGGCCTCCACTCACTGCCGACTATGCTTCCCCATTGACTTGCATTGGGTTTCATGTTTCAGTCGATCCCCGACTTTTCGCGATAATCGGCCGACTTCACTCGACTCGACTTTGGACAAAGTCGGGTTTCGCAAAACCCGACTCGATCTTAAAAAAATGAAAGTCGCTCAACCCTAGTTAGCACTGTTGTTTTGCCTTACATAGGTTCTGGGTTCAAATCCCATTAAGATCAACATCTGTAAGGTTTTTTGTTCTCCCCCCGTATTTGTATGGGTTTCCTCCGGGTACTCCGATGGCCTCCCTCACGCCAAAGACATTCTGATTGGTAATTTAGATTGTGTGCCCCAAATGGGGATAGCGATGATGATGTCTCTAAAGTGCTGTGGAATTTGATGGCGCTTTTTAGTAAGCATAATAAATAGTTGAGCCGCTTGAAATTCAAATTGATAAGGTTTAGTGAATTTTTCAAAAAGTTCAATTTGCGGCAAATTTTAAGTAGTTGAATTTGCCGTGTGAAGAACATTTTATCATCCCTCGATACTGAATCAAAATGGTTTTATTCTCAATATGGCCTTTGGTCAAAGGGAGAAGGAGGAGGAAAGAGAGAAAAAGAGAGAGTGCGAGTGACCAAACTTTGTCCTGCAAAAAGGATGAGCAATATGTGTAATTTGAATACATGAATCAATTACAAAACAGAAGAAAATCCAGCTCAACAAACTTGTGAACAAATTTCTTTCTTTATTCTCTGAAAGTGCTCAGAAGAGGGTAAAACAGCATAAGCATTGTAGGTTACATGATATGTGACATCAATGCGTTTCAGGTGGCTTTGCACCCTTAATCATGAATTCATGTGTCTTTTCTGATCCATACCTGGTTCATTTTAATGAATGTGAGCTTGCCTACATTGGCTGTGGACAGGTGGATTCACCTGTCTGTGATGACACTCCCTGCCCTGCTAAACACATGTTTAGTACACTTTAAGTATACTTGCCTCAGGGCAGGTCAGCACCTCCAAGGCATAAAGGGCAAGCTCAGGCCATTTGTCCAATTTGGAGACCCAAAAGTGAAATGGGGCAGACCCATCAGTAATAAAGTTGTTGCATGAGAACAGGTACTCTTCCATCATGTTATATAAACGCTGCCTCCTGCTAATATGGACCATATCAGATGGTGGTGATGGATGTTCTGGCATGTGAAGGTATTGTTTACACATTTTGGCCATGCTAACCCTTCTTACCAAGGTGCTGATGGTGCCTCATCTGCATTGGCATTTCATCCTCTGCCTCTTCCTTTTTCTTCCAATGAGAGTGCACTGCCAGGCGGGAAAGCCATCAGTAGTTTCTCTACCAGCATGTGCTTGTATTCCAGTTCAAGGACAGAAGTAAGGATTGTATGTGGTCCTTGTAGCAGGTATCCAGCAGGGTTATATAATAGAACAAAGCAAAGTCCAGCTCACCATAGTTGACATCTCTGAATATTCGGAGCACGGAACCGCTGTGTCAGGGCGTGGAGGGATCAAAGAAAAAAGGAAAATCCAGCTCAACGAAATAGTGAAAAAAACGTGTCGTTCCTTTATTCACTTCAATAGTATATGTGGAGGATAAAAACATCAGCAACAACAGAAATAAAAACAGTATCAACGCGTTTCTGGTGACAGAGCACCCTTAATCATGATATGATATGATCATGATTAAGGGTGCTCTGTCACCAGAAACGCGTTGATACTGTTTTTATTTCTTTTGTTGCTGATGTTTTTATCCTCCACATATACTATTGAAGTGAATAAAGGAACGACACGTTTTTTTCACTATTTCGTTGAGCTGGATTTTCCTTTTTTCTTTGATCCAGCAGGGTTGCAACCTAGTAATCAGAAAAGATAACAATACTGTCAACTTGGCGGTCGTTGCATAGGCACAGCAGCATGTATTGGCTCATGTGTTCCAGGCTGTCTAGAGTCAATGATAAGCTGTCCTCAGTGGTAGGTGTACAGTCTGGTTCCTCTGTATTCCCCAGCCATGCTCAAGTGATGACTGTGAACAGCTTAAAGTACCACCCTGCTGGAAAACAGTTCCTCAATGTCCTCCTACTTCCTACTTCCTTCAAATCTGTCCCTTGTTTGGACCCTTGCATATCAGGCCACTGTGGGTTCAGGAACCCACCCTCCGAGCAATGTGTGGATGACAGGCCTGCTAAAGGTGTGAATGTTGCCTGGTCCTCCTGCTTCTCTTCCTACTGTGCCACCACCTTCTCCATCATCGCCTGAAGAGTTTTTTCAAGCAGAGAAGTGGGATAGTAAAGCTGATGATGGCGTCACCAGCGCTGGCCATGTTTATGCAATATTCAAAGCAGCGCAAAATGGCACACACTTCCCGCATGGAGGCCCACTCATTTTTGCTGAAATTGGGTTCCACCTAGCGACTGGTGCGTGCATACTGCAGCTGAAACTTCACAATTGCCTACTGCTGCTCGCACAGTCTCACCAGCATATGCAAGGTGGAGTTCCACCTTGTTGGTACGTCACATATGAGGTGGTGAGCTGGAAGGCAGAAGTGACACTGCAGCGCAGACAGGGGAGTAGCAGTAGGGTGGGAACACCGAAAGCACGCATACTTTGCACACACTTTCAGCAACAAATCAGACATATTTGGGTAGTTCTTCAGGAAGCTTTTCAACACCAAGTTCAGCACTTGCACCAGGCAAAGGATGGGAGTCAAACCAGCTAGGTCCAGAGCTGCTACCAGATTTTGCCTGTTATCGCAAACCACCAAGCTAGGATTGAGGTTCATGGGCACCAACCACTCATCTGTCTGCTGTTTGATCCCTGTCCACAAAGAAATGGGACTGCTGGTATAGTATTAACCGTTGAAATATGTTGGAACTCACCATGATATACTTGCAGTCTATGGGATATTTATCATTACAGCTATATGCTGTTATGCTGATGCAGGGGTGGTTGGTCCTATAAGCCCTTTCTTTGATGTGTGGCCATTGAGTATGTGCATTGTTCCCCGCTTTTACCACTGTACCTCTGAATTCTAGTGTTAATACATTTTGTATTTAATAAAGTTTGTACATTTTTATGGGACTTTTATGACTGCTTGTTTGTTTTTGTTTGGTATGTGCATTTGCAGTTGGCCCCGCTATGGTCCTTACATGCATGTATTTGTGTGACATGGGATATTAGTTCTCTGATAATTCTAATTTTCACCCCTTTAAATGTAATATGCTTGCTACATTTGTGTCATGCTATCTTATCTGGTCAGAAACGTGTGTGCAGGGCAGGGATGGCAAAGTAGTAGCAGCTGGGAACAACGTACTGCGGGACAACCACCGACATCAGTTTTTTTAAATTGGCTGTCTCCGCCAGCTGGAAGGGCAGCATTTCAAACTCCAGTAGTTTAGAAATGCTGACATTAAGGCACATGGCTCATGGGTGGTTAGGGTGGAATTTCCTCTTACTATCAAAGGTTTGGGGTATTTGCGATGGAGAGCTGAAAACTTTCCATGGGATAGTGTAGTCATGGTCGGAGATACTGTTAGGGGTGGTGGTGTTGCTGTCACATCTTCTTGTTGAGGAGAGGCAGGTGGCCCTTTTGAATGTGATCGAGAGGAAGAAGCCAAGAGCGCAGCAAAACAGGGAGCAGGAGGAGGCTCAAATTTGCCATGATTTTTAAGATGTGTACTTCACTGGTGCTTGTGCTTGGATTTGAACATGCAGGTGGTGCTAAGGTTTAGAATATGTATGCCTTGAGGCTCTGATGGCACAACGTGCAAACGACCTGCGGCTAGTCTTCACTACATTGGGTGAAGAAGTCCAACATCAGTGAGCTTCTTTGATCTGGCTTTTGAGGCTCCATTCAGTCCCACCATACAACACAAAAGACACTCTAACAAATCACTTAACCATCTTACACTTTCTATCCTCCTTCTCCTATTCACAGGAGATATTTCTCCCAACACTGGCCCTTCTTGTATTAGTAAGTCGAACCCCTAACCTACTACACTCAAACCCCTCAAATCTCATTAATATTCCATGCATGCCTTCTGTCTCTTTTGAATGTGCTCTGTGGAATTCTCGCTCAGCATGTAACAAAATCTCCTTCATCCATGATATCTTCCTTTCTAATTTTCTTAACCTTTTGGCTCTTATTGACACCTCGATCCAGCAGTTAGACATCACTGCTGCTGCTGCTGCTCTCATATGGTGGACTGGATTTCTCTCAAACCCTGAGATCGGACAACACACAAAGAGGAGGTGTTGGTCTGCTCCTATCAACCAAATGTACTTTTCAGGTAATCTCCAAGTACCCTCACTTATTTTCCTTCTTTTGAGGTCCCCTTCTCCCTTCGAGTGGTGGCTGTGTATCATCCTCCGGGCTTTTCCTGTCAGTTCTTTCATCACTTTGCCACCTGGTTTCCACGTTTTCTACCCTGTGACATCCTGACCCTCATCATGGGCGACTCTAAAAACACCTTTGGTTTTCTCCTTTCCCCATCTGCCACTCACCTTTTATCTATAACCTCCTCCTTCGGTCTTTCAAAGCTTGCTAACTCTCCTACACATGAAGATGGAAATACGCTGGATGTATTCTTCTCCTGGCTCTGCTCAGTGCATGATTTTACCAACTCCACTCTCCCACTATCTGACCACAATCTTATTTCATTCTCTGTCAATAACTGTCACCCCACTCAGGACAGCCCCACTTTCCACACTTATACAAATATATGTGCCATTAATACCCAGAAACTTATGAAAAATTTGAGGTCATCATTGGCCCCAATCTCCTCCCTCTCATGTCCTGACTCTGCACTGCAAAATTATACTGAAACACTGCAAAGTACCCTGGATGAAGCTGCACCTCCTACACATAGAATAAATCTGCACAGTGTGTCCTAGAAGTGTGAAAATTAATGTAGAATTAAAACCAGAATTGAACGAGAAGGGAACTGAAGGTAATTGGCCAGTCACTAGCGTTGATCGATACCGTCCGATACTTGAAAGTATCGGTATCGGAAAGTATCGGCCGATACCGGCAAAGTATCGGATCTAATCCGATACTGATACCCGATACCAATACAAGTCAATGGGACTCAAGTATCGGACGGTATCCCTGATGGTTCCCAGGGTCTGAAGGAGAGGAAACTCTCCTTCAGGCCCTAGGATCCATATTAATGTGTAAAAGAAAGAATTAAAATAAAAAATATTGCTATACTCACCTCTCCGACGCAGCCTGGACCTCACCGAGGGAACCGGCAGCGTTCTTTGCTTAAAATGCGCGCGTTTACTTCCTTCCGTGACGTCACGGCTTGTGATTGGTCGCGTGCCGCCCATGTGGCCGCGACACGACCAATCACAGCAAGCCGTGACGTAATTTTCAGGTCCTGAATGCCTAATTCTAGGCATTCAGGATTTTAAAATTACGTTCCGGCTTGTGATTGGTTGCGTGCCGCCCATGTGACCGCGACGCGACCAATCACAGCAAGCCGTGACGTAATTTCAGGTCCTGAATGCCTAATTCTGCATTTAGGACCTGAAAATTACATCACGGCTTGCTGTGATTGGTCGCGTCGCGGTCACATGGGCGGCACGCAACCAATCACAAGCCGTGACGTAATTTTAAAATGCGCGCGTTTTCTGCCTCCCGTGACGTCACGGCTTGTGATTGGTCGCGTCGCCCATGTGACCGCGACGCAACCAATCACAAGCCGGAACGTAATTTTAAAATCCTGAATGCCTAGAATTAGGCATTCAGGACCTGAAAATTACGTCACGGCTTGCTGTGATTGGTCGTGTCGTGGCCACATGGGCGGCACGCGACCAATCACAAGCCGTGATGTCACGGAAGGAAGTAAACGCGCGCATTTTAAGCAAAGAACACTGCCGGTTCCCTCGGTGAGGTCCAGGCTGCGTCGGAGAGGTGAGTATAGCAATATTTTTTATTTTAATTCTTTCTTTTACACATTAATGTTGTTTCGATACCGATACCCGATACCACAAAAGTATCGGATCTCGGTATTGGAATTCCGATACCCGCAAGTATCGGCCGATACCGATACTTGTGGTATCGGAATGCTCAACACTACCAGTCACTGTAAACAATGTTTCTGTTTGTTGTCACTTTCACCCCTATAATCCTTCACTTTCTGCTAACTCCCCTAATCCCTACACCTAGTAAGGAAATGGTCATCTCTTCCTCAATCCTCCCCATCCATCTCACCTCCTCCTTAGGACTGTTCCTCAACATACAATCCTCTGTCTCCAAGCACAGACAGTCCCCTCATGCCCTCTCCTACTCCGACCTGCTAACACTTTCTCTGCTCCTTCTCACTGCTGGTGATATCTCTCTAAATCCTGGTCCTCCTCACCACATCCCCACATTCAGTTCTTCCTCCCATCCATGCTCTATCACAAATTTGCGCAACCTCACTAACTTTATACCCATTTGCCCGGCCCCCACTTCCCCAGTCCCACTAACAGGAGCTCTATGGAACGCTCATTCTGTCTGAAACAAACTTTCCTACATCCATGATCTTTTTATTACTAACAAATTTTCCTTCCTCGCCATCACCGAAACCTGACTCACCACTTCTGACACAGCCTCTCCTGCTGCACTTTCATATGGTTGCTTCCATCTTTCTCACACACCCCACCCCAACAGCAAGCATGGCGGAGGAGTTGGTTTTCTCCTGTCAGATAAATGTTCCTTCACCCCAATCCCACTTCCACCCTATATTACCCTCCCTTCCTTTGAGGTGCACTCTGTGCGCATCTACTCCCCCTCCAACCTCCAACTGGCTGTCATTTACCGCTCCCCAGGGCCAGCCACCACCTTCTTTGACCACTTCACCACATGGCTACTTCAATTCCTTCCTGCGGACATCCCCACTATCATCATGGGCGACTAAAACATCCCCATTGATACTTCCCTCTCAGCTGCCACTAAACTTCTATCTCTCACTTCCTCCTTCAGCCTCACTCAATGGTCTTCTACAACCACTCACAAAGATGGTCACACACTGGACCTCATCTTTACCCGCCTCTGCTCCCTATTTAACCTCTCTAACTCACCACTTCCTCTTTCTGACCACAATCTACTCACATTCTCTTCCCTCTCCACTCCTTGTCTACAATCCCCACCCCACAAACTTGCACACCCTTGCCGAAATCTTAAACACATCGATCTACACTCACTCTCTGAATCCCTCCTCCCGCTCACAGACATAAGTTCCCTACACAATGCGGATTACGCTGCCGCTCTATATAACACCACAATAGCTGTAGCTTTGGAATCTCTTGCCCCTCTCACACATACCAAAGCTCACAAAATCAAAGGACAGACCTGGCACACCAGCCTGACCAAAGAACTGAGGCGAGCTTCCAGGGCTGCTAAGTCCAGATGGAAAAGATACCACTCCAAAGAGCACTTCATTGCATTCAAACAGTCTCTCACTACTTTCAAGACCACACTCACCACAGCAAAACAAACCTACTTCTCATCTCTCATATCCTACAACCCTAAACAGTTATTCAACACCTTCAATTCTCGCCTCTGTCTCCCAGCACCTCCTCCCTCCCCACTCATCTCAGCTGAAGACTTTGCCTCATTTTTAAGCAGAAGATTGAGAACATCAGAGACAGTTTTAGTGGACAATCCCCAGAGCCCTTCCTCCAACTACCCAGCCCTCCACCTCCAAAACCAACTTCTCCACCATTACAGAAGATCGACTCTCCACTCTACTCTCAAGATCGCATCTCACCACCTGTGCACTTGACCCGATCCCATCCCACTTCATCCCAAACCTCGACACAGTCTTCATCCCAACCCTAACCCAGCTCTTCAACCTATCACTAACAACTGGTGTTTTCCCCTCAAGCTTTAAACATGCCTCAATCATACCTATCCTCAAAAAGTCCTCCCTTGACCCATCCTCTGTATCTAGCGATCGCCCTATATCACTTCAATGCCTCAAAACTACTGGAACAACACGTCCATCTTGAACTGTCCTCCCATCTATCTTCCTGCACCCTCTTCAACTGCTTACAATCAGGCTTCTGGTCACACCACTCCTCTGAAACTGCCTTAATTAAGGTCACCAATGACCTATTTACCGCCATAAGCAAGCAACACTACTCTATCCTCCTCCTCCTGGACCTGTCCTCTGCCTTTGACACAGTGGACTATTCCCTGTTGCCGAGGACACTCTCATCCCTTGGCATCACAGACTTGGCCCTATCCTGGATCTCATCATACCTAACTGACCGGACATTCAGCATGCTGACGACACACAGATTTACATCTCTGAACCAGATATCACCACCCTACTAACCAGAATCCCTCAATGCCTGTCTGCTATTTCATCCTTTTTCTCTGCTAGATTTCTGAAACTTAACATGGAAAAAACAGAACTCATCATCTTTCCCCCATCTCACGCGACCCCCCCAACGAACCTATCCATTACAGTAAACGGCTGCCCACTCTCCCCAGTCCCACAAGCTCGCTGTCTTGTGGTAATCCTTGACACTGATCTCTCCTTCAAACCACATATCCAAGCCCTTTCCACTTCCTGCTGCCTTCAACTCAAAAATATTTCACGGATCCATACATTCTAAACCAAGAATCTGCAAAAATCCTAGCCCATGCCCTCATCATCTCCCGCCTCGACTACTGTAACCTCCTGCTCTGTGGCCTCCCCTCTAACACTCTCGCACCCCTCCAATCTATTCAAAACTCGGCTGCCCGACTAATCCACCTGTCCCCCTGTTATTCCCTGGCCTCTCCCTTCTGTCAATCCCTTCACTGGCTCCCCATTACCCAGAGACTCCAGTATAAAAGCCTAACCATGACATACAAAGCCATCCACAACCTGTCTCCTCCATACATCTGTGACCTCGTCTCCCGGTACTTTCCTGCACGCAACCTCCGATCCTCACAAGATCTCCGTCTACTCCCCTCTTATCTCTTCTTCCCACAATCGCATACAAGATTTCTCTCGCGCATCACTCCTTCTCTGGAACTCTCTACCACAACACATCAGACTCTTGCCTACAATTGAAACCTTCAAAAAGAACCTGAAGACCCACCTCTTCTGACAAGCCTACAACCTGCAGTAACCACTAGTGTTGAGCGATACCGTCCGATACTTGAAAGTATCGGTATCGGATAGTATCGGCCGATACCCGAAAAGTATCGGATATCGCCGATACCGATACCCGATACCAATACAAGTCGATGGGACACCAAGTATCGGAAGGTATCCTGATGGTTCCCGGGGTCTGAAGGAGAGGAAACTCCCCTTCAGGCCCTGGGATCCATATTAATGTGTAAAATAAAGAATAAAAATAAAAAATATTGATATACTCACCCTCTGACGCGCCCTGGTTGTAACCGCCAGCCTCCGTTCATAAGAATGAGCGCTTGAAAGTCCTTAGATGACGTCGCGGCCTGTGATTGGTCGCGGAGCGGTCACGTCACGTTCAAGATTATTGTACTTGTTTTTATTATGTATACCCCTCCTCACATGTAAAGTGCCATGGTAGAAATGGTGCTATAATAATAATAATAATAATAATAAGCACGTTTCATACAGCGGTATTCCAGGTGTACCAAAAGTCTATGGAAAAAATTCAATCTGGCCAAAGATTTCATCCATTATAAATATATGTTTAAAACATAGAACTCTGCTCTTCAACTCCTCACCTTCCAAGCAAACCTATTTCAACACCCTCATTACCTCATTGTCCACCAATCTCAGCGCTGATGATATGGCCAATTATTTAAAAGAAAAAATCTATCATATCCGACAGGAAATTTTTTCTCAATCCCTTCATACCATCCACTTTCCTCCTTCCCCCACTGCATCTAGCTCACTCTGTCTTTGAACCAGTCACAGAAGAAGTAATCAGGCTCCTTTTATCTTCTAGCTGGATTACTTGCACCAGTGACCCTATTCCCTCACATCTCCTAAAGTCCATTTTACCAGGTGTCACCACATTCATAACAAAAATATTCAACCTCTCTCTCTCTTTCCATGTCCTTCCATTCTCATTTAAGCACTCAAGCATACATCCATTACTTAAAAAGCCATCTCTCGACCAAAACTGTGCTGCTACCTATGGACTTGTCTCTAATCTTCCCTACATCTCTAAACTCCTGGAATGCTTGCTCCACTCCCATCTAATCTGCTATCTCTCATATACTCTCTTATTCACACTCTAAAAACCGGTGGTTTTCACTCTTTACACGCTACTGAAACTGCCGTAACTAAAGTATGTATTTATCTTGTAACAGCTAAAGCTAATGGTCACTACATGCTGATTCTCCTGGATCTCTGTGCAGCATTCAACACTGTGGATCACAGCTCCTCCTCACTATGCTCTGCTCAATAGGCTTCAATGACACCATTCTTTCCTGGTTTTCCTCCTAGCTCTCTTCTTGCTTCTTCACTGTATATTTTTCTGGCTCTTCCTCCTCTCCATTTCCCCTTACTGTCGGGGCTCCTCAAGGATCAGTCCTAGACACCCTCCTTTTCTCCTTGTAAACTGCCCCTATTGGATAAAAAATCAGTAGATTTGGCTTTCAGCACCACCTACTGTATATGCTGACGACACCTAACTAAGCACCTCTATTCCTGACATCATACCTGCATTAATACAAAACACCAGTGATTGTCTTACCACTGTCTTCACTCTATTTGAAACTGAACCTTTCAAAAACTGAACTCCTTGTGTTTACTCCCTCCACTAATCTACCTATGCCTGACATTGTCATTTCTGTATGTGGTCCTATCATTACTCCCTAGCAACATGCCTGCTGTTTTTGGGTCAAACATGATCTTTCATTCACTCCCTACATCCGATCACTCTCTTGCTCTTGTCATCTACACCTCAAAAGCATTTCTAGAATTTGACCATTTCTTACTTACAACTCTGTAAAAACTCATACTGTAACTCTTATTCATTCTCATCTGAACTATTGTAGCTCTCTACTAATTGGTCTCCCTCTTTCTAAACTCTCCCCTCTCTAAACCTTCCTGAATGCAGCAGACAGGATCATATTCTTCACCACCAGTTACACCGACGCCTCTACCCTGTTCCTGTCGTTGCACTGGTTACCCATCCACTCCAGAGTGCAATATAAGCTTATTACTCTCACCTTCAAAGCACGCCACAGTTCAGAACCACCCTACATCTCCTCCGTCATCTCAGTCTACCACCCTACCCATGTCCTCCATTCTGCTAAGGTCCTAAGATTAACATCCTCAATAATCTGAACCTCCCACTCCCGTCTCCAAGACCCCTCATGTGCTGCACCAATTCTTTGAAATGCATTAACTAGGACAATTCAATTAATCCCCAATACCCACAGTTTTAAGTGTGCCTCACAGAGTGGCCAACCAACTCAACATAGTATCTAACTATCCCTGTTTTGCCAATATAACATTTTCTTAAAAATCTGAAAACTTGTATCATCTGTTCTCATACCCTTTAAGCATTTAACAGCCCTCTGTGTCTGTACTTTTACATATACTGGTTGGTTACCATTTCATGCAGCATTACGTGAACACCCTATTAATTACATTGATGGCTGGACCGTGCAATGAAAGCAATTGTAACCATCCACCTTTTGTGTCTCCCTTATTTTTTCATAGATTGTAAGCTGACGAGCAGGGCCCTCACTCCTCTTGATAACTGTTGAATTATGTGATTATTGTTATTCTGTAATTTCTTTTATTGTCTGTACAATTCCCCTCTATAATCTAAAGTGCTGCGGAATATCTTGGAGCTATAGAAATAAAATTATTATTATTGTTGCATACTTCTATTTTCTCACTTACAGGTATCCAGTCCTTTCTCTGGTTAACCAGTTACCCTAGCTTTGATTACACAGCATAGATACATCAGAAAAGGATGTTTAACACATTATAAAGTTCAGCTATCTTATGCCAAAGGGTTAACAAGCATGTTAAAAGAAAAGAGCATTGATTTACTTTTTTTGGACTGTGCTTAAGTCAGAAATTGGCGAAAGATCTGAAGCAAAATGCTGACTCTGCTTACTTCTAAATCAGCACGATAAATCAAGCATTCCTAGAGAAAGGGATACATTAAAACACGTTATATTTGCAAATTGTGCTAAATTTTTAAGAAATATGAAAAACATTTTAGTGGCTGTAAAGTACCATCTACTCCCATGTTGGGTTTACCATAACTGATGTGAAAAATTCTGGATACCTGGATAGCATTCCAGTTCATGATTTACTTAAAATGTCTATATACAGACAGCTTTAAAAATATATTTTTTAATAATGGTATTTGCTTTTATGATGTATTTAAATTAAAGACCACTCAATGGATCCCAAAGTAAAACAGACCATTATGTAATATGGCTATTCCTTGACAAGAATCCTTATTTCCATAGCCTCACTGTATTCATGCCTCTTTCTCGGGCCGTGAATGTGCATCTGGACTCCAAGCCTGCAATTAAAAAAGGTTGGGGAGCTCTACTTTCTCGGAGATTCCATGAGGATTCTGCAGCCATTGAAAGATTGGTTGATATTACTGGGACCTTGGGAGGTCTCACCTTTAGCCAGAAGCCTCCTAGAAGTTTCCTGATAGAAATAAAACACATGGTAAACTGCTTTGCCCAAACCAAAAAATGTGTTTGTTTGATAAGATGGTTTGCAAGTTATAAAAAACAGGTACTTCACTTTGTCTATTTGGCACCCCTTTGTCACATTGTTCTGTAGAACTTGGCCCTACCTATTATACCGGCTGCCTTTCATCTGGGTCATGAATGTAATAAATATTTATTAGCTTGAGACATAAAGGTCAGTGTTCAATTAAGCATTTAAAGCACAAAATTAAACAAATGAATAGCCAATGTAATGTAGCATAGACAGCAATGTGTGACCATCCGTAGAAAACATCAAACAAATAATAACCTTTCTTATTTAACTGGGCAATTGGTTTGGGAAGATGTTTCTTTGTGTCTTATAATCATTGTCCTATGTTGTGATAATATATAGACTAATTAGTTGGAACAAAGAAGTTTGTATGATCTCCTCGTTTTTGTGTGGGTTTCCGTCACGTACTCCGGTTTCATCTGCATTTTTGTGTAGTTTTTATTTATCAGTCATTGGATGCTGCCATTAAACAAAATATTTAATGAGTTGAGAATAAACTTCAGAAGCCATAGACATACCTCTGCTAAATACAGTGAAAAGGTTAAAACAGTGGTTTGCTTTATTCTTGTCCTGATAGGTAGGAAATATCTACTGAGATATATACGTCTTCCATGGATGATTCATCTGCATTTGTAGATACATACGTACATTGGAGATATTGCTCAGAAGAAAGTCCTTTAATTGAAAGAATGACACAAACTCCTTTAATGAACGTAAATTAAACCATACTCACATCATCACTAGTGTTGAGCATTCCGATACCGCAAGTATCGGGTATCGGCCGATATTTGCTGTATCGGAATTCCGATACCGAGATCCGATACTTTTGTGGTATCGGGTATCGGTATCGAAACAACATTAATATGTAAAATAAAGAATTAAAATAAAAAATATTGCTATACTCACCTCTCCGACGCAGCCTGCACCTTACTGAGGGAACCGGCAGCGTTGTTTGCTTAAAATTCGCGCTTTAACTTCCTTACTTGAAGTCCCGGCTTGTGATTGGTCGCGCGCCGCCCATGTGACCGCGACGCGACCAATCACAGCAAGCCGTGACGTAATTTTAGGTCCTTCAGGATTTTAAAATTACGTTCCGGCGTTGTGATTGGTTGCGTCGCGGTCACATGGGCGACGCGACCAATCACAAGCCGTGACGTCACGGGAGGCAGGACACGCGCGCATTTTAAAATGCGCGTGTCTCCTGCCTCCCGTGACGTCACGGCTTGTGATTGGTCGCGTCGCCCATGTGACCGCGACGCAACCAATCACAACGCCGGAACGTAATTTTAAAATCCTGAAGGACCTAAAATTACGTCACGGCTTGCTGTGATTGGTCGCGTCGCGGTCACATGGGCGGCGCGCGACTAATCACAAGCCGGGACTTCAAGTAAGGAAGTTAAAGCGCGAATTTTAAGCAAACAACGCTGCCGGTTCCCCCGCTGAAGTCCAGGCTGCGTCGGAGAGGTGAGTATAGCAATATTTTTTATTTTAATTCTTTATTTTACACATTAATATGGTTCCCAGGGCCTGAAGGAGAGTTTCCTCTCCTTCAGACCCTGGGAACCATCAGGAATACCGTCCGATACATGAGTCCCATTGACTTGTATTGGTATCGGGTATCGGTATCGGATTAGATCCGATACTTTGCCGGTATCGGCCGATACTTTCCGATACCGATACTTTCAAGTATCGGACGGTATCGCTCAACACTAATCATCACCCATTCTACTGAAGCCATGATGTAATAAAACAAAAATAAAACACAACCATATCCCTCACCTATTCGTCGTTCTGTCCCACGCCGTAAACCATGTCTGGGGGTAAACCGTTTTCAACCTGGATGGTGCCAAGATGCGACAGTCCAGGCTGAGAACCCCTGAGGAATGAGCTGTTGGGAGCCAGCATCAGTGACAAGCGATGACGCCATCGAGGTTTCTGCCGGTCACTGAGGCTATGTTTCCAGCCAGGAAGCTGCACTGCGATGACCTCGATGAGATCACCGCTAGCACAGTTAGGCAAAGTCCCAAGCGCTGGTACGTGTCATACTGATGACACAGGGATGTTATCCATGTGCCAACAGTGTACAGGTGTGCAGGGCGTTTTACGGCCCGTGCTGCTACCGGAAACACTGACACCTGAAAGAGCCCTTAGTTGGTTATTTACTGAATTTTAGCCGACTTGAAGAACTCGAATCTGAATGTGCAACGTTCGTGCCAAATTTGAGATTGGTGAACATTTTCCGAACAAGTTCGCTCATTTCTATACCATTCTATACAATTGTATGCTTCGAACTTTATGAGAATATTTTGAGAAAGGCCATTTTCTGTTCCAGCATTACTACGCTCCAGTGCACAAATCAAGGTCCATGGTTAGGTGAGTACGAGGTGGAAGAACTTGACTGGCCTCATGTAGCCCTAACCTCATCCCCGTGAAACCCCTTTGGGTTCAAAGAGAATAGGGACAATGCCTCTCCTCCAACATCATTGTCTGACCTGACAAATGTTCTTCTGCATGAATTGCAAAAACTCTCACAGAAACCTCCAACATTTTGTAGAAACCCTTCGCATAAGAGTGGTACCTGTATTTGACTGCAAAAGGGAAAGTAATTCCATATTAATGTCTATGGATTTAGAATGGGATATCACAAAAGGTCCTGTAGATGTAATATGTTTGTGTCCCAGTACTTGTATATTGTATATTAGTGTGTCGTGCTCAAAAGATGGTCCCTTTGTAAAACTATGCACCCTTCAGTCTGAAAAATCAAATAGTCACACAACCGCCAAATAGAATATGATAGTAAATCCTAGCAATATTTTATCATTATTCTTTGATAGGAAAATTAAGTTACAACTTTCATTTTCTTTACTTGGTTTGTGTTTACCACCACCACTCTATATTACAGGTGCTTCTCACTAAATTAGAAAATCATCAAAAAGTTAATTTATTTCAGTTCTTCAATACAAAAAATTAAACACATGTATTATATAGAGTCATTATAAACAGAGTGATCTATTTCAAGTGTTATTTCTGTTAATGTTGATGATTATGGCTTACAGGCAATGAAAACTCAAAAATCATTATCTCAGTCAATTAGAATACTCTATAACACCAGCTTGAAAAATGATTTTAAAATCCAAAATGTTGGCCTACTGAAATGTATGTTTAGTAAATGCACTCAATACTTGGTCAGGGCTCCTTTTGCATCAGTTACTGCATCAATGGAGGCGATCGGCCTGTGGCACTGCTGAGGTGTTATGAAAGCCCAGGTTGCTTTGATAGCAGCCTTCAGCCCCGTCTGCATTGTGGGGTCTGGTGTCTCTCATCTTCCTCTTGGCAATGTCCCATAGATTCTCTATGGGGTTAAGGTCAGGCGGGTTTGCTGGCCAATCAAGCACAGTGATATTGCTGTTTTAAAACCAGGTATTGGAACTTTTGGCAGTGAGGACAGGTGCCAAGTCCTGCTGGAGAATGAAATTTCCATGTCCTAAAAGCTTGTCAGCAGAGGGAAGCATGAAGTGCTGTAAAATTTGTTGGTAGATGGCTGCTCTGACTTTGGTTTTGATAAAACACAGTGGACCTACACCAGCAGATGACATGGCTCCCCAAACTATCACTGATTGTGGAAACTTCACACTAGACCTAAAGCAGCTTGGATTGTGGACTCTCCACTCTTCCTCCAGACTCTGGGACCTTGATTTCCAAATGAAATGCAAAATTTGCTTTCATCTGAAAACAACACCTTGGACCACTGAGCAACAGTCCAGTTCTTTTTCTCCTTGGCCCAGGTAAGACACTTCTGGTGTTGTCTATTGGTAATGAATGGCTTGACACAAGGAATGCGAAACTTGTAGCCCATGTCCTGGATACATCTGTTTGTGGTGGCTCTCAAAGAAATGACTCCAGCAGCAGTCCACTCCTTGTGAATCTCCCCCAATTTTTGAGTGGTATTTTCTAAACAATCCTTTCCAGGCTGCAGTTATCCTTATTGCTTATTCGCCTTTTTCTAACACACTGTTTCCTTCCACTCAACTTTCCATTAATATGCTCTGTGAACAGGTTACCCTCCTTTTGGAGCGTGTCAATGACTGCCTTCTGGACATCTGTCAAGTCAACACTCTTCCCCATGATTGTGGAGCCTACTGAAACAGACTAAGGGACCTCTTTTAATGCTTAGGAAGCCTTTGCAGGTGTTTTTGTTAATTATTCTAATTTACTGAGATAATGACTTTTGGGTTTTCATTGGCTGTAAGCCATAATCATCAACATTAACAGAAATAAACACTTAAAATAGATCACTCTGTTTCTAGTGACTCTATATAATATATGAATTTCAATTTTTGTTTTGAAGAACTGAAATAAATTAACTTTTTGATGATATTCTACATTTGGTAGACTCACCTGTATATCCACCATGTAATGTAGTACATAAAAGACATCTTAGGGAAACCTAATTGCTAGTAATTAGAAGAGTGTGATCATTAAATCTCAGCCTTGATCCTTCTTATTGGTTTCATTGAATCCCTTGATGTCATTCAGTTTGTGATCCAAAACCAATGGAAACTTCTTCTCTTCCCAGTTTAAACAAAGACAAGCAGCAAATTGATTGAAAAGTCGGAGCTGTTTATCGCATCGATGGCTCTGCCACTGTGATACATCAATAAACAGAGTCCTATTGACAATAAAGCATGCATAAAATAACCGACTCCTTTATTATCTTGGTAATGACAAAATGCCGCCTTGTGAAAGTTTTGATGCATTGCCTACGATGACTGTGAGGAGCGGTTAATTATGTTTCTGTGACTTCTAGATTGCTTCCTTCCATAAATAAACTCCCTTTTTTCCATTTAATCCCATCACAAGTGATTTTAAAAATCCACTTTTGATGAAGAAAAAAAGAACTGTGTAATGTTATGCGCTGACCCATAATTTCGAGTCACTGAATTATAATTGGTCATTTCCAAATTTCTTAGTCCTAGTACTGTAGATCAGAATGTCGCCATAATGTAATTTTGTTGGCGAATAATGAACTGATTGAACTAATTAGTCTTACTTAGTAAATCATGTACTGTTTTCGCCTGATATCTTAACCAATCATTTGGATGTAGTCCTGTTATAATTGTGTATTGTACTATTTCAAGCCATGTAAAGTGGTTAAATGGGTTTTCCTTGTCCTTGAAAAGGCATAAACAAAGGTAATTTTGGTTAAAAGGATATTACGAAGTTAAACAATTCCTAATTGATTGACTGCTTAACCCATTGATTGATTGGCTGATTGATCGAGCAAAGACGGCTGAGCTGTGCTGACTTGGACTTGCGTAGCTTATATTTTTTTCTGTGATAGATGACTGTAAACAACACGAGGCTTCGAATAGAAGGATAAAAGTAGTGGAAACATTGGATAAATCAGTTTCCTGTTTAGACATTTTCTTTGACTGTGACATTGATGCGTTACACTTAGGATATCAATGCTTTACCAGGGTGGATCTGACCCTTAAAGAGTATTCTACACTATTTCAGCAGGGTGTTGTGCAGGCGAGATCCTGCTTGATTGACAGTTCAGATAAGTGGTATCATAACGCTGCTGGTCTGAACTGTGTGGCTTGAGATGATGCTAGCAGAGGAAGCTTTGCCTCTGCAGCATCGGAGGAGCATGGCTGCGCTGAAGCTGGCCGGGTTGGGGGCTAATATTGTTCTCCAGGAATATGGCCAGATCCAGAGCAAGGCTTACAAGATCTATAGGAACTCTGCAGGAATGGTATCCATTCTGTCCTGCAGAGATCTTCTTCCATGGCCTACCATCTACAAGCAGGTGATATATCAGGCGACTCCATTCCTCTACTGAACTTTGGTTCCCAGTAGCTCAGTCTCTGGTTCCTGATTTGTCTCACCTGCTAAACTGTTCTACATATTTTGAAAAGTTGTCAGGTTCAGTTATGAAACGAGCCATTTCTTAACGATTTTGACCTCCTGAGTTCAAAACTGACAATGACAATTTTTAGTTTTTAGCTGGCTCTTGCTTCTATGATATCAATGAGTTTTCTTTTTACTGCTACAAATAATTAATGCATTAGGGTATGTGCACACGTTGCGGATTTCCACAGCAGTTTTCCATGCAGTGTACAGTACCATGTTAACCTATGGAAAACCAAATCCGCTGTGCACATGCTGCGGAAAATTCAGCGCAGAAATGCAGCAGTTTATTTTACGCAGCATGTAAATTTTTGGGCGGATTCCGCAGCGTTTTACATTTATTTCATTATAGGAATCTGCAGGTGCTAAAACACAGTCAAAATCCACGCAAAATCTGCAGAAAACCCGCAGGGAATCTGCAGGTAAAACGCAGGTCATTTTACCAGAATCTGCGTGGAAAAATCCGCAATGGAATCCACAACGTGTGCACATACCCTTAAAGCTTCAGTACTTTGAAACATTATTATTTTTGCAAATATAAAGATGCAGAATATTTTTAGCACAATTTTCTGATATTTGTTTGGAGGAAACTTAACAACAATTCAAATAACTAAAACATATCTAAACACTACTGAAAATTATAAATGGTTACAGAAACTGAACTACAAAATTTGGTCCTCATTCAGTGATAGAGATGGGCAAACCCCTGGATGTTTGGGTCCGGACAGTTCTGCCAAACAGTTAAAAAAAAGTTTGGGTTTGGCTATCAGAACAGTACCTGAACCAGGACACCATTCCCCTGAATGGGCGGCCCAAACGTCCACTGTGTGCCACGCTGTCATGTGCATGACAATGCATCAAACACTGACTCAGATCAGCGGTAAAATCAATACCGCCGGTCTGACAGCTGCGATTCCAACGCTGTAAAATGGCAGCAAGAGCCTGCAGCTATTATCGGTGGTAAAAAGTTTACTTCCTATCACTGGCATCTACTGACGGGACTACTACTCCCGACAGCCGACACCTGCTGCCAAAAATAACAACGAGAGCAGGCGGCGGCTGATGGGAGTATTCATGGCTGTTATTGCACTGTAATACTGATTAAACTGATGTCTTTGGTGTAGAAATTTGCTTTGTAATCCTTCTATCCTTCTTTTTTCTTCTTTTCTTTTTTTCACTATTTGGAGTTTTCTGCTAATTAGGATTTGGTGCACAGGGGCAGGACTGTACACTGGGTCTTCTCCTCCCTTTCTGTGATTCCCTGCCCCTCCACCTGTCTCTGACATTTCACACTGACACTGTCATTGCCATGGACGGTATGTGCACAGAATGAATTCCCAGATGGTCTACAATAAAAAGTCATCATCATTGTTGTGGGCGGTGCATGCATGATTGTCCCTAAAAGATGTAATTAAAACGAGAACTCAACCTGTGTTTGCGCCACCCATGGCAATGACTGCGCCAGTATGAGATTTCAAACAGAGGAGGAAGGTCACTGAAAAAGCAGTGACCTATCAGGGGCAGGCAAAGGGGCGGAAAAATCACAAATAAGAAGAAGAGGAAATAGAGAAACATTTGTAATCAGCTCAACAGCCACCCAAGTGAAATACTGCTGTTGGTTTCTGGATTCTTCGTACGGATAACTCCCGGCCAGTTCGTGGGCAAGTAGATGTGGAGAGGTGGGAAGCAAATCGTAGCAGAAGGACACCGGGTCTACACGTTTTGAGTCTAGCAGGCACTCTTGATCAAAATTAAGAGTCCTTGCTGGACTCGGAACTTGTATACCCGTGTCCGTATGCTAACAATTGGCTAATTCAAAATAAAATTGACCCTTTCCACCTCTCCACATAGAGGAGAAGACCTTGTGCACATGTCCGCCCCTGTGTACCAAAATCTAATTAAAAGAAAAGGTCAAATGGTAATTAAAGAAGAACAACGAAGCCGATTTCTTAACCAAAGGTATCAGTTTAGTCAGTATTACAAAACCATTGCAGCCATGTATTCATATTACAAAATTGTTCTGGCAGATTCTCTTTAAACAATTGGCATCCCAATTACACCTATTTTTGCCAAATATTATCTTAATGGCCCCATGTAGTTCAGGAAACATTTACATGTGCCTCAAAGCCTAAGAGTAATGCAATGAGTAGGATTGATATGAGAGCCAAAGTTTGTATTCAGCTTGTGTCTACCAGCTAGACAAAACCTATGTGCCTTTGCTTCTGAACCCTGGGTTTCTGAAGTTTATTTGGATCGAAGGTCCGTACAGGGATTAGTCCCATTTAATGCGGCCACCCGCCATGTATCACCAAGTGACACACTCATTGAAGTGGTTTTGGAACCCAAACCAGGAAAAACTGTTGCAATAAGGAGTTTTCCCAATAAAATAATCTGGCTTTTTTTATGGCTTTTTTTTTTTTTTTTTTGGGGGGGGGGTGCCAAAATCTATGTGGAAAAAAATATTTTCCAATCCATTCTAGGATAAAGTATTTTATGGTAAAAGAAAGGATAGAGGCTCCTTGTTTCTTCCCATTTATTCATGCAGAAATTTGACATACATTCCCTGAAAATGATGCCTTCACAATTTAGGAGCTGCCATAAAACCTCTTGATTTACCCTTTCAATTCGCACATGTCTCCTACAACCTGCTCTGATACATTTCATTCCCAAGCTAATCACTATCCTTCCTGTTGTTACATGTCTCCACCGCTCCAATAGGAAAATCTGTCATCCAAATACACACATGGATTATTTACTTTGGCGAGCCCCATAAAACAAAACATATCCGCTGCAACCCTGCTAAGGTGTAAAGATAAAGCGGATCCATGATCAAAATGTTATGGAATCTGTATTCATTAAAATACACATAATTAGCCCAATGTGGATGATGTGGTTATTTCAGACAAACCATAACTCTCTACATTTCCTCAAAATAAAGTTTTCCGTAGCTGTCCTCATTATACCTCTATGTAGTGTCATTCTACCATATGCAAAAAGCGATAGTTGCTTTAATTCCCACTGTGAGAACATTGTTCCCGGAGAATTTTAGTCACATAGGTAACAATTATTTTAGCTGTTTTGTCTCTAAACAACAATTTGCAGAAAAAAAGCAAAGCGTATGCTTTTAGAAATAGAGCTTTTTCAGCTGTCTTTTCTGACCTTCCAAAAAAGCACATAAACTCCACTTCTCAGGTGAATAAAGGATAAAAATCCCACATCATCATGTCTATGATCTGGGATGACTTAGGACTAGATTATAGGGAGGACATAGGGGGCTTATGCCCTGGGCCTCCACCACTTTGTTGGCCAATCTTAATACTCAAAGAGACCCAACATCTCTGGCCATCTATCTACCATTTTTGAGTTAAACACTTGAAAATTAGCTCAACTTCTAGAAAAAAAGGAATCTTCCGATAGTTGTTTGGCAAAACTATCCAGTAGAGAATATGGGGGAGGGTATGTATTCTCCCTCATCTAAAGGTAGTCATCGTCCCAGCTGTCTGCAAAACTCTCATATACTCCTGTTGAGAGGACCATATGCTAAACGCGAATACCATAGGTTGGCCAACAAGGAAGACCAGATACCAAATATGAATGTGGATTTACAGCTTTAGATCCAGGAGGGGTTATAATCTGAGCTGAATGTTATGGATATTTATGCTATCCTTTGCAAATTACTAGGGTGGTAACATATGTAATAGTTGGAGCGCCCCCACACCGCCGCAGGGCCGAGGGGTACCCGGGGCCGGGCCTCTAGGTCTCAGTCCTGGGGTTGTCACGGTGGCTAGACCCGGTCCGTGGCCCTGTCTGTCAGTGGGGGACGTCCGGTGCAATAAGTGATGTTGTAGCGGTGCAGTTGTGGGGTGCAGGTCGCGGTAAATAACGAGGACACCAGGTTGCAGTCTCTTTACCTCTTTACTGAAGCTCTCTGGGTCCTCAGTCCGGAATACGGCTCACCAGGCTGCGCAAGTCCGGCCGGTCCAATGGCACTTCCAGAGCTCTCCTTGCAGGTGGAAATCGGTGCCTTCCTTCTAGCGCTATGTGTTGCAGTCCTTCCCTGCTGTGCTTACGGAAAGTACCCCACAACTGTTGTGTCTGTTTCTCGTGTTCCCTCACAACAACTTAATTCGCAATGATCTTCCTCGTCCCTCCAGATACTATGGTAGGAACGCACCCGTATGACGGGGAGGCTCGGAGATCTTCCGGGACTCTATCTGCGCCCCTCTCCTGTTGGTACCCCCCTTTGCCTTCCTGGGTGATGCGTGAGACAGTCCGCCTCAAGCTAACTGCCCTGCCGTAGGTCTGAGGTATGGCTTGAAACTCTTTACCTCCTCGGCGTTCCGGCCACCGGTAGTGCGCCTCAGTAAGGTGCTGCCTCTTTCAGCACAACCCTCACTGGTATCTCCTTTCGCTTGATTTCGTTTCTCACTCAGCACAATCTATCTCGCTTCTTAGTCCTTCCTTGGGCACCGCCGCTATGCTGAGCAGGCACGGTCCCTTTACGTTCTTTCCATGCCAAGCCTCTGCCAGGATCCCACCCCTGGCAGAGACCCTACAGTCTCTCCCTTCACAACACCCTCTGCCACCAGGTGTTGCTCCGTTCAATCCCGTCAGCGTTCTGTCTAACTTCCTGCCTGACCCCCAGTTTACCCACTATGGTGGGGAGTGGCCTAATGAATAGCACCCTTAGCTCCCCCCGGAGGCCCAGCTGTGAAATGTATTGGTGACTGTGATACCTGCTCAGAGAACTCCTTCCGTGCCATCGAACGCAGCATGGCCCCCCTTAGTGGCTGAACCATGCTACTGCAACGACCAGGACTCTGGGGCGCTGCACTCCCCCCTGGTTAAACACAGTACTCCGGGACTGGGAAGAAAAACAACAATACAGGTTAGCAAAAAGACATACAATTTTGTTGAGTGCAAATAACAATAAGTATACTTAAGTAGGCTTCCCTTTATGGGAGGTGAGGACACTTGTAACGTTACAAACATAATTAACCTTATAATTTACAGAGTATAAATAACTTCTGTTACCCAACCGGGTATTCTATTTAGTGCAATTTTTGAAATAATAACTTAACATTGCCTTTAAGAAACTCACACTCTTAGTCTATCAAAGGCCTTCCTATAATCACATTATAAGGCATTTCAACTTTACATTCTCCTTCTTGTGAACCTGCAGGACCGCCTGTCCCTACGGCACCAGGCCTACTGCCTCTCCTTTCTTCTACAGGACCGCCCTGTTCAGCCAGGGCCTACTGCCTTTCGCTACTATACACAGTATAGACATAACATTCCTTTCGGTTGAAGAACTCTGAGCCAGCTCTACTCGGCTCCTTTAAGGACTCACTCTCTAACCCCTACGGGTTCACTCTCTGTCCTTAGCAATAAAGTAACTTTTCAATGGGGACGCAGGGTTTACCTTCTATCCTCACCCTCATTATTACTTCTCTTACTTTCAACTATGCAGACCTCTACTTCTACCCCTACGGGCTCTCTGCATCTTTTCTCTCTGCAAAACATTATTTAGACATTTCAACAAATTCAACACATATAACTTAGCATGTAAAACAGTTACATTTTCTTTTCAAGGCATCATTATGGCATTACTGTTCTGCAACAATATCTCTCTCAAGTTCAGTTTCTCACATCCCCTTTAAGAGGAGACCAAGTCTTTCTAAGGTAGCTCGTCTTCTCAGCCTACCAGCCCATGCAAAGGTTCCGGTATGGTATCTTCGCAAAGTGTCTTTAACTAGAACCGGTAGGAAAGGTTTCTTCACAAAGTGTCTTTGGCTCAAACAAATAGGGCAAATATCTTCGCAAAGTGTCTTTGGCTAAAACCAGTAGGGTGCACCTTTAAGAAGGTGCAAACTATTTACAAGGGAAGTTCGAATCATGCACAGTCCATGATTTCTGCAGTTCTCTTTTTTAAAACTGTATAAACTTCAGGAAAACAACAGTGACCCCGGGTCAACAAAGGGGTCACCTTTAACCCTAGACGGGTTTAGCAGCAAACAGGAACAGTTAAAGGAATGAACAGTTAACTATTTACATTTTCATAAAGCAATAAAATCTTACTGGGGTTCTACGGGAGGTGACCTTCTTCCTGGCTTCACCAGACTCACAGATCGGCCCGGTGAGCCAGGACGCCGTTCTGGTCCCAGTAAGGATAAAATCCCTCTCCGGGAGGTCCTTCTCGTCGGTAGGCGTACCCGCCTCTCCGGGGCGCGGTGAGGTCGAACTTCCCCTGGTTCCGCGGGGTCAGGTCCCGCTGCCTTTCCTCCAGGACTATCCTCTTCTGGTGTCCCAGCAGCAGCCTGGAGGGCGACACATCGTTGGACCCCCCGGGCAAACCAGCCCGTCTCACTGTTGTTCTTTCTCCACCTCGTATAGGTGACGGCGTCCCCCGGCTCCAGATTGCAATCAGACCGCCTGCCAGAAGGTTCCACCTCTTCTCGGTCCACCCGGACCTGGATCGGCTCCCCGATCTCCTGTATGACCCCTCTCCCTTGCTGGGGATGGAAGGCCACCACAACACCCCAGTGTGAGGGCGAAATCTCGGGGGCACTAACCAAGCCCACTTGTTCTGCAGGCTGGGGCCGGCTCCGCCACTCCGCCATAAGGCGCCGTAAGTGCTCCGCTTCCGGCATGATCTTCAGACCCGGTGCAGGTGGGGCGCTTTCAGCCGGGTCCGGGTAAGGAGCAATGGGAGACAGCTTAATCTCGGTGGGTTGGCCCACCCGGGTGAGCACGCGGGCATCGGCCCTCAGTCGGCGGGTCAGCTGGCGGGTCTCGGCCGCAGCCACACGTTCCTCCGATAACGGCGTCGGAGGTCGGCCCATCGGGGACTCGGTAAGGGTCAGACCTCCCAGCAGCGGTGCCTCGGAGCCTATCTCGGACGCCGCGGCCTCAGACTGAGCCGACTCAGCTCCGCGTGGTGCTTCGGGTGCCGCCATCTTTTTCTCCTCTCCCGCGTCTTCTTCCCGCGGTCTCTTCCGTGGGCGGCCCCGTCCCCATGGTCTCCACCCTCCGACCAAGATCAGGAGGCGTACCTCAGCTGTTGACGGGCACGTCCTCAGGACACAGAAATACTTAGACTGGGCGGCCATTACTGTTCGCGCTCTCCAGCTCGTCTACGCCCACTCCACGCCCCTCTTCTCTTCCTGCGCTTTCCTCAGCGCTGTAATGGCGGCGGATTTTGGCGGCAAATGGCACAGCACACAGTCTTGCAATAAAGTACAGTCCAAGCACAGTAAATCACAGTCTCTAGGCACACATGACCTGATTCTTCAGGCTTAAGTAGATCCTGTTCGTGACGCCAAGTTGGAGCGCCCCCACACCGCCGCAGGGCCGAGGGGTACCCGGGGCCGGGCCTCTAGGTCTCAGTCCTGGGGTTGTCACGGTGGCTAGACCCGGTCCGTGGCCCTGTCTGTCAGTGGGGGACGTCCGGTGCAATAAGTGATGTTGTAGCGGTGCAGTTGTGGGGTGCAGGTCGCGGTAAATAACGAGGACACCAGGTTGCAGTCTCTTTACCTCTTTACTGAAGCTCTCTGGGTCCTCAGTCCGGAATACGGCTCACCAGGCTGCGCAAGTCCGGCCGGTCCAATGGCACTTCCAGAGCTCTCCTTGCAGGTGGAAATCGGTGCCTTCCTTCTAGCGCTATGTGTTGCAGTCCTTCCCTGCTGTGCTTACGGAAAGTACCCCACAACTGTTGTGTCTGTTTCTCGTGTTCCCTCACAACAACTTAATTCGCAATGATCTTCCTCGTCCCTCCAGATACTATGGTAGGAACGCACCCGTATGACGGGGAGGCTCGGAGATCTTCCGGGACTCTATCTGCGCCCCTCTCCTGTTGGTACCCCCCTTTGCCTTCCTGGGTGATGCGTGAGACAGTCCGCCTCAAGCTAACTGCCCTGCCGTAGGTCTGAGGTATGGCTTGAAACTCTTTACCTCCTCGGCGTTCCGGCCACCGGTAGTGCGCCTCAGTAAGGTGCTGCCTCTTTCAGCACAACCCTCACTGGTATCTCCTTTCGCTTGATTTCGTTTCTCACTCAGCACAATCTATCTCGCTTCTTAGTCCTTCCTTGGGCACCGCTGCTATGCTGAGCAGGCACGGTCCCTTTACGTTCTTTCCATGCCAAGCCTCTGCCAGGATCCCACCCCTGGCAGAGACCCTACAGTCTCTCCCTTCACAACACCCTCTGCCACCAGGTGTTGCTCCGTTCAATCCCGTCAGCGTTCTGTCTAACTTCCTGCCTGACCCCCAGTTTACCCACTATGGTGGGGAGTGGCCTAATGAATAGCACCCTTAGTTCCCCCCGGAGGCCCAGCTGTGAAATGTATTGGTGACTGTGATACCTGCTCAGAGAACTCCTTCCGTGCCATCGAACGCAGCATGGCCCCCCTTAGTGGCTGAACCATGCTACTGCAACGACCAGGACTCTGGGGCGCTGCATATCCGCATAGCAATTTCACTCAAAGTTAAAGCACTCTTCATTTGCCCTAGTGTGGGAAGTCATCTTATTGCATGTTCGAGAAGCCAAGGAGCAGAATTGTTCACTGAACTGAACAATGTTCAGGGTTCTGTATTCTCTGTGGCTTCATGTGAAAACTGGACAATTAAGAAATGTGGCAAGGAAAACTTTTATTCTTCTTCTTCAGACCATTTGGAGTTGATAAAACGGTTGAACAAAATCAAACGTGTTCTTTCATATGAAGCACAATAGACTATACAGAAGCTCTTTTGTATTTTGGACACAAGAGGACCATGCTCATAGGAAAAATCAATTCTGCTTGCAATTGACATGGTGAAGAAAGAAAGGAATGCCCAGCTATAAGACGGATAACAACAAACACAAGGATCATGAACCTGTCATTGTGAAGCCTGAAGTCCCAAACAGAAGTTAAAATGAACACTACTTATGTCACCAAAAAAGAAAGAAATATGACTTTCCTACACTTATAATAATGTACATTTAACTTATTAATGAATATATAAATTAATACTACCCTAAAAAACAAATATTCAAAGCTAAGCTCATTCTCATGAACTTCTGGTCAAAAACTGATTGATGGTTATGATCTGTAAGTTGTGATGACTGTAGCCATTACCGCTATAAAGAACCCTACATAAAAACCGAGCAAATTAAATTGTGACGCTGATGCATCATTCTGACCAATTCAAGGATCCAGGATGTGGCTAAAAACTATAAATGACAAGCACTGTAAGACCATCAAGGGTTAGAGTAAGCAGCATATTCATTATATGGGACATCTTATATTGATATAAGCTTTATTGAGGACATCTTTAAGCATGGTTGGGCTGTGAGAGGAAATCTGTTGCTGGTCTAAACACCATAGAGGCCATTTATATTTCAGACTGGTTGTAGAAAAACACCTTTGTCATGCTTAAAAATGAACTGTACTTTTGACAAACTTTGCATAAATCAATAATACAGGACACAAGAAAAACAAGACATTTTGTAATATAACTTATTAGAGAAATCAGATTCCCTCCCCACTTCTCAGCCACATCTTCCTCTCCTCCTTGCCTCCTGAACATGTAATCCACTGTGAAAAAAAAAAGTTCAGATTCATCTTGCACAGACAAGATGGATTGCAAGTCTATGGAGAGGGAAGGGGTCAGGAGGAACAGGGAGAAGAAACAGATGGATAAAGATATCATACAGAGCTCTCTAACAAGTCTTTTACCTCCCATCAGAATTATATTCAAATCAAGACAGCTCAGTACCAAATTTGCTGCAAATCGATTTAGTGTTGTCCCCAACAGTGGCCAGCTAAATAAAAGAAGAGCCACAGATGCCAGCAGGTAAGAGACGACACTCCAACTCCTATGAAGTCACCACAGACCACTGTTATGGCTAATGGAATGGGATGTGAATAAACTCATACCAACTCTACTCAGCACTGCTGTCTAATTTCCTCCATGCCCCTGCTTCTTGCTAAAAATGAATAAAACGCATGAATCCCTCTCTGTCTGTTGTCCTGTGTATAGGAGAAATCACAGCAGCTGGTGTCCTCCCACTGGATCTCCGTGGATTGCAAATTAAAGATAAAGCTGGCAGAGGGAAAAACTGTTAGAAAATGCAGGATAACAGTGATATATTGGCCAGATATAGTGTTATTCCTCATATATACTGTCATGAAGAACACCCACTGACTGGACATATGACTCTGATGTGACTGTAAAGGGGGACTCTGCTTCTCACTCTCATTCGTCCACTCACCACCTATCGCAATAGGCTGACTGATCCAAGTGCACCCCACAACCAGGTCATACATCCACACTACACTTCTTGCTGCCACCACTCACCAGAGAGATGCCTGACATGGGTAGCATAATAGGATGCAAACTACCCAGATTTTCTAAGCACCTGATAAGTATTCTTATTGCACTCTGACATACACGAGGTAACACAACTCAACCATATTTTCTCTCCTTGAGGTTCTGAGTAGATTAAAAGCAGCAAGGAACAAATGTTTACAATTTTAAATTTAATATTCAAAAAATAAGGTAAAGTGCTTAAAATGTTAGAAAAAGAGAGAAATAAAAAAATACATACATAAAGAAAAACAGTACAAAACAAATAAAACAAACAAAGGAAAGCCCTTACTGATTAGATCCATGGACAAATTTTTGCATAGGAGTCACAGTAAAAATTAGGGCAGATGTCAATTTTCCAATTCATGTTATCTCTCCGGGATCTGAGAATGGGTATCTCTGGATGAGATACAGTATTACAAAGGGTCTCATCTACACCCGTCATCTCTCCTCCTGGTCAGGTGAGAGGATGGCTAATTTTGTGTGCTGAAAAGTGGTGCAAAGACATAATTACTAATTTTTGCCATATTTTCCGACAGAAACAGTGTACTAATATGACCACCATATTTCCGAGCATACCGTACTTTCACCATCCTAGACACATCAAACATGGCTATGATATATTCATTATTTTGGTTGATATCACCTTGTACCTACAGGAATGAATATAACACGGATACATCTGTGGATGGTGTTGATATCAGATTATTATCGACATGGCACATAAAAATTGCATTGTCATTGCCATGTGAGGTCCCTGATATGGGTTAGAGATGACCGGTCTACCTTAGGTGTAATTTCCTTCACCTTTGATGTAGCACCTCTTTGCTAACAAGAAGTACTCAGTGAATGTTTTCTCTTCCAGAAACTGTCAGCTACTTGCTAATTAATTTATTTCCACACAGGAGGTGGTGGCCAAATGTCCAGTGATATTGGATTTAATTATCTAATCCATACCTCCTTTGTAACATACACACAGGGCAATTTATTCTGAAAAGTTACTTGAAAGTACAGTTAACCAATAAATGGGGTTCTGTGGCTGAAATGGGCTGTAACATGGCATCCATAGCTAGTGCTGTTTGAATCCGGTGCATTCATAGCTGGTACAGGCTGAAGGCCTCCTGTGAGTTTGGCATGGGCTGGTCCAAGCTGTAACGTGTGCTTCACATAAGCTGTAAGGATGGCGCAGGCAATAAAAAGATGACATCTAAGGTTGTCACACTGAGAATCTCTCAAGGGTATGTGGGTTAATAATATCTGGCTTATTTCCCTACTTGTAAAGAGGCAATCAGCAGGCAGGGGAAGAGAAGATAATAGATTAGGGGTTTGCAGAAGCCTCAGTGGTGGTGAGGTGGATTACTGCAGGCTGTAAGCTTTCTTGAAGAGATGGATTTTCAAGTTCCATCTGAAGGTTCAGAATGTGGTGGATGTTGAGACAAGGAACTCCAGAGGATGAGAGCTACTCAGGAGAAATCTTGGTGGCAATTCGGTGAGAAATGTACAAGAGTGGAGGAAAGAAGAAGGTCTTGGGAGGACCGGAGAGAATATGTGAGTACGTATAGAGAGATAAGTTTGGAGATGTATGGAGGAGAAAGAATATGAATGGCCTTGTAAGTGAATGTTAGTAGTTTGAACTGGATTCGTTGGGGAAATGAAAACCAATGAAAGGAATTGTAGAGGTGAATTAATCAGGCAGCAGAGTTAAGGACAGACTTGGGAGGTGCAAGAGAATATGCTGGGAGGCCACAGAAGACTATATTGCAGTAGTGAAGGAGGGAGAAGGTGCATGCCCTCATCAACATATCAACATTTTAGTACATTCAGGGTTGAGTAAAGGACAGATTCTGGAAATATTTCTGAGTTTGAGGCAGCAGGAGGTTGTAAGAGCTTGTGTGTGCATAATAAAGGACAGGGCAGAGTCAGGGTTACTCCGAGACAGTGGACTTCCAGGACAGGGGAAATCGTGATGTATTTTATTGTGATGCAGTACCACATAGACCATATTTAAGCTTGACAATCAAGACTTTAAAGAGGTCAAAAGCAACTGAAACATGCCCACTATCCATTTGACTATTTGGGTGGATTTTTATTTGCATTTTTTGAGAAATAAAGTTTTTTCTACACTTAATCTTTTTGCCGCTGGACAATTTTTTTCTTCTGCTAACTCTCCACTGCCTGGCCCTATCTTTCATACACCTGTAACGGGGGGTAGTCGTGGCTGAGGGTGGCAGTACTGGCACACCCTGGCCCTCCATCACATAAACACTTTGTCCCTTCTGTGGTGCACTTGGTGGTCCACCTACTTGTTCAACAGGGTCCATCTCAGTCTTCTGGGGGTCCTTTCCTTTAAGCACCAGGTAATGACAGGCAGAGTCCAATTCCAGTTTCAACAAAACAACTTTACTCAGTCCATCCAGTTCAGTCACAGAAACAGCACAAGGTTCTTTAAAGACCATCAGCCTTCTGTTCCCTCTACTGTCCCTCACTTCTCCAGGAATATTGCAGGGTCGTGCCGTCGCCTTCGGTACCGCAGCTTCTCGGCTGGCCAGCTTTACTCGCTTCAGGAGTTCTCTATCTGTTTTGCACCAGACATTTAGGATAGTTCCCACGAAATTAGTTGCTACCATTTTGATGCTGCCCTGTATTCCTCCATCACCGTCTGACTATCAGCCCAATAGGCCCTGGATGGCTGGGCTCCCCAACTTGAATGTTACGGGACACAATTGTCCTGTCCTGGCTCCCAGCCCTCTCTGACTAACTCCAGGAAGCTCCACAGCTATACCCAGTTGGCTCCTCCTAACTAATTAAATCTTATTGGCCTATCCTACTCCTATCGAACTCTATTGTGCCCCCCAGTGGGCTACATCTAAACCCTACACTTTCCCTAACTCTGTACAGCACATGAACATCAGTAATACATAATATAAAATTATATACTTTACATGACACAGGAAATATACTGTTTCTGTCAGGCAGATTTACAAATCAGGGACATATGCAATGAGAGCAGGGCATTGAACTAGCCCATACCCCTTACACACCTTTAAGGTACCTTCACACGAAGCGACGCTGCAGCGATAGCGACAACGATGCCGATCGCTGCAGCGTCGCTGTTTGATCGCTGGGGAGCTGTCACACAGACCGCTCTCCAGCGACCAACGATGCCGAGGTCCCCGGGTAACCAGGGTAAACATCGGGTTGCTAAGCGCAGGGCCGCGCTTAGTAACCCGATGTTTACCCTGGTTACCAGCGTAAAAGTAAAAAAAACAAACAGTACATGCTCACCTGCGCGTCCCCCAGCGTCTGCTTCCTGACACAGACTGAGCTCCGGCCCTAACAGCAGAGCGGTGACGTCACCGCTGTGCTTTCACTTTCGAGCCGGGCTCAGTCAGTGTCAGGAAGCAGACGCTGGGGGACGCGCAGGTGAGTATATACTGTTTGTTTTTTTTACTTTTACGCTGGTAACCAGGGTAAACATCGGGTTACTAAGCGCGGCCCTGCGCTTGGTAACCCGATGTTTACCCTGGTTACCAGTGTAAAATATCGCTGGTATCGTTGCTTTTGCTTTCAAACACAACGATACACGGCGATCGGATGACCAAATAAAGTTCTGGACTTTATTCAGCGACCAGCGACATCACAGCAGGATCCTGATCGCTGCTGCGTGTCAAACGAAACGATATCGCTAGCGAGGACGCTGCAACGTCACGGATCGCTAGCGATATCGTTACAAAGTCGTTTCGTGTGAAGGTACCTTTACACTATTGCTTTGTACACATCTTTAGAGCCTGTCTCCTTTTTTCCCTCCAAAAATGCTTTTGTTTTGGCTATAATCAAATGTATTTTGTTTATTACCTTGACTCTTAACATCATATTAATGCCAACATGTATTCAAGTTATACTTCTTCCCATTTTCCATTCTTCACCTTACCCTCCTCCTTTTTATGCCACCCTGGGCCATAATAAATCTCTAATACCTCCTCATTTGTTTTCCAGTGCATTCATCACTCTTTGGCCATGTCCCCACAGTTGAGTTTTTTCAGCTGTTTTTTTATGCAAATTTTTAGCTGCATTTTACAGCACTAGCAAAGTCTATGAAGTCTCAGAAATCTCATGCACTCAGCTTGTTTTTTTGTCCTCAGTATTTTGTGAAAAACCTTGGGTTTTGCAGAATGGAGCATGTCACTTCTTTTCAGCATTTTTTCAGCATATGTTACCCATTGAAAGTAACGAGTTGTGCAAAAAGCGCTAACAAAGTGCAGGTATCAGTTTTTTGCTGCATTTTTGGAAACAAAGCCTGATGTAGTACATTCAGATTTTTTTGCACTAAACTCTATCAGCATCTACAAGAAACAAATGTACTATGATAAAAACGCAGGAAAAAAATGCAGCAAAATGCAGCAAAAACACAGCAAAAAAGGAACAAAATCTAAGCAAAACCTGCATTTTTGCAGAAAATTTCTTACTATCAAGAGAGCAGATTTTGCTTGCATCAAAAACACAAGGTGTGAACACAGCCTTTAGGTCCTGTCCAGACTTTGCAGCTTTTATCTTGTTGAGTTACTAGGGGAAAGGAAATCCCAAATCATTGATGACCAGTAAAGCATTTAGATACCAGTCAACAAAAAGTAATATTTTGTGCCTTAAACATTTGCCCATGCAGGTTATAAGGATTTCTGAACTGTTCAACTCTTATGACGGCCTTGGCAATTTCAGGCTTAAAGGGAACCTGCCAGCAGGATTGTGCACAGTGACCTACAGACACTGTCAGGTCGGCGCTGTGATACTGATTACAATGATACTTTGGTTGATGAAATCCATCTTGTGGTTGTTGTTTTAATCTTTATTTTCAGTTTTGAGTTAATGATATGCTTGTGCTCCGGGGCGGCCTGTGGGGGCTTTATGTGGTGCTCAGATTAGGTATTCATAGTGCAGACTGCTGACAGGTAACTGATTCCTCAGTGACCTGCCCTCTAGTTTACATAATAACCCAACATCAGGAGCAGCTGATCGGCGGGAGTTGCCGGGTGTCCCATCCCCACGGATGAGACATTGATGACCTCTCCTAAAGATAGGCCATCATGTTAAAGTCTTTAAGTTCTGTTTATAGTAGATGACTGGTGGCTCTAAATGACCGCTGATCAGCTACTCATTTAAATGCACACTAAACGACCAGTAACTGATCATTCAGAGCGCACAGGCTACTGTTCTTATCTGCAGCACAGTTCCTGTTTACAGAGTACAATGCACTGCCGAGAACAATGATCTTTGCACAAACGAAAAGATAATTTCACCAAACTAAAACATTTTGCTCATTTGTCATTTCACCCAACCAACGACCATTTTGCTCATTTGTCATTTCACCCAACCAATGAACATTTTGCTCATTTGTCATTTCACCCAACCAACGACCATTTTGCTCATTTGTCATTTCACCCAACCAATGAACATTTTGCTCAATTGTCATTTCACCCAACCAACGAACATTTTGCTCAATTGTCATTTCACCCAACCAACGAACATTTTGCTCATTTGTCATTTCACCCAACCAATGACCATTTTTCCTCATTTGTCATTCACCCAACCAACCACCATTTTGCTCATTTGTTATTTCACCCAACCAACCACCATTTTGCTCATTTGTCATTTCACCCAACCAATGAACATTTTGCTCATTTGTCATTTCACCCAACCAACGACCATTTTGCTCATTTGTCATTTCACCCAACCAATGAACATTTTGCTCATTTGTCATTTCACCCAACCGACGACCATTTTGCTCATTTGTCATTTCACCCAACCAATGAACATTTTGCTCATTTGTCATTTCACCCAACCAACGACCATTTTGCTCATTTGTCATTTCACCCAACCAACGAACATTTTGCTCATTTGTCATTTCACCCAACCAACGACCATTTTGCTCATTTGTCATTTCACCCAACCAATGACCATTTTGCTCATTTGTCATTCACCCAACCAATAACCATTTTGCTCATTTGTCATTTCACCCAACCAATGACCATTTTGCTCATTTGTCATTTCACCCAACCAATAACCATTTTGCTCATTTGTCATTCACCCAACCAACGACCATTTTGCTCATTTGTCATTCCACCCAACCAATAACCATTTTGCTCATTTGTCATTCACCCAACCAACCACCATTTTGCTCATTTGTTATTTCACCCAACCAATGACCATTTTGCTCATTTGTCATTTCACCCAACCAACGACCATTTTGCTCATTTGTCATTTCACCCAACCAACGAACATTTTGCTCATTTGTCAGTTGCTTGGCAGTCTGTTTAGACTGCACAATTATCGTGAAGCGAGTGATCCTAGGATGATTTTGCAGTGTAAATTGACCTTTACGTTTAGAAAATTATTTTGATGATCATATTTATTTGAAAACTGTATCTTCATATGTGTTTTGGGATGACTTATTCCAGTTTGTTTAGGTTTTATTACGGGGTCATTTTCTGGAGAAGATTAATAGTTCAGCCCAGGTCACAAAACACTATAAACACCTATCATCAAGAGATTAACACAAAGGTCAGGAGCCACATTAAATGCAAGAGTATAAAAGTGGAGCAATTAGCCATAGATACATTAATCCCTTCACCGCCAGAGGGAACATCACTTAGCGGCTGTTACAGGGTCCTTCACACAGGTTAAACAAACAGCAATACATACACAGCCATTTGTAGTTTGCATAACATTAGATGGGAACACAAAGAAATATATAAACACGCAGCAACACAAACAAAATAGGAATTGCAAATTGTGAGCTGCAAAGATTTAAGGGATATGTAGAGCCGTGTACTATTACACTGTGTATATTACACAGAACTTGTTTATGGGAAGGGAATGTTCCTCTAGTATCATAATAAAAAAATATAGAGAATGTAAATATTAACCAAATAATACTGGCTATCATTATGGCTTACTTTCTGTTTGTGGGTGTATTTGAAGGATATAACCTTATGTCTGAAAGATACATTTAAAAAAATTATTTCTTCTTCATAATAACAGCATCCCAGTAACAGGTGGTTTATTTTTTAAGCATGTTGGTTCATATTTCAGTCTTTGCAATGTGAAAAATGGAAAGCGCGTCATATCTGCAGAATTTCCAATTCACTGCAAATTTTCACTTAAAGAGAATATGTCAGCAGATTTTACCATATAACCTGAGAGCAGCATGATGTAGAGGCTGAGGCACTGATTCCGGCGATATGTCACTTATTAGGCTGGGTGTTGATGTTTCAATAAAATCAGTCTTTTATTAGCAGGAGATTTTTCACTGGAGGACTAGGTGTCTTGTGCTTCCTGGTCCAACCACGCCTCCCACCACTATCCATACAGAAAGCAGCCAATCAGTGGTGTGGGCAGGGTTACACAAGGCTCAGCATTCAGAGGACTGCTAGATCTGCAGCAGAGAAAACTGTGATTTTATCACAACTGCAGCACCCAGTATACTAGGTGATACATCACTGAAATTAGGGTCTCTGCTGTTTTCAGATTACAGAGCAAAAACCTGATGACAGATTCCCTATAAGTGTTTGTGTAGTTATTATTATTATTATTATTATTATTATTATTATTATTTATTTATATAGCACCATTGATTCCATGTGTTGTGAACTCCGTTTTCAGGCTCCCTCTTGTGGTCACAGATGGTATTGTGACTTTGGTTTTTTGGCTCCCCCTGGTGGTTTGGTTTATTATCCTGCGGGTCTGCTAGATCAGCTGCCTCGTTATTCACCAGGGAGGCTCCTATTTAGCTCTGCTTCACTTCCACTTGTTGCCGTTTCTCAGGCCGTGACGAGACGTCTAGGATTTTTAGGTAACGTTCCACGGCTGCCTATAGTTGTTTGCGGATAGGATCAGGTTGCGGTCAATCTAGTTACCACTTCCCCAGAGCTAGTAGTCTGTTCAGTTACTTAGTTAGTCCGACCTGCGATCCTTGCCACTAGGATCATAACATCCATGGTGCTGTACATGAGAAAGGGGTTTCATACAGGGTTATAGATATAATTTACAGTACACAAATTTATGATAACAGACTGGTACAGAGGGGAGGGGACCCTGTCCTTGCGGACTTACATTCTATAGCTGAACTGGAGCGGGTGCAGAGAAGAGTGACCAATAGGGTTGAGCGACCTTAACTTTTATAGGATCGGGTCGGGTTTCACGAAACCCGACTTTCTCAAAAGTCGGGTCGAGTGAAATCGGCCGATCCTATAAAAAAGTCAGGGTCGGCCGAAACACGAAACCCAATGCACTGCAATGGGATACTATGGTTCCAAGGGTCTGAAGGAGAGGAAACTCTCTTCAGGCCCTGGGATCCATATTTAAGTGTAAAATAAAGAATTAAAATAAAAAATATTGATATACTCATCTGTCCGGCGCCCCCTGCAACTTACCGAGGGAACCGGCGGCCTGCTTTGGTTAAAATGAGCGCGTCCAGGGCCTTCCGTGACGTCACGGCTTTGTGATTGGTCGCGACGGCCCATGTGACCGCCATGCGACCAATCACAAGCCGCGGACGTCATTCTCAGGTCCTAAATTCCTAGAATTCTAAATTCTAGGAATTTAGGACCTGAGAATGACGTCCGCGGCTTGTGATTGGTCGCGTGGCTGTCACATGGGCCGTCGCGACCAATCACAAAGCCGTGACGTCATCTTAAGGTCCTTCACGCGCTGATTCTTAGGAAGGAAGGCTGCCGGAAAGAAGCAGGGCGCGTCCGAGGGTGAGTATATTCCTATTAGGTATATACTCACCCTCGGCTTCTTTCCGGCAGCCTTCCTTCCTAAGAATCAGCGCGTGAAGGACCTTAAGATGACGTCACGGCTTTGTGATTGGTCGCGACGGCCCATGTGACAGCCACGTGACCAATCACAAGCCGCGGACGTCATTCTCAGGTCCTAAATTCCTAGAATTTAGAATTCTAGGAATTTAGGACCTGAGAATGACGTCCGCGGCTTGTGATTGGTCGCATGGCGGTCACATGGGCCGTCGCGACCAATCACAAAGCCGTGACATTAAGGAAGGCCCTGGACGCACTCATTTTAACCAAAGCAGGCCGCAGGTTCCCTCGGTAAGTTGCAGGGGCCGCCGGACAGGTGAGTATATCAATATTTTTTATTTTAATTCTTTATTTTACACTTAAATATGGATTCCGATACCGATTCCCGATATCGCAAACATATCGGAACTCGGTATCGGAATTCCGATCCCAGATTCAGAAGATCGCCGACCTCATGGCCGACCCCACACAGGGGTCGGGTCGGGTTTCATGAAACCCGACTTTGCCAAAAGTCGGCGACTTCTGAAAATGGCCGACCCGTTTCGCTCAACCCTAGTGACCAAGGTTATTAGAGGACTGGGGGGTCTGCAATACCAAGTTAGGTTATTACACTTGGGGCTATTTAATTTGGAAAAACGAAGACTAAAAATTTGGTCACACAGGGTTAACAGCAGCGTTAATGGAGTGCGTTACACCGCAGCATAACGCGGTCCGTTAGCGCTGCCATTAACCCTGTGTGAGCGCTGACTGGAGGGGATAATGGAGCGGGCACTGACTGCGGGGAGGAAGGATCAGCCATTTTGGCGCCGGACTGTGCCCGTCGCTGATTGGTCGTGGCTGTTTTGCCGCGACCAATCAGCGAGTTAGATTTCCGTGACAGACAGAGGCTGCGACCAATGAATATCTGGGACAGACAGACAGACGGAAGTACCCCTTAGACAATTATATAGTAGATTGTTCTTTATGGAAATATTTTATCTAGAAATGAGCAAATCTTTCATATTTTGAATTTATTCGTTTTACTTAATTTTGCCACAAAATCTGATTTCTCGAAAATGAAAAGTACTTCAAAACCTTCAATTACCCTGAACATGGAAATGGCATGCTGAGGTCTCCTACTTTTCTCTCTCCTTATCAGTTAAACCTATACTATTCTTTTTTCCTCACATCCTAATCTTCTTCACTGCCATGCTGTCACACACATTATCTGTATAGTTTCTTCGGTATTTGGGGGCTTTTCATCTCTAACTCTATGGCATAGTTCTGAGATGTGACATCCTCTCACTATCCATATTCACTACAGAATGCTTGCTACATTTTCTATTTTGGCTTTTATACCAGCTATGATAGCCTCTCTTGACTGGTTGAGCTATACCCATGTGATGTGATAGCTGCAAGACCTGAAATAATGTGACCCTTGTCGGTCTGATGCCATTGTCTACAAATGGACATTTTAGGCATTTCGCATGAATCAAATAGCCAACTGTTCGAATTGACGGGGTTCACCGAATTCCTAAAAAATTTACCCAAAATTTGATTTCCCTTGATTGGATTCGCTCATCTCTAATTGCATTTCCATTGTCCATTTGGGCCATTGGATCTTTGGGCTATTGAGCTCATCTATCAATAGATTGCAACCTTTCTACTAGAAATAAGAAAATATAATATTTCATAAAGGTTTTATCTTTGGTATCACACCGAATATCAAATACTCCTTGACAACTCGATGCTGATGATCTCTAAAGCCCATATACAACAGATTAGGTTAACATCAGCAAAATCCACCAATATGTAATTGGGACTGTTTAAAGGTCCAATAAGTCTGGAGGCCTCCCGAATCGCCCCGGACAGATGGTGTCAAGAGAGAGAATGATCTGACATATCCGATTTCAGGTTGCCAATCCTTTTGTTCTATAGGAGATGAGCCGCCATCAGCAAAGGAGCCTAATAGCATCTCTCTAATAGAGAACACCGGAACGCACAGCCAAGTGCCTCTGTGTATTCTGGAAGCAGAATGGTCTTTCGACCAAATGATCAACAAAATGCCATCCAAAGAGAGATGTACACAAAGCTTAACATTTCCCCACATTCACCATGAATGTCTGATGGATGTGAGTTTTACATTTTGGACTCACCTTATTTTGAGAACATGGCCATGTTTCGAGCCTGCAGGAAGGATTGCTTAGTAGCGCATTACAGGTTTTCTCCGCTCAATTCTTTGGGAGTTCTAAAGTATTGTCATGCAAGCATGCTCAGTAATTTTTAGAACTGTGCTCTGGTCTCAGAAAAGATGCGGGTAAAAACCGCATCTATCAAACATATACAATTGCGTGAAAATGTGTTTGCTCTTTTCCTGATTTCCTATTCTTTTGCATGTTTGTCACACTTTAAAGTCTTAGATCATCAAACAAATTTAAATATTAGACAAAGCTAATACAAGTAGTGTTGAGCATTCCGATACCGCAAGTATCGGGTATCGGCCGATACTTGCAGTATCGGAATTCCGATACCGAGATCCGATACTTTTGTGGTATCGGGAATCGGAATCGGAAGTTCCCAGTGTATGGTTCCCAGGGTCTGAAGGAGAGGAGAGGAGACTCTCCTTCAGGCCCTGGGATCCATATCCATGTAAAAAATAAAGAATTAAAATAAAAAATAGGGATATACTCACCCTCTGACGCGCCCTGGTAGTAACCGGCAGCCTGCTTTGCTTAAAATGAGCGCGTTCAGCACGCGACCAATCAGAAGCTGTGACGTCATGGAAGGTGCTGAACGCGCTCATTTTAAGCAAAGCAGGCTGCCGGTTAACAGCGGTAAGGTGCAGGGGCCTCCGGATGGGTGAGTATATCAATATTTTTTATTTTAATTCTTTATTTTACACATTAATATGGATCCCAGGGCCTGAAGGAGAGTTTCCTCTCCTTCAGACCCTGGGAACCATCAGGATACCTTCCGATACTTGGTGTCCCATTGACTTGTATTGGTATCGGGTATCGGTATCGGCGATATCTGATACTTTTCGGGTATCGGCCGATACTATCCGATACCGATACTTTCAAGTATCGGACGGTATCGCTCAACACTAAATACAAGTAATCACAAAATGCAGTTTTTAAATGAATGTCTTTATTGTTAAGGGAAAAAGAAATCCAAACCTACAGGGCCCTGTAGCTTCATTTTGCTGCAACCAAATTTTTTTTTTCCTTCAACAAAATGGCGCAGGCGGCGCTTGCACAGTAACATCTATGGGCAATGATAGATGCTACTGCATATGCTTTGCCGCCGGTGCCGTTTTGCTGAAGTTATTTTTTTTTTCTAAGCCAACAATATTACATGCAGTATGTAAAATAGGAGGCAGGTCAGTGAACGATCAGTAACCTGTCATAAGTCCATAAAGATGAATATGTGAACAGAGAACCACATAAAGCCCCCCCCCACAGCCCCCCACAGGCGGCGCCCCGAGAACAAGAATCTCATTAACTGAAAACTACAAATAAAGATTAAACAAGAACCACAAGATGGATTTCATTAACACAAGTATCATTTTAATCAGTATAATGAAGCTGACCTGACACTGTCTGTAGTTTACTTAGCAAAATCCTGCTGACAGGTTTGCTTTAAAAATGAAGAATAACCATATCAATGCCATTCCTAATCTAATCCAGTAGACATAATCTTCGTATATCCAGTTACTCCACATTATGTGATTTTTTTTATTTTTTATGATGCTGGAATTTAATAGTAATTAAGTCACCATTAAAAAGTTTTCCTACATGTAGCCACATATTTCTTCGGAATGATGCATGTCTAGTTTTAATATGACGATTACGATTTTGAGTGTGATCTCAGTAAGGGAACATTTTAGACGCAATGCATTACTGTATTACATTCATACTCAATCCATAGATTCATTACAGAGATTGATGGAGACAATTAATGTTGCTTTAAAGCAAATGGCTCAGATATACACTTATTGCAGATCATTGGAATAGTAAGCATGAGTCCTCATTGAAATGCATGCATTTTATTATTGGACCCTTGAGTGTTGTACTGGAAGTTGTGACACAAATGATACCGCCAGATATCATTTGTGTCATTATCTACCTTACAGTTGGTAAATTAGCACTCTCCAAAAATAGACAATATTATTACTGCTCCCTAGCCAGAAGACATACTACAGACACAGAGGCATAACATAAAGTTCTTGGACTCATTCCTAAGATTTATACTGGTGTTAACACTACGATACAGCATTTCTAAAACTGGTTTCCCCTTATGGGACCGTTGAATCTTTTGATCCCCTATGTGTGCACTTCCTCTAGTTATACGCCCCCCCAAAAAAAACATCCTATACTCAATATGTAGACCAACTAGAAATGTATTTTCATACTGTATGTAATTTTGAAGGGCCTCTTTTATTTTTTAAAGACCCTCTTTTTTTTTGGAAGGCCCTCTCTGAAAAAGTTTCCATGATGAGTTTTGGTGAATTTTTGACTCTGCATGTTTTCACAATGCAAAAAACACAGCATCTTGCAGTTCAAGCAACGTGGATGGGATTTATAAAAATCTCATTGCCACTTTTTTTGGGAGGGGGGTCACTGTTTAATCCCTTTCCGACATCGGGTGTAATAGTACGCTGATGTCAAAATCCCACCCTTTGATGTGGTCTCCGGCGCTGAGCCCACATCTTTTCTGGCACATGTCAGTTGTTTTGAACAGCTGACATGTGCCTCTAACAGCCGCAGTTGGAATCGGAATCCACCCGTGGCTGTTAACCCGTTAAATGCCACTGTCAAACTCTGACAGCGGCATTTAACTCGTGCTTCCGGCAAGCACACTGGAAATACCACTTTGTCATGTGATTGTGGGTCACCGATGGGTTTGCATGACCACCAGAGGTTCCATCAGATCTCTGTTTGTCACTGCCTGGTGATCGGCGGCGCTCATAGCAAGTGAGCAATTCTGCCACATATAGGAGATCATCACCTGCATGAAGCAGAGGCGATCGGGTTATGGCAGCTTCTAGTCTCCCATGGAGACTATTGAAGCATGCCAAAAGTAAAAAGAAAAAGTTTTTAAAACTATTTAAAAAAAAAAGTAAATAAAAATTCAAATCACCCCCCTTTTGCCCCATTCAAAATAAAACAATAAAAAAAATCAAAGGTACACATATTTGGTATCGCCACGTTCGCAGTCGCCCGATCTATGAATATAAAGAAATAATTAACCCGATCGCTATACAGCGTAAGGAGAAAAAAAGTAAAAACCCCAGAATTGTTTTTTTGTCATCCCAACATTGCATTAAAATGAACTAATAGGAGATCAAAAGATCGGATCTGCACCAAAATGGTATCATTAAAAACGTCAGCTTGGCGTGCAAAAAATAAGCCCTCACCCAACCCCAGATCACGAAAAATGGAGACACTACAGGTAACGGAAAATGGTGCATTTTTTAACAAACTTTGGATTTTTTTTTCACCACTTAAATAATAAAGAAAGAACCTAGACATGTTTGGTGTCTACAAATTTGTAATGACCTGGAGAATCATAATGGCAGGTCAGTTTTAGCATTTAGTGAACAAGGTAAAAAAAAAAACAACTGTGGGATTGCGCTTTTTTGAAATTTCACCACAATCGGAATTTTTTTCCTGTTTTCGAGTACACGACATGGTAAAACCAATGGTGTCCGTCAAAAGTACAACTCGTCCTGGCCATTTTGACCAAAAAATAAAAAAGTTATGGTTCTGGGAAGAAGGGGAGCAAAAAATGAAGATGCAAAACCAAAAATAGCTCTGGTTGTTAAGGGGTTAAACTGATCTTCAATGCATGTTTAAAATCTAAAACATATCAATTTCTCTTGCAGGTACATTGAGTTTCATGTATGTATGAGCAGGTTGTGGGCTGCAGTAAAGGACAGGAGGCAGAGCAAGGGTTAAAGTTAACTTTACTGATACAGGGGTATACTCCACGCAAGGAGAGGAAAGTAGATTCAGGGGTATGGCATGTGATAGGAGCACAATAGGGGTACTGAGGGAGGTTATGAGGGCAAAAATATAACAACTGTTCATTAAGAGTAAACTTATCAGTCTGATGGCTTCCTGCCTGCAGAATCTTAGGTTCTAATGGTGGTGCCAACACGGCCAGCACGTGATGAATCTGGTGTTGTCCTGCAGGCATTGATGATCCGCTTCCTGGCGATGGGTCCTTGACATCTTGCACGGGGTCCTGGGTCCAGGAAGTGGGTTGAGGGTGAAGAGCGGTCTTCAACATTGCCGGGGCTTAACAACCCTCAGCAGAAATAGGAAGGTGAGAAAGAGAACAGATTTCGGTAAGTCACCCAGGGTTTCTTAGGTGGCACGCGTGCGTTATTTACTGGCTCGTAGCATCGGGTACCTAGGTTAGTAGGAACCGATGGGCAAAATACAGTTCTCCAGTCACAGTCTCTGTAAGCAACAGGAATAATATAGCGCGGGCTTGCGCTGTCACGGTGCTCAGAGGATGAAGCACCAAACTTCACCTGCTGCGCGATGCGTGCTCCCGCCAAGTCTCTCCTACTTTTCGTGCGCTCTCCCATTTTTATCATAGCTACACCCCCTGCTGTCCAGTGCAAAGGTCGGACCAGGTCTCTAAGCTTTCCCCAGACAACAAAGGGGCAGTCCTCACAGTTCCGGATCCGGCGCAAGAAAGGTACCCCGATCCAATGCATCTTCTTACCTATGGACTTTCTTAACAGAATTGCATTAAATGCAGAAAATCTGCATGTAAGAAACACACTAAAAAAGCATTCAATCTACACATATCCGTATCAAGAAAGTTTTTTCACAGCCAAATACCAGGAAGTATAAAAAGCAAATCAGCTGTATTTAAAACATGACAGACCAATGTTGTAGCTGTTCTGTTCTGATCCAAGGTCAAACTACAGGATCTCCGGTATTGGTAATTGTGGGACTATGCCCTCTTATTCACGAGCCCTCGGAAAATTGAATACACAAAGGTTGCGAGCATGTTCAGTTCTGTTTATTGCCCTGTAAGCAGTTTTCTTACCAGCTGCTTCCTTCTCAGGAGTATGTCATGATAAAGTCTGAATTTATATGTATGCAGTGTGGTTTCAATATGTCCCTTTGTTCAAAAGGTAGCACTAAATTCTGCATAGTCTTAGAAGATATCGGACTGTGTGTGAAGATCCAACAGTCCTGCTGCTTTTCTCCTTTTATATCTTCTACGAGACAAGTACGATACTGTATATGTTTATATTCCAGTCCTCATTAAAAAAACGTATCTTGAAAATTTTATCCAGTGTCTTTGTTAGGGCAAATAACCCTGCTACTCATAGAATCATGGAATCATAGATTATTAGAGTTGGAAGGTACCTCAAGGATCATCGTGTCCAACCCCTTGCTCAATGCAGCACAGGATTCCCTAACCCATCTCAGACAGATGTCTGTACAGCCCCTGTTTGAAGACTTCCATTGAAGGAGAACTCACCGCCTCTCGTGGCAGCCTGTTCCACTCATTGATCATCCTCACTATCAAAAAGTTTGTTCTAATATCTAACCTGTATCTTCTCCCTTTCAGTTTCATTCCATTGTTTCTCGTGTTTCCATGTACAAATGAGAATAAGGATGATCCCTCTACACTGTGACAGCCCTTCAGATATTTGTAGACAGCTATTAAGTCTCCTCTTAGCCTTTTTTTGCAAGCTAGACATTCCCAGATCTTTTAACTGTTCCTTGTAGGACATACTTTGCAGTCCGCTCACCATACTGGTAGCTCTTCTTTTTTGTTCAAGCTTATTTAGATCCTTCTAAATCATTTATCTGTCTTCTTTAGTGTTAGCTATCCCTCCTATCTTTGCATCATCTGCAAATGCGATTAGTTTACCTTTGTCTAGATCATTTATAAAAATGTTGTACAACACTGGGACCAGGAAAGAGCCTTGTGGTACCCCCACTTGAAACACTCGTCCAATTGTTTGTGCAATCATTTATTACCACTCTTTGAGTATGATCACTGAGCCAGTTATGAATCCACCTAACTGTAGCCTTGTCAATCCCATACTTGGTTATTTTTCAATAAGGAAAGCATGAGATATTTTATCAAATGCTTTGCTGAAGTCATGATATACTATATCTACCGCATTTACCTGATCCACCCAGTCAGTGATTCTCTACATAGAAGGAAATTAGATTAGTCTGGCATGACTTGTTTGCTACAAACCCATGCTGGCTCTGGTTAATTACTGTATTTTTATCCGAGTACTTACATACAAGCCGTTTAATAATTTGTTCAAAGATCTTTCCTGGTATAGAAATAAGGCTCACTGGCATGTAATTTTCTGGCTCCATCTTCTTTCCTTTTCTAAAGATAAGGATAATCTTTGCCCTTCTCCAATCTTCTGGGACTTCTCCTGTTCTCCAGGATTTTTCAAAGATTCTGGCAAGTGGTTCTGCAATTTCCTCTGCTAACTCTTTCAGTACCCAAGAATTTAATTCATCTGAACCAGGAGATTTAAATTAATTTATATTAGCTATGTGTTCTCTCAGTAGGATAATTAGTAGAATGGACACTCTTCTGGGATTCAGGTGGGCTGTCCCTCAAGTTTCACTTTGGTGGATGTGATCAGCCAGACTTGGAATGGGCCATAACATTGTAGGTCTAGGAACTTTCTCACATGTCTGCGTATGACCACCAATTGCCTGGATGCATCTACACATGCATTTAGATCTTGAATTAATGAAAACACAAGTTTACGCACTATATTCAGACTTTCCAGCAAGGCCTGGACATGGGCTATTATAGTACCATGTTGCATTTGTAACACTTATGGAAAGTCAAGTCAACAACCGCAGCATCAAAAAATGATATAAAAATGCATGTAACAAAAATACATTGAAAAAAAAATAGGCAAGTAATTTAGATAATAAGGTTCACAAATACTGCAGAAAATCTGCAACATCAAAAGTCACCAATGTGAAACGTAAGAATTTAGCCTTAATTTTAGGGATTAATTTCCTATTAAGCTTTCATTTTTTGCTTTTAAAATGTCTTAAAGTACAATTGAAATTACCCAGGATGAACCTAAACTTGGCACCGGAATTTCAGTTTCCTCTTTGGCTAGACTAATGGAATTATAAAGGAAAAAACAGTCTGACTATGACTGGCATAATTATAATCCCAATAAAGACTTATCATTGGGTGCAGTAGATCTACAATGGCTTCTATTGAATTGATCTAAATTCTGTAGTCAAACAACTCATTTTAGAAATTGTGAAACCAAAACGCATCACTTGATTAATTATTTATTAAGACTTGCATGTTGCACACCAGACTTAACGAACGGGACCGCATGAATTAGGTGCACCTAATTTATTAATGTGTACCTCACAACCGCCTCTCCAGTCAGGAACCGAAGTACATTTCTGTCTAAATTTACATAATTAAAGAGGTGTAAATTTTAAAAGAATTAAAGCCACTTTATGCCATGCTTCACCAATATTGGCATAACTGAACAGAAATGGATTCAAATCACCGGAAGTCACAAAACTTTTATACAACTACAAATTGTGCAAAAATGTTACAAACTTTGAAAATATTTTCTGCTGGAAAACTGGTATAAACTTCTTCATGAATCAGACCCTGAACCTTTTAGGCTAGGGCTGCACAGCATCACAGAAACACGTTGCAGAATTGGATGCAATGATTTCTTTAAGCGTTGCGTTGCAACCTGTGACACAGGGGCGCATATGTTTCCAAATGTGTTGGATTTTTTGTCTCTGGTCAAGAGTCTCAGTCAACATCCTTGCCATATATTTCAATGCAAGTTGCGCTCAACATGCGACTTGTCTGAAACTCGGCTGTTTCATTTACAGCAAAATCAGAACACTAAAATTGTCGCCTTTTCAGAGAGCTGCTGTTGCACAGCACGTCACCGCATGCCCCTAGCCTTACTATGGTCTCTAATATTTACTTTTCATCTAAATTTTCAAAATGTTCCCAATCACATTCTAATTACTTTGACTTCCCGACTCTAGAGAATATTAGAAACAAAGTGAAATTTCCCAAAGTTATGTTATCTTTTGAAGGAATGGTCTTTTTCAAGAGAAGAGGTCCAATATGCATGGGATAAAAGGAAATTGCAAGGGTATTCCTTTTTCTTTAAAGAAGCCCTTACATCAAAGTTTTCATCCTCTTAATACATTGCAGTCATTCTATTATATGGTACTGTGTACTTACTAGGGTTGAGCGAAACGGATCGGACATTTTCAAAAGTTGCCGACTTTCAGCAAAGTCGGGTTTCATGAAACCCGACCCGATCCCACTGTGGGATCGGCCATGCGGTCGGCGATCTTCGCGCCAAAGTCGCATTTCATATGACGCTTTCCCTGCCATTTTTTCAGCCAATGAAGGAGTGTGGGCAGCGTGATGACATAGGTTCCGGCTTGCTTTGTGCGGAGTCACAGGGGGTAAAGCCGCCATCTTAACGTTTGGGATATAGCGATTTGCACAGTGAAACACAAACTTTGCAGGGACGGAGGGGAGAGAGAGAGAGAGAGAGAGAAAGAGAAAAAAAAAATATCCTCATAGACTTGCATTGGGTTTTGTGTTTCGGTCGGCCCCCCAACTTTTCACCATAATCGGCCGATTTCACACGATCCGACTTTCGAGACAGTCGGGTTTCACGAAACCCAACTCGATCCTAAAAAAGCAAAAGTCGCTCAACCCTAGTACTTACAATTGCTCATTTTGCCCTTCTCCCAAGATAATTCTACTGTTTTCCGTTAGGTCTATGACATTGTAAGGAGGTAGCAGAGAACCTCACGTGCCTCCGCTCTTCTAGATGGTGTTCACACAGTCACATGAGGAACATCATTGTTTGTTAATGTTTATACACTGTAATGTCATGATTCTGAAATGTTTATAGGCTTAGGGATAGAATAGGACCATAGTGGGGTAGAATAGAGGAGGACATTATAGAGTTAAAGACAAGAGCTAGAGAGTATTATAGAATAGGTTAGGAGATAGGCAGCACAGGGGTTATCTAAATGGGAGAGGCAGCACAGAGTAGGGGAGTTTAGTCAGGATACTTCTTGGTTGTGTCTTGCCTGGGCAGCTTGCCCAAGGGCAGAATGTGTGAGCAGAGTACTATAGGCCGTGAAGATAAAGCTGTGGAAACACTATGGGGCTCTTCGGCTGGGAATAGTGTCGATGGGCAACAGTGGGACAAGATCACCCTTAAACAGTATCCAAGGTCTAAGACTTGGGCGGGAGAAGCTGAGATGGTGTACCCAGCACCTTTCCAAGATAGAATCGGACAGGGGGCTGACAAAGAGCTGGTGACAGGAGGGACACAGACTGTTCAAAAGATACCACCCTGATTGCCAGGCAGTGGGAGCTGCTAGAAGGAACAGGGCCTGCCCGGATTACAGGGAAAGTGCAGGATGAGAGACTCTGTTTGAAATGTGCTGCCTGTGAGATGAAGATGCTGTTTCCCAGTAATGTCATGTTGTTTGAAAAGACTTATGACTCTGGTATATTTTGTGAAGCTGAAGTGGTGGGACCTGAGAAGAGCCTGCCCTGGCCTGAAGATTAGAAACAAATCAACTGAATCATTTTAAGCTCTATGTAGGAACAGGAGGTCAATTTTCCTAGAATGACTCATGAGTCATTACTGCAAAAGTCCCTGGTAGGGGGGGAGAAGGTAGTAGCCGGGTCAGGAGTTGAAGAGGGGAATGATTTATGCAGGGAAAATAGACTTACTGTTTCTACACAGAGCAGAGAAAAGATAAGAATTAACTGGGTAGAAAGGCAAAATGAGCAATTGTAAGTACACAGTACTACATAACAGAGGATAAAACTTGTGATGGGAGTGCTTCTTTAATGACCTTCCGGTTATAATGTTAAAATATAAAAGCTACCCAACGCAATGCTTTTATAATAGATCTCTGGATATTACCAGCTGTCCAAACATGTTTACTGCTCGTCCTGAGGGATTACGGTGCATCCAACATTGCAATCCATTAGCGTTGGCAATGCATGTATCATTCACCCTGGTGATTTTCAATGAAGGATGACCAGGATTGTGGAGATATCTCCCTGTCTAGCCAACACTCTGCAGCTTTTTAGACATCTATAGAATTACTCTAGGGAATGCACAGTAGAGATAATCTAGCACAGAAAAGTCTAGAGTATATACAGTATACAGAGCAGCCCTTTTTTATAAAAAAAAAATGGAAATATATGCAGCTAGAAAATTATAGAATAAGGCTAGCACTCCTATAGTATTAAATAATTGTGTGGATACACATATGCTGTGGCCAATAAACAGACAAATAAACATATATGCAAACACTGTGCAACGGCACATAGTGATTAATGAATCCATGATTTCCAAAATTGCCACACACTTAAAAAACATGAGTTCCTGAGTTAACTTTGTTTTTTTCAAAGAACATATAAGCCATCCGCTAGGGAAAAGTTGACTTTATTGGCTGGACCCTAGAGCCCCCATACACATTAAAAAGTTGTCAGACGAAAGATCTCCTCGACTCCTTCTTACATTTTAGTGCTCTTCTCAGCCAAGTAATTCTATGTTCTCTATGAGAGCTGCTGCTAGACTTCTCTGGCAGCAGATTATTTTCAAAAGAGCAAAAAGAACAGCCATTGGAAATCCAATGAGCCAAAACTTTCTCAACCTCAACGACATTTGTCAGGCGAGTTTTGGGAGGCCCCAAACACATTAGATGACTATCCAATCTTGCCAATATCAGAGTGTTTGGCCAACTCCACTCTACTAGCCACCTTAAATCCATGGACTCACCTGTATATGTGCCTAACCAGGACTCAAATGAAGTGGACACGATGTATGATCTGTCTTAGCTCTAATTAAAACCAATCTGGGAAAGGTGGGTGATCCCCCAAGTTCATTTAAGGCCTGGTTTAGGCACATAGAGAGGTGTCAATAGAGTTAGGGTGAGTTCAATGAAGTACAACGTCTCGTGTTTGGATGGCTTATATGTTTTATGATCCAAAAATGTTAACTTAGCACTTCAAGTTTTGCATTTGTGTAATAATAGTGGAAATCATGTATTCATTGATTGCAGAGTGTTGTTACACAGTGTTTGTATATATGAATATGCAGCGCTTTTTGAGAAAAGACTAAAAAACATTGACCGACTACCAAGACATTGTGGACATGTGTACCATAGAGCTAACCCATGTGGTTCATATAGGATTACTGGGGCAAGAGGGCTTAATCTGAACTGTCCTTGTCCCCATTTTAATCTGTGGTGGGAACTTTCATGGAGTTGGTCTCCACTAGATCATCACAATTTGCAAACAAAAACATAGATAATGTATTTACGGTAAGTCAGAAAAAAGGGATGGTTGTGTCAGGAACTTCTACATTGGTGATGTCAGCACAGATGTGCAAAGTAGTGACCAAAAGGGGCCTCATTTTATCTTTGCTTTGGAGCCCCCTTTCATTTATGTACACTACTGCATTGATGCTACATTAAGGTGATACAATGAAGCATGATTTGCCTTGAAGAGTAAATGATCCATCTAAATCAAGGCATTGTTCCGAGCGATTGCTCTAGTTTATAAAGCATTATTCGCTGTTCCTCAGTGCTACATTCCATAGAAGTAAATAATAAAGTTCAAAAATAGACTGTCAAAGCTTATGTTCTTCCCATTTTATGCTCCAATATAGCTCCTTCCATAGTTATTATGATATAAGCAAAGCCAAAATTGAACTAAAGCTGTGTGTACTCGTAATGTTATGAAATAATCCATGTTTACTAGCGGTTATGGAAGTCCGTTCATCCTAGCAACATAGCATTTATTACATATACACTTGGTTCCACAACATTTCCCTCACACTCATTTTTTTGACATGGCATCACCTTTCTTAAAAAATGTTGCTTATAAAAATACCTTTAGAAGATTAACTTAGTGGAACGACCACTTCAGTGTAAACCGGGGAAAGCAAATGAATCAGGTGACAAGCGAACATAGGAAAACACACCTATCACTGCCTGCAGGGCTTTCTTACCCTTCCTTGTGAGGTCAAAACACAAAGGTGTTAGTATAAGTAGAGATTTCATTAATCTTGTGAATGGGGCCCAGTGAAAAGTTTTCAGATGTCAACAAACACCTGCGATTTGAAGGATCATGACTTCATATTTAATGTCTTATTATGAACTCTTACTAAAATCAAAAACAAGAACACTCCTCCAAACTAACAATGGAAAAAATTATAAGGAATTAGATTAAGATTGCAAAATACCAGACTGAAGGAACTTTTGTATATGTATTGTGAAGCCCCCACTTCTCCGAGAAGACCACATTTGGAACTAGGACAGAATTTTCTATGACGGATCTTGAATTCCTCATAACAGTCAGAAGACTAATATTCACTATAATTTTAGGTGGTCGTCTCAAAGGTATTTGAACCGGTAGGAACAAGTACAGTGGGGCAAAAAAGTATTTAGTCAGTCAGCAATAGTGCAAGTTCCACCACTTAAAAAGATGAGAGGCGTCTGTAATTTACATCATAGGTAGACCTCAACTATGGGAGACAAACTGAGAAAAAAAAATCCAGAAAATCACATTTTCTGTTTTTTTATCATTTTATTTGCATATTATGGTGGAAAATAAGTATTTGGTCAGAAACAAAATTTCATCTCAATACTTTGTAATATATCCTTTGTTGGCAATGACAGAGGTCATACGTTTTCTGTAAGTCTTCACAAGGTTGCCACACACTGTTGTTGGTATGTTGGCCCATTCCTCCATGCAGATCTCCTCTAGAGCAGTGATGTTTTTGGCTTTTCGCTTGGCAACACGGACTTTCAACTCCCTCCAAAGGTTTTCTATAGGGTTGAGATCTGGAGACTGGCTAGGCCACTCCAGGACCTTGAAATGCTTCTTACGAAGCCACTCCTTCGTTGCCCTGGCGGTGTGCTTTGGATCATTGTCATGTTGAAAGACCCAGCCACGTTTCATCTTCAATGCCCTTGCTGATGGAAGGAGGTTTGCACTCAAAATCTCACGATACATGGCCCCATTCATTCTTTCATGTACCGGATCAGTCGTCCTGGCCCCTTTGCAGAGAAACAGCCCCAAAACATGATGTTTCCACCACCATGCTTTACAGTAGGTATGGTGTTGGATGGATGCAACTCAGTATTCTTTTTCCTCCAAACACGACAAGTTGTGTTTCTACCAACCAGTTCCAGTTTGGTTTCATCAGACCATAGGACATTCTCCCAAAACTCCTCTGGATCATCCAAATGCTCTCTAGCAAACTTCAGACAGGCCCGGACATGTACTGGCTTAAGCAGTGGGACACGTCTGGCACTGCAGGATCTGAGTCCATGGTGGCGTAGTCTGTTACTTATGGTAGGCCTTGTTACATTGGTCCCAGCTCTCTGCAGTTCATTCACTAGGTCCCCCCGCGTGGTTCTGGGATTTTTGCTCACCGTTCTTGTGATCATTCTGACCCCACAGGGTGGGATTTTGCGTGGAGCCCCAGATCGAGGGAGATTATCAGTGGTCTTGAATGTCTTCCATTTTCTAATTATTGCTCCCACTGTTGATTTCTTCACTCCAAGCTGGTTGGCTATTGCAGATTCAGTCTTCCCAGCCTGGTGCAGGGCTACAATTTTGTTTCTGGTGTCCTTTGACAGCTCGTTGGTCTTCACCATAGTGGAGTTTGGAGTCAGACTGTTTGAGGGTGTGCACAGGTGTCTTTTTATACTGATAACAAGTTTAAACAGGTGCCATTACTACAGGTAATGAGTGGAGGAAAGAGGAGACTCTTAAAGAAGAAGTTACAGGTCTGTGAGAGCCAGAAATCTTGATTGTTTTTTTCTGACCAAATACTTATTTTCCACCATAATATGCAAATAAAATGATAAAAAAACAGACAATGTGATTTTCTGGATTTTTTTTTCTCAGTTTGTCTCCCATAGTTGAGGTCTACCTATGATGTAAATTACAGACGCCTCTCATCTTTTTAAGTGGTGGAACTTGCACTATTGCTGACTGACAAATACTTTTTTGCCCCACTGTACATGTTATCGACAGCTAACAGCTTGATGTGCAGAAGAGAAAAAAATAGTGAACCATGCACAGTAATGAGCATGCTACGCAACCCTCTCAGCAAGAGAAGCTCGGAGAGTGAAAAGAGTCAAAAAGAAAAAGAACTCACTTGTCAAATCTCATTGTTTGCTTAACTTTTCCTGTTATTGCATCTGCCTTCTTAAATCTGCTGTAATCCACTGGGGCTTTTCTTGAAAATATGCTCACTTTCAGTCAAGGCATATAAAGCTTTACAAGGTTGTCGAAAACATTCTAAAACTTGGCCACGAGTAGGATATATTATAAAATGTCTTAAATCATGATATGAAAATGCTGTTGTCAATCACTGTCCTCCCCAGTCATTTGCCATAAGTGGAAATGTCACATTTATTTTAATCCCTATGTGTCCCCACTAGTGTTGAGCATTCCGATACCGCAAGTATCGGGTATCGGCCGATACTAGCGGTATCGGAATTCCGATACCGGGATTCCGATACTTGGCGCGTATCGGATACCGGAATCGGAAGTTCAATGATTCAAAATGCAGAAATTCAGCCAATGAGAAAGATTCCAAGTGTGGGCACATCCTGTTTAGCATGGAGGGCATGAAACTACTGGCAAGGCTGTGATTGGCTGCTGAAATGATGTCATGATGCAGTTTAAAAGTCGCTGGCGCCATTTTGCGATCACTCTGCTGTGAATTCAGTTAGTGACAGGACGCTGTTTGCTGACTGAGGGACAGTTTAGAGATAGCGATTTGCTTCTTTGTGCTTTCCAAAGGCTAATTTAGCAACCGCTGTGTTCACCTACTATTCACCTTCCTTTTGCCTTGTAGCGCTGTTTTCACAGCGATCTGCAACGTCTCTCTGTGTGTGTGTGTGAGTGCAGCCCACTCTCTAGTCTGAGTGCAGCCACATAGGCCATCCATAGCTGGTTGTATTCAGTTCAGGGAGGGTGGTTCATTGCCTCATACTGTCCTTTTTTTTTTTTTTTTTTGAAGTAGTGCAGGCTGCTGCACATTTTTTCCAAAAATTCCTATTAGTGTCTTTCCACCCGTCTCCAGCTAATTTGTGGAAAAACACTACATAGGATAAAGTAGAGGAGGGTTTTTGGGCCTTGCAGCGCCGTTTACGGCTGTCTGCACGGTCTCCGTGTGACTGCAGCTCGCCCTGTAATCTGTGAGCAGCTATAGCCTGGTTGTCTCCAGCTCAGGGTTTTTCACTGCGTCATACCGCCAAATCAATTTTCTTTTTTTTCAAAGTAGTGTAGTCTGCTGCTAATTTATTTTAAAAAATCCTATTAGTGTCTTTCCACCCGTCTCCAGCTAATTTGTGGAAAAACACTACATAGGATAAAGTAGAGGAGGGTTTTTGGGCCTTGCAGCGCCGTTTACGGCTGTCTGCACGGTCTCCGTGTGACTGCAGCTCGCCCTGTAGTCTGTGAGCAGCCGTAGCCTGGTTGTCTGCAGCTCAGGGTTTTTCACTGCGTCATACCGCCAAATCAATTTTCTTTTTTTTCAAAGTAGTGTAGTCTGCTGCTAATTTATTTTAAAAAATCCTATTAGTGTCTTTCCACCCGTCTCCAGCTAATTTGTGGAAAAACACTACATAGGATAAAGTAGAGGAGGGTTTTTGGGCCTTGCAGCGCCGTTTACGGCTGTCTGCACGGTCTCCGTGTGATTGCAGCTCTATCCGTTGTCAGTTCAGCCCAAAAAAAATAAATAAATAATAAAGTTCACCAAACACACCAGTTACACCACTTTACATTTGTGTAGGCCACATTAGCTCATATTCAAGTCTAGTCCACACTTTAGAAAATTAGTGTGTCTTATACCTGTTAGGAGGAGTTGCTCAGGAATAAGCACACAAAGCCGTTAGTACTTTTCTGCTTATCTTTATCAGTCAACCAAGATGAAGAAGGCAGTGAGTAAGGCACGTGGGCGTGGGCGTGGGCGCGGAGCAGGGAGGGGACGTGGGGATTCTGTGCCTGCTGCGGGCACCGGTGAGTCATCAGCACCCACTTTCACAAGGGAACAGTCGTTCATGCGCAGCTTTGTCGCCGAGCGCCGTACACCGCTGCTGCGTGAAGACCAAATTGAAGCCGTTGTGGGATGGATGGCAGCTAATGCATCAACTTCCATTAGTGCCACATCCTCTCAGACACAGAGCACTGGAGAGCAGCCATCTGTCTCTTCACCACCTGCAAAATTGCCCAGGCAGACAGAGATCCCAGGACAGGAGCAGTCTCTACTTCTGTTCTCTGAATCATCTCTTGGCTTGGAAACAGGGGGCCAGCCAAGCAGCATTGGAGAAATGGAAGAAGAGGCAGGGTGCAGTGATGCCCAACAGCTTTTTCTGTCTTCCTCTGAAGAGGCGGGTGGGCCAGTGGCTCCGGTCACCACCTCGCAGGCCGCATCAGCTGATGATGACACTCAGGTGCCACTTACTGGTGCGTGCTCTGCTGCTGAGACTACCCAGGAGGAGCAGTTGGGGGCAGAGGGTAGTGTAGATGATGAGGTCCTTGACCCATCTTGGCGTCAGGGACAGGAAGGTGGTGGGAGCAGCTCTGAGGAAGAGATTCCCCGTACGGCCCAAAGAGGGAGAGGGAGGGGGAAGACTGCGGATCCTGCAGCCTCCGCTTTGGCACCCGTAAGGAGCATGTCTCTTCCAAAAGTCAAAAGGGGGGCTCCCAAGACTTGCAGTGCCTGGTCCTTTTTTGACACAGTTGCAGATGACATTTGCTATGTCAGATGCAAGGTGTGTCATCAAAAAATCAAAAGAGGTCAAAAAGTCGCCAACCTCAATACCTCCAACATGTGGAAACATGTGCGCAACAGGCACCCGGCGGAGTTAGACAAACACACTGAAGAGCTAGGCCAACCAACAGCGGCAGCTACCACCTCTTCAGCTCGTGTTGCCTCTTCCTCTAGCTCACACGCAGCTGGTTCGGCTTCCTCCCAGGATCGCCGTGGAAGAACCTCTGGCCCTGTTGTCCAGAGACCCGCTGTCATTCCACCCGCAGCACCACTTTCCCAGTCAACCACACACTCCCAGCCCAGTCTACAGCCATCGGTAGTACAGGCATGGGAGAAAAGGCGGCCTTTCTCGTCAAACCACCCACGAGCACAGGCTCTGACTGCAGGCATTGCCAAACTTCTGTCACTGGAAATGCTGTCATTCAGGCTGGTGGAGACTGACAGCTTCCGTGACTTGATGTCATTGGCAGTCCCACAGTACAGTGTGCCCAGCCGCTTTTACTTCAGCAGGCAAGCCGTCCCTGCCCTGCACAAGCATGTGGAGGGACACATAAAACACGCGCTACTGAACGCCGTCAGTAGCAAGGTCCACCTCACCACCGATGCGTGGACCAGTCAACATGGACAGGGGCGATACCTTTCCCTCACTGCCCATTGGGTTAATGTCGTTGAGCCGGGTACAGACCGTGCGAGTGGCGCAGGACGTGTCCTGCCCACTCCAAGGATTGCAGGAATCCATTCTGTACGCATTGACTCCTCCTCTTACACCAGTTCCTCAGAATCATCGCTGCAGGAGCCGTCACAGTCCACCTCCACATGGACCCGTGATGAACGTGTACCTGTTACGACCGACATGAGCACAGCCGTGGCCAAACGTCAACAGGCCGTCTTGAAATTAATTTTTTTGGGGAATCGTAGCCACACAGCGCAGGAGCTCTGGAATGCCATCAAGCAGGAGAGCGATGTGTGGTTTGAGCCAGCGAATCTCCAGCCAGGCATGGTAGTGTGTGATAATGGCCGAAATCTGGTGGCAGCCCTGGGCCTCGGCAACCTCACTCACATCCCATGTCTGGCACATGTGCTCAATTTGGTCGTGCAGAGTTTTTTGAGGGACTATCCGGATCTTGATGCACTGCTGCACAAGGTCCGCCTAGAGTGTGCTCACTTGCGGCGTTCCAGCACGGCAAAAGCGCGCATTGCGGCTCTGCAGCGCCGACACCGCCTGCCGGAACATCGCATCATATGTGACCTACCTACCAGGTGGAATTCCACGTTACATATGTTGGAGCGGTTGTGTGAGCAGCAGCAAGCTGTAATGGAGTACCAGCTGTATCAGGCGCAAAAAAGTCGCAGTCAGCGCCGTACAGACTTCACAACCACAGAGTGGGCCACTATGAAGGATGTCTGCCAGGTTTTGCGTCCCTTTGATTATTCCACGCGGATGGCGAGTGCAGATGATGCACTAGTCAGCATGACTGTCCCCCTTATCTGCCTGCTTGAAAAATCACTGCAAGCGCTAAGGGATGATGTTGTGGAAGAGGTGGAGGATGAGGATTCACCACTTCCATCATCTTCTGGACAGTCAGCGCCACGTGGTTCCTCACAAACGCGTAGGCAGGGGACAGTTTGTGAGGAGGATGAGGAGGAGTCAATGGAGGAGGAAGACATCCGTCCAGAGGAGGGAGTTCCCGAATTGTCCAGTACTCAGTGTGTACAGCGAGGGTGGGGTGATGACGAGCGGGCAGAGATCACGCCTCCAGCTGGGGACAGCGTTTCTTGGGCAGTTGGCAGTCTGCAGCACATGGTGGATTACATGCTGCAGTGCCTGAGAAACGACCGCCGCATCGACCACATTCTCAACATGTCTGATTATTGGGTGTTCACCCTCCTCGATCCTCGCTACCGGGACAACGTAGAAAGCCTCATCACACCGTTGAACCGGGAGCGAAAAATGCGGGAGTACCAAGACACACTGGTCAGTTCCATCATCTTCTCCATTCCAACTGAGAGAAGTGCTGCTAGTGCATTCCAAAGCAGCTCAGTGCGTCCAGGCAGTGGTGGAGGCTCTGCACAAAGAGGGAGCAGAAGCAGTGCCTCTGCCCAAGGCAAGACCAGTATGGCCGAACTGTGGCACAGTTTTCTGTGCCCGCCACAAAAGTCTACACCATCACAGACGGCTCCAGTCAGCAGGAGGCAACGGTTCCGTCAGATGGTGACAGACTACATGTCTTGCCCTCTTGCTGTACTCCCAGACGGCTCTTCCCCTTTCAAGTTTTGGGTCTCAAAGCTGGATACATGGCCAGAGCTAAGCCAGTATGCATTGGAGGTGCTGTCTTGCCCTGCGGCCAGTGTATTATCGGAACGTGTCTTTAGTGCTGCAGGTGGTGTACTAACTGACCGTCGCATGCGACTATCCTCCGATAACGTTGACCGGCTTACTTTCCTGAAAATGAACAAGGCCTGGATCTCGCAGGAATTTGCCACTCCTCCTCCTGATTAAATAATTAGGTCACTGTATACGTTATCCAGGTCTCCTGTTGTGTTCATCTTTCTACCACCTGAACTTAAATTCCTGGGCTCCAACACCGCCAGTTGAGGCTCAGATGTGCCGTCTGCACAGTCAAAACATACGACCCAGTGTTATTGGGTTTCAGTAACGTCAGCTGATCCCCAGCTGTGTAGCCGGCAATGTGTCATGCGACCGCCACGCTGACACAACAACTGAAATGTAAGGGAATCTGTCCCCCCCCCCCCCCAAGGCGTTTGTTACTGAAAGAGCCACCTTGTGCAGCAGTAATGCTGCACAAGGAAAAAGGTAGCTATTTTGGTTTTGCTCCTTGCACACGCAAAACTTAACACTTATAAAATGTGTCCACTGATACCGTAAAACCGTCCCGGAGGTGGGACTTTCCTTCGTAATATGACGCAGCACAGCCGTCATTCCTACCCCCCCGGCGCCGCGCCCCGGCTCCTCAGCGTTTTTGATTCCGTCCCGGAGCCTGCGCTGTTATGTTATCCCGTGGCCAGGCACACTTAGCGCTGCCCGTCTTCTGGCATCATTTGGTGTCAGGCTGGCTGCGCCTGTGCGGCCACGCTGGCCGAGAGCCCGCCTCGCAGTGTCTTCTGATTTAATCCCACTGGGGGCCTGGGATCTATGGACATGCGCAGTGCATATCTGAACCTCCACCTCTCACTCATCTCCCTATGGCTTCTTCAGACTGTTCGGTGTCAGCTGGTCCCTAATAGCATGCCACGGCCGTGACACCGCACAGTCTGAAAAAGAAGCCGTAGGGAGGGGAGTGAGAGGCGAGGATATGCACTGCGCATGGCCATGGATCCCAGGCCCCCAGTGGGATTACATCAGAAGACACTGCGAGGCGGGCTCTCGGCCAGCGCGGCCGCACAGGCGCAACCAGCCTGACACCAAATGATGTCAGAAGATGGGCAGCGCTAAGTGTGCCTGGCCACGGGATAACATAACAGCGCAGGCTCCGGGACGGAATCAAACAACGCTGAGGAGCCGGGGCACGGCGGCGGGGGGGTAGTAATGATGGCTGTGCTGCGTCATATTACGAAGGAAAGTCCCACCTCCGGGACGGTTTCACGGCTTCAGGGGACACATTTTAAAAGTGTTTAGTTCTGTGTTTGCAAGGAGCATGATGAAAAGAGCCACCTTTTCCTTTTGCATCTTTTGTGCTGCACAAGCTGGCTCTTTAAGCTACAAACGCCTTGGGGGGGGGTTAAAGGTTCCCTTTCGACTTTCTCAGGCTTCGGCCTACATTGTGTTCCTCTGCTTTTCCACCTGCCCCTGGGCTCCAACACCGCTAGTTGCCGTCCAGAAGTGCTGTACGCACAGTCAACAGTCGCTCCTCTGTTATTGGGGTTCAGTAACGTCAGCTGTTCCCCTGCTGTGTGTGTGGCAATCCCTCCTACCTCCTCCAACCTCCTCCAACCTCCTCCTCCTCCACCTGTCCCTGGGCTCCAACACCGCCAGTTGCCGTCCAGAAGTGCTGTACGCACAGTCAACAGTCCCTCCTCTGTTATTGGGGTTCAGTAACGTCAGCTGTTCCCCTGCTGTGTGTGTGGCAATCCCTCCTACCTCCTCCAACCTCCTCCTCCTCCACCTGTCCCTGGGCTCCAACACCGCCAGTTGCCGTCCAGAAGTGCTGTACGCACAGTCAACAGTCCCTCCTCTGTTATTGGGGTTCAGTAACGTCAGCTGTTCCCCTGCTGTGTGTGTGGCAATCCCTCCTACCTCCTCCAACCTCCTCCAACCTCCTCCTCCTCCACCTGTCCCTGGGCTCCAACACCGCCAGTTGCCGTCCAGAAGTGCTGTACGCACAGTCAACAGTCCCTCCTCTGTTATTGGGGTTCAGTAACGTCAGCTGTTCCCCTGCTGTGTGTGTGGCAATCCCTCCTACCTCCTCCAACCTCCTCCTCCTCCACCTGTCCCTGGGCTCCAACACCGCCAGTTGCCGTCCAGAAGTGCTGTACGCACAGTCAACAGTCCCTCCTCTGTTATTGGGGTTCAGTAACGTCAGCTGTTCCCCTGCTGTGTGTGTGGCAATCCCTCCTACCTCCTCCAACCTCCTCCAACCTCCTCCTCCTCCACCTGTCCCTGGGCTCCAACACCGCCAGTTGCCGTCCAGAAGTGCTGTACGCACAGTCAACAGTCCCTCCTCTGTTATTGGGGTTCAGTAACGTCAGCTGTTCCCCTGCTGTGTGTGTGGCAATCCCTCCTACCTCCTCCAACCTCCTCCAACCTCCTCCTCCTCCACCTGTCCCTGGGCTCCAACACCGCCAGTTGCCGTCCAGAAGTGCTGTACGCACAGTCAACAGTCCCTCCTCTGTTATTGGGGTTCAGTAACGTCAGCTGTTCCCCTGCTGTGTGTGTGGCAATCCCTCCTACCTCCTCCAACCTCCTCCTCCTCCACCTGTCCCTGGGCTCCAACACCGCCAGTTGCCGTCCAGAAGTGCTGTACGCACAGTCAACAGTCCCTCCTCTGTTATTGGGGTTCAGTAACGTCAGCTGTTCCCCTGCTGTGTGTGTGGCAATCACTCCTACCTCCTCCAACCTCCTCCTCCTCCACCTGTCCCTGGGCTCCAACACCGCCAGTTGCCGTCCAGAAGTGCTGTACGCACAGTCAACAGTCCCTCCTCTGTTATTGGGGTTCAGTAACGTCAGCTGTTCCCCTGCTGTGTGTGTGGCAATCCCTCCTACCTCCTCCAACCTCCTCCTCCTCCACCTGTCCCTGGGCTCCAACACCGCCAGTTGCCGTCCAGAAGTGCTGTACGCACAGTCAACAGTCCCTCCTCTGTTATTGGGGTTCAGTAACGTCAGCTGTTCCCCTGCTGTGTGTGTGGCAATCCCTCCTACCTCCTCCAACCTCCTCCAACCTCCTCCTCCTCCACCTGTCCCTGGGCTCCAACACCGCCAGTTGCCGTCCAGAAGTGCTGTACGCACAGTCAACAGTCCCTCCTCTGTTATTGGGGTTCAGTAACGTCAGCTGTTCCCCTGCTGTGTGTGTGGCAATCCCTCCTACCTCCTCCAACCTCCTCCTCCTCCACCTGTCCCTGGGCTCCAACACCGCCAGTTGCCGTCCAGAAGTGCTGTACGCACAGTCAACAGTCCCTCCTCTGTTATTGGGGTTCAGTAACGTCAGCTGTTCCCCTGCTGTGTGTGTGGCAATCACTCCTACCTCCTCCAACCTCCTCCAACCTCCTCCTCCTCCACCTGTCCCTGGGCTCCAACACCGCCAGTTGCCGTCCAGAAGTGCTGTACGCACAGTCAACAGTCCCTCCTCTGTTATTGGGGTTCAGTAACGTCAGCTGTTCCCCTGCTGTGTGTGTGGCAATCCCTCCAACCTCCTCCAACCTCCTCCTCCTCCACCTGTCCCTGGGCTCCAACACCGCTAGTTGCCGTCCAGAAGTGCTGTACGCACAGAGCCAAACACCTCGCCAATGTGTTAGTGGGGTTCAGCACCGCCAGCTGTTCCCCTGCTGTGTATACGGCAACGTGTACTGCGACCGCCACGCAGGCACAACAAGTTAAATGTAAGGGAACCTGACCCCCCCCCCCCCCAGGCGTTTGTTACTGAAGGAGCCACCTTGTGCAGCAGTAATGATGCAAAGGGAAAAAGTGCCTCTTTTCGTGATGCTCCTTGCACATGCTGAACCAAACACTTATGAAATGTGTCCCCACACAGCGTTAAACCGTCCGGTAGGTGGAACTTTCCTTTGTCGTGTGACGCAGCACAGCCATCATTTTTACCCCCTTGGCGCCGTGCGTCCCCTCCTCAGCGTTGTTTGAATCTGTCCCGGAGCCTGCGCTGTTAGGTTAGCCCTTGGCCATGCACACATGTTGCGCTGCCCGTCTTCTGACCTCATTTGGTGTCAGGCTGGCTGCGCCTGTGCGGGTGCGCTGGCCGAGATCCCGCCTCGCAGTGTCGTCTAATGTAATCCCACCGCGGGCCTGTGATCCGTGCCCGTGCGCAGTGCATATCCTCTCCTCTCACTCCCCTCCCTACGGCTTCTTCAGACTGTGCGATGTCAGCTGGTCCCTAATAGCATGCCACGGCCGTGACACCGCACAGTCTGAAAAAGCCGTAGGGAGGGGAGTGAGAGGAGAGGATATGCACTGCGCACGGGCACGGATCACAGGCCCGCGGTGGGATTACATTAGACGACACTGCGAGGCGGGATCTCGGCCAGTGCACCCGCACAGGCGCAGCCAGCCTGACACCAAATGAGGTCAGAAGACGGGCAGCGCAACATGTGTGCATGGCCAAGGGCTAACCTAACAGCGCAGGCTCCGGGACAGATTCAAACAACGCTGAGGAGGCGGCGCACGGCGCCAAGGGGGTAAAAATGATGGCTGTGCTGCGTCACACGACAAAGGAAAGTTCCACCTACCGGACGGTTTAACGCTGTGAGGAGACACATTTCATAAATGTTAGGTTCCGCATGTACAAGGACCATAATTAAAAGAGCTAAGTTTACCTTTTCCAGCATTAGTGCTGTACACAATGGCTCTTTCAGCTACAAACGCCTGGGGGGGGGGGGGGGTTAAAGGTTTCCTTTCAACTTGCTCGAGTGCAGGCTTCGGCCTACACTCCGCTCCCCCTGCTCCTCCTGCTGACCCTGGGCTCTAACACCGCCAGTTTTTGCCCAGATGTGCTAGCTGCACAGAGAAAAACACCAGCCAATGTGTCAGTGGGGTTCAGCACCGCCAGCTGTTCCCCTGCTGTGTAGCCGGCAACGTGTCCTGCGACCGCCACGCAGACACAAGAACTGAAATTGAAGGGAACCTGTCCCCCCTCCCCCAGGTGTTTCTATGTTTTACAGCTACCTTGAACAGCAGTAATGCTGCATGTGTTCAAGGTGGCTCAGGAACTTATTCTCCTTGCCCATGTTGAAGTGAACACGTCTAAAATGTGTCCTCTGTGACCATTAAAACGTCCCTCAGGTGTGATTTGACTTTGTATTGACACACGCAACAAGCTCCTTGGTAACGCTGCCCGTCTTCTGGCATCATTGTTTGGCTGGCTGCGCCTCTGCGGCCGCCCTGACCCACACAACGCCCCTCGGTGTCTTATTTATTGGGACTGCGAGGGTGTGATTGATGGGCAGGATCAGTGCATCAGTTCGCCTGTCCCTCCTCTCCTTCCGCCTTCTTCGGACTGTGCGGCTTCATGGCCGTGGCATGCGATAAGGGATCAGATGACGCCGCACAGTCTGAAGCGGGTGTAAGGACCCGAGTGTGAGAGGCGAACATATGTGCTGCGCCAGGCCCTGAATCCCAGCCCCGCAGTGTTTTAACAATGTTAAGACACTGCGGGGCTGGGATTCATGGTCATCGCGAACCGCACCGGCCGACATTACATGATGCCAGAAGATGGGCAGCGCTAACGGCGCTAGGCCAGGGGATAACACGACAGCGCAGACTCCTGTACAGCAAATAACAACGCTCGGGAGGCTGCACCCAGCACCAAGGTGGGATTCTTGACACCTGTGCTGCGTCTCATTACAAAGGGAACTCTCGCCTCCATTACACAGTTTGACTGTATAAAGGGCTAAATGTTATACGTGTTCCATTCAGCGTGTGCAAGGAGAAAAATTACAAGAGCAACCTTTGACTTGCGCAGCACTGCTGCTGCATAAGCTGTGGCTCTTCTACTTTGTAACCCCTGAGGGGGGGTTAAAGGTGACTTTTGAAATCGGTTCAATTAGGCTTCGGCCTACACTCTGCTCCACCTGCAGAGCCCGGGCTCCAACAACGCTAGTTGCTGTCCGGAAGTGCTGGCTGCACAGAGCCAAACACCTCGCCAATGTGTCAGTGGGGTCCAGCACCGCCAGCTGTTCCCCTGCTGTGTAGCCGGCAACGTGTCCTGCAAAAGCCACGCAGACACAACACACCCAAAGCTGCCGCCTGTGCAGGCTTCGGCCTACACTCCCCTCCCCCTGCTCCTCCTCCTCCTGCTCCTCCTCCTGCTGTCCCTGGGCTCTAACACACCGCCAGTTGGGGCCCAGATGTGCTAGCTGCACAGAGAAAAACACCAGCCAATGTGTCAGTGGGGTCCAGCACCGCCAGCTGTTCCCCTGCTGTGCAGCCGGCAACGTGTCCTGCAAAAGCCACGCAGACACAAGAACTGAAATTGAAGGGAACCTGTCCCCCCTCCCCCAGGCGTTTTTACGTTATCCAGCCACCTTGTACAGCGGTAATGCTGCATGTGTGCAAGGTGGCTCAGAAACGTATTCTCCTCGCACATGTGGAACTGAAAACACGTCTGAAATGTGTCCTCTGTGTGACCATTTAACCGTCCCGGTGGTGTGACTTTCCTTTGTAATGACACGCTGCAACCCCCTTGGTAGCGCTGCCCGTCTTCTGGCATCATTGTTTGGCTGGCTGCGCCTCTGCGGCCGCCCTGACCCACACAACGCCCCTCGGTGTCTTATTTATTGGGACTGCGAGGGTGTGATTCATGGGCAGGATCAGTGCATCAGTTCGCCTGTCCCTCCTCTCCTTCCGCCTTCTTCGGACTGTGTGGCTTCATGGCCGTGGCATGCGATAAGGGATCAGATGACGCCGCACAGTCTGAAGCGGGTGTAAGGACCCGAGTGTGAGAGGCGAACATATGTGCTGCGCCAGGCCCTGAATCCCAGCCCCGCAGTGTTTTAACAATGTTAAGACACTGCGGGGCTGGGATTCATGGGCATCGCGAACCGCACCGGCCGACATTACATGATGCCAGAAGATGGGCAGCGCTAACGGCGCTAGGCCAGGGGATAACACGACAGCGCAGACTCCTGTACAGCAAATAACAACGCTCGGGAGGCTGCACCCAGCACCAAGGTGGGATTCTTGACACCTGTGCTGCGTCTCATTACAAAGGGAACTCTCGCCTCCATTACACAGTTTGACTGTATAAAGGGCTAAATGTTATACGTGTTCCATTCAGCGTGTGCAAGGAGAAAAATTACAAGAGCAACCTTTGACTTGCGCAGCACTGCTGCTGCATAAGCTGTGGCTCTTCTACTTTGTAACCCCTGAGGGGGGGTTAAAGGTGACTTTTGAAATCGGTTCAATTAGGCTTCGGCCTACACTCTGCTCCACCTGCAGAGCCCGGGCTCCAACAACGCTAGTTGCTGTCCGGAAGTGCTGGCTGCACAGAGCCAAACACCTCGCCAATGTGTCAGTGGGGTCCAGCACCGCCAGCTGTTCCCCTGCTGTGTAGCCGGCAACGTGTCCTGCAAAAGCCACGCAGACACAACACACCCAAAGCTGCCGCCTGTGCAGGCTTCGGCCTACACTCCCCTCCCCCTGCTCCTCCTCCTCCTGCTCCTCCTCCTGCTGTCCCTGGGCTCTAACACACCGCCAGTTGGGGCCCAGATGTGCTAGCTGCACAGAGAAAAACACCAGCCAATGTGTCAGTGGGGTCCAGCACCGCCAGCTGTTCCCCTGCTGTGCAGCCGGCAACGTGTCCTGCAAAAGCCACGCAGACACAAGAACTGAAATTGAAGGGAACCTGTCCCCCCTCCCCCAGGCGTTTTTACGTTATCCAGCCACCTTGTACAGCGGTAATGCTGCATGTGTGCAAGGTGGCTCAGAAACGTATTCTCCTCGCACATGTGGAACTGAAAACACGTCTGAAATGTGTCCTCTGTGTGACCATTTAACCGTCCCGGTGGTGTGACTTTCCTTTGTAATGACACGCTGCAACCCCCTTGGTAGCGCTGCCCGTCTTCTGGCATCATTGTTTGGCTGGCTGCGCCTCTGCGGCCGCCCTGACCCACACAACGCCCCTCGGTGTCTTATTTATTGGGACTGCGAGGGTGTGATTCATGGGCAGGATCAGTGCATCAGTTCGCCTGTCCCTCCTCTCCTTCCGCCTTCTTCGGACTGTGCGGCTTCATGGCCGTGGCATGCGATAAGGGATCAGATGACGCCGCACAGTCTGAAGCGGGTGTAAGGACCCGAGTGTGAGAGGCGAACATATGTGCTGCGCCAGGCCCTGAATCCCAGCCCCGCAGTGTTTTAACAATGTTAAGACACTGCGGGGCTGGGATTCATGGGCATCGCGAACCGCACCGGCCGACATTACATGATGCCAGAAGATGGGCAGCGCTAACGGCGCTAGGCCAGGGGATAACACGACAGCGCAGACTCCTGTACAGCAAATAACAACGCTCGGGAGGCTGCACCCAGCACCAAGGTGGGATTCTTGACACCTGTGCTGCGTCTCATTACAAAGGGAACTCTCGTCTCCATTACACAGTTTGACTGTATAAAGGGCTAAATGTTATACGTGTTCCATTCAGCGTGTGCAAGGAGAAAAATTACAAGAGCAACCTTTGACTTGCGCAGCACTGCTGCTGCATAAGCTGTGGCTCTTCTACTTTGTAACCCCTGAGGGGGGGTTAAAGGTGACTTTTGAAATCGGTTCAATTAGGCTTCGGCCTACACTCTGCTCCACCTGCAGAGCCCGGGCTCCAACAACGCTAGTTGCTGTCCGGAAGTGCTGGCTGCACAGAGCCAAACACCTCGCCAATGTGTCAGTGGGGTCCAGCACCGCCAGCTGTTCCCCTGCTGTGTAGCCGGCAACGTGTCCTGCAAAAGCCACGCAGACACAACACACCCAAAGCTGCCGCCTGTGCAGGCTTCGGCCTACACTCCCCTCCCCCTGCTCCTCCTCCTGCTGTCCCTGGGCTCTAACACACCGCCAGTTGGGGCCCTAGGAAGACAAGCTTGAATAGGTCCCCATCCGGGTTCCAGTACCGTCAGCTGGTTCTCGGCAGTGTCTTTTGCTCTTGTACCTTCTGCTCCCCATCCTGGTTCCAGTACCGTCAGCTGGTTCCGGGCAGAGCCTTTGGCTTAGGTGCCTCCCTCTGGGTATCCGAGTTCCACCAACGTCAGGTGGTCCTTGGTAGTGCTTTCAGGCACGGGTACCTCCTGCTTAGTAACCGGGTTCCAGTAACGTCAGCTGGTCCTCGGTAGTTCCATTGGCTCTTGGACCTTCGGCTACCCATCCGGGTTCCAGTACCGTCAGCTGGTTCTCGGCAGTGTCTTTTGCTCTTGTACCTTCTGCTCCCCATCCTGGTTCCAGTACCGTCAGCTGGTTCCGGGCAGAGCCTTTGGCTTAGGTGCCTCCCTCTGGGTATCCGAGTTCCACCAACGTCAGGTGGTCCTTGGTAGTGCTTTCAGGCACGGGTACCTCCTGCTTAGTAACCGGGTTCCAGTAACGTCAGCTGGTCCTCGGTAGTTCCATTGGCTCTTGGACCTTCGGGTAGCCATCCGAGTTCCAGTTCCATCAGCTGTTTCTCGGCATTTTCTCAGCCTTCTTGTACCTTCTGCTACATTTCCAAGTTCAAGACCCGAAAGACGATGACCCGGAAGACCACCCCTAAGATGATGACGACACCAGAGACGACAACCACCGAGATGACGACGACCCTGGAGACGATGACCCTGAAGACGACCCCGATGACGACGACCCCGATGACGACGACCCCGATGACGACGACCCTGGAGATGACGACCCTGGAGATGACGACGACAACCTGGAAGACCGAGAAGCAGAAGAACAAGAGGCTGCAGAACAAAGAGCAGAAGAACATTAAGCATAAGACTAAATATCAGAGCAAAAGATATTATCTAAATTATAAGCAGAAGAAGACTAAGCAGTGTATGGGGGTGAGTCCGTTCCTCCTCGTGGTGCCCCTGGATAAAGCCTGATGCTGCAGGCCAAACTGAACGCGGACAAATGTAACTGTTTTGTGACAGGCAGAACGGAAGGTGTAATCTTCAAACTTTTATAGATAACAACTACGGGAATGCCTGTCACAAATAAGAATATGATGAAGAAGTTGAATATAAAAAAGATAATAGTTAAATAAAAAGAATATGAACAATGTAAAAAAAAAAATATATATATACGTAGAAAAGAAGAAGATGAATAAGGTGAAGAAGTTGATGTCACAGAAGCTGATGATGAGGATAATGAAGAAGAAAGTGTGGGAGAAGTAAAAAATAGGGTGAAGGGCGTGGAAGTAGTGAAACATCAATATCTGACAAAATAAATAAAAAATTAACATAGTCAAATTCTTTCTAACGCCGAACGTCATAAAAAAATTAAAAATACTGCTATTCTATTTGATTGGGATAAACCCCTGTGCCTTTAATGTCTCCGCCACCTCCCCCAATACATCCTACATTATTCTTAGTTGTTTTCCTTCATGTAGAATTAACCTACAAGGAAAGAAAGGGTTTATTTTAATTCCGATATTTTCGTCCCATTGACTTGCATTGGGATCGGGTATCGGTATCGGATTGGATTCCGATACTGTGACGGTATCGGCCGATACTTTCCGATACCGATACTTTCCGATATCGGAAAGTATCGCTCAACACTAGTCCCCACAAAAAGCACTGGGGGTGAGTATATGTGTTATTATTTTACTAGGGGTAAATATAATGGACAACCATTTTAAGTAGGCAATATTGCAAAGTGCTTCTAAAAACAACGCTATTTAGCTATTCAGTTCTTATTAAAAATCATCTTTATTCTTAAACATGGAATTTTGCAATTTTTCAGTGGTGTTGATCTCTTAGACAAGAAGTACACACTTGCAAACTCTCAGCTTTCGAGTTTACAGTTGCTGCTTTGCAGCTCGCCAGATCTTGTGGCACTGTAGGGGGAGGCTGGGATGATGTGAAGACATCATGGCAATAAAGGGGTTGTTAAGAAGTTTAATATATTAAGGCTATTTGTGTGATAAAAGTTATGTTATGTTTTATCCCAATGGCCGGTGTTGTGTGTCCGGTTCTCCTACAGGCTATGCCTAAGGCTATCCCTGGGAATGCTGGAGGTCAGTCCACTAGGGGAACCATACAGTAGATAGGAATACAGTTTTCACTACACTAGATATTGGATAGTTAATAGAGTTGGTATTAGCACACAGTTTGGGAGGGGTTAGACTAGTTTTTACAGAAAATGTTTCTGGGTTACGGGGAGACTCTAATTAGAGTCCAGGACTCAATTAAGTGCAATTTCTGGGAGGAGTAAAGAGCAAGGCTAAACATTGCAGAGATAACTAGTTCTAGTGCACTGAAGGGGCAGCAGAGGAGAGCGAGTTCAGTCAGTGCAAATTTCCTAGAAGAATGAGGGTACATCTCCAGCCACGTCGGGACAGTCTTGGGTCTAACGTCCATAAGATGCATAGAGAGTCATCATACCTCTGTCTCCCTGATGAGGAAGATGTCAGTTGGGTTGTGGAGTTGGGTGAAGATGATGGGTCTCAGAACAAGATCCCAATGAGGACAACATCTGCAAGGTGTTTGTTGTTTCTTCACGTGTTTTCGTGGGTTTCCTCTGGTTTCCTCCCACACTCCAAAGACATGCAGTAGTTAACGGGAGTTTGAGGGGCACTTCAATACTTTATTGGATGCCCCCTGATTTGTGTGCTCCGTTTACAAGGGGTTAAAGTTTGTGCATCTCCTTATCTCCTCCCTTCCGGTTTGTCTTTATGGCAACTTCCCCATTTCTAATCCCTTTGTGCCCCCTTTATAAATGTCCCAACCTCTTCCTGCCTCTCTCCTCACAGCAGTGGGACCCGGAGGTTGCGTTGTCCCTCCCTCCCTTACCTTTTATTTCTTCACAGTGTTTTGATTTTTATGTGGTTTTTTGGTGTTTAAGTCACAGCGGCGGTCAATTTGTTATACCATAAGAGTTTTGTGTGTTTGACGTCGGACTTGTGCCGGGAGTCCAGCTGGGCATATCGATTCATACCTGTTTTTATGGCCAATTGTGCCTTATCGGTGATTTTGATACCTACGTGCTGTGCACGCTCCTTTCTCTGTGATCGACCTTCACCCATTATAGGAAAAATGTGTTTTGGTAAAATATGTGTATTGTCGTTTATTACGTGGGAGACCCCGGGGAAAAAACAGGTTTTATGGGTCTCAGCAGTCTAGATTATGAGCCCCTCTGTGGTTTCCTTACATAATATCTGCCTAAAACAGCTCATAGCAATCACAGCCTCATTCTTCTTAATAAACTGACATTTACCCTGAAAATATTGTTGAATGTATTCTAAAAATTATTATATCTTTTCATCTTCACTATTTTATTCACATTTATTCATTATTTTATTTTGCATCTCTTCCTTTTAGTTTACTGATGCTACATAATTCTCTTAATTTCATAGTTTAATTCACTTCTATACTTGTGCAACATAAAAGATATTCACATTCTTACATACCCCCACACTGTGTAATATCCCTTTAATTTATCTTCCTCTATATTCACTTAAAAAAATAATTTTAGCTTTATTTCCCCACACTTTGTTTATTATTTTCTTCTGCATAGGATATATGGATACAATTATTAATTTTTTCTTTATAAGTTTTAATTACTATGATTAAGCATTAATTCCCCTCTACTAAGCATTAATTGCTCTTCTTGGAGCCATACTCATCTGCTTTTGCTGCCACCGTTCCGATAATCTCCATCACTGCATTCAGGGCTAGTGCGCATGCCCGGGTCTGCCACATCAGGGCCCTCCCGATGCACTCATGGGGTGCTCACGTATCGCCGCCACTATGCGATGGTGGATCTCTTGCGTTCCACAGGCGCAGGAGGAAGTGCCCCTAGTGATGTGGCAACGCCTGCGCATGCGCCGACTATTAGCCAATGTCACTCATTAATAGACTTATCCTATTGGCCAGCCTTTACTTTATATAGTGACACAAGCGCGACCTAAGCCATGCCTCCTGACGAAGAACGGTGAAACGCGCGTTGAGGCGGTAGGCTGCTGTCTAGGTTTCTCACCACATGTCAGTTAAATGATCACACATGCACCTTATATTTATATTATGCAGCTCTGTACTCGTTATCTTTTTATGCTCTGCATAAGTTTCCAAGCATTTGCACTTTATTTTTCCGTGGACAACTTGTGCAATAGCCTTCTACCATACTAGCCTTATTGAGGAATTTGATTATTATGTACAGCTGTGCTGCAATAGATTCCCGTGCACATACACTGTATATATGTTTATTGGGACTAACTATGCAATGAGCTAGAATATATTCTTATATGGAAATTTTTGATTAGCTGCACTTTATGCAATATTTTATATAGTGTGCATTATTTATTTTGTTATATATGGTGATAGAATACCTCTCCTATCCTGCTTGGTTAGCTAAACTCTGATTAATGTTAATAATCCTGTATTCTATATAATAATGATATTAATTTTTCTATAAGATACTCTGGACTTGACCTCTTTTTGCACTCTGAGATCTTTTCGTTTGTGATATATGTATTCAAAAAATTATCTGAAAAATTACGATGCCGAATTTATATTTTCAGAACCATTGGAATATAAAAAAAATACAAATATAATAATGACATCAGCATAAGGTAATTATTAAGAGTCATTGCAAAATATGTCAGTTGTGACTTTTCCCATCACTGTATCAAATGCATTAAATGGACTCAGTGCTTCAACAACAAAAAAAAACAGACGTGCGTATAGATTGAGTTAGACAGCGGGTCAATAAAGGTGTGTGCTAGTAATGTAATTGGAAATACATGCAGCTTCTGGGATATACCACATAATGGTTTAATACATGTAAATGGGATTGCATGTCTGCCCTACTAGTGAAAATGGCCGTCCCGCAAAGATAATAGGTGGGAAATGTCCGTATATATCGTAAAATGGTTGTAATCCAGTTTTACGGCACCAGGTGGGTTTCAGATTATCACATATTCTGGATGATTGTGGCTTTATGAATATAGGCAACAATTTTATATTAAAATTATACTGTATGAATACAAATGTATGCATATGTGCTGTCTGTTTATGCATCTACGTGTACATATACTGTATGAATATCTATATATATAATCGTCTAAGGGGCACTTCCGTCTGTCTGTTCGCCTGTCTGTCACGGAAATCCCAAGTCGCTGATTGGTTGCGGCCAGCCGGCCGCGACCAATCAACGACGGGCACAGTCTGGCCGCGAAATGGCCGCTCCCTACTCCCCTGCAGTCAGTGCCCCCTCCTTACTCCCCTCCCAGTCACCGCCCGCTGCCGACATAGTGTTTTAGCAGTCCGTTAAACCAACTGCGTTACACCATGGCATAACGCGGTGTAACGCCGTCTGTTAACGCTGCTATTAACACTGTGTGATGAACTATGCAGCATCAATAGTAAAAAGATATAATGTTTAAAATAATTAAAAAAAAATAAAAAATGGTGCTATTCTCACCTTCCGCCGTCCACCGATGCGCGCGAGCGGCGAGGCTGCTGTCAGCTTCCGTTCCCAGAGATGCATTGCAAAATTACCCAGTTGACTTAGCGGTCTCCCGAGGCACGCATCGGGTCAACTTCGATGGACGCCGGAGGGTGAGTATGTAACTATTTTTTATTTTAATTCTTTTTTTTAACATAGATATGATGCCCACACTGCTGTATACTACGTGGGCTGTGTTATATACTGTGTGGGCTGTGTTATGTACTGTGTGGGCTGTGTTATTTACTACGTGGCTGCTATATACTGTACTATGTGGCTGCTATATACCACGTGGCTGTGCTGTATACTATGTAGCTGCTATATACTATGTGGCTGCTACATACTACGTGGCTGCTATATACTACGTGGCTGTGGTATATACTACGTGGCTGTGCTATATACTACATTCTATGTGGCTGTGCTATATACTACGTGGCTGTGTTATATACTACGTGGCTGTACTATATCTGCACCCTGAACCCCCAACATCCAGCACCCTGAACCCCTGACATCCTGCGACCAATCAACGACAGACGCAGTCCAGCCGCAAAATTGACACGGGATTTAAACCACGCTTCACTGAGTGGTCGCGCCCGGCCGGCCGCGACCAATCAGCGATATTGGCATGGTATTTAAACACCGCTTCGGTCATTAGACCGGCCGCGACTAATCAGCGACTGGCGCAGTCTGGCAGCGAATTGGCGCCAGATTTGAACCACGCTTCACTGATCGGCCAGCCAGGCGCGACCAATCAGCGATATTGGTGTGGAATTTAACCCCCACTCACAGCGCGACGTACATACATACATACATATTCTAGAATACCCGATGCGTTAGAATCGGGCCACCATCTAGTATGATATATATTTATTAATATGCTATATGGACATAAGTTTTGGGATACATCCCTAAGGATATGTTCATATTGCATCTGAAGCCCTGAAAAATGGGATTCAGGTGCAGGCCCTCCACTCCCGCAGTGTCTGCCTTCTTGAGGTGGGCACAAAAGCGCTATTTTTGTATAATGAAAAAATCTACAATTTTTCAATTTATTTTTATTATTTTCTCACAATTTTCAAAATCTCTGCTTGTCGTCATTCCACGGAAGCCTTCGGTGTTTATGTCTATAACTATATTTCTATCCTCTTCACATTGAAAGACAGAGATCTTAAAATGTATCTATGACTTTATTTATTCAGAGTATTAAAAAATTAAAGATTTTATACTATCAGAAATGTGCATTAGGGAATTGCAATTTTTTAACATTTAGCCTTCATTAATTAGAAATATAAGTAATTCCTATGACTTATTTTCCTAATTTCCGGCCTACTGATAATAACGGCTGATTTGCCAGCGGCTGCAGTGCAGTGGTGGATGAGGTTGACTATGGCACCCCTTTTTGTGCAGTGTATAAGAAGGAGATGTCACATCCCGAAAGTTTGTGACATGGACGTAGTGGGATGCACTCTGCACATCATACCAGGGTCCCATAAACTGCATGGAGAAGAGAGGTGGGGGGCATTAATGGTCCTGAGAGCAGCTGCAATGCTTGCACGCGTCATTAAGCCTCATTCAGAGGTCCGTGTTTTTCATGAATGGAACACAGACCCATTATAGTCTATGGGTCTTTTCACATATTTATCCTTTTCGCAGACCAAGCGTCAAAAAAAGAAATGAAGACATATTAGTTTTGATCCAATTCACAGATCGAACTCACCCATTTAAAGCCATTGGATCCGTGAAAGAAAACAGACAGCACGCGGAGGCCATCATTGTGTTATCTGAGTGCTGTCTATTTTTTATTGTTTAATGTGTAGGAAAAACTGAGAATTTAATTTATTTTAATTATTATTTTACTTATTTTTTTTGCATATGAGAAAAAACGCTGCCACACTGACGGTAAGAATGAACACACGGACCAAATATAGGATCCAGCACACTGATGAATACTGATCCGCTTTTTTCAGATATGAGAAAAAAAGAATGAGATCTCACTAAATGAGGATTTACTCAAGACAGCAGGAGTCTTAAAAAGGGAAAAGGTTAAAGGGGTTGTTCGGTGTAAAACTATGAGTCTATGTGACTACAGATATGTGAATCTGCAAATCACGCACACTGTAAGATATGAAGATTATCCAGTGTCAGCGCCAGGGGAGGAGAGGATGTCAAGTATGAAATTTTCATATATGCGGTCACATGTCTACTAGACTGTATTTGGCGCTTGTCAATGCAAGTGTATTGAGCAAGGCCGGATTCAGTCTAGTCAGAATGTGGCCAAACGTATGTAATTTTTATACATGTGGTCACATTTCAACTAGACTGCATTCCGTATCGGTCAATGCAAGTGTGTTGAGCAAAACCGGATACAGTCTAGTCAGAATGTGGCCGAAAGTATCCAAATGTCATACATGTGGTAATTTTCCTGACTAGACTGTATCTGGCATCAGTCAATGCAAGTGTATTCAGCAAGGTCGGATACAGTCTAGACGGAATGTGGCAAGTTTCATACATGCTATCACAAGTGCTGACTAGACTCTATCCGACGTCAATCAAGGCAAATGTATTCAGCAAAGCCGGATATAGTCAAGATGAAATGTGGCCAAAAGTGTGCAATTTTCATACAAGTGGTCACATGCCAACTAGATTCTATGCGGCATTGGTCAATGCAAGTGTATTGAGCAAGGCCGGACACAGTCTAGTCGGAATGTGGCCAAAAGTATGTCATTTTCATACGTGCAGTCAAGTGCTGACTAGACTGTATCCGGCGTTGGTCAATGCAAATCTATTGAGCAAGACTGGATAAAATCTAGTCAGAATGTTGCCAGAAAATGCAAATCGCATCCTTGCAGTTACATGACAGATCACTGCCAGTGATGGGACCCGAGAATCCTCATAGCGCACTGGATGCATGATGTGAGGAATCACAAGTCACCTGTTGCCAGGGCCGGCATTAGGGGCAGGCAGACCAGGCAGCTACCTAGGGTCCCCTCTCCCCCAGGGGCCCCAGCTAGCGGCACATCACGCAGCTGCTATGGGGCCCCTGTGAGGCAGGGGGCCCATCTGCCACCAGCACCGACTCCCTCGCTGCCGCCGCATTGAACTATACTGGCATCTGCTGGTACAGTTCAAAGCAATGATGGAGGAGAAAGCGTCAGCTGATGCTCCCTCTCCCATCATTCCCCGCTTTGCCTCGTGGGTGCGCGATGACGTCATTGTGCACTCACTGTGTGCCAGGCAGTATAGCCGCTGAGACAGGAGCAGGGAGCAGTGTGGGCATGAGGAGAGGTGACGAGTGTGGGTTTTTTTTTTGTTTTTTTTAATATAACAGTGAGTACTGGACTGTGGGGCCATTTTCAGCGGGGAGATGTGGGCTGTGCTATATACTATGCGGACTGTGCTATATACTATGCGGGCTGTGCTATACACTGTGTTCCAAGTTATTATGCAAATTGGATTTAAGTGTCAAAACGATTTAATTGTTTTGTTTTTCAAATAAACTCATGGATGGCATTGTGTCTCAGGGCTCAATGGATCACTGAAATCAATCTTAAACACATGTGATAATTAGTTTTCCAGGTGATTCTAATTAAAGGAAAACCACTTAAAAATGATGTTCCACATTATTAAGCATGCCACAGTTTTCAAGTAACATGGGAAAGAAAAATGATCTCTCTGCTGCCGAAAAGCATCAAACAGTGCAATGCCTTGGTCAAGGGATGAAAACATTAGATATTTCTTGAAAATTTAAGCGTGATCATCTTACTGTTAAGAGATTTGTGGCTGAATCTGAGCACAGTCGTGTTCGTGCTGATAAAGGCAAAATGAGGAAGGTTTCTGCCAGGCAAGTTCATCGGATAAAGAGAGCAGCTGCTAAAAAGCCATTACAAACCAGCAAACAGATATTTGAAGCCGCTGGTGCCTCTGGAGTCCCTCGAATCTCAAGGTGTAGAATCCTTCAAAGGCTTGCTTTGGTTCATAAACCTACTATTCTGCCACCCCTAAACAGTGTTCACAAGCAGAAACGGTTGTATTGGGCCCAGACATACATGAAGACTAATTTCCAAACAGTCTTGTTTACTGATGAGTGTCGAGCAACCCTGGATGGTCCAGATGGATGGAGTAGTGGATGGTTGGTGGATGGCCACCATGTCCCAACAAGGCTGCAATGTCAGCAAGGATGTGGGGGAGTCATGTTTTGGGATGGAATCATGGGGAAACAGCTGGTAGGGCCCTTTAAAGTTCCTGAAGATGTGAAAATGATCTCTGCAAAGTATATAGAGTTTCTGACTAACAACTTTCTTCCATGGTATAAAAAGCAGAAACGTGTCTTCAGGAGCAGAATCATCTTCATGCTGACAATGCCCCATCTCATGCGGCAAAGAATACCTCTGAGTCATTGGCTGCTATGGGCATAAAAGGAGATAAACTCATGGTGTGGCCACCATCTTCCCCTGACCTCAACCCTATGGAGAACCTTTGGAGTATCATCAAACAAAAGATCTATGAGGGTGGGAGGCCGTTCACATCAAAACAGCAGCTCTGGGAGGCTATTCTGGCTTCATGCTAAGAAATACAAGCAGAAACTCAATGGATGCAGGAATTGTGCAGGTGATATCAAAGAAGGGTCCTATGGTAACATGTAACTTGGCCTGTTAGGAGGTTTTGGAGATAAATAGCTTTTTTGTTCAGTGAATGTGACCTCTTAATGCTGCAAATTCCACAAATGAGCATTTTCAGTTCTTTAAAACATATCAAATGTCTAGAAATTCTACTGTGCCTAATAATTTGGAACAGTGCATTTTCAGTTTTTATTCATTTTGGAGATTATGCTGTTATTATTGGGAGGTTTCTTCAATAAAATTCGATGTATACTCTAAAGGGTGATGACTTTTATTAGACTGACTGTCATTTGCACCAACCATTTAGGAAAATCCGAGAAAAATATAATTTGCATAATAATTTGGAACATAGTGTATACTATGCGGGCTGTGTTATATATTATGCAGGCTGTGTTATATACTATTGGGGGTATATTATATTTTATGGGGGAGGCTGTGTTATATACTATGGGGGGTATATTAGGTATGTTATAGTCTATGGGGTAGGCTGTGCTATGTACTATGGGGGATATATTATATTTTATGGGGGAGGCTGTGTTATATACTATGGGGGTACATTATACATTATATTCTATGGGGGAGCCTGTGTTATATACTATGGGGTTTATATTCTATTCTAAGGGGGAGGTTGTGTTATATACTATGTGGCTGTGTTATATACTATGGAGGTACATTATACATTATATTCTATGGGGGAGGCTATGTTATAAGCTATGGGGTGCTGCATTATATTCTTTGGGGGCTACATTATATACTATGGGGAGGTGGGCTGTATTATAATGTATGGGGGGATACATTATAATCTATGGGGGGACTGTATTAGATATTATGAGGGAGGATTGCATCATACTCTTTGATAGGGTTACATTATATTGTATGGGGAGGTGGGCTGTATTATATTGTATTCGGGGCTACATTATATTCTATGGGGGCTGTATTATATTTATATTCTATGAGGAGTGATTGCATCATACTCTATGAAGGGGCTACATTATATTATATGAGGGGGCTGCATTATATTCTATGAGGGGTTACATTATACTCTGGGGTGGTTGCATTATATTCTGTGGGGTGGCTGCATTATGCTCTATGGGGTGCTGCATTATACTATATGTGGGCTGCATTATACTGTCTCGAGGACTATGGGGAATACATTATCCTAAGAGAAGAACTATGGGGTGCATTATACTATGGGAAGTGAATTGTACTACATGGATGACTATGGGGTGCATTATACTATACGGAGCACTATGAGGAGTGTATTACACTATGTGGAGGACTGAGCAGTGTATTTTAATATATGGAGGACTGAGGATTGTATTATACTATATGGAGGACTCTGAGGCATATTATATTATATGGATGACTATGGGGTGTGCATTTTAAAATATGGAGAACTGTGGTGCAAATTGTAATATATGGAGGACTATGGGGTGTATTATACTAAACAAGCAAAATGCTACATATTCATTGAGTGATTGGATTGTTTATGCCGGAATAAAAATCATTGTTCTCAGCGTCAGCAGTCCTTCGCCGGTGTAAACTGTAGATGTGCTGCTGATAACATGATACTGTATGGTGATCTGTTAGTGATCTATTAGTGATCGTTCTGTCCCATCATTCTTTGTCAAACGGTGGAAAGAGGCCGGGAAACAAACGTTGAACGATTTCAATATTGTCGATCACACTCAATTAGTGGCCAACAACCAAAATGCTTCTGTGTGAGGTGCAATAGGTTAGCATTTGGGGCCCCATTTTAAACTTTGCCTAAAACCGGCCCTGCCTGTCGCATAGTAGTTTTAGACCAAATTACCCCTTTAATAATAAGTTTTTGGAAACTCCTCTTATTCTAAATAAAAAATGTGTAGAGCTGGTATTATTTCTGCACTGTATGGCAGTTTTTACATACACATTTTGCACTCCTACTTAGTAGCTTTAATGTTTGAGCTCCAATTAAAATATTCCATAGTGCTCTTTACTCTGGCGCAGCAATAATTTTACATATATGAGCTAACAAAGCCAGAGGCTTATTTTCCACTCACCCTGTAAATCTGCCAGTTCCTCATTTGAATGATGGATTAACTGCAGTGATACAGTAAAGTGCAGCAAGTAACTACAGCAGAGGCACAATCATTAGAAAGCTGTGAACCTCCCTAGGGTGTCCATGATATACACTGTACCCATGTAGTACATATATGTAAACACAGAAAACATGCAAAACAGTAATAGATACATCCAAATTGGATGTCAAACATCAGGTAAAGCAGAGTGGACACAGCGCAGCCGGCGTCCCAGGACCGGTGGGTGGAGGGGCTGCAGAGACTGCAGTAATTATATCCATACATATAAGAAACGCTTGGTGTTTTGTCATAAGACCCCAAGTGATTTGATACGTAAATGTCACAACTCACAAGGGAAACGAGGCAAAATACAAAGGGCAGAGGAGAAATGAAGTAATATTTTCATCTAGATGCAAAGCACAAACTTAGGTGTCCGTGATTGTGCTTAATAGACTCCAGACCCCTCTTTGACATGCTCGCCCCGCTGTTGCGTTTCGCATTTGCATTTTGCATTTTGCTTCTACTCCCACTACTTTTTTTTTCTAATTTTTTTTTTTTTTTTGCAGCTTCATTAGTCAAATTCATTTTCTGTGTGAATAAAACAGGCTTTTCATCTCTCGTTTTCCTTTGTGTAGGAATAAATAAATTTCAGCTTCTGTATTATATTTCATTCGCGTTTCTAAAGGAGAAAACTGTTATTGCTTTTCTAACCTTTCACATCAGGTGGATATGAATGGATAGAATGGTAAAAAAAAGCATATAAGACTAAATAATAATAAGTATTGATGTAGCAGGGCTGAGTTTGTGAGTCTATCTTTTATTTCTCACCTAGTAAGGTGGATTCACTGATAGTGATGAGCGAGTATACTCGTTGCTCGGGTTTTCCCGATCACGCTCGGGTGGTCTCGGAGTATTTGTGACTGCTTGGAGATTAAGTTTTCATCGTGGCAGCTGAATGATTTACAGCTATTAGCCAGCTTGATTACATGTGGGGATTTCCTAGCAACCAGGCAACCCCCACATGTACTCAGCCTGGCTAGTAGCTGTAAATCATTCAGCTGCCGTGATGAAAACTAAATCTCTGAACACTAACAAATCCTCGGAGGTCACCCGAGCGTGCTCGGGAAAACCCGAGCAACGAGTATACTCTCTCATCACTATTCACTAAGCCATAGGTCAAGGTGAACAGCACAGAATGATGGGCTGCAGGACATCTTGGAGTGAGGAATTGCAGATATTAGTGTGCGGACTATACTTTGGATGCAGAACAGCAGGACTGGATGGACAGCACCTGAGGTATGGAAAGCCAGAGTTGTGTATGTTGAATGACACCAAAGGAATGACATATCAGAGCTGAGTATTCTGGATGGAGTCTTGGTTGTAGAACAGTAGAGCCAAATATGAATTCAGGTACTTTGGGACAGCAGATAGTTTTTGAAGTGCTTTTGGTGAATAAAACTTGCTTTATTAAAGGACTATGTCCAGGACATTTTTTTTTACTACTTAACTAAGAACTAACACTAGATAGCAACTACCTGCCTGTTGTACCCAGTGCCAATCTGTGCCTGTACAGATTGGTCACAGACCGCTCCTGCCAGTGATTCAGCAGATTCCACTGACATCAGGTCAACAGAGCAGTGGCTTTTTATTCTCTCTGCCCAGTTGATGTGGTATGACTGCTTACATCGTGCTGATTGTTAGCCAGCTCCCCACTGCCCAACCTTGGGAAGCCAGTTGTCAATCAGCATGACGGTGGCAGTAACACTCCATCAACAGTGCAGCCCAGAAGAATAAGAGTTGCTTTGTTGATATACAGCAGCTAAATTGCTGACAGGAGCAAAGATGGCCACTCTCAGCCAGAACCCAGTAGAAAAGGCAGGTATTTGCCTTCGTTATAAACTGTTAGCTTTTAGGCCCATAGTGAAAAAAATAGTCTTGGACAACACCTTCAAGCATGTACTCTAGACAAAGAACACAAGTAATCCGCTAATCTCCCTGGATGTGGAGAAAAACTGATGAAAGGTTGTTACATGGGAGAGCTTGGATAACATAAACAGCCCCAATCAAGTTCCAAAGAAGTTCAAGCTGTCCTGCAGGCTCAGGGTGCATCAGTATCAGAGCAAACTATGCATCAACATTTGAATGAAGTGAAACGCCATGGCAGTAGATCCAGAAGGACGCCACTACTGACACAAAGACATAAAAAAAACTAGATTGCAGTTTGCCAAAATGTATGTGAAAAAGCCAAAATCCTTCTGGGAAAGCATAATATGGACAGATGAGACCAAAATTGATCTTTTTGTAAAGCACATCATTCTACTGTTTACCAAAAACAGAATGAGGAGTAGAAAGAAAAGAGCACAGTACCTACAGTCTAATATGGTGGAGGTTCAAAGATTTTTTTCTGGTTGTTTTACTGCCTCTGACACTGGATGCCTTGACTGAGTGCAAGGCATCATGAAATCTGCCAAAGGATTTTCGGTCGCAATGTCAAGCAGGACAATGACCCCAAACATACTTCAAGAAGCTCCCAGAAATGGATGAAATAAAAGCGTTGGAGAGTTTTGAAGTGACCAACAATGAATCCAGATCTAAGTCCCATTGGAGAGATCTTAAAATTGCTGTTGGGAGAAGACACCCTTCAAATATGAGAGAACTGGGGCAGTTTGCAAAAGAAGAAAGTGGTCCACAATTTCAGTTGACTGGTGTAAGAAGCTTGTTGATGGTTATTGGAAGTGATTGATCGCAGTTATCTATTCCAAAGGATGTGCATCCAAATATTAACTTGAGGGTGCCAACAATTATGTCCAGCTCATTTTTTAAGTTCTGTGCGAAATTATCTCCGATTTGCTGTTTTTTCTGTTTTTTTTTTTGTGTTGTTCCAATACACACAAAGGAAATAAACATGTGTATAACAAATCATGTGTATTTGCAAACAGTTCACATCCCTTGGCATCACAGACTTGAACCTATCCTGGATCTCATCATACCTAACAGACCAGACATTCAGCGTCTCCCACTCACACACCACCTCCTCACCTCACCCCCTATCTGTCGGAGTCCTGCAAGGTTCAGTCCTAGGGCCCCTGCTCTTCTCCATTTACACCTTTGGCCTCGGACAGCTCATAGAATCTCACAGCTTTCAGTATCACCTCTATGCTGATGAAACACAGATCTACATCTCTGGACCAGATATCACCTCCCTACTAACCAGAATCCCTCAATGTCTGTCCGCTATTTCATCCTTCTTCTCCGCTAGATTTCTAAAGCTTAACATGGACAAAACAGAATTCATCATCTTTCCCCCATCTCACGCGACCCCCCCAACGAACCTATCCATTACAGTAAATGGCTGCCCACTCTCCCCAGTCCCACAAGCTCGCTGCCTCGGGGTAATCCTTGACACTGATCTCTCCTTCAAACCACATATCTAAGCCCTTTCCACTTCCTGCCAGCTTCAACTCAAAAATATTTCACATTCCTAAACTAAGAATCTGCAAAAACCCTAGTCCATGCCCTCATCATCTCCCGCCTTGACTACTGCCACCTCCTGCTCTGTATGTAAAGTAAGCTGCGGAGACACCATCACGTGTTTCTCAACGCAAGCAATGAATAGCCAGGCCTTTCTCCGGGAAGGAACAACCACGGGAAGGGCAGCATCCAATAAAGGAGAATATCCAATAAAGGAAGACCACCTATGCCAAGCATGGTATCCATCCACAAACAGCTGTTTCGGGGTTTTTGCCCCTCATCAGTGTGGAGTAGGAAACTGGCTATTAGGAGCAGTGCCTGGTGAAAGGCTATGAAGGAACAGATGAATGACCTCGGGGAGACCAAAACATCCAACACTGCGGAGACACCATCACGTGTTTCTCAACGCAGTGATCCAGAACACTGCCCCCATCCCTTATGGGAAATATGCAAACGCATGTAAAGTAAGCTGCGGAGACACCATCACATGTTTCTCAACGCAAGCAATGAATAGCCAGGCCTTTCTCCGGGAAGGAACAACCACGGGAAGGGCAGCATCCAATAAAGGAGAATATCCAATAAAGGAAGACCACCTATGCCAAGCATGGTATCCATCCACAAACAGCTGTTTCGGGGTTTTTGCCCCTCATCAGTGTGGAGTAGGAAACTGGCTATTAGGAGCAGTGCCTGGTGAAAGGCTATGAAGGAACAGATGAATGACCTCGGGGAGACCAAAACATCCAACACTGCGGAGACACCATCACGTGTTTCTCAACGCAGTGATCCAGAACACTGCCCCCATCCCTTATGGGAAATATGCAAACGCATGTAAAGTAAGCTGCGGAGACACCATCACGTGTTTCTCAACGCAAGCAATGAATAGCCAGGCCTTTCTCCGGGAAGGAACAACCACGGGAAGGGCAGCATCCAATAAAGGAGAATATCCAATAAAGGAAGACCACCTATGCCAAGCATGGTATCCATCCACAAACAGCTGTTTCGGGGTTTTTGCCCCTCATCAGTGTGGAGTAGGAAACTGGCTATTAGGAGCAGTGCCTGGTGAAAGGCTATGAAGGAACAGATGAATGACCTCGGGGAGACCAAAACATCCAACACTGCGGAGACACCATCACGTGTTTCTCAACGCAGTGATCCAGAACACTGCCCCCATCCCTTATGGGAAATATGCAAACGCATGTAAAGTAAGCTGCGGAGACACCATCACGTGTTTCTCAACGCAAGCAATGAATAGCCAGGCCTTTCTCCGGGAAGGAACAACCACGGGAAGGGCAGCATCCAATAAAGGAGAATATCCAATAAAGGAAGACCACCTATGCCAAGCATGGTATCCATCCACAAACAGCTGTTTCGGGGGTTTTGCCCCTCATCAGTGTGGAGTAGGAAACTGGCTATTAGGAGCAGTGCCTGGTGAAAGGCTATGAAGGAACAGATGAATGACCTCGGGGAGACCAAAACATCCAACACTGCGGAGACACCATCACGTGTTTCTCAACGCAGTGATCCAGAACACTGCCCCCATCCCTTATGGGAAATATGCAAACGCATGTAAAGTAAGCTGCGGAGACACCATCACGTGTTTCTCAACGCAAGCAATGAATAGCCAGGCCTTTCTCCGGGAAGGAACAACCACGGGAAGGGCAGCATCCAATAAAGGAGAATATCCAATAAAGGAAGACCACCTATGCCAAGCATGGTATCCATCCACAAACAGCTGTTTCGGGGTTTTTGCCCCTCATCAGTGTGGAGTAGGAAACTGGCTATTAGGAGCAGTGCCTGGTGAAAGGCTATGAAGGAACAGATGAATGACCTCGGGGAGACAAAAATGTTGTGATCCGCTTTTTGGCTCCCCTGGTGGTGGCTGGTGGTACTGGAGACTTGTGTGTGCTTTTCTGCCTCAGCTCACCTGCTTCCATCAGTTTTGGGAGTTTTCTATTTAGCCTTGTTCTCCAGTCACTTCCTTGCCGGTCATCATTGTAACCTGAGTCATTCAGTTGCATGTTCCTGCTACTAGTCTGCTGATCAGCTAAGTGGACTCTTGTCCTTATTGTTTTGTTTTTCTTGTCCAGTTTACAGTTTGTCATTTCCTGTTACTGGAAGCTCTTGTGGACTGAAATTGCCACTCCTGTGTCATGAGTTGACACAGGAGTCTTAAAGTAATTTCAGGATGGGTTTTTTGAAAGGGTTTTTCAGCTGACCGTGAAGTCCTCTTTTGTATCCTTCCTCTATCTAGTAAGTGGACCTCGCTTTGCTAAATCTACCTTCATACTGTGTATGTCTTTTCCTCTGAACTCACCGTTAATATACGTGGGGGCTACTATCATCTTTGGGGAATTTCTCTAGAGGTAAGCCAGGTCTGTTCCTTCCTCTTCCAGGCGTAGTTAGTTCTATGGCTGGCGCATGGCATCATGCAGCCGTAGGAATGCTTCCTGGCTACTGTTAGTTGTGTGGTAGATTTAGGTCACGGTCAGCTTGAGTTTCCATCACCCGAGAGCTAGTCTGTTATTTTTGTGTTTCTGATGTTCCCATGCCATTGGGGAATCATGACAGTATGACCGGCCGCTGTTAAAGTAATTGGCAGAAGAAAGGAGAGTAAAAGAAGTCTGTAGATTTTTTTTTTTTTTTTCCCTCTCATGTTTGCCACTTAGTTGGCTCAGTTGTATTTCTGCTCTATATACAGCCTTGCTTTTCTCTCCTTCTAATCCTTGAATGGCTCTGATCTCTCCGGTTTAAGGATGGACCCTCAGAGTTTGGCTGCAGGTTTAAATAATCTTGCTACGAAGGTTCAGAATTTACAAGATTATGTTATACGTACTCCTATTTCTGAACCTAAGATTCCTACACCAGAGGTATTTTCCGGAGATAGATCTCAGTTTCTGAATTTCAAATGTAATTGTAAATTATTCCTTTCACTCAGACCTCACTCCTCTGGAGATCCTGTTCAGCAGGTTAAGATTGTGATTTCTTTGCTGCGAGGTGACCCTCAAAATTGGGCATTTTCATTGACACCAGGGGATCCTGCGTTGCTCAATGTGGATGCGTTTTTTCTGGCTTTAGGGTTGCTGTATGAGGAACCTAATTTGGAGATTCAAGCTGAAAAAGCTTTAATAGCCCTGTCTCAAGGGCAAGATGAAGCTGAGTTATACTGCCAAAAATTTCGTAAATGGTCTGTGCTTACTCAGTGGAATGAGTGTGCCCTAGCGGCAAATTTCAGAGAGGGCCTTTCTGATGCCGTTAAGGATGTCATGGTGGGGTTTCCTACGCCCACAGGTCTGAATGAGTCCATGACAATGGCGATTCAGATTGATCGGCATTTGCGGGAGCGCAAACCCGTGCACCATTTGGCGGTATCTTCTGAAGGGACGCCAGAGAAAATGCAATGTGACAGAATTCTGTCAAGAAGCGAGCGGCAGAATTATAGGCGCAAAAATGGCTTGTGCTTCTACTGTGGTGATTCCGCGCATGTTATATCAGCATGCTCTAAACGTACTAGGAAGGTTGACAAGTCTGTTTCTATTGGCACTTTACAGTCTAAATTTCTTCTGTCTGTAACTCTGATTTGTTCATTATCAGTTATTACCGTGGATGCCTATGTGGACTCTGGTGCCGCTCTGAGTCTCATGGATTGGTCCTTCGCCAGGCGCTGTGGGTTTGATTTGGAGCCTCTGGAAGTTCCTATACCTCTGAAGGGTATTGATTCTACACCTTTGGCTTGTAATAGACCACAGTTCTGGACGCAAGTGACTATGCGTATGACTCCAGACCATCAGGAGATGATTCGCTTCCTCGTGTTGTATAATTTACATGATGTTTTAGTGCTTGGATTACCATGGTTACAATCTCATAACCCAGTACTGGACTGGAAAACTATGTCTGTGTTAAGCTGGGGATGTCGGGGGGCTCATGGGGACATACCTTTGGTTCCTATCTCGTCATCTATTCCCTCTGAGATTCCTGCATTTTTGTTGGATTTTGGGGATATTTTTGAAGAGCCTAAAATTGGTTCTCTCCCTCCCCACAGGGAGTGTGATTGCACCATAGATCTGATTCCAGGCAGTAAATTTCCAAAGGGTCGTTTGTTTAACCTATCTGTACCTGAGCATGCGGCCATGCGAGAATATGTTAAGGAGTCCCTGGAAAAGGGACATATTCGTCCTTCTTCATCACCTTTAGGAGCTGGGTTTTTCTTTGTCTCTAAAAAGGATGGCTCGCTGAGGCCTTGTATTGATTATCGACTCCTGAATAAAATTACTGTCAAATATCAGTATCCGTTGCCGCTGCTTACTGATTTGTTTGCTCGCATAAGGGGGGCTAAGTGGTTCTCCAAGATTGATCTCCGTGGGGCGTATAATTTGGTGCGAATTAAGCAAGGGGATGAGTGGAAAACCACATTTAATACGCCTGAGGGCCACTTTGAGTATTTAGTAATGCCTTTCGGCCTTTCTAATGCGCCTTCAGTTTTTCAGTCCTTTATGCATGATATTTTCCGTGAATATCTGGATAAATTTATGATTGTGTATTTGGACGATATTTTGATTTTTTTCTGAGGACTGGGAGTCTCATGTTCAGCAGGTCAGGAGGGTTTTTCAGGTCTTGCGGGAGAATTCTCTGTGTGTAAAGGGTTCTAAGTGTGTTTTTGGGGTTCAAAAGATTTCCTTTTTGGGGTACATTTTTTCCCCTTCTTCTGTTGAGATGGACCCTGTCAAGGTTCGGGCTATTTGTGACTGGACGCAGCCTACTTCTCTAAAGGGTCTTCAGAAGTTCTTGGGCTTTGCTAATTTTTATCGTCGATTTATAACTGGTTTTTCTGGTGTTGCTAAGCCTCTTACGGATTTGACTAAGAAGGGTGCTGATGTTGCCAATTGGTCCTCTGCCGCTGTGGAGGCCTTTCGGGAACTTAAGCGCCGCTTTTCGTCTGCCCCTGTGTTGCGCCAGCCCGATGTCTCTCTCCCCTTTCAGGTTGAGGTTGATGCTTCCGAGATCGGAGCGGGGGCGGTTTTGTCGCAGAAAAGTTCCGATTGTGATGAGACCTTGTGCGTTCTTTTCTCGAAAATTTTCTGCCGCCGAAAGAAATTATGATGTCGGTAATCGGGAGCTTTTGGCCATGAAGTGGGCATTTGAGGAGTGGCGTCATTGGCTTGAGGGTGCTAGACATCAGGTGGTGGTTTTGACTGATCACAAGAATCTGATTTATCTTGAGTCTGCCAGGCGCCTGAATCCTAGACAGGCGCGCTGGTCGTTGTTTTTCTCTCGGTTTAATTTTGTGGTCTCATATCTACCAGGTTCTAAGAATGTGAAGGCGGATGCCCTTTCTAGGAGTTTTGAGCCTGATTCCCCTGGTGATTCGGAACCTACAGGTATCCTTAAGGATGGGGTGATATTATCCGCTATTTCCCCAGATCTGCGACGTGCTTTGCAAGAGTTTCAGGCGGATAGACCTGATCGCTGTCCACCTGGTAGACTGTTTGTTCCTGATGATTGGACCAGTAGAGTCATCTCGGAGGTTCATTCTTCTACGCTGGCGGGTCATCCTGGAATTTTTGGTACCAGGGATTTGGTGGCTAGATCCTTCTGGTGGCCATCTCTGTCTCGTGATGTGCGTGTTTTTGTGCAGTCTTGTGATGTGTGTGCTCGGGCCAAGCCTTGTTGTTCTAGGGCTAGCGGGATGTTGTTGCCCTTGCCTATTCCGAAGAGGCCTTGGACGCACATCTCGATGGACTTTATTTCTGATCTTCCTGTCTCTCAGAGGATGTCTGTTATCTGGGTGGTGTGTGACCGTTTTTCTAAGATGGTTCATTTGGTGCCATTGCCGAAGTTGCCTTCCTCGTCTGAGTTGGTTCCTTTGTTTTTTCAAAATGTGGTTCGCTTGCATGGTATTCCTGAAAATATCGTTTCTGATAGGGGTACCCAGTTCGTTTCTAGATTTTGGCGGGCATTCTGTGCCAGGTTGGGCATTGATTTGTCTTTTTCGTCTGCCTTCCATCCTCAGACTAATGGCCAGACGGAGCGAACTAATCAAACTTTGGAGACGTATTTGAGGTGTTTTGTGTCTGCGGATCAGGATGATTGGGTTGCCTTTTTGCCGTTGGCGGAGTTTTCTCTTAATAATCGGGCCAGTTCTGCCACTTTGGTTTCCCCTTTCTTTTGCAATTCGGGGTTTCATCCCCGTTTTTCTTCTGGTCAGGTGGAGTCTTCGGATTGTCCTGGAGTAGATGCTGTGGTGGATCGGTTGTATCGGATTTGGGAACAAGTGGTGGACAATTTGAATTTGTCCCAGGAGAGGACTCAGCGGTTTGCTAACCGCCAGCGTCGGGTTGGTCCTCGCCTTCGTGTTGGGGACTTGGTGTGGTTGTCTTCCCGTTTTGTCCCTATGAGGGTTTCTTCTCCTAAATTTAAGCCTCGGTTCATCGGTCCCTATAGGATTTTGGAGATTATTAACCCTGTTTCCTTTCGTTTGGACCTTCCGGCATCTTTCGCTATCCATAATGTGTTCCATCGGTCGTTGTTGCGGAGATACGAGGTGCCGGTGGTTCCTTCTGCTGGGCCTCCTGCTCCTGTGCTGGTTGAGGGTGAATTGGAGTACGTTATAGAGAAGATCTTGGACTCCCGTATTTCCAGGCGGAGACTCCAGTACCTGGTTAAATGGAAGGGCTATGGTCAGGAAGATAATTCTTGGGTAACTGCCTCTGATGTATATGCCTCGGATTTGGTTCGTGCCTTTCATAGGGCTCATCCAGGTCACCCTGGCGGTTCTTGTGAGGGTTCGGTGCCCCCTCCTTAAGGGGGGGGTACTGTTGTGATCCGCTTTTTGGCTCCCCTGGTGGTGGCTGGTGGTACTGGAGACTTGTGTGTGCTTTTCTGCCTCAGCTCACCTGCTTCCATCAGTTTTGGGAGTTCCCTATTTAGCCTTGTTCTCCAGTCACTTCCTTGCCGGTCATCATTGTAACCTGAGTCATTCAGTTGCATGTTCCTGCTACTAGTCTGCTGATCAGCTAAGTGGACTCTTGTCCTTATTGTTTTGTTTTTCTTGTCCAGTTTACAGTTTGTCATTTCCTGTTACTGGAAGCTCTTGTGGACTGAAATTGCCACTCCTGTGTCATGAGTTGACACAGGAGTCTTAATGTAATTTCAGGATGGGTTTTTTGAAAGGGTTTTTCAGCTGACCGTGAAGTCCTCTTTTGTATCCTTCCTCTATCTAGTAAGTGGACCTCGCTTTGCTAAATCTACCTTCATACTGTGTATGTCTTTTCCTCTGAACTCACCGTTAATATACGTGGGGGCTACTGTTATGACCCCAATGGCGAGGGTCTCAGAGGAACAAGTAAGTCTGCGAAGTACAAAAATCCAGCTCATAGGGCAGTGGTAACTGGGTTGACCATATATCTACTCCTAACGCCAACACTAGAAGTAGCCGGGGAACATGCCTACGTTGGTCGCTAGATGTCTCGCGCCAGCCGGAGGACTAACTACCCCTAGAAGAGGAAAACAAAGACCTCTCTTGCCTCCAGAGAATAGACCCCAAAAGTCGGATACAAGCCCCCCACAAATAATAACGGTGAGGTAAGAGGAAATGACAAACACAGAGATGAACTAGGTTTAGCAAAGAGAGGCCCACTTACTAATAGCAGAATGTAGTAAGATAACTTATATGGTCAACAAAAACCCTATCAAAAATCCACACTGGAAATTCAAGAACCCCCGAACCGTCTAACGGCCCAGGGGGAGAACTCCAGCCTCCCTAGAGCTTCCAGCAAGGTAAGGATACAGATTATGTACAAGCTGGACAAAAATGCAAACAAAAACAAATAGCAAAAAGCAAGAAAGCAGACTTAGCTTAATCTAGCAGGAACCAGGATCAGTAGACAAGAGCACAACAGATTAGCTCTGATTACAACGTTGCCAGGCATTGAACTGAAGGTCCAGGGAGCTTATATAGCAACACCCCTGACCTAACGACCCAGGTGAGCATACAAGGGATGGCAGACATTCCCAGAGTCAAATCACTAGTAACCACTAGAGGGAGCCAAAAAGGTAAATTCACAACAGTACCCCCCCCTTAGTGAGGGGTCACCGAACCCTCACCAAGACCACCAGGGCGATCAGGATGAGCGGTGTGAAAGGCACGAACCAAATCGGCCGCATGCACATCAGAGGCGACCACCCAGGAATTATCCTCCTGACCATAGCCCTTCCACTTGACCAGGTACTGAAGCCTCCGCCTGGAGAGACGAGAATCTAAGATCTTCTCCACCATGTACTCCAACTCGCCCTCAACCAACACCGGAGCAGGAGGCTCAGCAGAAGGGACCACAGGCACAACGTACCGCCGCAACAAGGACCTATGAAATACGTTGTGAATGGCAAACGACACCGGAAGATCCAGGCGAAAGGATACAGGATTAAGGATTTCCAATATCTTGTAAGGACCAATGAAGCGAGGCTTAAATTTGGGAGAGGAGACCTTCATAGGAACAAATCGAGAAGACAGCCATACCAAATTCCCAACGCGAAGTCGGGGACCCACACCGCGGCGGCGGTTGGCAAAACGCTGAGCCTTCTCCTGTGACAACTTCAAGTTGTCCACCACATGACTCCAGATCCGCTGCAACCTATCCACCACAGAATCCACCCCAGGACAGTCAGAAGGCTCCACATGTCCCGAGGAAAAACGAGGATGGAAACCAGAGTTGCAGAAAAATGGCGAAACCAAGGTGGCGGAGCTAGCCCGATTATTAAGGGCAAATTCAGCCAACGGCAAGAAGGTCACCCAATCATCCTGATCAAAAGAGACAAAACACCTCAAATAAGCCTCCAGAGTCTGATTAGTTCGCTCCGTTTGTCCGTTAGTCTGGGGATGAAAAGCGGACGAAAACGACAAATCAATGCCCATCCTACCACAAAAGGATCGCCAGAACCTGGAAACAAACTGGGATCCTCTGTCCGACACAATATTCTCAGGAATGCCGTGCAAACGAACCACGTTCTGGAAGAACACAGGAACCAGATCAGAAGAGGAGGGCAGCTTAGGCAAAGGAACCAAATGGACCATCTTGGAGAAACGATCACATATCACCCAGATGACAGACATGCCCTGAGACACCGGAAGATCAGAAATGAAATCCATAGAGATGTGTGTCCAAGGTCTCTTCGGGACAGGCAAGGGCAAGAGCAACCCGCTGGCACGAGAACAGCAAGGCTTAGCTCGAGCACAAGTTCCACAGGACTGCACAAATGATAGCACATCCCTTGACAAGGAAGGCCACCAAAAGGACCTGGCCACCAGATCTCTGGTGCCAAAAATTCCCGGGTGCCCTGCCAACACTGAGGAATGAACCTCGGAAATGACTCTGCTGGTCCATTTAGCAGGCACAAACAATCTGTCAGATGGACAAGAGTCAGGCCTACCAGCCTGAAATCTCTGCAACACACGCCGCAGATCAGGAGAAATAGCTGACAAGATAACTCCTTCCTTAAGAATACCCACAGGTTCAGCGACTCCAGGAGCATCAGGCACAAAGCTCCTAGACAGAGCATCGGCCTTCACATTCTTAGAACCTGGTAAATACGAGACCACAAAGTCAAAACGGGAGAAAAACAATGACCAGCGGGCCTGTCTAGGATTCAGGCGTTTAGCAGACTCGAGATACATCAGATTTTTGTGATCAGTCAAGAACACCACACGATGCTTAGCACCCTCGAGCCAATGACGCCACTCCTCAAATGCCCACTTCATGGCCAACAACTCCCGATTGCCCACATCATAATTTCGCTCTGCCGGTGAAAACTTCCTGGAGAAAAAGGCACAAGGTCTCATAGTAGAGCAACCAGTGCCTCTCTGCGACAAAACGGCCCCTGCCCCAATCTCCGAAGCATCCACCTCCACCTGAAAGGGAAGTGAGGTGTCAGGTTGGCACAAAACAGGCGCCGAAGTAAACCGCTGTCTCTAACATCATGTCCTCCCTCTATCTGAAACTGAACCTGTCAAAAACTGAACTCCTCGTGTTCTCTCCCTCTACAAACCTACCTTTGCCCGACATTGCCATCTCTGTGTGCGGTTCCACCATTACTCCAAAGCAACATGCCCGCTGCCTTGGAGTCATCCTTGATTCCGAGCTTTCATTCACCCCCCACATCCGATCACTGGCTCGCTCTTCTTATCTGCATCTCAAAAACATTTCCAGAATTCGCCCTTTTCTTACTTTCGACTCTGCAAAAACTCTTACTGTCTCACTTATTCATTCTCGTCTGGACTATTGTAACTCTCTACTAATTGGCCTACCTTTTACCAGACTCTCCCCGCTCCAATCTGTCCTGAATGCTGCTGCCAGGATCATATTCCTCGCCAACCGTTACACCGATGCCTCTACCTTGTGCCAGTCATTACACTGGCTACCCATCCAATCCAGAATCCAGTACAAAACTACTACCCTCATCCACAAAGCACTCCATGGCTCAGCACCACCCTACATCTCCTCTCTGGTCTCAGTCTACCAACCTACCCGTGCCCTCCGCTCTGCTAATGACCTCAGGTTAGCATCCTCAATAATCAGAACCTCCCACTCCCGTCTCCAAGACTTTACACGTGCGGCGCCGATTCTTTGGAATGCACTACCTAGGTTAATACGATTAATCCCCAATCCCCACAGTTTTAAGCGTGCACTAAAAACTCATTTGTTCAGATTGGCCTACCGCCTCAACGCATTAACCTAATTATCCCTGTGTGGCCTATTAATAAAAAACAACAACATAATCACGTTCCTCCATCATGTTCTCATACACTTTATGCAGTTAATAGCCTCTGTGTCTGTACTGTTACATACTTAGGCAGTTAACTGGTTCATGCAGCTTTACATGAACACCCGAGCCTTACACTATGGCTGGTCCAAATAACTAAAGCAATTGTTACCATCCACCTCTTGTGTCTCCCCTTTTCCTCATAGATTGTAAGCTTGCGAGCAGCAGGGCCCTCATTCCTCCTGGTATCTGTTTTGAACTGTGATTTCTGTTATGCTGTAATGTCTGTTGTCTGTATAAGTCCCCTCTATAAGTTGTAAAGCGCTGCGGAATATGTTGGCGCTATATAAATAAAATTATTATTATTATTATTATTATTAAACCGGCGTTTCAACTCCTGGAAAGCCTCCACGGCAGCAGGAGCCCAGTTAGCTACATCAGAGCCTTTCTTGGTCATATCCGTCAATGGTTTAACAACGCTAGAAAAATTTGCGATAAAACGACGGTAGAAGTTAGCAAAACCCAAGAACTTCTGAAGACTCTTAACTGACGAGGGTTGAGTCCAATCATGAATAGCTCGGACCTTGACTGGGTCCATCTCCACAGCAGAAGGGGAAAAAATGAACCCCAAAAAGGGAACCCTCTGTACACCAAAGAGACACTTTGAGCCTTTAACAAACAAAGAATTTTCACGCAAAATCTTAAAAACCATCCTGACCTGCTCCACATGCGAGTCCCAATCATCAGAAAAAACCAGAATATCATCCAGATAAACAATCAAAAATTTATCCAGATACTTCCGGAAAATGTCATGCATGAAGGACTGAAAAACTGAAGGTGCATTAGAGAGCCCAAATGGCATCACCAAGTACTCAAAATGACCTTCGGGCGTATTGAATGCGGTTTTCCATTCATCGCCTTGCTTAATGCGCACAAGGTTGTATGCACCACGAAGGTCTATCTTGGTGAACCACTTGGCACCTTTAATCCGGGCAAACAAGTCTGACAACAGCGGCAAAGGATACTGAAATTTGACAGTGATCTTGTTTAAAAGCCGATAGTCAATACAAGGCCTCAAAGATCCGTCCTTTTTGGCCACAAAAAAGAATCCCGCACCAAGAGGGGAAGAAGAAGGACGGATATGCCCCTTCTCAAGAGACTCCTTGATATATGAACGCATCGCGGTATGTTCAGGTACCGACAAATTAAACAGTCTCCCCTTAGGAAACTTACTGCCAGGAATCAAATCTATTGCACAGTCACATTCCCTATGAGGAGGCAGTGCACTAGACTTAGACTCGCTGAAGACATCCTGATAATCAGACAAATACGCCGGAACTTCCGAGGGCGTAGAAGAAGCAATAGACAAGGGCAGGGAATCTCCATGAATTCCATGGCAGCCCCAACTTGACACCGACATTGCCTTCCAGTCCAAGACTGGATTATGGGTCTGTAACCATGGCAAACCCAAAACAACCAAATCATGCATCTTATGCAGAACAAGAAAACGTATCACCTCCCGATGTTCGGGAGTCATGCACATGGTAACCTGTGTCCAAAACTGCGGTTTATTTTTTGCCAAAGGCGTAGCATCAATACCCCTAAGAGGGATAGGATTTTCTAATGGCTCCAGAACAAAACCGCAGCGCTTGGCAAATGACAGATCCATCAGACTCAGGGCAGCACCTGAGTCTACAAACGCCATGACAGGATACGATGACAGTGAGCAAATCAAAGTTACAGATAGAATAAATTTAGGTTGCAAATTGCCAATGGCGACAGGACTAACAACCCTAGTAAGACGTTTAGAGCATGCTGAGATAACATGTGTAGAATCACCACAGTAGTAACACAAGCCATTCTGGCGTCTATGAATTTTCCGCTCATTTCTAGTCAGGATTCTATCACATTGCATTAAATCAGGTGCCTGTTCAGACAACACCATGAGGGAATTTGCGGTTTTGCGCTCCCGCAACCGCCGGTCGATTTGAATTGCCAGGGCCATGGAATCATTCAGACCTGTGGGAATGGGAAAACCCACCATCACATTCTTAATGGCTTCAGAAAGGCCATTTCTGAAATTTGCAGCCAATGCACACTCGTTCCACTGGGTCAGCACGGACCATTTCCGAAATTTTTGGCAATACACTTCAGCCTCGTCCTGGCCCTGAGACATAGCCAGCAAGGCTTTTTCTGCCTGAATCTCAAGATTGGGTTCCTCATAAAGCAAACCGAGCGCCAGAAAAAACGCATCAATATCAGCCAATGCCGGATCTCCTGGCGCCAGCGAGAAGGCCCAATCCTGAGGGTCGCCCCGTAAAAAAGAAATAACAATTTTCACTTGCTGAGCGGAGTCTCCAGATGAACAGGGTCTCAGGGACAAAAACAATTTACAATTATTCCTGAAATTTCTAAATTTAAATCGGTCTCCGGAAAACAGTTCAGGAATCGGTATCTTAGGTTCTGACATAGAATTTCTGATAACATAATCTTGTATGCCCTGTACACGAGCAGTAAGCTGGTCCACACCTGTAATCAAGGTCTGGACATTCATGTCTGCAGCAAACACAAGCCACTCAGAGGTAAAGGGGAAAATAAAAAAAAATGAGAAAGAGAAAAAAAAAACTCAGAATTTTCTTTCTTATAATCCCGCTTCTGCAATGCATTTAACATTTAATACTGGCCTGGCAAACTGTTATGACCCCAATGGCGAGGGTCTCAGAGGAACAAGTAAGTCTGCGAAGTACAAAAATCCAGCTCATAGGGCAGTGGTAACTGGGTTGACCATATATCTACTCCTAACGCCAACACTAGAAGTAGCCGGGGAACATGCCTACGTTGGTCGCTAGATGTCTCGCGCCAGCCGGAGGACTAACTACCCCTAGAAGAGGAAAACAAAGACCTCTCTTGCCTCCAGAGAATAGACCCCAAAAGTTGGATACAAGCCCCCCACAAATAATAACGGTGAGGTAAGAGGAAATGACAAACACAGAGATGAACTAGGTTTAGCAAAGAGAGGCCCACTTACTAATAGCAGAATGTAGTAAGATAACTTATATGGTCAACAAAAACCCTATCAAAAATCCACACTGGAAATTCAAGAACCCCCGAACCGTCTAACGGCCCGGGGGGAGAACTCCAGCCTCCCTAGAGCTTCCAGCAAGGTAAGGATACAGATTATGTACAAGCTGGACAAAAATGCAAACAAAAACAAATAGCAAAAAGCAAGAAAGCAGACTTAGCTTAATCTAGCAGGAACCAGGATCAGTAGACAAGAGCACAACAGATTAGCTCTGATTACAACGTTGCCAGGCATTGAACTGAAGGTCCAGGGAGCTTATATAGCAACACCCCTGACCTAACGACCCCGGTGAGCATACAAGGGATGGCAGACATTCCCAGAGTCAAATCACTAGTAACCACTAGAGGGAGCCAAAAAGGGAAATTCACAACAGGCTACTATCATCTTTGGGGAATTTCTCTAGAGGTAAGCCAGGTCTGTTCCTTCCTCTTCCAGGCGTAGTTAGTTCTATGGCTGGCGCATGGCATCTAGGCAGCCGTAGGAATGCTTCCTGGCTACTGTTAGTTGTGTGGTAGATTTAGGTCACGGTCAGCTTGAGTTTCCATCACCCGAGAGCTAGTCTGTTATTTTTGTGTTTCTGATGTTCCCATGCCATTGGGGAATCATGACACCAAAACATCCAACACTGCGGAGACACCATCACGTGTTTCTCAACACAGTGATCCAGAACACTGCCCCCACTGCTTACTTTACATGCGTTTGCATATTTCCCATAAGGGATGGGGGCCGTGTTCTGGATCACTGCGTTGAGAAACACGTGATGGTGTCTCCGCAGTGTTGGATGTTTTGGTCTCCCTGAGGTCATTCATCTGTTCCTTCATAACCTCCTGCTCTGTGGCCTCCCCTCGAACACTCTCGCACCCCTGCAATCTATTCTAAACTCTGCTGCCTGACTAATCCACCTGTCCCCCTTCTATTCCCTGGCCTCTCCCCTCTGTCAATCCCTTCACTGGCTCCCTATTGCCCAGAGACTCCAGTACAAAACCCTAACCATGACATACAAAGCCATCCACAACCTGTCTGCTCCCTACATCTGTGACCTCGTCTCCCGGTACTTACTTGCACGTAACCTCTGATTCTCACAATATCTCCTTCTCTACTCGCCTCTTATCTCCTCTTCCCACAATCGTATACAAGATTTCTCTTGCGCAACACCTCTACTCTGGAACTCTCTACCACAACATATCAGACTCTCGCCTACCACCAAAACCTTCAAAAAGAACCGGAAGACCTACCTCTTCCGACAAGCCTACAACCTGCAGTAACCACCGATCGACCAAACCGCTGCACGACCAGCTCTACCCTCACCTATTGTATCCTCACCCATCCCTTGTATATTGTGAGCCCTCGCGGGCAGGGTTCTCTCTCCTACTGTACAAGTTGTGACTTGTATTGTTTAAGATTATTGTACTTTTTTTTATTAAGTATACCCTTCCTCACATGTAAAGCGCCATGGAATAAATGGCGCTATAATAATATATAATAATGATAATAATAATTTCAACACATAGCAATGCAAATTACCAACTAGACAAAACAGTACAATGCATTATATGGTCACAGATTCTTCCAGCGGATGTGTCCAGCATTTCCAGTTCCTTACACCAACCTGAGGTCCTTGTGGAAATCACCTATGTGCACTCATCCATATGCAACAATTGGTCTGCGTAAGGTCCACTGTACACATGTACAGGACATGGACCAAAACTAAGTTAGTGTGAACGTATATGTAGGAGAGGGTTATTTCCACTGTGAGGCATATTGTCAACTATAACTAAGGGGGTTTATTTCTGAGAAAGGTCCAACTTAATGGACATGCACTTTATAGTTTGACCACATTATCAAAGGAAGCCTGAAGGAAATTCTAATACTGTACTTTCTAGACACCGGGGGTAGCTACAGTGAGTGTATAAATAGCAAGAAAGTCCCGGCACTGGCAGAAAAGAGCTAAAAAAAGTCACCAATATTAAAAATGGCACATTGTTGGCAGTGGCCCTGTTCTGCATAGTGGACCAAGAGTTTTTACTAAACACGTATGATTGTGTCAGTATTTATATAGCATTATTATTATTATTAATATTATTTATTGATATTAATTTTATGACTGCTGTTTTCACTCTCCTCAACATTGGAATTGCAACACCAAGAAGGCAAAGTTCCTTTGCACCGTGCTTCCTTTGCACCGTGATAGCCTTTGAAAGCAGTGGAGTGAGGATAATGGGTCACATATAGCTGGATATCTGACTCATAGCCTAATATCATGCAAACACCTTCTGATGATTTGTGTAGACACTATTTGACATCTTAGGCTTGGTATGTGACATCTAATTTCACTTACAACACAGAATCACTAAGCACAATACTTCTAATATGACAAGACCTTGTGGGCAACACCATGAAGAAGCCACCATGTACAGTAGCCAGGAGCCATGCACTCTAGTATTCATTCCAGGTACACCAACAGCTCAACGTTACATTGATTTGGTCATGGAAATCAGGGATGAGACAATTTCTCCAAAGTGTTCTAGGTGCCATTTTTCAACACGACAATGACAGGCCACATGTTGCTACTGTGAGTAGCATTTGTGACCTAAACTTGCTACTATGGCCCTCAGCATCTCCAGAGTCCAGACTGCCTCTCATCAAGCACATCTCGGATGTAATTAGTCAACAATTGCAATGAAAGCTGCCAGCAGTGAATCATGATGGCTTGCACTCCCAGGGGCATTCTATGTGGCAGACCATTTCTGAGATGACCATAAATAACCTTATTGATAGCAATCAAGACATGTAAGCGTGGGGATATCTGAGCGTGGCACTCATACTTGATACTGAACAAATCAAGATGCTTTAAAATTTCTGTTTCCATTCTTTCTTCATTAATATGTCTATCCATCCTGTGATTTTCTTGATTCCAAGACTTTTCCTTCCCTATCTGTACACCATCGTTACAGCATAAAAAGACTTAAGGTGGCCTTCCGATATAATTTGGTATAATGTCCTTCATTATTACTAGGATGCAGTTATGAATTAGGAGGATTCATTTGAAATAGAAATGCAAATAATGGCAGAACTGGGCACAGCTAGCACAGGAAGAAGGTACAGTATTACAGAACATACTGTACGTCTACTTATTAGGGAGTCCCCTGTCACCTCACCACTGACTAAGACCTATAGATTTTTATCCCATTGACAGCAGCCTCAGCCCTATTCTTCCTGCGGCCTAGGATGGAGTACCACTACGTTCTTCGAAGCGTAGCAATCGATAGGCATCACCATGGCAACGGTGCAGGCCTGCACAGTCATGGAGCCTCGTATACTCAGAACGGAGTATTGAAGGCAGAGATTGCTGTGAGGAATCCTCTACGTACAACAGTTAGACAGGACTACTTAATAAGGTTGAAAAAAACCCACCTAATTTCCCCACCCCCTCTCCTTTATTCTTAGGCGTAAGTGGGTGTCGAAAATGAAAAGTAAAATGAAGCTCTAAGCACACACCTACACACACATACACATTTGCTTTAATCTTATATTCGCCGCTGGAGTTTTTTTCTAGATTCTTTATTTTTAACTGATTGTTAGATTTCCTAAGTAATGTCGAACACTGCGGTGCTGGTGAAAATGCCTACGTGCTAGTTTACCTCAGCATTTCTAACCCGAGCATGTTACACATCCCTCATCCCCTCCAGAAGTTCTTGACTTCATTTCAGGAGATTTTATTTCTACATTAAGCAGGTGGTTACGGTTTAAGCTTTATAAACATGGCTTGTGTCTTTATTTTCAGTGACTTGAGGCTGGGTTCAGACGACCAGGCCAGTCGTGACTTCAAAATGAGAACATGACTGTCTCCATGTGCTGCTCCGTGTGCTCCTCCTCATTATGGACAGGGGCTTCAGCTGTCTATCATGGCAACACAAAACCCATAAATAAAATAATAAAAACACAAGACACCAAAGTATGGAAGAATAACGGCCGTGGTGTTTATTTAGGGCAGGGGTCCCCAACCTGTAGCTCGGGAGCCACGTGTGGCTCGCGGTCCCATGAATTGCGGCTCGTGGCTGTCTGCCAGCTTGGTGCATAAGCTCCAGGTCTAGCAGACAGGTATAAAGAGAACATCTGAAAATGGTGAATTTTATGAGCAGCCCTGCACAGAAGAGCAGATCTGGATGCACATATACTGGTCTTAGGGGTTTAGAGATGATTTAAGCATGGTACGCTGGAGACAGGATGATAGCACCTTGTCAGAGGAGATGCTTAAAGCTGGATGTGACAGTGTCTTGGGAGTGCTTTATAGGACAATACTGAATAGGGGGTATTGTGGGAACTCCTGAATCTTACTATGCTACTTTGGGGTGATTTTTGTGGTAATGCTTTGGTTACCATTATGCCTGTAATGGGGGCTTTGGTTGCCATTATTGTGGGGAGGCGGGACCTGAATGTGGCTCGCGACCCTCTGTCAAGGCTGGATGTGGCTCTCGACCCTCTCACAGAGCTGAATATGGCTCTCAAGGTCAGAAACATTGGGGTCCTCTGATTTAGGGTGACTGAAAAGTCCATTAAAACATTTCATAAATTAATAACCAATACACCCATAAATTAATAACAATAATAATAATAAACCAATCCACCTAGAAAACAGGGAGATTTTCCCTCAAATAAAACAACACGACAAAAGAGATAAACATTAAAAAGAAGGAGGGAGGGTGGGATCTTCGTTCTTCTGTCAGGATGATGAGATAACTGGCAGCACCTCCGATTTTTATTCCTTTTCTCTTTCTTTTTCAAAGCAGCCAATCAAAAACATGAAAAAGAGCTCCAAATACCACCAGCTAAAGCTGGAACTAACCTGCTGGTGGACTCCACAGCTTACTGCTTGACTTTTTTGACCTTGCCTCATATGAAGGGATTAACTCTTAAAAACCAAAACATAACAGAAACCCAATACTCATATGAAATTAAGCTAGGGTCTGTGTGACCATGAGACTCTCCTTACTTCTGTCTTTAGGGGGGCTACCATTCTTCTGGACCATAATAGTACATGCTGCAATTTTTAACCATGCAGACCATTCAAAATTAAGACATGTACCCTGGCAAAGTGGCCATGAAGAGTCCACGTGCTCTCCGTGTGCGGTGACATGGACTGATCATACACTCGTCTGAGCGAGCCCTTGGTATGAAATCCCCTGTGGCGATCAGATGATCAACACATGTTTGACTCCTGAGAACAAAGAAAAACAACTCATATTGCCAGGTGAAGTTGTCGATGGCTGCTGCCATAGGAAATAATACTATTACATATAGGCTTTAAAAGAAATAGCCATCAGAGCAGGACCGGTTTTAGACAAAGAGGGGCCCTGGACAAAAGTTTAAAGAGGGGCCCTAAATACTAACATATTGCACCATCACACAAAAACATTTCGGTTGCATTTATGTTTGCTCAGTTCAGACCGTTACATGAGCGCAAACGACAATATTGAAGTCACACGGCGCTTGTTTACCAGTCTCGTTACGTAGGCTGACGAAGAACGATGGGCACAGAACACACTCTTGTAGGTCAACCTGTCCCCATACATATCATGCTATCAGCAGCACATCTGCAGTTTACATCGGGCGATGTGCTACCAAGAACAATGATTTTTTTTCCGCCATAAACAATCCAATCACCGGATGAATGAGCAGAATTTTTCTCGTTCGTTGCCAACATATTCACACCTATTAACTCTCGTCTGCGTGGCGGGGATTTATAAATGTGGATGCTACATACTCACACAGTATGACACACACATTGTATGTTACACACACATAGCACACTCGCATGCATACACCAAGCATATACACACACATGTATACAGAGCACATACATACACATATATGTCTTTACTAGTGATGAGCGAATATCTCGTTACTAGACATTTCTCGAACATGCTCGGGAGTCCTCCGAGTATTTTTTAGTGCTCAGAGATTTAGTTTTTCTTGCCGCAGCTGATTGATTTACATCTGTTAGCCAGGATAAGTATATGTTGGGATTCCCTAGCAACCAGGCAACCCCACATGTACTTATGCTGGCTAATAGCTGTAAATCATTCAGCTGACGTGATGAAAACTAAATCTCCGAGTACTAAAAAATTCTCGGAGGTCACCCGAGCGTGCTCGAGAAATCTCAAGTAACGAGTATATTCGCTCATCACTAGTCTTTACACATATACATATACAGTCATGGCACCCTTGAAATTTGTTCCAGAAAATGAAGTATTTCTCCCAGAAAATTATTACAATTATACGTTTTGTTATACACATGTTTATTTCCTTTGTATGTATTGGCTTTTTATTCACAACGCATTTCAATGCCGTTGCGGCGTCTTTTTCAAGTGAAAAAAAAACAAATGTGAGTGATTAAAAAGCCCTTTCCTCAGCATCATTTCTGCAGAACTGATTTACTCCAGCAGCGCAGCTAACCTACGTGTTCATCCACCTGGATCCAACAACTATCCACAAGTCATTTGCAGTATTGCAGCTTAGTTCCATTCATTTCAATGGAGCCGAGATGCAATACCAGACACAACCTATAGCCAAATGTGGTGCAGTTTCTGGAAGAAAAAAAAGCAAAGTCTTTCTAGCCATGTGCTCTCCCTTTAAATAATACATGATAATCGATCTGGAAAAAAAGTCAGTTGTACTATCACAAATATATAGTCAAACACTGCAAGGAGATATTCATAGTTAGTATAAAGCCAACAAGTGTTTCTAGATTACCAAATATAGCACCATGTCAAGTTTGGAATTTGCTTTGAATCTCTGTCATGCTGTTTCGCCTGTAGTGGGTTGACAGGATATTGCAAATATAGAACAACATCTGTTTCCCTTGTATACAATTATTTACACCAAAGTATAAATGAGCCAGCTTTTATAATGGGCCTTAAATGACGCCGTTAGCTCCTAAAGTGTACAATGCAACTGTAGAGGTGTTATGTATTCTCTCCATTAACTTAAACAAATATCTCTTGATTTTCATTGTGATGATTGGCGGTTCACCCAAGGTAGACCTAAAGCAAGTTAAAACTGGCGCCAACTCTTCATCTCTATATTTTTTCCCACTGGAAATGTATAAATAGATTGACAACTGGGAATTACCATTCTTTTTATAAATAGGTTGTTTCAACACTCAGTGGACAGTCGGGTAGTACAATGGGTACGGAAAGTATTCAGACCCCTTTAAATTTTTCACTCTTTGTTTCATTGCAGCCATTTGGTAAATTCAAAAAAGTTCATTTTTTTATCATTAATGTACACTCTGCACATTTGACTGAAAAAAAAATCTCTGAGCTCCTTTGACCTCATGATTCAAAGAGTGAAATATTTAAAGGGGTCTGAATGCTTTCCATACCCACTATACATCATGTCCCTATGCTAAGCAGAGCAGAAATAAAAAAATAAGAATATTGGAACAGGTCCAAACAGAGGAGGAAGTGGACGTGGTGGCATAGAGGTCAGGGCAACTCAGTGGCTAGCACTGCAGCTTTGCAGCGCTAGGGTCCTGGGGTCAAATCCAACCAAGAACAATATCTGCAAGGAGATTGTATCTTCTCCCATTGATTGTGTGAGTTTTCTTTTTATATGTTTTTTTTTTCTTTTTTTATCAAATCGACTTAAAACAGCTTAGAATTTACAAAACTAAAACTAGAAATCTATAACAAAGACATAAGTCCAAGTGAAGGAAGAGGTTGATGTGTTGATGATATAGGTGGAAGAGTCAAGGGAGGAATAATCAAACACTTTTTATTTTATTTTTTTCAGACTTTTTAAAAATGTTGTTTTGTTTTTTATTTTTGCTATAAAACAGACTTAAAGCAATCTATAATTTCCAAAACTAAAGAGAATTTTTCACGGTGATCTGCATTGAAGACACTGAGCTTGAATTGCGGTGACCTTATCACTGGCATTTTTCCACGGTCCAGAAGTAACTGCAGTTCAGCACGGCTGGGAGCGCAGCCTCAATGACATCACTGAGGCTGCACTCACAGCATCTCATTCACCAGTGGTTCTCAGCCTGGACGGTCACATCTTGGCATCATCCAGGTTGAAAACTAATTCTCCCCCAGACATGGATTATGGCGTGGGACAGAACCACCGACAGGTATGGCAGATTGTTGTTTTTTAATTTTAGTTTTATTACAGGAGAATGAGGGCTTCGGTGGAATTAGGCAAGGTCGTAAGAATGGTTTAATTGAGATTATTAAAGGAGTCTTTGTATTTCTTTCAATCAAAGGAGTTTTTTCTGGGTGTCTGTTTTCTTACAATGTGACTATGGATTTAGTAATGGGGCGTCTACTTGACGCCTCTCCATTACTAACCTTGGGGCTTAATGTCAGCAGACAATACAAAGGTGACATCAACCTCCCCAACTATTACCCAACTTGCCACTGCTACAGGGCAATTGGAAGAGTGAGGCAAAGTGCCAGAATGGATGTATCTTAGAAGTGCGCCTTTTCTGGGGCGGCTGAGAGCTGATGTTTGTAGCCGGTGGGGGGCAGTATCCATGGAGCCTTTCTAGGCTATTAACCCCTTACTGACATCGGACGGGATAGTACATCCGATGTCAGTATCTCCCGCTTTGAAGTGGGCTCCGGCAGTGAGCCCACTTCAAAGCCGGGACATGTCAGTTTTGAACTGCCAGCATCAGCACTCCTGCGCAGGAGTAATTCTCTGCCCTGTTGAGGGCAGAGTAAAGTACTGCAGTGCGCTGGTGCCGGGCCTCTCTGACCTTTCCCAGTGCCTGTGCACTGCAGTACCTCAACAGGGCAGAGAAGAGTGCAGATGCAGGGGAGAGATGAAGAAGCAGGAGGGCGGCGTTGCAAGAAGATGGGGGGCGTGCCAGACCCAGACCTGCGACACCCATCGGACCAGACCAGACCGCTGCCCCGGTACCGTCACATTAAGCGACGCTTATAGACAACGAGCCGATCACTGCAGCGTCGCTGTTTAGGTCGCTAGGAGACGTCAGACACCAGCAACAGCAGAACGATGCAGGAGCGATCCAGTGACGTACTTATCGTTCTCACTGGTTGTTCGCTGAAGTTCGCTCCATGAAGAAACATTGCAGGCATCGTTGCTTTTGCTGTCAAACATGACGATACACGCCGATCTGACGACCAAATAAAGTTCTGGACTTCTAGCTCCGACCAGGGATATCACAGAGGGATCCAGATCGCTGCTGCGTGTCAAACACAACGAGATCGCTATCCAGGACGCTGCAAAGTCACGGATTGTTGTCGTTCTCGTTGGAAAGTTGTTTAGTGTGAAGGTACCTTAACTTATTTTTCTTCACTTGCAGGTTGGACTCAGGGCTTATCTACAGCATTTTTGAATGCAGACCCAACTGGCCGTCATCCGAGGAGTGTGTGGCTGCAGCTGAGGCCCGGTGGGTAGCGCGCCGCCGGGAGGCCGACGATTGTGTGATCTCTTGGCTGGGCCAGCCCACGGAGGTCCACCTATCTCCGATGTCCCCCGCTTCCTCCATTCCGGCCGCGGCAGAGTGTGAGCTGCAGGCACAGGGCCTGAGGATCCTACAGGGGGCAGAACACCTGCGGTGCCTGATGACGGCGTGGAGAAATAGACCCCAACCTGCGGTCCAGATCGACCTGATGAGTGCTGAGGCGGTCCCAACTTTGCACTGGGGTGTGGTGGTATTCTTTAACCCTCGGGAAGGAAGGGGAGTCATTCAAGAAATTGGAGAGCTGCTGCAGGTCCGTGTTGACCGGAAGGAAGTGGAGCCCTGCGGTGGAAGATATGACGAAAACCGCGATTTGGAACCCGGAGGCGCAGTGACCTATACCCGGTGGAGGAGGGAGGTCGGCTGGATGGCACGGGGCATTCAGCGGTGTGTCGCTCTCCAGGCTGCTGCCGGAACATCAGAGGATGGACCCCCTGTGGAAAAGGTAGCGGAACCTGTCCCCGCAGAACCCCAGGAAATCCTGACCCACCATGTATCCATGGGACGGGGCCGCTCTTGGTTGAGGAGGGTGACCCAAAGAGGAGTGCTGCCACTGCCTAGACGAGGACTGGGCCTTTCTACACCTCCACGGGCCGTTTGTCAGGTGAGGCCCGGAAGGAGGCCACCTCCGGATCAGCCAGAACCTGAGTAAGCATAAATGCTTTACAGTATGTATATAGTTAACTGTTCGTCTTTTTGTGTTTTTCCTGCTGCTATAACCCGACCAGGGTTATCTCTTAAAGGGATCCCTTAGTTGACCCGGGATCCCTATTTTGCCTTTTGAAAGGTTCATCACTGTTTTAAAGACTACCGAATCATGGACGGTGAATGATTCACAAACTGTTTTGTAAATAGTTAGCACCCTCTTAAGGGTGCCCTCTACTGGTTTTACAACAAAAAGAACTCTTTGCAAAGAAACTGTTCCTGGGACAGCATTGGAGTTCCTACCTACACGGACTTGCAGCATGAGTAGCTGCACCACCTTAAAGAGACTTGGCTCCCTCTTAAAGGGAATGTTTGTTAGTTGTATTTAAGATACAATGTCACCTTGAAAAAGAATAGATAGAAATAATGTTTTACATAGAAAAGTTATATGTAATTAGTTAGTTGATTATAGAAAATGTTTAATAATGTGTTAGAGAACGAGGACAGGAGAGTGAACCCATAGGGGTTAGTGAGTGAGTCCTCCTAGGAGCCATAGAGAGATGGCTCAATGATACTGTACTAAGAAAAGAGGCAGTAGGCCTGGGCAGATAGACAGGCGGTCCTGCATGAGACAATCAGAGAGTAAAAAGAAAATATTGCACTTAGGAAAGAAAGATGAAGAAAATTTAATTTATATTTTAGAAGTTTTATTATAGGCCTTTAGTGGATTCAGCTTACACGTCCTTAGAGGCAAAGTTAAATTATTGTTCAGAATTTGCACTCAGTAGAATACCCAGCTGGGTACTAGAAGTTATTTATAGACTGTTATTTAAAAATAATAAACCATGTTTGTAACGTTCAAGAGTCCTCACCTCCCATAAAGGGAAGCATTGTTACTTTCACTTGTTATTGGTTTACTGCATTTCAAAATTTGTATGTCTTTTGCTGACATGTATTGTCGTTTTCTTCCCAGTCCGGGAGTACTGGATTTAACCGGGGGGGAGTGCAGCGCCCCAGAGTCCTGGTCGTTGCAGTACTGATGCTCCGCCGCTAAGGGGAGTGATGGTACGTCTGATGGCACTGAAGGAGTTCACCTGACCAGGTATCACAGACACCAATACACTTCATAGTCTGGCCTCCAGGGGGAGCTAAGGGCGCTATGTATTAGGCCACTCCTCACAATCTGGTAAAACTGGGGGTTAGACAGAAAGTTAGACAGAAAGCTGACTGGGATGGAACCAAGCAACATCCTGTGGCAGAGGGTGTTGCAGGAGAAGATTCAGGGGGGTCCCTGTCAGGGGTGGGATCCTGACAGAGGCCTAGCGAACTTCCCGGCCTTCCCGTCATACGGGTGCGTCCTATCCATATCATCTGGGGACGGAGAAGAACATCAGAACAGACATAAGTTGTGGGAAATAATATCAGAAACAGACACAACAGTTGTGAGGACTATCCCGTGGTGCTCAGCAGGGAAGTACTACAACACACAGGCGCTAGAAGGTAGGCACAGATTTCCACCTGCAAAGGGAACTCTGGAGGTGCCATCGGACCGGCCGGTCTCTTGCAGCCCTGTTTACCGTACTCTGGATTGAGGACCTTGAAGCCTTCAGTAAAGAGGTAAAGAGACTGCAACCCTGTGTCCTCGTTATTCATCGCGACTTGCACCATGCACCACCACTTACAACTTTCATTGGACGCCCCTTAGCAGGGTCATGGACCGGGTCTAGCCACCGTGACAACCCCAGAACTGAGACCGAGAGGCCCGGTACCGAGTGCCCTGCGTCTGGGGTCGCTCCACTTGCAATTCAGATGGCTCGTCATACAGGTGGTGCTCAGGTTAAAAAAATGTATGCCTCACGTCAGGGTTTGACCGCACAGAGTGTAAACCACTTGTTGCTTAGCAGTAATACATGCCCTGAAGAAATGCCACATCATGGAACTTTTTTGAGCTGTCTTTAGTGTTCTTATTTCAGCGGTGCGGTGGGCAGTAGCAGCTGACGCACTGGCTAGAGGTTGACCGCTGTGCCTTAGCACCCTTTTTCCTCTTTTGCTGTGCTGCTGTGGCAGTGTAGCCACCTCTTCGTCCTCCGAACTGCGCATGTCACTAGGATGGGCTCCGCTCCATGTGGAATCTAGGACTTCATCATCCTCTGCATCATCTTCCACCAACTTATCAGCCCTACCCTCCTTGCGCTGCAGTTGGCAACTAAGTTTCGTCATTATCTGACATGTGCTGTTGTCATCCATTGACCGCGTGCACTAGCTCTCCCACGTACTTATCCTCCAACCTAACAAGTGGTTGGGTGTTATGGTTCTCAATGGCAAGAGAACATAGCCCAGCAAACATAAGAACTAGCTCTTGGAAGGATGGAAACTAAACTGACCATGAACTAAACCTGCCGCACAACTAACAGTAGCCGGGTAGCGTAGCCTGCGTTTTATCCCTAGACGCCCAGCGCCGGCCGGAGGACTAACTAATCCTGGCAGAGGAAAATATAGTCCTGGCTCACCTCTAGAGAAATTTCCCCGCAAGGCAGACAGAGGCCCCCACAAATATTGGCGGTGATTTTAGATGAAATGACAAACGTAGTATGAAAATAGGTTTAGCAAAATTGAGGTCCGCTTACTAGATAGCAGGAAGACAGAAAGGGCACTTTCATGGTCAGCTGAAAACCCTATCAAAAAACACCATCCTGAAATTACTTTAAGACTCTAGTATTAACTCATAACATCAGAGTGGCAATTTCAGATCACAAGAGCTTTCCAGACACAGAAACGAAACTACAGCTGTGAACTGGAACAAAATGCAAAAACAAACAAGGACTAAAGTCCAACTTAGCTGGGAGTTGTCTAGCAGCAGGAACATGCACAGAAAGGCTTCTGATTACAATGTTGACCGGCATGGAAGTGACAGAGGAGCAAGGCTAAATAGCGACTCCCACATCCAGATGGAAACAGGTGAACAGAGAGGATGATGCACACCAGTTCAATTCCACCAGTGGCCACCGGGGGAGCCCAAAATCCAATTTCACAACAGTACCCCCCCCTCAAGGAGGGGGCACCGAACCCTCACCAGAACCACCAGGGCGATCAGGATGAGCCCTATGAAAGGCACGGACCAAATCGGAGGCATGAACATCAGAGGCAGTCACCCAAGAATTATCCTCCTGACCGTATCCCTTCCATTTGACCAGATACTGGAGTTTCCGTCTGGAAACACGGGAGTCCAAGATTTTTTCCACAACGTACTCCAACTCGCCCTCAACCAACACCGGAGCAGGAGGCTCAACGGAAGGCACAACCGGTACCTCATACCTGCGCAATAATGACCGATGAAAAACATTATGAATAGAAAAAGATGCAGGGAGGTCCAAACGGAAGGACACAGGGTTAAGAATCTCCAATATCTTGTACGGGCCGATGAACCGAGGCTTAAACTTGGGAGAAGAAACCCTCATAGGGACAAAACGAGAAGACAACCACACCAAGTCCCCAACACAAAGCCGAGGACCAACCCGACGCCGGCGGTTGGCAAAAAGCTGAGTCTTCTCCTGGGACAACTTCAAATTGTCCACTACCTGCCCCCAAATCTGATGCAACCTCTCCACCACAGCATCCACTCCAGGACAATCCGAAGATTCCACCTGACCAGAAGAAAATCGAGGATGAAACCCCGAATTACAGAAAAAGGGAGACACCAAGGTGGCAGAGCTGGCCCGATTATTGAGGGCAAACTCCGCTAAAGGCAAAAAAGCAACCCAATCATCCTGATCTGCAGACACAAAACACCTCAAATATGTCTCCAAGGTCTGATTCGTCCGCTCGGTCTGGCCATTAGTCTGAGGATGGAAAGCAGACGAGAAAGACAAATCTATGCCCATCCTAGCACAGAATGCTCGCCAAAATCTAGACACGAATTGGGTACCTCTGTCAGAAACGATATTCTCCGGAATACCATGCAAACGGACCACATTTTGAAAAAACAGAGGAACCAACTCGGAAGAAGAAGGCAACTTAGGCAGGGGAACCAAATGGACCATCTTAGAGAAACGATCACACACCACCCAGATGACAGACATCTTCTGAGAAACAGGAAGATCCGAAATAAAATCCATCGAGATGTGCATCCAGGGCCTCTTCGGGATAGGCAAGGGCAACAACAATCCACTAGCCTGAGAACAACAAGGCTTGGCCCGAGCACAAACGTCACAAGACTGCACGAAGCCTCGCACATCTCGAGACAGGGAAGGCCACCAGAAGGACCTTGCCACCAAATCCCTGGTACCAAAGATTTCAGGATGACCTGCCAACGCAGAAGAATGAACCTCAGAAATGACTTTACTGGTCCAATCATCAGGAACAAACAGTCTACCAGGTGGGCAACGATCAGGTCTATCCGCCTGAAACTCCTGCAAGGCCCGCCGCAGGTCTGGAGAAACGGCAGACAATATCACTCCATCCTTAAGGATACCTGTAGGTTCAGAATTACCAGGGGAGTCAGGCTCAAAACTCCTAGAAAGGGCATCCGCCTTAACATTCTTAGAACCCGGCAGGTAGGACACCACAAAATTAAACCGAGAGAAAAACAACGACCAGCGCGCCTGTCTAGGATTCAGGCGTCTGGCGGACTCAAGATAAATTAGATTTTTATGGTCAGTCAATACCACCACCTGATGTCTAGCCCCCTCAAGCCAATGACGCCACTCCTCAAAAGCCCACTTCATGGCCAAAAGCTCCCGATTCCCAACATCATAATTCCGCTCGGCGGGCGAAAATTTACGCGAGAAAAAGGCACAAGGTCTCATCACGGAGCAATCGGAACTTCTCTGCGACAAAACCGCCCCAGCTCCGATTTCAGAAGCGTCGACCTCAACCTGAAAAGGAAGAGCAACATCAGGCTGACGCAACACAGGGGCAGAAGAAAAGCGGCGCTTAAGCTCCCGAAAGGCCTCCACAGCAGCAGGGGACCAATCAGCAACATCAGCACCCTTCTTAGTCAAATCAGTCAATGGTTTAACAACATCAGAAAAACCAGCAATAAATCGACGATAAAAGTTAGCAAAGCCCAAAAATTTCTGAAGACTCTTAAGAGAAGAGGGTTGCGTCCAATCACAAATAGCCTGAACCTTGACAGGATCCATCTCGATGGAAGAGGGGGAAAAAATATATCCCAAAAAGGAAATCTTTTGAACCCCAAAAACGCACTTAGAACCCTTCACACACAAGGAATTAGACCGCAAAACCTGAAAAACCCTCCTGACCTGCTGGACATGAGAGTCCCAGTCATCCGAAAAAATCAAAATATCATCCAGATACACAATCATAAATTTATCCAAGTAATCACGGAAAATGTCATGCATAAAGGACTGAAAGACTGAAGGGGCATTTGAAAGACCAAAAGGCATCACCAAATACTCAAAGTGGCCCTCGGGCGTATTAAATGCGGTCTTCCACTCATCCCCCTGCTTAATTCGCACCAAATTATACGCCCCACGGAGATCTATCTTAGAGAACCACTTGGCCCCCTTTATGCGAGCAAACAAATCAGTAAGCAGTGGCAACGGATATTGATATTTAACCGTGATTTTATTCAAAAGCCGATAATCAATGCACGGCCTCAAAGAGCCATCTTTCTTAGCCACAAAGAAAAAAACGGCTCCTAAGGGAGATGACGAAGGACGAATATGTCCCTTTTCCAAGGACTCCTTTATATATTCTCGCATAGCAGCATGTTCAGGCACAGACAGATTAAATAAACGACCCTTAGGGTATTTACTACCCGGAATCAAATCTATGGCACAATCGCACTCCCGGTGCGGAGGTAATGAACCAAGCTTAGGTTCTTCAAAAACGTCACGATATTCAGTCAAGAATTCAGGAATCTCAGAGGGAATAGATGATGAAATGGAAACCACAGGTACGTCCCCATGCGTCCCCTTACATCCCCAGCTTAACACAGACATAGCTTTCCAGTCAAGGACTGGGTTATGAGATTGCAGCCATGGCAATCCAAGCACCAACACATCATGTAGGTTATACAGCACAAGAAAGCGAATAATCTCCTGGTGATCCGGATTAATCCGCATAGTTACTTGTGTCCAGTATTGTGGTTTATTGCTAGCCAATGGGGTGGAGTCAATCCCCTTCAGGGGTATAGGAGTTTCAAGAGGCTCCAAATCATACCCACAGCGTTTGGCAAAGGACCAATCCATAAGACTCAAAGCGGCGCCAGAGTCGACATAGGCATCCGCGGTAATAGATGATAAAGAACAAATCAGGGTCACAGATAGAATAAACTTAGACTGTAAAGTGCCAATTGAAACAGACTTATCAAGCTTCTTAGTACGCTTAGAGCATGCTGATATAACATGAGTTGAATCACCGCAATAGAAGCACAACCCATTTTTTCGTCTAAAATTCTGCCGTTCACTTCTGGACAGAATTCTATCACATTGCATATTCTCTGGCGTCTTCTCAGTAGACACCGCCAAATGGTGCACAGGTTTGCGCTCCCGCAGACGCCTATCGATCTGGATAGCCATTGTCATGGACTCATTCAGACCCGCAGGCACAGGGAACCCCACCATAACATCCTTAATGGCGTCAGAGAGACCCTCTCTGAAATTCGCCGCCAGGGCGCACTCATTCCACTGAGTAAGCACAGCCCATTTACGGAATTTCTGGCAGTATATTTCAGCTTCGTCTTGCCCCTGAGATAGGGACATCAAGGCCTTTTCCGCCTGAAGTTCTAACTGAGGTTCCTCATAAAGCAACCCCAAGGCCAGAAAAAACGCATCCACATTGAGCAACGCAGGATCCCCTGGAGCCAATGCAAAAGCCCAATCCTGAGGGTCGCCCCGGAGCAAGGAAATCACAATCCTGACCTGCTGAGCAGGATCTCCAGCAGAGCGAGATTTCAGGGACAAAAACAACTTGCAATTATTTTTGAAATTTTGAAAGCAAGATCTATTCCCCGAGAAAAATTCAGGCAAAGGAATTCTAGGTTCAGATATAGGAACATGAACAACAAAATCTTGTAAATTTTGAACTTTCGTGGTGAGATTATTCAAACCTGCAGCTAAACTCTGAATATCCATTTTAAACAGGTGAATACAGAGCCATTCCAGAATTAGAAGGAGAGAGAGAGAGAAAGGCTGCAATATAGGCAGACTTGCAAGAGATTCAATTACAAGCACACTCAGAACTGAAGGAAAAAAAAAAAAAAAAAAATCTTCAGCAGACTTCTCTTATCTCTCCTTTCTCTGTCAATTAATTTAACCCTTTGCGGCCGGTCAAACTGTTATGGTTCTCAATGGCAAGAGAACATAGCCCAGCAAACATAAAAACTAGCTCTTGGAAGGATGGAAACTAAACTGACCATGAACTAAACCTGCCGCACAACTAACAGTAGCCGGGTAGCGTAGCCTGCGTTTTATCCCTAGACGCCCAGCGCCGGCCGGAGGACTAACTAATCCTGGCAGAGGAAAATATAGTCCTGGCTCACCTCTAGAGAAATTTCCCCGCAAGGCAGACAGAGGCCCCCACAAATATTGGCGGTGATTTTAGATGAAATGACAAACGTAGTATGAAAATAGGTTTAGCAAAATTGAGGTCCGCTTACTAGATAGCAGGAAGACAGAAAGGGCACTTTCATGGTCAGCTGAAAACCCTATCAAAAAACACCATCCTGAAATTACTTTAAGACTCTAGTATTAACTCATAACATCAGAGTGGCAATTTCAGATCACAAGAGCTTTCCAGACACAGAAACGAAACTACAGCTGTGAACTGGAACAAAATGCAAAAACAAACAAGGACTAAAGTCCAACTTAGCTGGGAGTTGTCTAGCAGCAGGAACATGCACAGAAAGGCTTCTGATTACAATGTTGACCGGCATGGAAGTGACAGAGGAGCAAGGCTAAATAGCGACTCCCACATCCAGATGGAAACAGGTGAACAGAGAGGATGATGCACACCAGTTCAATTCCACCAGTGGCCACCGGGGGAGCCCAAAATCCAATTTCACAACAGTTGGGCATCAGTGCACTCAGTCTCTTCCAATTCTGGGGCAGGGGAAAGTGGATGGGCCACAGAACCCCTAGCCAGCAGAGTCATCAAAAAGTAGCAGAGATTGCTGCATGACTTGGGGCTCAGACTGCTTGACTGATTTACAAGGGGATGAAGTGGAATCTGGATGACCATGGTCCTCAGGGGTCAACTGTGCACTTTCTGCACTGGACTGAGTGGACGATAATGAGAAGGAACTGGAGCCACTCTTAGCCATTCAATCTAACACCTTTTCAACATCTTGTGGCCTCACCATTTATGCATCAGTATTCGGACCTACAAAAGGACGCATAAAGTCCTGTCACCTGCTTGCACCAAAGGAAGGTGTTGTATTTGGGCACATAGCAAGTAGAGAATGACCACATCCTCTCCCTACTACACAACCACTATCAGCAGCTGTATTCTTTAACCCATATACCAGCACCACGTGCCATGTCCACATCCATGCCCCTTATTGAATGTTCTCCTAATTTTTAGAAATGGTTTTTCTAAACACTACTCACAAAGAGAGGGAAGAAGAGAAGATTTATTTATGTGCAACAGTTCTAGAAAGTGGTCCTAAAAATTATTTTTTGGGTCTGCAAATGGCAATTAGACGGCTGATGCCAAATATTTATTTCACAGACTTATAAAAACACACACCAGTCCCAAAAAAATATTTTGTGGGCCTTGAAATTGCAACTAGACAGCTGATGCCAATTATTTATATCACAGACTAGTAAAAAATACACACCAGTCCAGAAAATTATTTTTTGGGCCTAGAAATGGCAACGAGACAGCTGATGAGATTTATTTCTTTGCAAAACTACTAGAAAACAAAGAGAGGTCCTGAAAAATTATTTCTCTGGCCTACTAATGGCAATGACAAATAGATCAATGGCTGCACTCAAAATTTACTGTGCTAAGGCAAGGAAATGTGCAATACATGAAATGTGAATAGCATAATGGCTTGGGAAATTTATGAAAAAACACATGAGATTCTTAGCACAAGATTTGGCCAAAGTTGTGAGCCCATCCACCAAACGTCAAGGTAATCTCAAAACGGATGGGTACCTGAGCTGACTGCCTAGTGTGAACACTTACCTATGGCTAATAACATGGTAAAGCCTTCTTTTATAGGAAGCTCAGAACCAACTGTGTCTGGATGTAATTAAAATCACAGCATGGTGAAGGGCGGGGCGTTCAAGTCAGAAAAAATAGTACATAGTAAATATAAGAAAACTGACTGAACAGCAATATAGTCTGAACTGGTGCATAACCAGAAAAGTCATATAGCAAATAGATCAATGGCTGCACTCAAAATTTACTGTGCTAAGGCAAGGAAATGTGTAATACATGAAATGTGAATAGCATAATGGCTGGGAAATTTATGAAAAAACACATGAGATTCTTAGCACAAGATTTGGCCAAAAGTTGTGAGCCCATCCACCAAACGTCAAGGTAATCTCACAACGGATGGGTACCTGAGCTGACTGCCTAGTGTGAACACTTACCTATGGCTAATAACATGGTAAAGCTTTACCATGTTATTAGCCATAGGTAAGTGTTCACACTAGGCAGTCAGCTCAGGTACCCATCCGTTTTGAGTAGTGTTGAGCATTCCGATACCGCAAGTATCGGGTGTCGGCCGATATTTGCAGTATCGGAATTCCGATACCGAGTTCCGATATTTTTGCGTTATCGGGAAACGGGATCGGAATGCATATTCATGTGTAAAATAAAGAATAAAAATAAAAAATAGGGAAATACTCACCCTCTGACGCGCCCTGGTTGTAACCGCTGCAACCGGCAGCCTCCGTTCCTAAGAATGAGCGAGTGAAGGACCTGCGATGACGTTGCGGTCTTGTGATTGGTCGTGTGAGCGGTCACATGAGCGGTCACGCGACCAATCACAAGCCACCACATCATCGAAGGTCCTTCACTCGCTCATTCTTAGGAACGGAGGCTGCCGGTTAACACCGCTAGGTCAAGGGTCCGCCGGAGGGGTGAGTATATCCATATTTTTTATTTTTATTCTTTATTTTTTACATGAATATGGATCCCAGGGCCTGAAGGAGAGTTTCCTCTCCTTCAGACCCTGGGAACCATCCAGGATAGCTTCCGATACTTGTGTCCCATTGACTTGTATTGGTATCGGGTATCGGTATCGGAGACATCCGATATTTTTCGGATATCGGCCGATACTATCCGATACCGATACTTTCAAGTATCGGAAGGTATCACTCAACACTAGTTTTGAGATTACCTTGACGTTTGGTGGATGGGCTCACAACTTTTGGCCAAATCTTGTGCTAAGAAACTCATGTGTTTTTTCATAAATTTCCCAAGCCATTATGCTATTCACATTTCATGTATTGCACATTTCCTTGCCTTAGCACAGTAAATTTTGAGTGCAGCCATTGATCTATTTGCTATATTACTTTTCTGGTTATGCACCAGTTCAGACTATATTGCTGTTCAGTCAGTTTTCTTATATTTACTATGTACTATTTTTTCTGACTTGAAAGCCCCACCCTTCACCATGCTGTGATTTTAATTACATCCAGACACAGTTGGTTCTGAGCTTCCTATAAAAGCAGGCTTTACCATGTTATTAGCCATAGGTAAGTGTTCACACTAGGCAGTCAGCTCAGGTACCCATCCGTTTTGAGCGTAGCGTGGCATGATTCCCAATGGCAGGGACATGGGCAAAAACGGACTAGCTCTAGGAAGATGGTATCTCAGGTAACCGCGATGCTGAACCTAACACGCAAATAGAAGTAGCCAGGGGGTGTGCCTACGTTGATCTCTAGACACCTTGCGCCAGCCGGAGAGCTAACTACCCCTAAAAGAGGAATACACAGACCTGGCTTGCCTCCAGGGAAACCCAAAAAGTTATAGTAGCCCCCCACATGTAATAACGGTTAGGCAAGAGGAAAACACAAACGCAGTATGAATATAGTTTCAGCAAAGTGAGGCCCTCTGACTAGATAGATGAAAATACAAAAGAGGACTTCGCGGTTACCTCAAAACCCTAAACAGCCATCCTGAAACTACCTTAACTCCGTTATCAACTCATGACACCGGAGTAGTAATTTCAGATCACTAGAGCTTCCAGCAGCACAAGAAATATAAATGCATGCTGGACAAAACAAACACAAAAAAGGCCAAAGATTCAACTTAGCTGAATTGCAGACTTGGAGCAGGTAGCAAGCAACAGAGATGCTCTGGTAACATTGATTGCCGGCACTAGAGTGACTGAGAAGCCAGACTAAATAGGAAACTCCCAATTTCCTGATGAAAACAGGTGCACTGGAAACACAAGACCAAAGTCAACCAGTACCACCAGTAGCCACCAGAGGGAGCCCAAAAACAGAATTCACAACAGTACCCCCCCCTTAAGGAGGGGGCACCGAACCCTCATGAGAACCACCAGGGCGATCTGGATGCGCCCTATGAAAGGCGCGAACCAAATCAGAGGCATGAACATCAGAGGAAGTCACCCAAGAATTATCCTCCTGACCGTATCCCTTCCATTTAACCAGATATTGAAGTCTCCGTCTGGAAATACGAGAGTCCAAAATCTTCTCCACAACATACTCCAATTCACCCTCCACCAGCACAGGAGCAGGAGGCTCAACAGAAGGAACAACCGGTACCTCGTACCTCCGCAACAACGACCTATGGAAGACATTATGAATGGTGAAAGATGCTGGAAGGTCCAAACGAAAAGATACAGGATTAAGAATCTCCAAAATCTTATAAGGACCTATGAACCGAGGTTTGAACTTAGGAGAAGAGACCTTCATAGGGACAAAGCGAGAAGACAACCACACCAAGTCTCCAACACGGAGATGATGACCCACACGACGATGACGATTAGCAAACTGCTGAGTCTTCTCCTGAGACAACTTCAAATTGTCCACCACATGACTCCAAATCCGGTGCAGTCTATCCACCACAGAATCCACTCCAGGACAATCCGAAGACTCCACCTGACCAGACGAAAAACGAGGGTGAAACCCTGAATTGCAAAAGAAAGGAGAAACCAGAGTAGCAGAACTGGCCCGATTATTGAGGGCAAACTCTGCCAACGGCAAAAAGGCGACCCAATCATCCTGATCAGCAGACACAAAACACCTCAAATACGTCTCCAAGGTCTGATTAGTTCGCTCCGTCTGGCCATTAGTCTGAGGATGGAACGCAGATGAAAAAGACAAATCAATGCCCATCCTGGCACAGAACGCTCGCCAGAACCTAGACACAAATTGAGATCCTCTGTCAGACACGATGTTTTCCGGGATACCATGTAAGCGAACCACATTCTGAAAAAATAAAGGAACCAACTCCGATGAAGAAGGCAATTTGGGCAAGGGTACCAAATGAACCATCTTAGAAAAACGGTCACACACCACCCAAATGACAGACATTTTCTGAGAAACCGGGAGATCCGAGATAAAGTCCATAGAGATGTGCGTCCACGGCCTCTTCGGAATAGGCAAGGACAACAACAATCCACTAGCCCGAGAACAGCAAGGCTTGGCCCGAGCACAAACATCACAAGACTGTACAAAGGTACGCACATCCCGAGACAGGGAAGGCCACCAGAAGGACCTGGCCACCAAATCTCTGGTACCAAAAATTCCAGGGTGGCCCGCCAACACAGAAGAATGAACCTCTGAGATGACTCTACTGGTCCACTCATCTGGAACAAACAATCTCCCAGACGGACAACGATCAGGCTTATCAGTCTGAAACTCCTGCAAAGCACGTCGCAAGTCTGGGGAGACAGCAGACAAAATCACTCCATCCTTAAGGATACCCGTAGGCTCAGAATCACCAGAGGAGTCAGGCTCAAAACTCCTAGAAAGAGCATCTGCCTTCACATTTTTCGAGCCCGGCAAGTATGAAACCACAAAATTAAACCGAGAGAAAAACAATGTCCAGCGCGCCTGTCTAGGATTCAGACGCCTGGCGGACTCAAGGTAAATCAGATTCTTGTGATCAGTCAAGACCACCACCTGATGTCTAGCACCCTCAAGCCAATGACGCCACTCCTCAAATGCCCACTTCATAGCCAAGAGCTCCCGATTACCGACATCATAATTTCGCTCGGCGGGCGAAAACTTTCGAGAGAAGAATGCACATGGTCTCATCACTGAGCAATCGGGACTTTTCTGCGACAAAACCGCCCCCGCTCCAATCTCGGAAGCATCAACCTCAACCTGAAAAGGGAGCGAAACATCAGGCTGGTGCAACACAGGGGCAGAAGAAAAGCGGCGCTTAAGTTCCCGAAAGGCGTCCACAGCCGCAGAGGACCAATTGGCAACATCAGCACCCTTCTTAGTCAAATCAGTCAGAGGTTTAGGAACACTTGAAAACCCAGTTATAAATCGACGATAGAAATTAGCAAAGCCCAAGAACTTCTGAAGACTCTTCAGGGAAGTAGGCTGCGTCCAATCACAAATAGCCCGAACCTTGACAGGATCCATCTCAACAGAAGAAGGGGAAAAAATATACCCCAAAAAGGAGATCTTCTGAACCCCAAAGAAACACTTTGAGCCCTTTACAAACAGAGAATTGGACCGCAAAACCTGAAAAACCTTCCTAACCTGTTGAACATGCGACTCCCAGTCATCCGAAAAAATCAAAATATCATCCAAATACACAATCATAAATTTATCCAGGTATTTACGGAAAATATCATGCATAAAGGACTGAAAGACTGAAGGAGCATTAGAAAGACCAAAAGGCATTACCAAATACTCAAAATGGCCCTCGGGCGTATTAAATGCAGTTTTCCACTCATCTCCCTGCTTAATCCGCACCAAATTATACGCACCCCGAAGATCAACCTTAGAGAACCACTTTGCCCCTTTAATACGAGCAAATAAATCAGTCAATAGTGGCAAAGGATACTGGTATTTGCCTGTAATCTTATTCAACAGGCGATAATCAATACAGGGCCTCAGGGAGCCATCTTTTTTACCCACGAAAAAAAAACCTGCTCCTAAAGGGGATGAGGATGGACGGATATGTCCCTTTTCCAAGGACTCCTTAATATACTCTCGCATAGCAGCATGCTCAGGCACAGATAGATTGAACAATCGACCCTTGGGAAACTTGCTGCCCGGAATCAAGTCTATAGCACAATCGCAATCCCGGTGAGGGGGGAGAGAACTAAGTTTAGGCTCCTCAAAAACATCACAATAATCAGACCAAAATGCCGGAATTTCAGAGGGAGTAGATGAAGCAATGGAAACCAAAGGTACTTCCCCATGAGCCCCCTGACATCCCCAACTTAACACAGACATTGTTTTCCAGTCAAGGACTGGATTATGAGTTTGCAACCATGGCAATCCAAGCACTAAGACATCATGCAAGTTATGCAACACAAGGAAGCGAATCACCTCCCGATGGTCAGGAGTCATACAAATAGTCACTTGTGTCCAGAATTGTGGTTTATTCCTAGCCAAAGGTGTGGAGTCGATACCCTTCAGAGGGATAGGAACTTCCAAAGGCTCTAGGCCAAACCCACAACGTCTGGCAAAGGACCAATCCATAAGACTCAAGGAAGCGCCAGAATCCACATAGGCATCCACAGAAATAGTTGATAATGAACAGATCAAAGTTACAGACAAAATAAACTTAGACTGTAAGGTGCCAATTGAAAAAGACTTATCAACCTTTTTTGTGCGTTTAGAGCATGCTGATATAACATGAGCAGAATCACCACAGTAGAAGCACAACCCATTTTTACGCCTATAATTCTGCCGTTCACTTCTGGACAGAATTCTATCACATTGCATAATCTCTGGTGCCTGCTCAGAAGACACCGCCAAATGGTGCACAGGTTTGCGCTCCCGTAAACGCCGATCAATCTGAATAGCCATAGTCATGGATTCATTCAGACCTGTGGGCGTAGGAAACCCCACCATGACATCTTTAACGGCGTCAGAGAGACCTTCTCTGAAATTCGCCGCCAGGGCGCACTCATTCCACTGAGTAAGCACAGACTATTTTTGAAATTTTTGACAATATATTTCAGCTTCATCATGCCCTTGAGAGAGGGCTATCAAGGCCTTTTCAGCCTGAATCTCCAAATTAGGTTCCTCATAGAGCAACCCTAGTGCCAGAAAAAACGCATCCACATTAAGCAGCGCAGGATCCCCTGGTGCCAATGCAAATGCCCAATTCTGGGGGTCACCCCGCAACAAGGAAATAACAATTTTAACCTGCTGAGCAGGGTCTCCAGCGGAGCGAGATCTCAGAGAAAGATACAATTTACAATTGTGCTTAAAATTCAAAAAGCGAGATCTATCTCCAGAAAAGAACTCAGGTATAGGGATCTTGGGTTCAGACATAGGAGCATGTATAACATAGTCTTGGATATTTTGAACCTTAGAGGCAAGAGTATTAAGATTTGAAGCTAAACCCTGGATATCCATTTCTCAACAGCAGAGGTCTAAGCCATTCAGGGGTTAAGAGGAGAGGAAAAAAAAAAAAACAGCAGATTGCAATTATGGCTAGACAGAACCTCTGAGTAAAAAAAAAAAAAAAAAAAGTGTCAGAAACTTCTTTTTCTCTCCTTCTTTAGTCAATACCTTTAATACATTATGGCCGGCAATACTGTCATGATTCCCAATGGCAGGAACATGGGCAAAAACGGACTAGCTCTAGGAAGATGGTATCTCAGGTAACCGCGATGCTGAACCTAACACGCAAATAGAAGTAGCCAGGGGGTGTGCCTACGTTGATCTCTAGACACCTTGCGCCAGCCGGAGAGCTAACTACCCCTAAAAGAGGAATACACAGACCTGGCTTGCCTCCAGGGAAACCCCAAAAGTTATAGTAGCCCCCCACATGTAATAACGGTTAGGCAGGAGGAAAACACAAACGCAGTATGAATATAGTTTCAGCAAAGTGAGGCCCTCTGACTAGATAGATGAAAATACAAAAGAGGACTTCGCGGTTACCTCAAAACCCTAAACAGCCATCCTGAAACTACCTTAACTCCGTTATCAACTCATGACACCGGAGTAGTAATTTCAGATCACTAGAGCTTCCAGCAGCACAAGAAATATAAATGCATGCTGGACAAAACAAACACAAAAAAGGCCAAAGATTCAACTTAGCTGAATTGCAGACTTGGAGCAGGTAGCAAGCAACAGAGATGCTCTGGTAACATTGATTGCCGGCACTAGAGTGACTGAGAAGCCAGACTAAATAGGAAACTCCCAATTTCCTGATGAAAACAGGTGCACTGGAAACACAAGACCAAAGTCAACCAGTACCACCAGTAGCCACCAGAGGGAGCCCAAAAACAGAATTCACAACAGTAGCGCCCCCACCGCCGCAGGGCCGAGGGGGTACCCGGTACCGGGCCTCTGAGTCTCTCCTCTGGGGTTGTCACGGTGGCTAGGCCCGGTCCGTGACCCTGCTGGTGGGGAGGCGACGTACAGTGAACGTTAGATGTGGATAGTGTGGTAGTGCGGTGCAGTAAATAACGAGGACACCAGGTTACAGTCTCTTTACCTCTTTACTGAAGATCTCTGGGTCCTCAGTCCGGATCCCGGATAACCAGGCTGCGCAAGTCCGGCCGGTCCAATGGCACCTCCAGAGTTCTCTTTGCAGGTGGAAATCTGTGCCTTCCTTCTAGCGCTATGTGTTGCGGTCCTTCCCTGCTGTGCTTACGGAAAGTCCCCACAACTGTTGTGTCTGTTTCTTAAGTTCCCTCACAACACGATTAGATGATGTTCTGCTAATCCTCCGTCCCTCCCTGATGTTACGGTTAGGACGGCACCCATTTGACGGGTAGGCTCGGAGCTCTTCCGGGACCCTAGAGTCGCCCCTCTCCACAAGTTGCCCCCCAAGACTGCATAGGTGATTTAGGTGAGACAGCCCGCCTAAGACTGACTGTCCTGCCGTAGGTTCGAAGTATTGCCTGAAGCTGTATATAGAAATACTTCCTTCGGCGTTCCGGCCACCGGTTGTTTGCGCCTCAGTAGGATGTTGCCTTGGTCTTACAGCACGACCCCTACTGGTATTCTCCTTCTTGCTTTGATCTCGTTTCTCACTCAGCACAATCTATCTCGCTTCTAATCCTTCCTTGGGCACCGCCGCTATCCTGAGCAGGCACGGTCCCGTTACGTTCTTTCCTGTAGCCAGGCCTCTGTCAGGATCCCACCCCTGACAGGGACCCTACCGAATCTTCCCCTACAACACCCTCTGCCACAAGGTGTTGCCTGGTTCCAACCCAGTCAGCTTTCTCCCTCACTTCCTGCCTGACCCCCAGTTTTACCAGTGTGTGGAGAGTGGCCTAGTAAATAGAACCCTTAGCTCCCCCTGGAGGCCCGGCGGTGAAATGTATTGGTGTCTGTGATACCTGATCAGATGAACTCCTTCAGTGCCATCAGACGTACCATAGCTCCCCTTAGTGGCGGAGCCACAGTACTGCAACGACCTGTACTCTGGGGCACTGCACTCCCCCCCGGTTAAATCCAGTACTCCGGGACTGGGAAGAAAACAACAATACAGGTTAGCAAAAAGACATACAATTTGTTGAGTGCAATAACAATAAGCATATTTAAATAGAGCTTCCCTTTATGGGAGGTGAGGACACTTGAACGTTACAAACATAGTTAAACATTATAAATTACAGGCTATAAATAACTCCTGTTACCCAACTGGGTATTCTACTAAGTGCAAAATTTTTGAACAATAATTTAACATTGCCTTTAAGGATGTACACTCTAAATCCACTAAAGACCTTCTTATATCACATATAAGGCTAATCAACTTTTATGCATTCTCCTTCTTTAAATCTGCAGGACCGCCTGTCCTAACGGCGCCAGACCTACTGCCTCTCCTTTCTTACAGGACCGCTCCTTTCAGCCCGAGCCTTCTGTCTTTTCAACTACTATACACAGTATAGAACATAACATTTTTCTTTCAGTTTAAGAGCACTGAGCCATCTCTATATGGCTCCTAAGAGGACTCACCAAATAACCCCTATGGGTTCACTTTCTGTCCTCATTTTCTATCAACATTATCAAACATTAAACTTCCATCATTACTTTTCTTACTAACATGTATGCAGGACGCTATGTCTACCCCTACGGGCCTACTGCATCTTTCTTCTAGCTTTCACTTTCTACCAGAGAACATTATCAGCATTTCTTTACAATTAACTAGTTGGATACATATAACTTTTACATGTAAGCATTATCATCACTTTCTCTTGTCAGGACTTTATTGCTATCTGTCTGTCTTAAAGCAATACCGTTCCTTTAAGTGCAACACGTGAACATCCCCTTTAAGTGGGGACCATGTCTTTATGAGGTAGCATATCTTCTCAGGCTACCAGTCCATACTCAGCAAAGGCTCCGGTGCGGTATCTTCGCAAAGAGTCTCTCTTTAAGTAAAACCAGTAGGGTGCACCTTTAAGAAGGTGCAAACTATTTACAAAAAGTTTGTATCATGCACTGTTCATGATTGCGACAGTTCTTGATAACATAGAAAAGATAGAAAATAACCAGAGGGCAATAGGGATCCCGGGTCAACAAAGGGATCCCTTTAAGAATTAACCCTGGACGGGTTTAGCAGCAACGTAGCAGTAAACAAACAGTTTGAGGAACTATTTACATGTTATGAAATAGTAATATCTTACTCATTTTTCGGTAGCCCCCACCGAGGCTTCACCTGGCAGGTGGCCCTCTGCGGCCCAGGCAGGTCGGACTCCAAGTCCACTCCCGCGGCCAGGTGCACCCCGTGGGTTCGGGTCTTCTGCACGACCAGGTCGTGCTCTGCAATGAGGGTCTGTGTGGGTCGATGGATAATGCTGGCTGCAGCGGCGGCGGCAGCAGCGGCTTCAGCGGCGAGCTCCTCCCCCTCGGTTCGGGATACCGCCAGAACGGCGGTGCAGCGCTGCATATCCCGGGCCCACCAGCTGCTCTCCTTTAGGTGCCGGCGATATGTGACCACATCCCCCGGCTTCAGGAAGGACTTGGCGCCGTCTCCGCACAGGCAGGGCTCCCCTTCGTCCCGGGTGATGCGGACTCTCAGGGCTGTCCCGATCTCCTGCACGAAGCCCTTTCCTGTCTGGGGCAGGTAAACAATCACGACGCCCCACTTTGGCAGGGAGCCCTCTAGCAGCTCACCTCGCGCCTCCCGCTCCACTTCTCGCTGGAACTCCGCGATCAGGTGGTTCCGATGTTCCCCCCAGGGGAAGGGCCCGAGGTCATGCCCCCCCAGTGCATTGGTGCCAGACGGCGGGGACATCGGGGCGCCACTGGTCGCAGCAGTGGCCGGGTCGTGTGCAGAGGTGAGGTGGCCTCCCCGGGGGTCGCGGCATTGGGTACCTTCACTCACGGTAGCTCCACCGGCACCGCTCTCCTCTCCTGCGGAAGGCGTACGAACCGGAGACCATTCAGGCACGGGATGCCCCATCGGCAGCTCCCAAGGGTCCAAATCTTCCAGCGGGGGCATATCGGAATAATCCGCTGGTGACGGGGGTCGATGCGGGGCCATTCTTTTCTGCAGGCCTTCCCTGGTCTCCAGTTCCACCTCATCTGAGTCATAGTTTCGTTTCTTCGGTTTCCGCCCAGCATAGAAAATCCGGAGGCGGGTCTCGACTGCTGACGGACACGTCCTCAGGACACAGCAATATTTAGACTGGGTGGCCATTGTCGTTCGCGCTCTCCAGCTTGTCTACGCCTACTCCATGCCCCTCTTCTTCTCCTGCGCTTCTCCTCGGTGCTGTAATGGCGGCGGATTTTGGCGGCAAATGGCACAGCACAGTCCTTGCAATAAAGTACAGTCCAAGCACAGTAAATCACAGTTCCAAGGCACACATGACCTGATTCTTCAGGCATAAGTAAATCCTGTTCGTGACGCCAAGATTTGTAGCGCCCCCACTGCCGCAGGGCCGAGGGGGTACCCGGTACCGGGCCTCTGAGTCTCTGCTCTGGGGTTGTCACGGTGGCTAGGCCCGGTCCGTGACCCTGCTGGTGGGGAGGCGACGTACAGTGAACGTTAGATGTGGATAGTGTGGTAGTGCGGTGCAGTAAATAACGAGGACACCAGGTTACAGTCTCTTTACCTCTTTACTGAAGATCTCTGGGTCCTCAGTCCGGATCCCGGATAACCAGGCTGCGCAAGTCCGGCCGGTCCAATGGCACCTCCAGAGTTCTCTTTGCAGGTGGAAATCTGTGCCTTCCTTCTAGCGCTATGTGTTGCGGTCCTTCCCTGCTGTGCTTACGGAAAGTCCCCACAACTGTTGTGTCTGTTTCTTAAGTTCCCTCACAACACGATTAGATGATGTTCTGCTAATCCTCCGTCCCTCCCTGATGTTACGGTTAGGACGGCACCCATTTGACGGGTAGGCTCGGAGCTCTTCCGGGACCCTAGAGTCGCCCCTCTCCACAAGTTGCCCCCCAAGACTGCATAGGTGATTTAGGTGAGACAGCCCGCCTAAGACTGACTGTCCTGCCGTAGGTACGAAGTATTGCCTGAAGCTGTATATAGAAATACTTCCTTCGGCGTTCCGGCCACCGGTTGTTTGCGCCTCAGTAGGATGTTGCCTTGGTCTTACAGCATGACCCCTACTGGTATTCTCCTTCTTGCTTTGATCTTGTTTCTCACTCAGCACAATCTATCTCGCTTCTAATCCTTCCTTGGGCACCGCCGCTATCCTGAGCAGGCACGGTCCCGTTACGTTCTTTCCTGTAGCCAGGCCTCTGTCAGGATCCCACCCCTGACAGGGACCCTACCGAATCTTCCCCTACAACACCCTCTGCCACAAGGTGTTGCCTGGTTCCAACCCAGTCAGCTTTCTCCCTCACTTCCTGCCTGACCCCCAGTTTTACCAGTGTGTGGAGAGTGGCCTAGTAAATAGAACCCTTAGCTCCCCCTGGAGGCCCGGCGGTGAAATGTATTGGTGTCTGTGATACCTGATCAGATGAACTCCTTCAGTGCCATCAGACGTACCATAGCTCCCCTTAGTGGCGGAGCCACAGTACTGCAACGACCAGGACTCTGGGGCGCTGCATGAGATTACCTTGACGTTTGGTGGATGGGCTCACAACTTTTGGCCAAATCTTGTGCTAATGGAGCGCCCCCACACCGCCGCAGGGCCGAGGGGTACCCGGAGCCGGGCCTCTGGGATCTCAGTCCTGGGGTTGTCACGGTGGCTAGACCCGGTCCGTGGCCCTGTCTGTCAGTGGGGGACGTCCGTTGCAAATAGGTGCTGTTAACGGTGGTATAGCGGTGCAGTTGTGGGGTGCAGGTCGCGGTAAATAACGAGGACACCAGGTTGCAGTCTCTTTACCTCTTTACTGAAGATGTGGGAGACCTCAGTCCAGAGCGCTGTTAACTGGGTTTTCAGAGACCGGCCGGTCTAACGACACATCAGGAGCTCTCTTTACAGGTGGGAATCAGTATCTACCTTCTAGCGCTGTGTGTTGTAGTTCTTCCCTGCTGAGCTCCCGGGATAGTCCTCACAACTGTTTCTTTCTGTCTCTACTGTTCCTTCTCCGTCCTCCAGTTGATATGGTAGGACGCACCCGTATGACGGGGTAGGCCTGGAGTTCTTCCGGGACCCTAGAGTCGCCCCTCTCCCACAGCTGCCTCCGTTGTCTGCTTAGGTGTTAAGTGAGACAGCCAACCTGTAGTTAGCTGTCCTGCCGTGGTTTGCAATGTACTTAAAGTCTCTTACTTGCTCGGCGTTCCGGCCACCGACTGTTTGCGCCTCAGAAGGATGTTGCCTCGGTCTAACAGCAAGACCCCTTCTGGTATTTCTCCTTTTCTGTATTCCCGTTGTTTACTGGTTAGTTCTGCTCTGAGGAGTCTGCCAGGATCCCATCCCTGACAGGTCCTCTCACTAGCTCTTCCCAGCTACTTCTCCCCGTCTTCCTGTCCAACCCCCAGTTTTACCAGAGTTGTGAGGAGTGGCCTACTAGATAGGACCACCCCCCCTGGTGGCCGGAGTGTGAAGTGTGGTGTGAGTGTACCTGATCAGAGAAACTCCCTAGTGCAATCAGACGCACCATAGCTCCCCGTAGTGGCGGAGCCACAGCACTGCAACAACCAGGACTCTGGGGTGCTGCACTCCCCCCCGGTTAAATCCAGTACTCCAGGACTGGGAAAACAAGAACAATAATACATGTTAACAGAAAACACACAAATTTTGAAATAGCATAACAATTGAACATAACAGAGCTTCCCTTTACGGGAGGTGAGGATTCTTGAACGTTGCGAAAGTTTGGTCATGCACAGTTTATGACTCTCAGTTCAGTGGTTGAAACAGCGGGGACCCCGGGTAAACAAAGGGGCCCCCCTTGTGGAAGTTTTTGAGCAATTCACCGTCCATTACTCTAGTGTCCATTTAAAAACCTGTAACAAAAGGATATGCATACAAACATTTTCAATTACATAGCAGCCCTATCAATACCTCCAAGTTTTGTAGCGGAGGGGAGTTTGATTTTGAGTGCTGCGTGTGGACCTTCGCAGCGCAGGGGTTGCTATTGGTCTAACAGGGCCCGCTATGCTTGCTACCGCTGGTGTAGTGCGCTGTTTTCTAACTACACTTCTAGTGAGTCTGGGTAGCACTGGCAGGTTGGGGCTCTCAGAGCTGCTGCTATCAACAGTGGGTACGGCAGGCTCACTGATAACAGAGGGAGGATTTGCCGGTTCAACGGTTGGCATGGCTTCTTCAGGCAAGGCTTGTTGAGGTTGCGGGACCGGATGATCTGGTACCACCATTGTTTCTGGTGGGTCCGGCTGTGGAAACGTTAGAACAGGTACCGCGATGGCCTGATTTATCTGAGTCCAGGACTGGGGAAAGTCACCAAGGACAGTATGGAACATCTTCTCCTTTTCCACCGGCGGGGAGATTTCTGGGGCCGTGCCCCTCTCTTTCAACTTATCGGGGCAGACCTTAAGGTGATCCCTGGATACCGCTGTCGAGGTCTCCCCTCTGTCCTTGCTGATGAGACAGACCTTAGTGTTGTCGAAGTCGGATGGCAAGATGGTATACGGTTCCGCTTCCCATTGGTCATCAAGCTTGTGTAACCTCCTCTTTCGTTTAAGCACTTGCTCACCAGGTGACAGGGGAATCGCAGGAGCGTGTTGATTGTAGTCCCTTTCTTGTTTCTGCCTAGCCTGGGCGAGACTTCTCTCCACACACTCCTGTACTTCGCGGTATCTTCGCTGCCTTTCTGTATCCCAATCTGCCTCCGGCGAGGTATCTTCGGGTACTAGGACCCCCATGTCCAGATCAACGGGTAACCGACTAGACCTTCCTCGCATCAGGTACGCTGGAGTACAGTTGGTGGAACTTACTGGGATGTGGTTGTACATATCCACCAAGTCAGGCAACTTTGTCGGCCACAGGTTCCGTTCCTCCACAGGCAAGGTCTTCAATAAATCGATTACTACCTGGTTCATCTTCTCGCACATCCCGTTGGTTTGGGGGTGGTACGGTGTAGTTCTGATCTTCTTACACCCGTACAACTGGCAGAATTCTTGGAACACTTCCGCTTCGAATGCAGGCCCCTGATCGGTCAGTACTTTCTCTGGGTAGCCATGGGGTCTACAAAAGTGCTGCTGGAAGGCCCTGGCGGCAGTCCTAGCTGTTAGATCCTTGACAGGCACAACCACCAAAAACCTGGAGTAGTGGTCCACGATGGTAAGGGCGTAGATATAGCCAGACCGGCTAGGCGTCAGCTTCACATGATCCAGCGCGACCAGTTCGAGCGGCCGTTTGGTGATGATAGGCCGCAGGGGAGCCCGTTGACTGTCACGGTCCTTCCTTCGCAGACTACACGGACCACACTCTCGACACCACTTCTCAATGGTTCTCTTCATGCCAATCCAATAGAACCTCCCTCGGAGCAGCTTCTCCAGCTTCCTCCATCCGAAGTGTCCGGCTCCATCATGGTAGGCTCCCAGAACCATGGGCGCATCTCGCCTTGGCACCACTATCTGCCACACCAATTCATGAGTACGTGGGTCGATGCTCCTCCTGCACAACTTGCCATCATGGATAAACAGTTTGCTTCTCCCCTTCCACAGCTGTTGAGTTTCTTGTGGATCATCGGGGCCAGGGTGCAACCCAGCCTGCGTCAAGAGTTCCTTCACCTGACGGACCGCGGGGTCACTATCCTGGGTTTCTGCCCATCCGTGGTGGGGCAGGGGATTCAGCGTGGCATCCGGTTGGTTCTTGTGCCTGTTCTTCACATGGTGAGAGTTCTGAGTGGCTTTGGGGCGATGGAAGGCAGGCAGCTCCACCTCTTCAAGTGCCTCCGGGTCTTCTCCCACTTCTGGTAGATTGGGCATTCGGGACAGAGCATCGGCATTGGCATTCTGGTGTCCTGCCCGATATTTGATGGTGAAATCATAGTTGGACAGCCGGGCCATCCACCGCTGTTCCAAAGCCCCGAGTTTGGCAGTACCCAGATGCGTTAGCGGATTGTTGTCCGTGAAGACAGTGAATTTCGCGGAGGCCAGGTAGTGCTTAAACCTCTCTGTCACTGCCCAGACGAGGGCCAGGAATTCCAGCTTAAAGGAACTATAGTTGTCAGGGTTCCTTTCCGTGGGACGGAGTTTCCTGCTGGCGTAAGCGATCACCCTTTCTTTGCCGTTCTGAACCTGGGACAGCACGGCCCCTAATCCCACATTACTGGCATCTGTGTACAGCACAAACGGTTGATCGTATTCGGGGTAAGCCAGTATCTCTTCTCCCGTCAGTGCCGACTTCAAACAGGTGAAGGATTCCTCCAGCTCTTCGTTCCAATCAAAGGGGGTTTTCCTCCCCTTGGTCTTCTTTGGTTGGCCCACCAACAGATTTTGCAAGGGTGCGGCCTTCTTGGTGAAATCCTTAATGAATCTCCGATAGTAACCTACCAACCCGAGGAACTGCCGGACTTCGTGGAGGTCACTAGGCTTTGGCCAGTCCTTGATCACTGTGACCTTGTCGGGGTCTGGGGCCACTCCTTCAGCGCTCACCACATGGCCCAGGTACTGCACTTTAGGTTTGAGCAGATGACACTTGGACGGTTTCACCTTTAAGCCGAATTTGGACAGGGCTTCGAACACCTCGGCCAGGTGCTTCAGATGGTCTTCGTAGGTCTTAGAGAAGACAATGACATCATCCAAATACAGCAGCACAGTTTCAAAGTTCATGTGTCCTAGGCAGCACTCCATCATCCTCTGGAACGTTCCTGGAGCATTGCACAGTCCGAAGGGCATGTAGTTGAACTCGCAGAGACCCATTGGTGTCGTGAAGGCCGTCTTCTCCTTGTCCGCCTCCGCTACAGGAACCTGCCAGTACCCACTGGTGAGATCTAAGGTAGAGAAGTAGTTAGCAGATTTTAAAGCAGCCAGAGATTCCTCTATCCTGGGCAGTGGGTATGCGTCCTTATGTGTAATGCGATTCAACTGCCTGTAATCAACACACATCCTCATTGTACCATCTTTCTTTTTAACGAGGACTAACGGAGCTGCCCAGGGGCTACAGCTGTCTCTCACCACCCCAGCCTCCTTCATTTCCCGCAACATGTCCTTGGCACACTGGTAATGAGCTGGGGGTACAGGGCGATATCTCTCTTTTATGGGTCGATGATCTCCCGTGGGGATGTGATGTTGGATCCCTTTCACCTGCCCAAAATCTGAGGGGTGTTTGCTGAATACCTGCTCGTACTCGTGTACCACCCTGTAAGCCCCCTGTATTTGATGAGACGGGGTGGAGTCAGTGCCCACATGCAGTTCCCGACACCAGTCTTTCGAGTGCTCTGCAGAACCTTTGTTCTCCGCCACGTTTGACGGGACCAAGGGTTCAGGTGTCTGTATTACACTATTATTGACAGTGAACAATTTGGCGAGCGTGGTATACTTGGTTAGGTGGACCTCTTCCTCCCCACAATTGAGGACACGTACGGGCACTCTCCCCTGTCGGACGTCAACCACCCCCCGGGCTGTCAGAACAGTAGGCCTATTGTCTGAATATACAGGTTCCACCAAGGCCTGGTAGTCCTTACCCCTGAGGCCTATGGCTGCTCGACACCATATTAACATTTCACTCTTGGGAGGTATCGCGATGGGGTTTGAATCACTTACAGTGACACGACCAATCTCACCACCAGTCAGCTCTACCTGCTGTCTCTGCATCAGAGCTCTGATTTCCTTCTGCAGGGCACGTTGCTCACTGTGGCCAGCGTTTTCTGCCACCTGTTGCAACAAAACAATCACTTCTGCAAGACAATTTTCTATAACATTAGTACCAAGAGTCATCATGGGATTACATTCTCGACGATCAATATCTACAATCACAATCCCTTGGGCTTTCAATTCCACCCGCCCCACTTTGATGGTGACCTCCTTATACCCCACTTGTGGCAACGGCTGACCATTACTGGCGATTATGGTGAAATCATCGTCAGGGCCACGAGTAATATCAGCGTCCTCCCAATACCGTTTGTAGAGCACGTAAGGTATAGTCGTCACCTGAGAACCGGTGTCCAGCAAAGCATTCAAGGGGATTCCATCAATCACTACAGGGAGAACTGGTCGTCCTCCAATATACTTGGTTCTCCAATGCTGCGGGCCTGACCGTCCTACTCCTGGGGGTTGGCCCTTTGCCCCAGGGGTTGCTCGTTTAAAGGACAGTACCTTGCAAGATGGCCCACCTGATGACAGCGGCGGCAGATGGGTCGTCCATCCTGGTGGAAGCGATCGTCGGGCCGGCTCCTGGTCGGCGGAGTCCTCCTCCGTCGCATCCAAGGGACATCCTCCGGGCTGGAAGCCAACTGGATCTTCTCTTTGGGGGCCTCCTGTAGGGACTGCACCGTCCGGGCCAGGGCAGCAACGCTCTTGGTTAGCTCTTGCATCTGGAGACGGAGTCCTGCAGGGGAGTCGTCCTCGAAGCTCTGGGCGTCGGCCTCCGCGGCAACTGGGGTATCCGATGCCACCTCCTGGTGGTAGGTGAGAGCGGGGCGCCTGGGTGGCACTGCGCGGCTGGGCTGCCGCTCCTGCAATGCCTGGATAGCTTTATCTTTAAACTGCGCAAAAGTCAAGTCTGGATTTTGCATGGCCAGGAAGTGCAATTGGCCCCGCTGGTGACTGCACAGGAGCCCCTCGATGAACCGCTCCTTCAGGATTTTATCCTCATCCTGCATGCTGCCGGGGTCACTCTGCTTAATGGCCCGCATCGCTTCCTGGAGATTAAGGGCATAGTCCCGTAAGCTATCCTGCGACCTCTGTTTGCATCCATAGAAAGTCAGTTTAATTTCTGTGGCAGTGCGAGTATCAAAGGTGGCTTTAAGCTTGGCAAAAATCTGTTGTGCAGTTCCTTTATCCTCAGCGGGCCAGGATTTCACTTCTCTCAGAGCCGCCCCAAAGAGTTGACCGGTTATCATATGGACCTTCTGAGGCTCGGTTAGGGGATAGAACTCGAGTAGGCTGCAGAGCCCTTCTTTAAAGTCAGTGAATGTATGCGCCTCCCCAGAGTATCGTGGGAGCCAGGTCGCTCCGGGCAGGTAGGGCATGGAGAAGGGCATTATGGCTTTTGCGTTAGCGGCGGTGTCCGACTGGCTGATGGGGGCAGCGGGCTCCGCGGCAGCCAGTGGCGGTATTAGGGCCGCGGCTTCGCCCGCTGCGGGGACCGGAGCTGCCCCTGCGTCCGCGGCTGCGACCGCCACCTCCTCTCCTCCCGACTCGGACATGGCCGTCCCTTCCTCCCACTAACCTGCTGGAGGTCGGAGTTCCTCTTCCGGGATTGGCGTCTCACCGCGCTTTCCGTTCCGCGCTTCTTTTGGCCGATCCCGCCCACGTAGCTAAGGCTCCTCCCTCCGCGCGCGGCAATGGCGAATTTTGGCGGTAACTTTCCGCGGCAAGCATTAGCACACAGTTCTCTCAATAAAGTTACAGTTCAAGTACAGTAAATCACAGTCTCTAGGCACACATGACCTGATTCTTCAGGCTTAAGTAGATCCTGTTCGTGACGCCAAGTTTTGGAGCGCCCCCACACCGCCGCAGGGCCGAGGGGTACCCGGAGCCGGGCCTCTGGGATCTCAGTCCTGGGGTTGTCACGGTGGCTAGACCCGGTCCGTGGCCCTGTCTGTCAGTGGGGGACGTCCGTTGCAAATAGGTGCTGTTAACGGTGGTATAGCGGTGCAGTTGTGGGGTGCAGGTCGCGGTAAATAACGAGGACACCAGGTTGCAGTCTCTTTACCTCTTTACTGAAGATGTGGGAGACCTCAGTCCAGAGCGCTGTTAACTGGGTTTTCAGAGACCGGCCGGTCTAACGACACATCAGGAGCTCTCTTTACAGGTGGGAATCAGTATCTACCTTCTAGCGCTGTGTGTTGTAGTTCTTCCCTGCTGAGCTCCCGGGATAGTCCTCACAACTGTTTCTTTCTGTCTCTACTGTTCCTTCTCCGTCCTCCAGTTGATATGGTAGGACGCACCCGTATGACGGGGTAGGCCTGGAGTTCTTCCGGGACCCTAGAGTCGCCCCTCTCCCACAGCTGCCTCCGTTGTCTGCTTAGGTGTTAAGTGAGACAGCCAACCTGTAGTTAGCTGTCCTGCCGTGGTTTGCAATGTACTTAAAGTCTCTTACTTGCTCGGCGTTCCGGCCACCGACTGTTTGCGCCTCAGAAGGATGTTGCCTCGGTCTAACAGCAAGACCCCTTCTGGTATTTCTCCTTTTCTGTATTCCCGTTGTTTACTGGTTAGTTCTGCTCTGAGGAGTCTGCCAGGATCCCATCCCTGACAGGTCCTCTCACTAGCTCTTCCCAGCTACTTCTCCCCGTCTTCCTGTCCAACCCCCAGTTTTACCAGAGTTGTGAGGAGTGGCCTACTAGATAGGACCACCCCCCCTGGTGGCCGGAGTGTGAAGTGTGGTGTGAGTGTACCTGATCAGAGAAACTCCCTAGTGCAATCAGACGCACCATAGCTCCCCGTAGTGGCGGAGCCACAGCACTGCAACAACCAGGACTCTGGGGTGCTGCACTAAGAATCTCATGTGTTTTTTCATAAATTTCCCAAGCCATTATGCTATTCACATTTCATGTATTACACATTTCCTTGCCTTAGCACAGTAAATTTTGAGTGCAGCCATTGATCTATTTGCTATATGACTTTTCTGATTATGCACCAGTTCAGACTATATTGCTGTTCAGTCAATTTTCTTATATTTACTATGTACTAATGGCAATGAGACGGCTGATGCCAATTATTTATTTCTCAGACAAGAAAACAGACAGCAGCTTCAAGGACAGTTATCTCACAGGTGGGAGGTTGCAGAGTACACAGAGTGGTTTTAAGGACAGTGCTCCTACAGGCAGACAGTACTCCTTACAAGTGAGGGGGTGCAGAGTACATCCAGCAGCTTAAAGAATAGTACTCTCACAGGTGGAGGGAGAAAAGTACACACAGCGGATTCAAAGACAGTACTATTACAGGCGGAAGAGCTCAGAGTACACACAGTGGCTTCAAGGACAGTGCTCTCACAGGCGGGGTGTGCAGAGTACACAAAGTGGCATAAAGGACAGTTCTCTCACAAGCGGGTTGTGCAGAATACACAAAGTGGCATAAAGGATAGTACTCCCACAGGCGGGGTGTGCAGAGTACACACAGCAGCTTAAAGGATAGTATCAGTGGTCAAGAAAAAATGCGGCGCTGCACAGCCTCTGGACTGAGCGCAATGTATAAAACAAAGTCAATTGTGGGTGTTTTTTTCTCTCTGATTGCAACTTCAGTAGCTGGAGGTGCTCGCATGAAAAACAGGCATTCCAGTACAAATACAAAAGAAGATATGCGGCAGCACTCACCAGATAACGTGGTTCAGTCCTTTATTGAAGATAAAAGATTCATTACAGCGTGTTCACGGCACGGGGGAGTGCGGACATAGAGGAAGGGAGCAGGGATCGACAACAGCTTTTTCGCGCTATTCCAGCGCTTCTACAGGTCCTTTTCTTATCTTCAATAAAGGACTGAACCACGTTATCTGGTGAGTGCTGCCGCATATCTTCTTTTGTATTTGAGCTTAAAGGATAGTACGCCTACCGGCGGGGGAAGTGAAGAGTACATACAGCAGCTTCCAGGACAGTACTTCCCCTGGCGGGGGTGCATAGTACACACAGCGGATTTTAGCACAGTGCTCTCATAGTCTAGTGTACAGAATACGCACAGCAACTTTCATCACAGTACTAGCACAGTGCTAGAACAGATAAGGGTTGCAGAGTACACACTGCATTCTTTTGGAGAGTGTGCAGTCAGAATATGTCACTTACTCCAGCTGTGTTCAATTCCTTCACACAAAAGAGAGCATAATGAAGGCGACACTCATGATCTGGCCTTTATACAGGTTCGCTCATCCCTACCTAAAGGTACCTTCACACGAAACGACTTTGTAACGATATCGCTAGCGATCCGTGACGTTGCAGCGTCCTGGCTAGCGATATCGTTTAGTTTGACACGCAGCAGCGATCAGGATCCTGCTGTGATGTCGCTGGTCGCTGAACAAAGTTCAGAACTTTATTTGGTCGTCCGATCGCCGTGTATCGTTGTGTTTGACAGCAAAAGCAACGATACCAGCGATATTTTACACTGGTAACCAGGGTAAACATCGGGTTACTAAGCGCAGGGCCGCGCTTAGTAACCCGATGTTTACCCTGGTTACCAGTGTAAAATGTAAAAAAAACAAACAGTACATACTTACATTCGCATCCCCCGCCGTCTGCTTCCCACACTGACTGAGCGCCGCAAAGTGAAAGTGAAAGCACAGCACAGCGGTGACGTCACCGCTGTGCCCTGCTACTGCCGGCGTTCAGTCAGTCACACAGTACAGGAAGCGGATGCCGGGGGACGCGAATGTAAGTATGTACTGTTTGTTTTTTTTACATTTTACGCTGGTAACCAGGGTAAACATCGGGTTACTAAGCGCGGCCCTGCGCTTAGCAACCCGATGTTTACCCTGGTTACCCGGGGACCTCAGCATCGTTGGTCGCTGGAGAGCGGTCTGTGTGACAGCTCTCCAGCGATCAAACAGCGACGCTGCAGCGATCGGCATCGTTGTCGCTATCGCTGCAGCGTCGTTTCGTGTGAAGGTACCTTAATACTGAAATCATTTCAGACTTCTGGAAGCTTGGTGCCAGTAAAGCATTGCAGTAATCATCTGACATCCTTCCATGTTAGTATATTAATGAATAACTCTGCCCAGTCGCATAGCTACCGGGGGGCAAAGGGGGCCATCTCCCTGGGTCCCGCGCTCTGAGGGGGACCACCCGGAGCTACGCTACTGTAACTGTATCGGCGTGTGCATAGTGCGCCGATACAGTTACACTCTGAGGCAGAGCATGGAGAATCGATCTCCTTGCTCTGCCACCCAGCCGCTATGGGGCCCCTGAGCAGGCCGGGATGCCCTGTGCCAGCAGTGGGCCCCCCGCCTGTCATCGCATGTTCAGCTGTATTGGCTACATGCTGATACAGCAGACCGCATTGATGAGAAAAGGAGTGCTATGCTTCCTCTCCCATCATCCTCCTGTCAGCATCTGACGCCACCGATGGGATATCAGCATGGTGTGGAGTTAGTGCAGGTTCAGAATAGACGGTGATGTTGCTGGAATATGAGAAGTGAAATATGTCTTTGTTATATTCTCTGCAGCTGAGTCGTGGCTGGAAGAAGTTGTCATGTCGGTCTGGGCCAGATGGAAAAGACGGGAAAAAAGAAAGAACGTCAGCAGTAAGTCACTATCTGTACCTGTGCTATGATCTCTTATATGTTCTGTAGAACTGGTATTTACAGTAACATCCATGTTGGTCTTTCTATAGACATTATTTTCAGCAACATCACTGTCATCTGCTGAGGTTCTCCTCCACTTTTAGGCTGCCGTCACACTAGCAGTATTTGGTCAGTATTTTACATCAGTATTTGTAAGCCAAAACCAGGAGTGGAACAATTAGAGAAAAAGTATAATAGAAACATATGCACCACTTCTGTATTTATCACCCACTCCTGGTTTTGGCTTGCAAATACTGATGTAAAATACTGACCAAATACTGCTAGTGTGACGGCAGCCTTAGGGGGCGTCACCGAGTTGTAATCAAGGTTATCTGATTAGGGCCCACTCAGAAGCTTCGCCCCCCTGAACCAAAACCCTAGCTATGACTCTGACTCTGCCCCAGTTTATAATCACATATTAAACTACTGTAATCACCCACAATTTTTAATATACAATTATTATAATAAATCTTTCAAATATTAGTTTGATAAATTAATAACTAATTACAATTAATCACACACTCATGTTAAGTACATTATGTGTACAATATTGTACAGGTGAATCTCAAAAAATAGAAAATCATCAAAAAGTTCACTTATTTCAGTTCTTCAATACAAAAAGTGAAACTCATATATTATATAGAGTCATTACAAACGGAGTGATCTATTTCAATTGTTTATTTATGTTAATGTTGATGATTATGGCTTATAGCCAATGAAAACCCAAAAGTCACTATCTCAGTAAATTACAATACTGCATGAAGAAATGATGTTAACATCTGAAATGTTGGCCTACTGAAATGTATGTTCAGTAAATGCACTCAGTACTTTGTTGGGGCTTCTTTTGCATCAATTGGCATGATCAGCCTGTGGCACTGCTGAGGTGTTATGAAAGCCCAGGTTGCTTTGATAGCAGCCTTTAGCTCGCCTTCATTGTTGGGTCTGGTGTCTCTCATCTTCCTCTTGACTAGTGTTGAGCGATACCTTCCGATACTTGAAAGTATCGGTATCGGATAGTATCGGCCGATATCCGAAAAATATCGGATATCGCCGATACCGATACCCGATACCAATACAAGTCAATGGGACTCAAGTATCGGAAGGTATCCTGGATGGTTCCCAGGGTCTGAAGGAGAGGAAACTCTCCTTCAGGCCCTGGGATCCATATTCATGTAAAAAATAAAGAATTAAAATAAAAAATATGGATATACTCACCCGTCCGGGGGCCCCTGGACCTTACCGATTGTAACCGGCAGCCTCCGTTCCTAAGAATGAGCAGTTTAAGACCTTCGATGACGTCGCGGCTTGTGATTGGTCGCGTGCCGCTCATGTAACCGCTCACGCGACCAATCACAGGCCGCAACGTCATCGCGATGACGTCAAGGCCTGTGATTGGTCGCGTGAGCGGTCACATGAGCGGCACGAGACCAATCACAAGCCGCGACGTCATCAAAGGCCCTTCACGCGCTCATTCTTAGGAATGGAGGCTGCCGGTTACAGCGGTAAGGTCCAGGGGCCGCCGGAGAGGTGAGTATATCCATATTTTTTATTTTAATTCTTTATTTTTTACATGAATATGGATCCGATTCCGATTCCCGATATCACAAAAGTATCGGAACTCGGTATCGGAATTCCGATACCGCAAGTATCGGCCGATACCCGATACTTGCGGTATCGGAATGCTCAACACTACTCTTGACAATACCACATAGATTCTCTATGGGGTTAAGGTCAGGCAAGTTTGCTGGCCAATCAAGCACAGTGATACTGTTGTTTGTAAACCAGGTATTGGTACTTTTGGCAGTGTAGACAGGTGCCAAGTCCTGCTGGAGAATGACATTTCCATCTCCAAAAAGCTTGTCAGCAGAGGGAATCATGAAGTGCTCTACAATTTCCTGGTTGACGGCTGTGCTGACTTTGGTCTTGATAAAACACAGTGTATCTACACCAGCAGATGACATGGCTCACTTATTGTGGGCTTCACACTAGACCTTGGAAATCAAGGTCCCATAGTCTGGAGGATGAGTGGAGAGACAGACAATCCAAGCTGCTTGAAGTCTAGTGTGAAGTTTGCACAATCAGTGATGGTTTGGGGAGCCATGCCATCTGCTGGTGTAGGTCCACTGTGTTTTATCAAGACCAAAGTCTGCGCAGCCGTCTACCAGGAAATGTTCTCCGATCCCGAGAAACCTCCTCTTTCTCCCCACCACAAGATCCATGCTGGTGGCAGCACTCCACAAACTTTGCACTGTCAATCAAAGAAGCTCTTCTTCCTATTTAACCCCTTCACGCAGCAGCCCACTTTGATTTTTGCATTTCTGTTCTGTCCCCACATGAGGAGAATGGAGGTGTAGTTGACTAATAAGTGTTGTGAGAGAGATTCATACCTTCAGTTTTCCTCGATGTGAGGCAGACAGGTCCAATGCTGTTCAGCGTCCGGAGAGATGATGTACACCAGGGATTGTGCAATCCAGACTTGTTTATTTGGAAATCTGGACATACAGCGTACGATGTATACAGTAACTTCTCCAGAGTTGAGTCAAGTACAGCAAGTGTATTTGTGACAGATAGTGAGCAGCAAGAGTGAACAGCAAGAGGTCGAAAGGCTGATGCCTTCCTAAGCCCGGTTCAAGCGCGTCCTCTCACAACATCATGTAAACTGAAAATGAAATGGCTGCAGGCAGGAAGAGAAGATTTGACCCCTGAACCGGAAGTGGAAGACATGCCCACAAGAATTAATGAATAACAAGCTACCATACAGAAAAAGGCCATTGGGTGGCAGCAGAGCAGAAATATAAGAACATACATAGCATGAAAATACACATTAAAACTGAAGAACATAACTTACACGGAACAGCACAATTTCCGTTTCTTGCTCACCTTTTTCCCAGAGCCATAACTTTTTTTTTATTTTTCCATCAATATGGCCGTGTGTGCTTGTGTTTTGCTGGACGAGTTGTACTTTTTAATGACACCATTTGTTTTACCATCTTGTGCACTGGAAAACAGGAAAAAAATTCACATGTGGTGAAATTGCAAAAAAAGTACAGTTTTTACCATGTTCACCACATGCTAAAACTGGTCTGCCATTATGATTCTCCAGGTCATGACAAGTTTGTAGATGCCAAACACGTATAGATTCTTTTTTATTTAAGTGGTGAAAAAAAATTCCAAAATTGGTTAAAAAAAATATAAAATTGTATCATTTTTTGCGATCTCGGGTTGGGTGAGGGTTTTTTTTTTGTGTACTGAGCTGACCTTCTTACTGATACAATTTTGGTGTCTCTACAATGTTTTGATAGGCCGTTATTGCATTTTAATGCAATGTTGTGACAACCAAAATACCGTAATTCTGGCATTATGATTTTTTTTTTTCATTATACCATTTTCTGATTGGATTAATTATTTTTATATATTGATAGATTGGGCGATTTTGAACACAACGATACCAACTATGTGTATTTTTTATATATTTGTAATTATTTTGAATCGGGCAAATGGGGGGTGATTTAAACTTTTATATATTTTAAATTTTTTTAGTATTATTATTATTAAAAAAAAATTTTTTTTACTTTTTAGTAGCTTCAATAGTCTCTATGGGAGACTAGAAGCTGCGATCATCCATTCGCCTGTGCTACATAGCAGGACTTCAGCCCTGCTTTGTGCAGCAGAAATACTTGCTATGAGCGCCAACCGTTGTACAGCGCATGTCGTGAAGGGGTTAATCTCAGGCACTGCAACATAGTCACATACAGTACTGGTTAAAATGTTTAGGTCGGTGTGGAAGAAATGCTGAAATCGGACGTGTTGAGGCGTGGAATTCCAGAGTATGGAGGATATTCAGGAGAAATCTTGGAGGCGGTTGTGTGAGGAACGAATAAGTGTGGAGGAGAGTAGGAGGTCTTGAGAGGATCGAAGATTACGTGAGGAAAGATATTGGGAGATTAGTTCAGAGATATAGGGAGGGGACAGGTTGTGGATGGCTTTGTAGATCAGATCTCCAGATCTTTCAAGTTTTGGTACTGTCATTGGGTAACATTGAGTTTCAGCTCCCTCCAAATATTTTCTATTATGTTTAGCTCTGGTGACTCAGTGTATATATGATGTATGATGCTCCCAAAATTCCCTTACAATTACTATTATAATAAATAAATAAACATTATATACCCACCGAACCTTGGATTATGGTGAGTGTACCAGCAGACAGTGGCAAGGCATGGAAGGACCAAACCCCACCGAGCACAGGACAATAGGGTCCCAGAGCATGACATCATCACACTGCTCTGGCCCCACTTGGGACTTGTACAGTCTGTCTCCCTGCCGTTTTGCAGGCTGCAGGCCTAAAGCGACCTGTAACCTACAGAATAGAGATGTCTTCTCTACCCTAGGGTATAACTATATTTATATTCGGAACACTGATACATTTAAGAGTGGTGGTCAATGCCGGTGGCCCTCTCAGTCCAGCCGGTAGCTATGCTACTGATGATGTATCTCTTTGGCTCCAGAACAACAAAGTAAATGTTAACACTTCTATTTTTTAGCGTAATAAATAGTAATAATCTGTATGGAGGAGGGGGCCAAAATCCCAGCTGCAGTGTGTGCAAACTTAATCAAGAACTACAGGAAACGTTTGATCTTTGTAATTGCAAACAAAGGTTTCTGTACCAAAAATTAATTTTTGTTTTTCTTTTAAATCAAATACTTATTTCATGCTATAAAATGCAAATTAATTAATTAAAAAATCATACAATGTGATTTTCAGGTTTTTTTTTTTAGTTTTATATTCTGCCCCTCACAGTTGAAGTGTACTGTATCTACGATAAAAATTCAGACCTCTCCATTCTTTGTATGTGGGAAAACTTGCAAAATCTGCAGTGCATCAAATACTTATTTTCCCAATTGTATATGTCCGTTATATTTAAAGGCTTAATAGAGTTGGTTTACAATTTATGTTATTGATATCCCACTAGTAAGAAATAGCATAAATATATCAGTAGAATAATAGACCATCTGCCAGAAAAGTATGAAACTTTTTAAGACTCTGAGATAAGTGTTATAAAACTATTGCTGCAAAGCTATCACTATCATATAAAATGAAACCTACCAATTACCTTGCCACCTTTTCATTTTACAACATTGGTCTAGTAAGAAGTGTCATATAGTAATGGGTGAGCTATAAAACTACGTTTAGATGATCAGTTTTCATAGAGATACAACCTCAGCAAGTTCTAAAACTCAAAATATAACTTTCTTTATCAGGACGGTTCGTTCAGATCAGGCTTTTGGCAAAAAATAAAAGATTTGGCTAAGCCATGTTCTTCAAAATGCATATATATAGCAAGAAGATATCTAGGCCACAATAATGTTTGTGTAAACTGTGATCCCATGGCACTGGGCGACAATGGGGCTACATGATATAGAGTCACTATGGAAATAATTCTTTATACAGCATTATTTTAGGACCAACTCTATAGAGCACAGCAAATATTTTATATAAATATATTTGAAAATATTTAGTATACATAAACCGTATTTTTCAGATTATAAGACTCACTTTCTGTCCTCCAAGTTTGTGTGGAAAATGGGTGTGCGTCTTATAATCAGAAGTGAGTTTACCTGGGGCCGGTGGCGGTGAAGCAGGATCACAGGAGTTAGGGTTGCTGCTTCAGAAGGATAGCGGCGACAAGAGTGGGCGATGATGCTGTGCCTGGGATCTCAGAAGATTTTGGCGCTGGTGAGCGGATGTCACGATCCATTTTTGGATCTGGCACTAGTCAGTGCAATGTGAGGTGACAGCGAGGGATGAGGTTCCTGACTGCAGTGGGGGGAAGAACCCACTAAGGGCATTAGGGGGGTGCAGGTTCAGGCTCAGGTTTGAGCAGGAGGTGACCGTTCCTCATTTCCCTATTGTTAGGGCCTTCCTCACCCTTTTACCATCCCGTTGTGTGTTGTGCCGTCCGCCGACTGCCTCCCCCCGTGGGGTAACTTTATATATCGTGACAGCAGAATCCATTTTCCCTATGATATTTTACCAGTGGGGTTCAGGAAAATGGTCACCATAGATTGAGATCTCGAGAGCAGCGCAGTAAGTTACGCATAGCTGGAATCAGGGTCTCTGCTTGTACATTATGCCGATTTGAGATTAGGTAGCAAAAACCTGGTGACAAATTCCCTTTAAGAATAGAAGAAAAAAAAATTTTCATCTTCTGTATTGGGTTCCCATTGCTTAACGTAGGAATTAGTTCTGTTCTGTATTTAGTATATATTCTTTCTATTTTAATGAAATAAAGGATAAAAGACAGTTACCTGTGAAAATGTGACTTATACCTTCCTCCATCCCAGGAGTATGAGACTGATACGGAACTGGAAAAAAGCAAGGCGTTTCGGAATCCTAAGAGGAATAACAATATGATCACTATATTCATTGACAGTGGTTAAGAGACTCATCATAAGTTCTTAAAGGATTACTGTCAGTAAAACCAGCCCAACCTACTGTCATTTCATCTGTCACATTAGTACAATCCAGGGATTGACAATTATCGTGGGAGTAAAAGGCACCCAGTGTCTGCTAAAAATAAGATCGTCAGATACTAGGGAAAAAAAACGTCACCTCCCTCCCTGATTTTCATTGACATCCATGTTGGATTAAATCTCAAGGGAACGGGAGTAATACAGCTTCACACATCCCCACTTCATCCTACAGGGATTTTGACAGACAGGACTGTTGGAAAGAAGAATGATTGAAAATTTCATTCCTTCAGTGAAGATCAATAGTCCAGTCAATCATATCTTCCGCATTCGCTAGCTTGCAAGGCCCACAGCTAATAATGGAGCCAGTTCAAATGTCTGAGCTCCTAAACTTACAGGATTTAATTACACTAATTTTATTTTTCCAGAGAATTACCAATTAATTAATCAATGACCCATAATCAATGCCTTATATAATAAATATTGTATATATAAACTGAATGCAAAACTATTTTCAGCTACAGGTACATAGCCAAAATAAGGAATAGATCCACTGAATAAAATCTAATAATTACTGAAAATAATCTATAACATAATTTAAAAAAGCAGAAATGCCAGATAGGGGACGCTGCTGAGTCGATCATGTAACTAGTACAAGGTACTTTGACTTCTATTATTCTTCTAATATAACAATAAATGATATACAACATAAATAATATTAGGTCCCATCTATATTTCCATTGTTATATCATATAAACATAAGGATATCTCCTCAGAAAAAAAACAATACCAAATAATGCCCGACTATATTTACATCAAGTGAAAAACCAATGAATATTCAGAGTTGCTTAAGGATCCAATGATCCATACATAACCAGTAAGTTTCAATAGACGATGTGGGACATAAAGGGTCATAGATGCAGTGCAGTGAAAAAACATCCTATTAGAGGTACCCAATACTAGGAAACCCCCTTAGTAGTTCATCATACTTTATAGTGAATACCCAGGAGTAAAGATGAAGACCAGCACAGCTTTCCCTCACCCCGACGCGCGTTTTGCTACCTTCTTCTTCCAGTGGCGTCAAATACAAGTATGTAGCCAAATGAATTGTGGCAATGTTGTATTATATTAAAAAAGTGGTCTACGTCTTTACTAAATCTACCAAAATCAGTGTCTAAGTCACATATTACATCTGCATTGCTAATATAGTAATATGTGACTTAGACACTGATTTTGGTAGATTTAGTAAAGACATAGACCACTTTTTTAATATAATACGACATTGCCACAATTCATTTGGCTACATACTTGTATGTATGTATATGTACATACATATGTATGTATGTATATAGTATTGACCTGTTGAAGCGCAATGTAAGCGTGAAACAATCGTTGTCTGTATTTGCTCCACCTTTTTATCTGCCTGCTGTTGGTATGATGATGCCACAATAAAGGATTTTGCTGCACGGGACGGTATGTGCCAATCAGCTTTCTTCTTTATAGTAATATAGTATTGACACAAACACCTTTAGGGCTTGTGCACACGGCCGTATTTTTGGTCCGAGTGTAATCCTACAAAACATCAGATTGCAATAGGACCAATGATATTCTACGGGGCTGTGCGCATTACTCATTTTTTTCCTTGGACCCGCTTGGTGTGCCCGCATTGCATCCAATTATCAGCTCACATTTGGCCATGCAAAGTCAATGGGTCCATCCAAAAAAAATCGGACCACACTCAATGTCATCCGAGTACGATCCGACATTAACAGACTAATACAATGGAGAAGATGGAGATTTTTTTTTCATCTTCTCCTCATCCGAGAAAATCAAATGACACTTATCACACTCTGATCAAACACACTCTCTGATTAGTATAATTGACCCGATTCTCTCGAATGAGTGAAAGTACGGTTGTGTGACCCTGGCCTTCGGTTGATTGGTATGTAATTCAGATTGAAAACATAATTTTGGGGTCTTTTCGTTCTACTATTAGTCCTTCAGTTTTTGGATTGTGTCCTATTAATTGATATGGTCGCTTTTAAGTAAGTCTACCAAATAGTAGTCACTGACACTATCCATTCCGTAACCTCTTCAGATGGCAAAATGATGAAGAGCAATGAAGAACAGCAGAACACGCTGAATGTTTGTGATGTAACCCCATGACTTTTAGGCCGCATGTCAATTTGTGATTAGAGCAACAAACCCCATTTGGCAGGTCAGGGTCCACAAGCTGCATTCTGTAGGAGAATTATTGAAAAGGAGGAGCCCTCTGCTCAGCCATGGAAGACCGAGAAACTGTTCTCTCCAGAAACTACTTTAGGTACATAAAACTTGTTATTTTAGGCCTAAAGAATTATTATTCACAGAACATTTTCTGTATGTTCTTGTAAACTCCAGGGAGATAGGTCGGTCAAGCTGGTACCAAGCAGTTTGAGTCCGGAATCGCAAAGTAAAGACTTCACAAATCAACTTTCATTTTTTGTTACTTAAAGAAGTAGTCCATGCCATAATCTAATCTATTTTCTAATATACTTTTATTGAGATACTCAAACGAAGCATGATTAGGGGGAAGAGGCTACAGTCCCTGCCCCCTCCCTGAAATGAAGAACCATCAGTGGTGACCATTTCTGGGGCTGGGCTAGTCCATGTTCTACTGAGCAGGCACTGATTGTCAATTCCAATGGATTCTCAGTAGACTCTTGTCACAGTGTCCTCCCTCGCTGGCTCTGATCAGAAGTTATGAGTTGTCAGGAGAGTACACTGTTAGTGCACATTAAATACTCCCATCCGCTGTGCCTGCTCTCGTTGTTATTAGCCGCAGAAAGTGTTGGCTGATGGGAGCAGTAGTCCCATCAGCTGATGCCAGTGACTGCAGATACATTCTTACATCCGACCACAGCTGCGGGCTCACGTTCTCATTTGACAGAATCAGTGTTTGCTGCGCTGTCTTGCACATGGATGTTCGGGTCCCCCATTCAAATAAATGGTGTTCCGATCCTGGTACTGTTCTGTTACCCAACCCCTAACTTTTATTTATCTGTTTGGCTGAACCCGCTGGACCCAAGCATATAAATATAGGAACCAGGGTGCACAAATATGTCATCCGGTGCTCTAGACCGATTATCTAAGGTATTTTGCTCACTAAAGGACTGGAAACTATACAATAATGAGTGTCTGCAGGTAACAGTGAAGCATGGTGGAGGCTCATTGTAAGTTTGGGGTTGCATTTCAGTAAATGAAGTTATGTATTTGTTCAAGGTTAATGGTGTCCTCAAAGATGAGAAGTAAAGGCAGATACTTAGCTAAATTATGTAATACCATCAGGAAGTCATCTGAAGTAGGTATGACATCAGAATGCAGTATGGGTGCATAAGCTGCTTCAAAGGGAATCTGTCACCCCATTTTTCGCCTATAAGCTAAGGCCACCGCCATCAGGGGCTCATCTGCAGCATTCTGTAAAGCTGTAGATAAGCCCCCGATGTAACCTGAAAGATAAGAAAAACAAGTTAGATTATACTCACACAAGGGCGGTTCCAGTTCACCGCATCGCGGTCCGGGTCCAGCACCTCCCATCTTCATGCGATGACGTCCTCTTCTTTACTTCCTGTCGCGGCTCCTGTGTAGGCGTACTGATTTGCCTTGTTGAGGTCAGAGTAAAGTACTGCAGTGCGCAGGCCCCGGGAAAGGTGAGAGAGGCCCAGCACCTGCGCACTGCAGTACTTTACTCTGACCTCAACAAGGCAAATCAGTACGCCTACACAGGAGCCGCGACAGGAAGTAAAGACGAGGACGTCATCGCATGAAGATGGGAGGTGCTGGACCCGGACCGCGATGCGGTGAACTGGAACCGCCCTTGTGTGAGTATAATCTAACTTGTTTTTCTTCTTTCAGGTTACAGCATTACAGAATCCTGTAGATAAGCCCCTGATGCCGGTGGCCTTAGCTTATAGGTGAAAAATGGGGTGACAGATTCCCTTTAAGTGCTGTTGTTATACACACAAGTTTGGTCAGACCTGTAACACATGTAACATGAGCCCGTAAAATGAATAAGGAGAACCAATTTATTAGGTTTGAAATTCACTTTTGGCCAATTTAGGAGAATAATGGGCTACTCCATCTGCCCTTTATATTCTATGGAATGATGAAACTGGGAATTAGTGAATCAGGCAAAATAATTGACTATAGCTCTCTGTAGCATCCAATCACATTAGGTCACTATCGATCCACAAACCGTCATACACCAGGGTTACAACAAGGACCTTCATTATCATCATTCTCTGTTCATTTCCCTTAAAAACTAGTCCTGTTTTATGGCCAGGAACATTTTAAATGGGAATCAAGACTTTTGGTTTTAGGATCAGACTCTTCACCAACCCAATAAGAACTAATGCATGTAAAGCATGAAAATCAATAATTTCCCATTCACTCTCATTAGACTGATTATAGTTAGATCTTCCCTGAAACCACATGAGATTGTAAGAGGTCAGAGCTATATCTCCAGTGCAGCTATATTCTCCAATGTAAAGTGGGTGATACATATAAGAGGGGGTTTGACTGACAGCCATCTCATTAGCCTCTCCATAATAAAATGGGTGATTTCTTTGGCTCAGCATGTATGCCTGCTGCCATGGCGGATGAGCAACTGCTGGATATTCAATAAGCAATGGATAGAACATGTTAAATGATATCTTTTTTTAGGAGAAGGTGAAATCTGAGCTATCATCATCGTCTAATCAGCTTAAAGGGGTTGTCCGTCCTTAGGCCACAAGTCTGCAGTCACTCTATGTAACTGCAGACATGTAAATACCACATTGCGTGCAGTTAGCGCCGTGAGGATTTGCCAGCGCCTGGAGTTAGAGGTCATGTGACTGAAAGTATGTGATATGTATACTTCCGGCCACATTCCGACTAGACTTGTCTGGCCTGTCTCAATACACTTGCATTGAGAAAGGCTTCTCCAGTCTAGTCAGCATGTGACCGCATGTATACAATGTGATACTTGCATTTTTTCCCCCTCCGGTCCCAGCATCGGAGACATCTCACAGTGTGCAATGCGCGAGCTGTAACGACTTACAAGTCTGCAGTCACATACAGTGACTGCAGACTTGTAGCCTAAGGCCGGACAACCCCTTTAAGCCAAGTTTAGGGCCAGATATTACAACAAAATAGAGGTGAGCTAATCGATTAGATGTGACTCAAACTCGTGTTGAATTTTATGAAATTTTCAAATCCTGGCAAGTGTGAACAATTCATAATACAATATGTGCAAATAACCAATAAAATGCCAGCTGACAATGATATATATTTTTGCCTCTTATTCTGAGAGCTCCATAATATAGAAACAGATCCTGATTTCAGCGATGTTTCACTTACTGAGCTGTTTGCTGTAGTTTGGATAAAATCACTGTTTTATAAGCAAGAGATTATAACTAGAGGACTAATAAACCTGCTGACATGTAGTCCTCCATATTCACGAGCTCTTAATAGCCCCACTACCACCACTGATTCGCAGCTTTCTGCCTATGCACAGTATACACAGAACTGTCATCAGTGGTGTAGGTGAAGTTATACAGAGCTCGGGATCTAATATAAATAGTGATTTTATTAAAATTGCAGCAAGCAGCCCAGTAAGTTATATATCACTGAAATCATTGCCATCACACCTACATAATACTGTGCTCAGATTGGGTAGCAAAACCCTGGTGACATATTCCCTTTAAATGGTATTTAAACAAAGGTCCTGCTGACATGCCAACCACTAATGCAAGTCAGTATAACAATTGGAGGCCATTTTAGAAGCTCACGAGGTCCCACAATACCCTATATAACTGTTAATGCTGCGCCTACCCTGTTCATTCATCGCGCTCTAGTACCACTCTGGTGCACTTATATTGGAGTGAACCGTTGAGTTCTTACCCAGCTTTATTTCTCATTACTATTTTGTTTTTCTCCTTAGATGTCTATCTCAAATTGATCTCTGGATTATCGGATTAGTTTTTGGACCTAAGTGTCACGATTCTACCCTTCAGTGTTTCTGGGATACAGTTACTGAAAGCTCAGACATCCAATCTGGTACAGGGGTGTGCTGTAGCTGTCAGTACTTTGATTGACATTTGAGTGCCCAGCCTGGTGCAGGGACATGCTGAGCTGTCGGTGTTTTGATTAACAGCTAGATCCAATCTGAGACTGGGCGGTGCTTGGCTACCTTCAGGCGTTCCTTGTCCCAGGTAATTGCCCAGCTACTTAGCTGGGCTGTCAACCCCAGATCTCTGCCAGATATAGATTCAGCTCTGTGGGGTTTGTTTCTCTGTGCCTTGTGCTTTGCTTGTGGATCTTGCTGGAACCTTGTTCTGACCATCCATTTTGCCTAGCCCCTTTGCTATGATCCGTTATCCTCCTGGTCCTGACCTCGGACCGTTACCTGACTATGCCTTTGCCTCTTCCCTCAGTTTTTGATGTAACCTCCTGGCTCTTGACCTCGGACTGCTTGACTATGCCGACTTGTCAGTGAGAAATGACTCAGACCCATCTATCTACTGACTATACCTTTGATGTCCGATTTTGTTTCCTGCTGTCAGGACCCCATAAACATCAAATGGTCAGGCCGTTCAGCCAAAATCGTTGATTTGCCGGGTTTTCAGCTAACATCTATGGGGTCTTAGGTATCTGAGTATGGAAATATGCCAACCCCCTAAATCATTGCCGCACGTATAGAGAACAAAAAAATAAATCTCTTATAGAAAAATAAGCAACATGGACACAAAGTCCAACATAAAATGACAAGCTAAACACAGTTGTATCTGCTTCAATATGTGGAAAATCAAACCACAAACTAATTAGAATAGTGAAATGTTGAAATTTGCATGTGAATAGATATCTAGGGGGTTTTGCATTATCTTTATCGTATCTCTTTAGTCAAAAGAGTGAGGCTTTCTTGTTTTTCTTTGCATTTTCCTCCCCACGAGATGCCACATTCATTAGCCATATTGTTTGTGAACTGTAAATGACTAATAAACTGATTGTTGTGTTGCATAGAAAATAATATATTAATTTGACATTTCGCTGAACACAAATAAAGAACTAATGTGACGACCTGGCTCTTCTCAAAGTTTCAGTACTTTTCCAATAACAAGAGACGATCTGTCACATGTTGCTTTCAAGGCAACATGTGATAAAGAGAGACTATGGAGAGCAATTTTTACATTTCCTTTTTATTCTAGCAGAAAATAATCAAGATAATTCATTGTAGTACCCAAAGATGACTAAAACCGTAAAATTGTATAATGGTTTATTACTCTTTATACTTATGATTCGGAATCCCGCCTATTCAATTACCCTTTTTTACATTTTTTCCTGACTCACTTGGCATAACAAACAAGGACTGTGCACTTAAAAAGTTCTAGTTTAATGGTAATCTATCCCTGATACCAGCAATATGTCCCTTACTGGGCTTCTTGCTGCCGTTTTGCTAAAATCACTGTTTTCTCTGCAGCAGATCAACCAGTTCTCTGAATGCTGAGCTCTGTATAACACCTCCCACAGCACTGATTGGCAGTTTTCTGTGTGCACTGTGCATAGGCAGAAAGCTGCCAATCCTTGACGGGGTTGGGAGTATACAGATCTCGTCACTATGGAGGACTGTATGACAGCAGGTTAATTAGACCTTTATTGATTAACTTCTGCTCAGTAAACTGTTATTTTATCAAAACTACGGCAAGCAGCCCAATAAGTGACACATCGTCAAAATCAGATCTCAGTCTCAACATTATGCTGAGATTATTTGGAAAAAAACTTGGCACAAGACTGTTTGTTTGTTTCTACACTATTTTTTTTAACTTTATTTGTGGTGGTGGTCTTGTGATTTTGTTTTTAACCACACATTAGCTTTACGGATCCCCAAAAGTAAGAGTGATACCTGTGTGTCTCATATCAGATGTCTCTGTTGATAAATCATCTTTTCTCATATGACCTCTTCCTGGCTCTGGGGAGGATGCTGCCTGGAAGATAACTCTGCCTCCAGAGCTTCATTTACATGAAGAAGAGTTACCAGTGTGAGACAAGTAACTAACACAGAACAGGAGAACCTTGTCTTCTTGAAAATATAGACCAAATCCTGACAATCTTCTTCCTATGCATCATGACTACAAGTCACTGTACTTCCTCTTCGGTCTAAAGTAAGTAATGTATTCAATCACTATCCATAGTAGTAATTAACATGTCATCTCTAAAGCCAATGATTAGCTGCAGCGGTCATATGTCTGTCTGGACCAAGCAGGAACTACAGAGAGCACCAGGAGACCCAAACAGCAATGAAATATGTGCAGCAGGAGATTGGTATGATTAGGGTTTCTTAAAGGGAAGATGTCAGCAGGTTTTTTGCCATGTAATCTGAGGGCAGCATGAGATAGAGGCCGAGACACTGATTTCAGCGATGGTTCACTTATTAGGCTGTGTGCTGTTGTTTACTTACAATGAAGGTGTTAACCCCAGGACATTATCACTGCCTGGACTACAGCTCACGTGACTGCTAGTCTGACCACGCCCCCTCCACTGATTAGCAGCTCACTGTCAATAGACAATATACACAGAGAGCTTTGATGTGGGCGTTGTCAGCTTTCTTAGCTCTGCTAAATGCTACATCTAAAAACTCTGATTGTGTCACAACTGCTGCACCCATTAAACTAAGTGACATACTGCTGGAATCAGGGTCTCTTTCCCTACATTATGCTGCTCTCAGATGAGGTAGCAAAAACCTGTACAGATTCCCTTTAATTTATTTCTTATAGCATTTTGAGAGTGTTTATTTTTTCAAATGTGTAAGTTGCCGGACAATTTCTTAATTTTAGTATATTTGACCACATAGATCTCATCATAGATACCCTTGCATTGGAATAAATTATATGTATGCAACTTGGAGAATATGAAAATGAAAAAAAAAAATCGACGTAACACTTAAAGGCCGTCAGTGTGAACCAGAGTCGGGGAGATCATATCCTGACATTTCACTAGATCATGTTTAAATCTAGTCTATTTCTTATTAGACGTTGGCTATGAAATGATCTGCATGACTCAGATTAAACTTCTGAGATCAGGCCAATATTTCAGTATAACCTTCCACTGGGTTTCTAGCCATAATCTGTAATCCTGTTTTTCAGGTTACATCTGTCAATATAATAAACAGAGACTAATACATGGGTGGATATTTATATAGAGTCAATAAACACAACACAATCCGGATAATATGTAAAACAAATAAGTGAAACCAGCATGGCCTCTAATCTGTCCACATCAGGGGTGTGCCATGCACTGCCCACTAATTGCTTCATTTCACTTTCATGATTTTTATGTCCCATTTACATTTAATAACCTAAACACATTGTAGAAACACAATTAGCAAGAGCAATGTTTTCAATAAAACATGATGGGATAATATTAGAAATGTGAGAATGAAAACACAGCACATAAAGGGGTTGTCCACTACTGGATAACACACTTTCAATATGTTTAGTAGAAAAAAAAAAACATGCCTGGCTACTGGACCAGACCTCTACTCTGAGCGCTGTGATCCCTGGCGATCTAGTACTGCAGCTCTCAGATGACATAAACAATGTCTTAAGATCACCGGGGGGCGCAGCGCTCAGAGCAGAGAATCAGTGCTTGTCTCGTAGGTAGGTATACAGGTGGTGGACACTCCTGTGGGCATTAAAATTGGAAGTGGTAAAGCTCACCATTTATTACAAAAAATAATGAAAAGCTTCTGCCTTTCTTCTGATTACGTTCTGCAGGAACTCTTCTTGGAGAAGTCTCCTACAGCCCCCCAGGGCATCTGCACCGAGCTAAAACGGCTTTCACATATGATGTATGGAGTTGTGCACTATGTTGTATAACTACCAGGTGAGAATTTTTCTTTTTTTCCCTTGGTCGTATGTTTTATATCCCACTCACACCAATGTATACATTAAACGAATGCTATCCGATTTTTTATTGGACAGCACTCGGACCAATGTTATTCAATGTGCCGATGCTGTTGCATTATTTTATTCACTGATAGAATATATGAGTGCAAAAAAACTCTGCATGTTGTGATTTCACTTTAAAATCACATATCACTCACCAGTAATGTAACTAGAATATGTTTTGCCCCGGTCCAGGATGTAGATCTGGGCTCCCCACCACATGATGGTCAGATGTATGGACTCTTGAAGCCTTCTAAATCCTATAAGGACATTTGAGTTGCACCCCCTCATCCATTATGTAGTAATGTTCCCTATCTTGGGCTCCTTCCTAGTGTATATGGTCTCCATCCTGAGGCCATAATAGTATTTACAAGTGCTTCTCACAAAATTAAAATATCATCAAAAATTTAATTTATTTCAGTTCTTCAATACAAAAAGTGAATCTCATATATTATATAGAGTCACTACAAACTGAATGATCTATTTCAAGTGTTTATTTCTGTTAATGTTGATGATTATGGCTTACAGCCAATGAAAAACCAAAAGTCATTATCTCAGAAAATTTGAATAATTACCAAAAAACACCTGCAAAGACTTCCTAAGCATTTAAAAAGGTCCCTTAGCCTATTTCAGTAGGCTCCACAATCATGGGGAAGACTGCTGACTTGACAGATGTCCAGAAGGCAGTCACTGACACACTCCACAAGAGGGTAAGCCACAAGAGGTCAGACTAAAGATATTGATGAATTTGTTTTACACTAGATGTCTTTGTTCTCCAAAAAGTACAACATAGTGATCAGGAGAGATTTTAACTATCGTGTTCTTTTTCAAAGCTCTAGAAAAATGACACATCTCTGTGTTTGAAACATGTAGCCTTTAGATCACCATGGATTTCTTGCAATCATGTTTTTACATTTTTTTAAATAAACTACATTTTTTTCATCTAAAAATCTGGATTTTCTCCGTTCCTTTGTCACTTCCATGTTTCACCAGTCATGTGCACGCCGACTTCAGCTGCCGGCCTTTGATTGGCCGGAAGCGTGTATTGCAGCTCACGGGCCCGGCAGGTTTATGCACCGCAATACTCTTCAGCTGGATGTACATCCGAGGGCACATATCCAGATGTAGTTTGCGCTGGTGTCGACGGGCCCCTCACTCACACGGCCAGGTTACAGTCGCCACCTCTGTGACTGTGATCGTTAAGCCCGTGTCACTGACTCATTCATGCATTCATGTCTATGGGTGCATGGAAAACATTAGACTGTACTCAGATGACATCTGAGTACAGACCGAATTCTGTTTACTCACAGAATAGAGATGGAGAAATTTTGTTTTCCATCTTCTCCTCATAGTGTGACACTTGAATCAAACTCTGATCAGAGTTTGAACATAGTGTAATTAGTATAATTGGTATAGGAGGAGGGGGGAATGAGCCATGCATACAGAGGAGATGAGCCATGCATACAGGGAGGGGGGAGATGACTAGTGTTGAGCGATACCTTCCGATACTTGAAAGTATCGGTATCGGATAGTATTGGCCGATATCCGAAAAATATCGGATATCGCCGATACTGATACCCGATACCAATACAGGTCAATGGGACACAAGTATCGGAAGCTATCCTGGATGGTTCCCAGGGTCTGAAGGAGAGGAAACTCTCCTTCAGGCCCTGGGATCCATATTCATGTAAAAAATAAAGAATAAAAATAAAAAATATGGATATACTCACCCCTCCGGCGGACCCTGGACCTAGCGGTGTTAACCGGCAGCCTCCGTTCCTAAGAATGAGCGAGTGAAGGACCTTCGATGACGTGGCGGCTTGTGATTGGTCGCGTGACCGCTCATGTGACCGCTCACGTGACCAATCACAAGACCGCGACGTCATCGCAGGTCCTTCACTCGCTCATTCTTAGGAACGGAGGCTGCCGGTTGCAGCGGTTACAACCAGGGCGCGTCAGAGGGTGAGCAAATCCCTATTTTTTATTTTTATTCTTTATTTTACACATGAATATGCATTCCGATCCCGATTCCCGATATCGCAAAAATATCGGAACTCGGTATCGGAATTCCGATACCGCAAATATCAGCCGATACCCGATACTTGCGGTATCGGAATGCTCAACACCAGAGATGACCCATGCAAACAGGAGGGGGGAGATAAACCATGCATACAGGAGGGGGGAGATGAGCCATGCATACAGGGAGGGAGGGAGATGAGCCATGCATACAGGGAGGGGGAGATGAGCCATGCATACAGGATGAGAGGGAGGAGGGGGAATGGGCCATGCATACAGGGGGAGATGAGCCATGCTTCCAAGGAGGGGGGAGATGAGACATGCATATAGGAGGGGGGAGATGAGCCATGCATACAGGAGGGGGGAGATGAGCCATGCATACAGGATTAGAGGGAGGAGGGGGGAATGAGCCACGTATATAGGGGGAGATGAGCCATGCATACAGGAGGGGGAGATGAGCCATGCATACTGGAGGGGGGAGATGAGCCATGCATACAGGAGGGGGAGATGAGCCATGCATACAAGGAGGGAGGGAGGTGAGCCATGCATACAGGAGGGGGAGATGAGCCATGCATACAGGGAGGGGGCAGATGAGCCATGCATACAGGGAGGGGGCAGATGAGCCATGCATACAGGGAGGGGGGATGAGCCATGCATACAGGGAGGGCAGGGGAGATGAGCCATGCATACAAGATGGGAGGGGAGCATTATACAGTATGGAGCATCATGTGTGGCCATTATACAGTATTGAGCATCATGTGGGGTCATTATACAGCATGGAGCATCATGTGTGGCCATTATACAGTATTGAGCATCATGTGTGGCCATTATACATTATGGAGCACCGTGTGGATGTTATACAGTATTGAGCATCATGTGGGGCCATTATACAGTATGGAGCATCATGTGTCGCCATTATACAGTATTGGGCATCATGTGGGGCCATTGTACAGTATGGAGCATCATGTGTGGCCATTATACAGTATGGAGCATCATGTGTGGCCATTATACAGTATGAAGCATCATGTGGGGTCATTATACAGTATGGAGCATCATGTGTGGCTATTATACAGTATTGAGCACTATGGGTGGCCATTATACAGTATGGAGCAATGTGTGGCCATTATACAGTATTGAGCATCATGTGGGGCCATTATACAGTATGGAGCACTGTGTGGCCATTATACACTATTGAGCATCATGTGGGGCCATTATACAGTATGGAGCATCATGTGTGGCCATTATACAGTATTGACCATCATGTGGGGCCATTATACAGTATGGAGCATCATGTGTGGCCATTATACAGTATTGAGCATCATATGGGGCCATTATACAGTATGGAGCATCATGTGTGGCCATTATACAGTATTGAGCATCATATGGGGCCATTATACAGTATGGAGCATCATGTGTGGCCATTATACAGTATTGAGCATCATGTGTGGCCATTATACAGTATGGAGCACTGTGCGGCCATTATACAGTATTGAGCATCATGTGGGGCCATTATACAGTATGGAGCACTGTGTGGCCATTATACACTATTGAGCATCATGTGGGGCCATTATACAGTATGGAGCATCATGTGTGGCCATTATACAGTATTGACCATCATGTGGGGCCATTATACAGTACTAGACTGTGGCCCGATTCTAATGCATCGGGTATTCTAGAATATGCATGTCCCCGTAGTATGTGATTCGCGGCAGACTGTGCCCGTCGCTGATTGGTCGAGGCAACCTTTATGACATCATCGTCGCCATGGCAACCATTATGACATCATCGTCGCCATGCTGTGCCCATCTCTGATTGGTCGAGGCCGCCCGACAAACCGTCGACCACTCCATATAAGGTATGGTCTACAAACCGCCAACCACTCCATATAAGGTATGGTCTACAAACCGCCGACCACTCCATATAAGGTATGGTCTACAAACCGCCGACCACTCCATATAAGGTATGGTCTACAAACCGCCGACCACTCCATATAAGGTATCCTGTTTGTAGACCATACCTTATATGGAGTGATTTCCAGGACAGACAGACAGACAGACAGACAGACAGACAGACAGACAGACAGACAGACGGAAAAACCCTTAGACAATTATATATATAGATGGAGCATCATGTGTGGCCATTATACAGTATTGAGCATCATATGGGGCCATTATACAGTATTGAGCATCATGTGTGGCCATGGCATGCACAATTTGCTTCTAATAATCAGTTGGCACTCACACATTCATGTCTATTGGTTTGTGAAAAAAATCAGACCGTACTTGGATGACATCTGAGTGCAAACCCATTTTCACAAACTGACTGCATGGAGAAGGTGGAGAAACTTTTTTTCCATCCTCCACCTCAGAGAAATTCAGATCACACTCTGATTAAACCCTGATCAGAGTCTGATTAGCATAATTATGCTGATATTCTCGGATTGAGAGAATACGGTTGTCTGCACCTGCCCAGAGAGAAATCCATTTTCGGCATTGTTTTTGCTAGGTTCATTATGGACATTGCTGGATAGCCACTTTAAAGGGAACCTGTCACCCCCAAAATCGAAGGTGAGCTAAGCCCACCAGCATCAGGGGCTTATCTACAGCATTCTGGAATGCTGTAAATAAGCCTCCGATGTATCCTAAAAGATGAGAAAAAGAGGTTATAATATGCTCACCCAGAGGCGGTCCTGATACTATGGACGTCGCGGTCCGGTCCTGGGCCTCCCATCTTCTTACGATGACGTCCTCTTCTTGTCTTCACGCTGCGGCGCAGGCGTACTTTGTCTGCCCTGTTGAGGGCAGAGCACAGTACTGCAGTGCGCAGGCGCTGGGAAAGGTCAGAGAGGCCCAGCGCACTGCAGTACTGTGCTCTGCCCTCAACAGACCAAGTACGCCTGCGCCTGCGCCGCAGCGTGAAGACAAGAAGAGGACGTCATCGTAAAAAGATGGGAGGCCCCGGACCGGACCGCAACGCCCATTAGACTGGACCGCCCCTGGGTGAGTATAATCTAACCTCTTTTTTTCATCTTTTAGGATACATCGGGGGCTTATCTACAGCATTACAGAATGCTGTAGATAAACCCATGATGCTGGTGGGCTTAGCTCACCTTTGATTTTGGGGGTGACAGGTTCCCTCTAAAGTATCATTGTATTGCTTTGGACCAGAGTGAGACTCAGAATACACGAAGCTCTGCTGCAGACTCCACTAAATGTGCCTCAAAACACACCTCTGCCTGTCTGTGCCTTCAGCTCTGCCATATCTATAAACATGTCTGCCCTGCTATCTGATGGTGTCGCCCACACTCTCAGCTTTGCTATTCAAAGTGCCTGTCTGACAGCATAGTTCTGCTGTCCCAGGGTGCTGTCTGCATACTCAGCTCTGCTATTCTAAGGTACACGTCTGCCTTCACAGCTCTTCTGTTCCAAGGTGCTGTCTGCACATTCAGCTCTACTATGGCCCAATGTGCATGTCTGTCTACATTGGCTCCTTTACCAAGCCACTTTTCGCACATCCAATTCTGCTGTACCTAGATGACTACATACACTGATCTACTATTCTAAGGTGCCTGTGCACTCATCCATTATATCCAGCTCCTTTGTTCCACATGGCAGCATATCCAGTTCTACTGTTCCACGTGCAGTCCAAAATATCTAGTTCTCTGCTGCCCTAGGTGTCGATTCGCTAATCCGGCTCTGATGATAGTCTAATAGTGTATCTCTGCACTAATACCTCAGGTTCAAGCTTTTAATCCAGACCTATGACTTAGCAAAGCCATTTCCCTAGATGAGCCAAACAAAGTTTCTGAATATCTACCACATATCAGTACAATGACTGATTTAAAGGGAATGTGTCACAGTGTATCTGCAGTCTGATGTGTGGACATAAAGGTATAAACAAAGAGAAGCTGAGAAAAATGATATATAGGTTTGTTGGAAAAGATTCAGTATGCCTTGTATTTTATTTATAGAAATCCCTGGTGTTTGTACATGAGTCCAGTGGATGTTCCTACTCACCGATTGACAGGTATCTTTACATGTACAGTCCAACAAGGGAGGCTGTCAATCATGGAATAGGACAGCCCACTAAACTCATTCACACAAACACTGGGTGTTTCAACAAATAAAATGCAAGTTTTACTGACAATACATAAAAACGTATATCAATCTGATCAGCGCCTTCTGCTCTATAATAACATCTTACCTGCAGATCAGATACCATTTTAACATGTAAAAAACAGACGTATACTGAGCATAACAGGTTCTAGTAATAATTTTAATTAGTAAATCTTGTATAGAAAAACAGTTTATGAACAATATCAAGGTCAAGCAAACAAATGCAGACATAGGTCAATGAAACATCACAGATAGTAAAACACAAATCTTCATTAAGTGTGCTTATAGGCAAGGGCACACAAAACCAAATACTAACACATGTTATCTTTAAACCAGGTGCATGTATAAGTATATGTGTATAAGGTTGGAAAAGGTACCTCTTACCTATGGAAGCAGAAGGACTCTTGTTGTCTTTAAAACAGGCTAAGAATAGTCCCCGACGCGCGTTTCGCATAGTAAAATGTTGCTTTCTTAACTAGTGATGAGCGAACGTGCTCAGATAAGGCATTATGCTTGTATGCTAACCGAGTGTCTTCAGCATGCTCAAAACATATGTTCAAGTTCCTGTTTGACAGCCACAACACATGCAGGGAGTGCCTAACAAACAGGCTAACAATGAGACTCTCATTTTCAGCTTTTTTTGGCAAATTCCAATTATGCAAATTGAATAAAAAAGAAGGTGCATTATTAGTTACATCAACAGGATAATATGAAAAATATTACGGGGGTTCAGTGGCAATGCACTAAGTTGAGGGAGTCATCCAAAAAGGGACAATACTCTAAAGTGCTTCCATACATTGTTAGCTCAGCCTCTGTCATATACCCTTGCCAGAATCTCCAGGATCAAGATTGTTTTCCTGCATCAAATAAAATTATGGAAAAAAATCTGGATCTTTTCTAGCGTTGATTGTAAGGACTCTCAAAGAAAACCTCCCCGGTTAACAAGTAACTTTAGTTATGCTTTTTCTGAACAACTTGTTTCAGACCCAAAGTGGGTCTGTCGTCAGATTCCCAAATGTTTTTGACAGTATTCAGACAATCTGATGTCAACAAAGTTTTTTTGTTCTTGTATTTTTTATATAAAAAAATGAATGTTTACCGAAATATTTGAACTTATGTTGTTCTGTTGGCCATTGTTGCCATTTCTGCGGAATTTTAGAATTCTTTTATGCTTCTTAGTTGTGGCTCTCCTCTTTGTTATTCTCAGTGTATTTTGTACAATCCTCTTTGATTCCTTTTGTTTTTATACATTTTAGCCTTTTCATCTCTGAATTTCACCGAGTGTTCACATAGTTTCATCTGAAATTGATTTGTGACGTGTCTTTGAAGACAGTAGGTAAGTAATATCGTGAAAATCTGATGGTTTATCATTGTTTTAATCTTCTTTTGAAGTTTGCACATTAAAAAGTCCATGAAGTCCACAAACTTAAAAAAAACTGTTGTACTGTTATTTATTTTTATGGCTTTTTGAAAAATTACTCATCAAAAAGAAGAATTTAAATCACATATTAATTCTGCAGCAATTTGCAGACATCACCATCACTGTTCCCATTGGTGCTCGCAATCTGAATTCCCTATCAGTATGTCTTTGGAGTGTAGGAGGAAACAAAAGAACCCTGAAGCGCTATTAATTCAACAGCACTTTAAAGACATCCTCACTGGGGCTCAAAATCTGAATTCCCTACTAGTATGTCTTTGGAGTCTCCCCTTTGTGGATCAAACTTTTAATTCCCTATCAGTATGTCTTTGGAGTTTCCCCACTGAGGCTCACAATCTGAATTTGTGGGAGGAATCGGAAAACCTGGAGCACTATTGGTTCCGCAGCACTTCACAGACATCTTCATCACTGTCCTCATTTGTCTTTCACAATATGAATTCCCTATCAGTATGTCTTTGGAGTGTGAGAGGAAACCGGAGCACCCCAAGGAAACCGACTCAAACACGGGGAGAATTTGTTAACTCTTCGCGAATGTTGTCTTTTCGGTGGGATTTGAACTTAAAGGAGTTGTCCACTACTAGGACAACCCATTCTCATCCTGAATGTTTGCCCACTTACACTCACCTCCCATGCGTGCGCTGTTCCAGGAGTGCCGACAGTCTTATTCCCAGGGCTGACATAAGGTTGTTACATCACATGAGCCGTGCGGCCATCCTTCACTAGCATCACTGTCCCCGCCTTTGGACATATAAGTAATCAAGAGGAACTTAGAGCCGCGTCTGGCAGCCCACTTCCTCTTGATGGATTATACGTCTGAAGGTGGGGAAAGTGACGCCAATGCTGATTGTCTGCAGAGCTTATGTGATGCAACAACCTTATGCCAGCCCCGGAAATGCAAGTGCTGACAATGCTGGAACGCCAGTGGCAAAGGAGGTAAGTATAAGTGATTTAATTTCAACAGGGGCAAACATTGAGGATGAGAAGGGATTATTCTACTAGTGGACAACTCTTTTAAGACCTCACCATGCCAAAAACAAAGAGGTTGTACAGTTACACTGCTATTAGTGAATTCTTAGTCAAAAGAGAAGGTGCCCTGTTCAAACTCATCTTATGGTTACAAAAAGCGTTAAAGCTCTGGAGGACTGTCTCGGCAGGCAGGCAACCTATAGATTCATTAGGTAGTATGTAATAACTATTTCACCCTCTAGTGGTGCTGTAGGATAATCGAGCACTTACTGTCAAGTTTCTCTTGATATTACAGATTGGTGAGAAACCAGGCAAGATGACAATTTGTGATCAGCTTATTGAAAAGAGATCTGTCTGAGCAAAGATATTTGAAATATCCCTTGATAGGGCGTTGATCCAGGGAACTAGTCTGATTGCAGTATGTGGAGTCGGGAAGGAATTTTTTTCCCCAATGTGGAGCTTACTCTTTGCCACATGGGTTTTTTTTTGCCTTTCTCTGGATCAACATGTTAGGGCATGTTAGGTTAGGCTATGGGTTGAACTAGATGGACTTAAAGTCTTCCTTCAACCTTAATAACTATGTTACTATGTTAATAAAAGTGGGTGACCCCTTTACTACATTTTTTTTGTTCTATTGGGATGGAACATTTAATAGTGACCAACTTAACACAAAGATAAAAAATTTTCATAGCAATTGTCTCAGCAAGGCCTTGGAAATTGACTTTGCAATCTGGATTATTATTTTGTGAAAAGGAGGTCTCACATTTTACAATTTTTAACAGTTTACTTTACACTCTTCCATTCCCAAGAGATCTTCCATTTTCGAATTCCAAAGATTTAACCATTTTTCAGATGAAATATTTTTTTTCTGCCAAAAAAGACAGCATTAGTAGAGTTGAAAAAAAATTAATTGCCTAAGCAGTTTGAGGTATAACAATGTTTTCATCTGACTTCTTGGGCGTCTGAGAATGTATTCAAGTCTCTATCCTGTAGTAACTTACATTAACACAGTACAAAACTAGGATTAAAGAGAACACACTTCTAAGAACGTGAACGGCAAAAGAAATGCTTAAATGACGTTTACCTGGACTGTAACCTCATTTTTATGATCTATTGATAACAGTAAAGTCGCTTGAGTATAGAGGTCATAGATCAGCCATTTTCTAAAGCTTCTGATAATGGCACTCTGATTGCAGTCTATCGAAAAAAGTTACAGCTCTAAAAAACAAAGTTATTAAAAAATGTAAAGTTGTAAAAAACTAAAGAAACTTATATTTAGCATCAAAAGTTTTAAAGTAAAGACTAGTTTCAAACAGAAACAGAAAGAAAAACATGAAAAGATAGAATTTTTTACATTGTTAGTGCTATTTGCTGCATTGTCTAAAGTATCTATGCAGCCATATAATTCCCTGTCTGGGAATCAAAGATCAATTTATGGGAAGTATATGGAAAAAGCTTGTACAAGCCCTGGGAAAAATATAAATTATGTAGATATTTCCATTGACATATTTAATCTTAGATCCCTAGTGCCAGCCATTAAAGAATCATACCTCCAAAGCCTCTTTAGCTTTTTGCGAAAGAGAATACATTTTATACTGAAAAATAAGAACAAAAATCAAAACAAAGATGAAAAATAAACTAATGCTAACACTATACATAATGAAATTATAAGAGATGAGCGAAAAAAGTTAGATTTTTTTAGTTATTCGCATCAGCACAGATTCAGAAAGATGATTCATTCATCACCCGTCCGGTCCTTATCACATCTTCAGATTGCCACCAGCCACGTTGAATTCCCTGGGGCTCTCACGCTGGACTGGGATTTCGGGGTCTGATGAGGACTGGAATCTGCGTACAAGCAGAATCTACGTGTAAGCGAATTACAGAAAGTCCTATTCTTAATTCATTCGCCCATCTCTAATAAAATTCAGATGCGGTTGGACTTTATGTGACTTGCGTTTTGCAGTTGTTGTACCTTCAGGTTCACAATGCAACTCCATTCACTGGTATTGTGGCTGAGAACTTTGGTCACCCTACAGTTGTAGATGACAAAGTCGCCGTGTATCCTCAACCTGAATCACTGACATAGCCAGTTTTCAGCAAAGAGCAGAAGTCCATGATGTCACCTAGGTGTATAGTAAGGGAACCAGCACTGCAAAATATAATGTGAATCTTTGGCGTTGACTCCCACACTGGAGAAGAAAACCTAGAAGACAGCATAGACCATGGCCACTCCATGCTGCTATTCAGAATAAAATAGTGATTTAGATTCGTTGTGCACACTCCTGCCCTATGATCTTCTTTCTATTAGTGGAAGTATACTTTCAGGGTTTTCTCTTTTCTGAGAACATGGAAATAGGCACTTAGGCCCGGTTCATCATAATTTTGCATCCTTCTATATGTGAAAGCATTTTCTATTTTTGCACCAAATTCATTATGGCTTTCAATCAATTTTTCCCCTATTTTTTTCAGTCCTCATTTTTTACGTTCATTTGACAATGTGGTTATAGTTTTTATTAACAACGTCTTCAGCAAATAAACCATTGGCAAATTTTTGGTACAAAAATCTGTCTATATTTTTTGTGAATTTGAAAATTCATGTGCCATATTTTACAACTTAATAAGTGTAATAAGAGGCATTGAATTCATGGAGAACAACTTCACTGTGAATCAAATTTCCAGGGAAAATCCACTTGAACGGGAAAATTAAATTTTTGCATGATTGGATCATCTCTGCTTAACAGCTATGGTCACCCTTTTTATCGAGGAGGGGTATTTTTACATATGTTTGTGGTTACCATTTATTTATTAGGTTGTACTACATATTAATCTGAAATCTATGTTCCAAACTGCCCATCATGCTGTATGTAGTTTGCAGGATTGGTCCAAGTGTCCGATTTTTCTTTTCTCTTGTAGAAGTGTCTCTTCCTGCAATAGAGACTGAATGTGGGGTTTTCTAGTGTTTCTAGGGTGCTGCTATTTTCACTAGCTTTCATGTATTAGCAGAGCTCAAATGCTGTGATGCCTCCACTTGTAAGCCATGTTATCACTCCCAAAGGGATGTGACAATATGCTAAGTGGGCCAACTAGTAAAAAGGAGGAATGCAGCAGCACTCTGTAGAGGCGAATACACATGCAAACACAAAATCTTTCATAATTGCTGAGTAAACTAATAAAAAGTAAAAAAAAATAAAAAAATTACCCACAAAAATGAAGGCTCTTAGCACATAAAATGGCCAATTCATGTGAGCACGTCAACCGCGACAAGGTGACACTTTTCTGATGGGTCCTATCATCTAATAAATGCCTCTCTTGTGCTATAAAAGTCTACAGTGTGAATGGGCAAACACGCCTTTCTTGGGTTACAAACTTGCAGATTAAACTAAGCTGGTAGGAACCAGAGCTGATTATAAATACCCTTGGGCTGATGGGTGGGGTGCAGAGTCAGAAAGGAGGAGGTAACAACCTCCAATGGATAGCTTCAAAGAATAATAAACCTGACCTGCACCTCCATATAATAGGAACAGGTTCCTACTGCAATGAATACATAACTTGCAAAAAGGATTAACGCAGCAGCACTCTGTAGTGACTAATTCACATGCAAACACAAAATTTATCATAATTGCTGACTAAACTGTAATAAAAAGTAAAAAAAATATTTTTGACAAATTACTTACAAAAATGAAGGTTCTTAGCGCATAAATTGGCCAATTCATGTGAACACATCAACCGCAACAAGGTGACCTCTGTTATGTTGGGCTGGTGGTTAGGAGCACTAGAAATGACCAGATGAGCAAACTAGCAATACAGGACGAGCTCTGGGAAGTGGGAGCTCTGCTGACCGCAACGCTAAACCTATCACAACAACTAGAGATAGCCGTGGAGTGTTCCTGACTCTGCCTAGACGCCTCTTCACAGCCTAAGAGCTAACTACCCCTAAAGATAGAAAATACAGCCTACCTTGCCTCAGAGAAATTCCCCAAAGAAATAGGCAGCCCCCACATATATTGACTGTGAGTTAAGATGGAAGTCACAAATACAGGAATGAAATAGGTTTCAGCATAGGAGGCCAGACTGAACTAAACAGACTGAGGATAGAAAAGGTATCTTTGCGGTCAGCATAAAAAACTAACAAAAAACCACGCAGAGTGTGCAAAAGAAACCACCGCACCGACTCACGGCGCGGTGGTGCCACTCTGCATCCCAGAGCTTCCAGCAAACAAGATTAAATATAATAGCAAGCTGGACAAAAACACAGTGGTAACAAATAAGCTAGCAGGGACTTAGATTTTGCTGAAGTAGACAGGTCATCTGAAAGATCCAAGTGAACTGAACCAGTACTAGGACATTGACAGCTGGCATCAAGTAAGGATCTGAGTGGAGTTAAATAGAGCAGCCAGCCAAGGCCTGAACGAGATCAGCTGGAGAAGGAATCTCAGAACCAGCAGCTCCACTCACAGCCACCAGAGGGAGTCCATGAACAGAATTCGCCGAAGTACCATTCATAACCACAGGAGGGAGCTCGAGAACAGAATTCACAACAGTACCCCCCCTTGAGGAGGGGTCACCGAACCCTCACCAGGACCCCCAGGCCGATCAGGACGAGCCAAATGTAAAGCACGAACTAAATCGGCAGCGTGGACATCGGAGGCAACAACCCAGGAATTATCCTCCTGACCATAGCCCTTCCACTTAACCAGGTACTGAAGCTTCCGTCTCGAAATACGAGAATCCAAAATTTTTTCCACCACATACTCCAACTCCCCCTCAACCAACACCGGGGCAGGAGGATTAACGGAGGGAACCATAGGCGCCACGTACCTCCGCAACAACGATCTATGGAACACATTATGGATGGCAAAAGAAGCTGGAAGGACCAAACGAAATGAGACAGGGTTGAGAATTTCAGAAATCTTATAAGGACCAATGAAACGAGGCTTAAACTTAGGAGACAAAACCTTCATAGGAACAAAACGAGACGACAACCAAACCAAATCCCCAACACGAAGTCGGGGACCAACACAGCGACGGCGGTTAGCGAAACGTTGAGCCTTCTCCTGGGACAATGTCAAATTGTCCACTACGTGAGTCCAAATTTGCTGCAACCTGTCCACCACAGAATCCACACCAGGACAGTCCGAAGGCTCAACCTGCCCTGAAGAAAAACGAGGGAGGAAACCAGAATTACAGAAAAAAGGCGAAACCAAAGTGGCCGAGCTGGCCCGATTATTAAGGGCGAACTCAGCCAAAGGCAAGAAGGACACCCAATCATCCTGATCAGCAGAAACAAAGCATCTCAGATATGTTTCCAAAGTCTGATTGGTTCGTTCGGTTTGGCCATTTGTCTGAGGATGGAAAGCTGAAGAAAAAGACAAATCAATGCCCATCTTAGCACAAAAGGACTGCCAAAATCTTGAAACAAACTGGGAACCTCTGTCTGACACGATGTTCTCCGGAATACCATGTAAACGAACCACATGCTGGAAAAACAATGGAACCAAATCAGAGGAGGAAGGCAATTTAGGCAAAGGTACCAAATGGACCATCTTAGAGAAGCGATCACAAACCACCCAGATAACTGACATCCTCTGAGAGACAGGGAGATCTGAAATAAAATCCATGGAAATATGCGTCCAGGGCCTTTTCGGGACCGGCAAGGGCAAAAGCAACCCACTGGCACGAGAACAGCAGGGCTTAGCCCAAGCACAAGTCCCACAGGACTGCACAAAAGAACGCACATCTCGTGACAAGGAAGGCCACCAAAAGGATCTAGCCACCAAATCTCTGGTACCAAAGATTCCAGGATGACCAGCCAACACCAAACAATGAACCTCAGAGATAACTCTACTAGTCCATCTATCAGGGACAAACAGCTTCTCCGCTGGGCAACGGTCAGGTCTACCAGCCTGAAACTCCTGCAGCACCCACCGCAAATCAGGGGAGATGGCAGACAAAATTACCCCCTGTTTGAGAATACCAGCCGGCTCAGGAACTCCCGGAGAATCAGGTACAAAACTCCTTGAAAGGGCATCAGCCTTCACATTCTTAGAACCCGGAAGGTACGAAACCACAAAATTGAAGCGGGAGAAAAACAGCAACCATCGAGCCTGTCTAGGATTCAACCGCTTGGCAGACTCGAGATAAGTCAGATTCTTGTGATCCGTCAAGACCACCACACGATGTTTGGCTTCTTCAAGCCAATGTCGCCACTCCTCAAACGCCCACTTCATAGCCAACAACTCTCGATTACCCATATCATAATTGCGCTCAGCAGGCGAAAACTTTCTAGAAAAGAAAGCACATGGTTTCATCACAGAGCCATCAGAACCTCTTTGAGACAAAACAGCCCCTGCTCCAATCTCAGAAGCATCCACCTCGACCTGAAACGGGAGCGAAACATCTGGCTGACACAACCCAGGGGCAGAAGAAAAACGACGCTTCAGCTCCTGAAAAGCCTCAACGGCCGCAGAGGACCAATTGAACACATCAGCACCTTTCTTGGTTAAATCAGTTAATGGTTTAACAACACTAGAAAAATTAGCGATGAAGCGACGGTAAAAATTAGCAAAGCCCAGAAACTTCTGAAGGCTCTTCACAGAAGTAGGCTGAGTCCAATCATAAATGGCCTGAACTTTAACAGGGTCCATCTCGATAGTAGAAGGGGAAAAAATGAAGCCCAAAAATGAAACCTTCTGAACTCCAAAGAGACATTTAGACCCCTTCACAAACAAGGAATGAGCACGAAGGACCTGGAACACCATTCTGACCTGCTTCACATGAGACTCCCAATCGTCCGAAAAGACCAAAATATCATCCAAATATACAATCATGAATCTATCCAGGTACTTTCGGAAGATGTCATGCATAAAGGACTGAAACACAGATGGAGCATTAGAAAGCCCGAATGGCATCACCAAGTACTCAAAATGGCCCTCGGGCGTATTAAATGCTGTTTTCCATTCGTCGCCCCGTTTAATATGCACAAGATTATACGCCCCTCGAAGATCTATCTTGGTGAACCAGCTAGATCCTTTAATCCGAGCAAACAAATCAGACAGTAGCGGCAAAGGGTACTGAAATTTGACGGTGATTTTATTAAGAAGGCGGTAATCTATACATGGTCTCAGAGAACCATCCTTCTTGGCCACAAAAAAAGAACCCTGCTCCCAACGGTGACGACGACGGGCGAATATGCCCTTTCTCCAAGGACTCCTTTATATAATTCCGCATTGCAGCGTGTTCTGGCACAGATAAATTGAACAGTCGGCCCTTCGGAAACTTACTACCAGGAATCAAATTAATAGCACAATCGCAATCCCTATGAGGAGGTAGGGCACTGGATTTGGGCTCATCAAATACATCCCGGTAATCTGACAAGAACTCAGGGACTTCAGAAGGGTGGGAAGATGAAATAGACAACAATGGGACATCCCCATGTACCCCTTGACAACCCCAACTGGATACAGACATTGATTTCCAATCCAATACAGGATTATGGACCTGTAGCCATGGCAAACCCAAAACGACCACATCATGCAGATTATGCAACACCAAAAAGCGAATATCCTCCTGATGTGCAGGAGCCATGCACATGGTCAATTGAGCCCAGTACTGAGGCTTATTCTTGGCCAAAGGTGTAGCATCAATTCTTCTCAATGAAATAGGATACTGCAAGGGCTCCAAGAAAAAACCACAGCGCCTGGCAAACTCCAAGTCCATCAAATTTAGGGCAGCGTCTGAATCCACAAATGCCATAACAGAATAGGACGACAAAGAGCAAATCAGAGTAACGGACAAAAGAAATTTTGGCTGTACCGTACCAATGGTGGCAGACCTAGCGAACCGTTTAGTGCGCTTAGGACAATCAGAGATAGCATGAGTGGAGTCACCACAGTAAAAACACAGCCCATTCTGACGTCTGTATTCTTGCCGTTCATCTCTGGTCAAGGTCCTATCACATTGCATAGGCTCAGGCTTCTGCTCAGAAAACACCGCCAAATGGTGCACATTTTTGCGCTCACGTAAGCGTCGATCGATCTGAATGGCCAAGGACATAGACTCATTCAGACCAGCAGGCATGGGGAATCCCACCATAACATCCTTAAGGGCTTCAGAAAGACCCTTTCTGAAAATTGCCGCCAGGGCACACTCATTCCACTGAGTAAGCACAGACCACTTTCTGAACTTCTGACAATATACCTCCGCTTCATCCTGACCCTGACACAAAGCCAGCAAAATTTTCTCTGCCTGATCCACTGAATCTGGTTCATCATAAAGCAATCCAAGCGTCAGAAAAAACGCATCTACATTACGCAATGCAGGATCTCCTGGCACAAGGGAAAATGCCCAGTCTTGAGGGTCGCCACGTAGCAAAGAAATAATAATTTTTACTTGCTGAATGGGGTCACCAGAGGAGCGGGGTTTCAAAGCAAAAAACAGTCTACAATTATTCTTGAAATTCAGGAACTTAGATCTATCCCCAGAAAACAATCAGAAATTGGAATTCTGGGTTCTAACATCGGGTTCTGAACTACATAATCTTGAATGCTTTGTACCCTTGCAGTGAGTTGATCCACACAAGAGGACAGACCTTGAATGTCCATATCTACACCTGTGTCCTGAACCACCCAGAGGTTAAGGGGAAAATAAATACAAAACACACTGCAGAGGAAAAAAAATGGTCTCAGAACTTCTCTTATCCCTCTATTGAGATGCATTAACACTTTGTGGGCCAGCAGTACTGTTATGTTGGGCTGGTGGTTAGGAGCACTAGAAATGACCAGATGAGCAAACTAGCAATACAGGATGAGCTCTGGGAAGTGGGAGCTCTGCTGACCGCAACGCTAATCCTATCACAACAACTAGAAATAGCCGTGGAGCGTTCCTGACTCTGCCTAGATGCCTCTTCACAGCATAAGAGCTAACTACCCCTAAAGATATAGAAAATACAGCCTACCTTGCCTCAGAGAAATTCCCCAAAGAAATAGGCAGCCCCCACATATATTGACTGTGAGTTAAGATGGAAGTCACAAACACAGGAATTAAATAGGTTTCAGCATAGGAGGCCAGACTGAACTAAACAGACTGAGGATAGAAAAGGTATCTTTGCGGTCAGCATAAAAAACTAACAAAAAACCACGCAGAGTGTGCAAAAGAAACCACCGCACCGACTCACGGCGCGGTGGTGCCACTCTGCATCCCAGAGCTTCCAGCAAACAAGATTAAATATAATAGCAAGCTGGACAAAAACACAGTGGTAACAAATAAGCTAGCAGGGACTTACCTTTTGCTGAAGTAGACAGGTCATCTGAAAGATCCAAGTGAACTGAACCAGTACTAGGACATTGACAGCTGGCATCAAGTAAGGATCTGAGTGGAGTTAAATAGAGCAGCCAGCCAAGGCCTGAACGAGATCAGCTGGAGAAGGAATCTCAGAACCAGCAGCTCCACTCACAGCCACCAGAGGGAGTCCATGAACAGAATTCGCCGAAGTACCATTCATAACCACAGGAGGGAGCTCGAGAACAGAATTCACAACAGACCTCCCTCTGATGGGTCCTATCATCTAATAAATGTCTCTTTTGGGCTACAAAGGTCTACAGTGTGAATGTGCAAACATGCCTCTCCTGGATTACAAACTTGCAGATTAAATTAAGCTGGTAGGAACCAAAGTTGATTATTAACACCTTGTCGCGGTTGATCGGCTCACATGAATTGGCCAATTTATGTGCTAAGAACCTTCAAGTAATTTTTTTTTTTATTTACTTTTTATTACAGTGATGATGTTAGTCTCTGATACTTCCGCAATGTGGGATAAGGTGCCTGCCAAGTTTTATTTTTTGCAAACCGCAAATCGAATCTCCAATTGTACAAATTTGGGCAAAACTGCAAATTTCAGGAAATTCTGTTAAATCCTTCTGCTGATGGGCAAAAGTCCATGAGATCAAACTTCCACGAATGACAAATTGTTAACCTATTATTACAAATAGATCATGATTTTTCTTTTTCTGGAACCCCAGTGAATATAAAAAAAGTTTCCACCTTATGAGAAATTCATAAACCAAATAAATTGATCATTCACAACAAGCGTACATGTAATCCATCAGCAGCTGTGAGATAAAATATGTTTAATCAGATTACCCCAACTCGGAAAATATAATGTCATAGAAATAATATCTCTACAGTACTCAGCCATATATTGCAGCACAAGATTTCAGCATTTCTTGGCTCCTTTCAGGCACACGGCCACAAAACACAAGTTGGTAATCAGTAAAGTCCCAGCAACTAAATGCATTGATCTCCATGTTTTGTTCATGATCCCCCCAGAGATTAATAGATAACAGACTGACCTCAATGTATTACACTGGAAGAACAATCTCCATGATCATCACATCTCCATCTGCCTGAATGTGCGCTGAATGTACAAAGAGATGAATCTTATATATTTCAACTTTTAGTTGACTTCTGTTTTTTTTCAGGCAGCTTTTGATTAAATGAGCAGAATCTACTTCCAATGAAGACTATGGACAAGGACATGTAAATCCCTAATTCCACCGCTATAGGTCATAAATGATGGAATATACCGCACACATTTAAACCCTTCATACCCCGGCGACTTTACATTATTTGCGCATTCATCCCCCTCTCCCTCTGTCCATACTGTCATAAGAGGATCTGTTTTGATGGGGTTTTTTAGCAGTACAAGCTTTAATTTTGAAAGACACCATTCATTTTACCATATGAAAAACAGGAGGACAAAAAATCAATTTGCAGCAAAATGATGAAAAAAAACGAAATTCCAACATGGGCTTCAAGGACTCGTACCACAAAAAACTTATCTTCGTAAATCAGGACAATTATGGTAAATTTGTATAGTTTATGACAGGTAGAAAGAGTAACCCCAAACAGAATTTTCATATCTCTACTAAATATACAGCTTGCTCTGTATTATCTTTTGCTGGCTCATGGTCCTCTCCATGGATCCACCATGGGACATAAAGATAATGTGATCCTTAGTATCCTACCTCTAAATGCGGCCAAATTTGACCAAAAGATTTTCATGCAGCCACATACTGAACGATTTCGTGCTGGTCTGTGAAGTATTTGTAGAAAAAAAAGCATGCACTCTGGGAATTATGGCAGGTTCAGGCTGAACCTGGATGGATCCAGTAGAATCATGTACTTGAAAAAACAGCCGCACTCAAGATATGAATTTTTGAATGCATAACATAGGTGAAATTTATTGAAAGCACCACAGTGAAAATAAAGTGTAGAGGTAACGTTTTGACCCCGTGATGGGTCTATATCAAACCTCACTTAAAGGAAGAGAGAGACAAGAGGAGGAGGAGATGCCGCGCCGTAGGTAATTATAGAGGTTCCTGGAAAGAACTAATAATGTAGAATTCAGAGATCCGGAAATGCATGTAAGGGGAACACGATGCCAAAGGCGGCTGCAGGTCTGGACCCACAGCCGCCTTTGGTATCATGTTCCCCTCCCGGGCATTTCCGGATCCCTGAATTCTACATTATTAGTTCTTTCCAGGAACCTCTATAATTACCTATGGCGCGACATCTCCTCGTCCTCCGGTCTGTGAAGTATGACTTCAAGAAAAAGACCAAAGACAATTATCAAACTGATCACAGCCTTGCTCTATAACATGGACTTGGCTTCTACTGAAGTATATAGATTTTATTTGAAATGTGCTTCTTTACAATTATTTTGACATGCAACCACACTGGAGATCAGCTTTAAACAGATATCCAACATTGGCAAAATAATGTGCCAACAGTGAACAGGAAATGGTCAAAGTCTTTCTTTTCTCGTAGTATGAAATCTGTAGAGAATGATCAATTGCATAGGTATAGAGCCAACATAGACTGGGACCCATCTCCAAATGTCACTGGAGTGGCCAACATTATATGGACATCTTTTGAGTTTTTTTTAGTTTTTGTTTAGAACTTTTTTACCCTTATATTAGAGATGATCAAATCGAGACAAATAAAAATTGTTTTGAATTTCAGAAAAAAAATAGATTTACCAGAACTTTTTTCTGATTTCAAAGGAAGGGCTCTAAAAATATTATACTCACCCTGCCCCTCACTTGTCCTCTTGCCACTGCTCTCTAACCCAGTCTTCTTCTTGCTCTCTTCTTGCCTCCAGCACTAGTCTTGTCTTCTTTCTTCAGTCTTCTTCACCTATCATGCTTCCAGAGTTGACTAGAACTCAAGTAACACCATGATGTTGTGTGCCAACTTAAAGTATAACATTGTGTGAGACCTAGCGAGAGCCTGAGATGCCAAAGAGTGAAGAAGAGTGAAGGCGGAAGAGAAGACTAGAGGCGGGAGGAAGAAGCAAGTCAAAGAGGACTGGTCAGAGATCTACAGCGCCAAGATAGATGAAGTGCAAAATGGTTTTAACCTTTTAACATCCCAGGAGAGACGTAGAGACGTCAGAGTATAATAAATGAATTTTACCATCAATTTACTTCACGTCAAATAAATTTTGCACAAATCAAATTTCCTGGCTAAATACAAGTGAATCTGTCGAATCGGATTTAATCACATTCACTCATCTCTGATCTACATAGATAACATTTTTCCAAACTGATCAGGTATAAATGGTTGAATACTGGAGCTTGAAGGCAGACAATAAGATTTTTTATATCAATATCTCAGTTTCCACAAATAATAGGAAATTTTTGGGAGAAAAATAATATATTGACATTGGCTTTAGAACATTAAATATGTGACTATTCAGCAGGAGAAACAAATGCGTTTTACTGCTATGCATCAAGTACAATAAAATAATATATCATTTTCAACCTAAGGGTGAATGCACCTTGAAAAGAACTTACCATATGAAAGAAGATTTTTAAAGCTTTTTAAATTTAAGCTCTTGAAAGGTAACCATGGCAACCAGTAACTTAAAGGAATTTTGCCAGTCTTCTGAAGAATGTAGGGGTGGATTCGACAGTAGGTCCAAATCTGAGACACAAACACACTTAATAGCTGACATTTTAAAATCTCCTAATAATTATGATGCCATGTCGCAAGCTTAATTCCTGATAAAGTACATGCATTAAAAGGCCAATACGATTAAAAAGTAACTGCAGTTTTAATTTTTAGTTCATAAATCAATAGTACACATGAAAATAAGTAACTTTGTAATGTATCTTATTAGAGAAATTGGCTTCTTTCTCCTCTTGGACTGATTTTTAACTCTTAATTAATGAGTAAAATCCGTTTACAACTAATACAGATGTTCATATTACTGAGAAAAGAGATGACAGTTGATGCTTATAAAGATCTACGGGTAGGGAGAAAGGAGATGCAAGGAAAAGCAACAGGCAGAAAGAGTAGTCGTGAAAAAATGTAATTCAAAAACTTAAGCCATAAAATTCATTAATCACAATGGGAAAAAATTATTACTACTGTGGTTGCAGCAGTTGCAAACGAGAGTCCTTGGGATAGTACTTGGCACACTGTAGGCATCATCGAGCCTACCATTGTGCTTCACTGTAGGCAGGGTGTTCTTTTAATTCATTCTCCTCCAGATGAACGGATCATTCATTAGCCCAAACAGTTACCATTTTAATTCATGGAACAGAGTCTCAAAACTTTTGAAACTAATTTATATGGTTTTGAGCATATTGGAGTCAACGTTTTGTGAACTTTGGGGTAAGTAGAGCTGTTTGTATTGGAGTTTCAGTGTACAGAATGAGTCTTATGTGTGCAAACTCAAACTTTAGTTCTTGCTGCTACTAAATATTGCTACACGTCATCTGAAGTTACTTGAGTTTTTTCTGCAGATACAGCTCTGGCAAAAATTAAGAGACCACTGCAAAATGTTCAGTTTGTCTGATTTTTCTCTATAAACTTCTGACAACGTCTCCGAATTTCCAACCAATAAATTTTGCATTTTTGTTCTGACAAAGAAAAATGGTCAAAATAAAAAAAAAAACCCAGTGCTTTCAGACCTCAAATAATACAAAGAAAACAAGTTTATAATAATTTATAAACAAAAAATACTAATACTCTAACTCATGAGTTCAGAAATCAATATTTTGTGGAATAACCATGATTTTTAATCACAGCTTTCATGTGTCTTGGCATGCTTTCTACCAGTCTATCACACTGCTCCTGGCACAAAAATGTAAGCAGTTCTTCTTTGTTTGATGGCTTGTGACTATCCATCATCCTCTTGATTACATTCCAGAGGTTTTCAATGGGGTTCAGGTCTGGAGATTGGGCTGCCCATGACAGGGTTTTGATGTGGTGGTCTCTTAATTTTTGCCAGAGCTGTACATGAGGAAGGGCTGAAATTTGAATAAATCACTTGTTATTAGTTGTGTTGAGGTATCTAAATTGTTCATTTCATTGGTTTATTGGAAACAGCAGAAGGTTTATAAATTTTGCTAAAAAAACTTAGGCCCCGACTGAACAAAACCCTCAATGTCCATGTTGGTCTTGATGAGGGGGCATACTTAAGTAAAATGTGCCTCTGTGTACCTTGCCAAAAGTCTTACTCCAGTCAGGGAGTGGAGTAAGATTTCTGGTATAAGGCACACCGCACTATGGGCAGGATGAATCACAGCCTGGCTGCACAATTTCAGGCCAGGTATATTAGTCCCTGAAATGCTCTGGCATTTTATAGATAATATACTTTGAAGATCCAGCAGGGGACAAGAGCCGGAGACCAGACCAGACTTGTCAGGCTCTGACCTCTGCCATAGTTACTGATTCACATATCTCTCCCTATGAACACGGGAGGATGAGATCTGTTATTCAGCAGCTGTAGCGGTACGAAGAGCAGGCCAAAGGCAGAGCCGGACTAGTCTCGTCTCTGGCTATGTCCCCAGCCCGATCTTCAAACTGTTATCTGAAGCATTGGAGGGTTTTGGGAAACAATATACTCGGCTCCATGTGTGTAGTCCGACTACGAATCATGCTGCCCGCTGTTTGGGCAACATGAATCAGATGACAAATGACCTTTAAAATTAGGCCCAAATTTTAACTTAATTATTTTTATATAAAACAAATTTAAATGAAGAATCGAAATGACCAATCGGAGATATGAAAACTGTGCCTTTAAATAACAATTAAATGTGATCAGCATTTTCATTATTCTAACAATTGAACATTCTAGAACAGTTTTGAGCCAGGACATCTGTGCTGTGAGTCAACGCAGCATGGAAAACCTACTGTGGAGCCCTTTTCAGTTTGATGAGTTAAAAAAGAAATCAAATAAAAAGGAATCTGATAAATTGCCTTTAAAAAGAATAGTTATTATTTCCAATCTAATTATGTTGTCAGGAACGAAAAAAAAAAACTAGCTGGAGGTTTATTTTTAATTTCACTTAAATAGGGACTTTAATCGCTGAGCTGGAGATGTGGAGAGAGTGGAGGGAAGAATAATAAATAATTGGGCGCCTCCCAAACATAAATCGAAGATGTTTATACTGATGAGATGACACTGGTGAATGCGTGCATCCTCGCTGAATTTCATCGGGAAGACGCAGAGAAGAGATCTCTATTTACATTTCTATCGCCTGAAATAAATTCAAAGTTTAATTGTGGAGCATGAAATCATAACGATGAGCTAGCAGAAAAGGAGAATGATGTATAAACCTGTTTTGTGGAGCATAGTACTAGAGTTGGGCAAATTTATTGGAGTGGAATCGAATTCTTCTTGAATTATATAAAAAGTCGTATTCTCCAGAATGTGTGCATGGTCGGTAGCTGCATTCATCCTGCTGTGAGCAGGCTGGCAGATGCAGTGACAGACAGGAGGCAGATCAAGGGTTAACAGGTTTTAATAAAACAAGGAGTTACTCCACGCAAGGAGATAGGAAAAACGTTAGGTAAAATGCAGGCAGAATAGGGAATACAGGGGTTTGGTTAGAGGAAAATCAATGCAGGAATAACAAAGAAATTCGTTCTCAAAGAAGTCACTTATCCATTGGGCGTCTTCCTGACAGAACCGGTCCTGGAGTAGATAATGGCACCAACAGCCATCAGCACGACGTGGATTTGGTGTGGTACTGAAGTAGGCGATGATAAGTTCCTAGCTGTCAACGTTGAGTCTTTGAAACGTCCCATGGAGTCCTCAGTAAGGAGACTCTGGTGGCCGTCAATGTATAGGCGACAGTCCTGTCAAAATTAAGCGAAGCTCGACGAATATGCACCGGGGATTCAGGAAGCTCTTCCCAGCCCACGTCTCAGTCTCTGTCAGGTGCCACACACGCAGCACTGACCGTTATAAAGCAACTGGCACCACGATGTCTGGGAGCCAACCTGCACACTGCGGGCTTCTCGTCAGAGTCTCCGCAGTAGGTTTCTCTTACAGCCAGGGGCGCATCTCTACTGCTAACGGTCCCTGAAGCCGGAGCTCTCACTCTCCTCAGCCGTGCTCTGCGCCTTCCCACCAACTCTGCCTGGTCCCGCGTGTTGCACTGCCCCTGGTAATGCTTTGCTATGCCCCCTGTCAGCCAGTGTAAAGATCGATCCAGTTGCCTAAACTTTCCCCTAGACAACAGAGGAGACAGCTCCGACAGTTCCAGACCCGGCACAAGAAAGGCACCCCCAGCCCGGTTTCTCTTCTTACACTGCAACACCATCAGCGCAGTGAGCTTGTGAAGCGAAAGTGAGCAGTGCTGGAGAAACCCTTTAACCCTTTCCAATTCAACGTCTGACCTTGTCCAACATTACGATTCTCTTGTTCTGCTCTGATGTTGGAAGGCATCAGGCATGTTTATCTGGTTGCATTTGTTCTGATTAGTAATGACTTTAGCCAACATATAGCACAGGTTGTTCTCTTTCGGTTTTTCGGTGGGCCACTTGTTTTGAAAAATTTTTAAAAATTGCATTGGAAAAGGTTCCGACTGCTACCCTGAACCTGAATTTTTTGCAATGAGAATATTTTCCATTTCATGAATAAAATTGTATGAAGAGGTCATCATTAAAATCAATGCAGAAAAAAGTAATGACTACTTTTACTTATTATGCTTGCTTATTTGTGCCATCATATTCCGCAGTGCTTTACAGATATCATCATCAAAGTCCCTATTTGGGGCTCTCAATATAATTTTCCTATCAGTATGTCTTTGGAGCAGAGGTATATCTAGGTTTTCTAACACAAGGGGCAAGAATTTACTTTGGTCCCCCAAGCACATATGCAATTTGCACACGTACAGTCACTTGCCGATGAGCTGCTCTTCCTAATTCTCTCATTGAAAAACTGAGAGAAGCAGGAAGAAAAGTTAGTTGTCACGTGACAGTAAGCATTAAGATTACATATGAATGAAGTAGCCATGTGATGACTGCTGGAATGAGCAAGCAGAGCTGAATCCTGACAGTGAATATATTATACGCTGACAGGATTGGCATGCCACAGGGCTTCATTTTATAATTAAAAACCTGTCTAGGTTTCAGATAAAAGTCTGTAGTCACTCTAGATGTCTGCAGGCTTCTGAATTCTCACAGCCCATGCACTGCACACTTTTAAGACCCTCCCTTGTGGAGGCAAGATTGGACGGTCGTGTGAGCACAAGTATGTGATTTGTATACTTCTGGCCAAATTCCGACCAGATGAATCCGGCCTCGCTCAATTCATTTTCAATGAGTGAGACCACGCATATCTGGTCGGCATGTGACCACATGCATGCAAATCGCATACTTTCTGTTTTGTGACCTCCCACTTTCACTACCGCGCCAGAGAAACCTGACAGCATGCAGTGTGCACTGTGAGAATTCAGGAGTTTACAGTCACATAGAAAGGCTGCATACTCATCACAAACTTGGACAACCTCTTTAATGCTCCTAACATTAAATAAAACATAGTAACCCTTAACTTGTCAGTTGACACAAGACTTTATTAACATAGACATGTACCACGTAATCTTATAAGTAATAGATTGTTACATATATACAGGATCAGAACCAATAACAGTACAAGAATCCATCACCAGAATCACCAGCAGTACAGAAATACATCACTAGAACTCCCATCAGTACAAAACTACAGCATGACAACCCTCATCAGTATAGAAATACATCACCAGAACCACCAGCAGTACATCAGGTGGTCCGACAGCGCCCCCTGCCGGATGTGCCTGGGGCAAATGCCCAGCCTGCCTCCTCTGGATACGCACCTGCTTTGGAGTAAACGGGAGAAGCTTGCAGAAACCCACGCAAACATGAGGAGAACATGCAAATTCTTTGTAGATGTTGTCCTTGGTGGGATTTCAACCCAAGACCCCAGTGCTACAATATAATAGGGCTGAATACTGAACCACGTACTTTTAAAATCAGTCCAATATCCCAGCATGTAACATCAAAAAGAATTCTCACTGCTGCATTTAAAAAGAGATTTTCAAGATACTTAATACATTCATATGGAGATTGAGAGATTTGTATTGAGAGACTGAAAAGTCTAGGTGTAGCCCTAGCCTTAGTCAGCTCTGAGCTTACACTTCTATATTGTTTTCTTTAAGACGTTGACCTCCTTAGAAGTTTAGTTTCTACATTACATAAGGTAGTTAATTAAGCATTCATTGCTCTAATTATACCTGCATGGAACCGTGACCCACATAGGGCCAGGTTACAATTACTATGTTACATCACACACCTGCTATTAGATCGAGTTACCTACAAGGAACGTTTTGCAGGTGTTATATCCTTCTATGCAATGCACTAAATAACTCGGAGCAGAGGATCTAGTTCTAGTTACAATTCTTTCATGAACTATTATTATCTATAATCCAGGAAAGGTTTATGTTTCTAGAAAATACTTGGCTGCCTACAATAAATTCACCATATGGTGTGCAATACAAAATGTAGATTGCAATTCAATTTACTGCCTCCTTATAAACATAATGCATATAACTGAAGAACTTAATCATTACGTACTAAAAACTTGTAACTATAGGGTACGACCTTTCCAAACTTCTGATTAACAGAAAATAATTATTTGATGCACTATGTGGCCACAGTTCTTTTCTGTCCACCATTTTTGGTGAGATTCTTAGCTGATGAAATGACCCTTACTATTATAACTCTTTTAGGGCATCACTAATTTAGTGCTCATTGGAAATGTTCCCCAAAAATGGTTCTGCATGATGTAACATCTAATGGAAACTATATAAACATTGCATTATGTAATATAATGATGAGCGCAAGTGCTCGCTACTTGAGTTTGTCTAGGGTGCTCGGGTATGCACCGAGTATTGCGGGTGCTCAAGTGACATGTTCATGTCCCTAGCCTGCATGTTTCACAGCTGTTAGACAACCACAAAACATGGAGGGATTGCCGTGAAACATGCTGGTTGAAGACTCAAACATGTCATTTGAGCACCTGCTATACTTGGTGCATACCCAAGCACCTTAGGCAAACTCGAGTAACGAACACTGTAATGAGTTGCCTAATTATTGGTGATATACTATTTCAGTGGTGTGAAGGACGGATAAGGTTACAGGTCACATATGTGGATAACAATTGGTTATGTAACAAGGTGGCACAGGGTGGTAGTCAAGGGCGAGTTCAATAGGACACATTCAGTGAGCACCCCAGCCCCTTGCACACAAACAGACAAGTGAAGTCCCAGTCCTGTGGTACAGTCAGTTACCTCCATCATACACCGTCTCCAGCTACTGGGGATGAGTATGCAGGAAAACACCACAGTCCACAGTTCTGCTCCAATGGGAAAACTTTACTATATTAATGCAATGATTCCTGCCCTGTCCCAGCAACTCCATGAGCCAATCCAGCCTCACCAGCTCCCATCTGGGTTTAGGAGCCACAAAAGTTCTTCTGGGGACGGTACCACAACACAAGGGCTGACCACACTGCCTGGCAGTCCTTGGCAGCTTGTATCCCTCAGACGGGGGTACTTTCTGTTCTGGGCTGTGATAGGCATCCTACCTCAGGCAAGCCTGCCCAGGCTCTGCTGCAGGAACAGGAAATTTATTCCCTGTCAGCCTGCTGGACCGGCCCCCTTTTTAACTCCTGCTATCCCAAAACTAACTATGTACATATGCAGGTACATGTTGTATACAACACATTACACTTAAAACAGTACATATAAAACATTACACATAAAACTTAAGGGAGCCATCAAGGTGCTGCATGAGATCAGTGTGTAGAAGAGAGGAGGCAACTGCCACCTCCTTACAGTTACGCCACATGAGATCTGTTTTAGGTGGGGACAGAGTATAAATAAGGTTATGACTACATGCTGTAGTCACTAGGCAGTAGATAGTGTGTGTGCTGGTATGAATTAAGTTTTATAGCACACCCAAAGTTATATCAGTAAGAGGTCCAAAGTGTGGCCTGAAACAGGAACAGGAACAGAGACCCTGAGATCGCATAGGGCTGTTATAGATTTCTTTATATGTTCTGAAACCTGGTCTCTGAGGTAGAAGTAAATCTGCGATCAGTAATAGGTTGCGAATCACTCACTGACATCTACTGATTTTGAAGTGGCTGTAATTGGTCTGACCAAAATTATGACCCTGGGCCTGCTCTACTGCAGTGTCGAAGTGAAATTGACTATGACGTGTAGCGTTAAGTGGAACTGTGGCCTGAGACAGTGGAAGCAGTCATGGCCTGTATCGACTTCTGTGAAGGTACCAAGGTGGCCTGCATCATCGGACCCTCTTACACCAATATCAGTAGGTAGCATTTTAGACTGTTCCCAGCAGAAGCAAAACAGCGGGATGTGGATACAGTGATAAGCTGCAAAATGTGCTGAGTAACATTCCCAGACTACTGAGTTGAGGTGCTGTGCCCATTGCCAGTGTCACTTGCTGGGTGAAATTACTATAAGAAGCTGTTTGTGTTCTTTAGTCTAACCACCAAACTCTGTGCCTCAGTACAGATGTGGAACTACCAAGCTCTGTGACTCAATCATGAAGTTTAATCCTGTAAGGCTTGTCAGGGACACACTGTTGATCTAGTGATGATCTATCTGTAGGATCAGTCAACAATATGAGATCGGTGAGGGTCCAACAATCAGAACCCACACCAATAAGCTGATGTATGGTCCAAGTTTCTCCATATGTAAATCCCGTATAACCCCTTTAAACTTTGAATAACCATTTGATGCCGTTACACACCTGTCCCAGATCAGTGGTTTGCGTTCCTCATTTCGGGCTCCTAAACTATGTTGTGTTCCATGTCGGACTTGCTATACTTTTGTTGCTCTATACACATTGACCTGCTCTGCTGCCTTTTCATACTTTCTTCTGACCTGCTTGCAGTTTCCTGCATTCCACCTATCTGCCCGCAGTCTCCTGATAGCTTCTATCCACGTGCGGTTTCCTAACGTCTTCAGGCAGCCAGTGGTTTTCTGCATTATGGGGCCTATGTTCTCTTGGACGTCTCCCGCCTACCTTCCTGCTGTCTTTTGACGTATTACACACACCTGCGATTTCCTGCATCCCACCTACCTGCCTTGGGTCTCCTGTTCCTCGGCTGTGCATGTCGCCGCGTGCCCTACCTATCTACTGCAATGACGCCCATGGCTCGTGAGCCCACCTGGACCTTGAGCTTGGAGGATAACCTCACCAGATGCGTAACTACCAAGCTCCATGCCACAATACTATGTGTAACCATCAAGTTTGTGCATTGCATAAGAAATTGGAACCACTGTTTGAGCTAAAGCTTGTGTTGTCTGTGTAACTGCACCACCTTAAAGTAAGGTACCTTGTTTGGGGCAAAAGACCATATAAAGAAAACTGACCTGTTTATATGTGGGCAAATTGGAGATAAGAAGGAAAATTATCCAGAGTCTTTGGCTACCCGTGCCTTGTATTTTAATACAAAGTAAATGTACGGTAGTTTATTCCAAATGTCTTGATGCAATTGTCCATGTGAATGTTTTAGAATACCATGAGGGTATACTAAAACATAATATAATCTGTGCAGAAAGTGGTGTTAACCAGCAAAGTATATTAAAGAAATGACAAGAAAATTAGAATATGAGGCACTTAGATACCACAAAGGTCTAATTCTAGACACTGTCTACCGAGCTGAGTAGTTCCTGCTTAATAACCCATTTAGCGCCTGCGGCCTGCAGCACATCTCAGTGTTCTGCGTTCCGCACCCTTCCTTCTCCAAGCGGGTTAAGCCATAACGAGCGCCGCACAATATCCCCAGCTGTTTCCTATGAATTATATGTTTAATATTGAAAAAAGGGATTTAATGATACTGCAAAGTTTTAAGAGATTAAAAAATGGAGACAAGAATATTATTATATTCATTACATCTGGAGAAAATTGCTTTATTGGAGCTAAAAAAAAAAAAAAGTTCCGAAAAATTTATAATCACAAAGGCCATTATTTTTTTAAGGCAAAATGTAAAAATATTGCTTCATTAGCAGCACTGCAGTAACAGCTTTGTGAGGGACCAGGGATCATGAAAGCTTATAGCAAATGAGACGTACAAGTAATGGCCCGTCATTTACTAACATACTCACTCAATGCATTAGCAGAGACTTAAAAGATTAATCTGAGCTAAGAGTCCTATGGATGGAGAAGAGCGCGGAAAGCGGGCGAGGGCTGTAAAGATACATTTTAATGGTCTATTCTTCTGGACTGAAATGACTAGACGGGAGATATGTATTTATTGTAATGTTTTCTGTTTTAATTTTATTTCCAAGTGATAGAGTGGATTTGCTGGTGGGTAAGTTACTGGAGAGTAAGTACTTTTAGCATTATCATTTGCCGCTTAGAAGAAATGAGAAAATGGATATAGCTCTCCTGTAAAGTGCTGGTAATAATAAAAAATAACCTGTAATTGACCTTAATCTTATCCATTCTTCATTATTTTCATTCTTGCTAACAAGTTTTTTTTTTTCTATTGATTCTAGCCATTTACCCGCATTCAATAAATCAAAATCATGCCTTCTATTAGATCATTAATTTCTGAAAATCCTCAGCACTAACATTAATTAAAACAGTGGCCGCGCACATATGTGGGTGAACGAGTATTTTGAAAGTACAAAAAATCCTTTATTTGTACAGTCAGTGATGTTTGTGTGTAGGGAAAGGCTGCCGAAGTTGACGGGAGTCATTTCTTCTTGCAGAAAAGAAAGGGGTAATTCAGGTTGACCTCAGAGTCAGGTTTACCAATGCCTGTGTGTATAGATGGGTGAGGGCACTGGTGGAGTGATACTAATGACACATTTACATATGTAAATTATGTGCTTGTGTATTTTAATTAGATACTTTCAGAATTTAAAGAAAAGAGATGTCACGTCTCAACTAATCAGGTGGATCATGGATGTTCCTGGTTCTAGAAGAGCAGTTTTTGAGCAGCATGGAAAGGTGGCAGTGGTAACATCTAATGGCAACTATATAAACATTTCATTATGTAATATTATAACGATGAGCGCAAGTGCTCGCTACTTGAGTTTGTCTAATGTGCTCGGGTATGCACGAGTATCGCGGGTGCTCAAGTGATAGATAAAAGACAAAACCAAAGAATCTCTAGATGAACTCTGGGAGGCATGTAAGACTGCATTCTTTGCTATTCCTGATGGCTTCATTAATAAATTGTATGAATCATTGTTGAACCGCATGGATGCAGTCCTTCAAGCTCATGGAAGTCAGACAAAATATTAAATATGACTCTAATAGCACCACAAGTTCATTCACCAATGCTATGCAACATATATTTATATTTTAAGTTAATTATTTGTGTGGGCGCATTACTTTCTGTGAGCGACAAAACTTTTTTTTTTGCCAAAATCTGACCATTCTGTGTCCATTAACTGAGCAATATTTCTGTATTGATGCCAATTTATTTTCTTAACTTAAACCACATTTCGGAGGGTTTCAGCTTTCAAAATAATAATTTATACAACCAATGGATGAATTTAAAGTCAGGTTATAAGGTTTTATTTACATAACATGGATAAGCGACATAACTTCTGTCAGGGAGTGTAATGTAGGCTGAACTCATCGATATCACATTTATGACAATCCAATGTGTATAGGGATGCCAGCCAGCTGATGGTAGGGAGAGATGTCGATTGGTCATGTCTAATTTCAGACTGTCAATCACTTTGCTCTTCTGGAAGCAAGTCTTCACCAGACATGTCTGTCGATAGCATTCTAATAAGGAAGACAAGAGCGTTTGGCCAAACGGGTGCTCATGGGAGAGCCAGCCGAGAGGGCTGTTGGTCAAACGATTGGCCAAAAATTTTTTCCGCTGGACGATAGCCATCTAATGTGTATGGCGGGCTTTACTCCCCTTAGCCAGCTTGAACCTGCAATCACTTGACTGTAATTATACTTTAAACTGAAATACTACAGTAACAATATTGCAGTACATAATTATAATTGTAGTTGTCCTATAATGCCCAACCAGGCTCGGACTGGCCCCCCAGAGAACCGGAGGATTCTACGGTGGGCCCAGGCACTGACACCTGCTGGCATACTGGCCAGCAGCTGCCTAGGGCCCCCACTGCTTCAGGGGCCCCCAGTTAGTGGCTATGGGTCCCCTGAGTCAAGGGGGCCCACCTTGAGCCAGCGTAGCAGCAGCTGGAGACAGGATCCTGTCCCCGCTGCTAAAGGAAAATGAATATTCACGCTTCCCCATGCCCATATGGGCACGGAGAGGCGTGAATACCATTTCTCTTTAATAGTGGGCAGCGTTAGCCGCAGGCTGCAGCTAACACTGCCCGCATGTAAAGCCCCACCACCGCACCACACACAAAGCACCGCACCACATACACACACACGCAGGCACACAGACACACACAGCGCAGCTCACCTCCTGGCGTCCTGCTTCCTGTCTGAGACAGCCCAGCTGAATGACGTCATCATCCAGCATGCTGTCTCGGACAGAAAGCTGCCGGCGAGGAAGAGGCTGCAGGGATGGGCTCCTGCTGTGGGGAGGTGAGTTGTGCTGTGTGTCTGTGTGGTGTGTGTGTGTGTGATGAGCTGCTGCAATGAGCTGTGCTGTGTGTGATGAGCTGTTGCCGTGAGCTGTGTGTGCGTGTGATGAGCTGCTGCTGTGGTGAGCTGTGCTGTGTGGGTGTGTGGTGAAGGACAATGATATTGGTGGGGGAGACAATGATGGAGGTGAAGGGCAATGATGGTGGTGGGGAAAACAATGATGGAGGTGATGGGCAATGATGGTGGGGGACAGACAATGTCGGAGGTGATGGGCAATGATGGAGGTGAGGTGAGGCAATGATGGAAGTGATGGGCAATGATATTGAGGGAGGCAATGATGGAGGTGATGGGCAATGATGGTGGGGGAGGCAATGATGGAGGTAATAGACAATGATGGTGGAGGAGGCAATGAAGGAGGTGATAGGCAATGATGGTGGGGAGGCAATGATGGAGGTGATGAGTAATGATGGCGGTGGGGGGAGGCAATGATGGTGGTGGTGGAAGGCAATGATGGAGGTGATGAAATGGGCAATGATGGTGGTGGGGAGAGGCAATGATGGAGGTGATGGGCAATGATGGATGTGATGATGGAGGTGATGAAATGGACAATGATGTTGGGAGAGGAGGCAATGATGGAGGTGATGAAATGGGCAGTGATGGAGGTGGTGGGGGAGAATGAAAGGGTTGGTGGGGGGCTGCATTATACTTTATGAGGGGACTACATTATATTCTGTGGGGGGACTGCATTATTCTCAGGGGACATTATATTATGGGGGGCTACATCATACTATATGAGGGGGCTACAGTATACTCTATGGGGGGCTGCATTATATTCTGTGGTGGCACTGCATTATTCTCTCAGGGGACTACATTATATTCTGGGGGCTACATATTACTATATGAGGGGGCTACAGTATACTCTATGGGGGGCTCCATTATATTCTGTAGTTGGGCTGCATTCTCTCCGGGGACTACATTATGTTCTGGGGGCTACATCACCCTATATGAGGGGGGCAGCATACTCTATGGGGGCTGCATTATACTCTGTGGTGGGCTGCATTATACTATATCAGGGGGGCTGCATTACATTCTATGGTGGGGACTGCATTATACCTGAGGAGGTTGCATTATATTTTGTGGGGTGCCGCATTATATTCTATGAGAGGGGACTGCATTATATTTTATGAGGGAGCTACATTATATTCTATGAGAGGGTGACATTATATTCTGTGAGGGGGCTACCCCAACCCTTGCTACATACTGTAATTAAGATGTGTACTACCTTATATTATACCCTCATATTAGTGCTTTTTACCGCACAATTGGTGGTCTTGTATCTATTTCTATGTAGCTACATAGTAGACCCCAAGAACGATTTTCTCTGGTGGGCCCAAGGTGCGATTTTCTCTGGCTGTGCCCAACTACTGGGTTTCATAGGATGACCAACATGGAAGCTATGGTGGACTTTAGCAAACCCCAGAGTAACACATCAACACCCCACAATCACATTGTGGGGACCAATACATGCGCACACCAGCAACTTAACCATTTAAATGCTGCTGACCCTGAATGACAGCAGCATAGGTCGTGTCCCTGGACTCTATGCAGGCACCGGCGCTGAGTTCGCATGTTTTCTGGCACATATCAACTCATTTCATCAGCTGACATGTGCCCCTAACATCCGTGAGTGGAATCTCCCATGGAGACTATTGAAGCAAGTGAAAAGTAAAAAAAAAAATAGCAAAAAATGTAAAAAATATAAACGTTGAAATCACCCCCATTCGCCCCATTCAAAATAAAACAATGAAAAAGAAATAAAAAAATATACAATTTGGTATCGTCGCATTTAGAAATACCCGAACTATCAAAATATTAAAAGAATTAATCCAATCGGTAAATGGCATAGCAAGAAAAAAAAAAATGCCAGAATTAGTTTTTTTTGGTCGCCGCAACATTGCAATAAAATGCAATAACAGGGGATCAAAACATTGTATTGATCCCGAAATGGCATAAATAAAAGAATCAGCTTGGCACACACAAAAAAAGCCCTTAACCAGCCCCAGATCCTGAAAAATGGAGACGCTACTGGTCTCGGAAAATGGTGCCACTTTTTTTTTATAAACATTGGATTTTTTTTACCAGTTAAATAAAGCAGAACCTATACATGTTTGGTATTTGTGAACTCGTAATGACATGGAGAATAATATTGGTCAGTTTTAGTGTTAGACAGTGGTAAAAAAAAAAACTATTGTGAAATTGCACTTTTTTTTTTCAAATTCACCGGACGTTGAATTTTCTTCCTGCTTTCTAGTACACGAGGTGTCTTTCAAAACTACAACTTGTCCCGCAAAAATCAAGCCCTCACATGGCCATATTGACAGGAAAATAAAAAAGTTATGGCTCTGGGAAGAAGGGGAGCTGAAAATTGAAACACAAAAATGGAAAACCCCAAGGTCATGAAGGTGTGATGGAGAGAGACAATTCTAGATTATGTGGATTCTGCCCTAAAGATCGTGGATGCGGTAAAGATCTATTTTATCTGTCTTTTGATGGGTGGTGGACCACGTCATTGAACTTTGCCCTCTCTCCGAACTTGATGATGTCCTTGAGGAGGAAAGTGTGCCTGGTTAAAATAACCATATCGTCATCTCTTAACAGTTTTACTTTGTTAGGAACATTGTGAAGAACTGAGCTAAGAAGGGTTTCAGGGATCTAGAAATCTTTCAACTTTTTAATTGCCTGTTAAGGAAATTTTCAACAAAAGTTGAGATTTTCTGCTTTTTCTTCTTTTTTAAACTTGTTCTTTCAGAAACCTAGACGTATCCACGGGAATTCTTCTCCTTGGCTTTTAATTTTCCTAATAACTGAAGCTTCTCTTACAACTTCCTAGGAGGCATTTGCAATTTTGAGGTTTTCTTCAATGATAAATTGTAGTACTATAAATGACAAAGCATATAATTTAATCACTATAGGTATCCTGCATTTCTAGATTGATTCATAAAGATTACAATCGTACGCATACTGATTTGTGAATTGTATTTGTCATGTTGAGGAAACAAACAGCAAAAAAACCCATTGTATTGATGGCATAAATTGCTTGTAATGATCTTTCCTTATCTTATATTACTCTCATTAGTGTCTTCTTCCTGTTCCTGCATCAGTATTAATGTAGTTAAAACTCTTGGATAATGATGACTGGGCTTATTTGCTTTCAACTCAGATGTCAAGTGTAATCGTGAAGTGACAAGCAGTAGTCTAGCTGAAGATATACCAATCAATAAAGTTGAAGTTTAGATGGAGTAGAATTGACAATTTTGCACCAAAAAAACTAAAACAAATTCTGGATGGGGTTTAAAAAATATGGTGGTGAATCCAGTACACCATAAAAATGTTTAAACCCACAGGAGACTAATGGGAGGTTCTTGGGGCTACAACCATCTGTCAACAATCACACTTCACCCACGGGCCAAAAACTGTGTGTGCCCATAACCATGCCAAGGGTACGCATGAAACAAGAATATCAATCCTGCGCCAAGGCACAGTATTTTCTTCTGTTCCAATCACCTATGGCCTTGCTGCACTACTTCTCACACCTTATGCCATGTTCGCAATGCTGCTACAAATTAAATTGACATAAACCAAAATGGAATAAATGTAGAGGTATATTACACTAACATAAAACGAAATGAAGTCACCACATATTTCCAATGCTGACTGCCATATCTACCCATTCCCTACAAACCCAATCATGTACTGGGGCTAGTGGAGGACATTTCATGTGTGTAGTCAGTTCAGCTGTACTAGGACCTGTGTTGAAGCATGGCCTTGTACTTGCGGTTGCTCAGTCCACTTTCTCCCCATATAAGTTCTCCTTTTCCAATCTGGGATGTTGGGAAAAGGGTCCCTCTGAGTCTCTCCACAAAAGTCCTGCACAGGGGCCCCTCACTGTCAACATCAACTCCTGACTGCAGCTTCTGCAGTACAGCAGGGTCTTTATTGGCAGCAGTTCTTACTAGTATATAGATGATGGTTCATTCCACCTCATAATGGAAATACTGGCTGTGGCATGAAAATCTAAAATAGGCAGGTAGATGCCTACATGTCTTAGTTTTGTAGACTACGAAAAAAAATATTCAGATAAAATTAGAAAATTGATTTCCTTTGATATACAGAATCGTTGAGTCATGAACTAAAAAAAAAGCCTCTAATCTAAGAAAAACCTCTGTAAACAACTCTATAATGTAAATAAGACGGCAACGGGAACAAAATGAGCCAAAACAGAGCTAGGGAAAAGTACATGAAGCACCTCTACAAAAACGACTCAAAAAGAAACAGACTGGAAATGACAGAGAGCCGAACTTCCTGAAAGTTGAAGTCGTTGCTGGGATAAAACTTCTGTCAAACAATATTGTGCCTGTATATTCCAGTAGAACTAATAATGTCTTCTGAAGCAACAGTTGATGTCATCATATGCCTGTGTCAACAGATATGGACAACTGTCAAATGGCCCAAGGAATGGACAAGAGCAGTGTTGATTCCTATTCCGAAGGGAGAAGCTACCGACTGTGGGAACTATTGTACTATTGAACTCTTACTAGCAAAATGCTACTGAAGATCCTACAAAAATGGCTACAGCCTTACTTTGACAAAGACCTACCAGAGGAACAAGTAGGATTCAGAAAAGACAGAGGAACAAGAGATGTATTTGCTAACATTAGATAGATAGTGGAAAAGACCAAAGAATACAACAAGATCTATTTTAGCTTCATCAGATATACAGTACAGACCAAAAGTTTGGACATACTTTGTCATTTAAAGATCTTTCTGTATTTTCATGACTATGAAAATTGTAAATTCACACTGAAGGCAACAAAACTATGAATTAACACATGTGGAATTATATACTTAACAAAAAAGTGTGAAACAACTGAAAATATGTCTTATATTCTAGGTTATTCAAAGTAGACTACCTCTTGAAGCTCATCAAGAGAATGCCAAGAGTGTGCAAAGCAGTCATCAAAGCAAAAGGTGGCTATTTTGAAGAACCTAGAATATAAAACATATTTTCAGTTGTTTCACACTTTTTTGTTAAGTATATAATTCCACATGTGTTAATTCATAGTTTTGATGCCTTCAGTGTGAATGTACAATTTTCATAGTCATGAAAATACAGAAAAATCTTTAAATGAGAAGGTGTGTCCAAACTTTTGGTCTGTACTGTAGAACAGCATTCAACTCTATTGATCACCAGAAACTTTGGAATACCGGAAAGTATATGGGTGTGCCAATCCATCTGTTAAGCCTCATTAGGAACCTTTGCATTGACCAAGAAGAAACAGTCCGAACTGAACACGGCATAGTTCAAATTAGAGTGGAGCGTCAGACAAGGTTGCATCCTGTCACCATTTTTTTTCAATTTATATGCAGAAGCTATTTTCAGGAAGGCTGGACAAATCATCGACAATTAGTGTTGAGCATTCCGATGCTGCAAGTATCGGGTATTGGCCGATACTTGCTGTATCGGAATTCCGATACCGGGATTCCGATACTCTTGTGGTATCGGGTATCGGAACAACATTAATGTTAAAATGTGTAAAAGAGAGAATTAAAATAAAAAATATCGCTATACTCACCTCTCCGACGCAGCCGGGACTTCAGCGAGGGAACCGGCAGCGTTGTTTGTTTAAAATTTGCGCTATTACTTGGTTACGTGAATTCCCGGCTTGTGATTGGTCAGGTCGGCCACGTTGCCGGGACGCGGACCAATCACAGCAAGCCGTGACGAAATTACGTCACGGCTTGCTGTGATTGGTCCGCGTCCCGGCAATATGGCCGCCCTGACCAATCACAAGCCGTGACGTCACGGGAGGCTGGACACGCGCCCATTTTAAAATGAGCGCGTCCAGCCTCCCGGCTTGTGATTGGTTGACCGCGGCGCAACCAATCACAAGCCGTGACGTCACGGGAGGCTGGACACGCGCCCATTTTAAAATGAGCGCGTCCAGCCTCCCGGCTTGTGATTGGTTGACCGCGGCGCAACCAATCACAAGCCGTGACGTCACGGGAGGCTGGACACGCGCCCATTTTAAAATGAGCGCGTCCAGCCTCCCGTGACGTCACGGCTTGTGATTGGTCAGGGCGGCCATATTGCCGGGACGCGGACCAATCACAGCAAGCCGTGACGTAATTTCGTCACGGCTTGCTGTGATTGGTCCGCGTCCCGGCAACATGGCCGACCTGACCAATCACAAGCCGGGAATTCACGTAACCAAGTAATAGCGCGAATTTTAAACAAACAACGCTGCCGGTTCCCTCGCTGAAGTCCCGGCTGCGTCGGAGAGGTGAGTATAGCGATATTTTTTATTTTAATTCTTTCTTTTACACATTTATATGGTTCCCAGGGCCTGAAGGAGAGTTTCCTCTCCTTCAGACCCTGGGAACCATCAGGAATACCGTCCGATACATGAATCCCATTGACTTGTATTGGTATCGGGTATCGGTATCGGATTGGATCCGATATTTTGCCGGTATCGGCCGATACTTTCCGATACCGATACTTTCAAGTATCGGACGGTATCGCTCAACACTATCGACAATCTTAAATATGCAGACGATATAACACTGATAGCAACAAGCGTAGATGGAATGAAGGACATATTCCAAAGCGTCAAGCTGGGGAGCTTGAACATAGGACTGGTACTCAACACGAAGATAAAGATATTGACTTCTGCCAGGTACAACCAGGACACATTTGAGCAGGACAGCGACAAACTGGAAGTTGTAAAGGACTTCAACATATTCATATCGATGATCACTCAAGATTCAGTAACGACCATGGAAGTCAATCTGAGAATAGCTATGGGCTCTACAATGTCTTCATATTGAGGAACATTTCAATAGCAACTAAGATACAGCTCGTAAACATTTTGTTCTTTTCTGTGGTAACATACGGATGCAAAACATGGATGATAAAGAAATAAGACAGAAGAAGAAGAATCGATGCTTTCAAAATGTAGTGCTGGAGAAGGTTATCAATACCATGGATGGCAGGAAGAACAAACAAATCAATTTTGGAACAAATCAAGCCAGTCATGTAACTCGAACCAATGATCACCCAGCCCTGACTTGCCTGCTTTGGACACATCATACCAAGAGATCAATGACTGGAGAAGAATATCATAGTTGGAAAAATATAAGAAACAAGGCAGAGAGGAAAACCAGTAACTTAATGACTTGATACAATAAAAATAAAGGTGGCGAAGACCATGGCGGACCTAGCTACAGCTGCACTAGATTGATCTTCCTATAGATCATTCATCTTTTAAGTCACTATGGCTCTGGATTAATCCGAAGGCCATTACAAAAAACAATATTTAAAAATATATTACTAATGGTCAGATTGTTCCATTTATGGCCCTACAAAAGGCCAATACAACTCTATTCCGAATTAACCAATTTATAGTTAATTCTGTGAATACCATGTAAGACATTGTGGAGAGTCACAAAAATCACACATTACTAAGCCATTTTAACGTAACAGGGGGAGATGTTGCACAGGCTATGAGTATGAAAGAGGGTAGAAGTAGAGACAACATGCTTCCCAGGGAAAGCTAACTGAGCTCTGAACATGCAGCTACACAAGCAAGTTAGAGAATTCAGGTCTTAAAAACATAAAAGAAACAATAACGGTAAAAAAAAAGGTTAAAAATATAGTGCAAGACAATAAATTCATAAACTATTTTTTCCATGGCATATATGTGCTCTATTTTATAAAGAAGAAAATAAAGTTAATCTTTATCTATACAAGAACATCAAAGGGAGCTTTTTATTCTAAATATTCCCTTTGCATTTTTCTTTTCTAAGGATAACATGATATATTAGTAAAGTGTAGGGTCGTTAGAAATGAAATCTGTTTTGTCTATTAATCACTATTGGTGAATCTAAATGCAATATTACATTAGGTGTTGGGTAAACCACAGAAATTTTCATCAATATGATTCTAATTGCCTGATGAGAGCATAAGAAATTTTACACTTCTCATATAAGTACAATTAGATTGGTCTTGTGGCATGAGGCCAGACTGTGATTTCATTCTTTCGTTTACAGCTGGCACACGAAAGGAAATGTCAGGAAGTCAGATCTAAAAAACAATAAACTGTTTTGAAAAAATGCAAAAGTGTCAAAGACATCCATGCATCCGTAGATAATAGCAATGAAAAAGATTGTAGTAATCAAGCCAACTATTCTTGATCTTCCTCTTTAATTATTAATAAAGTCAAGGGGCACATCTGTTTAAAAAGTGAGATATCTCAATCAGATTTCTGTTATTCTGTTTCTGATGTAGGTCAGTGTACTTCTGAAACGAGAAAATGAAAATGCTGCAAAAATATAATTTTCTTTTAAAATCTCCAATGTGAGGCATTTTACATACTGGTGTCTAGAGATGAGCGAACCCTTTGACGTTCAGTTTGGCGAACATTGAAATGATAAAACTCTGCCATCTCCAGGACTGGAGGTGTCTCACCGGCGCTGCCCATAACCAAGGTGTATTTGGACTGGGGCATCGGGAGGGTAGTGCAGGAGGTGGGGGTAACCTCGAATATTCCCGCAAGTGTTTTGCTAGGGACACACTTGGGGCGGTTAGAGTCCCACTATGTGGCTGCTGAACCCCCAAGGTCTGATCCTCCAGACAAAATCATAATGTCCATTCGGTGTCATTTTGAATAATGTGCTTACCGATGGGGATGTGGGAGATGTACTATGCCCCATTCCCCTCGGGGGTAGGATATTAATCAAGCCAGCTGTGATAATGCCTCACAGTATGGCCAGCAGGCAGGCTGGAACAGTTTGTCCTGTGAGGTTGTCACTGAGGGGACAGACAGGGGGCTGTTGTGAATTCCGTTCAAGGTGGATTGCTGTTGAGGGAAGATAGAGAGAAAAAAAAAATCTATAAATCTTCAGCACAGCGAGTGTGAGCGAGCTGAGTGTGACCTGAGCGTAAGTGTGAACGGCGGTAAGTGTGTGACTTGTGATTCAGTGACTTTGGAATCAGGGAGTTTCCAAGGGAGGAATTGCTTCTGTTTTTTTTTTTTTTTTTTTTTTTTTAATTAATACTTTGTATTTATTTTTAATTAAAGTTTCTGTGTGGTGCAATCCCCATTAGGAAATGTGCTCCACAATTGTTAATGCCATCCAGTGTACATCTTGCCACATGTATGCAGTCCTTGACCAGCCGGTCGAGGGTGCATACTGCTGTGCGAGATGTGAGCACATTGTGCATTTGGAAACCCAGATACTGGATCTAAATGTGCAGCTGGCAACACTGAGATCCATAGACAACATGGAGAGGAGTCTTCTGCTCACAGAGCAGACGCTCAATGGGATAGATGAGGAGGGGGATGGTAGGATGGAGCAGCAGGACAGTGTGGCAGTTAGCTGGGTGACAGATAGAAGGCAGGGTAGAGGGAAGAGTGCCAGGGAGGCTAGTCCTGATCTGGCACACCCCAATAAGTTTGCTAAGTTGGCAGATGAGGGGGGTGCCAGTACAGGGGTAGCACTGCTGCAGCCAGGCATGTCCTCTGACAGCCGGAGGAGTGACTGCTCCAGTAAGGAGGGAAATAGGAGAGCAGGGCAGGCCAGACAGGTGCTGGTAGTGGGGGACTCAATTATTAGGGGAACAGATAGGGCAATCTGTCACAAAGACAGGGATCGTCGGACGGTGTGCTGCCTACCTGGCGCTCGAGTCCGACACATCGCTGATCGGGTGGACAGATTACTGGGAGGGGCTGGTGAGGACCCAGCAGTCATGGTGCACATTGGCACAAATGACAAAGTTAGAGGTAGGTGGAAGGTCCTTAAAGATGATTTCAGGGAATTAGGCTGCAAGCTGAAAGCAAGGACCTCCAACGTGGTATTTTCCGAAATACTGCCTGTACCACGTGCCACGCCAGAGAGGCAACGGGAGATTAGGGAGGTTAATAAGTGGCTCAAGAATTGGTGTAGGAAGGAGGGGTTTGGGTTCCTGCAGAACTGGGCCGACTTCTCAGTGGGCTACAGGCTCTACGCTAGGGACGGGCTGCACCTCAATGGGGAAGGGGCAGCTGTGCTGGGGGAGAAAATGGTTAGAAGGTTGGAGGAGTGTTTAAACTAGGGATTGGGGGGGAGGGTATTCATTTTATAGGAGGGGAAGATAGTGCAGATAGAGAGCTGGGCACAAATAAGGAAGTTGGGGGTGGCGGTGGCATGGGGGGTGGGGTTAGAACAGTTATTAATTTAAGAAAGAATAGAGGTACAGAGAGTAACATCAAGTGCATGTATACTAATGCCAGAAGCCTCGCCAACAAAATGGACGAATTAGAACTAATGTTGTTGGAGCATAATTATGACATGGTGGGGATATCTGAGACGTGGCTGGATGAGAGCCATGACTGGGCTGTTAACTTGCAGGGCTATAGCCTGTTCAGAAATGACCGTACAGATAAGCGAGGGGGAGGGGTGTGTCTATATGTAAAATCTTCCTTAAAACCCATCCTGCGTGATAATATAGGTGAATTTAATGAAAATGTGGAGTCCCTGTGGGTGGAGATAAGGGGAGGGGGAAAAAATAATAAATTACTGATAGGGGTTTGTTATAAATCTCCAAAAATAATGGAAGCAATGGAGAATATCCTCGTAAAGCAAATAGATGAAGCTGCGACTCAAGGAGAAGTCATTATTATGGGGGACTTCAACTACCCTGAAATAGATTGGGGAACAGAAACCTGCAGTTCCAGCAAAGGTAATCGGTTTTTGACAACTATGAGAGACAATTACCTTTCACAGCTGGTTCAGGACCCAACAAGGAGGGGGGCACTGCTAGATCTAATATTAACCAACAGGCCAGACCGCATATCAAATATAAGGGTTGGGGGTCACTTGGGGAATAGTGATCATAAAATAATAAGTTTTCATGTAACCTTTAATAAGATGGGTAGTAGGGGGGTGACAAGGACACTAAACTTCAGGAGGGCAAATTTCCAACGGATGAGAGAGGATCTTGGTGCAATTAACTGGGACGATATCCTGAGACACAAAAATACACAAAGAAAATGGGAGACGTTTATTAGCATCCTGGATAGGACCTGAGCACAGTATATACCGTATGGGAATAAACATACTAGAAATAGGAGGAAACCAATATGGCTAAATAGAGCTGTTAGGGGCGCAATAAGGAACAAAAAGAAAGCATTTAGAGAATTAAAGGAAGTAGGTAGTGATGAGGCATTAAATAAATACAGAAAATTAAATAAATTCTGTAAAAAGCAAATCAAGGCAGCAAAGATTGAGACAGAGAGACTCATTGCTAGAGAGAGCAAAAATAACCCCAAAATATTCTTTAACTACATAAATAGTAAGAAACTAAAAAATGACAGTGTTGGCCCCCTTAAAAATAGTCTGGGTGAAATGGTGGATGAGGATGAGGAAAAAGCCAATCTGCTAAATGACTTTTTTTCATCAGTATTTACAAAAGAAAATCCCATGGCAGCCAATATGACTAGTGATAAAAATTCCCCATTAAATGTCACCTGCTTAACCCAGCAGGAAGTACAGCGGCGTCTAAAAATCACTAAAATTGACAAATCTCCGGGCCCGGATGGGATACACCCCCGAGTACTGCAGGAACTAAGTACAGTCATTGATAGACCATTATTTTTAATCTTTAAAGAGTCCATAATAACAGGGTCTGTACCACAGGACTGGCGTATAGCAAATGTGGTGCCAATATTCAAAAAAGGGGCAAAAACTGAACTCGGTAATTATAGGCCAGTAAGTTTAACCTCTACTGTGGGTAAAATCCTGGAGGGCATTCTAAGGGATGCTATACTGGAGTATCTGAAGAGGAATAACCTCATGACCCAGTATCAGCACGGGTTTACTAGGGACCGCTCATGTCAGACTAATTTGATCAGCTTCTATGAAGAGGTAAGTTCCGGACTGGACCAAGGGAACCCAGTGGACGTAGTGTATATGGACTTTTCCAAAGCTTTTGATACGGTGCCACACAAAAGGTTGATACATAAAATGAGAGTAATGGGGATAGGGGAAAATATGTGTAAGTGGGTTGAGAGCTGGCTCAGGGATAGGAAACAAAGGGTGGTTATTAATGGAGCACACTCGGACTGGGTCGCGGTTAGCAGTGGGGTACCACAGGGGTCAGTATTGGGCCCTCTTCTTTTTAACATATTTATTAATGACCTTGTAGGGGGCATTCAGAGTAGAATTTCAATATTTGCAGATGACACTAAACTCTGTAGGGTAATCAATACAGGGGAGGACAATTTTATATTACAGGATGATTTATGTAAACTAGAAGCTTGGGCTGATAAATGGCAAATGAGCTTTAATGGGGATAAATGTAAGGTCATGCACTTGGGTAGAAGTAATAAGATGTATAACTATGTGCTTAATTCTAAAACTCTGGGCAAAACCATCAATGAAAAAGACCTGGGTGTATGGGTGGATGACAGACTCATATTCAGTGGCCAGTGTCAGGCAGCTGCTACAAAGGCAAATAAAATAATGGGATGTATTAAAAGAGGCATTGATGCTCATGAGGAGAACATAATTTTACCTCTATACAAGTCACTAGTTCGACCACACTTAGAATACTGTGCACAGTTCTGGTCTCCGGTGTATAAGAAAGACATAGCTGAACTAGAGCGGGTGCAGAGAAGAGCGACCAAGGTTATTAGAGGACTTGGGGGTCTGCAATACCAAGATAGGTTATTACACTTGGGGCTATTTAGTTTGGAAAAACGAAGACTAAGGGGTGATCTTATTTTAATGTATAAATATATGAGGGGACAGTACAAAGACCTTTCTGATGATCTTTTTAATCATAGACCTGAGACAGGGACAAGGGGGCATCCTCTACGTCTGGAGGAAAGAAGGTTTAAGCATAATAACAGACGCGGATTCTTTACTGTAAGAGCAGTGAGACTATGGAACTCTCTGCCGTATGATGTTGTAATGAGTGATTCATTAATTAAATTTAAGAGGGGACTGGATACCTTTCTGGAAAAGTATAATATTACAGGGTATATACACTAGATTCCTTGATAAGGCGTTGATCCAGGGAACTAGTCTGATTGCCGTATGTGGAGTCGGGAAGGAATTTTTTTCCCCATGGTGGAGTTACTCTTTGCCACATGGGGTTTTTTTGCCTTCCTCTGGATCAACATGTTAGGGCATGTTAGGTTAGGCTATGGGTTGAACTAGATGGACTTAAAGTCTTCCTTCAACCTCAATAACTATGTAACTATGTAACTATGTTCTGGAGCTCCCTCCTGTGGTTGCTAATGGTATTTTTGTGAGTTCTGCCCTTGGGCTCCCTCTGGTGGTTTCGAGTGGAACTGCTGCTCCTTTAGGTAGCTGTAGCAGCTGCCTTCAATAATCGCCTTGCCTGGGTTTGTTATTTAAACCTGCTCTGGGCTTTAGTTCATGCCTGCTGTCAATGTTCTTGGCTGGATTTGGTTATCTCCTTGGATTTCTCATATGGCCTGTCCTTGTCAGCAAAAGATATGTTTTTGCTAGTTTTTGTTTGTCCATTTGCTTGGACTCTATTGCTCTGCAAATATGTTTCTTTTTGTTCAGCTTTTCACTATGTCTTATTCAGGCTAGCTGGAAGCTCTGGGAAAGCAGATTTGCCCCTCCACACCGTGAGTCGGTGTGGAGTTCATTTTTGTAAACTCTGCGTGGATTTTGTAGTTTTTAATACTGACCGCACAGTATCCTTTTCTCTCTGTCTATCAAGTTTAGTATTGGCCTCTTTTGCTGAATTCTGATTTCATTTCTGTGTACGTCATTTCCCTCTCCATTCACAGTCAATATTTGTGGGGGGCTGTCTTTCCTTTTGGGGGTTTCTCTGAGGCAATATAGCTTTCTATTTCCTTCTTTAGGGGTAGTTAGTTCTTAGGCTGTGAAGAGGTGTCTAGGGAGAGTCAGGAACATCCCACGGCTATTACTAGTGTTGTTGTTAGGATTAGGGACTATGGTCAGTAGAGATACCACCTTCTCAGAGCTCGTCCCATGTTGCGTTTTAGCCACCAGGTCATATCAGTGTGGCCTCTTAACCACCAGGTCATAACAGTGGGCGCACAGCTGCAGAGGGGGAGCATGCAATTGAGGATGGGATGGTCCCAGGAGAGGTAGGGATCCCAGGTAAAGCCTCCTTGCAGTGATGTCAGAAGGCCAGGTTAGTTAGTTAGTCTGGATCAGCAACGTGGTTGGAAGCAGAGAAGTGGGCACTACATGGCCGCTGTGATGCAGTGATAGCGCCGGGGGCCCTTGGGGGTCTGACTGCTTCCCCCCTTTCCGACCACGTGGCTGCTGAGTCAGATGGAAGCCAGAAGACAAGTCCCGAGGAACTGACCAAAGATATGTCAGTCTAATATATTCTGGCCATGTCAAGTCAGGGGTTTCAGGTGGCGTTGGAAGCCGACGACAGCCTAGGGGCTCTTGAGGAGCAGGTGGCACAGCCTTCCTCAGACTCACACCTTGAGCAGGTGATCTGGGACCAAGGACGGCTGTACAGGTAACGATCCAGCAAGGTTCAAAGGAGGTGTAGCCCAGGGATCAACAGTTGTTGGTACACTATCCATTCAGGGAGGAGTTGATGCGTATTGCACCTAAGATTCCGATGGCTGGACACCTAGGGGTCACCAAGACCAAGGCCAGGCTAGCCCAGTATTTCTGCTGGCCAAGAATGTGGGCCAATGTGACTGCCTACTGCCGCTCATGAAACACCTATCAGAGTACAGGGAAGGTGAAGCAGCACCCAAAACTTCATTGGTAACTCCTTCCATCATTGAATAGCCTTTCAGGAGAGTGGCTGTGGATTTGGTTGGCCCGATGGTCAGTCCCAGCAGCTCTGGGAAATGTTTTGTACAGACAGTAGTAGACTATTCCACCCGGTACCAGGAAGCAGTAGCATTGTCGTCCATTCTGGCAGACTAGGTGGCCATCGCCTTACTGGAGATTTTCTGCCAAGTGGGTTTTCCACAGGATACGCTCCTGACCGAGGGACCCAACTCATGTCGCAGCTGATGGAGTCCCTCTGTAAGCAGATACAAGTGCAACATCTGGTGATCAGCCTGTACCACCCACACACCAATAACCTCTGCAAATGGTTCAATGACACTCTGAAGCAAATGCTTAAGATTTTGGTCGAAATCCCACGAGCATGACTGGGAGCAGTACATCTCACACCTGCTATTTGCCTAACGGGAGGTTCCACGGGTCTCAACAGGGTTCTCCCCCGTTTGAGCTCCTGCACGGACATGTGCGGGGACCTCTAGCTCTGGTGAAAAAGGTCTGGGAAGGAGACTTGGCCACCCTTGGAATGTCAGTCATCTGGTATGTCATGCGCTTCCATAATAAGTTGCAGGCATTGGCGCAGCTGGTGCATGATAACATGATGCGAGCCCAGGCCGATTATAAGCGATGGTACAACCAGAATGCTTGTGTGTTGACCTACCAGGTGGGTCAAAAGGTGTGGTTACTGGTCTCTGTACCCCAGGACAAGCTTCAGGCATCCTGAGAGGACTCGTATCTCATGCACCAGCAACTCAATATCGTAACGTACCTGGTCACTCTGGACCCCTCATTCCATTTAATATACATTTTTTAATCTTTTTTAACGCGGTCTGAGTCCTTTGTTCAGCCAGCTAGAAATTTCTAAAGGAGTTATGGAAATACTATGTGTCCTAGCTGTACATCGTATATATTTCCGAGACCCCCAAAACAGGACAAGCGCCTGCCTGGGTCTTGAGTCATTCTAACACACATGGGAAGGGAGATACATGGAACAGCCACTAGCAGCTAGGTAGAAAAATTGTGTTTAGTCTCGGAGTAGCAGGGGCCTGGTCAGATCCGATGACACCAGAACCGTTGCCCTAGGACTGCACAGAAAGGAGTTATGTTCTTTCATAGGTTTTGGGAGATTTATCTCCAAACCTACAGGGGAGGGATTAGGCTCCCCACTTGTCCTTTCTTTTCAGTTAACAGTTGAATACAACTCTCAACATTGTCTCCTACTAGTGCCGATTTTAGCATGAGCAGAGGACTGTGATGTGAGCTGTCTTCACTTCAGCACCTGGCGCCGGGGAACAACTCGAACAGTACAACTGATTTCCAGGCGCCATATATGTCACACTGATGACAGAGATGTGTCATCTGTGTGTTATTAGTGTGCACATGTGTGGGATGTTTTGCGGCCCATGCTGCTACCGGGAACACTGACGTCTGAAAGAGCGATTAGTGAACTTGGTCATTTACTGAACTTTGGTCGACTTTTGCAGATTTTTAGGAAAAATGCTCGGGAGTCCGAACATGAATCCAAATGAGCTACGTTCATGCCAAATTTTAGATTGGATCCCAGCTTATTATTGGATCCCATTGTCTTTTTTATGGGTCTGTCAGGGTTAAGGCAGAAATTAAATTTCTCAACATTTAAATTTATTGAAGGAAACTTTGTTGAATGATAAGCAATGGATCGATACACATGATAATGATATCCAAAAGAAGACAAAAAATGGACACTCTCAATTAGTGAAAGAGAAAGCTGTTAGCCAACCATCTGATCTGAATCCAATAGAAGATTAACAGAAGGCGCCCACGAGGAGTAGCTCAGAGCTTTTAGAAAGAGACCACAAAAACCTTCAGGACTGGAGGAGTATTTGTGTGGAAGAATATTCCAAAATCACACCGCGTCACTGTACCTGCCTTTGGACAAATCGTACATGAAGAGGAAGTCCGGCCGTCGCTGCTGGCATCACGTGTCACAACATCACATGAGAGCAGGTACCGACTGGGGCTGAAATTCAGCTCTGGCATTTGAAATCATACAGGCCCATGCTGTCCCCGTCCCAAGCCTGGATGGAGGAAGGCTAGATTTACTACAAGACCTATATTTCTATTGATACCTGTGGCCTGCTGGAGTAAGTGACAGATTCAGCAAATTTGTGCTCAGTCACAACTCTTACCAGTATGAGTGTCTTGAGAACACTGATTCTGTTAACCATATAGCAGACAAGGCAGCCCATGACCAGACAGGCCCTTCTGGCATTTGTCAGATGGCCAGTCCAGCCCTGCATGAGAGCCCCCGTGAGAGCAAGTGCTGGCATGGGAGGCGAGTATAGGTTTTATTATTTTATCGGGGCCAAACATTTTGATCAAGAAGGGGTTGTCCTAGTAGTGGACAATCCCTTTTTTATGTGCGGCTTCTTTAAGTGGACTGTTTTGTTTATTTTACAATGGAGCCGAGTGTATATGAATCAATTCTATGAGGACATGCAGTTTCCAAGCCACACACTTTTTTCCAACACTGTTTTCCACGCTGCAGACAAATTTCTTTAGTTGCTCTATGTGACTGCAAACTGCTGAAACGTGATAGAGTGCTGTACACACTGTCATGATTCATCTGTCTTCCCACCTTAGTCATTGCAAGTAATTAATTTGCATAGTTGCAGTCACATGCTGACTAATATCTCAGACACCGCTCTTAGGAACACACTGATAAAAGTGGATGAGAATTTAGTCGGTATTTGACCACAATTATCCCTTCATTACTCCAGCTTTATCTATTAATTATTTGTTTTTAGAGCACCATTAAGTCAATGGTGCTGTACATAAGAAGGGGTTACATATAAAATACAAATAAATTACAATGAACAAACTAACCCTGACAGACTGGTACAGAAAAATGAGGGCCCTGCACTTGCAGTCTTACACTCTACAGGATAATGGGGAAGGAGACAGTAGTCCTGGGGGTGGAGACAGCTTCGGTGATGGTGAGGTGGCAGGCTTTAAGCTTTTTAAAGAGATGGGTTTTCAGGATCCATCTGAACGTTCCGAGTGTAGCGGATAAACAGATGTGTTGCAGCACAGAATTCCAGAGAATGAGGGATACTCAGTCTTGGAGGCGATTGGATGAGGAATGTATGAGTGTGGAGGAGGTCTTGGGAGGACCAGAGGTTGCATGTTGGAAGATAACAGATGCTTAGTTTGGAGATGTACAAAGGAAACAGATTATGGATTGCTTTGTAGGACAGTGTTAGTAGCTTGAACTGGATACGTTTGGGAATTGGGAGCCAAAGTATGGACTTGCAGACGAGAGAGGAAAAGGCGCAGCATGGAGAGAGGTGGATTAGTTGGGCAGCAGCGTTCGAGATGGAAAGTAGAGGTGCGATATTGTTGGATGGGAGGCTACAACGGAGGATTATTGCAGTAGTTGAGGCGGAACATGATGAGGGCATGTACTAACATTTTAGTTGATTTATAGTTGAGGAAATTACGTATTCTGGAAAAAATTTTGAGTTGGAGGCGGAAAAAAGTGGCAAGAGCTTGGATGTGTTTTTGTAAGACAGGTAAGAGGGTTACGACAAGGCAGTGGTCTTCCGCTACTGCGGAAAGCGTGGGGCCATTATTTGTAATAGATAGACCAGGTAGGGGAGTTAGGTGAGGTGGAGGAAAGATGATGGATTCAGTTTCGTCCACAATTAGTTTTAGGAAGCAAAACGAAAAGGAGGATATGGATGATAGACACTCAGGGATTCTGGATAGCAGAGAGGTGACATTTGGGCCAGAAAGATAGGTCTGAATGTCATTAACAAATAGTTGGTAATGGAAGCAATGGGACTATACGAGTTGTTCCAAGCCAAATGTATAGATTGAGAAGAGTCAAATGTTCCAGGACAAAGCCTTTAGGGGACACCAACAGATAGTAGGTGATATGAGGAGGTAGTGAGTTTGGATGATGCTAAATGTGTGTTTATAAAAGTATGAGGAAATGCAGGAGTGAGCATAGTCTTTGACACCAAGGGAAGAGAGGATATGTAGTAGGAGTCATTTTGGTCAGGGCAACTTTGGTGGAATAGTGGGGACAGAAGCCGGATAGCAGGTTGTCAAAGAGTGAGTTAGATGAGGGGTAGGAGAAAAGTTCAGCATGTATATGCTATTCAAGGAATTTATAGGCGAACAAAAACAGCGATATGAGCCGATAGCTGGATGTAGAGGTGGGGTCGAGGGATTGTTTCTTCATGATAGCTGTGATCATGGTATGTTTAAAAGCAGAAGAGAAGGCATCAGATATTAACAATGGGTTGAATAGATAGGCTAGGGCTGGGATAAGTGTGTGGTGGTGGTGATGTTGGAGAACAGGTGGGATGGGGTAAAGTGCACAAGTTGTAAAGTGGGATTTGGAGATGAGACAGTCCTTCAGTGATGGTGGGGAAACAGGTTATAGGAGAAGGGCAGTGGTCTGTTAGACAGAGGTTGGGGTGGTTAAAGGGAACCTGTCACCCCCAAAATCGAAGGTGAGCTAAGCCCACCGGCATCAGGGGCTTATCTACAGTATTCTGTAATGGTGTAGATAAGTCCCTGATGTATCCTGAAAGATGAGAAAAAGAGGCAAGATTATATTCACCTGGGCAGGCGGTCCGATCCGATGGGTGTCATGGTCCGGTGCCTCCCATCTTCATAGGATGACGTCCTCTTCTTGTCTTCACGCTGCAGCTCCGGCGCAGGCGTACTTTGTCTGCCCTGTTGAGGGCAGAGGAAAGTACTGCAGTGCGCAGGCGCCGAGCCTCTCTGACCTTTCCCAGTGCCTGCGCACTGCAGTACTTTGCTCTGCCCTCAACAGGGCAGATAAAGTAGACCTGCGCCGGAACCGCAGAGTGAAGACAAGAAGAGGACGTCGTCCTATGAAGATGGAAGGCCCCAGACCGGACGGCAGCGGGACCGCCCCTTGGTGAGTATAATCTAACCTCTTATTCTCATCTTTCAGGATACATCGGGGGCTTAACTATAGCATTACAGAATGCTGTAGATAAGCCCCTGATGCCGGTGGGCTTAGCTCACCTTCGATTTTGGGGGTGACAGGTTCTCTTTAAGCAGTAAAGACTTGCCTTGTTTGGTCTATCTAGTTTTTGAAATGTGCGGCAAAGTCTTTTGCAGAATTGAGAGAGGTCTGAGGGGGCCGTGGAGAGAGGAGATGGGAGTTAAAAGTGTTCAATAACTGATTGAGTTTGTGGGATAAAAAAAGATAGGAGCGTTGTTAAAGCCTTGTACCATCTACTCCCTTTATGAAGCAGAGGTAAATACAATAAGGATGGGCCTCTGCTGTGTGCTAGCCCCCAGGACAACATTTTCCAGCCAGCCCCTGCTGTTTTTACTATTTAAGCAGCCTAATCTGATACAGAAGTGTGTTGTTAAATAGGCTGTTGGTTACCACCAGTTACCATATGCTTTCCACTATCCAGGGGTTGATAAGTGAAAATGGATACGGTCACTTGTACATTAATACATTTCCGCTTACGTTAAAGAGTTAAAAAGGGTTCAGTATAGATGGATATACATCTTTTCCAGGCTATTCGAGGCATGGCTGCATTTGCCATAAATCAAATTTTTTGGGGAAAATTCAGCAAATTCGAATTTCAAACCATCCTCTCATCTCTACTATCGGATGTATATGACCAGCTTCCACAGAATAATAACTTCTACCAAGCTCTAAGACAGATTTACAATGCTCCCCGTCCATAAAGTCTGTTTACTTGCTGTAAATATTATTAAAATCTTAAAGAAAAAAGATAAAACCCATATTCCCATTAGACCCAATAAACCCCATGTCTGACAATGCTTATAAAACGGGAGTAACCGCAGAGAGATAGAAATCCATGCTCACCAAATATTTATTGACTTTTGATTTTGAAACTGGAATGTCGATTAATTTACCAACCATGAAGATGAGATGATTGAAATTGCCGTTGGATCTAGAAGGTCCCTGCTAAATATTCTATAAGCTTTCGATTCATATAACAGAAAATGTCACCTTTGTTGTTGGTTGAGAGAAGGCCCTTATTCGGGAAGTTTAACCCTATAAGAACCAGAAATGTTCCTTACCAACAGACCTTTATCTACATTTTCGAAGAGATATCTAGATAAGTACTTGACGTAGACCTCAACTTCATTTAAACCCTTCAAGAGATCAATGGTCTTGGTTTATGTCTCCTCTGGACAACAATGACCTTTTTAATAGCTGTTTATTATGCTGCAACCAATCAAGGAAACAAATAATGGGCGATCGGCTGGGGGAACGCACTACATTTTCTGCTACATTAGGCTTATGAGAACAACTACATTAAATTAGCAGATTTTTAAAACTTGCCAAATGTTAATTCCCCATACAATGAATAGTCATTCAAACAAATGCAATTAGAAAAGACAGCTAACTAATACCAACCATGGGGCACTGCTCGTTAATGAGCATTTGTATTCTCTATACAGAAAGTGACCAAAATGTTTTTTTGCTTTTTAGATATTGTCTTGATTAGTTTTTATTTTTTACCATATCTGTGGCTGAAACATTTTTTTTAAAGGGAAAAAAATGTTTCAATTTTCTAACCTGAAGCTTAGCTACTGTATTTTACAAGGGACAGTTTGTATGAAAAAGTGCTTTCGGAAGGCGTGTAAAGGCCCCGTCTCACTAAGCGATTTACCAACGATCACGACCAGCGATACGACCTGGCCGTGATCGTTGGTAAGTCGCTGTGTGGTCGCTGGGGAGCTGTCACACAGACCGCTCTCCCCAGCGACCAACGATCAGGGGAACGACTTCGGCATCGTTGAAACTGTCTTCAACGATGCCGAAGTCCCCCTGCAGCACCCGGGTAACCAGGGTAAACATCGGGTTACTAAGCGCAGGGCCGCGCTTAGTAACCCGATGTTTACCCTGGTTACCAAAAAAAACAAACACTACATACTCGCCTTTCGGTGTCCAGGTCCCTTGCCGTCTGCTTCCTGCTCTGACTGAGCCGCCGTACAGTGAGAGCAGAGCGCAGCGGTGACGTCACTGCTGTGCTCTCACTTCTCACTGTACGGCCGGCAGTCAGTGAGAGCAGGAAGCAGACGCCAAGGGACCTGACGGACATCAGAAGGCGAGTATGTACTGTTTGTTTTTTTTTTACATTTACGCTGGTAACCAGGTTAAACATCGGGTTACTAAGTGCGGCCCTGCGCTTAGTAACCCGATGTTTACCCTGGTTACCAGTGAAGACATCGCTGGATCGGTGTCACACACACCGATTCAGCAATGTCAGCGGGGCCTCAACGACCAAAAAAAGGTCCAGGCCATTCCGACACGACCAGCGATCTCGCAGCAGGGGCCTGATCGCTGGTACGTGTCACACATAGCGAGATCGCTATGGAGGTCGCTGTTGCGTCACAAAACTTGTGACTCAGCAGCGATCTCGCTAGCGATCTCGCTATGTGAGACGGGGCCTTAAGGAAGGAACTTATGACAAATGTCAAACTGAAGTCACTGTAAGGCCTCATTCAGATGTTCATATTTTTTGTCATAGGTGAAAAAGAGAACCATTTTTCAGCGTGCTGGACACAATTGTGGTCCATTTCTCATGAATAAAAGAATACATAAAGCTTTTTTAAAGCTTCCATTAACTGCTCGGTGAAAAACGGACAGCATTCAGATGACACGGATGGCATCCAAGTGCTATAATTTTTTTTTTACACAGACTAATTGACTTGAATGGGCAAGTTTGATTTACAAATGAGATTTAAAAAAAACGCACATTATTTAATGAACATTCAATATTCAAAATAAAAGACCGGTAAACTGAACTTGCCCACAGACTGTAACTGGTAGTTGTTCTCACTGTGAAAAACACTGATAAAACACCTAAGAGAATAACAGATCCGAAGGAGGCATGACAAGTTACCAGCAAAGTTAATTGGATAATAATTTGCTCTTCCAGTGTAATATGGCACTATGCCACAACCATAAAAGACTCAACATTGAAATTGCAACATCAAGAAGGAAAAGTCAAGGAATTATGGAAATCACAGATCGATCGACATGTTAACGGTAAGCTAATGATAAAAAAATAGCAATTAAACTTCTCTATTTATTCAGTGTCAAGTATGAGTCCATGAGCAGAAATACATGCCTTGGCTGCCATCATTGCCGCCATTAATGTGCCATGCTCAATGCACTTGGGCATGAAAATCAACACAATCCACTGCTGGCAGATCTATGTGCAATTGACAACAAATGACATCCCAAATGTGCTCGATAGGGGAGAAGTCTATAGATTCTGCAAGCTAAAGGAATGCATATAGGCCATGCAGGCTGCTCACAGTAGCATGAGTAAGGCTGGTTTCACACTTGCGTTTTTTGCCGCTGCATTTTAGCGCTAAAAAACGCATGCGTTTTTTTTCTATACTTAACATAAAAAACACATGCGTTTTGCCGCGTTTTGACAACGCATGCATTTTTTTATGCTTGCATTTTGTTGCAGAAATGCAACCTGTAGTAATTTTTAGCGGCATTTTTTTTGACGCAAAAAAACGCATGCGTTTTTTCGCGGCAAAAAAACGTATTGGTCTATGTAAAGGCATGCGTTTTTAAGCACATGCGTTTGTTTGCGTTAAAAACACATGCGTTTTTATAGAAAAAAACAAGAATACACACTTATAAGCCACCCCCACCATCAAGGTGATAAAGGGATCCTAACCCTAACCCTACCCCTAACCCTAGGGATCCTAACCCTACCCCTAGCTATTTCTATTTATAGTGGGTTTTCTGGTTGATTTTGATGATTGGCAGCTGTCTCACACTTCTCAGCATGCGTTTCAAAAATGCAAACGCATGAAAAAACGCATGTAAACGCGGCAAAACGCCACGTTTTTTTCCTGCATGCAAAAACGCATGTGTCTAAAAAACACAGCGTTTGCACGCGTTTACATGCGTTTTTTCACCACATGCGTTTTGTTTTTAAACGCAAATGTGAAACCAGCCTAACATGCGGCCTGGTGTTGTCATGTAGAAAAATTACTCCTGGGACTTTCTGGAGAAATGGCCATACCTCTGGTTCCACCACCAAATCTCTGGACTTGTCTCCCATCAAACACATCTGGGAAGTCATTGCTACGCAATTACAAAGGGAGCTGCCAGCAGTGGATCTTGATGATTTGAGCCCAAGTTCATTAGGTGTAGCAGAACCTTCCTCAGGTAACCATTAATAACCTCATCCATGTTTGTATACTATAACGTTAGAGTTCAGCTTTCATTTTTTAGTTACATACGGAAGTGGATCTCTTAGCTTGCAACTGCTCACACGTTTTTCTGCTTGGAAGTGATGGTCCGTCTGTGATGTTTGAAATTTTGTAGACCCTGTCCACGACATGAACATGATTCTATTGAGTACGAAAAAAACAGCTCAAACACATCTTGATCAAGTCAAGATGGACTGCAAGGTCAATAAGGTATCAGGATCGCAAACATATTTAAGTAGAGGTTCCTCTCTCCACTGTAGGATGATTCTCCCGGGAGGTGGTGTGAGGAACACTCAGCACAATGTGAGATCAGAATATGAAACAGACACCTAGTGCTCCAGATTCTGGATATTTTTTTAACTCTTCTGTGCTGGATTCACAGTAACACAGTTCAGTACTGCTGTATGTTGTCATCCTTCCTACTCTTGTTTGTCTGTGTGCAATAGAAAAATATCAAGAATCTCTTGCACTTTCTGTAGTGTGTATGGAAGACATCAGAGGAGCTAGTCTCCAATAATTATGTCCGAAAAAACGGGAAAAATTAGTAAAAATGCATGATGCAAGTCATGTAATATAGTCAGTGCTTATTCTGAAAAGTTACGTGAAATGGTAGATATGTTTCAAGCTTTGTGCCCATTACAAAATGCCACCAAAAGTACATGGACACTTTACAGATATGAAAAATTGCCTTGAAAAGTATTCATACCTCGTTAACTCTGTCACATTACACCTACAAACTTAAATGTATTTTATGTGACATACCAACTCAAAGCAGCGAGTATTTGTGAAGTGTAAAGGAAATGAGACATGTTTTCTGCTTATTTTGAAAAGATAAATCTGAAAATTGTGATGTGCATTTGTATTCAGCCCCCTGGAACTACAGCTGTTCTGTGAAGGCCTCGGAGGTTTGTTTGAGAACATTATGGCTCAAAAGACATTATGAAAATCGAGGAACACACCATATAGGTTAGGGATAAAGTTGTGAATAGTAAAGCAGTTTGGGGTATAAAAGTAAAAATATCATCTGAAGAAAGCCATTTAAGAAAGCAAGCCATAAGAAGTCTCATGTTCAGTTTGCAAAAAGCCATGTAGGGGACACAACTAGCAGGTGGAAGACTGTGTTCTGGCCAGATGAGACCAGAATATAAAATTTTGGGGCTAAATGCAAAATACTGTGTGATGGAAAACGAACATTGCATATCACCCTGAAAACACCATTCTGACCATCAATCATGGTGGTGGCAGCATCATGCTGTGGGGATGCTTTTCTTCATCCTTGGGGAAAATATGTTAGAAGCTGCAAAAGATTTGAGACTGGCATGTAGGTGTAGGTTCACCTTCCAGCAGGACAATGACCCCAAACTGCCAGAACTACAATGGGAAAGTTCAGTTAGAAGCATAGTCATGGGTTTGAATTACCCAGTCAATGTCCAGACCTAAAGCCCGTTGAGAATCTGTGGCAAAACATTAAAATGTTGTTCACAGGTGTTCTTCATCCAATCCCACTCAGCTCAGGCTAGTTTGCTAAGAATGGGCAAAACTTTCAGCCTCTACATGTACAAAGCTGATAAAAGACATACCAGAAAAGACATGCAGGAATTAAAGTAGTGACTCCTCTCCCGGCATGGACGCGAATCACTAACCGCCCCAATCCCACACATACTCTTCCTCCTGCACAGGGTGTGCGCATGGCCCGCAATTCCCAGAGCACTGTGCTTAGGGTGTGCTCCCTCCATCTTAAACACCCAAAGCTTTTTTCAGTTTTGCGTTTTTGTCTTTCACTCCCCTTCTTCCCAGAGCCATAACTTTTTTTATTTTTCCATCAATATGGCCATCTGAGGGCTTGTATTTTGCAGGACGAGTTGTACTTTTGTACACCATTGGTTTTACCATATCATGTACTAGAAAACGGGAAAAAAAATTCCAAGTGCTGTTCAATCCCACACTTGTTTTTTTGCGTTGGCTTTTTTACTAGGTTCACTAAATGCTAAAAAAATGCCTTTATGATTCTTCAGGTCATTATGAGTTCATAGACACCAAACATGTCTAGGTTCTTTTTTATCTAAGTGGTGAAAAAAAAATTCCAAACTTTGTTTAAAACTAAAATTGCTCCATTTTCCTATACCCGTAGCGTCTCCATTTTTCGCGATCTCGGGTTGGATTAGTGCTTATTTTTTGCGTGCCAAGCTGACGTTTTTAATGATACCATTTTAGTGCAGATACAATATTTTGATCGCCCGTTATTGCATTTTAATGCAATGTCACAGTGACAAAAAAAACCGTAATTTTTTCTTACTATGCTGTTTAGCGATCAGGTTAGTCCTTTTTATTGATAGATCTGGCGATTCTGAATGTGGTGATACCAAATATGTGTATGTTTGATTTTATTTTTATTGTTTTATTTTGAATGATGGGGTGAAAGGGGTGCGATTTGAACTTTTTTTTAATTTATTCATATTTGTAAAAACATTTTCTTATTACTTTTGGCATGCTTCAGAAGCCTTCATAGGTGACTAGAAGCTGCCACAACCTGATCGCCTCTGCCAGAGAGGCGATGTTTAGATCCCCTCTATATAGATTTACTCACTTGCTACGAGCGCGGACCACTGGGTGGCGCTCACAGGAAGCCGGCACTGACAACCATGCCTTTACACCGGTGACCAGTGATCACAAGACGTGGATTACCGGTGAGCGTATATCCAGCGCAATTTCCAGAAGCGTGATTTAAATGCCACTGTCAGTTTGACAGCGGCATTTAACTGGTTAATAGCCGTGGGTGGATCACTATTCCACCCGCAGCTATTGCGGGCACATGTCAACTGTTCAAAACAGCTGACATGTCCCCAGAAAGATGTGGGGTCAGTGCCGAAACCCACATCAAAGGGAGTCGGATATCGGCGTACTATTATGGCCGATGTCGGAAAGGGGTGAAAAGGGACAGTGTGCACCATGGGTGGGGGCTGAGCAACGTGTTCACGCTGCCTTATTGCATGCTTGCTTTTCCTCAGTTCCCTGTATCTGCCTGTTTCTACCTGTACCTGTCTTCCCGTACCCACTGTGTTGCTGTACAGCAACTGTTCACCATCAGAGGTTCTAGCGAAGAGTCAGATTATCGCCCAGTCATGCCCCTCCAGGCTCTCTTCGGTCAGAATTTTATAATATTGAGAAGTGCAAACATAACATTTTAGTGGTAAAAATTTAATTTTTGTATTTGCTGCAAATTTGTCAGGTACACAAGGGTTAATTGGTGAAACCAGACCCCAAAATTTACAGCTCAATTTCTCCCGAACCTAGTGCTGCCCCATATGTTGTCAGAAATTACTGTTAAACCACAAGTCAGGGCTCAGAAGAAAGGAGCGTCATTTGGCTTTTGGAGCACAGATTTTGCTAGAATAGTTTGCAGGCGATATTTGCAGAGCCACTAAGCTGCCAGAACAGCAGAAAACCCCCAAAGTGACCCCAACGTAGAAACTGCATGTCTCAATGAATTAACCCAAGACTACAGTGGCTATTTTATAACATCCATGCCAGTCTAGCACCCATACATTGTGCCCCCATACAGTGTAGAGGCCCATGTATTGTAGTGCCCCCATACATTGTGCTTCTGGCAACACATACCCTGTAAATTGTTAAGTACTCTTTCCTCACTACAATAATGCCAAACATGTGGCCACTTACTGTGGTTTATGCACAGTGGGGCGTTTGGATTTGGGATTGCAGAATTCACTATTTTATTTGAGAGGGTTGGAGCCATGTCGCTTTTCTTGTTTTTGTTCTACCAGTAGTTCCAGTGACCGATGATGGACCCAAGTGGGGGCTGGTTTAGTGCGTTTTTATTGGTAACATTTTGGGGTACATAATTTTTTTCAATCACTTCCAGAATAAGGCTGGGATCACATTCTTGAATTCTACGCTGGGCAATTACCTCAGGGTTTCCGCGTAAATCCCATAAAAGGGTGAATCAGACGAAACCCCCAAAGGAATCACCCACCATAATGAGACAGATGGAGACACTTCGTGCTCCATTTGGCATTTGCTCTGGTGGTATCCATCTTTTTAGGCGTGCACGGATCTGTGGTCGCCCACATTTGTGTGCTAAAAAGGATGAATACAATGATGGGACGCTGATGAACACAAACCATTCCAAAGTGATTCCATCTAACTCATCAGTGACTGGTTCTGTCCGGGGTTTTGTCTGAATCGCGGTTTTGGGGAACTTGCACGGAAACCCAGACATAAGCGCTCAGCAGAGAGTGCAGGATAAATGTGAACAGAGCATTATTCCGATTTTTGAGAGGTATAATGAAGAAAGACAGCCAGGGGCGTAACAACAGTCCTGCGGGCCCCGGTGCGAACTTTTGAATGGGGCCCCCCCCCCCCCCCAAAAAAAAAAAATGATATACAGACACACGCATACAATGTTAAACTAAGAAGTAAATATCTATTGCAAAAAAAACATTTCCGAAAGATAAGAAAAAAGTGTTGTAAACAACAGCTTACCCTCAAAAGATGAACTTTCATGTTGCATCCCCTAAAAAGAAAAGATTGTAAGGAAAATTAGCTGACAGTATGATCTCCCCATCCTGCCCCATCGTATCCATCCTGGCCCATGATCCAATCCTGCCCCATGTCTTTCATTCTGCCCCGTGTCTCCAATCATGCCCTGTATCTACATTCTGCCCATGCCCCCAGTGTGTCCAGCAATCTGCCCCAGTGTGTCCAGCATTGCCTCCAGACAGTGTATCCAGCAATCTGCCCCAGTATGTCTGGCAATCTGCCCCAGTGTGTCCAGCAATCTGCCCCAGTGTGTCCAGCATATTACCCCCGTGTGTCCAACAATCTGCCCCCAGTCTGTCTAGCGTTCTGCCCCCAGTCTGTCCAGCGTTCTGCCCCCAGTCTGTCCAGCGTTCTGCCCCAGTGTGTGTCTCCAGCATTCTGCCCCAGTGTGTGTCTCCAGCATTCTGCCCCAGTGTGTGTCTCCAGCATTCTGCCCCAGTGTGTGTCTCCAGCATTCTGCCCCAGTGTGTGTCTCCAGCATTCTGCCCCAGTGTGTGTCTCCAGCATTCTGCCCCAGTGTGTGTCTCCAGCATTCTGCCCCAGTGTGTGTCTCCAGCATTCTGCCCCAGTGTGTGTCTCCAGCATTCTGCCCCCCCCCCCCCCCAGTGTCCCCCACTGCTCCAGGGGCACCCGCCGCTCCGGGGGCCCCCCGGCCGCCACCCTCCTTGAAGACGATACTCACCCTGCTGCCTGCTCCAGCGATGGTCTCGGCATCTGCTCTGCACTGCATCTTCTTCCTGCTTGTGCTGGTGCGGTCATGTGATACTGATTAAAGTAATGAATATGCGCATATTCATGGCCTTAATGAAGCGGTACCACGTGACCGCACAAGCAGGAAGAAGATGCAGTGCAGAGCAGACGCCGAGACCATCGCTGGAGCAGGCAGCAGGGTGAGTATCGTCTTCAAGGAGGGTGGGTGGGGGGCGGCCAGGGGGGCCCCCGGAGCAGTGGGGGCCCTCCCCGGTGGGCCAGTCCGAGCCTGCCGGGGCCCCTGACCTGCGGGGCCCGGTCGCAATGGCGACCGCTGCGACCGCGGTAGTTACGCCCCTGAAGACAGCAGTACGAGAGTATTTATTTTTATGCGGTTCACCCTGCGGTATAAATGATGAGGTGGTTTTATTCTTCGGAACGGTGCAATTACAGCGATACCAGATTTATGTCGTTTTATACACTTTTTATAGATTTTGCTGCGATTACACGGTAAAAATGCTTATTGACAAAAAGTAGTTTTTTTTCGCAAACAGTGCTGTATAAGGGCTTATTTTTTGCTGGAGGAGTTGCAGATTTTTTTGGTATCATTTTGGGGTACATAACATTTTTTGATCACATTTTATTGAGATTTTTAGACACAGAATGAACAAAACCAGCAATTCAGTTATTGTTTTTATTTTATTTAATTGAGCCATTCACTGTGCGGTAAAAGTGATGACAGATTTGTTCGTTGGGTCAGTACGATTACAGTCATACCAAATTTATATCGTTTTTTACGCTTTGCTATTTTTACACATTGAAAACAATAGTTTAACAAAATGAAGGTTTTTGCATCATCATATTCTGAGTTCTAACTTATTTTTTTTGCCAAAAGATCCATATTAGTGCTTGTTTTTTTTTTGTTGCAAGACTGTCTGGTGTTTTCATTTGTACCATGTTTTTTACATATGACTGATCGCTTTTTATTCAGTTTTTTGTAAGTCAATATGATGAAAAAGCCTAATTTAGCGGTTTTTCTTTTTTACGGCGTTCGCCAAAATGAGGTGCCAGTTTTATGGAGCGGACCAATTATGCGTACGTATTTGTTTACTTTTGTTTTAGCAGAAACTCTGCGTTTTGAGTGTCGAAATGGATTTTTGTGATATAGATGCTCCATTCTCAAATTTGAACTCAGTCCAGCAATCCAGCCCAAGGCCATCTTTCGAATGTCGTGTGCGCGCCTTAGGATCTGGCTGTATCGAATCATAAGTGTCCTGTTTATTACTGTAAAAGATGATTGGAGATTTCAAAAAGAAAATAGTGGACTAGTCATGTAGAAGGAAAACACCTGTCCACACCATTAATGAGGACAAGGGGAAATGTCACAATGTAATAAGACATTAGATGGACTGCAGAGCCGCTGTAAAAATTTTAGCAATGTGCCACTTTGTGGTGGCTTGACTGCAAATGTGACCCTTGACTCAACTGAGAGCAAAATATACATCACATTCAATTTTCCATGACCTGGCCACCATAAGCAGAAAAATGTCATACAAACATGAGAAGCCCAAGCAGTGACCATTTGGGGTCTAGCCCTGGTTGGTCCAATCCTCTTTACTATTTGGTGGCAGCTATCTATGCAGAACACTACCCTCCAAAGAACTGTATTGTTTGCAAACAAGCCGGTAGTTAAAAGCCCTAAGGCCATGTTCACTTGGTCAGTGTTTTATATCCGTATTTGTAAAATACTGACAAAATATTGAATATGTGAAACAACAAATGGAGGTTTGTGGAAGGAGCGCTAGCGGCCGTCCCAATGAGGAGGAAATAAGTTCGCAGGTCCCCGCAGCTCCAGCCAGATACCCCACAACGGGGGAGAAAGACTTGCAACAGGAACAGAATAGCCGGTCTCAGGAGCGCAGGAGAACACAGACACCAGTTAGGGTAAAACCACAATGCGTTGAAACGCGTTGTGGTTTAACCCTAACTGGTGTCTGTGTTCTCCTTCTGCGCTCCTGAGACCGGCTATTCTGTTCCTATTGCAAATATTAAACATGGCCTAGGGTCACAGGGTGGAAGGTACAGATCATCAGGCCCCTTTGCTCTTTGTGACATTACCTCCACCCTCTTTAGGGCATTCGTTTCCATCACTACTGTGGATGTCTTCCATGCACATTTGTTGCAGAGTAAAACATATGTTTTACACGTCTACTGACAAGCCAAAGTACAAAGTCATTTTTCACCATTCACGGTTTTGATCCAATTTCTTAAGAAAAAAGCTGGATGTCTTGACTGGATAAAAAAAAAATGCATAAAACAATTTTGGAATTTCTGTTTTTGTATTTTTTCCTCAAAAAATTATTGACAAAAGCCAACCAATAAATTAAGACTGAAGAGAGTACCATACAAACAAACAAAAAAAAAATTAAAGAGCAAAAAAAAATTATGACCCTTGGAAATCAAAAGGGAAAAAAAAGTTGCGTGGTTAAAGAGTTAACAGAGGTGATGATGGTGACTAGGTTATCCAAGCATGCTCAGGTGCTAACCGAGTGTCTTCGACGTGTTTGAAAAATATGTTCGAGTTCCCATACCTGCGTGTCTCTTGGCTGTTCGACAGTTGTTCGTAAGGCAATCCCTGCATGTGTTGTGACTGTCGAACAGTCGCGAGACATGCAGCCGCGGGGACTCAAACATTTTTTTGAGCACGCCGAAGACACTCGGTTACCACCCGAGCATGCATGGATAACCTTATCTGAGCACGTCCACTCATCGTTAATGACATTAAAAAAAATTATCTGGGTCTAAAATTGATATATTTTACTAACCATACAAGTGTATGATGTTATACTGGCATGCTGGGTCAAAGTCCCAATTCCTTGTTCACCACTGATGGGATTTGTAGAAGACTACATATTCCCCCAAAATTCTAACTAAAAATCCTCTCATCTTGAGTGTAACCATCATTTTATGTAAAAATCACCAGATATACACAAGGATTGACACACATTATCCGAGTCATTGTGAGACGTTGGGATTATAATTACAATGGAGTTCTTTATTTGACAGCTCCGCAAACAGAACAGAAAGATTTTCATGTATCTGAAAAGTAAAAACGGTAATAGACAGACCACAAATTTGTTTTATTCTTGCCATGCTGAAACAATTTAAAAACTGAAAACAAAAATAAAAATAAACAAAAAAAAATATGATTGTGCTCACAGGATTAATAAATTGGGAGTTAAAATAAAATTATATAAATTTAAAGATACATATGAAATTAAAAATGGGTAGATAGAAAAAAAAAAAAAAACTTCCCAGAGAGAAAAGGTAAAAGTTAAGGATAACTTGGGAAAATACATCAAATATTTAGAAATCGAGAAAACTTCAACGATAGCTTCTGATTATACATATTAATTTACCCATCGTAAAAATAGTTACATACTTTGCCATTATATTTTCAGTCAAGGTTTTTTTTTGTGTGGGATTTTTTTTTATTATATATATATATATATATATATAGATTTCTTTAAAGGTTTATATTAAAAAGCAACACTTTCATGTACATAAAACTGTACAAAACAAGGCAGCATCACAAGCAGGTAAATTAAATTTTTTGTGTTAGCCCCTTTCCATTGGTGGACATTGCCGATACCGCAATATGTCAGGAGGCAAATAGAATCAACACTAAAAATCTAAAAACAGGCTTTGATTATTTTATTTTTTTTATACACCCTTTTTCTTAAATGTGATACAGAATGTGAAGTTGGGGAAAAACCCAGACTACTCTGCCAAATGTAGCCATCGGAGAACCAATTTTACCATCATGACCGAATTTTAACCTTTGGTTTTTGCCCTCGGAAAGTAAATGCCTTGAGTTGTCATAGCGCAGGCTTAAAATGCTAGAAAGTCTTTATAATAGGAGCAATGACCTGCTCTCATATTGCACACACAATTAAAGAAAAACAGGATCGGACAACCAAATCAATATGGTGTACAAATAAGAGATCCATTATGCCCGTTCGGATTAGTTTACATTTTTGACATACCGTATTACCATTTGCAAAAATTTGGGAAGCAAAACAGATTAGAACTGTGCATTTATGCAACAATGCTAGATTGTATGTTACACATTCATACAGAGATGGGAAATTACAGCACTGATTTTTTTTTTAATTCCTTTCTTGTATATATCCAGTCAAGCCAAAGAGGTCATCTACATATCGTTGCACCTTTAGTCCACATATTATCTAAGCCTCAACTACCTGGTAGAATGATACTTTTTGTTGCCTACAGACCCAAAGCTATGGTCCATGCACATAATGCTTCCATGTAAAAAGACTCACCCCCCCCCCCCCCCCTCAAAAAAAGAAAAAAAAACAAAACAGTGTTCAGGTTAGACTTCGCTAGGTCAGACACCCAACACTATAAAACTACAGTAAATAGCTTGCAAGCACCATGAAACTTGGGTAAAATGACTTATGGCATGCAAATAATTACCCTCCCATCACCAGATAGTCCAAAACCTATTCTTTCACTTAGGCTACTTTCACACATCAGGTTTTCGCTGTCGGGCTAAATCCGGCTAAATTTCAAAAACCCGGATCCGGCGAATGTTGCCACCGGATGCAGTTTTTTTCCCATAGACTTGCATTAGTGCCGGATCGCGCCAGATGACAATGCGTTTTGTCCTGTTTTTGACGCATCCGGCAAATCTGCTGTTTCCGGTTTCTGAAAAAAGCGTCCATAACAATGTTTTTTGTCTCCGGTGAAAAAGCTGGTAGCGCTGGATCCGGCTGTTTGCTAGAATGGAAGCCTATGGGAGCCGGAAGATGCCGGATCCGGAAAATGACGGATTCCGGCGCCGGATTCCGGTTTTTTTAAATGGAGCCTGCTCCAATTTTTTTTATCCAATTATCTAGAAATGCTTGCTGGATCCATCGAAAAAACTGATCCGTCGCATCAGTTTTTCACAATCTGCGCCGGATCTGTTTTTTCCAACATTCGCCGGATTGTGCCTGATGCAAAAAACCTGATGTGTGAAAGTAGCCTTAGATGAACATGCAGTGGTAAGAACTCTATTACACCTCAAATGACAACGTTGAGTAAACATAAATAGCCATTTCCTTACAATAGGCAATTGTTCTACCTCCTAATGTTTGACCCCACAGGAAGGCCTTTTGTGATGAGGACTGCAGTGTTACATTACAGTATACAAGCTAAAATGTCCCATCATACTCATCCATTCAAAAGTTTCTTCTAGCACGGAAGACTATATCAAGTGTACTACTTATTTGGCCAAGCAGTTTTCTTTTCGTTGACAGCTGTCATATTCTAAAGGTGGCAGAATGCGTCAGACACCCGAGCTGTCCAAACTGACTCTACATATTGTGCATAAAATGTCAAGAATGATTGCGCCACGAAAATACTCTTCGCAAACAAGATCTCACCCACATTAAAAATGCAGCAACAATTATACGTGAAAGAGCAGCGGGTGTCCTGAAGTGCAATGCAGAAAATGCCGAGGTGAGAGGAGGTGAGTGAGGAATTAGATAGCAAGTGAATGGGAGACAGGAGTGGATAATTAAGAACCTACCCAGACAGAAATGTGTTTTAGAGATGTCATATTAGATCATGTGGGAGCGTAGCACAGCTCTGACACAGTCACCCCTCACTAGCAAAGCAAAAACTGTCAATCTTCCATTCTCCTACAGGTCTCTAAGCTGAACAGAGATAAACAATGGCTAGAACAGAGCAGCGGGTAGAAAGCAAAGCATTCCAGATTGGCAATGTGCTAATGAGAAATTAGTTTTATAGAAAACAGCTGCTGGGAGATCATGATGGAAATGTAACCCTGTGCTGCCAAAGACATAGGGTTAAGGAAGCACGAGAAACAAAATCTTGATGTCTGGATTATTGTTGAACATCTATCGGACCATTTTGCTTCTGTAAGAAGACCCAAAAACCCAAAAGAGAGACCTAAGCAAAATTAAGTTATGAAATTACTATGATCCAGAGACATCACTGAGGCATAAGGCACAAAGCAATGTCCGTAAGGCCATTGATGACGCCCATCAAGCATCTACGCTCCACAGGAGCCTTCCTCACCAATTCACTTACATTGAGTCTCATATCCTCTAGTGGAGCTTACTGAGTAGGTGAAGTTAAAATTAAATATTGGTTCCAGTTAGATGGCGTTAAACCATCAAAATTTCTTAAGTGATGCCAAGAAATAAACCTGGAAATGTACACCAAGCAACTACATGATTTGGGAAGTCCGACATTGTACCTTTACATAGCGTTGCTTTTAAAATTCAGGTAGTATCATCTATGGCTTGTAGTTGGAGCTGCAATTTAAAAAATGGCTACTTCTATTGCATTTGAAAAAAACAAAACCCCCCAAAAAAACACTCTACGGCAGGTTCAACTACCGCAATTCACATTCCCTACACAGATCGCGTGCCTGCTGTCCTAAACTCAACAGCTTCAAAAACATACATTAGATTGTTGAGTTGGGGGTCAGGAGACCCCACAGACAGTCTAAACTTCTAGGTCCACAAGGACAGTGAATTGTGGAGGTGGGAAACCAGCTTAAAAGACAAAACATTGGGAAAATACCAAGTGTAAAAAGGGACTGAAAACGTCTGCTTGTGTTCATGTCCTGAATCTTTGATCATATTCAAGTCTATGGGAGAGTTCTTATAGGATATACAGTTGTGTTATAAAGCAAACTATCCTATTATATTCAACATTAACCTAAAATGGTAAAAGTGAAGGTCCACTCTTGAAAAAAATTTATAAATATGGTCACGGCACATTTTTTTTCTTTAATACATTGCTCCAAATCCATGAGTCTTAGGAAAAATTATGGACACCATGCTTGAACCCAATGGACACCATTATACAATACAATAATGTGGTCCATTGGGCACCCTTTGGGTCTGTGATGTGACATAGCAAGTCCTCTACCAATTTTACTGTTCGACTTCTACGATAGAGCATAACAATGAAATTGACAAATAAGGATGCAAACCGAGCCATAAGTAATACATTTCAGTCTGCTTTTAGCTACCACTAAAGGAACCCAATATGTTGGGCTAGTACATTAGATTCAATCGTTTAACAATGTGCAATTAATTTCTGAGCTTCACCATAAAAGGCTTTGGGAGCTCAGAACTGTAACATTTAATTATGGCTGTGTGAAGGAAATAAGACAAATTTTTAGTGAAGTATTAGAAAGGAACCCTGGTTATATCACAAAGTCAGCACAGAATATTGGAGCTAAAACAACATGATACGAAAAGGTTCACATTCACGTTCCAGGTGCAGACCATAAGGTGCAGGCCGAATGTGGATCTCCTGACCTGAACTCAACAGCCCAACAGACACTGGTTGTTCTTAATACTTTTTTTTCCCTGTTATTTTCTAATTTTTCACCAAAAATTGAACACCAACATATTGTTTCATAAGACAGTAGTGAATAGCATTATATATTGCATGAAAAGAAACACAAAAGAAAAGGAAATACACAAGTAGGAATATCCGGTGACATGGCCAGATGGCACACGTCAGGTGGAGGTTACTTTATACCTGCTAATACAATATTTTATACCAGTAGGAATCCGGGCTTTTTACATTTTTATTTAACAAATCGCTCCTGTGGCACCAAACAGTATGGATCAGTATTATGCCATTTGTTGTAAGGAAGAAATGAAGATATACATCCGTTAAATACCATTAGTCAAATACAAAGCATTCCAAGTTCTCTTCTCCATGCACTCAGTGTATTAAAATGGGAAAAAAAGAATAACTGTAGCAACCCAACCCTCTAAAAGTAGCTTGGCATACGAGTGCCGCATTTATAAGTTCCCCTCGTAGGATACAAAACCTTCATTTTATTAAATTGGTAACTGCTTCTGCCAAAACACATTGTAGTGTCACCAAATGGTAAAGTTTAGCTAAAAAAACCCCAAAAAACATCAAAACTTGTCAGATCAGAGCTCGTGGTGCAATTTACAGTCGAAGAGTTAACACAAATAGGAGCAACTTTTGACTTCGAAAATCTCGGCAGATTATGTGCAAATTAGTATGTATTACAGAGATATACACATGGAACTTAACCTTTCTACTCTGGTTTAAGGTTTTCGCTCTCCCATTAAATAGGAAAAGGAAGTAATGCCACTGAATACACCAGCCTACATGCTGGAACCAAAAACAAAACCCAACCGGTTGTGGGCCATTTGGCAGAGTGTAGTCAAAAATTAAATTACAATAAATAAAACAAACAGAAAAAAGAAAATAAAAAGGGATGGATTCTTGCAACGATAAAAGCGGAAGTCAAGCAGACTTAATATTCATTCAAAGGGATTGTATTTACAGAAGTCTACATGAAACGGCCAGTCAAACTCGCAGCTTACCCTGTTATTGATGAGTTGGATATGCAGATAAATTACAGTTTGGTCCCCATCAGGCTGTCCTTTTGCAATCATCCGTACTCATTCAGTTGGCACCTTTGGTATAGAATATCCCCCCATTTTTTTTTACCTAAGGACATTAGTTGACACCAGATATTTCACAAGATCACTAGACACCTTCAAACCGTGGTTGTGAACCAAAGCCTAAGGGAGAATCCTTGGGCATTTGCCTAACTCCATCGAATTTTCCTCGAGGAGGAGCATTCCTTACATTTTAGCAATAGCATGCAGTACGGTAAATGTTGATTAAAAAAAAGGTGACAGTACATGAACTGTATTAAAGAATTTCAGGTGCGATACCCTTCTAACTAAACGGAGCTTAAAGAGCAGGAATCATCCAATTGATGAATCTCCGCATGGATCATAAACTCACAAAGTCTGCAAGCCATTTTTAAGTAGTAAAATTTTGGGAAAAACAAAAAATTATTACCTTAATAGATTGAATATCAAAAATATTTCTGTAACATTTTATTGAAATTTACGTCGAAAGGACCTTAGTACCATGTATGAGACGAAACTTTGGGTAATGTTTGACACCAGTCTACCAGAACAGATACTAAAGTACCTGAGCAGAACCTTAAGATTTATTTCCAATAGGAAGGTGTGAGGCTCTGAATGTGCCTATGTATTTATATATATGCGCAGAAGAACCATGATTTAAACCTAGTGCCAAGTGTTTAACCAAAAATAAAAATACCTCTACCAACTGTCATTCATTCACCACAAAGACGGTAATTTCTCCTATAAATGAGGACATTCAACCTATGTACCAGAAGAGATGACAGCACCAAGAACACCCTTCTTTAGGAATCTCAGACACAAACCACAATGGCTTATAAAGTCCACCTTTGCTTTAGGGTTTCTCATCTTTGGCTGAGAAACATAACGCAAGTTCCCTTTTCATATAAAAACGTAATTTTTTTTTTAAAAGAATAATGTGCTTCCCCTCTCTAAATCCAGTTCTGACCTTTACGATAATGAATTGTCTATGTAGAGGGCAGTTTCAAATTTTACATAGGAAATAAGAAAATTAAAAAAAAAAAAAAAATGGAAAACTGAGCAAAAAAAAAAACACTAAAAAATAAAATAGGCATAGGCCTTGAAGCAGTTGCATGGACCATAAAGCAAACATCTTTAAGTTCCTCTCAATAGTTCTCCTTCATTTAAAGTTAGCCTGGTTTAGGTCTGTATCTCCCAATTCTTCCTTCTCTCCTAGTTCAAACCATGCCAAAAAGTGAATTTCACAGGTATATCTCCCTCTTGGCAGATTGGGAGGAAGGAGTTGTGGCGTGCTGAAAATCAGCCGTTTGGGTTAGGGGGATTTCCTCCATAGGGGAGTCCGTACATGGCTCATGGCTGTTACTGGTAAAGGCACTGTAAGTCGGTAACAGCTGGATGTTGGCCATTTTGGTGGTGCTGTTATTGTTGCCTCCAATGCGGTCCTCTGGAATTCTAGGGTTTCCATTGCCAATCTGCTCTTGACTCCCCTTGTCTTGGTAAGGCACAAAAGTGGAGAGCTTCAGGGCATTTTTGGGCCTGCGGTTGGGGGATGGCTGGCCGGGCATCCAGCAAGTATCAGAGTGTCCATATTCTGTACATTCCCGCGTGCAGTTTCCCGTCATGGCTACATCAGGCAGTGGTCTGAGATCTGAACACAAACAGAAAAACAAGGAAAAATTTTGGTTAGCAGTTCAATAATGCAACAGATTTATCACTTTTATTATCACCTATCCTGTACCCCATGAGCTGCCATGTACTATAAGAAATGAATCATATCTTGAAAGTATAAAAGTAATATTGTGGCGTCATCAGTGTTCAGACTATACTCAAATACTAAAAACATACTTGGCATACATGGGAACAAAATGTGCACACAATGAAATAAGGTGGTCAAACTATGGCTCTGTGATAGAAACAAGATCGTAGAATACTTGCCAAATTACGCAATTCTAACATATAGAACTCGCTCACCAGAATAATCAGAAAAGTGATTGCATGATAAAGTGGAAAATAGCTACAGTAGCGTTACTTAGCAAATACTACATTGGTCTTGTTCAAGCTAGACATGAAGCATTTTTTTAGAAAATAGAAATCACCAGCTTTACCAAATTGTTCTTAAGTTTTGCAAAGCCTAAAATTTACCTGAAAATTTGTGTACTCTCTCTGGGATCTCTAGACACATTCTAGACCAGGAGAGGGGAACCTAAGGCCCCAGGGCCATTTACAGCCCTCGATGACCTTTTATCAGGCCCTCAAGCAGATTCGCAGGGACCAAATTCTTGGGCAAAGAGCTGTAGTTTGATTGTCACAAGCGCATTAATTTCTTCTTGCTCTGTTAGCACACACATGCAGTGTTCACTACTGAACATTGAAGGGCATGCAATGAAAGATTACGTCCTGAAACCAGTGTCAGAGTCCGGATGCACTTTGTGGGCGGAGTTTGTACGGCCCCCAAAGGATGGTATAAATATCCAAATGGTCCTTGGCAGAAAAAAAAAAAAAGATTCCCCACCCCTGCCCTAGACTAAGCACAGGAGGCAAAACTCTAGTAGGGTAATTGTGCAGCCAACACACCTTTGGACTGAGTTTAAGGCACTGTTGTTACGGCACATATTCACCTGAACGTTCAATCAATGCTTTGAAGCGATATGCCCTTTGTACTGGAACCTTTTCTGGTCTTTTTTCCTACGATTAGATGAGTAAAATCCTGCTATGGCCAAAGGTCCGATGTTTGAGTCTGCTATGACTTGAGATCTCTAGCCAAATGCCTGCATCTGTATGGTGTATATGTTATATGACTATCTGACAAGTTGTTGACCCACACACCTTTCTTTACACCGGCTGAAGCCATTTCATTGCTTAGTGATGGCTTCAGCTTTTAAATCCTTCGAGATCCCCTAGGACTGTATCCAACCCTCTTTAAGCTCCTTAACACAAATACAACCTTAGTAATGGACAAAGTAACCTAAACATACAGGACTATGGGTGGAAGGATGGTAACCAACAGCCTGTTCCTCACACAATCATCTTCACTGCTGTGCTGTGACACATATTGTGCAGTTTTGTCAGTGTTTTATGGCTTTCTTATCCTCTTTGTCAAGCTGTGACGTCCTTTCACTATACAGATTCACCCCAAAATAGCATCTGCATTCCCACTATGAGTCCCTCATGAAAGCCTGTGCTCTGTCATATGATGATGAAACCAACTTCTCCACCATTACAGAAGATCGACTATCCACTCTACTCTCAAGATCGCATCTCACCACCTGTGCACTTGACCCGATCCCTTCCCACTTCATCCCAAACCTCACCAGAGTCTTCATCCCAACCCTAACCCATCTCTTCAACCTATCACTAACAACTGGTGTTTTCCCCTCAAGCTTTAAACATGCCTCAATCACACCTATCCTCAAAAAGCCCTCTCTTGACCCATCCTCTGTATTGACCTATCGCCCCATATCACTTCTCCCTTATGCCTCAAAACTACTGGAACAACACGTCCATCTTGAACTGTCTTCCCATCTCTCTTCCTACTCCCTCTTCGACCGCTTACAATCAGGCTTCCAGTCGCACCACTCGACAAACTGCCCTAACTAAGGTCACCAATGACCTATTAACCGCCAAGAGCAAGTGACACTACTCTATCCTCCTCCTCCTGGACCTGTCCTCTGCCTTTGACACAGTGGACCATTCCTTGTTGCTGCAGACCCTCTCATCCCTTGGCATCACAGACTTGGCCCTATCCTGGATCTCGTCATACCTAACTGACCGGACATTCAGCGTCTCCCACTCACACACCACCTCGCCACCTATCTGTCAGAGTCCCGCAAGGTTCAGATCTAGGGCCCCTGCTCTTATCCATTTACACTCTGGGCCTGGGACAGGTCATAGAATCTCACGGTTTTCAGTATCATCTCCTTGCTGACGAAACACAGATCTACATCTCAGGACCAGATATCACCATGCTACTAACCAGAATCCCTCAATGTCTGTCCGCCATTTCATCCTTCTTCTCTGCTAGATTACTGAAACTTAACATGGACAAAACAGAATTCATCATCTTTCCCCCATCTCACGCGACCCCCCCAAACGAACCTATCCATTACAGTAAATGGCTGCCCACTCTCCCCAGTCCCACAAGCTCGCTATCTCAGGTAATCCTTGACACTGATCTCTCCTTCAAACCACATATCCAAGCCCTTTCCACTTCCTGCCGCCTTCAACTCAAAAATATTTCACGGATCCGTACATTCCTAAACCAAGAATCTGCAAAAACCCTAGTCCATGCCCTCATCATCTCCCACCTTGACTACTGTAATCCCCTGCTCTGTGGCCTCCCCTCTAACACTCTCGCACCCCTCCAATCTATTCTAAACTCAGCTGCCCGACTAATCCACGTGTCACCCCGCTATTCCCTGGCCTCTCCCCTCTGTCAATCCCTTCACTGGCTCCCCATTACCCAGAGACCCCAGTACAAAAGCCTAACCATGACATACAAAGCCATCCACAACCTGTCTCCTCCATACATCTGTGACCTCGTCTCCCGGTACTTTCCTGCATGCAACCTCCGATCCTCACAAGATCTCCTTCTCTACTCACCTCTCATCTCCTCTTCCCACAATCGCGTACAAGATTTCTCTCGCACATCACCACTACTCTGGAACGCTCTACCACAACACATCAGACTCTCGCCTACCATCGAAACCTTCAACAAGAACCTGAAGACCCACCTCTTCCGACAAACCTACAACCTGCAGTAACCAACGATCGACCAAACCACTGCACGACCAGCTCTATCCTCACCTACTGTATCCTCACCCATCCCTTGTAGATTGTGAGCCCTCGCGGGCAGTGTCCTCTCTCCTCCTGTACCAGTTGTGATTTCTATTGTTCAAGATTATTATACTTGTTTTTATTATGTATACCCCTCCTCACATGTAAAGCGCCATGGAATAAAATGGCGCTATAATAATAAATAATAATAATGATGTGAAAGGTGGAAGCCCTTATGGGAAAACTCAGTTCAGCTGTAAATGAAATGGGGCGTCAACAGTGTGAGACATGTAATGACTGACAGTCTGCTCTCCTGATCTACATGTCTCATGCCTCTAGAAGCAGAATCTCAAGGAGATCTATGCTCGGCCCATAAATCTTAATCTCTTCAAATGGAGTAGATCTCAAATCCGTAGTAAAAAAAAATAAAAAATTGCAGATAACTTAATAAATCTAGACCTTATTAAAATTTTTGTCCATGATTAAGTCTAGATCTTACACCTAGACCAAAACGCTCGCTTTAATGGCTGTAGGAACCCACAATAATTCCAACTAAAGCTCCTAAGAGAAATTAAGAATGGTTCAGGAAAGGCGATCAATTGTCAGCCTTACAAAAAGATCTTATGGTAACTGAAAATTTGGTAAGAGTTTAAGGAAGTGGTCCCAGCCAACGTTATCAAGAAGAAGCCCAGAGAACACGTCATATTCATGGTCACAAAATAGCACATACAACTAACCAAAAGTCCAGATCACAATTGACCTTTTAGAGTAAGCACATTAGTTTCCTCCTCTTATCTCCGTTCTCGGCAGGAAAATGCTATACTGGAGTTGCTAAGGAAGCTGAAAAATCTGTTCGGGCAGGGAATGTGGCTCAGTGTCCTTAACTTTATAAATTATGCTGCTAAAATTTGTTTTGCATAATGTATTGACAAAAAGAGTAAGAAAAAAATTCAGTCTGTATGGGAAAAGCGTGAGTCAATTTCTAGACGAAAAATGAATGGAAAAATAAGCATTGATTGATAGTGCTGTTTTAGGAGCCAGCGGGAAGCACCAGGCTCAGAGCATGTATATTATTAGCTTATACCGATTTTATGTTTCTTAATAAAAATCATCTATTGGTGCAATCTACAGTCTAAAGCTTTTGTTTTTTTTTTTTATTCTGGTCAGAAGTTGGTCCCCTGTGATAAAACAAAGGTGAAATAAGCTACAGTTTGATGCAACTGTTTGCAAAGTATTTGCAAGAGGCAGACAGGCGGTTCTGGTGCCCCATCAAAATGTCAAAACAAAACATTTAATTACTATTCTTGCTGAACAATAAACCTGACGATTGGGAGACCCTTAAGGTTCACTATGCATTTGCCTCTGTCTGCTTGACAGCTGGTGCATCGCTTCTCTTGGGCTATTAAGAGTCCCATCTCTCCCTCCTACAACCCCCTCCTCTTTCTACCTCCTCACCGCACATCCCCAGACTCTTGCCGGTTACAAATTTACACATAGAATACAGAAATCTATAGAATTTTAGATCCAAAAGGCAAATTTACTAACAAAATTTCTTTGCAAAGTGTTTAAAAAATGCCTTTACCTGATGATATTTCACAATTAGGACACAAAAACACAATTAAGCTAAAATCACATCAATAAACCTTCACGTGGAAGAACCAATTTTACCAATTATATCTATCGCTACAGCAAGGGTTATAGCTGCCCCAGAGTAATGAAAATCATCAGATGCAGGTCATTCAGTAGGGACACCATACATTGGCCGCTAGGTAAAAAAACATGAACTCGTTCTTAAAAGCACCCATAGCCGTATGAGCAAACCTACGGTTTTCAGCGTGAGTTGGCAACTCAGATTAAATTACATCTCCATCTGTCTATCTATTGAAGCCTACAGATACTCTTCCTATAAATGATTTGGGGAAAAACAAAAGTTCAGTGTTCTGTATGAGAAAGAAGCTGACTGATATCAGCCGGCGGCTTATCTCTCGGAGAACAATGCAGTCGGCAGTCCAAAATCAGACATGGGCATTCAAAGTCTCTTCCAATCATCAGTTGGCCGGCGCCTTCATACCCAGACCATTGGCTGAACCCGTCGATATCAGCAGGTTTGGCTGACAGCAATGTGAACGTGAAACTTTAAGCTACTGCCAGACAACTCTAGAGGTAGCTTAAGGACCTATCAGACACTTTCGACTAAAAGAGACAAACCCAACATTAAAATGGATTGTCTGACAGTCTAATGCAGTGTTCCCCAATTCCAGTTCTCAAGAGCCACCAACAGATCATGTTCTCAAGATTTCTGTAGTATTGCCCATATGATAATTCTATCACCGGTGATCCGTTGGTGGCTCTTGAGGACTGGAGTTGGGGAACACTGGTCTAATGTGTATGAGAGCCACACAATTCTCCCTTGACCATGTCAAGGGAAGGAAGGATCTGGATTGCTAAAATTCAACCCCATCTTTTGTTTTCTGGGAGATAAGCCACCTCATGGAATTTAGCTGCGTCTCTCAGCGAGCACAGGACCACTCAGCTGAGCAGAGCTTTTCTATTTATGAAAGAGCTCGGAAAGGTAATGGTCTGCCGAATGATCGTCCGGCAATAAGTTGTCTAATGTGTAGGGGAATTTTTACTCATCTGTTTATAGAAATCTCGCGCACAATCCGCCAAGACAAGATTGTCAATACATGGAAGGGGTTGGACAAAATAAGACATGAAAGTTGCATGTGTGCCCTTGTACACAATCTAAACTACCAGGTTAATAGAGTAAGAATTGACAATACTTAGGAGAGGATAATTGACATTCATTTTAAACAAGTTGGTTTAAGGGACGATTGAACATGGGAAAGGATCAAAGATGGAGAACCATAAAAGGACACATGAGGAATGGAGAAGAGGTTTGGTTGATATACCAATGCCTCAATTATTTTTAGTATATGTTCAATCCGTGATCATATGAATTTTTACCTCCTCATACTTTGGTTTCCTGGCGAGAATATCGTATCACTTATACAGTTAATATGTGAAATATCAGCAAAAAAAGCCTTAAAGACAAGGTCATCCATGAGCTGAACCCTGCTCAACAGAAATTGAAATAATACTGATTTAGCACAATAAAAGAAAACTGGTGTCCTTGGGAAACAGACCAAAATACTATTGCCCTGTAGCGATCTGATAGCCAGAAAATATGCCTTAAGGCGTACAAATGGTCATTGATCACAATATGCCAAGGGAAATGGATTCTTCGACCATGACTGAAATTTACCACCAGAACAAGAGGCTGACTGCAATGAGGTAAAGGGTTTCTGTATAAGCAAAAATTGGACATGTATAGCCTACCTTATTTCATATGCACCCTCATAAGTAGCCTTTATTTTTTAGGTAGCCATACACAATGTCAGCTGATTCTGCTAATTTCAACATGACCTGCCAACAATCGAGTGCATTCAGTTATGTTCTGGCTTTTCCGTCGACATCAGAAAATGAGGTAAGTAGTTGGATTTCAACATGTTAGGAGATGAGCGGTTTCCAGAAGTTTCTGAACATGGCATACTCCCCTCTCCCTACTGAGACCATGTCCACACCCAGTTGAGCCAAGTGTACTGGTGTATTGGGTGGTGGGGTCAGGAGGAATTTTTGGTCATTCAGCTGAAAGTTAATTACCAGCTTGACACATGTAGACAACCTATTTGAGAAACCCTTAAATTGATGGGAGAAACATAGCACACATACATCTATATAGTATAGCAGCACTCTCCATAATAAAAAAAAATAAAATGAAGTTCCTCTAACTCAGATTATGACTCCCACGTCTCAGGCATTCAAAAGGAATGTTTTACCATCCCTATTCTGGTTACAAATTCCAGTAATGAAAGAAGGAATTGAAATGAAAAACGAATCCAAGTTATCAGTTCTTATTCATCAAGAATCTGAATTGAAAGCCAAGACTCTGTTGGCTGTAGAGACAAGGATGAACATGATATGAGTGCCATATGAGCTCCAATCGGCTCATCACGTAATTGAACCCCGAGCAAAAAAAAAATTCTGAGTAAAATCAATAAAATGCATGCATATGGCAGTCTAATGGCACAGAGAAAATACAAAGAAACTCACTTAATGCACAACGGTTGGACTTCTTACTTGTCCCTATTATTTTTCCACAGTGCAGACACATACAATCAAGTTCTGAAATGTCATCCTGTCTTAGCAAATATTGGTGACAAATACAATGTGTATGCTCATGCTAATGTACTAATCTTGCCATTAGGCTCTACAAGTTATTTTTGGGGCTCAAACCCACCGGAAACAACATGCTAACACACTAGACTACACACCTGTCCTCACTAAAACAATGTAAAGTGAGTAGAAGAGGAACAGGAGGTCATTTACCAGAGTCCTTTCTACATCGCGGGTTGCAGAGTCGCCTGCCCTGCAGACTTTAGAACCTTATAATGAGGCAGACCGCAGCCTAATCTTGGCACGTCCCGGGTTAGCGGACTATCGAAATTTTCACCGCTCTTCCCTGTGGCAGTGCGCATGTATAAGAGAGAGATAAAGAGAGAGAAAGGACGGCCAGTGAGAGAAGGTACATCACAGACATTGTTCCTCACTTGTAACGTGTTCGTATACATTCACATACAGAATTTCTACCTATGCCTGCCAATTCTCTACAGGATAAAAGACTACTAGTAACAGTGACCATCTGTCTTCACTTGACTGTTGTAATGCAAATTTTAGAGACAGAAATCTAAAATTTCCTTTAAATTTTCACAATCGTTTCCTATATTTATTAAAAAAGTATCACCAATGTGTCATGTAAACGCAGCCAAGAATCCATATTATAGCTTGAGGGCACAGTCAGACGGTAGTTTAAATCGGAGTGAGATCGGAACGAAGTGCCGGACTGGACAACAGCTCTCACGACCCAAGGGGGTCGGTGATGAAGCTGTTGTGCTCGGGTAGGGACAGCTGCCGGCCAGTCCGTACACTGCGTTCCGATCTTGCTCCATTTTATAAGGCAGTCTGAATGCGCCCTAAAGGGAACCAGTCATCTGCCCAAATGCTATTAAACCTCCAGATAGAAGGTAAATCTGTAGCTTAATAGTGTTCCAATGGTGTCTGTTTCGGTTAGTGAAAGTGCAGCTACTGAAAGAAAAGGAACTTTATTCCTCCCGGGAGCCGCCGGCTTTCAGTCATAGAGGCGGGGCATGGGGAAGGTTCAGTCACCGCTCAGTACACAGCGATTGGTAGATATAAGCACGCCTTGGCACTTTGACGGCATGCTCTGCAGTGCATCTATGTACAGTGAACTGTCGGAGCTTACAGTCACCGCAGCTCGGCAGAGGAATAAAGTTAATTTCCTCCCTTCAAGAGGTTGGCCAAACAGAATTGGAACAATATTATCCTGCAAATTAACACTAGATTTCATATATCCCTATATATGAGCAAGAGAAGCTGAGCTGACTGATCTAAAGGTCTGTTGAAAAGAAATCAGTATAACTTGTAAAGTAATCACCTAACGCCAACTCACTCTCCTTAGCCTCCCACCGGACTCTATACCAAGAATAATAAGCCATTTAAGTGAAAAAAATTACAAGTTCTACTGATCCTATAAAGCAATGTATCAGCCTGCTCAGCTTCTGCTCTATAGTGTGTTGCTGGCGGACTGAATTTCATGGTCAATGTGACAGGTTCACCTTAAAGGCCAATACTTATTGGTTTTATCATCGGCATGTTTGATATGACACCTTGGCATGGTTCATCTAGTTTTTCATGATGGAGAAGCATTGCTAAAAATGTTGGTATGTAATTCTGGAAAACTAGTAGTTTAGGGAAAGAGTATTATGTGAAATATAAGTTATGGTTCACGACTTTCAACAGTTCGGTGATGGGTAGCATGATATGACTGCTAATGTTCGATGTCACAAGGCGGAGCAGAATGAAGTTGCAGAGCTTCAAATCCTACACTCTCCTCAATCTACCCCTAATCCTAAGGAAATGCTTGATGTAAGTATTTACATCACCCATAGTCTGCCCCATGAACCCAATGAAAATGGTATTAATATAATCCAGCCTTAAAGGATTAGATTGCTATAAAATAATCTTGAATACAGGGCCAAGTGCCCAGAGGACCCTGACTTAAAGAGTAACAACTTGTTTTTATATAGGGAAGTTTTCCTATTAACTTTTTCCCCCCTAAATCTGATTAAATATTAGTTTTAATATAATGCGTTAATATTCCCACCGATCGCAGTCATCTTCAGTATCTAGCCCCATGATGGTAATTCAGACTCTCTGATTCACGCTGCACTCTGCGTGACTCGGAAGTGGATTTGTAAGTCTATGGAGCGTCAGAACAAGGCGTCATAGGCTTATATTGTAAAATAAATCCAAAATCAATCCGCACTACACTGGTACAAGTCAAAAATCGATAATGCAAAATCAAGATGGTCCTGGCACGCATGTAAGTTTTTCCTTGATACCTTTATTCAACAAAACTGGACGCGTTTTAGCCCATCCATCCACTGCAGATGAAAGCTTTTGATGGGCTGAAACGTGTCCAGTTTTGTTATATAAAGGAATCCAGGAAAAACCTACGTTGAGTGTCGGGACAGTCTTGATTTTACACTGTAAAAGACTTCCGGCAGAATACAGTGTGATGCGGAGAGTCTGAATAACCATCACATGACTCAGAAGAGAAGTGGAACTGGTCTAGGTAGCGGAGAAGACAGTGATCGATTAGTTTATTAATACTCTGGCTATACTAATTACACGGGTTTAGGTTGAGAAAAGATAATGGGTTAAATAAAAAGTTAATTCTTTAAATTAGTGATCAGCCTTTGCAAAGTTATGAATCTTTCCAATATACCCACTACCTTATTTTGCCATACTGTCTCTCTCAAACACCAAACTAAAAATCTACAGTTCATGCTCTTTTACAAGCTGCTTTGAACCGTTGCTTAACAAGAATCCGTACTTAAAGGCTAGTAAACACTCTCTGGGCTTCTCCGCTCTCCTCCCCCTTGCTTAGACAAGTATTCACAACTTTGCAAAAAGCTGATCAATATATATATTTTGTATGCACCCTTAAAATCTAAGGAAATTAAGTAGCTGGCATATAGGCAAATTGTTCAATGTAGAACACATTAAGACTATGGGTCTCTCTCTCATTCTATCTATTCTGCTCTCTATGTCTATGAAAACATGTAATAAATGGGGGCCTTTATCCACATCCTTTTTTATTCCATAAGGATTCATGGTTAGTTGGTTGCATTTTTGCTGCAATTCCAAAGCAATGGTCATAGCTCTGATTCTCACTCTTGCCCACCAACGCCATTACATTTCCTCCATTCAAATAAGACAACCCCCAAGTTGTTAATGCAATGGTCACAAATGCAATGACAGTATTCCAATTTCATGGCTCGTCATTTGTAGCACCACTTCTACATTAGATATGTACAGTGCATTTATGAGAGCTGAGCAATTACGACATGCTAAAACAAGGGGGGGAAAGAAAATTTGTCAGAAGCTTGCTGGACCATTTGGTTAGATTGGCAGTGGCAATCGCCACCGGCAACAATGCAAAATTTTCACATATTCTTAGATGATCTAAAATTACAAGTGGAGGCCTAAAGGAGAAAAGCTAGACGTAGAGCGAAGCATAGCAGGAGCCAAAGGGAATATGGAAACAGGCATGCAAATGAGGAGCAGAAGCGTGGACTGGTTTTTAAAAAAAAGTCTAGAAGACCTGGGTTAAGGTAAAAAACCCAGTGAATAATAATGTTTTTATTTATTTTTTTTATATTTTAACTAGGAAGATATGTACCAAAAATATTAATATAAGAACAAATGAGATTTAAAGTTTATAGTACTGTGTAAATATGGCCGAGTGTTTAGTAATGCCCTTCCAGTCTGCTCCATCACTGGGCACGAGAACCAAGAACTAAGGCAAGTTATGTGTCAAACTTGTACAGTTTGTCATCCAAGCCTGGCCAAGACCCATGGTTCTAGGCAGATGACCCTGCTGCCCTTTGCCCAAGCCACACCCCTGCTTAAAAGTGGTATCTACTACTGATGAACGAACATGCTCGGCTAAGGTGTTATCCGAACATACTCAGGTGCTATCCGAGTGGCTTTGGCCTGCTCAAAAAATATGTTCGAGACCCCGCATCTGCATGTCTCGCGGCTGTTAGACAGCCGCAACATATGCATGGATTGCCTGTGAGGCAATTCCTGCATGTGTTCCGAATGTTGAGCAATCGCAGGGAATCAAGCTTCTTTTTCGAGCACGCCCTAATCCAACCATGTTCGCTCAGCACTATTGTCCACTATCGGCAATCCTCTAATTAAAAACCAAGGGAGGTGAGGGAACAAAATAAAAAAGACATTATTCCTCCTGGAACACTGTAGTAAGGGCTGCAAAAACCACTTATGTGTTGGTATCAACACACAAAGCTGCAACTAATCAGCTCGGCCACTGATCATATCTTTCTCAAGTTCCCGGTAGTACTAATAAGGGTTATACAGTGGTGGAAAGCCTCTTTATAGGGTTTGCAAGATTTAAAAGGCCCTTTTTCTCTCCCAGTAACGCCACTCTTGTCCATTTCTGGTGTTGCACCCTAACCCTATTCACAGGGGGTAAAAAAAAAAAAAAAAAAAAAAAAATACCTTTTCTCTAATCTCAAGCAACCACTTTAATGACGGCATAAGGACATCAGCTTGAGAAAGCTTTCTATCCACTGCAAAGACCAGCTCCCACCCCACAGCAAGTCAGAAGGTCAGGTTAGATTCTACTTATAAAGCAGTTAAGACCTCTTCTTTGATGACTCAGCTTCTGGATCCTTGCAGGTTACAGACTGTGGGTCTTCATTTAGAAATGAACCTTTCTAGGTGGGACAATCCAATTATAGTACTTTAATTGCATTCACACCCCATTCCTGGTGCCTTTATGGCCCAAAAGGTTTGACTCATATGACCTAAAATACATGAAGGTTGAAGGGCCCTATTGAAGATTTTGTGTCGAGTCCCAAGAGTTATGCACAGAGCAAATTTGTTCGAACTCACCAGTTTTGGCAGACCATCCAATGAACATGCGGTCCTCAACAGAAGTTGAGGTAGAGGAGGATTGGGTCATATTGATATTTAAACAGCCGATATTTTTATTGACAGATAAGCCAATGCCAATGGAGTCTGGCAGCAGTTTTTGCTTTCTCCACATTGACTACATGTGAGCACTCGCCTGATTGCTCATGTGTATGGGGGAGTCAGTATAGATCATTGCCTACCCCATGAGTATTCAGGCCTCATGGGTATGGCCAGCATAGAGTGTTGTCTGGGCTTAGGGTACAAGTCTGCAATCACTCTATATGAAAGCAGACTTGTGAATCCTCACATCGCGCATACTGCACACTGTGAGGAGTTTCCAGTGCAGTTAACAGAAGAAGGCTTTTAGCATACTTCCGGCCACATTCTGACTAGACTTGTTTGGCCTCACTCATTATGCATTGACCAAGGCTGTGCCCATCTAGTCCGCACATGACCACATGTATGCAAATCACATTTGTGGTCACGCTACTCCTGGCATCGGAGAATCTTCATAGTGTGCACGATGGGAAGACTCACAAGTCTGCAGTCACAGTGAGACCAGACAACCCCTTTAATTGGGCATTTTCAAGTCTGGAAGTTATTCCCTATCTATTGGTTTGCTGAGGTTATGTCTGCTGGGACACCGACCTACACTGAGAATACGGGTTCTAAAAAGTCCCATATGAATGGAATGGTGGTCGATCAAGCGCAATGTCGTTCCATTTATTCTTTACGGGACCACCGGAGGTAGCTGGGCGCTGTGCTTGGATGGTCTTCAGCACGCTCCTAACAATGAATGTAGCGGTAGTGCACATGATCGACACCTGGGCCAGTCACACGTGGCTCGGCATCGGTGGGGTGCCAGCTGTCAGACCCCCAGTGATTGGGAAGTAATTTCCTATCTTAGATAGGGGACAAGTTCCAAAAGTGATAGAACCCCTTTCAGAGTGCCATTGTTTAGATTTCTACTCTTACATCATAGACTTTGCCCACCCAAACTGTCACCAGAGACACCCGACCCCTTTTATCAGCCATTCTACAAAGTTTCCAGTGGTTGGATCAGACAGTACCAAGGAGGAACATACAAGGTGTCATATAGGAACTGGGGAGATGTGGATTTGAGTTCCCAGTAATCCAGCAATTCTGCACATGACATAATCCTAGTCTTGAGATTACCGGATTACCGGTTGCGCATTGTATATATGGCACATTTTTTGTTTCTGCTTTTTTTGTATACATAAATGATAAAAGCATGCAGAATGGGGGAATGGATCTGATACCATCTGAGAGAAGGCTTGCGATGGATTCCCAGAGGCTTGTTTCTTCAGTATAATTATATGCTTACTGATTCCAGCATAGGGATTTCGGAGACCCCATGCAATTACACTGGCTGAAATAACAGGGTAGTGGAGGAAAAGTAGCAGGCATTATATTTTCCATGAAGCTGCACATGTGATGGAGGAAACTCTGGGGAACTCGCTCTACAGCTTTCAGTCACTGTGGGTTAAGGCAGATGCAGCAATGAAGAGATCGGGGTCTGTGACAGAGCCCCCGAAAAAGGATGCACTAACAATATAGCATCGCTTCACTAGTGAGGTGTGCACTCACAATTTTTCAAGAGAACCCATCAGAGCTGTTTATTTATTTTCTCATTTTTATGTTATGTTCCTCTGTTATTATTCCTGAAAATGTATAAAGAGCACTGGGTGCATACCTCTTGTGAATGGGCCGTGTGAGACTATAAGGCCATGTGCACACGTTGTGGTTTTTGACTGCAGATTTGTTATAAAACCTGAGGGGTTTCCTGATGCCAGAAAAGTGAATGAGAATCCTCAAGTCATGTATTTAAATCTGCAGGGTGTCAATTCTTTCAGCGTTTTTGCTGCAGATTTCACCCATTATGAGTGGCGAAAAATCTTCAACAAAAACACAAGTAAAATAAAGCAGTAAACGCGCATGTTCTCAATTTAGGCAAAGGTTTCCAGGATGGCCAACAGAGTAAGTGAAAAAAAAAAAAACGATAGAAGGAAGAAAAATAGAAAAAAAAAGTAAGAAAAAAATAGAAAAAATTAAAGGAAAAAATAGAATGGAAAAAATACAAAAAAAGAAAAAAAAAGGAAAAAAATGAAGGAAAAAATAGAAGGAAAAAATGAAGAAAAAAGTAGAGGGAAAAAAGAAAAAATAGAAGAAAAAAAAAGTAGAAAAATAGAAGGAAAAAAATACAAGGGAAAAAATACAAAAAAGAAAAAAATTTAAGCAAAAACTAGAAGTAAAAAAATGAAGAAAAAAGTAGAAGGAAAACAACAACAAAAAAGAAAAAAATAGAAGGAATAAAGTAGAGAAATAGAAGAGGAAAAAATTGAAGAAAGAAAAAATAGAAGGAAAAAGAAAAAACATAGTAAAGGTATATGTAAAGCTTGTACTATAAAACAATATATTCGTACAACATGAAGTTTCTCCTGAGGCTTGAAATTTCCCGTACATTCATCAAATCATACTCACAGGAATAAAGGAGGTGGAGATTTACGCAGCTGTCTGCAGGGTCGCGGGGCTGGACGACTGCATTAGCTGTCCCTGTGTCTGCAGAAATGACATGAAGGGAAGAAGGTGGTCACCTGTGACTCAGGAGGAGGAACATCATTTCGACAGAAGATAAACTAATTGGCAAGTCAGAGAATGGACACTTTTTGGTGATCACCTCAATCCTTCCATGGGAATTTCCGAGGGCTCAGATCCTGTTAATACAACCTTCCAGTATGGGGTCTCTGAAACAGCACCCCAGATCTCAGCTTCCCGTTTGATTTCCTTGAAGCATGATTTATACTAGGAAAGGGTTCCTTACGTTGTAAGAGGGCAAAAAGTCAGAATCACCAATTTGGTTGCACAAAATAGCATTTGTGATATCAGCATTTCAATTAAATGATTTAATGAAGGAGAAAACAGAGAAGAAAGGGTTACTTGTATGACAAAGAGGGTTCCATTGTTTCCCAAACAGTGACATCCATGACCTGTGGCTAGATCTGGTATTACAGCTTATCCTTAGTCATATAAAAGGAGGCTGTGCGGCTATATATCAGACCCTATCCAGTGGCAAAAGGGGCCCCATATACTAGAGCTCAAATCCGTAAAACCTGAAAGCCATGGAAACTAACATTTATTTTGTAACCGGTTGCAACCCTTTTGCACAGCAATTTGCCCAAATTTTACTAGAAAGCGAATAAAAGGAACGAGAAAGGGGGGAAAAAAGTTCTCAAGCAAGGCAACATTACCAGTTTCTGCCAGATACTTATTCCAAGCATTGAGCAAACGAAAATGGTTTAAGCTGAACTTTTATTGGGATATCCAAGAAAAAAAATGATTAATACTGGCTCTTTAAAGGATGCTGAGAGGAGGAGACTTAAAGCCACAATGCTCCTCTAGGAAATATGCTAATTATGCAAATTGTCTCTTCAGAGAGGAAGAGAGCTAGAACTTGAGTGCCACCTATTGGAAGGTAGCAATCCTACAAGTCAATGTTGACCCTTTAACGAGCCTTGTCACATGACTTCGGATAATAGCCAAACCAGAATCTCAGTTTGCAGACACTGTGTTTTGGGGTACTGCCCCTCGTCAGTGCAAAGCGGAGATCTGGTTTGGCTGTGTGAGAGGCACCTGACCGTTATCCAAGAAGTATTGTTTCTCCTTGTGGAGATTGACATGCTAAGCATGCCGAGATGAGGAGACTTAAAGCCGCAATGCTCCTCTGGGAAATATGCTAGTTATGCAAATTGTCTCTTCAGAGAGGAAGAGAGCTAGAACTCTAGTGCCACCCAGAGGTATGCTTAGCATGTCGATCTTCGCAAGGAGAGAACAATACTTCTTGGATAATGGTTGGACGCCTCTCACACAGCTAAACCAGATCTCCACTTTGCACTGACTCCACTTTGACTGACGCAAGTGTGAAAGTAGCCTAACGCCACATCGATGGGGTCGCATCACACCAGGCCGGCTAATCAAAAGAAGAGGTATAAATGCTGAGAAGTAAGAGGCGGTTCTCAAGTGTCCCATTGGATGACCACTTGACAGGGTTAAGCGCATCAAAATCTTTAATTTTCACTCCTTTCCAGCCCCTAAGACGGTAAAATGGCCAGCTACCATTTTGATATTTTTAGGATTTCACTTGGCTGAATTCAGCAAATTTTTCAGAACCTGAACCATCAGTGGTGCAGACACGTGGACCAGATATCACAATAGGATGGATCTAAAATATCGCAAATTTTGATGTGGGCATTAAATGAAAGCCCTGTATACCAGTCTATGTATATCCATTAGCGATGAGCGAACGTGCTGAGATAAGGTGTTATCAGAGCAAGCTCATATCCCAACAGGTCTTCGGCGTGCTCAAAAAATATGTTTGAGTCCCCGTGGCTGTAACCTTTTTGACAGCCGCAACACACGCATGAATTGCCTGTTTTTTGAGACGCTCTGTTAGCGCATGAGCATGCTCGGATAACACCTTATCCCAGCACGTTCGCTGGTCTACTATCCCTCTCACAGTATGACAGATGGATGCATGTTACTTGGGAATATTGATTTACGTCTTCCGCTTTCTGAAGTACGATGGCCAATATTGGTGATAGGAGCTTGCAATCTGCAATCAAGTATAGCAAATCAATTGAACTGTTGCCTTTACAGTAAAGCTGTTCCCAGAAAAATACTTAAGGCGCTAATTAAATTTGTCAAAGAAATGCCATTATCCACTTCGAGCTGTTATTTCGTCTATGAGGAAACGTTATGAACATGTTCAGAAGGAGGTCTCCTGGGGGTGTCAGATAGCAGATCAGCCTGCAGCAGTTGCGTTGCTGCCAGTCGTGGTATTCTGGCATCGAGAAATTGTGAGTGAGCTATTGGCAGAGATCAGCTGCTGTGCTGTTTGCTATAAACGCGCATTAACAGTTCTCGAGCAGGGGGTAACTTACAAGGCCATCGCAAGCTGCCATAAGAGCCGTCATCTCGGCTGCCAGCACGAGCAATTGATTTTGTTGTCATTAATCTAAAGGCTAAATGTCTATTCCAGCGCCGCCTCTGCACACGGCCGGTCAGCGGGCTACCGGTGCCAGGTATTTGGGAACGCTGACTCACGCAATGGAGCACAACCAGCACCCACAGCCACACGGCACCGTAGGCCCAAGACGATATGTAGATTTCTCTCTCTGCAATTCAATGCACTGGGATTCATTGAGGCTTGAACATTCAATTTCTTGAGATTTTTTTTCCTTTTCAAGAAAATGAAAGAGCCGAATCATAAAAAGGAAAGCGATTATAGGAAAAGACATGCTGACACAGAATCAAAAAAAGACTGACAGAGAGGAGAGATCGGGTGAGAGGAGGCGCATGAGAATGATATTCGAAGACAAGTCAGGAGGAGAATAGATGAGTTTAAAGAGATGGAGAGAGCCAGAATTCGGTGCTCAGCCAAGTTCCTCTGGAGACCCTGCCGGGAGATTGAAAGAGGCTATGAATGTGTAATTACCGGGGCTCAATATGATGAGATGCATAGCGTATGTGTGCTGTTAGCGGGGTGGCCTGGGAAATTCACCATCATTAACCCGTCCACAAAACATCTCCAGCGATGGGATGGGCAGTGCTGATGGGATCAAGCCAAGCGCCAAGCAATTACAGGCCACGGCTAGAACCTTACAAGATTCTCGGCTTTATAGGGATACTCTTAACCCTTTACAGGATACAATAAAAAAAAAAACCACATTTGGAATGGATATAATGGCAATGAGATACTAACACCGGATGGGTAACTTCGATAATACATGGAGGGCCGCCAACTTTATTTTTTTTCTCGTAGGTGTAAAAAAAAAAAAAAAAAACCTGAGTCAGGGCCAACAAGTATTAGAAGGGATTTTTCATTATGGCTCTAAAACTTAAATGTGAGAAGCTATTACATGGCTCTTAAATTATGTATTAGTAGCATTAGATGGCTGAGTGCTTCCATTCTTATGCAATACGCTGCTAATTGGGGTTGAACTTTACAACCCGAAGATGATGTTCTGCAGGAAATGGACTTCTGGAAAATTAACATGTCGTACCCTATAGTGTTAATGACCAACTGAAGACGTCTTCCCTTTAATACTACGTCTGTCAGATGGCTGTGTAAATCGGAGCGAGATCGAACGTAGTGCATGGACTGGCCGGCGGCTCTCCTGACCGGAATGTGACAGCTGCATAGAAATACATGTGACGCTCAGGTGGGGAGAGCCGCCGGCCAGTCCGTGCACTGCGTTCCGATATTGATTGGATTTATAGGGTCGTCTGACTGCGCCATAAAGGAGAGGGACATTCAGGTAAGTGTATTCTGCAAAGAGCTTTGTAAGGGAGTTGCATCTAAATCTAAAAAAAGAAAAAATATTTGCAAACAAATGGTGGCGGCTTAAGCAACTTAATGGCTTAAGCGGCTTAATGCAAAGTCGACCCACTAAAAAGGAAAAAAATAAAATAATCAAGACTATGAAGAACCCAGTAATGTGAAAAGCAGTGAATACGTTGATCCAAAATGTGTTCAGTTTGACCCTTTATATTTTCACCAGTCTCTTCCCTAAGTTTGCAGCAAGTCCCAAAGCAAGAATGATGAATCCTCTGGCTGCAACTCTAATAGAGCGCCCTCAGGTGGACTAGTGCATGTAAAAAAAAAATCTAATTACATACCATGAAAATAAGTACTGACAGGTTATTAATTATACATAGTAACGAACGAATGTCTACCATCTCAATTTGCAATTTGTTTGCTTGATATGAGGTACACCATCTTTGTAACTAGATGGAATCTGCCATTTATGACATGATTGAGATCAAGTCACAGAATGTGTTTTCTTAGGATTGTCTACGGGAGGATCTTGTCTATTGAAGACACATTAGCTGAAGATTAATACATGCAAGTGTCTCTCTGGCACAATAAAACATAACTGCTAAGCTTGCACTGAATATCACATTTTGTTTTACTGGAAGTTTATTTTATTAAGCATATGGCAAGATGGTGATAAAGCACCAGCAGAATTAACAGCTCCGAATTGACAGTAATTCTCCTGAAATTATCGGCATTGCTACAGTAATTTAGTCCTAATGAATGCAGCGTGTGGGCAGAGGCCCAAGAAAACCACCTGCTCCATCCCTCACCTGTCTTGTGGGAAGGGATGCTCTGTCACCACATGTTTAGGGGGACTCACGGTCAGGCTAGGAAGGATCAGAGACAACAAAAGATTAGGTGGTTGCTTAGGAGTGTCCAATTAAAAAAAAAAAAAAAATCAGCTCAATATGGAGGGATATATGACACAACATGGGACCCTGGGACTGCACGCTACTACTCAGATCGCGAGACCCGTGAAACGGCATGCTACTACTCAGATCGTGAGAGCTGAGAAATGGCCCGCTGCTACACAGACCATGAGATCCATGAATCTGCAACCTACTACTCAGATTCCGACACCCATGAAACGGCATGCAACTACTCAGATCGTTAGACCCGTGAAACGGCATGCTACTACTTAGATCGTGAGACCTGTGAAACGGCATGCTACTACTCAGATCGTGAGACCTGTGAAACGGCATGCTACTACTCAGATCGTGAGACCGGTGAAACGGCATGCTACTACTCAGATCGTGAGACCTGTGAAACGGCCCGCTGCTACTCAGACCGTTAGACCCATGAATCGGCAACCTACTACTCAGATCGGGAAACCTGTGGAACTTCACGCTAATTCTTTGGTCCTGAGACCACGTGACAGAATGTTACAATTCCTCGTTGCAAGGCCCTTAGGACTGCATGTTACTACTGTATCTTGTGAGATTGTAGGATTGCACGCAACTCTGCGTCGCGAGTCCCACTGAACTGCACGCAACTATAGTGCCTTGCGAAACCCTTGGAACTGCATACTATTATACCGCATTGTGAGACCCTTGGGACTGCACGCTAGTACTCTGCATTGTGAGACCGTGTGATTGCACACTATTTCTCTGCGATGCAAGACACGTGGAACCACACGTTACTACTCCCCGACAAGAGACCGCACACCACTACTCTGCATCATGAGAACCAGTTGGACCGCACGCTACTACTCCTTATCGCTCAACAAGCTACAGCTCTTTGTCATGAGACTCATGGGTCTTAACACTACTCTTTGTGGGACCACTATGGAATTACTACTGCAGACCTTAAAGCACCACTACAACATTTTTTTTTTATTTCAGCACTGGAGCGGTGCCACTAATCTAAGTTCCGTGTCCCTAGTATTATACTTACCAGCTGCTGTCCTCAGCTCTTCCCAGTGCCGCTCCGGTCCCAAGGTGCCATCTTGTGACTGCAACTGCTGCCTGTCCGAAGTCAGAGGTAGCGTTTGCAATCTCGCAGTGTAAGAATATAACAGCCTTTTTCTGCTTCTCAGACTTTCATTGAGTTGGGACTTTCGTCTCACACAGCAAACACTGGAGCAATAGGGGAGGTCACAAACTGCAGAAGACCCACCAAAAAGGCACAGAAACTAGATGAAGATGGCAGCTGGTAAGTGTAATTTAGGGGCACTAAACTTAGAAAACTTAGATTAGTGGCACTACTCCCACGCTGTAATTCAAAACAAAAAAACACTGGAGTGGTGCTTTAAGAATTACGTGGATGACTCCATGAAAGGACTGCATGAGATCAGCAAAAAATGTCCAAAAACGTATACAAAACTATATAAGTTTGCAGTGAAACCTACGATATTTCCAATACAAAATCCCACAAGAACGTTGATTAACGTTGATGAAAATCTGAAGATCTAACCATTCCTATTCCAGAATAATGTGAGTGTTGCCCACAGAAAACAACATTAAGTTACGGTACGGAGAAAATGGCTTCTATTCTGAAGTGTCAACATCTCGCTGTGGGCCTCCAGCACCGGAGTGTCATCGGAGCCGCTCTCTGTCCTGCAGCCATGTGTCTCAATGCTTACTTTACGTGTCAGAGACCGGCCCTGGAAGCTCCACATTAGCACTGATAAATGACTTCTGAAGGAGGCCACACTGTTTAGGTTAATCCGGATGATCACAGATGTATGACGATGTCACAACCTGGCTTTTCTTCACACGTTCACAATTGTGCCATATTTCCCACATTTACAGCATTACCCAAAGGGGCTGCCTCTTCGGATGTCGTCAAATGATCACTTCTCGTTGTATCGCTGTTCTACATAAGGTGGAATTCCCCTCTGCTTTTGTAAGTCTCTCCTGATTTTATTAAACTTTTACTATGACTACTATTATAGTCACAAAAGGGTAGACCTGGAAAAAAAAAATTCCAATACAAAGCTGTGAAAATATGACTTCCAAGCTGTATAGACAAAATTAAAGGAAATAAATTCACTTAAGAGCTATAGGGTCGATTTATTAAGACTGGTGTTCTGTATTCCATTCTTAATGAAGGGGCCTAGCATCGTAAGATGGACAGAATCTATATATATAATTGTCTAAGGGTTTTTCCGTCTGTCTGTCTGTCTGTCTGTCTGTCTGTCTGTCTGTCTGTCTGTCTGTCTGTCTGTCTGTCTGTCTGTCTGTCTGTCTGTCTGTCTGTCTGTCTGTCTGTCTGTCTGTCTTGGAAATCCCGCGTCTGATTGGTCAAGGCCGCCAGGCCTCGACCAATCAGAGACGGGCACAGCATGGCGACGATGATGTCATAATGGAAATCCTGCGTCTCTGATTGGTCGAGGCCGCCAGGCCTCGACCAATCAGCGATGGGCACAGTATCGACGTAGATGTCATAATGGTTGCCATGGCGACAATGATGTCATAGAGGTTGCCTCGACCAATCAGCGACGGGCACAGTCTGCCGCGAATTCTGGAATCATCATTGTCCATATACTACGGGGACATGCATATTCTAGAATACCCGATGCGTTAGAATCGGGCCACAATCTAGTATATCTATATATATATATAATTGTCTAAGGGTTTTTCCGTCTGTCTGTCTGTCTTTCTGTCTGTCTGTCCTGGAAATCCCGCGTCTCTGATTGGTCGAGGCCGCCAGGCCTCGACCAATCAGAGACGGGCACAGCATGGCGACGATGATGTCATAAAGGTTGCCTCGACCAATCAGTGACGGGCACAGTCTGCCGTGAATTCGCCTCGACCAATCAGCGACGGGCACAGTATCGACGTAGATGTCATAATGGTTGCCATGGCGACGATGATGTCATAAAGGTTGCCTCGACCAATCAGCGACGGGCACAGTCTGCCGTGAATTCTGGAATCATCATTGTCCATATACTACGGGGACATGCATATTCTAGAATACCCGATGCATTAGAATCGGGCCACAGTCTAGTATATATATAATTGTCTAAGGGTTTTTCTGTCTGTCTGTCTGTCCCGTTTATTTATTCGCTGATTGGTCGAGGCCGCTAGGCCTCGACCAATCAGCGACGGGCACAGCATGGCGACGATGATGTCATAATGGAAATCCCGCGTCTCTGATTGGTCGAGGCTGCCAGGCCTCGACCAATCAGCGACGGGCACAGTATCGACGTAGATGTCATAATGGTTGCCATGGCGACGATTATGTCAAAAAGGTTGCCTCGACCAATCAGCGACGGGCACAGTCGGAATCATCATTGTCCATATACTACGGGGACATGCATATTCTAGAATACCCGATGCGGGCCTCAATCAGAGACGCGGGATTTCTACGTCGATTCTAGAATATGCATGTCCCCGTAGTATATGGACAATGATGATTCCAGAATTCGCGGCAGACTGTGCCCGTCGCTGATTGGTCGAGGCAACCTTTATGACATCTACGTCGAGACTGTGCCCGTCGCTGATTGGTCAAGGCGAATTCGCGGCAGACTGTGCCCGTCGCTGATTGGTCGAGGCAACCTTTATGACATCATCGTCGCCATGCTGTGCCCGTCGCTGATTGGTCGAGGCAACCTTTATGACATCATCGTCGCCATGCTGTGCCCGTCGCTGATTGGTCGAGGCAACCTTTATGACATCTACGTCGAGACTGTGCCCGTCGCTGATTGGTCAAGGCGAATTCGCGGCAGACTGTGCCCGTCGCTGATTGGTCGAGGCAACCTTTATGACATCATCGTCGCCATGCTGTGCCCGTCGCTGATTGGTCGAGGCAACCTTTATGACATCATCGTCGCCATGCTGTGCCCGTCGCTGATTGGTCGAGGCCTGGCGGCCTCGACCAATCAGAGACGCGGGATTTCCAGGACAGACAGACAGAAAGACGGAAAAACCCTTAGACAATTATATATATCTATATATATAATTGTCTAAGGGTTTTTCCGTCTGTCTGTCTGTCCTGGAAATCCCGCGTCTCAGCGACGGGCACAGTATCGATGTAGATGTCATAATGGTTGCCATGGCGACGATGATGTCATAAAGGTTGCCTCGACCAATCAGCGACGGGCACAGTCTGCCGCAAATTCTGGAATCATCATTGTCCATATACTACAGGGACATGCATATTCTAGAATACCCGATGCGTTAGAATCGGGCCACAATCTAGTAGATATATATATACTAGACTGTGGCCCGATTCTAATGCATCGGGTATTCTAGAATATGCATGTCCCCGTAGTATATTGACAATGATGATTCCAGAATTCACGGCAGACTGAGCCCGTTGCTGATTGGTCGAGGCAACCTTTATGACATCATCGTCGCCATGGCAACCATTATGACATCTACGTCGATACTGTGCCCGTCGCTGATTGGTCGAGGCCTGGCGGCCAGGCCTCGACCAATCAGACGCAGGATTTCCAGGACAGACAGACAGAAAGACAGACAGACGGAAAAACCCTTAGACAATTATATATATATATATATATATATATATATATATATATATATATATACATATATATACATATACACATACATACATACATACACTGCAGACCAAACGGACACACCTTCTCATTTAATGATTTTTATCTATTTTCATGACTATGAAAATTGTACATTCACACTGAAGGCATCAAAACTATGAATTAACACCTGGAATTATATACTTAACAAAAGAGTGTGAAACAACTAAAATTATGGCTTATATTCTAGGTTCTTCAAAGTAGCCACCTTTTGCTTTGATGACTGCTTTGCACACTCTTGGCATTCTCTTGAGCTTCAAGAGGTAGTCACCGGGAATGGTTTTCACTTCACAGGTGTGCCCTGTCAGGTTTAATAAGTGGGATTTCTTGCCTTATAAATGGTGTTGGGACCATCAGTTGTGTTGTGCAGAAGTCTGGTGGATACACAGCCGATAGTCCTACTGAATAGACTGTAAGAATTTGTATTATGGCAAGAAAAAAGCAGCTAATTAAAGAAAAACGAGTGGCCATCATTACTTTAAGAAATGAAGGTCAGTCAGTCCGAAAAATTGGGAAAACTTTGAAAGTGTCCCCAAGTGCAGTGGCAAAAACCATCAAGAGCTACAAAGAAACTGGCTCACATGAGGACCGCCCCAGGAAAGGAAGACCAAGAGTCAACTCTGCTTCTGAGGATAAGTTTATCCGAGTCACCAGCCTCAGAAATTGCAGGTTAACAGCAGATCAGGTTAGAGACCAGGTCAATGCCACACAGAGTTCTAGCAGCAGACACATCTCTACAACAACTGTTAAGAGGAGACTTTGTGCAGCAGGCCTTCATTGTAAAATAGCTGCTAGGAAACCACTGCTAAGGACAGGCAACAAGCAGGAGAGACTTGTTTGGGCTAAAGAACACAATGAATAGATATTCGACCAGTGGAAATCTGTGCTTTGGTCTGATGAGTCCAAATTTGAGATCTCTGGTTCCAACCACCGTGTCTTTGTACGACGCAAAAAAGGTGAACGGATGGACTCTACATGCCTGGTTCCCACCGTGAAGCATGGAGGAGGAGGTGTGATGATGCTTTGCTGGTGACACTGTTGGGGGATTTATTCAAAAGGCATGAAGGCATACTGAACCAGCATGGCTACCACAGCATCTTGCAGCGGCATGCTATTCCATCCGGTTTGGGTTTAGTTGGACCATCATTAATTTTCCAACAGGACAATGACCCCAAACACATCTCCAGGCTGTGTAAGGGCTATTTGACCAAGAAGGAGAGTGATGGGGTGCTACGCCAGATGACCTGGCCTAGACCTGAACCCAATCGAGATGGTTTGGGGTGAGCTGGACCGCAGAGTGAAGGCAAAAGGGCCAACAAGTGCTAAGCATCTCTGGGAACTCCTTCAAGATTGTTGGAAGACCATTTCCGGTGACTACCTCTTGAAGCTCATCAAGAGAATGCCAAGAGTGTGCAAAGCAGTCATCAAAGCAAAAGGTGGCTACTTTGAAGAACCTAGAATATAAGACAATTTCAGTTGTTTCACACATTTTTGTTAAGTATATAATTCCACACGTGTTAATCCATAGTTTTGATGCCTTCAGTGTGAATGTACAAATTTCAGAGTCATGAAAATACAGAAAAATCTTTAAATGAGAAGGTTTGTCCAAACTTTTGGTCTGATTATTATATATATATATATATATATATATATATATACACATATACATATACACATATACATATACACACACACTCATATACACACACACACATATACACACACACACACACACTGCATATACAGACACGCACTTTCATGAATTGAAACCAATGTGCCTTGTGGGGCTGAGTATTATCTTGCAGTCAAGTCACCATACACAGACTAATGTTGGGTAAACCCCGCTGATATTGACTGGTTCGGATGACAGTCTAATTTGTATGGGGGGAGGTCGACTGATGAACGGGAGAGATATCCATCATGTATGTCCGATTTTGGACTGTGGATCCCTTTGTTCTCGGAGAGATAAGCTGACTGACATGTCTAATGGCTGACCTCTCATAGATCACCTAAAAAGGCTGAATGAGTGCTTCAGTGTATGGAAGAGATGGCAGAGTAGGCTGCTGGCAATCTAACTTGTATGGCGGGCTATACAAGGGCAAAGCCAGATGTGAGAACAACCGGGTTGAGGTCATGGTATGACCAATAAACAGTTTTCAAATTGCTCACTAAACCAAGCAATCAGTTGATTTTGACGGAAAAAAAGCTGTTTGCGAAAAAGTAAGTGACTGCTTGGGGAAGCCAAGCACTTGGGGAACGACATGTTGGAAAAATGGGAGAGTTTGTGGGTATTAAAATAGAGAGGCATGGCTATATCTCCTAGACAGTGGCGCAACTTGAAGCTCATGGGGCCACACAGAGACTTATAGATTCTTGTACAGTCACCTGCCTTAACTATAATGAGGTATATACATTTTAAGTGTTTCTTTAACACCTGATAAATGAGTAGCTAATAATACACATATATATATATTATATACATACACAGACCTGCGGCCAGTCCGTACATTGAAGTCCATACTTTTACATTTTATGTCGGATGAAGTAAAGGGGTTGTCCACTACTAGGATAACACTTCCTCGATCTGAATGTTTGACGGCAGTAAAATAAACTTATACTCACCTCCCGAAACGGCGCCATTCCAGAGGTGTTTGCTCTCGGGCTCTCGTGCCATTATGACACGAGCCCTGTGCCCAATTAGCGCCGGCTCCACTACCATTGAATTTGGACATATTGAACATCAAGAGGAAGCCATGGCTGCTACTAATCGCTCACGTCCTCTTGATGTTAGATTTATTCTTAGGCGGAGACCATGACGCCAACACTGATTTGGCGGGGGGGGGGCTCACGTGTCAGACTCCGTTGAGCCCCAGGAACGCGAGTTTTGACACCGCTCTAACACCGGAACAAGAGGTGAGTATAAGTGTTTTTATTTTATCATTGCCAACCATTCAGATCGAGAAGGGGTTGTCCTAGAATTGGACAAGTCCTTTAAGCCGGCCTAATGAGTAGATATATTTAATCTGTTTTTATATACAACCTTGTATATTAATTTGACTGGTGTGATTACATCAGTGATGTCAGCAGTGTGACATCATAGACCCTTCCATCTTCCCAGTGAAGTTTTTGTCTTGTAGTATATGGAAAGCTGGGATGTAAGGGGGGGTTACATGAGCGCCCCCTAGAGTTTTACTACTGTGCAGGTTAAATGAGACTCAAATTTATTTATTTTATTTTTTTTGAAGCATTCATTTTAATATAATATAACATCAAACCTCGACCGTCACTAAAAAATAAAATCCAATAATATACAAGATAAAGTGTTCTTAGTTTCTGGATCTCTAGGAGCGGCCACACGCATACATGCAATGCACACCCCGCCAAACAGTGGAAACACAGCAAAAAGTGACAGTGGAAGAAAAGGCTGGCGTTTTGTTTTAAGGCTATTTTGCAATTGAGATTATAAAACATAATTAAAAATTACACATGAAAGGAGAAAGCGGGAGAGAGGGAGAAAAGGGATTGGGAGCGTGTGTACGATAAAGGCCTGTGTTATCATCCGGAAGGGAGGGAGCCTCAGGCTGTTATCATTTAATTAAAACCTCTGAATATCCTAGCTGTCTCCACCTAATCAAAGGGGACACAAATACAGAGAGGAGGGTGGGGGGTGAACGGGATGGAGAGAAAGCGGATTGGAAATGGGAGAAAGAAGGGGCCGCGCTGATGGAGGGGATTAGAGAAGAAGCAGGACGGGGAAATTGTAGCACAGGCATAGACACATGGGAATGTAATACTGTCTGGTAGATGGAGGCGGATAGCCGGTTTAGGGTAAATCTGGAAAATGGAGCCAGTGGTCAGGGACGGTTAAGAAAAAAATCAGGAACAGCGCCACTCAGGTGCATGAACTTTGTCTGTTTTTACAGTTCATCCCTGTTTAAGTGCATGGAGATGTAATACCAAACATAGCCCATCGGCAAGAGTAGCTCTGTCTATGGAAAGAGCTCAACCCATGAATGTCGTTAGAACCCTATGAGCCTGATAATGTCAACAATTTGTCCACAAGAAAATATCTCTATGTTTCCAGATGTATAGTAGAAAGAGGCCTTTAATGATCTAAAGCAGAGGTGTCAAACTGCATTCCTCGAGGGCCGCCAACAGGTCATGTTTTCAGGATTTCCTTAGCATTCCACAAGGTGCTGGAATCATTCTGTGCAGGTGATTAAATTATCACCTGTGCAATACAAGGAAATCCTGAAAACATGACCTGTTGGCGGCCCTCGAGGAATGCAGTTTGACACCTCTGATCTAAAGTGTTGAGTTCCAACGCGTTTTGGTGCCTCGCAAGGTAACAAATTTGGTCCAGTGCGAAACGCGTTGGAACAATACAGAACCATTTTTGGAACACAAAAGGCTTCTTATTCACAGCAGCAAAGGCCATTTAACGTGACATCATCCTCGTCCATGATTATTCAGTCGCGAGAGGCAGCAAACTTGCGCCTTTCACCATCATTACTGGTTGATACTGCTCCGTGCGTCTACTTTTGGCACCCAAAAAATTCTTTAGTGCGAGACCAATCCTGGACAGTCCCTTTAAAAGGGTAAGCCAATGGGACAAAAATAAAACTACAACGTGCCATACCTCTTCCTAGCTTTTTTCTGTAAGATTGTCAAGGATCTTGTTTTTTTTTTTTGTTTTTTTTTTAGATGTGTTACATTCGAGAAATGTGATAAAATAATTTCCATATGGTTAATGCTCTACAGAATTAAATCCAGTTATCACAATATCATGATCAGCCCTGCCATGGTATACTTTTATATGCAGGAAAGATATGCACACTTACAGAAAAAGACAAGCAGCCGCAGAGTAATGAAAAAAAAATAAAAAATACAAAGTTGAAGTCGGACGAAGCTTCAATAAATTCATTCGTTTAATCCTACAGTAAATCTAACAATTGAAGGCGAGGGCTGGAAGCGGTACGTGTCAAAAGAAAGGAAGAGGCCGAATCAAAGCTTATCCTGGCACAAATGAAGGCACAGGAAAAAAAAAATGTAACAAGGTAAAGATAAAGAATCAAGAGGGGATAGAAACGAAATGCACATTCAGAGTCGTTTGGTTCATCTCTGTGCCAATTAGAGCGTCCGAGAGATGGAGGAAGAGGGTGGTGGGGCAGAGGAGGACAGCGATGTTTATCCATTCATCTCGGTGCCAATTAGGGAGTGGGAGGGAAAGCACTGGAAGAAAAGGTAAAGCGACAACAGTGCACTCACCCATCGTAAACCTGGGGGAACGCATCCTCCGGAAACAAAAAAAATGGATTATAGAAATGAAAACTACTGACTGTTTCAAGTTAATGCACAATAGACGGCTTTCAGTGCCATGAAGTCACAAGGTTTTAGGCACAAAGTGGTTGAATACATCAACAGATGAAATATATATATATTGGTTTAACAATTCACAAGTAATAAATGAAATAAACATGAACACCATTCTCACTCTAAGTGTTAGACCAAAGAATAAATGGGTAACACGAAAAATTGGGGTTACTAGACCTCATGGTCAGTGGCAGAATATGGAGCTACGGATTCATCATTTATAGTCCATGTACAGTCAAGAACGACTTCAACCATTTACTGTGGAAAGGATTAGATTACGTCAGCCTGAGAAGAGCGGATTGGTTTCGGGGAGCTCCGGTCAAGGATCCAGGTCAATGGAATATGGTAGTTGGCCGGTAGGGATGGGTTGTTCGCAAACTATTTGGTACTAAGAGCAAGCTTTGCTGTAAACAATGGAAGTCGGCACCCCAGTGAGAAGGGCGGTGGAGTCCATTTTGGTGGAGTCAGAATGGGTATAAAATTGATCTGGGCTTTTTGTAGATCTGGGCTTTTACATGCTCAGTAGCGACCAGTGCTGTGGAGTTGGAGTCGTAAGTAAGTCAGAGTTCTGAAGTTGGAGGTTTGGCTTCCCAACTCCACAACGCTGCCATTAAAGTCTCAGAATGGGTGTCTGAATGGCTCTTACTGGGGGTAAAATGAGCAGATTTGGAGGCCGAAACCCTGCCCACCAGGTTATCATCAGAATTAAATTTTAAATGTGTGTTAACTTGAGGTGAACACATTTAATAGGGATCTATTTTGACCCAGCTCTTTTTGGTGTTCGGAGCCGAGAGAGCCACATCACCAAAAAGAGCCAAACTGCCCTTAACTACTACTAGACGGGAAGTCCACGAATCTCTTACCTTCAGGTATTGCCATTTGATTAGCCGGGGCTAGTGTGAAGTCTTCTGTGCATCATGTCACTCATTACATCACGTCACTCATTACATCAAGCCGGCCCTGAAAAATCTAACGCTGTGTCTCGGACACCAGAAGGTAATAGATTTGCGGCGCTCCCATCCAAACTAAAGGTACCACAAGTCTGGACGCAGGATGGGACTCCCGCGAATCGATTCACTCATCTCTACTACAAACCCATTGACGCTGGCCGAGCAATACTCTTTAATGGCCCGTTCACATAGGCTGATAAACTGTATATGAAAGACGAATTGCTAGGCCATGTTCACACGTTGATTTTTGCTGCATTCTTTCTGCAGGCAAAACCTGCTGTCTTGGAGGTAAAGAAGCTACTTCCAAAAAGCAGGTTTTGCTGAGTTTTTGTTGTCTCTTGTGCTTGTTGATAAAGTTTATCCTCCCCCCACAAAAAAAAAAAAAAGCAAGATTTAACTTCCTTAGGTTTTTGCACCAAGAACGCAGCAAAACCTGATAGCTGGGTTTTTGCACTTACCCATTGTTTGGTATGGGCGAAAAACGCTGAAAATACGCAGAAAAAAATGCTGAATGAAGTGACATGATGCAGTTTTCAATAACGCAACAGTTTTCCAGATTGGTCAGGAAAATAAAACCAATGTGTGTGCACAAGATTTCTGAACTTCATAGACTTTGCTCGTACAGTACAAAGCAGCTTGACATTTGTACAAAAAAAAAAAAAAGCTGCACAAATGCAATGTGTGAACAGAGCCTAAAAAACATTGCTTTTGATCCATTGGTCGGATGATCGGCGGCATATTAAGGCGGCGTTCACATGGAGGGCTCATGCTGAAATCGCAGCTTTCCTGTGCCGTTGTTGTCTGTCCAGAGTTTCCATGCACCATCACCTAATCTTGCTGAGACAGCCATTTCCCTTGCAAAACCATTATATAACTATTTGTTTTTTAATGAACAGGGTCTGAATAGAATAATATACAAGGGCTTAATGAGAAGAACCATGCAAGTTTTAAGTTAAAGGGAATATGTCAGCAGTTTTGCTACGTAATCAGAGAGCAGCCTGATGTATGAGTAAAGACCCTCATTCCAGTGATGTGTCCCTTAGTCTATTGTTGCAGCAGTTGTCATGCAGTCAGTTTTCTCTCTGCAGATCTAGCAGTTCTCTGAAAGCTGAGGTCTGTATAACCCGCCCACATCACTGCTTGGCAGCTTCCTGTGTGCGCTGCGCATTGACAGCTGCTAATCGGGGCGGGGTACAGAGAGCAGCTGATTAGGGGGCACAAGGCAGCTAGTCCTGTAATGTTAATCTCCAGATGATAAAACACTGATTTTATTGGAACGCGCTGCGTAAGGGTACCGTCACACAGTGCAATTTTGATCGCTACGACGGCACGATCCGTGACGTCGCAGCGATCGTATGATTATCGCTCCAGCGTCGTAGACTGCGGTCACACGTTGCAATCACGGCGCTGGAGCGATGCCGAAGTCCCCGGGTAACCAGGGTAAACATCGGGTAACTAAGCGCAGGGCCGCGCTTAGTAACCCGATGTTTACCGTGGTTACCAGCGTAAAAGTAAAAAAAAAAAAACCGTACATGCTCACCATCTGATGTCCGTCCGGTCCCTTGCCGTCCGCTTCCTGCTCTGACAGATCCGGCCGTACAGTGAGAGCAGAGTGCAGCGGTGACGTCACCGCTGTGATCTGCTCTCACTTTCCGGCCGGCAGACAGTCAGAGCGGGAAGCGGACGGCAAGGGACCGGACGGACATCAGATGGTGAGCATGTACGGTTTTTTTTTTTTTACTTTTACGCTGGTAACCACGGTAAACATCGGGTTACTAAGCGCGGCCCTGCACTTAGTTACCCGATGTTTACCCTGGTTACCAGCGAACGCATCGCTGGATCGCTGTCACACACAACGATCCAGCGATGTCAGCGGGTGATCAAGCGACGAAAGAAAGTTCCAAACGATCTGCTACGACGTACGATTCTCAGCAGGATCCCTGATCGCTGCTGCGTGTCAGACACTGCGAGATCGTAACGATATCGCTAGAACGTCACGAATCGTACCGTCGTAGCGATCAAAATTGCACTGTGTGACGGTAAGGGACATCACTGAAATCAGGGTCTTGCCTCCACATAAAGCTGTTCTCAGATTACATCAGAAAAACTTACAGATTTTCTCTAATAGTAAACTAATAAAAAGAAAATAATTTAATTTGTTCATGAAGCAAGTTTCACCTTAATAGTTCCATAACGAGTAACATTTAACACCATCTTATAGTTTTAATTCAAGTGTTGTGCACTGGAACCTAAATGTGCCCAGAATATAGGATATCTCTTCAAATTGAGCAGCACAATACAGTGTCGGCACAGGTGGGACCCCCCATATACATACATGCAGACTAGTCTTCCATGCAGCTTGGTCCCCTGGATTTAAAGTATGTTTTTATCTAAAACGCCACAGAGTGTTAAGAGTCGGGCAGCAAGTATCTACGGATACAGTTTCCCTACAAGTCCTTTATAGGCCCAGTCATTAAAGGTTTACTGCTCCATTGTTTGATTTTTATTGGGTCTACAAGAAAACACGTCTATAGACTTCCAACTAAACTCTTCGAGAAGTTTCTAAAACTAAACTTTCTGAAAAAAAACAAAAACACATGCTAAATACGGAGATGATGACAATTAAGCGTCTTCCTTTTCATCTAGCATAACTTCAACAGGTTATTATAGCGACACGTACAAGGTAAGATCTGCGAATTCTCACATGTGATGTGTTACATCTGCCCAGATGGAGACTTCACAAATGAACAGATCGCCACCCTATACTAAACACCAGCAATGACTTAAAGCATGCACATATGTTCCATTTCTTAGAATCGCAGATAAACCCACAAAATGAATTGCTTGAATTTAATTGCAGTTGACGCTGTATTCTTCATTTTCTTGTACCCTGTGTAGCTAGTCTGCGGTCTTCGGTTTGACTCTAGCAGAGCTGACACTGATCAGATGCAGCAGACAGTGGATTTATGAGTGGCCAACTGGTGCCCGATACCGCTGGGATATCACTAATCCCGTAATCCTCTTCTGGCGCAATGGCTTGATCCTCTTCAGAACCTGCCACACTGATCTCAACTACTTCTTAGGGCTTCACTCTTGGTTCCCCCCTCTCCTCTCGCTCACCACTGCCACCCAATCATACTTAGAAGGACAGACTAATCCACCAATTCTCTTTCGTAAAGACTTTCAAATCCTGTGGTGCTAAGTCCATGAAAACAAGACACAGGGCAAGAGAATAAGCACACGCATGAGCGGCGTGGGCGGAAAGAAGAACAAGTTTATTATCAGAAGACTTAACCAGAAAGAAAGAGACAGGCATAGAATTGGAGATTTTTTTGTGATATTAAAAATAGCCATTTGTAGGTTTAAGGAACTTGTCATCATATTTCTAAAGAGGTCATGCTCTGAAATATTCCCTAGCAGCATAAAGCAAAAAATAAATTCATAAAGTAGCTACCAGTGTGTGGTCCAAACCTCCCGAGAAGTCCTGCAGTTCCACTTCTCTCCTAACTTGATTGACAACTCACAGGATTCATCATTACATTCTAGCTATAGAAAAAAAATCAGGTGCATACACAGTGAAGTGGGGTATACTAGCATTAGCTTCATCGGTGCTCTCCACGTGTGACTAGTACGGTGCCGCCAGGGCAGTGGAATCTGAGTTGGTGTCCATTTTGGTGGAGTCGGAGTGGGCATAAAATGGACTGACTCAGACTCCAAAAATCTATAATAAATTGGGTACAGTAGTTCAGTGAAGGATATATTGAATATTTTTTTCATAAAAACGTGGGAAAGTTATAAAATGTCCTATGTCTGTTTTGTTCCTGATCTAAGGGATCTTGGCTTTTAGTTGAGATTAATCTGTTCTACACTTTATGTACATTCTCAGTAGTGAGGTGTGTATGAGGGAGTCGTAGTTGGAAGTCAGAGTCCAGGAACCTGGAGTTTGAGGTTTGGCTTACCGACTCCACAGTCCTGGGTGCCACCTCCCACAAATAGGGGAAACCTGTATATCAACTAGACCAATGTGGGGAGAAGCCAGCCAGCTGGAGACCACATGGGGCTTGACAGGACTAAACTGTTTTTTCATGCTATGTTTCCTATGAAGAGCTGGAGCCTCAGAAAAAACAAAAAAACAAAAACAAGCATGCCTGCATACCAGGCTGATTCATGCTGCCCACGGTTCACGTAGAATTAATCGAGTGATAGGTCCCCTTTGAAAGGCCTCTGTGGTCAGATTATTTCACAACTCTTGGAAACTACAAACCTTTGATCGAACTGCTCGCGTAACGTAGATCTACGTTGATTGAACCCACAGATTTCAACTGTATCATACATCTAATTTAAATGGCGGACCCTTGATTCCTCCTTAATTACCCACATGATTAAGTAGGGGTGAAAAGATTTGACCACTGGAATTTCAATGGCTGATCCTTTTATCCAGCAGAAGACAAACTGCTGCCAAGAGAATCTTTCGGCAACTCTCTAAGAAGACAGGAAAACTCAGCCGAGCGCTACTGTGTGTGAGGGACTCAAGAGAGATATCTATTGGCAGCTATTTAATGTGCAAGGCAAGGTTAGGGCTCAAAAATAATTTCACGTTTCGCTATTTGTTTCTACTAATAGTCACTACTCTAAAAATCATTAAAGTTATCAGAAATTTAAAACACTGTAGGAAAACCGAAGAGCAGAGTCTTTATATCTGAGCAGAGAAGGCCACAAAGATCACTACACAGACAGGGGATAGAACAATCCTATCCCACTCCAGGCCAGCTCTGAAGCAGTGACATTGATGTACCAAACCGAAATACAAAAGGGAGAGCAAACTTGGCTTAAAGCCCTGGAGTACATAATTACACATGCAGGCACACAACAAAAGTTGACAGAGAAAGGTGGGCACGAGGCCAGATCAGCGAGGAATCTCCGGCAAACAAAGTAATGAGAGTTCACAACTCTTGGAAACTACAGAGCTTCGATCGAACTCCTCGCGTAGCAGAACCATAGAATAAGAACAAGAGCGCTGGCTGGAGGCACACCTACACAGCTCTCGGCTTGAAGCACCAGACTAATCAATACTAAACAAATGGATCCTTTGTGTGTTAAAGAGCCTCTGGTTTTCTATCTTTGCTTTCCCTTGTGGCACTACATTGAGGCTGAGCGGGTCAAAAGATGCCGGCAGGAGTAAAAATCCAACTTGGTTGGTGCAAGGCAGACATCACTGACAGTTAACGTCTGATCCACAGAGCACTATGGCAGAAGCCAAGCTTTACACGTAATGCAAAGCCATCCTGAACTAACCCCAATAGACATGGTTTTAAAGGATATTTCTGATTAAGGAGAAGCAATCATTACATTTAATGTAGAATTACTGCGCTTTAATCGGGTTTAACATGTACACAATATTGTTATCTCGGCTAGAAAAGGATGGACTTAATTTCATTTAAGCTAGGATATTCTTAAAATGAAAGAATGTGTGTGCAAAACACTTTCTTTATTCTAGGATGTAGAAGCTTCTGTCTCTGTAATTTCACAAGATACTATTAAAATTAAATGATCGATGTAATATCAACAGTGGGATCTTGACATATATAGATAGTATGTAGGATTGTCCAAAAACTGAACAACCACAGTGATCATGACCAAGATGATAAATGTACATGCCTACTTTATCCATTTTCAAAGGAGTCTCTGAGTTCCCGGTAATCTCCAGGACTCCTAAAAAAATCTTCATTCTCCCACCTGAGGTTTTCGTTTGATCATCCACTATATAGACGTTTCCCTGACAAGTCTACAGTATGAGCTCTAAGGGTATGTGCACACTACATCCACCGGGAACCCATCTGAAAAAAAGGTAAAAAAAAATAATCCAAAAACGAAAAGAAAAATTTGCTCAGTCTTCTTTCACTTCTTTGAACAGGTTCAGGCTTTGACAGCCATGAAGTAACAAAAAAGTCATCTGACCATTCTTCAGGCAGCTTCTGCTTCAAAGAATTGCTTGGAAGCTGGCATTATTCTATATACAAAGTTAAATGAAGTGAAAAAGATGCAAAAAAACATGCATCAAAAACCTGCTTCATGTCAGCATCTAAAAGACATGGCATGCACATACCCCAAGGGGGAAAATCTGTAGATTTAGTGATCAAATGAGACAGCGTCTAGGGTTTAGGTGCTAGGGTCAGGTTTCTTGCCAAGCATAAAGATATAAGATACCAAAGGGTCCATTTAGAAAACCTGTTAAGGAGTGCTGATTAAAGGGGCTGTCCACTGCTAGGACAACCCCTTCTAAAACTAAAAGTTTGGCCCCGATAAAATAATAAAACCTATACTCCCCTCCAGTGTCAGAGCTGTTCCCGTGGTGTCGGCACTCGCTCTCCCCGAAACATGTGATGCCTGGCACCCAATCAGCACTGGCATCACCATCTCCGCCTTTGGACAAATTGAACATGAAGATTAAGCCAGAGATCGGCTGCAGCATGGACTTTCTCTTCATGTTCAGTTAGTACGAAGGTAGAGACAGTGACGCCAGTGCTGATTGGGCGCTGGGCATTCCACCGAATCACAGCCCCAGGTAGAGCTAGTGCAGACACCGTGGGAAAGGAACCGGCACAGGAGAAGAATATAGGCTTCATTATTTTATCGGGGCCGAGCATTTAGTTTAAGAAGGGGTTGTCCAGGTAGTGGACAACAAGTATATACACTGCTCAAAAAAATAAAGGGAACACTTAAACAGAATATAACTCCAAGTAAATCAAACTTCTGTGAAATCAAACTGTCCACTTAGGAAGCCACACTGATTGACAATCAATTTCACATGCTGTTGTGCAAATGGAATAAACAACAGATGGAAATTATTGGCAATTAAGACTCTCTCAATAAAGGAGTGGTTCTGCAGGTGGGGACCACAGACCACATCTCAGTACCAATGCTTTCTGGCTGATGTTTTGGTCACTTTTGAATGTTGGTTGTGCTTTCACACTCGTGGTGGCATGAGATGGACTTTAAAACCCACACAAGTGGCTCAGGTAGTGCAGCTCTTCCAGGATGGCACAACAATGCGAGCTGTGGCAAGAAGGTTTGCGGTGTCTGTCAGCATAGTGTCCAGAGGCTGTAGGCGCTACCAGGAGACAGGCGGGTACACCAGGAGACGTGGAGGGGGCCGTAGGAGGGCAACAACCCAGCAGCAGGACTGCTACCTCAGCCTTTATGCAAGGAGGAACAGGAGGAGCACTGCCAGAGCTCTGCAAAATGACCTCCAGCAGGCCACAAATGTGCATGTGTCTGCACAAATGGTTAGAAACAGACTCCAGGAGGATGGTCTGAGTGCCTGACGCCCACAGATGGGGGTTGTGCTCACAGCCCAAAAATGTGCAGGACGCTTGGCATTTGCCACAGAACACCAGGATTGGCAAATTCGCCACTGGCACCCTGTGCTCCTCACAGATGAAAGCAGGTTCATATTGAGCACATGTGACAGACGTGACAGAGTCTGGAAACATCGTGGAAAGCGATCTGCTGCCTGCAACATCCTTCAGCATGACCGGTTTGGCAGTGGGTCAGTAATGGTGTGGTGTGGCATTTCTTTGGAGGGCTGCACAGCCCTCCATGTGCTTGTCAGAGGTAGCCTGACTGTCATTAGGTACCGAGATGAGATCCACAGAATCCTTGTGAGACCATATGCTGGTGCGGTTGGCCCTGGGTTCCTCTTAATGTAGGACAATGCCAGACCTCATGTGGCTGGAGTGTGTCAGCAGTTCCTGCAAGATGAAGGCATTGAAGCTATGGACTGGCCCACCCGTTCCCCAGACCAGAATCTGATTGAACACATCTGGGACATCATGTCTCGCACCATCCACCAATGTCACGTTGCACCGCAGACTGTCCAGGAGTCGGTGGATGCTTTAGTCCAGGTCTGGGAGGAGATCCCTCAGGAGACCATCCGCCGTCTCATTAGGAGCATGCCCATGCCTTGTAGGGATGTCATACAGGCATGTGGAGGCCACACACTACTGAGCATCATTTCCTTGTCTTGAGGCATTTCCACTGAAGTTGGATCAGCCTGTAACTTCATTTTCCACTTTGATTTTGAGCATCATTCCAACTCCAGACCTCTGTGGGATATTAGTTGTGATTTACGTTGATCATTTTTAGGTTTTATTGTTCTCAACGCATTCCACTATGTAATAAATAAAGATTTACAACTGGAATATTTTATTCAGTGAATCTAGGATGTGGGATTTTAGTGTTCCCTTTATTTTTTTGAGCAGTGTATAAAATCGATTGACACTTGTTCACTGGCTTGTTTATATTGGCTAAAGAATTCTAAGGGGAAAATGGTGACCATATTAAAGCAGCCTGGTTTACTTGGCATGATGTGTTGTCGATTATTAGGATTTTTTTGCCAGAACAATCCAGTCACCTGACCAATAATGCTCGTTTGCTGGGCGATCAACAACCTGTTTACACTGGCTGATAATAGGGAATTGTTGGCTTTTCTAAATGGACCTTAATAGCCCATGTCTTTTGATCATGAGGTTCATGCACTTTAATAATGATTCCAGGGCCGTTGGGAACATTTTGATGATGGGAGTAGAATGATATTTTAAGAGGTTGAACAAATATATTAAAATATGCTTCCACTATTTTTCCAATAAAATGTTTCTGCAAGATTTGCTTTATCCAACAATGGCGTCTAATCTGCTGAAACTTGTGTCTTGTGTTTGCGGTTTTAGTATGGGTTTTATGATGTGACTTGCGGCTTACGCACGTGAAGGGTGTTCGCCATCCTTAGGTTATTCCCTTTATATAGGTGGTCCAAAATAATGAGTAAAGTGACAATTAAATTCCATCTAGGGTTGTGGAGTAATAATACATTATGGTATGCAATCACAATACAAATAAAAAATTTGAAGTTATTTACTAATTACAAGTTTCTATAGCAAATGTACGTCATGCTTTGAAGCCTAGGTTCTTAACCTGTTGTCCATATATCCCAGGGTCTAGAGGTCATAGGGATACCGTCACTCAGGTTGTGCATTTAATACGTTCAGTACAGTGTTTAACCTTAGCTTTGTGGGTGATTTGATGAAAAACGGGATTCTTCACTATATTTAGAGACCATGTTGCAGGGGGTCAAATGTAATCACAATTTTCCTTAAAAAGATTGTCCCGGCACCAACACTTTTCACTGAGTTCAATAATGTAGAAAAAGCAACTGGCTAACGCCCGATTTCAATAGCTTGTCAAACCTCTTCTAAGTATATGCATCAGAGAAGGGGGCTGGCTAGACTACTGAAACCAGTCAACCAGCACCCTTCACTCACAGCACTGGTTACATGCCAACAATGGGAATTTCTCTCTTGGCCTAACCCAAGCTGGAAGTGGAGCTTCAGACACCAAGAGCAGTGCTGGTAATGGGAGATTGGGGCACCTTTGTTAATTGGATTAATTTTTCTTCAAGCTGGAAAACAACTTTATATTGATTTTATATTTTGTCGAAGCAAAAATATGACACCGCTACAGAGAAAAAAAAAAAAAAATCACTAAATCACATCCCCTGGTGAAACATCTAATGTTGAGATAAATAGCACTTCACACGTGAACTGTAGTCATTTTGGCACCAATATATTGGAGTCTATAAATCCCGTTATATTTCCCTGAAGTATTTACTTTTGAGGTAATAAAACAACAAAATGCAATTGAGAAAGGCGAGATGTCTGTATCACAGGCCTTTTCTACAAAGGTTCAGCTTAACCTTGGCATGTATACAATTGTGTGCCGCACAATGAGCCACCGACACAATAAGCCTTTGTTATTGTCTCGGCAAGTGTTTTTCTTCTTCTTCCTCCTTAAGACTCGGGAGTTAATCCCATACAGAGAGGACCATGATAATATGGAGAGAACAAATGTTTCTGACTTCAGAGGTTGAACAAACTCATGGTCTTTAAGCTGGACTGAGGTTTCGGCACAGTCTTCTCCGTCCTTGAAGTTGTGCATCTTTTGTGTGTCACCATCACTTGCGCTGTCTGGACAGTGCTTAAATCCTTCTCTAATTGTGTTGATGTTCTGGCTAACAAGCAGGTTTCTGCAGCCAGCAACAGATGGATTAGCCGCAACAAGTCAGGAGAGGAGGTGTGGAGGGGTTTAGAGGGTGACGTGTGTAAAGGAGGTGATGTTAGGGTGTTAACCAGATTTATGTTGATTCCATAAGCCCAGTGATCTGTTCCAGACTCTCACTTTCACACCCAGCAGTCTGATGCTCATCATCAGTCCCTAGGAACAAGCTGGAGAACATAATGGCAATTCCTGTGCCCAGAATCCCTAATAACAAAGGCAGAGTCGAGGTTTGCACCTTAAGTCACTGGAGATATCTCCATTAGGCGGAGAAACAAAAACACGAGCGGGGGGAAGGTTTCAGCTAATACCGGTGTGATTCAATTAGCAGCATTTAACGGGAAATGATTAGATGGGATGGCAAGGTAATGCATTTACAGTCAGGGAGGGCACGCGCGTTGGGGAACTAACAAGGGATAACCTCACATATTGGAGATCCAGGAGCCGAAAATGGAATTATACCCCCAAGGGCTAGAAGCTTCTAATTGAATAAGCTCAAAGCAGATAGACACAGCGGCCCAGATACATCCGGAGAGGAAAGAGGAGAATGAGGACAAGGGCTGACGAGGGAGGGAACGGATTGTTTTTCATGGTAGAAAAAAATATTGTTATATCCTTTTATCTGCAAAGGGTTATGAATTACACTAGAGTTGAAAAAAAAATGATTTAATTGTGATTTTCACAATGCAAAGAAAATAATGTGCACTATATATACAGTATGGTGAGGAAGGAGAATTAAACTTAAGCTTAAAATAGATTTGGGAGAAGATGAAAAAAAACAAAAGAATCGAATCGACAAGTTGAGATCCGGATATACTATAGACCAATGTCGGCTACACTTGTCGCTAGAGAGATTTGGTTGAGAACGCGTATGTGGTTTTCGGCCAACAGATTATCCCATGAAATGTTAATCACGCATGTCCAATTTTGGACTGCCTGTTGACTTGTTCTCCCAGAGATGTCTGATGGAAGCCTCCTCACAGATAACACAGAAAAACTAGGAAGAATGATAGAGATGGCCGAGAAGCATCATTTATCCGACAGCCATCTAATGTGTATGGCCGGCTTTACAACTTGATAACCAAGTAATTTAGGGTGGCAGTGCAGGCAAAAATTCATAGAAATGTTTTGATGGCCCAACGAAGAATGCTGTAACCATGAGATCATCTATTTCACATGATTAGTTAGACTATTCCTAATGGTTATTATAGTTTCAGGGCCCCAGTATGGACAATGATCTAAAAAACGGGTCTCTAGTACCAGACTCTACAGGCACTGACTATTTAGTTCAGTTCAGGAGACCCGCAACCGTCCATAAATTGCAGTCCTTACCAAGAGCTTGAAACACAAATGTGTAGAACAAGCCGTAGCATTCTGGTATGGCTGAAACCACAGGAAAAAAAGGGGGCAAAGGCACTACTAAGAGAGACAACCTCTTTATGGTTCACGTATGGGAAAAAAATTAAAAAAAAAAAAAAAAAAAAAAAAATCGGCTTGTTCGGCCAGGTGGACTTACCTGGTACTGCATTTGTCACATTTATTTTAATGCACACTTTAGACAAAACCTTATGTTTCCTATATTGTCCTTGGAAAGAAAGTTGCCTCCTGGTTTGGCTTTCTTCACTTTCCTTCTGTGGAAATGGAATGTATATGGTTCCAACCGACTATTGGTTCAACTTCGGCAAACAAGAAGAACCAGTGGAGAACCAGACTGCTAAATGATGAGCCCTTACTTACCGTACTGTTTTGGTTGTACCACTTGACCACTTAATTTCAAATCTACTTTTTCTGTAAATGTAGATAGTAAGATGTTATGCCCACAAGAAACTTTGAATGGTGAATTATATATTCACAAAGACCTACAGTAAAGGTCACGAAGATGTCACCACAAGTCAATAGATGCCACCAATATATGCTCTAACCATCGGATCCTACTCAACCACACCTGCTACAATCCATTAAACCCCAATTATTTGAGTGTACTTTAACGTACTATTTGTTCCATTCTTTTAACACCCATTAACTCCTATTAACTTTGCTGATTGCTGTTTTTTAACAAACAGCAAAGCGCCGTATCTAGGACACTGGTATGAATCATTACATCAACCTCTCAGCTCAAGTACCAAAGCAAGTGGAATGTTAATTGTGCCTATAATTTTAATTTGGTAACATAAGGACAATTCCACATGCGGACCTGAGATCCTACATATTACCTGCACTAAGCTATTTTAAGAGATGTCTAATAAAAGTCGTCAGCACCTGCCGAAGATATCTTTCCCATTACTAAAAAGTGACTATTAAAATGTTGTAATTTGTGGACTCCTGTATTACGAGGTATAAACCTCAGTCAGTTTATGGATTTTACAACATGGAATTTGTGAGAATTAACACTTCAGTTACTTTAATTCATGTAATTATCGCCACTTCTAGTAAAACCTGATTTGTAAGTAACTGAACACTATTTACCCGAGCTCAGACGAGTCATCCTTGGAAGAAGTCTTAAGGTTTACAAATATATGGCTAGTCTCTTTCATAATCAAGACCAAGTCGGCCTGTTCAACCTGGCGCCGGCTCAGAGTGGTCACGGACAGCTCCTGCCGGCATCTAGACTGCTCCACATCAACAGAGGAGCTCCTTTTCTTCCCGGCTGCTCTGTCAACAGTGCATGACTGCCAAAGTTATGTTGATGGATAGCCTGCACCCTGCAGTTAGGAAGGGGTAAATCGGCTGTCAAATTAGCATGACGGCGTCAGTCACGCCTCATCAACAGAGCAGCCCCAAAGTAAAGGAACTGCTCTGTTGACTTGGAGCAGTTAAGTCACCTGCAGGACAGAGCAGAGTGGAAGAGAATGCTCTTTTGATGGGACATCAGTGGAAGACGCTGAAATCACCTGCAGGAGCGGTCTGTGATGGCAGAAATCAGCACTGGGCACAGCAGGCAGGTACGGGAGTTAGCAACTACCTGCCAGTTAGTTCTACCGTCCTTAGTGAAAACATTTAATGGTTGAGGATAACCTCATTGAGCCAATACCCTTTTAAGAAATGCCTCTGAAAATAGTTTTACAAGGAAAGAACTTAAAGGGAATCTGTCACCTCGTTTTTCGCATATAAGCTGTGGCCACTGCCACTAGGGGCTTATCTACAGCATTCTGTAATGCTGTAGATAAGCCCCCGATGTATCCTGAAAGATAAGAAAAACAGGTTATATTATACTCACCCAGGGGCCGTCCCGGTTCGGCCCGGTCCGATGGACGTCGCGGTCCGGCACCTCCCATCTTCATGCGATGAGGTCCTCTTCCTTGCTTCTATCGCGGCTTCGGCGTACTGATTTGCCCTGTTGAGGGCAGAGCAAAGTACTGCAGTGCACAGGTGCTGGGCCTCTCTGACCTTTCCCGGTGCCTGCGCACTGCAGTACTTTGCTCTGCCCTCAACAGGGCAAACAAAGTACACCTGCGCGGCGTGAAGACAAGAAGAGGAGGTAAGATGGGAGGTGCCGACCAGGACCTGCAACGCCCATCGGACCGGACCACACCGGGACCGCCCCTGGGCGAGTATAACATAACCTGTTTTTCTTATCTTTCAGGATACATCGGGGGCTTATCTACAGCATTACAGAATGCTGTAGATAAGCCCCTGATGCCGGTGGGCGCAGCTTTTAGGCGAAAAATTAGGTGACAGATTCCCTTTAAGCTTTTAAAAGTCAGCTTTGACTAGACATGGCTTTATTCACACCAACTCTTGATTGTCATCCCACTTCATATCCCAAGTGGGATGACAATCAAGATAGAATGGGTGCGATTACAACTAAGGCTAGTCACCATTGTAGAGTCAGGGTCCATTTTGGTGGAGTCAGAGATTTGGCTTACCGACTCCACAGCCCTGGAGGAAACATCCTGATACATGTGGCCCTCTAAAAAGTAAGTGGCATCACTGATCCCTACACCACCGCACATCAGCTTTCACATTGCGATGCATTTCCAAATCCATTACTAGGCCAGAGCAGTGCAATTTAGTAGAGCTTGCCAAATTAGTCCAGAAAACAAAAATAATTTCATTATTAAAATATTAATATTAAAGCAAACCACGGATTCTAACCTGCTTGGAACATTTTGCAATATATTTGCAGATGGTGATGGATATAACTGCTTTCTGATCAGATTTGTGGTAAATGTAAGTAATCCATAGATAACAATCACTATATTCAAGGCTAAATCCCACTAATCTTTAGGTATAAAGCTAGGATTACAGATGGACCCCTGTGCGTTATGACTGATGCTTCCTATTTATAATTGGGGTGTGGAAGTCCCAAAGGATCCGGCTTAAAGGGATGGTCCTCATTAAGGACAGATGCATTTGTATAATACTATATGTGGAGAGATTTTCCCTGAAATGTAATACAGGTCTGATTAAGCAAAACCAGGTTATGAATTGAATGAGCCTTAAGTCCACAAGACTGAAATCCATGCGAGGGAGAAGGCATTATGAGGATGAGGTGTAAGATTACATGAGAGCACTTGACTTTTCAATATACACATTCAAAATTATAAAGCATATATATATAATATATATATATACATACATACACACACACATATACACACACAGTATGTATATGTAATGTTTATATCTATTGCATGAACTCCTAAATATTTTTAAAATTAGTAAATCATGAAGGTTTTGTATGAGGAGCTAACCATTACAGAACATTAAAAGTGATTGTTACACTGATAGAAACCTGTGGAGCCTGAGAGCCTGTCCAGTAGGATGTACCACTGATGTGATCTGGAAAACGTTTATCATGTACTGTGAAACTATCTCCAGGTCACAGCAGTTGCTCACTATTCAGAAAGGCAGGGAGGACAGCAGTGCGAACAGCCTCTCCTCCGCACTCCTGGTTAGGGACGAGTAGACCCGTGGAAGTTGGGACTTGACTGAACTGAAGTCCAAAGTGTGTCTCTCTCCCCCAAACTGTATAACGGATTTCCAGGAGTCTGTGTTCAGAGTTCAACACCAGACACTAGGTGTTCAATATGAACCCCAAACTTTACAGTTCGTGTTTGTTCGCTCATCTTTACTCCTAGTATCAAGCACTAGATTTGACAGGCAGGGGATACAGCAGTGCGAGCAGCCTCTTACCTCAGTAATTCTGCTATCTCGAGTATTAGGTCTGATACACAGGGTGGGCAGCAGTGCGAGCAGCCTCTTCTTACCCCTCAACCTCCGGTAACTCCAATATTTTTACATCTCTACCCCCGCTATCTCCAGTATTAGGTCAGATAGACAGGATGCCTTTTCTTACCCCAGCACCGTTGGTATCTCCATTATTAGATCATTCACCAGAAGCACATCTTCCTGCACCTGAAGGAAGGGGCAGAGCTTTCTACTGCCCATGTTCACAGGCACATCTATTAATATTCTCGGACAGGCTTCTGTCAGTAACAAGACTGCAGACATTTTAAATGTACCATAGTGGTTACCTCCATTGACAAAATGAGTGTGATTTGGAAAATTAGAGTTATTTAAATATTTTTTGTACTCACAGAAAACGGCTATAAGTGTATAGAGATGGTATTGCTTTTGTACTTTCCCCATTGGCATCTGTGATTCACTAATCCACATACACAAATTAAGATGGTCAAAATATGCAAGTTTTGGCGAAACTGGCCGACCAGCTAATGTGTATGGGGCCTCCAGACTCTGCTCCTGACAGAAGGACTAGGCAGTGTAATTTCAGACACCCGTCTCTTTACTGTCCCATTTGAGGGGTCTAAATGTCCTTGTATATACGGGATTCAAGAGAGATGGCTGCTAGCTGAACTTTCATTCGACAGCTATTTAAGATATATGGACACCTTAAGGGACCAGAGAACAAGACAAACTTTGTTTTTAACCAGGTGGCTTTTGACGTAGTCCACAAAAAGGACTGCAAGAATATAAGAACACACAAATGTCAATAACCACCTTCGAGGACACACACATAATTGGGATCCCGGTCTTTCAATCTTCTGCCTTTTCTATACAAGTCGTTTGAAGTTTCTGCTTATGAAATAGTCATTCTGTATCTCTGAAAAGGAGCCAGTGCGACTCCTCAGAATACATTTTTCATGAAGATACAGCAATACTAGAAAAGGTCAGGTCACATACGGCCTGCCATATATCAACTTGAAAATTCAGTCTCCAAATTGTCCACATTCTTGCATCTAATCTTTCCGAATCCACAAGTTTATATTTCATGGCCAGAGACTAAATGTTCCATTTCAGAGACTGTCTAATAAGACTTGTTAAACCGTTAACATCAATAGAAGTTAACCTATTTCCTCCATATATCTCTGAACTAATCTGCCGATATCTTCCCTCAAGCAATCTCCGGTCCTCCCAAGACCTCCTTTTCTCCTCCACACTTATTCACACTTCACCCAACTGCCTCCAAGACTTCTCCCGAACATCCCCCATCCTCTGGAATTCTTTGCCGCAACATGTCCGACTATCAACCACTTTTGGATCCTTCAGACGGAACCTGAAAACCCACCTCTTCAGGAAAACCTACAGCCTGCACTGACCTCGCTGCCTCCATCACTACCTGAGCTACCGCCTCACCAACACCAAAGCTGCTGCAACCCTCAACCTATTGTCTCCTTCCCCACCATCCTGTAGAATGTAAGCCCGCAAGGGCAGAGTCCTCGCCCCTCTGTATCAGTCTGTCATTGTTACGTTTTTTTTCATTTAAGTGATATCTGTAATTTGTATGTAACCCCTTCTCATGTACAGCACCATGGAATCAATGGTGCTATACACTCACCGGCCACTTTATTAGGTACACCATGCTAGTAACGGGTTGGACCCCTTTTGCCTTCAGAACTGCCTCAATTCTTCGTGGCATAGATTCAACAAGGTGCTGGAAGCATTCCTCAGAGATTTTGGTCCATATTGACATGATGGCATCACACAGTTGCCGCAGATTTGTCGGCTGCACATCCCAAAGATGCTCCATACAAGGCAGGATGGATCCATGCTTTCATGTTGTTTACGCCAAATTCTGACCCTACCATCTGAATGTCGCAGCAGAAATCGAGACTCATCAGACCAAGCAACGTTTTTCCAATCTTCTACTGTCCAATTTCGATGAGCTTGTACAAATTGTAGCCTCAGTTTCCTGTTCTTAGCTGAAAGGAGTGGTACCCGGTGTGGTCTTCTGCTGCTGTAGCCCATCTGCCTCAAAGTTCGACGCACTGTGCGTTCAGAGATGCTCTTAGGCCTACCTTGGTTGTAACGGGTGGCGATTTGAGTCACTGTTGCCTTTCTATCAGCTCGAACCAGTCTGCCCATTCTCCTCTGACCTCTGGCATCAACAAGGCATTTCCGCCCACAGAACTGCCGCTCACTGGATTTTTTTTCTTTTTCGGACCATTCTCTGTAAACCCTAGAGATGGTTGTGCGTGAAAATCCCAGTAGATCAGCAGTTTCTGAAATACTCAGACCAGCCCTTCTGGCACCAACAACCATGCCACGTTCAAAGGCACTCAAATCACCTTTCTTCCCCATACTGATGCTCGGTTTGAACTGCAGGAGATTGTCTTGACCATGTCTACATGCCTAAATGCACTGAGTTGCCGCCATGTGATTGGCTGATTAGAAATTAAGTGTTAACAAGAAGTTGGACAGGTGTACCTAATAAAGTGGCCAGTGAGTGTATAAATAAATAATAATAAAAAAAAGTGGGGGTTAATGTCGATCATGAACTGTTACTGCAGCATGAGGCAGTCACTATGCCTGTATAGAAGGGTCATTTTGCAGGACTTTTATACTTCCAAGAGGTGGCACTAGTGACATTTTTCAAACTATGGGTGAGAGACAATTTGCATTTTTTCCTACGGCACATTGCCACTCAGACTCTATAGGCAATTGGTCTCTTCTCTGTATCTACCTGAAGATATAAGGCTAATCTGCAGATAAAAAGTGTACCAGTTCTGCCTGGCCGCCGCACTAAATGTGCAGCTACCACAAGGAAATTAACTTATTTCCTCCAGGGAGCCATCGGATTTCCATCATAGGGGAATGAACGGACCAACTACAGTCACCTGACAGCTCTCTCTGTACAGATATGCTGCAGAGCGAGCCCTCAATCCAAGTCCCAGGGCGTGCCTACAGCTCCCGCTTACAGTGCTGTTAGTCGCAACAATGGCCGCCCCATGCACGCCCTCATAACAAAGCAGACAGCTCCTGGGAGGAAATAACCATTTGTGCCCTTTCAGTAAGACAGGCAGTACTGCAGAATAACCCTATAGCCACTATATGAATCACAATGTCATACCTTTACTAATGTCTATACTCATGTTGTAAGGCTTGCAAAAATGTCCAACAATTACTTATAGTGCAGCTATCCAACATGTGCCACTAGTGACATGGCTCCCCATTATTACCCAACTGGTCTTCCCAAGTAGGGTCAGTATCCTCCAAAAGCAGAACACAAGAACCACAGAGTATCTGACTGATCCAATCACTGTTATTACTACATTTGCCGCAATCTACATTCGGATGCCATCATCAGAAGGTCCCAGGTTGCCCACACTAAAAAAAAAAAATAATGGCCTCATTCATTCTTCTAGTTTTCAGGTACGTTTTAAGTTTTCAAGGATAACAACGTATCCATTACAGTCTATGGTACGGTTCACGCGTCCATGCTTTTTTGTGGTCTGCAAAGGACATGTCCATTTTTGATTGAAGGCATGGAAATCACCAATACCAATCTAATGCTCCGTGGAAAATCACTGACAGAGGATATTGCCCACCGTGTGCTACTATTTAAAATTATTGCAGTGGGTAGAAGCTTTGGTATTTTTTACGCATATGAGAAAATCAGTGATGGCAAAACCTGCCACAAGAACCAAACACGGCAGATTTTCATCAATTTTTTTGGATTATGAAAAAAAACTGGTTCGTCCTGATGAAGAAGTGTGTCACTTCGAAACGAGTAGATCAATAAACCGCATTTCTATAGTTCTTGTCTCCTGCTCATCACTGGACTACTGGCGGCGCAGATTTGAACCCACTTGGTTTTCTCAGCTGAATGATTTACAGCTACTAGCCAGCTTGAATACATATGGGGATTCCCTAGCAACCAGGCAACCCCCACATGTACTCAGCCTGGCTAGTAGCTGTAAATCATTCAGCTGAGGTGATGAAAACTAAATCTGCGAACACTAACAAATACTCGGAGGTCACCCGAGCAACAAGTATACTCGCTCATCACTATTAGCTAGTGTTGCCTCATGGGTTAACTCCGAACTGACCAAATTCAGTACTGGGCTTGTCCATAGTAATCTTTCGTAACAATGGGCAAATCGAAGACCAGGCCCTTACTTTAGCTTCTCATTACTAGGTTACTTGCTACTAATACCAATAGTACATAGATATCTAGCTTAATTTATGCCGCAGAGCCCAATTACATACAAAACTAAAAATAAACCTATCTAAAGGATATCTCAGTTATTTTTTAATGTAACCTAAGCATAGAAAGAAGTAGGGGCTGAGAGGCTAACTACAGTGATGTGTCACGTAGAGGCCATTCCAGTTATAGTTCTATGAAATGCAATATGTGTATTTATTTTATAATAAAATAAGTAAAGATATTGTATTTTCTAAGTTTCCTTTCTACAAATGCTAATTATTTCAGATTTTACCTAGTATTGTACATATATATTATAGATACTCTATATCTATATAGATATACAGTACATGCAAGTCCCTAACCTAGCAAGGTATGACCTAACAGAAAATCTGAAGGCCCAAGGGTCCTTCAAGTGAATCCTGGTGTGTTTGAGCATGGCAATATATTGTATCACAGGATATTCCCATGACGGTATCAAAGACAAGATGGTGGCAACCAGTTATATGTTAGTGTTGCCAAAGGACTAGATTAACCAACTAATTTTTCACATGGAATATTTTGTGCCATACAAAATGCAAAGAAAAGTTTTTTAGGGCATGTATTTTAGGATTCATTTCCACTCCCCCACCCAAGAAAAAAAAAATGGAAAGAGTCTATGTACTAGACCTAAGGATAAAGCATAAATAATACACATGTGGAACGACACAGCAAACACTGCCGAAAAGCATGATGTTTGGTGATGGGCAACACTAAATGATGTGACTAAGTTCTTCCTTCCCGTTCTCCCTCTTACCAGTTTCAGGATGTTCCATCTCACCGATGCTACCATCAGGGGTGGTTCGCTCGTAGTGGTCTTCTGGGAGAGCCAAAGGCCCTATTCTTGGGCCAGAAGAGGACTTGCTGCTCGGGGTCTCCGACTCTTCTAGGCCGCTGTCATAGTAGCTGTGCTGAGAAGGGTCCTGGATGTCAGGTGCCTGATTGGAGGTGGAAAACGTCACTCGACGATGAGGTAACTACGGAAGACAAAAGAAAAATCGGTTTTCAACTTGGAGCTCATTAAGAGATAGAAGATGAGGAGAAAACAAGAACCACAGTATGAGAAATACACAATACGCTAAAAGTGCTCATACGTATAAGAGGTCTTCATTGATTCAAGACTAAATTGGTTCCACAGCGCTGGACTTCGGCACAACGTGATGATCCCTCTATGTACATACCAATATTAGGGACAGTAAAGTACTTGGCAACCAGGAAAACCATTACAGTATTGATTAATGATTAGCCTGGGTGCCATAGAAACTAAAAAGGGAACAAAATTATTAGGATTGTTATTTTTTTTCTTTTAATACAGTGGACCCCTTAATTTGGCAGATCCTAAGGACCCTTTACTCTGCACAATTATCATGGGCGAGCAATCTTAGGAGTCCTCATTTCCTGATAATTGTTCTATGAATGAGGAAAATGCCCAATCGTCGAGCGCAGCACAGGAGAATCGTTCTTGGCAGCACATCATCGTATTTAAACAAGAGTTGCGCTGCCGAAAATAATGGCTGACCACGCACACCGATTGATCAATCACAGATCGTTTAGCGGAGTCGGACCTGTGAAACAGGCTATTAAGCATTTTGACAGCTGTCAGACGATTAATGATGCACATCGCACAGTGTAAATGGCACCCATAATCAATGTGTTCTATTGACCACCATTAGTATTCAGCAGGGGTTTAAGAGGAAAAAAATATTTATACATATACAGCCACTCTTTAGTCTGACTACCAATCGAGAACATGTTCTCATGAATAGGCGGAAAGTCAGTATTTGGACTTTCTGTGAACTAAAAAAACAAAACAAAAAAAACCCCTACACTTTCACCTTTCAAATTCTAGCATCTCTGAAACATTTCCATTCTCCACGTAGCTCTGCCACATGTCACTATGCATCTGCTTTAAGAGCTTGGTGATATCGTAGGCAAGTCCCAAAATAATTAGCTAAAGCATTAATAAAGTCCTGATACTGCCTGTCTATATCCAAGTTCTGCGTGCATCATCTCCATTGTATTTCTAGGAGTCACAGATTCATACTGTGATGAACTGACAGGGAGAAACTCTTCACCAGAAGGAGGCAAAGTAAAAGGTAAAGGCAGGATCACAAATGGTACACAAAGTCAGGGGAAATCATTAATAGGTTACTGATGTATTACTTCGCATTAGGTTGGAGAGAGAACAATATGGCAATGCTTTGCCCTCTCTGCAAAGCAACAGGTATCATGTGAAATGCAACTTGTATTAGGGGAGCCATAATATAAAGGAAATAATGACAATGGTGGCCAACCCAGGTTTGGCACATATACCAAAATCAGTAGACAAAAAGCATATCTAAAACAGATTAATTCTTTAATAATTACTCAGATAATGAGGAATAAGCGAAGAACAAAAATGCTGCTTAAATTTTATCTTCAGTAATCTGAACAAACATTTGTCAGATCACGCCGAGCAGTATATTAAAATAGATTTCGGAAAGTAATGAGCAAACGTGCTGGGATAAGATGTTATTGGAGCATGCTCAGATGCTAACCGAGTGTCTTCGGTGTGCTCAAGTCCCCGCGGCTGCAAGTTTCGCGGCTATTCGACAGTCGCAACACATGCAGGGATTGCCTGTTTGTTAGGCAAACCCTCCATGTGTTGCGACTGTCGAACAGCTGCGAGACATGCAGCCGCGGAGACTTGAACATGTTTCAAAAGCATGCTCAGATAACGCCTTACTAAGCACGTTTGCTCATCACTAATTTCGGAACATTCTGAACCATGTAGTTCCACAGTGGCTGATAAGGTACTCGCTTTGACTTTGCATTTTTTATTAGCGGTTAAGACATTTCCAATCTCCCCCTTTGCAACCTCAGCTGGCTTCTCCGCTAATGTTGAGCTCCATTTCAATTGTGGAAAAAACTCATGACAACAATAACCCATTTGAGATAATGATCATATCCTTGTCCCCCCTGAAGTTTCCGTATTCGAGTGCCCACGATATCCAGGCGCTGGCTATTTGTCTCAGACGGAGATGATACCTGTATTAAGTAACAGATGTTTATGGATATTCACAGATGCCTGCTTCCACAATGGCACGGACGCCTTCTTCAAATGGCTGCCTCATGTTTACAGATAAAAGCTTTCAAGGCATAAGTGTTTCTGCAAGCCTGGATATTATAAGCATCAGTTAGCCAATAAAAGGTCAACGTGGTCTGCTTGCACTAAAATAAAAATATACTGGTGTCTTGTCATTGAAGATGTTCTACTGCAGTCAAAAATTACAAGCAGGCGGATTATGAAAAAAAAACCCAGCAGGACGAGAGAGAGAGAGGGTGGAAAGAAGAGAGCAAAAATGCTCAGAAACAGCACCCTAAAGAGTTAACTGTTCCTTGGAAAAATGGCTCTGTGAGCGCGGATGATTTGCTGATCAATAATCTGGTCATTTGTGCAGCAAATCGACGGACAAACAATGGAAATCTGTTCCATCGGTTGGAAAATTATCAGCCTGGTCTCTAAGGAGTTGTTACTTTTAGCTGCTTCTGTCCACATAAAGTCAGGGCGGAATTTTTCAATCGATTTTCATCCATTTTAGAGTGTAAATTGCAGCAAAAATTGCCTCAAAATCATTGCTTAGTGCAAAAATTTAATAAACATTACTGTTTATGTACGCTCGCCAAATATAAAAAAAAAAATAAAAAGCAGGCATGGTCACTTTGGAGGGAATGCAGTTTTTTGGAAAATTTAATAAAAGGGAGTAATGGCATGTCGGCACAAAATGACTTTTCGATCCAGGTATAAAGTGCTTGTCGCACTTGTTCCCACCTACTTGCATGTATCTCTGCCCTCCTCTCCGATTAACACTCTACAGGGGCCACCAGGAGAAGACGACAGATCAAAAACAATGGAGTTGGAAGGTGTGCCGAGCGCCGATACTTGCCTTGATTAGTTCTTTTGTGTACCAAACTTCCTGCGCAAAATGGCTGTTATACCATTTTCATACCTTTAGGTAGTCTAATATGCCACATTTTATGTGAAAGCATGCACCCCTTTATAAATTTAGTGCATTTTATTCTGATTCAGGAGGAGTCCAGGGCCATTCCCTGTCTGTTTAGGTTTCGAGAGTCGTTGCGAATGATACGTTGAAGGACGCTTGCCAGGAAGAGTGTCTGGATGCTAAGTATCACGTATAGGTCCATTTCTCAATCAATAGGACGTGTGCACAACACATGCTAGGTGTCCATAAAGTATATATTGTTAGCTGCAAAGCAGCTATCAACACAATGTCAGCAGTGACGCTCGCCTTGCAAAGAGGAATCTATAGGTGCTTGATAACCCCTCAATGAAATGCCAGCTCTAATTAATCTACTCTTGAGGGTCCTCCTTAGGGCGAAGTCAGATCTATGTATAACACGACCGACGATGTCAAAACTGTGCATGGACTGCATAGAAATACAAGACACCGTAACGCTCAGGTCCACGGAGGTGCTGGCCAGTCTGTGCACGGTGATGCAATTGTCGACCATGTTATAGATCCATCTGACTGCGCCCTTAAGATCCTTGCAATATATATTTTCTACCATCAAAATAGTGCCGCTTTATACATTGTGGAGGTATGAGCATAAGGGTGCCCAAGAGAGATAATCAGAAACCACCAACCTTAACGAGGCTTAAGTGTGGGCTACTTTGGCCCGACCACCTATCTCCATCCAGGGGTGAAGCTATAGTAGGTACAGGGGTTACAGACAAACAGGCCCTGGAGCTTTGAAGGGCTAAAAAGGTCCCTTTGGCCCATGTGAGATGTCCAATCATTAAAAACCTATGAAATTTGAGAAAGCTGTTGGATATTTTGCCCTGATCCTATTATCTACAAGTTACGACTCGAACTCCATCATAGAAAGCCCTCTAGTGTAAGAAAATTGGCTGAGCAAAAAACAAACGCAATCATGAGTATGTCTAGGTCTCAGCATGCTGCTTGCGCAAGCACAGATGATATACGAGGTCATGAGCAACTGATAACCTGGTGTTAATTCATTGAGTGTCAAATGTATACACGGGGGAAATGGTTACACTGCGGTCATCAAATCAATATAGAGATAGAGACACGTGTAACACAGATAAGTTTATCAAATCTACTTCAGCCACCAATGACGCCAATACTAAATCTACATCTAAAACGCAACTTGATTTTAGACTCAATGATGGTTAATTTTCTTGCAAATGGCTCCCAGTGAACGAGGTCTTCCCCAGATGACTAAGCCACAAGTTCGTTATTGATGCATCTAAAACATCTTCTGCACAACACATGTTTTCTTGTAGAGATGGATTACAGTAATGGAGCATTATTGCAACAAAAATCATTAAAAGGCAGTAAGTTGAGCCAGAGACCCTTTTCTTATTCTGTTCCCCTAAGGGCAAGCTTTAGATGTATACCGTTGACAGTGGGATGTAAAATATAACACTGAATAGTCATTTGTGAGGATACGCTGCCCATAAGGTCCTCAAGTATACTGCATGGTATATTGTATACAGTTATGGAATACCGGTAGTGTATATGGCATTTCTTTCACACTCTAGTACAGGTCACTTTTGGCCCATCAGGCACATGGAGCCCCTATGGGCATTCTTAGGGAGTAACAAAGCAGCCATTTCTAGCCTTCCTGATATGAAGAGGACTTACCACTGAACTCCCCACTTCGGCATCATCTTGGAAGCAGAATGCCAATCTGGGCAGTGGAAGGCGAATGAAGAGCACCAGGTAGGGCGACCATAGAGGAGAATGTATACTTTAAATGGTATGGCTACCTGGAGTCCAGAGCTTGGCCTAGATTTCTCACCCTGACCAATGTTTTGGTAAAATAAGCATTTTGCAATATTGTGCCAGGAGATATTTATGCCATATTTGTCTTTATGTTGCTAGTCTATCCACGTCATGATACTACCGGTATATTGAATTTTCATTATCAGAAATTGGGAGTCCTCAGTGGTACATTAAAGGGTGGACACATCTGTAGATGACCATCAAAAAATTGTGTTAATCCCTGATGGATCCGTTTGTCTAATGAGTGAATCAGATGGCAACAATACAGGACAGAGGAGATGTCAACACGTTATGTAATATGCTCTTGGTATCTTCCAAAAAGATATAAGAACAACTTTATTTCACTTTAGCATTTCTTTTCCACGAGCAGTTTAGATGGGTTGCCAAAAATATTTAGTGAGTATGATAGGAGTGTAAGGATTCCCTTTAGAAATATATGGTCTAGAATTTCCTAGAGAGATTCTCTTCAAGCTTAAAGAGTTCTCGTAGAGGATCTATGGCGTAACAATTTTCAAATTTATCTCAAAACTCTCTGAGGACCTCTGACAAGATTGGATGTGAGCAGGAAAAACAAGATCAAGGCAGACAACCCAGGAGGAACAGTACAACAGTATACTGCCTCAAGGAAAACACTATTTAAGGAAATTGCCTTTTTTTAACAATGCCAAGATAAGATAAATTGCTCAGCTCTACAGACAGGCATCCATCCCAAAGTTATTCATGTTACAGTATTTATGGCGAACCGGACAAACGTGAGGAAGGGGGGACAAAAATCTGCAAAAATAGCACATACTCGTCAACGCAAGGTTTGTAGAGTCTCAGTAAATATTTCTAATGTTATAACTTTGTGATGAAAGGGTTAAATGCTCTCACCAAAATAACCCATTTCATAATTGGAGCTAGGCCAGCAATCATCCCATTGCCTTCAGACTGCTATCTAAGCGTATGTGCACTTGACGTCTTTGACACGCAGTGGAACCCGCCGAGTTTTCAAAGAGGATGTACACTTCAGGACCTGCCCTTTTTTTGTTCTGAAAAGTTTTTTTTTGCATCTTTCTCGTTGTTTTTTGAGCGACTGTCTGCTTTTGATTGAGGCGCTCTTTTTGTATTGGCGGTTTCTGGTCGTTTTCTTTTTCGCCATTTATTACATGGCAAAACTGCCACCGGATTCTGTAGTAAAAAGGCAGGTAAAAAGCTAAAAAAAAAAAAAAAAAAAAGAAGATACCTCAGTATTTTCCACGGGTCTTTTGAGCCTTCCCAATGACTTGTATCATAAAGTATGGAACATCATCAGAGAGGAAAACATCTGAAGAATCTGCTTACCACATACCCACTATGTTTGTGAGGTTTTAGGGCATTACCAGGTGAGGTATCATGTGGCCATACATGTAGGCCAAACATAGGTGTCATCTCAATAAGCAATCTGTTGTCCATACATCTTATTAATGCATATATCCCTCAGAAGACGGAACTACACCAGGCACTTCCCTCTCTGTGTGAAACCTTTATCATCTGAATTTATGCCATAATAAAATGGGTAAAACTTTTCATCTGACAAGCAACGATCAGCTTACCACCGACGCATCCTCAACCTGAAAGGAGTTGTCTCCAAAGAGAAAACTTTTATAAGGACAGAGTAATACATTCACTCATGCTCATGAGGTTATCGACATTGAGTCAGGAGTGGAGATGAGAGAATATGAACTTAAAAGTTCGGGGTTCGTGCCGGACTGGGGGAAGAGAGGGAGAGGGAGAGGGAGAGAGATCGAACTTCGACAGATCCACTGATCCCTAGTCAAGAGACCCACAGTTGACAGGACATCAGTCCATGAAGCAGTCCATGAAGTTATTAAAAGAAAAGAAGTATGAATCTGAAAATCTGTGTTTTTCTGTGACTTGCTGTTTTATGTGCATTAAGGAATGGTTAAATTTACCCCCAATTTCTTTTCATCTTCTTATATTGCAGATCTTGCGAAATGTAGTTGATAAATGTATTATTACCCATTCAAGTGGCCATTTAGTAATTCAGTCTGACGAACTACATCAACAGTAAACATTTTGCGTCTACCTGAGCTAGAACTGCTGTTTTAAGAACTCTACCTGGGCCAACGAAGGGGAACACAAGCTGGTAACACCCTTTTATGACATCTATATGCTTAAATTTGACAAGCTAACAGGGAGAGTCTCTCAAAAAAGGGCTCCATTTAAAACGCAAACTATACTATAACTAACCAGTATATGGTTTCCTGAACCAAAGTAAAATTGAGAGATGAACATGGCATATCCCTCATCTGTAGAAGCCGGGAACCATCATAATATAGCTGTTAAGTTCTGTAGGGACATTGCATTTTCAATTTCCATCAGCAAATCACTAGTTCATAATATTTTGCTGGCACAATATATCTTTGCAAAACAACTTTCAAAAATATTTCCCTTTTGATTAAAAGAATGTCTAAAATGCTGCATCTTTTCCCACAGCAAGATTTATTTGTAGCTATTTTTCAAGTAGCACATTTGGATTAATAAAAAAAATAAAGGTAAGCCAGCAAAGAGGTGAATCCACAAGTAAATTAACTCTGTTCATTGAGGTGGAACATCGAAGGAATGTTTTCTACACCTTCTGTAAGCTCCTCTCTACGAGATGCGTCGGTGGAATACAAAACTATAATAGCTATATTAAATTTGTTTCTTTCTAACAGTTTGCGCGTTTCTCTTTGATGGCTTATATTTACTAATCAGTTTACTTCTACCACATTGGACAAAAATTAGATTACAGAAGTTGACATTCCATCACAGCTTTGTCGATTGATGAGTTAAGTCAGGTGCATTCATCATCACATGTGAAAAAAGTTATTAAAAGAAAAGAGATAAAAAAGGAAAACTTAATTTCCACCAATAGCACCTAAAAGGCAATATTACAAAATGCAAAGACCTGCATCCTTCCATGGTAGGCCATCGGAAGGGTCGTAAACTGATGAACTAGGTCTAGGAAAAGTAGGCTACAAAGTTGCACATTAGTCAGATTATGTTAAACACACAGTATTGGTATTGAGGGATGGGAATTACTTTCTTCAGGTCAGTGATCCTGAGTAACGGGTCACTCGCTCGCTAAACATTGGCCATTTTGGCTTTGTCGTTTATTAACAAAAGAGCACAAGTTCTCACACATTCCAAGTAATTGTACGTTTTGACTCAAGTTTTTATAGAAATCCCCGGAATCTAAAAATAATAGAGTAATATTAACTTTGGTCAGCCTTTGTGAAAGGTTTGACTCTGGAACAAATTTATGTACGACTTGTAAAATATTAGGCAACACGAATGTGAAAGAAGTCTTGAGCCATAAAGAAAAACAGCCAACGGTAGATAAATCCCAAACAGGGGAGTCAATCTAGATCAAGCTTTAATGGCTCAAGATTAACATCTTAAAGTTGTGACTTTCAAAAAGAGAACAAAGAGGATCGTAGACTGAAAAGGAGCATGTTTCATTGACTGTTTTTTTTAAGTTCTAACTCCTCCATACTTTTTTTTTTTATTAACTTGGAATATTGGTAGGGTTTCCACCATGCTGGTAAATCAGTAGCCCAAAAACAGGCAGCCGGCCACCAATTTTTATTGGCATCGACAAATGCCAGTAAATTCACACACTAAGGTAGTGGATTGGAAATGCCTCATAGGTCAGGTCTCCTCAGACCTAGGAACATGGAGTGTGACAATGGCAGGAAGAAGTCGTAGCGGACGATGCATGAAAGCTGGTCACATTTGGCAGCTGGACACCTACAGATGGCTTGCTTAGGCCTGAAAGTGAAGCGGTAGTAGGAGACACATCCAAAACAACATTCTTGTTAAGGTCAATTCACACATGCCAGTTTTGTTATGATACTCAAAACCTTGTTGACATTTTTTTGGATGGAAAACATCTCTCCACTGTTTGTACAACCTGTATGTATTAGATTATATGTTACCCAATGCGGGAGGTGCTGTAGAAAAGATATAACAATAAGTCAAGATGATCAAAACTTTTACCCCGAAGTATGTTCATTCCATTACAAGTAATTGTTCCTTGATATATGCACACAATAAAGGGCTCAGTAAGACGCTACTTTTTCTCATTTTACCTGGATAGAAAACGTGTTTATTCTACGGGTTGCATTGGAATGAGTCATCCGCACAAGATCAAGGAGACATGTCGAAATTTGAGTAAAAATTGGGATCAAACTCACCAATGCAAGTATATGGGACATAAAAAAAAAAAAAAAAATACATACGAACAGGAAAGCACTCAGATGTCATCCATGTGTGCTTTCAGTTTTTCAGTTTCCCACTGACTGATAGAACGCCGAGAAACCGCCAACTTTAATCATCCTTTGAGAATATGGGCTCATTTCCACTGGCGAGGAAAACGGACGAGTGCAATCCGATAAAAAATTGGATTGCACTCGGACCAATGTTATTCAATAGGTGTCTTTTCATTTGCGATTTTTTTCTCAGCCGAAATCGGACTGAGAAAAAAATCACAGCATGCTGCGATTTGCTGCGAGTCTCGGACGAGACTTGCCAATGCAAGTCTATGGGTGCGAGAAAAAAAACGGACGGAATACGGACCATCCGTAATCCGTCCGTTTTTTACGGATACATCACCATTCTGTGGCCTAGAACACTGTCCATGGTCCTGTAAATGACTGTAGAAAAATAGTTGCAGAGAAATAAAACGGATTGCATACGGATGTAAAACGGATGGTGCGATTAAAAATCGCATTGCACTCGCATTACACTCGCATGACAATCGCATACGCTACATCCCTTTTTTCGGTCCAGATTACGGACCGATTTGTCTCTCGCCAGTGGAAATGAGCCCTAAAAGTTACTGACATATGAATGAGCCCTAACCTGATACATACCGGTAATTCATTCTTGCCAATCCACGGCCATGAACTGGATCAGAAAAATAAAAAAATCACCCATTTATCAACTACACTCAATTTAAAGTTTATGCTAGTTCCTAAACTCTTTTGTAGACAACGTGCAACCAAACCTTAGAGAAAAGTGAGAGGGCCTTGACTATAGATATATATGGATATATACAGACAAAGTATGGGTAGATCAGGCCAAGACTCACCTTTGGTTAACACGCAAGACTGGCCATACACATTGAGATGTCCAACAGCTCACCGATGCTGCGGTCAAGAGCCATCTCAGACAACTCTCCTATACACAGGAGCGCTTGCTTGGCTCCTGTGCGGTCTATGACAAAACCACCAACTGACGTGTCGGCCAGCGGGATGTCAGGGAGAACAATGACATTGGCAGTCCTAAATCAGATATGCGCAATAGACTTCTCTCCTGACCAGTCGACTGGCTCCACCTTACATATAGACTGCCGTCTGAGCCCATCGATATGGGCGGGTTCAACATTTGTCTAATGTGTATGGTGGCCCTAGGCCGGGGTCACACTTGCGAGTGCAATGCGAGAAACTCGTGTGAGTCTCTCGCATCAATACTCGGCACTGGCGCCGGCACTCAAGACCGGAGCATGCGGGTGCATGTATTTCTATGCAGCTGAATGCTCCGGTTCTGAGTGTGGGTGGCAGTGCCGGGAATTAATGCGAGAGACTCACGCAAGTGTGACCCCGGCCTTAAGAAGAGCCCACTAATCAAGCGAGCGAGCCCACCAATCAAGAGAACCCAGTAAGGGCATTCAGGGGCTTATTCAAAGACTTTGCATGAGAAGTCTGGTGTAAAATGGTATGCATTGCCAAAAAAATTGTGACTTGGTACTTTCACACCAGCTGTGATGTGGGAGTGTTTGAGCAAGATCAAGTTCATCATAATTTATGGTACAAAAATGTGGTAACCACAACGGAAATGCCCACCAGTGTATTCCTCGAGTACATTTCTTACGCTGGTGCGTGGTAAATTAATGTGGCGCATCTTACGCTTCGAGAAGACTGGCGAATAAAACGTTAACGTTAATTCATCTGCCCCTAAGAGAACCCGCAGATGTGTAAAAAATTCTTTAATATCAGACTCGATGTGGTTATCTATAAAATATTGTGCTTATCTGTCTCTACGTGGATTGGAGAAAAGCTGGAGTTCACTAAAGACCAAAACGAAAAGGAGTAACAGGTAGATTTACACGGCGTCTATCAGATTTCCCTGCAGGAGGAGAGATATGAATTTTCATTTGTCAATGTCATTATCAGTATCAGTCATAAAAGGGTAGTGTGAAAACAGAAGAACCCGCTATGTTTTCTTCATTACACGCCGCTTTGTTAATCATCTGCAAAGTTGTAGTGATCAGGGTTGAGATATTATGTCGTTGCTAGAAAATTCACTCATAAGTGACTGTATGTGCATCAATTTTTATTTGAGGGCTCCTGGGGGCTTTGATGATGAAGTATGTGATCAGGATGAAAATGGCAAAGTCAGGGCAATTTGTTCAAAGAGATTTATTGGACCAAGTATGTGAAACCACACTTTAAACCATTCCCTGCCACAGGGGCCTGAAACGCGCCGGCACATTGAACAGTACGGAGGGAAGAGAAGGGACTTATCTGCGGTGCGTAACCATTTCTTTGCCTGAAAAACACCACTGCAATTACAAATTAGAGATTACAAAAATCAGAATTCTGGACTGCGCTCTGTTCAGAAGACTGTTCGGAAAAGAACTTCATTTCCATGCCATTTTTAGAATAATAATGGCTCATTAATGTGACTCATGAAAGGAACATAAACAAATGCTTATGTTCATGCAAATTCAGAATGTCCTATATTCAAGAGGCTTCGGATTTAGAATCCAAAAGGTACAATCTGCACTATGCAAATTACTTGTTTTTTTAAGAGCATTTGATATAAAAAATGAACGCATTAATTATAGCGATTATATAGATCCTCAGAATAAAAGCACCCATGCACATTGGCTGACTGCTATCCTCCCTGATTTCCCCATACAGCTCGTTAGAGCGCTCCAATGTCCTTTGGCAGAACTGCCGAAGGACAAAAGGATTGGTTATTGGTAATCCAAGAGGTCAAAGCATCTGTCGGGGGAAGAGTCGAGGATCCCAATACTCAGCAATTCCAATGATATCGGTCGACTGTAGTATCATGTATGGGGGTCTTAAAAGTGACTCACCAATTAACACATGGGCATTTACATTTTGGTGTTCATTACTCGAGTGTCGAATTTCGTAAATGAATCATTTTAGCAGTCTTTCTAATACAGAATTCCGAACCCCATGTGGATCGACACAGCTAAAAGGTAAAATTCTGGTAGCATGCAGCCACCACTAGAGGGAGCCTTCTGCATACAGTTTGATCTGAGTTAAACTATACCAACACCAAAGCTCCCTCTAGTGGTGACAAAGTATTAACATTTTATCATTAAAAGCACCACTCCTAAGTTTTAAAATAAAGGGGAATAAACATACTTAAGACCATCGGGGGGTGATACCCGTTCAACTCACCTTGGTCTTAAGGATTCTTCATTACTGTAGCACAACATGATATAGTGTTTTTCTCCCAATTGGTCATCTCCAAAGTTTTAGGCTTTTATTCATGGTCACTAACCATTCGCTATCAGTAATGTATGTACAGAGCATAGAATAAAATACTTACTCATTGCGGTTTTCTGCCATTTCTATCACCACTCGGGACCTTGATCATATTTTACTATAGCTGTAAGTAGCCGGATCACTCCAGCATCTTCCATGTAACCGAAAGTCACTTTCTCAACAAAATCTATGAGACTCCGAATGAAGGTCTTATAGACAGACATTGAGAGGAAGAGTCTGCAGTGTGAGCCAGCAAGTCAAAGCTGCCGTCACATGATGCAGGACAGGACCGGTGCTGGAAACAGGTGACTAGTGAGTATTTTAATGCATGCAGTGTGCATACACTATTGGTATTAACAGAAAGTGAAATAAAATAAAAGAACACACTGGAATGGGGTTAAAAGGGAGATATATTGTAAAACACACACAAATTTTTACAAGCAGACAGAATGTGACTAATGTACCATAGCGCACTGTTGAACGGTAAATTTGAGTAAAATATCTCACGTGACCGCTATGGGCACTATTTGCCTCCCAATGAACTCACATTGGCTATTTATAAACAGACTAGTAGAACCACCATGACATCTGTGGTGACCCAGCTGGAAAAAAGAAGAGGTAAGTAGTTTTTATTCCACTTTTTGCTTTACACCACTTTTTTTTTTTTTACTTTTTTTTTATTAAGTGAAAAAAAAAGAAAAAAAAGATCGGTCAAAGAAAAAAAAAGAAGCACAAAATTAGGGGTTTATACTTCTAACAGAGGTACATAGAAACTGACATAGCACACATACTGAATAGAAATCGCCAACATGGTAATTAAAGTCATTACAATAAGAAACGAGGAAGCTAGTCCATCAAGTTACGCAAGGTATACAGTAAAGCGTTAATCACATACAGAAGCCAGTGACATCATGGAATCAGAATGGGAACATGCATTCCAATGGATATTTGTTAGACCATAAAATAGAAGAATTTATTTTGCAAGCACAACAGTCCATTAATATCCTTGTTTAATGTGTAATTACAGTCCCAAAATTTTATAGGCATCACAAAAGTTATTTTTTCTGAATTTAGAACAGAAAAAAAAGATAGGCTCTGCATGCCAGACCATGACAATGGCAGATTCCCCATTTATTTCCAACCTTTAGAAAGAGAAGCTGAAATTCCGGCACGCTAACAGACACAGCCACAGCACTGACATGGATTTAATGGAACCTTGTGACCCAGAACGGAATCTCTCTTTCTTATGTAAACAGCTTTACTTTCAGTCCAGGAGCTCAGTCCTTCTAAGAGAGTCCGGAACGGGTAATAAGATGGAAATAATACAGAAAAAGGTTTGCCCAGATGCCCTATATTGTCCTGCGCCATATTTACAATGCCCGTGGAGGTGATGACAATTGTTATACAAGTTACTGACCCATAGAATTTACAGTGTATTCTCTCAATGCAAGTAAATTAAAAAAAAAAAAATAACAAAAATTTACACAATTTGTTAGCGCCTGGAACAATACTTTTCTCCGGTTACACATACAAAACATATATAAAAATTCCACCCATTAATTTGGGAAACTCTTCAATATGCTGTGAAGGAAAAAAACCTGAAATTAATCACTAAATTCTAATAAACAATCTTAAATCAAAGCTTTTTTGATGGACTATTTCGTAAGCCTTAGGTCAGTTTCACATGGCACTTGTACATGGGCTGTGGTCAGATTAGAAGGTTGGGTCTCAAGCGGAGCTAAATGTTTCATATATGCCCATCAATAAGTTTTAAGTTTGGAGTCTCGGAAGTTGGGCGGCGTATTCTGATGCAAGAATGGTCCAGCCTTAGGCTAGCCCTGTATGGCGATTGTTAGGCTTTATGGGAGACTTTGGTGAAGTTGTTGACATACCTGCTGCATGGAACACACCAACCTGCTGATGGCCAAGATGAGAAAAGGAGAGAAGTGTGACCATTCTCCTTCTATTGGATGATTCTATAGACAAAGTCGCTCATGTAGCTTAAGCTACAGGTCCTGATAATATTCAGAAACGGAGCACGTGCCACAGACGACTTCTAGACAATCTCAGATACGTTCTCCTGGAAAACGGAGTTCCAGCATCCACTGATGCTCTCTACCCACCGGTCTGACTTTTATTTTAGTGTCTTACATGAATTTTATCTTATCGGACTTGCCTATTCATAAGAGATTCCTGACCTATCCTTGGGACAAGTTATCAATTTCAGATCGCTGGATGGCTAGCATCCATCCCTCACCGATCACTAGTTTTAATCATTTGCGGTTTCCAGATGTAAATGTATTGAACGCCACTGCAATGTGAAGTTCCATTTGACGGGTAGTGGCCACTGCCACGTGCTACAGAACAACTCCCATTCGAGCTGAAAGTCCAAGAGGCAGCTCGGATGCGGGGCACAGCAGTGAAGACTGTTTGGTCAGACTGTCCAGGAAGTCAGAACTAGATGAACCTATTCACAAAATAAAATTTCAATCTATGGAGTTTCCGGAACCCCGCCAATACCCAGTTCCTTATGTATATGGAACAGTGGTCATACTTTGACAATGCCACCACCATTGCCGGAGATATTTATCCACAGATCTCTGCAGTTTCCTGCAATTGTATGCACTTCACAACTATCGAAACATTGAAATCGCAGCCAATTATCACATTTATGTATCCCACATGTGCTCTAAGCCAAATTAGTTGCGTAGCAAGTATTAAAGAGAATCTGTCAGCAGGTTTTTGCTATGGAATCTGATAGCAGCAATCATGTAGGGTAGATGTAAAAAGTTGTACGGTACATCCTTATTCCTCATCATAAAACCAATACTGAGCTAAAGAATCACTCTCACCCACATCTATAGAGGGTTCCTATGTGCGACGAGCGCTGGTTATAATCTACAGTAGCTGTTAGATTCCCTCCAAGGAGCAGCTGCCTTGGGGAAAGGAAGTGTACATGACATGTGTGAAGATTGTATGACTGCAAGCAAGAATAAATGCTCCTGTTGCTCTATATATAGAGGCACACAGACTATGGGATTGCTGGTGTGTGACCTGTATATCCCAGATAATCATTCCTCTACTAACATCCCCAGGGTGAGTGTCAGCGGTTCACCAAGAGATTTCCTCCTCTCACATTGGAGGTATGAACAGTGTCGTACAGGTCAATTAATTATGAATTTAATTCCTTCAGATCCCGGACGAATAGAAGACCATTCAATAATCTCAAAACGTGTTCAAAATAAAACAATAGCAATTATACAATAGAGGAAAAAAGATGAAAAGATGCTGAGAGGTAAAAAGAAAAATCGACTTGAGAGCCAAAATCGGGACAGACGATACAGCGCATCCCTGATTAGGCTTCATGTTGTAATGAGAGTGGAAATTAGGAATGCTCCAGTTGCTGATGGACTAAATTGACCAAGATAATGAACAGGATGACTGTTGAATGTGTGGTTTCAAGGCAGCCTTGTATATAAACCCAGGTAGGACAAATGGAATATTTCTGCAAGGAAATGTCAGTCCACTATTAGCTGCCCATTAAATCCCAAAAATGCGACAATGGAGAGGATTACAGGGTTGGTCTTTAAAGGGCACCCATCCCATCCTAAATATCGACCATAACTTGATTATAAGAAGATCCTTTATGTGAAATACACTTATTTCTATGCATGGCCTATAAGTCTCCTTACTGTCGCATGTCAAAGAATAACGCTCTCCGCAAGGAGAGATGATACCTCTTAGACACCAGTTAGAAGCCTCTCAAACAGCCAAATCAAATCTCATGCTTTGCACTGAGGAGGGGCAACACCCTGAAACATGTGACTTGGCTTCTATACCAAGTCGTGTGGCAAGGTTCATTAAAGGGTTGATACTGACTTTTAGAATTGCCGCTTCAAATAGTTGGCACTAGAGTTCTAGTCCTCTTCTAATCTGAAGACGCAATTTGCAATGATTGACCACTGCAGCCATACGTTTATCCAGATTGAGCAAGGAAGTTCAGAGTCCAATGAAGGACCCAGGAAGTTTCAGAATGGGAGCAAAGCAGGGTCGGTAACCTGAGTATCAGATTATTTGGGGAACAACATTAAAAAACTTAAGTTCCTCGATCAGCACTAATTAGAAACCATCTACAAGAGCCTTTGCAATCCATCGTTACAGCTGATAGCCATAGGTAATTGTGCAATTTAAAACGTTTCACCAAAAGGACAGTATCTGTATGCCTCATCAGTGCATGTGGCATCATAGAGGGAAGATTCTTCACCCGCAAAGAGCCACTTGAAAAAGAAGGACTAAGCAAGGGCACCATGTAGCACTACATTTTCCCTGCAATCGCTTCTTCCCGTAATGGATGATCACCAGTTTTATTGGGTTGGCAGAAATCTTAAAAAATTGTACATCAAGTATAAGAGAAAAGCAGATAAACTTAAGCAGCAATCTGTATTTAAAGGGAACCTGTCACCATGAAAATGCTGTCCAATCTGCAGCCATCATGTGCTAAAGAAGGGGGAGCAGAATACATTGATATATAGTTTTGGAAGAAAAGATTTAGTATAATCTGTGTCTTCATCATTTCAACCTTGGTTCTTCCTGGGATTTTCCTTCAGGGGGTGGTCCCATCAGTGTTACTTATACAGGTATGCACTCAGGAAAAAAAAAAAAGCCATCAGTCACTGACAGGACCACGCACGAGACTAAAAATCCCAGAGAGGACCGCCCACTAGACCAAAAATCTCAGAGAGGACCACCCACTGGACCAAAAATCCCAGAGAGGCCTGGCCACAGGACCAAAAATCCCAGAGAGGACCGCCCACTGGACCAAAAATCCCAGAGAGGACCACCCACTGGACCAAAAATCCCAGAGAGGCCTGGCCACAGGACCAAAAATCCCAGAAAGAACAGAGGTTTAAATGATTAAAATATGGGTTAGAATGACCCTTTTCTAACACAACTATATATCAATCTAATCTGTTCCCACTGCGCCATAACTTGATACCTTCAGATTGGACTGCATTTTCACTGTAACAGGTTCCCTAAAAAACAAATAGAAAACATAGAAAAGCTTTTTGGTAATCCTTACTTATTTTAAATTCTTTACCATCATATGGAGATCTTCTCCCCTACAACAATTCTTATAGGGGCTTCAAGAAGTGGTATACCCCTCTATTTATTACAATAACTGATCAAACATGGCTTTTTCTCATGAAAATCTCTGTTGGGAATTTGAGGCGTACTGAGATCGTGTAGGGTCTCAGCATGGACGCAGTTTTAGGACTTTAGAACAAGGTTGTAGAGAACAGTAATGGGCTGTAGCCTCATCAGTGATGTGTCGTATTCTATATACTGTAATGACGGGAGAACATCAAATGCAATTCTAATAAGCCATAGCCACAAAGCAAATCGTTATAATGGTCAAACATTTCCAATTAAAGGTCAAGAAGAAGAAGAAAATAATTATTTCAGAAGCAAAGACTGACGATACTGGAAAGCTTTAATGGCACAAGGAAAAATGGAAAATGAAGGGGTTAACTGAAGAGCTGTGCTCCAAATTACTACATCCGGAGAGATCCAAAAGGGAAAAACTAATTACGGCATTCATTTGGAGAGTTATTTCAAAGCTTTGTGCTTTATATTAAGAAATGACATGGAAAATAAACTGCGGTAGAATTACGCCCCCATTTTGATAACGGTAATGTGAAATATAATTGAGAAATGTAATATTATTGTAATATTTTAAGTATTTAATTTTACAGATTTAATAACAGACTAATAATGTTAGAAACCGGATCCTGTAGACAGTGCCTAATGTATCAGAAAGGGATATGCGATATTGAAGTACTGGAAAGTCTTTTCTGTGTTTATCTATACAAAAAAAAAAGAAAAAACAAACATGGCATGTCCTATCACCCTTTTTGCAGGGGAGAAAAAGAGTAAACACCATATGGTGGAGCACTAAGTGCTTAGAACGCTTTAAGAAGGAACTGTAGATATTCGAGACAAGTAAAAGAAAAAAAAATTGCACCCACTTGGTCCAGCATCCACTTGGTCCAGCATCCACTTTAGAACTCTGACAGCCTGACCAGGGAAGGGACAACTTCCTAACCCAGCACTCCCATGACGGCATACTAAGCACCTCTTGGGGTATCAATGTCATAACATCACCCAAGATCTAGTCATTGGCCTCCTACAACATGATTCCAAGCATCCGTGACTTCATGATGTTGCAGGGTTTTGGTAACTAAGAGGCGCCCAAGATGCTGACATTTCGGTCACCGATTGAGGTGGTTTGTTCTTCCCTAGCTAACAGAAGTGGACACCGGATCAGGGTGGTGCACATTTTATTTTACTCATCTCTAGTATCTACAATTAAAAAACTTGTTAAGAACCAAGGAAATTTAGATACCAGTAAAAAGATTCGTACAAACTTGGCCTCGCACCCACTTCAAAACTACCAGCGGAAGCCAGATGAGGGAAGTGCGAATGTTCTGCTGGTGACCCAAAGACCTCATCCAGGCGCCTCTTGTGATTACTAAACCCATGCTACGTTATGAAGTCACAGACACTCGTTATGATGTCATGTGAGCTTTAATGACTAGGTCTCAGGTGACGCTATGACATTTGGGGGGCCTGGTAATTCCAAGAGGCGCCCAAGATACCGGTACTTGAATGCCACCTGAGGAATCTCACAATGACTTAGTCCAGCTGACAAGGACTATAAAAGTGGAAGCCAGACCAGAATAGTGTGAATATTTGTGCTCATGCTTAGTAGACACCCTACATTATGGTATCTAGAATCTGTGAAGCAAAGGATTGGGGAGAGATGTGGAATTAAAGACTCTACAAGAAGATCTGAGAGTCCCGTTTCCTTGTATGACAGCTTTGCCTGTAGGAGCATGAATACATGTAAAGCTGTCAATAACAGTCCTGGTGGCTTAAGAACATGAAAGCGCCACAAGATCTGTTTGAGCATCTTATTTTTACTTAACATATGACTGTGTGAGGCTTTATAGAAGACCCGTCACTTGCCTTAATTTTTTTGTCTAAATGCTGAGGTTCCTTAGGTCCCTGAGGTTTTTTACTCCTGCAACTTTTTTTGGGGGGATATAACTCATTCAATGTACGTCAGTCAATCTATTCTTGTTAGTCAAGGAACAGTAGTCCTCAAGTTAACTCATTGGGAGTCTTCTTGAGGAACCCGCCCCTTTGACGAAGAAGAATTGATTGGCTTTTAAGGATGAGGGATATAAGCTCAGGAATGGGGAGACACAGGAACGAAAAAAAAAAAAAAATATGCCAGATTCAGGAGAACAAAAACACATTTATGGTAGCTGGCAATGACAGGTTTTCTTTAAAGGAAAGCTACTGTACATTAAAAATGACCTATTTAAATAAGGTTATTGAGCTACATGAAGTTTTGAAAAAAACGTTAGTGCTTTATTTTTTCTTTCAGACCATGACCTTTATTAAAAAAAAAAAAAAGGGAAAACTACACAAAAAAAAAAAAAGGGAAAAAAGGCAAGTTTTATTTTAAGACTGCTACCTCCTGCCTTTCCAAACTTTCAGAAAGCTCCTCCATAGGCAGGATTGCAATGGCAGCTAAAACCTGTATAGACGTCTGATAACAGAGGATCCACCAATTACGATATGCAATATCATACCTGATCTTCGTCCCCTCAAGCTCATTAGACAATTTAGTAGAAAAGATAGTCATAGTGGTCAGACCCAGACGCTATGCACATGTGTTGTTTCCTGAAACAGGAAGTTAGAGTCTAAAAAAGCCCCAGTGGCCAGTCTGAAAACTGCTAGAGTTGTAGGGTTGTTTTTTTTTTTGTTTTTTTTTTTAATACAGATTGTGATATGTGAAAAAAAATGTTTAACATACACAAACCCTGATTTGCATAGGTAATTTTCTGATAGCTTGCCTTTAAGATGACAACACTTAGAATAGTGGCTCACACTCTTTCTAACACATGGTACAATGCTGTAAGAACCATACTGGGTCACTGAAGGAGGCACGAGATGACAATATCTACCAACACCATAAAATGTACATTTTTAAGATATTTAGTAGATAACCGCTTTAGACCCCAGATCAAATAACAAAAACATCTGCCATTAATCAGCCTCATATTTTCAGAAGTTAACACTTATCAGAAATCGCCATCGTTGGGACATTAATCTCCAGTTTAGAACATGAAGAGTCAACGAGGCAATGGGGAGCCAACTGCTGGTCTAAACGTTCTCTTCGGAGCTGTGTGGTGTGAACAGCGAGAGAGAAGACAAAGGCGTCACATGTCGCTAACATGTCAGACTTGCCTTAAATCACCATGGCAACAGTGGAGACGGCTGAGGCTTTAGCCTTTTTAATGCCATTAGTTCATTAGAGGCCAGTGGACATGAAATTAATTCCTACCAGATGAATAATGGTTCTAGAATCGAAAAAAAATGTCAGCATTATGGGGCTATGAATAAAAATATATGAATAATCAAGTTATAATGAAGGGAATATTGACTACAGCCTCTCCTGCTTTCATGATTGCCTCATATACATCAGCCAAGGATGAAGTGGGTGAGCACTATATAAAGGTTTAGAGACATCTTAGGAGCCCAGGTATTACACGTATGATCCAATATTCTAACACTATAGTATGTATAGGACAAGTACTTCAAGGAATTGTCCAAGACTGGAGAAACAGATGTGTTCTGGCGGTTCTGGGCCTTCGCACTGCGGATTATTCTGCACATGAATGACATATCGTAACCAATGTAGCCGCGTGTGGTGAGACTCACGCCATTCTCATCCATGTCACTTGTCGTACTGCCATGTGACACTATGGGTCTAGTGAAGAACGGCAGCACCGAAGGCCCTACACTGCAGAGCTGGAGTTCTGGCTTCAATCCCCACCAGAGGAGAAAACTGCAAAGAGTTTGGTTTGAGTCAGGACTCCGAAGATATTCCGATAGGGAATTATTTGTCTTTACACATCCTCCAAAAAAAAAAAAAAAAAGAAAAAAAAAAGGCTTTTTTAAAAATTTTATGTGCCAGTTATGAGAAATCTACCAAAGGTGGTCAATGCAAATCAGGCTAGAAGTAGACTGCTCCTTCCAACTTAATCGATCTCCCCGTGCAAGTGCACTGCCACACCCTCCCGGGCTAATGCACTGCCACACCCTCCCGGGTAAGTGCACTGCCACACCCTCCCGTGTATTCCAAGTCAGATTCGCACACTGCTTCTTAGTATAATTTGTCATGACTGCACATCCTATCGACAGATAAAGTATAATTTTTATTGGAGGAATTTCACCTATAAAGCCAAACCACTACTGCTGTATGTAAAATAATAAAAAAAAAAATTAAAACACACATGCTGGCGGGTTCTCTTTAGAATCAAAGGGGTAATAAGACTTTTCTTTTTTTTTTAAAAAAAAAGCTATGAATTAAGAATAAAACATAATAACCTCTGTAGCGCCTCCATGGATCCAGTGGAGACAGTTCCGAAGGTCTTCGCTGGCTTCAGATGTGGCGTCTGCTTCATTCTGAAGTCCTGCCTATAATGGTCAGATGACTAAATTATTCTTAATTAATCCATGGCTGAAAAAAATAATTAGTTCACTCTCAGACAACTTCCTTTGTATAATACCACATATATTACTCCCTCCTTATGTACCCGTGTGCCTTGTTTTTGCTCATGTTTAATGTATTTGTCTATATTTGCCCCGTATTTCACATGTAAAGCGCCATGGAATAAATGGCGCTATAAAAATGAATAATAATAATAAATGATCAGCGAATTTTCTGTACAGAGATTTGTTAGTTGTCTGAAAATAACCAAGTCTATGGCATTTACCTAGCACAGTGCGGTAAGTAATCCTTAGTAATTAATATCAGTTTCGCCTGGCTGGCTTCATCAAGGCGCATCAGCTACTGTATATTCGCTAACCGTGAGAGAATCTCATTTAATATAGTGTCAATGTGACATTTTTAATCCCGACAGTAATAAACATACAGATTACTAAAGAGCAGCCCATCATACGAGTGCGCATTAATAAAAGTGTCAGGATAAAATTACATATATGGAAAACTTACATACGGTAATTGTAGCCATCTCTGCCTCAACACTCAACTGGCTATTGTGGGGGACAAGGAAAATGTCACGAAAGTAGTGACAGCTGCCAACTTTAGGCGGACACCTGCTTTGTCCTGTTGGCAAAGGTGGCTTGACATGGATAGCATCCAACTAGATAAGGTTGCAATGATTTCAGCATTGTCCTTGTCAAATATTGGCGTAGTCATTCCTGCAGCTGCTGCATCAGCTCTTGGCATCGATTAGATGTCACATTGTCAAAAAGTTGATTTATAGACCGCGAAATGGAATGGGTCATCAGGAAATGGCCTACTGTTTATATGAGGTTTACATAATAAATCTACAGAGTAATTAAACCTTTGAGATTTTTTTTTCACATATTATTGCTTTAATTTCTACAAGTAGATCGGTGTGGGAATGAGGTCTGAAGCCTCCACCGAATGCTCAAACCTCCCCACATACGCCAGAAAGTAGCATCGTAAAGTTCCTGGCTGAGCGCGCACAAAGACCGGGGTACCGGGGTGTGCCAGTTCAGGCATGAGCTGTTCACCTTTCAGAATGAATTTTGAGCGATCTGTGATGGTCTCAGATCCCAAAACCCCACCAGAATGCTTCTAGTTATCAGGGCAAAAATACATTTTGTTACCCTTTAATAATTTGTTTGTTTTTCTCTGTCATGATCACCATAATGAACTGATATTTTCTGTTCTGAACTATTCACTTTTTAGTATTCATATTGAAAACAGGATTACCCATAAAAAAATTATATATAGGATTACAGTTTGCTTCAGCCCCTGTGGTGTTCTAGTCTGTACAACTAGGAGGACAAATATGCAGTCTAACAATTGACCAATGAGGGATTACCTCCTCCCACCTTTCTCCATGCATGTAGAACAATTTACTGAAATGAAAATCTGTGAGATATAAAAAGGCCCTACTCCTGTCACCGGTGTGACTCTACAGAACGTCAGTCCAGGAATCACAGTTCTAGCTGGTGGAATACAGATCCACTCCACTGCCCATCACTGAGCCCACGAAAGCAATCAGGTCAGCTGGCTACATAGCTCGCTGCGCTCAATCAGCTTCCTGCTACCTCCTCTCTGTGGGTAGTCACCAAAAGGTGGTAGATGGCCATGGATTCCCCAAAGTCGTGGAGGTTCTAATCCCCGGCAAGCCAGCACAAGGGTGAAACTGTCATTCACACCATCTAGTGTTCTTGCTGGGAATAACTATAAGTAGTTGACTGTTGGTGATCCATTAACGTCTTACAGGAGTATGGTACCCTCAACATGAGAAGTGTTCTGCCCACGTGGAACGAATACAGGCGTTCACCGAGATGAGCCCTAACCCATGCGGTCTTTCCAAAAACAACCAGGCCAGCGGATGAGAGCAACCACTGACTCTCGTGGCTCCAATGCCCACGGCAGTCTTCCACAGAAATCCATAATCCTCTCCAAACTACTGATTTCTATGCTATATGTGGCTTCTGTGAAGCATCTCTCAAAATGTTGTGAATGTAAGCTCAGGCACCATTTTTTAGTACAGAAAATAAGATTCAACAAATTTACAATCAGAATAAGAGGGGGAAAATACATTTCACAATGAATAATTTTTTAAAAAAAAGCATACTCCCTTTTCGTACAACGTGCCATGAAGAAGGGGTATATATGAATTTCATGATAACTAAACGGGTTGACCAAAAATCACAAGATATATTTATTTTTTTAGTCTGGCGGGGTATGTGGCTCTAACTGCTAGGACTCCCACAGAGAAAAGATATTCCCGAATCTACCATGTGAATATAGGTCACCTAGAGAAAGTGAGAAAGTGTTGCTACTCCATTCATTCTCTTTAGGTTTAGGTCACCTCTTTGGCCTGTCTGCATGAGTGGGGAGAGATGACGAAATGGCTGAGGCCAATCATCTACGCAAAAAGTTTCATGTAAACCTCCTTTACATTCCCCGTTTTTTTTTATGAAACACTAATGGCTCAGAGAAATAACAGAAAAGCTATCAAGCTTCTGAAGGTGGCATGTTTTACATGGATTAAATGTTCATGAACCAATGCCCTTTGTGATTGACAAGATTTTAGTGGTTGCATCAAGTATGATCCTCTCTAATGACCATTATCCAACATACATAATCAATACCACTGAACACAACGTACATATCCAGGCTGCCACAGCCTAATAATTACTGACACTCATGCCGTCACAAATGCCAAAGACAAGTTCTTCACAAGGACAAACAGATATAGGAGTTATATTTTAGGCAAACCTACATTAAAATCCCACCCTCTGAGCTCACAATTAAGGAATAATGCCCACACTATGATATACAGTGCTAAAACGTTGGCTCGCGTAAATGAAACCAGAGGGAGCAGTCAAAAGCTCACAAGCCATCCAAGTCACTAAGATTATAAACATGGTATGTCAGTGTCAGCGTTTTTTTTCCATTGGGGCCCTGGAGAATCCAGTTAGGAATCTGAGAACAAGTCCTCAGAGCGAAACATCTCAAGATGACCACATGCAGTACATGGATGACATCAGATTTCAAGTAACTAGTCTAATATCCAAAAGGATCAGAATTAATAGACAATAGTTGTTCTTTCTGACAGTTGAAGGACAAATCAAGGAATGTTTGTTAGGTGAAATGATTTTTAAAGGTTTGATGAAATTCAATGTTCTCGCCAGCACACAGTCCTGTAAACAAAGGACATGTGCTGCCAAGAATGATGATATTCTATGCCCGCAGAATGATCATATTATCGATATGATCAATTAACTGTTCTGTGTGCATAAAAGAGCAGAGGACCTGTCCATACAGGCTATTAATGGCATGTAGCTGATTGGCGGTCATTTAAAGGCCACAATCAGGCTACGTAAATGCAGACTTACCCTTTGCCACAAACTGTAGATCCACTTCTGCTCATGAAAAGTTCTATAATTAGCCAAGGTCAAGGACAACGCAGTTAATTAACTATATTCGATCACAAAGCCATAACACAGTGTTTACGATTCTAAACCAGTGTGCTTACGCTTGATATCCAAAATTTGATTTCTAAAAAGTGCCACCAAGCATGAGTGAACACTTCAGAAACGATGATTGATCTTCCGCTCTTACCTAGAATATTCTGCTACTCTTCATTCAGCAACAGAAGAACCCTTAACAGCAAGCTGAAGGGTTCAAGAGCTGCTCTCCTTTCCGCTGGTCTTTATTGTGTTAGTAGGTAACAATGTGTATTTTTGTTCTTAGCCACTAACAGGCTTTAATGGTTTTACTGACATCACCAGACTACAAAAAAGAAGTAAAATTGGTCATCAAAGAAAGCTAAATGCCAAGTTTCTTTTTCTTGGTGTGTACCGCTAGCACTCTACTTTTTGGTCTAGATAAAGTCAGAGAGGCTTTAGTAAAAGTTGAATTTCCATTAACAAAATGGTACACAGGGGTGTTTGTTCACTACACCATTCAAGATCTGGCTAGTGGAAACCAACAATCCTAAAACAAAAAGTCATATTCCAAGAAGTCCAGCCACAAAGTTCAATCGTTGAAGATCTAGAAAGGACAGACTCGCACAAGTAAAGGTGTAAGTAGACATTTTGGGCAAAAGTGCAAGTGTTTTTGGTCATAGGTTTATCTTTAACATGACCAGTAATGAGCTCTTAGATAATCATTTCTTCTAATATAATATATGAAAATGGTCTAATAGCAAGATATAATCAATGAATTTGTGAAGCCAGTGGATTGCATGAGGAATCCAGACGGGTTTAAAGAGTAAAAGTGTTCAAAACCAAATAATTTTTGTACAATATGATCAACTAATGAACCCTCATAAAATAAATTCGATGAGAACAACTTAAATCCAATCTGATCAGAAATATTTAAGGTGCTCCCTCACACACATTAAATAAAAGTCCAACACTTTTGGGGGAACGTTGGGCTGCTGAGATAAGCCACTGGCGGAGGTACTCTCAATGGGAACAAACAAGTGTTCGGCGGAGCCAAGCGTTCCCATGTTTGTGGAGTCAGGAGAAATAGTCGGGGTTCAATGACCATCTGGACAGCTTTAGGCACCATTCACATCTATACTGCGGAAATGGAAACCACAGCGCAATGTTGGACCCAAGGGACAAATTAACCACAATAATGAGATCTGGTTGATGGCAAAGTATTTTTTGTCATCCTGGTAGAAGAAAAAAAACAAAAACACAACAACCCTGCATTCAGCACTATTATTCCCAACAAATATGACAATCTGCAATGGAGGCTGTCAAAGAACATGTGAACATAGCCTTAAAAAGAGGTTGTCCTAGACCTTTATATTGATGGCCTACCCTTACGATAGACCATCAATATCTGCTCGGTAGGGTATGACACCCGCCACTGCAGCCAATCAGCTGTTCCCAGTACCTGGATGTACTCTGTTGTAGAGCGGAACTACCGTATTTTCCGGCGTATAAGATGACTTTTTAACCCCTAAAAATTGTCCCAAAAGTCGGGGGTCGTCTTATACGCTGGGTACGGCGTGTGCAGGGAGCGATTCTGGATGTTTCCAGGGTCTGAAGGAGAGGAAACTCTCCTTCAGGCCCTGGGATCCATATTCATGTAAAAAATAAAGAATAAAAATAAAAAATATGGATATACTCACCCCTCCGAGAAGCCTGGCTGTCACCGCTGCAAGCGTCTGCCTCCGTTCCTAAGAATTGCAGAGCGTGAAGGACCTTCGATGACGTCGCGGTCAGGTGACCGGTCACATGAGCGGTCACGGACCAATCACAAGACCGCGACGTCATCGAAGGTCCTTCAAGCTCTGCAATTCTTAGGAACGGAGGCAGACGCTTGCAGCGGTGACAGCCAGGCTTCTCGGAGGGGTGAGTATATCCATATTTTTTATTTTTATTCTTTATTTTTTACATGAATATGGATCCCAGGGCCTGAAGGAGAGTCTCCTCACCTTCAGACCCTGGGAACCACACGCCGTATAAGATGACTGGGCGTATAAGATGACCCCCGTCTTATACAGTGGGCATATCCCAAATTCCATATTTTATATGGAAAAGTTGGGGGTCGTCTTATACGCCCAGTCGTCTTATACACCAGAAAATACGGTACATAGCTCTGTCAACTGATTAGTGGCGGTGGTTGGATACTGCTCATCTGCATTTTAATAACTCAAATAGGGGGCAGATATTCAGTACCTGGCCTTGGCCACTATGAAATTGACAATGCTCCAATGTACAGCAAAGCAGCTGAACACATCCGGTGGCTGGGAATAGCCAATTCGCAGGGATGATGAATTTCGCACCCTCACCAATCAGATATTGATGACCTACCCTAAGAACAGGTCATCAATAAAAAAAAAAAAGTTCCAGACTACCTCTAAGTTCTATTCTATTTACGGTAGTTACCGTAGTTCCTATAGATAACATGCTGTATTATACAGCTCTGTCAAAAATTAAGAGACCACTGCAAAATGTTCAGTTTGTCCGATTTTTCTCTTTCTACGCATATTTGAGAAAAATGTAAATTGTTCTTTTAGTCTATACACTTCTGACAACATGTCTCCGAATTTCCAAGCAATACATTTTGTATTTTTTTTTCTGACAAAGAAAAATCGTTAAAAAAAAAAAAAAAAGTGCTTTCAGACCTCAAATAATGCAAAGAAAACAAGTTAATAATCATTTAGAAACAACAGTACTAATGTTTTAACTCAGGAAGAGTTCCGAAATCAATATTTTGTGGACTAACCATGATTTTTAATCACGGATTTCATGCGTCTTGGCATGCTTTCCACCAGGCTTTCACACGGCTTCTGGCGCAAAAATGTAAGCAGTTCTTCTTTGTTTGATGGCTTGTGACTATCCATCATCCTCTTGATTACATTCCAGAGGTTTTCAATGGGGTTTAGCTCTGGAGATTGGACTGCTCATGACAGGGTTTGATGTGGTGGTCTCCTAATTTTTGCCAGAGCTGTATTTTTCGAGAACTCCAAAGATACTCTGTTGGCACACAAGCATTGTTGGATAACACCATATCCCAGCACGTTCGCTCATCACTAATGATCACTCCTTTTCAACTTAATTTTTTTTTTAATTATGGTTTAAAAAAAATGAAACCTCCATCAATGTTCAGCCTTACAAATATGCTGCGTACCAGAGTTTTAAATCTGTGTATTTACATTTTTGGTTTTCTTAGTGGGCCTTGCATCCAACAGACTGTAAAATGAATGATGCAAGTTGACCCCGTTGCCCCGATGCTCATTATTACTCTCAGCAAAGGCCCATGAGGTTAGTAAATATTACGGGAGCCTTGGTAATTACCGGCACTTAGCAAAGGCTGCGTCTAGAGGGCTGACAGCTTCTCGGTGCCCATCTTTGCAATTGCATTTCAATACAGTATTTTTTTAACCAGTGAGCCGCAACAAGGGAGGAGGAAAGGTTGTGGGTGATAAAGGGATACAATTCCATTGGCCTTAATTATTTATGGTACCAGCTGTTAGGGTTGCTGGTCCATGATAATAAATCTTATCGTCCTGTAACCATGTTAGACTTCAAGTGTGTCCAGGAGCATCCCGTAAATTCCCTTCCATTTTTCACTTTCTGACAAGACTCCAGAAGCTGCCGTTACCCACACTAACGTCTCACTAGGTTTCTTTCTTTGCAAACCCTTTTATTGCTGGAGAAATCTTGGTAGAATATATGAATTCACCCATGTGTACACATAACGCATGTGTTCTCTATAGTGCAACGTGTCGATGATTATCATGGAGAATTAACGATTCGTAGTTTTCTTGTTAATCCTTTACTCAAAAACTCAAGAGTCAGTCAAGAGAAAATCATGATGAAAATGCATCTAAAGCTCTCATACAAAATCAATGTCAATGGCTTCTTGGGTCAAGCTTTCGACACTGGCAGCTTTTTTGGCTCTCGATACTAGAAAACAGTTGGAAAATCAAAAGACTAGAAAGGAAATACTTCACATTGTACAAAATGGTAGCGTTTCTCCTTGTGGAGGGTGACAAACCAAGCCTGGCATGTCAGAGTGAGGAGACTTATAAGCCATGCATGCTCCATTGAGAAATTAAATATGCAAATTGTCTCATCAGAGAGGAAGAGGATAAAAACTCTTGTGCCTCCTATTGCAAGGCTCGTTTAAGAATGGATGCTTACAGAACGTTGCACTAGAGTTATTCCTCCTCCTCTTTGTACAAGGTACAAATTGTCTCTTCAAAGTAACATATGTCTTGTGCTACAAGGAGAAATTAAACAGTCTAAAAATAAGAAACCAAATGACTAATGGGTTGGCTACTACTTTACTGATGGCCTATCCTATCCCCATTGTTGGAGGTTGCCGTTCCTGGTGACGGCCAGAAATTCTAGGATTCCATCGGAACACGGACGTTCCGTCAAAACTATAGCCACTATGGCAGGGTACTAAAGACCACCCTCCAACCCCCAATATGTATTTGTACAGGGTATGGATCTGCACTGACCGCAGCCACTATGGAAATGATGAGGCTGATGTTTTCCAGCAGCATTTGAGTATTTCCAGCCACCGCTGGTAACAATCTTTTCAGCGGGAGTGCCGGGTGTCGCACTTTCACCGATCAGATATTGAAGGCTTATTCTATGGACAGGTCCTCAATGAAAAAGAAGTGGCCAACCTTTAAGTTTTTCACTTTAATAAATTTTATATTTATCAAGTCATATTTGAGGTCTAGGTCGTTCTCTCGGGAAAAAAAAAAAAAATAGAAATTGTTAAAAGGGGAACATAAAAATAAAAAATCAAAAAGGACAAGGAAAGTATACCAGATCTAAGAGTAGAAAAAACAAACAATTGGAACCATTCATGACTGGTTGATATCCACAACTTCTTTCAAGAATAGACTTCAGATATCTCTACCATTAAAAAAGGCCATTAATTTTTCAATTTTGGCTCGTATAACAGAAAAAAACCATTGGCATGAAATGTTGCATCTCTGACCCACAATGTAGGAGACCAAAGGGTGGAACAATACAGGCGCTTGTTCAATAGGCGACACATTTATGACCAATGAAGTGGTGACTTACGAGGCATTTGCCTTTCAGACCACAAAGCTTCACATTTTTTCTTTTCATTATGACTGGAACGGTGGTAAAATGTTTAATGCATGAAACACCATTTTCTTGTCCTCGCCCGTCTAAAAATGTTACAAGTGTTTAGAATCCATTCATTGCTTTAACTGCCAGGTGATTCATAAGAGGAGCACTTAAATTAGTTTACTAAACTTTCGATGTTTCACCCGGCTCGGCTAAAGGATGAGATGCCAAGCGCGGCTAAAAGTGAATTAAGGTCTTCTCTGCCCTTCCACAACAAGACGAGGATGTACAGAATATAAATCTGGGTGGTGGACAAGCACAAAAACAATAACTCTCAGGCACCAGAGTGCCTACCATAAATTACACTTGAAGTCTCGGGAGATGAGGTAAGGTATCTTTAATTTCTAAAAACTGCCAAAAAAAAGCCTGGCTACTTTATCTTGCATTATTTCTTAACCCTCTCACGGCCTATAAATGAGTCGACAATGCTTTTAGAAGGTTTGCTTGCAACAACTTCCCCGAAACAATCAGATGCGCTTCTCATATTTACCCTTCTGGGACATCCATGGGTGCACGGCTTGCATGGAGCGGGCTCAATAGCTGAGCCTACTCCGTAAAGCACAGGTGCCAGCTGTGTTGCACTCGAGAGCTGGCGGCGTCAATACTATGTTTCAATCCAGCTCCAATTGCAGTAGATTAATCCCTTAAATGCAACAGTCAAGCGTTATTGCAGCATTTAAAAGGTTTTTAACATGGCAGTCGTCACTTCTGTGGTCATCGGTCCCCAGCATGGTGCGAACGTGGGTTACCAATGGGATGTAATTGCAGTGAGGGGCCTAGCTAAAGGGGATGTCTGGCCTTAGAGTGACTGCAGACTTGTGAATCCTCACATTGGGCACAGTCCATATTCTCCAATACTGGGAGGGGACAGTCGTGTGACCACAAGTATGCAACTTGCAAACTTCCGGCCACATTCCGACGTGTCCAACCTCGCCGAATACACATTGAGCACACGTCTAGTTGGCACATAACCCCATGTGTGAAAATCATTTACTTGGTAAATAATTACTTATTTCTCCCATACTGTAATACATACATATGCACACAGATAAATCGTCAGAATTGCTCTTTTTTGTAATTTTGATCTTTTTTTTCCATTTTTGGGGAGGGGGCAGACAGTTGAATTAACCTCAAAACGGTTCCAATAAAGCTGTCACATTCCACAAAATAAGCCCCGATGACCGTAATAGACCCCTCAGAAAATATATGTTGTTATTTGCTCCCAGAAAATGGAGGCAAAAAAACCCCCTGAAAATTGGTAGAACTGGAACCATATAATGAAAGGGGAGAGAACCATACTGACCCACACAACAAAGTAACCAGGTTACTTTTATAACAAGGTGAACATCGTAAAAACAAAGAAAAGGATAACAAGTCTGAATTGCACCACATGGTAAAATGGCGCCAAATACCACAACTTGTCCCATAAGAAAAAACACTCAGTTATTTGACTGTCGGAAAATTAAAGACCCCTTGACCTTTGATGATCTGACTCCTATGATGCACAATTCTAAAATATCCGCTGGCCATTATTCCCGGCAGCAACCGCCTCTTTGAACGTAAAATGCGTCGATTAGAAGCATCTTAAGAGCGCACTTTCCTTTTAGACTGCTCATATCCTAAAGATGGCGCTGCACAATCCTCTGTAAATCTATAGATAAAACACAAGTGATGTTTAACCGCGGCGCATAATGCAGATAAGCGAGTGGGATTTAATATAATACCTTATGGTGGGCTCTTGTCAGCAATCAGTCATCATACATAATTTATATTAAATTTATGCACGACATACTCCCACGTAACATCTCAATCCAAGCCCACATTTTTTTTCTGTGTCATCTCTTTGGCGTGCCTTGATTTAAATGAGCCTAGGGAGAGTTCTCCATCTCCCCCATTCCAAGCACGCCATTAGCCTCCAGGTCCCCCTGACATAAAACCAGGTCAGGCAAAAATTAAAAAATAAATAAAAATAAAAAAATCTACGTACATGACAAACTCTCCCCGAGAGAAGTATCTAAACAAGCGGCTGGAGGCTCAGGCACACGTGCTAATTTCGGGCACAGAGGGATGAGGACAAGCAGGCGGTTTTGTGACGCGTGCTCCCGTATTATCAGCTAATGGGGCACGCTCTAATCTGGTTTGACGGTGTAGGCTATACGGCGGCACAATTACGCAGGACCATGTGACGATTATTTGGTTAATTTGGTTTGACACCGATATACACAAGTAGGAACATAGATCTAAGCATCGATAATAGGGCGGCATGCGAGACCGAGTAAGAGTAAGCTTACCAAAATAATCAAGTAATATGATCAAAAAATTCTCCTGGAAATCAGCTGTACATTCGACTTTATACTACTATTTGAGACATGTTCTCGTAATTGAATACCGTGGGCAGATTTCTCAATTCTAAAGCCCCCCATACACACGAGGTAGACGTCAGCCGAAACTTCGTTCACCCGGCAGTCACATACATAGGAGCGCTCATTCGGCAGAGTGCTCCTGTGTTCTTTACGAGAATGCCAGTGCCAGACATGTCTGCAGGCGGTTTAACTCCGGGAGAACAAAAGGATTGGCAGTCCCAACCTAGACATGCCGGCCCCATACACAGAGTGGCAGCCAAGCTCGACCTTATCTGCAGGTTTTGCCGATTAGACTATGTATTCGTTGTCTAGTCTTGAGTTATAAGTCTGCAGTCACTATGTGGATTCCCCGACGGGACGGTGATTATGTGACCACAAGTATGAGATGTTTACTCCTGGCCACATTCAGACTAGATGTAAAAAAAGTAAAAGAGCGGAAACCTCCAAATATATCGAGATCAACCTAATCTATATTTTGAAGTGACTAATACAAGGAGAAAAGAGTATGCAATATATAGGGACCGCTTTAAAAAAATAACAATGAATTTTATTAATACAGAACTACAGGCAAAATATTGGTTAAAAACATTTAAAAAGCCCAAGACCACAAAAACCCATTGTAGAGTTGTGGCCACCCTGGTCCACCAGACCACCAATAATTGCCTCCACTACTCCAATATAATGCAGTTAATCAAACAAGGAGGTGAAACAAACATAAGTATGCGGGTATAATGAGAACCCTACATGAAAGAGAGCAGGACTCGATAGTCCATAAATAGGTTGTGTTTTGTCACACTGTGTGGCTTCCTCACAATTGCCCCTGAGGAAGCCACACATGGTAAGGCAATACGCGTGGGTCTGGTCCCTTGTCCTACCTGATGACAGGCACAGTTTTTGTGACAACACTTTATGGACCATCGAGTCCTGCTTTCCTTCATGTAGGGTTCTCATTATATCCACATACACTTAGAATTTGTTTCGCCTGCTTTTCTCTGTGCTAACAGAGAAACCATTGTTGCCCTGTATGTGAGACTTTACTATATGAGGCTTTATTCATGCATTTTTGATCTACGGTATTCTTGCGTGTCATTTGTGACTTGCACCATTACTATGCATGTTTGTCTCCTTTATGCTCTCATATACAGTGGCACATTGTGACGGACATATATGTGTTTGATTACATGCATTATATTGGAGTAGCGGAGGCAATTATTGTATGTGTGTTCATATTTGTGCCATCTGGTGGATCAGGATTGCCACAACCCTACAATGGGTTTATGTGGCCAGTATGCTTAGGCCTTGGGCTTTTAAAATGTTTTTAATCAATATTTTGCCGGTAGTTAAGTATTAATAAAAATTTAAGTGAGTGAGTGGCCTTGCTCAATGCAAATGCAGTGTGCAAGGACGGAAAGTCTAGTCGGAATGTGGCCGGGAGTATGCAAATCATATGCTTGCGAATCCTCACAGCACAGTGCACAGGATGTGACAGATGGCCTGCAGACCTGCAGACTAAGACCTGACAACCCCTTTAACACTACGGTTTTGTTGCCCAAAGTCACCAATCACAGAGAAGTTTTCATTTATTCTCAGATAAGGTAAAACTGTTAGATGATTGGTTGTAATGGGCAACAGTAGATTTTACACTTAAGCAGTTAAGATAAATTTTGCCCATTTAAATGTTGTCGATAGGCCCCCATAATGGAGCATTTCCAACAATTTTGGTCCATTAAGTAAGCGCCAATCAACTATGTACAAGTCATTTGCAATGGTTTACTGGCCGGTGACTACAGATTAGCGACCTAGAGAGGCAACTGAGCCGGCACAACAGGTGCTGAGCCGGCGCAACAGGCACAGGGCCGGCGCAACTGGCGCAGGGCCGGCACAACAGGCAACGTTAATTAGCAAAAGAAGCAGCAGGCCATGGTGGAAACTAAATCATGAGGTGCAAGAACTGGGCACCGTTATGTAATCAAAGTGATGACTATTCTCCGTGGCATAGACGATGGTGATGGATTGGACAACCAGAGCTCTAGTGAAAAGGGTTAACACAAGTGTTGTCTTTAGCGATTCTTTAATCTTGAAGAGAGGAGCAGGAGGATTCACTAAATTGTAAAGCAGCTGAAATGGAAAGCGAAGGAGGAGGGAAAAGACGGGGAGAAGCAGTCATCAGACTAGAGAAGAGATAACCGTTAAAACGCAGAACCAGAGAAAATGAAAAAGTGATGGAGGAGCTGAAAGAGAAAGGGATGGCAGCTAGAAAACGACAGACAGAGCGCCAGATGACCGAGATAGAGGGGACGTGCCAGATGAGCTAGAAGCAACAATTTATTGTCCAACAAGCCCATGGTAACAACAGAATCCTCCGCGACGGCTCAGCTGGCAAGTCCCAGTGATGTGTAGATACACGACATGGAGAAGCAGATGGGGAAATTGCTTAGTAAGGGCGATTGATTACTTGTTCAGTAATCATAAAACCATTGTTTCATCCTGTTAAAGAAAGAAGCCATGTCTAATCTATCTACATGTAGTCTAGCTCATACGATTCTTGGCGGAGGCAACAGTGTACCTCATTTCTGCTTGGTTAACAGAACAAATTGGCTTTTTGTTTTACCCTGAACTTCTAAATTTGACAGTCTCTGACGGAGGACTTGGCTGATCTGCCTTGCAGGCATAGTGGACATCAACGATATTCATCACCGGGTGACTGTCGAGCATAGACGACCAGGCCAGGTACAGAGCAAAAAGCTTAGATGTGTGGCCAAGCTTCCAGAAAATACTTTAGGCTATGTTTACATAACGTGGATATGCTCCAAAATACTACTTCAAAATAAAATCACAAAATTCTTGGAAAACTTTTCCAATCCAATTCTAATCACGTGAGAAGTTTGAGCGTTTTTCGTTTTCCTTCTGAAGAAGTTTTGAAAAACAACTGGGGGAAAAAAAAAAAAGGAGTACATGTCACTTCTTTAGAGGGGATCATAATGAAGTTTGCTTTAATTTAGGCACTGTCAAATTAAGAAGGTGGAAAAAAAATTATTTGGGAAAAATAATGAAACTCTTTCAAATCTATGTACACAGTTTTTAGAATAGAAAGAGGAGAGACGTTCCATGGAGTCTTCAAAAACTTGGGAGGTTCTGCCCTAAAAAGGTTCCAAAAAAAAAAACAAAAAAACGACTAGACCGTTTTGCCTGCCTCAAAAAAACATTTTTGGGAGCTGAACACAAACATGGTTATAGGAAGATATATATTACTACAATTTAAGGTCCAATTACACTGCATGATCATCATGGACGTGTGATCTTAGAAACGCCCTTTTTACGATAACTGTGCAATCTAAACAGGTTGCCCATCACTCGATGAACTTGTAAAGCACTTGTTCGTTGGGTGAAATGATCTTTTGGTGTGCAAAAAGATAAATTTCAGGCATAGTCATCCTGCGCTGCTGAGAAAAATGGCAACCTATGATCCATCACCGATCAGTGGGCATCTGGAGAGGGGTGGGCCTGAGTAAACAGGTTATTAAGTGAACGCCTACCGGCAAACTGCACAATGCACCATGTGAATGAACCCTTAATTCTGACCACTGATCTAGGATGACACGTTGACCACTAAATGACTCCAGAGTTGAACTTTTTACAATCAGGTCTACATAAAACAAAATATTGTATTAGAACAGGGCAGATACGAAGCAGTCAGAAATCTCTGATGCAGACGCTACTTCTCTACCATCTTGACTTTTTAAGTGACCAGTAAATAAATGGACTGGACAGTTCAGAGTCATCCAGTAGGATCTTGCAATTTTGAGCTAGGATCAAGGTTTGACATTAATCTAACACGTCCTCGAGATCTGGTCTTGAAGGCAACAGCTTCAGGACAAACCGCCAGGTTGGACTGGTTCTTACCTATGTATACTCTACTATGGAATTCTTCTAGGAATAAGCAATATACATGTAGACACACAATGTTAATTAACCCTTTGAAATGAACTACATTAAGGCCTACAAACTTTACTTTCTATAAGGCACTGGGAAACAAATGGACTAGACATAAAAGCCATATCCAAGGTCTTGACCAGAATCCAGACTCCTGGTCACAGTCGAAAGTTAGAGGATTCCACAATTGTTGGGTGGTCAACCTTCAAACAGTGCCAGTAAGTGGCAATAATGTCCCCTACACTGTTACCTATACTTTTTTATTATGTTACATAACATCGGGTCTATGTAGTTTAACAGCAAAACATCATGGGGTAGAAGAATCCAAAACACGAGCTGTGGACAGGAGAAAACCTTGGGTTACTCTACGGTTTTGGCAAAATTTGTTTGGCAGCAGCTTGACGTTGTCACTTAGGCTCCATGCACATGGCCATACTAGATTTCCATGAAGAAGTAGTATAGTTATAGCTAGAGAAATGGCTACCATCACGTTTGATCATGAAGGCCTTTCCCAAAGCATGTTTTTTTTTTTTTTTACAAACTCTCTCCAGATCCTGCAAAACACGTTCTTACATTTTGGCACCAAATGTACGCACGGTGCCATAATAAAGCCATGTGCATGAGCCCTTAGGCTGCCTCCAGCAACGTCTGCACGTGGCACTGGAGTATGAAGACTGTCTGGGAATAACGGCAGAGGAAGCTACAGACAAATAAGCCGTATATCACATCATTAAAGTAATGATTAGCAGGACCTTTTGTTTTTGCGCTCCAGCTCATAATGTCACGATGCAGCAGGCTAAAGCAACATGACGACTCTTCCTCTTCTGCATAGGTAATTGGCGCTGCACCTGTGGAGTCGGACACTTACCGACTATTTTTAAACGGAGGTTTAACAGATTGTCACGAAAATGTCAGATTGCTAATTAGTAACGCACCAGCTGACTGGGAGACCTGTGTGCATCGCAGAGAACACCGAGCGCTATGCACTGAAAAACAATGTAATATATATATATATATACTGTGTGTAAATATATACATATACACACACACAGTGTGTGTATGTGTGTGTGTATGTGTGTGTGTGTGTGTGTGTGTGTGTGTGTGTATGTGTATGTGTGTGTGTGTGTGTGTGTGTGTGTGTGTGTGTGTGTGTGTGTGTGTATGTGTATGTGTGTGTGTGTGTGTGTGTGTGTGTGTGTGTGTGTGTGTGTGTGTGTGTATGTGTGTATGTGTATGTGTATGTGTATATTATATATATATATATATATATATATATATATATATATATATATATATATATATATATATATATATATATATATATATATATATATATACATACCGTAATCATTTTTTCTGTGAAACAACATTGATCATCGGATTGGTTTTCACAAACAATCCTGACTGCCTTTATCACTGCTTGATGGGAATGGATAGCCCAGATGTAAAAAAGGAGAACCAGGCTGGATTAATATCACAATTTTAAGGGAATCAGTCATAAGGGTTTTGCGAGCAGTATGATGTAGGGGCAGAGATTCCAGCGATGTATCACTTACTGGGTCGTTTGCTGTAATTTTGGTAAAAATCACAGATTCACAGATCTATCAGTTCTCTAAAGCCCCGAATAACCCAAACACACTACTGATTGGCCACTTTCTGCCTATGCACAATGCCCACAGAAAGCTGCTCAATCAGGGGAGGAGTTATATTGAGTACAAGAATATGCCTGGCAGCAACTACTAGTCTTATAACAATAAGCTCCTGCTCATGAGACAGATTCGATCAAAACTACAACAAGCAGCCCAGCAAGTGATGCTCAGCTGGAATCAGTGTCTGTCTCTATATCATGATGCTCTCAGAAGGAATACAAAATAAAAACCCTGTTAATAGGTTCCTTTTAAATAGACTCAGTCCAATTTATAACACTAGAGACCTCACCCAAGATGAAGTGGGGATTGGTCTGTCCCTCCCCGCCCCTACTGTGAGGTGTTATTACACAAAGATGCGGAATCTTAGGTTGGTGCAGAAGAGCCATTGGCAGGTGCAATACATGCTGGAAAGTTAAGAAATTGATGTTCCAGTACATGTAGTGCTGGCAGAACCTGATTAAGAGGAACTTCCCATTCAGAATAAGTGGATAGCAAGTTACAGAGCGTAAGAATTGGGAGGGTTAACCTAGTATGTGCCCCAAACGTTATAATTGTTGGGATGAGTGCAGCAAACCCATACCCAAAAATAAAACCAAATTTTTCTTATAATTAAAATACGGTTCTAGACTACAGTGGTCGACCACAAGTACTCTGACTCAGGACATTTGTATTGACCCAGTTATCTGTCCATGGATTAAACAAAAAAAAAAAAAAAAAAAGATATGACTGTCTAGTAAACAGGTGAGAAATGGATGACAAGGTAGATAATCAGCTTTTAGTGTCTCGGGAGCTGATCCATGCCGCCCAGCGATTTCCTCCTTATCTCGTTGGTGGATGCATCACTAGGACCTTGTTTGCTTTTGCTCATCAGATTACTGTATGCATTATATGGCTGCTTTCCTATGAGCCATTTCCTGCGCATTGACTGCTGCGGTTCACTCACCGGTCACACGTTAATCATTTAACTAGTCAGTATGACAGATGTAGGGAGGCAAAACCGTCAGGTACCTCCATCATCACAAGAGAAGGATGGATGGGGCACAAACATGGGGGAAGGAGCATTGGGTTTGTAAATGGTCATTATAAGACTTTTCGGCACCAAAAACGTGCATCTTGGCAAGGAAAAAAAAAAGCTGCATTTTTGCTGCGTTTTCTTAAAAGCACTTTTCCCCATTAATTAAAGTGGGTGAAAAACAATACATACCGGTAAACGCAGAAAAAAAATTGTTGTGCTGCAGATCTGGCACGGCTTCAAATTCGCAAGGAAAAAGCAAGCAACGTGTGCATGAGATCTCAGAAACCTAAATTCCCTAAAATGCTGCGGAAAAACGCAGCAAAACAATGGAAAATGCAATGTGTGAACGTGTGTGCAGTAGCTAGGCTGCATCAGAGTACGGTATATCCTTACGGGGAGGACATGCTGCAGATTATGATACCTGCCGTGCTGATCTGACGCGGCTTCCGGCCAATGAAGAGATGTATCTTATGGTCTCCAATATGCCAAGTGAGATCTCAATTATACAAGTGTGATATAGTCTTGATTGGTGCTTAAGAATTTAAATAGCCTAGATGATGCATGCTCTAATGCCCCTGATGAAGCTTGAAGCGAAACACGTTTTCCTCAAAGTTTGCTTGAACCAACTGTGAATCATTACACCTATAACATCACTCCTTAGGCTGGTTTCACATTTGCATTGGTCAGACCTGCGGAAGGCTACGCAGTTCCTCCGTTAAGCCCCGCCCACTTCTGCACCTCTTCCAATCAGCTCCTCCTACGTCGGCATGCGTCCTGTATACCCATCTTTAACATTGGGTACGCAAGTCATGCGAATGTATGCGGATGCCTCTGCATGCGTCGTTTTTGATGCTGTGCCGAACGCAACATGTTGCATTTTCTTGTGGTCGGCGCAGCGTCAAAACGACGCATGCGGAGGCATCCGCATACATTCGCATCGCCTGCGTACCCAATGTTAAAGATAGCTCCGCATGTGGCGTGCGTACCCTGAATTATAGAGGTGCGGCAGTGGGCGGGGCTTAACGGAGGAACTACGCAGCCCTCCACAGGTCTGACCAACGCAAATGTGAAACCAGCCTTAATCCTTACTTTTTTTTCTAAATATTTATATTGTCTGGATAGTATTGACTACTTTGGGCTTGTCACGACGGTAACTTGCGTGCCTCCTCAGCACAGCCCTACTCACTATGATCATCTCGCGGCATTTCCTCGCATCAGGTAGGTCCGCTGAGGTTTATTTCCTACTGAACTGCTACTTAAGCATAGTGGTTCCATCTGGCATAAGGACATGTGGCCGGTCTCTGTAGGAATTTAACCCTGCCGTGTCCTGCAGAGTTTGGCCTATTCCATGCCAGCAGGCTCTATTTAAGGTAGCTCCACTCTCCACCCATTGCTTAAACGTGGTTTCTGCTCTGTTAGTCCATGTGCATGCAACCTTCTGTATCTAGCTTCTCGTTAACGACCCTGCCTGTTTACTCGTCCTGCTTGAACACTCTGCTCCGGACCTCGGTTACGTTTTCTAATCCTGTGCTGCCTGCCGGACCTCAGACCGTCTGACTTCACCTCCCCATAGCTTATACCCATACCTCTGACCCTACAGTTAGCTACCGCAGTCCCGGGGACGGCCTTGGAATGGCACCTGACAACTACCCGAGGTCAAGCCTAAACTCATCAGCAGAGGCTAAAGTGAATACCAAGTAGTCACTTAGTCACGACCTCTCCAAGGTAAGCCCGGCCCGTAGCACAGAGGGTCTACAGCCACCGTTACACATTTTAACGAGACTATCCGTCCTCAATACTTCAGTTTGGTTCTACTCTATATAGTATTTTAAAATGTCTGACTTTGTAGATCTACAGTATTGTTTACCTGTAATAAAATATATTTGTGTGTTAAGCCTTGCACATGTTTTCACATATAGGCTTTCGGAGAGGCTATTGCTTCGATTTTTACGGTGGTCGGTCATGAACGTTGGCATTGCCGCGTGCCTGCTGCTCAGTAGCTGTCCATGGTAGGCCAGTATCTGCATCTCTGGAAGTCAGCTCTGCGACAGCAGCTTGGTAGAAACCAGCATTTATGTAGATTTATCAGTGGGAGGAAGAAATGATCAGCAGCGCCTTCACCTCATCTCCGATAGAAAGTGAGAATATATAGTGGGGGAATAGGAGGATGTCAGAATCAGAAGTAGCTGGATTCTGGGGGATGAAAGGGGGCACACAACACTTGTAAGCAGTGGGTAGTGTGGGTACGCAATATCTGCAGCTTCCCACACCTCATGTTAAACGACTGCTTGACACAGGAATGATTAATACCGTCCCCGCCATGACTAATCTCTACTTCGATGTGGGCTCAGAGGGAGAAGTAGCATCTCTACCTCGCACCTCAGTCTCTTCCGAGAGCGTGATTTCCAAATAAAACAGGACATCTTTTGTTACTGAGGATTACGGGGTGTTAAGAGAACCTCCAAGAGCTTGAGATGCCATCAACGTGCTTAAAATAGCAGCACTTGTTCTCCTTGTTTAAAGGCCGAGCTTTCAGCTCAATAAATCCCAGCAATTAATGGATTTAGAATGAAGCAGCAGAAGGCCCGGCCCGCCACCCCCACCGTAAAAACTCACCGATGGGTTCTGTTTTCCAGAACTCCAGAATGAACCTCCGTAAATACCTAATCCACTGCTACCACAGAGCACGGCGAGGGATTAACGGCATTAAATCACACTATTATTTTCTATAAACACTCACTTCAACAAGACATTTCATTGGTTGTATACGGCGTTATCTTTGGCAATTTTGATGCACCCCCCCCACGCCGGCCGTAACTACTCTAATCTCACGCAAAAGGGGAAATTATACTGGTTATACTGCCTCTTGAAATGCTGCGTCTCTCGAAAAAAAAAAAAAAACATTAAACAGCTAAAAATCCACACGTACTCTGATTATTAAATTACTGTAGTTGTGTTGAGTTTTGGCACTTACGGTAACTTGTCAAAAAAGGCTAAAAAATGCTTTAAAAAAATATGGTGGTTTTCAAGACAAAACAAAAAATCTAAAAAAAAAGCACACTTGGCACCCTGAATTATACAGCGGCTTGTAAAATTATGTACCCCCTTGGCTTTTTACTTATTTTGTTACATTCCAACCAGTGTTTAAATAGTTTTGTAATCCCATTTGTGTGTGATGTATCAGCACTAAATAGTTTAACTTGGTAAAGTGAAGAGAAAAAAAAAAAAAATAGGCAAAAATTTAATTTATGGGATCAAATAACTAAAAATTGGCATCTACATATGTATTCACCTCTATAAATGAAGCGTCTAAAAATTTCTGGTGCAAGCAATTCCCTTCATAAGTCACAAGCTTAGTGATAGATTACGCACAGGGGGACGTCCTAAGTGTCACACATCTGTCAGTACACACACCTTTTCTGAAAGGCCACAGAGGCTGCAACACCATTAAGAGGCGCAACTAACCAAACAAAACCGTGAAGACCAAGGAGATCTCCAAACACCACCATGAAGACCAGGGAGATCTCCAAACACCACCATGAAGACCAAGGAGATCTCCAAACAAGTCAGGGACAAAATTGTTGAGCAGTACAAGTCAGGGTTAATTTATAAAAAATATCCCAATCTCGGATGATCCCCTGGAGCACCATCAAACCATTATCATCAAATGGAAACAACATGCCACAACAAACCTGGCAAGAGAGGGCTGTCCACCAAAACTCTCAGCCAGGGCAAGGAGGGCATTAATCAGAGAGGCAGCACAGAGACCAAATTTAACCCTGAAGGAGATGCAGAGGTCCCCAGCAAAGACTGGAGTATCTGTTCATAAGATCACAATAAGCCATACAATCAATAGATAGATGTAGCCTTTATGGAAGAGTGGCCAGAAAAAAGCCTTTACTTACACATAAAAATTGTAAGGCTCGTTTTGAGGTTGCCAAAAGACATGTGAGAGACTCCTCAAATATATGGAGGAAGGTGCTCTGGTCAGATGAGATTAAAGTTTTTGGCCACCAAGGTAAACACTGTCTGGCAACAAACCAACACAGCTCATCACCCCAAGAACATCATCCCCACAGTGAAACATAGTGGTGGCGGCATCTTGCTTTGGGGATGTTTTATGGAACCAGGGACAAGGAAGATTGTAAGTGTCGAGGGAAAGATGGATAGTGAGAAATACAGGGATATTCATGAGCAAAGCCTGTTTTGGTTGGTCAGTCATTTGAGACTGTCATGGAGGGTCACCTTCCAGCAAGGCAATGAATAAAAGCATACTGCTAAAGCAAAAATTGAGTGGTTTAAGGGGAAATGTGTAAATGTTTTGGAGTCAAAACCCAGACCTTAATCAAATTGAGAATCTGTAGTCAGACGTGAAGATTGCTGTTCACCAGAGGAAACCATCTAACTTGAAGGAGCAGGAACAGTTTTGCCTTGAGTAATAGGCAAATATCCCATTGGAAAGATGTGGAAACCTCCGAGAGACTTATCCAAACCGACTTGCAGATATAAGTGCCACAAAAGGAGGCTCTACAAAGTATGCACTTTAGGGAGGGGGATAGTTATACACACTGAAGTTTTCAGTTATGTCCTATTCGTTGTTTGCTTCACAAAAAAAAACAAATATTCACAGCTATAGACATGTTCTTTACATGAACTGATATAAACCTTAAAAAACGGGAAATTCCAGTTTGTAAGGTAACGAAACACGACAAAAAATGGCGAGGGGGTGTATACTTTTGCAAGCCACTAAGATCACATTCCATTTATCGCATGTACTAAATGGTTTATTACAAGATTTTAAGAACTGCACAAATCAATTAAAAAAGGTTTTCCAGTATTAAACAAATATAGCAGCTTGCCTTAAAAAACAGCGCCATCCATGACTATGCATGGTATTGCAGATAAGCTCCATTCACTTCAATGGGGCCAAGGTTAACATGCCCTATGGTGGTCAGTGGTGGCACTGATTATTAAAGAAAGCAGCCAATGCTTTTATAATCCTGGGAAACTCTTCTATGGTTCACGGGACCCATCATAGGACTCAAATCACCCATGTCCCACCTTTATTGGCCTGGTGCACTTGTGGTCCTAAGTGTCTGTAGCAAAAGGACTTCAATGTGGACCTTCAAACCACTGGCAAAAGCAGCTGAAGATGGCCTTGCATATTCGATGAAGGTTGACTGAAAACACAGATTTTCGCGAAGACTGTTTGACCAAACATGTAGACAGAAGTTGAAGATAATCAGAAGTCTAGAGTGGACATTTGATGAAGGTCGTCCAAACCACCAAGATTATCGAGACCAGTTGATTAATCAAGGCCAAATCAGTTGACAACTATATTGTAGAACCAACTTAAATTTGGTAAGGTGTTAAGAAGTCTGCAGTGGTCACAATAGAGAATAACAAAATAAGCCAACGATCTGCCGACGGGCACAATTCAACGAGTATTCGTCTCATTTTCAAACAGGCCGATATGACGTTCCTCGTTACAAGTGTTTGGTATTTACCATATGGGGAAAAAAATGACCATAACTCTCCCAACAGGGAATAGATGAAGTTAAAAATTATGTTAGGGAAATAATGAGAAAAAAAAAAAAGTCCGCCTTTAGGCACGAAGCAGATGTTCTTTAATTCATGTCTGAGCCTCTCAATTAAGACATATCAACTGTCACTTCCATTAGCGACAAGACGGCCGTCAGGCTGAGGATTCGCGGGTCCTAGAAACAGTTAATGGCGGATTACGCTCGGTATTGTTATGCAGGAGGAACACAATAAAACGGAATGGTTAAAAAGACGCGTTTTGTGACTTCTCCAGATTTCCAGACTTTGCCTCTACATCGTTAATATTTATAGACTACATCTGTGCATGTAAATTACCCTCGCTTTATTACAACCTGCCTTAATAGACTTTGGATGAAAAGTTTGACGTTATCTAGATTTTCACAGCCGAGTTCTGTATTATTAAAACCAGAATAATAATTTCAAAATTGGACCCAAACTTCTCCTTCGTTTACATTCAAGCAGAATAGAACGGGCTATAAGTATGCAGAAAAACGACCCAATTTCCGAGATACCTGCTTGTTTCTCTTCCTTTCAAATTTAATGATCTCTTTTGAAATGTATAACCCTACCCAGCACTAAAGTAAATTATAACATTTAATCACCGCCGCTGCCAGACATAATGTATTGCAACTACTGAGCTGGTGAAAGAACAGAAGAAAATGCGGAAAAAAGAAGATTTATACAAGATATATTTAAGAATACACAGACTAGCAAAGAAGGGCCTTGTTATGTAAACTGGGAAGCAGGGATGGAAACCAAAGGCTTTTAAGTGTTAATCCTCTCAAACATTGCTACAGTATACCTCAGAGGCATAGACCGGGGGCCTGAAGAGCAGGTGACACTGCTGGATTTTCAGGTGCTTTTACCAGAGCAAGTTTTGGCTTTTAGGGGTCTTTCTGATCCGTGTCACTGAGGGAGGGAGGGGGGTCTCGAGTTGATCACCTCTGATAATGACAAGGAGAGGAGTAGGATGTGAAGCACAATCATTTTCAAGTCAAATTTCACAATTCAGTTCCTGATAATTTTTGCAAAACAAATCAACAAAATGATGGCTGCTTGCTTCCATTTCTCTTGCTTCTTTTCATAGGCAGGGAAATTTTTTTTTTTTTTTTTTTTTTTTTTTAAAACATTACATACCTTGCCTACCTTGGTGCTGAAGCCCAATCCTTCCTTTGGCCGCCCCAGTCGAACCCTCCGGCCCCCCCAGTCGAAACCTCCCCTCTGGACGCCCCAGTCGACCCCTCCCCTCTGGCCGCCCAGTCACCCTCCCCTCCCGACTCCCCAGTCACCCCCTCCCCTCTGGACACCTTAGTCGCCCCCTCCCCTCTGGCCGCCCTGTCGCTTCCTCCCCCTGGCCGCCCAGTCGCCCCCTCCCCCCTGGCCGCCCAGTCGCCCCCTCCCCCTGGCCGCCCAGTCGCCCCCTCCCCTCTGGCCGCCCAGTCGGCCCCTCCCCTCTGGCCGCCCAGTCGCCCCCTCCCCTCTGGCCGCCCAGTCGCCCCCTCCCCTCCGGCCGCCCAGTCGCCCCCTCCCCTCCGACCACCCAGTCACCCCCTCCCCTCCGACCACCCAGTCACCTCCTCCCCTCCGACCACCCAGTCACCCCCTCCTCTCCAACCACCCAGTCGCCCCCTCCTCTCCAACCACCCAGTCACCCCCCTACTCCTGTTTTCCAATACATATTTCAAGATGGGGTTTAGGTGAATCTTAATTCATTCTCAACACTATGTTTCTATACACAAAAGTACTGCACTAAAAGCATTTGCTAAAGAGGAACCTTTCCACTCCAGCAGTGCCGAGATAAATATGCAAAAATCTCTCGGCAGCTGAATTTACCAGGCAGGAGTTAAAGAGCTAATAGCCTCGGTGTATATAAATGACCGCACATCGCATGATGGAGACTCGAGGGTCAGATACACTGCGGGAAGAAGATGCTGAGCGGAGAAGAACAGCAAGCTCGGAAAAAAAAGGTGCAACGTGTACGTAAATGTAGGGGGAAACCAGGTCTGAGCACACAGCACCCACTGGCCAAAAGCTGGCGTGGAGCAGAGCGGGTCACGATCCCCATGCAAATCAGCAGCGAAGCCAAAACAAGCTGCAGAACAAACAGCCTTTGATATGTTCCTCAGCTGAGGCTGCTCAGAATCCTAATTACGAGGGAGTGATGCCCCGGTTCTAATTAATTTTGTTTTTGTTGATTAAAAATTATTTGTTTGAAGCTTTCTCCGTGAAGGGCAATTACCTACCTACTCCCTAATTAAGAAGGTTCCTTCTGCGTTGTACCCCCCTTTCTTTTTAAGCGGCTTAGACGCAGTTTACGTACACACATGCATATATAATTACTTAACCTATGGAAGACAGGTTTATTGCTATGAAACACTATTAATTGCGCATCTTTAATGAGTTTACAGTATATCATTTGTCAGCAGCCGCAGAGTCGGAGAAGCCCCAACTCGCATGTAAAATAGAACACAGCAATTTACACATCAATGGTACAAAGGAGTAACACTACAGGGGCTTCAAACATCTGCATCCGAGCCGAAATGTCCAGCGTCCTGCTGAAATATGCTGAAAGTGGGCCCGGCAACCCCCCGCACATGTCTAGGTTAGCAAATCCCTGCATTCATTATTAAACATCAATTCTGGAACATCTTGAGTTTACAAATCTACGCTGCGGCATTCCTCTTATAGAAATTTGTAGATTGACATCTGGGCGGTTTCATTTTTCCTTGTCGAAAGGGCATATCCCCATAGGTTCTGACGCTTCAGCACTTATTGGATAGAGTAGGCTTGTAGGGCCACACCCCTTCCCAACTGGTAACACCCAATTGACAATTTATTCAGAAAAAAAAAAAAAAAAAATTATATATATATATATATATATATATATATATATATATATATATATATATATATATATATATATATATATATATACACACACACATATACATATACACACACACTGCATAATAAAAAGTTCTAAGAAAAAATGCTATGGAATGATTATGTCATGGAGAGTACAATTACTTACTAACGCAGAAATCAGAAAAGGAAAGGTCCTCTTTATTATTATTGCCCTCGAAAGCCATCTATCTGGGCCTGAAGACCATGGAAAAATGAATAAAATAATACCTTAATGGCTCCAATCCGATGTCTTATTCCAGAAAAATCCATATTGTTTTAATATGTAAATGAGCCGTTAAGATCTATGGGCCGGACATAGATCTCCCTGACAATCTGCTTCCAGAGCTAATTTTCAATGAAAGAGGGTGATACCAGTGAGAGACATATAATGACTGACAGTCTGCTCTCCTGATCTACATGCAAACCTGCTACCATATAGTCTGCCATATTCATGAACTTTGTATAACCCGCCCCCACCACTGATTGGCAGCTCTCTGCCTATGCACAGTGTACACAGGAAGCTGCCAATCAGTGCTGTAGATGGGGTTGTACAATGCTCAGCATTCTGAGAAAATGTAGATCTGCAGCAGAAAAAACTGATTTTTATCAAAAGTGCAGTAAGCGGCCCAGTAAGTGACCTGTAGCTGGTCACCTACATCATGCTGCTCTCAGATGGAGTAGCAAAATCCTAGTGACAGATTCCCTTTAAGCTGGTTGAGCATATTGGATGTATATCAGCCAAACGCGCCTAATGTACATAGGGAACCTCCATACTGATGGCAGTCCGGCTCTTTTTGGTCACCTGGATCACTTGGCTCTCTTCGATCCTAAATGCAAACCTATTAGATATGTGTTTACAATAGTCAAGCACACACGTCTAGGCTGCATTAATTAAATCTTAACGACCTACGACTGAAACTGTGCCTACTTGTAGCCAACCGATTAAATTGATGGGTTGGAGGGGTTTGGTTCAGGTTGGAGGGGTCATTTTACACTCATCGATAACCATTCAGAGAATTCAGTTGCTCACGCTGGTGGCCGGCTCCCATAGTTTACAGAACGTTGTGAAGGACCCACCACTAAACCTCCATGCTCTACCCACTGGCCGATATCTAGACATGCAGCATTTTCAGCTTTTCCCTAGAGGGTCACTTTTAAGACTCAAAGTATGAGAAACATTTCAGAATGAATGGATTTTGTGTTCCCTTTTCCGTACATTGTTTTTGTAGCCTTTGCCTTCTCCACCCTCAGTTTTCTTGACAATACGTGTGAAGATAATGAGCTCGCACCAACCTGAGGAACGCGGCATCTGCCACTACTTACCTACCGGCCATTATCCTCTCTGACTACACAGCCACACAAACATGGACTGGTGCTTACACAAGCTTCACATACATGAATAAAAATGAGCCAAATGCAAATGTTATCAGTAATGGACTCCGGACATTTACCGTATATTCTTAGTACAACACTGCAATGGCAAAACCTTTTAAAGGTCCTAAAGTGGATTTCTGGATGTCGAAAAATCTTGAATAGTTTTAAAATGTATACGGTATGTACTGGTGTCCTAATTTCTTAACCTTTAGAAAATATGGATCCTGTCTGCTTCTTAAATGCGAATTTCCACATTCGCTTCTCGACGTAGCAGTCACCCTCACAACCTTGAGGTAGCACAGTCGCACCCCTCCCCCGGTGCCACAGTCACACCCCCTCTCGGCTGTCACAGTCGCACCCCTCCCCCGGTGCCCCAGTCACACCCCCCCTCGGCTGTCACAGGCGCCCCCCACCCAGGTGCCACAGGCGCACCCCACCTCCTCAGGTGGCACAGCCATTAGGCACGGCCTGTCATCAGACAATTTGTGGGTTCCCTCCCCACATCACCACAACCAAACAGCAATAACGAAATGTCAGCCATATGACATCCAGTTGACAATATGTCATTAGTGAAGGAATGAAACATCGACAGGTGACACTTGGTCCATGGTGACATCATAGCGCTTGGCACAGACAGATGTCGTCACATCCATTTTGACAACAGCTGTTTGGGCAGACCGCACAGGAGCGGATCCAAATTCAAAGAGTTTAAATAGGGGGTGGCATGAGAAACCGAAGCTGGGAAGAGGATCAGGGGACCATCGCTGGTCTAGACCATCCACTGATCAGCTAAACTTGGAGGAAGTACTGGGACATTATTAGTGATGCGATAACGTGCTCAGATAAGGAGTCTCGAGTCCCCACGGCTGCATGTCTCCCGGCTGTTAGACAGACGCAACATATGCAAAGATTTCCTATTAGGCAGTCCATGCATGTGTTGCAGATGTCGAAAAGCCGGGAGACATGCAGCCGCAGGAGCTCGAATGTATCACTAGACATTGTATAAAATATTCAAGTCCCAAAATTGGTCACTTGCATAGTCTGACCTTGAACTCTGCTTCAACGTTGGAAGTTTAAAGCCTCGGAAGGGTGAATGCAAAGTAAATCATATTGCATGTTTGCTCCACAGAATGCTACATGACAGTTAATCCAAAAAATAAAAAAAAATGTTTCAAGGAAAAAGAAAAAAAAAAAAAATCTTTTATGAAGACTGAGCCTGCCAGCTGTGAGAGGCTGATGAAATTCTGCACGCATCACTGGTAACCAAATACTATTAAGCTTTTGACTTGCTGGAGGAAGATACCTGTGATTGGTTACGCTACACTGGATGTCTTCCCGGAGTGAATCACAAATCAGCTCGGAGCCACCACTGGGTCACAGGCTGTAATCAAAGGGTCACAGGCCAAGTGCTTACATAATATCGCTGCCGTTTGTTAATATTTATTTATAAGGCAATTCTGCGTAATTAGTAATTATCCATGTGTGTATTCATGAATGGTCCAGATGTAAAAAAATAAATAAATAATGGGAGAAAAATAAATTATGCCATCAGATAGAAAACATACAGAAGTAATGTGGTCAAAAAGAAGGTTGTCAGAATAGGACTAACTGCAAAGAAGAGTTGCTTAAAGGGGTTATCCAGTTAAGACCAGGCATTTCCCTACATCCTCAGGGGATTTCGGCATTTAGAAAGGCGGCCCCTCTATTCAGGATCGTCATCTCGGGCGGAAGAACCGTAAACAAGAGGCTGCAGGATCTGGACGGTTTTGCATTAGAATTATTTAACTGGGCTCAATGTAATGGCTTATAAAGGTTGTCAGACAGTATTTCATTCACATTTCAGTACTTTCTGCTGCTTCAGAGGTCTGGGTCAAGTTCTGACGCATGTTTGCCCCATTAGGAAGTCATAGCATTACTGTAACGACTTTCAAATACAGCAGAAACCACTACCTGAACTAGCGCAGTCCTCAGGGGAGGTGCCGAGTCCGCGGGGGCGGAGCAAGCCTCTTATTCTTAGTTAAACCACAGCAAAAAAATAAAATTATATATATTTTTACAACACATTTAATTTCCACTGCTTTGCTGCTGCTTGAAAGCAAACACTGCTCTTACTGATTACAGGGGCTTGCTGGGGGGTGCATGGGTTGGGAACAAGCAAAAAGACACCGATTTGTTTATAGGGAGTTGTCCAACTCAGTGCAAATTTTTGGCAAACGCAGCATTCTGCTGAATCCAAACAGTATGCTTTTTAACTTAAGTAAGGATTTGGTTTTACTTGCCAGCTCAAGTGGTCATGACCTGACCAACTTGAATACTCTCAGTCACATGCCGACTAGCTTCTCATTCGGGTTTCTACACGTTTTATTGAGAAAAGCTGATGAGAAGCTCATCGGCACACTGTGGCTGGCCAAAAATTTACACTATTTTGGACAAACTATTTAAGCCAGGCGTTTTGCTATGAATTGGCAAGTGGTTGTACATGGATTAAAAAGGGGTTTAAGATGCCGCTCACTTCCACATAGGAGGTACTGATGAAATCATAAGCTGCACGCCCAACCCCCGAGCTGCACGTCCAACCCCCAAGCTGCCCGCCCAACCGCAGAGCTGAACGCCCGATAAGCAGCCATTATGCACATCCTATTCTACTGAACAGGACACTATGCCTGTTGATTATGCAGTCATCTTTGGTAATGTGTTTTATTGTAATATTCGCTCTGCTCATATTCAATCTTTCAGTAAGGCCTCATTCCGACATCCATGAATATAAAATAATTAAAATTAAAAAAAAAAAAAGGGTGCGTGTCCTCAGTAATTTTCCCGTAAAAATAAAGAAATGAAGCTTCTCCCATCCTTTGCAACGTTAATGACAGACAGCATGCATCCATGTGCGGTCTTGTGATTTTCACGGGCCCATAGTCTTATTAGTACTTTTCATTCGCGATGCTGGTAAAAAAACCAAACATGTCTGCATGATTTTTACACAGTCATAAAAAAACAAAAAACAAACACAGATATGTGACCAGCTCCATAGACTACAATAGATACATGTTCTAGACATGAAAATCACGGATACAACGCATATGTGAAAAACGGGTGTTTGAATGAAGACTGAAATCCACTGTGATAAACAGTGTTAAAATCCCCAGCTTGTTTATTATACAACATCATTTTTAGAGAATTTTAAAGACTCCATCATGGAATCTGTGCCTAAAATTTGGATAAAACTCTTGAACATGGCCAAGTTGTTAGAGATGTTCTTCTAAAAACACGCAAACTAAAAAATTCTAATAAAATGAAGGCAAAAGAAATACAGAAAGGCAATTTACTAAATACAATAAATCAGACAGAAATGTGTAAGTGCTGGGTACAGGCAGAGGAGGAGCGCGGAAAGTAGCGGAAGCAGAGCGTCATCCCTTCTATCAATTTTCTTTGAGGCCCTGATTTCCTTCTATAATTGACAATGTAGGCGGCTAGCTGTGCCAGGCAGGAGCTGGTGAACTCGCAGCATGGCGCGTAGCAGGGCGAGATGATTAAACAGCCTGGATATTTATACTCTGGTCCCTCGTATTGATTACTTCATTACCGCAAGGGTCAAACTCCTCCAGAACTTCACCACCTACCTACCAGAAGACAGGAAAAACAAAAATGCCCTACATCTATATCTGCTCACGGATCCGGCACAATCTGCTATAGGAACGTTACCTAGACTTAACACAATTCTACACGTTTGTGATATTTTACTTGACTCCTTCATGATGGAGCCTTTTTTCGTTTTTGCGTTAGTTTTCACTCCCCTTCTTTTACCTTTTAATTTTCCGTCCATATGGCCGTGTGAAGGCTTGCCTTCTGCGGGACGAGTTGTACTTTTGAACAACACCATTGGTTTTAACATACCGTACACTCAAAAACAGGAAAAAAAATCCAAATGCGGTGAAAATTGCAAAAAAAAAAAAGTGAAATTCCACAACTTTTTGGGATTTTTTTTTACCATGTTCACCAAATGCGAAAACCGACCTGTTATTATGATTCTCCAGGTCATTATGAGTTCATTGACACCAAACATATCTAGGTTCTTTTTTATTTAAGTAGTGGAAAAAAATGTCATGGTTTGTAAAAAAAAAAAAAAAAATGGTGCCATTTTCTGATACCCAAAGCGTCTCCATTTTTTGTGATCTGGGGTTGGGTGAGGGCTTATTTTTTGTGTGCCGAGCTAACGTTTCTATTGATACCATTTTGTTGAAGATATGATGTTTTGATCGCTCATTATTGCATTTTAATGCAAAGTCGCAGCGACCAAAAAATAGCGGGCTTATGCCGGAAAAGATGTGGGCTCACCGCCACATCAAAGGGGGAGACACGACATGCGCTGTACTAGTACGGTGCATGTCGTGAAAGGGATAGTATCTACCAGCTGTGCAGAAGGAGGAAGCTGGAAAGCCGAAGTAGAAATCTGCTCCATAATGTCAATGTCGTTAGCTGGCATGAATCGCATATATTCTGTTGGAAAGGATCGTTAATGAGCGATGGTGGCAGTGCGCTTACAACTAATGGAAATATGTTGTATCCATCGGAAACTTCACTGGGCATAGCTTTAAAAAGAAATATCCTGGCAGATTTTGGATAATGAGTTGCTTATTAGAAAACTTTATTGTTTGACGAAATTTTCAACTAGTATCTTAAAAAGTTAAACATCTATATGCTATGGAAGAATAAATAAAAAAAATGCTTGTAATTTCATGTTTGTCCACCTACGCGCCAAGCTGTAGAATGGGTGCCAACTAGTTGCTCATGTGCTAATCGAGAGTCTTCGGCACACTCGAATAATATGTCCGAATCCTCGCAGCTGCATGTGTCACCACTGTTAGACAACCGCAACACATGCCAAGATTGCCTAACAAACAGGCTATCCCTGCATGTGTTGCGGCATTAGTACAGACAGGATATCCCTGCATGTGTTGCGGCTGTCGTACAGCCGCGAGACATGCAGCAGCAGGGACTCAAACATATTTTTCAAGCACGCCGAAGACACTTGGTTAGCACACAGTGGTGGTCAAATATAAAGTCCCAACAACTCACATATCCATTGGACACCACCAAAAAAACTCTGCTAAAAATCGTTAAGGTCCCTATTCACATTAGACCAACACTGGCGGTCTCGAATGACAGACTAATGTCCATGGGGCAGAACGAGTCTCCCTGATAGATCATGTCGGTAGAGAAAAGGATACTGCATGTCAGATTTTGGACCGATTAACCTTTTTGTTCGTGGTGACAAGCCATCGCCAGCAAAGTCTGGCAGCAGCCACCTCACTGAGAAGAAAGGAGCGATCGGCTTGAGTAGATTGTTCTGGTGAATGAAGGAGGCAGACATCACTGTTGTACCAACAATCAACCAAACCATTATTTCACGGACAGCCATTTTTGGTTGGGCGATGATAGGACTTTACCCGTTTGTTAAGTGGCCATTTTTAGTAGAGAGGTTCTTAAGTTGGCCTTAAAGGGAATCTGCAATGTTAAAAGTGCCATCAGACTAGATCAGATAAGACTGCATAGCATAAAGATCAAAGATGAACATATGGATATATATAGTTTAGTGTTATGACCCCAATGGCAGAGGGTCTCAAAAGTACATACCAAGTCTGCAAACACAAAAAACCAGCTCATAGGGCAGTGGTAACTGGGCTGACCATATATCTAATCCTAGCACCACAAATAGCAGCAGCCGGGGAACGTGCCTACGTTGGTTCTAGACGTCTCGCGCCAGCCGGAGAGCTAACTAACCCTAGAAGGGAAAAGATAGACCTTTCTTGCCTCCAGAGAAAAGACCCCAAAAGTTGGATACAAGCCCCCAACAAATAATAACGGTGAGGTAAGGAGAAAAGACAAACGTAAGAATGAACTAGATATTTAGCAAAGAGAGGCCCACTGACTAATAGCAGAATATAGTAAGATGACTTATATGGTCAGCAAAAACCCTATCAAAATTTCCACGCTGGATATTCAAGAACCCCTGAACCGTCTAACGGCCCGGGGGGAGAACACCAGCCCCCTAGAGCTTCCAGCAAAATCAGGAATCACATTTAGTACAAGCTGGACAAAAAATAAGAGCAAAGCAAATAACCAAAAAACAAGGAAGCAGGACTTAGCTTAATTTTGCAAGATCCAAGACCAGCAGACAGGAGCAAACAGAAAGGAACTGATTACAACGATGCCAGGCACTGGACTGAGAAACCAGGAAGTTTATATAGCAACACCCCTGGACTAACGATCCAGGTGGGTGCCAAACTGAGGAAAGACAATCCCAGAGTCATATCACTAGTGACCACAAGAGGGAGCCAAAAAAGTCTAATTCACAACAGTTTAGTGGCCTGATCATTGGCTTAGGAGTCCAGTGGGTGGTCTTACATACAGAAATAGTAAGTAGGACCTCCTACAGGACTCCTAAGACCAGACTGCTACCCAATAATAATCTAAGTTTTGTACAACCAAAATGTGGCCGCCTACTGAAGTTTGACCCCATATATTGGCCTTAAAAGATGCATAATGAGCTGCTACATGGTGTGTGATCTTTTCTATGAAGAGCTGAATCCATTACGTTTATAGACTGTTCAATGAAAAAAAAAAAAAAAGTGTCCAGCAAAGGGAGCAAGTACTGTGTCTGCAAATAAAAACAAAAATGAAAAAAAGTGGAAAAGGACACCAGAAAATATGACCAAGAAACGGAAAAAAAAACACTTTAGACTAATAGAATGAAAAGATTTACCACCATAATGGCTATGCGTAGAATATTATAATTGCCTACCCTTGTAAAACACAATGCTTCATGATATAACTATACAGGTTATGTATACTAAACCAGAGAGAGGTACCAAACAGTTAATGCAAAATGCAAACGCAAGAAAAATCTTAAGACACGCCATTCTGTTCCCCCTAAGAATCTGCCAAATCCAGCCCAGACTCAAGCTGACCTCTTGGCGTTTCATTCAGTGCTTCCCTCCATGCAATTTCCAATGTAATTAAAATGTAGCGTCAGATAAGGATCATTAGATTCCGCAGAAAGAGTCATTGGCAGGGCAATTTCTATCAAAGTGAGATTTTGACAGTCGTTGCTGAGCCTAGCCATACATTGACGAGAACGAGGAGCGCGACGGTGGACATGTCGGCACAGGCTGCGACGTGACCAATTACAGATATTAGCTGGGAAAAGGGGGCGTTTAGGAAGCGCCAACGTGGAATACAAAGCAACGGGAAAAGTGGGCCCGACTTACAGACGGACAGGTCTGTGATAAGTTTGTGGGAGAGTGTAGAGGAGAAGATAGCGATATGGACATGAAAGTAGGAAGGCAATGTTCAATGAACAGGTTAATTGTATTTCCCTCTCCCGAGGCTCAGCACCGCGGAAAACGCGGATTTCTTTTGCTTCCATACGTGAAGATCACTTATCACACAATAGCAAGTTCAACTAATTCTTTTCCTGCAATGCATCAAAGCCACACAATGGAGTCTGCAGCAACTACGTGCAAAATTGCTCTGCTCCCTATATAGCGTATAGGGGCCGAAAAGGAAAATAAAAACACCTCTCCGTGACCCCAAACCTTTGACTCTCTATTAGAAAGGGCATTGTAAGAGGTCCCTAACGCATTTCACGCCTACACAAATCCTTCTTGTTAGATGCCACTAGAGGGAATGAGGGCAGATTATCTGTGAGAAAAACGTTGTTTCATCTATGTATTTATTTGCCTCATTTCAGCTCTTTAAAGGATTTACAGATGACGTCGATAAAGGGAACAAGTCTCTACTTTTGCGACACTCTTACATGGATCAGCATTTAGAACATTGGTCAGGTCGCAGAATTTTAATTTTTGAGAATATCCATACAAATTTATTTAAATGGCTAAAAAAATAAAAATAAAAAAAAAATCCAGAAAGATGACACTTTTCTCAATGGTCCAACCAAAGTCCCGTCATGAAGCACCAACGAGGGGACTTTGTTTGAACAGTTCTCGTGCTGACAAAGTCCCTTTAATACTGGAGATTTGGTGTAACCAATTGGGACAGCCATGTTGTGGTGGGATGGCTTTTATGCTTTTTTGACCAAAATAGTGCTAGCCAAGTACCCTATGTACTTATACTATTACTATTTATTTACTACAGGGTATATGTCCATTTTGCTTTTTTTTCTTGGGTTTTATCTGTGAAATGATCACGGTGTGTTCCTATTACAGGGCTGTGGAGTCTTAAAGCCAAACCTCTGACTTCCACGACACCGACACCACCAAAATGGGCTCCGGCTCAGACTCCACAGCCCTGGTTCCTGACATGTTGCAGGTATACCAACTTGTATTCCGGCTCATTTACTTGGTTTTGCTTTAGTTTCTTGTACTTTGTACAAACAAGGGCTTGGCTCCCACCTTTTGATTTTGGCATTTCATCCATGTAGCTTCCTTGAGGGGTGTCTATGCCCAGTCAAGCCTCGGTCCTGCTCTGCCCTCATCTATATTAAAGTCCGCTGACACAAGGTGAAATTTTAAATACTAGAGCGAGGACTGTCCCAATTGGGAACACCTCTTCACAGTGGGAAGTCCATTACACTGCTTTGACCAAAATAGTATTAACTAAGTACCCTATGTTTTTTACATGTACTATTACCATACACTTGCTTACTTACTACAAGTGCTCATTTGTTTTGTTTTTTTAATTGGGTTTTCTCCTGTGCACTATGGGAAGAATAGTTTACGAACAGTGGGCTAGGTCAGAGACCCTGGTTTCCTGACAGATCACAGAACCTCCTTACTGCGATGCTGGTAATGGATATTCAGCCAACCACTTCGAACACGAGAATTATACACTGGGAAATCCAACGTGCATGTCTACAATACAGCACACTTCAGAGGCCTGCAAAAGCGTCTGCAGACTGGCCCATAGACATGTTGGCTTGGCTTTATTTCGTCATTCCTTCAATCTATAAGTGACAATGACAATGTTAAAGATTTAAAAAAAAAATGAATATGTTTATGATTTGCACACAGCTACTAGAAATGTGCTTGGTCAACTAGTAACTAAAATAGCTATGTCACTGTAAAATATAGGGGCTTCTAAATAATTCAGGATGCCTCTAGCAAACACCATACTAACAATTGACCATACCTTGCCTGTGTTAAAAGGTTTCTACAATGTGATATTTACAGATCCGTTACGGCATTTCCACAGCAGCCATGAATTATGGTAATGGACTTGGCTTACCAGGAAACTCTTACCTAGACTGGTCAATATCAAAAGGAATACAGCTAGGTACTCATCTGACCAATGCAAGAATGAGGCAAGATTGCCAACATTAGTAGAGTTTAGCTTCCTTAGATTAAAAGGGAATCCGTTAGCATATATTTTCTATTTAATCTAAGAGCAGGGGTGGACAGATCAAGTGAGCTCGATTCCAAGTATATGTCACTTATCAGGCTGTCTGTCGTAGTTGCAATACCATCAGCGTTTTATCAGCATGAGATTATCACTGCTTGACTAGGTCTCACCTGCACAGCAGTCTAGCTAATCTGTGTAACCCCGCCCATACCACTGATTGGCAGCTTGCTGTGTACATTATCAGTAAGCTGCCAATCAGTGGTGTGGGCGGGGTTATACACATTTTAGTAATAACCACATCTACACCTACAACAGATAAAACAGGGATTCTATCATAACTGCACCATGCAGTCCTGTACGTGATAAATCACTGGAACCAGGATCTTTGGGTCAATATTATGCTGCTGACAGATTCCTTTAAGATCACACAGAACAGACACTAGGAAGCAAAGACGCGTCGTCAAGACGTGCCAACATGGCGGTTTCAAACTAACTATTAATGACTGCTAAGCCTTTAGGTTAAATTCGCTGTGGAAATCTAGTCATTAATAAATACACCACTAATGGCTGCATAATTTTGTATAATCAATGGAAAAACAACAACAATCGCGGTACCTTTGTAGCCATCGGACATTAGCTGGTGATTTTTTAAGAAGGAGCATACAAATCGGGTAGATAAATCCCCAAACATAGACCATTCAATGAGGAGGCCATTTTCTGACCATTGCCGACCCTAAATTTTTGCAATCATTAGAAAACTACAAGTTATGCCGGAGTACATGGAAAAAGAAGGAAAAAAAAAAAAAAAAGTGAAGGTTGAGTTTGAAGGGATAAAACACATTTCAAAGACAAATGAGCGGACCGGTGTAGAGAGAATATTTCATCAGAAGTTAATTCATAGTGACAGGTCTACTTTAGTCTAATACCATGTTCTCGCTTTATACCGTATCCTTTTATACGGTTAAAGTTGTTTCCAAAAGTGGATTAAAAAGATAAAAATTCAATTAAAATGACAACTCCAATTTGGTTGCTACTTCCCAAATGGTAGGATATTAAAGAGAAAAATCAAACGGCGCATTTCCCACCCTCCGATAGGACTAGATTATTAGACATCAGTTCTTTTAACAGGACAGAAATGTATTTTATTCCTTCTTTACTGTGGGAAAGTTCTAGCGGCTAAAGAACCGTTATTAAAAGCACTACACAGACTACTAAATGGAAAAACCCAGGATACAATTTTACAGACGATTGGCAATTCTTAACTGGCTCTGTATTTTGTATTTTCTCTGGTTTCGCCTGTGTTAAGATAAATCAGTTACATCAAGTGCACACAGACACAACTAACCTCTCCGAGGACTCACTGGCATATGGAAGAAAAACGTGTACAAAGAGCGAAAAGAAAAAAGAAAAAAAAAAGGACATCGGAGGCTGAAAATTTAAAGAAAATAAAGTAACATGATACAAAAAAAAAAAAACACAACATGGAGTAAGAAAATAAAGAGCGGCAAATTGTAAAGAAGTGCGACACTAACGAGAGGTTCTGCTTGAAGTGGTGTAAAATGAGAACCATGAGTCATCGGGCCGAAAAGAAGAAAAAAAATTACAACCTAGTCCGGAAGCAATGAAGCCGTAAGGTTCAAATATGAAACCTTTATTACCCGTCACCTTACAAGCGATACACACCTAGAAAAGACAACAAAGGAGAAACTGTGTGTTCAGGATATAGTCACACTGCTCCGTACAGTTTACCTGCAATCGAGGCAAGGACGGTGACGTGTTCACCACTTAAACTTTCCCCTACAGTGTTAGGCGAGACTTAAAGGAAGAAGAGAAAAAAAAAAAAAAAACAGACGGGAAGAAAAGTTGCTGTTGATCAATAGTAGTCGTTAGTCAGGAGTCGCAATCGCCGGGCAAACGCTAAATGGTGACACAATGGTGTGCACAACTTCTCTACGGAAAAGTCACAAGCAAGCTTGTAGTCATTCCAAAGATGCTGAAAGTCAGGTTTACTTATCCTTTTACATAATTTAAGGTAACTGCTGAAGCCACATGTAAGTTTACCATAATCAGCATACAGCTTCGCGTCACCAGGAAGCTCTAGTTGGAAAATATTTACCCAATTAATATCGGGAGGTTCTTAAAAAACTTGGTTCAAGTTCTCTCAATTTTTTATTTTTATTTTGTGAGGGAAATGGGGGTCACTTTTCAGTTTTTGCCTTCTTATCGTAGGTCCGGTTTCAGAGCATAACTACTAACCACTAGTAATGATTGAGAGTGCTCGGATATCATGTTCTCAGAGTATCTCGGGCGTGCTTGAATAGTATGTTCAAGTACCTGCTGCATGTTTTGAGGTTGTGAGACAGTCACAACACATTCGAGGATTGCCTGTTTGGTTAGGCAGTCCCTGCAAGTTCAGATGTTCAGGCACGGGGACTCAAACATATTATTCGAGCACACCGAAGACACTCGGAGAAAACCCGAGAATGCTCGGATAACAGGATAACCGAGCACACTCGCTCATTCATCACCAACCACAACTTGAGTAGAGATCGGCTGGTCACCAGCACTGGAAGTGGTGAAGGAGATTGGCACACGAGTTGTGGGTGATCGGATCATGGAGGAGTTAAGGGTGAAGTGTGTTTACAAGAGATTCCTGACAAGCAGGTTAGCTGGGTAGTAAACTTTTAGGGAATGTGTCCATTGGCTGCGCTTTGGACGCAGCGGATTCCCCGCTCTGCCCAAAGCGCCGCCCTATGTTGTACGCTCGGTGATTCCGGATGTGTTTATTGAACACATGCAAAATCACCGCATCCTATAGACTGGGTTATTTATCTTGTGGAGACGGAGTGTCTCTGCAAGATAAATAGACATGCTGCGGTCTGGAAAGACGCGCCGCATGTCTGGATGCGGCCCTGCACATATAGTGGAGATGGGATTTCATAAAATCCCCTCCACTATGCTGTAACATATGGACGCTGCGGATGTACACAGCGTCCAGTCCACAGCAAATCCTGAACATTTCCTGACCATGGAAACATAGCCTTACAGTTCTTGGGAAAAGTTTGTTTCTCAAAGTACCTACTCTGTCAATTAGGATTGAAATGGACAGAAATGGAAGACTGAATCTAGAACAGAGTACTGTAGTCGCACAGTGAATATCAATGGTGACCTTTCCACCTGTCCATGTCTCCAGGGTCTACTGGCACATGTTCTACCTGCCAGCTTCCATGCCTTTTACTTGCTCATCTCAATACCCCCTGAGAAATTGCTTACAGCTCCAGCAGCTTTGTCTCTGATGTGGCAGAACACCATACTCTCAACACAAATCTACATAAAAAAGGTAAAGCTTATTTTGGCAGATTTAAAGGTTCTTGTCATTTACGTCACAATTTATAAAAGCAGGTATTTGCCTGAGGCCATTTGCTCAACACTTGGGTTCTGTTTACCTTCTATGCTTTAAAGAGTCTAAAAAACAAAAATGATGGAATAAAGTGAATTTTTGAAGGCGGCCAAAAAGAAAAAAAACAAAACAATGAGCCAAAATGAAGATTGGAAGCTCATGCAAGATCATAAGGATTTTCTTAAGTCCATTTGATCTGTTGAGATTTTTTTTTGCGATGAAAAAAAAGCAATAAAAAAAAAGGGGTCTAAAGTACATAAATATCACTATAAATATGTAACATAACAGATAACCAAATTCGGCTTGTAGAAAGACACCGGGTGGATTAGGAGTATCAGTGTGTCAAGGACATTAAGAGGCAGCGACTCAACAGCCAGGGGCCATCACTAGAGCAGTTGTAGTCTGATTATTTAACACTTTGTTATAGTTGCAGGAGCTTGTGCTAGAGAAAGTGTACTTCCAGCCTGTTGGGTTTCAGTAGCCGATCCTTTTGTTCTTACTAGAAAGAAGACTTGTCAGCGGGTCCTCCATAGAGAACATGAAAACATGTTGTACGGAACACCACAGCTTGTCATTAGACGGTGGCATCATGTCCAGGCCCCAGTTCTGACCATTTTGGTGGAGCTGGGAAAAACTGATGCAAAACACAAAAAAAGTCGCAAAGTTTAGGCACAATACCATGTTGCATCTAAATTTTTAAACTTTTTAAAGCTTTTACACTATCATTCGGTGAATCGGGTTCCGTGTAGTTCTCGTATGCGACTCATTTATTTAAAAAGACAATATTACACCGAACAAAGCGGCAGATTAGAAAAACCCTCACTAATGGCGATCGGTTGATCAGAAGGAGTGGCTTGATTTTGATTTTCCAATGTTACTTTGCTTTTTCAAAAAAACTTAAGGATTTGATCGCATGTACCAGCAGCTGGAAAGCAAAAAGGACGCCAAGGTTGGCATGTAAAAATGGATGCAAAAGAATGATGGTTATTACATATCATGACCAAGACTGCTCATTCCTACTGTGAGACATAAAACGGACTAATGCCAGATGACAATATAATCATCCGCGAGTCAATGCTGCAGAGGTAACGAGCCAACAGTTATGGCTGGGTTACGAGGTGCCGTAAGCTTCGGAGACCCCTTATCGTTGGTAGACTATGCAGGTGCACACAATGAGCAGAGCGCAGAGCAAACATACTTGCGTGCAGCTGAGAGGCTGCTTCATGATATCTTTAGTCTATGAGGTCACATTCGGAGGGAGGAGGGAACAACAATAAAGGCCTTTTGTTGCTTGGTTTCCATGAGGACAGAAAGCCGTGAATTCCTCAGAAAGAAGTACCAATGAACCAAGCCAGCAGTTGCTACAGACATGAACAGCTCAAAGTAAGAGAGGATCTTGTTCACGAGACACCTCAAAAAAGCGAAGCCAAAGCTTCTACCTGTAACCCCGAGGCTACAGGTTGCATCGGAAAATTCCTGCACAGGTACAAGGTCTTTTGTCAGAATGAAGACAAACGACTAATGAACGGTTCCACTCGGATATGTTTTTGATACAGCTGGAAAGCTCACCCAAAGGCTATGTTCACACAACCATCCGAAAGCAGTCCGTGGGAAAAAGAACGACAGCACTTGGATTCATGGTACTTAATAGGGCCGATCAGATTTGTTTTGTTTTTTCTTAAAATTGCAGCATGCACTAGTCTTCCGTATCTCAAGTCTATCAAAGCACAAAAAATAAAAAATAAATGACCCAATTTTTACAGATACTTTGCAGTCCTTATTATTCATAACATGAGAGGCTAGATTTGGCATAAAAAATGTTATTAACTGCTTATGTACAAAAGCAAATGCCATCCAGATGACCGATATCTCCATCCATGAAGTGAGATACTGTGGATTGAGTTACCAGTTACAATCATCCTTAATTGGTCCAGATACTTCCAGGCAACTTCATCACATGTGATAATGTGCTAAATAAGCGATCTGCAAATTATTTCTATACTACGTTGACTTACCACTGAAAAAATAACTCAAAAGTGTCAATCACTAGGTGTTTCGTTCCAGTCTATCTTTCCGTCCGCTGACTGTTGTAAAGTGTAATCCATCCATCAGCAGATATTAGAGAAGTGGTGGTGGGTCTTAGTCTGTTCCGGTTTTTCTGAAGACAGGCAACTTTCAGATCAGGGAAGGCAAGTTACTTGAACAGCTGAAAGCAGAGGAAAACAATTCCTAGATTCCAAAGTGCTGGAAGAATACTGGTTACGATGAATAGGCCAACAAAAAAAAAAAAAAAAAATATAAAGCCACAGCAGTCCACAGGTTGTGTGTGGCATTGCAGCTATGTCTCCTAGCACATCATTTTTGTTTTGTATTTTTTGGTTTTGTATTACAAGACCATACCCAAGGAAGTGCAGTGAGATGGTGAAGGACAGAAAACATTTTTTGCAGAAAATCTGGAACATCTAAAACTCACCAAAAGCTCATTGAGAGAAAAAAAAGTGGGTTGAAGAGGTTAGGCTGCGTTCTCACAATGTTTTCTTAACATATGTCCCCAACCTTTCCGACCTGGAGAGCCAAATCCAGCTATGAAAGAGGGTCTTGAGCCAAATTCAGCTCTGAGAGAGGGTAGCGAGCCACAACCAGCTCCTTCCCCACTCACAGTAGTGACATCGAGAGCCTCCATTACCGGTATAATGACAACCAAAGCTTTTCCACTGAAATCACACCAAGGCAATATGCCAAGCTCCACGGTTTCCTATCTCACCCCAATTCAGATATTCTGTACACAAAAGTCACCATTTAGAGTTCTTCTCTTAATAGTTTTACACCTGGTGCTAATGCACCTAGCTGGCAGGCAGCCACGAGCCACACATCACAGGATCGCGAGCCACATGTGGCTCCCGAGCTACAAGCTGGGGACCCCTGGTCTAGGGTGTCACAATGCTGTAAAAGCCAGGTTGGTTAACAGGAATCTTACTAAAAAAAGATTCAGCGCTTCATACAGTTCCTTGTAACTCCATTTTAAAAAGAAAAATACAATTACGGTACCAGTTATTTTAGCTTTTCTGGAGAAATTAAAACAAAAAACAAAACAAAGGGGAACCCTGGAGCTTTTTACTGGACTTTCTTTCGGTTAGTCATTCAGGCCTCTTACCTACAAGCGGGGGGACAACACTGTAAATGAGCACCAACATTACAACATTCTTTTTTTCAAAATTACTTAAAACCAATTTCTTTGGAATTGCCTCTTCCTGTGGCGATAGAAAATGTCAGAACATGAAAGCACTGAAAACCTCTCACACAATAAATTGCTTCCTGTTTTCTTTTAGAAATTCAGCCTTTCATGTATACCTAAATATAGATGGATAATATGCACATCTACTTTTATTTTCCTGAAAACTTCTAGCAGAAAATCAATTTCTGTTCCAAAAGGAAGCCAATACCTAGACCTTATCCAGTAACGCCATAAATACAAAATACAAATATTCTACATTATGTATTTTTGCCAAGAAGGCTGCTTAAACATACAAAGTGGAGGAACTGAACATTATTACATAATGGTGAGGCGCTCCCCGTCCCTCGCGGCCAGGTAAGGGGTAAGGCGCTCCCCGCCCCTCGGCCATAAAAGGGTGAGGTGCTCCCTGCTCCTCGTGGCCATGTAAGGGTGAGGTGCTCCCTGCTCCTCGTGGCCATGAATGGGTGAGGCGCTCGCCGCCCCTCGTGGCCATGTCACGGGGAGGTGCTCCCTGCCCCTCGTAGCCATGTAAGGGTGAGGTGCCCCCTGCCTCTCATAGCCATGTCACGGTGAGGCTCTCCCCGCCCCCCGTAGCCATGTAAGGGTGAGGCGTTCCCCGCCCCTCGTGGCCATGTAAGGGTGAGGCACTCCCTGCCCCTTGCAGCCATGCAAGGGTGAGGCGTTCCCTGCCTCTCGTGGCCATGTAAGGGTGAGGCGTTCCCCGTCCCTCGTGGCAATGTAAGGGTGAGGCGCTCCCCATGTGGCACACTTCGCTCCTCATGGCCATGTAAGGGTGAGGAGCTCCCCACCCCTCGTGGCCATGTAAGGGTGAGGCACTCCCCTTGTGGCACACTTCGCTCCTTGTGGCCAAATATTGGCATGGAACTGTCCTCCCCTTGTGGCCATGTAATGGGGTCCTTGAAATGGAGTGTCCTTGTGTGGCACTGTCAACCCTACGTGGCCATATAAGTGTGTTTCACAGTCCACCCCTAGTGGCTATATAATGGCATGGAACTGATCTTCCCTGGTGGCAATGTAATTTGGTGTCCCAGTAATGGTGTGGCACAGTCTGCCCCTCGTGGCCAATGGTATCACAGTCCACACTTCGTTTCCAAGTAATGACATGAAACTGTCCTCCCCTTGTAGCCACGTTATGGGGTGTCACTGTCAACCCTTTGAGTCCATGTAGGGGCCCACGAGGAGCAGGGCGCGCTTCACACTTACAATACCACAAGGGGCAGGGCAGCACAGTGGCTCAGTGGTTAGCACTGCAGCCTTGCAGCGCTGGAGTCCTGGGTTCAATTCCCACTAAGGACAACATCTGCGAGGAGTTTGTATGTTCTCCCCGTGTTTGCGTGGGTTTCCTCCAGTTTCTCCGGTTTCCTCCCCCATTTCTAAGACATACTGATCGGGAATTTAGATTGAGAACGCCATCGGAGACAGCGATGATAATGTCTGTAAAGCGCTGCGGAATATGTTAGCGCTATATAAAAATAAAAGATTATTAAAGATTATTATTATGTAGTGGTGTGGTAAGATCCGTCCCCATGGACATTTTAAGGGATTGTTGTAAAGTCATCAAAGATGGAATAGTGGGCAAGGATCCCTGTGAAAACAGATGTGCAAGCAAATTTTGTCTCCAAAAACATTACTTCAACTACTGGGTTGTATTGAGTATAAAGACTCAAAGCTATACAGTACTTATCACAGGGCAAAAAAGGAGATTATCAGTCTAGAAAAATAAGTCTAAACACACTAAGTGGCCAGTACGTTGGTTTAGAATATACTAATGGCATTCTTTAAAAGCAGTTCTAAAGTTGGAGCCTTGATTTGAAAAAAGGATTTCCTAAGAAATAAAATTGAGACCTGTCCTTAGTCGGGTCCTTCAACCAATCAATATTATTTTAACAGGGGCAAACAAGAGGAATGAGAAGGGATTGGCCTAGTAGTGGACAACCCCTTTAACCAAACAAACAATGAGGGGGATGCCATGTCGCAAATTCATAGTGGTCCAGAGGTCATAGGTCACAGTTTAAAGGGACCTGTCACTCGATTCATGCAGCCAAACCATGGGCATCATGAATAAGATCCTAGGAATCAGAGAGGATAACCCTCTGAATAGATTTAAGACTTGGTCTTGGGAATAAAAGGGAAGGATGAGACTAGCCCAGCGCCGCCCAGACCAGAATGTCCCTGCTCAACTACAGGTGATTGACAGGTCTCTCCCTACATATACACATGGGAGAGACCTGTCAATCAACTAGAGCAACGCAGGGAGAAGGTGGTCAAAGGCTGATCCGGACCAGTCTAGTCTCGCCCTACAGTCAACCGCTGGACTTTCATCAAAACGCCAAAACATTTCAGAGTGACACATGCCTAGCTGCCATCATGCTGTCCGTGGTCGAGGAACATTCATCAAGCGGCCATTTTCCTTTCAATTCTAGAATATTACCCCAGGAAACTGTTATAATAAAGGAATGAAAATAATAAACCTGGCAAACCTCATGATTGTAACTTATCCCCCTTATTCTGCAGATGTCGAAGCTTCTGGAACAACATCCGCTGGTTATTTGCTTCCAGTTATGAAATCCTCAGTTTCCCAGTCTGTCTCAGGATGACACAAATGGCCGTCACTTGCCGTAAAAGTACTTTCTTGTGGTTTCCAGACAGCACCTCTGACTTAATTACAAGTTTATAGCCAGCCTTCTTTAGAAGTTCCTTTGAACTTTTTTACAGACAAAAAGAAATCCGAAAAAGTACACACATTACAACACAAAAAGCAAAGAAGCAGTAATGGCCAATAAAAAAATAAAATTCTAAAAAAAAATAAAAAATTGGATATTTGTTATGTTCTGACATGAACTCCAGTGATGGGAGGAATGCAGCTTTTCGTGACCACTTTTTCACCTTAACGAAGCTGTGACATGTAGGTATATGTTACATGTCCATCCACAGCTACATCAGGTGAAAGAACGTTCACGCCAATGACGCAAATACTTAAAATAAATTTAAAAAAAACAAAACAGCAACATGAGTCATATGGGATAGAAAGTGTTAAAGTGTGACTCAAAACTATTTGCTCATCTTTCAGCATTACCAGGTCATATACTCACAATACAACATCAGGCACCCGGACCTAGGGGTCCGTGTTACATAGCAATGGGAGTGTCGCCATATGGTGCCACGCTACAGTACTGTACGGTCCCATAAAAGTCCAGCTGCTAGCAAATAACAGATCGTAGGAATCTAGCACAAATGTGTTTTCACTAGTTGCATTAAGGGGAATTGTCAGCAGGAATTTGCCACGTAATCTGTGGACAGTGTGAAGTAGGGGCTGAGACACTGATTTCAGTGATGTGTCACTTATTAGGCTGTGTGCTGCACCTTCAATATGAGGAGATTAACACTACAGGACTATAGCGCTCATGCCTCCTGGTCCAACTCCACCCCCCACAGCTTACGGTCTATATTTAATGTACACAGAAAGCAGAGGTTTGTGGCTAGAATCAGGGTCTCTACCCCTACATCATGCTGCTGTCAGATGAAGGTGGAGAAACCTTGTGACAAATTCCCTTTAAACAAGTAAATATGTTGTGTATAGATTTATAGGCATACGTATGGGAAATATATGGTTAACGGTATCATGCAAAGTAAATATGTCCCGAGTGCTTTGCATGGGAGCCTGGTATTTGCATGGAGAGCTGGCGTATCATTATCCCGAGCCCACTATCAGCACATACAAACATTCTGTTTGTCTTTCCAAGCAAACTGAACTGCTCCATTACGGGAAGTCATCAAATAAGGTAGATTACTAGCTGGGTTTTTTTTTTTTACCTATGCCATTAAGTACATAGCATGAAAGATGTAAACCACATCCTGTAGCCTGTAGTAGAAAATAAAATAAAAAAAGTGACAAAAGCGTACCATACCAAGAGACCAATAGAGATCTTTTTTTTTTTTTGCAAAATTGGTCAACTGCTTACTGTTCTGTTTTTCAGCAGATGCCAGAAGAAAAAGAATTAGGAAATGGTAAAGGGGTATCCCCATCTCAAAGATCCTGTCCCATTATGCTGAAGGTTTATTATTATATTATTATTATATAATAATGATAGTATAGTTCTTCTGATTAGTCATGTCACTTACCCCATGAGCAGGGCATTGCAGTAACCTAGATATCCATGGTTACGACCATTAACTAACAACTCACTATATGAGCGGTAGTAACTATGGATACCTAAGCTACTGCAATGCCTTGCACGTGAGGTGACATAGCTAATCAGAAGAACTATACCACACTTCTAATTGGAGGTACTGGATTTTATTATTATTACATCTACCACATATTGGGATAGGATCTAACCAAACCTGTGCTTGGCCGCCTCGGCACAAGCAGTAAAGGCTCCTCTACACAGACTAATGTTATTGGCGGGTTCGGCCGACGGTCTAATTCAGTGTTCCCCAACAGATCATGTTCTCAGGTGATGGAATAATCAACTGGGCAATAGTAAGGAAATCCTGGAAACATGATGGAGGCTCCTGAGGACTGGATTTGGGGAACACTGGTCTACTGTATATGGAGGTGTTGGGCAACCGATAGTCAAGAAGATATCAATAATGCTCATGCTCGTCTGATTTTGGACTGTCAATCTGATTGTCCTCCAGGAGCACTTGGCCGAGCATGCACCCCTGGGTGCTCGAGAGTCAGCCAAGATGGCCGTCAGAGGAACGATTAGCCGAGACATCGTTTATTGGACAACCATCAAATGTGTATGGCCAACTTAAGTGAGCAATGGAGAAAACGATCGTCCGTCACCTCCGCCAACAAGTCATCTTCCCTTAGAAAAAAAAGCACAAAGATGAAGTTTAAATACCTATACTTGGCCAGTCCTGCCAAAATCAGCAGATTCAGTTGACTAAAATGGGTATTCCCATGTCCCAGATCCTATCACAACATGTGGTAGGTGTAATAATAAGATCAGCAAATACCTCCAATTAGAAATGTAGCATAGTTTTTTGGATTTGACAGGTCTTTCTCATGTGCAGGCATTGCAAGACCTTAGGTATCCCTGGTTACGACCACTGATGTAGTGACAGTGAGCTAGTGGTCGTAACCAGGATACTTAAGGTCCTGCAATGCCTGCCCATGAGGAAAGACATGGCGAATCTGAAAATCTATGCTACATTTCTAATTGGAGGTATTGACTAATAACATTATTACTACGCCTACTACATAGGATCCTGGAGATGGGATTACCCCTTTAACATTCTCGGATTCTTTTTCTTCTGGCATCTGCTGAAAGAACAATGTTAGTGTGCGTAGCACATTTACTCCCGAGGATCTCGACACCCATGCAGACCAGCAGAGTCGCCTTCCACACCGTCATCCAACATGCCACGAGCACTTCTACCCCTGCATGCTGAAAAAAAAAAAAAAAAGTTGATAGTCTGCCAAAGTGGAAAATCCCTTTAAATCTCTGGACTTCACACTGGAAAAAGGGATCGCAAGTGACAAATTCCTGCAGTTAAGCCGCTTCATATGACATCTAGCACATGGGCTCAATCATTTCAAGAATCCATTTAACACCCCGTTGGTGGTCTCCCATCTCGCGGGGGAGTTACACCAGCATGCCATTTACAGTCACAACTGTGATCTCAAAACGTTAGAATTATCCTCGACCTCCGGTAACAACCAGCTAGTTAGTTTAATGATATTACATTAACTAAATCGATAGCTCAACTTATTTCAAGCTTTTTTCTCCTTGTTGCATTCTCATTTACAATCTTTATGAAACCCATACATCAATGTGACTTCTTTATCTCGGTACTTCTTTATCAGGAGGCATAAAATCTTCATACGTAAAGTTCAATGATTTATGTCCGGCCGTTAGAAAGCTTGATGGTACTGGAGATTTTATTAAGGTTATTGAAATTGCAGTTAAACCATCTCATGTTAATGATCTTTGGGTCAGGTGGGGATTAATAGATCCTACCTCTACTAGTATTGATGCAGTCATCTACTGGTGTCAGCTTTTTTTTGTTTTTTTTAATGTATTTTACTAAAAAGTAAGAGAAAGAGTTTGGATATGTTATCTACAAGTCTCGTTTGTACCTTAGTTCCTTTGCTATAACTCAGCAGCCATTTGCAAGATGATCTCCAAACTTTAAAGCGTCCTCCTCTACCCTGGCACTGAGAAGTAACTATACATTTGTCATCATGAATGGTCAATCTACCTGGTGACCGCTGTTTGCCTTCTCCGTCACCAGCGTACCGGTCATCCGTTAACCAAGACGGCTGCCGAAGGTCCCAGTCTAGTCTGAACCAAACCTGCACAACACAGGAAAATCCGGGAAAGGGAGGTTTACACTTATCGATATGCTCCTAATGCCAACCTGGATGACGAAGGACCAGGACTGCGCTTTCAGTGGAGAAGACCGGGAGAGGAAAAATGTAGAAACGAAGAGCAACTGGTACGAAGAAGAACTACTTTACAAATATATAATCCCCTTTCAGTGCCAGGGTGGCCGGTCGCTTTACCGCTGCCTGCCGTGACTTTCGGAATTAGGCCAGAGGGGACAGTCCTATAAAAGGGAAGCCTACTTTAAAACATACATATGTTGTACCAAGAAAAGCCCTCTTAGGAGTTCTCTAGATGTTCGGAAAAAATTTAAAAAAATTGGAGATTTTTTTTTCACATTTAACAAGAAGCAGCACCATTTTTGTCCAGGGACGGAATGCGATTTTCCAGATTGGCAAACAAAAATGGCAACCTTTGGACTAGAGTTGGGTGGTTTTCAAAACAAAATGGCAGCTTTATGTTCTCATGTAACTCTTATACGTACATGTCGACCTAGGCACACAGTTTTGACATTTTATAAATTAGAGGTCAAGGCACTGGCCAAACTTCAAGTTGGCTTCCCAAGGTCATTTGACAATGGCTTTCAGAACAGGAAATTAAAAAGGTGGGAAACCCCATAACAGGTCTACTTTAAAGATCTCATCCAAATGGGGCCTTTGAAAATTTTAGGAGTAGAGTGAATGCTCAAATACAAAAACACAGTATGTTGGCGTACAAGTGCCTAACGAACTGCCCAATTCAAAGGCCATAGAAAAGGGTTCACCCCAACGTGTAAGACTGGGGCAGTTTCCAAAGGATTGCAGCAAATAATGGAAACCTACACGCAAAGTAGAACGATTTTGGTCACGTCATGGGTGCACCCAAGCTGCAAGCAATCTAAGTGACGAGTTTAGTTCCTGTAAGGGAGAATTTGTCCCAAGAATCCTTGCTAGGACACTGGTCACATACTGCCAACGGTGATTAGCAAATACGCTCGGATAGTCTTATCCGAACATGCTCGTGTGTTATACGAGTATCTCGTGTGTGCTCGTATGTTATGTTCGGGTCCCTGCAGCTGGGGACTAAAAACCTAAAACACAGGCAATCCCCGCATGTGTTGAGGATGTCTAACAACCGCAAATCATGCAGCTTCAGGGACTCGAACATAATATATGAGCACACACGAGATACTCGTATAACACACAAACATACTCAGATAAGACGTTATCCGAGCACGTTCGCTTATCACTAACTGCCAAGAAAGTCATGGACACTAACGATGCACTTGTACCTGCATGAGAAAGTAGAGGGCTATGGTAATTTGCCTCTACCAGGCAGAAGTTATAGTAAGCGGGGAATAATAAAAAAAGCCCTCAAAGAGGTCTAATGTTTGCATGTTTATTGCTCAGTATGAGGACAGGATGCTGCTCTCTTGCCTGTGGTTTACGACCTTCTTTAGGCATCTGCTAATGTGTTTCGGTTGGTTAGCAGTAAAAGCATCCTGAATGAGAGGAGAGAATGAAACTCGATAAAAGGCCAAAAAAAATCATGTTTAAAGAGAAAGTAGGGGACACTCCCTTCATGGCGGAGTAACCGCAGAACATATTTCACAGTGACTACATGGAATTAAGCAGCTCGTTTATTGGTTAGTTTAGTTTGCTTTCCTTAAAAAATAAAATTATTATTCACTTACTTCATGTTAAAGCATTTTGCTGAATAGACTATTAAGAGACTTTGTGTATCATGGGGTTTTTTGGCTGCCGTTTGCCCCGAACAATTGCCCAGAGAAGCATCTTGTGAGGCTAGACCAGTGTTTCCCAAACTCCAGTCCTCACGGACCCTACGGGTCATGTTTTCAGGATTTCCTTAGTATTGCTCAAGTAGTGGAAGTATCATCAAGGCATCAGGAATTGTCTCACCTGTGCAACACTATGGAAATCCTGAAAACATGACCCGTGGGGTCCGTGAGGACTGGACTTTGGGAAACACTGGGCTACACTGATACAATGATCAGTCTCTAATACCACAGGGCCTTAAAAAGGTCTCATTTAGAAGCCATTTCTTGCCATAAGGATTTTAAGGTGGCCCATACACCTTTGACATCTGTTGGCCAAATACTTGCTGGTCAACAGAATCTCCTGATGTCCCCACCCCAGGACATACAGTGTTCGAAGGGATTGGAGTCATACCCAAGCATTGAAGCCCCTTTAAAAAAGATATTTTGGGCGGCTATAAATTGAAGCTTGTTGACACCAATGCAAAATTTATATCACTGATGCCCCCACCCATACAGATGAAGACATTTCTGGAAAAAGCTGATGGAACTTGTTTGTTCATAAGAATAAAGGATCTAATTTTGCCTTCCGCATGATATCTGCCATCATGGAAGAGTTGGGTCACCCACATTCACATTTGATGGTAGTCCAGTCAGGCCTAAATTAGTGGGATTGGCCAACGTTCATCTAATGTTTATGGGCACCTAAAGGTCCTAAGGTGTTCGGTCTTAATGTACCATTGGAGCTTTACCACTAGTAATAGAAGCAATTCTTCAAAGAGAAAATTTTACAAGTTCATCTCCTTCCATTTTGTAGAAATCGAGATATGGTTTCTTAACATTAACGTGCCTGACTTCATGCAGAATGGGTTTTATACAGACCTAAAATAAAATGGTTAAACTCCAGGCTACATAAATCCTATGAGACAGCGCTCACGATTCTGACTTTACCATAATGAAGCCTTGATGTGCAATTTCTATACAGTTGTAAATCTAATAAATGTCTATAATGCTACGTAACACTAACAACTGTCCGGGATATCAGGATTGCTCATATGCAGCGTCCATGTTACATGGCTGAGTGATTTCTTCTAGTCTCAGATTAACATTGGAAGTTGGATCATTCCATTACGGGTGCATAAACCTATAAATTCTTCATGTAAGGCCCCATTAAGTCTTGCTAGGGTTAATCAGGGTCACCCATTAATAGTCTGCGCCTTCAAACACATATTTTGTGGCTTCTGTTCTGTGAGCAACCTTGAAGTCTTCATTTTCCCAGACACAGGGGCAGCTCTGGAAGTCTATTAAACAAAGATCTGTCGCATTAGAAGCCATTATGATGTTGAATGGCTGAGCGTTTTTTCCCTCATACACTGGTATTATTTATATGTCCCAGAAGAAAGGGGAGGAAGAAGAAAGGGAATATTACATATAAATCGACCAGAAGAATGAGATGCAACACTACCGACCACCAGTGCACTCTCCAGTCAAGAATAGAATACATCAACTCGAAATAAAGTTATGAAGTTCTCATCAAATGTAAAAATAAAATATAATATATATGTCAGACTCCAAATAAAAGTTTACGCTTTCAAAAACAGGGCACCACTTCTGTTACTCAGCTTCTTTTGGTATTGTGCCTTATTCTCATTGAGGGCCTTCACTTACCAAAAAATGATCCAACATCATGAAAAGGTGTTTTACTCAGGGAAATTTAAAAAAAAAAAAAAAAAAAAAAAAAAAAAAGAGTAGACTAGTAATCTCCCGATACGGACTTCTGTCGCAAAAACTGATTTCACAACGGACACTTTAAAGTTTGATAAGATTTTGAGACAGAGCAATGGCAATCTGCTCAATCATTGGGAGCATAACTAATGGGTCCGACCACTAAATCTGATGAACCTAAAGAATAACTTGACTATCTATAGAGAGTTCTAAAGAAAACTCAATGTAAGTCTACGAGAGCCAAAATGAGGCCAAGAAGAGGCTTAGACTTAAGGCCCCGTCTCACATAGCGAGATCGCTAGCGAGATCGGTGCCGAGTCACTAGTTTTGTGACGCAACAGCGACCTCAGTAGCGATCTCGCTATGTGTGACACGTACCAGCGATCAGGCCCCTGCTGCGAGATCGCTGGTCGTGTCGGAATGGCCTGGACCTTTTTTTGGTCGTTGAGGTCCCGCTGACATCGCTGAATCGGTGCGTGTGACACCGATCCAGCGATGTCTTCACTGGTAACCAGGGTAAACATCGGGTTACTAAGCGCAGGGCCGCGCTTAGTAACCCGATGTTTGTTTTTTTTGGTAACCAGGGTAAACATCGGGTTACTAAGCGCGGCCCTGCGCTTAGTAACCCGATGTTTACCCTGGTTACCAAAAAAAACAAACAGTACATACTCGCCTTTCGGTGTCCGTCAGGTCCCTTGCCGTCTGCTTCCTGCTCTGAGTGCCGCCGTACAGTGAGAGCGCAGCACAGCAGGGACGTCACCGCTGCGCTCTGCTCGCAATGTACGGGTCACTCAGTCAGAGCAGGAAGCAGACGGCAAGGAACCTGACAGACACCGAAAGGCGAGTATGTACTGTTTGTTTTTTTTGGTAACCAGGGTAAACATCGGGTTACTAAGCGCGGCCCTGCGCTTAGTAACCCGATGTTTACCCTGGTTGCCCGGGTGCTGCAGGGGGACTTCGGCATCATTGAAGACAGTTTTAACGATGCCGAAGTAGTTCCCCTGATCGTTGGTCGTTGGAGAGAGCTGTCTGTGTGACAGCTCCCCAGCGACCACACAACGACTTACCAACGATCACGGCCAGGTCGTATCGCTGGTCGTGATCGTTGGTAAATCGCTATGTGAGACGGGGCTTTTACTTTGAGAGCTTGTGGTCATTACCTCTAACTTCCAGTCAGTCAGAAGTGGTGGATCAAGGCCTGAGCGGCAACGGGGAGAGCTGAAGACAGCATCTAGGAGTCAAGGGACTTCAATCAATGGCACCAATCCAGTGCTGGAATTAAAAAGGCAAGGCAAAAAAACAGTGGTGCTATACAAATATGGCCTACGATTTAGTTTCCACCTAAATTGTCTTATCCAGTACTTCCAACCCACAGCTGACAATCATTCAAGGGTCTTCTAGGAACATGACTAAAGGATTGGTCCTGAGTGTTATCAATGTTGTTACTACTTACACATCAAGGTTACATGTTTAGAACATGGATAGACATTTCAAAGTATATTATAATATATGAAATCAGTTTAATTTTTTATCTATGCAATGGCTGACCCACTCAAAACATGAGCAGTGGACCACAGGTCATTTTACGTAGATATGCCTCCACCCAAAGATACAGAAAAAAAAAAACAACATACACAACCTACCTCTATTTATACACAAAAAACAAACAAAAACAAAGTACATATACTATATACCTACACAACACCAAACACAAATGGTAAACCAGGTGCATCAGCAAAATCACATATTGCCCGGCCATTAAGGGTGGAAACATACGGACACTTTTCAAACCATGAAACGCATCAGTAGCGTCTTAACGTCTTTTGATTACATGGAGCATTCCAAGTGCTCTGAGAGGTTTTATGACCCAGCAGTGTATTTGCATTTAGCTGAAGAACTGCTGGTCAGGGTGATTAACGTGATCAGCGTGACCAAGTCATCTAAAAGTAACGTGTTCAATGGAGAAGATTATTGCCTAAAAGCCTTGAATAATAAATGTTTCCTTGTCTGGCTACTTACAGGAACTTTACAGATTACTAGAAGTTGCTGTTAAATCTAGCTCTTTTGTTAAATGCCAACAAAAGCCTACCATATACATAGAGTTATTGCACCCCCCCACTCCCCCAACACACAATAAACCAATGTTGGTCACACCAACAGATAACACGTCAGGCAGATGTGTTGGGGGCCTCCCAGACTTGTCTTGATAGATCATGGGGGATTGAAAGATCTGGTATCAAGGATTTTGGATCACAGCTCCAGTCTCCGGTCCTCAAGAGCCACCAACAGATCCAATTTTCAGTATTTCCCTAGGTTTCGTCTGTGTGATAATTCCATAAGCTGGGAAATACTATGGAAATCCTGAAAACATGATCTATTGGTGGCTCTTGAGGACTGAAGTTGGGTGAACAGTGCTCCAAGAGATAAGCCACTGCCAGCATTTCTGGCCGTGGCTCTCTAGTAGAGAGTGTTCAGTGCAGAGTATTCCTATGTATGGATCTGTGAAGGAAGAGCTACCAGATGATCGTACAGCCAACAACTAAAGTGAATGAGCGGCTATAGCTGTAGCACCCTGAATTCTCTACTCTTTACAATGTGAAATTAATTCACACTTGGTCTTAACAGATCGAATCTCATAATAGGGGCATACCTTTATCTCAGCTAGGTGAGCTTTCCATCTTCGTATGCTACTAGGCAAAAACAAAGTAAGTTATATCTATTCTTACATGTAAAGAACCACAAGTTAGTCGGCTATCGGCCGAACAATACTGTGGCCGATCGTTCAGCTGACAGCCATCTCGGCAGTCCCTCCAAAACACAGGAACGCTCAATATGGTTGAGTGCTCCTGTACCCATCTAGTAGAAAAACCACCAACAGGCATGTCTGGCAATGGATTATCTCCTGGAGAACAAAGACCAGCAGTCCAAAATCGGACATGCGCGATTGTTTTAGGGAGATGTCAATCAGATGGCTGTTGCCCCCATACGAACTAGATTGTTGGTCAAACCCAAATAGATATTGGCAAATGCGGCTGACAATAGTCTAATGTGAATTAATACTAAATTCATCAAGTACAAGATTTTGGGGAAAAGAAGTCTATTTATGCGGGCAATATATGTTAATCCAAGTTAATTTAGGTAACATAAAAAAAAACTCCCCATATTTTATTTAAGACAAAAAAAACCATGGACAACTGACAAGGTTAAGAACCGAAGACTAAAAAGATTTAAAATAAATAAATAAACTAAAAGCTTCCACCAAACTAGCAACAAGCTCGTCGATACAATGCTACCTACTCATATAAATGTTATTCCAAACGCATAGATTAGTACCAGTAATATTTTCGGCAGCCATTTCGATGATGGATGCAGTTTTTAAACAAACATGACAACTAAAGTATATTTTAATTAATTTTAAATAAAACTTGGGAGGGAGCCGTTCCCTTCAGCCTACACACTCGGAGTTCAACCAGTGGTGCGGAGGCCTCTGTGCTCCTTTATCTTTAATGATCGTAGCAAGCCGAGAGACTGGTACGGAACAATTGATTAAAACGCGCACGTTAAGAGTCCAATTAGTCTTTTCAAGAGGGTGGGAAATGGGATGATGGAGGGAGACTGAGATTATAATCAAAAGTGACTAATTAGAATGTATTACTCCAGTGCTGGGAAAATAATCTATATACTCTATGACCAAACATTGCTAATTGTCAGGTGAAGGCATACCTATTGGCACATTCAGGGTCAATTTGATACAAAAGATACACTGGTATTTCCCATTTTTTTTTACTTGGTCCACACTTTCGCAGGTGAAAAAAAATGATGCATTTGTGCCTCATTTATTCAAGATCAAGATTGGGGTCATTGTCGAAAACTTTTTTTGTTAAAGGGATATAATGCACATTAACATTGTATGTTGAAACGTTTAAAGGTCGTCCGATTTGGAAAATACATTTGTAATGCCCAGCTAAAATATTCAGAGTCAACAGACAGTGGTGCCAGCGTGTGACCACCAATCTGCGATTCACAGTGGAGAGTGGTTACAAAGCCAAGTCTGCGCATGTCACAGACAGGCAACAGATTTTTAGGGGTCACCTATTGGAAATTTCCGCTCTAAATTCCCAGAGGGACATTTCATGACCTAGAAGTCTCCCTAAACCAGCTTGGTTCTCTCGAAAAGGAGAAACTTTACCTCTTAGACCACTTGTCTACTGGTTGACAGTCACCTTAAGTAGAACCTGAGCCGTCACACATGGCCACTGCTACCAAAAAGTTTGATACAGTGTATTAAATAGCAGGTAAGAGCCCGAACTAATGAATCCAGTTTTATACACGTTCAACAGCTGCTGGATGAGCAGCCGTTCCTCCAAAATTGATCCGCTGATCTCCACTGGGAAGAAGTTTGGATTTTGACATCTGTTAGGCAAAAGTCGATAAACCCACCACACAACAAAATAATTGGTCCAAACTCCTAAAAATCAGCAGGCTTGGTTTACTTTGTTCCAATGTGTTGGGGAACCTTAAAGCAACCCAAAGCCCCAGGACAGAAAGCGAACTATATACTTATGTACACTCACCAAGCCAGTTCCATTTGGATAATCGGATCAGATCGGTGATCCTTTCTTCCCGCTTTCAAAATGACCACTGCAGTGACATACGGAGTACAGTGAGAAGTCGAATTCATGTCTTCCTTGCCTTTCCATCACACAACACACGCAAGACGTACTTTAGACTCATCACTGCACTCCCTGTGCCACAACGGTGACCATATTGGCAAAAGGAAGATCCGAACAACGATCTGATACAAGTAGGGAGGTAAACTGTGGGCGCCAGGTAGGGCAACACAAAGACAAATACATAGTCATTTTTCAGTCCCAAGTGATGAGTTGCTTTAAAAGACAGGTTGGCTCTATAACAAATAAAGAGAAAGGAGCCTATAATCTCTTGGGAATGGAGAAGTCTAAGGGTACTGTCACACTCTGCAACTTTCCAACGATCACGACCAGCGATACGACCTGGCCGTGATCGTTGGAAAGTCGTTGTGTGATCGCTGGGGAGCTGTCACACAGACCGCTCTCCAGCGACCAACGATGCCGAAGGCCCCGGGTAACCAGGGTAAACATCGGGTTACTAAGCGCAGGGCCGCGCTTAGTAACCCGATGTTTACCCTGGTTACCATCGTAAAAGTAAAAAAAAACGTACATACTCACATTCCGGTGTCCGTCAGGTCCCTCGCAGTCTGCTTCCCGGACTGACAGTGCCGCCGTAAAGTGAAAGCACAGCAGAGCGGTGACGTCACTGCTGTGCTCTGCTCTTACATTCCGGCCGGCAGTCAGTCAGAGCGGGAAGCAGACTGCAAGGGACCTGACGGACACCGGAATGTGAGTATGTACGGTTTTGTTTTTTTTTACTTTTACGATGGTAACCAGGGTAAACATCGGGTTACTAAGCGCGGCCCTGCGCTTAGTAACCCGATGTTTACCCTGGTTACAAGTGAACGCATCGTTGGATCGGTGTCACACACACACCGATCCAACGATGACAGCGGGAGATCCAGCGACGAAAGAAAGTTCCAAACGATCT